>NC_140584.1:977194507-979594507 GCF_964204655.1 Triturus cristatus
ATGTGCCCAAGATCACACTAGGCTGTCTAGAGGTCATAACCTGGTGCCAGAGCCATTAGACTGGCATGTGGTATGAGACAGATTGCACTGTTAGACTATTAACTCCACAGTTCACATTTAAAAAGGTTCAAAAAACACATTTGCAAAAAAATATCTTTAGAGCAAAGCAATCGTATGCACAAAGTCAGCGCGTGTTGTGTACCTGCAAGGTCTGATGAGAGATGCGGTTAAGCTCCCCTTCCACACTTATTTACAGGTACCAACGCTAACGTTAGCGCTAGCAGTAACGTAACGTAACACAGGTAGAATAACATAATCATGTTTGTAAAAGGTCTGTTCACACCTTGAGGCACCCTGGTGCTAAAGGGCAGATGTTTACTGTTCTGTGTAATCTAACTCAATGATACTCATTTTATCGACCTCGTAAGGATGAAAGGCGGAGTAGACCTCATTAGTCACGCTGTGGTTAAATGCATTAAATTCTGCCAAAAGGACAGGAGGGCAAGCCACACGTTGGTATTTGAGCACTCTGGGTCAGAGATCCCCAGGAATACACTCCGTGCGACTCAGCACCTGATAAAAGCACAGGTGTGTGTGAGAAACAGACCACAGGTTGGAGTGCCACCCACGCCCAATCGCAGCTATCACTTATACGTGCTCCTGGGGTGCAGGAGATTCCAGAGCCCTATCCCCACTCTCCAGGGAACTCCCATACCAGCCTCACGCCAAGGCTGCCGGGGATTCTGGACTGAAAACTAGAGAAATTCCCAAACGAGAGTTCCCACGCTGGCCACTGCCCATACCTGTCCGGGCAACTCCCCGTTGTTGTTTCTCATGGAGGGGGCGTGGTGGGAGGGTGGCCGAACAGGTTACACAAGGAAGGCAGCATACTCACTGTCACCTCACAGGTGAACATTACCCCACAGGGCCTGGGAACAGCCCCGCCTCCACCCAGAATTTTATCATAAGCCCGCGTAATCTTCATATCACCTGCTCGCTCCTGAAACCATCGACGTGGGGGAGTTTAGGGGCCTGCATCACAACTTATGTGTTTGAAGAAGCAGTGCCTGTTTCTTACATCTTTCAGGTACTGTGCAGAGTATGTGTTTGAAGAAGCAGTGCCTGTTTCTTACATCCTTCAGGTACTGTGCTGAGTAGAGAACGAAATCCTGCTACACCGCATATGTTATTAACAATCACATGCTTTGCATTGTTAGTCTGTTTTATTTTGAGAAGCAGCAGCTCCTTTTAAACATGCACTTTTAAAGAAAATTTTTCCTTCGTGTGCTTTCTTTAGCACGTTGGTTAGCATTGCTGTGGGAATGTCTGCCATCATTTAAGATCCAACCAACTCACAACAAGCGTGCGCGCCTCACGCTGAAAGGAGGCAGCAGGGGGAGGGGAGAGAGGAGGGGGCCTGTGCCAATTTCCCTTGAGGGAGCGAGCGAGTTAATTACAAACATATGGTTTGAAAGCTCGCTCCCGCAAGGGAATCGCTTGACGTGCACGCGTTGCCATTGGAAGCAATTCAAAGCGTTCACGTTTTTGCCCGCAAAGCTGTGCCGATGGCTAAAGGTCTTTTTCCTATCAGCGCATGCGCGCTGTGTAGGCGAGACCTAAAAAGAGGTAGCTAATACGGGTTGCAGCCAACTCAATTATTAGACATTCTGTCCCACATTCTCACTGAGTTTACACTGCCTGCCAGTTGTTGAATTGCTACAAACATTTCACATTTAACATCTCACTTGAGATTTAGATTTTGGGGCTGGTTTCATTTCTTATACCAGCTTTGTCATTTGTTGCAGTTTGAACTGGCTTTCTTTTCAGTTCTTGAAAGAGGGGGATTAAAGTTGTAACAGAATGACTGGGATGGTAAGATGATGTCTGGATATGAATCCTGAACTTGCCCAGTAATGTTGGTTCCCACGTTTTGAATGTTTTCCTCAAAGAAAAGTCTAGGTTATCAATATCCGCTGCGGCTCAGGTGACTAAGGTTGGTTCATTTGACTGTAGTGCACGTTGAGTGTGATAACTCGATTGATGGTAGAACTTTTACGCCGTTTAATGTCGAAACTGCCCCATGATTTATATTTAAGATAAAACACAACACTTTTTCTGCTCTTGTGCTGATTTTCAAAACAAGAATGTTTAGGTTTGATGCAATTTAATGAAGTTCGAGAAACTCCTTGAAAGATCTAATTTCTACTAGATCTTGTGTTGCATACACAATGTTTATTTGAAATTGATTTTAAAAGTTGCTGTTATGAGTATTTTCACTGTTATGCTTAATTTTTTTTTATTTGTTGTGTGTTAGCTAGTTTTTGGGTTCTGACTGGATCGGCTCCATGAAGCTTTTCGGGTGGGGTGGGGGTTATTAAATTATCTGCTTGTGGACTGGATACTTAATCAATCTACTTTTCCTGGGGGAAAAAAAGCTGCTAGTCCCTTTGCTGTCATGCAGGGAGGTGAAAAATTGTGGCTGTCGTCAGTATATCAGAGCTCTTTGATCATGTCAGGACTAGTATTATAGCATGGTTTGTATTCTAGCAATGCCCTATTTTCTGCCACCTTTTTGCAACACTACATACTGGGGTTGGAAGTAGAGCGAAGTGGTAGTTCCAAAGTTGGAATACCCTTTTGTTTTTGAGCCTGCACACCTACAAACTTGTATATTTAACTCTTCTCCAATCTCTTCCCACACTGGTAAAGGTTTGAAATTTACTCGTGAAAAGTGAATAAATTGAACGTTTTCCAGGATGGGGAAAAGGGGGTTGTAGGGAAACTGAACTTGCAAATGCTGAACAGATATTGGGATGAGCAAACCTACACCTGTATAGTTGTTCATGCTAAAACACATTTCCAGCTTTTTTAAGAGTACAGTTCCCAGGCCTATTTCGGTAAATTCTTGTGAGTTCATGAAATTCTTAAATCTGCAGTAACGGAAGGACATATACCATGGGCCCTTTTTGTGACTTTCTTTAATAGTGGGACCCCTAATTACGTCTGGCATTAGCCTAAACCTTTTGTTAAAAAAAAAAAATATATATATATGTATTTTCTCTAAAGTAATGTTATAGTTGGGTGTGCTTAAAAGAAATCTGTTTTTGTTTGAAAGAAAAAGAACTAAGAAATTCACTGGAAAAAAAAAAACCACTAGCTAGGTTAATAGGTCAATGACAGGTTGTATGTGTGTGTGAGTGGGTGTGTCAGTGGCTGTGTCAGTGGCTATGTGGATGATGTCATCATTGAAGTCACTGACTATGTCATGAGTGATGTAATTTGTGAGGTCATAAGCAGTGCATTGCGGGTGCGTAAGCTATAGTTAGCTTAGATAACTATAACTACTGAATTTCTATGGTTTTGTACGAGTGAAATCTGAGCCCAACTATAACGTCCCTGTAACTTTCGTTTTTTTTAGCCACTTTGCTATCGTTTGCTTCCCTATGTCCCCTTTCCCCCACTGTGCCATCATTTTTGCTTCCCCAGACCCTCAGTTTTGCTTCCCCACACCAACCTGGTCTGTGTTCCTTCTGCTACCTTCTGTGTGCAAACACCCCCACCTCCCAAATCCCCCCCACACACACACTTTTAAACAAGCATTTGGAAAGCAATAGGGAGTTGAAGCTATTGGCAGTGTAAATGACAATGCATTTCATTTATTTTTTTTAAACCAAAACATAAGTAAAAGGCATTGTCATTTAAAAATGCCAATAGCTCAAACTCTCGTAAATGCAAGACCTATTGCATTGCAGATGCTTGTTCAGATATGTCTTCGTGGTGGGGTTAACTTCACTTGAAGTGACTATTTTATTTTCTTTCACAAGAAGCATATCGGCACACACAGTAGTTTCCTTTAATGCCAGGGACTACAATAGCAATGTAGCCACTAACTTTGTTACATTGACGAGTTCCCAAGCAGCTCTCACAACAAAAACGTTTTATGAATGCTATGTCAAGACAAAACACACATTATCTGATAGAGATTCATGACTGCAGATTCCATACCTTTGAATTTCCCAGGCATCAGGCTGGATCCGGAAATTTATGCTGACCAATACCCCTTGCACACGACGTCAGGTGGCTCCATTCGACTCCGCGTGACGTCGCAGTGCCTATATAGGCGCCCCCCAGGCGTGCAGACGTCCGTTCTTTTCTTTCCACACCAATTAAGATCCGATCTGGGAAGAGCTACCCCTCTGCTGCATTTTGGCAGGCTTTTTCTCAACTTATGTCGATATTTTTGGATTCGACTTCGTGTGCGAGGGATGTCTTCGAGAAAGACCGGTTTCAAACCATGCGGGACTTGTTCCCACATGATGTCGGTTACCGATCCTCACCACGTACGTCTGTGGTGTCTTGAACGTGACCACGATTCGAAGTCGTGTTCAGACTGTCAGGTGATGGCACCGAAGACCTTGAGGGAGCGAGCGATGAAGTTGCTTTGGGCCCGACAGTCGACTCTGTCAATCAAGATTCCGAGGATGTCACGGTCCCGTTCGACGAAGAGGTTGTTGCGGGACTGCTCACTGAGCCCTAAGTCCTCTTCCTCCCATTCGAGGTCTTCTGGACACTCAGGAAAGAGATACAAGAATAAGAAGGCCAAGCGGCCGTTGTCGAGAGAGGTAAGGAGCACCAACGCTCTAGGCATGGTTTGCCAGAGCCTTAGTCGACTTCGCACCTTCCACCCTTTCCGGTAGCCGGAGCGACTCCCAGTCAAATTAAAGAGTTTTACTAGGCCATGCGCCGCGTATCTGAGCAGAATGACCCCTTTGGTCCCTACGGGGTCAGATGAGGTCCCTTCTGGTTCAACGCTGTTGGCTGCGGTCATGGCGCCGGTGGGGGCCTCAGGGATCCGATCCCAGATCCAGGTCGAAGTCGGTCGTGCCATCGTGACCTTCCCCGGCGTCGAATCCAAAGTGGGTGCCTGCGACGTCACCAATGCCTGTCGGTGGCGCAAGCCCCCTTTCCTCATCCCCGACAACACGGAGCCGTAACAGCGTAGAGCGACTCCGATTCCAACGTCAACAGAACCCAGGGGTTCTATGTTGTCGCCAGAGCACTTTGTGAATGTGCTGGGCTCAAGAGAGGAATGGGAGGAGGCTGGAGATCCTCTTGAAAACCAGAATGCCTTTGAGGAGACAATGGACTGGTATGGGGAACTTGGGGAAGCCAGTGGTCTGGATACTTCCCCAGACACTGGCATGCTCTCTCCGCCTACAGTGGCTACAGAGGAGGGGGTTGTCCTATGCCATGGTGGTTAAGAGGGCAGTTTAGGTCCTAGGACTTGTGCTGACCTCAGTGCATTTCTTCCCTCTGTCAAGGGGAAGCTGGTGCAGGTGTTCACCGACCACACCATCGCCATGTGGTACTGCAACAAGCAGGGAAGGCTGGTGGACCCTTTGTCGAGAGGCCCTAAGTCTTTGGACATGGCTGGAACAGCAGGGCATATCCCTGGTGGTCCAACACCTGGCAGGTTCTCTGAACGCCAAGGCGGACGATTTCAGACGTCAATGCCGTCAGGATCACGAATGACGTCTCCAGTCAGAGGTGTCGCAAGGTCTCTTTCAGCAGTGGGGAGAACCTTGGTTAGATCGGTTTGCCTCTGAAGAGCACGCGCAATGTCAGCAGTACTGCGTGCTGGAGTTTCTAAGGCGGCTATTGCTCGGTGACACATTAGTCGTGAGTGGAGCTCAGGCCTTTTGTACGCCTTTCCACCCATACCACTCCTACCCAGGGTTCTGAAGAAGATCAGGAGCGACCGGGCCCAAGTCATTCTTGTGGCACCGGTCTGGGCAAGGAGAGTCTGGTATCCAGAGTTTGAGCATGAGTGTCAAGCCTCTGATCAGGCTGCCCCTTCTGTAGGATCTTCTGTCTCAGCAGGAAGGAGGGATCTCCACCCAAACCTGTCAACGCTGCGCCTCCATGCGCGGACGTTGAGCGGTGACAGTTGATAGCCTTTGACCTTTCTCCCGAAAGTCTGTAATGTTGTTTTGGCGGCCAGGTGGTCCTCCACTAAGACGGTATACGCCTGCCGTTGGCAGAAATTTATTCTGCTGTACAGAAAGGTCTATTGACCCTCTTTCTGCTTCTTTCTGCTGTCATTTTATTCATTCTAACCCTTGCCTAGCAGGGCTCTGCCTTGGGAACTCTCCAGGGTTACCTTTCTGCTCTGTCTGCTTTTTTGCTGCTGCCAGACCATCCCTCTCTCTTCAAGTCTCCTTTTGCAAATAGATTTCTAAAAGGGCTGGCCCACTTGTTTCCTTCCACGCCCTTTGTTATGCCACAGTGGGACCTTAATTTGGTCCTCACTTACCTGATGTATGCTCCCTTTGAGCCTTTGCACAATTGTCCCTTCCAGCTGTTGACAGTCAAAACAGCCTTCTTGATGGCGATTACATCAGCCCGGAGGGTGAGTGAATTGCAGGCATTATCCAGCTCGCCTCCTTATCTTATGACCTTTCCAGACCAGGTGGTGCTTCTCACCAGAGCATCTTTTTTGCCAAAGGTTATGACCCCATTTCATCTGGATCAGTCCATCACTTTGCCCACCTTCTTCGATTCCCCCCACATCCCTCTCAGGAAGAGGAGCGTCTCCACCGACTGGACCCAAAAAGAGAGTTGTCGTTAAACCTTGACTGCACAAAAGCGTTCCGGGTGGATGATCAACTCTTTGTGGGGTATGTGGGAGCGAAGAAGGGAAGGGCAGTGCAGAAAAGGACCATCTCTCGCTGGGTCGATCTCTGCATTAAAATCTGGTACACCTTGGCTAAGAAGCAGCCCCTGAGGTATTAAGAGCCCACTCCACTAGGGGAAAGGCTGCGACTACGGCCTTGGCTGGGGGTGTCCCAGTCCAAGACATCTGTCAGGCGGCAACGTGGGCATCATTGCATATGTTCACAAAACATTATTGCCTTGATGGTCAAGTGCCCAGGGATGGGCACTTTGCCCGTTCAGTCCTGCAAGACTTTTTAGTCTAGATCATGAGTCTGCAAACCACGGCCGGGATGGTATGGCTCGGGAATCTAATTCAAAGGTAAGGAATCTGCAGCTAGAAGTCTATCAGATGAACAAGTTACTTACCTTCGGTAACGCATTATCTGGTAGATTCTATCTAGTTGCAGATTCCTTACAACCCCACCCATGCCTCCCTGCTTTGTGGACTGATGTAGTAGGTCTGTTTCCCCTTTCAGGGCCCTAGTTTTTGCACACAAGTACGTCAGTTACTTCATGGCTCTGCGCTTCTGGCTTGGAAAATACGAAAAGTACTGACGTCTGCGCACCTGGTTTCCGCCTATATAGGCACCGCAACGTCATAACCGACTCAGCCAACGACGTCACGCGGAGCCGAATGGAGCCACCCTACGTCTTGCGCAAGGGGTATTGCTCAACAAAAGTTTCCGGATCCAGCCTGACGCCTGGGAAATTCAAAGGTAAGGATTCTGCAGCTAGATAGTCTCTACCAGATAATGAATTACCGAAAGTAAGTAACTTGTTCGATAAAACCGAAAGGGTGTCATTTCAACTATACCTATTGCCTTTGTCAGTGCGCATTTATTTTCATGTTTCCCATAATGTTGCTGAAAGTGGCTTTACAAAGTTTTTCCATTATTCAGATTTTTGAGATCTAGCATTTTTCAAATATATTTTACTAAATGATGTCTTTAATAAATGATACCTAAAATTTCACAATTTAGCAAAATATTTTTCTTCTAGTTGCACTGTTTTTATGTACATTTTATTTTGAATGTAAAGAATCTTCAATCTTGCGTTCAGGTGTCTGAAAATTTTCGTCTAATTAGCATTTTGAGATCATTATAGGTAGTCTAAAATTGTTAAACTTTGCAGCAGTGAGCACATCTTTATTGTTAAACCACTGTCAGTGGTGCAAGCCAAGATCACAGCATTTCCTTATACCCTCAACCCTACTCCTAAAACCCTTCCATTAATGAACCAAAAACACAAGCTCGAGCAGCATGAACTTATGGATGCAGATCTTACCTTAACATGCGGCCAATGCTCTTTCACAGATCCGTAGTGTAGTGCTGTACACTGTCAGTAGATTGTAATGTTTAAACCACAAGCACTGTAGATGCAGGTTCTTAAAGTTTGGATGGTGCTGCGGTCAAACGTTTTGTGCTGAAACTCTTTTTATGGGGCGCCTTGTCCTCTGCTGCTTCAAGGATTGGCTACGGCTACTTTGTTGGCAATGGAGTTTGAGTCCTTTATTATGAGACTTTGTAAGTCTTCTTTGCTCTCATTTCGAGCTATCCTTCAAGGGAATCTGTTGAGGTTTAGTTATTTAGTCCCTGCAATTATTAGAAGGGCAATTGCCAAGAGGCGATTTAAAGTCTGGAAGTGCTCCCCTGTTCAGTGGGATGTACAGTTGAACGGTGCTGCCCTTGATGTTGTGCTTGAATATATTGCGCCGGCTACGTTTGAGTTGCCAATCCCATGAGGATACATTGAACTGGCTCCTTTGAACAAGTTGTGTAGCCTTTCCTCTTTGGTTGTTGCTAGCTACCTTTACCTTGGATACTAGAGAGTCCAAGACTTTTGTCAGTGATGATAATTTGTTAATAATTGGAGAGAATCCCCAAGTCGATGACTTGGATTCAGTTTCATTTTTGACCCAGTGAATAAGATTGTTCAGATGTTCTAATTTATTGTTGATTGTGAAGACAAAGGGTTAATGTATGTAGCAAGTCTACGTGGACTTAGTGTTTGAAACTGACAACTTAAGTCGTAAGGGCTTGGTTGTAACATCCATTGTTTAACGAGTTCCATGTGGCTTTTCTTCTTGGGCAGAGATAACCAAGAATCATGCGCTATTTGCATTCATAGTTTGTGTCATTATCTGATTTATCAAGGGGATTTATGACAGCTTTACTAGTGCTTGGTATTGCGGAGCAGTCCTTTGAGGGTTGATCAAGAGCAGCAAACAGTGTAGAGTCATCCATTAGTAGCTTGTCTTTATATGTTTTGGCTTTCTAAACATGCTGGTCCTTAGGAGTATCTTACTGTGACTGTGTAGGAAAGGTATTTTTTTTTTTCACGTTCCTGCCGTTCTCCATAGTCAAGCAGCAGTGAAAATTCAATTGTATTTTGTTTTCCGGGACTAGAGTTAGTTGTCACTCTAAGGTCTTGATTGGTATTAATCACATTGGGGTTTTGTTTGTTATCAGTTGTTTCTCTAAGTATTTAACAGTGACACAGATGGAAAGGTAGTGATAAACTATCCAGGTGCTTTTTAAAAGAATCGTGGGGTCTGGGTAATTTATGCTTGTTGAGTCTTTTTCTTTTTGCATTTGTCTAAAATATTGGAAAATTTCTTCAATGCGCCATATCTCATGGTAGAAGAGAGGTTGGTACAGGTTGGAGCCTACTATCTCGTTCGGGGTAGGATTCTGCTTGTTGTGCTATAACCCTCGTAGAGAACTGCCATGCAAGAAGGAGACTGAATTAGATTAGCCAAACAGGCTCCCCAGGCAATTGACCGAATTGCTGGAGCCATTTATTTCTTTAAAAAAAAAAATATATATATATATATATTCTTCAAGTTGGCCCGGTCTTCACTGGTTCCTGCTCCGGCAGTGTTCGTTATTTCTCCAAGGTATTGGATCGACCCGGGCCACCTCCTGACTCGGGCACAGCAAGGGCGACTGCCGTGCAGTTCGTGATTACACGAAGGGTTGGATGCATTGTCATTCCTTCCCCTGCCCGACGTGTGCTTGAAATTTTGGGGGCTAGAACGTCTGTGAACCCGAGGAAGCCCTGGGATGCTCAAGATATTCAGGACATTGATACCTTGCCACACCGCGTATTGCCCTGCCCTCCGCCAGCCTATTTTGGTTTATCTACAAACAAAACCTCCACGTAATACTTACCTGGAATGGAGAACTCTGGGACTTGAAGTTCTTATGAGCAGCAAGTAGTGTACGGTCACATGATCTTGGAGGGGGCGGTTTCCCACGAATGGGAAGGCTGCAGGACACTCTTAAACGTGGGTGGGACAGCATTTCAGCATATTGAGGCATCTGGTGAAGGCCGAAATGCATTATGCCGATTTCATCAATAAAAAAGCTTCCACTGGATTTCCTGTGTGGTCTCTGCTCCTTCGTTGCGGAGGAATTTGTTGTGGATATGGATATATATATATATAATATATATATTCCCCAGTTATAGTTAGTGCAGGCAACTATAACTCACGCGACCGCAATCCTCTGCTGATGCTAATACTGTATTTAGACACTTATTTGCCCATGATGTCTTCCATTAAATTTTAGCTATACATGTATTACAAATATTTTTTTTTCATAAAGACACATATGTCATCAGCAGAGGATTGCGGTCGCGTGAGTTATAGTTGCCTGCACTAACTATAACGGGGGAATTTCAATGGTTTTTTATCAGTAAAATGTCCAGCTAACTATAACATGTGTGAAACTTATGGTTTTTTCACTGAATTTGCAAGGTTTTTTAAATGCTAATTCCTAACTATAACGTGTGTGAAACCTATGGTTTTTTCAGTGAATTTGTACGGTTTTTTAAATGCTACGTTACTTTACGCCATTCGTGGCGTGCGCGCCCACTTTACGCAGTTAGTGCCGTGCACGCACAGTGGGCACGCGGTGCGCTATGCGCACCGCGTGCCCACGTTACGCTACATGGGCCATGTACGCACGATGCGCTTCCCGCACCGTGCGCACATGGAGGACATATTATGCGCTTCGTTGTGAAAGTGAATCTTTTAATTTCTGTGTATTGTATTATGCAATGCACAAATGTTGCCCTACGGGCACCATTTGCACACGGGGTGGGGAGAGTGTGGATAATTTTTTTTATTTTTTTTTTATTTTTACCCGTACGCGTACGGTAAGCGTAATCGGCGAAATTTTCAAAAAAATTAAAATTGCATTTTTGGCCTTGGGGGATCTTTGGGGACTCCTTCATCATGGCTATGTGCTTAGGAGCTGTCTAAACAGCCCCTTTACATGTTTTTGGGCTTTGTTTTTCAACCCCCCCTCAGAGTGCGAGAGAGAAAATGGCGGCCGCCGCTTCCTGGTTTCGACCGATTCGAATGTTTACTAAGATCTAACAGCCAATCCGATTCGCGCTCGCGCACGGCACCGTACGCGTACGGTAAGCGCACCGTAAGCGCACCGTAAGCTGATGACATATGTGTCTTTCTGAAAAATAAATATTTGTAATATATGTATAGCTAAAGATTAATGGAAGAAGACATGGGTAAATAAGTGTCTAAATACAGTGATGTAATATCTGACGTCATCAGCAGAGGATTGCGGTCGTGTGAGTTATAGTTGCCTGCAGTAACTATAACGGGGAATTTCATTGGCTTTTTACGAGTGAAATGTCCAGCTAACTATAACATGTGTGAAACCTATGGTTTTTTAAGTGAATATATATATATATATATATATATATATATATATATATTATCTCCAACTCCCTCCAGTCGCAAAGGAAATAGGCACTCACGGGAGACGCTTAGAAGATGTTATTTATTCCGATGTAACAAACAGACGCGTTTCGGCGGATTGCCTTCCTCGGTGTTTGATCGCACACCGGGAGGACGCCATTTTAAGTGCATGCAAAAACTGTCATCATGAAACATCAATCATAGAAAGCGGACTTTCACGTAAAACAAAATAAACGTCCGCCATTGCTAAATTTGCAATAATAACTTGTTCAAATGGTAAATACACATTAATTCACAACCTAAGTCGTTAAATAAATTTTAAAGACAAGTTATATACATGTTCACACGCACTTGGCTATTTGACAAAATTACGCCATGTATTGGCTGCGGCATATAAGTAACATCGCCATGGACGGAGTATTCAATTGATCTTAGAAGACCCGTCATCAATAGACAGACAAGGCTATATTTGTGAATCATTGCTAGAATTATGTTTATACTGTATGACGGTACTTTACAGCGTGAGTGTCCTGGGTCCCAATTTCCATTAGAAAATGAACATTGAAAATATTTCACATGATTTAGCCATATATTGGCTATCAGTGCCACCTCATCACTAAATAATCATAAAGGTACTCAGTTATTGTCACATTCACTAACTACTTATACCGCCGTGTATCGGCTACTGTGTACCATCCTGAATACAATTGTTAAAAACCTTGTCATAATTCAATATCAATTACATGACATTTGTCAGGTTAGTTGGTTGGAGACAACTCTACTATCAAAGTGACAAAAAGTACAAATACTGCAGTTAAAACTTTACATTATTACTTTTTTGTGGATTGCATCGCCACATTGAGGGCACCCACCCGCGAGTGAATTCCCGATTCGAAAGGGTGCAAGTAGAGCTGATATATATATATATATATATATATATATATATATATATATTCACTGAAAAAACCATAGGTTTCACACACGTTATAGTTAGGAATTAGCATTTAAAAAACCTTGCAAATTCACTGAAAAAACCATAGGTTTCACACATGTTATAGTTAGCGGAAATTTTACTGATAAAAAACCAATGAAATTCCCCCGTTATAGTTAGTGCAGGCAACTATAACTCACGCGACCGCAATCTTCTGCTGATGACATATGTGTCTTTATGAAAAAAAAATATTTGTAATATATGTATAGCTAAAAATGTATGGAAGAAGACATGGGCAAATAAGTGTCTAAATACAGTATTAGCATCAGAAGAGGATTGCGGTCGCGTGAGTTATAGTTGCCTGCACTAACTATAACGGGGGAATTTCATTGGTTTTTTATCAGTAAAATTTCCGCTAACTATAACATGTGTGAAACCTATGGTTTTTTCAGTGAATATATATATATATATACACATATATATATATTCACTGAAAAAACCATAGGTTTCACACATGTTATAGTTAGTGGAAATTTTACTGATAAAAAACCAATGAAATTGCCCCGTTATAGTTAGCGCAGGCAACTATAACTCACGCGACCACAATCCTCTGCTGATGCTAATACTGTATTTAGACACTTATTTGCCCATGTCTTCTTCCATACATTTTTAGCTATACATATATTACAAATATTTTTTTTTCCTAAAGACACATATGTCATCAGCAGAGGATTGCGGTCGCGTGAGTTATAGTTGCCTGCGCTAACTATAACGGGGCAATTTCATTGGTTTTTTATCAGTAAAATTTCCACTAACTATAACATGTGTGAAACCTATGGTTTTTTCAGTGAATTTGCAAGGTTTTTTAAATGCTAATTCCTAACTATAACGTGTGTGAAACCTATGGTTTTTTCAGTGAATTAGTACGGTTTTTTAAATGCTAAGTTTTTTTCCCTTATAATAAGCCCTGTACATTTGGTGGCCTACGGCCACCAAAAGCACAGGGGGTGGGGTAAGTGTGGATAGTGTTTTTTTCCATTGTAATAAGCCCAGCACATTTGGTGGCCTTCGGCCACCAAAAGCACAGGGGGTGGGGTAAGTGTGGATAGTGTTTTTTTTATTTTTATTTTTTTACCGTACGCTTACCGTAAGCGCACGGTAAGCGTACCCCGCGAAATTCCCGAAAAAAAAATAAAACCGTTTTTGCACTTGAGGGATGTTTGGGGACTCCCTCCACATGACTATGTGGGAGGGAGTTGTCAAAACAGCCCCTTTACATGTTTTTGGGCTTCCGATTTTAAAAATCTCTCTCAGTGCGAGAGACAAAATGGCGGCCGCCGCTTCCTGGTTTCGGCCGATTCGAATGTTTACTAAGATCTAAGAGCCAATCAGAATCGCGCTCGCGCACGCCACCGTACGCTTACCGTAAGCGTACGGTAAGCGTACCGTAAGCTGGCTCAGATATATATATTGATTTAAAGGCTATTTTCTCAGAATCTACTGAACAGATTTACACCAAACCTACAAAAGGCACTTCCTTGACCTAGGGACTACCTCTCTGCCAAATTTTGAGTAATTCTGTTCAGCCATTCGGGCTGTAGCTCGTTCTAAAGGTCCTATGGAAAAATGCATGGGAAAAACGCGTTTTGGGACCCCCCTTTTATCTCAGCCCCCGCTTGACGAATCCCCCCGAGACTTTCAGGGTAGGAGCGGAGCGTAGCGCCCCACCTATTTTGAGAAATTCGCGAGGATTCGTCGACCGGCGCCAAAGTTATTCAAAATAGAATGTTGAGGTTTTCCTATGGAAACGTGGTCCTAACTATAACTACCTACTGGCTATCGCCAGTAGGTAATATATATATATATATATATATATAACCTACTGGCGGTCGCCAGTAGGTAGTTATAGTTAGGACCACGTTTCCATAGGAAATCCGCAACATTCTATTTTGAATAACTTTGGCGCCGGTCGACGAATCCTCGCGAATTTTTCAAAATAGGTGGGGCGCTACGCTCCGCTCCTACCCTGAAAGTCTCGGGGGGATTCGTCAAGCGGGGGCTGAGATAAAAGGGGGGTCCCAAAACGCGTTTTTCCCATGCATTTTTCCATAGGACCTTTAGACAGGGCTACAGCCCGAACGGCTGAACAGAATTACTAGAAATTTGGCAGAGAGGTAGTCCTCAGGTCAAGGAAGTGCCTTTTGTAGGTTTGGTGTAAATCTGTTCAGTAGATTCTGAGAAAATAGCCTTTAAATCAATATATATATCTGAGCCAGCTTACGGTGCGCTTACGGTACGCTTACCGTACGCGTACGGTGGCGTGCGCGAGCGCGATTCTGATTGGCTCTTAGATCTTCGTAAACATTCGAATCGGCCGAAACCAGGAAGCGGCGGCCGCCATTTTCTCTCTCGCACTGAGAGTGATGTTTAAAATATAAAGCACAAAAACATGTAAATGGGCTGTTTAGACAACTCCCACACACATAGCAATGTTGAGGGAGTCCCCAAAGATCCCCCAAGGCCAAAAACGGAATTTTGATTTTTTCGCTAATTTCGCAGATTACGCTTACCGTACGCGTACGGTAAAAAATAATTAAAAATAAAAAAATTATCCACTCTCCCCACCCCGTGTGCAATTGGTGCCCGAAGGGCACCAATTGTGCATGGCTTATTAAAGATGAGATAAACTAAAATATTTTTTAAAAAAATAATTAAAAAAAAAATTATCCACACTCTCTCCACCCCGTGTGCAAATGGTGCCCGAAGGGCACCATTTGTGCATGGCTTATAACCTATACGAAAAATTAAAATATTACCTTTCAAAACGAAGTGCATCATATGTCCTCCATGTGCGCACGGTGCGTGAAGCGCATCGTGCGTACATGGCCCATCTAGCGTAACGTGGGCACGCGGTGCGCGTAGCGCACCGCGTGCCCATCGTGCGTGCACGGCACTAACTGCGTAAAGTGGGCGCGCGAAGCGCACCGCGTGCTCACTGTGCGCGCACGGTGCGCGAAGCGCACCGTGTGCGCACGGAACGAACTGCGTTAAGTGGGCGCGCACGCCACGAATGGCGTAAAGTAACTTAGCATTTAAAAAACCGTACAAATTCACTGAAAAAACCATAGGTTTCACACACGTTATAGTTAGGAATTAGCATTTAAAAAACCTTGCAAATTCACTGAAAAAACCATAGGTTTCACACATGTTATAGTTAGCGGAAATTTTACTGATAAAAAACCAATGAAATTCCCCCGTTATAGTTAGTGCAGGCAACTATAACTCACGCGACCGCAATCTTCTGCTGATGACATATGTGTCTTTATGAAAAAAATATATTTGTAATATATGTATAGCTAAAAATGTATGGAAGAAGACATGGGCAAATAAGTGTCTAAATACAGTATTAGCATCAGCAGAGGATTGCGGTCGCGTGAGTTATAGTTGCCTGCACTAACTATAACGGGGGAATTTCATTGGTTTTTTATCAGTAAAATTTCCGCTAACTATAACATGTGTGAAACCTATGGTTTTTTCAGTGATATATATATATATACACTGAAAAAACATAGGTTTCAGGGGTGTTATAGGTAGGTGGACTTTTCACTTGTACAAAACCATTGAAATTCCCCTGTTCTAGTTAGTTCAGCTAACTATAACTCGCGCGCCCGCAATGCACTGCTGATGACGTCACATTTTACATCACTCATGACATGGTCAGTGACATCACTCATGACATCACTGATGACATCTCAAATGACATCACTGATGACATCACTGATGACATCATCCAGTGAATGTGTGTTTTTCTGAAAATTAAGTATGTTTTATATATGTATATCTAAAGGTCAATGGAAGAATAAATGGGTATATAAGTGTCTAAATGGATGATTTGTTTTTGAAAAATTGATTGTGTAACAGACTGATTAAGTGTATCATAGTGAATACATGGCTTAGTGAGTAGTGAATAAATATGTAAATATCTGTATCAGTCTCTCACTTTGTGTATAAGTGGCTGCATGGGTTGGTGAGTAGCTACATGGGTGTCTATATAGGTTATTAGTTGGTTTTTTGAGTATCAGTCTGAGTGTCTGCATGGTTCGGTGGGGTGTATTACGTAGTGCATAGTTGCATGAATGAGTGACTCACTGTTTGTATGTGTTGAAGACTGCATGTGTGCAGGACTGTATGTGTGTATGGGTGTGTTAGTGAGTGAATGACTGTCTCAATAGTGTCTTTATGAGCAACTACATATGTTTTAAACTAGTATATGTGACTATTGGTGTATATAAGTGAGTATATGTGAGAGTGAGAGATTGAAAGAGTTCCTGTATGAATAAGTATGTGTTTCTGTAAGTGATTGTTTAAAAGACTAAGTATGTGTAAGTTTCCGTAGAAGTAAGTGTGGTGGTGTGTGTATAACTGTATATGCAAGTAAATGTATGTTTGATTCTTTATTAGCATGAGTGACTATGTGTGTGAGTAACTCTATGGATGAGTGGCATTGTGTAACAGGATGTATAGGTGTATGAGTACATATGATGAGTGAGTACATGTATGAGTGACTGTATAGGACTGTTGGTGAATGAGTGGATGTGTATGTGGATCTTAGAATTACTGAAGAGGTTGTTGTAACTGGTATTGGTATGTCCATTGATTTGAAAATTGTAGTCTCTATTTTTGAATGTGTGTATCAAAGGTTATATTAGGGTGAGAGGAGGTCTGCCACTCTATCACAAGGATGATGTCATCAGTGATGTCATCAGTGATGTCATTTGAGATGTCATCAGTGATGTCATCAGTGATGTCATGAGTGATGTCACTGACCATGTCATGAGTGATGTAATATGTGACGTCATCAGCAGTGCATTGCGGGTGCGCGAGTTATAGTTAGCTGAACTAACTATAACGGGGGAATTTCAATGGTTTTGTACAAGTGAAAAGTCCAGCTAACTATAACACCCCTTAAACCTATGGTTTTTTCAGTGAATTTCTGAGGTTTTTTAAATGCTAATTCCTAACTATAACGTGCCTGAAACCTATGGTTTTTTCTGTGAATTTCAAAGGTTTTTTAAATGCTAATTTCTAACTATGCCTACAGAGATAGGACATGTGAAGAAAGAAGAAAAAATGCACAGAAAGAAAAAAAAGAAGTGCAGAAAGAAGCAACAGAAGTCCTCAAAGACGAAGAAAAGTGCAGGAAGAAGGATAACGTGCAGAAAGAACAAAAAAGAGCAGAAAGAAGCCTTGTTGCAAAATCATCCTGTACCCTCAACTTTTTCAGACAGATACTGGTGGTAACTGAGTCTGACTAACCAGTCCTAGAGCCAGTGCTATGTTAAAACACACTCAGAATACAGTGAAAACACCTACATACACTAGGGAACACTATGCGTTGGGGTCCCCCTGTGATTAGCATGACCTCCTCTGTAAGCCCCTAGTATATAATAGGGCAGGGGGATTAAAACTACCTCTTAAAACAGGCCACAGGGCGTTTTTGCACACATTAACTCAGGCCCCGTCCCCTCCCTTGACCACTGTGTGAACACGCCCTGTGTCCGTTGTTAGTTGGGAGATTAAGTTCATTTGAATCCTGAGGGTCCCTAGGGTCCAACTGGCCCACTAGGTACCTCCAGTAAGTGCCACAGAGCTGCGTTGCAGAGAGGTGTAAAAAGTGGCACGGCCTGGACCACCTCTCTGCAATGCAGCTCAGTGGCGCTTACTGGAAGCACTTGGTGGGCTAGTTAGCCCCCAGGGGCCCTCAGTATTGAAGGGAAATTATATCCCCAATTTAAAACGTGCCATAGTGCGTGTTTGCACACGTCACCTCAGGCCCCGTCCCCTCCCATCACCACTGTGTAAACGCACCCTGTGGCCGTTCTAAGTTGAGAGATTAAGTCCCCTTGAATCCTAAGGGTCCCTAGGGTCAAACTAGACCACTAGGTACCTCCAGTAAGCGCCACAGAGCTGCGTTGCAGAGAGGTGTAAAAAGGGGCTTGGCCTCAGAACACCTGTCTGCAGCGCAGCTCCCTGGCGCATACTGGAGATGCCTGTTGGGCTAGTTGGCCCTCAGGGACCCTCAGTATTGAAGAGGAATTTATTACCCAACTTACAACTCGCCAGGGGGCGCGTTTGCAGAGTGCTGCAAGGAGGGGGCGTCGCCTCCGGCACGATGCCAGTCTTTTATTTATTTTAATTTTTTAAGAAGGGGGGGCTGTGTTGTTCCCCTTCTTATTCTAATTTATTGGCCCTGATGACCCCATCCCCCAGGGCCTGTCTCCTAATTATATTTTTTTGACCCCAATCCCCAGGGCTGGCCACTGTTTTTTATTATTTTAAAAATATATATATTTATAGACACACCTTGGACATGCTGGACAAACCGTACGTACCTATCACCATGACTATTTGCGTGATATTCATTAAAAGGCGACTATGCATACAATGAATCCACGTGGAATGTATTTACACCACTAGTGAAGCTCTGACATGTCTGATGCCCTACCGTGCCTAATCCCGGTAGACACCCTTGTCGTTTATTTATACAAACATGGGTAGCTATTGACGGGCACATTTAATACACATGCACACCAAGCCATTCAAAGGGGATTCGACAAAAATTCGTCAAACTGTGGTAAATAATTTAATTACCGGGACTTAATTTGATACAGAACATAATAAAAATAGCTCAGTAAATAAGAGGCAGAATCCGTGGTATTAGAGGTTCGGAAAGGGCTTTATTCCAATGGACGATTTCGAAATCGTGGCCTCCAAGTTCCATCACCACGGAGGTTCAGGAAGTGAAGTACATACATTATTGATAATTATTCACTTTTATACAATAGGCATTACAGGGAAGTAGATGCAAGAGGCGTAACAATTGATAGCAAAGATAACATTTCACATGCGTAGCATAAAGAGGCGTAATTGGGTGTAACAAGGAAAACGTCATTGGTTATGATGTCACATATGGGTGGACCTATGAAATAATTTCGCAATGTCAGCAGAAATACTTGGCAGAGATGCGTGCGCAGCAGTATGACGTGTGATTGACGTGCAACTAGGGGGTGAAGGGGACTTGACATTTAGCTCTACATGTGGCGACAGAAGTCTGGAGGGTCAAGTCAACCTAATCCCAAATCATATCTAACATCCTATGTTTAAAGAACTATGTTATCCAGAAGAGAGGTCTCTTAGAGTAGAATCTTATTCTATACTGACTATACTGACTGTTAGTGCGTGTACAAGCGTCTAAGTGTCTATACTAGGTGCGAGGGCAGGAATCTTCCATAGTAACAGGGCTATGAATTACTTGCATAAAGACAGAGAAACCGGGCCTTTGCTCGGTAGCTGGAAGAATGTTTACTGAAACTATTAGACAGGAATGCATTGGGCAGGGAACGGAGCAGATAATTTCGAAGGTGAAATACAGTTCTTGGCAGGCAGCAAGCTGATGTCAGGCTTCGTGAGCCGCGCAGGGAATGAGACAAAGTTCATGGTCACAGATGCAGGCTCAGACTGGAGCTTCAGAGGCAGAAAGCAAGAAAAACTTGATGACTTGAGTTTGAGCCTACTCGTCTGAACTGTAAAATGGCATAAGTGAACCATATAAAGGCGGTGGCCTTTTGTACTTAGGAATGGAATATTCGGCTCATTCATGGCGGATCTGAAAGAGGACATGTTAACGGTGGACGCACATGTATTTGCGTCTTCATAACTGGAACTGGAGGGAACATACATGTACTTGTAACATGCACATAGAACCGTTGGGGTCCAAGATAGGGGACATAACTGACCAGAAAAATCCATATTTCCACATTCCCTCCTTGTCCCCTACTTGCCCGTCAAGAGATATCAATCTTCATTAATCCATTGATCTGTTAATATAGCATCATTTGTTCTTCTTTCTTCTTCCGGGATTTTGAACGAAAGTCTTGATGTGGAATACACGATGTGGCACACAGACCACAAATCGCTGGTCCACATTGCAGGCATAGACAGCAACTGAATAGTATGAGAAGGCCAATACCTAGGAAGGATAGAACTCTCCATCCCCAGGCTGATAACACGCTCCAAAACCAACCGGACCAAGTCCAGGTGCCTGGATTCTGGTGTATCTGGCTTACAATCTTATGAAGACGGGTTATAGCTTTATATACAGATGGCGAATTTTCTGGTATGAAAATGCAACAGCTTGATCCGATGACCCTACAAGCTCCGCCCCTATCGGCCAGGATGACGTCAAGGACAAGACGATTTTGAAGCACAACAATCCGCATAGCAGACTGCTCTTCTGTTAAATTGCCTAAGGCGGAAATAGTTTCGTTCACTACTGCTTCAAGGGTTCTAGTTAATCTACGTATTAGCTTACTATTGGTAACGGTACCTATATAGGGAAAGAGACCTTTATTGAAATCTGTGTATTTTTCCCATGCTGTTTCAGTGTAATCGACAATTGGGAGATCTCTCCTTTCTCTATTGTGTACTAAATGAGTATTTCTGTGATAATCAGGAGGAGCTAAAAAAACAGGTGGCAAAAGGAATCCAATGTAGCAGGTACCATCCCAATCTAGAGGTAAACGTACATAGGCCGTCTGACCACATATGAAATAGGAATGGCGGAAAGCTCTAAATGTAGACTTGCCTTGATCACTAAATTCTACTACAGTTGTGCATCTACTATGGCCCATATGTATGGAACCATTCTTTCTTACACATAATTCACCTTTTACTGGAAATATTGACATGGCGGGCAAAATTGGAGTAGCTTCGGATTCGACATTTAGGATCATAAGATTAAGCATAAAATTACCTAATCCATATACTTCATTTTCTAGATCAGTTCCTGTTCTCTTGGGAAGTCCCTCCTTGTTAGGGTAGCAGACTTTAAGTAAAATTAAGTTCAAATTTCCCCATACCCAGTTGTCTTGATAAACTGCAGAATTTGAATCTAGGGAATTAATTAAACTAAACCATGCTCCACAGGAGCCGTTGTGTGTGAATGGGTATGGAAAAAGAGGTAGAATTCCTTTATAATTCTGATAGGGAGGGAGTCGGCCACATATCCAACAATTTGTAGCATTGCTAACCTGATGGGAATGATGTAACATACTAATAAAAGTGTTATTGCGCAGCGCAAATCTATACGATAATTCATGCGGGGATAGGTCACTAAAAGAATGTTCAGCAGTAACGTTATAAACATATCTAGAAATAGGGTAATATATGTGCAACAATATACTTGCAGTAATTATTAAGAAACTTAGGAAAAACAAAATTAATAACGTCACTGTACAATGACTACGCAGTGATTTACAGTACGCCTGTCGTTTCAACATTTTTCGGGTGCATTCTCTATTCAGGTCCAAGGGATACATGTCAGAGACAATTCAACCGCTTCACCTCGGAGAGGACTTAAACAATCAAATTGCTTGACTGATTGGACCTGAGATTTAGTTTATAAAGTTCGGAATTACTCTTTTCAACAAAAGGAAGTTTTGAGTCAATGGGTGAAGACACACAAGGTGTGGTATTCACATCCGCTGGTAGTCCATGAAATTTCTTGATATGACTTGAATGTATCCAGCCTTTTCTGCCCTCGATCTTCACGGCTGTCCTTGTGGTGAGCAAGACCAATTTCGGTGACTTCCACCTAGGATCCAGCTGAGTCTTTCGATCAAAGTTCCTTACTAAAACGAGATCCCCTGGAATTACGTCATGGGGTTTCACCTCAGTGTTGTCAGGAAAGGCTGCAGCTACCTGTGAACGACAAGATTGTAGTGCAGACATCAAGGAAGCCAAATAATCTGTCAGCATATTACAGTCAATATCAGTTATTTTACGTGGTATAGGCGTCCCCCACATATTTGGTGGTCTGCCAAAGATCACCTCATACGGGGATAGCCCTGTTCGTGAGTGTGCTACCATTCTCATGTAAAAGAGTGCAACTGGTAACGCTACTACCCAGTCGACACCTTTCTCCCTGCATATTTTGGACAATCTAATTTTCAGGATCTGATTATGTCTTTCTACGAGACCTGCTGCCTCGGGGTGTCGGACACAGTGGAATTTCCACTGATAGCCTAACAAAAGTGAAACGTGTTTCATCAGTTCGGATGAGAACGGCTGGCCGTTATCTGAGTAGACAGCACGTGGTAAACCGTATCGTGGGAAGAATTCTCGAACTAACTGTTTGGCAGTAGTCGGGGCAGTGTAATCTGAAACCGGGTATGCCTCTGTCCAACGGGACAGAGCACAGACAACTACGAGAACATATTTGAATCCTCGACATCGTTCCATCTGGATATAATCCATCTGAAGGATTTCAAATGGGTGATCAGGAGGCTGAAATCCACCCTGCTCTACGGGAACGCTTTTTCCTGGGTTAAACTGGCAACAGATCATACAGGTACGAACTTTTTGTTTAGCTGCTGCTCGTAAATGTTTATTGAACCAAATGTGTTGGATGCTGTCTAGCATAGCTTTTTCTCCTAGATGTGCTGGACTATGTATAGTGTTAATAATAACTTGGACCATTGAGTCAGGAAGGAACCACACAGATTTTTCCTTCGTCATCCATCCTTGGTCCGTTTGAATCCCTCCTAATTCAGTCCATTTCTTTATTTCCTCTGGTGTAGCATGTGTCTGTATGTCAATTACGTCAAGAGCGGGATCTTTAATTGTCATACAATGTGTTGGCGTCGGGACTATTGTCTTTGTCATGTCGGATGTTTGAGTTTGAGCAGTCTGTTTAGCTGTTCTGTCAGCTAGATCATTGCCTTGAGAAATGATATCAGTAATTTTCGTATGAGCTTTACATTTCATAATTGATATTGCAGTGGGTAGATGTATTGCATCTAATAAGGCATGAATGAGGGGTCCGTGCTGAATGTGGGCACCATGAGAAGTTAAATAACCTCTCTCTCGCCACAGCACGCCGAAGTCATGTACAACTCCGAATGCATAACGTGAATCAGTGTATATGTTGACTTTCTTATTTGCGGCTTGAATACAGGCTTGTGTCAGAGCGACGAGCTCTGCTGCTTGAGCGGACAAGGTATTTATACAATTTGTTTCAATGATTTCAGTGTCTGTTGTGACTGCGTAAGCGGCCACTAACTCTCCTGTACTTGTTCTCATACATGAGCCATCTACATACAACGTCAGGTCTGGGTCTGACAATGGGACATCTGTCAAGTCTTGTCTGGGTTTCGTCGTGATTGTAATAACGTCAATACAGTCATGAGCTAGTGGGTCTGTTCCGTTTACTGGTAACAGTGTGGCAGGATTCAATGTGTTACAACGTCTGATTTCTATATGTGGTTGGAACAATGTTAATTCATACCCTGTAAGTCGCGCTATAGTTAAATGTTGTGTTTGCGTTCGATTCAAAAGAACCTCTACTGTATGTGGTACTTGTACTGTCAATGGATGTCCTAACACTATGGCATCGCTTTGTCTGATTGCTAAAGCTGTCGCTGCCACTGATTTTAGGCATGCAGGCAAAGCCTGAGCTACGGGATCTAATGTACTAGAAAAATAAGCACATGGTTTGTGGGATCCTGCCTGTTCCTGTGTGAGTACTGACAAGGCAGTACCTTCGCGTTCTGTAACAAAAAGTGTAAACTGTTTATTGTAACATGGTGTTGCTAAAACCGGTGCTTGACATAAAGCTTTCTTTAAGCTTTCAAAAGCTTGTGTATGTTCCTGAGTCCAAGGGAGAACAGTCGATGTGGCTGCCTCCTGTGTTGTCAACTGAATGAGTGGTTTTGCTAGAAATGCATACTGCGGGATCCACTGCCTACAATATGAAGTGAGGCCTATAAAAGCCCGCACCTCCTTTTGTGTCTTGGGTATTGGCATGTTAGCTATTAACTGAATGCGGTCGGGTGTAAGCTGCCTTCCCTCCTTGGACAGCGAGTGTCCAAGATAAACAACTCGCTGGACACAGAATTGCAGCTTAGAAGGGGACACCTTGTGCCCCTTTTCGGCTAGAAATTGTAAAACTGTCAGTGATGCTTTCTCACATTCAGGTTCGCTTCTGGCGGTGATCAGCAGATCATCGACATATTGAAGCAGAGCAGTGTTGACTGGCATGTGGATACTGTCGAGTTCTCGTTTCAGTGCTTGGCTATAGATGCTGGGGCTTTCTGTAAATCCTTGAGGTGCGCGTGAGAATTTAAAGCTACGTCCATTTAAACTAAATCCGAACAAATATTGGCTTTCCGGATCTATAGGGACGCTGAAAAAGGCATTCTTGAGATCAATTACAGTAAAGAATGTTGCTTCAGAATCAATAGCTGTCAGTAATGACGAGATATCTGGGACCACAGGGAATTGTGGCACAATGCATTTGTTCAATTCGCGCAGATCAATAACCAATCGATATACTGGCGGGGCCTTCGGATCTGTTCGTTTAAGAATCGGAATTATCGGTGAATTACATACATTGGAGTCTGTTTCTACAACCACTCCTTGGGCAATGAGCTCGTCAATGATTTGTAGTAAAGCCACTACAGCATCTGGTGGTAACTTGTATTGTCGCATTCGTGGTAGTACCACTCCTGCCTTTAGTGTGACTCGATATGGTGTAATATTCATGCAACCAACGTCAGTAGGGCCTTGTGCCCATAGATGTGTAGGTAAAGTCTGCAGTCGGGGATCCATATCTCGAGACACATAATGACCTTTGAAATCACGTAAAAACAATCTTACTCCTTCCGGAGAACAACATATTATAGCTCCTAGAGCTTTCAGTGTTTTTATACCTAACAAGTTTTCTGGACATGATTTAGTAAGCAATAAATCTGTAGTTCTGGTCAAGGGTCCTATCGTCAGTGGAAGAGGCTGTGATACTTCATTAACAATAGGTTTTCCTGAAAAACCAAGGGAAATATTCTGTGAGCCTGAGAGGGGTGCCCCTGGAACTTCACTACGTTTTATGGTTGTTCGACTTGCCCCTGTATCGAGTAAAAATTTTCTGTCTTGACCTAATAATTCACTATGTACATAAGGTCCTTCTTGGTCTACCGGGATCTCGATAAGGGGTAAGTCAACTTCCCTCTCTAGGCTGGTTCATGCGTATCGTTGATAATCAGGATAGTCGTACTGTGCGGTCTGGTACAGCTGTCGTGTCGTGGTTTGTGTGGCAGCAACAGGCAACGCTGGTGCGGCTGGCACAAACTGTATAGACTGTTGTGGAGCTGGCATGGCCTGTGCATGCTGCGGTGCTCCTTGTTCATTCTGATCCTGTCTAGGTGGCCGTGGTCTTTCTTTTGTAATACCTGTGGCGATATTACGCTTTAGGACTGGACAATCGTGTATATAATGACCTGGTTGTTTACAGTAGTTGCATGTCCCTTTTACAGGTCCTGCTGATTCACCGGAATGTGTCGTACCCTTTTTATGTCCTTCAGCTGGAACTGTCTGGGAGACTAGCATTTTCATTTTCGTGTCTTTCATGCGTCTTTGTTCATGATCTTGTTCCTCTCTAATTCTATTGTGATGATACTGTAACATTTGTAACATTTGTGATGGGGTGTTACCTTGCCAGGTACTCTCGAATTTTAATACTCTATTCTTCACTTGGGGCAAAGAATTTTCAACTAATTTTGTCACAAACAGATGTGGGTATGATTCGCTACTTGCTTTTATACCACTATTTATACCAAAACATTTTTCGAATCGGGCATAGAAATCACTAGTGTCTTCATCTTGCTTTTGTTTACAGGCTGAGATTGCACCCCAGTCTTCCTTTTTCGTGGTTAATAAACGTGGCAGTACCTGAACTAGTAAACCTGGTAGTGCTTTAGTTTTGTCCCCAAGCCCCGAACCTGGACCTCGGGCCTTTTCTTCATTTTCTAATGCTGTCCAGTCTATCTTTTGGTCTCCCACCTCCCACTCTTTTTCCTTGAGTTTTTCATAAATGCCAGCAGGCATTAATACCTTTAATATTGTCATAATGTCGGGATAGGTATACTCTCCCATGAGTAACATGTCTTTAATTTCTCGGTGGAAACCCGCTGGGTCTTTGTCATGACTGGGTACCACTTTCTTCATTTCCAACAATTCTATTTTTGATATGGGCGTATATACATATACACGTTTAAACTGATTGTCCTCGCCCTTTATTGGGTGTACTTCTCGTAAAGGATTCTGTCTGTCCATGTAATACATCGGTCTTTCCTTGATGGGCAGTGAGACATGTTCTGGACATACAAAAAGAATGTACTGCTTTCTTGATTCTAGTATTTCTTTAATTAGCTTAGTACCTGAACCTCTCCATCTATTCGTGAGTAATTCAGTCAATATATCAGGTAAGGGACCAGGATCTGAATGTTGGCTTTTATATAGTATAAGAAGTTGTTGAATCATATAAATCCCAGCTAAACGCTGTTCATCTGGGGTGAGATTCAAAAATGTGTGTGCTACTGTATCATCATCATACTTTCCGGGACTGTCAACCCAATGAACGGCTGACCTGGCTAATTCTTGTTCATCCATAGAATCGAGAAAATGATAACCCCTTCGTTCTCGCAGTAATTTGTCAGCGGCTTGGAACGAATGCTCGGGGGACCTTATATTTATTATAGGTGTTTGGGAATTCCTGTTATTTTCTAGACATATCGGGCGTATCGGGTCAGTAAGACATCTAGTACTATTACAAGATCTTCCTCTACCTACATAGGCTATGGTTTCTGACTGTCCTGTGGACAGTCCTGATCCTTCCTCCTCGCTTTGTTCGAACTGGTCTACCGCTAATCTCTCTTCGTGTAGGCGTTCTATTTCTTTACGGATCTTTCGGCACATGGCTATTATACAGTTTTGCTTATCATGTCTCCCTTCTGATATATTCTGGCTCCATCTGGTAAGAATTTGCATTGCTTCCGGGTCTACCCCCGGTCGGTCTTGATTTCTGATCACACAATTTATGAGGAAACGTAACAGTTCCCCTTGTATCTCCACTTTCTGGTATTCCATAGCTCTGTTAATACATTCAGAATCTCGCCCTGTTTGGACAAATTGATATATATTATCTAGATGCATAGTCATTCCTGGTAACTTCCCTAAATACACAGCGGCTCGTCTGATACGTAGTGATGCCAGGATCATTTCGTCCTCTTTGCCGGGCACAGGGTCATATCTACAATCTATAAGAAGTTCCTTAAGCGTGCGAGCATTTATGAGTTTGGGGGTGCGTGGATGTGCTGACTCTTGAAAAGTAAGTTTATTTATTCTGGGTGGCGTAGAAAAAATATTGGTAGCACCTCCCGTAGCCCCGTCTGGGGTATCGGGCGTGAAAGGATTCGTTGAACGCGATACAGCAACTATAGGTGTGGACACAGCTATAGAAGTAGCTGTAGGAGCAGATGTGGAAACGGACGTGCTTGCCGGAACTTGTGTCAGTATTTGATGCTGTAAGGATACAGATACAGGATCTTGGCGTTGAACCTCCCCGGCCGACGGTCTGTGTGGGGCGGGGTTAGCATACTCGGGAGCTGCGTCATCTAAATATGAGGAAAGAAAAACATCTTCTGCTGTTCTAGGATGCCCCTTGGGATGTGCCTTTATTGGAAATAATGGGGGTGGCAAATCTTTTGGTATCCCCGCAGTAGCCTTAGGTAATCCCTCGGCCAGAAGGGGATACATACCCTTCATAAGGGCATGTCTTTGTCTGTCTACTTGTTCTGATTTCACTCGTGTACCTTCTTTAATTAATAGATTTTCTCGGACTTCATTTGAATTCTCTTTACTCTTCTCTTCCTGTCTACGTGCTTTTTCTGTACGTCTATACGATTCTTTACGCCATAACTCAATGGCGTCTTTCTGTGATTGTCTAGCTTTCTTTTTCCATAATTCTTCCTCTACTTTCACGATGCACTCTGCATCCCAGGTCCCAGCTGCGGGCCACCTCTGACTTTCTGGTAATTCCTTAGTGTAGTCTACCCATAAATCAAGAAATAATATAGCGTCTAGGCCATGTTTATGATACATGAAGTACCCTGGAGTGTCCCTAGGAGGAATAGGAACAGCTTCTTCGAGTACCCCTTTTCTAGTTGTGATCTGTCTTAATTTCGAAAAGAGCGGCATATTGAGAACTGATCTGATACTTGATTTTGGACAAAACTTAATACAATAAAACACGATAATGAACAGTCATTCATACCACAATATGCAGAACGTATTAACACATTTTAACATTTAAATGAGCAAACAATGATGATAACGATCTAAGGACACTTAATCATAAAACATAATTCTCGACATTTAACGGAAATTATTCTGGATTTACATACTTGATATACTAGATATACTGCTAAACAGTACAGATACACTGCTAAACAGTGCGGACCGGATTTGTGTACCCAAACCCGTCTGGACCGGCACAACTTATGTGCACGCCAGAACGCCTCCCCAGTAATGGTACTCACCGGGTAGCTCGGAACGGAAGGCCTCGGAACGGAACTGAACTGAACTGGACCGGACTGGACTCGACTCGAAAACTTCGGACACGTCAGGACATCGGAAACCTGGTGGGCCTCTGTATACCTCGGATCTTGCTCTCTCAGCTAGGCTCTGGTCGGGATACTTCGCACTTCTCACCGTCTCGTCTGGGTGTTGATCGCAGCCTCAGTCGCCCCCGCTTGACCGGAGGGAGATACAGGAAATCCTGCTGGTACGCGTTGTTGTCCGTCCAGCTGTGGCAGGAGACCGGGCCTGCAACGCACCGCCGGCACGTGAGATGAGAAAGTGTCCCTGTTCGGGCGCCATTCATGTGGTAAATAATTTAATTACCGGGACTTAATTTGATACAGAACATAATAAAAATAGCTCAGTAAATAAGAGGCAGAATCCGTGGTATTAGAGGTTCGGAAAGGGCTTTATTCCAATGGACGATTTCGAAATCGTGGCCTCCAAGTTCCATCACCACGGAGGTTCAGGAAGTGAAGTACATACATTATTGATAATTATTCACTTTTATACAATAGGCATTACAGGGAAGTAGATGCAAGAGGCGTAACAATTGATAGCAAAGATAACATTTCACATGCGTAGCATAAAGAGGCGTAATTGGGTGTAACAAGGAAAACGTCATTGGTTATGATGTCACATATGGGTGGACCTATGAAATAATTTCGCAATGTCAGCAGAAATACTTGGCAGAGATGCGTGCGCAGCAGTATGACGTGTGATTGACGTGCAACTAGGGGGTGAAGGGGACTTGACATTTAGCTCTACATGTGGCGACAGAAGTCTGGAGGGTCAAGTCAACCTAATCCCAAATCATATCTAACATCCTATGTTTAAAGAACTATGTTATCCAGAAGAGAGGTCTCTTAGAGTAGAATCTTATTCTATACTGACTATACTGACTGTTAGTGCGTGTACAAGCGTCTAAGTGTCTATACTAGGTGCGAGGGCAGGAATCTTCCATAGTAACAGGGCTATGAATTACTTGCATAAAGACAGAGAAACCGGGCCTTTGCTCGGTAGCTGGAAGAATGTTTACTGAAACTATTAGACAGGAATGCATTGGGCAGGGAACGGAGCAGATAATTTCGAAGGTGAAATACAGTTCTTGGCAGGCAGCAAGCTGATGTCAGGCTTCGTGAGCCACGCAGGGAATGAGACAAAGTTCATGGTCACAGATGCAGGCTCAGACTGGAGCTTCAGAGGCAGAAAGCAAGAAAAACTTGATGACTTGAGTTTGAGCCTACTCGTCTGAACTGTAAAATGGCATAAGTGAACCATATAAAGGCGGTGGCCTTTTGTACTTAGGAATGGAATATTCGGCTCATTCATGGCGGATCTGAAAGAGGACATGTTAACGGTGGACGCACATGTATTTGCGTCTTCATAACTGGAACTGGAGGGAACATACATGTACTTGTAACATGCACATAGAACCGTTGGGGTCCAAGATAGGGGACATAACTGACCAGAAAAATCCATATTTCCACAAAACTATGGAAGAAACCCCCCTCACGATTAATAAAACACACATCCACTGCCGGATGTGTAATACTTTTTATTTTTCCCCTCTGGAAAGGGGACGAACATCACTTGAGTCACAGCGCGCTCCTGGCAGAGCCCAATGCTGTGTTACACCCACCATTGCCTGCTGAGTGCCACACACCTCTGTGTTGTATTCCACTAGCTAGTGCATATGCTATGACACTCTCTAGCCCATGTGCACTGTAACACCACCCCGTGAATGTCATGCCACACTTGTCTTCGCACGGGTTATATTGCCCCATCTAACGTGCCTTCCTCGATGCCTATGTTATAACGCACAGTGCTATGCCATACATATTATAATCTGGGATCCATATCTTTGTCACAGTGCATATGCAACGTTACACTCCCCAGCACATATGTTATATTACAACTTTAGAGACTAGTTAGGTTACACAACACTGCCCTGTGCATATTACACTCCAAGGCGCATATCGCATAGCACGCGCTAGTGCCTGTGCTATCTCGCGCTCTCCAATGAATCTGTCATTGCGCACAATGTATTGCATATTATATTTCACGCCCGGTTCATCTTATATCACACTTTTTGGTTCATAGTTTATACCATACACTATATCTAGTTTTCATTTTCAATCCTGCTCTCAGGACTATGTTCTATATAACACTGTGTTCACCTACCCTTTTCACGGGTATTACATTTTGCGATAGGAGGTGGAGGGTCAGGGGGTGTTTCTGCCAAGTGAGCCCGGAGTCACAGTCACAAACGTCCTCTTCTTCCTGAATAAAAGTGAGATTATGCTGCGTACTTGTTCATATTTTAAGTAGTTCGCACAGACACACGTTTTAAAAACAATAAAGTTCCTAATACCCGCCTTCTCTGAACAGTTAGCTTGCTGCCCCATCCCCCTCCTCCCTATCCTCTGTTGTGTGAATCCATGGACTAGCCTCCTCCCTCCTGCCATGCATGGTCTGATGTGCTGCCACTGCCCTCAATTTAGTATGATGTACCAGTCCACTCCTCCTGCCCTCCATTGCCCAATTCTATGCCCCATCATTGACCTCCTGCTTAAACTCTGTGCTTAGCTTGCTGCCCCTATTCTCCTTCCCCCTGCCCTCCGATGTCTTTCTGCATGCCCCTGCTCCATCCTTTTTGCCCACCATGATCCATGGACCTGCCACTCCTATCTACTGAGTGTTCTGTTGAGCTGCCACTCCCCTCCCACCTGCCTAGCATTGTCAGATGACTGTAACCTGTCCCTGCCACCTCCACCCTGCCTGTCCACATGCCATGCCCCTATCCTCTTCCTCCTGTCACATGGTCCATTGTACTGCCACACCCTTCTGCCCTCCCTGGTCTGTTGTGCTGCAACTGCTCCTCCTGCCTGCCCCGTGCGGTCTGTTGTGAGGCCCCTTCCCCTGAACTTTCTTGTCTGTGCACAGGTCCTGACCCTCCCTTCTATCCTCCATCGTCCTTTGTGCATGCCCCTGCACCCTCCTTCTTGCCCATCATAGCCATTGTGCTGCCACTAACCCTCCCACTTGCCATGCATGGTCTTCTGTGCTGCCATGGCCCCTCCCACCTTCCCTGTGTGGTCAGTTAGATGCCCCTGACCCCCCTCCCACCTTCCCTCCATGGTCTGTGTGTATGCCATCACAGTCTCACTGTTGCTCTTCATGGTGTGTCTTGCTTCTAGTGCCCATCCTGCCTGACCTCCATCGCTATCTTGCTGCTCCTGCCCTGCCCCCTTGCCCCCAGCCCTCTGTTTACATGTGCAGACCCCTACTCCCTCCCTCCTGGCTTGTCTGTTCCATTGTAATGCCCCTGATCCGTCCCTCCTGCCCTTTATGGTCTGCTATGCTGCAGCTTTCTCTCCTGTCTGTCCATTATGGTCAGCTAGCTACCATTGCCTCTTGCCCCTCTGTTCTCTGTTGTCCATGTGCATGGTCCTGTCCCCTCCCTCTTGCTTTCTATGGATTGTTGTGCTGCACTCCCGTCCCACATGCCCTGTGTGGTGTATTGTGCTGCTGCAAACCCTGATGCCTGCCCTGCAGGGTCAGTTTCGTGCACCTCTCCATGTCCCTCCTGTCCTCTGTTATCCAAGTCCATGTCCCTACCCCATTTCCTTCCATGATCCAATGTACCATACTTGCGAACATTTTGAACTTGGTAAGAGGGAGATTTTGAAAAAAAGCTGGGGTATTGATTTTCCCCTTTGAGTTACATTGAAAAAGAGGAGATTGTAGACAGGAGTCAGATAAAATAAAGCCCATTTGAGCTTAAAAACATTGGATGTTTCCTGGCTGAATCGGGTCTGTTGGCATGTGTGGTTGTACTACCACTGCCTCTTCCTTCTGCCCACAATGGTCTATTATATTGCCACAGCCTCTCTTGCCAGTCCTGTATTGTTGGTTTGTTGCCCCTACCCCCCTTTCCACTGCCCTCCATAGTCTGTTGTGCTGCCACTGCCCTTCCTGCCTTCCCAGTGTGGTCAAATTGTTTCCTCTGCACTCTCCTACCTGCCTTCAATTTTCAGAGTCCGTGCCCCTGGCCTCTGCCTCTCAACAGTATCCCAATGAACAACTAGATTGCTAACGTTCTATATTTATTACAAAAGTGTGGAACGCCTGACGTCATCTTGATGTAATCAAAACTGTAACACCTAGAGCATTTCCTTTAGAAATTACATATATGAGAGGGTCTTATTTGCATCAAAATTATGGTTAGTGCTCTAAAAGACTAAAAGAAGGACATATTTTCTGAGTTTTCAAATAGCGACAAAGCACTTTTAAATTATTTGTTATCTTTGTTTTTTTATCCAGTTGACCACTTGATTAAATGTTGCACTTAGGGGAGAGGATGTGGTGTTACTTCCAGAACTGCAGTTTCTGCTTCAGCTCGACATTCTGTGATTCTGGTCAAATCACTTAGTCTCCCCATGTCTACAACCAAAATGAATTTGTTCTTGTGTGATGTAACCAATGCTCATGTAAAGCACTCCAATACCTGACAAGTCTGCACTATATAACACTGCAAAAACACAAAATAATAAGTGTTTTGCACACTTCTGTCATTGGGCTATATTTGGGCTACATCTGGGTGATTTTGGGCTACATTTGGGCTCTTTTGTCTCGGTGGCCATTTTGGGAGATTTGTTATGAAGTTTCCTAATTTCCTCATGTACTGCAGTCTCCTCAGTAGGAAATGCTTTCAGTTTTTTACTTTGATTCCATCATGAAGGTATTCAGATATGTCACACATTTGCCATAAATTCTGAATGTTAGCACTCTAGTTGCTCATTAGATCACTGTAGTAAAACTACTGTTCACCATGGAAGTCTGCTGCTGGTATTGAAAGTGCATGTTTCAGTCTGCATGTCAGAATTTTTTAAGGAAATAGAAGAGGATTTGAGAAGTTACTAAAAATGTGCCCTCATTTTCTTTCTTCAGCATTAATCATACTTTCTATGGCAAAATGAACCCCCTCATTGTGTTCCTTTTTAAATTAAATGTTTTAAGAGTTACCACTTTAATCCAATCAAGATGGCTTCAGGTGTGCCATACTTTTGTCATAATGAAGACAGTAAGCGCTCTAGTTGTTTTTAAGAACACTCTGGGACATTCTGTCATTGGGCTATACTTGGGCTACATCTGGGTGATATTTGGGCTACATTTGGGCTCTTTTGTCTCTGGTGGCTATCTTAGGAGACTTATTTGTTATGAAGTTTCCTAATTTCCTCATTTACTGCAGTCTCCTCAGTAGGAAATACTTTCAGTTTTTTACTTTGATTCCATCAAGAAGGCATTCAGATGTGTCACACATTTGCCATAAATTCAGAATGTTAGCACTCTTTTTGCTCATTAGATCACTGTAGTAAAGCTACTGCTCACCAGGGAAAACGGCTGCTGGTATTGAAAGTGCATGTTTCAGTCTGCATGTCAGAATTTTTTAATGAAATAGAAGAGGATTTGAGAAGTCACTCAAAATGTGCCCTAATTTTTCTTTCTGCAGCACTAATCATACTTCCTATGGCAAAATGAACCCCCTCATTTTGTTCCTTTTTAAATTAAATGTTTTAAGAGTTACCACTTTAATCCAAGCAAGATGGCTTCAGGTGCGCCATAGGTTTATCATAAGTAGGACTGTTAGCGCTCTAGTTGTTCTTTGGAACACTCTGGGAAGCTGCAGTAGAACACAAAGGAATCAACTGACAGTCTCTGCCCTTGTTGGATGTACATGTTTTACTGAGAATGTCAGACTTCATTCTCACATGACTGAGAAAGATAATGTGAATTTACAGAAAATAAGCTCTCAGTTTAGCTTATAGATCACCTTCCAAACCTCTGTGGGAAAAGCATGAGAAAATATTTTTCTCTCAATCATGATATCCCAGCAGAAGGCTTTTTCACATGGTAAAATCACCTTAGAACATACCACAATTCCTAAAATGAGTATGGTACCATCAACAAATGATTTATAATGTAACTAAAGTCTTAAAACCTTCTATTAACTGCAATGCTTTTTAATGAGGTGCTATCATGTATATTGGTCCCAAGATGGCTGCCAACACTTCTTGGATGAAGTACTGATAGCCAATCAGATCTCAGGATGAGATGTGTGGTTAGGCTCCGCCCACATATATATATGATTTTACTTTTGATTTTCTCAGGAACTACTGAACAGATTGACACCAGACCTACAAAAGGCACATCCCTGACCTGAGGACTACCTCTCTGCCAAATTTCAAGTAATTCTGTTCAGCCTTTCGGGCTGTACCTTGGACTAAAGGTCCCTATGGAAAAATGCATGGGGAAAACGCGTTTTGGGACCCCCCTTTTTTCTCGGCCCCCGCTTGACGAATCACCCCGAGACTTTCAGGGTAGGAGCGGAGCGCCCCACCTATTTTGAAAATTTTGCGAGGATTCGTCAACCGGCGCCAAAGTTATTCCAAATAGAATGTTGCGGATTTCCTATGGAAACACGGTCCTAACTATAACTATCTACTGGCGACCGCCAGTAGATTATATATATATATATATTCACTGAAAAAACCATAGGTTTCACACATGTTATAGTTAGCTGGACATTTCTCTCATACAAAACCAATGAATTTCCCCCGTTATAGTTAGTTCAGCTAACTATAACTCGCGCCACCGCAATGCACTGCTGATGACGTCACATATTACATCACTCATGACATGGTCAGTGACATCACTCATGACATCACTGATGACATCTCAAATGACATCACTGATGACATCATCCTTGTGATAGAGTGGCAGACCTCCTCTCACCCTAATATAACCTTTGATACACACATTCAAAAATAGAGACTAAAATTTTTAAAACAATGGACATACCAATACCAATTACAACAACCTCTTCAGTAATTCTAAGATCCACATACACATCCACTCATTCACCAACAGTCCTGTACAGTCACTCATACATGTACTCACTCATATGTACTCATACACCTATACATTTTGTTACACAATGCCACTCATCCATAGAGTTACTGATACACATAGTCACTCATGAAAATAAAGAATCAAACATACATTTACTTGCATATACAGTTATACACACACCACTACACTTACTTCTACGGGAACTTACACATACTTAGTCTTTTAAACAAACACTTATAGAAACACATACTTATTCATACAGGAACTCTTCCTATCTCTCACTCTCACATATACTCAGTTATATACACCAATAGTCACATATACTAGTTTAAAACATATGTAGTTACTCATAGAGACACTATTGAGACAGTCATTCACTCACTAACACACCCATACACACACTCATCCACCCATACAGTCCTGCAGACATGCTGTCTTCAACACATACAAACAGTGAGTCACTCATTCATGCAACTATGCACTACGTAATACCCCCCACCGAACCATGCAGACACTCAGACTGATACTCAAAAAACCAACTAATAACCTATATAGACACCCATGTAACAACTCACCAACCCATGCAGCCACGTATACACAAAGTGAGAGACTGATACAGATATTTACATATTTAAACATTACTCACTAAGCCATGTATTCACTAAGATACACTTAATCAGTCAGTTATACAATCAATTTTTCAAAAACAAATCATCCATTTAGACACTTATATACCCATTTATTCTTCCATTGACCTTGAGATATACATATAAAACATATTTAATTTTCAGAAAAACAGACATTCACAAGGTTGATGTCATCAGTGATGTCATCAGTGATGTCATTTGAGATGTCATTTGAGATGTCATCAGTGATGTCATGAGTGTCACTGACCATTTCATGAGTGATGTAATATGTGACGTCATCAGCAGTGCATTGCGGGGGCGCGAGTTATAGTTAGCTGAACTAACTATAACGGGGGAATTTCATTGGTTTTGTATGAGAGAAATGTCCAGCTAACTATAACGTGTGAAACCTATGGTTTTTTCAGTGAATTTGCAAGGTTTTTTAAATGCTAATTCCTAACTATAACGTGTGTAAAACCTTTGGTTTTTTCAGTGAATATATATATAACAATGCGCTGGGGAGTCCAAATCAGTGAGCCGCACAAGAGTCACAGATCTGCTTTCTCCGAAGCCATGAAAGGTAAGTGCAGCAGCGCCTACCAAGTGATGAAGCACCTGACTGGAACCTGACGCGTTTCGAGAGTTTTCTCTTCTTCAGAGGCAAACAGTCAGTAAGAGCATGTCGGGTGCCGCCTCCCTTTTAACCCAGCAATCATGTGCCGTGAATCAGCAGCTCTGAATGAGACCACACGTAGGGCTAATGGGAGGTGTAGTCTGCAATGTTTCCTTTAATAGATGCTCTCTTGTAGTATTGCTTTTGAGGCTCGCCCCGAGCCCCCAGAGATGTCGCTGCTCAAAATCCTTGATCCGTGCTCCACATAAGCTCCATAAATCAGGAACTTGTGGCCCTCCTATATTTGCGGGGTGGTGCCGGCTCTGTGGCAGGATGGCCGCAAATAATGACAATACGCTGGGGAGTCCAAATCCAAGGGCAAATACACCACTCTTCCTTTTAAACCTCTCAGTAAATCAGAAGGAGGTAATTAAAGTTTTGGGCTCCATACGTACTATGGTCTGGAACGGATGAACACATTGAATGAGTATAGACTCATATGTATTTAATTCAGAAAGTTCGGCAGGAATAGCATCCAATTCTAAATTATTATGTACAGCTCTGGTCGGCATTCTATTTTCTTCTAACTTGTTATAACAGTATTTACAAATACGCTGATCTTCACCCAATTCAAAACAATTTTCAAGAAATATATATGTTGCAAAATCCTTCCACTTATAATTATCTTCATTTTCACTTTTTTTATACAGATCAACATTCCTTGTTTGAATTTTATAATGACTTCTGCGGCAACAAATACAAGTAATATTTGGTCTTTCATTAGAGGTGATAGTAAATTTTGTCATTTCATCCTCAAAATTTTTAGTAATTATGAGTTCTACATTCTGTTCCTCATTTTCCTCATTTACTGTGTCCTTTTCTGCACTTTCTTGTTCTGGACCAAAGTAACAAAACTGAATCTCATCAGTAACCTTCAACTACATCTGATACAGATCCACGGAACAGAGCATTATTCAACTCATTCAACTTTACTGCTGGACTTTTAGCAAAATACAATGTTCTCACAAACTTTCTCATTTCAGTATGATGAACAGCCAGCATCCTAAAATGATGAAAAACACTTTTACACACTTTTCTAGATAGACAAGCCAGAGAATGTCCCTGCAAACCAGTATTTTCTCTCACTCTGCATGGATCTAGTGTTTGAAGCACCTTCATCTTCTGTTTTACACTCTTTTTACTAAATTCTCTTAGAAAGTCACGTAATTTATCAATAGATTCCTGACGCACAGTACAAATACTACTACATTTCCAAGTGTACACTGGGGCTTTTGGACGTCTCCCCATAGCCTCAGCAGCCATTACTTCTTCCTCATTTCTTGGGACCATTTTCTCTTTTTCCATCACACAACCATCCTTAACTTCATATGCTCTACCATTGGTGTCAACTGCATGCAACAAACTATTACATTGAAGATAACTCTCTTCATTAAAAAATGGTTCAGTACTTGAACTGTGTTTCCATTCTCCCAAGAACACTTTACAAAAGTTACTTTTTTTCACTTCTCTTTTCCTTTTGCTTTGTGACTTCATTGCATTCACTAATTTATCTAATCTACGCATCCTATTCAAAATTAGAATAAAAAGTTTTCTTTTTATTTCCAAAGCCTTACTTACAATATTTTCTAGAATTTTTTTTCTTTATAAATTTTTTTTTTCTTATATTTTTTCACATCTTTTAGCAAATTTAACATCACTCTTCTCTGAAACATTTTTCGACGAATGTTTTTAAAATCTAATTTTCGTGTTAAATCACTTTGACATACTTTTGATTGTACATTAGCTTTTTTTTTGCTGTTGACTGTGTTGTTGCTTTGTACATAAAACACGGTTTGTTTTACAGTTATTTTTGCCATTTTTTTGTTTTTTGAAAATCTTTTTTAAGAAATCTCTGCTCTGCTTACCAGTAGACTTTTTCTTTTTGCCATCACCAGCTTCTCCTCCTATTTTTTTTTCCCAGTTTTGTCCAGATATACTTGTTGCTTTTCTTTCCTCTTTCTTGTCCTTGTTCTTGTCTTTTTTTCACTGTTGCTCAGCAATACCTGCAAGGAACTTAAAAAAAAAAATCCTTTTTGTAATTATAATTCATTAAAATATTTTTTTTTACTTTTCATTAATTTCAAATGTTTTTCCATTTGTCTCTCATTTGTGATTTACTAATTTGTGCACAGTGCTAACCACCACAGTTGAAAAAAAACAAGCTGCCCCTTTCCTGCAAGTGCATGTTTTACAGAACAACTGCAACACAAATTATATCTGTGGCCACAATTCCTGTGCGCACACAGCCTCATGGTGTGCTTCTAAGCAGAAAACAGAATTTGATTGGCAAATTCAAAGCACATTTACTACTCTGGTAGATCAAGTGATAATTGCTGTTACAGCCTTACACATTTTCCTTGTAGATCACAGAGGCAGAAAAGAGCACATTTCCTAACATCTACTTCATACCATAAGCATCTGCAACCTGGGTGAGTGTTTAGAGTAGAGCAAAGAAAATGAGGCCTTGGTGACGTTGAATGTGTTTGCATTACACACAGTCCTGAGTAGTACGCATGGGAGTGTTGGAGAACCTGCTGCGTGTGTGCCAAGAGTGTGTTTCTGCAGACTATGTATTGTCAGCTGCAAGAGAGATGAGCAAGGAGATTTCCAGAACTGCATGAAGACTGCAGGGATGTATCTAACAGTGCATGTGTGCTAAGGGATAATTTGTGTAAACACAACAGGCTGCCCCTTTCCTGGGACTGCAATTCTTACTGAACAACATCTTCACAAATTAAATCTCTGCCCACAATTCCTGTGCGCACACAGACTCATGCCATCATTTTAGGCACATAACACAGGCTGCCCCTTTCCTGGGACTGCATTTCTTACTGAACAACAACTTCACAAATTAAATCTCTGCCCACAATTCCTGTGTGCACACAGTCATGCCATCATTTTAGGCACATAACACAGGCTGCCCCTTTTCCTAGGACTGCATTTCTTTCAGAACAACAACTTCATAAATTAAATCTCTGCCCACAATTCCTGTATACACACAGACTCATGCTATGTTTTTTGGAACAAAACAGTGTTCCTGAATAGTACCAAATTACTGTTACAGCCTGACACATTTCCCTTATTTACAGAAGCAGAAAACAGCACATGTCCTAACAGCTCCTTAAGACCATGACCATGTGTAACAGGGTGAGTGATTAGACTAGATCAATTTAAATGAGGCCTTGGTGACGTTGAATGTGTTTGCATTACACAGTGCTATCTGAAACAGCACACAGAGCTGAGTACTACACATGAGAGTGTTGGAGAAGCTTCTGCGTGTGTGCCAAGAGTGTGTTTCTAGACACTGTATTGTCTGGTGCAAGACAGATGAGCAAAGAGACTTCCAAAACTGCATGAAGACTGCAGGGATGTATGTAACAATGCATGTGTGCTAAGGGATAATTTCTGTAAACACAACAGGCTGCCCCTTTCCTGGGACTGCAATTCTTACTGAACAACATCTTTACAAATTAAATCTCTGCCCACAATTCCTGTGCGCACACAGACTCATGCCATCATTTTAGGCACATAACACAGGCTGCCCCTTTCCTGGGACTGCATTTCTTACTGAACAACATCTTCGCAAATTAAATCTCTGCCCACAATTCCTGTGCGCACACAGACTCATGCCATCATTTTAGGCACATAACACAGGCTGCCCCTTTCCTGGGACTGCATTTCTTACTGAACAACAACTTCACAAATTAAATCTCTGCCCACAATTCCTGCGCGCACACAGTCATGCCATCATTTTAGGCACATAACACAGGCTGCCCCTTTCCTAGGACTGCATTTCTTTCAGAACAACAACTTCATAAATTAAATCTCTGCCCACAATTCCTGTATACACACAGACTCATGCTATGTTTTTTGGAACAAAACAGTGTTCCTGAATAGTACCAAATTACTGTTACAGCCTGACACATTTCCCTTATCATTTACAGAAGCAGAAAACAGCACATGTCCTAACAGCTCCTTAAGACCATGACCATGTGTTACAGGGTGAGTGATTAGACTAGATCATTTTTAATGAGGCCTTGGTGACGTTGAATGTGTTTGCATTACACAGTGCTATCTGAAACAGCACACAGAGCTGAGTACTACACATGAGAGTGTTGGAGAAGCTGCTGCGTGTATGCCAAGAGTGTGTTACTGAAGACTGTGTATTGTCTGGTGTAAGACAGATGAGAAAAAAGACTTCCAGAACTGTATGAAGACTGCAGGGATGTATGTAACAGTGCATGTGTGCTAAGGGATATTTTCAGTTTTGAACATATGGCATCTACATGTGCCATTGCTATTTTGAAAGGGAAATCTACCCTGTTGGTTTCAAATTCTTTAGCTTTTGCCTCCAATTTGCGATTAACTGATTTCTGCTGAGTGCTAACCACCACATTTGAAGAAAACAAGCTGTCACTTTCCTGCAAGTGCATGTTTTACAAAACAACTGCAACACAAAATATATCTCTGGCCACAATTCCTATATTCACACAGACTCATTCTGTGTTGGTAGGCACAAAACACCGGCTGCCCCGTTCCTGGGTCTGCATTCCTTACAGAACAACAACTTCACAAATTAAATCTCAGACAACAATTCCTATATGCACACAGACTCATACTGTGTTGGTAGGCACAAAACACAGGCTGCCGCTTTCCTGGGTCACCAATTCTTACAGAACTAATGCTAATTTCAAATGTGCTGCCATTTTCCTCTCTTTTCTTTCAAAGTGATTTCTGCTAAATCCTAACCATCACAATTAAAAACAAGCTGTCCTTTTCTTTGAACTGCAAGTCTTACTTTTCAACAGCAACACAAATTAAATCTCTGTCAACAATTCTTCTCTGCACACAGACTCCTGGTTTGATGGTAGGCACAAAACAGTATTCCTCATTTTTACCAGTACACATTAACTTATGGTGAAAACATAGTCCTTAATATCTTTCAAGTTCAAGACAGTTAAATATCTCCCAAACCTCAAAATGTAAAACATAACTTTTTTAGAAGATTCACAATTCTAATATTTTTCTCAAAAATCACCACATACTTTCCCTCTCAAACTCATAACTCACCTTTAAAATTAGTTAGTTGTTTAAGAAATGTGCCACTCAAACAGCAGACTATCAGAGTCAGAATATCAGAGCTCTACACCTCTCTCCTCTCTGCAGAACCAGTAAATGGCAATGTTTCCCTCTTTTTTCACACATATACATGTTAATTTCAAATCTCAGTGCGTCCCCCTTTTTTTCAAATGAAATCACACATTTCTATTGGTTGAAAACTTCAACCCCTTTCCAAATGTACCCTTCCCCCTTCTTGTCTCCTGCCTGCTACCATAGCAACAGCTCATGGAACACTGCTGTGAGGAGAGAGGTCAGAAGTTCAGCATACAATGTTTCATATCCAAAGAGCAAGAGTGCTTGACTTTTCAAACCTAACAGCAAATCCATAGTAATGTTCTGTGGTAACACATTTTTCTGAACCAATACAAAACATGCTTTTAAAAATGTAAACCTACAGCCTAGTTTTAACTGTAAAATGGTTTGAATCTGCCAATGAGTTCTTTTTATTAAAAAAAGTATGTGTGCCTCCATTTTACAACTGTCTTTCATTTCATATTGCCTTTCTACTGAAAGACACCTCCTGAGTGCATCCAGATCTCCTTGGAAGATGTTCACAGTGTGGATTGTAGATCACAGCTATGTCTTCTGGAGTGAAAAGTTTGCAGAAAAAAGAGGTATGGTGAGAGACCTTGCTTTGCCAAATGTAGACATTAAATGGATTGGTCAGAGAGGGTTAAAGTGGCACCAATTAATGCCTTTGGTGAAAACCTTTCTACATCTCCCACAGCCTAACCTTATTATTGTGCACTGTGGTGGAAATGACCTAGGCACTTTAACTGGGGTAGGTCTGGAAATGCTTATTAAGGACACCTTTGTGCAATTGATGTCGCTTTTTCCACAAACTCCCTTTGTATATTCTAACATATGCCAAAGGCAAAAGTGGAACTGGTCCAACCAATTTTGTCCGCAGATTGACAAAGCAAGGAAGCACGTCAACAAATCTATTTCTGCTTTCCTCAGAGACTTTGGTATGGGTTCTATATACCACAACAACTTGCGTTACAACATGCAAGACATTTATAGAGGAGATGGTGTACACTTCACTGATGAAGGCAACAGAGTCTTACTCTTGAACTTTAGACTCTGCATCGGTACTTACTTGTAGGTACCGAAAAACACACAATAAACACAAGGGCTCTTTTTAGAGCCACCTTATATCTTTTTACTTAATTGCGAATTTTTTTTAATTTTTTTGTTTTTAAATTTTTTTCGGGTGCGCGCTGGGTGCGCGCACTCGGCGATATTTTTTTTTCAAAATATAAATCTTTTTTTTTGCCCTACAAGGTCCTACTGTGACCCCCTTACAATGCCTAGTGGGTCAATATCTCCCCACTCTGCCCCCTTTTCATGTTCTCCCCCTTTGTTTCTCACCCCCTCTTTATGCGATAGACAAAATGGCGGCCGCCGCTTCCTGATTTCCACCGATTCGAATGTTTACTGACATCTAACAACCAATCAGAAGTGCGCTCGCGCACGGCAAGGTACGCGCACAGGACATGCTCAGTGCGCGCACGGTACGCGCGTACAGATATATATATATATTGATTTAAATGCTAATTTCTCAGGAAATACTGAACAGATTTACACCAAACCTGCAAAAGGCACTTCATGGACCTTATGGCTACCTCTCTGCCAAATTTCACATAATTCTGTTCAGCCGTTCGGGCTGTAGCTGCGACTAAAGTCCCTATGGAAAAATGCATGGGGAAAACGCATTTTGGGACCCCCCTTTTTTCTCGGCCCCCGCTTGATGAATCACCCCGAGACTTTCAGGGTAGGAGCTGAACGGAGCGCCCCATTAGTTTTGAAAATTTCGCGAAGATTCGTCAACCGGCACCAAAGTTATTCAAAATAGAATTTTGAGATTTCCTATGGAAACACGGTCCTAACTATAACTACCTACTGGCGACCGCCAATAGGTAATATATATATATATATATAACGTTTTTCCATTCAGACATGTCTGGTGTATGTGAGTTCTTACATAAGATCCCCCAATACTTGATAAGTTACGAACATCATTTGCACTGCTTAGAGCTGCCAGTACAGTCAAACTGATTCAACATTACTGTCCATTGCACCTCCCACCAACCAGCTAATGTAGTCTCAACATGCCCACCCATTGTGGCACTGTGCGTACCATGCTGCTCTAAGTATACACTTCATAGTTCACAAATCAGTTTACTAAAAGAAACAAATCACCCACTCAACAGCGCCGGAGGGATATTGAGTAATAAAGAGACCTCTTGTGAGGCTGGCTGAATTTGAGATAGTAGTCCTGGCACGAGCCGTGATGGTCATTTAGCCTCACCAACTCACGCAATCCATGTATAAATCCCTTTCCTCAGTATCCTCACTCTGCGCAGATTGAATTATGCACCTGCTGTCGTCTAGCATCAGTATAGAATCCAGGATTGTCTCCCAGGCCTCGATCCAGTCACACTTCCTCTACCCCCGTCTGCTTCCCTCTTTGGTAACGCATCCTCACAATTAGCCTATTTGGCAAGTTCAGCTCTCCAGCTGCCCAAGCTTGGTCCTACAGGGTCTTTCCATTTAATTACCAGTATCAAAGCTTTGTCTGTGAATTTAGATGTGACTACGTTTGCCTGAGATCTGTAGAACCATCCCAGCAAACAGTCCCCCTGTATTTTTGCAATAGACCTATCTATTCCCTTATTGATAAACTGCACTACGGTGTCCTAGTATGCTTCCAATGACTGTCAGCTTGAAATCATCTGGTAAAACTCTGCATTATTCTACCTGCAACTTGGGCACCCCGCCTGCACCCCTGGGAACATGAGGTTCACTCTCATGGGTGTTGTATACACCCTGTGCAAAAAGTTGTACGGCATTAACTTAAGTTTTTAATTACGGACACTGAATCTGTCCAAACACCCAATTCCAATCTGTTTCGCTGACCGGGGAGCCCATGTCTGTAGCCCAACGCACGCACAGAGCCCCTAGCTCACATTTCGATTGTTCCAGTATTGCCCTATATAAACAGGGATGTTGCATGTCTGCGCCTGCTTGTCTTGCAGATGCTCTTAAGGCATATATCCAACACGGTTCAGTAGTGGCGATTCGCCAGCACGCACGATTGCAGCCACCACTGCTCCATGTAACAGGAAGTAGTGCTCTAGGAGATCATACTTGTCCACCACTCCTGCAAAGTCCACAACCACCCCATACACATACAGATCCCCAAATGTAGTAATGCCCAGTGCTACTCAGTCTTCGAGTCCACTCCAATTGCCTTGATGTGGTACAATTAGTAGCGCCGCTAGTGGGAGCTTGCAGATTTATGGTGCTTTTGTACATGTGCATTGCAAACCCCAGGACCACACATATCGGAGACTAGTGACCAATAACCCTTTGCCCTGCAGGTGAGACTTCTTGGCGGGGTCCAGCAGCAATCTAGCTAAGGTATTTTTTTATTGGGGCTGTAGTGTCATCACTGTCTGGTGGCCCACCAATAATCTAACCAGTGAGCCGACATAGCAGCTGTGTCTCTAGATAATAAAGTTTCAAATTCAGAACTGCCATTCCGCCATCCGCAGTAGGCAGCCTTAGGTTTGCAAGAGCTATTCTCCTCCACTGAGGCCCCATATAAGCTGGAGCAGTAATACACCATCTCAGAAAATTTTCCTGTGAACCTGTATTAGGAGAATCGGAATTTGCCTAGTGTCATGACTCTCTTCAATATCTACATGAGCCCCCTCGCCACCATCGCACGGAAACACAACATCAACATCATCTCCTACGCCGACGACACCCAGCTGATTCTCTCCCTCACCAAGGACCCAGCCACCGCCAAACCAAACTTCCAGGAAGGAATGAAAGAGGTAGCAGACTGGATGAAGCACAGCCGTCTCAAACTCCACTTGGACAAGACAGAGGTCCTCATCCTCGGACCATCCCCCTCGGCTTGGGACAACTCCTGGTGGCCCCCGGCGCTGGGCACCGCACCGACACCCACGGACCACGCACGCAACCTGGGCTTCATCCTAGACTCCTCGCTCACAATGACCAAACAAGTCAACGCCGTCTCATCCTCATGCTTCAACACCCTTCGCATGCTCCGGAAGATCTTCCGCTGGATCCCCACGGAAACCAGAAAAACAGTCACCCAGGCCCTCGTCACCAGCCGACTGGACTACGGGAACGCCCTTTACGCTGGAACAACCGCCAAACTCCATAACCGTCTCCAGCGCATACAAAACGCCTCCGCACGACTCATCCTCAACATTCCCCGCCGCAACCACATCTCTACGCACCTGAGAAACCTCCACTGGCTCCCCATCAACAAAAGGATCACGTTCAGACTGCTCACCCACGCACACAAAGCACTCCACAACATGGGCCCTGAATACCTCAACAACCGACTCATTTTCTACACCCCCCACCCACCAGCTATGGTCCACCAACCTCGCCCTCGTCCCACGGATCCGCAGAGCCACCACAGGAGGAAGATCCTTCTCCTACCTCGCAGCAAAGACCTGTAACTCCCTCCCCACTCACCTTCGACTGACCCAGGACCACCACAACTTCAGTAAGCACCTCAAAACCTGGCTCTTCGAGCAGTAGCAGCACCCCTTCCCTAGCGCCTTGAGACCCTCGCGGGTGAGAAGCGCGCTCTATAAATTCTATGATTGATTGATTGACAGCTGCCCCGGGCTGAATGCCGCATCTCTGAGCAAGTCCTCTCTATGTGGAACTGGGCGTCTACCCCAGCACATCGCAAAGCGTCTTTTGGCAAGCAGCAGAAGCATGGCAACCAATTTCCTGCTGTCCGATGGCAGGCTCTTCACATATCCCAGCAGTGCAACTAGAGGGGGGGTGCGCTCTATTCGCATATAGTCAATTGCCTCAAAGATGGCTTCCCAGTATTGGTTGATGTCAGAGCATTCCAAGGCAAGATGAAGGATGGTCACATCAGAGGAACTCCATCGGTGGCAGCTCGCATTCTCCTTCGAACCAATTTTGTAAAGCCATTCAGGGGACCTGTACAGACTATGCAAATACTTTAAATGGATGAGGTGGAGCTGATAATTAGGGGACAATACTCTTGCCTGCTCGCAGCAGTAAGTTCAGTATTCTGGCGTGATCAATATCCCTAGCATATCTCCCATTTCCGCCAGACTCCTGGGTTACAAAAGGGCGCTGGGCACTGCATGTAGACGTAAAGACGTGTGATCAATCTACGGGGGAGGGGGTCTCGCAGAAAGCGCTCTAGCGTGTGGAATGTGGGTGGTGCAACAGGGAAGGAGGCAAAACGCGTGCAGTGCCGCTCGTAATTAAAAATGTCATTTTTAGGTCTCGCCTACACAGCGTGCATGCGCTGCATAGGAGAGACCTTTTGGAATAGATTCAGTTTTTGCCCTAAAAACGTGCATGCGTTGCATTGCTTTCAATGGCAACGCATGCACATTTGGCGATTCCCTTGCGGGAGCGAGCTTTGACACCATATGTTTGTACTTAACTTGCAAACATATAGTGCCCCTGCTCGCTCCCCCAAGGGAAACGCAAGGGAAACAGGCGCAGGCTCCCCTCCTCTCTCCCCCTGCTGCCTCTCCTCAAACTTTTTTTTTTTTTTTACTTTGAGAGTGTTTACTACAGCTCTCTCGCTCCTCCCACCCCCCACACAAAGGCTCTTGCAACGTCACCATCTCACCATACCATTGTCAATTGCTTGTGACCGCCACTACAGCAGTTCGCAAAAACAAGTCCGCTATTTTACTCAAATTCGTTGTTTGTTCAGTAATTCAAATCATGGCCCCGAACCACATTATGAAACACACACAGCCAATCAGATCCAAACATAGTCGCTAACGAATGTTGTGAAGAGATGGGATAGGTTTAAGAATTTTATTGACACTTGGTTTGTCGAGGACGTTCTTGGTCGTGGCCTACAAGTGGCTGGGTTAGCTCTCATCGGTTGGTTATTGGCGGTCGGTAAATAAAAACAGACGGTGACAAACTGGCTACGTGAATGGTTGGGAGAAGTTAATTGGCTGTGTGAGCCATGGACGCTAAACGTGCCCTCGCTTGGGAGCTTTGCTGCTGCACCTCTTGTGCTCGCCTGGATGGGATTTGTGCTTGTAAGTGCACTACCCATACAGCAGCATTATTTGTGGTGCACTCTGCAGCCAAGAGCATCCCGATCTGCGTGTTCGTCATGACACGTCACCCACCCTTGCGTTCCACGCGGTCCTAGACACTCACTCGGAGACCCGCCCTCTGGCACTCAGAGTCCCACTGCGTGCTTCAAACCGACCACGGTTTTGGATGGTCTCTCCCTTGCAACCGCTGCCCTGGGCCTCCACTACCGTCCGGTGCTTCTGAGAGGCCGGTGTGTGTGAAGTACAATCCCACCTATTGAGGGGGGTACCACACGGGCTGCGCACCATCAATGGCTCGGGGAGGGGCTTGGCTGTTTTGATTTAAGCCCGCTCAGGGATATGGGAGCCGTTATCAGGAGCTGAAGTAGAGGGGCCCCTGATTTTCCCCCCCCCGTTTTACCTGCTGTTGGCAAAGTTTGGGGCCAAACACGCACTGCAGTAGTGACAGCCATGACACCTAGCACTGCATAGGCAAGACTGCCTGTGAGGCAACTGAACGAAATTCAGGCACAATTCCTTCACTTTCACTAATACCACATAAAACCGTCAACCTGAACTTAAAATGTCTGCTAATTGGGCCCAACTCCTGCTCCGTTATCCAATAACACAGACCATTGTGTTAATACACATACTACATAACTCAGCATGAAGCTTGGGGTTTGTCATGTCGATGGGGCTAACTGAGCATTTCATCCTTCCCAGGTTGATTGACTGCGCTCCGCCTATCCTTTAGCAAGCATTGGCATAGCCAATAGGCCTCGCTTTTGGGACCTTATAAGTATTTAGTTATGCAGCACAATATCCTTGGTGCAACAACATCAACTGTTGCATTGCTAAACACTTAAAGGTCCCAAAGGCGAGACCGATTGGTTATGCCAATGCTTGTTTCTAATGCAGCCAGCTCTTCCCCTTCCCGTACCAGATGAAGCCCAATGAAGTTCCCCTCTGGGAATTCATCGTCCATCTTGTGTAGCTGAAGTCTCCTCAGCCAGGCACATGGACCTGCCTCTGCCAAGAGGGGCAACGCTGGGTGCCGGGACAGTGGAACAGAGGGGGCATATAGTATGTCCAGTCGCGCCCTACGGCGCTGCCATGCCAACACCGTGCATCCCTCTGTATTCACCTCGGCAAGCTGCCTGGGCTGCGCCCTGTAGAGCGCTATATGCAACGGGTGCGAGGTTGCTTGTTCCTGCTCAGACGCGGTATGCGCTATGAACTGCGTTGGGAACACCCAATGGAATCCATACTGCACCTGAGCAATCATAGAGGTCAAAATCTGGCTCGCCCAGGCCACCGTGCTCAAAAGGTAATGTGAGGGTTTCCGTGGAGACTCTGGGTTGTTTCCCAGCCCATACCAATGAGATCATATTGGATCACAGTCTTTGCCTAAAATTTCTGTTAGGTGGGAGGGAGAAATTAGTGAAAAGATGAAGAAATTCAGGTAGTACCACCATTTTTGCAATGGCGAGCCGGCCAGTCCGTGACAACAGCAGTCCCATCCACCTTTTTAAGCCTGTTCTCCAGCCAGTCCATTAGGTGACCATAATTGGAGCACCGCAATTAGTCAGTGTTACAACTCCGCCAAATACCCACGTACTTCACCGGGCCATCCGCCCATTGCAACGGAAATTCTGAGTGAAATTTTGCTGTGGTCTGTCAGCAGGTAGATTACAGATTTTGCCCAGTAGATAAGTATTCCTGAAAGCCCACCAAATCTGAGGAACTCCCTGATCAGGGGATACAGGTACTCGCCTGCATGTTTTATGCATAGTGTGACATCATCCGTATATAAAGAAATGAGTACCACAATAGGAGTAAACGCCAGTCTGTGGTGCATGTCGTTTCTCAAGCGGGCCGCTAGGGTCTCCATGGCTAAGGCGCAGAGCAGGGGCGACAGAGGGCACCTCTGACGCGTGCCACGAGAAACTTGAAATGGGGGGATATATCACACCATTTACCCTGATCCGTGCAGCGGGGTGGGAATATAGAAGGGTAATAAGTTTAATGAATTTAGCACTGAGCCCGATACTAGCAAGAAGCGCGAAGAGGTACGCCATTCAAGCAAATCAAACTCTTTGGTGGCGTCTAGGAAAATCAAAGCTGCCTGCAACGCCTGCAGCGAGTTCTTGCTATTGAAGTCCTCTCTCTGCAAGCGTAACACCCCAGCTTGCTTGGCGATACATTCCCCTGTATGTCGGTCTTGAGCGCTTCCCGTAAGGTCGAGGGAGATTCGATCGTGCCCTCGTTAAGCGCAAAGTATTCGATAATGGACTTTTAATGGCCTCCCGGAATGCCTGGTCGCAGAGAGCTCCAGATGGGAGCCTCCAGCTAAAAGCTATGGTCGGATACTATCGAATGTCCAATGTGATCAACATCTGGGAATGATCAGAGAGGGTCCGTGCAGGTGAGCCGCCTCACCTATCCAAGCCGTTGCGAGAGGTCAGCCAGTAGTCCATTCTCGACCAGATGAGTCCGGCCGAGGAAATGCAGGTGCCCTGTTTACGGTTTGGGTTCCTTTACCGCCAAAAATCCACCAGGTGGTTACCTGCTATAATTGAATGCAGCTGTTCTGCCGCTTTAGGGTGAGGGTGGTGGAACCCACCTGATCTGACTTTGCTAGGATCAAGTACTAAGTATTAGTCCCCTCCCCTTAAAATCGCACCCGGACCGAGAGTGTCCGCTTGTCTCCAGATTTCTGCAAAGAATTCTGGCTCATCGACATTAGGGCCGTATATTGAAATCAACCTGATCGGATGTCCCCCTAATGTGCCCGCCAGCATCACGTATCTTCCCTTTTGGTCACATATGGCCATGCGTGTGCGCCTGTGCAGTCCCTTCCTAATGAGAATGGTCACCCCCGCGTGTAATTCGAATAGCATGATGCTTTTCGCCTATCCACCTTGCGCGCAGGCGCTTGCGGGTGTGTTCTGCTAGATGTAGTTTTTGCAGAAAGCATACTTCTTCCCCATGACTGTCTAGATATACGGCCACCAGTCTCGCTTTGCGCTGATCATTCAAACCACAATATTCCATGTAATACATTTAAATGTAGGCATCTCATTTGACACCGCATTTGGTCCGTTACCATAATGTACTTCCCCTCTAACAGATGAGCCTTCTGCTGGAAATTAGATGGTGCGGAGGCCGGCCAAGGGAAGGAGGGGGGAAGGAAGGAAGGAATTTCACCTGTAAAGTCAAACGTGAAAACACCCCTAATAGAACCCACCCACACCCTCTTCAGCCCCTAAAACAGGCTCAATGACTTCCCCTAGTGTCCCAAGATGCCACCCAGGGACTTGGGAATCCTTCCTAGAGCGGGCGGGGGGTGAGGGTTCAGCTAGGTGCCTGGCACATCCCAGCTGGAGGTAGCCGGCTGGCAGGACAGGGCTTGCGCATTTAAGCGACTGCACTTCACTGCCAGTGAAGCGGCATCAACAATTGGCAAACATTCGGAAAAAAAAGAGGGTAGTTGCATTACTGCAGTTCAATTCTTATTGCCATGAAAGGCTTCGCTCAGGCAGCCATCTGGGGAGGAGTAGTGTTCTACAAGTTCAGTCATTATCACTGGTGCGGCCTGTCTCCTCCTAACTTTTATCTAATTGTGATGTCTATTTGGCTGGACGAAGATCTTTCACGAATTTGGCTGCACTTTTACAGTCTGTGAAATTCAAGGTCCTGCCACCGTAGAAATGCGCAGCTTCGCCGGGTACAGCAGAAAGTATTTGACGTTGAGTTTTTGTAGGGAGCGCTTGACAGCTAAATCTCTTCTGGCCGCCTGCACCTCTAGAGTAAAATCGGGGTCAAAGGATACAGTGTTCCCTTGGTACACAACATTTTTGCTGGTCTCTTGCTAGCCTTCGCACTGTGTCTCTGTCCTGATAATTTAATAGGCGTGCAATAATTGGTCTGACAGGTGCACCCAGCGGTGGTCTAGGGCCCAGCGATCAATGCGCTCTCTCAACGATGCACACAGGTGATAGTGAAACCCCAAAGAGAGCTTTCAGCATTATCTCTACGTAGTCTTCCACTCTGGCCATTGCGGTAGACTCCGGCACTCCAAGGATCCGCAGGTTGTTGCGGCGGTACCTTGCTTCCAGGTCCACATTCTTATTTCTGATCACCTCCAGCACTTTTTCCATACAGAGGAGTTTTTCTCTGAGTTCCTTCACTTTCATCTTCCAGCATGGAGGTATGTTCGACCTGCCTAATACATGCGTCGTGGCTTGTCACCTTCTCCTTTAGGCGGTCAAACCTGTCTGCTACAGAGTCAATTTTATTATCAATAGCTGTATGGGACTGTTTGAGATCCCTGAAAATTTTGCGAATTTCCGGTTCAGGGGAAGTTGCGCTGTCCGAATCGGTCTCCTGCTGGATGTCTTTGATAGTTGTCTGACCTTTAGGAGGCCTCCGTTGTTCGAATATCAATTTTGATTGCCGGGCATCAGACTTACCCATTTCTTCGGCTTGTCTCTGTCCGCAGCAGGATCGAGTCTGCACTCAACGCAGGCTCCCGGGCTAGACATACCATCCCCGCACAGCTTTGTCCAGGGAGCCTCCCCCTGGTCTCGCAAGTGTCATTCTAGCTCCTTGCCAGGCGCGAGGGATAAGGATTCCAGATCCCTGCATGGCCCACTAGGAGTAGAAGAGCGTTCCCTCTGCCAACCAGGCTCAGTCTCAAATTGTCCCTTCTTAATTGCGCATCGTGACACAGTCCAAGTGCAAGAAATTGGCTAGTGAGGCATTCATATGGGCTGGTGCATCTTGGTGCCCTTCCTGGTCTTGTTTCTGGGCGGCCGGCAAGACCCCCCCGCCTGCGCTACACCACTGTTCCTATAGATGGATGCCTATTTGATTTCAAAGAGTGCAGGCTATGGGCTTGAGAGCTTTGTAGTTCCGTGCCCCGTTGAGACGCTCCCTATTTTGCAGGCACATCCACCTCAGCCTTAAACAGGAAACATACCTCTTTAGATGGAGGCTATCTTAGCACGCCGCGTCTCTAAGCCCCGATCGTCGCACACAAAAGGCGGTTTGTGTGGCCTTGTTTCTCTCTCTGCATCCGTGTTTTTTTTTTTCCCAGCCGCCGTCCACTTCGCCGTTCCAGCTGTCCCAGTGATTGAACGGGGCCACTCTGTCCAATGACCCCTCACCCCCCCTACCCCCACCCACCACCCCTCAGTGCTCTCAGCTTCCACAGTGGTCCGCGGCAGTCGCCGATCAGCACGAGCAGGTCTCTCCTGCAGGGCCCTCTGAAGTCTTCTGATGTCGGCAGCGACCACTTCTCCGCACCGCACAACAGGACATTCAACATGGGATGGTTCACCTTCAAGTCACAGCCAAGCGACCCAGGCACAGCCCTACGTTTCTCCAGAGGAGGAGGCCGCTCAGCAGGTTTCTTACAAGGCAGATGTGGGCCCCCTTCCTTGTCATCCTTTGTGCAAGGTGCGCGGCTGCGTCTCAGGTCCCTACAGGGCCTATGCACGGCTCCGCTCCATGGGCGCGCCCGGTCTAGCTCTGTCTGCAGGCCGTCCGGACGTTGTGTTCTCCATAAACAGCTACATTCGGGTTACCGTGTGTGTGTGGGTACCCCCTGGTCAAGAATGACATGGTGCTTATTTTGTTTGTGTCTGTTTAGGGTGGAAGGTGTATGAGTTAGGGGTGGTGGTGCAGCATGTGGGTCATGTTGTAAGGTTCTACATTTTTCAATTAATGAGAGGTGGTTAAAAGAGTGGCAGTATCATTCTTAGGTGTGGTTGAAGAGAGAAGGCTTGGCATTGGAGCTGGTTAATTGTGTGCATTATTTGTGCAGTCAGGGAGGTAGGAGTGGGTGTATGTTTCTGGTTGGTGATGGAATGTATTAAGAGGTGCTGTGTGTGAGAGATTTTGTTGTGATGGGTGTGTGTGTGTGTGTTATATGTTGTGTTTTTGAGGAGTAGCAAAAGGAGGTGATGATGTATTTGTTTTCTGAGAAGAATGTGTATGTAAAGTATTGTTGGCGAGTGGAAGCTGCAAGGAAAAGGTGGTGGTGATGTGTTTTGGACAAGAGTGTATGTGATGTGAAACGGGATGAACAAGAGTTAAGAGTGTTTGTGTTTTATGTGATTGCTAAAAGAGGTACTATGTGTGGTGCATCGGAGGGTATTTGCTGTGTGGTTGTGGTTAAACGGAGAGGATGGTGTTGGTGGATGAAAAGATGGAAGGCTTAGCATTGGTTTGGTAGTGACAGAAAGGGGTATGTTAGGAGTAATTAGAGCAGGGAATGTGTGTCTGGATGGGATATAGTTCAGTATGATATGGATTTGGGCTTTGTTTGTGATGAGTGGATTGGTTATTGGTATAGGATAGAGTGGTGTTTTGTGTGTAAGTGAAGGTGCAAATGTGTAGTATTTGGGGTAGAAGGGTGTAAAGGTGTGGTTTGTGAGGTTTTGTAGGGGATGCTGAGACATTGAAATTTGTGTAGAGTTAGTTTATAGTTAAGGGTGGGTGGCAAATTCCGTACCACTCTGGAAATTCCGTACCACTCAGGAAACTTGCAAAATTTCAGCATTTTCACGTTCCGCGCGGAACGCGAAAATGTCAACTTCCGCAATCCGTGGCAGAATGGAAATATGCAGGGCAGGATTCATTCTGGCACGATGCTCCTGTCACAAAAATTAAACCTCAACTGGAAGCACTTACAGATCTAAATAAAAAGCAGGTGCCCGAGTTGAAGCTCAAATTCAGTAACGCATTAATCAGCCAAAACAATTTGTGAGCTAGGTCGAGGCTGGGCAAGTGTGCTTTTCTCCCCATATCTACCATCAAAAATTAGTTGTGATCCTTGATAGAGCTCTGTGCATCCATGACTTTCTCGAGCGCAATCCCCGTTTAGTTCCTGTGACCAGGAGCTTCTTTCTCCTCATCTGTTGCTCTGATCGGTCTCTGGCCCTTTATAAACAAGGGACATGTGAACTTCCATAGAAGCCCCGCCCGTTTGGCTCCGCCCCACATAAACTAGCAGTATGCAACGGCTTCCCGCCCTTTCCCCACTATGATGGACAGCTCACTCAAGGGACCCCGGCGCCATTCGGCGCGGTGGCAAAGTTACAGACACACATGGAGACAACTCTTCTGGCCCTTTACGCAGCTGTAGTGTAGGAAAAGCACTATACATTTACCCAACGAGGTAGCACTTACTGATTAGCCAGTAGAAAGATATTCGCCTCCTTGAGTTTCTCGAGTGCAATCCTCTTGTAGAATTTGTGAGCGTGGCTAAGCACATGTGCCTTCTCTCCATTCCACCCAGTGCATCACTTACATCCTCAGAGCTAAAATATTTGGATAATAATGAGGGCCCAACTGGCACCTAGGAGCCCACTGGAACTCAACGCTACAAAGAATAAGCATACGGGGAGTCGAACGTCTTGTTACCCATGCGGATTACGGACTGCAATAATCAAATGCACCCAGAAGGGGAAAGTAGGTCAGCCTAATTATGTAAAGTTCTTCAATGGTAAGATAGAAGTGACTCAGCAGTGGGCCAATTCTCCTTTGCGCTTGCTTTTTTAATAGTTTTTAGTTTTATCCTCTTTTAATTGTAGCTTTTTACATCCTACCACTGTATTCATACAATTTTCTATGCTGCTATAAACACACAACTGTTTTTAATGATGTTGGTTTGTAATCGTTTTTATTAACTGTACAATAAAATATTACCTTACCTCTCCATTCCACCCTGAAAAGTTAGCTGTAATCCTTGATAGAGGGCTTTGCATCTTTGATTTTCCCGAGCGCAATCCTCGTGTAGTAACTGTGACCAGGAGATTCCTTCTCGTCTGCCACTGAGATCCTGCTCTGACCCTTTATAAACAAGAGGCATGTGAACTGGACCAGAAGCCCCGCCCGTTTGGCCCCACCCCACATACACTAGCGGTATGCAACAGCTTCCCGCCCTTTCCCCAATATGTTGGACAGAACACTCAAGGGACCCCGGCGCCTTTCGGCGCAGTGGCAACGTTAGACATACATGGTCACGGGAGACCACTCTTCTGGCCCTTTACGCAGCTGTAGTGTAGGAAAAGCACTATACATTTACCCAACGAGGTAGCACTTACTGATTAGTCAGTAGAAATTACTTCAGTTGAGTAGAGGTATTGCACAAAACGGTGGCATCTGCTTGGGTAAATATGCAGAGCAGGATTCATTCTGGCACGATGCTCCTGTCATAAACTTAAACCTCAGCAGCAAGCACTTACCGAAATAAAGCAAAGGAGCCCCGCCCCCGAAATCTCCGCGAGCACGCAAAATTGCGCGTGTTCACGGAGATTTTTTGCCGTTTCGCGGAATTTTGCGAAAGGTAACTTCGCAAATTCCGCCCACCCCTATTTGTAGTAAATGAGTAGAGTACATGTGCAGTGAGTGTGTTACTGGTTGTGGGTGTGGATGTGTAGGATGGGTGCCCGCCATCCTAATGGGCCTCTCAGTCCGCCCCAAGATGTTTCAATTGAGCAGAGAGCTAACGCTTGCGTTTCTTGACCTTATACTCTTTACGGTATAGTCATAATATCGATGTTTAAATATCGATATGCCATAATATTGATGTTTAACTATCTATGTGACACAATATTGACCTGCAAGAATATCGTCGACCAGAATATCTACATGCAGGTAAGAAATATAGTTTTTTTTAATATCGTTCGTCAAAATATCGTTGCTAATATCGAAAAAAATTTAGTGTTCTGTATTTTAGTATATGTGTTAAAAGTATAGTTTATTTTTGTAATGAATGTTTGAAATTTTATAAGTAATTAATTTTGTTAAATATTTTTTGTGTATTTTAGTTCCGTTGTGGTTTTATAGGGTGGGAAGTAATTTAATTATAATATATTTTTTAATACATTTTTAGAAATTATTAATTTTTTAAGAAATTAAATATTGCCTTTTAGTTCCGTAGCGGGTTGTGAGTTTATAGGGAAATAGGGTGGGAAGTAATTTAATGAAAATTAATTTATTAATAATGTTAATTGATATGTTTGTATTCAATAATGTATATTGTGTTAAATTTGTTATTAGTTAATTGGTTATTAATTAATTGGTAAATATGTTAATTGTCATTTTTTTAGGAGCGGGTTGTGGGTATATAGGGTAGTAGGGTGGGAAGTATTTAATTGTATTTATGAATTTAATATTTTGTTAATTATGTGAAAAATGTTGTGAATTAGTTATGAATTGGATATTAATTTTTAATAATTGGTAAATATTTTAATTATTTTTTTAAGAGCGTGTTGTGGGTTTATAGGGGAGTAGGGTGGGAGGTAATGTAATTATAATTAATAATTTTTATTAATTAATATTTGTGTATTTAATATTTCATATTGTGTTATATAATGTATTTATTAATTATTGATTGGTTATTAATTAATTGGTAAATATGTAAATTGTTGCAATTTTTTATGAGTTGTGTATTTAGAGGGGAGTAGTGTTTTCAGGTAACATTTATTGTTTTATAGTCTTAATAGTATGAATTAATTTATTACTCATTGTTTTTACTTTTATTGTTATTAGTTAATTGGTAAGCATTTATATTAGTTGTCATGTTTTACAATAGTGGTGGTGTTATTTATAGGGGTATTTGGTGAGAGGTAAATTATTTTTTTATTATTTAAGCATTTGTTAATTAATGCATTAATGTTTATTATTTTGCTGGAGTGGGAATAGTAAATTATTCCTCTCCGCTATCCAACACTTTCCCTACTGTTGCACTCACTGGAGTAGGAAAAGTAAATTTTACCCCTCCGCTATCCAACACTTTCCCTACTGTTGCACTTGCTGGAGTGGGAATAGTAAATTATTCCCCTCCGCTATCGAACACTTCTCCTACTGTTGCACTCACTGGAGTAGGAAAAGTAAATTTTACCCCTCCACTATCCAACACTTTCCCTACTGTTGCACTTGCTGGAGTGGGAATAGTAAATTATTCCCCATCGCTATCCAACACTTTCCCTACTGTTGCACTCACTGGAGTAGGAATAGTAAATGTTACCCCTCCACTATCCAACACTTTCCCTACTGTTACACTTGTTGGAGTGGGAATATTAATTTCTACTTCTCCGCTATCCAATACTTTCCCTACTGTTGCACTCACTGGTGTGGGTATAGTAATTTTTACCCACCCGCTATCCAACACTTTCCCTCTGTTGCATTTGCTGGAGTGGGAATAGTAATTTTTAGCCACCCGCTATCCAACACTTTACTTACTGGTGCACTCACTGGACTGGGAATAGTAAATTTAACCCCTCCTCTATCCAACACTTTCCCTACTGTTACACTCCGTGGAGTGGGAATAGTAAATTATTCCCCTCCGCTATCCATCACTTTCCCTACTGTTATTAAAATTAATATTTATTTGTAAAAAAATATTTTACACTACATTAACTATATTTGTCTTTTAAAATAAATATATTTACAGGTTTATATATGTATATGCATTTATAATTTGTATTCTGTTTCTAACATTTTATAATTAAATAAAATAATGTATTAATATTTAGTTAATATGTATATACATTTTTTTAAATATGTATGTTTAATTTTTTTATAGGACATTGTTTATTTATCATGTTTAAATAATTCTAACTAAGTTTTTATTAATTATATATATTTAATTAATTTTATATTATTTTTAAGGCATTTAAAAAACATATTTTAAACAACGATATTTTAAACAACGATATTTTGGTTTCGATATTTTTGTACTTCTCTTTGTAGAGATAGGATGTCGATATTCTGTACTTGCTATTCTTGTTGGTCGATATTCGGTCCGTCGATATTCTGTCAGTGATCCAGTCTTTACCGTATTTCAAAAAGTACTGCTGTTACCCCTCCCTGCTGCTGTTTCTAGTAGTTCCCAATCATTTTCATGCAGGGCTTCTTTCCTTTTCTTGAGGGAGTGTTTGTAGGCCAAGCGAGCCGCCAATACATCGGCTTGCACTCTGGGAGTAATCGATAGAACCAGTTTTAAATTCCGATTAGCTACAGAGCATGCCTTATCAAACCACTGATGTGCATTCATGTTGGCCCAAAAAGGCTTTAAAAGAAACTGTTTTATGGCTAATGCTAAGCTAATATAGGATAACTACATAAGGTCATCGCGAGTTTCTGCCAGACAGTTAACAAATAATCCTTGATGCAGGTTTAGCATAGATGCTAAGGCATCAGAGGGATTATTAAGTCTCTAAACCAGCTTCAGGCTGTCGCCAGAGTGGTGAACTAGTAAAATTGCTGGTGTAGGGCGGAATCTGTTTAGGGGAAGGAATCCCAGAACGGAAAGTGCATTATGATCACCCCATACAGTTTGGACAACTCCTCCTACACCCTCCCTCCCCCCCCCTCCTCAACCGCCTGCTATTAAACCAATGGCAAAGGCTTCTAGACACAAAGATTTAATCAATAATAGAGAATCGTCCATGACCGATATAGGTGGGCTGTCAGAACTCTTCCCTCAGAGAAAGCTTTGACTAGGTCGACTAAATTGTGCATTTCTAAATAACTAGACAATTCACCACCCCTGTCATCTCGGGTTGCTAACTGAGCATCACTGATCGAGGACCCAACTCTTAAAATTGGGTCACCCAGTTTAGCATTAAAATCTCCACACAGCACATACAATGGTTTCATTGTCCTACTGTTTTTAGCTGGAGCTAGATTAGATAGAAAATCAAACAAACCGGCAAAAAGTATGCACTTCGAATTAACAAAATCATTGTTCTAAAAATTGACCATGTAAAATGGGAAAAATCTATCACAGAACTGCGAAGCTTGGAAGGATGCAGATCCAGTATCGATAGGTTTAACATCCATACATGGATTTGAACAGACCTAGACTGTAAGACCACCCACCGCTCTCCCCTGTGAGGAAGCAATTGCTTGTAATGAATAACCGGCATAACCATCAATAGTAACTGGAAAGGTGGCCATGGTCTCCTGCATTGCTATAATATCATATTTACTAATGAATGAACACCAGTCGGGGTTATTAGTCTTTTTCTTAACTCCGCAACATTCAAACTTAATAAAGAAAATCTACAGCCTGTAAGTAAATTATCGTGGGTTCCAGTTTGGGAAATGGGAACAGCTAAAGGGACTGCGTCTGGAAAACCATTTGAATTGCCTACACTAGTAAGTCAATCGACAGAAGAAAGGACATCAAATCTGTTGGATGTTCAAATAGGGAAGAGAGCTGCGGGTCTGCTGCAAAAATCTGGTGTGTCATTTGCAAAAGGCCTGGGAATTGAGTCGGGGCAAAAAGTACCAAGGAAGTGGGAAGGCAACCACTGCTGGCAACATTGAGTCTGGTTATCGCAGAGATAACTGGTTCCGTTATCATAGTGCTCTGGATTATTTACATAGTGACTTGCCGATTTGTAAAAGAAGCCTAATGGTACCAGGGTAATATTGCTCGTTGGTGCGGACTTGATCTAAACAACACTTTACATGCTAAAAAAGGAAATCTAAAATGTACAATAACAGTCGTCGGTAGTCTCTGGTGTGCCTGGCCCAATCTAGGCGCAGCTTCTAACCATTAAGATATTCTTTGTGTGCACATAGGGAAGCTTTTATGTCTCACCAGCCTATTCAGGGATTTATTAAACAGTTCCTCCACAGATTCACTCTGACCCCTCGATAGAGGTGGAACATCAGTAAGTATGGCCATATAAGGGCAAGCGGCAGGCCGAAGATTAATACCAGAATGTGGATTAGAACGGGAGGAGCCCGCAGTCCCACCTAAAGAAGGAGTCAAGCGGTGTTGACTATTGAAGAAAACTTCGACGGCCAAAAGTGCAGAGTTTGGATCACAAGTCCCTGCGCCTGTGGATGGCTGTGATACCTTACTGCATGTAAGGTCTGCAAATGGTAAAGAAGTGCTGGCTTGCTGCAACAGAACCAACTGGGACGGAGAAGGCACACGTTTCTTTTCCAAGGCATCTAAGTAAGCCGTTAAAGGAGAAAGTTCCGATTTTAAGAGGTGGAAGAAGTCCCAGAATAATTGCTCTGCGCCATTGTGAGTCAGGCAATCAGTATTCCTTTCCTGCGCTCAAGCATCTGATTATTAGAGGTACCCTTGGAAGGTGGAGTGTCAACTTGACCACTATATTACTTTCTTTTCGCCATGCTTAATAAAAAGCCATGAGCTGTAGAGCACTCTGACAGCTATAACCGGTATAACTTAAATACAAATTGTGGCGAAGAAAAACACTACTACCTTATCCACTGATTGACAGAGGGGGAAATTGGCATCCACAGCGTCGCACCAAGAGACCGGGCCCAGCCTCCTTTGACCGAGGACCGGCACAGGACGGGCCCAGCCTTGGCCCTGGCTTCACCCTGGCACGTCCTGTGCCGTGGAAAGAGTGAGAGCGCTATGAGTGCTTCAAGGGGGCTCCTGCCTGCTCCAGCTGGGTTGCATGAGGAAGCAGTGCTCCCTGGTACTCAGTCCCACCAGGGAGTTGTCTGCAGCAGCGCTGCCAGAAACAGTCCTTATCCAAGTAAACATTCAGTGCTCCCCTTCAAATGGATGTTTTAGGACCCCACAAATGAATCTCCCGATGGAGACCTTATGATTGGCCCCAACCTGCGGCTCAAGATAGCACAGGGTGGTCCGAGGAAAAACAGTCAATTAGCCCCCAGCTCTGGGTCCCCACGCTGCACTCACCAGTAAGCCTCCACCCCTGAAATCGGGATCGCGGTCCGAGGTGTGGGGCTCCCACCACATCTCCAACCTTGCAGTGTGGCCAAAGAGGAGAAAGGGGAAAGAAGAAACCCCTCACACTGGAAAGCTGTCCTCTTCGGGAGGCGCTCTTGCAGTGGCAGCTCCTGACTGCACTGGAACCTCGCTGTAAACCTGTCCATCTCCCGTTGGCTGCTACTGCTCCTCACCACTCTCTGGGCCACCGCAGCAACAGGAAGGGGCTCACGATCTCGCCCCCCGGCAGCTCTCCACAGCCATCATCAACTAGTAACACCCAGTCAAGGAACATTCTCGCAAATCAACCACAAGCTCTCCAGTGGTCTTGATGTTTAAATTTGTTTAATTTCGGAGTGGGGCACTGTTACATGATCTCATTTGCATTGCTCTGTCTGACAAGGCAAGATGTGCTAACGCAGAAACGATCCCGTAGGCCTGGCCTGCCGAATGTTTTTCTAGATTGACAGTTGCTACAGACCGTACTGTTCATTGTAACTTCATCAACTCAACAATTTGCACAACTCAACATATCACTCAATAGTTTGATCATACTCTACATTGTCCACACTACCAAATTGTGCAGGTTTCTTCCCACGGGGGCGATAAACTAATGGCTTTTCCCGTGTGGGGTTAAATCATTTGGTAGTGACGGGTTGGGGTGTTTGAATACCACCCGCCCTTCCCTCCCAGGTCTCTGCGATAGAGTATTTTCTACATCCGTTGCTTTTCTCTTGTTTCAGTGGTACATATTCAATCTGTGCCCACTGGGACACATCCCTCCTCCATTGCACGGTGGATGATGCCTGGGTAGCCTTCCAAGTCATGGCTATCCACCTTTTGACCTGTGTGATCCCAAGTGTCAGGACCCTGGAGCCCACCTGCCCTTTTATTATTGTGAGTTTTTCGGCAAGGTTCCTTTGGTCTTGACACAGAATCCCCAAATCAACAATATGCTAAAACAACATTTAAAGGTTATTTAAAGTGTGCAGCATCATTGTTAAGAGTTCTGTTTACTTTCAGTCCCTTACAGATGGCACTACAAATTATGATACGTAACAACTGGCACAGCAGACATTGAACTGGCAAAGCAGGCAGTGAGATAACGGGGCTGGCAAAAATTAGGCAAATGATTGGAGTGGAAGCCAGGTAAAGGGGTATTAACTGCGAGGTGTAGGCAGTTAAGAGGGTCTGCTCGAGCATAATCGTGCTCACTAGCAAGTCGAAGTATATACATTTAGACCTTGAAAGAGAGGCTGATAGTGGGGAGAATGGCAACTGAGATTACCTATACACAGGAAATCTTGATTCTAGTCCTAGATTTAATTTGACATCCAAGTGTTTTGAGAGCAGTAGTCCCTGTTCACTTTAATTTCACCAAAATAATGAATTATAACAGAAAAATCAGTGACCACCGACATGTGGTGATTGAAAAGAGGAAGAATTACTCCATTTGATGTGTTTTTAGCTGTTTTATTGAGCTGGACCTTCATATACTGCCAGTTCTCCACCATGAGCAGCAAATGTCCATGCGCTGAATCTTTAGATTAGTGATGCATTGGAATTGTAGGTGCATCACATTCAGGTAATGTGAAAGTCACAAAGCCAGGAAGAATACAATTCACATCAAACAGTGATGGTCCAATCTGAGATGGGGCGGGTCAGATAGCGGTTTGTAGCGCCACAGCGAGCACTGGAAAGACCGCTCACCAGATGCCTTCGCTGAGATCTAAAGTCCGATTTCGCCATACAGCGGACTGCACCCTTTCTTGATTGCATAGTTGTTTCTCTCTTTGTTTCTTTCTAGCGCCGACTTCATTCAGCGCCATGCGTCGTGACGAATGCATATCCAGATGCATTCACTTATGAAGCAGTGTTGGAAGAAGTGCTTGCATTGCAAGCAGGAGTGGTGCTCGGAGAGGGAATATTGTTGCATCTGTGGTATGAGTGGCGGTCTAAAAACGTTGTCTGTGTCACACTGAGACTTGTTAGCAATTTGTTGGTTGAAAAATACGCTGGTGTTCTACTACCGAGGGTTACGAGCAGCTTCTCTAGCTGCCGAAAGCCCTTTTTAGGTCGAGCCTAGTGCAGCGCGCATGCGCTGCTTAAGGAGATGACCTTTTGGAATTGGTCTGCACTTTTGAAACACTTGTGCTTGTGATGGCATCCACCTTGCGGGAGCGAGCAGAGGCACGCAGGGGCCATCTGTTTGTAATTAGCGTGGCCGCGCGCGTTTGTTTACATGTGCCTGCTCGTGCTGGCTTGACTTTCATTTTCTTGCCGACTGTTATTCAAGCTGCCACATTGTTTTGAGATTTATGGGTGCAGTGATAGTCGACACAACTGCGCGCTGTCAAGCAGCAAACTTAAATAAACTGCGGTCTTTTACTACCAACCAGAGAAATTGTACAGTATTTGATTTAAACTAATGCTCTTTGCGGAGTGAGCAGAGCTAGGGTTATAGTATTTGCAGATTTACTGTGCAACAAGACTACAAGTACCAGAATGCGCTACACATGCAAGAAAGAGGACACAAATGTCTGCACACACGTAACCCCTCATTATGGCACGAGCTGCCTGTTTTAGTAGCAGTTTCTGCAGGAGCATCATCTCTGCTGATACTTAGCGGTTCAAGGGGGGCGGGGTAGGCATCGGCATGTGCGATCAAGATGTGCCCCGGTAGCGTGAGATCACCCTTTCCACCGCACACACACACTGTAGAAGGCTGATTGATCGGTAAGCTACCGTGCTTGTATTTCCACTGTGATCTGAAGGGTACTGAATATGTAGAAAATAGAAGTTTCTCTTGGTATTGTCACTCAATCATACACAAGTCATTCTACTAAGTATGAAATCATTCAAAAAGGCCTATCTATCAATTATAAATTCAACATCAAACAGATATGATTCTGAAATATATTCCTTTCATTAAAAGACCGGTCTCCGCAGTATGCACTTGAACCTGCTGAGCACTCTTGAAGTATTTACGAGACTGAGGAAGACGTAGGCGCTGTTTGCGTCTGTGAGCTTTTGGTGGCAGCAGAAGGGGCAGTGCGGTAGAGAAGGGGGGCAGGGCTCAGTTTGTCTACCTATTGAACAGTACCCGTGAGAAGTCGTTATTATCTCGCGGTGCCACATGTTCTGCAGCTGGAGGGCTGCTTGGCTTAGAAGGGCTGTCTTGTTGTGTTCATATAGTGGGGTGTCGCCTGCTGCTTAGAGCCATTAGATTCCTGTCCCTTGCACCTCAATACTGAACCCTGCCCATTAAACAGCACCTGCCCTTGCCAGTCTTATCGATTTTAAGCAAAACGAACCAAAAACCTTTTGCATTAAGCCATGCCAATTCATCACTGAGCCCAGGTCAGTGCCTGCAGCACCGGGGACAGCCACACATGAGAAGCATTGAACTCGCCCAGCCTTGCCGCCCAGAGCCTTCTGACCTACACCCAACACCAAATGTGGCCTGTTGCATGATTGAACCCATCCAGCAGTGACCCCGCCCATCCACCTGTGAACCCATCCAGCACTGACCACGCCCACCCACCCACCCTTCAACCCATCCAGCACTGACCACGCCCACCCACCCTTCAACCCATCCAGCACTGACCACACCCATCCACCCACCCTTGAACCCGTCAAACACTGACCCACGCACATCCACTCACCCTTCAACCTGTCCAACACTGACCCACACCCACCCACCCTTGAACCATCCAACACTGACCCACGCCCATCCATCCACCCAACCTTCAACCTGTCCAATACTGATCCACGCCCATCCACCCACCCTTCAACCCGTCCAACACTGACCCACGCCCATCCACCCACCCTTCAACCTGTCCAACACTGACCCACGCCCATCTGCCCAGCCTTTAACCCATCCAACACTGACCCACGCCCATCCGCCCACCCTTCAGCCCAGCCAACACTGACCCACGCCCATCCATCCACCACACCCTTCAACCTGTCCAATACTGACCCACGCCCATCCACTCACCCTTCAACCCGTCCAACACTGACCCACGCCCATCCGTCCTTCAACCTGTTCAATACTGAGCCATGCCCATCCACCCACCCTTCAACCTGCCCCACACTGACCCACGCCCATCCACCCAACACTGACCCACGCCCATCCATCCATCCATCCACCCACCCTTCAACCTGTCCAATACTGACTCACGCCCATCGCCCACCCTTCAGCCCAGCCAACACTGACCCACGCCCATCTGCCCAGCCTTTAACCCATCCAACACTGACCCACGCCCGTCCGCCCACCCTTCAACCTGTCCAATACTGACCCACGCCCATCTGCCCACCCTTCAGCCCAGCCAACACGGACCCACGCCCATCCATCCACCACACCCTTCAACCTGTCCAATACTGACCCACGCCCATCCACTCACCCTTCAACCCGTCCAACACTGACCCACGCCCATCCGTCCTTCAACCTGTTCAATACTGACCCATGCCCATCCACCCACCCTTCAACCTGCCCCACACTGACCCACGCCCATCCACCCAACACTGACCCACGCCCATCCATCCACCCACCCTTCAACCTGTCCAATACTGACCCACGCCCATCCACTCACCCTTCAACCCGTCCAACACTGACCCACGCCCATCCGTCCACCCATCAACCCATCCAACACTGACCCACGCCCATCCGCCCACCCTTCAGCCCAGCCAACACTGACCCACGCCCATCCATCCACTACACCCTTCAACCTGTTCAATACTGACCCATGCCCATCCACCCACCTTCCAACCTGTCCAACACTGACCCGCGCCCATCCACTCACCCTTGAACCCATCCTACACTGACCCACGCCCATCCATCCTTCAACCTGTCAAATACTGACCCACGCCCGTCCACCCACCCTTCAACCCATCCAACACTGACCCATGCCCATCCATCCTTCAACCTGCCCCACACTGACCCACGCCCATCCGTCCACCCTTCAACCCATCCAACACTGACCCACGCCCATCCATCCACCACACCCTTCAACCTGTTCAATACTGACCCATGCCCATCCACCCACCCTTCAACCCATCCAACACTGTCTTGCTGCCTTCCATGTCTGATTCGCAACCACCACATCTCTGTTAATGCTCTTGCTTAATCCTTCTCACAGGGCATGCAGGGTGGAATTATTCTGGTCCTGCCGCTGATGCATGAAATGTGACCAGCTGCTGAATGTACTTTCTCATGTGTGTAACTGTTAGACCCGGCCTCGTAGCATGGCTCTTCCTGTCCTCGCACTACCTAACCTGGTACCAGGGACCCCAAGCACACGGTCCAGCCGATCCTTCCCACCAGAACACACACACGCGACCCGGGCATCCCCGTCCATGGCCTCTCTCCTTTCGGCCACCCCGGGCACGCGTGCCCACTCCATGCACCAAGATGGCCGCCCGGCCCCAGCACAACCCGTGCCTAGAGGCGCCACTCCGGCTGGAGGACATCACGCTTCCAGGGGATGAGAGAGGGAGGAGCCGTGTCTATCGCACCTCTGAACTCCCCTGGGACGATGGGTTTCGATTGGCCCTCCGGCCTCCCTGAGGGCTGGCTCCACGCCTGCTGGGTGTCTGGGACTCCTCCCGACCCGGCCCTGAAAGGATCAAAAGACAATGGCAGGAAACCCCGACAAGCGACCCCCAGGTGACAAGACCCCTGCCTGCACAGACTCCGGACATCAAAGAGGGGTCGACCTATAACAAGGGGTGCTCTGGGACTGTCCGGCAGATTCGCCGTGGAACATCTGAGCCCTGCTGAGTGACTCGCGGCTCCCTGAAGATCGTAAGACCTCCGAACTTGTGCTTGAGCCCTGCTGAGTGACTCGCGGCTCCCTGAAGATCGTAAGACCTCCGAACTTGTGCTTGAGCCCTGCTGAGTGACTCGCGGCTCCCTGAAGATCGTAAGACCTCCGAACTTGTGCTTGAGCCCTGCTGAGTGACTCGCGGCTCCCTGAAGATCGTAAGACCTCCGAACTTGTGCTTGAGCCTGCTGAGTGACTCGCGGCTCCCCCAGACTCTCTTTGGTCCCGCCGGACCCTACGACGACACGCGTATCCCCCAGCTCGAGGATTGTGAGCTGTGCGCCGGGTACGCTCCTGCATTTGATCCATATCCCCCAAAGACTGTCCCGCTACCTCCTACCCCCGCCAAGACTCTGTGAGCCCACGCTCTGCTTGTAAATATCTGCCTTGCTGATCATAAAGATCCTACCACTTCGATTTGATAAAGCTTGAATCCTAAGAACCCTCGGTGTGGTGTCTCTTTGTCGTGTGGTGCCGAGTGTACGATCCTAGATACGAGATTCCTCCCCTGCGGAGTCTCCCGCCAGTGCCCGGCTACGATACTTTGAGGGTGGGTCTCAGGACAGTCAGGGCCCCCTCCGGGCCCCTCTGAGGTCGCCTTCTAACATTGGTGGCAAGCGACGGGATTCGGGCCCATAACCTAGAGATCGTACCGTGAACGACTGACGCACTACCGACAAAAATGGCAGAAGGAAGCGCCATGAGCCCCGCAGAAACCAACGCCAACAGGGTGTTCCAGGTGGAACAACTAGAAGAATACACGCACAAAGAACTGAAGCAATTCTGCAAAGAACTTAAAATCGCTACCACCTGTCTCAACACCAAAGAAGATTTGCAGAAAGCACTGAAAGCTTGGGTGGATGCCGGGGCCTCCCGCCCAGAAGGCATGGGGGAGCGACACGACGAAGCAGAACCCCCCCAAGGCGAAAGCAGCAGCAATCAGGTGCGAGGCTTCGTGCCAGACGGGGGCCTTTCCCCGGAAGAACTCGCAGACAGAGAGAGAAGTCGCAATCACGAACTCGAGTTAGCGGCAAAAAAGCTAGCAGTAGAGCAAATGCGCGTACAAGGCGAATTGGAAGAGAAGAAGCTCCAACGGGAGCACGAAGGAAGGAAGCTCCAACTAGAGCACGAACGCAGCTTGAAGGAGATCGAGCTCAAAGCCAGAAGCGAGGAAGGGAGGCCCCCGGGGAACCGAGAGGCGGCCTCCCCGGCGGAACAGAAGGTCCACATCCCCAAGGACGTGGTCAAAGAATATTATAAAAATGATGACATTCAACAATGGTTCAGGGCCTACGAGGTCGCCATGACCTCTCATCGGGTCCCGCAGAAGGACTGGGGGGCAGGGCTGTGGGGACGGTTTCTGAGCGAAGGAAGGGACACCCTGCTCGACCTACCCATCTCCCTGCAGACCTCCTACAGCCACATGAAAGAGGCTCTCCTCACCAGGTACGGCCTCACCCCAGAGATGTACCGTCAGCGATTCCGGGACTGCAGGAAGATCCCGGGCACCACCTGGGTGGAGTATGTAAACTTTTTCAGTCTGGCCTTCGATGGGTGGATCAAGGGCAGCAAGGTCACCACCCTCGAGGAACTCACCGACCTCCTGTTGTGGGAACACCTGGCTGGGAACTGCTTTGTGGAACTGCGCCAGCATCTGCTCGACAGCAAACTCACCGATCCCAGGAAGCTGGCGGTGGAAGCAGACCGCTGGACCAACACCCGGAGCATTGTAGGAGAATACCCCCGAGCCAGTCAGGGACCACCCCGCCAGAGAGGGGGAGGGAACCAGGGAGGGCAGAGAGAGTCCCAGTCGAGTCCCCCGAAGACCCAACCTCCACCTTTCCCGGCGCCCCCCCCACCAGTCTCCGGACCCCCCGGGAGACGAGGGCACCGGGTAACCATCACTTGTTTCCGTTGTCAGAAGCCCGGGCACTACGCCAATGACCCGGAGTGCCCCATGGCCCCCCAGGTCCCCCCTGCTGCAAACCCTGCTAGACAGATAGCCAACGTAGCCCTGGGGGAGGAGGTTGAGGACACCGGGGAGTGGGAACCCGCAGCTATGGCCCTAGTATCCCTGGGAGATAGAGAGATGGTCCCTGGTAGCCTCCTGCCCTCCAACACGAAGAAATACGGGCAGCTCGTCAAGATCAATGGCCACCAAATAGAAGCCCTGCGAGACACCGGGGCCAGCATCACCGGTGTCCTCAGGCACTTAGTCCCCGAGGAGCAGATCCTACCCAACGTCTTTTGCCCCGTAATTTCCGCAGATAATAGAGAGCGTATGTGTCAGGTAGCCCTGGTGCCGTTTGAGTGGGGAGGGGTGATAGGTAAACTGAGGGTTGCCGTAAGAACCTCCCAGCCGGTCGACTGCCTCTTAGGGAACGACCTGGAGAGTTCTCCCTGGAAGTACGTCGAGCGCAAGGCCCACCTAGGAATGATGGGACTCCCCGAGTGGGTGTGCGCCACCACCCGATCTATGTCCGCCCGACTCACCCCCCTGGGGGAAGTCGAGGACACCCCGACCGAGGGAGTCAGAGCAGTCCCCGCCGAGGGTCCTCCCGTCCCCCCATCGGGAGGGTCAGTCGCCAGCGACGAACCCTCACCGTCCGACACCACCCCGGTCCCCGAGTTGGGCGATCTGCCCGAATTGGCCCCGTGGCGCCACGAGGGCGGGCCCACCCGGAAGGAGTTCTGCCGGGAGCAAGCCACCTGTCCTTCCCTGGTCGGACTGCGGCACCAGGCCGAGGGCCAAGCCGCAGGCGACCAAACCGGAACGCACCTAGTTTATTGGGAGAATAACCTCTTGTACAGTGAGCAGAAGTCGGTGGAGCTAGGATCCGGCCGGGTGCTGGTGGTACCCCTACGCTTCCGAGACTTCCTCCTGGGCTTGGCCCACGACGTCCCCCTCGCCGGCCACCTGGGTCAGGACAAGACCTACAGCCATCTCGTGACTCACTTTTACTGGCCTAGAATGAAAGCAGCTGTAGAAGCCCACTGCAAGTCCTGTCCCACGTGCCAGGCTAGTGGGAAGAGTGGGGGGAAGCGCAAGGCTCCCCTCCAACCCTTCCCGGTCGTCAGTACCCCATTCGAACGAGTCTGGATCGACATCGTGGGGCCCCTGGATCCCCCCACCTCCCAAGGTCACCGTTTCATCCTGGTCCTAGTGGATCACGCCACCCGATACCCTGAGGCTATCCCCCTACGCACCGTCACGGCTCCCGTGGTGGGCCGAGCCCTGATGGGGATCTTTTCCCGGGTGGGTTTTCCCCGCGAGGTCGTGAGCGATCGCGGCACTAATTTTATCTCAAAATACATGACGTCCCTGTGGCAACAATGTGGAGTGTCCTATAAGTTCACCACCCCGTACCATCCCCAAGGGAACGGCCTAGTAGAAAGGTTTAACCGGACTCTGAAAGGGATGATCAACGGCCTAGAAGAAGCCCTCCGGCGTAAGTGGGACGTCCTGCTCCCCTGCCTCCTGTTCGCTTACCGGGAAGTCCCACAGAAGTCCTTGGGGTTCAGCCCGTTTGAATTACTCTATGGACACCCCGTCCGAGGTCCCCTCAGCTTGGTTAAGGAAGGGTGGGAGGCAGCACCCCAGACCACCCCACGAGATGTGTTCCAATACGTTCTGGCCCTCCGGAACCAGACCAGGAAGTTCCGAGAGCTGGCCGAGGCCAACCTGGAGGCAAGCCAAGAAGAGATGAAGCGCTGGTACGACCAGAATGCCACTCTGGTCGAGTTCCAGCCGGGCCAGCAGGTATGGGTCATGGCCCCCGTGAAGCCTGGCGCCCTCCAGGACAAGTGGACCGGGCCCTTCAAAGTGATTGAGCGGAAGAGTCCCGTCACGTACTTGGTGGACGTCCAGTCGCCCCGGGATCCCCTGCGGGTCCTACACGTGAACCGCTTCAAGCCTCACTTCGTGCGGACAGAACTGAGCCTCCTGCTGGCCACCGATGACGGGGCCGAAGATGAGTCCGATCCCCTCCCGGACCTCCTGTGTGTCAAGGAGAAGGATGGCTCTGTGGAAGGAGTGAACCTCTCCCCATCCCTCACTGACCAGCAACAAGCAGACTGTCGCCAGCTCCTAGGACAATTCTCCGACCTCTTCTCCCTGATCCCCCGAGTCACCGACTGGTGTGTCCATGACGTGGACACCGGGGACAGCCCGCCAGTAAGACACCGAGCCTACCGAGTCCCTGACCGGGTCCGGTCCTGCATTCAAGCTGAAGTCTCGAAGATGTTGACCCTGGGGGTGATCGAGCCATCCGATAGTCCCTGGGCCAGCCCCGTGGTCCTAGTTCCGAAGGCAGCGACCCCCGGTGTCGCCCCCGAGCTCCGATTCTGCGTGGACTACCGGGGGCTCAATGACGTCACCCGGGCCGATGCCCACCCCATTCCCCGAGCCGACGAGCTCATTGACCGACTCGGGGCGGCCCGGTTCCTCAGCACATTCGACCTCACCTGCGGATACTGGCAGATTGCGCTCACAGAGGAAGCCAAGGAGCGGTCCGCCTTCTCCACCCCAGATGGGCATTATCGCTTCCGCGTAATGCCCTTCGGAATGAAAAATGCCCCGGCCACCTTCCAGCGACTGGTGAATAGGGTCCTGGCCGGGATGGAACAGTTCAGTGCGGCCTATCTAGACGACATCGCCGTTTTCAGTTCCGGATGGAGTGAGCACCTCCAGCACCTCCGGAGAGTGCTAACCGCCCTGCGCCAGGCAAGCCTCACAGTAAAAGCCAGCAAGTGCCAGATTGGGCAAGGATCAGTAGTCTACCTGGGGCACCAGGTCGGGAGCGGTCAGGTCGCCCCTCTACAGCCGAAGATCGACGCCATCCTAGCCTGGGAACCACCCAAACGGAGGTCCGAGCCTTCCTGGGCCTCACTGGCTACTACCGAAGATTCATCCGGGGGTATGGCAGCCTGGTTGGCCCCCTCACCGAACTCACATCCAAAAAACAGCCCAAGAGGGTGCAGTGGACGACTGCCTGCCAGGAAGCGTTCGATGCCCTAAAGAAGGCCATGTGCACGGCCCCCGTCCTCCAGGCTCCCGACTACTCCAAGGAGTTTGTAGTCCAAACCGATGCCTCCGAGCATGGTATTGGAGCCGTCCTGTCCCAGGTGAATGATCAAGGCCTAGACCAGCCCATCGCCTTCCTCAGCCGGCGGCTGTTGCCCAGAGAACAGAGGTGGAGCACCATTGAGCGCGAAGCATTTGCCGTAGTCCGGGCCCTCAAGAAGCAGCGCCCTTACCTGTTTGGCACCCATTTCAAGGTCCAAATCGACCATCGGCCCTTGCGATGGCTCATGCAGATGCGAGGAGAAAACCCCAAGCTACTGCGGTGGTCAATCTCCCTCCAGGGGATGGATTTCACCGTAGAACATCGCCCTGGTACGGACCACGCCAACGCTGACGGCCTCTCCCGGTTCTTCCGCCTCAGCGAAGAGAACCCCCCAAGATGATGGGTAGTTCTCTCCGGCTTTCAGCTGGGGGGGACGCGTGTTAGACCCGGCCTCGTAGCATGGCTCTTCCTGTCCTCGCACTACCTAACCTGGTACCTGGGACCCCAAGCATACGGTCCAGCCGATCCTTCCCACCAGAACACACACACGCGACCCGGGCATCCCCGTCCATGGCCTCTCTCCTTTCGGCCACCCCGGGCACGCGTGCCCACTCCATGCACCAAGATGGCCGCCCGGCCCCAGCACAACCCGGGCCTAGAGGCGCCACTCCGGCTGGAGGGCATCACGCTTCCAGAGGATGAGAGAGGGAGGAGCCGTGTCTATCGCACCTCTGAACTCCCCTGGGACGATGGGTTTCGATCGGCCCTCCGGCCTCCCTGAGGGCTGGCTCCACGCCTGCTGGGTGTCTGGGACTCCTCCCGACCCGGCCCTGAAAGGATCAAAAGACAATGGCAGGAAACCCCGACAAGCGACCCCCAGGTGACAAGACCCCTGCCTGCACAGACTCCGGACATCAAAGAGGGGTCGACCTATAACAAGGGGTGCTCTGGGACTGTCCGGCAGATTCGCCTTGGAACATCTGAGCCCTGCTGAGTGACTCGCGGCTCCCTGAAGATCGTAAGACCTCCGAACTTGTGCTTGAGCCCTGCTGAGTGACTCTCGGCTCCCTGAAGATCGTAAGACCTCCGAACTTGTGCTTGAGCCCTGCTGAGTGACTCGCGGCTCCCTGAAGATCGTAAGACCTCCGAACTTGTGCTTGAGCCCTGCTGAGTGACTCGCGGCTCCCTGAAGATCGTAAGACCTCCGAACTTGTGCTTGAGCCTGCTGAGTGACTCGCGGCTCCCCCAGACTCTCTTTGGTCCCGCCGGACCCTACGACGACACGCGTATCCCCCAGCTCGAGGATTGTGAGCTGTGCGCCGGGTACGCTCCTGCATTTGATCCATATCCCCCAAAGACTGTCCCGCTACCTCCTACCCCCGCCAAGACTCTGTGAGCCCACGCTCTGCTTGTAAATATCTGCCTTGCTGATCATAAAGATCCTACCACTTCGATTTGATAAAGCTTGAATCCTAAGAACCCTCGGTGTGGTGTCTTTGTCGTGTGGTGCCGAGTGTACGATCCTAGATACGATATTCCTCCCCTGCGGAGTCTCTCGCCAGTGCCCGGCTACGATACTTTGAGGGTGGGTCTCAGGACAGTCAGGGCCCCCTCCGGGCCCCTCTGAGGTCGCCTTCTAACAGTAACCTTACAGCTTGTGTGCTGCATGGCTAAACACTTATAAGATCCCAAAGGCGAGATCTATTGGCTATGCCAATGCTTGTTATGGTATGGGGGAGGCACTATACACGTGGAACACCTTGCGCATGCTGTCACATAACTTTTTCAATGGAGTCTCTTGAAGTGAATTTGGAAGGAGGAGCACACATTTGGCTTGATGAACCTGGTTGGGCCACAAGTTTTTTTTAAATATATAAATAAAACCTTTATATGACAGTGTGTCTGTATGTGTTTGTAAATATAAACACTGCTTTGCAATGAACAGAAGTTGGAAAAATTAATTTGTGTGGCAAGGTGCAGTGTCTGTTTTCTGTGTCACCTTTTAGAATTAGTTGCTGCGGTGGTGGGGCACAAGGAGGCACAGGACGAACTGAGCTGGAGCACAGGCCCCGGCTGGCCCCCTTTTAGAGACACTACAGATATTTTTAATAGAAACCAGTGTTGCAAATCGTTCTGCATCGAGGTGGCCATAGTGCTGCTGGCTCACACATAATTAATTGACATGAAACACCGTTTTCACTGAAAAAGCTGTAGAAATGTCGGTTTGTGTTCAGTATACATTGTAACACTTCATTTCAGTTTGTTGGTGCGTGTAAGCTCGTAAACTGTATTTAAACGTTCTAATAAGTGGAGGTGCACATCTAAAGTCAAATCAAAAGCTTGTAAAGAGGAAAATTAAAATATGGGATGAACCTTTGCCCCTTGCTCAGTAGTGCTTCTTAACACTCTTTTTCTAATAATCATATAAGGTCTGGCAACAGCTGCACAGTCAATTATTACCTCAAGGAAGACCGCGATGACCAAAGTAGATAACTGGAACTAACAAAATTAAGCCTGAAGTATGGTTAGACCCGTGAGTCAGTGCACACTTAAAGGACGCTAGAGTAAGGCCATGTAGATTAAAGGAACAACTCTGCCATTGGACCAGTGACCTGAAGGATGACCTGAAACTTGATGGCTTTGAACCCCAACTTTCACCACATGCATGTCACTTGGATTTCCTTTGGACATCAACCTCATGTCCAAGGAACTGTGCAGAGCCAAAAAAGACAGCCTTACACTAGCTCTCTCTTCAAAAGAAAGTGAAACCGTTTCTTCTAAAGAGTGACTTCAAAACCTCTTTTTAGGCTCTTGTATGCTAGCATCTGGTGGTGGTAATGCCCTGCTCCATTGCCTCCCAGACTCCATAGTGGCATCCCTTAAGAGCATACTACAGCATGTCTCATCCAGAGGAAATATGATCACATCAGCCACATCTTGATGGAACTCCATTAGCTCCCCTTGCCTGCCTACTTCATTATCTGATAGACTTCTAGCTGCAGATTCCTTACCTTTGAATTTCCCAGGCGTCAGGCTGGGTCCGGAAATATTTGCGGAGCAATACCTCTCTACTGGCTCTATTCGGCTCTGTGTGTTGTCGAGGACGTCTGTAGCGTCTGTTATGACATCTTGGTGCATACATAGGCACCACCCAGGCACGCAGACGTCTGTTCATTTCTTTCTGTGCCAGTAAAGGGCTGATCTGGGAAGAGCTACCCCTCTGCAGCTTTTTGTCGGGCTTTTTTCTCAATTTTTGTCTCAATTTTTGACGACTTCGTGTGCGAGGGATGTCTGGTAGGAAGACTGGTTTTAAACCGTGCGGGACTTGTTCTCTCCACCTACAGTGGCTACGGAGGAGGAGGCGTCCTATGTTATGGTGGTTAAGAGGGCAGCTGAGGTCCTTGGACTGGAACTGTCCTCAGTGCAGGTCAGGACTAATCTCCTGACTGAAGTGCTTCAACCTGGGGCTTCCACCTCTGAACCCCTTTTGCCCTTTAATGAGGCACTTACGGACGTCCTACTAAGAACTTGGTCCAAGCCTAGCACATAAGATATTTGCACGCCGCCATCTCCCAGCACCGGGTGACCCACAGTTCCTCAGCCAACACCCCACCCCAGAAAGTTTGGCGGTGCAGGCCTCTACTTCCTAGGGCACATTCCCTTCTGCCCCTCCGGATAGGGAGTCCATGAGACTGGATTCTTTGGGAGAGAAGATGTTTTCTTCTTCCAGTCTGGCATTGCGGTCGTGGAATACCGCATGCTTATTGGGCTGTTTCTCCCACTCTTTGGGAAACGGTTTCACAAGTGCTGCCACAAGTCCCGGAGGAAGCCCGGGCTGTGCTCTTCCAGGCTGTCAAGGACAGGAGAGATGTGGCAAAATTCACCATTCAGTGTGGTTTGGATATGACCGATTCGCTGGGCAGGTCTATTTCAACGATGGTGGCCTTGAAGCGCCACGCCTGGCTTTGTACTTCTGGCTTCTCTGGGGATGTCCAAGCCAATTTGATGGAATCCGCCTGTTTGGGGAAAAGGCTGACTCGGCCCTGTTCAGGTTCAAGGACTTGCGAGCTACGGCCAGATCCTTGGGCCTCTCGTCCACTCCTCGTGACCAGTCTTCCTTTCGTGCCAACGGAAGGGGTTTCCAACCACGTCTACCCTATTCTAGCCACCGTCCCGCACAGACTACCCAAGCAGTACGTGGACGTGGCACATTCTGTCCTTGGAATGGAGGTCAGAAGTCGTCCACCACACTGCCCCCAGCAGCCGCAGTCTCCAAGCACTCCTAGGCTGATTATGCTGGACCACGCTACTCCAGTGGGTGGGAGAATTCGTCATCTGCCCCGCTGGAGATTTATAACAGACAAGTGGGTCTTGCAGATCGTCTTCCTTTCCTTTCCTCCTACTATCTCCTACTATTCTGACAACTCAGGAATGGCTGGCGGAGGATCACTTAAAGCTGCTCCAAGAGGAAGTTACGACTCTTTTGGCCAAAGGAGTTATAGAAAGGGTTCCAGTTTCAGAAGTAGGCAGTGGCTGTTATTCCTGCTACTTTCTGATTCCGAAGAAGAACAAGGGGCTTCGACCCATTTTGGATCTTCGGACCGTCAATCTCTTCCTCAAAAAGGAGAAATTCAAAATGCTCACATTGGCTCAGGTCTTGTCTGTCTTAGACCAAGGAGACTGGATGGTAGCCCTGGACCTGCAGGATGCCTATTTTCACATTCCCATCCTGCCGGGCCACAGGCATTACCTGCGGTTCAAGGTAGGCCATGAGCAATTTCAGTTTACTGTGCTCCCCTTCGGCTTTACCAGTGCCCCTCGGGTGTTCACCAAGGTGATGGCGGTGGTTGCAGATCTGCGCAGGTTAGGGATTTGTCTTCCCCAACCTAGACGACTGGCTGTTGAAGGCGACCTTGTCCCAGGTAATCGTCTCCCACTTCCAGGGTACGGCGGGCTTCCTGCTTTGGCTGGGGTTCTCTATAAACGTGTCGAAATCACACCTGACTCCTTCTCAGACGCTCCCTTTCATTGTAGCTGTTCTGGACACAGTGCAGTTTATGGCTTATGCTCCCAAGCAGCGAGTCAAGGATATTCAGGTTATGATTCCAATATTTCAGCCTCTATCTTGGATTTCGGTGAGGTTGACTGAGGCTGTTGGGCCTCATGGCCTCCTGCATCCTGTTGGTAAGACACGCGAGATGGCAAATGCGGGCTCTGCAGTGGGACTTGAAGTTCCAATGGGCACAGCATCAGGGGAACCTCACCGACATGATTCAGATCTCAGAAGGATCTGCAGTGTTGGTTAACAAACCAAGATTGGGTCAAAGGCAGACCTCTCTCCCTTCCCCAAACGGATCTCACAATCGTGACGGATGCGCCACTTCTGGGATGGGGCGGCCACATGGGAGAGATGAAGATCAGGGGGTCACTGGTCTCCGGCAGAGATGGGCTCCACAACGGTGTTGGAGCTCCGAACGATTCATTTGGCATTGAAAGCATTTCTTCCCTCTATCAAGGGGAAGTTGGTGCAGGTGTTCACGGACTACTCCACCGTCATGTGGTACTGCAACAAGCAAGGCGGGGTGGGGTCATGGATCCTTCGTCACGAGGCCTTGCATCTCTGGACATGGGTGGAACATCTGGGCATAACCCTGGTGGTTCAACACCTGGCAGGTTCTCTGAAATCCAGGGCAGACGATATCAGCCGTAGATGTCTAGCGGATCACCAATGGTGTCTCCAGTCGGAGGTGGCGCAAGGTCTCTTTCAGCAGTGGGGAGAAACTTGGTTACATTTGTTCGCCTCCGAAGAGAAAGCACAATGTCAGCAGTGCTGCGCGCAGGAGTTTCCAAGGCGGCTATCGCTTGTTGACGCGTTTCGTTGCGAGTGGAGCTCAGGCCTGTTGTACGCCTTTCCGCCCATACCACTCCTACCCAGGGTTCTGAAGAAGATCAGGAGCGACCGGGCCCAAGTCTATACGCCTTTCCTACTTCTGCCCAGAGTGCCGAAGATCAAGCGCGACCGGGCCAAAGTCATTCTTGTGGCGCCGGACTGGGCAAGGAGAGTCTGGTATCCAGACCTTCTGAGCATAAGTGTCGATCCTCCGATCAGGCGGCCCCATCGGGAGGATCTTCTGTCGCAGCAGCAGGGGAGGGTTCGCCACCAGAGCCTGTCAACTCGGCGCCTCGATGCGTGGAGATTAAGCGTCGCCAGTTGATGGCTTTTGACCTTCCTCCCGAGGTCTGTAATGTTGTTCTGGCGGCCAGGTGTTCCTCCACTAAGTCGGTATGCGCCTGCCTTTGGCAGAAATTTGTATTATACTGTACAGAAAGGTCTATTGACCCTCTTTCTGCTCCTCTTTCTACTGTACTTTTATTCATTCTGACCCTTGCCCAGCAGGGCTCTGCTTTGGGTACTCTCTAGGGTTACCTTTCTGCTCTGTATACTGGTTTTTGCGGCTGCCAGACCAACCTTCTCTCTTTAAATCCCCTATTGTAAATTGATTTCTAAAAGGGCTGGTTCACTTGTTTCCACTCACGCCCTTTATTATGCCACAAGGGAACCTTAATTTGGTCCTCACTTATTTTAGGTGCGCTCCTTTTTGAGCCTTTGCACAATTGTCCCCTCCGGTTGTTGACCATCAAAACAGCCTTCTTAGTGGCGATTACATCGGCTCTGAGGGTGAGTGAGTTACAGGCATTATCCAGCTCACCTCCTTATTTTATGTCTTTTCAGGACAAGGTGGTGCTTCACACCAGGGCATCTTTTTTTACCAAAGGTTGTGACCCCATTCCATCTGGGTCAGTCCATCACTTTGCCCACCTTCTTTGCTCCCCCACATCCCTCTATTGAAGAAGAGCGTCTCCACCGACTGGACCCAAAAAGAGCGTTGTCGTTCTACCTTGACTGCACAAGAGTTCCGGGTGGATGACCAACTCTTTGTGGGGTATGTGGGAGCAAAGAAGGGAAAGGCAGTGCAGAAAAGAACCATCTCTCGCTGGGTTGTTGTCTGCATTAAAATTTGTTATGCCTTGGCAAAGAAGCAGCCCCCTGAGGTATTAAGGGCCCATTCCACCAGGGAAAAGGCTGCTACTACAGCTTTGGCATGGGGTGTCCCTGGTCAAGATATCTGTCAGGCAGCGACGTCAGCATCATTGCACACGTTCGCGAAACATTATTATCCTGATGGTCAAATGCTCAGGGACGGGTACTTTGCCCATTTAGTCCTGCAAGACTGTTTAGTCTAGTCCATGAGTCCGCAACCCACCACAGGGATGGTATGGCTTGTGTATCTGATTCAAAGGTAAGGAATCTGCAGCTAGAAGGCTCTATCGGATGAACAAGTTACTTCCCTTCGGTAACGCATTATTTGGTAGAGACTTTATCTAGCTGCGGATTCCTTACAGCCCCACCCACGCCCTTTATTATGCCACAAGGGAACCTTAATTTGGTCCTCACTTATTTTAGGTGCGCTCCTTTTGAGCCTTTGCACAATTGTCCCCTCTGGTTGTTGACCATCAAAACAGCCTTCTTAGTGGCGATGACATCGGCTCTGAGGGTGAGTGAGTTACAGGCATTATCCAGCTCACTTCCTTATTTTATGTCTTTTCAGGACAAGGTGGTGCTTCACACCAGGGCATCTTTTTTACCAAAGGTTGTGACCCCATTCCATCTGGGTCAGTCCATCACTTTGCCCACCTTCTTTGCTCCCCCACATCCCTCTATTGAAGAAGAGCGTCTCCACCGACTCAGGAACGGGCACTTTGCCCATTTAGTCCTGCAAGACTTTTTAGTCTAGTCCATGAGTCCGCAACCCACCACAGGGATAGTATGGCTTGTGTATCTGATTCAAAGGTAAGGAATCTGCAGCTAGAAGGCTCTATCAGATGAACAAGTTACTTACCTTCGGTAACGCATTATTTGGTAGAGACTTTATCTAGCTGCGGATTCCTTACAGCCCCACCCATGCCTCCCCACTTTGGGACTGATGTTGTAGGCCTAGGGATTCTCCCCTTTCAGAGCCCTAGTTTTGCACATGTTTGTCAGTCACTTCGTGGCTCTGCACTTCTGAGGTGGAAAAGTGAACAGTACTGATGTCCGCGCGCCTGGGTGGCGCCTATGTAGGCACCGCGACGTCATAACCGATGCAACTGATGACACACGGAGCCGAATGGAGCCACCCGACGTTGCGCGCTAGGGGTATTGCTCACCAAAAGTTTCCGGATCCAGCCTGACGCCTGGGGAAATTCAAAGGTAAGGAATCTGCAGCTAGATAGTCTCTACCAGATAATGCGTTACCGAAGGTAAGTAACTTGTTCTTCAAAACCAGTAACATAATTTACAAAGCAATCATTGCAGCAGCCCCATTTATCTTGCAGGCAAGTTCATCATCTCTGGTGGCTCTTGCTACAACCACTGTCAGGCCACCATCAGACTGAAGTCTAAGAAGTGCACAAAAAACAAGGCAGCATGCCTTTTCCATTTATTCACACAGGATCTGTAACAAAATGCATGTATCCATAAGGACCACCTAAATGCTGCTCTAATCTAGGAAAGAGTTGAAGAGACACCTCTTTAAAGAACTCTACATCACAATGTGGGAACAGGGCATTAACAAGCTACCTCTCCTATCACTGTTTGACTGCATGTTTGTCTTTAACCCTCAACAGCGTTCTGCTGCCTTTTTGGCTAAGTTCAGTTAGTACAAATACCACATTCTTATATACATACAGACAGACCAATGGAACGCCAAACTATTTATTTAGATCCCAAAGATGAATAAACTATTCCTTCAGGAAATAAATAATGGCATCAAGTTGTGCTAAGAATCCATAAAGGAGTGGCCTGATAAAGAGCTTCAGTCTGAAGGCCTTGGGTATGTGGGGGCGGGGAGGATAGCTAGTGATAGCTCATCCAAATATGTAGTCAGGACAATGGTGTTCAACTGTTCTGCGCTCCGGGTGCGTCCCTATGCTGATGATCGCAGACTGGACTGCATCGGTAGTGCTTACAGTGCACTTTTGGTAAGTGAGAAGGAGGAGCTGCCAGGCCAACCCACAACCAGCAGTAGTAATCCCAATGTCCCTCACAGGGTAGTCCGTCGTTTCCACTTGGGAAAGACTGAAGAAGTGGCAAAAAGATAGTAACTTGAAAAAAGCATGATCAAAGAATGACGGAAAAGGCCCAGGCGATCGCAAAATATACAGGGAGCCAAGAAATAATCAAAGAGTTTTTGTATTTTTGTAAGCCAAGTTGCAGAGCTAACTTGATTAGTGGGTTGGCTATAGCCTTAGACAGTTCTACAATGCCCATGCTGCAGCTGCCATTAAAGGGCTGTATGCTTCATGTTTCATTATACTGCTACATAATTGATTCAGAGGATGTAAATCCGTGCAAAAGCCAGTCCAGAGAATAAAGGTTACCCATCCTAATCCACAGTACCCAGCATTTTCTCAGAGGTCAACGTGATTTCCCCAGCCCCACCACCTCAGCACCCTGCGACCTTTCGTTTGCCATACAACTCTTTTTGTACCCTCCAAACTCCAGAGTTAAATACATGATCTGGTGGCAGAACTGAATACGAACCCACTCTTAGGTTGGAGTTTCACAGGCCCACTTAAGGTGAATGTACCATTTTTAAAGTTGTTTTAATACGGCTGTTACAGTATTTTAAATGTGTATAATGTTTTCTTATTCATCCCCCTGTTTTGCAAGTGTTATCTTTCTCCGTTTGTCATTTTGTTAGGTGATCTGGAAACTGAAAAATGTAATTTGAATGGACCCTGTGGTTTGTGTTAATGGTGCATAACTTAAATAATTGTATGGTCATCCCACTTAACAAGTGCATGTGTGTTGTACAGATACGGTCCGGGAATATGAAATACAGTATCATCACAGACTTGAGCAAGAACGAAGTCAATGGGGACAGTATCGGGAGAAAGTAGAGAGAGAAATAGCAGAATTAAGACGAAGGCTGTCTGAAGGCCAGCAAGAAGAAAATCTTGAAAATGAAATGAAAAAGGTGCACAAGATAATTGACTCCTTATTTGATTTGATATGTAATTCCGTAATCATGTTCTTTCATTTCAAAGTTGAACAGTTTTTCTTTAAAAAAAAAAAAAATGATTGCAAACATTTTTAACATACTTTATTGAGATGTATGTGTGTATGTATATGTGTGTATGTGTGTGTGTGTGTGTGTGTGTATATATATATATATATATATGTGTTACAGGGACGTTATAGTTGGTCACTCGTACAAAACCAGAGAAATTCATTTGTTCTAGTTAGTGAGCTAACTTTTAACTCATGTCCCCGCAATGCACTGCTTATGACCTCACATATTACATCACTCATGACATGGTCAGTGACATCATCCAGTGACTGAGTGTTTTAAAAAAGTTTGAGTGTTAAATATATTTGCAAAGGTATATTGGTGACTCGGTGGGTGTATGAGTGCCTGTATGGAGGATTCAGTGGGTGCGTGACTGACTGTATAAGTGAGTGATTAGTTGTCTCAGTTAATGTTTGGGTGAGTGACTAGGTTGTGTGAATGTGTGTATCCGACTGTCAGTTGGTGTCTAAGTAGCTGTATGGGTATGTGAGTGGCTGTATGGGTTATTGATTGGTTGTCGTGAGTACCTGTATTGGTATATGAGTATCCGTGTGTGTGGGTTAGGGGATTTGTGACTGCCTGCATAGATAAGTGAGTGGGTGAGTCAGTGGCTGTATGGGTGAGTGAGTGTGTCTGTGATGGGCTGTATGGGGTGACTGAGTGGGTGTATGGCTGGGTGGGTGAGTGAATGGATGTGTCAGTGGTATATGGGTGAGTAACTACATATGTGAAAGGCAGTATAGGTGAGTTTTGAAGTATATGAGCGAATGTATGTGTGAGTGATTGTGAGAGTGGCTGTATGGGTGAGCGTGTGCTTGTCATGTCAGTGAATGTATAGGTGAGTGAGTATGTGTTAGCATCTGTATGAATAAGTGAGTAGGCGTGTGTATAACTGTATAGGTGAGTTAGTGCCTGTGTCATTGACTATGGGTGAGTGAGTAGGTGTGTGAGTAGCTCGATGGGTGATTGACAGTATGTGATTGACTGTATGGGTGTATGAGTGGATATATTAGTGGCTGTATTAGTGAGGGAGTTGGTGTATGAGTGACTGTACGGGTGAGTGGGTGGATGTATGTGTAGACCTGTGAATCAGTGAGTGGGCGTGATAGTACTGGTATGGGTGTGTCAGTGGTTTTGAGAGTGGTAGTGTGGAAGCTGGAGTGGGTGTATGAAAGTTTATATTGGGGTGTGAATGGGTGCATCGAAGATTCTGTGGATGAGGTCATCAGTGATGTCATTTGAGATGCCATCAGTGATGTCATAGACCATGTCATGAGTGGTGTATAATGTGAGGTCATAAGCAGTGCATTGTCGGGGCGTAAGTTATAGTTAGCTCACTAACTATAACAGCTGAATTTCTCTGGTTTTGTTTGTCTGCCTAACTATAACGTTCCTGTAACCTTTGGTTTTTTTCTGTGAATTTCTAAGGTTTTTTAAATTCCTTTTCCTAACTATAACGTCCCAGTAACCTATGGTTTTTACATTGAATTTCTAAGGTTTTTTTAAATGCTAATTCCTAACTGTCTCATCATTGTGACCTTTCATTTTTTTAAATTAATTTCTATGTTTTTTTTAACTAGTAGTCACATTTGCAGAGTGGTGGAGAAAGGTTACTGGACCTCCGACTAGCGCTCACGAATCCTGCTGTGTTGGACTTACAAGAGGTACCAGGAGGGCTTCTTGACCCCAAGGTCCCTCAGGAGTAGAGTGGACTTCATGCCCCATCCAGTAGTGCACCATGAGTTGTGTTTGCAGAGTGGTGGAGAATAGGGGCATGGCCTCTGAAGATCTCTTAGCAATCCTGCTGTGTGGAAATTATTGAAGATAACAGGAGGGGTAGTTGGTCCCCAAGGACGTTATTGGGGGCCAACTACTCCTCTAGTAAGTCCCGCTCAGCAGGATTGTTGAGATCTGGTAGGAGGCCAAGCCCCATTTCTCCACCACTCTGCAAAAGTGCCTCCTGGTGCACTACTAGTAGGGGGGATGAAGTCCCCTTGGCTATTGAGGGTCCTTGGAGGTCATCTACCCCTCCTGTTACCTCAAGTAAGACCCACACCGCTAGATTGCTGAGAGGTCATCTGGGGAAAAGCCCCCTTTCTCCACCACTTTGCAATCGTGCCTCCTGGCGCACTCCTAGTTGGGAGAAGAAATCCACTTTAGTACTGAGGCCCTCAGGAGTCAAGGGTACCTCAGCTACCCCCCCCCCCCTCCCCCACGAGTGCGCTGAGAGGTGTGTTTGCAGAGTGGTGAGGAAGGAGGGGGTGGCCTCTGATCACCTCTCAGCATTCCCACTGTGTGGGGCTTGCTGGAGGTAACAGGAGGTCTTGTTGGCCACTAAGGGCCCTCAGCAATGAAGGGGACTTCATCCCCCAACCAGCAGCGGGCCAGAAGGCATGTTTGCAGAGTGGTGGTGAAAGGGGGCGGGGCCTCTAGAGAGTTGCTGGCTTTTTTTCTTCTGTTTTTTAGGAAGGGGTTCTCGTGGCTCCCCTTCCCTGGGCTGATTTGGGCTTGCTCCATTTTTAAATTCTCTTGAAAAAAGATAAAAAAATAAGGGGGGGGGCGCCTCATGGCCTCCCTCCCGGGCTAATTTTAGCCCCGGGGACCCAATGACCGGCCTTTCTTTTTTTTATTTTTTATATTACTATACATTTATTTTTAAAGGAAGGGGGGCTGCGTGGCCCCCTTCTCTGTGCCGATTTTTGCCCCATGGATCCTAACCCCGGGGCCTGGCCTGTAGTGTGGGTGACCTGGTCCCACCCTGGGCACCCACATTTAAAACGTTGGGGACTGCTGGGGGAGCCTCAAGGCCCCTGTGGTCCCTGCTGACTCCCTGCCTCCTGCGGGAGCCAGCACTGCTTTGAGACCCAGGACTCTGCTAACATGCCGCTCCCTGGATCTCAAAGCAATGTGTCTGTTTCCCTGCTCGCTTCACAGCGGGCAGGGAAACAGACATTCTCTTCTTTCTGCAAGCGAGAGAATTTTTGCTCTCGCTTGCTGAAAGCAGAGAGTTTGATATGGCTTAAGCCATAACAAACTGCAATATCCCGGGGGTGGGCACCACCGGACATTGTCGGAGCAGGCCCTGGGTAGGGAGGGGCGGTCCCCAGGGCCATGTACGGATCTAGGAGGGGGGGGCCCACGTGCCCCCCCTTCCTTCCTTAGCGGCCTACTCCGGGGAGGTGGCAGTCCCTAGGGCCAAGAACGGGCCATGCTGCCCCCCTCCCATTTTTTTAATATACAGTTTGGCTCCGGGGAGGTGGTGGCCCGGGCTGTGGTGCGTCTGTGAGCCCCTTCCCACAAAATGTTAGAGCCCCTGTTTGGTGGTGGTCCCATTTCATTAGCCTATGGGAAGGTGGCGATCCCCGGGGCTCAGGGGAGGCACGCACTTTTTATATAGTAAGCACTCGGGAGGTGGTCCCTGGGGTTGCGCGGGCCGTGTGGGCCCCCGCAACCTCTTTCATTATGTTGCCCTGGGTAGGTGGTGGGAGTCGCTGATCCAACAGGTCTCCTTCCCAAAATTTTCTTTTTTAAAAGGCCCTGGTGGGATCCCTGTGGACCTCTCCCCTTCACCCCCCTCCAGGCCTAAGGGGTCTGCGTATTTCTATCCTGCCCCTTTTTCTTATTTTTTAAATGTTTTTTCTTATGACTCGGTTCAACCAAGTAACAAGATAGCTGCCAGCACTTCCCGGTTTGAAGTGTTGGCAGCCAATCAGATCTTAAGCACGAGATCGTCAGGGGTCGCGAATCCACCATGGCTTCACTTGTATATATGAGAAATCTTTGAATTTCTCAGCAACTACTGAAGGGATTTACACCATTTAACAAAAGTAAGCGCATTCTAGACTAAGAACTACTTTTCTATCAAATTTGGTGTAGTTCCAAGAGGATTAAGTGGTAAGGCCTGCCAGCGCTTTTAGCTTTCGTGACCATGGGGGTAATGTTGAGCGCTGTGACGGGGTGTCAAGGAGGGACGCTACACGAGGTCTTGGTATATGTGGTTTTATTGATACGAGTTTTCTCTTAGTCCGGCTGGTTAACCTTTCCCTCGGAAAGGTGGCGGGATCCGTGGTGTCTAGACCTCCGTGGGCCTCTCGTCTGGTCTGGTTCCCTCTGTTGGCCCTTTCTCCGGTCGCGATGTCGCCTCCCGGTACGCCCCAGAAGAAGAGAAAGACAAGGGACGAGATTAGTCTCGATCTCTACAGGCGCGTCACCTACCACCAGGGACCGGGAGTGAGGAATCACCTTCAGTGTGTGCAACAGAAACGTCGACTAGAGTGTCAGTAACGGTGAGGGGTTTATAACTAAAGAATAGGGGGATAGCTTTAAACTACGGTCGTTCGGTTAACGCGGGTACTCCCGCCTTCCCATCCAACCCGCTACCCGGTCCCGTACCTGTCCAAGCCACGCTCCTCCCCTGGGAACGTGGCGGGGTGCTTCGCGGGGTCCGTAGCCGCTGGTCCTCTCGACTCTCTCTCCTCCGTTCTCCGCCTGCTCTGGTTCTCTGGCCTTGTCCGTGTCCTCGTTTCCTTCGCCGCTCCGTTAGTCTCCGTCCTTCCTCCTGGAATCGCCGTCCGTCCACTTCCTGGTTCCTCCCCCTTTTGGAGTCCCGGGCTGCGTGACGTCGTCTAGGGGAGGGGCTTGTGATCCCAGATCGTCCCATTTAAAGGGCACCGCATCGGCTAATAGTAGCCGGTCTTCAGTATCCGATGCCCACTCGTCCTGTTGAGAGGGGAGAACGTTAGGAACACGCGATACCGGGGTCCACCAGTCCGTTCCCCCTTGTGCCCCCTGATCCGACCGTAGGGTCCCGTCACAAGTGCCCATTCTATCTCCGGGAGCAGAGCCACCCAAATCCAAAGGTACTTGAAGGACTGTCTACTGATGGGGATATTCGATTGTCAGTCGAAGCACGCCCTAGAAAGATGGAGGGGGACCCGGGTAGATTTAGCCGGGTTAAGTCGCAAGCTTGAAACTCTCTTGAAGGCCTGAAGAACCTCCAGGTAGCAGGGACCAGAGCTCTCTGGGTCGGCCAAGAAGAGTAGGACATGTTCTGTGTATAAGGCAATTTTGTGCATGTGGTGGGGAACCCAAGACCAGCCCAGGATTCGGGGATCATTTTGTATGAGGGAGGCCAGGGGCTCCATGGCCAGCGCAAACAAGAGGGGCGAGAGGGGGGCACCCCTGGCGCGTACCTCTCCGGATTGAGAATGCCTTTGAGATGGCACTGTTGGTGAGGACCCTGGCTTTGGGCTTGGAGTACAGGACTCGGAAAATGTGTCGGAAATGGGGGCCAAAACCCATACTCACAAGGTCACCCTCCAGGTACCTCCAGTCCACCGTGTCGAAGGCCTTCTAGAAGTCTATCAGTAAGAGTGCCAGGTACATTGTGAGAAGGTGGCTGTGAGCCAAAGCGAGGTGAAGGCGCCGTATGCAGTGTCTGGTACCGCTGCTGGCATGAAGCCGCACTGATCGGGTCGACCAGCCTGTGCAAGAGGGGACAGAGAAGCTGGGCCAGGGCCATGGCAAAGATCTTGATTTCAGTATTAATTAAAGAGATTGGGCGGTAGTCCGCACAGGTGGCATAGGGCAGTTGGCTCTTTGGGATTACGATAGTGGCCACGTCGGTCTCGGAGGTAAAGAAACTCTTCTCGGCGACGTGTTGAGAGTTCTACCAGTTGAGGCACCAACAAATCCCTGTAGGCCACATAATATTCTTGTGGGAAGCAAATGGTCCCCTGTATCTCCTCTGGGGTAAAGGGGAGGTCTATGTCCGCCACCTCCGCCCCTGTGAGGCAGGGGAGTTGGACAGTCGGATGGCCCAACAGATCCCCGAGAGTAGCCTCGGGGGGGGGGGGGGAGGGTTCGGAGGGGTGGGGGGTTGGAGGGGCAGAGGAATGTAGCTGAGCATAATAATCCGCGAACGCCTGCGCAATGGCCCGAGAGGTGTGGTGAAGGGTTCCGGCCACGTATCGGATATCAGGGATTATCCTGTTGGCCATGGGGTAGGAGACCAGGTTGTGCAGCAGCTTCCCATTTTTGTCTAGCAGCGCACACTCCTATAGCATTTCAAAAGGGCGTTTAAGAAGGTAGACAGGGGCCAAGCCACAATATTAGTAACCTATCAGTCTGAAAGTGATTTATAGCTGCAGATTCCTGATCGCAGAATGCTCCCCTAGCATGAGACTGAATTCTGAAACTTTTTGAGCATCACATCTGCATGCCCGCAGGCGGCTTCATTTGGCTCTTCAGAGAAAGTGACTTGCGCTGTGCTTATAAAGGCATCCCCCTAGCACTTTGACATCAGTTCTTTTCTCACCGGTCAATGCAGATCCGGAGACCGCTACCTCTAGTCAATTTTAACTTGACTTTTGTTGGCAATTTGACTGCTGGGTCTTATGGTCTCCTGCTGGCAACACTTGCCCCTTGGCATATGCAGGCTCTGCAGTGGGACCTGAAGTCCCAGTGGGTGCAGCATCAGAGGAATCTCTCTGGTCGGGGGGCGTGGTTAGCCGGCCAGCAGGGCGGACGTGAGTTTCTAACGCTCTGGCCGTTAATCCCCCTATTATCCGTCCAAACCGATCCTGCATTGGTGTTGCCTGTGCTGGCTAGCATTGGAAGCTGAAGGCCTTGGTAAGAGGCGTCTGCGAGGCCGGGATCCGCGCTCATCTGCCTGGAAGGAGCGCGTCCGCGACCTGCAAGGGAAGTGCAGCCCAAAGGTGACAACGAAGGCTGCGCGGGGGCTGAGACAGCGACGGAGGCTGACGCCCACGGCTGTGGCACGCGCCAGGCAGGACTGCCGTTCCCGCTGAGGCTGCCTTGACCAGTGACTGTACGGCCAAGGAAGGAGGCTCCTGACACCTGTGGAGGGCAGACAGACCCCTGAGCACACGGATGGCTTCCGGAGGCCCGAGAGGGCAGTGCGGCCCAGAGTGACACCAGTGTGGCCCTGAGCAACACTGAAGGTGCGAAAAGGCGCCGCGCTGGGGGGGGGGGGGGGCCTGCAAGGCGGTTGGTGCCAGTGGTGGCTTCAGGGTGGGGCATCCCAGGTGCGTCTGCCACCCGCGCTGAGTCTGCCCCAGACAGCGGAGGCTCTGGGGAGGAAGGGCACCCCCGGCACCTTCGGACAGCAGATCAGCCCTGAAATAACTGGAGGGCTCAAGGAGGCGGCCGCGGGGAACCGGCGGCGCCAGCGGATGTCAGCCGGCTGGCGCAGAGAGGGATCACAGGAGTTGCGACCCGATGGTGAGGATGGGTGGCGGCCTGGCCCGGGGTTGCTGCTAGTGGCCCACAAGATGCCACGGAGGTGTGTGACACAGCTGGGACCCCATTGCAGGTAGCGCATACGTGGCAGTGTGTATGACATACGCTGTGGGGGGCACCTTACATCAGCAGCGCCCAGTGGCGGAGACCACGGACATGCGGGGGCCGCACTGTGGGACTGTGGAGCGCGAAGCCATGTGAGTGATATGGGCCAGCTTGACTGTGATTGCGGGCCTGAATGGGCGCCATTTTAGGGAGCACGCCATTTTCTACTGCTGCAGAGTAGGATCCTTGCGGGGGCACGGACTTGGTCCCACAGTGCGTTGTTGAGGAGCCGCCACTGGTGACCGTTGGGATGCTGCGCCGCCTCTGGGAGGCCTCAACCAGGAGCCAGACCCCGCCCGCTCCTCTTTAAACTGCTTAACTATAGGGACAGAGATGTGGTGCTCTGCGAAACACGCAAGCTGAAGGGCCTCACAGTAAGCGGCAATCGGCAATGGAGAGGTGTGGCTCACTAGTTAGAGGCGGCAGACCCGTAAGCAGAGAATCGGCCAGGGACCAGGGTTCAATTCCGGACGCGGCAGGGACATGGACCAGGGTCAAAACGTACTCAATAATTCTCGCCTCGGTACCTACTCTAACCAGGAACACACTCGGCAACTCTGGGCATTAAGCTTGCCTCATCTCTACAACGGCCCCCCACAGACGCCGGGGATGCCTGGTTTCACCTTGGAGATACCCAGAAAGGGACCATCTCACAGGGATAGCCAGGACGGGTTCCCCAGCGGTCTACAGCGCCGGGACGCCCCGTTGCTGGGGTAGCTGTGCGCTTTACAAGTCTACAACATTTACATTTACAACATGTTCTTCACAGACTATGCCGCTCTGGTGCAGCGACGTCGGAGTAACTACGCGGCGGTGAAGCGTCAGCTCCGAATTCTGGAGTTGCCATACTCGTTGCTGTTCCCTGGTCGGCTGTGAGTGGTCACGAAAGAAGAGACCCGTTTCTTTGACTCTTGCGGAAGCATGGGACTGGCTGGAGGAGTCAGGTCTGTGGAAGGGCGTGAGACCCCCCAGACTCAGATGGTGGTGGCACAGCGGGCAGGAGATCCAGACGGCGAGGACCCATGAGAAACAATATATCAGGAGCTGCAGCGCTGAGTCCGGAGAACATAAGGAGGGAAAGACCAGATGCACTGGACGCGGTCACAGCTCTCTGAACGCCCCACCCCAAGGAACGATCAGACTCCTCCACGCGAGACACGGTAATGGCCAGCGGCTTGTCGACGGAAATCTCCGAGGACCCTGTCCTACCAGAGATCTCTCCGCAGACCGCGGATGGTATCATATGACTGAGTGGTGCTGTGACGGACCATGATGCAAATAGCTCACGCACGTAGAATGTTTGTTAATCTTTTGACAGCTTGTTCACTACTCGTTGGCGGGTTGGGTTCAGGGGGCCACATGCTACATGCACCTCACCCGGAGAGGTTATAGTGCCCCTATACCAGACTTTGGCTACCTTTTGTACCTTGTCAGCTGTGGCATGCCTCCCGAGACAGCGCTAAGATCTATGCATTATTAGCCTCGCAGACTAACGTAGGTTATTCCACAGATGGCCCACTGCACACACAGGGCTTGGGGGAAGGACATAGCACAATACCACCAGTGCGGACTGACCTAGTTTGCCACATCTAGTTGTCAGAGGTTTGGGCGGGCATTCCAGAATGTCCGCCCCCAGATGTTATAATGTTCCTAGTTCACTTCTTGTTTTTGTTGCAGCAGCCCAACACTTTTACACCTGCCCTTTACTCACGTGCCCAGCGGCGCGTCCCGCCCTGGAGGCCCCAGTCATTCGATCCCGTCACCAATGAAGCGCACTGACATCATCACATGGAACATACACGGCATGTATACTCCCGCGCGCCGCTGCTCCATATTTGCATACCTTCAGCGGCACACGTCAGCATCGCCCTGCTACAGGAAACACATATGACACAGCTGGAATTAGATAGATTGCGCAGACACTGGAGGGGACAGGTGCACGGCACAGTATACTCGGCGCATGCGAGGGGCACATTAATTTGGGTTAGGGCAGGCGCTCCTTTAGTTTGCGCGGACACAGTGATAGATCCTGCAGGCAGATATACCTTAGTGCGGCGGTCTCTCAATGGCCAGCAAATATTATTAGGCTCCATATATGCCCCTAACATAGACCAGCCCTCGTTCCTCACACAGCTATCCGCAGCACTGACCCCTTATGTTGGGCGGGTATTTTAATGCAGTGCCTGATGTCCACACGGTTAGATCATTTCCACCGCTCCAGTCGACGACGGCGGTGTCCAATGCGCAAACACTCACGGACTGGCTCACACACTGGTCATTACTTGACATGTGGCGCGTTCAGCACCCTCATGAACGCATATATTCTTATTACTCTGCAGCACATGATCTGCATGTGAGGCTCAATAGGGGTGGTGGGTTCCCAGCCCCTAATCCCGCTTGTAGGAGTTGGAATACTTGGGGCGGACGCACTCCGACCATAACCCCATGAGACTCGGGCTGAGTTGGGATCCTGGTCGCCCTCCCATACCTAAGTGGCGCCTCCAGCCACCTGCATTGGAGGACCCTGAATTCCGTTCTTCTCTAGGGACGGCCGTACTCTAGTATTTTGAACGCAACGAGCGAACGGCTAGCAGCGCGCTGGTGGAATGGGACGCCCACAAAATAGCTGTCAGAGGTCACTGTCTCGGGGGCCACATGGAACATTCCGAAGCAATTGACGTCGCTTACTCTCCTAGAATCCCAATTACTCCAATACGAGCGGGAGGGCGAGGGTGGAGGCAGACACTCGGGCCCCCTGGAGGACCTCTGGGCGCAGCACGCGGAATTCCTGGAGCGATTACGGTGTCAAAACTATGAGGCCCACACGGCTTGTACACATGCTAGGGCAGACAGAGCAGGTCGTCTCCTCGCTTGGCTGTTTAGACTGGAGAGTAACCGTTCCCCAATTGGAGCTATACACACACCAGAGGGGCCCCTGGCCTACACACAGAGGGAGATAAACAGGGTGTTGGCTAACCATTACACACAACTGTATCAATCCAGGGGACGCTGCCTGGGTCCTGCACTAGAGAGGTTTCTGGAGCTGACGCACTACCGACAAGGATGGCAGAAGGAAACGCCGTGGTTCTCACAGAAAACGACACCAGTACCGTGTTCCAGGTGGAACAACTGGAGGAGTACACACACAGAGAACTGAAGCAATTCTGCAAAGAACTCAAAATCGCTACCACTGGTCTCAACACCAAAGAAGATATGCAGAAGGCACTGAAAGCTTGGGTGGATTCTGGAGCCCCCCGCCTAGAAGGAGCGGTGGAGCCCCACGACGAAGCTGGACCCTCCCAAGGAGAACGCAGCAGCAACCAGGTGCGAAGCTTCGTACCAGACGGGGGCCTATCCCCGGAGGAACTCGCAGACAGAGAAAGAAGTCGCCATCACGAACTCGAATTAGCCAAACTCAAAATCGAGGGCGAGTTGAAATTAGCCGAGAAAAAGCTAGCAGTGGAACAGATGCGGGTGCAAGGAGAACTAGAAGAGGAGAAACTCCAACGGGAACACGAAGGAAGGAGACTTCAACTGGAGCACGAACGCAGCTTGAAGGAAATGGAGCTAAAAGCGAAGAAGCGCAGCCCCCGGGGAACCGAGAGGCGGCCTCCCCGGCGGAGCAGAAGGTCCACATCCCCAAGGATGTGGTCAAAGAATATTACAAAAACGATGACATTCAACAGTGGTTCAGGGCCTACGAGGTCGCCATGACCTCCCATCGGGTCCCGCATAAGGATTGGGGGGCTGGGTTCTGGGGACGATTCCTGAGCGAGGGGAGAGACACCCTGCTCGACCTACCAACCTCCATGCAGACCTCCTACGACCACATGAAAGAGGCCCTCCTCACAAGGTAGGGCCTCACCCCGGAGATGTACCGCCAGCGGTTCCGGGACTGCAGGAAGATCCCGGGCACCACCTGGGTGGAGTATGTAAACTTCTTCAGCCGCGCATTCGATGGGTGGATCAAGGGCAGCAAGGTAACCACCCTAGAAGAACTAACCGACCTTATGTTGTGGGAACAACTGGCTGCGAACTGCTTTGTGGAACTGCGCCAGCATCTGCTCGACAGCAAGCTCACGGATCCGAGAAAGCTGGCTGTCGAGGCGGATCGCTGGACCAACACCCGGGTCTCCCGGGGCCCTGTGGGAGAGTACCCCCGAGCCAGTCAGGGACCACCCCGCCAGAGAGGGGGGGGGAAACCAGGGAGGGCAGAGAGAGTCCCAGTCCAGTCCCCCGAAAACCCAACCTCCGCCTTTCCCGGCACCCCCACCAGCTGTATCCGGCCCCCCCCTGAGACGGGGGCACCGGGTGACCATCACTTGTTTCCGTTGTCAGAAGCCCGGGCATTACGCCAACGACCCTGAATGCCCCATGGCCCCACACATCACCCAGGCAGCACCCCCCGCTAGACAGATAGCCAATGTAGCACTGGGGGAGGAGGTTGAGGAGACCGTAGAGTGGGAACCCGCAGCCATGGCCCTAGTATCCTTAGGAGATAGAGAAATGGTCCCTGGAAGCCTCCTGCCCTCCAACACGAAGAAATATGGGCAGCTCGTAACGATCAATGGCCACCAAGTAGAAGCCCTTCGTGACACCGGGGCCAATATCACCGGTGTCCTCAGTCATTTGGTCAACGAAGACCAGGTCCTCCCCAACGTCTTTTGCCCGGTCATTTCCGCTGACAATACGGAAAGTCTGTGTAAGGTAGCCCTGGTGCCTTTTGAATGGGGAGGGGTGGTCGGTAAACTGAAAGTCGCAGTGAGAACCTCCCAGCCAGACGACTGTCTCCTGGGGGAACGACCTGGAAAGTTCCCCCTGGAAACAAGTCGAGCGCAAGACCCACCTAGGGATGATGGGTCTCCCTGAGTGGGTGTGCGCCACCACCCGATCCATGGTGGCCCGACTGACCCCCCTGGGGGAAGTCGACGACGCCCCGACCACTGAAGACAGGATGGTCCCCGCCGAGGGTCCCCACATCCCCCCACAAGGAGGGTCGGTCGCCAGTGACGAACCCCCACCTTCCGACTCCGCACAGGTCACCGAGTTAGGCGATCTGCCCGAATTGGCCCAGTGGCGCCACGAGGGGGGCCCCTCCCGAGAGGAGTTCTGCCGAGAGCAGGCTACCTGTCCTTCCCTGGTCGGGCCCCGGCAACAGGCAGAGGCCCAGGCCGCGGGCGACCAAACGAACGCACCGGGTGTATTGGGAGAATGACCTTTTGTACAGCGAGCAGAAATCGGTGGAGCTAGGATCCGCCCAGGTGCTGGTGGTACCCCTACGCTTCCGAGACCTCCTCCTGGGCTTGGCCCACGACGTTCCCCTCGCAGGCCACTTGGGCCAGGACAAAACCTACAGTCGCCTCGTGACTCACTTCTACTGGCCCAGAATGAAAGCAGATGTAGAAGCCCACTGCAAGTCCTGTCCCACGTGCCAGGCCAGTGGGAAGAGCGGAGGAAAGCGCAAGGCTCCCCTCCAACCCTTCCCTGTCGTCAGTACCCCTTTTGAGAGGGTCGGGATCGACATCGTGGGGCCTCTGGACCCCCCAACCTCCCAAGGGCACCGCTTTATCCTCGTCCTGGTGGATCATGCCACCCGATACCCTGAAGGCATACCCCTGCGCACCGTCACAGCCCCCGTGGTGGGCCGGGCGTTGATGGGAATCTTTTCCCGTATGGGTTTTCCCCGCGAGGTCGTGAGCGATCGCGGCACGAACTTCATCTCCAGATGCATGACGTCCTTGTGGCAACAATGCGGAGTGTCCTATAAATTCACCACCCCGTACCACCCCCAAAGAAACGGCCTGGTAGAGCGGTTTAATCGGACTCTGAAAGGGATGATCGCGGGCCTGGAAGAGCCCATCCGGCGTAAGTGGGACGTCCTGCTCCCCTGCCTCCTGTTCGCCTACCGAGAAGTTCCCCAGAAATCCTTGGGGTTCAGCCCCTTTGAGTTACTCTACGGGCACCCAGTCCGGGGGCCCCTCAGCCTGGTCAAGGAAGGGTGGGAGGCGGCGCACCGAGGCCACCCCCGAGATGTGTTCCGATACGTCCTGACCCTCCGAAACCAGACTAGGAAGTTCCGAGAGATGGCCGAGGCCAACCTGGAGGCGAGCCAGGAAGAGATGAAGCGCTGGTACGACCAGAATGCCTCTCTGTTCGAGTTTCAGCCGGGCCAGCAGGTATGGGTCATGGCCCCCGTGAAACCCTGCGCCCTCCAGGATAAATGGACCGGGCCCTTCAAAGTGGTTGAGCGGAAGAGCCAGGTCACGTACTTGGTGGACGTCCAGTCACCATGGGACCCCCTCCGGGTCCTCCACGTGAACCGCCTCAAGCCCCACTTTGTGCGGACGGAGCTGAGCCTCCTGCTGGCCACTGATGACGGGGCAGAGGAGGAGTCGGATCCCCTCCCTGATCTCCTGTGCACCAAAGAGAAGGACGGCTCCGTAGAGGGAGTGAACCTCTCCCCATCCCTCACTTCCCAGCAACGTGAGGATTGCCGCCAGCTCCTAGGGCAGTTTTCCGACCTCTTCTCCCTGGTCCCCCAAGACACCGACTGGTGTGTCCATGACGTGGATACCGGAGACAGCCCGCCGGTCAAACACCGAGCCTACCGAGTCCCTGATCGGGTCCGGTCCTGCATTCAAGCCGAGGTCTCGAAGATGTTGACCTTAGGAGGGATCGAACCCTCAGACAGTCCCTGGGCCAGCCCCGTGGTCCTGGTCCCGAAAGCAGCTGCCCCCGGTGTCGCCCCAGAACTCCGCTTCTGCATGGACTACCGGGGACTCAATGAAGTCACCCGAGCCGATGCCCACCCCATTCCCCGAGCCGACGAGCTCATTGACCGACTCGGGCTGCTCGGTTCCTCAGCACCTTCGATCTCACCTGCGGCTACTGGCAAATTGCGCTCACAGAAGGAGCCAAGGAGCGGTCCGCCTTCTCCACCCCGGATGGGCACTATCGCTTTCGCGTGATGCCCTTCGGGATGAAAAATGCCCCGGCCACCTTCCAGCAACTGGTAAATAGAGTCCTGGCCGGGCTGGAAAAATTCAGCGCTGCCTATCTAGACGATATCGCAGTTTTTAGTTCCGAATGGAGTGAGCACCTCCAGCACCTCCGGAGGGTGCTAACCGCCCTGCGCCAGGCAGGCCTCACCGTGAAAGCCAGCAAGTGCCAGATTGGGCAAGGTTCGGTAACCTACCTGGGGCACCAGGTCGGAAGCGGCCAGGTCGCCCCTCTACAGCCCAAAATCGACGCCATCCTAGCCTGGGAACCCCCCACTACCCAAACGGAGGTCCGAGCCTTTCTGGGCCTCACGGGCTACTACCGGAGAGTAATCGGGGGGTACGGCAGCCTAGTCGGTCCCCTCACGGGACTCACGTCCAAGAAACAGCCCAAGAAAGTGCAGTGGACCCCTGCCTGCCAAGGGCCGTTTTTAGGGCATCGAACGCCTATGTGCACAGCCCCCGTCCTTCAGGCTCCTGACTACTCCAAGGAGTTTGTGGTACAAACAGACGCCTCCGAGCATGGAATTGGGGCCGTCCTGTCCCAGGTGAATGACCAAGGCCTAGACGTTCCTCAGCCGAAGGCTGTTGTCCAGAGAACAGAGATGGAGCACCATCGAGCGCGAGGCGTTCGCCGTAGTCTGGGTCCTCAAGAAGTTACGCCCTTATCTGTTCGGCACCCATTTCAAGGTCCAAACCGACCACCGCCCCTTGCGATGGCTCATGCAGATGCGAGGAGAAAACCCCAAGCTACTGCGGTGGTCAATCTCCCTCCAGGGGATGGATTTCACCGTGGAACATCGCCCTGGTACTGACCACGCCAACGCCGATGGCCTCTCCCGGTTCTTCCGCCTCAGCGAAGAGAACCCCCAAGAGAATGGGTAGTTCTCTCCGGCTTTCAGCTGGGGGGGACGCGTGTTAGACCCGGCCTCGTAGCATAGCCATCCCTGTCCCCGCACCACATAACCTGACCCATGCACCTCACGCAGCCCCCGAACCCACGGCCTAGCCGATCCTTCCCACCAGAACACACACACACCCGACCCGGACTTCCCCGTCCGTGGCCTTCCTCCTTTCGGCCACACCGGGCCCGCGTGCCCACTTCATGCACCATGACGGCCGCCCGGCCCCAGCGCGACCCTGGCCTAGAGGCGCCACTCCGGCTGGGGGACATCGCGCTCCCATTGGGATGAGAGAGGGAGGAGCAGTTTCCATCGCACCTCTGAGCTCCCCTGGGAAGGTGGGTGTCGATCGGCCCGCCGGCCTCCCCGAGGGCTGGCTCCACGCCTGCTGGGTGTCTGGGACTCCTCCCGACCCGGCCCTGAAAGGATCAAAAGACAATGGCAGGAAACCCCGACAAGCGACCCCCAGGTGACAAGACCCCTGCCTGCACAGACTCCGGACATCAAAGAGGAGTCGTCCTATAACAAGGGGTGCTCTGGGACTGTCCGGCAGATTCGCCTTTGGAAACACCTGAGCCCTGCTGAGTGACTCGCGGCTCCCTGAAGATCGTAAGACCTCCGAACTTGTACTTGAGCCCTGCTGAGTGACTCGTGGCTCCTTGAAGATCGTAAGACATCCGAACCTGTGCTTGAGCCCTGCTGAGTGACTCGCGGCTCCCCGAAAAGATCGTAAGACCTTCGACTTGTGCTTGAGCCCTGCTGAGTGACTCGCGGCTCCCACAGACTCTCTTGGTCCCGCCGGACCCCGTCGACGACAAGCGTATCCCCCAGCTCGAGGATTGTGAGCTGTGCGCCGGGTACGCCCCTGCATTTGATCCATATCCCCAAAGACTGTCCCGCTACCTCCTACCCCCCTCCAAGACTCTGTGAGCCCGCGCTCCACTTGTATATATTTGCCTTGCTTATCATTAAGATCCTACAACTCCGATCTGATAAAGAGTTGTTCTTAAGAACTCCCGGTGTGGTGTCTCTTTGTCGTGTGGTGCCGAGTGTACGATCCTAGATACGAGATTCCTCCCCTTAGGAGTCTCCCGCCAGTGCCCGGCTGCGATACCTCGAGGGTTGGTCTCAGGATAGTCAGGTCCCCCTCCGGGCTCCTCTGAGGTCGCCTTCTAACACATGCTGAACATAGATTATAAAATATTAATTAAGATCTTAGCGATGCGCCTATTGCCCCACATGTCGACACTGGTCCATGCAGGGTTTATCCCAGGGCGGAACACCGCCATAAACCTAAGTCGACTCCTGACTGCTATGGACTCCAAAAAGTATGACAGGCAGGAGGTGGCGGTGTTCGTAATGGATATCGAGAAGGCCTTTGATAGCCTCGAGTCGCCCTACCTCTACAAGGTCTTGTCTAAGCTGGGACTGGGAGGAGGCTTTCTTGCATTGGTAAGACTACACTATGCAACCCCTACTGCCCGAGTGGGTACCAGGAAACTATTTTGCCTAGGCAGTGGATGGAAAGAGGCATGAGGCAGGTATGCCCCCTCTCCCCGCTTCTGTTTGCCCTCACTATGGAACCCTTGCCATGTAGAGCGAGGAGCAGGCAGGACTACAGTGGCCTGTGGACAGGATAAGTGAAGCACTGTGTAGCCTTGTACGCAGACAACCTCCTGTTTCTCAACAAGACAACCACAGAGCTGAGAGGGGCGCAGGACATGCAGGCCCAGTTTGGTGGGCGATCTGGCCTTCAGGTCAACTGGCAGAAATCCAAACTTTACCCTATGGTGGCTAATAGCCCCCCGCTGCCTGAGTTCGGGAACGTACAGTGGGAACCTGACTGCCTGCCATATCTTGGAGTCAAAATATACCATGGCTCAGCCGAAATGTTAGAGGGCAACGTAGGCAGGGCGATGCACTCAATACGGCCCTCTATGGAGTTCTGGGCGACATTGCCGCTCTCTGTGGCTGGAACAGTGGCAGTCCTGTAAATGGTGGGACTCCGGAGACTTCTGTATTTTGGTGCTCTCCCGGTATGGATACCGCGAGCAACATTCAAAGACCTCGATTCAATGATAGTGTCCTTTATCTGGGGGACGAGACGCAGGAGGGTAGCGCTGGCCACGTTGCAGCGCACCTCGGCTTAGGGAGGCCTAGAGGTCCCTGACCTTGAAGGATATTACATAGTAGCCCAGCTGTACTGGTTGATTCAATGGTTAGCAGCCGAACGAAACCCAGACAGGGAACAGCACCCGACAGTGCCAGACGCCCCAACCCTTGCAAAGATACTACTGCAGGTGCGAAGGAACCCATCAGCAGACACGGCGGAAACAAGGGTAGTGGTGCGCTGCTGGGCCAGATATCTTAGGCGAGTGGGCGCCAGAATCCCTTACACTCTGGACTTGCCCACAACAATGCTACGTTGCCTACTGCAGGGGGTACACTGGACGGGGCTAGAGGACTGTTAAGAGGCAGGCCTCAAAGTGATATGGGAAGGACCTATATCGAGACAAAGAAATGCTCCCTTTTGAAGAGTTGCAAGTGACATACGATTTGCTGGTGGGGGGTCAGTTTTTGCGGCATAGAGCCCTCACTAGGAGGATTTTGAAGCACTGGGCCACTGGCAGTGCAGAGCCTCGGGCGCAGGCTGGATGCGGATATGTAGCAATGTCTGCAGGAATGGTTAAAAATGTCTCCTGTCTCTACAAGGTGATCAAGCAAGACCAGCAAAGACCGCTGGAGCGACTGCAGTGGGAGGAGGACCAGGGGAAACTGATTCCGGAGAAAGACTGGGATATGATACTGGAACGGACCCCGAAGGCATCTAGGAATGCGCAGTTCAAATTAATAAACTTTTTACATACTCCACAGAGCATATCTCACCACATCCCGCATTAGGCGATACTTTGGAGTGGAATCTGCAGCATGCCCGAGATGGGGAAAGAGGGAAGCCCACAAAGCGTTCTGGGAGGAGCTAAGAAACAAAATAGGTGACCTCATTGACCAGGAGCTACCACAAACCCAGACCACTACTTGTTGGGATGGTCCCCACACACAGCCAAAAACAAGACGACTGGGATATTCCAGGACTTGGCTTATGCTCTGGCCAAGCGGGTGATGGCGACGAACTGGAAAACTCCAAGGGAACCAGGGATAGCCATGGAAAAAGGAATTGGAAAAATGGACAGGGCGGAAGGTAGACTCCTACTCAGAGAAGCCAGACGGGGAATAGGTAAAATAGACTGGGCGGGTGCATGGGAATGCCTTGTAGGCGAATTAGCAGCTGACAGGCAGGGATCCAGCAGGGCAGACTGCCTGCAACCGGCAGCACAGGACCAGGAGAGGAGAGGAGGCGAACAGGCGGGCCAGGTATAATCGGCACCTCACCGCTCTGAAACAAGACACGACCAATAGAGACCCAGAGGCACCCAGCGATTCACTTACTTTAACTCAATAGCAACTCAAGGGGGGGGGTGGAGTTTAGTTACAGGGGACCTTGGCTAATTATACCAGAGGGCAAATGTATTTAATTTATGCGTATTGTATACCGTGAATTCGATTTATGTAAGCTAAAGATGTTTTGAAAACCCAATAAAATTTGGTTGTGGCAAAAAAAAAAAAATTACATGGAGCTTTGCACCATTCAGTTGGCTCTGGGGTGGCAAAGTGAGCCAAAGAACAATGATGGATTCAACCCAGATCTGTGACTGGGGGTTAGTGTCTGGAAAATTTCAGGGCTGCATCCATCATCTCCTTGTGCTTGCTTTGGTCTTCCTGAGTTGGCAGGGTATTCCCAGACGTGGGTCCCTTGCTCACTTTGCCGCTGAAGGTCAACTGTCCAGTTGACCTTCTTCAGATCTTTTGTTATTTGTACACTCTGGCCCAACAAGGCTCCACAGTGGGCACTTGTTTAAGGTTATTTGCTTGCCCTTTCAACCTTTCTACGTTTACCTGATTAACCTTTATTCAGGTCTCAAGTTGCAATGCATTTTTGAAGTATCTTGCATACATCCCCCACCCCTTTACCCTTTACCCTTCACCCTTCATCATGCCTTACTTGGACTTCAATTTGGTCCTTATGTTCTTAAAATGCACAACTTTCGAGCCTATGCCCATTTGTTCTCTGAGATTATTAACCATCAAGACTATTACTTCTGCAGGCCTTGTGAGGGAGCTGCAGGTAGTTGTAAGTATGACCTCTGTTTACCACTTTTTCCCAGGTGTAAGTTGGTGTTGTGAGCTCATACTTTTTTTTCTGAAAGAGGTATCTTCTTTTTATGTGGGAGAGTTCATTGCTCTCCCTGCCTTTTCCTCTCCGCCTTATCCCACTGAGGAGAAGAGGCTTCATCGTCTGTAACCAAAATGAGCTTTTAGCTTGTGTGTTGTGTGTGTTGATGACAAGCTTTTTATATATTTGCTGATGAGAAGAAATGAAAGGCGGCCAGAATTAATCCTTGTTCACATGGACCACCCTGTGCACAAAGACTTTATATGCCTAGCCCAAAAAGCAACCTCTGGAGGGCCATGACTAGTGCCAAGGCAACCACAATGGCCTTGATAAGAGGTATTCTGAAGTTAGACATGTGCCATGTAGCTCCCTTGTGGTCCATGGCAATCATCACCTTCTATACAATCAAATCCACAGGCAGGGCAATTTCTACTGCCAGGCCTGGATTTCCTAGTGTAAGTTCACTCCTCAGACCCTCTGCCTTTTGGGAGTTATTGCTTTGGTGTCTGTTCAAGAGGAGAGCAATCTGTGGTTAGAAGTATCAAATAGAAGAAGTTAATTACCTTCACTAACACTCATAGTGGCGAATACTCGTACCTAACTTCCGATTACTCATCAACTTTTTTTTTCTGTGTTCTAAAGTGGACTTAGTCCTAAGATATATTTCCCACACTGACCTTCTTTCAGTTTGTAATGAGTGAGCAGGGTCTGAAGATGCAGGGGAGTTCAAAGGTAAACTGATGTAATCCTGCTAGGGTGATGCTTACATACTGTTCCACGCCTTCCCTTTCGGAGGTGGAGTGAGGTTGCATCAGTGCCATATGGCACCACCCACTGGTGCACAGGAACTGTTGCTATTAATATGTATTTCGGAAATTGAGGAATCTGCAGTTAGAGTATCCACCGCAAAGAACATTGTCTAAGGCAAGTAACTTGTTCATCTTTCCAATGGCTTCCATCTCGCTGAGATTGCTAGAGTCATTGAAAGGTGCACTCAGCTGCATCTGGACAGATATCCACTACCTCATCCTGCCAAATCAATAACCTTGTCTGTCTATAAATGCATGTACATCCTCATCACTTTTACAAAAGGGTTGCGGACTACCCTCCATTAGTCTATTGGTTCTACTTCTGATAAAACTATCTCCCCAACTAACAATAGAGTGTGTTGAAATAGGGTAATTGCTGTTTTTCAGCATACAAAAAACCCTGTGGGGTTGGACTTCCCATCTAGGAGTTTTAGCATGTTGCTGTTTCGGCAATCTTCAGAATCTTAGTTCGGGTTCCTGCCATAGCAGAGACGCAAAAAGTGATGCCCAGATATGCATCTTGTGCTCACAGTGCCAGTAGAACAGAATCAAGGTTAAACCAGTCTTGGGTTGCTTGTGATCTGGTTCAGGGAGGGTAGGGCCTGGCATCTTGGGCTGGACTGTTTCTACTAGAGCAACCCCAATACTGATTTGCAAGTGACTGGGTCCAAACTGAGGTGGATAGTGGACAAAAGAACCATATATTGCCATGCTACCTCAAACGATTATCAATGGTTAGACTTATTGCAAGCTTTCCTCCAACCACTTTTTGTGTGTTTGCTCCTGCTATATCGGCATGTTCTCCAGGATCAGTCTACCCCTTATTTTAGTCCTTGCCAAATTTCCCCATAAAAGTTACCGTTAAAGGGTCGATCTCTTGTGTGAGGGTTACTTTCCTTCTGTGGAGATTCTTGGGTTCTTGGCCCTTGGTGGTTTTTGACCTTTCTATTGGGAGGTATACACAGGCAAACCTGCATGTAACTTCCCACTTTTTAACCCACTCAGAGGATCTTGGGTGTTTGAGGTCCTACAAGGTTAAACATAGCCTGGATCATTATAATCTGGTCAGGCCCTCAGACCAATGGGTGTTTTTTCACTCCAGCCCTTACTTTACCTCCCCACATCATAACGTAAAGCTCTCCCACTGTGGGTATTCTGGTTCCACCTCGTTTCCTTTGGAAGTATCACTTCCGCTGGTTTCAGTTATTATATTTATCCTCCATTGATGTGACTGGCCTAGTATTTGGTTCTTTACTCATTATCACACTGCCCTGCAGTCCTTCCTGGTTGGAAGGCTGCTGTTCAAAAAGGCTTCAAAGAGTTTTACAAAAGCATCAGCATTGAGGCACTACTTTCTTTTATTATTGTTAGAGCAATCATCCATCGTAGCTCCATTCCCGATCAGTGGTTCTTGGCTGGTACCTTTTTCCTTTCTGGTCGATTTTCAGAACGGGAATCACTTGCTCTTGGGATCTTCTGTCTGCTGCCGAAGAGCGATTGGGTCCTAAGCCAGGAATCTTGTAAATACCACTCTAGCAGTGGTGTGTACAAGATGTATTGTATTGTATTGTATCATAGACTTGTATAGCGCAAAAACTGTCACCCTACGGGTATCCTGGCGCTGCGACTTACCAAGATGGCACCAGGCAAAACAGATAGCCTATTCGCTGATTTAAAGAGCTAATTTTACTCATCCCTAGAGAAGAACCATGCCTTTAAGCTTTTTCTGAATGGAAGCAGAGTATTAATTGGTCTAATATTCGGGGGCAGATCATTCCAGAGTTGTGAGGCTGCTACACCAAATGCTCTGCCACCCATCCTGGTCTTCTTAAATTTAGTGGTGGTTACCAGACTTGCACGGGAAGAACGAAGATTTCTCCCAGGATTATACCAGGTGATTTTCTCCTGCATGTGCAGTGGGCCCAGACCACGTACTGCTCTGAACATAATGCAGAGAGATTTGAATTGAATTCTCTCCTTGATGGATAACCAATGGAGGTCCTTTAGAGCTGTCGGCGTTGAAGACCTGCGCTGCCTGTTTAACGCCAGTTTGGCTGCTATGGACTGGATTCTCTGCAGCTTCTGTAATACTGATTGTGGTGCTCCCAAGTACAGAGAGTTGCAGTAGTCCAGTTAACTTAAAATTATACTCCTCACTTCTAAAGGTCTGGTGGCACTAGGCAGTAGTGGGAGAATCTGGCGTAGCGCTCTTAACAAGGAGAAGCAAATACTAACGGTTTTATTGACTTGTGACTCCGTTTGAAGGTTAGCATCCATTAGAACCCCCAGGTTATGTACTGTTCTTACTGGAACCAGTGGTTTGTCCATAGGGGTGAGTCTGAATTCTAACGGCAGAGGCCGCGTCATTTTGGTTGTGGAGCAGTACACAACCTCCGTTTTTCCTAAATTAAATTGTAGGGAGTTTGTCCTAAGCCAATTGGAGGTCTGATGCATGCATTCCTGAAATGTATCTATGGATACTGCTTGATTTCCTTCCAGGGAAAACACCAATTGTGTGTCGTCCGCTTAGTTGACTAGATCAATTCCATAGGATTTGATAATAGGGATCAAAGGGTTCAAATAGATGTTGAATAGAATGGGGCTTATTGCAGAGCCCTATGGCGCACCGGGGTCTTTGTAGATGTGAACGGTAAAATGGTCACTACCTGTTATCTGTCCGTCAAATATGATTGCAGCCACTTCAGTGCCAGTCCTTTCACTCCTATATTCTCTAGTCTTTTCAGCAGTATTATGTGATTCACCGTGTCGAATGCGGCCGACATGTCTAGTAACACTAGTAGAGATGGATTGCCATTGTCTGCTCGCATTCTCAGGTTGTCCAGTACAGTCACTAGGGCTGTTTCAGTTCCATGACCTGGTCAGAACCCAAATTGGTCCTTATCTAGCAGATGGTTTTCTTCTAGATATAAGGACAAAGATTTGCTAACTGCCCTCTCCTGGATTTTTACTGGGTATGGCAGGAGAGAGATTGGTCTGGTACCTTCTCCTGTCTGGTCGGTTTTCAAAACAGGAATCACTTACTCTTGGGATCTTCTGTCTGCTGCCGAAGAGCTATCGGTCCTAAGCCAGGAAACTCTAGCAGTGGTGTGTACAAGATGCCTCACTATAAAGCACATTAAGTACTCTGAATAACTCAAGTAGATTTCTTCCTGGACTTTTTACATTTCGATCAGGAATGCAATGTATGCCCAAGTGTGATTGCAACATCCAAGTTGCATGTTCAGTGGGTCAGAACAGATAAACTACACTTATGTGTATGAAATCTAATCCTTGACGGTTGTCACAGTTTCCAAGTCTCTGTGCCTCTTCGGTTACAGTGCTTTCACTCTGCACTTAATCCATGGATGGGAGGCCAAATAGTGATGAGCAGTCTGTGTTTTTTGAAAAAATGTTTAGTGTTTTTTTTTTTTCTCATTCTCAGCATTCCAGCACTGTGCAGCCTTGCTAGATACTATTTACTGTTCATCACTGGGTCAGGAGTACACAGCACTGTACAGCAAAAGGGGCAATTGTGTTACTAGCAGCACCCTGCTTAGTGCGCCATATGCTGCCTGTTGGCTGGCATTTAGCTCTAGTGTGATGACTTATCTCTCCTGAGAAGCTACTATTATTCTGGAAAGGGCACCCATTGAACCTAAAACAATAACTTTCCTAGAACATTGCTACTTAATCAAGCAAAAAATAAGACTCTGTACTGTCTATGTTAAAAAGATTGCTGCAGGTATATGGCCTTTGTAGCTTTGTTACCTAATTTACTGTGCAATTTAGTTTTTATGTTTGCTACTGTTGAGCTTCTCATCCAGAAGTAAAGGTAATTAAAGCATATTTGTTGCTGCTGGACCATTTTGAATGTTTACTCATATAGAGACTTTCATAGGCTAACATAAACAACATTGTGTGTTAAATATTTATTTTTTCTTTGACTAGGCCCAGGAAGATGCTGAAAAGCTTCGTTCTGTTGTAATGCCATTGGAAAGGGAGATTGTGACTTTGAAAGAAAAACTAAGCAGCGCTGAAGAAAGAATAAAAGATCTGGAGGCATCAAAGGTTAAGCAGATTTCCAATTACATTTGTTTGATGTATTTTGTGTCTGCGTTTGTTCAAAGACTTTCCCTTGCTTCTTGACCAATTTCATTGGAAATTAAAATTTGCTGTGATGGGGTTTCCAACAACTGCTAACTAGAATCTTCCTCTGAATAATATCAGGTTTTTTTATGCCATGCAATTTCTGTGTTAAGGTTACAGTACACCCACTCTTGCTTTCTTTTTGTTTGTTTTAAATATTGCGTTGGATGTGATGGAATTAGCAGTAAACAGATCACAAAACCTCCAGACACTAAATTAGCAATAATCCACTTTATCTCTCCCAATGCTCTGAAAGGGATGTCACCACTCACTTGCTGAATGGCAAAATCCTTGTTTTCTTCAGTTAGTTTCTGTGTTGATCTCTGCATCAAACTTCATCCGTGGCTCATGAGAGAAGTTGAAGCGCTCTGAGATGCAGTGGACATAGAGCCACGCAGTCCATTCCTGAAAGATAGGTCACCTCTGGCTGCCACTCTCTCTGAAACATTTTGTCTTGTTCATTGTGGTGTAAGGGTTTGCCACAGTTTCTAGCTCCTATTAAAAACTGTGCAAATTACTACCTTTTCCAAAAAGTAGCTATTAATATTTATTTTTTCCAGCATCCAATCAATTAAGCAAAAAAAGTCAATTATGCTGGATAAGTGCCCTCATTGTGATGTCTCAGGGCTAGAATTACTACCATTAGCTTGTCAGTAATTGAGTAACCCATGATATGTTTGATGTGTTCAAGTGCCTCTTTCCAGAAGGTCTTGATGAAGAACATAGCCACTAAATGTGTCCCAGCTCCCTGACCCCCACCATGCATCTGCAACAGACACCAGGAAATGTTATTAGTTTTGGAGTAGTTGTGGAGTAGCATCTGTGAAACATAGCTTTATAGGACTTTGCATTTTATACACCTTTACTCTTGAGGCAAGTAGGACCAAACAGTTTTCCATTCTATAGACTAAATTTTCCAGCCCATCTCTCCCCCCCATGTATCTTGATACAGCCAGCACTACCCACCTCCTCTAAAAACACGGAGGTCATATAATCTAGATAACTTCTCCTTGAAGAGCAGGTTTAAGATGGCAAATTTCTCAGAGCCTGTCCGCTGCCTAGTGGATGCAGCTTTGTTTGGGGGGGGGAATGCGAAAACCACTCAGGTGGTGGATCTGCACATATGTTAACTGTTCTTGGTGCCATCAAATGAACGCCCTGTAGTTGTACCTCAAACAATTAGATGAATCCCTGCCTGGAATAAAACTGCCTAAATTCTACCTTCACCCACCTTTTAATGGCTCTTTTACTGGGATGAAGTATTGATTACTATTAATAGGAGTTAGGGAAGATTGGAAACTGTTTGCAATTTTTTCCCAGATTTCTAGCACAGTTCTTGTAACCAGACTACAGAGATTTAGTTATCCTTGGTATGGCATGTGACACCACACACAGGCCTCTACTACAGCTTGATCCATGTGTATTCTTTCTTTTAGTTGCCATGGGTGCTGTCTATTAATGAATAAACTAATTGGGACTAACTGCGCAGACGACCTCGCCCCTCTGAGGACCCCGCCCAGCAGACCCGGCAGCAAGAAGGCCCCATGGTTCACCGACTAACTCAAGAGCTCCAAGAAGAACTGCCGAGCCCTCGAGAAAGCATGGAGAAGAGACCCAACACCAGACAACATGACCACCCTCAAGCTCGCCACCCGAAAGCACCATCAACTGATCCACGCCACCAAGAAAACAGCATTCAAGGAGCGGCTGGACAACAACGCACACAACAGCAAGGAACTCTTCAACATCGTGAAAGAGCTCTCCAACCCCAACGCCGGAAACAATGACATCACACCATCACAAGACCTCTGCAACTCCCTCGCCTCCTACTTCCACAACAAGATCGCGGACATACACAACAGCTTCAGCACACAACCAGCGATCGCCACGACCGCACCAACGCCCCCCACCACCACCCTCAGCGCCTGGATCCCAATCAGCACCGAAGACACCATCCGCACGATGAACTCCATCCACTCCGGATCTCCGACCGACCCCTGCCCTCACCACGTCTTCAACAAGGCCGACGCCGTCATCGCACCCCACCTGCGGGACATCATCAACACCTCCTTCGACACCGCCACCTTCCCTGAGAGCTGGAAGCACGCCGAACTCAGCTCTCTACTAAAGAAATCAACAGCGGACCCCACCGAACTCAAAAACTACCGCCCCATCTCGCTCCTCCCGTTTCCAGCCAAAGTCATCGAGAAGACAGTCAACAAGCAACTGGCCGCCTTCCTCGAAACTAATGGTTCCCTCGACCCCTCACAGTCGGGCTTCAGGGCCAACCACAGCACCGAGACTGCCCTCATCGCTGCCACCGATGACATCCGAGCCCTGCTCGACAACGGAGAAACAGCGGCCCTCATCCTCCTAGACCTCTCCGCGGCGTTCAACACTGTTTGCCACCGCACCCTAGTGCAGCGCCTCAGCAACATTGGAATCCAGGAGAAGGCACTGGAGTGGATCATCTCCTTCCTCGCTGGAAGGACACAGAGTCCGCCTACCCCCGTTCAGGTCAGAAGCCACCGAAGTCATCTGCGGCGCTCCTCAGGGCTCCTCGCTCAGCCCCACCCTCTTCAATGTCTACATGAGCCCCCTTCCAGCCGTCGCACGCCAACACAACCTCAACATCATCTCTTACGCCGACGACACCCAGCTGATCCTCTCCCTCACCAACGACCCTGCCACCGCCAGAGCCAACCTACACGAAGGGTTGAAAGACACAGCCGAGTGGATGATGACCAGCCGCCTGAAACTGAACTCAAACAAGACGGAAGTCCTCATCCTGGGCTCCTCACCCTCCGCCTGGGACGACTCCTGGTGGCCCCCCGCCCTGGGCACCGCACCCAAACCGACAGACCACGCACGCAACCTGGGCTTCGTCCTGGACACCTTCCTCTCCATGACCAGACAAGTCAACGCCGTCTCCTCGTCTTGTTTCAACATCCTGCGCATGCTACGTAAGATCTTCCGGTGGATCCCCACCGAGACCAGGAAGACGGTCACCCAGGCCCTCGTCACCAGCCGCCTGGACTACGGCAACGCCCTCTACGCCGGAACAACCGCCAAGCTCCAGAAGAGACTCCAGCGAATCCAGAACGCCTCAGCGAGACTCATCCTCGACCTCCCCCGACACAGCCACATCTCCGGACACCTGAGAGACCTGCACTGGCTCCCGGTCAACAAGAGAATCACCTTCCGCCTCCTCACCCACGCACACAAAGCCCTTCACAACCAAGGCCCGAGTTACCTCAACAGCCGCCTCAACTTCTACGCTCCCACACGCCAGCTCCGATCAACCAGCCACGCCCTCGCCGCCGTCCCCCGCATCCGAAGAGCCACAACAGGAGGAAGGTCCTTCTCCCACCTGGCCGCCAAGACCTGGAACTCCCTCTCGACCCACCTCCGCCTGACCCAAGACCACCTCGCCTTCAGGAGGCAGCTCAAGACCTGGCTGTTCCAGCAGTAGCGGAACCCCCCCCCCCCCAGCGCCTTGAGACCCTCCGGGTGAGTAGTGCGCGATATAAATGTCTTTGATTGATTGACTTGGCAGTCCTTCTCTAGGTCTAGGAGCCATTAAGATATTTATGGCCAAACTTGCCTTCTTTCCAGCCAATCAAAATTTTATCATGAGCTTGCAGGTCTAGATTTTTTACACATTGGGGTTAATGTTTGGAGTCTGTGGAAAATATTCAAAGCATTGTTTACCAAGTTACAAAGTGAGAGTTCCCTATCTAAAGATCCACTGTTATTTCTTGCTTTCCTGTTGATTAGTTGGCCGTAACTAGGCCCTAAACCTAATTAGTTTAATGAACCCAGAAGTGTGTAAATACTTTGTCTGCCTTCTTTGAAACTGTGATGCTTTTCAGGCGAGAGACTATTTCTGCATATATTTATATATTTAATTTGAATCCTTAGTATTTCTCAATCAAGATTGTGAAACAATCGGGTATGGTGTCAATAAAGTCTCTTTACAGATTTCTTTGTGGCAGCCCCAGGATAAGTAGTGAGGCCTATACCATCCTGTTGCATTTTGATATTGGTCATAAATGTAAAAAGCCAACTAGAGTTGGAGGGTACTTCAGGCACAGCCATTGTGTTCCTATCAGTAGGAATGCCAAATCATTGGTCTTTGGATTGGATAAGAATCTGAATTTTTTTTCACACATCACCTCCTTAGCAAAGCCAACTGATCACTAAATCCAAGTCCTCCAGGGAATAAAGTCTTTGTTACCTATTGAGTACTTCAAGACGGTAGTGCAATCACTAGTTCATTCAAGGGTTAATATAAGAAATTGACTGGGGTGTGAGCCCTAGTCAAGCAGAAACCACAATTCTTGTTAGGATGAGGTACAAGCCTGCCCTAAACTAACCTGTGTGCAACACTTCAAACAGAAGTAGAGTGGAAAACGCCATTGCAAAAAGGATCCCACACCAAGTTAGAAAAATAGAACTTTCTTTAATAAATAAAAAAAGACCAAAACGCCTACTTTCCAATCAGTAGACCAAGTGGTATGCCGGTTGAAAGATTTCAGTGAAAATAGCGTCCAAAAGCACAAAGCGCTAACTGTAGATATCTGATTGTGCCAATCCGGGGCAAAGTCACAAGTTCAGGCCAACCACAATGGGGTGCAGGCCAGCTATAGGGACCCACTTAGGCTTCCTGAAGAAAGTATCTTAAATCCTGGTTCTCGGAGTGTTGCGAGGATCCGCGTCGAAGATTTGTTGCGCAGCCGAAGCGATTCGTCAGTTCTAAGATGGTGTGAGGCTGCAATGCAAGGGCCTGCCTTACCATTGAGGGGCTCGCCGACGGGGCTTGCAATGCAAAGTCCAGCGTCAAGGATGTAGCGCGCTTTGGGGGTGATAGGTCGGACCTGAGGAGCTGCAATGCGGAGTCCAGCATTGTTGTTGAGGCTGCCATCGACGAGGGATGCAAGGGCCTTCCGCGGAGGATGTGTTGCATAGTGGCGGTTCCGATGAGACTGTGGAAGTGATTAGAGTCTTGTGACGGGTCCATTCCATACAGCAGCTGCTCTGCGTCGGTTCTGCTTGGGTTTGCACCGTGCAGCAGAGGAGACGCGTCGGTTATGCTGGATCCACAGGGGCTGGTAGAGCACCTAAAGCCCACTTCCAAGGGTCCAGGACTGGGTTGGCACCACTTGGCAGGGTAGATTCACTGATGGCAGAGTCCAGGTGCAATGTTTTTGGAAGTCTGTTTATAATGGGGCTTCAGATCAGCAGGTAAGCCAGCTATCCCTTGGAGTCACTCTGAGTTCAAGAAATGCAGGTGTAATCCGTCTCACCTAGGAAAGAGGGCAGTAGGCAGCAGGCCATCAGTGATGGGCTGCTGATCTGAAGAGCTGATGCTCTGCTGAGTTGCAGTCCTTTCAGCAGCACAGCAGTCCTCCTTCCTGGCAGAGTATTCACAGGTCCAGAAGTGTACTGGAGAGTTGGTGTCTGAGGTCCCGGATTTATATACAGTTGTGCCTTTGAAGTGGGGAGAAGCTTCTAGAGGCATGCCTTTGAAGTGCCCTGCCTTCCTGGCCCTGGCTCGGGACTAACTGTGGGTGTATGCAGCCCTTTGTGTGGAGGCAAGACACAGCCTATTCAAGTGTAACTAAGGTTGTGTCCAGCTCCTCCCTCCCATCCGGACAGTGATGCTCCATCCAGTCATTCCTGAGCTCCTCATTGTGTGTGGCTGTTTAGGAGGAATACACAAAACTCAACTGTCAACTACATCTAGTCATGTGACCCAGAGATGGGCTGCAGGCACCAAATGGCTAAGGCAGGAAAATGTCTGCCTGCTAAAAGTGGCATTTTTAAAATTGTAACCATAAGTTAGCATTTACAATTCCAGAGACACCAAACATGAACTGATCAATTGTTCTCATTTGGTAATCACACTTATAAAATGTAGTAAGTTAACTCCTATGTTATCCTATGGAAGAGTTAGGCTTTGCAGTAGTGAAAAACAAATTTAAGAGTTTTTCATTACTAGGACATGTAAAAGTTCATGTCCAACTTTTTTAATACACTGTGCCCTACCCTCTGAGTTGTCCAGGGCCTAACCTAGGGGTGGCTAATATGTATTAAAAAGAAAGATTTGATCCTTGCAAAATAATTATTCTGCCAAATCAAAATGAGTTTAAAACTACACACAGGCAGCAATGCCATACCTGAGACTTGTTTAAAGTGGTGAAGTGGGTGGCACAATCAGTGCTTCACACCCACTGCTAACCTGGCTGATGGGTGACACCCGGAAAATGGACCCAGGATTCCTGTTTCAGGTCCAAGGAGGACCTGGCCTGGCAGTTTGGGCTGAACTGTTCCCATGGGGAGCAGGGACAAGACTGATTTGCATATGGCGATATCCAAACTGGGTTGGCGTAGTGAGCAAAAACACCAATGGATTAAACCCAGATCTATGGCTGGAAGTGACTGTTTGATTTGTTCAGTATTCTGTCCTTTTTCTGTTGCTTTTGCCACTCTAAGTGGGAATGGTATGTACAGACGTGGATCCCGTGCTCGCTATGTCATGGATTCAGGCTAGCCTGGCTGATCAATAATTCGATCAGCATTTGTAATGTGCCGCTGCTTCACCCTTGAGGGTCTCGAGGCACCGTGGGATCATACGGCTGGATAGCACTTGCCTGTTGCTATTGGTTGAACAACCAGGTCTTGAGGTTCTTCCTACCTGCTGGAGCGAAGGTGAGGCTCTGAAGTCCAGAGGGACGGTGTTCCACGTCTTGACCGCCAGGTGGGAGAATGAGCAGCCTCTGCTGTAGGCCAGTCCTTCATTGTGTAGTGCCTTTTAAGTGTGGGTGTGCAGCCTAAACTGGCATCTCTTCGCAACTGATAGCCGTTGGAGTTTCCAGAGGTGGTGGGTGATGTGCGTCTGTCTGGGGAGGTCGAGGATGATTCTAGCTGGATGGCCTGGAGTGTCCTCATTAGTTGGGCGGTGATTCCTATGTAAATGGAGTTGCCGTAGGTTAATCTGCTGGTGACGGAAGCTCGCGTGACGGTACTCCTGGTGTTTGTTGGGAGCCATCTAAAGACCTTCTTGAGCATACGAAGGGTAAGAAAGCAAGTGGAGGAGACGGTGCTGACCTGCTTCTTCATGGCAAGCTGGCTGTCAAGGATGTTGCTGAGGTTACGGGTGCGTTCGGTGGGTTTTGAGGTTTGGCCCCAACTCAGATGCCCACCATTCATTGTTCCAGAGGTTGTTTTTTCCTTTTCCGAAGATGAGAACTTCTGTTTTGTCTGTGTTGAGTGTGTGACATTTGTTGGTCATCCAGAAGGCCACATCTTTCAAGCATCTTTGGAACTTGATGGTGTTTGAATCGTTAATCAGGGAGAGGATGAATTGGGTGTCGTCGACGTAGGAGATGAGTCCGTGGCTCCTGACGATGCTGGCCAGGGATGTCATGTACACGTTGAAGAGGGTCAGGCTGAGGGATGAACCTTGAGGTACACTGCAGGTGATACTCTTAGGGAGGCAGGAGTAGGGATGGGCGGGGGGGAAATCTTCTGTGTTATTCCTGTGATCCACTTGAGGGCTGTTGGATTCCGATTTGGTGGAGTCTGTTACTCAGTTTGTGGTGGAATACGGTGTCAAAGGCTGCTGAGAGGTCAAGGAGGATGAGGGTGGTAGTTTCTCTGCAGTCTATCAGCATTCTAATGTCTTCCGTGGCTGCAACTAGAGCTGTCTCTGTGGTGTGGTTTGCTCGAAAGCCGGATTGGCAGGTGTCCAGAAGGCTTTGGTTCTCCAGATGGTTCTCCAGATGTCTAGTGAGCTGGATGTTGATAGCTTTCTCGATGACCTTCGCTGGGAAGAGGAGCAGGGAGATGGGTCGGTAGTTTTTGGGTTCTCCTAGGTTCGCGGATGGTTTCTGCAGCCGTGGCTTCACGTCCTCATGTTTCAATTTCTGGGGGAAGTGGGTGGAGGGGATTGTGGAGCTAAGGACCTTGATGAGTACTATGTTGATTGCCGAGGTTGAAAGTGTGGTGGAGGCAGGGGTCTACTGGGGCTCCGAAGTGGATGGAACTCATGATGGATGCTGTTCCTGCTCTTTGAGGACATTCCACGAGGTGAGCTGATGTGGGTGGGTATCTGCTGGCGTGAAGAGGTTAATGTCCATGGCTAGGGGTTGGGGTGCGAAGTCTTGGTAGATGGTGTTGAATTTGATGTGGAAAAAGTCTGCAAGGGTGTCGATTGGGCTTGTGAGGGTGTGATGTTTTCAGTAGCAAAGGGGTTGGTGAACTCCTTGATCATGCTACTGGAGCTGTCACTGATGCGGGTGGATAGGGAAGTCTTCTTTGTGTTTCTCAGGAGGTGCTGATATTGGTTGAGGGCGTCTTTGAATCGTTGTCTGTCCTCGAGGGTCTTGCTGACAGGCCATCTTCTTTCTTTCTGTCTGCAGTTGCGTTTCTGGGTTTTCAGTTCTGCTGTGAACCAGTTGGGGGTGTCGTGTTTTGTTTCTTAGGTTGTTGGGGTTCCTTGATGTTACTTTATCCGCGCTTGCTGTGATCCAGTTTGATGAGGGATGATACCCCAAAACCGTTCCCAGGATGCCTGTTTCTGTTCCAGGGAGGCCCTGACCTGGCAGTTAGTGCTGTACTGTTCCCATCGGTAGCAGGGACAAGACTGATTTGCATATGGCTAAGTCCAAACCGAGATGAGCTAAAAATGATGGATTAAACCCGGATCTGTGACTAGGAGTGAATGAATGATATGTTCAGCATTCGGTCCATCATCTGTTATTTTTGCAGTCCCATTAGTAGCATTTAATTTACAGTCCCTGGGCACATGTAGTTGGCTATAAACTAATCTAACATGTTTTAAGGAGACAGTTGACTACAGCAATTTACTACTGTCCAGCCATCCATAATGTTCATCGGGCCCCACTAAATTCAGCCCTCAATACAGCAAGTCTCCTAGTTTTCAAACTTGATTGCTGTCAAATGGCTCCATGTCAAGGCCAGAAGTGTATACAAACTGGTATGATTTGTCCATGAAACCATACGCAGTGAAAAATCAAACTACTTATCACAAACTAAAAATATCAGAAATGTCTGGCTATGGGGCTCGGACTTTAATAGTACAAAAACTCTTTTTTGCAATCAAGCCCAACCCCTTCTATGTCACTTTAAAAATGAACTGAATATCTAGTGACTGTTCAACCTTGACGAGATTCCATATTCAAAACCATTCCATGTTCTCCTTCCTTAATTATGTAATACTATGATTGCTGACAACACTGCATCCGGTAAAAATTCCTGTTATTTTATGTTCCTGTCTGATAGACTTGTAGCTGCAGATTCCTCATCTTTTGAATTTTTCTCGGGCGTCGGACTAGGTCTGGAAACTTTTCCATAGCAACTCTGCGCTCCTGAAGGTGGTACCAAGTGTCTCAGCGCTGACTACGTTCCATTCCAGAAGAAAAGCACGGGGTCTATGTAGGCGCACTTCCGTGCACTGACGTCAAGTTTCTTTCTTTCTGTGCTACCAGACACAGTTATGGAGCTTCCCGCCTCTCTGACTTTCCAATTGCTAATTTCCTCCAGCATTTTTCAGTGTGCTAAGGATGTCTTCCCCTAGGACGACAGGTGTAAAACCCTGCAAGTACTGTTGCAAGCAGATGTCTGTGACAGGTAACCACCAGGTTTGCCTGTGGTTGGGCCATGACTCCCAGACCTGCAGAGACTGCTCCTCAGTGAACCCAAAGGCCATCAGGGAACACAAGGCAAAACTTTGTCGGCAAACATAAAAAGATTCAGCGTCAGGGCCACTCCAAGGCCAAAGCTCGATCGTAATCCCATTCCCATTGATGGAGCCGCTCTGGCAGCTGGTCTTCGCCACACTCACAAATCTACCTGTAAGCACAATAAGTTGATGTAGCGTTCAGCTCCTTAGTCCCATTCTCACTCCCCTGATGAAGTGCATGGGTGGCATTAACCGTCTCGCTTTCAAAGTTGGCCGACTTTGGAGCCAATTCTGCAGCTGGTTCTGACACAACAAGAGTTTCTGGGACTTTGTCAGTCACACCTCGCCTGATTGAAGAGTTTCCCTCAGCCATGCTCCATCTCTTCTGATCGCTACCGACTCCCTCTGGGCCCCATGGAGCAGAGAGGCCTTCTCCCTAGACTACCGCCAGCACCAGCTAGACCATCTGACCTTCTTCTGTCCTCCGCGCCGGGTTCAGCCATCCTTGCTCCTAACCCACCCCCCCTCCTGCCCAACCATAACCACGCAAAGTCCTAACAGATACCTTCCTCTGGACTTCGCCAAGACTTGCAATGCCCCTCTGGTAACCAGACAGATTGCCAGGTGCCATCGTCCTGCTCTAGGTGACCCGGCCTTTTTTTTGCGGGACCTTTCACTGGAGAGCCTTGCTATGTAGGCCTCCACCAGCTGGACCAACATCCATAATTTTCCTTTCACTCTTCCTGACAGGGAATCAAAACAAATGGAGACATTTGGAAAGCACCTTTTCTGATGAACCTGCTTGCCTCTGCAATTGATCAAAACATACGCTCTTTGGGGCTCAGTGGTGCAAGTCCTTCCTGGTGTGCTAAAAGACCTTCATCCTGTCCTTTTTCCAATTGATTCAAGATGGTCGTGATGTGGCCACGTTCTATTTTTTTATGGTTTTGACACCACTGATTCCATAGGCATCAGCATTGCTATTCTTTGCCATACATGGCTACAATGCAGTGGGTTCTAGTGGCGACGTCCAGTACTCCCTGATGGACATGCCCTTCGATGGGATTTGCCTGTTCAGGGAGAAGGGTGACTCTGCACTTGAACATTTTTAGGTAAGTAGGGCTACCGCTCCTTCTATGGGCCTCTCTCCCCAGCCTCGCTAGCCACAACAATTCTATCATTCCTTTCCCGATTTTTTTTTTTTTTTTTTTTTTTGTCCGAGGCATCCCCTACCCACCGGCCTGTCCCACCCCAGCAGGGATCCTAGCAGTTTTGTTGGAGAGGTTGCAATGCCCACTACCCCGCGGCCAAAGGCAGCATGCCGCTCAGTCCACAGCCCCCAGGTGCCAAACCTCTTAAGTGCTCCCTTACAGAGTCACAGCCCTCTGGTGGAAGGCATAATTCACTAATTCTATTTGATTTGGCAAGCGATCACGTAGAACAGGTGGGTACTGGTGATTGTCTGCAAAGGTTATGCCCTACCGTTCCTTTCTTTCCTGATGCACCTTCCACCGTACACCCAGTGACTGACAGAGGACCATCTATCGAGTCAGGAAACTCAAGCCCTTTTAGCCATAGGGGCTGTTGAGAGGGTGCCAGTGCCAGAAGTAGGGTGTGGTTGATATTCCAGTTACTTTCTGATAGCCAAGAAGGGCAGAAGTCTTTGGCCCAATCTAAATCTGCGTTCTCAATGCCTTCATACGGAAGGAGAATTTCAAAATGCTCAGTATGGCCCAGGTCTTCTGCCCTCAACCCTGGACACTGGATGGTGGATAGGACACCTATTTCCATCTCCTTGTCCTGTTGGTCCATCGGTGCTAGCTGTGGTATATGGTGTGAAAGGAGTATTTTCAGTTTCCTGGTCTCACCAGTGCAAATTGGGGGATCACAAAGGTGATGGTGGTGGCAGCACTCATTCAAATGTTCCAATCTTCCCGTACCTCAGCGACTGGTTGTTAAAGGTGGACTTACCCCAGGCAGTGGTCAGCCACTTCCCTACGGCGAACTTCCTGTCATCTTTGGGGTTTACTATAAACGTGCAGTCACACCTGACTCTTTCTCAGATACTCCCCTTCATCTAAGCCATTCTGGACACCATTCAGTTTTGTGCCTTTTCCCCAAGACAGGGAGTCCAGGACATTCAGGCTATGATCCCAACCTTCAGTCTCAAGCCAGGATCTCAGTGATGTAGACTGAGGCTGCTGGCACAGATGGACTCCTGCATCCTGCTGGTCCAGCATGCTAGGTGGTATATGCGGACTCTGGAGTGGCATCTGAAGTTCCAGTTGGCCCAAATCATGGAGACCTCTTGGACCACGTCCAGATTTTGGAGGAGACTGTGAAAGATCTGGAGTGATGGTTGCTGCACCGCAGTTGGGTCAGTGGCAGTTCTAGATCCCTTCCCCACCCAGAGCTGACAGTGGTGACAGATGCATCACTTCTGGGATAGGGGACGGCCTAAGAGAGGTGGAGATCTGAGGCCTCTGCTCTCTGGGGGAGTCCCAGCTCCATATTAACTTCAGGAGTTGAGGGCCATCCGCTTGACGCTGAGCCTTCCTTCTGTCCAATGGCTGGCTGGTACAGGTACTTTTGGTAAACACCACCACAATGTGAATCTGGAACAAACAGAGCGGGGTGGGTTCCCGGACCCTGTTCAAAGAGACCTTGCACCTCTAGAAATAGCTGGACCGCCAAGGAATCTTCCTGGTGGAGAACGACCTGGTGGATTTATTGAACGCCAAAGCGGACGGACTCAGCTGCCGATGCCTAGCAGATCACGAGTGGCAGTTGCACCCAGGGGTGGCGCAAGGTCTGTTCTGCGAATGGGGAGAACCTCTACTAGGTATTTTCGCCACCACCAAGAACCTGGCAATGTCAGCACTCTACCTCGAGTGCAACTCTGGACTCCTGTACGCCTTCCTGCTGATACCACTCTTGCCCCGAGTTAATGAGATCATCTGGACCTATTGGACCCAAGTCATCTTAGTGGCCCCCGCCCAGGCACACTGAGTATAAGTATTCAGGACGTCTGGGCTTTAGCATCTGCCCTCTGATAAGGCTGCCACACCCGGAGGATCTGCTGTCGCAGCAAAGAGGTCACGGTCTTCACCCCTGCCTTCACCATTTTCAACTTCATTCATGGAGATTGAGTGGCACCAGCTGTCTGCCTATGATCTCCCTCCAGAAGAGGTAGTGGATGTCATCTTGGTAGCCCGGCGTCCCTAGAAAACGACTGTATATTCCTGTCAATGGGATAAGTTTCTGGTTTTCTGCGGCGCACACCAGGTGAAACTTTCCAGGCCCAGTTGGCCGATGTCCTGTTTATTCTATCCCTCTCTTAGTAAAGGCCTTGCTTTGGGCACTGTTAAAGGTTATCTTTCAGCCTTCGTGAGATTGCCTGATCAGCCTTAATTTAAATTACCAGTTGTGCTGAGGTTTTTTTAAAGGTCTGCGGCATATGTTTCCCCTGTCTCCTTTTGTGATGCGTACTTAAACAAAGGGATCCACCCGCATGTATAGTAGATCAAGAGACTCCCGTTCATACCATGTGTGTCCCACGGTCGTGGAGAATACACATCAGTTGTTAAAATACCCCTCACACACCAAAAGGGCCCTTGGTGTCATGCTTCATCATAGGGGTCTTCCCGCCCCTCTACGGGACGGGGCGTGCTACGACCAACGTATACGTGGGAGCACTGTTCTTGGTGAGACTACTATGTGTAGTGCAAGGGTGTGCAAGGAAGGGTCAGGAGTGAGTGGAGAGTGATTTTAAAAAAATACCTGGCTCACTGGACTAGGAAAATTTTTTTTATTCTGCCATCTAAGCTGGTATTGGTAAAAAGGTGGGGGTGGAGGGTGTATGCCTCAATGAGCTTGACCTCCTGGTGTCGACATGTTTCGAAGCTTCCCCAAGCTTCTTCGTCAGGACCTAAGAAGATCCCTTCCAACGACGCACTGTGATGTGGTGAAAAATAGTGGGTGAAAAAATCAAATAGGAGGTAAATAGCCTCCAAGAGTTGGTAACGCCCCAATGGGTCTTACATACTCCTTGTAACCTAAATGGAGAGAATGGTATGAAATGAGAGATACACAAGACATTATTGTTATAAGGATAGACGTTCATTCCGTCGTGTTTAAAACAGTGATCTGAAAAGGAAGTGAGCGATGATCGTCCTCTAACGCTATCACGTGATCTGTGATAAAAATATGGTGTGACATACTACATTAAAAACATACAATAACAAAACAACAGAAAACACACACTCTACTCAGAAAGGAAACGAGGTTCCTGTAGGGCGACAATGTCATTGTGGTTGTTTGCATGCTCAACAAAGCAAAGAGAAAAACATACTTGCTGCAAAGAGAACAATTTCCTCATGAGCTCATATACCGAGTGGTTGGAGTGCCAAATAGGCTACCTAAATAGCGGGAGAGAGGAGACTGTAATCCAATCGTCATTTTTTGAAGGTAAATCTTCCACCTGCCGGCTATGCCGTACTTACGCCTCCTAGGATCAGTGTCCCGCTCAAATAACCACCCCGGTCGGCTCCGTCGATAAATTTAGACTGGAGATATTGTAGTTTAAATACCCCCACCAATCAGGGAATAAGTGCCACTCCGCCCCGTTTGACGGACCAATAGAAGGCAACCTGCTCACAAAGTAAGTGGAAACCCGCAGGCGCTGCTACACGGGACCCGGAACCGGAAGTTAGAAGCGGCCGGGTCACCGTGGTGAGACCGCAAAGGACCCCAAGAGGGAGAGAGTTGTCTGTGTCAGATGCCTGATGGAGCGCTGACGAAACCCATTAATGAAGGGTGATAGATGTTCCAAACTGCGTGGAATGGACAGTCAACATCACCTGATTTTGAGGTTTAAATGTAAAAAAACAAATAAATAAACTGGGAAGGGGTATGCATATATCGAGAAAGTATCCCTAGGTGTCCATATAGGTTGCCTGAATAACATCGGGATGAAAAGAATAAAATAAATAAAGGCATGTAACAGGTAGGAGAAATGCCCCCAACCTGCGTATTAGAGACACCCAGCTGGTACATAGCTAAACCAAGAGGTACATATATGCATGAGGTATGCAAAGCCCACATAAATAAGGAGGCTACAGCAGGGGGGCCTCAGCTGTGGTCAGGAGGGGTAATTGACAAGGGCATGAAAAAAAGACAAAGAAATCACACAATGGTCCTAGAGTGGTACTACACTGGTTCAGGACAGATACGGGGGACCGAAAAAAAGGAGAAAAAACGTGAAAGGATTATTTTCGTCAGGTGGAGAACCGGTAGCTGAACAGTATTCAGTCAGGTATGATGATAGTTATACTCGGAACTGATTCCATGGTATATCCTCATTTAATCCATGGATGTGTGTTTTGAGACGGAACACCCATCGTTGTTCCTTCTCTAGGAGGCTGTGTTCGTTACTCAATTGTTCTATCACTGTCCACTGTAAATCGTCTATACAATGACTTTTGGAAATATAGTGATTAGACATCTTGGTAGTGCTCCTACCGCATCTGACATTACTGCGATGTTCGCCAATACGTACCTTAATTGGTCTGGATGTCATCCCCACATACTCAAGGCCGCACGGACAAGTGATTAGATATACAACATTTTTACTATTACAATTCGTGAAGCTTCTCTGGTCCCACTCATCGCCATTCCGGAACGTAATGTGTGTACTTTTTCTCGTCAGGTGACAGGTGCTGCAGTTCCCACAGGGATGATGCCCTTGTACTGGGGGTAGTAGACCAACAGGTCTTGGTCGAGATATGTTCTTTGGTCTTGTGTGAACAAGCATGTCTCTTAGGTTGCGTCCCCGCTTGTGAGCGAACATAGGTTTCGTTATGTTCAAGCCGCAAGAATTGAGTAGACGCCAGTGTTTATTCACTATCTTAGTGATCTGGTTAGAATGTGTATTGTAAGTTGTTACACATATCGGTCTCTCATCGATCTGGTTTTCCACTTTGTCTTCCAAAAGAGCCTCTCTGTTATTATTCCTTGCTCTTTTCAAGGCTTTGTCAACGATTTTCTCAGGATAATTGCGTTTTATCAGTTTGGTACGCAGTTCAGATGCTTGTTGTTTGAAGTCACTAAGTTCAGTACAGTTTCTTCGGAGACGGAGGAACTGACCGTACGGTAAGTTTTCCCTCAGGTGACGGGGGTGGAAACTGTCAAACAAAAGTAAACAGTTCTTAGCTGTTGCCTTAAAGTGTGTGGTGGTTTTGAGTTTCCCCTGTTCAGGGTAGATATTCAGGTCCAAAAACACCAGGTTTTCCGCCGATACACTATGTGTAAATTTCAGAAATGCATTCTGTTGATTCAGCCATAGCATGAATGCCTCTGTTGATTCGACGTCACCTTCCCATACGACCAAGACATCGTCAATATACCTTTTCCATACTTTGATGTGAGCGAGGTATGGGTTCATCGTGTGTAGGATCCTGTTAGTTTCCAGATGGTGTACATACAGCCCTGCTAGACTTGGAGCAAAGGTACTCCCCATGCTGGTACCGTGGCGTTGTTCATATATATCTTCAGCATACATAAAGAAATTACGGGTGAGAGCCAGTGAAACACATTCCATCACCAGACTACGAGGTGTCTGGTACTCCCAGGGAGTAGAGAATAAAACCTCCTCAATGATTAGCAGTGTTTCGTCGTGTGGGAGACTGGTATATAGGCTCTCCACGTCTAATCCCATAAGCAGATTTTCGGTGGGGTCAAAGTCGATGTCCTGCAGAATTTGCAGGACGTTCTTGGTATCACGCAGGTAGGTGCTGGTACTTTGAACCAATGGTCGAAGGAACGCATCCGCGAACCTTGATAGAGGTTCCAAAATGGAATTCACACCAGAGACGATGGGTCTACCAGGTGGTGAGACCAAGTTCTTATGGATTTTAGGTATGGTGTAGAGGTAGGGGATCCTGGGATTGGTATTAACCAGAAATTCAGCCTCCTTCTTGGAGATCCAGTCGTTTGCTAAGGCCTCCTCTACCATTGTGACAATCCTGACCCTGATTGACTCAGTAGGATCTACCTGAAGGATTCCATAGTTTCTACGGTCATCCAGCAGTTTTCTACATTCAATGTCATAGTTGACAGTGGTTTGTAAAACAATGGCTCCCCCTTTATCTGCAGGTTTGATGGTAATGTCCTGGTTAGTTGATAATTCATGTATAGCCACCTTTTCCTCCCTTGATGTATTGTGAAAGGTGTTACCAAATCCTGTCGTGATGTCTTGGATTTCACCCATCACCGCTTTCTCGAATGCAAGCATCTCCACCGGTAGGGTGGAATTAGGGGGAACAAAAGTAGATTTATTACGGAGGCCCGTATCTTGTCTTACCACCTCAGTGGTGGATGGGTTGTTTTCAAAGACAACCTTCAATTTCAATTTTCGTATGAATTCGGTGATCTCAGTGAGGATCTTAAATTTGTCCAACCGATTGGTGGGTACAAAACCCAGTCCTCTCTCAAGGACCCTCTTTTGTGTTGGTGTAAGGACTACATCGGTGAGATTGACCACCAGGTTCACTTCCGGCTCGTTGATGGTTGGGGAGGTATGTTGTTGGTCATACTCCTGGCTGACATTCGAGGGGTCTCGGTCTCTGGTGCAGACCAATGGACGTTGTATCCTCCTCTGTTGCGGGCCCTTCCTGAGGGAAAACTTACCGTACGGTCAGTTCCTCCGTCTCCGAAGAAACTGTACTGAACTTAGTGACTTCAAACAACAAGCATCTGAACTGCGTACCAAACTGATAAAACGCAATTATCCTGAGAAAATCGTTGACAAAGCCTTGAAAAGAGCAAGGAATAAAAACAGAGAGGCTCTTTTGGAAGACAAAGTGGAAAACCAGATCGATGAGAGACCGATATGTGTAACAACTTACAATACACATTCTAACCAGATCACTAAGATAGTGAATAAACACTGGCGTCTACTCAATTCCTGCGGCTTGAACATAACGAAACCTATGTTCGCTCACAAGCGGGGACGCAACCTAAGAGACATGCTTGTTCACACAAGACCAAAGAACATATCTCGACCAAGACCTGTTGGTCTACTACCCCCAGTACAAGGGCATCATCCCTGTGGGAACTGCAGCACCTGTCACCTGACGAGAAAAAGTACACACATTACGTTCCGGAATGGCGATGAGTGGGACCAGAGAAGCTTCACGAATTGTAATAGTAAAAATGTTGTATATCTAATCACTTGTCCGTGCGGCCTTGAGTATGTGGGGATGACATCCAGACCAATTAAGGTACGTATTGGCGAACATCGCAGTAATGTCAGATGCGGTAGGAGCACTACCAAGATGTCTAATCACTATATTTCCAAAAGTCATTGTATAGACGATTTACAGTGGACAGTGATAGAACAATTGAGTAACGAACACAGCCTCCTAGAGAAGGAACAACGATGGGTGTTCCGTCTCAAAACACACATCCATGGATTAAATGAGGATATACCATGGAATCAGTTCCGAGTATAACTATCATCATACCTGACTGAATACTGTTCAGCTACCGGTTCTCCACCTGACGAAAATAATCCTTTCACGTTTTTTCTCCTTTTTTTCGGTCCCCCGTATCTGTCCTGAACCAGTGTAGTACCACTCTAGGACCATTGTGTGATTTCTTTGTCTTTTTTTCATGCCCTTGTCAATTACCCCTCCTGACCACAGCTGAGGCCCCCCTGCTGTAGCCACCTTATTTATGTGGGCTTTGCATACCTCATGCATATATGTACCTCTTGGTTTAGCTATGTACCAGCTGGGTGTCTCTAATACGCAGGTTGGGGGCATTTCTCCTACCTGTTACATGCCTTTATTTATTTTATTCTTTTCATCCCGATGTTATTCAGGCAACCTATATGGACACCTAGGGATACTTTCTCGATATATGCATACCCCTTCCCAGTTTATTTATTTGTTTTTTTACATTTAAACCTCAAAATCAGGTGATGTTGACTGTCCATTCCACGCAGTTTGGAACATCTATCACCCTTCATTAATGGGTTTCGTCAGCGCTCCATCAGGCATCTGACACAGACACCTCTCTCCCTCTTGGGGTCCTTTGCGGTCTCACCACGGTGACCCGGCCGCTTCTAACTTCCGGTTCCGGGTCCCGTGTAGCAGCGCCTGCGGGTTTCCACTTACTTTGTGAGCAGGTTGCCTTCTATTGGTCCGTCAAACGGGGCGGAGTGGCACTTATTCCCTGATTGGTGGGGGTATTTAAACTACAATATCTCCAGTCTAAATTTATCGACGGAGCCGACCGGGGTGGTTATTTGAGCGGGACACTGATCCTAGGAGGCGTAAGTACGGCATAGCCGGCAGGTGGAAGATTTACCTTCAAAAAATGACGATTGGATTACAGTCTCCTCTCTCCCGCTATTTAGGTAGCCTATTTGGCACTCCAACCACTCGGTATATGAGCTCATGAGGAAATTGTTCTCTTTGCAGCAAGTATGTTTTTCTCTTTGCTTTGTTGAGCATGCAAACAACCACAATGACATTGTCGCCCTACAGGAACCTCGTTTCCTTTCTGAGTAGAGTGTGTGTTTTCTGTTGTTTTGTTATTGTATGTTTTTAATGTAGTATGTCACACCATATTTTTATCACAGATCACGTGATAGCGTTAGAGGACGATCATCGCTCACTTCCTTTTCAGATCACTGTTTTAAACACGACGGAATGAACGTCTATCCTTATAACAATAATGTCTTGTGTATCTCTCATTTCATACCATTCTCTCCATTTAGGTTACAAGGAGTATGTAAGACCCATTGGGGCGTTACCAACTCTTGGAGGCTATTTACCTCCTATTTGATTTTTTCACCCACTATTTTTCACCACATCACAGTGCGTCGTTGGAAGGGATCTTCTTAGGTCCTGACGAAGAAGCTTGGGGAAGCTTCGAAACATGTCGACACCAGGAGGTCAAGCTCATTGAGGCATACACCCTCCACCCCCACCTTTTTACCAATACCAGCTTAGATGGCAGAATAAAAAATTTTTTCCTAGTCCAGTGAGCCAGGTATTTTTTTAAAATCACTCTCCACTCACTCCTGACCCTTCCTTGCACACCCTTGCACTACACATAGTAGTCTCACCAAGAACAGTGCTCCCACGTATACGTTGGTCGTAGCACGCCCCGTCCCGTAGAGGGGCGGGAAGACCCCTATGATGAAGCATGACACCAAGGGCCCTTTTGGTGTGTGAGGGGTATTTTAACAACTGATGTGTATTCTCCACGACCGTGGGACACACATGGTATGAACGGGAGTCTCTTGATCTACTATACATGCGGGTGGATCCCTTTGTTTAAGTACGCTTCATTGGGAGGAAGTATCCACCTCCACCACTCGTTGAGTGGAACCTCTCTACTCCCCCCTTTGTTTTTCTTTCCATGATAGACAGCGTACAGCTGTGGGAGTTTTTTGTTTTCACCCAAATTCTGGGTGTTGTGATATCAATGCTGTAAATGATAGCATTATATCCCCCTTTCATCTGAGATCAGAGGCTATTTACCTCTGTTACACATACTTTTTTTGTAGACTACTATATTACTAACATCTGTCACATGACATTTCCAAGCTGACACACCCACTCTATCTAGTATTACTACACTTACATCTCCAGTTTACTAAGATGGCGGATAACATGGGTTTAACCTTCGCTGACGACGAAGTGGAAAGGATCCTGGCAGCTATCAACCCCTTCGAAGGATTAAGCAATACCGATCCAGGTCCCAATCATGCCGATTGGGATGAGCTAGCTAACTTAAGGAGAAACCAGATTAGAACTGCTCTGCATGGTCTATTAATGACGGAATACCTACGGGCGAATGCAGCCCCCCAAGGTTTGATTGTCCGCAATGAGCCCTTCATTTTTCAACAGGATAAGACTTTCAAACGTGATTGGTCACTAATCTCGTGGCATTGCACTCGGGACTGGTTAGTCCTAATTATAAAAACAGCCACCAGACTTACACAAGAACTCAAAGTCGAGATCGTCAATCTAGAAGTCCGTTTGAAGGCCTACATATCCCCCAGTGTACTCAAGAAACGTTTAGAGGAACTCAATCAAGAGATGACAGAGTTCGAAATGACTTTAAAACAAAGCAAATATAACAAACTCAAGAAGGACACTTCACGGTTCAGTCATGAACGAGTGTACCCCTATACACGAGATGACTATGTTCCTAAGAACCAGGATCAGAGTGAGGATGGTGACTCCTCTGACACCGGTTCAGATAACTCAAACTCCAGCAGGGGCAGTGGCAAACGTTTCTATAGAGGGAGAGGCAATTACAACCAGCGCCCTCCGTATCAGAGGGGAGGGAGATGGGATGGCTATCAAGGCCCCCCGATGTATCCCCCATACGCTTATGGTCCACCTATGATGGGACCATTTCCACAATGGATACCTCCTCCTCAAGAGTATGAATACAACTACAACCCACAACCTTTTTTAGGGGCACGCCAAGGCCCACGGAGGGCCCGCAACAGAGGAGGATACAACGTCCATTGGTCTGCACCAGAGACCGAGACCCCTCGAATGTCAACCAGGAGTATGACCAACAACATACCTCCCCAACCATCAACGAGCCGGAAGTGAACCTGGTGGTCAATCTCACCGATGTAGTCCTTACACCAACACAAAAGAGGGTCCTTGAGAGAGGACTGGGTTTTGTACCCACCAATCGGTTGGACAAATTTAAGATCCTCACTGAGATCACCGAATTCATACGAAAATTGAAATTGAAGGTTGTCTTTGAAAACAACCCATCCACCACTGAGGTGGTAAGACAAGATACGGGCCTCCGTAATAAATCTACTTTTGTTCCCCCTAATTCCACCCTACCGGTGGAGATGCTTGCATTCGAGAAAGCGGTGATGGGTGAAATCCAAGACATCACGACAGGATTTGGTAACACCTTTCACAATACATCAAGGGAGGAAAAGGTGGCTATACATGAATTATCAACTAACCAGGACATTACCATCAAACCTGCAGATAAAGGGGGAGCCATTGTTTTACAAACCACTGTCAACTATGACATTGAATGTAGAAAACTGCTGGATGACCGTAGAAACTATGGAATCCTTCAGGTAGATCCTACTGAGTCAATCAGGGTCAGGATTGTCACAATGGTAGAGGAGGCCTTAGCAAACGACTGGATCTCCAAGAAGGAGGCTGAATTTCTGGTTAATACCAATCCCAGGATCCCCTACCTCTACACCATACCTAAAATCCATAAGAACTTGGTCTCACCACCTGGTAGACCCATCGTCTCTGGTGTGAATTCCATTTTGGAACCTCTATCAAGGTTCGCGGATGCGTTCCTTCGACCATTGGTTCAAAGTACCAGCACCTACCTGCGTGATACCAAGAACGTCCTGCAAATTCTGCAGGACATCGACTTTGACCCCACCGAAAATCTGCTTATGGGATTAGACGTGGAGAGCCTATATACCAGTCTCCCACACGACGAAACACTGCTAATCATTGAGGAGGTTTTATTCTCTACTCCCTGGGAGTACCAGACACCTCGTAGTCTGGTGATGGAATGTGTTTCACTGGCTCTCACCCGTAATTTCTTTATGTATGCTGAAGATATATATGAACAACGCCACGGTACCAGCATGGGGAGTACCTTTGCTCCAAGTCTAGCAGGGCTGTATGTACACCATCTGGAAACTAACAGGATCCTACACACGATGAACCCATACCTCGCTCACATCAAAGTATGGAAAAGGTATATTGACGATGTCTTGGTCGTATGGGAAGGTGACGTCGAATCAACAGAGGCATTCATGCTATGGCTGAATCAACAGAATGCATTTCTGAAATTTACACATAGTGTATCGGCGGAAAACCTGGTGTTTTTGGACCTGAATATCTACCCTGAACAGGGGAAACTCAAAACCACCACACACTTTAAGGCAACAGCTAAGAACTGTTTACTTTTGTTTGACAGTTTCCACCCCCGTCACCTGAGGGAAAACTTACCGTACGGTCAGTTCCTCCGTCTCCGAAGAAACTGTACTGAACTTAGTGACTTCAAACAACAAGCATCTGAACTGCGTACCAAACTGATAAAACGCAATTATCCTGAGAAAATCGTTGACAAAGCCTTGAAAAGAGCAAGGAATAATAACAGAGAGGCTCTTTTGGAAGACAAAGTGGAAAACCAGATCGATGAGAGACCGATATGTGTAACAACTTACAATACACATTCTAACCAGATCACTAAGATAGTGAATAAACACTGGCGTCTACTCAATTCTTGCGGCTTGAACATAACGAAACCTATGTTCGCTCACAAGCGGGGACGCAACCTAAGAGACATGCTTGTTCACACAAGACCAAAGAACATATCTCGACCAAGACCTGTTGGTCTACTACCCCCAGTACAAGGGCATCATCCCTGTGGGAACTGCAGCACCTGTCACCTGACGAGAAAAAGTACACACATTACGTTCCGGAATGGCGATGAGTGGGACCAGAGAAGCTTCACGAATTGTAATAGTAAAAATGTTGTATATCTAATCACTTGTCCGTGCGGCCTTGAGTATGTGGGGATGACATCCAGACCAATTAAGGTACGTATTGGCGAACATCGCAGTAATGTCAGATGCGGTAGGAGCACTACCAAGATGTCTAATCACTATATTTCCAAAAGTCATTGTATAGACGATTTACAGTGGACAGTGATAGAACAATTGAGTAACGAACACAGCCTCCTAGAGAAGGAACAACGATGGGTGTTCCGTCTCAAAACACACATCCATGGATTAAATGAGGATATACCATGGAATCAGTTCCGAGTATAACTATCATCATACCTGACTGAATACTGTTCAGCTACCGGTTCTCCACCTGACGAAAATAATCCTTTCACGTTTTTTCTCCTTTTTTTCGGTCCCCCGTATCTGTCCTGAACCAGTGTAGTACCACTCTAGGACCATTGTGTGATTTCTTTGTCTTTTTTTCATGCCCTTGTCAATTACCCCTCCTGACCACAGCTGAGGCCCCCCTGCTGTAGCCTCCTTATTTATGTGGGCTTTGCATACCTCATGCATATATGTACCTCTTGGTTTAGCTATGTACCAGCTGGGTGTCTCTAATACGCAGGTTGGGGGCATTTCTCCTACCTGTTACATGCCTTTATTTATTTTATTCTTTTCATCCCGATGTTATTCAGGCAACCTATATGGACACCTAGGGATACTTTCTCGATATATGCATACCCCTTCCCAGTTTATTTATTTGTTTTTTTACATTTAAACCTCAAAATCAGGTGATGTTGACTGTCCATTCCACGCAGTTTGGAACATCTATCACCCTTCATTAATGGGTTTCGTCAGCGCTCCATCAGGCATCTGACACAGACACCTCTCTCCCTCTTGGGGTCCTTTGCGGTCTCACCACGGTGACCCGGCCGCTTCTAACTTCCGGTTCCGGGTCCCGTGTAGCAGCGCCTGCGGGTTTCCACTTACTTTGTGAGCAGGTTGCCTTCTATTGGTCCGTCAAACGGGGCGGAGTGGCACTTATTCCCTGATTGGTGGGGGTATTTAAACTACAATATCTCCAGTCTAAATTTATCGACGGAGCCGACCGGGGTGGTTATTTGAGCGGGACACTGATCCTAGGAGGCGTAAGTACGGCATAGCCGGCAGGTGGAAGATTTACCTTCAAAAAATGACGATTGGATTACAGTCTCCTCTCTCCCGCTATTTAGGTAGCCTATTTGGCACTCCAACCACTCGGTATATGAGCTCATGAGGAAATTGTTCTCTTTGCAGCAAGTATGTTTTTCTCTTTGCTTTGTTGAGCATGCAAACAACCACAATGACATTGTCGCCCTACAGGAACCTCGTTTCCTTTCTGAGTAGAGTGTGTGTTTTCTGTTGTTTTGTTATTGTATGTTTTTAATGTAGTATGTCACACCATATTTTTATCACAGATCACGTGATAGCGTTAGAGGACGATCATCGCTCACTTCCTTTTCAGATCACTGTTTTAAACACGACGGAATGAACGTCTATCCTTATAACAATAATGTCTTGTGTATCTCTCATTTCATACCATTCTCTCCATTTAGGTTACAAGGAGTATGTAAGACCCATTGGGGCGTTACCAACTCTTGGAGGCTATTTACCTCCTATTTGATTTTTTCACCCACTATTTTTCACCACATCACAGTGCGTCGTTGGAAGGGATCTTCTTAGGTCCTGACGAAGAAGCTTGGGGAAGCTTCGAAACATGTCGACACCAGGAGGTCAAGCTCATTGAGGCATACACCCTCCACCCCCACCTTTTTACCAATACCAGCTTAGATGGCAGAATAAAAAAATTTTTCCTAGTCCAGTGAGCCAGGTATTTTTTTAAAATCACTCTCCACTCACTCCTGACCCTTCCTTGCACACCCTTGCACTACACATAGTAGTCTCACCAAGAACAGTGCTCCCACGTATACATTGGTCGTAGCACGCCCCGTCCCGTAGAGGGGCGGGAAGACCCCTATGATGAAGCATGACACCAAGGGCCCTTTTGGTGTGTGAGGGGTATTTTAACAACTGATGTGTATTCTCCACGACCGTGGGACACACATGGTATGAACGGGAGTCTCTTGATCTACTATACATGCGGGTGGATCCCTTTGTTTAAGTACGCTTCATTGGGAGGAAGTATCCACCTCCACCACTCGTTGAGTGGAACCTCTCTACTCCCCCCTTTGTTTTTCTTTCCTTTTGTGATGCCCCAATGGGGCTTCAATCTTGTCCTTACTTATTTAATGGGTACTCTTCTCGAGCCACTCCACAGCTGTCCCCTATAAGCTCCTTATCAAAAACATCTTCCTAGTCGCCTCAGTATGGAATGTGAGTGAGCTTCAGGCTCCACGTTCATCCACCGTACACCACTTTCTCACCCAATAAGCTGGTTCTGCGAAACAGGGCATCCTTTCTACCGAATGTCGTGACTCTGTTCTACGTTGGTCGAATAATCACCTTGCCCGTGTACTACGCTACTCCACAACCTTCTAAAGAAGAGGAGAGACTCCATCGTTTGGACGCCCAAAAAGCGCTCAGCTACTGAAGCAATTGTACCATAGACCACTGGGTGGACGATCAGTTCTTTGGAGGGGGTTCGCTGGAACAAAAACAAGCAAATCGGTGCTGAAGCCTACCAGCTCGCACTGGATCGTGCTCTGCATTAAAATCTTCTATGCACTGGCAAAGAAGTAGCCGCCAGAAGGACTGTGAAGCCATTCCACTAGGGCCAAAGCTGGTACTACTGCATTAGCACACGGAGTCCTTGTCTTAAACATCTGCCAAGAAGCAACATGGGCTCCCTCCAAGAAGCAACATGGGCTCCCTCCATACGTTCACAAAGTGCTATTGCCTGGACTGTCAAGTCTGCAGAGAAAGGCACTTTGGAGCCACTCGATCCAGTGGGACTTTCGGAGTAGAGTCCATTCATAGCCCACTTCCACTTAGGTACTGCTCTGATATGTATTCAAATGGTGAATAATCTGCGGCTAAAAGTCTCTATCAGAAGAACAAGTTACTTGCGTTCAGTAATGCTCTTTTTGATAGAGACTCTATCTTGCCGCAGATACCTCACTGACTGCCCATCCTCTATCCATTATCTCTGTCCCAAGTCTAGGAATCTGCACACTGGTCACACCTATTTGCTTTTGGGGTGCCACGTCAGGAGGCATGGAAAGTCTTTAAAAGCAACTGATATCAGCGTGCAGGAGTGGCGCCTATATAGGCTTTGCACGTCATTTCTAGAGCGAAAAGCTGTCATTGCTGAGCCGCACCAGCATACAGAGGTAAAAGTTTCCAAATCCGGTCAGACGCCTGGGGAATATTCAAAAGGTGATAAATTTGCAGCCAGATGGAGACTCTATTAGAAAGAATGTTACCAAAGGTATGTAACTTGTTCTTTATTGACTTTCGCTTTTATTTGATTGCATCTTCTACCCATCAGCATTTTTGTCAAATTTACCATCAGCATGTGGATGTAATGTACCAAGCAAAGGCCTCAGCTTGTGTTTTGTGTGCGAAACAGCAGCCCAAGCAGATTGGACTTCAAGTACAGGAAGTGTCTGATTCAGTTCTCATTAGGTCTAGTGTTGTTCATTATATGTACTTTAACTGAGGTTGGATGCACTTGAACTTGATGGTATTTTCTAGGCCCTCTTTGAAAGTGGATATCAGTTGGAACAAAGGTGTGGGGCAGGTGACAAATGTAGTTAAGTATTGCCTCACAACTTGTTAGAGATGCTTTTGGGACACACATCATGAGATTGGAAAGTATCATTCTGACTTTGGAGTTTCAAATGACTTAGTGGAGTTTAAAATAGATCAGAAGGAAGCCACATCTTTCTACACTTTCAAAGAAGCATGTCTGGCAGGAACACTGTAGGGAGATTGAGGAAATATAGTCTCCTGTGGCAGTCAGTGGCGTAATTTAAAATGATGGGACCCCTGCAGAATGTAAGCAGGAGCCACTGGATCTCTGATATCTCAAAGCTATTTATTGACCTTGTGATGAATAGGGCACCCCTGAAGGATTGCGGGCCACTCAGTTTTAGGGGCCTGCATTACGCCCCTGATGCCTGACAGTGGTACCCGCAAGCCTTGAGCTTCAATAAACAGCGATTTAGGACCTTTTGTTAGGATACAGAAATTAATCTGAGCAGGGAGAGTAACATAAAAAATAAAAAAAAATTACATCAGTTTAATAGTATTCATTAGTATTCTTTAAACATTGGCTCCACCTGACCTCCCTCAGAAGGCTCAATGTTACATTGACAGTTTCAGTTTCAGTCTTACCCTACCTACCCAAAATAGATCAATAATTATAAAATTAAGAGTAGAACCAAAACCTGGGAATTATAAAGGACATTTTTGCAAGCTGTATGCAATCTTCCTAGAGAATTTGTCTAATGGTGATTGCTGCTTGTCAGCCTGTTACTTTTCAATATGTATCCGTCATTGGATTTCACCAGCAGAGTATACAGGTCAGAGATAGATCGCTATCTTTAGTGTGAAGCCATTTTTCTTACAACGGAAGTGGTCTCTGTGCACCACTTCGAAATGTAGGATGCGTCACCCAAGGCCCTGAATTATCAAAAAAGTGTCCTATGGATCTACAGCCTAAGCACCGCCAATTAGAGAAATCCATACCCTGGATACTCTGGGCAAAGTCAGGGTTACCCAGAAGGGGCACCAATGACAAGAAGAAAGATGTCTGCCCTTTTTGGGTGGCTGCCTTATTCCAGACCACCAAAGTAACTCTTGTGACTGGTGACAAATAGAAATCCCATGCTCAGTGTCTCCGGTGGAGCACGGGCACTTTCAACAGATGGTTACCAGATAGCACCTGGTCCATAATGCAACTATGCTTTTCGATTGCAAGCCAATTCCATACAAGAAAGAAGCAAAATGTGTGCTTCTTGGTAGTACTGAGTGAGATCAGGTACTCCCAGACCCCTGTTAGCCGAAGGTAAATATGTTAGATTGTGGTGCATGCTTGGGCGTTTCCCTCCCCATACACAATATTTGAGTTCCTCTTGGAGCAGTTTGTGCACCCACATAGACTGTGGTAAGGCCTGGAACAAAAAACGAGCCTTGAGGAGAATGGTCATTTTTAGGGCTTGTATCTTCCTAAGCCAGGAAAGGCAATAGTGTCCACTGGGCACGGTCTGGCGCAACAGAGCACGGGTAGTTAGTGCCCGCCGTGTCTAGGAACGGCGGGGCAATTTGAGTCACTAAATATGAGATTGAGGAATTGACGCACATCAAGGGGTGTTGGGCAGCTAGCTGTTCCTTGGTGTGCGGTGACACTGATAGATTGAGGGCTCGTGACTTTTGTAGATTAATAGTAAAGCCTATTGCCTTACTAAAACTTTCTTCAAAAAAGTGTGGCAGGAAATGCCGGGCGTCGTCAAGTACTGCCAGCGCATCATCCAGAAGTTTAGGCTTAGAATATGTGCGTCTCCCCCGAACCCTACCCCGGTGATCCTTGGGTCATCACAGACACCCCTGCAACATGGGCTCCATCTTCAGCACAAGCAGTGGGAAGACCATGGACTTCTGTGTTGCGTCCCCCTTCCGATCAGGAAGTGGGATGAAAGTGTTTTGTTTACTCCTGCTGACGCCATTGCGCGGCTGTAGCTGCTTAGTATCCAGCTGCGGAATCTAATCCCAGAGCGGCTCAGGGTTGCATACAAGTATGGCCAACGCACCCAATCAAATGACTTATCAGTGTCAATGGCCAGAGCATTACTTTCTTTTTGAGACCTCTTAGCTTTCTCACCTATATGTAGGATTTGTTTAGTATTCTCTCCACATTACCTGCGGGGGATTAACCCGGACTGGTCCCTGCATGAGGGGGCTGAGTTGAGCTGCAACAGTATCGGTAAAGAGTTTTGTGTCCATGTTGATGAGCGGGATCAGGCGGTCAAGCTACAGTGGTGTGCTTCTTCCCTACGTCTGGGGATGGCGGAGATTGAAGCCTCCACCATGGATCGGGGAAGGGCTCCTGCGTCTGCCAATGAATTAAATATTCTTAAGTGTTGGGGCAAGGGCTGGACAGAAGGTCTTGTAGAATATGGCAGAGAAGACGACTAGACCCGGGGATTTATGCAGCTTTAGCTGCGCTATCGCTGAGATTACTTCCTCGATTCGTATAGGTTTATCAAGGGAGTTTGCTTGCTGAGGGGTAAGCTGAGATGTGTGGGTCCCTTGAAGACAGACCTGGATATCTGCCTCCTGTAGATCTTGTGCCTCGTAGAGAGACTTATAAAAGACCCTAAACTTTGTCACCATATGCTCATCATCTCAAGCCTCAGAGCCATCTCTGCCTGAAGTTTAGCCCTGAGCCTGTGTGTCAAGAGTCTAGCCCATTTGTCCCCTCCCATATAGAATGTGTGCTGCAATCGAAGGAGGGTATATTCTGCCCTGTTCATGTCAAGGCCTCACAGCTGGACACTTACAGATTCCAGCTGCTTTCAGATTGCAGGGGCTCTTGTTCTCTTATGCATAAGCTTGAGTTCCTGCACCTGTATCTCTAATGTCTTTCTCTTACTCACTCGCAGTCTGTTTTTGGCAGCAGAGGGCAATGAATTTCCCTCCAACTACAGCTGTTTGTGTTATCAACAGTGTAGGCTCGATGCAATGAACTGTCTCCATGAGCCATGTGCTTGATACTGCAGGTGGACCGCATAGTAAGGCTCGAAGGAGTGTGATCCGACAGAGCCGTAGGCCCAATGTCAATTCACTTAATCGTAGTTTGCACGGTCTGTACGCCTAGGAAGTAATCCATGTGATGTATGTCTTGTGGGCAGGAAAATAGTCTGTGTAGTCTCTGATGTGGAGGTGACCTATCCTCTACAAGTCTTCCAATCCTAGCCACTCTGTGCCCACCCAAGGGAGAGCCCTAGCCTGGACATTATGCTGTCCTGATCTATCGATCGTTGTTAATTACAAGGTTGAGGTCTCCCCCCTTTCAGTATAGCTTGATCCGGGGAGTCAACGATTGCCCTCCAGCATGATTCAGGAATAGCATTCGGGTTGTAGGCGGAAGCAACCGTAAACAAAAGCCCCTCAACCTGGATGTGGTACTCTAACGAGCCTCCCTTGTATCTCAACGGACCCCTTGAAGGTACATGCAAGAAGGGCTACCCCTCCAGTCTATGGGAAGCTGATGGAAAAGATAATGGCGATATTTCATCCGATGTTAGTCTCTGGATTGCAGGTGGGTCTCTTGGAGGAGACAAATGTCTCCTTTGCGGTGTTCCAGGAAGGACCATCTTTCCTTGTGTTTAACTGGGTTATTGAGGCCTTGAACGTTGAGGTCTGAATGGTTGGTGGCGGGTGTAAGTGCGCCTTCCTCTCCTCCCTTCAGACTGGGGCCGGGCAGTGTCCGAGGAGATTGTGTTCGCAAGCGCATGGGGCATTGGGACAGGCCCAGCCTAAGCTTTGTATAATGGATTAAGTACTGTCCCCGTGAAAACCCCTAACAACAAAGGAGATATGAAAGTAACAAACACAAGTGCTGGGACTAGTCCCCAGGGATCCATTAACAAAAACATAGACATTAAAATAGCAAAATAGTCCAGCATACACTGACAACAGCAAAGGTGGTCCTGTGGTTGACTCCAGGAATGAGAGGAGGGTACTCCACATTTGACGGTCCATTGTATACCCTCTAGCTCTACCGCCGTCTTCCCCGTCTTATGCAGGCAGCAGGCCTCTGCGATATCTCGGGCCCTTCCACAGTAATGTTAAGTGCAGAGCCGGCCTCAGTTTTTATTGTGCCTCTCTGAGTCACCTGTCAGGCTGTCTAATGCAGCTTGTCTCTCTTGGGCAATAGTGTCAAGTCCCAGGGAAATACCTTTAGGTGATTTCCCAACTTGTTGCCAGTGGCGCCATCTTCCCTCGCTGTTCGTGGGAGATCTATGGGAAGGACTCCGTCCAACCTCATCCGAGATATTCAGCAGGCATTTGTATAGGGTGAACTTCCTTTGCCTGAAGCTAGACAGTTTCCTTAAGCTGAAAGTCATCGGCATGTGCTAGGATGTCTGTTGCGCGCTCCCCGCCACACTTTACTTTATGGACTCTATCCAAATGTACGTTGGTCTCCTGTGCCACGTTTAGAATCTGGCGGAAGTGAGCCAAGACATAATCTGTTCTCTCTGCTCCCCTTGGTGCCCTCAGGATATGAAGGGTGTCTCTGCAGGAGTGGTTCTCAAAGTCCTCCGCATGGGTCTATAGGTTTGTTTGCTCTTCTTGTAAGCAAAGGCTCTCTTGCCGCAGGTGCTGAATTTCCTCATCCCTTGACGTTTCATTATGTTTGAGTGTGCAGGCCATTTCGCCTATTTCTGCAAGGTCATGTTTGACTTCTCTGAGGTCTTGTGAGACCTCTCACTTAACTAATTGAATATCCTGTCGCAGGGAGATGAAGAGCGCCTTCATGAAGGACCTCGTTAGCGGGGCCTCTTCTTCCCCCTCCTACTGTCACCGGCATGGATCGTTGAGGCTGTTCGATATAATCTGTGGCGCCCCATTGGACATGTAAGCATATCTTTTAAGGTGCAATTTTTCTTCCCCGTTGCTGATGCCACACTGGGCGGTCCCTCTCAGAAGCCAGCGGACGCCCACCCAGCAGATGTGTAGATGGGGTTCGACAGGCGCTGATCCACTTCTGCCACTCCAATCACAGTGCACCCCTATTTCTAATAGCCCAGCAGTTATCTTGTCCATGGCATACTGCTTGCCACTATGTGCCCGTTTGGTATGGGCATCGGATTGGAAGGTATGGCAAAAGCACAGACTCCATATTATATAGGCTCCAACTCCATCTTAGTTCATGGAGACCGCCATCTTCCTTAAGTCAATCAATGGAAGTCGCCTACTCCCTGGTTCTGCAGAATCATTGTCATGTCTATCTTTCAGCCATATGTTGCCAAAGCTTATCTTTCTAGGAAGTGTGATATCGTCAAGTTCTTTTATTAAGGACATAGATACCTCATCTAATGCAACATTAGTGTGGGTCAAATGTCTCACCATGCCAGGGTTAGAAAAGAACGCAAACAGACTTGTATTCAGAATAATATAGTCTGAATTGCCGTCCTTTGGCTTTATATGTTCATAAGAAAATATCTGATGCACATTATCTGTCAGACATACCTCTTATGTCAGAAATTGAAATTTCTGATAGGGTATAAGTACTGTCACATGACCACTTGTCAAGTGGGGTGCTATAGCACAATCTTAAGCGATAATCTGGATGGAGTAGGTCTCGCCTGCTGCCAGTGCACTTCACAGATGCTACATCTCTTCTGGAGCTGATGCAGCCAAGTCCCGAAGGGGGGCTGACTGACTGCTGCGGCAATTAATATTTGCCCTTCATGGTGAACACTGTCTTCACACCTGCGCTGATGAAGACAGCCATTGCTGTCAATGAGGTATGCAGTGCGTTTCTTCTCCTTAAGATACTCTAGACTGCAAGTGGCTCTGCCTTTCATGCTCTCATAGTATAGCGCATAGAAGTAATTATTAGGGTGTTAGGTTTTAGATGACCTTTTAATGATATTTTACCAATGCTAGAAATGTACATTTTATTTTCATCATTTATAACTTGTCTCGTTGCTGTCTTTATAATATTCTGTGTAGATGTTTTAGATGCACTGAGAAACAGATTGTCCCTGTAGTAATAAATACTTTTAACTTGTGTTCTTTCTTTTTAGTACTGTGTGTGATACTGTGAATAACAAAATAAGGTTTGTTGCTGTTTCCATGGTGCTGTTGATCTCTTTATGGGATTGTTAGGAACCCAAAAGCAATGCTTCTATTTCAATTGAATAGTGTTTTGCGGTGCTACAATAACTTGTATTTCACATTCATTGCTGGTGCATTGAATCATGTTCACCCCTGGGTGAGAAAGCACCCTTTGTAGAGTTACACCAAAGTTGTAACTTATGCAACAGCTCACGGGTGCACCTCTTGTGGTGCTGAGTCACCTAGTGGCCACCAGGTTACCCCTCTCCTCCCCCTGCAGGCCCTGCATCTGCATCCCCAACATACTTTTCATGGTGCGCTTCGAGACCAATTCCAGTCCAGTACTTCATCCTTCTCAGTTGTGCAGGCCCTTGCCAAAGCATACTCCTCTTGGGTCATGTGCCCCGCATTCCCTCCTGTCACGTCTGTTACAATCAGGGGTCACCAACGCTCATTCCCCCACAGTGGCTCAGGGTAGTGGTAGTGGAGAAGCTGCTGACCGCAGCCACCACTGCTATCTTCTTGTGGTGGGCTACTTCCATCTCAGGCCTCACTCATCGGTTTCCAATCGCAGCTTCACTTTCACTTGACCACTGACTCTGTAGGTCTCCATGCTGCGTTGTAAGTGGTCTCCCCCCTATGTGGCAACTTCATTCCGGCACCACGTGGTCCCTGGCAGCCGCTCAAGGCTGCAGAGCGTGACTGCCTCTGCTTCCTGTTCTCAGCAGTTTCCTCTGATGCGGCGCCGCGATACCTCCGCCTCTCATGGTGATGCCACCACTAGTGGATAACAGTCACGAGGGCTCTCCCATGATGCCCCTTTTAGAATTCAGCCTGCCTTGTGACAGCTGCTGTCTTGGTCCGCGTACCTTCTGAGCGCGGAATCCTGGCAGCTAATAGCAAAAACTAATACAAATGGAAGCTCAAATAATAAGACGGTCCCTTAGACAGGTTACAGGCTCCACACTTTGCCAGCCGCCTGCCTGCAGGCTCCTGCTCCTGCCCACTGCATCTCAGGTTCCTGAAATTAAGTGGAGTGGTTTTTGATCGCGGCGGGTGGCTAGAGGAGCGAGCAATGCTTCCTACACAGATGCAATCTTGGCCCGCCGTTCAGTTCTATATTTAAACACATGCTGTCCCAGATCCAAAGAGCCCAATGTTTTCTGGAACTGATAAGCTATTTTGTTCCCTCAAACTCATATATTTCATGTTTCACATCAGGTCGATGATGCCCGTGTTAGGTAGGCCTCAACTAATTTAGAAAGTGTCATGGCAAGTTGAATGCTTGATTTAATTCCTTTTTGTTAGAAAGAAGAAAAAAGGATGCGTCAACAGCAGTGGCTGCTGGCACGGATCAGGACTGGAAGGGTGGAGGGAGGTGGGGTAAATAAAAGTAACATTTCACTTACCTCCATTCTGCGTTCTCCTTGTCGTGTCTCTCCTCCTCTTCCCTCCCTCTGGCCGGAGCAGGCAGCACCCAGGCTCCCCTGAGCCAATCACAACACCACAGTGCAGCGTTGTGATTGGGCTGAGCGCCGTGGTTCGGCCGGGCATGTTCTCCACCCAAGCTGTAATGCAGCCTGGGTGAAGAACATGCTAAGTGTGCATAACTGGTTGGTCGGCTCCAGACAGCTGGCCCAACATTCATGCCCACTTAAGGAGTGCAAACCACTCCTTCCCCTGCTCTGAGAGCAGAGCTGCCCGCCGTGCTAGCAAAGCTGCCGCAACAAGAAAAAATTAAATAATAATAACATTGAGTTATCTTTTTATTTTTCCTTACATTGCTTAAAAGCAGAGGGTGACGCTGCTCCGCTTTAGCGGAGGACCCGCTACTAGTCAACAGAATAAACTGTAAAAGACTAATTTGCTGACGGTGCTTTTTCTCCTTGAAGCAATGATAGCTGCACAGAAAGTAACATTTCAGAATAATGTTCACATTTACCCATAGGCTTAACTTTTGCGCTAAATACAACTATATTAAGCTCCTAAATATGGACTTGTTGCTTTTCTTTTCAAATACTGTAGGAAGTTGATGTTAGCATGTTCTCCTAAGAGGGGAACTTAGGCATGAGGTACCCTTCCATCACTTCTTGTTGAACAATTGAATCTAGAAGATGTAGTGTAGCCTTCCTTAGATGTAACCATTACGGTGCTGTAGCTTCCTGCCAACTTGATAAAGGTTACTGTGGCCCGCCAGACACCACTGGCAATAACTTTTCTACATCAAAGTACATTAAGTATCTATTAGGAAGAGGGGTCTTTTTGTTTGAGATTACTGTTTAGTTTTCTGGTAAATTTAGGTGATTGTACTCTTTGGCATCAGGAGACCAGTAAGTAAGATGAGTAATGGTAGGATATGGGGATATAGTTTGCCTTTGTGTCTGAACAGGAGTTCTCTTTAGTGTATCCTGTAGCATATCTGTGAACATAGAAATGGCCCAAGAAACAAATTATCCTAGCCAATAAGGTGCAATGTTGGATTACTGTGCAGTCCCTTCCACTAAATCTGCAAATTGTTGGAAACATTACTGGAATTAGGGGTGTTGGACTTGGCCCTTTATGCAGTGTGATCCCAAACCTGTTGCCTTCACCCTCCTTTTTTCTGAACCCGTTTATGCATTTTAGGACTGTGCACTTTTACCAGTGCTAAGGTGCCAATGCTCTCTTCTTTAAACATGGTGAAATTGTCTTACACCCAATTTGCACATATATTTTAATTGTAAGTTCCTAGTAAAGTGACACTTCATTTGCCCAGGGCCTGTAAATCTTATGCTACTAGTGGTCCTGCTGCACTGATGGTGCCCCAACAGTTCTCAGGCCTGCTATTGCAGACTGTGAGTGCAGTTTTAAACTGCCATTTTGACCTGGCAAAATAAACCTTTTGCCAGGCCTATTTGCTCCATTTCTAATACATATAAGTCACACCTGAGGTAGGCCCTGCACAGCCCAAATGGAATTTAAAAAGTTGAGCATGTACTGTTTAGTTTTTTTATGTCCTGCTAGCGAAAAATTCTTAAATGTGTTTCTCACTACTGCTAGGTAAACCACTCTCATAGGATAACATTGGGTTACCATATTATGTTTAATAAGTGATAACTTTCAATTGGAAGTAAGTAGAAATTTAGAGTTTGGTGTTTTAAAGAACTGTAACGTAAAACCCTCTTTAATGGTACAGTTGGATTTCAATTCACAATTTTGAAAATTCCATTATTAGAAAGTTTATTTAAACAAAATAGCGCAACTCAATATCGTCCAGGAAACTGGGTACTAAATGAAAAAACTAAATGTTCCTAGACAGATTTCCAGTGTAATTCACATTTATTTGGTCTAGCAATCCAGCTTTTTATTTAATGCACACAAATCATTAAAAAGGTGAAAAACGAGGTGATACTAAGACGTGCGATCATAAAATCTTTCATTATTGTTATAATTTGTTTTTGGACAACCTCAAATAATTAATGCATCCCATAAACAACATATATTCAGGTGTCAAATCTTCCAGATACAAAATTCATACAATATCATTGTCGAGCCCCACTTGGTCAAACCAATTATATATCAATTAATTAAACAATGGCCAATGGGAAACAATGTGTCTTACTGACACAAATATACACATTGAAAGTCCAAAGGCAAGCTGGGGCAGAGCAAGAAGGTGGGAAATTCCAGACACTTCTGTAGGGGGAGGGTTCTAAAAGCTTCTCCCACTTCAAAGTGGGTACCAGGTATAAATATTGGACAAATAGACCCAACTCTTCAGTACACTCCTGGACTTGGGGATACTACAGATGGATGGCACCCTGCTTGTGGCTTGCCCTGCTTGCTGAGAGGTTAGTACGAACCTGCTCCCTTCATTCCAGGATGTCGGAGTCCAAGGGTCAGCTGATTGACCTCCTGTTTGAGCTGCATGAAAATAAAAAGCTCCAGAGGCCTCTCTGCTACTGCCCAGCTCACCTGTTACTCTGGATCTGCCACTGGACCTGCCTGAGCCCTGCTGGAGTGAGTTCCTAAACCTCAAGTAGTACCTCCAAAGGTCCATTGCCCTTGGATGGCATCAGAGAGAATTCCTCCTGGCCTAACTGAAGGTTCCATCAGTTCTGCCGTGAAACCTTACAAAGCGTGGCTGCACAGCTGCAAGCTTCATCGGAACCGATGTGAAACAACGTGAAACCCCCCAAAGACTTGCCGCACAGTTGCAAGCCTCACCGGAATCTACAAAGAGCAATGCAAAGCCTCGTCGCACAGCTGCCAGCTTTATTAGAACTGCTGCAGAGCGACACAGAGCCTCGTCGCACAGCTCATCGGAACCACCATACAAGTCATTGGAACTGACAGTGAGTGATGTAAAGCCTCGAAAAGCAACACCATGCAGATTGCGCACCAAGGACATATGGTACAATTCTCAGCCGGCCAATCTTGGTCTTGTGTCCAGGACTTGTTGCATTGCGATCGGCATGACTTTGCGACTTCATGGTTCCGGGCGATCAAATACCGTCAGTTTGCACTCTGCGCCTTTTTGCTCTACTTTTATTTAAACCTTTAAAATTCCATTTCTTCATGTTCGAGGCATTTGAGCTGCAGATTACACACTTGTGCATAGATCGCCATCTGGTGTTCGGCCTGGATGTTTGCAGTTGTTTTTCCTCTTGGAAAGTCTTTGGAAGTCAAGAGGTTGGTGACTCCTCCTTTGGATCGTATTGCGCATGGGCTTCGGCTCCATCCTCAGATTGTTTTTTTCCGCCATCGGGCTCGGATGTAATCTTCGCGCTCCGGTTCCGAACAGCTTCCAGTTCGACTATCGATGCGCAATCCTCACCCCAATTCGCGGTATTGTTTCGATCGCGATCTCCCCACTCGATGCGCCTCTCATCGGCAAGACCTTCGATTCCGGTCGTCGACGACGGCCTTCGGGCCTACCCAAGCTCCGGTCCTGGCTAATGGAAAGGACTCCCTTTAAAAAGTGCCCTCGTTGTGGGTCCAAATTCCCCCACACCGATCTCCACGAGGTATGCAATCTCTGCCTCTCCCCTGAACACGAGGCTCGAGACTGTCCGGCGTGCAAGTCCTTCCGGTCCAAGAAAACTATTCGGGACCGAAGGGCTAGAAGAACCATGGCACACTCCTCGATAACGATTCCGGACGACATCTTCGGGGAAGGCGTCTGCTCCAGAACAACATCCCGACGAGGGACTCATCAGCGCCTCCGAAGCCGACGACTCAGATGTGGAGGACATCACTCCGGCACAGAGGGTCGTGAGTAGTACTGCCTAGAACTAATATCTACCCCCCCCAAACATTCCACCCAGACAACGCCCATGTCACAAGAACATCTAATACTCCTAAAGCAGGAGGTAATCTCCCTCCTGCAGAAAAGGGCAATAGAACACGTTCCTACCAACCAACAAAATATGGGGGTCTATTCCCTATATTTTCTCATACCAAAAGGGGACGAGACTCTACGGCCCATCCTAGACCTCCGACCCCTAAACAGATACATACACTCTGACCATTTTCACATGGTAACGCTTCAGCAGGTACTTCCACTGCTTTCCCAAAACGACTTCCTGACCACTTTGGACCTAAAAGACGCTTATTTCCACATTCCAGTGCACAACGCTCACAGGAAGTTCCTCAGGGTTATAGTGGACGGCCAACATTACCAATTCAAGTTACTCCCGTTCGGAGTCACAACCGCACCACGAGTATTCACCAAGTGCCTAGCAGTGGTTGCAGCACATCTGCGAAGACAACATTCATGTCTTCCCATACCTAGACGACTGGTTGATAAAAGCCAGTTCATACAATCAGTGTGTAAAACACACTCAAACCACTATCCAGCTACTTCACCAGCTAGGCTTCACGCTAAACCACGAAAAGTCCCATCTACAACCATCCCACATAAAACAATACCTCGGTGCCACCATAGACACCTCGAGCGCTAGCCTACCCCAATCCTGCCAGGATTGCAAGCATTCAGGCTCTACGCGCAAAATTCATGGCACAGCACTCCCTTCCAGCTCGAGTGTTTATGCAACTAATAGGGATGATGGCCTCTTGCATCTTCATAGTACCTCACGCAAGACTCCAGATGCGTCCTCTCCAAGAGTGCTTAGCGCGCCAGTGGAACCAGGCCCAAGGTCAATTAACAGATCTGGTGTTGGTAGACTGTCGTACCCATCGCTCTCTGCAGTGGTGGACCACCACAAACCTTTCCAGAGGTCGACCGTTCCTGGACCTGGTTCCCCAGATTGTACTAACAGACGCATCGCTCTCCGGCTGGGGAGCTCATCTACTACATCTCACCATGCAGGGCAAATGGACACCTCAACAAAAGTTACTCCATATCCACCATGTGGAGTTACTAGCAATCTTCTTAGCCATAAAATCGTTTCAAACACAGATTTCAGGCAAGGCAGTCCTAATCCGCACAGACAACATGACAGCCATGTATTATATTCAAAAACAAGGCGGCACACACTCGCCACAGCTCTCTCAACTAGCACAGAGCATATGGAAATGGGCCATACCCCAGATTATCTTTCTCCTAGCTCAGCATGTCCCAGGAGTCCTAAACACTGTGGCGGATCTGCTGAGCAGACAAACCCAACAAATCCATGAGTGGGAACTCCACCCGCAAGTTCTTCACCCGTACTTTCAAATGTGGTGGCATCCGCAGATAGACCTCTTCGCCACCCACGAAAACACCAAATGCCCAAGCTTCGCCGCCAGATACCCACACCCATTGTCCAAAGGAAATCTGATATGGATGAACTGGTCAGGCAGATTTGCGTACGCTTTTACGCCTCTCCCACTCATTCCACTAGTGGTGCGCAAACAACAACAACAACACTCCCTCACACTAATCCTAGTAGCTCCAACTTGGGCCAGACAACCATGGTACACCACACTGCTGGAACTATTCGTAGTACCGCACCAAAAATTACACCTCTCTCCACACCTCTTAACCCAGAACCATGGAGAGATCAGACACCCGGACCCAGCTCAGATCAACCTTGCGATCTGGCTCCTGAAGTCCTAGAATTCGGTTACCTAAATCTTCCCCCTGACTGTATGAACTTCATCAAAGAAGCTAGGCGACCTTCCACTAGAGCGTGCTACGCCACCAAGTGGAAACGTTTTGTTGTCTGTTGTCACAACACCATCGATCCCCTAGATGTGTCCATTCAACACATCATAGGCTACTTACTCCACCTACAAAGGTGCAATCTAGCCTATACGTCCATTCGACTGCACCTCGCAGCCATAGCAGCTTACCTACAAAACAGGCAACATCTCTCACTCTTCAGAGTACCTGCCATTCATGGAAGGCCTTAAAAGAATAATTCCCCCCAGTGCCACCCTCACCTGTGTGGAACCTAAATATCGTTCTCACAAGACTAATGGGACCTCCATTCGAACCACTACACAAATGTGAACTTCAATTCTTAACATGGAAAACTGCCTTTCTTGTAGCCATCACTTCCCTCAGAAGGGTCAGTGAGATACAAGCACTTACTATTCAAGAACCTTTTCTACAAATGCACCATAACAAGGTTGTTCTCTGTACCAACCCAAAATTCCTCCCCAAAGTTATTTCTCCCTTTCACCTAAACCAATCTGTAGAACTACCAGTATTCTTCTCGCAACCACAGACCGTTGCGGTACGAGCTCTTCACACACTAGATGTCAAAAGAGCCTTACTCTACTACATCGAGAGAATACAACCTTTCCGTAAGACCAAACAACTGTTTGTATCTTTATCTCCACCACACAAGGGCAACCCCATCTCCAAGGCAGGGATAGCTAGGTGGATTGTCAAATGCATTCAAATTTGCTACCACAAAGCAAAACTAACGCTATCCGTTCCCCCTGAAGCCCATTCTACACGTAAAATAGGGGCTTCAATGGCTTTTCTAGGAAACATCCCATTAGATGATATCTGCAAAGCAGCTACATGGTCCACACAGCACACTTTCACTAAACACTATTGTGTAGATGTGCAAACTAAGCAGCAAGCTAGTGTGGGCCAGGCTGTACTCAAAATACTATTTCAAACCACTGCAACAGATACGGGCGGTCGCCGCTAAGGATGGGTACTGCTATATAATCTATGCACAAGTGTATAAACTGCAGCTCATATGCCTCGAACGGAATATGCTACTTACCAGTATGCATCTGTTCTTGGCATGTAGAGCTACAGATCTATACACGCCCACCCGCCTCCCCGGCTACCTGTATCCGTTCCAGTCTATCTTATTTAGATACCACACACATGGGTTTCTTCACGGTTATTACTACGCTCCATCTTTCCCTGCTGGCGAAAAACAATCTGAGGATGGAGCCGAAGCCCATGCGCAATACGATCCAAAGGAGGAGTCACCAACCTCGTGACTTCTAAAGACTTTCCAAGAGGAAAAACAACTGCAAACATCTGGGCCCAACACCAGATGGCGATCTATGCACAAGTGTGTAGATCTGCAGCTCTACATGCCAAGAACAGATGCATACTGGTAAGTAGCATATTCCTTCTACTAATGTGATTTTTGTTGATTCAGATAATTTACTAAAATGTACTCTATGTTTCTAAATTGATGTGGGATTTTTCTTGCGTTGGCTTTGCTTTTTTAGAGTTTGAAGTGCTGCATAAATACTTTACACACTGCTTCTTGGTTAAGCCTGACTGCTTTTGTGCCAATCCACCAGAGGGTTGAGCACATATTAATTTGGTGTATGCTTGTGTTTCACATTGACAAGAATTGTGGTTGCTGCTTGAGTAGGGTTTCACCCCTCCCTCCCCCAACTAGTAACCAAATTTCCTACAAGGTGTACGTGTACAATAATGTATTTTTCTTATTAATTGGGAATGCATTTACCATAGCATAATGATCTGTGAGTGTGAAGAGAAGGCCCTTAATTTCTCCTGCTGTTGCAAAGAGGTGTATTTGAGGAGCAATATCACCTATGAATGCAGAAGATTTTTGTTCCTCTGCCAGGTGCCTGTTAAAGTCTTCCTTTGTGTGTTGAACAAGTGACACCGTATGATTGACATGCTGTCTATCTCATCCCATCACGTAGAAGGTATGCTTGCTTTGAGACTACAGACAACCTCTCTGTCACTTGTTTGGGGATACTGTACATGCTGTTTGTGTTGTTGGTCTGAATTAGAATGAAGTTCCCTTGAAGAATTGCAATCAAAGAATAGTAAACTTGATAATTTTATGGTTTAAATCTTTTATTGATCTTGTTTGAACAAGAGAAACAAGACCCCCGGCTCCGTGGAATCAATGCAGTATAGACAACCAGTGTCGCAAATGATAGCATTACCAAGGTAATATGTTTGGAGCGGGCCCAAAAGCTACACCAAGAAGGAAAAAAGGCAAACAACTGTAACCCTAAATTCACCCCCACCCCCTCCCCTCTCGTCCACCAAAAAAGGGAGAAAGGGATAGTCTGGGAATCAACGTGGTCGTTTATGAAGCCGTGAAGAATCAGCTCGTGGGAGCGGCGTGTCTGAAAGGCGACGAAGTCTAAGGTATCGGGGGCAGGTTAGCTCGTGAAACTCAGATCCTAATAGGGCCGGGAAGTCAGACCTTCTACCAGCTAACTTGAGGGTTAATTTCTCCATTCCCAACACCATCCAGAGTCGCTTCAGCCATCGGGAGAGCGTTGGAAGATGGGCAGTACGCCAGTGGATCAGAATATTCTGTGTGGCCACGCCTATAGCGATCAATCGGCCCCTCCGGGATCGTAACGGATATGTGATGGGGTTGCGTAAACCTAGGAGAATGTATGAAGGAAATCGCGGGAGTTGCGTCTCAAAGTGGGCGTCTATTTCGTCTAGCACTTGGGACCAATAGGATTGAATTCTGTCACAGCCCTAGAGGACATGCACCAGGGTGCCCACCTCCCCTCAACCCCTCCAACCAAGGGCGCTCTGTCGAGAGTCAAATTGGTGTAAACGGTCCGGTGTGTAATACCAATATGTAACTATCTTAGTCAGTGTCTCAGTGAGTCCCGTGTGGTATGCTGAGTGCCGGGCCCTATGATATATGCCTTCCCATTCCTTATGGCTAAGTGTCCTTCCCAGGTCTCGTTCCCAGCACGCTCGACCAGCATTGTATGTGTGTACAGAGGATGTTAATAGCATTCTATAGAGATCGGAGATATTCTTCTTATCTGATGTGCGAGTGATAAGCCATTTCCTCATACAGGGTCAGGAAGCACTGCGCCCCAGGTTTGATGTGAGAGTGAAGTGCCCAATGTCGGAGCTGCAGGTAGGGCAGATGCTCTGACTCAGGAAGGCCACAGTGTGACTTAAGTTGAGGGAATGAACGGATCCCTTCCAGGTCAAAGAGGTGACTTAGAGACCGACAGGAGGAGGAACGCCAGGCGGAGAAGGCCTTAGTATCCATACCAGGGTGAAATTCTGGAATGTCGAACAGCGGCGTGAGGGGAGAAGGATAAGTGGTCAGATTATAAGTAGTGATAGTGCAATCCCACGACTCCATTATCCTACTTGTGATGTATGATGCATAACGATTGGATGGTCTATGTGATTTGCTGAGAAAGGGAATGCCCTGCAGGCGCATGGCTGCCACTGCCTGGTCCTGGAACAACCACTTTTTTCCGCGATTCCAGGTGGTACCACTCCACCAAATAGTGGAGCTGTGAGGCATAAAAATAAAGCTGAAGGTCCGGAACCCCCACACCCCCCTACTCCGGCGGGAGAATGGCGATTGCATGTTTAAACCGGGGTTTGCGGCCTTGCCATATAAAGTGCGCAAGGTCCGACTGAGTCTGCTGAAGCAAGCCTGAGGAAGGGTGGAGCGAGAGAGTCTGGAAGAGATATAAAATCTGTGGGAGGATGGTCATTTTAATGGCCGCTATCCTACCAAGCCAGGAGAGTGTGTAGTGTTTCCACTGGCAGAGTTCCTTACGTATATGCGCCCGGAGTATGGAATAGTTGGTGTCCGCTGTAGCCGGTATAGAGGAGGCTAGTTGTATACCCAGGTATGGAACCGAGGACTTGGACCATTGTATGAGGTGTTCCTCTTGTGGAGAAGCCAAAGTGTGTGGGGAGAGGGAGATATTAAGTGCGATCGACTTATCCACGTTCATCTTGAATCCCGAGGCCTGCGCAAAACAGTGCATTTCATTGAAAAGGGCCCGCAGCGTAGGGATCGGATTGGCGAGAGAGAGCAGGATGTCATCTGTGTATAAGCTTATAATGTGTACATCCCTGCCAAACTTGATCCCAGAGATAAGGGGATGGTGTCGGATCCGCAGTGCCAGGGGCTCCATACAGAGCAAATAGGAGGGGTGAAAGAGGACACTCCTGCCTCTTTCTATGGGAAAGCTAGAGGATGTGTGGCCATTAACCCGGATAGTCGCCTGGGGAGAACGGTAGCAATTGAGGATCCGAGTGCGGAGTTACTCACCCAGACCGACATGCCTCAAGACCTGCTCCAAGTAGGACCATTGCACCCTATCAAAGGCCTTCTCCGCGTTGATGGCCAAGAACATGTATTCTCCCTGAGCGCAGACGAGTAGGTGCAAGACCCGTTTGGTGTTATCACTCGTTTGTCTCTGTGGAATGAAACCCGCCTGATCTGGCGCGACGAGTTGGGACATGTAAGGCGCAAGGCAGGCCGCTAAGATTCCAGTGTAGAGCTTAATATCTATGTTCAGTAGGGAGATCGGCCTGTATGCGCCACAGGACAACCTGTCCTTCCTGGGTTTCGGGATAACCACTATTGATGCCTCAAGCATCTCCTCTGGGATAGCCCCAGCCTGCGCACAGGTGTTAAACAAGTCCCTCAAGAGGGGGCCACCTGGTTGCAGAATGTCTTGTAGAAGGCCGCCGAATAGCCATCTGGCCCAGGCGATCTGCCCAGCTTGAGGCGAGAAATCGCTCCAATAACTTCTTCTGTCCCTATCTAAGTGGTCGGCTTGCGCTTGAGTGAGGGAGGGCAAGTGTGCAGGTTCCAGATAGGCCATGCTGTGGTGAGCGTCCAGCGGTTCACTCGAATAACGAGTCGCATAGAAGTCATGAAAGCCTTCAGCAATAACAGCATCGTCGTTGACTAGGTCACCCTCAGGAGAGCGGATAGCTTGTACTCCCTGACTCTGCCTGACTTCACGTAGCTTGTGGGCAAGGAGGCGACCACAGCGGTCTCTGCCCATGTAGTAGGAGTGGTGGAGGTGGAGGGCCGCATATTTGGCCTTGTCTAGGTCTAATGCTGCAAGTTGCTTACGCTCTATACACAGTTGCCTCCAAGCCCGAGAAGCGATGATCTGCTGGTGCATCTGCTCCAGTTTCCTGACTCTCAGTGAGAGTTCAGCCCGTTTGCGACTGCGTTCACAGTTGTCGGCTGTGGAGTTAGCGTTGAGTGCAAGATAATTGGTGATAGCTTTCTGAATCTGTTCAGTTACAGAAGCTCGGTGGAGTAGCGTATCGCGGAGGCACCAGTGTCTGATAGGCTGCTGTGCTGGTGGGAGCCGAAAGGTGGCAATGACCGGAGAATGGTCAGAAAGAGAGGCTGGCAGAATCTCGGTGGCAGTCACAAGCGCTTGTAAGGAGGAAGAGCGGAGGAAATAGTCCAATCTAGCGTAGGTTTTTTGCGCGCCAGAGTAAAAGGTGTAAGGCCGGCTGCGGGGTGAAAGTGACGCCAAAGGTCCACCATCCCCAAGTCTTGGAGACAAACTCTCCCCGCGGGCGAGAGAGCGCCAGCTTGGCCTATCCGTTGACATGAGCGGTCACAGACATTATCAAAGACCAGGTTCAGGTCGCCCCCCAGCAAAATGCGTCATTCAGAAGTAGCCGTCACCTCGGTAAGTGCGTCATGAAAGAACTTGTCCTGCCCCTCGTTGGGTGCCTATATGGATCCCGCTGTAAAGGACCCCCCCCCCCCCCCCCCATTCTCCCCCTGCGAGGAACTGATATGTGAGTAATCAACCCCTGATCTCAGCCTCCCTTTGCAGGACCCTACCGGGAAAAGAGCGAGAGACTAATATGGCAACCCCGGCTGACTTCGTGGGATTAGAGGAGAACATCTGTGTAGGGAAGGGACGCGATTTCAACCTGCGGTGATCCTTGGGGAGAAGATGAGTCTCCTGTAGGAGACAGATATCAGCTTTGGAGGGCTCCAAGTAGTGGAGGACAGCCCTGCGTTTGACTGGGTTATTCAAGCCGCGCCGAGAGGTGCGCGGCATCTAGGCTAGAAAAGGGGTAAAAGCCATAGCGCAGGACGTGTATCGCAGCAGGTGGTAGGACTCAGAAGATGGGGGATCATGATCAACGGCTGAGCGCCTTCCAAGGTGCAGGGAGGAGAGGTGGACGAGGAGACCCAAACCCGAAAAACACAAAAACCCCTTAAGAACAAAAGCCCAAACCAAAACAAAAACAACCACATTGAAACCCAAAAAAATCCAGAAAGGTAGTCTGTCATCCCGGGATGACCAGCTGGGCAACAGACTGGGGTCTAGATTATGACCAAGAGGGGAGTCTCACCCCCCCCCCACCACCCGCCGCCCGCCCAAGATGTGGAGGAGGACATGCAATGGAATTGGCAACCGCTGCCCGTTCTCTTGACGTCAGAGTCCACCCCGGCCGATGCATCCGATGCGGAGGCTAGGGCCTCCCGCTGGCCTTTGGCAATTTCCTTCTTGTTGTGCTTTCCAGACGCGTCACCGCCGGTTCTGTGTCTGCCACCCCGAAGGGGAGATCTCCGGCCCGAGCTAACACTACGCTGGTCGTCTTCCTCACTCGGAATGGCGAGGCCTAGGAGCCGGCAAGAGTCTGTGAGTGATCAGAGCTGGTGAAGTTTACCATTATGACGAAAGATGAGTCGGAAGGGATGCCCCCAGGAGTATGGGATGCCCTGCTGTCGAAGGTGTTCAGTCAAAGGGCGGAATTGCTGAAGCGTAATGAGTGCCAGGTCCTGGAACAGCACCGGAGAGTGTCCCTGAAAAGAGATGGGGTGTAAAGAGCTTGCTTTAGCGAGGATGGCCTCCTTGGTTCTAAAGTCCTGCATTCATACAAGGATATCCGCTGGGGGAGCAGTGGGCGCCCGAGGAGGACCAACCCGGTGTGCCCGATCCAGTACGATCTCCGTGTCATGGAAGGCGCCCAGGATATGATGAAACAGGCCCTTAGCGAATGTGAACACCTCTGGTGTCCTCTGTTGCCTTCACTCCCCGGATCCGAATGTTGTGCCTGCGGGACCTGTTTTCCAAATCTTCCAGGTGGGTTTGCATGTCAACGTGCTGATCCTGCAAGCGTATTACCTCCAGTTGTAGCGTATTGGACTCGGCCACCGTAGTGTCACTCTTCTCCTCAAGGGCGGCCACCCGATCCCCAATGTCCTCCACTTCTCGGCGAATCTTCTTGACCTCAGCCGTGAGGTCATTTTTCACAGATTGCAAGTCTTCCCTGAGAGTCCAGAACAGTGATTCCAGGAATGCCTTTGTAATAGGCTCCGCTCCAGCGCTTACGGATTGCTGTGAAGCCTGAGGATCAGGGGCCGCGGTCGCCATGTTGGGGATGGATTGCGAGCGGCCGAAGATGTCCTTCAGGGGTCTCACCGCCTTTGCCCTGGCGGGACATACTCATCAGGCACCTCCGGGCTGACCGTGGAGTGGAATGCGGGAGGTGGGAGAGCCACAGCCAGATAGAGGTGGTGCCAGGGTGTCAGTCTAGGATGGGCACTGGGCAAACTGCTGGCACTGCCGTGACACGTGGAACAGCCCTGATGCGGAGCACTGTGAAGGCGCCCCAGAGGGGAGAACAATGGTGCACTCTCTATGCGCGGTGAATGGGGTAGTTTGAAGAGGCCCCCCCACGCACAAGAAGCACGGCGCAGGGCCAAGCGCGGCCACGGTCCAACACAGCCGCAGAGTGCTTGTCCTTACTGGGTGTCTGTGGGTGGGAGTGTCCTCCAGTGGCAAGACCCACCTCCTCGTGTGTCGCGGGATGCCTGGATCGGCGGGAGCCCGAGCGGCAAAAGGTGGGGCGGGGGGGGGGGGGGGGGGGGGAGGGGGCCAGGGCACAATCTGCCCCGGTCTCATATCGATGAAAGGGTGCAAGGCAGTGCGGCCGCTCTCCGACACCCCCGGCCTCAGCTACTCAGTCGGGCAAGTCTCAGACTCGAGGCCGGGGATCTCCAGCGGGGCAATAGCAGGTGCTGCCGGTCACAGGTGCCCTCAAGCAAGCCCCCAAAGCCGTCCGATGCAATCAGGGGATAGTAGGCAACTTCCGGGACGTGTGCAGATTAGAAGCCGGGCAGGGAGTGAGGCCACGTCTCCAGCTCCGGCACTCCCCAAGGCAGGCCAAAGACGGAAATCACAGGCGGCAGCGAAGCTGAGAGCTGGGCAACCCGCGGGTCATCCGGGTGCCTGTAGAACGGCCGGGCTCAAATCAGCTGGCCTCAGCAGTCCGGGCTCCGGACCTCCGTGTTATCTGAGCCGCTGCTGAGTGGCGGCGAGGAGAAGGCTCGGCGGGTCGATCGCTCTCATCACCAGAAATGAGACACAGGGCAGCCGTGGGCGAAGGCTCGCCAGAGGGGCACTCAGACGGTGCCTCAGACCAAGTTCGTACTCCACTGAAGGTCGTGTGTGCGGATTTGGCGGACGGCGGGCAGGAGCTCCAAACAATGTTTCCTACCTCACCGCCATCTTGGCCACGCCCCCCAACTTGATCATTTTAGCACATAAACAAATTGTAAATCATAGAAATGTATTCTTATATGGACCACCAAGATCCCCTATATGAAACACGCCCATCAGTTATGCTTTGAGGGAAGGGTACATGTAAACATGCACTTTGATTAGACTGTGTTTGTCCTCCACGTAAGGGTCTGCAAGGGGGAAAAGCTTTGTTCCATTTTCATGTGTAACCATTAATTAGTTCTCTAGGCATTCATGTAGCGGCCTCCATGTCAAATAGGCAGAATGACCTTAAGTCTAACAGTGAGGCCCTATTCAAACTAATGGGTGGTCTCCTGTCAGAGTTTCTGTATCTTCTTGTGAAATGGTTCTTATAATGGTACTTCGCCTTCTGTCCACACCAATCACAGTTCGTTGCCAGTAGTGAGGTTGTCAGCATTGGTTAGTGGACGGAGGGCTCAGGATGTACATAGTGTTAAAAAAAAACACACACATAAAAACCCTAGGAAGCTGTGCAAGATTATCACTGTACAGATAAGTTTATTTAAATCACTTCTTCTAAAAAAAGCTAAAATACATCTCTTTAAGGCCCATTACAGATAAGAAATGTATAGCCATCTTATACTGAGAACCTCCTCCTTTTAAACATGATCCTGAATGGCTGCTATTGTTTATAGCACGGTATAGCTTGCCAAGTGAGGTTGCATAGACAAAATGTTCAGAAATGTGTTTGATTTTCTGAGACTGACTTTACTGCTCTGAAGAAATAAAACGTGACTTGGTGGATGTCTTTCATTATGGAATGGTGCAAACCCTAACATGCTTTAAAGCAAAACAATTAAAAATACTTGGGTGTTTCTGCCTGTCAAATAATTTTTTTATTTTATACAGTTAAAGAAATATAGTTTTTAAGTAGAATGTGAAGATGTCAGAAAAATTATCAGAAAGGTTTTCTGCTGTTAGGCAGTGAGGCAGTTCTTTCCCAACCATAAAGCTGACAGTTTTGTTGAATGCAAATGTTTTGTGCATTTTTAGCATTATATATGAGCCATGTAGCTTAATGCAATAATTAAGCTAATATCTTACATTTAGCAGCAACAGAGAAATTAGTTTTATGTAAACAAAGAGCAAAATAAGCATGCGTGATTGTGCCTACACTATTAATACCGTGGCTTGTTTGTCTTTCAGGTTAAAGAATTGAACCATGTTCTAGAAGCCGAAAAATCAAGTAGGACTGATTTGGAGATGTATGTAGCTGTTCTGAATACTCAGAAGTCTGTTCTACAAGAAGACGCAGAGAAATTGCGGAAAGAACTGCATGAAGGTTAGACACGAACTATTCACTTTTTGCACAGACCACTTCCATATTTATGTTTCTAATGGCTATTTCTGTCTGCAGATTCCTCCCCATTTGAATCCTCCCAGTTTCCTGACTTGATATGAATAAGCTTCAGTAGCTCCTATGTGCCAATAGGTGGTGCCATCTGCCTTCATTTTATCTTGGTCCTGCCAAGGGCATGACAACCCTGAATCACATATAGGTGCAAACCCTGCTCGCTGACATATGTTCAGTTTTTTTTCCTGCTGCTTGATGCAGATCCGTAGTGAGGTCTTCCCCTTTCCATCCGAGTCAAACAAAAATCTAGATCATCAGAAAACATACTTTTTGTCAGTGTAGAAGAGATGTTGCCACTGACGTCTATTAATACATGATATGCTTTGCAAGGAGTTGTCTGACTCAGACCTGCCTGAAGTGTATGCAATGTTTGAAGCCTAACATGATTCCAGTTCATGCAACAAATGTTCTCTTATGCTGCAATGGTGGTCAAGGAGCTGAAAGCCTAATTTTTACATGGCTGAACACAAGACACATGTCCTACTCTTTGTGACCCTCTTTAGGTTAAGTTGAGTCAAAGGATAAGGCTTCAAAGAAGAAACAGAAAAAGAATAAGCAATATTCCTTGACATCTAAATGCTCGCTTCATGTCATAGGTCACATGGGCAGTGTCCAAAGAACTAAGCCATTCTCCTCCGAACCTAATTGATCCTAGAAAATATGCAGCACGTTTCACTGCACAGTTTCAGATATTCAGCAGGTTGTGGCCTTCAAAAATGTTCAGTAGACCTCCACCTCCCACTCATGTGCTTTCTTATCCCGCAAGGCCTTTCGGTGCCACCAGACGCACTTCCACCTGTCTGTTTTTCTCCTGCTCTGACTGACCCCACTTGGAGCATTTCACGCTGAGCCTGTGCCATGTCGTCCATGTGAAGACCTTGTTGGTTGTCATTATACCGGCTCTAACGGTTTTGATCCTGACTCCACTGATTCTAGCTGTGGAGTTAGACCATTCATCAGCTAGAGTCTGCCACGTTATACTATGCTATTACTAAAGCACGGCCATGTATTGAATATTATTCCCTAGTGGCTCCTCTTTTAGACTTAGTAAGTGGTCAGAATGGTGGGCTTCTTCAGTTCAGATTCTAATGCAAATGTGCTGATGTCAGTTCTTTCTTTTACTGCCCAGCCAGCGCAGATCTGGGAAGAGCGGTACCTCAGTGATTTTTTGACTACATTTTTCTCTACGTCTTATTTCGAGTCTACAAATCCGAAGAGGTGCATGAGGGATGCCCGGTTTTAAGGCCTACGGTTCCTGTACCCGATTGATGTCATGACGGATCCGCACCGCGTGTGCCTCTTTTGCCTGAAGCGCGACCACAACCCCAAGTCGTGCTCAGACTGTCAGTTGATGCTGAAGGCTTTGCGGGAGCGGTCCCGAAAGCTGCTCGAATCACGGCAGTCGGCTCCTTGCCGTTCGAGGTCCCGGTCGAGAGGGAGGTCGACGGACCGGTCGCGGAACCACCATCAGTCTGACTCAGTCATCGAAGTCTTCGCACTCTGGGTCGGGTAAGTCAAAGCATGAGAAGAAGTCGAAGAAGCATTGTCGCTCTTCGCCTTCTCCTTGTCGGTCGGCCGACTGACGAGACACATCGGTGGGCTCCGCGTGGGTAGCCTGAAGGGTCGACTCCGAGCTTCCCTCCCTTTCCGGGACCCGGAGCGACCCCCGCCCAGCTTCGTACGTTCTACGAGGCGATTCATGCCATCTTTGGTCAGACCGACCCCGCCAGCGCACCTTCCGGCCCCGCGGTCTCGGTTAGGGGGGGGGGCCTAGGTCTTCACTGCCGGCAGCTCCGGTCCCGCAGGCCCACCTTGGATCCAGGCCTGGATCCGGATCGGCGCCGGTTGACCTTATTACACCTCCACCGGCGCTTCTTCCAACGGCACCACTACCATGCCCGACACCGGTCGTCCCCCAGAGCCCTGGCCGGCGTCCACCCCAGCCTCCTTCCTGACGTGAACACGGCGCCGGACCGTCGTCAACCAATGCCGGATCCAGCGCTGGATGGTATTTTCATGCCCCTGTTCACTTCTGGGGCCCCTTTCCAACCACACTGGCAACCAGAGGACGATGAGGAGGAGTGGGAGGGGTCAGGTGACTGTTTAACTGACCAGCTTGAGTCTGAACAGGACTGGAGAGAGGAACTGTGGGACACTTCACCTGACCTTGGCATGTTTTCTCCTCCTACCATGGCTACGGAGGGGGTGGCCTTCATACGTTGTGGTGTTGCGTAGGGCGGCCGAGGCGCTCTACCTCGAGCTTCCTACGGAGGCAGTCAGGACTAACCTCCTGACTAAGGTGCATCAACCGGCAGCAAGCTCTTGGGAGCCCCTGCTTCCGTTTAATGAAGCCCTCGCCGACGTCCTTTTGGGTACCTGGTCCAGGCCTAACACTGAGGCTCTCGTGGACAGGATGATCGCCTGACGCCACCGCCCGGCTCCGAGCGACCCCACTTTCCTCTCCCAACACCCCACCCCGGAGAGCTTGGTGGTCCAATACTCCACCTCCAAAAGCGCCTTCCCTACCGCTCCACCGGAAAGGGAATCCAAGAAGCTGGACCATCTTGGGAAGAAAATGTTCTATTCCGCCAGCCTAGGGCTGCGACCCGTAAACACCGTATGGTTCTTTGGCCGTTATTCTCAGTGTGGGATATGGTGGCGCAAGTGCTGCCTCCATGTCCGGAGGTGGCCCTGGCAGTGCTCTCCCAGGCTGTCGCTGTCAGGAGAGATGCAGCCAAGTGTACGATCCGTTGTGGGCTGGATACTGCCGACTCTCTGGGCAGGACTATTTCAACATCGGTAGCGCTTCGTCGCTATGCCTGAATGAAGTCCACTGGCTTTTCCGTGAATGTCCAGAACACCTTGATGGACATGCCCTTTGATGGCCATCGCCTTTCTGGCGACAAAGCAGACAATGCCCTAGAGCGCTTCAAGGACTCACGGGCTATGGCCAAGTCCTTGGGCCTCTCCTCCTGTACGACGCAGTCTGCTTTTCGCCCCTTTCGTGGCTACGGAAGGGGTGCCCTGCTACGTCCCACCAGGGCCACAGGCCACAGCAATCAACCTTCGTGCGGCCAGGGATGTGGGAACCAGCGTCGGGATTCAGGGTGCCAGCGGGCGGGCCAGTCCACCAACCCCCTCCCCCCTCTCCACCCCTCCCTCCCTGCAGCAGCCTCCAAACCTACCTAGTCCGACCATTCTCCATCACCTCCCCCACATGCGCCACATCACTTCGGACAGGTGCTTTAAGGTTTAGTTTATTGCACAGTTAATAAAAACTCACAACATTTAATAAAATAATAACATTGCTAAAAGTTTTGGTTTAAGAAGAGCGAAAAGGAGTGAATTGTCTGCTTGTTTAAAATCTTTAAAAGTATTAAAGGTCATAGTTTGAGTCTATTAGTGTCCTGTTTTTTCTTTGAGTCTACCCGCCACTAGATCAAAATTTTTTGTTGTTCTGCAATTCAATTGAATTTCCGTGGGGTTAAAACAGAGCAGCACGGCCTGTCTGCAGCTGGTTATCCTCCTCTGATTCCAAAGGGCCCGAAACAAGTAACGCCTTATGTCCATAAGGTTTTTGCAAATACAAATAATGTGTATAAGATCCTCCTTGCCGGAAAGGCATAGTCTGCAAAGATTTATTGTTTTATCCCCTTTCCAGGGTGCTAGGTGTGGCATTATGGGTATGTTACCTAGGCGGAGGTTAAGGAACTTGTTTTTTGTTTTGTATGTGAGTCCCGTTGTTAAATACTGTTGTGGTTTGAGAGTTGTGTAGTCTTTCAGAGCCACCCATCCATGCTCTCTCTTGGCTAAAATGCCCTTGTCCTCTATTAACGAGATCGCCTTGGTGACTTTGGTTACCACTCTTTTGAAGGTACCGGCGTCAGTTGGAGACTCCCACAGTTCTGTTGTACCCAGGATGTCCAATGATTCCATTAAGTAGGTCCTTGCTGGGGATTTGTCTCGTTTAGTCAGTTTAGTCCAGAGATGAGCATTTAGTGTTCCGTTCTGCTTTTCTAATTTTCCACCAGCTTTTTATATATGCGCCTCTTCTCTCCACTGTTTTTTTTTGTAACCCGAACTCGAGGCGAATTTGGGCTGGTGATGAATAGGCGGTAAGGTGGAATATTGCCCTGTATGCACGACTAATGGTGTTGTCCAATATTGTTGCATCTTTGCCTTGCATAGATTCGAAGCCATAGGTGAGCATTGGTTGTAAGCAAGCTTTTATTACCTGCAGAAGAGGACCCAGAGACCGGTCTGGAAGAGCTTTTTGGAGTGGCTTTATCGACATAAGAAATGTCGTGCCCTTCCGACGAATGGCTTCTAGTTGTTGATTAAAGGAGCCGTTGCAGTCTAATATAATGCCTAAGTATTTGTAAGTGTGTACCTGCTCTAGCTTCTGGCCATCCAATCTCCATAGACGTTTCCTTTTTTTTATGGTAATTTATTGTCATTATTTTGGTTTTATTTAGATTGATTGTTAATGAGTTAGTTTTGGAAAATTCATTTGTTTTGTCTAAAAGATGTTGGAGGCCAATAGGGGACCGGCTAATGAGGACAAAATCATCAGCGTAAAGGAGGTTGGACAGTAATGTGTCGCCCAGCCGCGGTGCGTGAGATGTAATTGTTTTAAGTTCTCTGGGAAGGTCTGCTAGAAAAAGGTTGAATAGCATTGGGGCCAGGACGCAGCCTTGTTTCAGTTCCTTATTGGTCGGGATTTTTCTGGAGAGGTACCTCCCAGATCCCAGTTTGATCCTGACCCAAGTATTGGTATGGAGCATTACCAGCTGCTGTAAAAGTGATCCTGGGATTCCCCATTTGTTCAGTTTCTGCCAAAGTTTGTGCCGGTCCACGTTGTCGAATGCGGCAGTATAATCGATGAAACTTAGGAAGTACTTAAAGACTAGAGATCTCTTTGTTGTTTGAAAACCATGCATCCAGGGTATGCCCCCCGCGATTAGTGGGATCAGAACTAAGAAGTTTAAGATCAAAAGCATCCATGACTTCAATTAGTGAACTGTATCCTTATCTCCTGTTTGCTCTAATTGAAAATTAAAATCCCAGAGGAACGTAAAGTTAGAGTTGCAAATATCTGCCTCGAGTAAGGAACTAATGGAGTTTAGGAAGCCTGCTTTAGAGCCAGCCGGATGATCAATTAAAAAGCCTCAAAGTGTAATTTTTTGTCAGCCAAAGTTTGAAAGACAGGGCTTCAGTCATCCGACTGTATAGTTGTAAAATTTGCTCTGAATTTATCACAATGAATGACCGCCAACCCCCTTCCTCTTTTCAACGGACGGTCTTGCCTATGTAGCAGATAGCCAGAAGGTGTGGCTGCAAGCAGTTCAGGCGATGAGGTATTGGTGGCCCATGTTTCCGTGATGAATACATTGTCAGCATTATACGAATCAATAAAATCTGCCACTTCAAAAGCATGTTTTACTAGAGAGTGAGCATTTATTAAAGTGCACAGTGTACCCCTACTGTCCTTTGTCAGATGATATCTGGCTAGAGACAAGTGGTCTGGTAGAAATAAATCTGTCATATAGCCGGAAGCCACAGGAGGTACAGGAGACTTCCAACCCTTGAACTATTAGAACTATTATTGAGTTCTTTGGGTGATTAATGCATTCAAGAGTGCAATCCAACATATATTACATGTTGTCATAATGCTCCGGTGGTGTCTCAACCTTGTTGATTTTTAATCACCTCAATTATTTGAAAACTTAATTGTGAAATAGTATGTCGTGCTTCCTGCCAATGTACAGCCAGACTAGAAGTTTGGTTTTGTGTCCGTATTGTGCTTTTATGATCCGTCATTCGCGTCTTTATTTTCCTCTCCTTTTACCTACATAAACCTTGCCGCAGGAACATTTAATGCTGTAAACAACATTATTGGAATTGCAGTCCGATGTGTGTGATAGTTTTATCACTTCCCCCATATTAGGATGAGTTAAATTCGTCCCTGTAATCACGTTGTTGCAATGTACACAGTATAAAAATGTATTTGTTCCTTCAAACCGTGTATCTGTTTTGACTTGTGGTTTGGAAAGTAATTCTTTAAAGTTTTTTGATCTTGTATCGGCATGTAGTGGCCTCTCTTTGAAAATGACATTGAAATCTCGTTCGTTTTGTAATAGTTCCCACCTGGAGTTGATGATCTTATTAATGGCTGAAGAGATGGTTGAGTATCTGGACCCAAAATATGTTAATTTCCTTTGTACTTAGACCTTTTTTTGTAATAAGTCTGATATGCCCAGCTTGTCAGCGTAGATGTATGCATTCTACCAATGTTTTCTCTGGGTATCTCGTATTTTTGAGTCTATTGCATTATACGTAGTTTTTGGTTTCTAGTTCAGAGCTAATCCTCTTAATCCTCAAAAATTTAGAAAATGGTAAATTCTAAATTAGACTCCTAAGATTGAAACTTGTATACAATAATGCATTAATTCTATCCGTTGGCTTGGTGAAAATCTGTTTTTGTAATCCTGTGCTGCTTTTATTTATCAGAACCTCCAAAAAAGGCTATCCTCGTCTCATCAATGGTATGAGTAAACCTAATTCTTGGATTGTGTGTGTTCAGTTGACAGATCTTTTCTTCCAACGCTTTCTTGGTGTCTGTCCAGGTCAGGAATAAATAATCTATAAATCTGCAATACATCGTCGTCAAGAATGTTCTGGTTATCGAGTTTATCCAGCCCCTGCATTCGCCTTTTTTCCAATATTGTATTCAGCTTCTTGATCAGTTGAAATGTGATCTTGGCCAAATAACATGCATGTTGGTGCATCTGACACGTGTTGATTGACTTTGGTTTCATAACATTGTGTGTCCATGACCACTAATGCTCCCCCTTTGTCAGCTGATTGAAACATAATATTTGGATTGGTTGCTAGACATTTGGTCCCATTTCTTTCCTGTAAAGAGATTCTCTGTATTTTTTGAATTTCAATTTCCTGATATCATTTTTTACCATGATCTCAAATGTGTCCAGTGTTTTATGTGAAACAGGAGCTTGAAATTTGCTCTGAGGTTTGAACTCCAACATTTCTGCATCTTCTAGCTCTGTTCTGATTGGTACTATGTTGGAAAAGAAATGTCGTAATCGCAAGGTCCGCATGAATTTGAACACCGATATTTCTCCTTCTAATTCATTTGTATTGTATGTTGGTACGAAAGACATACCTTTATTCTGAATTTTAGTTTGTTGTGCCATCAGTTGTATGGATGATATATTAATTATCAGACTTTGTTCTGGCTCCTTAAATTTTTGCGAGCCATTTCCCTTTTCTCTCCTTGTTTTGCGATATAAATTTATGTTTTTGCTCCTGGGTGTTGTGGTGGTTGTCCTTGATCCGGTATTTGAGACAAAAAAGACACTGGAGTGGTATGCTGAACTGTATCTATTGATTCTGTTGTTGAACTCTGATGGGCCGAACTACTGGCTGTCCGCTTCACTGGAGCCCTGGTGGCATCAATGTCTTTGTCTGATACCAGACTTTCTTCTGAAGACGTAGTTGTCCTTTTGGAGTTGAAACGCCTTTGGGCGTACATCTCCGCCCAAGTGTATACCTTGTTCAATTTGTAAGTTTCCAATTTTTGGTTGAGCACCTAGAGCATGATCTTCCAAGTATCCAATTCTATTATTATTATTATTATTATTATGGAGTTTTATATAGCGCTAGCCTGACCCAAGGGTATCGGAGCACTTCACAGCAGTTTTTGAGCAATATTCATACAATAAAGCCGTATTCTACACATAGGTTCGGAAAGTCCGCGTGTGCTGAGCAGTATTGGTGTAGTACGGGAGTCCTGCGATAACTTCATAGAGTGCTTGTTGTCTTGGAGTGTATACCGTAAAGCAGTATGCTACATATAGGTTCGGACGTCCAAGTTTTCTGAGAAGCATTGAGGTGGTCCGTGAGTCCTGGAATAACCTCATAGAGATCACATTGTCTTGGGGTTGAACCACTTAGGTGGGGGGGAGGAACAGAAAGGGGTCCGATGGCTGTGAGGAGTTAAGTCTTTGAGCTACAATGTCTGGAAGAGACAACGAGCAGGGATTTACTTTTAGATGGCGGCTATCCCTTCTGGAGAGAGCGGATTGAGGAAAGGGACTTTTAGGTGTTTTTTTAATTTTGTGAAGAATGAGATTGTCCCGATACCGACGGGCATAGTGTTGCAGATTTTGGGCGCGTTTCCGGTGAAGGACCGTGCGGCAGTTTTTTGTTTGCGTGTTTTCAAAGGGATGAGTAATAGGGTGCTGGAGTTCCTGAGGTTCCTAATCTGACCAGCCCTCTTGAGCTTAGCAGCCAAATACGCAGGTATTCCTGTGTGCAGGGCTTTGTGTGTGAGGCAGGCAGTTCTGAAACTGGCACGCAATTCGACTGTGAGCCATTTTAGTTCTGAGTTCTTGTGAGATATGGTCGTATTTCCTGATTCCAGTGACCATTCTAGCTGCTGCGTTGAGAGTAGTTTTGAGGGGAGCTAGATGAGATTTAGTTGTACCAGTGAATGTGGCATTCCCATAGTCTAGTCTGGATAGCACCAGTGATTGGGTGGCTTGTTTGAGGTCATTGATTGGTATGAATAGTTTTATTTTGTTTAGTTGCTTCAGGTTGACGAAGGCACTCTTTGCAGAGTTCTTGATGTGTTTGGCCATGTCGAGTTTTGAGTCTAGGGTGATTCCTAATGATATAACGGAGTGGGTCAGAGTGTGATTGCCTTTGAGAGCATCCAGAGCTTTTAGCCATTCCGAAATATGAGGGTTCTCTTCTTTGTTGGAGAGGAGGAGGATTTCGGGTTTTTTCTTGGTTGAGTTTGAGGTGGTTAAGCGAAAGCCAATGTTGGACTTCTTTTAGAGTGACATTGAATTTGTGAATGTCATCTATGGAGGAGGTTTCTAGATAGGTCTGGGTGTCGTCTGCATAGAGGTGGAAGGGGATGTTAGCATTTTTGAGTAGGGTGGTGAGGGGTTCCATGTACATGTTGAACAGTTGAGGTGAGAGCACTGAATCTTGGGGGACGCCCCTGTTAACGGGGTGTAGGTCGGAGGTAACGTTTTTTATTTTTATTCTTTGTGAACTGCTGTGTAAGAAGGAGGAGAACCAGCGTAGGACCCCCTCATCAGCACCTACCCTTTCTTGCAAAGCCTTGATGAGAAGTTAGTGATCAACCGTGTCAAAGGCTGCCGATAGGTCTAAGAGAATGAGGATGCAACAATTGGTTGGAATCGAGGGATTTGTGAATGTCTGTGATGAGGATCGCGGTCTCGGTGCTATAGCCTTTTCTGAAACCTGATTGGTTGGGGGTCAAGGAGGTTGGTGCTATCCATGTGCTGAGTCAGTTGTTGGAGAATGCATTTTTCAAGGATTTTGGATAGTAGGGGGAGATTGGAGACGGGTCTGAAGTTATTCGTTTCTTTGGAGTCAAGGCCTGGTCTTTTTTTAGTAGTGGTGTGACTTGGTCAACTTTGAGGCATTCAAGTATGCTGCCGGTTCTCAGGGAGCTGTTTATGATCTTGCACCAGAACGGTGCTATGGAATTTCAGTTTTTTGGTCAGTTGGGTGGGTATCGGGTCAAGGACGTGAGAGGCTGGATTGGAGGTGGAGATCAGTTTGAGGATCTCGGTTTCCGGGATGGTGTTGAAGGACTTCCAGAATTTTTTGGGGTGTTTGGGCGTGCTATCTACTGTCACTGGGGGCAGGCTTTTGCAGACTGGGTTGACGTTGATGTCCAGTGAGCTCAATCATGGTGATTTTTTTCTTCGAGGAAGCTGACAAAGTTTTCACACAAGTCCTTGGAGGCCTGTAGGGGGGATTCCGGGGGCTTGGAGGTTTGTTGCCTGATTATTTTGAATAGTTTGTTGGGTCTGTTTCTTGCGTTGTCCAGGGCGGCGCAGAAGGTGTATTTTTTGCTACTGATGTGTTTTTTGTATTTCCTTCGGGCTACTTTGAGTTGTTCGAGTAGGCTTGGGGAGGGGTGGCTCCTCCATAGTCTTTCTGTAGCTCTTAAATGTCTTCTTTCATTGTTAATGTCCGTGTTGAGCCAATATCTGGATGGTATGTTCCTGTTTTTTTTAGTTTCAAGGGGGCTACTTGATCTAGAATGGATGTCATGTTTGTGTTGTAGTGGGCGGTGAGTTCTGTGGTGGATAGATCATCCGTGGAGGCCGTGAGAAGAGAGTTAACCCTTCCCTCTAGGTCAGTCATGTTGATCTGAGGGAAATTTCTAGTCCATTTCGAAGGGTCTAAGTGTGATCGGCTGCCTTAGGTGGAAAAGGATTAAGTGGTGGTCAGACCAGTCCACGGGTAGGGTGAGGTCTATCGTGACAGTGTCGTGCTGGGCGATGATGGCGTCTAGGAATTGCTCCTTTGTTGTGGGTTTCCTCTAAGCAGTGTTGGGTGAGGTTGTTGCTGTGAAGCAACTCCTTCAGGTTCTGGATTTGCAGGTTGTTTTTCTTCATTCCAGTGTAGATTGAGGTCGCCCAGAATAAGGTTGTTCGTGTCTCGGAGAGAGCAGTGGGCAATCGGGTCTGATAGGTGTTCAGTGAATATGGTGGTGTTGCTTGGAGGGTGGTAAATAAGGTGGCAGATAAGTGTTTTGTTATTGCTAGTGTTGATGTTGGCAGTTGGGCACTCAAAGGTGTTTTAGTTGAAGGAGTCTATTTCCGTCACAGAAATATTGTTTTTGTGGATGATTGCTATGCCTTCCCCTCTTTGATCTTTTCTATCTTTGTTGGTGATAACAAAGCCAGGGGGGACAAGAGTATCCATGAGTGGAGATGAGGAGTCATTTAGCCATGTCTCGGTGAGGAATGCGATGTCTGTCATGGGTGAGGATAGATTCCGCTAGCTCTGTGGCATGCTTGGTGGCTGATCTGCAGTTTATGAGCATGCAGTTTGTGGGGGACGTCTCTGTTGTTGGTTTTTCCATTTGGGGAACCATGTGGATGATAGTGCGTGTGGCTGGGGGTCTAGGAGATTTTGGAGGTGCCTGTTCTCTTCCCAATCCGGCGATCGCCTGTATTTTGGATGGGAGGGTGGAAGAAATATGATTGTCGTACGAGGAAGCGAGAGCTGCCGCTTCACTCGCAGATGTTTCATCTCTAGTTCTTTTTGTTCTGTGTCTGATTAGAGAGGGGGGTAGAGATCCATTTCGGGTGGGGAGCCTTGGAAAACCTCTGTTGAGAGCGAGAGGGGAAGGAAGGGAAACGGTGAGGCTTTAGGGGTGCGGCGAGGTTGGTAAGGATTTCACTAAGACCCTGGATTATGGTTGTTACCTGGTTTTCAAGCAGGGTGAGCCGCTGCCCAGTCTGTCGGTGTGGATGTTCTGGGTGGGTAAGTTAAACTGGGAGGGTGGGGGGGGCAGGGAGAGCCTAACATTGAGTTCCTCATCATAGGGAGGGGGGGCAGGGGCCGGTTGAGGGTGGTTGCCAGAGGGAGGTAGAGGGGTTTTGTTCTCTCTGGTAGTGTTGGGGGTGTTTCGTGGCGGGGCCGAGGGTGTGGGAAGGCGAAGGCCGTGTTGGAGCGTCGGTGTTAAATTGCATGTGGGTTTGGGGAGGGGGGTTGGTAGTCACATGCTGTGTGTTGAGGTTGGTCGAAGTGGGTTGAGAGGGGAGGGGGGGCGGGTGAGGGTGGTTGCCGGAGGGGGCTAGGGGGGTCTTTCTGGTAGTTTTGGGGGAGGAGTCTTGCGGCGGGAGGGGAGTGTTATTCCTAGGGTGCGCCGGAATAGTGGGTGAGTTCAGTTGGCGGGTCGGGTTCTTCAGGGAGAGGAGGATAGGTGGGCAGGGGAGGAGTGCGTGGGAGGGGGATGTCCGAAGGGATTGGAAGAGGGCATCAAAGGATTCTAGGTTGACGTTGTTGGCTTGTATCAGGACTGTGCCATTGGATTAGATGGTCGCAGTGGTGTTACCATTTTGCCTAGTGCGGTTAGGGGCTGAGAAAGTCAGTTTGCAGCGATGGGAGGTGTTAGTCATTTTGAAGATTTTGATTTGCGATCTGAGGATGGAGTTCCATAATTCGGGTCTTTCCGTGTAGAAGATGAGATCCGTTTTTACTTGTCCTTTGGAGGCGCAATGATAGATGTCTGCAAATAGTGATTCAGGATGTTGTCTTATCAGTTTTTGTTTAAAGTGGTTTTTTTTTGCTTTGGGTGAGAGGTTAGGGGGGAAACTGATCGAGAAGGAGTTCGGGCCGTGTGGTTTTAAGTGGTCCGCAGAGGCTGGGTTGGAGTAGGCTGACGTGGCGGATGGCATAATGACTATGTGGGACGGGGGGCAGGGGCCCTATATGGAAGGGTGGGCTAGAGTTTCCAGAGCAGTCCTTTGAGGGCAAAGTGTAAGTGGTGGAGAGAATCGTGCTACTGCTCTAGGGCTGGTCGTGGGCTCTCGAGGCAGAAAAGTAAAGGTGACTCTTAGGAGGCCATTGAGTGGCGAGGGTAACAGGAGTCAGTGGGCTATGTTAAAGGTTTTGGAGGCATTTTTAGGTCTCGGCTGAGCTTGCGCAGTCTCGCTCCGAGATTTAATGACTTGGAGAAGAGGGGCTTGAACCCGCCCCTCTTCTCCCCTGTTCTCCATTGGCTGGCCTCGTAAATGCTGGCCAGCCACTGGAGAAGAGGTCAGTCACTCCCATTAGGCCCCGTCCTTTTCGGATCGGGGGCGTGTTTTTTGCGAGAAGTCTCAGGGAGGAGACAACAGCAAAACACGCCCCCGAATCCGAAAACGACGCTGCCTTTCTCCGAGGCATTTCTGCTCTGCCTCGGAGAAAGGCAGTGGTGTGCTCGTCCGCTCCCCCTGCTGCTCTGGTCTCCTCACCTCTCCTCACCCTGTCCTGGCCGCTGCGCCACACCTCTTACACTTGGTTATGTGTGTATTTCCCACTCGTGCGTTATATATGACTAAAACACCCCACGCTTCCGACGGTCGACCGTCTATCTCGGTCTACCTAGAAAGTACATTTACACTTTCATTACATGTTTCATCTGTTTGTGGCGTTTCATCACCTTCAGCCTTCCACAGAGTTAGCAGTTGAGATAAAGCGCAACAATTACGTATTTACTCACCAAATTAAATATATATATTCATAACTGTCATGCCTTAATTAGTAAGTATTTTTTATGCATAGCCATAAGCCCTTCTTTTATCAGCAAGCACTTTTTCTTACGAAAAAATGCAGAACATAATTACGAATAAATCATTAAATCCGGGACACAAGCTAGAATAGACAGGCTGGTCGCTAAACCCCGTTCTGTGGGCTGTGTCGGCACGAGGCAGCTCCTGCAGCGTCTCGGCTCAAAGAGGGCGGGCACGTGTGGGACAGTGCAAGGACAAAAATGGCGAGGGACACAGGCGCATTGAGAGAAGGGGGCTGCAGAGAGGGGAGTAGTAAAGCCAGGTCGTGAGAGAAATGTTTTTTTATCAAATTCTGGTAGGATGAAATTTTATTGTCTCCTTGACTGCATTTTATGAATGTGACTGATGCTGGCTAGCTTCCCGTTCAGAGGTCGACAGGGTGACATCGCGTCTACGCTCTGCCCGTGCATGTTAAATCCACAGTTCTATATATGGCTCTCTAATAGCAGGGTGAGCGTCGAGCTTCCTGTTCTCAGACACAGCCTGGCTCCCTCACACCGATGGCGAAATCTGTCTCCTTAGCCTTCCCTGCAGAATGATAATTTTGTAATTTTGCAGAGTGCTGTTGCATTAGGAGCCCTGGCTGTCAAGGGCGCCATGTGGTGTTTATTGGGAGCAGGCTTTAGTGGTGGAGGTGTTTAACGTTGCCTCTATGCACTCCCCCGCCCCTACCCCATGCTGCTTTCCTAGAAACTGTTGTCAAGGGGGGCAGCCTGCTGCAGTGAGCAGATGTGCTCTTGCCACAGGAGGGTCTAACTGTTTGTCCCACCTCTCTCCCTGCAGAGGCTGTAATGTGGACATGGCATGCAGCACCGCGCTTCCAGGCGCCTCCCTTCTGTTCGAGCTATTGTTCGTTTTCTGTCAGATATCAACCTCCTCCTGCCTCTTGGAAAAGATGGAGAGAAGGCGGGAGTAGCAATAATTCACTAAAAGCTTGTTTTACGTCACAATTGATTTAAGCTGAAGGGTGTCTGGGAGAAAAGCCATCGAAAGATTATCCGATCTTTTTTTTAAAGAGAGAGAGAAAAGACCTGGTTAGCTCTTTGTCAGAGCAGTACACGCAATTTTACTAAAACTAGCTTCTTGAATTGGGGGGAGGCTGCTGTACGGGGAGCCAGTCCTAAATCTGATTATCCCCTTGTTTCTTTGCACTACCGCTTCCCCGTTGACATTGCAACTGCCTCTGGCTGGAGGGGAAGGAAACAGCCAGAGCTTTAAAGGGTATGACATTCGGAACAAGCCCTGTGCGCGCGGAGAGCCGCAGACCCAGAGGGCAGGAGCGGCAGCGGAGAAACGCCGCGCGCTCGCAGATGACGGCAAACCGGGTCCGCATGTTACATTTTGAGGGCGAAGGGCTAGGTTTTCATGCGTTAGGCACTGACATTATTCATGTTTATTAAAATACGTTACGGATGGAAAAATCAAATTAACAATACCAATATATGCAGCTACTCTCGATCAGCAGGTGCTACTACAAAAATAGATTCATTACATTAGAGGGGGGCTTTAAATATCACAAACCCCAGCCCCAAATCACATTGTTTTCTTAATTACATTTTTTTCCTACAAAGTTTGCATCAAATCTCTGATTATATAGGTTTGTAATTAACGGACGTAAGTTTTATCCAGCCCAGGGAATCTCGTGGCACCTACCTCTTAAAATACTGAATCAAACATAAGACTTTCTGGCATTAGAAAATGTCTGCAGCGGGCATACACCACACAATTAGCCCTCCAACGTCCACTGATGTATCTACGTTCTAAAAGAAAAAAATTAAGCAGGTAGATATTTTCAAGAAGCGACAGGACGACTTATTGCCACATTCAATATACTGAGTGCTAATATGCACGTTCAGGCGCGCAACACCCATTGGACTCAAAGGGCTTCAGCCACCCCGTCGTGTGTGGCAGCCGGGATGAGACAGCTTCCCGGGCATCCACACAGCTGCACCGGAGCACTTCACGGGTCTTTAAAAGACTGTTTGCATGTTAATGAGGCCTTGCTGTTGTTTCACCCCTTCTAAGAGCCCCTGCAGATCCACTATGCCTATTGCTTAAAGATCCAGCCCCCCCCCCCCAAATTTTTTCTTAGCCCCGCCCCCGAAATTTGGCTCTAGTTGCGCCTCTGTGCACGTTCATACCAATCAAATGAACCACCCCCCCGCCGCACCTTTCAGGCGCTAGCTGTGCGTGTGCTTGTATTCAGCAACCGACCAGAGATTACCCGTACACAGTCTGTAGTAACCTCGCAGAAATGGACGCTTTTCTCAAATCCCACGTACGCGCTTATTAAACAATGTCCGTTTCTCGCTGCACAATGTAAAATCGGCCATGTTTTCTTCACTAAATTTAATATTTCACGGAACAGGACGTTTGAAGACCTGGCACAAACATTATTCATGGTACGAACTGCCCTGTGCTGCGACACCTTTGGGTACCCCCGCCTTAATCTGGAACCACCTCCACCTGTATGATTTCTGAAACTCTCGGGTTGACCGGCATCACGTGTGCATGTATATCCCGTTGTTAATTTCTCCTGTGAACTCTGGTATTTGTCGTTCAGCTCTCGGCGACTTATGCAAGCAGAGCTACCCAGTGGTCCTATGACAACCGACCATGGCAGCCATTCATGACTTTTCAGTAAACAACACTTCGCTTCGGATAATATGTAGCCTCACACAAGAGAGAGACCTGTATAACTACATTTCCCAGAATACACCGTGTTGGCTAAAAAGCCAGGTTAGGATCAAGATATCAAAAATTATATAACCAGATACTGCGCCTGAAAATGAGAGAGACTGGAGAGCACTCAAGCCTTCTGCAGCAGCCGCACTCGGAAAAGAGGGGTCTGGCCCAGTACACAGCCCTGCCAAGTTTCTCATGTAAATGTGCACCATCTTCATGTGTAACTTACTGCTCAAGTCCGCTCAAGTCCAGGTGTTTTGTTTACGTTCCGCGATGTGTAGTCTTGTTTAATATGCCATTATACAACCAGGGCTGCAAGTCCCAGAATTCACAGAACAAACATTTACAATGCAACGGTCTCGGCATTGTTAAAGTTGGAGCTATTGGCATTGCTCATGACAATGCCGTTTCTTTCAATGTTTTAAAAACAAACACATAAACAAAAATAATGTCATGAGCAATGCCAATAGCTCTAACTTTACCAATGCCGAGACCATTGCATTGTAAATGCTTGTTGGAGGGACTATGGGGGTACGAGATTGAATATGAATTCCTGTATTTGGGTTTCAGATGGGACCCTGTTCGGGGAAGGCTGCTAATTAGAGCGTGAAGAACGTTATTCATTGTGGCTACAGCGAAGACTAAATATCTGTAGCAATATATAGCGGGGCCAACTACACCTTAATTACACCTTCATAAAGACTGGCTTTTCAACGGTGCCTGACCCTAAAATGGCAGAAATGTAAGATTGGCATGGATCGGCTTATTTTTAGCGGGGAGTGCCTAGCGCGTAAGTTTCGCTGTGTGATTATTAATTTAACTTTTCATTATTGTTCCGTTGAGGGCGCTGATGTCATCTGGGGATGAGACTTTTAGGCATAGCTGGGTATCTTCTGCATACATGTGGTATCGGATATTAGTTGAGCTGAGGGTTCCATAAATAAGGTAAAGAGGGTAGGCGAAAGTGATGATCCCTGTGATACCTCAAGATAGATCGGTGTGGACTGAGATAGGGCAAGATTAAGCTAGACTCTTTGAGTGCTGTTACAGAAGTAGGAGAAGAACCATTTAAGGACTAGACCGGTCATGCCCATGCGGTGTTCCCAAAGCTTTAGAAGGTTTGGGTACTTCACTATGTCGAAAGCCGATGATAGGTCAAGGAGGACTGAAAGACCAGCTTGATTCTGGTCCAGCATTTTTAGTGCATCATCTACAATGTGTGTAATAGCAGATTTGGTGGTGTTCCCATCCCGGAAGCCAGATTGAAATTGGCCTAATAGTTGGAACTGATTGATGTGGTTGTAAAGCTGGGTGTGAACACCTTTTTCCAGGAGTTTTTCCAGGGTAGGGATATTGGAAATAGGTCGGTAGTTGTTAAGGTCAGTTTGGTCCACGTTTGTTTTTTTCCGAATGGGGGTAAATTGACTGGACTTGAGGCAGTCGGGGATGGAACCTTGGAGGAGGAAGGCATTAACGATCTTGGTCCAGAGTGGGACTATTGCAGTATGAGTTACTTGAAGAGTTTTGAGGGAAGAGGGTCATTGCAATGGTTTGAGGGTTTCAGTAAGATTTTATAAATGGTGTCTTCTGCAAAGGTTTTAAGAGTTTCATGAGGCGTTGTTTTGGGGGGAAAGGCTGGCAGAGCACACTGTGATGCAAGGTCTGGGAGGGGACGGGTAGGTCTGAGGGTGGATCGGAAGTTGCTCCATGGCCAGCTACAGGTAATTTCTCACGGTTTCTGCCTTCTGTAGAAAGGTGGAGAGAATTCCGCGATGAATTGTTTCCCATCAGAGATTGAGTTGGCGCGTAGTTCGATTGTGCTTGTATATGATCCAATTGTTTTTTGGATCGTTTACTGGCTTGATCAAGTTGGTTTGTGAAGAAATTTGCTTTAGAGGTTCTGATGTTTTTATAGTAGCTGCTCCTTAAAGATCTCAAGTGCTTGAGGTGTTCAATGGAATGGTTAGTTCTCCATTGTCGTTCAGCTAGTTTTCGGTTATGCCTTTCCGTGTTGAGACTACCATTGTACATGGTTTGGAAATTTTGGTGGGTATTCTTTTTAGTTGTAGTGGCGTGACTGAGTCAATAACCTATTCCATGGAGATAGTGTTGTGTAAGCTCAAGGACATCCGAGAGCTCTTCAGGGGGAGTCAAGATTTTGTGGCAGAGAGAAGACAGCGCATTCCTGCGGATGTTGTGCATGTTCCTTTTCCAGATTTTGGGCTTAAACCGTTGTGCTGCGTTGTTTTTTAAGGCATTCGAAATGATGTAAGTGATGCTATGGTGGACGGTCTAATCGCAGAGTAGGATAGATTCCATCCGAATTGAGTTGGGCTTTGCAATGATGAGATCTAATGTAGGTCCTTTGTTGTGGGTGGGTTTGTTACAGAATTGAGTCGGGTTCAGGTCTGCAAGGATGATTTTGAAACTGCTGAGTACTGGATTATTCAGGTCAATCCAATGTAGATTGAAGTCTCCAAAGAAGATTTGAGGGCAATGTTGGTCAGTGTCTGTTCCAATGGTTTCCATGATTTGTTCAATGAAATCTATGTTGCCCGGAGGATGGTAAATTATGTGTAGATTGCAATGGGGTCTGTTGCTTGAGATATCAAGGCAAAGGTATTTGCAGGTGGGTAAGATATGAGATTGTGCGTGTATGACTGATCGGTTGAGGCTGTGTATGCAGTCCGCCTGGTCCGTGGGATCGACTAAGTTTAGTGATACCATAGTTGGGGGACTAGAATGTCCATGACGGGTGCAGAGGCGTCATTTAGCCATGTTTTTGTTGGGATTAGTAGGTCAAGCTCATGTGCAAGGATCAAGTCAGCAATTACTCCTGCATGTTTTGAGGCAGTTCTGCAGTTGATTAGCATGCATTTCAGTTGGGTTTTGTGTGTAGCTGGGTTAGTGTGTGAGGTTTATATTTTCTGAGGTTGTTTGTTGACAGCTCTGTGGTTGAGACTAGGAGCTCTCTGAGGGTTAGTCGAGATGATCTGGATAGTTTCCTGACCATCTTTGTTCTGAGGATGAGAGGAGTTCTGTGATAATAGTAGGGTTTTTAGCTCGCTGTCTGATAAGGGAGCTTTACATCTAGTTGGTCGTGAAGGTTCATTGGGCTAGGGTTTCTTTCTCAGTGACCGTAGTGAGGGCCAAGTGGAGGGAGAGGTCCGTTTGGTGGGGAGGTGCGTTTTGGTTGGAGGGGGATGGTTGGTGAGTTGGTCCTGCGTTGGGGTATGCGCTGTGAGGCTCTCATTAGGCCCCAGATGGTTGGTCCTCATTGTTGTGACATTAATGAGCCTTTGTAGGTCCGCTCTGATATCTTGTTGGCTTTTTTTATCCTGTCCAGTTTGGGAGCTAGTAATGAGTGGGGTCTGTCATGCGGTAAGGAATACGTGGGCATAAGGGTGGGGCTGGGGTGCAGGTGTGTTGGTGGCGAGGGCACGGGAAAGGGTGGACTGTGGGTTGATTTGATATTAGAGATAGGATGGGGAGAGGTTGAATGATGGATGCTGGGGTCAGCTACCTTAGATTCATAGGGTGTAGTAGGAGGAGCAGCATTAGGGGGATATCAAGGTCTTGGAGTTTATTCGGGGGAGGTTGAGGTTGGGGTGTGGTATGGTGGGAGAACGGAGGTAGGTAGAGATGGCAATGGTAGTTTCATTGAGTCTATCTGGCATGGTAACTTTCAACGTGGGGGAAAAAACTGTGTGTAAAAGTGGTGGTCAGTGGTTACCAATCTCAGGAGTGTTAGAGGTGTTCAATATGGACTGATTAGGTGGAATGGAGGAGGAGCCAGTGGTTGACGCTGATTTCCTGATGAAAGGAAAGAATTCTTCAAAAAGTTTAAGGTGACCATTAGATACAGTCGCGGCTCTCATGACTCGGGGAGAGACGGGGGGCGGAGAAGGGTTTAAATTTTTTTTTTTTTTAAACTTACCTGACCGGGTCCCATGCCGCCTTCGCTTGTGTGGCGTTTTCCTGGTGCTTTCCAGGAACAGTCATCCTCCCTCCTCTCCCCTAAACCAATCACAACACTGCAATGGCAGCATTGTCATTGGTGTGGACGGTGCCCAGCCGGGCGACTGTAGGGAGGCCATTTGCTCTATGTAGGCTGTATGCAGCCTACATAGAGAAAATGTAGAGTGGGCATGACTGGTTCGGTTGGCCCTAGAGGGCCGATCGAACAGTCGGGGCCCACAACAGTAGGCAAGCCACTCCTCCCTGACCCGTCCGCCTCCAACGAGGCACAGCCTCCAACCTGCCCGAACCAGGCATACCCTCCCACCCGCACCCAACCAGGGATACCCTACCTTCTGCTTTCTTGCAGCGCAAGAAGCAAAAGCATAAAATGGTATTTAAAATACCATTTTATGTTTCGGCTTCTCGCACTGCGAGAAAGCAGTGGGGCGTCGCTCCTCCGCTCTAATGGAGGAGCCGCCCCTGATTAGATACTTGGATGAGGATAATGCCGTTGTAAATTGTGCTGGTGACTGCTGCTTTGCATGCCGAGGAAGAGGCTACCGGAAGCTTGAGTCCATGTGGGATTTCCCTAGTTGTAGAGATCAAGAGCATGGGGATCAAGGCTTGCTTCTATTGTGCGTGGCTATTTGGAAAGTATTGAGATTACTAATAGTCTTTCCTTTGTTAGCACAAAAGTAGGGGTCGTAGACCTGTGTTTGAGGGTGGGATTTGAGGATTCGATATTGTAGGGTCTTGGAGGTTTTTTTGACAGAATCGGTGGGTAAATGATTTTGTGAGCAAATAGGCCCCAAGGTTCTGAGGCAATTTTGGTAGTACTTTGAGTATCCATGTCAGAGTAGCTGGGGGTGGGGGGGTCCAATGTAGGGGGAAGAGAAGGAGTGGGAGGGGTTCGTTGAGTGGACTACTTGTGAGAGGGAGCAAATTTTAAGAGCTCTTACTTAAGGTAAGATGAGTTTTACACAGGAGATCCTAAGCAGATTGTGTCTTAGTAGCCGTGAGGGAGCTAGGGGAGGGGAGGGGAGGCTGAGGATCCAGTTTCGAGTAAGGTACCAGGGATAGATGCTTTGGGGGTGTGCAGCGAGTTTAAAGGAACCTGGGAGCAGGCAAAGTCTAATGCATTTTCCATTAAGGAAGAGGATGAGTTCAGGAGGGAAAGACGTTTCTCACTTTTGGAGCAGAACTCCGTTGATTGAGAGTCTCATGGCACCACCTACTGATGCACAAGAGCCCTGCTTTTTTAATTTTTCGGATCCAGCCTAGCACCTGGGAGTAATTCACAAGATGAGGAATCTGCGGTTAGATAGTATATCTACCAGAAACAGAGTTACTGAAGGTAAGTAACTTTCTCTTTATGAAGTAATAATAGGTATAGGTTGCAAGACTAACCTAGTATTAGTTTGGTACCTGAGGTGAAAACGTTTATTTTTGGAATATACATTCTAGAGACTCGAGTCGGAGAGAGAGATTGGGACTCTGTAAGTAGAAGAAGTTGTTTTATTTAGTGACTTTTGCACTGTTTGGCAAAACATTTTTCAAGTGTTAGCCATCCACATCCTTTTTACCCTGAAGAGTTTCACAAAGATTTATCCAGGGGGACAAAAGTTTTAGGTGGTTCCAAAAGTACTACATGTTAATTTTCATATGGAAAACAACTGTGGCTGCTTTAATAAATACACAAGAAGAATTTGCACCAAGCTTGCATGAGTGTCCGATCAACCTGGTCTACCTTGCAATCCTTTTGTGATATGGGGAAGATCTATCCCTCTTTTTCTTGCAAGCAAGGCAAGAAAAATACATTTTAAAGAGTTACGATTGCTTGGTAAAACATTTCCATTTTTTCGCTGCCATCTTCAAATCGTTATTTCATAATATTCAAATTGAGGGAAGCATGTAAACTAAATACATTTTGTTGGGAGGACAAAATAAATTTTCTTAGTTATAACATCATGATTTCCGTGTCACAAAATCCATGTAGCCATTGTTAGAAGTGGTGGGCAACGAAAATATTTGAATTTAGAAAGTGTGGGGCGGCCCTGTAGATAATGAGAAAACCGTTTAAGTTCAAAAATCAATTTTGGTTTTGATTTTGACGTTGCCCAAAAAAAGTTCTGTAGGGGTAGGAAAAATAAGGTCTGAAAGTAGGGAAATGAGAGGAGATCAAACAATGTCAGAAAAAAACAATTTTGCTGGCAAAAAGCAGCAATTTGTTAATTTGCAACTCTCAATTTTGAAAAAATGTAAATAGCTTTGTTACTTGGAATCTGGTTCTCAATCGTTTCTTATGCTCACTTCTTGTGTGCACACTGCACAACACACATTATCCCTATACATGCTGTGATGATATTGAGCATTTTATGTAATGTCATGCGGTGAACAAAACAAAACCAAAGGGGATGATGGACGGAGTGTTGTACATTGCAAGCACTCACCCCCAGTCAACTGATCTGGGTTTAATCCATCATAATTCTTTAGCTCACTCCGCCACCCCAGTTCAGACATGGCCATATGCAAATCAGTCTGACCCTGTGCCTCATGGGAACAGCCCAGCCCGAACTGCCAAGCCATATCTTCCCTGGACCGGAAACAAGCATCCTGGGACCGGTTTCTGGCTAATCAGCCGTCATCAGCCATGCTAGCTTGAATCCAGTGGCACAGTGAGCAAGGGACCCACGTCCGGGCATACCCTGCCAACTTAGGGCGAACTAAGCAAAACCAAAGGGGATGATGGACGGAGTGTTGTACATTGCAATCACTCACCCCCAGTCAACTGATCTGGGTTTAATCCATCATCATTCTTTAGCTCACTCCGCCACCCCAATTCAGACATGGCCATATGCAAATCAGTCTGACCCTGTGCCTCATGGGAACAGCCCAGCCCGAACTGCCAAGCCATGTCACTGGAATAAAGCTATCCTGGCTGAAGAGGGGTGAAACCCCGAAACCGGTCCTAGGATGCTTGTTTCCAGTCCAGGGAGGACCTGGCTTGGCAGTTCGGGCTGGACTGTTCCCATGAGACACAGGGTCAAGACTGATTTGCATATGGCTGGGTTCAAACTGGAACGGCATGGTGGGCAAAAAAACTATGATGGATTTAGGCCCAGATCTCTGCACTGGGGTGAATGTATGACATTGTTTTGCATTCTGTCCATCAACTGTTGTTTTTGCAATCATGCTTGAGGTGCAGCGTTTTGTGAGGCTTGTGTTACGGTTTATGCAGCTTACCATACTGGGGTCTTTCCATCTCCCTTCGGTAACACTCTTTCTGGTGGACACCTCATTAAATCAGATTCACCACCCTCCCACCTGTTTCTTCATCTTGAGGATGCTGCGACAATTCAAATGGATACCAGAGAGTACTAAGAAAACGGTCACACAGGCCCTGATAAGCAGAAGACTTGATTACAGCAGCACACTCTAATCGGAAATCACCAAACAGCTCCTGAACAGGCACCAAACCATCCAAACGTTGCTGCAAGACTCATCCTCAACCTACCTCGCCGCACCCACATCACCTCATACTTCAAAGAGCTTTACTGGCTCCCCATACTCTAACGCACTCAGTTCAAACTCCTCACAACCATACACAGCATTACATAACGCAGGCCTGCCTACCTCATCAGCCATGTACACTTCCACCAACCTCTCTGTCACCTCTGTTTAGCTGGACTCACTAGCATATGTACCCCATATACACAAAAATAGAGCCGGAGGTCGTGCTTTCTCATACCTCTACTCCCAAAACATGGAAAGACCTCCCATATCACATTAGTCTCCTCATTGCTTCTGGAGTCCTACAAGAAGCTAAAGACCTGTTCCTCAAATGATCTCACCTGGGAGACCGCCACCTACCCACCTGTGAAGCACCTTAATGACCTCACAGGACATTAGCTATACAAATCTATATAAGGTAACTTTTTTTTCACAACCTTTATTTATCGTTTGTAAGAAAGTCACAGCAGGTGAGCAGTCTTGATCAGAGCAAACAGGTGGGACATGTGGTAGAGAACATGTATGCCAATAGGACAGTCTTAGTTATGGTAATGTCAATATCACTGTCAAAGAGTCTGTCATTATGTTAACGGATATATCAGGCCAATTCCCCATCTGTCGTGCCCTCTCTCCCTTCAGGCACATACTGCCTACTCGCAAGCGTGTCAGGATTCAAGAACACAATATATAACTCCCTCCACGCCCTGAGATCATCTTCTAGTTTAGCATCCCTACGACTGGCTTTCATGTGCGCTTCCTCAGTCAGTGTCGACTCGTGCACATCCCTGAGCCACGCATCCATTTCTGGGGTTCACTTCCCATTCCACGTTATTGTGACTCTACGCTTTGCCAACACTGGGAGTATTTGCAGGAGTATATATGCTATTTTGTACTTTTTGCGTTTCCTAACCTGTCCCAGAATGCAATGCTGTGGCATCATCTCCATCCGAAGTCCTGTTCCCCCCTGCACCAATTCCACCACCCAATCCCAGAATTGGTGTACCCCAAGACACACCCATGCCAAATGCAAGAAATCTGCCCCTACTTTGCTGCACCGACAACAATTTTCTGGGCGTTCCGGGTCAATGCGTTGCAACCTTACTGGCGGAATGTATGTGCGATGTAAGAAGTTATAATGTATTAACTTAAAGTGTGCATTGCAGGAAACCGTATGCGTGAGTGCACCCTCTGCTTTCCATATCTGAAAGAAACACGTTAGATTCCTCACCTTAGAATATCCCCATGCGTCCGGCTGGATCCGGAAAGATTTTTCGCCAGCAATACGCTAGGCGTCGTCTGCGGCTCCGCGTCTGTCGTCTACGTCGTGATCGCCTGGATGACGTCGTCGGAGTACTTAGACGCTGCCCTCGTGCGCTGTCGTCCGGTTTTTTTTCCGTGCCAGTAAGCGCCGATCCGGGGAAAATCATACCCTTTAGTTACTTTTTGACTAAACTTTTTTGAACTCTTTTGGTTCCATTCTTCGTCGACCGCAACTCTGGTGCCGATAGGGATGCCTGGCTTTAAAGCTTGTGACTCCTGTCACCGACTGATGTGTCACGGACCACCACCGCCGGTGCCTCTATTGCCTTGGGGCCGACCACGATGCCGAGTCGTGCCTCGACTGCCGGACCTTGACTTCGAAGGCTAGGCGGAAGCGGTCCCGCAAGCTGCTTGAGTTCCAGCAGTCGGCTCCGCGCCGTTCAAGGTCCTGGTCGAGGAGGAGGTCGAGGGACTGGTCGCGGAGCCGCAGCCACCACCGCTCGTCGGGGTCCAAGTCTTCGCGATCCGGTAAGTCAAAGCACAGCAAGAAGTCGAAGAGGAGACATTGCTCTTCTGGCTCCCCTCGGCAGTCGCGCGACTCGGCTGAGGGTTCGGGTGGCACCACCCGCGCGGCTCCGTCGGAGCCGCAGGAGTCCCGTCCGTCCCCATACCCTCCGGTCCCTGGGACTGATGCGACTCCGGCAGAGGTCAGTGCCTTCCTCATGGCCATGAGGAATCTCGCTCCGCTGTCGATGCTTGCCGGCGCGCCTTTGGGCCCCGCAGGCTCGACTGGGAGGCCTAGCGAGCCCTCGGCTCCAGCGCCGTCGTCTACTTCGGTCCGACGCCGCAGGTCCCCAAGGGATCCAGGCCTGGATCCCAGTTGGCGCCGGTCGACCTCATGACCCCTCCGCCGGCGCCGACTCCTCCAGTGCCGCCTTCGGATGACGCCGTTGCCCGGTTTAGACCCGGTCTGGGCCCGGCGTCTGAGCGGCGCCGCCTGGCACCGCACCCGACGCCTATAGGCAGCAGTTTCATCTTCCCCACCGGCTCCGATCATTCCACCTGTATACCAGGAATCGGATGACGGTGGCGACTGGGAGGGGTCTGAGGACCCTCTGGCCCAGGAGGGCCAGTTATCTCAGGACTGGGCAGACGAACTGGGGGATGCCAGTGGTCTTGACACCTCCCTCGACACTGGCTTTATCTCTCCTCCGACCGTGGCTTAGGAGGAAGGTGCTACGTTTTCTGTGGTGCTGCGTAAGGCGGCCAAAGCCCTTGGGCTGGAGCTGCCTGCTATGGCCGTGAGGACTAATCTCCTCACTGAAGTGCTTCAACCGTCAGCAAGCTCCTCGCAGCCTCTGCTGCAGTTTAATGAAGCACTGGTTGACGTTCTGAAGGGCACCGGGTCCAAGCCCTCCACAGTTACCCCTGTGGACCGGAACGTGGCCCGGTGCCACCGCCCTGCACCGGGCGACCCCAGTTTTCTGTCCATGCACCCCACGCCCGAGAGCCTGGTTATCCAGGCCTCTACCTCCCAGACCTCCTTCCCATCCGCTCCCCCGGATCGGGGATCCAAAAGGCTGGAACAGTTTGGAAAGAAACTGTTCTCCTCCCTTAGTTTGGGGTTGCGGTCTATCAACACTGCATGCCTTTTGGACCGTTACTCCCACTCCCTGTGGGATACGGTGGAGGACGTGCTACCTCAGTGTCCGGAGGAGGCCCGGACACGGCTCGCCCAGGCTCTTGCCGAGGGGCGGTATGCGGCACAGCATGCAATCCGATGTGGACTGGACACATCGGACTCGCTGGGCAGGGCAATGTCGACCATGGTGGCGCTTCGTCGCCACGCCTGGCTGCGGTCCACGAGTTTTTCCGGGGATGTCCAGAGCACCCTCATGGACATGCCCTTCGATGGCAGTCGCCTTTTTAACGACAAAGCGGATAGTGCGCTGGAGCGCTCTAAGGACTCCAGGGTGACGGCCAAGTCCTTGGGCCTCTCTGCCCCGCGCCCGCAAACTTCCGCTTTTCACCCCTTTCGTGGCCAAGGAAGGGGCGCCCCCTCACGTCCGCCTAGCCACAGGCCGCAGAACCAACCTCCACGCGGTCGCGGACGTGGACTCCACCGAGGTGGTACAGGGGGACAACGTGCCGGTCCGTCCACATCTACCCCAGCAGCATCCGCCTCAAAGCCCTCCTAGTCCGAGCTTTCAGGCCCAATCCACGCCAGTGGGAGGCAGAGTTCGCCATCACCTGCTCCACTGGCGTTCCATCACATCGGACAAGTGGGTGCTGCAAATCGTCCGAAGGGGCTACTCCCTCCCCTTCGAGGTGACCCCTCCAGCCATGCCACCGAATTTTGGGGGATCACTTGCAACTTCTGCAGGAGGAAGTTACGGCCCTCTTGGCCAAGGGGGCCATCGAGCGCGTTCCTGGTCCAGAAGTGGGTCGTGGTTGTTATTCCCACTACTTTCTGGATCCCCAGAAGGGCAACGGGGGCCTACGCCCTATCTTGGACCTCAGGAGCGTCAACACCTTCCTCCGGAAGGAGAAGTTCAAGATGCTCACCTTAGCTCAGGTTCTGGCTGCCCTAGACCCTGAAGACTGATGGTAGCGTTGGACTTGCAGGACGCTTATTTCCAGACGCTTATTTCCACATCCCCGTCCTGCCGGCCCACCGGCGTTACCTGCGGTTCACGGTGGGCCAAGAGCATTTTCAGTTTACCGTGCTCCCCTTCGGCCTCACCAGTGCCGCTCGGGTGTTTACGAAAGTGATGGCGGTGGTCGCAGCTCATCTGCGCAGATTGGGGGTTCCAGTCTTCCCCTATCTCGACAACTGGTTGTTGAAGGTGCGTTACAACAAACAATTGATGGACGGAATGCTGACAATGCAGACATTCTCCCCCAGTCAAGAGATCTGGGTTAAATCCATCGTTCTTTTGCCCACTACACCACCCCAGTTTAGACATGGCCATATGCAAATCAGTCTTGACCCTGTGCCTCATGGGAACAGTCCAGCCCGAACTGCCAAGCCATGTCTTCCCTGGACCGGAATCAAGCATCCTAGGACCGGTTTCTGGCTGTCAGCCGTCATCAGCCAGGATAGCTTGACTCCAGTGGCGTAGTGAGCACGGTTGTTGAAGGTGGGCTCACCCCAGGCAGTCGTCTCCCACCTCCAGACTACGGCCGACCTCTAGCATTTGCTGGGGTTCTCCATCAATGTGCCGAAGTCGCATCTGAGTCCCTCCCAGAAGCTCCTCTTCATCGGAGCGGTTCTGGACTCGGCGCAGTTCCGGGCCTATCCTCTGGAACAGCGGGTCCGGGATATTCAGGCTCTGATTCCCATCTTTCAGCCTCTATCCTGGGTTTCGGTCAGATTGGTGCTGCGGCTTCTGGGTCTGATGGCCTCCTGCATCCTGTTGGTGCATCACGCCAGATGGCGAATGCGGGCTCTGCAGTGGGACCTGAAGTTTCAGTGGGCCCAGCATCGGGGCAACTTGTCGGACCATGTCTTGATCTCGGAGGGCACGGCAAGACAGTTGCAGTGGTGGCTCACGAACCGCGATTGGGTCAGTGGCAGATCCATATCCCTACCCCAACCGGAGCACGTAGTAGTGACGGATGCGTCCCTCCTGGGATGGGGGGGGGCCCACATGGGATAGGCAGAGATCAGAGGACTCTGGTCTCCGGTGGAGTCTCGGCTCCATATCAACCTTCTGGAGCTGAGGGCGATCCGACTTGCACTGAAGGCATTCCTTCCCTCTGTCTGGGGAAGTGTAGTGCAGGTGTTCACAGAAAACACCACCGCCATGTGGTATTGCAACAAACAGGGCGGGGTGGGGTCGTGGACCCTTTATCAGGAGGCTCTGCGCCTCTGGACATGGCTGGAACATCAGGGCCTCACCCTGGTGGTTCAACATCCGGCGGGCTCTCTGAACGCCAGAGCAGACTAACTCGGCCGCCGGTGCATGATGGATCACGAATGGCGTCTAAACTCTGACGTGGCGCAAGGCCTCTTTCGGCAGTGGGGAGAGCCTTGGTTAGATCTATTCGCCACCGAAGAGAACGCGCAATGTCAGCAGTTCTGCGCGTTGGAGTTTCCAAGGCGACACTCGCTCGGGGACGCCTTTCGTCGCGAGTGGAGGTTCGGTCTGTTGTACGCCTTTCCGCCTATACCACTTCTGCCCCAGAGTGCTGAAGATCAAGCGCGACCGGGCCCAAGTCATCTTGGTGGCTCAGGATTGGGCACGAAGATACTGGTATCCCGAGCTACTCAGTCTATCGATCGATCCCCCGATACAACTGCCTCTTCAGGTGGACCTTCTGTCGCAGCAGCAGGGGACGGTCCTCCACCCGAACCTGTCCAGCCTCCACCTCCATGTGTGGAGATTGAGCGGCGCCAGTTGATGCCATTTGACTTGCCTCCTGAAGTCGGTAATGTTATTCTGGCAGCCAGGCGTCCCTCCACAAAATCGGTATACGCCTGCAGGTGGAACAATTTTGTGGCATAGTGCACAGCAAAGGCTGTGGATCCCCTTTTCGCCCCTCTTTCTGAGGTTCTCCTCTTTCTTCTTTCCATGGCCCAGCAGGGCTATGCTCTAGGCACTCTTAAAGGTTATCTTTCAGCTATTTCTGCTTTCTTACTGCTTCCTGATCAGCCTTCTCTTTTCAAATCCCCTGTTTCTCGCTTCTTTAAGGGCATTACTCACATGTTTCCTCCTGTCCCTTTCGTAATGCCTCAGTGGGATTTGAATCTTGGATTGACGTTTCTGATGTGCGCTCCCTTTGAGCCACTTCATAATTGTCCCCTTCGTCTATTGACGCTTAAGACTGCTTTCCTGGTTGCCATCACCTCTGCTAGAAGGGTGAGTGAGCTCCATGCTCTCTTCTAAGCCTCCTTTCCTTTCTGTCCATCTGGACAAAGTTGTTCTCAGGACTCGTCCTTCCTTTCGCCCTAAGGTGGTAACTGCCTTTCACATCGGCCAGTCTGTTACACTGCCCACCTTCTTTCCGCCTCCGCATCCCTCGAAAGAGGAAGAGAGGCTCCACCGTCTGGACCCAAAACGGGCGCTGTCCTTCTATCTGGACCGTACCAAACCGTTCCGGGTGGACGACCAACTCTTTGTTGGCTACGTGGGCGCTAAGAAGGGGCGGGCAGTGCACAAGCGAACCATCTCTCGGTGGGTCGTTTTGTGTATCAAGGCCTGTTACTCCTTAGCTAAAAAGGAACCTTCTGTAGGGCTGAGGGGCCATTCCACTCTGGCTACAGCAGCGACCACTTCCCTGGGCCGGGGAGTCCCCTTGCGGGACATTTGTCAGGCGGCAACGTGGGCCTTGCTGCACACGTTTTCCAAACACTATATTGCCTGGACAGCCAAGTCCGGAGAGACGGCTTCTTTGGCCGTTCTGTTCTCCAGGACTTTCTGGTGTGATCTTGGTTCGCAGACCCACCACCGGGGTTGGTATTGCTGGGGTATCTATTCTAAGGTGAGGAATCCAACTAACGTGTTTCTTTCAGATGAACAAGTTACTTACCTTCGGTAACAATATATCTGTAAGAAACATTAGTTAGTTAGATTCCTCACCGACCCATCCTCCCCGTTGTGCGATCCGATATCTAGGGTTGAGGTCATCAATTTCAGGGCCCTAGACTTTTTTGGCACCAGTGTCGGTCTCTTGCATGGCTCTGCGTTCCTGGCGTGGAAAGCTATGTACAAGAACTGATGTCAGCGCGCGAGGCGGCGTCTAAGTACTCCGACATCATCCCGGCGATCACGACACCGACTGACGCGGAGCCGCCACCGACGCCTTGTGACGCGCAAGGGTATTGCTGACGAAAAATCTTTCTGGATCCAGCCTGACGCCTGGGGGTATTCTAAGGTGAGGAATCTAACTAACTAATGTTTCTTACAGGTATATCGTTACCGAAGGTAAATAACTTGATCGTCTGGTCATCTAAGGGCTTTGTCATGTCCGCGTCCCATGCAGCCAGCACCTTAGGTGGGAGGCCCGTTGAGTCGACCCTCATGGCATTATATAGATGAGAGATGAGTCTACGCCCTGCTCCGCAATAGAGCATTAGGTCTAGCATTTGCGTTGTCTGCGGAATAGCGCAGTATGTGGGCCATGTTACTTTTACCAATTCTGAAAGTCCAGCGTAATGTAGATAGTGGCCCTGACCCAGCCCAAAGCCCTCCCAGGCCTGCTCATATGAGATGAAGGATTAGCCTGGGTACAAGTCTTCCAAGACTTCACATCGCCCTTCCTCCACACCTGAAATGGCATATTGTCCATCATTTTCCACACCAGAACAAGAATCCATACAGTAAGTTACTAATGAAACGTGGCACGCCTCAGTATGCGCTCCACAAATAACTGCCAGACACTCGCAGTCTGTTTGACTATGTACGGCAGGTCTTCAGGGGTTCCTGCACCCTCTTAACACCATTGGCAGCCTGTCCGACTGGACTCTAAACCCCCCACCCCTGCAGCCTTTTCTCCCATCTGTGTCCATCATCCAGCCACCAAGACGCTTGCTCCTCAATCCGCAGCTTCAACTTGTTCACAGCATTCTACTCTGACCGGCCCAATATATTGACACCAGATCAGAGTTTAACTGCTGGAACACCCGCACAGGAATAGGGCACGCAGAAGTACCACCATCTTGGACACTGACAGTCTGCCCATCAATGAGAGCAACAGGGTTTTCCAGAAGAGCACTGACTACTTCAGAGGTTCAACCACTCTGGTCACATTAAGTTGTAGCGAGTGAGAATCCTCAAGTGCCACCTGTATACCCAGGTTTCTAAAATGCCCCATTTCCCAGCGTAATCCAAGGCAGGGAAGTCGCTCCAAAGGCAAGGCAGTTAAACCACCCAGTGGAAAGAGCTAGGACTTGTGCCTGTTAAGACGCAGTCCAGGGCAGTCACCAAAGTTCTCCAGGAGTTGCAACAGCCTAGGTACCGCCTCACGAGGTGAGGCAATTTAGAAGAGGGCATTATTTGCATACAATGACACCACGTGGCATCACCTCCTCCGTCCAGATGCTCCACCGCTCCGATGTAACATACCCTAACAGAATACGCTGGCGTATAAGAATGTTGGTATCAATACTGTTGTAATACTGTTATCTCAGAAATCAGAATCACTCAGTGACTCAAAGTTCAAAATGCCCTAAAACAATCCTGATTTTAGGAAGCCTCTCTCACCTTACAGAAATGGAGTAGTGGAATAATACTATCATGAATTTGCAAGCAGGCATAATAATTTATAGCATACTGAACAGTCCACATTTTTAATGAATTTTCCCAACTATCATGCAGCCTCATTATTTAGATTATCCTTCAGATTAACTGTGATTCACAGTAAATACATTGGGCTTTAGTTAGAATGTATCTTGGGTGCTTAGTTGCCTTTCAGCAGATGGTGTTGATATAATGGGATATACTATATGTGGTGGTGATTAGCACATTTTATTCTAGTTTTTGTATTCTCTGGATCCACCTAGGCACAACTTGTAGGAAACTATACAGCCATGAGCTCTGATTATAAAATTGTGGCTCAACTAAGTTTCACCAGTTAGTAATTGTTCTCATGCAGGTAAATTTTAGTCTGATGAAATGTTCTTCCTGTGTGTATATTAGCTTCTGTTTTTCTTATTATTGTGTGTTATACTTAAATTATTCTTTGGGCATTTTACTAGACTTTTTTGTGAATGTTGAGTAGCAGTTTAAATACCTGAAATGTAAATAAACGCACCTCTTTCCAATTAGTTTTCTTAAAAGAGGAATGGTAACAATCAGTTGGTACAAGTTACATACCATTGTGCTCTTGTATTGTAGTCCTTAATTCTCCTTTCATGTAGTTGAAACTCACCCACCGTTCTGTCGGTACCTTATATATAGTCTGAAAAAAAAGAATTGATGGTGGCTGTGCAAGTAAATTGGCAAGCCTCACGTGACGTTGTACCAGACTCCCACAATATGTTTCCAGTCTTGGTGTCTTGGAACTACCTACAAGCATGTCAGAATGGCTCATTCAAACTTAAAAGTTAAATGATATAGCTTTCCTGATGCTGAATATTAAGAATTCACAAAGGCAACTGTTTATTTATTGTGCCTTAAGTTATTGTTAGTTTTGTATGTCTGAGATACATGGCATCTGAAGTCTACATAAAAATAGCCAAACATCTAAGAATAGCTTTCCAAATAACTAGTTTTATTTAAATGTGTTCTTCATTTACATAGTTTCTTTACAGCTTCTTACACCAACAAGAATTTGTGCTTTTAGTGTAACTTAATCATTTTTTTTTATATCCAGGAGTATGCCATTCCTGTAGGGTATTTATTTTCCTGATCGTTTCATTGCTAGCTATTTTCTATATGCAAGTGGCTAAACCTTCAATAAGTGTTTCTGTTAAAATATATCAATGTTGTTTGTCCCTTGTTAGTTTGCCACCTTTTAGACCAGGAGCGACAGCAACACAATCAATTGAAACACACTTGGCAGAAAGCAAATGACCAGTTCTTGGAGTCTCAGAGACTGATGATGAGAGACATGCAGCGCATGGAGATAGTTCTGACTTCTGAGCAACTCCGTCAAGTGGAAGAAAAGAAAAAGAAAGAACAGGTGATGTGAATGTCAGATGTTTAACTTTGCTTGAGGAGTCTGTTCTGTCTCCTTCAACTAAAGTTTTAGCGAAGTAATGTACTCCTTATAGTGCATCCTGGTGCCTTACTTGCCATTTAAAATCACAGCATAGCAACACCAGCTCTCTCAATGTCATATTTAGTGCAAACTGACCCTGAAGGAGTCTCAACGTCATAGGTGCTAATCGGATAACCTATGATATAGTCTATGATATAGTCTATGCAATGCGTTTCCTGATTGCGAAAAAAAATCAAAATGAATGTATAGTGCCTTATCTTCCTCCCCTCTTCAGCCACTCCTTTGCTTCCCACCAATTCTTGCCTCTCCAGCAAGCTCCATCTGTTAAAGACCCTGAGCCAGGGCAATACTACCTCGCCCCCTGAATAGGATAGACCATTTCAAATTACCTGGAAGAGAATAGAATTATAGAAGGGTCATAGTTAATTACGGGGATATTTTTCACTGTGGTGTTCTGAGTGACATCAAATAGATAATTTGAGCTTTGCTCTCGTTTTTTATGATGTCACTCAGAACCCTGGGTGGGGGATGAAGCCTGTGGCAGAGGAGTTATGGGGGGCGATACATAACATGGGCTTTGTTAGGTATCCCTGTCCCAAAGGTGTAAAAACAAAACTTACCGTCATCCTTGACCAACACCCACCACCTTCTCTGCCTTCCTTCCCCCGTAGCTGTGCTTTCTGCTTTCAGTCAAGGTAGAGAAGCAGCGCTGCGCGGCCAGGCTCTCATGGAGGCCTGTCACCCTGGCCTGGGAAACCTTTGAAATCGCACTAGGGAGTAACCAGTTTTGTAATCAACTGTTGCTAAGTCATAGCAGTGGGTTATAAGCTCCAGAAACTGAAATAAACAATAGAGGCTCTCTGAGAGCCAATATAACAAGTGCAGATACGTTGCCTCTAGTGCCAGGAAGGAAGGTGATCTGAATTCCAAATATTATTCCCAGAAAATCCAGCCTCTCTACTCTGCAGAGGCTGTTTCAGAAGAGCCACATGTTACTTAAATAACAAGTGATAGAAAGATTGCCAAGGTCTGAAAGTAACATGTGAAGGTGTAAAAGTATTTTCTGGTTCACAAAAAAGGTGCAACAAAATGTAATGTACATTTTGGACCCAACACAAGCAAACCAGAGGTTGAAGAAAGAATCTGTAAAGATGTGTGCTATTGACCTCTAAAAACAAATTCAGATTTGTATTCAGAATGCAAATTTCATATTCAGTGTCCTGCCATTTAGCCTCAGGAACAAATACATGGACATTCATAGCGGAATATCTCAGAAGAATGACATTTGTTGTGTACTTTGATGGGTGATTACTACGTTTTTGCAGTAAGTTCAATGAGTACAGTATATCGGTACTACTACAGTTAAGTAACACTCATTTAAAGCTAGTTCTGAACATTAGCTACTGCAAGTCATCATGTCTGCTACACAGGAGGGGTGCTAGATCCAAAAGAAACAAGAATGTATCCTTCAGGAAGAGAGTTACCAGAAGTGCCAGTCTCTGTGATCTAACACAGTGAGTAACCTATTGTTCAGGGTTGGTGACCTCTTGCATATTTAAAGTACCTAGCACACAATGCAAAATAAGACTGATGCATGGAGGAACAATTATGTCATTGCATAGATCACAAGGTCATTGTTTTTCCAAAACAGTCTTCCGATCGCTATAAATGTGCCTTGTGCATACCATTTTGTCATATTGGGAGACTGTCAGTAAGTGATCAAGGATGCGCACCGCAAGTAGAACACCATTGCATAGTATAAATTGTCTAAACATCTTACTTTGTATCTTGCCATTAAAAATATGCAGTTGCAGATCCAAGAATTCTACATTTTTACAATGACAATTAATTCTGAATGTACATTACATGTATTGGCATTTAGGAACATATGGTCGACAGACGATTGTTCCTTACTACCAGTCCATATCATAAGTTTGTGTTTTGTTCAGCTCCTGGCATGTCTGCTCCAGGCATGCTCCATTTAATAACGTCCATTGAAAAGGTTGGCATAGGAGTTGGCATACGTGTAGCCTATTGTAGTGCCCTGCTGTTGATGGTGCATCTGGTTGTTGTGCAGAAAGGCAATTTTAGATAGACTGATGTCCACTGTTTTCAGTACCATGACCATATGTTCATAAACGAGTGGGTTTGCGGAGCCCCAAACACATTACTAAACTATTGTTCCAAATGCTTTCTTAAAACCGGTATATCAACATCAGATTTGTTAAGTATGTCCTCACTATAGTGTATAAAAGCAGGTAAATTGCATACAGAGTACTGAAGTTGACTTTGACATATTCTGCTGAAAATTCCATAGCAAAATTGATTCCAGATATAATCCATCTCCCCAGGGGAAAACCTGCTTTTTTTTATGCACTTTAGGAAGGAAGTACATGCAGGGAAAGTCTACGGTTGGTGACGTGTAAATATCAATATTCAGCCTTGATGCGAAGATCCTTCTCTTTCTAATCCAAAATGTTCATGTTAATATGTAGTATTATTTGTATCAACTAGTTTTCCATTGCCCTAGCTTTTAAATTTTTTTTACAAACTTTATTGATCACCATAAATAAATTGCAGTGTCTCTCTTCCGATGCATATGGTGTTTTTCTGTTTACTTTTTTATACCTTCGTATACAAATATCGATGTTTGTACAGACTAAGATCGAGTCTTGCATAACAATATAACATAGTACAGTCAATATACTTTAGATGACAGTGAACTCAAGCATTGAAGATGTGACAAAATCACTGAAGGTGAATGCATACGATAATTTGAAATATTTCGTCAACGTAAACTCCCTCCCTCCCTCCACCCTCCTTCCTGGTCTGCCGTTTCTTATGTGAGTGTGTCGGCCTAGGACATCAAGAGGATATCATGTTCTGTTCAACCATTGCCCTAGCATAACATAGTATACAATAGCTGTCTATCAATCTCAGCAATCTAATCATTTCGATTTAAAATAACATTTTGACTTTTATCAGCTTATCTGATAACAATGCTGTTGTCCTGATTCAAATTCCACAGTGCTAGATTTTCTTTCAAAGTTAAATGTTTTTTCTGATTGTTCAAATTTAAATACCTTTTCCTGCACATCTGTAAAATATTTTTTTTTTATTCATTTACAAAAAGTTCAAAATAAGCAGTGCATAGCCAATGCCATGAATGATCTCAGATGCAAAGTTTTACACAGTATGTAAAATCAGAAGATATTCTAAGTCTCAGTGGGCAGCAAAATTATAAGAGAATCGGGCAGCATCCTTAGCAGCACAGGGAAGCTCAGGAAATCTCTGGCTCACACCTAATATCAAGGGGTTCTTATTCACAATTCTTGCATAGTAAATTGTGAAAAACTCCAAAATCATTGTGGTGTGAGCAAAAGTATCATTTCTTTAGCAAATCAGAACACATGAATGATACACTTCAGGTGTTTAACACATAAGCATTATCCCAATTCTGAGAAAAGTATTAAATACCCTGTATGCGGTCACCGAGAGATGTTTGAACAAATATTAATTACTTGGACAATAAAACTTTCTCCCAGTGAATGAACACAGTGAATACATTGAATAAGAACAGAAACTTGTTGCATCTTACATCCGCACCATAACAAGTTCAACACAAGCAAGGCAACTACTGCAGTGGAAATAAACTGTTGTGTGATCAACAAAACGGTCCTCTGCAAAGCCCGTGAGGAGAGAATGTGGGTGGAGGGGAGGAAGCCGGAGCGAGTAACAGAGATGGTATCCATCTTGTTCGAAATGGAGATTAATTCAAACATGTGGCCTAATTAAAATGCATTAATAATTTCACTTCTGTACATCAAATGACATGTTTCAATTGCAATTTTATTATTCATATATATGACGATTTTCCAACTTAACAGCTCCTTCATTTACGGAAACGGACTCCAGTTTCTTTGTGCTTGATTTATTTAGTGCAAAAATGCTGCCATGACGCGTTTCGGGCTTTGCAGCCCTTGATGTTAATATTAGTGGACAAAACTATAAAGGAGCCACAATCATGGCAAATATTATTATCATTATTATTGTTATTTTTTTTTTGTTGAAGTTCTGCATGTTACATGCAAACATTGTAAGTTATTTTAGTCAATTAACCAAACATAACAACGCTTGGCATTAAATAGGTACAGTGGTGCATACGTTCGGATAGGTCATTATACACAACGTGCGAAGTAGTATATGGTGTGAGCCAATACATCACAGTATAACTATTTATCCGCGTCAAAGTGGCGCTGCATTGTGGTGTGAGCGTAGATATTGCAATAGAGGTTCCCAAATGTCCTTTGGCCTAGAAGCAGTTGGCAGTTCTTCAGCATACAAATCCAGGGTCTACAGGCAATATACCATATCCTGTAACCACTTGGTAGTGGAGGGACACACACACGACTCTCCCAGGACATGGCCACCCTGCGCTTGGCTAGCAATAGCGCTATTTTAACAAATCTGCACAGCATTCCTTTCAAATGCGGCACCAGGCCCAGTAGGCATACATGCAGGGAGCATTCCAAAGCCAGGTCGGTCATGTCATGTAACATGGCGATCACAGCTGTCCAATACCCTGCCACCTTCCCACATTCCCATGCAAGGTGCCAGAAGTCCACACCCAAGGCACTGCACCGCTTGCATCTGTCATGGTCTCTAAGACCACATTTAAAGAGTTTATATGGTGTATGGTAATCTTGGTGTATGTACTTAAAGTGGATTATCTGTAAATTGCCATTCGATGTGAGTGCCTGGGTCAACTGGCAGCAACACTCCCAGTCCTTCTGTGTAAGTGGTGGATCCATTTTCCTATTCCAGTACTCCATACTCTTGCTTGGAGTCAACGGAGTATTGTCTCTGGCAGCTTGATATAGTTTAGTCACTAGTTTGTCTTGTGGGGCTGGCAAGAATTGTATGCAGGGGTTGAAGCGTCGGGGGTTCCGTCGGGAACGATGGGTAGTGTGCCTGTAATGCCGTCCGACCCCTATGCATGGTAAAAACAAAGAGAGGCGTTTGAGTACCTAGTTGAGATCAGCCTGCTTCAAAAAACTACAATCCGGGAAGATGTCCTGCATTTTATCAATGCTAGCTAATGTTAAAGTGCGCATGACACCCTTCTCATGTGTGACTGATAGATCCGAATGTTGTGCCAGTGGCATAAGTAGGGAGTAGAACGGGAGTTTACCCGCCCTACGACCCAGCGCCTGCCAGGCAGCAACAGCGGCATTAACGGAGTTGATTTCTGAGCGAGGTATGCCCCTTCGCGTGTGGGTCAATATGGAGCTAAGGGGCATAGGGCGCGCGTCCCCATCATCCACAGCCACATGTGGAATGAAATCATGGGTGCAAAACCAGTAGTCGGCAAACTGAGGCTGTGCACATAATACAGGCGCATGTCAGGTACACTGAACCCACTTTGCTGTAATCTAAAGAGAGGGTCGACAGATTTACCCGTGCTGGTTTACCCCCCCCCCCCCCCCCCCCCCCCCCATATCAGTTTTGATTAGAAGCGTTCGAAACGTTTTGAACAGTGTTGTAGGGAGAGATATGGGAATGGTGCTAAAAAGTGAAGAAACTTAGGCAAGATAATCATTTTTATAATTGACATGCGATCAGCCAGTGACATCGGTATTTGTACCCATCGATCAACTTGGTGTTCTAGTTTTGTGCATGCAGTACCGTCGTTTTCGCGGATCACCAACTAAGGGTCACGATGGACCCATACGTCGAGGTATTTTACGGGCTCCTCTGACCATAACAGCGGAAGTTCCAGCACGTGGGGAGATGTGGAAATCTTAAGCAAGACAACTTATGATTTAGACCGGTTAATAGTGATGCCAGAGAATCGCCCAAATCAGATGTATTCTCTAAGTATCTGAGACAGAAAAGTCTGTGGTTCCCTCACACAGAGGAGCAGGTCATCCCCATAGAGTGATATGATCACTGGGCGAACTGCAACGCTGCTGCCCTATGACGCTGTCGATTGATACAGGCGAACGGCTCTAGTGTCATCACAAATAGGAGTGGTGAGAGGGGGCAACCCTGCTGAGTGCTAAAATTACAATGTTGAGATGGACAGAAATCCAGCCCTTTGCTTGAAATATATATTTCTCAATTTTCTTCTAATATTCTGTTTGACAAATGTATGATTACAAGTTGGTTACCCATAATACTATTCACTGGGTCCAATGTTTCACTTGCTGGCATTGACGTGACACCATTCACCAGTATGGGAACTGTATTGTATCTTAATTCAGGATTTTCTTTGATTAAAAGCACGCTTGCCCCCGATTCTTCCTGCACTTTCTGTCTTTCCATTTCCTGCATCCACTGTGGGTTTGTTCTCCCCGTTGAGGCTTGTGTCTCATACGGAAATGCATGACCTAGTCCAAAAAAGAGGAACATTGTGGTTACAGCTCTTTTGTTCATATTGATTTCACCCTCCTTTCCTGCTATGGATAATCAGTGAGCTACTACTACCTATTTATATATCACCTGTATTTCTCCTGTTTTCTTATCTTTAGGTAATTGTATCTCGTCCTATTTTCAAGGAAAAGTAAATAGTCATCTGTCTCTAGAATCGTTATTCCTATTTATTTCATTTCACGCTGATGGTTCTGTATAACATTTTTAGGTTCTCTCAACTTTTCCCAGTTGCCATCTTTTAGGTTCATTTCTATCATTTCTTTTTCTAACTTGTAATTTTCCATCTTTATTTGGCTGACCTGTCTGTCTGCATGTTTAATCAAAATGCAAATAATTATGTATGATGCATTATGTAGATTATCTTCCCATTCCTTCAGTACATCATCTTCCAATTCATCAAACCTTGGAAAAATAAGAATTTGCAAATCTGGTTGTAGAGAAGGAATCTCCTGCAAGTTCTTTTCTGGTATTAACCAAATGTGACCTCTTTGTGGTACAAATACAAGTATATAATTAATCTGATAACACATGGGGTTCAGATAATGCCACTGAGTAAACCAAACAATTTGCCAATAACAGATATGGTTAAACGAGAACCACATTCTCTGGGCAGTCCTTTGTAGTGCTCGGTGCAGTGCCAACCAGTACCTAGCTGTAATAGATTCCGCTTCTCGTGTTTCCAATCCAGTCTAATCTGGAAGTAGCCCTACTGGGGCAAACCAAAGATGTATAGTTGTCTGATAATTTTGTAAGTCAGATCAGGGTTTAGTATTTGGAAGTGTTTGGGAAAAGAGGGCAGGGGGATTCAGTGGTCCCAACTGTCAGTCAATTAAAGAATGTAATAACCAAAGCAGTTTAGAAACAACTAAGGGAAGTTTATTAACCAATAGTAACAGAAAAATCAATGAGAAATGATAACGAAAATGGGTCCTTGCATTGGTGATGTTCCTTAAGCAATTTAGCTGCTAATTTATTACATGAACAAAACCAATAATAGCCTGTCAGATAAAATTTCCTAAGCAACTTGCTCAATAGATTCAGATGGTAAATTTAGAAACATTTAGCTCACAAAAATTATTTTAAGAGAAATGTCCACAAGAGGTTCCCACCAAACATAGAATATTCACTAGAGGGCTTCCATTGACCATATTGAGTTTGCCCAGTGGTGCTGTGATGGGGAGAGGTTGTTCATCGTCTTGGCAGATGCATCATGTTATCTTGGTCGTGATATTACAGGCTTTCCAGTTGTTTTGCAGTTCTATTTTACTGCACATTGATATAGGAATACTGCGGGCAGATGCTTTGGATGGATTGTAGCTGTAACAAAATTGGTGACAGTCCAAAATTCACATTCTTCTTTGCTCTGCATTAGACACCAGCAAGAAAAACTTAGTCTTGCCTCTAAGAAGTATCTAGCTGCATTATTTGTGTTCTTTTGAATCACAGAGCTACCAGGTCACATCATACTTTTGACAAATGAGTCTACCCATAGCAGGTACGGAGAGCAAACAGTTGGCAAAACTACCTTAGTGGTCCAAGTCTAAATATGGTAGCCATTTGGCCTCTCTAACAACTTCTCTTCTTTCAGGAATCAGGACAGTCCTCAATTTCCAAGTCTGACATTTGTTCATTGGGTCCCGTGTGGCAGGTACTGGTGTATGCTGGGTTTGGATTTGGGACCTTTCTAAGTCTCACTGGCTGTTTTTAGTTTAGTAAAGTTGTATTCACTTTTCCAGAAAAGAAGAATTCAAATAACAAAGTTAATTCCACATTCCCTTCCCCAACTACATCACAGCTGTGACTAAACCATCCCAATAACCGCTTCTCCTGTGCTCTTTTTACCTTTTTTGTGTTCCACACTAGATAAATCTTGATATGGTTACATAAACAAAGCATCATACGTAGTTCTCCATCAACATCATGGCAAGAATATATCAGCAGCGCTTTGTGCCATCTGAAAAGTTGAAGTCTCTACTATGTAGGACGGGTGTGTCCCTTGAAATATTCACCAGAAAGTGGAACACAATACACCTCACTTTGCCAAATTTCTTCTCTCCAGGAGACATGCCACCTTCTCCAACCCTATGAGGTACCACTCCAATGAGCCTGGCACTTGGTGCCCCGTTGACTCAGCAGTGCCTGTTTTCCTGTCTGTTAAAACCGGGTATGACACCAACTTAACACTCCCCGCCTGACATTCAGCCAGTGGCGAAATCAGCTCAAGAATTAGCTGCTTTTGCTGCTGGTGGAACCTGCATCCCAGTAACGTTTACTACAACCCTCAAAACTTGAGCCCAAAGCCCATGTAGGTGAAGGCAGTGCCAAATATTACAAGGCAAAAAGCTTTGCTTCTCAAGCTCCCTCCCAGTTCTGACTTACTTATTTAACTTCACCTATACTGCATTTTAAGGGCAGTCAATTATCCCTACATGTGCCTGCTATTAGTCGCCCCAAGAATAACACCAAGAGTCTGCAAGAGTCAAGGGAGAAGCACAATAAGTGCACCTGAAGCTTCTCAACATCTAGACACTCCTGCCTTAAGGGAAAGATCACCCATTCAGCAGTCTCAGCACCTAACTGTCTTCGATATCTGGCTCAGACCATGTGCTGAGCTTTGAGCCGATGCACCCTATCTCCCCAGGCCATCTTAAACTGTGAAGCAGGTGTCAACCTTTAAAGAGACCATACTTCAGATTTCTAAGATCATTCCTGCTCCCACTGATATGCCTTCCATCTTCCTGGACCTATTGTGCCTCTAGTCGGACTTCTACTGGGGAGAGATCTTCTCTGGTGCTGACTGACTCTCTGTAAAATCAGCCTTTTCCAACAACGTTGCTAGGCCATACCTCCATCCCTATTTTGCAGGCCCTGCCTCCTGGTCCTCTGAGCACCAGCTTTGAGTCTGGCAGCACCGGCTGTGCATCAGCTATGGACTCTGACTCAGAGCCATCTTTAGCTGGGGCCTGTCCAGTATTGAGATGCACACTACTAAAGCAAATACTGGGGATAAGTGCTCCCTTCTAGTTTCTCTGATCTGAACAACAGTGCTTCCAGAGGATAGGGGACCTTTTTGGATAGGTTTTGGATGCCATAAAAAGTCTTTAACTGGTCCTACTTGATGGGATGTCTACGAGGCCCATAATTTGCTTACACCTCATGCGGATTCTTTTTGTTTTTTCTCTATTTGCAAAATTCACGTGGCTTACATACCTATCTGGAGTCTGCTCTGAGTACATCTCATCTTTAGAACCTCCTATGGAAGAAAGTCCTCTTTTACGATTGTGGTTTGTAGAGTCACACAAGTCCTGTAATTACCACTACTATCAGAAGAGACTAAGTATAACCTCACAGAAATGTTATAATCTGAGCCGTCAACCCTTGAGCTGCCTTTTTTTTACAGTGTCTTGACTGACTCAGTCTTGGCTGCTTGGTCAAAACTATTTTCTGTTCCTGTTATCAGCGGCCCAAATGTGCGACGTCACAGTCCAGTGCCAGATGATACAGACGTTTTGACTCTGCATTCAACACTGCAAAGCATTGAAGTATAGGCATCCATAAGTTAAGTTCACCAGATTTCGTTGCCTACCTCTTCTCCAGAGAGCGAGTCAAACAGAATTGGCAGTGTGTGCAATATCAGATCCTCTTCTATCAGTTTAGCAATAGGCTTCCTGAATGCACTGTTTTTTCTTATGTTGCACACACATTCGGTGTTCCAGCTATGGGTAGCCCTGCCATTATTTAGACAACATACCTATATACTTGTGTATAAGTTAGGTTCACCAGATTTCATTGCCTACCTCTTCTCCAGAGCGAGTCAAGAAGAATTGGCACTCTGGGCAAATACAGATCCTCTTCTATCAGTTAGCAATAAGTTACCTGAATGCACTTTGTTTCCTTGTGTCGCACACACATTCAGTGTTTCAGCTATGGGCAGCCCTGCCATTATTAGGCAACATACCTTCATGATTGTGTATATCTGCCCTCGTGGTTGTGCGTGCTTGTGAGTGTACTTGCCTGTCTGTGTGTATCGAAAATCTGTTTGTTGAAGTCACTTTAACCTTTTACAGCAGAACAATTTACACTTCATTGAATTTCCTGAACAAGTAGGAGGTCAGAATGCTACTGACTTCTTAGCAAAATGGTTGACATCCATATTACCTATAGGTACATTTTCAGCCTGCTTTGTAGTAGAGCGGGCCCACAGAGCCCTAATGGCAAAAACACCATCCCAGGCCCTCGCAAAACCCACTCTGGAGGAATGATACTCAAGGAGGCTAGATTCAAAGGTATATCACAGTATGACTCAAACATTAATATTCCCAGGAGGCCTAGTCAGAGAAGATGGCCAGCAGGACGTAGCTTGCAGAGCTCCCATCCTGGCTCGTGAGGATCCTGAATAATCCGTCATGATGGCCGCTCGTGGAGTCCTTCCACTGATCGGCTTACCTGTGGAGCTGAGGGCGGTGTTTGAGGGACTCCGCAGGGTTGCCGGTGGCCTCTGTGCCGCTGTGAGTGGACTGCTGCTGTGAGGCGGCCTAGAGGTGTTTGTGGCCCCCACTGTGTTCATTGCACTCAGGGAGCCACTGCGTTGATTGCTGTTGCTGATGAGCCTGCACCGAGACAACCCCTGAGTGGCATGACAGGAGCGAAAAGTTGGTGACAGAAGCTGACACTGGAGGCGTTCATGTGGGCTCCATTTTGGGAGCCACATATGGGCCGGACCTCAGGTGATGTGGTGCAGTGAAAGGGGCAGAGTCTGAATCCCGTAGTTGGTGCTGAGGGGCAACTGTGGCCGGAGGATTCAGATGATGACTGCCGGATTACGGCCCAGATCTCTGTACTGGGGTGCATGTTTGTCAGTGATCAGCATTCTGTCCATCAATTGTTCTTTTTGCATTTGTCACCCCGAGTGGGACGGGTACGCCCAGACATGGGTCCTGTGCTCTGCATACAACTAGTCAAGCGAGCCTGGCTGATGAGGGGTGATACCCTGAAACCGGGACTAGGATGATTGTTTCCGGTCCAGGGAGGACCTGGCCTGGCAGTTCGGGCTGGACTGTGCCCATGTGGAACAGGGTCAAGACTGATTTGCATATGACTGAGTTTAAACTGGAATGGAATGGGGAGCATCAAAACAATGGATTTAGGCCCAGATCTCTGTACTGGGGTGAGTGTTTGACATGGATCAGCATTCTATCCATCAGTTGTTATTTTTGCATTTGTCACCCCGTGAATGCGGAAGCCAAAAGGTCAATGGTGCAGTGCCTTAATCTGCTAGTGCTTGGAGAGTCTGAGGTGCGAGTCTCTCTCCAGTGAAGAACACCGGTGCTACACGCTGCCTAACATGCCCCGTGCGGCAAGCCCCTGTGGTGAGGACTACAGCTACTCAGCCATGTGGCTGCACAGTCTCCATCTCTGGAGAAGTAGCTGGCTTGTACCCGCCGGCCCTTGCGGTGGGGTTGAGGAGGCCGCAGTGATCCATGATGTAAGTGAGCCAGGGTACTGGTGTTTTGGGCTGCCAGCGACAGCTATAGCTGGTGGGCACTATCATGAGCCGCTGTTACGCTGGGGGTGCACCTGGTTGCTGGTGGTGGTGCGGGGGCTCATATTGTTTATAAGTAGTCGTCTGCATTACAGCCTCTAGCGAGTAGGACGTTGCTCCTCCTTCCCCTCTACCCTGAGGACAGGTGGCCTAAGAAATACTGCAAGGCCTATCTGCTGGGGTGTGATGCTAGGGTGTGACAGCCCAGTTTTCATGTCGGGAGATGCTGATACCCTCGGACCGTGTATTGGCTGTGAAGCCTCCCCCCTCCCCCCCAGCGTGCTGAGAACTTGGGCCCTGTGGCTCGGACGGCTCGGCCTAGGACAGGTGGCTGCCTAAGGGAAATAACCAATGCACTGGGGATCAGCTGGCAGCACAGATGGCTATCACCCATACAACTGAAATGTTGTAGCGAAGCAGGTGCAACAACTGGTTTTACAAATCCTTGAACCCTGCATTAACTTGGGCAAATATTCTGGCATCCTCCCATGGTGGCACTATAATTTGCAACACCTTCACACAAGGAGGGGTCCATTCAGGAGCTGTGTGCCCCGCAGATCCTAACCTGGGTAAGGATAGACTGCAAAGAGTGGCCCAGCAAGCTAAGATGGACCAATTCACGGCCCCAGGGTCAAGTACGATGGCCAGTCCCCTGCTGCAGGACCTGGTGGAAAACCCTCGGGACCCGCAGTGTCCAACAGTTGCTCAGATGCTTGCCTCCATTGAGCCCTTGAGTGCTGGAGTCCAGGCAACGATAAAGACAGTCTCCCAGGACATTGACCTGCGGAGGTTGGACCTCTGCAAGGTGGCAGAGCTACCCTGAGCCAGGGAGTGGGACTCAATTAATATTTGTAACGCACAGCTTATCACCCATGAGGGTATCAAGGAGCTAGGATTCTGGGCTCAGTCTAAAAGCCAGGTCTTGAGTCTCTTCCTGAAGTCAGCCAGCGAGGGTGATATTCGGAGGTGGAGGGGAAGCCTGTTCCAGGACTTAGCGGCAAGGTAGGAGATGTAACAGCCTCCGCTATGGCTTCAGCGGATGCGCAGCATCTGGGCCAGGGAGGTGGAGCGAAGGCCTCTAGATGGTTGTTGGTTCATATATCCTGGTCCTTGGTCGTAAAGGGCTTTGTAGGCATATGTCAATATCTTGAATTGGTATTTTTTCTGAACGAAGAGCCAGTGGAGGTTCCTGAGGGGAGGGGTGGTGTGGGTCTGTTTGGGCAGGTTAGGGATAAGTCTGGGTGATGAGTTTTGTATCGTCTGGAGTCTTTGCGCGAGTTCTGTGTTGGTTCCTGTGTACAGTGTGTTGCCATAGTCCAAGTGGCTGGTGATTAGGGCTTATGTGACTTCTTCTTTGCCGATGGGGAGCCATTTGAAGGTTCTTCGGAGCACGCTGAGGGCATGGAAGAAGAGAGAAGAGACTTTGTTGATCTGTTTCATGGTAGGTTTGCTGTCCAGGACGATGCCAAGGTTGCTGGCGTCGTTTGTCGGTGTAGGAGTGGGTCCGAGTTCGACGGGCCACCAGGTGTCGTTCAAGAGGAAGGCATTGTTGCCAAAGATCTGCACTTCGGTTTTGTCAGTGTTGAGCTTCACAGAGTTGGCCTTCATCCAGTCGGCAACATTTTTCATGCAGTTGTGGAAGTTGGTCCTAGTGGTGATGGGGTCTGCTGAAAGGATGGTCTGGTTATTGTTGGACAGGATGTGGTGTTAAGATAGTGTGTTCTGACTGTCGGCTACAGGTGTCAAGTAGGTGTTGAAGAGGGTGGGGCTGAGGGATTAACCTATAGGGATGCCGCAGATAGTGCTCTTGGATTCCGAGGTGAAGGGAGGTAGTCGGATTCTCTGTGTTTGTCCCGTGAGGAACAATGCAATCCATCTAAGTGCATCTCCCTGGATACAGATCTGGTGCAGTCTCTTGATTAGTGTGTAGTGGGATACGGTGTCAAACACTGCGGAAAGGTTGAAGAGAATCAGGGCAGCCGATTCTCCCCTGTCGGGTAGGGTGCGGATGTCGTGGTATGGCTGTATTTTACTAGACCTTAAGATCGGGTCCAATGTGTATCCTGCTCTGTCTGTGCAGTATTTGACCAGCTTGGTGAGGCGATGTTGTCCATGCGCTCCAGGATGTTGGAGTTAGTATCTGTGGTGTCGTCCAGGTAGAAGTTGAGGTCTCAGAGGAAGATGCAGTTCTTGGACTGGGTGGCAAGTGGGGAGATGAAGTCTATGATGGCGTTGCAGAGGCCGGTGCGTGGTTCTGTGGGTCTGTAGGCGAGGATGCCTTTGTTGGTTGTTCTGTTGTCGGTGTGGAGTTGGAAATTGAGGTGTTCCATGATCAGTGTGGTGTTGTCTTCGGTGGTGGTGCTGCCGATTGTTTCTTTGTAAATGATGGCGATGCCCCATCCGTGTTTTTGGGTGCAGTCCTGGTGTGGCACCTTGTAGCTGTTGGGCATAGCAGTGGCGATGTCAGGGGTGGAGAGAGGGTTGAGCCTAGTGATAAAGGTCATGTCGGGCGAGGGTGAAGATGGTGTCCCATCTTGGCGTATTTGCAGAGAGATCAGGCGTTGAGGGCCATCCCTAGATCCACATTCACAAAATTTAATAGCCCCTGTGTGTCCCTAATGTGGGCTGGTAAGAGGAGCAGGGTTAAATTGGATATCGAGCTGGGGGGGTCTGGGGTTGCTGAATCTTCTATTGTATTATTTTGCGAGCGAACTACAATATGAACTAGAGAGGACCGAATGTTGAAAAAGTCCTGTTGGTCATGTGGGGGACGGTTATGGATCTACCTTGGTGTCTTATGCAGGGGGTGGAGGAGTTCCATCTACACACCCCTTTATTGTCAAACTGGTGACAGTGGCCTGGGAACATACATTGATCCCGGTATTGCACTGGGTGCCCTATGCTAGATTGCTGCCCCTCCACTGGCTGCAACCCTTTTGTCATCCAGTCTGTGACCATTTCTCTATCTCCTAAGGATACTAGGGCCATGGCTGCGGGTTCCCACTCTACGGTCTCCTCAACCTCCTCCCCCAGTGCTACATTGGCTATCTGTCTAGCGGGGGGTGCTGCCTGGGTGGTGTGTGGGGCCATGGGGCATTCAGGGTCGTTGGCGTAATGCACGGGCTTCTGACAACGGAAACAAGTGATGGTCACCCGGTGCCCCCGTCTCAGGGGGGGGGGCCGGGAAAGGCGGAGGTTGGGTCTTCGGGGGACTAGACTGGGACTCTCTCTGCCCTCCCTGGTTTCCCCCCCCCCCTCTCTGGCGGGGTGGCCCCTGACTGGCTCGGGGGTACTCTCCTACAGGGCCCCGGGAGACCCGGGTGTTGGTCCAGCGATCCGCCTCGACAGCCAGCTTTCTCGGATCCGTGAGCTTGCTGTCGAGCAGATGCTGGCGCAGTTCCACAAAGCAGTTCGCAGCCAGGTGTTCCCACAACATAAGGTCTGTTAGTTCTTCCAGGGTGGTTACCTTGCTGCCCTTGATCCACCCATCGAATGCGCGGCTGAAGAAGTTCACATACTCCACCCAGGTGGTACCCGGGATCTTCCTGCAATCCCGGAACCGCTGGCGGTACATCTCCGGGGTGAGGCCGTACCTTGTGAGGAGGGCCTCTTTCATGTGGTCATAGGAGGTCTGCATGGAGGTTGGTAGGTCGAGCAGGGTGTCTCTCCCTTCGCTCAGGAATCGTCCCCAGAACCCGGCCCCCCAATCCTTCTGCGGGACCCAATGGGAGGTCATGGCGACCTCGTAGGCCCGGAACCACTGTTGAATGTCATAGTTTTTGTAATATTCTTTGACCACATCCTTGTGGATGTGGACCTTCTGCTCCGCCGGGGAGGCCGCCTCTCGGTTCCCTGGGGGCCCCGCTTCTTCGCTTTTTGCTTTTAGCTCCATTTCCTTCAAGCTGCGTTCATGTTCCAGTTGAAGTCTCCTTCTTCTCTTCTAGTTCTCCTTGCACCCGCATCTGTTCCACTGCTAGCTTTTTCTCGGCTAATTTCAACTCGCCCTCAATTTTGAGTTTGGCTAATTCGAGTTTGTGATGGCGACTTCTTTCTCTGTCTGCGAGTTCCTCCGGGGATAGGCCCCCGTCTGGTACGAAGCTTCGCACCTGGTTGCTGCTGCGTTCTCCTTGGGAGGGTCCAGCTTCATCGTGGGGCTCCACCGCTCCTTCTGGGCGGGGGGCTCCAGAATCCACCCAAGCTTTCAGTGCCTTTTGCATATCTTCTTTGGTGTTGAGACCAGTGGTAGCGATTTTGAGTTCCTTGCAGAATTGCTTCAATTCTGTGTGTACTCTTCCAGTTGTTCCGCCTGGAACACGGTACTGGTGTCGTTTTCTGTGAGAACCACGGCGTTTCCTTCTGCCATCTTTGTCGGTAGTGCGTCAGCCGTTCACGGTACGATCTCTAGATTATGGGCCCGAATCCCGTCGCTTGCCACCAATGTTAGAAGGCGACCTCAGAGGAGCCCGGAGGGGGCCCTGACTGTCCTGAGACCAACCCTTGAGGTATCGTAGCCGGGCACTGGCGGGAGACTCCTCAGGGGAGGAATCTCGTATCTAGGATCGTACACTCGGCACCACACGACAAAGAGACACCACACCGAGAGTTCTTAAGAATAAATCTTTATCAGATCGGAGTTGTAGGATCTTTATGATCAGCAAGGCAAATGTATACAAGTGGAGCGCGGGCTCACAGAGTCTTGGAGGGGGGTAGGAGGTAGCGGGACAGTCTTTGGGGATATGGATCAAATGCAGGAGCGTACCCGGCGCACAGCTCACAATCCTCGAGCTGGGGGATACGCTTGTCATCGTGGGGTCCGGCGGGACCAAGAGAGTCTGTGGGAGCCGCGAGTCACTCAGCAGGGCTCGGGTACAAGTTCAGATGTCTTACGATCTTCAGGGAGCCGCGAGTCCCTCAGCAAGGCTCAAGCACGAGTTCGGAGGTCTTACGATCTTCAGGGAGCCGCGAGTCACTCAGCAGGGCTCAGGTGTTTCCAAAGGCGAATCTGCCGGACAGTCCCAGAGCACCCATTGTTATAGGGCGACTCCTCTTTGATGTCCGGAGTCTGTGCAGGCAGGGGTCTTGTCACCTGGGAGGTCGCTTGTCGGGGTTTCCTGCCATTGTCTTTTGATCCTTTCAGGGCCGGGTTGGGAGGAGTCCCAGACACCCAGCAGGCGTGGAGCCAGCCCTCGGGGAGGCCGGCGGGCCGATCGAAACCCACCTTCCCAGGGAAGCTCAGAGGTGTGATAGAAACTGCTCCTCCCTCTCTCATCCCAAGGGGAGCGCGATGTCCTCCAGCCGGAGTGGCGCCTCTAGGCCAGGGTCCCGCTGGGGCCGGGCGGCCATCTTGGTGCATGAAGTGGGCACGCGGGCCCGGTGTGGCCGAAAGGAGGAAGGCCACGGACGGGGAAGTCCGGGTCGTGTGTGTGTGTTCTGGTGGGAAGGATCGGCTAGGCCGTGGGCTCGGGGGCTGTGTGAGGCGCAGGGGTCAGGTATGGCTATGTTACGAGGGTCGGGTCTAACACCGACCCTATAGGTCAGGCGGCATAGCCATTCCTTGGTTAAATTAATTTACGACAGGACTTGTTTGCGTGTTGAAGATGGTGATTCGTAAAACAACTGGAGAGGCCGAGAACGGTCACCAAGGGTCAATAGATGGTTATCTCGGGGATTAGTTGCTTCGAGCCGGGTCTCAGAATGGACTTAGCTCAGGGAAACAGGAAAGGTCGTGCAATATGTGCAACAGTATAGAATGAGAGAGAAACGCTATGAAGGTTGAAGGTGCCTGAGTGAGGGCAACAGCGTAATGGTGTTACTAGGAAAGATGGGGCCGTATTTGAATTTCCTCAGTAGGCACCGCGCATTTTCAGTTCACCGTGCTCCCCTTTGGCATTACCAGCGCCCCTTGGGTATTCACGAAAGTGATGGCGGTGGTGGCAGCTCATGGGTTCCAGTCTTCCCCTATCTCGACGACTGGCTATTGAAGGCAGGTTCGCCCCAGGCTGTCTTCTCCTCTTCCAGACTACGGCGGACCTCCTGCATTCGCTGGGGTTCACTATCAACGTACCGAAGTCCCACCTGATTCCCTCTCAGAAGCTCCTTTTCATCGGGCGGTTCTGGACACAGCGCAGTTTCGGGTTTATCCTCCTGAAAAACTAGTCCAGGATACTCTGGCTATGATTCCGATCTTTCTGCCTCTATTCTGGGTTTCGGTCAGAATGACCCTCCGGCTGATGGGTCTCATGGCCTCCTGCATCCTGCTGGTGGATCATGCCAGGTGGTATATGCAGGCTCTACAGTAGGACCTGAAGTTCCGGTGGGCACAGCATCAGGGGAAATCTTTCCGATTGCGTCCATATCTCGGAGGGCACTGCACACCAATTGCAGTGGTGGTATTATATGGCTGATAGGGTCATTGTCTACATAGCTAAGTTTGCATGAGATCTGCTGGCATGATGCTGCTTTTACGCACGTTACTACATGACTTTATTTTGCAACACTCTGTTTATGCCTTTCACATGAGAACTGTCTGATTTGTGCGTTCTTGGTCTGTTCCTGGAGGCTAGTCTGAACACGGTGAGCAAGGTCGATAAACCATGCCCCTTGTTGTTCTGTTCTGGTCCGTCCCTAGCAACAAGACCTTTCTAGGGGGCTAAGCCATGCGGTTCCTATGATGTGGATATACCATCTAGGCACTAAGGTATGGGGGTCTGCTGACAAAGCCCAGAGATCTTCTATTATATAATAATACTTCTTACCAAGGGGAGGGTGGTTAGGCCTTATAGTCCTTTATCCACTGTCTTTATAGGATGACCTCTCTCTTTATAATATATGGACTTGCTACAATGCCAACTGTTTTGCGTTTTGCTGCTGGTAGTGGCTCATATACTGTGTTATAGAGCACGATAGTTAAAATAAACATTTTAAACTATATCAGTGTCAGTCAATTCTTATTGTGGTCGAGTACGAGTGAGTAAGTGAGTGAAAGGGTACGTCTTGTTACCACGATTCCTGAGAGAGTCGAGAGTGTTGCGCTCTGGGTTGTCTAATCATTTGCATCTTCATGTTTGTTTTGGAGAGCAAGTGAGACACTATTGCTAGTCGGTCCTGGGATTGTGGGCACTGAGGCAGTAGGAAGGCTTAGTTCCTATACACTGAGATCCCATATCCCTGCGCATAGTTCTGTGTATGTGCAGAATCCCTGCAACATGGCCCCACCAACGTTTGGTCTGTTACTTTCCTGTGAGACTCCTGAGTAGTGCCTGTGCTTGTCCACAATCCCCTCACTTCTGTTTCTGGAGACGGTTGTGACGGTGTAGCCTCCTATATTTTAAATTTTATAGGTTTTTCAAGCTTTAATGCTAAAAGGTCTTTCTCTTTCTTTAGCCCAGTGTTGCGCTGCGCTTGTAGGTTGTTTTGATATTCTTTTCATTATGGAGGTTGCCATAACTGCTCTAAACCATGCTCCTGTCACAGCTTATTTGACTCCACATGGAGTCCCTAATGCTGGTGCAGCTCTTATTTTTGTTGTTGAGGCCGATGCAGCTCACCGCTTCAAGGTATTCAATTCTTGGGTCACCTTTCCAGTAGTGGATGGAAATGATCATTTCTTTCACGAATATACTGCCACTGCGCTTCCGCAGAATTATCAACATTATAGATCACCTGAAGTTCCGTTAACAGCTTGGCAACATACCATATGGTTTAATGGTGCCCTTCTTCACCCTTTGACAGCGGTCCGTTTGGGCCCATATTAATTGACGGGGCCACGTGGCCCGTTTTGGCTGGGTATACCCCACATCCAAATTACATTAATGTAACCGTCACGGAGCTACGTGTATTACATACAGAGTTAATGTGTACATAGGGCTGTTATACAGTGCATGTCGCACAACATACAGGTGGCACCACCTGCAGTTGCTGCACAACCGCCGGGACACAGTGGTTTGGTTATAAGTCCCCTCATGTTTAATACAGTTATGGGCAAACGTCCGCAAAATAAGGATGAACTTCCTCATTGGCTTGCTGAAAAATGTTGGCAACTCAAAGCTATTTTTCCAAATACCACTCATGTTGAGAAACGCAGGATCTTGACTGAGCCTACCCGAAGGCCTTGTTCCCGAGTTAGCTGACTGTGACACTTGGGGTAGAGTGTTTGCAGCGGTATATTCGATGTGTTTTGGCACCCCCTCAATGACCGTTCTCCCTTCCGTGATAAAATGTGTTCACGATGATCACGGGGCCGATGCGGCCCTGGAGTCGGGAATGAGACTGGTGGGAGTGTTCGACATTGTTTGTGATATGATCCTTACTAATGTGAAGGGTGAAGCTGGAAGCTTGCAAGTGGCTCAGCACTTGGAGGCAGTTGCTAACGCAAATAAACAGCGCGAATTACCAAACATTATTGCTAAATCTTATAAAACCTTAGGGCGCAATAGTCTGGGCCTTAAGCCTTTTACTCAACCTCAGCAAAAATCACAAACTGAGAAGGATGGGCGCCCGTTCTTTCCTAAAAAAGAACTTGAGTAAAAAACAGAGGCAGCAAAACCAGAAGCCAGGTTTGCATGCTGGTTCACCAACACCTGATTCTTCTGAGCGTACTTATGATTTGCGCTACCGCGCAAAAATTAAGACATCAGACCGATTTCAAGTCCCTGATCAACGCGCTCCTCAGTCTTTGCAGGACACATCGGACTCTCAAGTCAGTGGTGGAGAGCTCTAGGATCACAGCAAAGGCGCAACCACTCAGCAGGGACGGGATCAACCTCGCCAGTTTGACATAAAAGCCAAACAAGAGTTACTGCCTGGTTTTCGAACCCCCTTATCAAAAGAAGAAAGTTGCCGATTTAACTGTGAAGTATGACTCAGACAGTGAGAACGCTGCTCCTAGATTGGACATGAGCAGTGACACTCCTCGACAGCGCGGCGGAAGTTACCATAGCGTGGGAGAGCGACTGATACATTTATTATAGTAGAAACAGTAGATACACAAGTTGCACTCCCATATCGACTATATGAAATAGTCCTCCAGATTGAAGGTGATATACAGCGTACAATTACTGTGGTTTTCTGGGAAAATCTCACCTCCTCGTATGACATTTTGTTGGCAGAGGCAGAATGGCCTCCGCCATTTGTTCTGGCTTCTTCTCGAGGGGAGAATGTGATACTTCCAAGTTTTTCGCGTTACATCCCTGAGGAAGCTAAACATGCTTACGCATCGGAATGGCCTTTGCTCCGGCGGTGTGTCATAATCCAGTGGGCTGGGATAGAGAATCACGGGCACATGAGATTCCTTTGCAATCTACGCCGCAGTCTCAACCACAATATCCAATCAGACGAGAGGCTAAAGCTTCCGTCTGTGACATTTTGTCCCAATTGGAATATCAAGGTGTAATTGAACCCTGTGTATCACCCATGAATAATCCACTTTTTCCGATATCGAAACCGGATGGTTCATATCGCATTGTGTTGGATTATCGAAATTTAAATAGTTATGTCCGTACATTTGCAGTACAGAACCACACAACTCTGCGTTAGTGAATAACATTGTTCGCAAAAAATAATGGTTTTTACAGTCACAATTTGGCTCACGAGAGCTGTGATTTGACCGCATTTAGTGCGGTTGGCAACCAGAAAAGATTTATGTGTTTGCCTATGGGCTATAAGAACAGCCCTGGGACTTTTGCTGCGTGTCTTGTCTTTGTTACACAGCATTGACCCAGATGCATTCTCCTATGTCGATGATATTTATCTGATGGATGATGAGCTGATTCCGCATCTAGTCCGCGAGGATCTGATCATTCTGTCGTTTGCCTACTTTGGTTATAAATTCAACTTTGCAACATCACACATCGCTTGTTTGGCTGTGCTTTTTTTGGGCTATGAGCTCAACAATGAATATAAGAGGTCGGCCCCCCACTTTCTGAAGAAATGTGCACAATTGCAGCCTCCATCTACTCTGGAAAAAACTGCAATCTGTACTGGGATTTTTGAATTTCGGGAGGACATACATTCCAGATTATGCCCACATATCAACCACTTCATGCATTGATACAACCCACATATTCTTCTGCCAGCTGGCTACCGGAACATACCTATATTCTACAATCTTTGAAGTCTGATCTGCTAGCGACTAATTTCTTGACACGTGATCATTCTACGAACCTGGTCATACGAATTGTGCTGGGGACGGTGGGTTTCACTTATTTGACGTTTAGCATAGGCTACACGGTACCTATAGCATACAAATCACATATATACTCATCAGCGGTAATGCAATTTTCAAATGTTGATAAGATTTTGACTACGGTTCAAATAGCGATTCTGAAAGAGCTCTCTAGCGCAGGGAAAACACATTATTTCGGTTTCGCCGATACCTGCTTTAGAAGCACTGAATAAGGCGAGTGTACCGAATTCTAAAGCTTTACATCCCCGTTCGATACAATGGGCTACTTCTTTGACATCGGCTGATGTCACGTTTATCTTTGATCCCACTCTGCAGACAAAGGAGTTTTTAAAGTATGAACATGTTCATCCTCCTCCGGTGTCTTTACTACCTTTGGATCGGTACAATTGTATCATTTATACTGACGGCTTGGCTCAACCTGCCATCGGGTCCAAACATGCTTATTCAGCGGCATGCGCTATTGTGGCTGATTCGATTGTAGATGGTGAATTTAAGTCCTCCATTTTGCATACACAGGCACTCAGGGACTGTACAGCGCAATTGGCGGAGCAGCGTGCTCTAATTTTAGCTTGAGAATTTGCTGATCCTGATGTGAACACTCTCGTCTGTGATTCTTACTACTGTGCCGAGTCTTTTAATGACAACCTATACTTTTGGTCTCAAAGTGATTATCGGGACTCCAAGGGCAGCCCAATAAAGCATAAAACGCTTTGGGTTCGAGTGGCAGAACTTGAACGTCTGCCACTCACACAGGTTACACATTCTCTTGACAATCAGCGTGTGCGAATGCATGCTGTTGGAAAATGTGTGGCTGACGAGGCAGCCTAATCTGCAGTAGCCACGTTTTCCGTTGCAGCAGTTACAAGGTCCATGACTAAAATAGATAATGAAATACTGGCAGCTATAGCTGCTTCGAAGGATGGAACTGATTTCCCACAGGGCTTCCCTTTTAAGTATTCCTATCATTTGTCACCCGAACAAGTTCCTTATGCTACTATGCCGTCAGGTGGGGATCGGCTGATTCCCAACATGAACCGCTGCCTTCCTTTGATCATAGCCACACACGAGGGCATCGCTTCTGCACATGCCGGAGTGTCTGCAACTGTTTCTATTTTAGGGCAGCGTTATTGGTGGCATGGTTTATATAAACAAATCCGCAATTATATGCTTTGTTGTGACATTTGTCAACAAATCAGACCACCTACGGTTTCACGTCCACCACAAACAAAGCTCTATGTGTATATATATATATGTATATACGTGTATATATATGTATATGTGTTTGTGTGTGTGTGTATGTATGTGTATATATAATATATTCACTGAAAAAACCATAGGTTTTATAGTTAGCTGGACTTTTCACTCGTACAAAACCATTGAAATTCCCCCGTTATAGTTAGTTCAGCTAACTATAACTCGCGCGCTCGCAATGCATTGCTGATGACGTCACATAGTACATCACTCATGACATGGTCAGTGACATCACTCATGACATCACTGATGACATCTCAAATGACATCACTGATGACATCATCCTTGTGATAGAGTGGCAGACCTCCTCTCCCCCTAATATAACCTTTGATACACACATTCAAAAATAGGTGGCAACAGGGAGGCTAAACTGCGTAGATTAGAAACCCAATACATATTACGCCTCGATACTAAACATCCTAAGGGGCTTAACACAACCGAGGACCTTTACACTTGCTTACCGTGATTTTGTGTTGTGATGGCTCATGATGATCTTTTTAATATTTAATATTTAACATTTAATATTTAATATTATTGTAGATTTTATGTCAATACCAGCTGTGACCTTATATTATTTCTTGACGTTCCACAGTGTACACTGATACGCCATTTTATCATTTTATCAATGAGATTTTTTAAGATTTATGATCATGATTTTCCTTGTGCTTTTAGCCTTATATTTAGTGGTTCTTATCCAACTATTTATAGACACACAGATTCGTTGGATGAGGCACACCTTGTTTGGTCACTTTTTTAATTTTTTCACCACTTGTGCACACACATATTTCTCTTTTTTTATTCTATTTATGATACCAGTTTAGCCCTGATGCATACTAAGTGAGACCGTCTGATACATGTGTAGTTGATACGAATGCATTTATATACACAAGGTCCTTCCCTATTGTTATAGAGACAAGATAGCCCCAACTTACACTTAATTGGAAGTTTACATTTCGGACAAATGATTCAATTGGCATTCATGTCAATATTAAGATCTTACAACAATATCTTATTATATTGTCTACATTGTCTGCTTACAGTTGGGACTAGAGGCATATAACTTACAGGCATTTAAGCCATAATTGTTGAATACGCCTTCACCAACACGGGGGATGTTCAAGCAAAGAATTTTAATAGATTGTATATGTTTTAATTTTTAAAACCTATTTATCTATTTATTGTCTTATATATTTATTATCATGTAATATTGCGACAATTTGCACATTCTTGTATTCTATTCTCTCTTTTTATGGGGATTAAGCCATTTGCGTTATATTGCACATGAACATGTAAATGAAACAGTGTTTTCTTTATTTCTATGAAACACGCAAGTCACCTGGTATCAACTGATGCACTTTGAACCCTGAATACTGGCTATTTATTGGTCTTTGTATTGTACTGACGTTGTCATGTGATCAAGGCTCCACGGAGCTGAAACGTTATGACGACAGCCTCACGATCTAATTAAATCAAGCACTTACCAAAGGTCCGTGTCAGCGAGTTTTTTGGAATTCTGGATGTCGACTACGTCTTCCATGCACCAGCAATTTTCTGATATATGTATATACGTGTATATATATGTATATGTGTTTGTGTGTGTGTGTATGTATGTGTATATATAATATATTCACTGAAAAAACCATAGGTTTTATAGTTAGCTGGACTTTTCACTCGTACAAAACCATTGAAATTCCCCCGTTATAGTTAGCTAACTATAACTCGCGCGCTCGCAATGCACTGCTGATGACGTCACATAGTACATCACTCATGACATGGTCAGTGACATCACTCATGACATCACTGATGACATCTCAAATGACATCACTGATGACATCATCCTTGTGATAGAGTGGCAGACCTCCTCTCCCCCTAATATAACCTTTGATACACACATTCAAAAATAGAAACTAAAATTTTCAAAACAATGGACATACCAATACCAGTTACAACAACCTATTCAGTAATTCTAAGATCTACATACACATCCACTCATTTCTAACTATGCCTACAGAGATAGAACATGTGAAGAAAGAAGAAAAAACGCACAAAGAAAAAAAAGAAATGCAGAAAGAAGCAACAGAAGTCCTCAAGGACGAAGAAAAGTGCAGGAAGAAGGATAACGTGCAGAAAGAACAAACAACTTGTTGCAAAATCATCCTGTACCCTCAACTTTTTCAGACGGATACTGGTGGTAACTGAGTCTGACTAACCAGTCCTAGAGCCAGTGCTATGTTAAAAGACACTCAGAATACAGTGAAAACACCTACATACTAGAGAACACTATGCGTTGGGGTCCCCCGTGATTAGCATGACCTCCTCTGTAAGCCCCTAGTATATAATAGGGCAGGGGATTAAAACTACCTCTTAAAACGCACCACAGGGCGTGTTTGCACACGTCACCTCGGACCCCGTCCCCTCCCTTCCCCCCTGTGTAAACACGCCCTGTGGCCGTTTTAAGTTGGGAGATTTAGTCCCCTTGAATCCTGAGGGTCCCTAGGGTCCAACTAGACCACTAGGTACCTCCAGTAAGCGCCACAGAGCTGCGTTGCAGAGAGGTGTAAAGTGGCACGGCCTGGACCACCTCTCTGCAACGCAGCTCAGTGGCGCTTACTGGAAGCACCTGGTGGGCTAGTTAGCCCCCAGTGGCCCTCAGGATTGAAGGGGAATTATTTCCCCAACTTAAAACGTGCCATAGGGCGTGTTTGCACATGTCACCTCAGGCCCCGTCCCCTCCCTTCCCCACTGTGTAAACACGCCCTGTGGCCGTTTTAAGTTGGGAGATTAAGTCCCCTTGAATCCTGAGGGTCCCTAGGGGCAAAATAGCCCATTGCAGAGAGGTGTAAAAAGGGGCACGGCCTGCACCACCTCTCTGCAACGCAGAGCAGTGGCGCTTACTGGAAGCACCTTGTTGGCTAGTTGGCCCCCAGGGTCCCTCAGGACTGAAAGGGAATTATTTCCCCAACTTAAAACGCGCCACAGGGCGTGTTTGCACATGTCACCTCAGGCCCCGTCCCCTCCCTTCCCACTCAGGGGCGTAACACAGGCCCCTGCAGCCCCTGTTGCGGCGGTTCCCCAAGCTCCAGGGGGCCCCCTCACCGCCCAGTGACGTATGCCACCTGACATCAGAACACAACTCCTGCAACACTCTGCCTAGGAAACAGGACATATTTTACGGGCAAACATTTGTGTTTTAAAAAAAAAAAGAAATTAAATGCATCACAAAATGGCATATTTCCTCTCGTCTCTCAAATACATAAACCAGACTTTGACATTAGTGTCAACCCAAACGTGAGCGCTTTTAATAGGTCACTCAGCCTCAGCCATAAGTACAGTCCTGGCAATATGATATTACTTGCGGCGGCCTTACGTTACGTGCCGTCACGTGACTCTCTATTTTCCAACAGGAAGAGTCACTAGTAGAAATGCGGCAATTAAACGCGGGCAGTAATGTTTCTTGGGCGCACTACTTCCAGCCTGTGTGCCGCCCGTATTGTGCTGCCCCATCATGCGGGACCACAGGGAGAGCACTCAGCAGAAGAGGTCAGACAGTCATCTGTGCAGAGGGAAGATCTCTAGAAATCTGAGTGCCTCCACAATGCCGTGATGAAAGAAGAGATGCCTCTCGTCCCATCCGCAACTCAGGTCTGACAATTCATGTTGCTTTCTGACATTATGATGTCGATTAACAACATTAATAATAATTTAATTTTAGGAGGCTGCCTGAGCCTGCAAGTTAATGTGCGCTGGACCCTGCAGGACCCTGTCATCAGTGTCATGGGGCCTCTGTAGTTCGTTCCCTTTGCATATGTACATTAATCCCCTGGGGGGTGGCACCTTCCCTGTTGCCAGCAGCTGTTTTTACGGTTTGCAGTGCTCACTTTCCTTACTACTTCGGGGACACAGAAAGGCCTGTCTCCTTAAATGCTGGTTACAGTCCAGCAATAAAAAATCTGGGAGTTCGTTGTTCACTTCACAGCACATCTAGCTTAGAAGCTCTGTAGGTTTTAGGCCTCGCTCCGTGAGCGTAGGGATGTTTCATTTTAATCCAACAATGCAGACGAGGAGTTTAGGCCTGAAAGAACTATGGCTACCAAAGTACTGGTGAGGAAACATTGCAACAAAAAAAAATACTACGAAAAATGCAGACGTTTTTATTGTGGGAATTGCAGCTAATGTAATGTAAATAGCAATGCACTTGAAAAGTGGAGCGATTAACAATGAGAAACTAACAAATGCAATGCATTTCTTCTGTATTATAGAAATTACTAAATTTACTCAATGCCTTTAACTTCAAATACATAAAGGCATTTAATTTTCACTTGAGTGCTATGGAGAGACCCAAAAGTCCTCTCAGTATAGGGTAGAATAATTTTTTTTAAATGAAATTAAGAACTTTTTGAGTCAAAGGTTAGTCTTTATGGCAGTGGTGTTTTTTGTTTATTTGTGCCTCTGCAGTTTGTTGCTGGGGTGTATGAACCAACCAATGTACTAGCCCACCACAGATTATAGTGAGCAATGCCATCACTGCTGCACAAGTAGACTAAAGGAGTGAGAAAGAAAATATATAGGAGGAATCAAAGGAGAGGGTAGAGGACAGAACTAGGTAAGAAAGCATGAGAGAAAGATAGTGAGGATGGAGGAGTGAGGAGTGAGAGAAAGTGTGCAACAAAAGTAAGAAGTGAAAGTAAGAAGGTGAACAAATAAAAAGAGGAAATCGAGTGGAAAAGAAACCTAGAAGAAACAGGAAAGTGGATGGAGGGGAGACAGATGAACAGAGAATACAGGGGAGAGAATAAAAGTTAAGGAGAAAAAGCGGGCATAGAGAACAGTGTGAGAAAGGAGAAGAATGGATGGAAGCGCTAGGAAGGAGCATGCAGAGAAGAGAAAGGAAGAGGAGGAAAAGCAAACAGTGAGAGAAGTTGGAGAAAGGAAGAGTGGATGAAAGAACAAGGGAAGAGAGCGCAAGTGAGAGAATGGGATGTGGTAAATTGGACCGAAAGAGTGGGGAGAACTAGACCAGCTTCAGTGCATCCAGCTGGTTCCGGTTAGCAAGTGTGCTGATCTCTCAAGGTGGCATTTATTTCCATTACCTCAAGTTGCACTCTGTAAAGCACTGCTCCTTTACCCTGTTACCCAAGTTTGAACCATCACCTTGCAATGCTAGGACCAAACTAATGGGCAGATTACATATTTACGGGCATATGTATCAAAATCTCTATTTGCGATTCTCAAATAGCGATTTTTTGAGAATCGCTATTTGAGAATCGCAAACGAGATGTAAGTAAAAATTAGCAAATTGTTACCGATTCCTTGGCATTCCTTAATTGCGATTAGCAAATTGCGAATCGCAATTAAGGAATACCTTCCCATTCATTCCTATGGGCCAGGAGGCCCATAGGAATGAATGGGAAGACATCCTCAATTAGCGATTCGCAATTAGAGAATCGCAAATTGAGAATAATTTCAAGGGTGCAAGGGTGTCATAAGGACACCCTGATGCACCCCTGAAATGAGCATGTGTGCGCAAGTGGCGCACATACATGCCCTAAGGGCATGTATGTGCGCCACATGACACTTTGAAAAATGCCAAAAAGTGCATCTTTCAAAGAAATCGCAAATTACCACCAACTTGAAGTTGGTGGTAATTTGCGCTTCCTTAAGGAGAAATCGCACAACTTGGATGCTTTCTACATCTCATTTAAGGAATCGCAATTTGCAATTCCTTAACCCCTTCGCTGCCAGGCCTTTTCCCCCTCCTGTGCCACGCCCTTTTTTGGCTATTTGGGGTAGTGCGCGCTGAGGCCCCTGTAACTTTTTGACCACATAAGGTATCCACGCCAAATTTGCGTCCTTTTCTTCCAACATCATGGGGATTCTGAAGGTACTCGGGGTTTGTGGATTCCCCTGGAGGGGTCACAGAAATGAGCCAAAATACAGCAAAATGTACTTTTTATTTGGGAAAATTGGAAAAACGGGCTGCAAATGAAAGCATCTGGGTTTTTCCCTGCAAATGTTATCTAAAAAGGGTTTGTGGGGCTGAAATCACCATTTTCCTAGCTTTTAGGGGATACCAGACTTTTGTCAGAAACCCAAAATGTTTTACAGTTTTGGCATTTTTCTGGTACATAGCCTATTTTTGCTATTTTTTGTGCTTTCAACCTCCTTCCAGTTAATGGTAGAAATGGGTACAAAAGCAATAATGGATGCTGGAAAGCTATACATTTTAGAGAAGTAGACAAAATTCTGAATTCAGCAAGGGGTCATTTGTGTAGATCCATCAAGGTTTCTTTATAGAAACTAACAGTTAAATATAGGATAAATTGAAAATTTGTTGAAAAAAAGCGCCTTTTGTGTCAACGTTTTCACCTGTAACTTCTTCTAATTTTGACAGCTCTTTGAAAGCAATATACCGTTACATCCGCTGGACATTACTGGTTGTGGGGATATATAGGACTTGTAGGTTCACCAAGAACCCGACGAACCCAGAGCCAAAAACTGAGCAGCAACTTGCAATGGTTTTTTATTATGTACCGGGTATATAGTAATTATTCTGTAAAAATGTGTACATGGAAAAACCGGTATGAAAGACACCTATGTATTTCTGAAATGGCAACAAAATATAGAGTTTAGAAACAGTAGATATTTGCACATTTCCGAAATTGGGATACTCATACTAGCATGAGAATTATCAGTCATTTTTTAGAATGACTTCTTTTTTACACAATGTCTTTCATTTGGAAGGCAGAAATGCATCGAAAGTCAATAGGTAATAACAGTTCCTTTACATATCTGAATTACCCTAAGTCTAAGTCTCCCAATAAAAATGATACCTCACTTGTAGGGGTAGGCATAGTGCCCACGACAGGAAATGGCTTAAAACCCAACGTGAACACACCACATTTTCACAATGCAAAATTACCCTTTTTTAGCAAAGTGCCTAGCTGTAGTTTTTTAACCCTAGCTCTGCTGGCACCTAGGGAAACCTAGCAAACCTATACATTTTTGAAAACTAGACACCCAGGGGAATCCAGGATGGGGTGACTAGACTGCCTCCCACCAGGTTCTGTTACCCAGAATCCCTTGCAAACCTAAAAAATTGCCAAAAAACACCTTTTCCCCACATTTCTCTGGTGGAAAGTTCTGGAATCTGCGTGGATCCACAAATTTCCACCCACCCCGTGTTCCCCAAAGTCTTCCGATAAAAATGGTACCTCACTTGTGTGGGTCGGCCTAGTGCCCGCGACAGGAAACGGCGCAAAACGCATCGTGGACACACCTCAATTTCGCAGTGAAAAATGAACCTTTTTTGGCAAAGTGGCTAGCTGTAGTTTTTGAACTCTAGCTCTGCCGGCACATAGGGAAACCTACCAAACCCACACATTTCTGAAAACTAGACACCCGGGGGATTCCAGGGAGGTATGGCTTGCGTGGATCCCCCAACGTTTCCTTATTCAGAATGCCCTGCAAACCTCAAATTTAGCTGAAAAAATCACCTTTTTCACACATTTTTGTGTGGGAAAGTTGTGGCATCACCGGGCTGACACAAATTTCCTACCACCCAGCGTTCTCCCTGGTCTCCCGATAAAAACTGTGCCTCACTCGTGTGGGAGGCCCAAGTACCCGCGACAGGCAAGGGCCCAAAACGTATTGAGGCGACATGAAAATTGCCTACCTCAAAACGACCTGGTTTTGCAAGGGGGTCACCTGGGTTTTTGGCCCGTTGCTCGGCGGCCACCTAGGGGAACCTACCAAACCCACACATTTCTGAAAACTAGACACCCGGGGGATTCCAGGGAGGTATGACTTGCGTGGATCCCCCAACGTTTCCTTACCCAGAATGCCCTGCAAACCTCAAATTTAGCTGAAAAAAATCACCTTTTTCACACATTTTTGTGTGGGAAAGCTGTGGCATCACCGGGCTGACACAAATTTCCTACCGCCCAGCGTTCCCCCTGGTCTCCTGATAAAAACGGTGCCTCACTCGTGTGGGAGGCCTAAGGACCCACCACGGGCAAGGGCCCAAAACGTAGTGAGGCGCACTAGGTTTAGGACCCTTGCCTGTCGCGGGTACTTGGGCCTCCCACACGAGTGAGGTACCGTTTTTATAAGGAGACCCGGGGGACCGCTGGGTGGTAGGAAATTTGTGTCAGCCCGGTGATGCCACAACTTTCCCACACAAAAATGTGTGAAAAAGGTGATTTTTTTTTCAGCTAAATTTGAGGTTTGCAGGGCATTCTGGGTAAGGAAACGTTGGGGGATCCACGCAAGCCATACCTCCCTGGAATCCCCCGGCTGTCTAGTTTTCAGAAATGTGTGGGTTTTGTAGGTTTCCCTAGGTGGCCGCCGAGCACCGAGCCAAAAACCCAAGTGACCCCCCTTGCAAAACCACGTCGTTTTGAGATAGGCAATTTTCATGTCGCCTCACTACGTTGGCGGCCCTTGTCTGTCGCAGGTACTTGGGCCTCCCACACGAGTGAGGCACAGTTTTTATCGGGAGACCCGGGGGAACGCTGGGTGGTAGGAAATTTGTGTCAGACCGGTGATGCCACAACTTTCCCACACAAAAATGTGTGAAAAAGGTGATTTTTTTCAGCTAAATTTGAGGTTTGCAGGGCATTCTGGGTAAGGAAACGTTGGGGGATCCACGCAAGCCATACCTCCCTGGAATCCCCCGGGTGTCTGTTTCAGAAATGTGTGGATTTGGTAGTTTTCCCTAGATGGCCGCCAAGCCCGGGGCCAAAAACTCATGGGACCCCCTTTGCAAAACCAGGTTGTTTTGTGATAGGTAATTTTGATGTCTCCTCAATAGGTTTTGGTACCTTGCCTGACGCGGGCACTAGGCCTACCCACGCAAGTGAGGTACCATTTTTCTCTGAAGACTTGGGGAACGCAGGGTGGGTGGAATTTTATGCACCCACGCAGATTCCAAAACTTTCCACCACAGAAATGTGAGGAAAATGTGTTATTTTGGACATGTTTTTAGGTTTGCAATGGATTCTGGCTAACAGAACCTGGTGAGAGCCAGTGAAGTCACCCCATCCAGGATTCCCCTCGGTGTCTAGTTTAAAAAAATGTACAGGGGTCGTGGTCTCGCCAGGAATGGAGTGAGACGTGTGCCGCTTCTGCTCCGGGCCGCCGCTGTGACCATTTGCCATCTTTAAGCGGTGTTGTGGCGGAGCCCGGGCCCGGATCGATACCTGTGTGGGGCTGACTGCGAGGGGCACCCGGTGCGGGGCTCGGAGGCGATCGGGGACAGCGGAGAACGCCGGATTCTGAGGTGGCGAGGGCTCGGAGATCGCTGCACTGCCCGCCATTTTGCCCGCCACCCGTCCGAAGCTCCTGGCGCCCAGCAGCTGCGGCGGGGGAGAGATCGGAGGCCCGGAGGGCTGGGACAACTCCATCGGAGCTGCCCTGTGGTGCCGCGGACACCGGACCGGACCGCCTGGGATACCGATCTCGGGGACCCCGTTGGCGGAGTAGCTGCCGCCATTTTCCCCCGGGCTGGCCTTCCTCCCGGGCGGGCAGACGGAGGCGCAGGTCACCTGAGCCGACAGGCAGCGGTGCGGTGGCCGGGCCCGCAGCATTAGCGGTGACAACGGAGTTGGAGCGGGGTCCGCTACCCGAGAGGTGATATGGGCTGTAAACTCCGGCCGGCGCTGCTCAGCCGGAGCGGTGGAATGTCGCGGAGGAGGACCTGGCCGCCATTTCCTGAGGCGGGAGCGGACGTGGTCGGCCCACGAAGAGACTCCGGTGAGGTGGCGGGCTGAGGCGCGCCGGTGGCTGTGAGAGCCCCCTGGCAGTCCGCTGGTGTCCCTTGGGGCCTCTGGGGCCATGAGGACTGATCGGAGGTCTCGCCTGCATCATCCCTGGAGGCCGGTGAATCGGGGCAAGACGCTGTGGAGAGCCGGGAGCAGAGCAGCGGGGATCACTGTGCCAGCCTATCCGGCCTTTCGACTCGGCCTTTCGAAGCGGTTAGGGCCTGGTGGTGTGGTGGCCCCTGGAGCGGCTGGAGCCTGGGGACCTTCGGGGCTGCTGCCTCGGACCGTGGGCCGGTGGGGAGCCTTGTCCTGGAGCTCCGGCCTGGGTCTCCTGCGGCGGGGCACGGGGCTGCCCCTGCGACCACCGGGGGCCTCCTGTGTGCTGGCTGGGGACCTTTGCCAGCTCTGAAGACCCGGGAGGTGACCGGCTGCCGCCTTTTTGCCTGCACGGCGCCTCGCGACTGGCTTGGTCGGGGCGGGAGCCCGTGAAGAACCGGCGACGGAGCTACAAGACGACGCCAGCTTGTGTGCGGTGAGTTGATTCCAGGGGGTCGTCACCGGGCCCCTAGACTGTTGGTCGTCTTGCCCGAGCTGAGGTTTCCCGTGCGGGGACTGCAAGCCCAGGAGTGTGAAGGCTGGAGGGCACGAGGCGCTGTGGGACACTTGGCCGGGAGCGGGGGCACCAGCGCAGACTTTGGGGTCTTGAGGCGGATCCGACCCGACGCACTGCAGAGACCCCGCTACAGAGGGTGCGTGAAGCGGTGATCCTTGGAGGGGCCCCTGTGGGCACGCAGCTGCTGAGTTGGAACCTCTGGCCCCCTGCGTGACTCTGCGTCTGCCTGCCGGAGGGGCTTGGCCTTTTCGAAGGGGTCTAGCACGGACAGGCTTGCAGCATGACTCGCACGAAGCCCGGGAAGGAGCCTCCGGCGACCTCCAAGGACGCTTCTGTCATAGACTTATGGGGAAAGACGAGCGCTGCCTCATCGGGAGGGGGTGCCTCCGCTGAGCCGGTCACTCAGTCCTTCATGGCGCTGTTTATGCAGGAGCTCAAGACGGAAATTGGGTCCCTTCGCACGGAAGTCCAGGCCTGCGTCAAAGACCTTCGGAAAGAGGTGGGTGACCTGGGGGACCGTGTCGACGACATGGAAAAAACCCTGGATGCCCGCACGGAGGATCAGGAACACCTATGGCAGCGACTGGCGACCCTGGAGGAACAGCATGTCGAGCTCCAGATCAAACAGGAGGATTTGGAAAATAGAGGGCGCCGGAACAACATTCGCATTAGGGGTGTTCCGATTGGGGCCGAAGGGGAGGATATCATGACATTTGTGGCGGACCTGCTCCAGGAGATCAGCGGGGACGATGATGCTTCGCCGCCAGCCCTGGATCGAGCGCACAGGGTCTCGGGCCGCCTGGGAGACCTGGGCTCATCCCTGACATCCTGACGAGGGTCCACTTCTTTGTAGAGAACGAAGCGATACTCAAAGCAGCCAGGGACAAACCTGAAATCCTCTATAAAGGCACGCCTGTTCAGCTGTTCCAGGACCTGGCATCCACGACTCTTCGTCGCCGCAGGGACTTCAGACCCGTCACGGACAAGCTGCGAGATCTCAATATCCGCTACCAGTGGGGTCTTCCTTTCGCCCTCATATTCCAGTGGGAATCGAAGCGCCGAGTGCTACGCTCCTATCGTGAGGCAGCCCAGTTGCTCCAGATCCCGGACTCCCCGTCTGGCAGTCCAGCACGGCGCCCTGCTGCTCGGAGAGCCCCCCCGAAGCCGCAATGGTCTACGGTGCGCTGTTCCCGGCACCCTTCCTGCCCTGATGGCAGCAGAACATCACGAGATCGAGATAAGCAAGACATTATCCAGCACATCAAATCCCTGGAGGGAGGATCGTCGCTGATGGGCTCGCAGGTGTCGCCCCACAAATGAGACCCCTTGGGGAGGCCACCTCTCCGTGATGTCAACACTTACATTGTGTGTGCTCCCGGTCTACTGGGCCGGCGGCCGCTTTAGTGGCTCCATCATTCCTGTATTTGGCGCTCCGCTGCGGTGGCGTGCCTGGGCCTGCTCTTCGACACGACGTATCCACAGGAGAGGCGGTGGCCCGGAGCGGGCTCTTGGTGCTGTGGTCTCATGGTCGGGCGATGACGAACCCCCACGCCTATCCATGGGAGAGTGACATCTCTGGGACAGCCTGTGCCGCGAGGCCTGGCTACTCCCTAGACTGGAATAGGTCATGTTGGCCATGTTGGCCGGTTAAGAGTATGGGTTGTTTTTTTGGGTTCTTCCCTTCCCCCTATCTTTCCCTATCCTTGGTGCCCTTTTGGCGGGGGGGGCGTGCTGGCGGGTGGAGGTCTGGGGGGGTCATAGTATGCCTGGGGGATATGGAATATGTCTGCTGAGCCGTGCTGGAAGGTCCTTTCCCTTAATGTGAAGGGGCTCAACTCGCCCAATAAGCGTCGCCAAGTGTGGCGGTACCTATTGCTCCAGAAACCTGACATAATTTTCCTACAGGAGACCCACCTCCTTAAGGCTGACGTGCCCCGTATGGCCCACCCTCGCTATCCCCGACAGTTCTGGGCCTCGGCTACTACCAAGACGGCGGGGGTGGCCATTCTCTGCAGGGCGGGAATTAACCCAGGGGGTTCTAAGGTGCTACGGGACAATGAGGGTAGGTTCTTAAAGGTTGAGGTCAAGAGGGGACATCGCACACTCACCATATGTAACCTTTATGCTCCCAACCAGGGTCAAGATCCTTTTCTACGCAGGTTGATCAGGGACCATATAGAGCAGGTTAACACGGATCTCATAGTTGGGGGGGACTTCAACTTGGTGTGGGATGCGGAGCTGGATCGCTGTGGGGGAGCCTTTCATGGGGTGGGGGCAATGTCTGCGGCAGTGAAGAGCTCCCTCGGTGCCCTCAATTTAGTGGATGTTTGGCGCTACCCCTCCCCAGGCCTGCGAGATTACACGTACTACTCGCATGCGCATCGCTCTTACTCTCGTATAGACCTGCTGCTGGTCTCGCACTCCCTGCTTAAAGATACCATAACGGCGACGCACTCCAGCATCTCTATCTCTGACCACGCCCACGTGGAACTGAGTCTCCACGAGCGCTGCACCGGCCCCCCGCGTTTGAGTCGGTGGAGGTTTCCAGACCACGTACTCCGGGACCCAGTAGACAAGGGGGAAATTCAGGCAGCTATCCTAGCTTACTTTGCGGATAACGACCTCCCAGGGACTCCCCTTCCCCTCTTGTGGGACCCCTTCAAGGCTACCATACGGGGCACCCACACCGCTATCGCGGCCGCGAGAGCACGGGAGACTCGACTGTACGAGCATAAGCTCGAGAAGGAGGTCAAAATGCTAGAGAGGATGGACCACGAGCGTCCGTTGATGACACACAAACGCCGCCTGGCTATCCTTAGAGGCCAGCTCCGAGCGCACAGAACGAATAAGGCGGAGCGCGCCTTATTGGTGCTCAAGCAGCATTATTATGCGGCTGGTGATAAGGTGGGCGCCGTGCTGGCACGACGCCTGCGTACGCGGGCGGCAAAGGCCCACATCGCGAAGTTGCAACGGGTGGACGGATCCTGGGCCACCGTGGAGTCGGCTAAGCTCCAAATGTTCCACGACTTTTACGCAACTCTCTATACCGCTGACACCCCAGCGCCGGATTTGATAGCCTCTACCATGGAAGCCTGTGTCTGGGAATCGTTAGGTGAGCGCCAGTCAGGACTTCTCGAGGCTTCCATTACCTCGGAGGAAATGGCTGGCGCCTTGCGTGATCTTCCGCTGGGTAAAGCGCCAGACCCGGATGGGTTGACGGTGTCCTTCTACCGCACCTTCTGGCCACAACTACAACCGTATCTCCTTCGCCTCTTCAACTCGTTCGATGAGATGACGGGCCCGTCGACGGATATGGCAATGGCCGAAATTGCTCTCATCCCGAAACCCGGGAAAGATCATACTCTCTGCTCCTCTTATCGGCTTATTGCATTGTTAAACACAGACCTCAAGTTGTACACTAAACTGTTGGCTAAACGGCTCAGTGTCCACATGCCCAATCTCATCGAGCCGGATCAGGTGGGGTTCATCCAACACCGCCAGGGGGCCGACAATGTACGCCGCATAGCGCACATCGTTGGAAAAGCCAAACATTGGGGGATACCGGCATGCTTGCTCTCGCTTGACGCGGAGAAAGCGTTTGACCGGGTGGACTGGCTGTTCCTCCGGGAGGTTCTACGGAGGGTGGGTCTGAGCCCGAAGATGGTGGCGCGCATTATGGCCCCCTATCTCTCGCCGGTGGCTAGGGTACGCGTGAACGGTCAGCTTACACAGGCCTTTCCCATCTGTAGGGGTACTCGGCAGGGCTGCCCCCTGTCCCCCCTACTGTTCGCTCTTGTGGTGGAGCCCCTAGCCATCATGATACGCCGGTCCCCCGATATCCGTGGTATCTCCCTTCGAGGGGTGGAGAATAAGATCGCCCTCTTCGCGGACGACCTTCTTCTTACCCTATCGGATCCGCTGCATTCCCTGCCGGCGGTCCACTTGCTGCTTCAAGAGTTTGAACGTGCGCCCGGGCTCAAAATCAACCATGCGAAATCTTGGGCCCTCAATATCGCGATCCCAGATGGGGATCTCTTGGCGCTCCGGACCTGCGTTCCCTACCAATGGGCGACTCAGTCGGTGCGCTACCTAGGCCTTAACCTGACCCCGGATCTGGCCACTTGGACGCAGGCCAATTGGCAGGAGTATAAATGTTCAGTCCAGACGGACCTGCGCACGTGGAGAGCCTTGCCGCTATCTTGGCTTGGTAGACTCAACACGGTGAAGATGTCCATCCTCCCAAAGATCTTGTACCTCTTCCAAACGCTGCCGACACCGATCCCAGAACACCAGATCCAGGGGCTCCAACGCGAGCTTGTAGCGTTTATATGGGGTGGGAATTAACCGCGTTTCTCTAACACGATCTTGATGCTCCCCCGCGACAGGGGTGGCCTCGCGTGCCCGAACCTTCTTGAATACTATTGGGCGTCGCATCTCCGTTATGTCTTGGAATGGGGGGCGTGGGAGAGTGAAAAGGTGTGGTTCCACATGGATCGGGCAGTCACCTGCCACCCTTTGTGGGACCATGCCTGGCTACCTCGAGAGACGCGCCATCGCAGCGCCTATCTGGCTGTCCCCACCAGAACGGTCCTGGAGATGTGGGACAAGGTGGCGGTTTGCAGGGGTCTCACTTCCTTTCCATCCCCTCACACCCCAATTGCACGCAATCCGCAGTTCCCCCCAGCGTGTCGTCCGCCCTTTTTTGCCAATTGGACGGAGACTGGCTGTAGGACGATCGGGAACCTCTTCACGGGGGGGTAGTTTTAAGTCTTTTGCGCAATGCAAGCACGAATTTGGGCTCTCGGAGAACGACAAGTTCCAATACATCCAGCTTCGACACTGGATTCAGGGCTCCTCCCTGACGCAGGCGGCCACGCGATCCTACACACCGTTCGAACAGCTAGCACGTACATTCGGCACATATAAGGGGTTGATCTCGCGTATCTACCGGGTATTGCAACATGCACAGCGGCCAGCTCCTCATCTATACCAGTTGAAGTGGCAGACTGTCCCTGGCTCAGGTGCCACCCCCTCTCAATGGGCGAGGCTGTGGAGGGACATCCCTAAAATTCTACGCAGTATCCCTCAGCAGGAGTCAGCCTATAAGGTGATGACTCAATGGTATTACACCCCGGTTCGACTCCAGAAGATGTTCCCTAAGACGTCTCCTCTCTGCTGGCGTTGTACACAGGCGCCGGGAGATTTTCTACACATTTGGTGGACCTGTCCCCTCCTAGCTATCTTTTGGAAAGAGATCCTCAGTCATATCAAACGGGTGTTGGGGTACCCCCTACCTGCGGGTCCGCTGGTGGTTGTTCTGGGCCTCAGGCCAGTGGCTGCGAGAGCCATGACGGGGCGTGATCGGCATTTTAGCCTCCACATGCTGGGCGCCGCCAAGCAGACGGTGGCACTATATTGGAAAAAGGCTGAGACGCCCTCCATAAACGTATGGTTTACTCGCTTGTGGCAGGTGGTGGCGATGGAGCTGCTCACGGCCCGTCTTCAATTCCGGGAGACTCAATATAGGAAACTCTGGACGCCCCTGGTGGATCATCTAGGGCGGTTGGAGCATGCTCGAATGCAGCCACCGCGGCTACGGGCCTTGAGGTTCTTTGAGGACGCTGTATGCCCTGCGGATCCAGGAGGTCTCTGGGGGTTGTCAGACGACGGGCTGGGAGCGCCGGATACCGCCCCCCACCCCAATGGAGAGGGGACCCCGAATCTGCAAAGCCGGGATCTTGCGGCCCTCGCCGTTTAGCTTAGTGGTAGTGTAGCTGACTCTCTCACCTTCCATCCTTCCCCCCCCCCCCCCCTCCCCCTCCCCCCTCCCACCTAGCCAGTGTCCTTCCTATTCTCCCATTGTTGTCTCACTTTCCCCCTCAGTTAGTTGACTGCCTTGTGGACACTCTTGGCATCAGGGACTGCCCCCGGGGCCTCATGCACCACCCTATTACTGTCACATCTGAAATGCCTGGTTGCCGGTTTCATATAGACGCGACTAGCCCAATAGCGGTTAAGCCTCTCCATGCCTTATAGGTCCCTGGTGACTGATGCTGTGCTTTCATGGACCAACGCCCCTGTCATTGCATGCTGGCTGTGTGAGCATGGGCTGCTGGACGTGAGGTGGGAATGGTGGGGCACTCGCCCGGGGTTGGACAGCCTGGGCAAGGCTTTGCTTTAAGAGACAGGGGCTTCGGCGCATTTAACGTAATTATACATGAGGCTTAGAAGCCACGAGGGAGTTCCAGATTTCAGCATTCTACAGGGAACTGCTCCCGCTGTGAGGCGTTGTTACTGCTGCCGGGTTTGGATCTGCGGGAGCGGGGGACCTTATACATGTTGGAACTGCATCTGTACTTATACCTGGGACATGGCATGTATTCTTGATCTTTTGGGCCTTCGCCCTTGGTTGTTTGAAGGTGGTGGCTGCCGGCCCTTGAGGTTGTAGGCGAATAAGCTGTGTATTGATGCAGGAGGGATCCATTAAACCTAATAAAAAGTTGTTTACAAAAAAAAAAAAAATGTACAGGTTTGCTAGGTTTGCCTACGTGTCAACTGCGCTGGGGCCCAAAATCCACAGGTATGCACATTGCTAAAAAAAAATCGGAGCCCGGTGGGCTTTCTGCCGCCCTGGGGGGGAATCGGGGAAGGGGGTTTCATCCTGATATGCCCCTAAAGGGGCAGAAAGACTGTGGCTATTTTTTGTGGGCGTTGGTATGACCATTTTGGGCAGCCCCACGCATAAAAAAAGCCTGCGTACTCGCTGGCGCCTAGTGGGCTTTCTGCCCCCCCATGGGGGCAGATCAGAGGCCACTGCCACCATCTGCCCTCCCGGGGGGGGGCAGAAAGACTGGAATTTCTCTGGGGGTGGGGTGGGGTATTGTCATGCCCATTTTGGGGAGCCCCTACCCCTACACTAATAAAATAAAAAAATCCATGGTTTCTAGTGGGCATTCTGCGCCCCCAGGGGGGGGCCAGATTGGGGGCTACAGCTCCCATCTGCATCCTGGGGGGCAGAAAGACTGTCATTTTTGTGGGGGGGGGGGGCATTGGCGTGCCCGTTTCGGGCAGCCCACACCCTAAAAACAATTGCGCAAAAAAAATCCCTGGTGTTTAGTGGGCTTTCTACCCCCCCGCCCCCCGGAAGGGGCAGATTAGGGGCCAATGCCCCATCTGCCCCCGCGGGGGGGGGCAGAAAGACTGTAATAATTGGGGGGTGGGGTGGGGGCATGGGCCTGCCCGTTTTGGGCAGCCCCACCCCCTTTTTTTTTTTATACAATTCCCTGGTGTCTAGTGGTCTTTTTGCCCCCCCGGGGGGGGGGCAGATTGGGGGCCAATACCCCATCTGCCCCTAAGGGGGGGCAGAAAGGCTGTAATGGTGGTGGGTGGGTGGGGGCATTGGCGTGCCCGTTTCGGGCAGCCCCCACCCTAAAAAAAAAATGAAAAGAAATCCCTGGTGTATAGTGGGCTTTCTGACCCCCCGAAGGGGCAGATTAGGGGCCAATGCCCCATCCCTGGTGTCTAGTGGGTGGATCCCTGCTTGGGGATCGCCCTCCTGTGGCGATCCCCAAGCAGAGATCCACTGGGGAGGGGTACCATTGGAAAGGGGAGATTCTCCCCTTTCCAACGATACCTCTCCCGTCTTTCTACGTGCTCAGGGGGCTGAGATAGCCCCTGCGCACGTACAAAGTGAAACTGAAATGAGCCTCTTAGCTCATTTCAGTTTCAGTTTCCGTGTAATGACGTTGGCGCGACGTGCGCGCCGATCGTCATTACACTGAAAGCAGGGGGGGGGGGGGCGCCTCGGGAGCTGGGGAAGCTCTTCCCCAGCTCCCGAGGCTATTTTCAGTAAAAGGGAATCCCTCTGGTGCCCGCACCAGAGAGATTCCCCAGGGAATGCCTCATGACGAGCTGGACTTGTCATGGGCACAGCGCGACTGTGCTCCATGACGAGTCCAGCTCTTCATGGGCACACAAGGGGTTAAATGCAATCGCAAAATAGAGAATCGCAAATTTGCGATTCTCTAATTTGCAATGACCTTTTGAAAAAGGCATTTTCCGGTTTGCAAACGGGCCGATTCTGAGAATCTGCCTTTTTGTGAACGGGAAAAGGGCTTGATACATATGCCCCTTAGTGATTGTGCTGGTCTGTAATAGAACAGCACTGTTATGCCTGCTGTACATTGCACCCCTCTCATTTTGTCACCATACTGCATAAATTATTTCAACATTTTCAAAAGGGCAGGGGACACAAACTCAAGCGGTCTCTAAACAACACCATTAATTTTTTTCTTCAGAACAAACACTTTTAAAAATTCAGATTTATCCTATTGAAAGAAGGATTTAAGATATTGCCCTTAAATGAGAAAATGAAAGATGCTGATCTCTATTATGGGCGTTTCTAGACCATTACATTGCACACAAAAAAGTCATTTCTATAGTTTATCTCAATGCGGGTGAGATGATGCAGTTGTTCTTGCAATGAAGTCTCGCTCATAGTGTGACTTATGGCATTGGAATGTCATTCATGAGGACACTGAAAACATTTAAATGTCGCTTATGAGGCAGCAGAAAACCTGGCAGCTATGGCTGAGGGCTCTACTTTGCAGCAATCGCACTGTCTTATGTCTGCACAAAATTGTGTTAAGCTAAATAAAGTTAGTACAGCTGAGAGCTCTGCATTGCAGTGAGTCGCTGTCTGCAGTACATTTAGGTGCTTTGCAAGCCTTTTTAAGATCTTAGAGTTTCTTGTTGCTCAAATGGGTGTAGTTTCTGTTATTTAAACATTTCCCTCGTCTTCATTCCTTGATTTTGCTCGATAGAAAGTGTCACTCATATTCGCTGAATGCCACTCATAATTTCAATGGAATTATGAAAATGTCACACATAAGCAGTCTGAAACCTTGGCAGCTATGGTTGTGGTGCGTGTGACGTAACCCGGCGTCTGCACACGTGTCATTCAAAGTGCTGGTTGTTCAGTCTTGCCTCTTTTTTTTTTTTTGCACACGCTGCACTGTAACTAAATGAAAATTAATCCACCATGTCGATTTGCAGAGGGAAAGAAAACTGTGGTATTATGGGTTGTGGATACATGATACATATCCATGGGTTGCTTTCAGTGTAAGTTAGCTGAGCTATCCGTTTCTATAGAGCTGGGAGAGGGGAAGACTAAAAAACATAGAAAACTGAAGATAATATGGACACTTATTGCTGAAGGCCCTTTATGTAATATATGTATTTTTTGGGGTCTAGTTTACATGATTTAGATTTCCAATTCTTTACTTTATCTCTTACTCTGTTTTTATCCATCCAAATGTACTCTTAAATGACAGTGCTACAAAAATACAGAAACACACTCTCCACAAAATGCATATTAATGAGGCTCCAACATAATCAATCATTCTCAGGACTTATGTAATGATTTGACAATATTTTTAAGGATAAAATCCTAAAAATGTGGTCCAGTATTGATTAGACTGTAACAGTTTGTGGAAGCTCAGGGAGTCAAGTTACTTCCTATAAGCCTAGATTATATTTGACGGAATATCCTCCTATAACTACAGACACATCGAGATCCCCAATGAATACCGTTAAATCAGGCTCACCCTCCGACCCTTGCACCCCTTGGGGCATATTCACAAGCCCCTATCACCACCACAACGTCACTTTCAGTAGGGGCCTCGCCTTATTCACTTAACGTGGCTTAACGCTGCCTTGTGAATAAGGCCCCTTTCACGCTGTGTTTAGCGTGAAAGGGGCGTGCAGTGGGTGTTGTGGTGGGCGTTCCACCGCAACACCCATTGATTTTAATGCTTCCCCTTATTCACAAGGGCATCGTAAATAGGAGGTAGAGCCAAAATTAAGACCAGGAAAACCCTGGTCTTAAGTTGGCGAAACGAGAAATGCTTTATTTCTCCTCGTTTTTGCTTTTTCCATGAGTGCTGCCTGGTGCAGCACACATGGAAAAAGCAAAATGCCATGGTTTGTTTATGTACAGGAAGGTGTCCCTTCCTGTACATAAACAAACCTTTTTTAAACATGCCCTTTTGTAACTTATGTGTGTGCTGCATGAAGCAGCACACATGTAAGTTACAAACTGGCTTTTTAGGTTTATGTGCAGGAAGGGACACCTTCCTGCACATTAACAAAACTCCCTGCTTCCAGACACCCTTGCACTCTGGTGCCAGTAGATCATAGTTGGTGATTACAGAGGAGCTTTCCCCAAACAGAGTACTGTGGGGAACTTGCGGCCTTGTGTAATTTGTCAATGTTGTTCACTGAGACTGAAGGGGCAGGGGCAGTGACGGGGCAGGAGCTGTGATGGGGCAGGAGAGGTAACTGGGAAGGGCTGGAGAGGTGATGGGGCCAGGAGCGTAACACAGGCCCCCGCGGTGTGTGGTCCAGCGAGCTGCGAGGGACCCCATCAGCACAGTACTCGGGCCTGAGACCTCAGGATTAAATCCTGAGCGGGGGCCCCTCCGTGTACCTTACAGGGGGGCCCCCTCAACTTTCGTTACGCCACTGTCACCACTGTGTAAACGCGCCCTGTGGCCGTTCTATGTTGAGAGATTAAGTCCCCTTGAATCCTAAGGGTGCCTAGTGTCAAACTAGCCCACTAGGTACCTCCAGTAAGCGCAACAGAGCTGCGTTGCATAGAGGTGTAAAAAGGGGCGTGGCCTCGGAACACCTGTCTGCAACGCAGCTCCCTGGCGCATACTGGAGATACCTGTTGGGCTAGTTGGCCCTCAGGGACCCTCAGTATTGAAGGGGAATTAATTCCCCAACTTACCAGTGGCCAGGGGGCGCGTTTGCAGAGTGCTGCAAGGAGGGGGCGTGGCCTCCGGCTCGATGACAGTATTTTATTTTTTTAAGAAGGAGGGCGGTGTGGCCCCCCTTTTTCTAATTTATTGGCCCTGGGGACCTCATCCCCCAGGGCCTGCACCCTAATTTTTTTTGTTGAAAAAAATAAATTTGGAAGGTGGCCGTGTGGCCCTCCTCCCAAGGCCTTAATCAGCCTCGGGGACCCCAACCCCTGGGTCATGGCCTTTTTTTTTTTTTGTTTTTAATTCTTTAGGAGGGGGGCTGCGTTGCCCCCCCCTCCTCAGGCCACTTATGGCCCCGGGGACCCCATCCCCCAGGGCCGGCATTTGTTTTTTATTATTTAAAAAAATATATATATTTATAGAAACACCTAGGACATGCTGGACAAACCGTATGTACCTATCACCATGACGATTTGCGTGATATTCATTTAAAGGCGACTATGCATACAATGAATCCACGTGGAATGTATTTACACCGCTAGTGAAGCTCTGATGTCTGACGCCCTACCATGCCTAATCCTGGCGCATCCGCCGGTGGGTACTCTCCAAGTAGACACCCTTGTCGTTTATTTATACAAACATGGGTAGCTATTGACGGGCACATTTAATACACGCACACACCAAGCCATTCAAAGGGGATTTGACAAAAAATTCGACCAAACTATGCAAGAAACCCCCCTCATGGTTAATAAAACACATCCACCGCCGGATGTGTAATACTTTTTATTTTACTCTCTGGAAAGGAGACGAACCTCACTTGAGAGTCACAGCGTGCTCCTGGTTGAGCCCAATGCTGTGTTACACCCACCAGTGCCCGCCGAGGGCAACGCACCTCTGTGTTGTATTCAACCAGCTAGTGCGTATGCTATGACACTCTCTAGCCCATGTGCACTGTAACACCACCCCGTGAGTATGTCATGCCACTCTTGCCTTCGCACAGGTTATATTGCCCCATCTAACATGCCTTCCTCGATGCCTATGTTATAACGCACAGCGCTATGCCATACATATTACAATCTGGGATCCATATATTCGTCACAGTGCATATGCAACATTACACTCCCCAGCACATATTTTATATTACAACTTTAGAGACTAGTTAGGTTACACAACACTGCCCTGTGCATATTACACTCCAAGGCGCATATCGCATAGCACGCGCTAGTGCCTGTGCTATCTCTCGCTCTCCAGTGAATCTGTCATTGCGCACAATGTATTGCATATTATATTTCACGCCCCGGTTCATCTTGTATCACACTTTTTGGTGCATAGATTATACCATATACTATATCTAGTTTTCATTTTCAATCGTGCTCTCAGGGCTATGTTCTAAATAACACTGCATCCACCTACCCTTTTCACGGGCATTACATTTTGCGATGGGGGTGGAGGGTCAGGGGGTGTTTCTGCCAAGTGAGCCCGGAGTCACAGTCACAAACGTCCTCTTCTTCCTGAATAAAAGTGAGATTATGCTGCATACTTGTTTAAATTTTAAGTAGTTCGCACAGACACATTTTAAAAACAATAAAATTCCTAATACCCACCTTCTCTGAAAAGTTAGCTTGCTGCCCCATCCACCTCCTCCCTATCTTCTGATGTCGGAATCCATGGTCTAGCCTCCTCCCTCCTGCCATGCATGGTCTGATGTGCTGCCACTGCCCTCCATTTAGCATGATGTACCAGTCCACTCCTCCTGCCCTCCATTGCCCAATTCTATGGCCCATCATTGACCTCCTGCTTAGCCTCTGTGCTTAGCTTGCTGCCCCTAGTCTCCTTCCCCCTGCCCTCCGATGTCTTTGTGCATGCCCCTGCTCCGTCCTTTTTGCCCACCATGTTCCATGGACCTGCCACTCCTATCTACTCTGAGTGTTCTTTTGAGCTGCCACTCCCCTCCCACCTGCCTAGCATTGTCAGATGACTGTAACCTGTCCCTGCCACCTCCACCCTGCCTGTCCACATGCCATGCCCCTATCCCCTTCCTCCTGTCCTCCATGGTCCATTTTACTGCCACACCCTTCTGCCCTCCCTGGTCTGTTGTGCTGCAACTGCTCCTCCTGCCTGCCCCGCGCGGTCTGTTGTGAGGCCCCTTCCCCTGAACTCTCTTGTCTGTGCCCGGGTCCTGACCCTCCCTTCTATCCTCCATGGTCCTTTGTGCATGCCCTGCACCCTCTTTCTTGCCATGCATGGTCTTCTGTGCTGCCATGGCCCCTCCCACCTTCGCTGTGTGGTCAGCTAGCTGCCCCTGACCCCCTCCCACCTTCCCTCCATGGTCTGTGTGTATGCCATCATAGTCTCACTGTTGCTCTCCATGGTGTGTCTTGCTTCTAGTGCCCATACTGCCTAACCTCCATGGTCATCTTGCTGCCCCTACCCTGCCCCCTTACCCCCAGCCCTCTGTTTCCATGTGCAGACCCCTATTCCCTCCTGCCCTTTATGGTCTGTTATGCTGCAGCTTTCTCTCCTGTCTGTCCATTATGGTCAGCTAGCTACCATTGCCTCTTTCCCCTCTGTTCTCTGTTGTCCATGTGCATGGTCCTGTCCCCTCCCTATTGCTTTCTATGGATTGTTGTGCTGCACTCCCGTCCCACATGCCCTGTGTGGTGTATTGTGCTGCTACAAACCCTGATGCCTGCCCTGTAGGGTCAGTTTGGTGCATCTCTCCATGTCCCTCCTGTCCTCTGTTATCCGAGTCCATGTCCCTACCCAAATTCCTCCTGCCTACCATGATCCAATGTACCATACTTGCGAACATTTTGAACTTGGTAAGAGGGAGATTTTGAAAAAAAACTGGGGTATTGATTTTCCCCTTTGAGTTACATTGAAAAAGAGGAGATTGTAGATAGGAGACAGATCAAATAAAGCCCATTTGAGCTTAAAAACATTGGATGTTTCCTGGCTGAAACGGGTCTGTTGGCATGTGTGGTTGTACTACCACTGCCTCTTTCTTCTGCCCACAATGGTCTATTATATTGCCACAGCCTCTCTTGCCAGTCCTGTATTGTTGGTTTGTTGCCCCTGCCCCCCTTTCCACTGCCCTCCATAGTCTGTTGTGCTGCCACTGCCCTTCCTGCCTTCCCAGTGTGGTCAAATTGTTTCCTCTGCACTCTCCTACCTGCCTTCAATTTTCAGAGTCCGTGCCCCTGGCCTCTGCCTCTCAACAGTATCCCAATGAACAACTAGATTGCTAACATTCTAGATTGATTACAAAAGTGTGGAACGCCTGACGTCATCTTGATGTAATCAAAACTGTAATACCTAGAGCATTTCCTTTAGAAATTACATATGAGAGGGTCTTATTTGCATCAAAATTATGGTTTGTGCTCTACAAAACTAAAATGAGGACATATTTTCTGAGTTTTCAAATAGCGACAAATAACTTTTACATTATTTGTAATCTTTGTTTTTTATTATCCAGTTGACCACTTGATTAAATGTTGCACTTAGGGAAGAGGATGTGGTGTTACTTCCAGAGCTGCAGACTTTGCAACTGGGGAACCAGGTTTAAGTTTCTGCTTCAGCTCAACATTCTGTGATTCTGGTCAAATCACTTAATCTCCCCATGTCTACAACCAAAATGAACTTGATCTTGTGTGATGTAACCAATGCTCATGTAAATCACTCCAATACCTGACAAGTCTGCACTATATAAAACTGCAAATACACAAAAAATAAGTGTTCTGCACACTTCTGTCATTGGGCTACATGTGGGCTACATCTGGGTGATATTTGTGCTGCATTTGGGCTCTTTTGTCTCTGGTGGCCATCTTGGGAGATTTATTTGTTATGAAGTTTCCTAATTTCTTCATTTAATGCAGTCTCCTCAGTAGGAAATACTTTCAGTTTTTTACTTTGATTCCTTCAAGAAGGCATTCAGATGTGTCACACATTTGCCATAAATTCTGAATGTTAGCACTCTAGTTGCTCATTATATCACTGTAGTAAAGCTACAGCTCACCAGGGAAGTCTGCTGCTGGTATTAAAAGTGCATGTTTCAGTCTGCATGTCAGAATGTTTTAATGAAATCGAAGAGGATTTGAGAAGTCACTCAAAATGTGCCCTAATTTTTCTTTCTGCAGCACTAATAATACTTTCTATGGCAAAATGAACCCCCTCATTTTGTTCCTTTTTAAATTAGATGTTTTAAGAGTTACCACTTTATTCCAATCAAGATGGCTTCCGGTGTGCAGTACGTTTGTCATAAGTAGGACTGTTAGCGCTCTAGTTATTCTTTAGAACACTCTGGAAAGCTGCAGTAGAACACAAAGAATCAACTGACAGTGTCTGCCCTTGTTGGATGTACATGTTTTACTGAGAATGTCAGATTTTATTCTCACATGACTGAGAAAGATGATGTGAATTTATAGAAAATATGCTCTCAGTTTAGCTAATAGATTACCTTCCAAACCTCTGTGGGAAAAGCATGAGAAAATAGTTTTCTCTCAAACATGATTCTTGATATCATAGCAGAAGGCTTTTTCACATGGTAAAATCACCTTAGAACGCACCATAATTCCTAAAATGAGTATGGTACCATCAACAAATGATTTATAATGTAACTAAAGTCTTAAAACCTTCTATTAACTGCAATGCTTTTTAATGAGGTGCTATCATGTATTTTGGTCCCAAGATGGCTGCCAACACTTCTTGGATGAAGTACTGACAGCCAATCAGATCTCACGATGAGATGTGTGGTTAGGCTCCGCCCAGATATATCTATCTTTTTAACTCTAATTTTCTCAGGAACTACTAAACGGATTTACACCATTTAAGCAAAAGGCACGAGTCTGTACTGAGGGACTACCTCTTTGGCAAATTTGGTGTAATTCCGTTCAGCAGTTCGGGCTCTAGCTGCGTCAACAGGTCCTATGGGAAAATGCATGGGGAAAATGTGTTTTGGGACCCCCTTTTTTCTCGGCCCCTGCTTGACGAATCACCGTGAAATTTTCAGGATAGGAGCAGACCGGAGCTGGCCAAAAGTTTGGAAAATTTCGCGAGGATTCATCAATCGGCGCCAACGTTATTCCAAATAGAATGTTGCGGATTTCCTATGGAAAATAGGTCCTAACTATAACTACCTACTGGCAACTGCCAGTAGGTAATATATATTCAATCAAATCAGCCATTTGGCTGTGTATATCTTGATCACTGCGGTCCATTGACTTCTGATACTGCAAATAAATATATTTCTGATGAATACATCTGCCTGTGGATTCCTCACCTTTTGAATTACCCCTGCACCAGCAATCCGCGGAAATTCTTTTCCTAGATCTCCCATGTCGACGAGGATGTCATAATAGCACAGCTCAGCTCGCAACTCCGTATAACGTCATCAGAGCCATAAGAAGACCTTGTCAGCGTGCTGATGTCTGTTCCCTTTTTTCCTGCGCCGTCGACTCGTAATGTATTTTATGGGACATTTTCAACAAGATTACTTTGTTTCTTAAACGTCTCCTTTGTATTTTTGGAGAAATGGCTACTTCGAAGAAGTCCGGTTTCAAGCCCTACAGAGTGTGGGGGTCATATGTTGATCACAGAAATCCTTGACTACTGTCTTTGGTGTCTTTATTCGGACCACGACGTCGAAGAGTTTTCGTGTTGTCCGAAAATGAATCCTAAAGCACTGAAGGAGCGTGAAGCGAAGCTCTTCATGGCGAAGGCGAAGAAAGAAAAGAGGGGTCATAAGCGCTCGAAGTCGTCGACCTTACATACTTCAAAGTCCAAGAAGCATGAGAAGTCGAAGAGAAGACACGGTTCTCGACGTCGCTCTTCGAAGGGCAAGGCTTTGAGGTCGGCTTCACCTGTTCAGCGACGCCGGGAAAAGGACTTTTTTTTTTCTCTGTCGCCTTCTCCTTCTCCGCAGGCGACTCAGAACCACTCATTAACTGTGAGGGGTTCGCCAGCGTTAAAATCAAGGAGGCCTGGATCCTTACCCTCCTTTTCCTGTTGCAGAAGCGGATCCCTTACATTTCCTAATGAGATGGATGGCATGTTTGCCAGGGCATCCTACCCTCCCGGTGTGCCTTCTGGCCCCGTGGATCCGCTTGCCTTTAACTTTGGTGTTCCCTAGCAGTATGCCCAGGTGCCTTTCATGCCTTTTATGCTGACGGCTCCATCTTGGCAGTTTCCGGCGCCGAGGTTTTCGACTCCGAATCCTCAAACCTCGTCTGGTGTCGAATCTGCGCCGTCTCAGATTTGTTTGGCACGTTTCCTGATTCTGAAGGTCCTCCTTCGATGCTGGCTCCATTGTCTCCGGCGCTGCGGCTGGCACCGCCGCCGATCCTGGAGCTGCATTCCATGCGGGAAGCAGAAAGGCTGCTGTAAGAGGATGAGTACCGGCAGGAGCTGGAGGAAGGAGAGATACTCGACTCCGTGGACGAATTTGAGGGTCTGCAAGAGGCCAGTGGCTTAGATACTTTCCTGGAGTGAGAGCTCACTTAAAAGTTTGCCCCCTTTCAGTATAATTCTCCTTAACATGTGGTGATTCGGAAAGCTGCTGAATTGTTGGATCTTCAGTTGCCTTTAGCAGAAGTTAAGTCTAATATTTTGACTGAAGTGCTTAATACTACTTCATCAGTTAGTGAGTATCTTCTGCCTTTCAATGAGGCGTTGATGGAGCCTATCTTTGAGGTGTGGGAGAAGCCCTTGACTGCTCCTGCAGTTTCCAGAGCAATTGCAAGGAGATATAGGCCAGCTCCTGGAGATCCAGCTTTTCTTTCTGCCCACCCATCTCCTGAAAGCTTGCTGGTTCAGGCTTCATGCTCCAAGCAGTCGACTGGGTCCTTCCCTACCACCCCGGGGGATAGGGACTCTAAGAAGATGGAACAGTCGGCCAAGAAGGTGTCTTCCTCCGCAAGTATGGCGCTGAAGTCTACAAATGCCACTTGTTTGCTTGGGAGATACATTCATGCCCTCATTGACTCTGTTAAGCAATTGGCCCCTAAACTTCCTGAGGATGATCATGTTAACTTTCTTGAGGCTCTTTCGGATTCTCAAGCAGCTGCCTGACAGGTCATTCAGTTGGGTTTGGACAGTGCAGGTTCAGTTGCCTGGGTAATGGGTTCTTCAATTGCTACGAGGAGGCATGCCTGGCTCAGATCTTCTGCTTTTTCTCCAGATGTTCAGGCTACTCTATCGGAAGTGCCTTTCGGTGGTTCAAGGTTGTTTGGTACCAAAGCAGACTCTTCTCTGCAGTGTTTTAAAGACGGTAGGGCTACTGCGAGATCTTTGGGCCTGAGGTCTCAACCTAGAGGTTATGGCTACAAGAGGTATGGAGGCTTTGGGAAGGCTTCTTCCTTTTGTGGCCGTCAGCAACCTCAGCAACAACAGCAGCAAAACCCTCTGTACAGGTCATACGGGGGAAAGAATAGAGGCCGTCTTCAAGGAGCCACTTGGCAGCAGTCCTCCTCTTCTCTTGTCCCCCTCTCTGGTACCACAGGAAAGCAGCTCTAGATCCCTCATTTTGGAGCATGTTGTTCCTGTAGGGGGTGGGGTGTCCTATTTTCTACAAGATTGGAAATCGGTTACCTCAGACCGTGGTGTTTTCAATCTTGTAGAGAATGGGTACACCCTTCCGTTTGTAGAGTTTTCTCCTCCTTACCCTCCTCACCAGGATTGGTGTTCAGAGGACCATTTACTTATCTTACAACAGGAGGTTCTTGTCTTGTTGCAGAAAGGAGCGATAGAGGTGGTTCCAAAGCAGGACAGGGTCAGGGTTGTTACTCCCGTTATTTCTTGATTCCCAAAAAGGATGGTCGATTGAGGCCGATCCTGGACCTCAGGATTTAGAATTTTTACCTCCGACAGGAAAAGTTCAAAATGTTGACCTTGGCTCAGGTTCTTCTAGTGCTGCAACAGGAAGACTGGATGATGTCAATCGATTTGCAGGATGCGTATTTCCATCTTCCCATCCTGAAGTTGCATCGGAAGTATCTCCAGTTTATGGTAGGGTCGCAAAAATACCAGTTTGTAGTCCTTCCGTTCGGCCTTACTTCCGCGCGGTGGGCCTTCACAATGGTGATGGCAGCACATCTCAGAAGGTCAGGGGTTCCTGTTTTCCCTTATCTGGACGACTGGGTGATCAACTCCAATGTTCATGGGGCAATACTGGACACTACTGTGTGTCGAGCATTCCCACCTCCACAGAGGATTCTCGACATTCAGGAGATGATTCCTTTGTTTCATGATGGAGCGGTTGTTCCAGTTCTGAAGGTCCTACGCCTGCTCGGTTTGTTCATTCCTGCATACTGTTTGTCAGTCATGCACGCTGGCATATGAGGGCACTCCAGTGGTGCCTCTGCAGGCAGTGGTATCAACACAACAGATCTCCGGGAGAACATAAGAATCTCCAGAGACACTGCAGCGGAGTGGTCTTGGTGGAGTGTGCAGGGCAACCTGTCTCAAGGAAAGCCCTTTCAGTCTCCTCCACCGGTGGCCACAGTGATCACGGATGCCTCCACTGTAGGGTGGGGGGGGGCTCATCTGGGGGATCTGGAGGTCAAAGGTCTCCGGAGGAAAGGTTGCTTCATATCAACCTTTTGGAATTGCGGGTGAATCGTTTGGCACCGAAGGCCTTCCTTCCGCCCCTTCGCGGTCAGTCAGTTTAAGTCCTGACGGACAACACTACTGTGATGTGGTACATCCACAAACCGGGAGGTGTAGGGTCGTATCGTCTCTGCAGAGAGGCTCTGCGACTCTGGTCCTGGGCTCAGGGCCATCAGATTTGTATAATGGCAAATCATTTGGCTGGTGTGCTAAATGTTCGTGTGGACAGTCTGTCGGCATTACTCGGCCGATCTCGAGTGGCGGCTTCATCCAGAGGTGGTCCATCTGTTCTTCAAGATGTTGAGATTTCCTCAGTTGGACCTCTTTGCCACTAGCGAGAATGCGCACTGCCCGTTGTTCTGCAGTCTACAGTTTCCGATGCAGGGAGCGTTGGGGGACGCGTTTCAGTTGGATTGGAGAATGCAGCTTCTTTACGCGTTTCCCACCATACCCTTGATTCCTCGAGTTCTGAGGAAGGTTCGCCAAGACCGGGCTCAAGTTATATTGATCTCCCCGGATTGGCCAAGAAGGGCGTGGTACACAGATGTACTTCACCTCTCATCGCAACCCCCGCTCCATCTCCTTCTCAGGGCAGACCTCTTCTTGCAGTCGCAGGGGCGGGTTCTACACCCCCACCTCCAGAGCCTGCACCTTCATGTCTGGAGATTGAACGGGGCAACCGGAGTTCTTTCTCTCTCCTACTGGATGTGGTGTATGTTATTTTATCATCCAGGAGACACTCCATTAAGTCTATTTATTCCTCCCGGTGGTCCAAATTTGTGAAGTGGTGTGGAGAGAGCTCCATTGATCCTTTGAAGGCACATTTGTCTGATGTGCTGAGTTTCTCCCTTTCCTTGGCTCAGCAGGGTTGTGCTGGGGCTACAGTTAAAGTTTATTTGTCGGCTATCATTTGTTTGCCGGACCAGCTGTCTTTGTTTAAATCTCCTGATGTTATGAGATTCATTAAGGGCCTTACTAATAACTTTCCTCCCACTCCTTTCATTATGTCTCAGTGGGATTTGAATCTTGTTCTTACTTTTCTGATGGGTTCTCCTTTTGAGCCTCTTCATAGCTGTCCTTTGAGGCTTCTTTCCTTCAAAACTGTCTTTTTGGTTGCTATTACCTCGGCCAGGAGGGTAAGTGAGCTTCAGGCTCTTAGTTCTAAACCTCCATTCTTGACCATTCATGCAGAAAAGATGGTTCTTAGGACCAGGGCTGCTTTACTGCCGAAGGTGGTTACTCCTTTCCATTTAGGACAGTCTATTACCTTACCTACCTTCTATCCTTCCCTCACCTTTCCAAGGAGGAGGAGAAACTTCATCGCCTTGGCCCTAAGAGTGCGGTCAGTTTTTACCTGGACAGGACCAGGGATCTAAGGCTTGATGATCAGCTCTTCCTGGGCTACATTGGATGGATGAAAGGAAAAGCTGTCCACAAACGAACACTCTCCAGGTGGATCATCTTGTGTATCAAGATCTGCTACGCCCTAGCCAAGAAGGAGCCGCCTGAAGGTAATAGAGTTCATTCCACCAGAGCTAAGTCATCTTCTTCTGCTTTGGCTAGAGGTGTACCGGTTGATATTTTTAAGGCAGCAACTTGGGCCTCCCTCCACACCTTTGCGAAGCATTACTGCTTGGATTCTAAGGTTAGGAGGGACGGCCATTTTGCACGTTCTGTTCTGCAAGATATTTTGGTATAGTCAGGTGGACACCCTCCTCCGGGAGAGGAACGGCTTGGGGATTCTTTTCAAAAGGTGAGGAATCCACAGGCAGATGTATTCATCAGGAGAACAAGTTACTTACCTTTGGTAATGCTTTTTCTGGCGGATACTGTATCTGCCTGTGGAATCCCACCCGCCTCCCTGTTGTCCTCCTGTTTCTACCAAAAAAGTTATAACTGTTTGACATGAATGTTTTTAATGTCATTTTTATGCTTAGATTTGCTTCTAGGAAGTGCTTTGTTTATTGGCTTTTTTCCAATCTGTTGATGTATATATTCTATGTGTATTTGTATATATATTATGTATACTGTGTATACTTGTGAAAATGTTGTCTGTCTGCCCGTTTGCCTCGAGGGCACGGAAAAAATGGGTGGAACTGACATCGGCACGCCCACGAGGTCGTCTTATGGCTCCAATGACATCATACGGAGTCGCGAGCGGAGCCATGCTATTATGACTTCCTCGTCGACGTGGGAGATCTAGGAAAAGAATTTCCTTGGATTGCTGGTGCATGGGTAATTCAAAAGGTGAGGAATCCACAGACAGATACTGTATCCACCAGAAAAAGCGTTACCGAAGGTAAGTAACTTGTTCTTTTGTTGCAGTTGATGCGTGCACTAGATTCCTATGGGTTTGGCCAGAACGCAGTGCTGACGCTCGGAATGTCATTAGAGATTTGCGTGTCTTCGTCGGGACGTTTGCCTGTGGCATCTTCCATTCTGATCAAGGTCCAGCATTTACCTCTAAGCCGTACAAGGACACGATTAAGTCTTTGGGGGTGCTAGTGCCGTTTTTGTCTCCATACAGGCCTGAGGGCAACCCTATAGTGGAGCAAATGAAGCGTGACTTAAAGCAATCTTTGACAGGTAGTCATAGGTACTGGCAGGAACTGGCTGGCCCATTTGTATGGAGTTCAACGTGCACTTAATAATCTACCGAAAAGATTTCTGGATGGGGCGGACCACGTATGAAATGCTCTTTGGCATTAAAATGTTTGTGCCAGACCTTGATGGTCTGACGTTGTGGTGGCTGCCGCAACATTTGACGTAGATAACCATTCTACAATGTTACAAGACCTACAAAAGACTGAGGATTCCAGTCTTCAACTGGCTCTCTAAGATTGGAGATCTGGTACTAGTAAAGTTGGAGAACAAAAAATAATTTGGTCCGTCTTATCGTGCACTGGTCCCAGTTCTTGGATTGAAGGCTATTCGTACAGTGAGACTACCACCTTTGCCTGGTTGCAAAGGAAACAGATATATTTCAATTAACAATGCCAAACTACACCATCTGGCCGGTTCTGAATAGTGTGACTCCCAGTATTTCAAGCAACACTATTTCCCTGAATTCAATGGTTTCAGCCTCTTCGACTAATGCCCGTGTCGTTGAGGGTAAGGGGGAGACTTCTATTGACTTTCTGCCTATTGTGCCCTCCTCCTCCTCCAACACTGACGTCGAGTGTGCTTATCCTGCGGATGAGTGCCATATTGAAGTACCGGATGCTGCACTGCCTCCGTTGATGGTGGGAGCAAGTGGTTATTTTGGGGGCTGTACGAGCTTCTCTTATGATTCTTTCTATTCGTCGTCCACTGTGACACCGCCACCGTCACAAACCAGTATTTTTATTTCCCGGTTCAAAAAGACTTACCTGGTCCCACCCTGGACATACATCTGGCTGGTGCTTATACTGATTTTCCTCTTCATGTCCATTGGGTTTGTGACCGTGTTTTTCTTGCTAATCAATGGTCATTACTTGCCAGAACCCTCTGCTGTGAAGTTGGTTGATGGAATTCTGGCTCCCCATACATCGTCCCATATCATGATGCATGATCAAGCCTCTATGAACATTTCAGCTTTCCCTGTTGCTGATGGCATTGTTTGGGATAAAGTGTCATTCGAAATCCATGGTCCGACGGAAGTCCTCAACGTATCATAGGTGTTTCGCGTTTCCTTACGAGATGTGGTATCACAGGACATACATTCTGATGATTGGGATGTACAGGCGGTACATTCATTGTTTTCAGATTTAAAGTGTTATGCTGCTTTTGATGCTGAAGATTTGTATTCAAATTCTGCCAATTCTGCTGATTTATTCTGTTACCAACTTATGGTCATCATTTTTTGCATAAAACTAAAACGTTAAGACCCGTTTTTAATTTTGCGCAGTGGGAACAATGTCCAACTCCCCTAAAGGGAAGTTCCAAAACACTTCAGAACAAGTTCACCTATTTTACGGATTACAACACGTCCAACCCAGAGTCCTATTTCTTTAAATTGAAATTACCGTCTCAATCTAAATTTATGTTGACGCACACAAAGATATTTATTCAGATTCATTTAGGACAGATACTATTGGTTTGAAATCAATTTGGGGTACCCAGGCTTGGCAGGTCCAGGGTACGGAAGCTTTGCATCGTGCGTGCCTCATTCCTACTCAGTTTAATTTTAAATGACATGGTGCACCAAACTACTTGCTTTGGCTTGGCTATAGCCAAAATTTGAATATTCCATCTATTCTCTCATTGGATAAGTATGATAATTGGTGTAAACACACCAATCATACGATCGACGAACTACAAGCACTGTTTCGAAATAGCAGTTTAAATATCTCTGATGTTGAACCCTCAGGATGGTTGTTGTTGCAAGCCAATGCCTGTCAACTGTGTTTTCATAATGCAGTGACCGGTTTCATTCAAACTAGACGTCCTCCACGTTTCCCGCATTCCCATCCGGTCACCACGTACTCTGTGGGGAAATTGTTTCAGCAATGGTTAAAATACTCTACACTGTGGTCAGTAAAACCACACCTGCCTCTCTGGTCAGGCGACATAAATTTGGATGATTTTATCTTGTGTCCAAAACCACCAAGATCAAAAAGATTCATCTATGAGGCTTATAACGAATTATGGAAACTATTGCAGATGGGAGCAGCGTTCCGTCTGTGTCAAATTGACAGAGCAAATTTGGAGAAAGTTCTGGCAGTTGTCAACAATAGCATAAATATATTGTCTTCCCTGATTTACAAGTTAGATAATATTGTTTCATCTGTCATTGATATTGTTCTAAGTGATGTAGCTGTGTTATATCGTGGTCAAAATCAATTACGATCTGTGATGCAATTTGCATGGACGTTGCAAACTCTCAAAATGGGTAAAGTACCATGGGATTATTTGAACACTTCTGCATTGTTTATGCCATTTAACTTGACTGATAAACAAAGGTTCATGTCCACGAAAGACGCTACATACATTGTTGCACATTGAACAATTGGAATCAACCAAACTAGGGAATTGTAAGCGTGCTACTCACCCATGAGGGTTGCAAGGTGCTGAGGAGGGGTGGGGGTCCGCAGATCTGTTTAGCCGAAGAGCCAGGTCTTCAGGGGTCTTCCTGAAGGTGTTCAGGGAGGGGATGCGTCTGATGTCTGCCGGTAGCTCATTCCAGGTCTTAGCTGCAATGTGAGAGAAGGATCATCCGCCTGCTCTGGCTCTGTGGATGCGCGGGGTTTTGGCCAGTGCGAGGTTGGAAGATCGGAGGTTTCTTTTGGGTACATGGAAGTTCTTCTGTCGTTGAGGTATTTGGGTCCGTTGTTGTGTAGGCATTTGTAGGCGTGAGTGAGGATTTTGAAAGTGACTTTTCTCCACGGGGAGCCAGTGGAGACTTCGTATGTGTTGGCTGATGTGTTCGTGTCGGGGGATGCCGAGGACGAGTCTGGCAGTGGTGTTCTGTATTGTCTGGAGTTTGCGGAGTAGGGACTTGTTGATGCCGGCGTAGAGTGCGTTTACATAGTCCAGTCTGCTGGTGATGAGTGCATGGGTGACTGTCTTCCCTGACTCAGGGGAGATCCACTTGAAGGTCTTGCGGAGGATGCGGAGGGTGTTGAAGCAGCTGGAGGTGACTGTGTTGACCAGTCGGTTCATGGTGAGTGATGAGTCGAGTATGATGCCGAGGTTCTTAGCGTGGTCTGAGGGGGGTAGGTGGGCTTACGAGGGCGGTCGGCCACCAGGTGCTGTCCCATACAAAAGGGGTGGTACCGAGGACAAGGACTTCTGTCTTCGCGGCGTTGAGCTTCAGGTAGCTGTTGGTCATCCAGACTGCGACATCTTGCATTATTTTCTGGAAGTTGAGTTTGGCAGTGGTGGGGTCTTTGGTGAGGGAGAGGATGAGCTGGGTGTCGTCAGCATAGGATACAATGTTGAGGCCGTGTTGTCGGACGTTGGCTGCGAGGGGGCCATGTAGATGTTGAAGTGGGTGGGGCTCAGGGATGAACCCTGTGGGACTCCCCAGGTGATTTTCATGGGGTCAAAGAGGTAGAGTGGGCGTCTGATCCTTTGGCTTCTTCCGGTGAGGAATGATCGGATCCAGTCCAGGGCTGTTCCTTGTACGCCTGCGTCGTGTAGTCTGGCAACTAGTGTGTGTTGGGAGATGGTGTCGAAGGCCGCTGATAGGTCGAGTAGGATGAGGGCTGCGGAGTGGCCTTGGTCCAGGAGGGTGCGGATGTAATCTGTGGCGGCGAGTAGGGAAGTCTTTGTGCTGTGGTTGCTTCGGAATCCGGATTGGGACGGGTCGAGGACGGCGTTCTCTTCAATGAATCGTGTCAGTTTCCTGTTGACTGTTTCTCTGCAACTTTGGCTGCGAAGGGGAGGAGTGAGATGGGCCGATAGTTTTTGAGGTCAGTGGGGTCAGCTGAGGGCTTCTTGAGCAGGGGTCTGACTTCTGCGCGCTTCCAGTTGTCTGAGAAGGTGCCTGTTTTGAAGGAGGTGCTGTTAGAACATTTACCATTTTTCATAGCAGAGACTGATTCAGCAGTATGGTTAATTCACGGCGTTATTTCTCTGCCATTCTCACTATTTCAGTTTAAATCTTGCATGAAACACTTCCTGATAGGCCGCTTTGAACCCCTGGGCAGTGCGTTTCTTCATGAATTATGGTCCTTGCCTTTCACCTACAGATGTCAACAGGAAGATAAGGTAGTTTTTGTTACAGGAGTGCGATTCCACAATAGGACATTCCCTGGTTTGCAAATAGGGCTCCCGGTTTTATGGTATTTATTTTTTTTAACATTTCCGTCTGTAATTATCCATATTTATTTTTTGGCTAACTTATTGGTATTTATCCATATTTATTTTGTGATTTAAGAATAAATGTAGCTGTAAAATGGTATATTTCCGCGTTTATATAACTCATCGACGTGCACTTAAACAAGGATGCCTGTCACGTTTTAGCAAACTAAGCAGCCACGAATAACAAAAGACTACACTCACAGCATCTACTACAAATAATATGTTAATATATGCCTGTATTGAATGAAATCTTATCCTGTATTTTAACACTCCATGCTGTCTGCCTGCTCAGCTGTTGCCTAGAATTCATGAAAGACCGCATGTAGAGTTTCTCACAAGAAGCACCATTTTCAGTATTTTTCCACTTTTAAAGATAAATACAGACAGGAAACACATTGTTATCTGTCTGTATTTATCTGTAAAAATCAGTAAAAACTGAAAATCGGAAGCCTTATTTGCAAACAAGTTAAATTGCACGGCCCTTGTAACGTGTTCGCTGCTAATCTGGCTTGTTTTTTGAAAGGTACGCCTGTCCCGGCAATAATTTCCACACTCCCATTGCTTTCGAATGACAGTTATCTTATTTTGAATAACCATGACTGCTGTGGCTTATGGTCAGGAATCCCGTTTATAGTAACAGTTTTACAGTGTGTTACTTGTAGCAATGTGCTTTTTCCACCCCCGCATAGGATTGTAGATAGTTCTCTTTGGCCTTCCATTCCGACTTTGAAAACGGATTTCAATCAACTAAGCAGACTCAAAGCACGGTTGTTTCAACAAGAAGCGTCTCTCACTTCGGCTCAAGAGACCTTCGAATTGCAGGTGGAGAGAAAATCTAGTGAGATTCAGTCGCTCCTGAAAACGAATCTCCCACTCCATTTTGGGGAACTGATGCATCAAATATTTAATGCGTCTGACACAAAAGGCCTTGCTAATTTTTTTTAACTTGTGGGATATGGCCTTGTGAACTCCTTTTCAGAAGATTTTTGGAGTAATACCAGCCTTTATCTATACTATTATTTCCAGCGCCTTCGAAGGGTTCCTTTTAATACTAGCGCTGGCGGCGGGCGGGCTGATACTTCTACTTCTGTTACGCAATGGCTGCCCATCTTGTGGTACTGCACAGACCCGGACAATTGCAATTGTAGCGTGACCGAATGCAATAACTTTTTGGATGCTTGCCATTAGCAATGCTTGGCGTAAGTTATGGACTAACCTTTTGCTTTGCCCACAACCTGTGTTCTACTGGGCCTTGTATTCATGCCTCTCCAATACTTCATTCGCAGACCCGGATTATGATCTGTTGATGGGCCCATTACTGGCCCATGACCAGACCTGTTCTGGGGATGGCCGTTTGATTCGTGCAGCTGCGCGTTGAGTGTTGGCTGAGTGGAATACCTGTGAGGCTGCACAGTGCCTCCTGCAACAGATTTCATCGAATAATCACGCAAGTTGCCCGGATATGCTCTTGGAGTCATCGGATTATGAGGAACACGTGTTTCTTCGAACTACTTTACTGTATGACATCTCTTTTTCCTACGAACTATGGGTATGGCCTTTTAGAACAAATTGCATTCTTAAGTTCACGAACTTTAATGGATTTTCCCAATACGCATTTGTCATATTTTCAACAAGAAAAAAATTATTTCCTGTTTTCGAAAAAATTTGTATTGATTTTTTTTTTTTTTTTTTTTTCCCCTCTCAAGCGTTAGACTCTGCTTATCTTTGGACTCTGTTTAAGTCTTTTATCTATATGCTGCGACCTGACCAAGGGGAGGGTGTCAAAGGGCCGTTAGTGTAATTGTCAACATAACTAAGTTAGCAAGAGATCTGCTGCCATGATTCTGCTTTTGTGCACTTTACTACATGACTTTAGCAATAGGCTTTTTTTTACCAGCTCTATGCCTAACTTTTCAGCACATAGCGCTGCGACACCTATGGGTATTTGTGCGGTTTACAAGTTTTTAAATAATAATAATAATACTTGATTTTTCAAGACTCTGTTTATGTCTTTCACATGAGAACTGTCTGATTTGTGTGTTCTCGGTCTGTTCCTGGAGTTTAGTCTGAACACGGTGAGGAAGGTCGATAAACAATGCCACTTGTAATTCTGGTCTGGTCAGTCAGTAGCAATTAGACAAAACATGCTAACACAGCTGAGGCTGCTGGAAAACTCGTGCTTTGATATTATGGGGATGCATGTTGGTTTAACACACACCTGGAGAGGGACCTTTCCAGGGAGAAGAGCCATGCGGTTACTATGATGTAGATATACCATCTAGGAACTAAGGTACTTCTTACCAAGGGGAGGGTGGTTAGGCCTTATAGTCCTTTATCTCATCCACTGTCTTTATAAGATGACATCTCCCGGTTTTAGGTTTATGTGTTGGTAGTGGCTCGTATATTGCGTTATAGAGCACGATAGTCAAAATAAACATTTTAAACTAGATCAGTGTCTGTCAATTCTTATTGTGGACAAGTACGAGTGAGTGAGCGAAAAGGATACGTCTTGTTACCGCGATTCCTGAGAGAGTCGGGAGTGTTGTGTTCTGGGGTGTCTAATCATTTGCATTTTCGTGATTGTTTAGGAGAGTGAGGGAGACACTATAGCTTGTCGGTCCTGGGATTGTGGATACTGAGGCAGTAGGAAGGCTTAGCCCCTATACACCGAGGTCCCGTATTCCTGTGCATAGTTCTGTGTATATGCAGAATCCCTGCAACAGTGGCTAACGAACCAAGATTGGGTCAACGCAGATCCCTCTCCCTTCCCCAACCAGAGTACACGATGGTAACAGATGCATCACTTCTGGGATGGGGCTGCCACATGGGAAGGCAGAGATCAGAGCCCTCTGGTCTCCGGCGGAATCCGGATTCCACATCAACCTTCTGGAGCTCCGGGCGATTCGTCTCGCACTGAAGGCATTCCTTCCTTCTGTCAAAGGAAGAGTAGTGCAGGTGTTCATGGACAACACCACCGCCATGTGGTATTGCAACAAACAGTCCGGGTGGGGTCTTGGACCCTCTGTCAGGAGGCACTTCGTCCCTGGAAGTGGCTGGAACATCAGGGCATGTCCCTGGTGGTTCAACACCTTGCGGGTTCCCTGAACGCCAGGGCGGGTAAACTCAGCCGCAGATGCATGATGGATCATGAATGGGGACTTCACTTGGAGGTGGTACAAGGTCTCTTTCAGCTATGGGGAGAGCCTTGGTTAGATCTATTTGCCACTGAAGAGAACGTGCAATGTCAGCAGTTCTGCGCATTGGAATTTCCAAGGCGGCACTCGCTAGGCAACGCTTTTCGTCGCGAGTGGAGTTGCGGTCTTCTGTACGCCTTTCTGCCTATCCCACTTCTGCCCAGAGTGCCGAAAATCAAGCGCGACCGGGCCCAAGTCATTCTTGTGGCTCCAAACTGGGCACCAAGAGTCTGGTATCCCGAGCTTTTGAACATGGCCATCGATCCTCCGATCAGACTGCCCCTTCGGGAGGATCTTCAGTCGCAGCAGCAGGGGACGGTCCTCCACCCGAACCTGTCCAGCCTCCACCTCCTTGCGTGGTGATTGAGCGATGACAGTTGATAGCCTTCGACCTTCCTCCTGAAGTCTGTAATGTTATCTTGGCAGCCAGGCGTCCCTCTACTAAAACAGTATACGCCTGTTGAACAAATTTGTGGCATGGTGCACAGCAAAGGCTGTATATCCACTTTCTGCCCCCCTCTGAGGTTCTCATCTTCCTCCTATCTTTGGCACAGCAGGGCACTTCTCTGGGCACCCTCAAAGGCTATCTTTCGGTTATTTCGGCCTTTCTTCACCTTCCAGATCAGCCTTCTCTTTTCAAGTCCCCCTACTGTAAATCATTTCCTTAAGGGCATTGCTCATCTGTTTCCTCCTATTCCTTATGTAAGGCCCCAGTGCGACTTGAACCTTCGTCTTACTTGCCTTATGTGCGCTCCCTTCGAGCCGCTACGTAATTGTCCTCTCAGACTCTTGACCCCTAAGACGGCTTTTCCGGTTGCCACCACCTGTGCTCACAGGGTGAGTGAGAGTCAGGCTTTTTCTTTTAAGCCTCCTTTCCTTGCTGTCCATCGGACAAGGTTGTCCTTAGAACTCGACCTCCTTTTCTTCCCAAAGTGGTTTCCTCTTTCCACATAGGACAGACCATCAGCTTGCCCACCTTCTTCCCTCCCCCGCATCCTTCTAAAGAGGAGTAGAGGCTTCACCGTCTGGATCCAAACGTGCGCTCTCATTTTATCTGGATCGCACAAAACCACTCCGGGTGGATGATCAGCTCTTTGTTGGCTATGTGGACGCCAAAAAAGGTCGGGCCGTGCAAATACAAACTGTCTCTCGATGGGTCATTCTTTGCATTAAAATTTGTTATTCCTTTGCAGAAAAGGAACCTCCAGTAGGGTTGCACGCCCATTCCACCAGGGCGACTGCAGCCACTACTGCTTTGGGACATGGAGTTCCCCTTCATGACATCTGCCAGGCAGCCACGTGGGCTTCATTGCACACGTTCACTAAACATTACTGCCTGGACAGCCAAGTCCGGACAGACGGCTTCTTTGGCCGCTCCGTTCTTCAGGAGTTCCTGGTGTGAACTTGGTTCGCAGACCCACCTCCGGGATTGGTATTGCTAGGGTATCTATTCTAAGGTAAGGAATCCATAACTAATAGTCTCTTTCAGATGAACAAGTTACTTACCTTCGGTAACGATATATCTGTAAGAGACATATATTAGTTATGGATTACTTACCGCCCCACCCATCCTCCTTGTTCTGCGAACTGACTTATAGGGTAAGGGACTCCCTTTCAGGGCCCTAGTTTTATGCACCAGTGGTCAGTGTCTTGCATGGCTCTGCGGTTCTGGTGTGGAATGTTGTGTAAAGAACTGACGTCAGCGCGCATGGGTGGCGTCTAAGTGGATGCCGCGTCATCATTCCGGCGATCACAACGCCAATGATGAACGTAGAGTCGACCGACACCAACTACTGAAGCGCAGGGGTACTGCTGAAGAAAAATTCTCCGGATCAGTCTGATGCCTGGGGGTAATTCTAAGGAAAGGAAACCATAACTGATATGTCTCTTACAGATATATCGTTTCCGAAGGTAAGTAACTTATTTGACACTGAAACCCGGGTCGACTCGGGTTTGATCTCTCGCATTTACAGAGCACTCAAAGGCGATCACCAGATTGACTAGTCGGGCTTGTTAAAGATGGACTGCTGCACTGTCCAAGTCGCTCTCTAATGGTGCTTGGAGACAAGTGCTTGCCCAGGTCAGGGAGGTGGCGAGTAACACGCAATTTGAACTAACTCAATTTTTTTCTATTTACATCACGCTTATATGACACCACAGCAGCTACAGAGAATCAACAGAACTCAGTTCACTGCTTGTCCAAGGTGTGGGTTTCCACCTGTGTCATTCCTTCATATGACATGAGACTGTTGTGGACTACGGGGGTTTTGGGAGGTGGTGCTAGAGGTTTTACGAGAGGTCACGAATATGCCATTGAAGTCCTCCGTCGCCCACAGTCTATTTGGGGTACTCCCGGCATGCGACCAAGAGGAGCACTCAGTTTGCTCTCCTTGGCCTGGTGTTGGCTAAGTTGTGGGTGGCCATCCAGTGGATGCAGCCCCTTGCGCTGACTATGTGGAAATGGATACTATACCTGCAGAAATGGGGTGTAGCAGAAGAGATTGCGGGCGATGCGCACTGGCAGGACAAACCTGCAGAACAGGATTTAGATAGGTAGGCAGATATGTTGAATACTTTTGGCTGCTGTTGATTTGCTGGTGGACGACACACCGGCCGCCTCAAAGGGTTCGGACATTGAGTTCACCCCGGATTAAAGGCTGGATGGTGGCCATGCTGGCGGACGACATACTTGCCACCTCAAAGGGTTCGAACATTGTGCCCACCCTGGGTTGACGGCTCAAAGGTGGCCACTTGAGATGGGTTTGGATGAGTGAATGTTTGCGGTTGAGTTGGGATGCAGGGCGGACTACGGCTGGAGGTTGATGTGGATGTTAGTGGTCCCTCCCCTCTTGAATCTCCCACAAGAGAGTGGTTTCTCCCCCCCGCCCCCACTTTACTGCGTATTTGCCAAGTTACCCCTACCGCAATTGTGATCAGAGATGTGGAGGGGGAGAACTCCTGTCAATGGTAACTTGTTTCTGCTCACTGCTGCTGCTAGTTTTTTGTTGATGTGCCATTGTTGTTTGATGATGCTAATGTACAATGTTAATTTCTTGGGCTTGGATATTGCCCACACTTGACACCTTGATTCTGCATTGGAACTGGATACTTTTGTATGATACAAAATGTAAATGTACTGTTTTTCTTGTCCCTTGTTTAATACACTGATTATAATAAACATGTTTTAAAAAAACACATACACATTAATGTTCCCAGGCTACACGAAAATGCTCCAACAGCGTAAACGTTGGATCAAGTAAAAGTAAAGCTTAAGCCCCTTAATCTTACATATATGCTCCTCTTTCCAGCCCCACTTAGTCATCTTTCAGGAATGAGCTCACTGTTTTTTGAAACGCCAGATGAGGCATCGGCATGGCTGGAAGAAAAACCCCAGCTTCAAGGGACCCTAAAAGGGAAAGCATGAAGATCTTGCAAAGAGACCAAAACAACAAACATGTTTAAATTTGAATCTTGTGAAGTCAAAATTGAAAAGAATCAGATGACACAGGATAATTTACCCTTTCTGGAAAAGCAACACCAGTAGCTGAGGGGGAGATTCCACGGACACTGGTCCAACGTGGGAAGACTGGCAAAACATAAGCCCTATGGGAGAAAATGAGATCCAAAGCACACAACAGGTGATCGACTTTAGCACACCATAGATGATGGAACGAACTGACGCACTGTGGTCCCTAAGATATAACTGGAATGTGGATAGAGAGAAAATAGACTGGACGCTTACTACATTAAAGAGACAAAATAAAACTCGTCAGCTTCATGATGTGCATACTGAACTGGAACAATGAAGACCTTGAAAAGCCCTTTATCCAAAGGGTAGAGGCAAGGAATACTCTGAAACTACTTGGTTGGTAACATTTGATGGGGAAAAGAGTTTGGTTTGAAGATTAAATAGGGATTGGAGGGGGGTGGTAGAGAGGGCAACATGCCTTCCTAAATTTTGGTGTGAGCAATCGAGAACGAAACACAGTGCAAAGTAATTTCATGGAATTTAAGTGGTCTAGGTAATAAAAAATTGGTGGCCCATTACATACGGAGATTAGAGCAGGACTTAGTGATGCTTCAAGGTACACACTTAATGTGAACAGAGTGTAAAATCTTTGAAGGGTACCAATATGTACCACTGGCTCATGCAGGATCTAGAGGAGTGTTAATTTTAACGATGAAACCCACCCATTCCAAATACAGGAAACATAGCTAGGTCCCAATCGAAGCTAAGTAGGAGTACAAGGAAATTGGGTAGGCAAGATATTATCCTGCTCTTTGTATACGCCCCAGCTCAACTTCTACAGGTAACTTTAGAAAAAATATGAAGTATACTCTTAGAAGCTGATACTCCTTTATATATAGTTGATGGTAATTTCAATGATTTAATGCTACCAGAGGTAGATGGGAACTCTACCAACACAATTTACAGAACAACGAGGACACACCTGGCAATTTTTGCGTGGACGATGGTGCTCACCGACACCTTGAGACTTAAACATCCTTGTGTTATACAATACTTTCACTACTCAGAGGCACCCAATGTATACTCAAGACTTGACTGTATATTCATCCCAAATGGAGATGTCCCAACCATAAAGAAGGCAGAATTTCAGACCAGTTTTGGATAACAGACCATACTCCACAAATTATCAAAATGGGTGGGATCCCAGCAAAGATTTGAATGAGCTGGAATTTAAATGCTTGAGAACTAAAAGATCCTGCTTAAAAAGAGGAAGATATAAAGTGATGCAGAAATGTATTTTAAATGTGGGAGCAGTCCAGTCCCCTTGAATAATTTGGGAAGCATACCAAACAATACTAAGAGATCAAGCTCAGAATGTAGTAGCCCGAAAGGAAAAACTGAAACAAGAAGATAAATGACAATAGAGACTAAGCTTTTACCATTGGAGAGGATGGTGGCCATCTTTAGAGATACAGAGCCAGATGGACATACTGGGGAAAAAAAATCCCGTATAAGACACAAAACTTGGTTAGGTAACAAACATTGGCGATGCAACACAAATTATTTGAAGTAGGTGATAAGGCGGGACTTCTGTTGGCTTTGCTTCGCAAAAGTGAAGAATAAGTAAGATGGGTAGGAGAAATGGTGGATAGAGAAGCGGTAACACACAACACCGATAAAGATACAGCGAATGCTTTCTCACAATATTTTGTGAAATTCTGTGAAGCTGAAAAACTGACAGAGGACGAGAATTAAACTATTCCTAGAGAGTCTAGACATGCCAACATAAAGCAGAGAAGACAGACTAGCTAGAAAAAGAAATCACAGTAGAAGCAGTGACAAATGCAGTTAAACAAATTGAGGTGGGTAAAGTCCCTGTCACAAATGGGATACCAGTAATACTTATAAAAGTTGTACTTCGCTACCGAGTCCTCACCTCCTGAATATGTATTGGAAAGCTAGAGATAGGGAGATCATACCCCCAGATCCGACATGCAGATCTTCAGATCATAAATAGGAAAGGGAAGCTGCAGAACAAATGCTATTCATCTAGACCGATCTCCCTTCTTAATGTAGAGACTAACATTTTGGCAACAGTCATTGCCTCAAAACTGCAAGTCGTAGTTACCTCTCTTTTGCATAAACATCAATCAGGTTTTGTGACACAACACTCCACAAGACTTAATATTAGGAGGTTACATAATTGGTTAGCCTACATATACACACAAGACGAGCTGCAAGCCGTTCTGTCTTTGGATGCCAAAAAGGCCCTTTGGTGCGGTGCACTGGCCTTTTCTGTTTTTGCCACTTCAAAGTTTTCAGTTTGGACCAATGTTCCAGAGTTAGTGGCCCTGCTCTACAGTAGCCCCACTGTGGCGATTAAAGTGAAGTGAAATCAAGTAGTCTTTCACTGAAGTGAGGAATTAGACAAAGGTATCCATTGTCCCAGCTCCTGTTTGCTTTAAGTATAGAGTTGCTTCCGGTTACATGGTCTGACCACATGGTAGTCCTGTTTAGGATGAGTTATAAGTGTGCTAACAATCCTAGTAAACCTATGATAGAAAACAGGAGGAACTGGAAGAAAGTTACGCTGCAATCCATGAGAGAAGAACTCGATAAGACTTCCCCAACTTTGTCGGGGATCCCGGACCTGGACACTTCCCTGGTCAGTACATGGGTCAAGGAAGCCTTAGACATACTGGCCCCGATTAAACCTTGTAAGGTGGTGAGGAATAAACCATCTTCACCCTGGTTCAATACAGAGCTTCGTTGCGAAAAGAGTCACTGTAAGAGACTTGAGCGGAGCTGGAGAAAACACTATGACTCCACGGCCAAAGAAGTTTATAAGATAGCCCTAAAAAAATTCCATACTCTAAAACGTAAGGTTATGAGAGAGTACATGGCTAAATAAATTATGAACACTGATAATCCTTCAAGAGAGATTTTTAGGATAGTGGAGTGCTTTCTGAAACCCACAGCCATCAAGAGAACGATCACACCTTCCCTGGACCTATGTGAGCAACTAGCCACTTTTTTCCAGGACAAAATTTTGACGATCTATTCCACCTTTCCTTCAACAGGTATTCGCGAGCCACCTCTGACCAATATGGCAGCCAATTGGTCATCTTTTTGTAGATTTGAGAAGGCAGCCTCTTTGAAGGATCTTCAGGAAATTAAGTCTGGCTCCCCTCTGGACCCCTGCCCGGCCAGAGTGTTTAAACTCCTAGCTCCTCTTCTTAACGATTCCCTGAATTCTCTGTGGAACTCTTCCTTGGAGACGGGTATCGTTCCATCGGAATGGAAAAAGGCACTGGTCCGACCAATTCTTAAGAAAGAAGGTGCTGATCCTTCGGAGCTTAAACATTTCAGGCCCATCTCACTATTGCCAGCCCCTGCTAAAATCCTTGAAAAAGAAGTCCAGAGACAACTCTCGGACTTCCTTGAATCTAATAATCACCTTCATGATTCACAATCAGGGTTTAGGGCGGGTTATAGCACAGAAACCGCCCTATTGGAAGTCACCGAGTCGATCCGTGAAACCTTGGATCAAGGCAGAAGTTCTATGCTGGTTTTGTTGGACCTATCTGCTGCTTTCGACACGGTTTCCCATGAGATTCTCCTACATAGATTACACCAAATTGGAGTGAGGGGGACCGTGTTGAATTGGTTTCAGTCTTTCTTGGAGGGGAGGTCACAACAGGTTGCTATGCACCCTCATGTTTCCAGTCCTAGATCTTTGGCGCAGGGGGTGCCACAGGGCTCGGCATTGAGTCCAACGCTCTTCAATGTCTATCTCGCACCCCTTGCTGCCACTATTGAGAAATGGGGGGTGCGAGTTGTCTCGTATGCAGACGACACGCAGTTGATCTTCTCCTTTAAGGAAAATAGTGATACTGCCTTTATCAACTTTAAGCAATGCCTTTCTAACATCTCCTCCTGGATGACGGAAAATTGTCTTAAGCTAAATGCTGATAAGACGGAGGTACTATTCTTCAACCAATCCGCTCCTCCCCGGGCGGAGCTGTGGTGGCCTGAAGAACTGAATCCGCCCCCAACACCGGTAACGGCGGCGAGGAATCTAGGGGTCAGGTTTGACTCGCAACTGTCTGGCAAGGCTCAAGTCATGCATATCTCCTCTCAGTGCTTTTGGAGATTGAAGACACTTAGAAGATTCCTACGCTTCCTTCCTATGAACTGTAGGAAGGCAGTGGTGCATGCCCTTATCACGTCCCAACTCGACTATGCCAACAGTTTGTATATTGGCCTTCCGGACTACCTGATGGGTAGACTGCAGCGTATTCAAAACGCAGCAGCCAGGCTGTTGAGGAATGTGCCGTTACGGTATCATATCTCGCCTCATCTGCACAGCCTGCACTGGTTGCCGGTAAGAAAAAGAGTGCAGTTTAAGGCCCTTGTCTTGGCTCACAAAGCAACGAGAGGGGTTGGCCCCCACTATCTGAGACAGAGACTTCAGAAATATCTTCCCGCAAGAACTCTCAGATCCTGCAACCAAAATCTTTTAATTATTCCAAGGTTTAGGAAGGCTAGGACAGGTGGGCGTGCCTTCACAGTGAAAACCACTATGTTATGGAACACCCTACCCAATGACATCAGACAGCTGGACAAGGAACTGCCATTCAGAAAGGCACTTAAGACCTGGCTGTTCAGAATGCCCTAGAGATCGTCGCTATCCTCTCCCTGCTCTATCCCTTGTACCGGTAGGACGCTAGCGCCGGGACACTTCCGTTGGAAGTAGCTGTCGCGCTCTATAAATACTTAAATAAATAAATAAAACCCTGGCTTGTTGAGTGAGAGCACAGAAAGACACAGGATTTTGAGAAGATGTAAGTTCGACAGAGGAAAAAATCTCTGTGTGGATGATATCCTACCATATGTAACTCAGCCTGCACACACGATCCATAAGATAATCCAATTATTCATGAATATAGCGCATACTCAAGCTATAACATAAATTGGGGAAAATCCATCATAAACAAGACTGCTGAATGGGGTCTTGGTCTGCAACTGCCTCCAGGGTTTAAGGTCTCCACAGAAGGCTTTGTGTCTAGGAATTTTTGTAATGCAAAACATTGAACAGTTTTTGTTAAATAACATAAAGAATGTCCTAGCAGAGATCTGGGCAGATGTACCCTGCTGGAGAACAATTCCCCTTACGCTAATGAGTCGCACAGCAATCTTTAAAATTAATATTCTCCTGAAACTCGTGTATATAACACACCCTACCCAATACTAGAGGCAACATTTGACAGAGTAGATATTGAGCTAAGTAATGTGCTGTGGGGCATGCTTAATTTGTAAAATAATAGGTGCCTGTGTCCATAGTTTTTCTCAGAAACCCGCACTGGCATTATCTTTGGTCAAGATTGCAAATACGAAGGCTGCACAGCCTTAATTTCGCTTGATGCCACTTTAATCCACCTCCAAACACTCCCTGCCTTATTTCACTCTTGCATGTAATTTTTTCATTCCTGCGTTCTCCCTTCGTAACAGGTCTTCTGTCCTTTTGTTCCTCCTTCTTTACCCCTTTTGTATTTTTCTCCCCCTTGCTCTGTATTAAAGTCTGTTGAGGAGAAATAAGTGCCAGTACTCACAAATGAGTGCCGGTGGGCCAGCTCAAATTAAGCACTGCCTTTGGAATGGAGATAATCCAACAATAACATTGAATGCTCTAATTAGAAGCCTCTATGTTTGTGAAAGTGCCTTCCTGATATCAGAGCATATTATTGGGCAATACAACTTATCAATGACTGGCTATACGCCCAAGAAATTCTGGTCACGCCCACATTTCTTCATTACTTGAATGACTGCAAAAGGAAAATCAATCAATCATAGCATTTGTAAAGCGCACTACATACCCGTGAGGGTCTTGAGGAGCTGTGGGGGGCAAGCTGCTACTGTTCGAAGAGCCAGGTCTTGAGAAGTCTTCTGAAGGTCAGAAGGTCTTTGGTCTGCCGTAGGCGGAAGGGGAGGGTGTTCCATGTCTTGGCAGAGAGGTGGGAGAATGATCTGCCGCCGGTGATCACTCTTCAGATGTGGGGGGACGGTGGCGAGGGCGTGGTGAGCGGAGCTGGCGGGTGGGGGTGTAGAGGCTGAGTCGGCTGTTGAGGTACGCTGGTCCAGTGTTGTGGAGTGCCTTGTGTGCGTGGGTGAGGAGTTTGAAGGTTATACTCTTGTGGACAGGGAGCCAGTGCAGGTCTCTCAGGTGGGGTGTGATGTGGCTGCGGCAAGGGATGTCGAGGATCAGACGTGCGGAGGCGTTCTGGATGCGTTGGAGCCGTTTCAGGAGTTTGGCCGGGGCTCCTGCGTAGAGTGCGTTTCCGTAGTCCAGTCTGCTGCTGACGAGGGCCTGGGTGACCATCCTTCTCGTTTCGGTGGGGATCCATTTGAAGATGCTGCAAAGGGTGTTGAAGCCGGGGGAGGAGACAGCGTTGACCTGCTTCGTTATGGAGAGGGTAGAGTCGAGGATGACCCATAGGTTGCATGCGTGGTCGGTGGGTGTTGGGGGTGTTCCTAGTGCAGTCTGCCACCAGGAGTCGTCCGAGGCCGATGGGGTGGATCTGAGGATGAGGACCTCCGTCTTGTCAGAGTTCAGCTTCAGTCGGCAAAACTTCTCCCAACCACAAGCATGAGGCACTAATGATTTGAGAAAAATCCATGAGATGCCTCAGTTGTGCAAACAAAATAACAGAAGAATGCTGTAGGAAGTCACAATATTGAAGGGATTTAAGGTATATGTTAATTTTGGAATACTAAGTATTAAGGGTGGGGGATCGCCTAAAAGAGAACACGATTAGACTCCTCTTAAATGCACAACCGAAATTTGACTTGGCTCCCTGCCAATTATTTAAGCACATGAAAATTAGACAAGCACTGCTAACAAAATACCTGATATGAGCAGAGATTGCAGAGTATGGCCCCTTTGAATGTAGAGCGCTAATGGATGAGTTAAGCAGAGGGGCTTATTTCTTTCATACTCTTGCTAGACAAGCTAGTACATCTTCGGACAATATGTTCAGAAGAATTAGGGAAACTATAGGATATTGATTGGGAAGTGGCAATAATAGACCCAAAAAAGGGTGCAATAAAGACAAGATTACGGCTGGTACAATTGAAATTCTGCATAGTGTGTAATTTAATAATAGTCTTTTTAAAATGGGATGAGCCTTCACCCCAACCTGCTTGAAATGTAAGACTAAAGAGGGCATGTTCCTGTACAGATTCTGGGGATGTAACAGGATTCTGATATGCTGGAAAAACAAAGTACGGGAACTGGTTTGAATCAGAGCCTGTGGAATCCCAATGACCGCCAATTTGTTATTCTGGGAATACCCAATGAGTTCAACCTGCCAACAAACTAAGCAGACTTTTTGAATGTTGGTATTGCTGTTTGTTACACGAGAACTGGAGAAAAGTATGGTTCCCGACAAACCCCACCCCCAAAAAAAGGAGAGGTAATGCCGGGAGGAAATGGATCTATATATGGGAGCAGAGAGGGTGACATGAAGCTAGAGGCAGTTTGTGCAAATTCTGTTAGATTTGGGAATATAGTAAACTACAATGGGTTGGGAGACACCTTAGAACGTAGGTACTCATAGTACGGCCCGCGGGCAGCCAGCGGCCCGGCAGGCCTTCATTGGCGGCCCGTGGACCTTGGCTTGCAGTTTCCACGGACGACAGTAAACACAGAAATTACTGCAGGAGCATACGTAGTGAATACGTATTAAATAGGTATTCACTACGTATGCTCCTGCAGCCATCTTCTGTGTTTACTGCCGGCCTCTGTGACGTTAGGGCACCTTCAGAAAGCTTCCCAAAAGACCCTTTAAAAGTCAGCTGTAAGCGCTTTCACAGCTGACTTTTAAACTGGTCTTTTAGGAAGCTTCCTGTTTAACAGAGACAGATGGAGGCAGAGAGACAGATGGAGGCAGAGAGACAGATGGAGGCAGAGAGACAGATGGAGGCAGAGAGACAGATGGAGGCAGAGAGACAGATGGAGGCAGAGAGACGGATGGCGGCAGAGAGACGGATGGCGGCAGAGAGACAGATGGCGGCAGAGAGACGGATGGCGGCAGAGAGACGGATGGCGGCAGAGAGACGGATGGCGGCAGAGAGACAGATGGCGGCAGAGAGACAGATGGCGGCAGAGAGACAGATGGCGGCAGAGAGACAGATGGCGGCAGAGAGACAGATGGCGGCAGAGAGACAGATGGCGGCAGAGAGACCGAGATGGAGATAGGGACAGCCATAGAGAGATAGAGGCAGAGACACACAGGCAGAGAGACGAGAGGGAGATGGAGAGACGAGAGGGAGATGGAGAGACGAGAGGGAGATGGAGAGACGAGAGGGAGATGGAGAGACGAGAGGGAGATGGAGAGACGAGAGGGAGATGGAGAGACGAGAGGGAGATGGAGAGACGAGAGGGAGATGGAGAGACGAGAGGGAGATGGAGAGACGAGAGGGAGATGGAGAGACGAGAGGGAGAGGGAGATGGAGAGACGAGAGGGAGATGGAGAAACGAGAGGGAGAGACGGAGAGGGAGATGGAGAGACGGAGAGGGAGAGACGGAGAGGGAGATGGGGAGAGGGAGATGGAGAGACGGAGAGGGAGATGGAGAGATGGAGAGACGGAGAGGGAGAGGGAGAGGGGGAGGGGGAGATGGAGAGACGGAGACGGAGATGGAGAGACAGAGACAGAGACGGAGAGGGAGATGGAGAGACAGAGACCGGGAGACGGAGAGGCAGAGAGACAGAAAGGCAGAGAGGCAGAGAGACAGAAAGGCAGAGAGGCAGAGAGACGGAAAGGCAGAGAGGCGGAGAGGCGGAAAGGCGGGGAGGCGGAAAGGCAGGGAGGCGGAAAGGCAGGGAGGCGGAAAGGCAGGGAGGCGGAAAGGCAGGGAGGCGGAAAGGCAGGGAGGCGGAAAGGCAGGGAGGCGGAAAGGCAGGGAGGCGGAAAGGCAGGGAGGCGGAAAGGCAGGGAGGCGGAAAGGCAGGGAGGCGGAGAGGCAGGGAGGCGGAGAGGCAGGGAGGCGGAGAGGCAGGGAGGCGGCGAGGCAGGGAGGCGGCGAGGCAGGGAGGCGGCGAGGCAGGGAGGCGGCGAGGCAGGGAGGCGGACTGAGGGAGGCAGACTGAGGGAGGCAGACTGAGGGAGGCAGACTGAGGGAGGCGGACTGAGGGAGGCGGACTGAGGGAGGCGGACTGACTGAGGGAGGCGGACTGACTGAGGGAGGCGGACTGAGGGAGGCGGACTGAGGGAGGCGGACTGAGGGAGACAGACTGAGGGAGACAGACTGAGAGGGAGGGAAACGGAGACGGAGGGAAACGGAGACGGAGGGAAACGGAGACGGAGGGAGACAGACTAAGGTCGACAGACTGAGGGAGGAGGGCGACAGACAGAAGAAGGGAGACAGGGAGGGGGAGGGAGACAGAGGGAGGGAGACAGAGGGAGACTGGGAGACTGACAGAGGGAGACACATTGTGGGAGGAGGGCGACAGACAGAGATAGGGAGGCAGAGGGAGCCAGACAGAGGGAGCCAGAGGGAGGGAGGCAGACAGAGGGAGACAGAGAGAGCCAGATGGAGAGGGAGACCGAGGGAGAGAGAGACGGAGGGAAAGGGAGACAGAGGGAAAGGGAGACAGAGGGAGAGGGAGACAGAGGGAGAGGGAGGGAGACAGAGCGAGGGAGGGAGACAGAGCGAGGGAGGGAGACAGAGCGAGCGAGGGAGGGAGACAGAGCGAGGGAGGGAGACAGAGCGAGGGAGGGAGACGGAGCGAGGGAGGGAGACAGAGCGAGGGAGGGAGACAGAGAGAGGGAGGGAGACAGAGAGAGGGAGGGAGACAGAGAGAGGGAGGGAGACAGAGAGAGGGAGGGAGACAGAGAGAGGGAGGGAGACAGAGAGAGAGAGGGAGGGAGACCGAGAGAGAGAGGGAGGGAGACAGAGAGAGAGAGGGAGGGAGACAGAGAGAGAGAGGGAGGGAGACAGAGAGAGAGAGGGAGGGAGACAGAGAGAGAGAGGGAGGGAGACCGAGAGAGGGCGCGAGACCGAGAGAGGGCGAGAGATGTGTGTATGCCAGGTCTGGTGGCTCAGTGGACGAATGCGTCCGCTGCAGGGGCCTGTGTTCAATCCCATGGGGAGTGTTTTTTTTTTGTACCCCTCTAGCCCCGCCCCCTCCCTCACTGACCCCGCCCCTACTGGTGCGTCCCTCTGCCACAAACCACACTGTACATTTGGCCCCCCCAGAGAAAGGTTGTGAGTACCCATGCCTTAGAATAACAGAACATACGGAAGAAGAAGCAGGAGGGATAAGAGCAGAAAGAGAATCCGGGGTCTCAGAATGCCCTTAAACTGTACAGTCTCAAAGCTTACTCAAACATACACTATTGTTACAAAAGGTAAAATGGTGCTAATGACAGCTGTAAATTGCCCGCCACCTGTTATGAAAATGCGGCTCTGCTACTGGCAGTCCTATTGTATTCATGCAATAAAGCTACATTTCAATAACGTTTCTTTTTTTAGACAATTATTTATTTATATATCAAATATATGGCATTGTTTCACTGTTTTTTTTGTTGTACAGCAATTGTGTAATAATCCTATAATCCAGTTGAAAAACCTCTTGAATAGATGGCTTTTGTTCCAGTAAGTTAGGCTCCATTAAAATAAGTGGGGTAAGCAAAATGAGGATCCAACAACCTTCCAGAAGGATGAGGCTTGCATGGAATCTATTTAATTGTTTGATTACTTACTGTTTTGTTAGGAAGAAGATGAATGGCAGAGACGAAGGAAAAGAAAAGAACATAAACCTCATGAATCTGAAGTGAAAATTATGGATGATGGGGCTTTAAACCAAGAACAATCTCTTCTTAATTTTCCAAACGATGAGGTACTTTGAGTTTTTGTTTATTGCTGCAGCATGACTAGCGCTGAGCATTTACTATTTTCTTTGAATATTTTTTGTTTCCAGCATGGTTCAGGCTTACAGCTCTGATTATCCTCAACACAGAACCCAAACTTGCATAATGCTGTGTTACAGTTGAGAATTTCTGACCACAAATATGTCCTCAGCCAATTAATCTGGTCAAACACAATCCTATATTTTTAGGTCGAGCATTCGAGTATACTTTAGTATATACTTATAAGTGTATGTACTTTGTGGGCTCTGGAGATCACCCCTAGGACTTGTCTGCTTCCACTTAGGGACTTTTTTTCTGTTCAACTCCCTCTATTGAACTGTCTTGATAGAAAACGACCAGCAGAGGTCAGTAAAATACCAGAATCACTTTAGCATTCTCTAGATTCCAGTCCATAGAAATTGTCTTCCACGAGCACCCGTAGACAATAAAAAAAATTTCAAATCCTGTATTTTCAGTGATCTGACAACCGAAGGCCCTGAGCTATACCATTTCCCGCTGAAAGGCAATATTTCTCTCCACGTGTTCCCATACCTGGCGTGTCACGCAGTTTGGTGCTTACTTTCCCTCCATGATAAAGAACAGTAGATGTTTCAGCACCCACGCTAATGTGCTACATAGCTAAATACATATAAGGTTCCATAGGCGAGACGGATTGCATTGCAAATGCTTGTTCTTTGATGTTTTTCAGCTATCTGTTTCTGCTTTTCTTATTTTTTTAATATATAATTCTGCTCCTTTTGTTTCTTTGATGTATAATGTTTACACCGCTCTTTAAAGGCTGCATATATTGCAGGCTTATTTATGGATTCACAGTTTTCCTTTTGATCAGGGGTTTTCATGGTTTTTACGTAACCGCTACAGGCAGCTTTAGCTGTTTGTCGCCAAGACCTATTGCTTACAATATACATAACTATTAACCAATATACAAAGCACACAGTGTGCTTTAGGTCGGTCCCTTGCTCATGATTCAATTGCTTTGTTGTATATTTCACTTCTCTGCTCTTGATTCAATATCTTTCCTCCCGGTTTGTCCTGCCCAGGACCATTTTCTCTCACAGAGTTCTGATTGATTGACGAGTATCCTTCCAGTGTTAAGGAGGCTTGCATTCAGGGAACTACTTTTTCTCTTTTAGGTCTCGCCTGGCGTTAGCAGTCCGCATGCGATGCTCTCGCCATGCGAGGGCTTCTTGGAATCAGTAAGGTTCCAGAAGTCGTGTCTCTGCTCCGCCCGTAATTTTGTTTGGCGTGCATTGTTTGTCATCCTTCATTATGCCAAACCGAGTTCGTTGATTGGATCGGAGGGTTTTTAGTACCTCCTGGTTGCCACCCTGTCCTCTTTAGGCCCCGCCCACCAGGATTGGATGTTTTACTGGCGGCGTGAAACGGTGGGATTAATATTTACTTTCAGCACTTTTTTTCTTTACTATTGCATGCGTCTTGCTTGTGGGATGCATTTAGTACTATTGGGGGATGGTTAACTTAATGTTTTTTCATATCGTTTGTTATTTGAAATCTTGTTACTATACGCTTCAGGTGCGGTGTCTTGCGTGTGTTATGCATTTTCTTTATTATACGCTATCTTGTTACTATACTCTTGAGGCGCGGTGTCTTGCGTGTGGGCTGCATTTTGTTACTTGAAATATTGTTGCTATATGCTATTGTTGAAGCGCGGTGTGTTGCGTGTGGGCTGCATTTTGTTACTTGAAATATTGTTGCTATACGCTACCTTGTTACTATACGCTTGAGGCGCAGTGTCTTGCATATGGGATGCATTTTGTTACTTAAAATATTTTTGCTATACACTCTCCCCTTCATTACTTGGTGTAGGCACTTTTTTTGGGAGAAAGCACAGCTCCTGAGTCCGACTGCCACCTCCTTCTGTAAAGCAGCCTTGTTGGCCCTTCGTACACTCAAACAGATCGAAAAACAGCTCAATTTACAGCTGCTCCCTTTCCGTTCTCTTTGATGCATTTCCTCTCGCTGACCGAAAGTTGGTTGCAATGTGAATGAGGTGGCTACAACTGTAGATGGCATCGGGCTTTGCGCTCATCCCCTTGCAGTGTGAGTAAGGCTTGGTTGCTCTTCAGCTTTCGCCTTGTTTTGAACATTTTCTCTCAGTAAACTTTCCTACCTTTTGTTCAAAGTTGAACGGAGGGCTCACTTTGCTTCCGAGCACCTGAAATAATGAGCACTGCCCGCATTAAAGGTATGGTTTGTACTCCCTTTGCGCCCCACTGAACTTTGTTTATTGTTGTCACGAAGGGCTTACTTGTTCTCTTTACCGCCGGATTGGCAACCTCCTCCGGTGCCTCTCTCCTTATTGGAACTCCTTTCTTTAGTTTTGCGCGCCACGGCGTAGTCTGTCGGGCAGCAGAGTCACACCTGGCCCTTTTTAACTACAAGATTAGAAACTAAAATGAACGTGCTGTGTTTTCCTTTAAATTGCACGTTTTGCACTACTGTATGTTTTTGATTTAGCCACATCGCTACGTCACTAGTGATTGCTTTGTGTGTTTTTTGTTTTTTTTTACATTTTACGTACACAGTTCACCAGATGTGATGCTTTTAAAAAACGATATTTGACATTGTAAATGCCACCGGGGGCTCTCAGCAGATCTCCGAGGCATTCCCCCCTACTAAGATGCCACCTTCCCCCCCCCCATGCTCCTTAAAGCACTGTTTGCTTTACCCCTCCCGCTTCGCCTTAAAAGTCCTCCCCCCCCCACTTAGCACACACGCAACCTTCCCCTTAATAAGGCGGCAACGCCTCTTCAGTACTCACTCCTCCTCCGCTGCAGTTGATGCTCTAGCCGACCGCCTCCCTCCGCACCGGGGGTGTCCCCGCTCCACCAGGGCACAAATCCACCTGCACTATGTAAGTAGCATCTGAAAGAGAAATGTTAGTGATAGATTCCTTACCTTAGAATATTCCCAGGCGTCAGACTGGATCCGGAAAGTTTTTTTCGTCAGCAGTGCCCCTGCGCGTCTGTAGGAGTCATCGTGCAGCTTTGCGTACGTCGCTGCAGTTGTATTGGCCGAGATGTCGTCATCGGAGCTACTTAGACGCGCCCACGCATGCTGACGTCAGTTCTTTCTTTTTCCGCGCCAGCAAGCGCAGATCCGAGAGAGAGTGGTACTCCCTAGTTAATATTTTAACTTTATTTTTGAGACTGGTTTCTCTTGCTTTGTCGAGTACTCGACTTCTGGTGCAGTAGAGATGCCCGGGTTTAAGTCCTGTAGGGACTGCTGTCGGAAGATGTCGGTGGCAGACCCGCATGACTTGTGTCTCTTCTGCTTGGGGCCCGCCCATGACCCCGAGACGTGCCCTGATTGTCGGGCCATGGCGCCAAAGGCTTTGTGGGAGCATTCCCGAAAGTTGTTGGAGGCCCGGCAATCGGTTCCACGATGCTCGAGGTCCCCCTACCGAGGGAGGTCGAGGGACAGGTAAGTCAAAGCGCCATAAGAAGTCGAAGAAGCGACTTCGCTCTTCGTCTAGCCCTCACCGGTCGCGGGACGCAGTGAAGGGTGGTCACTGCCCTGCGGCTCCGATGGAGCCTCTGTTTTTGCCTGCGGCCTTCCCGCCTTTTCCGGGGCCGTACGCGACTCCGGGAAAAAATACAGATATTCCTGTCAGCCATGAGCCGTTTATTTTCCCCATCGGGCACCTGCGGCCCGCCTTCGGGCCCCGTTGGGTGGTTCTGCCCCAGTGTCGCCACCTTTGGCCCCGGCTACCTAGGCAAGATACCCTGCGGCGCCGTTGGCTCCGGCGTCAGGGCAGACGCCGGACACGATGCCGTTGCCTTTGGGGCCGGACTACGTCCAGCCTGGATTGGTTTATTATCCTCAGATTCCTATTCCAGGTGGGGAGTTTATTCCCTTTCCCTGGGCCCCTCGTTCTTACTAGCTTCTTAAACAGCCGGTGGCCGAAGGGGAGTGCTGGGGGGGTGGGTCTTTGGACCCACTCGCAGCTCAATGTGAGGATGAACCGGAGTGGGAGTGTGATATGGAAGGTCCAGGCGATCTGGATTTCTCTCTGCACCCTGGTACACTGTCCTCTTCTTCTGTAGCTACGGAGGAGGTTGGGACTTTTTCTATGGTGTTGCATAGGGCGGCTGAACCTCGAGCTCCCTTCCGTGCCCATCAGGACCAATCCCCTGACTGAGGTGCTGCAGCCGGTGACCTCCTCGGCGGAGCCGTGACTGCCCTTTAATGACGCCCTTACAGATTCTGTTAATCACCTGGACCAAGCCTAACACGGGGGTTCCTGTGGATAGGAGTGTGGCACGATGCCATCGCCCGGCCTCGGACGACCCCAGTTTTCTCACGCAACATCCAATGCCTGAGAGTCTGGTTGTCCAGGCCTCTGCCTCTCGGAGCGCATTCCTTTCCGCACCTCCGGGCAAAGAATCTAAAAAACTTGAGCAGTTTGGGAAAAAGATTTTCACCTCTGTCAGTTCGGGGTTGCGAGTGGTGACACTGTAGCACAGGTGCTGCCTCAGTGTCCAGTGGAAGCTCGAATGGTGCTCTCCCAAGCCATTACCGAGGGGAGAGATGCTGCAAAATTCACTATCCGTTGTGGCCTTGAAACAGCCGACTCCCTCGGCTGAGCAATTTCCACAGCAGTGGCGCTACGCCGTTACGCCTGGCTCAGGACAACTGACTTCTCCGGGGGTTGTCCAGAACACTTTGTTGGACATCCCCTTTGATGGCACGCGCCTCTTTGGTGACAAAGCGGATAGCACTTTGGAACACTTTAAAGACTCCCGGGCTGCAGCCCAGTCCTTGGCTCTTGCCACCACGCGCGCTCCCTTGGAGTCTGCCTTTCGCTCCATTGCAGGTTTTTCAAACACAAAAATAAAAGGCATTGTCATTTACAATGCCAATAGCTCAAAATCTCATAATGGCAAGACCTATTGCATTGCAAATGCTTGTTCTGAAAGCACCCGATGGAAGTGTATGGATTTTCTCGCCCCCCTGCCCCCCAGTACTGCTTCCCTCCTTAAATGTTGCCCCATCTCACAAACAAACAACTCCCTACAACCCAGTATCTTTGATGCTCCCCCTCCCCTCCAGTTATCTATTTACTGTTTTATTTAGTAATGTTTGGGCACTATTGGCAGGTGTCCATCTTAAAATTATTTTTTTGCTCATTTTAAGATGGACATTTGCACATATGATGGATGCCCACACATGTGCACACCCACGCACAGGGCACCTATCAACAGCGAGGCTCTGCGTGGGTCAATACCATGTCTTTCTTTCCAAGCTATTTTTCTTTTCTTTTATCTTCTTCGGTTTTCCCTCATTGTTGCTTTTATCAGGCTTAAGTGGCAGTCCCTTTGTCCATGCCTCAGTTATGAGAGGATCAGTAGGCGCTAGTGCTCGGGTCTTCGCTTTGAATCGATCAGATCTGTGAGGCGTGCTGCTGGACTGTAAGGTGGGGCTAGTGAGGAAGGGCGAACTAAACCGCACCAGACCCGTTCAGCAATAGTGTTTATAGCTGGAAAATCAGACCTCAAGTGAATCAGGTATGCATTATCACTAGGCATGTCCAAGCTTCTAAAGTACCTTTGTCTTCTACTGTAATTACATAGCCACGTTTCTCTTGTGCGAAATGATTGAACTCTTCATGGCTTACCATGTTGCTTCTCATTTCATATGGTAAGACTCCATTTTCCTCAAATTTCTCCCGTCGAGCACTTTCTTACTTATTCTGCATTCACTGGTGAAGTGTTTCCATGCACCATTGTCATTTAATTTGAATTTACTTCAAAGGAGCTAGGCTGAGTCTTGATGTCATCAAGGTACGCCTGTCCTCAGTGTCCATAGCAAAAGTAGTTATTTTAATGTGGGTGCCGATGCAATGCTTTTCCTCCTGTTCACTAATGTAAACCACCCTAACACTGATTCTTTCTGGATTTCTTTCTGCAGTTATATATAGCACCAACACCACCGTAAGGTAGTGGAGTGTTTACATTAGCACCATTCACTTTTTTTTAGCACCTTTATATAGCTCCAACACCACTCCGCGGTATTGGAGCGCTTTACATTAGCACCAGTTACTTTACACAATGACACATTAAATTTTGTAGACTCAGGGCGATTAAGTGATTTGCCCATAATCAAGAATGTTAAGCCAATGCCGAAACTCAAACCCAGTATCCCAGTTCCATAGTCGACAGCTTTGGCCCGAACGCCGCGTCCTCTCTTGAAAGGATGCCGTATCATCTCCCTAGCCTCTGCCTCAGTTCCACCTATTACGGATAAATCACTTAATCTCCCAGTTTTTAAATACAACCAGCATTGGCAAAGCCATTGGGTTTCGCCTGTGCGAAATCTATTATTTTAAGATCTTGGCTAGACCGCGTTTGTGCTGTTCTATCTGTAGGTGTACAGGCCTTCCATCTCCAACCATTGGTAAACTTCAGCGTTGCTCTCAATTCCTTTCATGCCATTGTCATAGCATGCAGGCGTCATGCCCTCTTCTTGTGTTTGCCCCTCCCATAGCGCCTGGACCAATTACATGTGTACTTACACTGCTTCCGGTTTGCGGGGCCATTTTATTCTTTGTTTTCAAGCACTACATAGGAGTACTTGGGTTTTCAGGCCGTCTCCCTTATACACATACACACATACCACTAAAATACATGTGCGTGCACATAAACTAATGCAGTTCTTAAAACGTTGTTAAAATACAAACCTCACTTGTTTGTTTTTATTTTTTGCTCAATCCAATGGTATTGGAGCGCTCGCTCTATCCTCTGTCTTGCCATTGCGTGAACAGGAGCCGATGGTATTGGAGCACTTTATGTGCACTCCAGTTACTTTTCACAATGACACATTAATTTTTGTCACTGATCCTGCTAGTTTTTTTTTTTTTTTTTTACCCCTTCATTGTTACGAATGAGTTCTAATTTAAATGGTCATTGTTTGTTCTTTGGTGAACAGGAATAGGCATGTCAATCAAAGGTGGCTTACTACTGGTCGAGAGCCGGCCTTGGTGTGATTGATTGCGCTGTAATGGTACTTTTCTCTTTTAAAAAGGGAGACTGACTTTCCAATATTTTATTTAGGGTAAGCAGACAAAGTTTTAATTGGGGTTGTTTGTTCATTTTGTTTATGGTTCTGAAAGAATTATTCCGTGGTGAGTTGTGCTGCAGTTGGTTGAGTGTCATACTGCAAATGCGTTGTGATTGATCAGTCTTCTCTGTACGTCGTGTTGTGACCTGTTGATCTCTGTTGAAGCCACACTGTGATTGGTAGGTTATTATTGTTGATCTCACATGGTTTGTGAAGAGTTTGATCCAGCGAAAATGTGGTCTGCATTGAAAAAGTCTTCGATCTGTTATTGAAGGAGAGTTAATACCTCCATTAGATTCTCCTGCCTATCAAATGATGCTACATTTAAGACTTCGTAGGTGCACATGAATAAAAAAAAGTGAAGTAAGATGACTTATGATGACAAGACCATACAGTTTCCTTTAGAGTGTACCTTTTTTGGGAGAAAGCTTTGAGGCGTGTAATGTATAGAGGATAAGACGTGTTCCCTGCAGAAAGGAAAAACATGGAGAGTAACTCTGAGGAGGAGGATAAAGTTTTAGTTAACTTATTAGATTTGAGTCCTCAAAAATTGACATTTCAATAACACCCAGACCAGCTGATAAGGATATTGGGGCAGGAAAGCAGAGTATAATTACACATACACCTTCAGCTTCAATTGTACCCAAGAGTGAAGCAAGTCCTAGTATTTTCACTAATGTCGCTACATCAACTGTTCATACAGCTGGGACTGTTGCTACCATACAATTGAAGGAACTGGTGAGGATATAAATTAATATTTTCCAATCAAACTGAATTTGGAGACATTTTGCAGGGTGCAATTGGCACAGAAAGGTTAACTGCATATAATGAGGATGAATTAAGATATCTGAGTAAGGAAGCAGCAGTATGTGAGTGGGGAGCATATGAATGTTTGAGGACTTAGAAGAATGTAAGATTGCTGTATTAAAAAAATTGCAGAAATTACAGAATGAATTTGCAAGCAATATTGGAGCATTAATTGTACAAAAGATTGGGCAGATCTAAGGAAATACAAGGATAAGTGGAAGAGAAAAGTTAGAGGCAAAGCACAAAAGGCAATTACTGAAGAAGAGAAAAATGGGTGTGAGCATGACCAACCTGAAATGAGAACAGTTGTGTAAAAATTTCCTTTGCGAGAAGTACGTGGTGGAGCATATGTGCATATTGCCTTGCCGAGATCTGATCCCCTTGCATTTACAACACATTTTCTGTAACTTGGGGGGGAAAAACTGATAAATGGTATACAGAGTGGGAAAGACTAGTAACAATTGAAAAAGGTGCTTTGGATAGATTTGAATACGTTGTTTGAAACTGTGGTCGCAAAGGATTTGTGGGCTGAATGTAAGCCGCTTTCACATGGCAAACAGAGGAGTTTCCAAGCGTCCATCCTCACAATAATTCAGCTCCTATTTTCATGCTAAAATACAGAGAAGTGATAACGCATTTTAAGGAAAACATTCCAGAAAAAGATGGGACTTGATCAAAGATTGGGAGCTACTCAGGAGCTGAAAAAGTCAGAGCATACATACTGTCAGAGGCTAATGCCGATTTATAGGTTTACCAGAATCAGAAATCCGGATAAAAGAAAGCATTAGCGGTTTTGTATCAGCCTTCGTGTTAGGTTTGTCCTGGAGCCTACATCTGATCTTCAACAGAGTTTGTGTTGGCAGCTCAACAGCATAGATGGAATATTAAAATATGTGAAGTATTCCAGTGACTGTTACAATTTGAAACAGAGGAAGCTGAAAGAAAAGTTTAGGATTGTACAGACAAAGCATTTTAGAGGAGTGTTAGAAGTCAGACGTTGAATTCGGTTTTGATTCTTGTTTGTTGGTTCAAATTCTGGTGCAAATCCAAGCCCACGCATGTTCCAGGGAGTAGGTGTGAAGGGAAATAATATTATGTGCAATTTGGCAAGTTTGTAGAATTGCATGGTTGGTGAAATCCTAGTTGTAGAACAGAGTGGCGATATGTAGAATTTGATGTGAAGGGCTACCCAGTAGCATTTATAATAGATACAGAAGATGCCCCCCTCCCCCGTACGTCCCCATGGTTCGACCCATGCATGGAGGTTCGAAACCTACCCCTCTTGGGAAAATTAGCAATAAACACAATTACTAATCAAGTCTCAGCAAATATTCCGGTAAAAGTAGACTCGATTGAGAATGACCTTCAATTTATAATATGTGAGACAAGGCCTACTAATCTACTAGGTGTGGATATCCTACGCAAGACGAACTGTGCGATTTTACTGCACACTGTAATGTTTAGCCATTCAAACTCAGGATGAAAACTGACTTTAAAATTAAATCGTACAAGTTCAAAGTTCATTTATTTCCAGTTCTTACAAAAGATTTACCTCCTGATTTAAGACATGCAGTGAAAGAGGAGGTATGGCAATTCTCAGGCAAGGAAATTGGATTGATTAAAAGTGCAGCACCGGCGAAATGTATAGTGAGGCCTAATGCAGGTTAGCCTCTAACCCCTCAATACATGTTTACACAAGAAGCAGAGGAGGAAATAAAATGCATTATTGAAAAGATGATCGAGCATGCCAGTTTTTCAAAGTAGTATTAAGATGTCTCTGTAAGTGCCTGATTATGTACATGAAAAACCCTCCACTAGCTACACATTTATTTAAGACCTGCGAAAAATTCATAATATTGTAGTTCCGTGTTGTACTGTGGTACTGAAACCTGCTATCATTTTGTTTCAGATTCTAGCTGATACAGAAGCCACAGTCCTTGACTTGTGCCAAGTGTTCTTTTCAATTCTTAAATAACCAATAATTCTTCGTGTTCATGTTTTTGAATAAAATCCTGGTTTGTTGTCGTATCCCACAAGTATATACAGAGCTGCTCAATCTTTAGCCAGTTTGTAAAGTAAGATTTAGTAAGTCTACAGCTGTCCTGTAAGTCCTTGCTAGTTCGATGTATAGATGATTTCATGATTCTTTCTAAAACAAAAGACTATTGCAAGTTGGATACAATTGCGCTCTTGAACAGACTTACTTTATGCCCATTATTGTATCACCTGTGAAAATGCAGTACTCTATGAAAGAAGTTGTCTATTTGGGACATCCTATTCGAAAAGGTGTGAGAAAATGGGTCTCTGCACTAACTATCTAGCCTTTAGAAAGATGCTGAAAACCGCGCTGTTTTGATCCGTCACTCCTTGGTTGGCAACTGCAGTCATAGCACGGAGATACCCTGGTTGGGGTGATTCGGGCGCTATGTAAATTAAATTTATAAATAAGAAAAATATTTAAAGAGTCTGTTAATGCAATTCTGAGAATGAATCCACCAATTTCACAAAAAGGATGTGAGGACGTTTTTGTAAATTGTCAGCTACTATACACCGTGTATTACAAACTTTTTCTTATTTATTTTATTTATTTATTTATTTGAAAGTTTTATAGAGCGCGGACAAGACCCTTGCGGGTATCAGAGCGCTTAACAGTACATCAAGTATTATACATAAACCAAAGACAAATTGAAGCATCTATATGCAAAACATGTTACAAAAGCAAGGTGATCAGGTACAATAGGACGCTATTCTCATGCGACAAACAACAGGAAGATGGGATGTCCAGATTGCTTAGTAGGTCCCTTGTCCTAGTCAGGGTAATGGCCACGCTGTATTAGTTCGTCACAGAACAATGGGCCTTAATCAGGCGAATTTGGCCATGAGAATTGATTTTACTTCCTTTTTGAATGAGACAATAGAGGGGTTAAGTCTGGTTTCGGATGGTAAAGCATTCCAGATTCTTGGTGCCATTCCTGAGAAGGTACGGTTGTATGTTTTTTTCTTGTTGAATCTCTGTGGTTTTAGTAATAGTTTTTCCGCACTTCTGGAAGATCTGAGCCCACCAGAGATAGTCAACTTCTGTGTTAGATATCTAGGTGCGTTGTGGTGCAAGGCTTTGTGTGTCATACACGCTATCTTCAAGTGAATTCTGGCTTCCAGGGGAAGCCAGTTCAGTGATTTGAGGTCTGGTGAGATGTGTACATTTCTTTTAGAGCCGGTGATGAGTCTCGCTTCGGCGTTGATTGAGGCTCTTAATGGTGCCGTAGTTGCTTTGGGTAGGCCGCAGAGGGAGACGCTACCGTAATCCACTCTGGGGATAACTAGTGCTTGTACTGCTTGCTTGAAGTCCTTGCTTGGAAGGAAAGGTTTCAGCTTCCTCAGTGTGTTAATCTGGTAGTTAGCTCCCTTTGTAGCGTTGCTGATATGTTTTTGCATATTGAGGCTACTGTCGAGGGTTATTCCCAGTGATTTGGCTGAGTCAACGATGATTGGTTGAACATTGAGTGCCGTCAGGTGTTTTATCCACTCTTGCAGTACAGGGACTTGGGCGGGTGGAGCTATAAGCAGGAATTCAGTTTTTTGGGCGTTAAGTTTGAGATGGTTTTTTGCCAGCCATATCTGGGTGTCCCCCAGCGTTGTGTTGAGTAGTTTGATGTCTTCTAAAGTGTTGATCTTGAGGTATAGTTGTGTGTCATCCGCGTACATGGGGTAGTGCACGTTAGATGCTTGAAGAAGTTCGGTGAGGGGTTCCATGAACAGGTTAAACAAAGTCGGGGATAAAGAGGACCCTTGCGGTACTCCTAGTGTAACTGGTACGGGTTTTGACATGGCGTTGTTGGCCTTGAATTGTTGTGTTCGATTTTGGAGAAAAGAGGTAAACCAGTTTAGCACTACGCCTGATAGACCCATTCTATGCTTCAGGAGATCCAACAGGTTCTCGTGCTTGACCGTATCGAAAGCTGAGGATAAGTCTAGCAGGATGAGTAGGCAGGCTCCGTTATGATCCAGGATTTGTAGCGCGTCATCAATTATGTGTGTCATGGCTGATTCAGTACTGTAACCTGCTCGGAATCCTGATTGGTATTTATTCAGCAAGTCAAAGTGGTCAATATGCCTTGTCAGTTGGAGGTGTACACATTTTTCCAAGAGTTTGGCTAGTGTGGGGATGTTGGAGATAGGGCGATAATTGTTTAGGTCAGTCGGGTCAGCCGTGGGTTTCTTTAGAATGGGCGAGACCTGCCCCATTTTGAGGGTGTCCGGGATGCAGCCTTGTTGAAGTGAGCTGTTTATGATCTTAGTCCAGAGGGGCAGAAGTAGTGGTGTTAGGTTTTTAACGGCGTTTGCGGGAAGAGGATCGGCAAAATGATTGGCAGGGTTCATGTCCCCAAGTATTTTACTTATGGCTTCTTCGGAGTATGTCGAAAAGGATGACCAGTTGGCGTCGTTTTTAAGGTTAGGCTGTGATGGGAAGTGGTACAGTGCAGTTGGCATTTCCGGGGATGACTTCGTGTGCGGTCCCGAGTGTAGGGTTAGATCATTGAGTAGATCAATCTTGATATTGTCTGTCTTCAGGGTGAAGAAGGCAGAGAATTCTTCACAGTTGGGTTGCCGGCAGTCTAAGTGTTGTGGACGATGATTTGTGTCCTTACATTGTGTTTTAATTAGTTCGAAGAGTTTTTTGGGACGATTTCTAGCCTGGTCTAATTGGTGGCTGAAGAATTCTGCTTTAGTGCGCTTGATCTTTCTGAAATATGCGTTTCTCTTTTGCCTTAGTGTATTTAGGTGGTTGGCAGAAGGAGTTGACCTCCAGGTGCGTTCCGCGGCTCGGAGAGAGCGTCTGTCATTGTTGAGCGTGTCATTGTACCACGGTTCTTGATTGCAAAGCCTTTACTAGGTCTTACTTCCAGCACTATAAGTGCTACGATGCCCTGAGATAATGAATGCATGAGTTCCTTTACGGAGCTCTGAGATAAACACGGTAGTTCTCCTGATCTAGGAATGCCAAATTACGATTTTGACTAGTTCCGTCATGAAAACGAAGGGTGTGCATTTCAGTACTCGCACAAAAACATGGTGAAATAAAATGGCCTCTGTTTATTTCTCTGCCACATTGGATCCAGTAGCCTCAGCGCTATTGATGTTTAAAATCGGTGACAGCAGTTTAGCAATGCGAAAGGATTGTGATGGGTTATATGCCTATTGTGTTGGTCGCTCGTCCAGTTGAGATTTTGGTCACTCGTACTCTAGCTCAGCGTCTGACAAACAGTCGACTGACTAAATTTGTGCAAGTATTCTTAGCAGATGAGAATATCTCAATCCTAAAACACAAGTCCCTTGAATCCTACCTTTGCCAGTTGGAAACCAAGCTGATGATGAGGATTATGAGCATGATTGTATTGTTGTGGCCAAATTCTGCACCAAACCAAGGCCAGATATACAAGATATACCACTGGAACTGGCTGATCTAATTTTATTTGTAAATGGGTATTGTTTAAGGGACCCTCATGGAACATTGAGAGTGACAAATGCACTTTACATGTGGTCCATATAAAATATTATGGAAGCATACTACTTGTGTCATGCTACTTCAGCTTAAATAGGAGAATTAATTGCTTTAACACGAGCATGCTGCTTAGCTAATGGATTACTCGGCCTTTGCCAGGGGCGCCCTGGTGTGGGTCAGAGCGGGTGTCCCTTTTCAGCCAACGCAACAATTGATTGACCCAGAGGGGTGGTTTGTAGCGGTGCTGGGGAGGCTAAATGGAGTAGAAGTGGCTCTGTGCAGTGTGTATGCTCCCAATGTTGACCAGCCCTCCTTTTTTGAGAGCTTGTCGGGGAGCCTGGCGCCATACTTAACTGGTGCGACAAAATTGGGGGGAGATTTCAACTGCATAGCAGATGTGGACAGAGACAGATCCCACCCTCCACTTTCTGGTGCCCCAGTACATGGGATCTTCAAGGCAAGGAGAGCATGGCAAACTAATTGGGGGCTGGTCGACACTTTTGCGTGCCCAGCATTTGGAGGAGAGGGATTATTCTTATTATTCTGGCCTCCATAACCTGCATGTGCGATTGGACGCAATATTATGTACCCCTGATGTTCACACCAAGGTGATAGATAGCGAGTATTTAGCAAGAACAATTTCGGACCACAACCCGCTACTAGTGCGGATACGATGGAGCCGAGAGAGGTCACTTATACTGACCTGGCGGCTCCGACCTGAGGTGCTGGAGGATCCAGTCTTTAGCGAGGAGCTGGGAGCGGGCATTGATCAATACTTTGATAAGAACGACAACGGCAGCTATTGAATGGGATGCATTTAAGGTTCTGGTCAGGGGTATTTGCATTAGCAAGGTGGTGGGAGTAAGGAAAACGTTATTGGCAGACCTAGAAAAAGCAGAAAGCCTACTGCGGGACGTGGAGAGAGATCGACCTGGGAGGCCCGGGGCGCAGATTGAGGTATTGGAGGCTAGAGAGGCAGTGGCGGTACAGGTGGAGAAACTGCGCTACTTTGACTATAAGAATTTTAGAGCACGGATGCATGCGGAGGGGAACAAATCGAGCGCTCTGTTGGCATGGTTGGCCAATCTGGTGCCCAGGGGAGCGCCGATATTGGGCTTGACAGCTCCCGAAGGGGAGGTGGTGAACACACAGACAGGGATAAACAGATTGTTTTTGGAGTATTATGCTGAGCTCTACAGTACCCAACTGACTAGGGATGCCGATGGCATAGGGGAGTATCTCGAGGATGTGGCCCTGCAGAGCTTGAGTAAGGAGCATGGAGACTTGCTGGGTAGTGAGATTATGGTGGGAGAGATCAGGAGCGTGATCAAGCATATGGCCAGTAACAAGACACTTGGGGTGGATGGCCTTCCCATAAAATTTTATTCCAAGTACGCGGAATGTCTGGCTCCGTGCTTACAGGTGGTTTATAAGGAAACGCATAAAGTAGGGAGGCTGCCTGAGACAACTAGGGAGGCTATTATCTTGAAACCCGGAAGGGAAGCTACGGATATGAAGGCTTACCGTCCACTCTCAATGTTGACGACCGACTACAAAATCCTGAGCAGGATCCTGGCATCCCGTCTACTCCCATACATGTCGCAGTTGGTGCACCGGGATCAATCAGGTTTTATACCTAAGCGTAACACGTCTATTAATGTGAGACGATTGTTGCGAATTTTGGAGGAATACCAGGATCCGACATCGACTGCCTTGATTCTTTCCGTGGACATAGAGAAGGCTTTCGATAGTCTGGAGTGGCCATATCTCTTCCGGAAAATGCGCAAGCTGGGTTTGGGCGAGGCATTCGTGAGGTGGGCCCGAATACTATATAACTCAGCGATGGCCCGGGTACGAACGGGGAGGACGGTGTCATCGCCCTGCTCAGTGGGACGAGGGACGCGTCAGGGCTGCTCGCTGTCTCCGCTCCGGTTTGCACTGACGATTGAACCACTGGCGATGCGAGCTAGATCAGGGAGGCATTATGCTGGGTTGGTGATGCACGGAGAAGTGCATTACATATCGCTTTACGCAGATGATCTGCTGATGTTTTTGGCCGCCCGACGAGGTGTTCACGGGAGCGGTGGAGCTGTTGCGGATGTTTGGGGAAGTATCGGGGTTGTGCGTGAACTGGGAGAAGACTTGCTTGTTCCCGGCGTGCCGGGCGATGGACACTCCCACTAGACTGGAGAGAATAAGATGGAAGACCTGTTGCCTGCAATATTTGGGAACTAACATCTACCATGAGCAGGCGGATTTATTGGAGGGCAATGTGAACAGAGCAGTGTGAGTAGTCAAAGGGAGCATGGCATTTTGGAGTACTTTGCCACTCTCAGTGGCAGGTAGAGTAGCACTACTGAAAACGGTGGGACTGCCTAGACTCTTGTATTATTTCAGGCGCTGCCGATTTGGATCCTAGGTGCGGTGTTTAAAACGCTTAGATCTATGGTAGACTGCCTAGACTCTTGTATTATTTCACGCGCTGCCGATTTGGATCCTAGGTGCGGTGTTTAAAACGCTTAGATCTATGGTAGGTGGATTTCTGGGGGAGTGGCAGGCGGCGAGTGGCACTGACCACGATGATGAGGCCTAGAGCGGAGGGAGGATGGGCGGTCCCGGACTTCGAAGTGTATTATTTAGCAGCCCAGCTACAGTGGCTCATGCAGGCGGTGGCTCGGGAGTTTTGGGGACCCGATGGCTCAGAGGACCGTTGGCTACCGAGGCATGTTCTATCATTTATAGTTCTCGGCCAGCGATTGCGAGTTGATTCATTGATGAATGAGGAGGAAACATTAAGAGCATGTTGGAATAGATACAAGCGTAGGGGTGGAATCACTCGCCCATACGCACCGGAGAGTCCCCTGGGCATGTGTACGGCCTTCCCGCATGGAGGAGACTGGTCTGCCCTAGCAGAATGGGAGGAGCTGGGGCTGCAAATGATCGGGCATCTATATGAGATGGGGACCCTCTTGCCTTGTCAAGCGTTACAGGATAGGTATGGTTTGCCTAGGGGCGCCTTTTTGCTGCATGCCACGCTGGTGTCTGCGAATCACAAACATTGGGGAGAAGGGCTTTCGGAGCCACAGATATCCCTGTCATGTCAATATGTGGTAATGGCAGCGGGGACGGTAAAGGCAGTAACATGCCTGTGTAGACGATTGGTGGAGGAGGGATTGCAGCCACTGACTCAGTTGCATAAAAAATGGGAGGCGGACCTGGGTTAAGGATATTCCTGAGACAACCTGGACTAAAATAGTGGAAAGGGCATGGAAAGGCACGCGGAACGCCAGATTCCAATTTATCCATTTCTACATTATACACAGGGCGTATTTAACCCCAGAGCAGATAATTAAATATTTCCAGGTGGACTCGGCATGTTGTCCCAGGTGCAATACGAATGCAGCAGACTTTCAACATATGATGTGGAGCTGCCCGCAGCTTATGACGTACTGGGAGGAGGTGGTAGAGGCCCTGTGTGGAGTGACGGATAGGCTGATAGAGCCCGATATGGGGGCATGCATACTGCACTGGTTTCCGCACACAGCGCGAACTAAGATCACAAGCAAGTTCATTGACTTGGGGTTCTTATTAGCTAAACGGGAACTAACAAGGCAGTGGAAATCTAAGCAGGGCCCTAGAGTTTCGCGATGGAGGGCGGAGTTCACAAACTGGGCGGCTAGTGAGAGTATGGTTCGGCTACAACAGGCCAGGAGAGCGAATAATGAAAAAGCGATGGAAACTGCACATGCATGGGAAGCATTTGTGGCCCTGCTGAAGCTCCCAGAGCCGGACTCGGATACAGATTCCCTGGAGGCTCCTCGGGAAAATGTCGGAGCACTCAGAGTATAGATAGGTTTGGGCTGACTACAGGGCAAAAGGAGCAGGTGCGGAGCCAGCGGGAATGGGAGTACAACACTAATACAATCAGAGACCTGCACACCCTAGCACGATGATGACGATTGATTATTCTTGTTTAAATTACTTGGAGCACACCGGTGGAAGGGGTTAGGGGGAAGTGGGGGGGAGGGTTCGGGGAGGGGCGGGGCAAGTGCATGCGGGGGGCACCACGTTTGGGAGCCTCTATGTTCTGGGATGGTATTGAATGCATATATTGATGTCGATATCGACAGGAAGAGAGCACGATGGGTAGTTTATTGTAGTATTGATTAAGATGAGGATGCTACCCAAATGGTTGACAATGAATATTTTTGCATTGTAACAAAGAATGTGCCTCCCATTGACAATGTGCCTTATAAGTGGGGGTTTGTGAGAGTTGAAAATCAATAAAATATTTAAAAAAAAGAAAATTGCTGCTTAGCTAATGGATTCAGTGTTACAATTTACATTGACAGCCAGTATGGTTTTGGAGTGGTCCATGTGGATAACGCTGCCCCTATCCTGCGGAGGCACTGTATCTTCGATAAGCTGATAGAATAGCATCACCAGTTTCATTGCCCTTGTTAGATGGTGACTGGTAGTTTTGAAAGAGTGAGGGGTCTCTTAAACAGGTTTCCCCCACAGTGTGCTGTCTCTCACTCCCTCTGAGTCTGTTTGTTGTGTGACCATTTGATTAATGTGTGCTCATTTCTGGTGTTGGTGAGGACAGATCATTTCACTCATATTACCTTTTCTTTTCACTTGTATATCCATGTTGTATGCAATGCTGCTAATGTTGAGGCAAGATAGCAGGGGAAGGTCGTTGGCTCTTTCTCCTCCCCAGTGTAGCCATTAACCCTGTAATGGTAGGTGCTTTAGCCCAAACAAGGGTAGGGGTTAACAGAGGAAACGCTGGGTTGCCAGTTCTGCTTGTTGGTGTCGTGCAAGGCTTCCTCTCTGTCATGCCTCAGAGTGGAAAAATCTTTGCGAATTGGGCCATTTGGGGCAGCTCTGGTGATGCACTTGTGCTGAGGTGTGGAGTGGTGATTACTGAGGTGCTTAGGGTGACTGATGGATGTGAGATAGTGGTAGTGACACTGTTTCATCTCAGTGGTCATAGTGATCGGTGTAATCTCCTTGAGGCGTCCTCTATTTTAAGCCTCCAGCGGGTGCAGTGCAGTGTGGCTGAGTTCTGCTGTGTACTCTGTCCTGCTGTGAGGTGACATGATCAACCAGTAGTTTCATGTGGAGCTCACCACAGTACAGCGGTTCTGGGGTTACGTTTTTGGTCAATTATGGGTGTGGGCATCTGATAGTCTTCAGATGCAGAACAGCACCACTGACTGTGGGTGGCCTTGTTGTGCAGGCCTGGGGTGTCAGTGTCAAGCCGCTCCCGAAGATTACAAGTATTCGCAATGCCAATAGGTCTGGTGTTATAACTGAAACAGCATCTGAGTCACTGGTAAGTTTACGCACTCAGTAAGTCATTGTAGTCGCAGTCTGTCATTCATCTTTGCACTTCTGCATGCATTCATTTACCTAATGACTCATTCTTGCCTTCATCCACTTATCCATCCACAATAAAACACAAACTCAAAAGTATATGCAAAATAAATTTCAAGAATAAGTTGAAAAAAAGAAAACGTCCTGCTACCTAAACATGACAGGTCTATGCTCCCAATCAAAAATAAAATTATACATAGCAGCGAGCAGCCACCTTACAAAGACATTGTAGATATTATGTTGTTGTTTTAAAGTTCCATCATGGCTGGCACATTAAGAAGTAAAGTACTGGCCATCCTTGAGCAGTAAAATAATGGTACATTATGCGCAGTACCATTCCAAGACGGCTACTCAGTATACATCGCAATGGGCATCCATCTTTGAATGGTATTGCGCATAGTGCATCATTGTTATACGAATTCAAGAGGCTTCTTAACCTGGCTAGATATGGAGAAGGTCTTTTGAATACTTATCTTGATTGCCTGTAGAAAGGGTGACTCCTCTCACTAGCCAATGTGTCAAGGGTTTTCTTAACAGGGCGTTAGTCAAGAGGAAAAAGACGAAAAGATCTCCATTGTTAGTTTTGTAACTTTTGATTGCAGATGAAGATACCACTGGAGTAATCCGTAAACAGCACCTTACATCAGGAAAGAGAAAAGAGCCAAGCCAATCATGTGATAGATTCCAGAAGAACGATGCAAATTTCTAGAAACAAAAATTGGGGACAAAATAGTGGGAACTAATTTGTTGCAGTTCATCGTGCTTGTGTATATGTATTCAGTCAGGAACTGACATAACAGGAAAACGCTCTACTACATCTGGGATTATGAACCTCCGAATTTCATCCTATGGACAGGCCACCGTCTTGGAATAGACCACTAATATGGTTTAATCACGCCTCAGTCGAGAAACTCATTGCCTTCATTGAACCAAGGAAGATGCTAGTGTTTGATACATTCATAGCACTTTGAGTTCTGAAGCCTTCCTCCTCTTTTACATTTGATGTGGTTCATGGAAAACACCACCTCGTAACTGCATGTGAGGAGATTGCTGAACAATCGAGGTAGCGAGGACTCCCAGCCCTGAGCTGAGGGCAGCATCTATCTAACCACTGATGTGCAGCGCATGGAATACTACTACTTCCTCTGAATGAAGTCGAGCTCTGGTAAACTCTTGGTACATTTCTCATCAAAGAGCTCGAGACAGATGTAACAAGCAGCCATCTTGCAGAGGTAATATGATACTATGGCCCATACGTTTTACATCTTGGCCATGTCAGGTGCCACACCCTGCAGTTGATATAAACTGCATGTGATGTGATGGCATTGTCTAAGGAGCTGCAGGCTGCTCTAAAAAAAAAAAAAAGTAAATGAATGAAAAAGGACTTTTAAGAGAGGAAACTGGAATACTGAAGGACTAGCCCACTAGCTCTGACACTGAAGTATGCTCATTTCTGGCCGATGTGCACATGCAAGGAGGCAAAATGCTGACTTAGAAGGGGGCTGACTCCTCTCACTTTGCAGTCACATAAAGAAAAGGAAATCCCGATCCCAGATTAAAGAAGTAAACCGAAATTTGTCAGAAGATAATCCCTAACATTTGATCTGTGCCTTCGAAGCACCAGCAATGTGACAAGATAAACACAGAATTTAAAGTCATCTTTATTTATTGCTCGAACTTCCCCACCAAACATCAGCTCACGACCCACAGTGTGGGAAACACTTGTATAGCGTAAAAGCTTTCTTCTAAGGCAGCCATGAGGCATACAGTCCTAAAATTACAAATATGTACAAATTTACAGTTGGCAAACGAATATACAGACCCTATGAAGAGGGACTAATAAGGATTTTCACAGTGCAAATTCTCTACCAACCAGGGGTGCTCTGAAGCGGTATCCAAAGCCCTTGGCTGTTACAGTAAGCTGGGAATACATGTCATAAAAAGCCTGACTTTAGGGTTTAACATAATATGATAACAATCCACCGTTAAATGTCTATTGAGTTTTAGTGTATGCTTTTCACAATAAATGTCAGGCCTCCTGCATTTGTTATAACATTTCCTGCTAAAAGGATCAGGTCTATAGTGTTGATTATGGGCTTGTTATTCTAACCAACTCCATCTTGCTGTACAATACAAGCTCTATTTTCCATGGAAGCACACAGCGTTTGCCATTTCAGATGCTGTACTGAAGGACCTCAACATGTGGGTGGAGACAAGCTCCCCTCTCAATAGAGCTTCTAAAAAGTTTATTGCTCACATAATGCCTGCCAGCACAACAGTATATCGCCCCTCTTAAGAGCGTCTAATAATGTTTTGTTTTTTAAATATATTTTTATTAACATTTTCCAATCAACAAATCATGTCACCTTTTGGAGCACACATCCATTGATATCAGCAACACTTATACAGTCAACTATTGCCCTGGCTGTGTATAGCTCTTAGGTCCATGCCCCCTCATTGAGTCCAGTCCCCCTTCCCTCACTGGTTATGGTGTACCTCTGTAGAGTGTCCATGGCTGACATATTTTGTCCTATTTATTTGGGCATCCTCTGCCCTTGTAGATTGTTTTTTCCCACCAGCATACACCAATCCATGTCCTCCTTTAAGCCATTGAGGTCATAGAGAATTCCCACCCTACTGTCTTGTGATATTTTGCTTTGACACAATTAAAGCATGTTTTGCAGAGTATTCTTACATACCTGGACATGCTCTTGTCTCCCTATATGCTGAGCTATAGCAGTTTGGCCTCACTGTGTATCTGCAAACCTACCACAAGCATGAAGCATTCTTACACTGCCTTCCAGAAGCAGTTTATTCGAGGACAGGACCAAAGTATATGCGTGAAGGTACCTCTTATCACACCTCTTTGTGCCCATATTGGTGTCTATCTTCCCCACTTTCAGTAGCGTAGTTTTTGCATGGTAGGATCTGTGAAAGATCCACAGTTGTACAATGCAGAATCCTGCATGGATTTCTACTTCCCTCAGGGTTCTAAATTCCTCATCCCACTCTTCATGCCCCAGTACCCTAAATTCTCCTTCCCAATCACTTTTAAGTTTGTCTAGCAGATCAGGGGAGTAATTCGCTATTTTCCTATTATGTAGGGGGAGCCTGTGAGTAGGAGTTTGCAGTAGCTGAGGTTTCTGTTCGGTTTGTGGAAGTATATGCGTTGTTTAGGTACTTGGGGCCAGTGTTGTGCAAAGCTTTCTATGTATACGTGTGCGAGAGAAGTTTGAAGAGTGGATTCAGAACAAGTGAAGCTCTTTGAGATGTGGAGTGATAAGTGCAGCATTGGAGGGTGAAGGTGAGCCTGGCTACTGAGTTTGGAATGTTCTGCAGTTTTCTAGTCATTTAACCTCTTCGACGCCGATGACGGAACGGTTCCGTCATGCACGTCGGTTGGGCTGTGCTTATGACGGAACCGTTCCGTCATGGCCCTGCCCGCGCTCAAAACTTTCAGCACCGCGCGGGAATCCGCGCAGCGCTGAAGAGGTTAAGTGTTGATTTCAGCATAGAACGTTTTGCCATAGCCCAGCTTGCTGGTGATGAGTACTAAAGAGACTGTTCTGCAAGTTTTGGTGGGGAGCCATTTGAAGATCTTCTTGAGCATCTCGAGTTTGTGAAAGCAGGAGCATATGTGGAAGAGGAGATTCCGCACGCTCAATATTCAAAGTACTGAGGAGCAAATGCGCTCAGTACCTTAAGTGCAAATTCTGCCACTGTCCAAGGTTCGATGACTGCAGTAGTTTTTTTCACCGTCATGCATGTACACTCTTCTGTGTTGGTCTTCTTCTACTGAGGTATTCTCTGTGCACTAAGCACATCATGCCGAGAGTCCTCACTAAAAAGAATTTAAATTTATTGCTATCAAGTGTGGGCACTAGCCATTCCTACTTCTTCTCAATCCCTCAGTTGCTGTTAAAATTCCTAGTCTCTCTGATGCAGTCAGTATGTTATGGGTGGCTTCGCATCGAGTCTCTTAGGTGTACGCACATCAACATAACATTTTGTTAAGATCCGAACTGCACTCAGTACAGTAAGTCTGTCTTGGCCACTCTGCGGGTAACCTGCCTGTCATGCTCATATACAGTCACTGCCCTGTTGTCTGTCAGTATATCATGTGTACTCACTGCAGTAAGCCTCTCTCTGAAGTGCAATGGGTCCTATGTCTGCAGTCATATTTCTTTGTAGCTTACTTTTTCCTCTTTGTGTTTTCACCCAGTTTCATCCTCCACAGTACATTTGTCAGCATCCTCTCTCGTGCACACTCATTACAGGAAGTCTATTCTTGCAAATTCAATTGCACTTTCTACTCTAAGGCTGCACCTTCAGCGCACTCCCTAAAATTACCCTACATCTGCAATCACAGTTTCAGCAAAAACGTAAGCTTGCCTTAAAGTGTGGATAATTGCTGAGGAATCTCCTTTGCATGATAATTTAGTAAAACTATTACAGCTAAACAGCTGTCGGAGTTCTCACTGTAAAATCCCTTGTGTTGCCCTTCCCATACGCCCAAGCAATGCATTCCTTAACTTCCATGTCCATTAACCCTATTTGTGAATAGCGTAAAGTCAAACGACCGATTGGATAGGTAGTAGTCTTCACTTAGCATGCTGTTTTTTTTTAATCAACTCACTGTCACGCTCCTTGTTTTAACCCTTAACTGATGAGACTTTCTCACCCAAATGCTGATGTTTTTTGGCTATTTGGGGTAGGTCGCATTTAGGCCTCTAACTTTTTTTCCACACAAGGTACTATGCCAAATTTGTGACCGTATTTTCCCAACATCATGGGGATTGTACAGGTACACAGGGTCCGTGGATTCCCCCGGAGCAGGCCGAGAAAGTAAACAAAATATAGCTACATTTTATGTTTTGGGGAAAAAATGGGGAAACAAGTCCTCTGCAAAAAGTGTCTGGTTTTCCCATCTTTTAGGAACATGCAGAGCTGTATGAAACCCCCCCCCCTTTTTTTTTAGTGCAGAGAGCAAATGTTTCGAAATTTTTGTACTTTCAACTTGCTTCCAGTTTGTGATGGAAACAGGTGTGAAACCCATAGGTGATGTCGGAAAGCATTTCTCAAAAGTAGGCAGGATTCTGCATTCAGCATGGGTTCGTTTGTGTAGAACCTGAAAGGTTTTCCTAAAGAAAGTAACTGTTGAAATAAAAAAAGAAAAGTGGTAGGAAAAAACAACCATTTGTGACAACGTTTTCATGCATAGTTTCTTTTCATGATGTCTGATTTACAAAAACAATACAGTGGAACGTCCGCTAGACTCTTCTAGTCTACTGAACTGCACCTTACAATGGTTTTTCATTGTGTACCGAGTATAGAGCAATTCATATGGTAAAATATAAAGAGTGAAAAATCGGTATAAAGGGACCTAGCTATTTATGAAATGTACACCAGATGCTGAGTTGAGGACCAGTAGTTATTTGAACACCTCTGAATTTGTGGGAGCCTATTCCAGCATGTGATTGAGAGTGCATTTTGCAAACTGTCTTCCTACTTAAACATTGGCTTTCATTTAGAAGGCACAAATGCACAGAAATCCTGTTGGTAATAAATATTCTACTATTCTGTAGTGCCATATGTCTCCTGATGAAAACGGTACCCCACTTGTGTGGCTGGGCCTAGCACTTGTGATACAATATTAGCCAAATTATGACACGGATGCATCATATTATACCCAGGAGGTTCTATGCATGTTTGTTTTTTTGTTTTTTATAATAGGGGTAGTGCATTTTGGGCTCTAGCTCGGCCCCCACCCAGGAAAGGCTACCAAACCCAGGTGTTTCTGAAAACCGGACACCTGGCAGAGTCCAGGGTGGCGTGACTGGCGTGGCTCTTACCAGGTCTCTTTACCCAGATCCCTTCTGAACCTCAAACTGTGGCTAAAAAAACACGTTCACCGGATTTCTGTGAAAGAAACTTTGAGAATCTGCATGGAGCCACACATTTTTACCACATAGCGTTCCCCCAAGTCTGCCAGTAAAAATGGTAACTCACTCGTGTAGGGGGTTCTAGCCCTTGAGACAGAAATGGGCACAACATGGACACGCTACATTTGTTTGCAATTTGGGTAGCTTTGCAATTTAGGCCATAGCTCAGCCTGCACCTATGGAAACCTACCATATCTGCACATTTCTGAAAACTAGACACCCGGAAGACTCCAGGGTGGTTTGACTTGCATAGCTCTCACCAGGTAATTTTACATAGAAGTCCTGCAAACTTCAAACATTGGCTGAAAACACATTTTCATCTGCAGGGTTCCTCAAATTTCCTACCACCCTGAGATCCCACACATTTCCCGGAAACAACGGTACTGCACTTGTGTGAGTGGGCCAAGAGACCGCAACACTGAAGGCCTTAAAGTGCTCCTCGGAGACTCCCATTGACCTCGGTTTCATCTGTTCCTGTCTGGGGCGCTAGGCCATGCCTCACAAATGGGGGCAGCGTTTTATTGGGACAAGTGTGTACTGCTGGGTGGTAGGAATTTGGTGAATTCCTGCTGATTCTAGAAGTATCCATCACAGAAATGTAAGGAATATGTGTGATTTTAGGCAAAGTTTGAGGTTTGCAGGACATTGTGGTTAAGAAAAACTCGTAGGACCCACGCAAGGCATACCACCTTTGAATTCCCTTGGTGTCTAGATTTCCGAAATGTCTGTGAAAGAATGAATGAATGAATGAAAAGAGCTTTAGTAAAGCGCGATGGCTCCCCCAAGGCGTCCCAGCGCTATATAGATCTGTGTGCGCGTAAAAGGGGAGAGTAAGCCTAGTCTGAAGTGGCAAACAGCAGCGTTTTTAGCCCCTTTCGAAAAGAGATGGTTCGATTCTGAGCGTAGGTGGAAAGGAGGAGTTCCAGAGTTTGGAAGAGTTGTAAGAGAAAAGTCGGCCGCCAGATCTGGATCTCTTAATTTTTGGCACCGTGGTCAGAAACAAAGAAGCTGATCTGAGATGTCTGGTGGGAAAGTGGGGAGAAATCAGAGAATGGTTGATGGTGGCGCCCGTCTGTGGTTGATAGGTTTCCATAGGTGGCAGCCAAGTAAGGCCCCAAATACCACAGATACCCCCATCGCTGATCTCTCCAAGAAGTGCTTTTAGAACGTTCTCTGTCACGGTCAATTGGCCCACCCACACAAGTGCAGTATCGTTGTTATCTGAAGGAGACTCCTTATCTTAGAATTGTCCCCAGGAGTCAGACTGGATCTGCAATTTTTTGTGAGTAGTAGTCCTGTGCGCTGGTGTCATCTGTGCCAGAATTGCAGGGTGCGCTGCCTATATCGGCGCCAACCTAGTTCACTGACGTCAGTTCTTTTCTTTCTGCACCAGTTCAGCACAGATCCGAGATTGCCATTTTTTGACTAACCTAGTCATTTGTGACTAACTTTTAGTCGAAGTCATTTTGAGGTTTTCGTCTTGGTGTGATAGGGATGTTCTCTCAAAGCCGGCTTCAAGCCTTGTGGCACAAGTCACTGCTCAATGTTGGTGACTTACCTGCACTTTTTTTTTTAAACCTACTTTATTGGCTTTTTAATTTTTGCATCTCAACAACATTTTATATATCTTGTACCATCGTAAATATCTTATTAAGGATACATATGTCTACAGCATTTTCCTGCTGCGGTCCAAGTGCACATAATACGTTTATACAGCAATTTACAGTCCACAAATGAACTACAACATATTGATCGCTGTTGATGGTCATATTACAACATATTATTACCGCAAACTGTCCCCAACTCCCCCATCCCATGCCTCCCCGGTCTCACACGTACTTCTTTTTCCTCATGTATGTGTAGGATTCGGTCGAGGCTTGTTACATAGTCACGTATACGTATCTGAGATCACCCTGTGCATACGTCGTTACCAGGGTATGGTTGTTCTTCTGCACATTCAGTTATATATCTCGTACCAGGACTTAAACTTCAGCTATGGACTTTATGGCTTCTAGCAGCACATCCCACTCCCCTGCTATTGGTATTTTTCGTAAGCCTTTGAGTTCTTTGCTACGTAATGCAGTGCTCTCTGCAGTACACCAGTGCAGTAATTCATTGTGTTTCCGCGACTTCCATCTCATAGTAATGTTTCGTATAGCTAATATAAGTGCTAGATCTACAAAACGGTATTGCACTTTATACTTGGACGTTTGTTTATGCAACCCTAAAATGCACTCCTCCACCGTGTTGTGCACTTCACGGTTTACCGCTTCTTATGTTCTATGCCTGATGGTGTCCCAGTGTTCCCTTAGTTTTGGACAGGCCCATAACATATGAAGTAGGTCTGCACCTTCTAACAAACATCTCAGACAATGATGTTGTGTTTGGGGGAACATTCTGTCTAGCTTGTGTGGAGTACGGTAAGCCTTATGTAATACCATAGTCTGTATAAATTTGAATTTCGTGTTCCTCGATGTCTTCCTTGGGTGTTCCAGTACCTTTGTCCATTCCTTATCTGTGAGGTCCCTATCTACATCTCCCGCCCATGCAGTTCTCAGCGTGTCCAGAGTGGCCTCAGTATGCAAGCTGATGCCTGTATAAAGCCACCTAATAAGGTGCCTGCCCCTTCCCATATAATGTACCATTTTAACCAGGTCATTGGTAGAGGGCACCTGCCTTTGCGTGGCCCAGTCTGTTTTTACGTATTGTATCAGTGCAGCATGTAATAGATATAAATGTGCCGGGGCCCCGGTTTCATTAATAAAGGTGTCATGATCGAGTAGTATCCCGTCCCCAAATAAATCCGACAATGTGCTAACCCCTGCATCCGACCAGGGCATCAATTTGCGCTTCGTGAGTCTGCCTCCCGCTAGGGGGATCCCCAACAAAGGAATGTTACCTGCATATGCCGAGGTCATTTGCGTGTAATGCAGCGCCGCCTTCCAACATCGAAGCACCTTGACTAACAGTGGGGGGGGGGGGGTCTCTCGTGGGTCTGCTGCCAGGTAACAGCAGTACATGTAGTGCACCGTTGTCTATATCTGCCTCCGTGAACCCTATTTCCTGCAAGTTGCGGCCCGCTGTCCAGTATGATAGCCGCTGCAATTGGCATGCATAATAGTGTACTCGGAAGTCTGGGACGCCTAGTCCGACCATGCGTGTACCTGCTTGCAGTTTCTTCAGGCTTATACAACGTCTACCATTACCCCAGATAAGGTCAATGAGCATCGTGTTCAATAATTTAAATGTGGTGTGTGGTACGAGTAATTGTAAATTAGTAAAGTAATATAAATTCTCGGTAGGACCACCATTTTTTGCAAGGGCAACCCTCCCCATAACAGATAGTGGCAGTGCCGTCCAGAACACAATATTGGAGCGCAAAGCCCGGATTGCTTTGTGTAGGTTACCATCAAGCATATCTGCATGTGTCCTGTAAATTTGTATACCGAAGTACTTAAAGGTATTCGGGGCCACCGTTAGGTGAGTGTCCCCAAAATCTATATGTGCAATTCCTGCGTGCTCTGTAAAACAGAAAGCATGTGACTTCGTTATGTTGATCACTAATCCGAACACAATTTCAAAGCGACGGAACATATCATATATTGCGGCTAGAGGCATGTTGAGGTCATGCAGGTATAAAATGTTGTCTGCATATGCCAAAAACAGGTGCAGTGTGCTTCCCAGCAATATACCCTGGTTTGGGAACCCTTTCTGCAGTGTTATGGCCAATGGTTCCAAAGCCAGTATAAAGATAAGTGGCGACGGGGCAGCCCTGCCTAATTCCTTTTATGTATTGAATATTCTTCTGAGATGTGGCTACCAGTGCGGGCTCGTGCTGCAGGGGCCTTATACAGTAGACGTAGCCAAGCGATATATCCCTCCGGGATCCCAAATTTCCCCAGGGCCTGAAACATATATTCCCAGTTTATGGAATCAAAGGCTTGTCTTAGGTCAAGCGAAAGACAGCCCGCATGTGGGTATCGGCTCGGGGCTTCCGACATCTGATGGTGTAATTTTCTGATATTCAATGATGTGCTGCGTGACGGTAAAAACCCAGTTTGATTAATGTGAATTAACCTAGACAGGGAGGGCAATAACCTGATAGCCAGTTCTTTACTTAAGATCTTATGTTCTGTGTTTAGTAGGGACAACGGCCGGTAGTTGGCCATATCTGTAGGGTCTCTTCCCGCTTTCGGAAGTAATAAAACTAACGCTTGTGCTGTTGTGGGCGGTAAGACTCCCTCATCCACACAGTTTTATGTAACAATTCCAGGTGAGGCACTAGGGAATCTGCATATGTACTATAGAATTCCATTGGGAGCCCGTCCATGCCAGGGGTTTTATTTTGCGGAAGTCCCTTCATAGCAATTCGAATCTCAGATTGGGTAATGGGTCCAGTAAGGTCTTTCTGAGCTGCAGCTGTGAGTCTTGGGTATGTCAAGTTAGAAAGGAAAGCCTCTGTTTGGGACTCCATGTCGTGATCTGTGGCACTGTATAATGTGGCGTAATAGTGGCGGAAGGCTGCATTAATATCTGCCTGGGTGTGAACCTTAGCCCCTTCCACTGTTGCAATCTCATGTATAACCATTGTAGGGGGAGCATCACGGATCAACTTGGCAAGCAGTGCACCAGACCTATCCTCTTCAGCGTGGGCTTTCTTCATGTATGCTTGGTAATCAATGACCCGCAACGTCATTGATTGATTGATGCAGTAGTTCTGCATGTTTTATTCTTGCTTCCTGTAGTGGGCCCTTGCGGTCAGTGTGCGTGATTGCTCCCTGTTCCAGCCTGCCCATATTATCTTCTACCTCTATCAACGCCTTATGTATTTCCTGTCTGATACCTACAGTCGTACTTATCGCTTTCCCCCCGTATCACAGCTTTAAAAGCGTCCCATTTTATCAGCCTGCTTGTTGCCGTATTGCTGTTTTCTGCAAAATAATGGTCAATGGTCCCGGAAAGGTCACTGCGGAATACCGGATCTTCCAGCATCTGTGGTCATAGCCGCCACGTGGGGACCGGTGTGGGCACCCTCCCCCAAGCCATACTAATCTCCATTGGGTTATGATCTGAGAAGGTTTTTGGTAAGTATGTGGCGTGGAGTGTTTGCATTGCTATTCTGGCTATTCTAGTATGCAGGTCATGCACTGCGGAGTAATAAGAGTATTCTCGGTGCGTGGGGTGTCTCATCCTCCAGACATCACACAGTTCCCAACCTTTTGCCCATCTATCTTGCTTCTCTTGCTTAAACACACCTGCTCCATGCAGCGGCGGGTGTGATCTGTCTAGGGCCACATCCATCACCGCATTGCAGTCCCTCCCAATATCCATGTCTGTGATTCCCATCCTGCCAACGCCCCGCTCACCACGTCCCAATACTTATCTTGTTCTAAGTTCGGAGCGTTCAACCGTGCCCAGTATTACAGGTTGTCCATCTAGCGAACCCTTCACAAATATGTATCTGCCCAGCTGTCCACCCTTTGTTCTATATCTTGAAATGGTACTCCATGCCTTACCCAAATAGTGGTCCCCTAGCATAGCTGGAGTAGGAGGTGGAGAAGATTTGTCCCCTCCATTTTTTGCGCAGCTTCGCATTACTGACCTGCACCTTGTATGCCTTTCGTGCCTCGAGTGTGACCACATTCAGAAGGCCTGCTCAGATTGCGGTGGCATGAGCCTGAACACATTGAGGGTGCAATCGCTCAACCTCCTGGTAGCTTGACGTGCAAGAAGAGCAAGAAGTTGAAGAGGTCTTTGGCGTCTCCTCCTCCAAGATGAGGAAGCGTTGGTATTTGAGGCCTGGCTATGGTTGAGCCAGCGCCTGGGTCAGCTCATCGCTTCCCCGACATTCCGAAAGCCAAAGCGACCCACTCAGCTTCAAGGGTTCTATAAGGCCATGTGCCTCATATTTGAGCCTCTCGCTCCCGCCCGTGCACCTACATTATCCATGCTGGCGTCTCCGGTCCCAGTGCCATTCAGGCCCCTTGGATCCACAGATGGCTGCCACCTCGACCTTCCTTGGTGCCGGTCCTGATGCCAACTCTCCAGGAGCCGCCATCCCCATTCTGATCCCCGACTCCAACAAGGAGCCGGAGGGGCGGCGTCAGACGCATACTCTGGTGTCGATGGGAGCCATGCCTTCCAGGCCGGAGCCTGAGCCCTATTCTTATGGGCTAGGACTCGAGGAAGATTGGGAGAAGTTGCTGGACCCTGAAGAATACCAGCCTTTTCACACCAGTAAGGACTGATGTGAGGATTTTTTGCAAGCCAGCTGACTGGGTACTCCTCCAGATGATGCCATGATTTCTCCACCTACCGTGGCTATGGAGAAGGAAGTTTCATTTACAATAGTGGTGAGGAGGGTGACCGAGGTCTTAGACATTAGCCTGTTGCGGGGATTCTGCTCATGCACAGAACTATGCACAGGAAACCAGGACCTCCGTGAATTGCGGTGTACCAAAAAACTCCCCTCAGTACTCAGAACCCCTATCCGCCTAGCATCAGTGTCTCATTCGTTCTCCGTATCACCTCGAAGCTACCAATGATTAGACAACCCAGAACAAGTGACTTAGTGTACTCTCAGAATCAGAAACACCTTTTCGTTATTATTCTCATATCAGTCCACAACAAGAGTAATCAGAGACACGGAAAAGTTTAAAATGCTTATTTTTAACTATGTGCTCTAAGGTACAGTACTTTGGCTAATACAAGCAGGCAAATGATTAAAAATAAAACCATCTGCATTGTTACAATACCATAGAAAATGAAGGGAGAGATCATATTACAAATGATAGTGGAAAAGAAGTCCTACAATACTTTGTGAACCACCGTCCTTTCGCTAGTAAACTAGTGTTATAAACTAATAGAAGGTCTCTAGGTTTGAATGGCGAACCCCATACCTCAAAGATCAGCTTAGGTGAATCGCATCACAGGATCAGCACTGCTGTGTGTCTGGAAAGGTTTTCTCCAAGTGTCTGAATCATGCATGCAAATGCAAAATTAAAGGCACCCGAGTTTCAGATATTTGCAGCTGTGTGCGTGTTGTGTCTAGAGCGTGGGCCGATCAACCTGAATTCAACAGCATACATTGTTATTTGACCTTGACGGCTTCTGCACACAGTGTTCAGACTAAGGTCGTGGTGCACGTCTAGGGATGTGAACAACAGACTGTTCTCATGTGAAGAAAAAGCAAGCAAGCAGTTTTACTTGTAATAACAGCTACCTGTAGTGTCGTGTGCAAAAGCAGCAAAGTGGCAAGATGGCATTTAGCTTCTAAAACGCTTATGCAAACATAGCAATGTATGTACATAAAACCCCGTCCTCCCTACACCCTCCCTTGATCGGACCATAAACTGAATAGGGAAGCAATGTAGGAACGCAGAGTTCAAGTTCGAGTGAGACAGAACCAAGTTCATATACTGGCAAGCCTTATAATTGGTAGTGAAAGTTCAAAAAAGTTGGTGGGAAAAAGTAAAAATTAAAATATCTCCCATGGGCGGAATACCGCCAAATGTGGAATAAAAAAAGAAAGAAAAAATCTGGATTAGGATGTGCGGAAGATGGATAACTGTCAATTTAATCCATCAACGTGTAGGCACAATAAGTTGCAACTGCCTCCAAGAGGAAGTCATTATAATGTTCAGTAAAAGAGTCAGCCATCCAGTCAAGTAAAGTACATGAACATACATGTTCTTCGATAACCGGAGCCTCTAGCACATTCAGAGGACAACTTGCGTGTTCTTCAAGGTAACTTCTTGCCAAGAAGTCATATGCTGCCGCATATATATCCCAATTCCCTAGGACTCCGTGCACCGCTCCACAGGCCTTAATCCCGATACCAGAACAGTCCAACTCATGTGCTACTAAGGGACTCATTAGTCGATCATAATCCAGGGCAGGAGACGCCGTGTTCGACAGGCACAAATCCAGAGCCCATTCGAATGGACCATCTAGGCAATGGAAAACAGGTTGCACGCAAGTAAAGTATGAGAACCGGAAGGATAATCCATAGGCTACGCTAAAGTGGCCAGTGGTAATGTGCCATAGTATTCAAGCATCCGGTTGCGCAGTTGAAGCAGCCGGGCCATGCTGTTGTGTGATACAGATCGTGCAGCCATTGCGGAGCAAGCAAATCAACAGCAGTATACCAACAGTCAAGGCAAGAATCAACGGAAGCCCGCCGAAGACGCTGGAAAAGATAGAATGAAAAAATGCCGGTATCAAACCAAATATTGTTTGTAAGGAGGTCACAAGGCCGGAGCCCACAACTTTGAAAAAATGCACCAAGCCAGTTGTTGACGAGGCATTGAATATAGTATGAATCAGAGCACCGAAATGAAAGAGGAGATCAGTATTCAAAAGCGCATGCACCTCGGTGCGGGTGTTTGCAACGTGAAGGACAAATGTTTCACGGGCGGAAGTCAGGGCGGCGACTTTTTGAGACAATAGAGCCCTTATTCTGGTCATCTTGTTGAACTCTGCTTTCAAGGTTGGAAGGCCAGATGGATACATCTAGTCTCCCATGCCGGGGGTGGGAAAAGGACACTTTTACAACAGACTACGCGTTGTGTGACAGTTGCATTGTACGGAATCACCACTAGCATCCCGCAGCATGCCTCATTACTTAAAAGGAAATAACTGCCGTTAGCCAATCACGTAAAAGTGGGTGTAAATTCCGGCACAGGATTTCCCTTCAGAATGCAAGCTAAATTCGGTGCCTGTACGTTACATGCGCCATGCAATTGGATGTTCCTACAGACTACTGATTGATCAGGTGTGAAAGTGCATTTGTCTCCTTTCAAATAAACCTCTTTACCCTCTCTCAGGCACCTGTATGTAAATGGTAGTGACCAAACTTCATGCAGGAAAGCAGTACCCAATGGTTCATATCTGCCTAGGGCATAATGTTTCATACAGGAACTGAACTTAAACAATGGAAATGGTAAGGTGATTAAACCATGGATAAGCCACGCAGCTGAGTTCGATTCAGCCACAGAGAAAGGTAAAGGTTCCAACTTTTCAATATGCAATAATGAGTATGTTGCATCCTTCATGGACATGAACTGTTGTTTATCAGTCAGATTAAACGGCTGGAATAAAGATGATGTGTTCATGTAGTCCCAGGGAACTTTCCCAGCCTTCAATGTTTGTAAAGTCTATGCAAACTGCATTTTAGAGAGCAATTGATTTTGACTATGGTATAAAACAGACATATCCTCCTGTACGATATCCACAACAAATGAAACAATATGATCTAACGTGTAAATTCTGGAAGAAAGGGTGTTAATGCTATTATCAATGACAATTAGCACTTTTTCTAAATTGGCTTGATCAATAGCCCTTAATCTAGAAGCCGCTTCAATTTTAGATAATTTCCAAACTTCGTTGTAAACAGCATACACCCATCTTTTGGACCTGCCACCTACAGGGCCTTTAACTAAATCATTCAAATCTACCTTGTCATTCAATTTGGTTAAATGAAGTTTAACAGTTGCCAAGGTGGAATGTTGGAGCCCTGTTTGACATAACTTTCCTACAGAATATGTAGTAACTGAATGGGAAGATTCAAATCGGGGGTCCACCCTAACTTGTGTATAACCGGGGTACAGACCCAGAAAACGATGTTGACAGGAATCTGAGCTTTTCTGCCATATTAACCATCCTTCAGGATCTAAGTTGGAAATGTTGAAGGATGTATAAGTAATGGATGACTGTAATTCATTAAGGGACAAATCTGTGTGATTATCCCAATTTCGATATGCGCCCAGATTAGGAATAGTAGGGGAATTCAGTTTTTTAGAAGTATCCAATCCAAAGCAGGTGGTTTGAAAAATGGTTGAATTCAAAAACATGTGGCTTGGGATAAGGCATGCACGATGCAGAGATTCTGTACCTTGTACCTGCCATGCTTTAGAACCCCAAACAGATTTAAGATCAATGGTATCTTTCCACAGCTCATAGCCCCATATAGCTAATTCATCCATAAAGGACTTGGCATACAATAATTTAGTGTGGGTCAGTCTAACTTTGGAAGCCGACTCAGCAGTCATTTTAAAATAAAACGCTTCAGATTGTTACACTGAAATCAGTAAAATATGTACATTTTTTCACTAGAATTTTGGAGCTGCTTTCAATTGGTGCTGGACAATGTTCCCATTGTGTAAAATTGACGATATTTCTAAATGTATTAGCTTTATGCAGGAAATGATTGCCATAGTGTTGGTAGCAAAACAACTCTCCATAATTTGCTGTGTCTAAATACAAATCTTCTGCATCAAAAGCAGCATAATATTTCAAATTAGAAAAAAGAGCCTCAACGGCTTGGACAGCCCAATCATCAGAGCGGATGTTTTGTTTCACAACATCCCCCATAGAAACACGAAGTACATTGGGGACATTTGTCACCTCTGTGGGACAATGAATTTGAAATTTAACTGCATCCCATACAATCTCATTCAACATAGGCCAGGCAGTGATATTTACAAAAGTCTGGTCCCTCTTCATGATGTGTGATGAGGAGTGGGGAGCCAAAGTTCCATCTATTAATCTAATTGCAGATCTTTCGGTTAGATAGTTTCCATTTACCAGCTGGAAAAATACAACCACAAATCCAATCTACACGAACAAAAAAATAGATATGAGCACCAGCCAAATGTAAATCCAATGGGGAATTAAAAGTCCTTTAAACCAAACAGCAAAAATAGAAATTTTCGACGGGGCATTGGAAGTCATAGAGGTAGTGTCAAATGAAAAACGTGACTGGTCAACTGCACTTGATAGCACACCAGGTAACGACACATCTGTGGGATAAGTATACTCAGTATTTTCAACGGGACCACCAGCCGGTGGAGTCAATGGATTTGTAACTGTATGCATCTCGATGGCAATGTCAGGCCTGTTGGTATGTGCCGGAGCCAAAACAGAATTTCTCAGCATTGCTGGACAAGAGACTGCTGGAGTCATACTAAGAAGAATCGGCCACTCGTTGTAGTTTGACATTGTCAATGGAGATATACCTGTTATCCTTTCGACCAGGAAGTGGAGGTATAATTACTGTTCTTGTACCCTGCACGCCAAGCACTGGAACCGGTGCACGATAAGAGGGGCCGAACTCCTTCTTGTTCTCCACCTTCTCACGGGCCAAGTCACCAACTCGAGGTAGCCAGCTGACTACTGGAATCTGAAGCACAGCATCAGTTGTGGAGGGTAAGTGTTCCTATGCAAGACTGTCTCTGGTCTCTTGTAGATTCTGTAATACAGCAGAATGATCATCTACGTTAAAGGGTGCGGCAAACGCTGCCATGTCTAGACCATCAAGGTCCGGGACAAACCTCTTTAGGCCAAAGAGCATCTCGTATGGGGTCCGCCCACCAAGAGACCTTCTAGGGAGATTATTAAGTGCTCGTTGAACGCTGTACAAATGGGCCAACCAGTTCCTGCCAGTACCTAAAACCCTAGCTGTCAGGGATTGCTTTAAGTCACGGTTCATTTGCTCCACAACACTATTGCCCTCAGGCCGGTATGGAGACGAAAATTTGACTTGGACCCCCAAAGACCTCACGGCTTCTTTGTACGCCTTAGAGGCGAACGCCGGACCCTGGTCTGAATGAAGGGTACCACATGCAAAAATTCCCACAAAGACACACAAATCCCTGATGACAGTTCAAGCATCAGCACTCCGTTGTGGCCAGACCCATAGAAAACGTGTGCACAAATCCACTGCAACTAAGATGTACTTATACGCAGTATCAGAGGAGAAAGGACCGCAGTGATCTAAATAAACACACCCAAGTGGTTTGTTAGATATGTACATCTGTGTTTGAGGTGGATGCGCAGCAGTCGAAGGTTTAATCTGCTGGCAAATGTCACAATTAAGGACATAAGCTTGAGTCTGTTTATACAATCCGCACCACCAGTAACGTTGTAAGATAGTAACAGTCGCTGAAACGCCGGCATGGGCAGATGCCATACCTTCGTGAGCGGCTGTAATCAAGGAAAGTCTGCAGTCCGCGTTGGGAATCCATCTGTCACCAACATCGTTAATTCTCACGTAGGGAACTTTATCAGAACTTGAATGATAAGAGTATTTAGAAGGGAAACCACAAGGGTAATTATCACCCTTCCCTGTCGCAGCAATTGCTGCCAAGATGTCATCATCAATTTTACTTTTGGATCGTATAACTGCTGCTACTAGATATGTTGCCACTGCTGTTTTCGCTGCTTCGTCAGCCAAACTGTTTCCAACAGTGTGGACACCTACGCGCTGGTGCCCAAAAGTGTGAATTACATTCACGAGCGGCAGACGTTTAAGTTCTGCGACTCGAACCCAAAGCATTTTATGCTTGATTGTGCTACCTTTGGAATCACGATACTCATTTTGAGACCAAAAGAATAAATTGTCGTTGTATGACTGAACACAGTAAAAAGAGTCACTTACTATAAGAGTAGTTACTCGAGGATCGGCAAACTCCAGTGCAAGCACCAGAGCACGAAGCTCTGCCAACTGGGCGGTACAATCACCCAATGTCTGCTTGTGCACAACATCCGATTTGAATTCACCATTCAGGAAAGTACCAGCCACTATTTCGCAGGCCGCCGAATAAGCATGCTTAGAATCCGTCACCGTTTGCGCCGAACCGTCAGTATAAATGACACAATGGTAATCCCCAAGCGGGCGCAAGGACAGAGGAACTGGATGAACAAATTCATACTGCAAATACTCCTGAGTCTGCAATGAGGCATCAAAGATGTAAGTGACATCCGGAGACGTCAAAGAAGTGGCCCATTGTATCCAACGCGGATGCAAAGCATTTGAATTTGGTACACTGGCTTTTGTCACTGCCTCTAGAGCAGGATACGGTGTGACAACCGACATGCGTTTACCTTGCGACAGCGCTCTCTTTCAAAATCGCCATCTGCACTGCAGTCAAAACTTTTTCGACCGTGGAAAAGCGCATTTCAGCCGAAGTGTACAGGTGTGCTTTGTAAGCAATAGGGACTGTCACCCTCATTGAACGTTAAGTACGTGAAACCCACTGCACCAGACAAGATTCTTATTACCAGGTTTGTGTGGTTATCACCAGTCAGTAAGTATTTAGAAGCAAGAAGATCCACCTGCAAAGATTGCAGTATAGCTGAATGTTCTAGCAGCCAGCTCGATTTGGAAAAAGTTGGTTGTACCAAGGCATATAGCAGCTTGATACGCTGGGCATAATCGGAAATATAAGTATGCCCGAAATTAAAAGAAAACCAGCAAAGATTGTATTTTTTTCAGGGTTGTGGGAGCGCGCAAACATGCGGAAGTGAGGTGCTAAACCTCAACCTTCGTTGAGTTCATAGTCCAAAAACACTGTATACTCTTCAATGTGTGATTTTGCAAAGTTGAATTTGTAACCGAAGTCCGCAAACATAATGATGATGCGGTCAACGCGACACAGATGCGGCCATAATTAGTCGTCAGTGAGATAGATATCATCAACATACGAATACGAATCAGGGTCAATGTTCTGTAACAGAGAGACTACACGTGCGGCAAAGACACCTGGACTGTTTTTATAGCCCATGGCTAATCTTTTAAACTGTTTTTGTTTGCCACCAGAAGTAAAGGCTGTCCACTGACTACTAATAGATGACAGATTTTGGCTGTAAAAGCCATTGGAGATGTCAAGTGTGGTTTTAAACCTGTTTCTCATGAGACTATCAACGAGGGCAGAACTGTGGGTATTCTATACGGCACAGGTCCGACAATGAGAGTTCAAATGCCAGTTATCCAAAACTAGGCGGTATGACCCATCAGGTTTGGTTACAGTGAATAGAGGATTATTTATAGGCGACACACGTTTCAATTACACCTTGATATTCCAATTGTTAAAGGATTTCTGCGACGTGAGACCTAGCTTCATGGTGCATGGGATATTGGGGTTGTGGATGGGGCATAGACCGTAATGGAATCTCATGGCTTGGCGACAATTTATCCCACCCAACCTGGGTACCGTACAACGCCGGCGCAAGCACCTGTGCCCACTCTTCTGCAAAGTTCTGAGCTTGCTCCTTTGGCACAGTATGTGTGAAAGATGGAAGGATTACCTCCTCCCCTCTGGGAGCGGCCAAAAACGAAAGCTGGGGGCCAGTCTGCCTCTGCTAACAGAATGTCATATGTAGAGGTCAGATTTTCCCCCAAAAATCCCTTTTATGGTACGTTGTATGTCACCTTAAATTAAAAGGACTATGTCATATAGTATGTCAGGGGGAGCCACTCTAGTGTCAGCAGTTTCTACAGTAATGAATGTATCAGTTGCTGTCGCCTTCAGATATGGACGCTGTGCTTGCTGCACTATTGTAACTTCCGCCGCGCTGTCTAGCAGCGTTGGTGCCCATGTCAGGTTCCGAAGCTGCGTTCTCACTATCTGTGGCATACCTCGCTGTTAGTGCAGCAACCTTCTTTTTCTGAAACGGGGGTCGCCGACGTGCAGACTCTTCCTGCTTGCCTTTACCGTCAGCCGGGCGGGGCTGCTAACGTCCTTGTTGGGCACACCGACCTTTGCCACGTTCGCCTCCACCGGACTGTAAGACCGATGTTTCCTGTGAAGAACGAGGAGAACGTTGTTCAGGAACCTGAAATCTACCAGGAGACCTAATTCTAGTGCGATCGCGCAATTCACATGTGCGTTCAGCAGTCACTTGTACTTGTGACGCGGGGCGAGACCCGGTTTCTGTTGCTGCTTCCCCTGTTTCTTAGTTTTCCAATTTTGTTTAGGAAAAGCTGGACGGTCGTCTTTAGGAGACGTAACCGTCTGAGTTTGCAGTTGCGCTATCGATTTAGCAAAAGGTTTAAGTCCCAAACTATTGCGGCCAATGGTCTTATAAGCCCCCGCAATAATCTTCGGTAAAAGTCGGGATTTATCGACGAGGCGCAGCTCATTCGACACTTAAAAGTTAACCGCATCTCCCTTGACGTTAGCAAGGATGAGATCAGCAACTACTTTGAACACGACTGCCGCCTCCGGACCGTGTTAATCTTGAACACGCTTGATCACGGAGGGCAGTACAGTCATAGATGGAGTGCCGAAGAACTTAGAGTAGACTGCTGCAAAAACTTTACCCCAGTTTTCACAATCCGTTACCTCTGGGACCAAGTCTTTCTGCATACTTATGGTAAGGATCTTGTGTTTTTTCACAGGAGTAGAATTGGGAAATACTGCTTCCAGCTGGTCAAATTTCTCAGCAAGCCAATAAGGCATATCGTCCTTATTCTGGGGGCGCTTGCCCATTACCGAATTAACCATGACGGGACTAATAGTAATCCCGACCGGGCCAGCTGGTTGCGCCGCCGCTCCAGGTGCCCCCACATGGACATTGCGAGTGATGTATTGCCCTAAAGCCCTGTGTACCGTAATCAAGGCGGTATGGAGTTGACGTAAGTCATTGAGCGGGGCTTGCAAATAACGTGGATGTGGTGTAAACCTGGCCAAGTGGCCCCTGGAATGGACTAGGGACCCAAGCGAACTGGTGTAACCGTGTGGGGGAGAGCGCCATTGAACCAAATACGATGCTGCCCGGCGAAAATAGGAATTTCCTGCGTCCTAAATGGCATGTAATTTGCTGGGACTGCCGTAGAAGTGTATGTGTGAAACGTATGATCATCTGCATTCACTTCCGGCAAAGTGACCCAAGAGTAAAACAACTCATAGGGATATGATGCATCGGCACTCACTACAAAGATTATAGACATCCCATCGTCAGGCACCCCGAATGGCGTCAAATGACGCCGGAGAGGCGCGCGACTATGCTCTGCAATAGCGACTTCAGCCATAAGGACACAGAGAAGAAAAAACATCTATATAAACTGTAGCACAAAATGATATAATTTAAAATGAAACCTTTTTAATTGTCAAGCTTGAAAGAACCTATATATTAACTATTTAGGTAGGTTTAAACCGTCACTCCCGGAAACACGAGTGAGGGTGTTGTGGACAAATATAAGCACTACTAAGGCATCTCAATCATAAGACCAAAACGTTAGGTGCGCCATGTTGCGGGGATTCTGCTCATGCACAGAGCTATGCACAGGAAACCAGGACCTCAGTGAATTGTGGTGTACCAAAAAACTCACCTCAGTACCCAGAACCCCTATCCGACTAGCATCAGTGTCTCATTCGTTCTCCGTATCATCTCGAAGCTACCAATAATTAGACAACGCAGAACAAGCGACTTAGAGTACTCTCAGGAATGGTGGGAATCAAACACCTTTTCGTTATTATTCTCATATCAGTCCACAACAAGAGTAATCCGAGACACGGAAAAGTTTAAAATGTTTCTTTTTAACTACGTGCTCTAAGGTGCAGTACTTTGGCTAATACAAGCAGGCAAATGATTAAAAATAAAACCATCAGCATTGTTACAATACCATAGAAAATGAAGGGAGCGATCATATTACAAATGATAGTGGAAAAGAAGTCTTATAATACTTTGTGAACCACCCTCCCTTCGCTAGTAAACTAGTGTCATAAACTAATAGAAGGTCTCTAGGTTTGAATGGGGAACCCCATACCTCAAAGATCAGCTTAGGTGAATCGCATCACAGGATCAGCACTGCTCTGTGTCTGGAAAGGTTTTCTCCAAGTGTCTGAATCATGCATGCAAATGCAATATTAAAGGCACCCGAGATTCAGATATTTGCAGCTGTGTGCGTGTTGTGTCTAGAGCGTGGGCTGATCAACCTGAATCCAACAGCATACATTGTTATTTGACCTTGACGGCTTCTGCACACAGTGTTCAGACTAAGGTCGCGGTGCACATCTAGGGATGTGAACAGACCGTTCTCATGTGAAGAAAAAGCAAGCAAGCAGTTTTACTTGTAATAACAGCTACCTGTAGTGTCGTGTGCAAAAGCAGCAAAGTGGCAAGATGGCGTTTAGCTTCTAAAACGCTTATGCTAACATAGCAATGTGTGTACAATAAAACCCCGTCCTCACTACAAGCATGCCTTCCATAGCAGTCAAGACCAATATCTTGATGGAGATGCTTCAGCTGTGAGTGTCCCCCTCAGAACAGCTACTCCCCTTACCAACGCCCTTCTTGGGACCTGGTCCATACCAGCACAGGAGCTCATGTAAACAGGACAATTGCCCAACGACCCACCTCAGAGAATCCCACAGCACCCTTCCCAAGGCGCATTCCCCTACCACACCTCCGGATCTGGAATCCAAGAGGCTGTACACTTTAGGGGAGAAAATGTTTTCTTCCACCAGTCTGGCACTGCAGTCAGCCAACACCGCGTTCCTTTTGGGCCCCTATTCCCATGCTCTGAGATATGATTGTGCTGGTGCTGCCAACGAACCCGGAGAAGGCATGGGCTATACTCTCCCAGGCTTTGCGGACGCGAGGGATGCAGCAGCTGTGGACTGTTCACCACTGTCTCACTGGCCAGATCGGTTTCGTCGACAGTAGCCTTATGGCAACATGCCTGGTTGAGGACTACTGGCTTCCTGGGGATTTCCAAGCATCACTGATGGTCATGCCCTTTGATGGCTCCCTTCCCTTCGGAGACAAAGTGGATTTGACTCTAGACCACTGTAAGGACAGCAGGGCTGCGGCCAAGTCCTTGGGCCTTTCCATGCTCTATCACCTGCAGTCTGCCTTTCACCCCTTTTGTTTCCATGGATGGGGTTTCCAGCTGTGCCTGTACCCTCCCAGCCACCTCATTGCATAAGTTTCCCAGCTTCTACGTGACTGAGGCCACGGTGCCCACAGACCTGGTGAGTCGGGCAGCCAGATGTCTGGCCTGTCTAACACTCCCCTGGCAGAACATCGAACTGTGGGTTTTGCAGATTGCCAGGTGGGCACTCCCTCCCCTTCGTGACTACTCTTTACTCCATGGCACGTAAGTACGAGAGGCTGAAGGAGGACCACAGATCCCTTCTCTGCCAGGAAGTAACAGCTCTCTTGGCCAAGGGAGACATAGAGAGGGTGCCAACGCCAGAAGTAGGTTGTTGTTGCTATTCCTGCTTCTTCATGGTGCCCAAGAAAGACGGAGGACTTTGTCCTATCCGAGATGTGTGCCCTCTCAATTTCTTCAAAAAGGAGAAGTTCAAGATGCCTACCCTTGCTCAAGGCCCATCTGGCCTGGACTCCGGAGATGGATGGTAGTGTTGTACATACAGGACACACATTTCCCAATTGACACACATTTCTGCATTCTTGCATTACCTGTAGTTCACAGTGGGCCACAAGCACTTCCAGTCGCTGTTCTCCTTTTGGCCTTGCCAGCACTCCTCGGGTGTTCACCAAGGTGATGATGGTGGTTGCAACTCATTTACGGAAATCAGGGGTGCAAGTCTTTGTCGATCTTGACTACTGGCTAAAGGTTCACCCCAGGTTGTTGTCTTCCCACCTCCAGACTATGGCGGACCTCCTACATTCGCTGGGTTTCACCATCAACATGCTGAAGTCACACCTGACTCCCTCTCAGACACTCCCTTTCTTCTGAGCTGTTCTGGAGACAGTGCAGTTTCGGGCCTAACCACCCGAATGGTGATTTCAGGATATACAGGCTATTATACTGACGTTTCAGTCTCTGTCCTCGATTCCAGTGAGAGACTCTGAAGCTGCTGAGCCTCATGGCCTCTTGCATCCTGCTTGTGACACATGTCCGCTAGTGTATGCGGGTTCTACAGTGGGACCTGAAGTTCCACTGAGTGCAGCATTACGTAAATCTCTCGGACATGGTCCAGATCTCGGAGGAAACTGCAAAAGATCTGCAGTGGTGGTTAACAAACCGTGATTGGGTCAGCGGCAGACCCCTCTCCATACCCACAACCGGATCTGATGTGGTGACAGATGCGTTACTCCTGGGATGGGGCGGCCATCTGGGAGAGGTGGAGATCAAAGACGTCTGGTCTCCGGCGGAATCTGAACTCCACATCAACCTTTTTGGAACTCTGTGTGATCCAGCTGGCATTGAAAGCCTTTCTACCCTCCATCAAGGGAAGGCTAGTGCACGTGTTCCCGGACAACACCACTGCTATGTGGTACTGCAACAAACAGGGCAGGGTGTAGTCATGGACCCTTTGTCAGGAAGCCCTGCAACTCTGGACATGTCTGGATCAGCAGGGCATATCCCTGGTGGTTCAACACCAGGCTGGCTCTCTGAACACCATGGCAGACAAACTCAGATGACATTGCCTAGCGGATCACTAATGGCATATCCATACGGAGGTGGAGTAAGGCTTTGAGCAGAGGGGAGAGCCTTTGTTTGATCTGTTAGCCACTGCAGAGAATGTGCCATGTCAGCAGTTCTGCATGCTGGTATTTCCAAGACAGCTCTCGTTAGTATACGCTTTTCATCTTGAGTGGAGCTTAGGCCTCCTGTATGCCATTCCACCCATACCACTCCTGCCCAGAGTTCTCAAGAAGATTAGAAACGTCCTGTCCCAAGTCGTCCTTGTTGCTCCGTACTGGGCATGGAGAGTCTGGTATCCTGAGCTGTTGAGCATAGCCATCGATCCTCTGATCAGGCAGCCCCTTCGGGAGGATCTTTGGTAGCAGCAACAGGGGAGGATCCTCAACCCGAACCTATTAGCGCCCCTCCTGGAGTGGAGAGTAAGCGGCTACAGTTGACAGTTTTTGACCTTCCACCCGAAGTCTGCAACGTTATCTTGGCAGCCACACGTCCCTCCACTAAGACGTATACGCCTGCCATTGGGGAACATTTGTAACATGGTGTACAGAAAGACAGATCAATACCCTTTCTGCCCCCCTTTCTCTACTCTTCAAGTTTTCTCTTTCCCAGCAGCACTCTGCTCTGAGCACTCACCCTTATTGTAAATAGATTTTTGAATTGTTTCTAACATTTGTTTTTACCTTTGTTCGCAAGAGCGTTTTAGGGGGCATGGGGCACCTTCACCGAATGTTCGAGGGAGCGATTTAGGGGGCAAGGGGCACGTTAACTTGAGGAGGGTGCGCAGGAACGCTCACACTAAAATGAAGGAAACAAATATGTGAGCCATGGAAACTAAGCCAAAAGGTTTAACATATTTATTTAGAAGGAACAGCTTTGAGAAAAGGGAATTTAAAATACAAAATATAGTGACCTCGCTTTCACAGAGTCATACTCAACAGAAGGCACTTTTATCTAATTCTCAATAGGACTCAGAAGGCATTGAAATCGTTTGAAGAGTGATGTGCAGAGTAAAAACCTCAGACACATTTATAAATGCTCTATGAAAAACATAATTGAAATCGAGGAAAATGTTCTCAGAATGCAAAATACATTTGATCTAAAATGCTGAGAATACTCGCGTTTAAACCCAAAAGAAAACAGCCTTGCAATTATAATGTAAGTATTTGAGTCTGAATAATAAAACACCAATTTAGAGACAAAATAGCATATATAGCAAATATATTGGCAAGTTAACTTCTATCTTAAAAAACAAAAAAACAAGAGCTCTTGGGGAAAACCTACACAGTCTGTCACCTACATACAGACAGGGAGGTAGTCCGACAAGAAGTCTGTGAGGTGTCCTTTTATACCCTTCAATACAGTAAGAAGTGCCTACAGCAATGTCATCTCACACCAGTCCTACCTACTTCAATTACACCACAGGTCACATATTTATCAGAAATGTCGCGCTTATTCTACCAAATGCGGAACATAGACCAGGCGAAAGATTATGTTCTCAGGCCAAGCGCTCGTCTTAAGTTGCATAGGGCAAGCGGAAAAAAATTTAATGTAAGGAATAGAATATATAGCAATGTCTTGGTTGCCACATCTATCACCCTGGTCTGACGCACTTGCAGTGGGAACTTCTCTGTTCTCATAACCAGACGTACCCAGGATGTGGTGGGCTATATTTCGACAGGATAGAGAGAGACAGTGGACTTTGCGCCAGTGAACTTCGCGCACACGGGTAGGGTGGGGACTCTATAGTTTAGAGCAGGAGGCCTCGCAGAGAGAAGCTGGCTGTGATTTTTTGTCAGACAGGCTTAGAGCCTGCTGGTCAGAAAATTGGGTGCAGAGCTCTGGTCAATTTAACAAAGGCCTATAAATCAGGCAGGCAGGGCCTATGCAAGGGTTTCATACTTCTGGTGTGGGCAGAACGGGCCTGGGGTACTATATGATAATAAATAGACCCTGCCTCACCTTCTCCTTTCATTATGCATCAAAAGGACCTTATCTTGTCCTCACTTTCCTTATGTGTGCTTCTTTTGAGCCTTTGCACAGTTGTAGTCTCTGGCTCCTTACAAACAAAGCGGCCTTTCTCATGGCTGTAACATCTGCCCAGAGGGTCAGTGAGCTTCAGGCCTTGTCATCCAAGTCGCCATATTTGCACATTCACCCAGACAAACTGGTGTTTCATATGAGAACTTCTGTTCTACCGAAATTGGTCACTCTTTTTCACATAGGCCAATCCATTACTCTACCTACCTTTTTTGCTCTGCCTCATCCCCCAAAGGAAGAGGAGCGATTTCACCCTCTGTACCCAAAAAGAGCGTCGTCGTTCTAGCTTGATGCACACGAGTTGCATGTGGATGACCAACTCTTTGTGGGGTATGTCGGTGTGAAGGAGCGGACCATCTCTCAATGGATGGTGCTCTATATCAAGATCTGCTACACATTGGCCAAAAAGCAACGATGTGATGTCTTGCGTGCTCATTCCATCAGCTAAAGCTGCGACTACTGTGTTAGCATGTGGAGTTCTGGTCCTGTATATCTGCAAGGCAGCAACATAGGCTACTTGCGCATGTTCACAAATCACTACTGCCTGGACAATCGGGTCCATTGGGACGGCACTTTGGCCATTCTGTCCTGCAGGACTTTATGTATAAAAACTTTCCGCAGACCCACCTCTGGGAAAGTATTGCTTGGTTATCTACTCTAAGTTAAGGAGTCTGCAGCTAAACAGCTCTATCAGATGAACAGGTTACTCACCTTCGGCAATGCCTTATCTGGTAGAGACTAAATCTAGTCGCAGATCCCTTACTGACCGACCCATCCTTTCCACTCTGCGAATTGATTTCTAGGGACATGGCTGTTCCCCTTATAGGGCCAAAGCTTTCCACAGCAGTGGTCACTGTTCTTAGTGGCTCTGCGCTCCTGGCGTGGAAAGTCGTGAAAAGAAATGGACGTCAACATGCTGGAGTGGCACCTACAGAGGTACCGCTCACATCACTTCTGGCGCTGTGACACCTTGTGACGCCAATCGACACCACCTGCTGGTGTGCAGAGATATTGCTCACAAAGAATTTCTGGATCCAGTCTGACACCTGGGGATACTACTAAGGTAAGGAATCTGTGGCTAGATAGAATAGAGTCTCTACCAGATAAGGTGTTAAAGAGGGCAAGTAACTTGTTCATCAAGAGGCATGTGGGAATTCAGGGTGGTAGGAAATTTAGGGATCCCCTGCAGATTCCTGAAGCCCGTGCTTGAGGTTTGCAAGGGCTTGTGGGTACGACAACCTCGTGAAATCTACGCAATCCACACCATCCTGGATTCCCCTTGTTGTCTAGTTTTCAGAGATGTGCTATTGTGGTACATTTTCCTGGGGGACAACCCAGAAAAGCCCCAAAATCCACAGCTAATGACATTGCAAAAGCAGACTGATTTTCAGTGGAAAAATGTGTCCATGTTGCGATTGTTTCCTTTCCAAGCATGGGCACAAGGTACCACCCACAAAATTGGGTTTCATTTTTATGTTGAGACTTGTGGGAACACACAGGTGTTTGCTAAATTGTTGACGCATGAGATTCCAGAAATTTCCAACCCAAATTGTAAATATAGGAGTGGTTGTAGCTATTTACTCACTTTCAGGTTTTACAGGGCATTATGGGTAAGTGAGCGCATCAATGAAAGTTACACCGCTCTGAATACATTCGGCTGTTTAGTTCTCAGAAAAATGAGGGGTTGCTACTAAACTTTTGAAGTTAAACCACCACTAAAACTGCTTCGTTTTGCGATATTAAAGAACAAATACTAATCAGTGTCTGAATAGTGTAACTAAAACTACAGGAGCAGAGCCATGAAACTACAATATGGCACTAACGGCTTTATGGGCCATTCATATGCCATTCGCGCACCACACACAAGAATTTAATACCAGCCCAATACAAGACATCTGTGCACTCAGCATACCACCGCCATTAAACGTCCCATCACAGTCATATGGCACAGGCAGGAATCACCAATTAAACTACCTCTCATCTAGTCTTCAACTAGCTTACATACAACCACACCAAAAGCAAACCAGCACACACACACAAGACATGGTTATGGTTGGTGCCCCAACAACCTTCACAAATAAAAAAAAAAAAGTTTGACTATGTTTTTACTACCGGTCAGGTTTCTGCCTCTGTCAAAGTTCTGAGCGTTACCGAACATGTGCTTTGGAAACTCTTACAAACTGCGCCAATGAGAGCCACATGAGGTCCAGGAAGACGTTTCTTTCATATGCCTTTAGCATACTCACTGTGTTTAATTTAACTTCTTCCAGTAAATTGATGTGAGATGACGGGTGTCCGAGGATGCATCAGTACCTAGATTCCTAAAAACTGAGTTTCCTACCATTGGAACCTACCGTTGGAACTAAGGTAAAAATGCTGGAGAAGACCGTACTAGGTTCCCTAAAAGCATGTCCTAAATTACAAAGGACATTAGTTTTTAGCACATAGGGTACTCAGTGATGTGGCATGTGTCCAGTCCACCATTATGGGCAGTGCTGCGATTGTGGTTGTAATACATTTGTCATGTGGGGAACTGAACATCTACCAAGTTCTGACCGAGGATGAACATGGCAAGCAGGCCACAAATATGACCCATATGTGTAGTGCTGTGTGCAAAGTTCTGTGTAATGTTATGTGCATTTGTAAAGCTCACTATCACCCCGGAGGGTATCCTGCCACGGGCGCAGGAGCAGTCTCAGCGGATCTATGGGCTCACCTGGTTAAAGAGCCACGGCTTCAGCTTCTTGTGGAATTCTACCTGTGTGATATCCCTGTGAAATCACACATAGCCTGAGTTTTTCTACCTGTTTAAGTCTCTGTCACCTTCAAAGTGTATACTTAGCCTGCATACTAAGTGAACCTTTACTGAATCCTTCCATGGCAGCTACCTGAAGCTCAAGAAGACGTGTTATTTCATGCATCTTTAGTGCGCTCGATGTGCTAAATCCTATTCCTTCCAGTTTGTAGATTTGAGCTTGGAGGTGTCCAAGGATGCCTCATGACCTAGATTCTCTCCACAGTTAGCATATTAACCTTTGAAACTAAGGTAAACCTGCTGGGGAAGACTTTTCTAAGTTACCTAAAGATCACTTCAAAAAGTAATAAAGGTTTTCGGTTTTGCTGCAAAGAGCACTCTGATACCATGAGTGTGCAGAAACCTAAGGCAACTATTTTTAAAGAAACATGATTTTATTATACTTTCTGTATGAAGGGCTCACAAAAAAACTAATGTGGGTGAATATGATACAAATATTTTATCTATATTCAACCTGTTAAAAAATATTAAAAACCAGGAAGAGGTGTGGCGCCGCAGCCAGGGCGACTGACTCCGGAATCTGGGGATCACGGTTCGATTCCTGGCTCCAGCGGCAGATTAGCCCAGCACCATGTGACTATGCGCAATAGCTTGCTTAATCTTCCCGACGGCCCCCAGCGCCTAGAGACCCTTACGGGCGATTGTTCGCGCTTTACAAATGTGGATTATTATCATGTTATTTCATGTCATTGTTGTGTTGGTACCGTTGTACACATATTGATAATAGCCAAATTACTCAAACATCTCACTATTCAGGTTCACATGCATTCATCTCACCCAAACACTAAGGACATAATACAAAGAATCTGTGCAATATAAGATTCTTCATTGTTTGTATGCAATATTAATCATTTTTGCAGGTGCAGGCATCTTGATAATACTTTTTCATAAAGATACGTAGATTAAATCAATGCGTTTTGAATCTTCTAGTGGCTTAGTTCGACGCGCGTTTCGGCTCAGAGCGTCTTCATCAGGAAAGCCACCTTCGCATCGAGATGGAAAGACCTGCTTTGGTGGAATCTTACCACTTACTATGGACCGTCGGAATATGTATGTATTCTCAAACAATAGAATTACTGGAAGCTTACCAGTAATGATACTGGAACTTGCAGCAGAAAGGAGAGGTGAGCCCAGTGCCTACGGAGTATCGCTCAACTGATATGACAACACAACCTAACTAAATGCAGGCGATCTGCCCCGAAACAGCACTAGAGCGGAAGTGTTCTATACATTCTATAATATTTATACTGTATTCACCCTGTGCTCATTTTGTTGTGAGCCCTTCATACAGAAAGTATGTTGGAAGCATAAAGCAAGTTGGAAAACATAGGCCTGGCCGAGATGGGCACTGGGAACAGTAACAGTGAGCCTCCTACTTCTTTCTTTGAATAAAGCAGACTGCAATTACGACATGCTTGAGTCTTTTTCACTGTTGCAGGAATGTGGTTGGCAAATTGCTGATCCTACAGCCTTGCCATGTCCTCAACAGCAGATGAATTGGAGGCTACTGCTTCTTCAGCAGTAAGACTTTCAATAACTGAAAGTCAAGGAAAGACATTGGTCTTTCTGTGGTAGTCTGACGGTAAATAACATACACCTTGTACATTGCCAGCTAGATCAGGTGGAAAAAGCTTCTTGTGCCATGTGCAAGATTTACGACTCTCATTGTAAGGCTGAAGTTCCTAGTTATTCTTATCCAGGGTCCCATGTACTTCTGTTAATTAAATATACAGTTAGGCTTGTGAACTTTGGCAACCTGACCCCAAATCGTGACCGGGGATCATGGATTGTAAACCTCCCACCTATATGATAATTTGACTGAGAGCAATCCATTGGAAGGCAAAGCAGTTCGCTGGGATTTTTGGGCTTTCTGACAAACAAGCTCCTGCAGTAATACTTTGCTGCAACATTAAACTGTATAGCTTGCCACAGTGCCAGCTTTGTACAGGTAGCTGAACAGCTCTAATCCTGTATAGAAGTTGTCCACCTAAAGGTTATAACGTTTATGAAGGAGTGGTTGGACAAACTCCCATACAATCTTTACAAAGGCTCCTGGTGTGGAAGGGCAACAGATAGGATTTAGAGTGGAGTCCTTCCCTGTATACAATCTCAGGGTGTATACATAACCAGTAGAGATCTCACACAACATGTACGTTTTGATGTCATAACAAGCTATTTTGGTTGGCATGTAATGCCTGAACAGCAGTCAGGCTTTGCACATGATCAATGACTCATCAATGGCTATCTTATTTCCAGTAGTAGAAATCTCTGCAAACCTGGAAGAAAATTGTACTATTTGCCTTAAGTACATGATGTAGCAACTAGTTACAGGTTCGACAAGTGTGAGAATGGCTCCACTTGCAAGCAAGGTTTGGAAGGAGGAACTTAAATTGCTTTCTTACAGATGTTTTCTTTTATTACATTTCCACAGTTCTAAATGACTGTGAAAGTAGTTTTAACTGTCCTTCAGGATGACACTTAGGCTGCCCTCCTAATGCAGATGCATGAATGAATCCTCTATCGGACATAAACTACTCAGAACAGGTGCACTCTTCTTACCCCCAAGCATATCTAGTATGTGGAAGTTAATGGCAGTCAAAGTGTGAAGGATCTGCAAATAATTATGTTCTACAGCCCAGCTATGGCAATCAAAACCGACTTTGGTATGCTGAAGCAAGGGTTACAGTAATTGTAACTGCACAGCTAATATTCTTTCCTACTATGGACAATGCAGGGGTTTGTGATTTCAGGTTGAAGTTCATTAGTCTCCTATTTGGAGGAAATTGGCACTTTTCTTTGTCATATGGACTAGGGCAAGAATCTTCATTTGATCACTGATCCTCGTTTCCTCTGAAACGTCTCTGCTTCCTCCTCCTGAACAGCCCCCACAAATGCACTGGTTTCAGCAATTTTTGAACCTCCCTGAATTACATGTATGTGGTATTTGGAGAGCACAAACCTGTCCGAAAAGGCAGCAGACAATTTACATAGTCAAAGACAAGTATACATTTGCCGAGTGATAGGAGAGGCATTAATGAATTGTTATTGTAATGTTATGTAGTGCTCTTTAAAGAGGTGTGTCTTCAACTCTTTCCTAAATTAGAGCAGCATTACGGAAATGCTTATGGATACACAAATGTTGTTCCAGATCCTGGGTGCATAGATGCTAAGGGCCTTCTGCCTTGTGTTTTTCTTTTATGCGCTTCTTAGTCAAGATTTCCAGATTGTTTGAAAGATAGGAGAGCATGTGATTCAGTCTCCTTCCTCTGTCTAGATATCCAAACAGTTTTCTAATTTCCAGTGCTTAATAATACTCGCAACTACTGCATGATGGATACTTCTTACGTAAGATTCTCCTCTTTAGAATATCCCCAGGCTCCAGACTGGATTCGCAAGCTCACAGCAGTGCTCTAATGTGTCACTAGGTGGTGCCGTGTGGCTCCGCATGGAGTTAAGTCTGCCCTAGAAATTATGGACCAGATTCCCATATTAGCACCACACCTACGCGCTAATGTCGGTTCCTTTCTTAACCGACCTTCAAGTGTGGATTCAGAGCTTCTCTAACTTTTTTTTTTGTTGCCAAATTGACAAATGTTTTAATTCAAAATATTGAGGTCCACTGTGCAAGGGAATTATGTCCCTCCTAAACCTACAGGGTTCAAACCATGATGCAAGTGTCAGAAACAGATGTGTGTGATGGACCTGCACAAGATGTGCCTTTGGTATTTGGACTTGCGCCATGACTTCAAGTCATGTAAAGAATGCACATTCATAAACCCAAAGGCAATCTGGGACTGTGAAGCCTAGCTATACATCGCTGAGCATTGTAAAAGGCAACCCAAGTCCTGCTGAAATTGAAGTATGTGGACTCGTTCCCACTCCCAAAGACTTTCCAGTCAAAATCCATAGTAACACTAGACGGACAAGGACTGGTCCCATCCCCCGTCCTCTACACTCAGAGAAGTTGCGAGGGCGTAAAGGTTGAGCTCTGATTTAAGAACCAATTACACAATTGACTCTGATGTACACTTTGTTCCCATGGTCTTTGGCAACACCGCAGCACATCAGGGCCTTTAGGAAAGCCATGTTGTACTTTTTTTGCACTCTTCCATTTCCCGCTGGCACATCTTTAGCCCCATGGGGCTTCCAGTTGTGTTGCCTCTGGATGATCTGCCATCCATGTCCTTCGGGCCTTTCAAACCTGCTTCTGATTACTCACCCACTCTGCTGCCATCTTCCACTCTGGCTCCGAGACCCGCATGGATCCCTTCGATGTCGAAGCCGGAGGTGCCTTTGCTGACACCAATGTCCGTGTATTGTGCATTGGCTCAATAAAAATAGACCATTGCCAACACACATAGTGTGCAAGATTCTTATGGTTAGGAGGGTCTCATGGGTAGGCCATTTGGCTAAAAATATAAGTGGGGACTGTGTCTTAATTAATTTCAATGACCCCAAAATAGTGGAGTTTATTTGCAATTGGAGACACCCTAGCACAGGAACATCTATACGTTCTCTCCCCCTGACCTATTTCTATCCCCCTGGTCATTTCACTTCACCAATGGATGGGTGGACATTGGTCCAGCGAAATGGGAGGGGTTTCCCGCAAGGGGGTTGGCTCAGACCTATACCACCTCTAGATCCTACTGTCATTCAAAATCGCTTTAGCACCCTGGAGGCTGTTGATTGACTCCAGGGCAGTGGTGGAGCACCTTCCAGTCCGTCGCTATCCCTGGGTTGCTACACCTCTGGATCCACAACACCACCAAATTTTTTGGGTCTAGATTCATCCACCCCCGATATTCCAACACAGAGGGTTATTATTAATAACATTGATCTACATCTGGTCCATCCCCTAAGCATTGCAGGTTCACGTGACGACTCTTCTAGCCATCTCAAGCTTGCGTCGTGGAACGTGGCAGGTTTGCGCAGCAAGCTCTCTTCCGGACTGGAATGCTTTTATTGATGGTTATGACCTGTGTATGTTCCAGGAAACCTGGTGCCTTGAGCCATTGTATAAGTCGGGTTTTTCATGTTATTTTGTTCCAGCCACCACGGTGGGCCGAGGCCGCCCATCTGGTGGACTTATGGTTTGGGCTAGGGTAGAACTTAATCTTAAAATAACTCAGCATATCTGTTCCACACTGGATGTAATGCGGCTATCCATCAAGTGTTCCAAGAGCAATTATACTTGGGAAATCTTTAATGTATATGTACGGGGAACCCAAGGGGGTCCAAAATCTCCTACTATCTCTGCCCTTTCCGACCTGCTCCACTGTTGCCACTCAGACTCCTTTCTTTTGGTTGCCGGTGATTTTAATTGTTCAGTCAAGCCCCTTGCAACTGATGACGTCCTGGGAATTTATGATGAGGACGCCAGATGGGGCGTTCCGTCTCTGTCACTCAAGCCAGTGAAGAGATGGTCACCAGTTGTTATTCAAATAAATGCTCTATCGTTAGAATTTGGGCTAAGAGCTGCCAATGGACGCACAATTTCTGATTTATTGGGAGCTAATACCTTCAATAGGGTCCCCTCTCAAAGCAGAATCGATTATATAATGATCGATAGGAGGGCATGGAAATTCGTCATAGATATGGCCATTATACCAACAATAAATAGTGATCATAATGTTCTGTCCCTTAAAATGCGGGAAACCTGGCTCAGTAAAGAGTTTATACCCACTCCCGAAATGCGTATGTTGTCCAAGACAGTTTTACCATCTAACTGCAAAAGGTTTCTTAAATGGCCTAAATTCATCTTGAGTGACTCAAAACTTATTACCCTTGAAGAAATTCTTGCTGACCAGACTCTTAAGCTTACCACACAAAACAGGAGGTAGGGTGGAAGAACGGCTTTAATCCACTAGCAATTGCTGAATGTTTTTAAGAAAGCACACATGTTTTTTGAAAACTGCCCTCACCCACAACGAGTTGTGGCATGCTTCATCATCGGGCTGCTACTAACGCCTCTGCGCAAGCCAACGCTAGAGGCGGAGCAATAGGGAGGGGTAGACAGTACAACAATGATACAAACAAAAACAAAAAAAGGCTGGATCCTTAAGTGCAGAAAAGATGAATCTTAAAACTGACCCAGGGATATCTCTCTAATTTTATTCCTGGATTCCCCTGTCAGATTAAAAAGGTATATATATGTGAAAAGACTATATACCCAAGTGGATGGTGGTGGAGTGAGTTAATTAGGTGCTCACCACCCCTCTATTCTGCATAGCAGTCGACATGTTTCTGCCGGTTCAAAAAACTAAATCTCCGGCATTCCTCAGGACAAATTTGATCCACATGCCCTTTTGCCAAACCCCTGTTTTTTCCCCACTGTTGTGGGTTATACTCCACCTGTCAGTCTGGAGTTCCTCTTATAACTTACTCCTTCAGAGAGTAGGAACTGAAAGAAAGAATACGGAAGTAACTTCCACATAAAACAAAAAAATAATAATAAAATAAAATCTTAATCACGTGTGCTCTCAGACAAACAACAGAAATTGCCAATCACCCATTTGGTGTAGCCAGAATTCTAGTCTATGTGGTATTAAATCTACCATCATAGTGTAACAGGCAAACAATAGCCCTCCCAGTGGTATCTTAGATGCACACTCATTTCTGTGCTCAATACCCATTCAGATAAAATTCCTTGTATATATAATTTTTGTGCATCACACACAAGGAGAAACATGCCGAAACACATGTGATAAAACATCTCTCATCACCCCCACATGTATTCCAAGGGTATTCAGGTTTTACTACCCTCATTTTAGAAAGAAGATCTTAAATATATTCATCTGGGATCATGCGATATCCAGATATTCCCATAGCTTACCAGAGTTTATTAGGCAATTTGCTTAAAAAGGCACTGGAGTAGAGAGCAACCCTCTGTAGTCAAACACTGCGGGAGGGAGACACAAAGTGTATTCAATTCCTAGAATTGTAATTCATACCGGTTAGCATACACCTACACACAATATTTCACTCGTGTTTCAGAATTCCCTCAATGTCGTGTATATGCCAAACCTCATATCTTGTTTTTTATTTGGAATATGCAACGTTACCCTTTTTCCACATCCCGTTGGGGCCCACTGACTTTTATGTGTCCGGATAAACATATTTATATATATATATCTCTATCCCCCTCACACACACACACATATAGTACAGGGGCAGAACTTCACTCTCCATAATGAGGCCTCTATGTTACTCCCGCATACTTGAGTGCAGAGATAGTATCTTCGAGTAACTCCGGCATAGATGTAGTCAGCCCCCCTCAATTACTGGCCAAATATCCCTCTTACTTCATCAAGAGTGGTGCGCTGCCTCCTGATTCCGTCTCTCCTGGTGCCGTGTAGACTGCCTGGATATCGTGCCCTCCGTATTTACACTTCCGCTATCGATTCACGTGATGCGTGCGAGTGACGATGCACGCAACACGTGACCTAGCGGCAGAGCACGCAATCAGCAGTGGGACTATACCGCTAACCTCCCTAGTATGAACCAATATGGCGGAACCAGTCTTTGTATATAACGACCTCTTGTCACGGAGTAAGAAAGAAGAAAACCTTGCATATGGAAGTAAGCTCATAAGTCATGGATCCTATCAAGGCACATATCACCTCAGAAAATAGACCGATATCCTTGCTAGTATGATCAAATGTATTTTCAAAATGCCTTAGTGTGTATAAACCTATTGTCACAGGATGTTAATATAAACAACAGCAGCCACACCCCCAGGGATGGGCTCATTAATCAAATTATTAATTTCAGGGACAGTCTTGCCAGGACATCTACTCACACATTATTTGATGGAATATTTTTATTAATGATGATAGTGCTTCTATTCGATCAAAAAGCCCCCCACCTACTATTTCAGTGCATCCTCACCAACATGTTCTCTACTCCATAGGTTCACCCAATGCCTTATTTCCTGATCCTGGGTTATTTTCTCCCTAGGGTAGACCACGGTATATCGTCATTAAGTCCCGTTTCATGACTCCTAGTACGATATACCCACTTCTGCTCTCGTACGAAGAGGACTTGTGAGGGATCCCTTAACGAAGATCTAATAGTGGGTTTATCCAATACAGTCCAAAATATGTCCTGTGTCGTGTGCCCCTTCTCCGCATAATGTAGAGTGAGACGTGTGTTGGTTCTGGAGCACCTGATGTTGCTCCTATGCTCCATAATTCTCACCTTGACCTTTCTGCAGGTCATCCCAATGTAGATGAGATTACACGGGCACCTGATCATGTAAATAACATTTGATGAGTTACAGTTGGTATGTACTCGCTGTTGCCAAGGGTATTTTAAGCCCACGTCCACCTCTTTAGTATTTCTGGTCAGGGAACAGACATCACAAGATCCACATTGCGTATGTCCCGTGACCGGTGGTAGAAACCCGCCAACCCGGGGAGCCCCCCGGACACTGTTTTGTGGTCGAGAATGTACTAGTTGATCCCTAAGATTTTGGCCCCTCCTAAAGGCAAAAAGGCAAAGAGGGGTTTCTCAAGTTTCAAGCCACTGGAGTTCAATATCCGCCAGTGTTTCAGAATGATACGTTTGATAGCCGTGGAAGAAGTATTAAAAGTCGTCACACAGACTATCTTATCACTAGTTGGTTTTTCTACTTTTGTTAGTAGTGCCTCTCTAGGGCAGTTCCATGCTAGTTTACGAGCTCGCCTGATAATTTGTTTCGGATACCCTCTCTCATCCAATTTACCTGCTAGGTGTGCTGCCTCTGTCTTAAATTCATTAGGTTCAGAACAGTTCCTGCGAAGTCGCAGGAACTGACCTACAGGAAGGTTTTTCCGTAGGGCTCTGGGATGAAAACTCCCAAAATGCAAAAGTCCGTTCTTATCCGTGATCTTATGATGGACTTTTGTAGACAATTTGCCCTCCAAAGGGGAGATGACCAGATCCAAAAAAGGTAGACTCTCCTTGGTGATAGTCTTGGTAAAATGCAAAAACTGGTTTCTTGCATTTAACCATTGCATGAATGCTTTTATAGATGACTCGTCCCCCCTCCAAATAAGGAGGACGTCATCTATAAACCGTTTCCAGACCCGTATGTTATTAGTCCATGGATTTTCTGCGTTGAAGATGTATTTTTGTTCAAAAGTTGCCACATAGAGACCCGCTAGACTGGGTGCAGACTCTTAAGCTCTCTGCAGTTTGCAGGGATGGGGCAGGCCCTGCTGCAGCAGTGAAAGTTTACGTAGAAACTATCGACTCGATAGGTTCTCTATTTCTTGACCACAATAAAAAAAGTCAAACGAGTGTCAAGCCAGCGCAGAAGTGGTTTAATAGGAATTGTAGATTAAAAAAAGACAGCCTGGTCCTTGCCATTAAAACTAATAATCCGGGGGATGTTCGGCTGGCAAGACTGCACTATAGACAGTCCATTGCAGCTGCAAAGAAAGATTGGGAAGAGCTGCGCTGGGAAAGCCTAAAAACTGCGTGCCACTCAAAAAATGCTGAGCTCTTCTGGTCTTTAGTAAGAAGATTTAACAGATGCAAATAGGACCAAATTCCCAACCACATAACAGATAGGGAATGGTTTGAGCACTTCAGGAAATTATATGTAGGGGACGAGCAAATAGGTGATCCTCGCCCTCGAGTTGGGATTATAGCCATTGACTCTGTACAGCCCCCATTTACTAAGATAGAGAAAAGGGAGGTCGAAGTAGCAATTAATAAGATCGTACCTGCAAAAGCCCCGGGACCTGATGGCATTCCAGGTGATTTATGTAAAGCTAATGTGGAGGGATGGGTCTCTTACTTCGAGCTCTTTATTAATGCTTTGCTGGAGGGCTCACCGGTACCAAATTCTTGGAAGGGAGCCGAAGTAATCCCTATCTATAAGAGGGGCCCAAGGGGGGACCCAGCCAACTACCGCCCAATTAGTCTTATTGACACTGGACAAAAGTTGGTCGGTAGGGTTCTCCTCGAGAGGATCCACACATGGGCAGATGATAACGACATAATTTCACTGTTCCAGGCGGGTTTTAGGAGCTCCACAAGCACGATCGACCAGGCATTTAGGCTGGTGCTACTGTACTGGAAGGTGGTCACCATTGGCAAGGGTAGACTGTACCTGGCGTTTATTGATTTAAAAACCGCTTTTGACCTGGTCCCCCGTGATCGCCTGTGGTTGATTCTGGAGGAGATGGGGATTCCTCCATATATTCTGAATCTTTTGATTCGGATGCATGAAGGAAACTATTCCTGTATTAGATGGGGGTCGCAAGAGCAAAAAACCCCAAAAATCCCGGTGAACAGAGGGGTTCGTCAGGGCTTTGTACTGGCCCCTACACTCTTCACACTTTTTGTGAATGGTGTGGTTTCTTTCCTGCTTGAAATTAATGCTGATGTTCCAGTCCTGGCGGGGGACAAAGTTCCTGCTTTACTCTTCACGGACGATACACTTCTAATTTCGAAAACACCTGGGGGCTTACAGAAATTATTGGATCGTTTTTCCTTGTTCTGTAAGTTGAGGGGCCTTGTCATCAACACTGCTAAAACCAAACTCCTCTATTTTAACCCATGCAAATCATCCAGATCCATCTTGACCCTTGATGGGAAGCCATTGGAGCGCGTCAAAGAGTTTGATTATTTAGGGATCAGAATCTCTGACAAGCTCAAATGGCAGGCTCATATTGACAAAATGGTGCTAAACCATAGGCAAGTAATGGGAGCCATAGGGAGGGAATTCCGCGCCTCCACTACGAAACCCATTGCTCCAGCCTTGGAAATCTACGCTGCTAAAGCCGTAGGCTGTACCCTTTACAGTGCCGAAATATGGGGCTTTGGTTGCGTTGATGCACTTGTTACTGGTGAAAACAAGTTCTTTAGGGAGCTTGTATCGCTCCCAATGGGTACCCCTACCAAGCCTCTATTGAGCGATTTGGGCCAGCGATCCATCAAAGACATAGTAACTCTGCGCCCTCTTTTATATTGGGCACGGCTTTGGCGCACCCCTGAGCTTTCTAAATATGCTGATGGCCTAAGAGAGGTCATGAACCTTCATGGAGCCCACAAAATAGGTTGGCTTGTCAACATAAAGAAGCTTTTGGTGGCAATAGGCCTCACATCTGCTTGGGATTCTGGGGCACTATTATCAAAGGAAGCAACTAAGAGAGCTTTTTGGACATGGGTCAATCTCCAGGAGCAGAGGGATTCAAACCCTGGTCGATTGACGGAGGAGTTTCGCCAACATAAGGATATCCCCCGTTTGGAACCTTACCTAGATTTCATCACAAAGCCTAGGGATAGATCTTTTTGTTCAGTTCAGGTTCGGGATCCTCCCCCTTCGTGATCGCACTAGCAGGTGGAACCCTCCGCATCAAACTTCCGCTGACTGCCCAAACTGTCCAGGAACAGCGGAGAATGTATCCCATTTCTTCTTCAGATGCCCAGCCTATCTAAAACCCAGACTGAAATGGCTTAAACCTGTGTGCCTGCAGCTGGGGACGAGGGACCACACTATAGCACTTAGAATCCTTAAAACTGATGCTACTACTACCATAGCATGTGGTGTGGCTAAATTCCTCGCCTGGGCATGGCTGATTAGGCAGAAGGCCATTTGATAGATCCAAATTTTTATACATTATTTACAAAGCTGATTATGTTTAATACATTTTTAATTATTTATTGTATGTAAAAATCTTTTTACGACTTGTTCTTATATGTATTTCATTGATTTGTGTTTCTGTCTGTAAATGCACTTTTATGATTTCCAGGCATCCCATATAGATCTACCTTTTGATAGGTCCCACCTTTTTGGTGAAAAGGCTGTTTTCACCCTAGAGCGTTTCAAGAAAAGCTGGGCCACAATGCACTCCTTGTGCCTTTAAATAATTGCCAGAATGTTCCCTCATCAGTTGGAGCCTCTCTGAGGCTTCACAGGAGGTTTGACGTACAATCAAACCCAGGCTTCCCCGTCCCCACTGCAGTACTCTAAGCCATTTAATGGCCATGGATAAGGATAAAGCAGACCACATACAGCCCAGTCCCCTCTTCCTGTGGCACCAGCCTCCAAGCCACTTTCGTTTTCTTTTAGCGGAGCATGTCCACTCTATGGAAGGCAGGATCAAACATTTCCTCCAAGGGTGTCAAACTATCATGTTTGACAGATGGGTCCTTCTTTCTGAGCTGCCCCATATACCGCCACATCAGAGCAGCTTTTAGAGGAACACTTGTCCATCTTGTTTTTGAAGGCTCAATCTCTACTCTCCAGAGGAGCCACATAGAGTGCACAGGATTCGGAAATGCTAACGGATTGTTACTTTCCATTTCTTTGTGTCGAAGAAGGACTGAGGCTTTCATCCTATTTTTGATTTTTGCCCTCTGTATTCCTTTTTACACTCGCACTGGCCCAAGTTCTGTCTGGCGACTGGATATGTTGCCTTCTTGTCTTGGAACTTCAGGATGCATACGTTCATGTGTCTATTCTGCAGTCCCACATACGTTACCTGCAGTACAAGGTTGGCCAGGGGCATTTACTGTGCTCCCTTTGGCTTTACCTGCACCCCTCGGGTCAATCAATCAGGATTTTTAAAACGCGGCTAATCACCCGATAGTATCCAGACGCTTGCAGGCCACACAAGGATTATTCGAACAGCCAGGTCTTGAGGGCCAATCAGAATTCCGGAACTGAGACGATGGCCTAGAGGTGAGTGGGGAGGCTGTTCTAGGTATTTGCTCTGATGTGGGAGAAGGAGCATTCTCAACTTGTTCTTTGGTAGATTCGGCGAGTATGGGCAAGTGAAAGGGAGGCTAAACATCCACCAATCATCGAAGACTACGCTCGGTCGGTGGTTAATGTAGGCAGGTCCTCGGTTGTGTAGAGCCTTGTGTGCATGGGTGAGCAGCTTGAATTGGCATCTCTTTTATAGGGGAGCCAGAGGAGTTGCCTGAGGTGGGGTGTGATGTGGGTTTGTCAGGGAGGCTGAGGATGAGTCTGGCCGTGGCATTGTATGGTCTGAAGTCTCTGTAGAAGGTATGCAGCAATTCCTACGAAGAGGGCATTGCTGTAGTCCAGTCGGTTGGTGATGAGGGCTTGTGTCGCGGTGCGTCTCATGTGCAGGGGTAGCCACTTGCAGATCTTATGTAGCATACACAGAGTGAGGAAGCATGTGGAGGAGAAGGCATTGATCTGTGATTTCATGGTGAGCTTGTCGCCAATGATGTTTTTGAGGTTTCTGGTGTGGTTGAAGGGAGTGGGTGCGGGTTCCAGGTCTGATGGCCACCAGGAATCGTTCCATGTGTTGCTGCTGTTGCCAAAGAGCAGTACTTCCATCTTGTCTGTGTTCAGCTGCAGGCAGTTGTTCTTCATCCAGTCTGCGACGTTTGGCATGCATCTGTGGAAGTTGGTTCTGGTGGTGGTGGGGTCTTCAGTGAGTGATAGGATGGGATCTGACGATGTTGGCCAGCGGGGTCCTATATGCATTGAAGAGCATGGGTCTGAGGGATGAGCCCTAGGGGACTCTGCAGGTGATCTCCTTGGTTTCAGAGGTGAAAGGTGGGTAGTGGATCCTCTGGGTTCTTCCGGTGAGCATGGAGGTGATCCATCTGAGTGTGTCCCCTTGGAAGCCCATGTGGTGGAGTCTTTCGATCAGTGTGTAGTGGGATATGGTGCTGAAGGCTGCAGAGTGGTGGAAGAGGACCAGAGCTGCTGTTTCTCCTCAGTCGAGGAGGGTTCGAATGTCGTTGGTGGCTGCGATGAGGGCGGTTTTGGTGCTGTGATTGCTGCGAAAGCCAGATTGGAGGCGTTGAGTAGCTGGTTCTGTTCCAGGTGTGTCATGAGTTGATTGTTGATGATCTTTTCCAGTGCCTTCGCTGGGAATGGGAGCAGAAAGATTGGCTGGACGTTTTTGAGTTCGCTGGTGTCCACATAGTTTTCTTTTTAGTAGTGGTATGACTCCGGCGTGTTTCTAGGCGTCTGGCAATGTTGTGGTGGTGATAGAGGTGTTGAGTAGGGTGGGAGGGTTCCGGGCTGATCCTTTTGTTTCTGAGGTTGAAGATGTAGTGTCGGTATGGGTCTGTGGGAGCTCTAGAGCAGATGGATTTCATGTGGAGGTGGTGTCCTGGGTGGAGAGGATGTTCATGAAAGTGATGGTGGTGGTCCCTGCCCATCTTCAATGTTTAGGGTACTAGTTTTCCCCAGCCATGACGATTAAAGTTTAAATGCAGGCTTGCCACAATTATTTGTAGACCACCACCACGTGGCTGCAAACCTCCTGACATTATTGAGATTCTTGATCAATGAGACGAAGCTGCACCCAATGCCTTTGCAGGAGGTGTTGTGGACACTGTGTAGTTCAGGCCCTTTCCTCATCACAGTGAGTCCAGGTCATTCATCTTGATGTTTCAGCTTTGGTCCTGGATATCTGTGAGAGCAGCTCTGAGGCTTCTTAGCCTGCTAAACTCATGCTTCCTGTTTGCCCACTTCACCAGGTGGTATATGCAGGTTCTGCATTAAGATTTGAAATCTGTGTTCCCAGCACCCGCGAAACCTGTCTGGTGTCATCCAGGTTTTGGAGGAGACTGCACAAGATCTGCAGTGGTGGCTGTTCAACTGCAAACTGACAAGTGACAGACCCTTCTCCACCCAGAGCGAACGGTGGTGACTGATGCATCAGTGCCGGACTGGGTCTGATGGGAAGGGCATGTTGCCTGGTCGGTCCTGCGGGACATTTTGGTCTCCTCCCATTTGAAACTTTCCACCTTTGCTTTGGTATCTATTCTAAAGGCGTGGAACTTGCGATTAGAAGTATCGATCAGAACAAATTACTTACCTTCGGTAACGCTCTTTCTGGTGGATACACATTCTGACCGCTGATTACTCACTGCCCTCCCCACCTCCCTGTTCTGTGGTGTGGGATCTTTTTGCCATCTTAAAAAGGTCCCTGTCAGGAAGTCCCGAGACAGGGTGGGAGAATGCCAGAAACGGAAGATAAAGACTTCATGCCATCTTATATCTCCCCCCTCCTTTAGTTACAGCCTGTTTGGAACACGGTGGCTGACGTGCCTTCAATTGTTATTGTTATTGTTATTGTTATGTTAATTTATACAGCGCACAGCTACTCGGAAGTGTCCCGGCGCTATAGATCATCCCAGGAGACGAGAATGACGATGGTGGGCCCTTTAAGGCTGGCTCGGTTACAACCTGTGTAGGAGGTCACGTGTGGGCTCCAACAGCGGAAGAAGGGGGACGAGAGAGAGCACAGGGCGCAGGGCTAAAAAATGCCGATACACAGAGGAGGAGGAAGAGTGGTATTTCCCGTGCTGGAGGAGTTCCCCACGGAGAAGAAGGAAGACTGCAAGAGGAGAGCGGGTGTCCTATCTGGTGAAGCAGACCTTGGAGTTCAGCTGCCTCAGAGCCGAGCGGAAGAGTCCTGCCACGGCCCCGGAGGGTCGTGGCTCTCAGAGGTGCGTGTTTGCCTACGGGGTTACTTGCGGGGGAGACAAATACGGGTCGGAAGGGACAAGGAGGGTGTGGGGGAAGGACGCAAGCTAGATGCAAGGCGTTTGTGAAAGCGCATCCATGCCTTTTAGCTCTTGACTGCACCTTCCTAATTGGCAATATTCACTGCTCCCATCCTCATCACATTTGCTTGGTTAGTTTTCTTTTTCCTTACTTTTGGTATTGGTGGTCCCCCATGCCCTTCCCTACTAAAAACCCAGAAACACTCACCTGAGCCTTTCTTCTCTCCGAGGGAGGTTGTTGGCAAGGAAGATGTTGCCCAAGGCACTGCCATAGAAGACCCTGAGAGAAGGAGACAAAGTCGAGGAGAAAAAGACCATCAAGAGACTGTTTTGGCGCACTGTTAACCTTGAAATAAAGGGATATTTTACCTATTCTAAGCTGTATTAGTCTATTTTGGGTCCCTGCACATCGCGATATATGACAGTCCCAAAGTATAGATCTGAACAGTGGTTCCATTTGGTTTGTGCAGTACATCTGAGAGTCCAGGAGGAGTCAAGACGGGAACTGATGTCATTACGCTGGAGTGGCGCTTATATGCGGTTCTAGTGTGAAAGCTTGTGGATCAAGTCTGGCGCCTGAGGATATTAGAACAGTAGAAGATCTTATTTATCCAGCAGGAAAAGCGTTACCATAGGTAAGTAACTTGTTTGTCTAGTTTCATGATTTTGTTCATCTCTGGAATTCAAGCCAGACCCTTATTATGAGTTAAGTCCGGTATTCCTCAGAATATGATTTGGTTCTTTCCATCAAGGTACTTCTGGCTACTAGCATAGCAGGTTGCAGAGAACCAATATCAAGTCTGTTGATTAATCATGCCAGAATAGAAACTGGTAAAAAGACGACGTTGGTTCCTTTCTTTCCACACTAATGCTGATCCGGAGCGCAAATCTTGTCATATCTGACCTAGGTTTATCCCCAAATTTCATTTAACGTGCAGACTACATCACTTGCTAAGGCTACAGGTTTTAAGTTGTGCAGTGACTGTAAAAGAGATGTCTGTGATGAATAGCCATCGTATCTGCCTATGGTACCTGTGCTGCAACAACATCTTAGTGTTTTGTGTGTGCTCTGCCAAGATAAATAAGGCCACCCATGAGAGAGACACGCCACCCGGAAGTCTATTACCACGTAGCGCAGATTGGACTCGATTCACACTCTAGCAATGGGCTGCTGTACTCGGCGAACCCGCACCGCTCCGGATACACGAGGACGAGGGCACGGGATACGGGCTGATATCGGAGGTAAGGGGATGGTCGGTTATGTCTAATGACAGAGGTGTAATGAGTGGACACGGATTGAGGACTTGATTTTGCAATTGAATCAGTTAGGATGTTGGATTCCAGTTTATTTGGAAACATTTACTTTAGCCCCGCCACGAGATATTAACCCATTGACATATGTTTTAGTGTATCAGCCTTTTTGAGGCTACGGATACCTTGGAGGAGTACTGATGCACGTACATTTTATTATTTCAGAATTTTGGCCACACACGAGCCTTGTGGTTACAGGAATATAAATTTCCCCGCTCCTCGCCTAGACGTCAGACCCCCATGTGGGACAGAATTACAACCACATTTCAAGTAGGTTTTTCCCGCTTAGACGTGTGACGGTAGCATGGATAATCTACAGTCAAAGGCACAATATGTGATTGTGATAATTTCGCTCCTTTTTCCACTTAACAGAATACTTCTAGTGAGAAGATAGGTAAATATTAGGCCTTGATGCCTATTTTGCGATGGGAATCTGCACCGGTTGGCATGCGGTTTAAGGTTCACTCTCTCATGACTATTTTGATCATTGGTGCCATTTCACTTGACGTCCAAAAACGCGTAGGCACCACACGTAAAACTCACGGTTACGTCTTCTTCTCTCTCCATTCTTTTGGGTCCTGTATTACAAGACTCTAATTCTTACTTTTACTATTAATTTTCAATTTACATAGACATGTAAGAATTCCGACTTCAAACACCTAATTTTTCTACAGTTTCTCTTTCTTGCAAAAGTATCTATTGGTTATTGTTGATGTACCCTTATCGGTTTATGTCACTAGGTGATATATAATTTTCATTTACACAGCCTTGAGAAAGTCGTGGGACTACATTCCCATTGCGACGAAACACGTGTTGGCTGTGACTTTGTTTCGCTTGAACAATCCTAAACAATAAAGGAGACAAGAAGAAGACTTCTCATATAAAATTCGTGTTCTGTTCTCATTGTATTGATGTTTCCTTACAATATATAGATTGAAAGTTTATACTATTTACGTGTGCTGAGGACTTAGAAATCACCCATGAGAGAGAGGCAAAGCTATCCATTGCCAAACTCTGTCTATGAAAAAATGCTCACCGTGGCGCTCCCGGTCAAAATCAAGGTAGTCCCGCTCCATAGGCTTCTCCCGTGATCTGTAGTCCTCAAACTCACGGGGCTCAGGTAAGTCCAAAAGAATACACCCAAAAAATTCAAAACCTGGATCTCCATCGTCCTACTACTAGCAGTCATACAACACTCCTGGCATCTCTATACAGCTAAATCACCGTACTCACCCGTCCCTCCCGCACAGCTGATTACAATGCTAGCCCTGTTCGGCCCCTTTCTGAATGGACAGCAATGCCACAGCAGCTACAACAACTAAGCGTTAGTCATGAAGGAGATTTTTTGGGATCCACCGGATCCCTCTGCAGCCCCTCCGGAACTCCATGGATCAGGGTGGGGCTCCACTCTGGTATCGATCAGTAAACCCTTCCTTGACTGCCGACTGTGCCTCTTGACCTCGTATGAAGGTCGGCACCATCCCTGGTGTTGGCACGAGTAAGCAGCAGGCTCGGCACCACCTGCAATTCCCCTCTAGGTGCCACCGGCACTTCCACTCTCTGTGCCATGCTCGATGTCACCAGTTCGAGTACTGACACCGATACTAACATCACAGACGGTGTACATGACGCAGGTCGTTCTAGCAGATTCAGAGGCCCATGCCCCACTGTCTAGGACTCAACACTGTGCTGAACCAAACATTTATGGCCCAAAGTATGACACTAGAGATGCTGACTATGATGTTGATAACCAGTATCATCATGAAAGAACATATTTGACAACCTCGAGGATGCCAGTGGTTTGACAGTTTGCCAAACATCGATCTGTCATAAACTGACCCTGTGGCTACGGAGTACTCCACCTCTCATTAGAGATACTGACTATGATGATGATAACCAGTATGAGCATGAAAGAACATATTTGACGACCTCGAGGATGCCAGTGGTTTGGACAGTTTGCCAAACATTGGTCTGTCTTGAACTAACTCTGTGGCTACTGAGGACTCTGCCTTCTTTGGGGCAATGATTTGAAAAGCTGCTGAGGTACTAGATCTTACTTTACCCACTCAAGAGGTCAAAATCAAAGTGCTTACAGAGGTCTTCAACACAGCACAATCCAATCAGGAGCCTCTTCCTCTTTAGTGACGCCATGACCAATATTCTTGTGCACATCTGGGCTGAACCAGCATCTTTCCACTCAGTTGAATGCAAGTGGTGAGGAGGCACAGGCCTGCTGCTGGAAATCCAGACTTTCAGCAGAACCCTACTACAGAGAGTTTGTTTCAGGTGTCTACCAGCCACATGAATCCCAGTTCTTTTCCAACCACCCAACCTAACAGGGACTCCTAACAGATGAAGACATTTGTGAAATGAATGTTCTTCTTCGCCAGCCTCCCTACGCTCAGTTAACACATGCCTATTGCGCAGGTATTAGCATGTGTTATGGGACAGAGGGCAGACATCTTGCCAGCTCTACTGGAGGAACTATGTCTAACCTTGCAGAGGCGTAGGACACCACTGCGAAATGCTCAGTTAGTCTGGACACTACTGACTGCCTGGGTAGGGCAATTGGCAAAGGCATGGCGCTTGTGCGTCACACCCAGAATCCCTCCCCAGGCTTCTCCTCTGATGTTCAGCGGTGTCCTCATGGACATGCCCTTCAATGGCTCTATGCTGAAGGCGGACTCTGCCTTTTAAAGATTCTGGGAGAGTAAGGCTCACTCTCTGGGCTTAGCTCCGGCAGTCCCCCCAACGTCAGTATACCTCTCAAGGCTTTGATAAGGGCTGCTGCAGAGGCAGAGATAATATGTGCTTCAACAGGCTTCTTGAGCTTGAGGCTGGGGATCAGGTCGACAGCGTTCAAGCCCCTCGGCGCAATGAGATACCAAACACCCCAGCCGCCACAACTCTACTTTAATTTCTCCTTGGTGGTAAACAATCAGCCAGTAGGAGGTCGCATCACTTTCTACCTCTCCAGCTAGAGGAGCATCACGTCCGATCAATGGGTGCTCAAGATCATGCAAAATGGATAATCCCTACCCTTCCTGTCCTACCCCCGGACATGCTACCCAAACCACAATGGGTCAAGGGAGCATTAGAAAGGGTGCTGGCATCCGAGATAAAGACTGGTTGCTAATACTTTCTAGTGCCAAAGGAGGACAATGGCATTCGCCTCATCCTAGACATTCACCCTCTGAATTTCATCCTCCAGAAGGTACTTGTTCAAAATGCTAACCCTGCCCAAATTATGTCTGCCTGGATCCAGAAGACTCTATGGTAATGCTGGGCTTGCCGGACTCATATTTTCACATGCCCGTCATACAGTCCTACAGACATTACCTATGGTTTAAGATAGTCAAGAGCACTTTTAGTTGACTGTGCTCCCCTCTGGCCTTACCAGCGCACCTCATGTGGTTGCAGTCCTCTGCGGGGCATGGGAACACCAGTCTTCCCATATCTTGACGACTGGCTGCCGAATGCAAACTCACCTCAAAGAGTTGTAGGCCACCTCCAGACAACGGCCAACCTGTTGACATCGCTGGGTTTTTCATCAAAGTGTGCAATCCACACATGACTCCTTCATAACGGCTCACCTTATTTGGAGCCATCCTAGACACGGTGCTTTTCCGAGCCATCCCTCCGAGCCAGGGCATTTGGGCTATGAGCCCGATGTTTCAACCCTTGACCTGGATATTAGTGAAAGTGACCTCCTTCCTCCTGCAATTAGACCATGCCAGGTGTGGCACATGTGGGCTCTGTAGCTGGATCTGATCTCTCATTGGTCTCCGCACCAAGGAAATCTGTCAAAGTCCACCTAGGTGTTGAAGGAGACTGCTAAAGACCTGCAGTGGCGACTGCTCGAACGCAGTTGGACTCTAGTATACCCTAAACTAATGGTCATAACTGATTGTTGCTGGGCTGGGGCGGACATCTGGGAGAGGTGGAATGCAATTGTACCCTACTACAACCAAAGCTAATGGTCATCACTGATTGTTGTTGGACTGAGACGGACATCTGGGAGAGGTGGAGATCAGAGGTCTCTTTGACACATCAACCTTTTGGAATTACGAGCCATTTTCTTGGCTCTAAAAGCGTTCCTCCTAACCATAAAGGGCAAGCGAGTGTAAATTCAGGGTGGTGTAGTGTCCTCGGCCCTGTTTCAGGAGGCTTTGTGTCTCTGGAAGTGGCTGAACCCTCAGGACATTTCCCTGATTGGCTAGCACTTAGCAAGCCTTCACCCATCAGGTCAGGCAAACTCTTTCGCTGGTGTCTCATGGATCATGAATGACAGTTACAATTAGAAGCGGCATAGGGCATCTTCCAGCAAAGGTTAGATCCATGGCACGATCTATTTTTCAATATGCTGTGTCCAAACATTTGCTCATTGGAGTTTCCAAGGCCGTCCTTCCTCTGAGACACTTTCCACCCCCATTATCCCTCTGTCTCCTGCCCAGTCCGCGGACAAAGATCAGGAAAGACTGGTCCCAGGTCATCCTATTGGCCATGCACTGGGCAAGGAGTGTGTGTTACGCATCACTTCTGGCCGTGAGCACATGGTCTGCATCTTTGGGAGGACCTCCTGTTGCAGCAGCAGAATCGAGTCCTGCCCCCAAGCCTGCACAACCTACACCTCTGCGTGTGGAGATAGAACTGCAACGGTTGACAGCCTTCGATCTTCCTTTCACAATGATTGCTGTCCTCTTAGCAGTCAGGCATCCATCCATCTACCAAATCTGTTTACTCCGGATGCTGAGAGAAGTTTGTTGCTAGCTTTCCTCCGACACATCCAACCCCTGAACGCGCATGTTCTCTGATTTTCTCTGTCCTTAGCCGTTCAAGACCATAATGTGACAACAGTTAAAGGTTACTTTATGGTAGAGACTTCTAACTGTAGACTCTTTCCCTTATACTATTCCCCAGGTATCAGAATGGATCAGGAAATCTTGAGCAGTACCTCTGCACTCCGATAGGTGGTGTCGGTCAGCTCCACATCTGAAGTGATGTCACAGTGCTCACATAAGCATTACCCAGAGCACTGACATCAGTTCCTTTCCTTCCGTGCCAACAGCCTGGATCCGTAGAGCTACTTTTTGACTAATGTTCAACTTTTTGTTGGCTGTTTTTGAGCAGTTGCTCCCAGTGTACTAGGGATATGTCTCCTACTAAATCTACAGTTTTTTTTAGCCTTGTGGGGAATGTCACAAACAGATGTCTTTTTCTGATCCCCATTTGATCTTTCTCTGATGCCTGTGGTTGGGGAACAATACAGAGGCCTGCATAGACTACAAGCAAATGCACTCCATGGTGATTTGTGATTAGGCAATGAAGTTCCTAGCTCTGCGGCAGAAGGCGATCTGCACCGGTCCGAAGGTTGATTTGGGGCTGCTACCGGTTTTATGCTTTGCATGGCAAGGCTTTACTCTGGGCAGTTAAAGGATACCTTTTGGCTTTCTTGACTGTGGTTGCCAGATCAACCCTCATTGTTTAAGTCTCCAGTTATTATGTGCTTTTTGAAAGGTTTACAACATTTGTTTCCTCCTTTTCCCGTGCCAAAGTGGTACCTTAACTTGGGGTCCTTAACTTTGTCCTTACGGTTTGAATGTGCATTCCCTTCAAGTCACTTCACAGCTGCTCCTTGCTGCTTTTCACCCTCATGACAGTGTTCTTCCTCGCCATAACAATGATGTGTGAGTGAGCTTCAAGCTCTGTCAACGTGCCATCCACCACTTTCTTCCCGGACAAGCTGGTTTTCTGGACACTGGCATCTCACTTGCCTAAAGTTATGACGCTGTTCCACTTCTTTCAGAACATCACCTTGCTGGCATTCCATGCTTCACCTCACCCCCAAGAGTGCTAATGTTTTACATTGATCGTACCAAAGAACATTGGGTGGACAATCAGCTCTTTGTCGGGCTATCTGGAGCAAAAAAAGGCAAGGCTGTACAGCTGGATATGCTCTGCATTAAGATCTGCTACGCATAGGCTAATAAACAGCCTCCATAAGGACTGCGTGCTCATTCTACCAGGGCCAAAACTGCTACTACTGTGTTGGCATGCGGAGTCCCTGTCTTGGACATTTGCAAGGTGGCTATGTGGGCGTGTCCATACATTCACAAACCAATATTGTCAGGACAATCCGGTTCACCAAAAGGGACACTTTACCCAGTCGGTCCTGCAGGACTTTTTGGTTTGAAAAAGTGAGGAATCTGTGGCTAGCAGTTTCTATCAGAAGAACATGTTACTGATGTTTGCTAATGCTCTTTCTGGTAGCAGCTCCATCTAGCTGCATATTCCTCACCAACCCTCCCATTCTCCACATTCTGTGATTGGACTATATCAATAAATAAGGTCCCAAGTCTAGGAATCTGTACACTGGTGACAATCAATTTCCTACAGAGGCTCTGCATCTGGGGGTGCAGACAGCCTCAAAAGAAACTGACGTCAGTGTGTTGGAGTGGCGCCTTTATAGGCTCAGCACATCATTTTCTGAGCGGAACAGCATTAGTGTGGAGCCGCACAGTGTCATTTACCGGCACTGAGAAGTACTGCTGAAAAGTTTCCGATCCAGCCTGATGCCTGGGGAATATTCAAAAGGTGAGGAATCGGGAGCTAGATAGTCTACCAGAAAGAGGTCTTATTTTACCCTGAGCCCCTTATCCTTAATCCCTATCCTTTAGACCTTCCCATCAATACCTTTCGTATTTAGTCTCCTCCTTCATCCCACCCTTAGCCCATAATCTTTTTATCCTAATCCCTTCTCTTTAACCCTTAACCTCTTGCCCATACGTTTAACTCTTTACTTTTAACTAACCGGTAAACCCTTACCCTTACTCTTAACCCCTTACTCTTAACCCCTTACTTCTTTACGGCCTTAACCCTTGCCGACTTTATCCAATGCTAAAATATATTATCCATATAGTATTACATGTATATTCTTTCATTTTATGGCTTACAATGAAATGAAAAATGATGAGATTGTGTACAGTGACATTTTAGTCCACAAGGAAATCCCCTTGAGGAAATGCCCACACAGTTAAATGGATGCAAACAAATGTATGTTTTCCTAAAGATGTTCACTTTGACGGTGATCTATGTTATAGGATAGTGATAAATTCATCTAATAATTGTGATATAGTTGGAGCCAAAGCCCATCTAGGTCACAACCAGTGAGAGAAAGGCTTAGGCCACCCTGTCAAAAGTTTTTTTTCTCCAATCTGTGTTAAGTGAAACCACAACTGCAATTTTTTTTATTTTTTATACCAGGTGTGTTGTTTAAGTAATGTCTGTGTATAAACAAGATGGACAAGTCCTTTTATGAGGTAACTGTGGTCAAATGATCCTTGCCACTACCTTCAATAGAAAGGAGTGCAAACAACTGTAGGTAGTTTTAGGAAACCCCTCACCCACCTACCTGGTAGGTGGCATGCTTCATCATCGGGGTCCAGCTGGATCACCTAATGCAATCCAGCTGTGCTTCAACGCCTGAGTTACAGCGGATCAGGTTGTTTGTGAAGAACAGTGAAGTGATATGTGATATGCAGTTATGAGTTAAAAATGTCTCTAGGAATAACCCTTGTAAAAGTTTTAATAAAAGGGTCCTAGGACAAATGTAACAAAAGTAACATCAGGATCTCTAAGAGGTATAGCATGTACCTCGGTATCCCTGGAATTTCTTAGGTCTACTAGTTTCAGCCTTTGAATTAATTCTTAAGGCTTTCGTCAGGACCAAAATGGTGAGTGACCAAAAAAGGTGGCCACGTGGGTGTAAATATCAGCACACACCCTAAAGTGTGCTGTGAGTGTGGTGGTTTGTAATATTACTCACAAATCCTCTGGTCGGAGTACCTGTAAATAAAAAGGTTAGTGAATGCAGGTATATAGCGTTCAGTTGTTTGCCATGCATCATAAATCATGCGCGCTCCTGTATTTGTAGATGAAGGCATCATGCATGTGACTGGGTGGGAGCATGCATAATGGCTAGCCACAAGAAATAAATAAGTAAAGAAATAAAAAACCGTGCGTGGCTACAATGTGCCCCGGTGGTTCTGAATTGTGACAAGGGGTAAATGGGTGCTAGTAGTTATAGCGCTCTTAGTTCTCATGGATGAAATCGCTTATTGGCACATTGGGTGAGTCTTTACGATTCCAATTTTAAAAGTAAAAAAGTATCTGGTGGTAGCGCGTGGTTCTTGCCAAATTAAATCACATTTAACATAAAAACGAACTTAAGACTAACAACATAGAAGACTGACAATGGCGGTCTCACTTAAACTCTGAGTATGTTATGCCTCAAGGATCCGATCAGTCTCTGCTGTACCCCATGCTGACCCTAACGAGATGTGGAGATATTCAAGGGTACAGTTTATAATCGATACAGGTGAAGGATTAAAAGTGCTTGCAGCTCCCGGAGAGGGTTCACGGGTGTCGGTACTCACGTTTGTCTGGGGGAGAAGGACAAAATGACCTACGCAGCCTGTCGGATCCCCTGTTGTGCATTGAGCGGCTGACTGTGCTGTCACTATTGAGAAATGTGGTCACGTGTGTGGGCCGGGCGCTTCCAGAAATCGTCTAGAGCGCTGACCTGATGTACCTGCGCTTGAGCGTAGTTCTGGACGCATGCGTGAAGTGCAAGTGTGATTTATAGACCAAGAGATGTTAATAAAGTTTTTAGGTGGTTACCAGAAAGAACTGGGCTCAGTAATGATAAGAGAATTGTAAGTGCTGCACTTGTCCGTGTAGAATAATATTGGTCTACATCGGGGCCTGTATATTACGGGCTGTATGTGGTGGTCGGGGCGTATTGTGGTTAATAAAGTTTTGATAATGAAAGGATAACAAACGTACTTGGCTCAATAATGATTAACAGTATCCAAATTCTACACCTATTCGTACATGATAATGTTGGTCTTCCACGGAGCAGGCTTATTCCAGGCTACATGTGCTACTGAAGAGTAATCTAAAGTGAATGTTCGTAGATGTTCTGAATTGCGACCGAAACGGGGCATGCCCGAATAATATTGTATGTTTAAAACAGCGAGTATGTGATCTATTAGGAAAGGGGGGTGGGGGGCGTTTTTGGGAAAAAAGATGCACTTTTTGGAAAAAATGACACCCATAGTGTAAGCGCTTTATACCAATTGGACAATGGTGGAATCTATTCAGATTTGACTTGTCTGTGTTAGATAGGGTTAATATCCTTTGTGCCAGAGAGATGGGGCCCATGAAAAAGTGATTGGAGCCTATCTGAAAAGTTATTTGCACTTTATATTGTTCCAAGGCACATTGTCATTGAGACCCTTTGTTTGGGTAGATAGTCTGTAAACCCTAAACTGTTCCTTTTCGAACAGCTGGTCTTGTATGTTTCTTGTGTTGGCATCAAGATGTTCGATTACTACCCAGGTCATATCATTGGTAGAAGTATGTCCCATTTTTAAGTAGTGGTCTGTGAGTTTCGTGGTGTTGCGTTTGCAACGGATGTTGTTCCTGAGTTCGCATATTCTGGTTTTTATTTTCCTGCTGGTCATGCCCACATAACGCAGGTGGCAAGGGCAAGCGATTAGGTAAATCACGTTGGCTGAGTTGCAGTTAGTGTGTCTTTTGATGCTCCAAATTTTGCCTTCCTCAAGGTGTAGGGTTTTTGTGGTTTGTGTCAGATGGCAAATACTACAATTGCCACAAGGGAAATGGCCGGTGACTTGAGGTAAGCCCCATGCGCTGAGCACAGTGCTCGGGGTTGTCGTTGGTTTGTTAGGGCGGGTTGATACCAAACTGTCTCTGAGATTTTTTGATCTTTTGTAAGAGAACAGCGGTTTTTCCCATTGAAGTTTTCCTGAAGTCACGATTTTCCAATTGGTCTGGATCATTCTAGCGACTTTGTTAGAGATGGAGTTATATGTTGTTACACAGGTAATTCTGATTTCTTGCTCTTTTTTGTGCTTTTTGGACAATTCACAATGAATAGATTCCACCATTGTCCAATTGGTATAAAGCGCTTACACTATGGGTGTCATTTTTTTCCAAAAAGTGCATCTTTTTTCCAAAAAGCCCCCCCCCCCCCTTTCTTAGTAGATCACATACTCGCTGTTTTAAACATACAATATTATTCGGGCATTCCCCGTTTCGGTCGCAATTAAGAACATCTACGAACATTCACTTTAGATTACTCTTCAGCACCACGTGTAGCCTGGAATAAGCCTGCTCCGTGGAAGACCAACATTATCATGTACGAATAGGTGTAGAATTTGGATACCGTTAATCATTGAGCCAAGTCCGTTTGTTATCCTTTCGTTATCAAAACTTTATTAACCACACTACGCCCCGACCACCACATACAGCACGTAATATACAGGCCCCGATGTAGACCAATATTATTCTACACGGACAAGTGCAGCACTTACAATTCTCTTATTACTGAGCCCAGTTCTTTCTGGTAACCCCCTCAAAACTTTATTAACATCTCTTGGTCTATAAATCACACTTGCACTTCACGCATGAGTCCAGAACTTCGCTCATGCGCATGCGCAGGAGCTTCAGGTCAGCGCTCTAGACGATTTCTGGAAGCGTCCGGCCCACTCACGTGACCACATTTCTCAATAGAGACCGCACAGTCAGCCGCTCAATGCACAACAGTGGATCCGACAGGCTGCGTAGGTCATTTCGTCCTTCTCCCCCAGACAAACGTGAGTACCAACACCCGTGAACCCTCTCCGGGAGCCGCCAGCACCTTTAATCCTTCACCTGTATTGATTATAAACTGTACCCTTGAATATCTCCACATCTCGTTGGGGTCAGCATGGGGTACAGCAGAGACCGATCGGATCCTTGAGGCATAACATACTCCGAGTTTAAGTGAGACCGCCATTCAGTCTTCTATGTTAGTCTTAAGTTCGTTTTTATGTTAAATGTGATTTAACTTGGCAAGAACCACGCGCTACCACCAGATACTTATACTTATTTTTTACTTTTAAAATTGGAATCGTAACGACTCACCCAATGTGCCAATAAGCGATTTCATCCATGAGAATTAAGAGCGCTATAAAATTTACCCCTTGTCACAATTCAGAACCACCAGGGCTCATTGTAGTCGCGCACGGTTTTTTATTTCTTTACTTATTTCTTGTGGATAGCCATCATGCATGCTCCCACCCAGTCACATGCATGATGCCTTCATCTACAAATACAGGAGCGCGCATGAATTATGATGCATGGCAAACAACTGAACGCTATATACCTGCATTCACTAACCTTTTCATTTACAGGTACTCCGACCAGAGGATTTGTGAGTAATATTACAATCCACCACACTCACAGCACACTTTAGGGTGTGTGCTGATATTTACACCCACGTGACCACCTTTTTTGGTCACTCACCATTTTTGTCCTGATGAAAGCCTTAAGAACTACTTCAAAGGCTGAAACTAGTAGACCTAAAAAATTCCAGGGATACCGAGGTACATACTATACCTCTTAGAGATCCTGATGCTATTTTTACATATGTCCTAGGACCCTTTTATTAAAACTTTTACAAGGGTTATTCCTAGAGACATTTTTAACTCATAACTGCACTTCACATATCACTTCACTGTTCTTCACAAACAACCTGCTCCGCTGTAACTCAGGCGTTGAAGCACAGCTGGATTGCATTAGGTGATCCAGCTGGACCCCGATGATGAAGCATGCCACCTACCAGGTAGGTGGGTAAGGGGTTTCCTAAAACTACCTACAGTTGTTTGCACTCCTTTCTATTGAAGGCAGTGGCAAGGATCATTTGACCACAGTTACCTCATAAAAGGACTTGTCCATCTTGTTTATACAAATGCTAGCCAGGGAAAAGGACAAGTCAACTTTTTCCTTACTCTCTTTGTTTACATATAATTTACGTAATGTCATCATATGCTTTTTCACAAGCAATAAAACCAGTCTGATCAGGATAAATTTCACCAGATACAATCCTCTCCAACCTATTAGCAAGGAGCTTATGATTAAGTTTCGCACCTAGAGTGGGAAGGGCTGTAGGCCAATAAAAGGAACAGTATTTTAGGTTTTACCAGCTATTGGGTATGCAAAACACTACAGCTTCTTCCCTTGTAGGGATGACCATGCCCCCACTTTGCCAAGAAATTAGAGTTTACATGATAGCTGGGCAATTAAGGTTTTGAAAAAGCACATCATAAACCCATTGGGGCCATAATTATATTTTCCTTAAAAGATTTAATTTATTACCTGACCTAGTTAGTGAAAATCTAGGAACCCTGTTTCTCCCTCTGCCCCAGGGATAATCTTGAAAGGAAGGCTTCTGAGTTAAAATAGGTCAGGAGGGTTGTAGAATATTCCTCCGCTAGTATAGTGCTTTATAACATCTAATAAATGCACCCGATTTGCCAATCTTACAATATTACTTCACCTTCCTGAAATCTACCTTCTTTAACATATATTTTGCCAAATGCATCCCATCTGCTGCATCTTAATTAAGGCTCCCGGATTTCCGTTTAAATGGATTTTTACATATAAATGCAGACGGAAACTTTTTTTCCTTTGTCTGCATTTATAAATATAAACGCTTCTTCAAATAAAGCAGTGCTAGTACTATCCAGGTCATATTTATCTCCCTAGATCCACTGGTACCCATCAATTTACGCAGGTTGGCTTGGAGGACCGGTGTATGTACTAGACTTGTCATTGTTTTAGCTCGTCCTCCAGTTTTTTGACTTAGAGTCCTCAGTTTCTGCAAATGTTCCATCAAGGGGATACACTCCTCATTACTGCCTTGAAGGTGTCCCAGACACTAAGAGGCATGATGTGTGTCTTCAGTTAAATATGTTCCTGATACTGTTTCCAGATGGAATTGCCCAAGTGCTAAAGTATTCTTATGCTATGCCTTTTAACCAATATTCATCAGTTTTTTTTCCTTCTGAAAGCAGGGTGTACTCATAGAAACCATAATCTAAAAGTGAACTAAAACCTGTTGGTTTGTGGTTAGAGCAAAGTGGAAATGTATTGATGTAATTGTCAGTTTCACTTCCTAGCACCTTAACATAAAATAGTACAAATTGTAATCAATTTCATTTTGTATTTACTTCTGGTGCTAGGGATCTGTTGGGCAGTCAGTTGTTTTCCAAAATAGTATAATAGGCATTTTGTTTTCTTTTAGGTGCATATGAATAGCACTCATGGTTCCGTCCATTCACTAGATGCTGACTTGCTGGTTTGCTCTGGGGATTCTTCCAGTAATAAAGATGACAGTTTTAAAGATGGACTTCGAAGGGCACAGTCTACAGATAGTCTTGGGACTTCAGGATCTCTTCAGTCTAAAGCTTTGGGATACAACAACAAAGCAAAATCTGCTGGGAATCTTGATGAGTCTGATTTTGGGCCATTGGTGGGAGCAGATTCAGTTTCTGAATACTTTGATACCACCTCCCTTACCTCTCTTCAAATGCCAAGTGGATTCATATTAACCAAAGATCAGGAAAAGGCAATCAAAGCCATGACACCAGAACAGGAAGAGACTGCCTCCCTTCTCTCCAGTGTTACACAAAGTACAGAACCAGCATTTGCACCCCATGCAGGCTACCGTTTAGTGAGTGAATCTGAATGGAATCTTCTACAGAAAGAGGTAACTACCTTGATTGTCTTTCATTTTTACGTGACCAAACCTATTTCTTGCTTCTTTGGTTTTAAGTGGGCCTTTTTAATGTAATTACAAAAATGCTTTTCACCAAAATAATTCTTGTAAAAGTTTGTAATGTAGTGCAGTTTTAGCCTCCCAGGTTAAATTAATACTTCATAAAAATACATGCAAAGCAGAAGTCTTAATGATGTGGAAAAAGAAAGAAAATACCACCTTTTGTAATGTGCATCAGAGAATAAGCAGTGACCTGATGGCCGTGCCACACAATTGCCCTATTTCATGGCAAAAACTTTTGATGAACCAGGAATGTTTCTTTTCCACGGATTAGTGAGTCATAAAACACAGTATTGGCACACCACAGTAAAAAGATACCTACTTGTATGTCTCTGTCTTCCTCCCAATATATGTGCACATTTTCGTACCTCAGTGGGTTCTTTCACCTTTTTAAGTGTATATGGCACAACAAAGTGTTCAGATCGGAGGAGATTCCCATAGCCAAAGTGTGGGATAATGGTTTTCAAATTAACAAATTAGTAGTTGTCAGTGGAATCTCTGACATAGTACTTGTAATTTGGGTTTTCTAGTTCTGGACAAAAGTAATGTTTTTCACCAACAATTCAATGTCATTGTTTTGGGGGCTTCGCTTCTGTTTGGGTATGCTGTGATATCTTTGACTTACCGTAGATGTGCTAAACGCTGTTCATGAAGATAGGATGTTTTCTGCAATGAAGCCCTAAGAGTACAAATCAGAAAGGTTTGCACATTTTTGTGTCCGCGCCCTTGCATTTTCTTTATTACATTTGGATATAGCTTTCCTTGTGCCATTCCAGTTCAGTCCATTCCCTCAATACTGTGAATGTTCATTCTTATGCCTTTCACAATTTAGTGGGCAATTCAGATGATGTTGGTTAAACTTTCACTTCTTATGAGCTTACTTCCACTTTTATTTCCACGCTCTGTTGTCTTGATTTTGAATAATATCTATACCTAAACTATTTCCCAATTGAACCTTTTGACAGCTGTTTGTTAATATATTTAATGTTACATTGTCGAGTAGTTCCTATAAACATATATCAGACCTGCACGTTTAGACTACATACACTATAGGATTGGTGTCAGACTTATTCTAGACACCCCTACTGGGTATGTTAGCCTGTATACCAGCTAGCTCACAGTGCCACTAGAAACCCCTCGTAACACAGGCCCCCGCGGTGCTGGGGGCTCCCAAGCTCCAGGGGGCCCAGCAGCACAGCACTATGGCTGCAGAGCTCCTGATTGAGCCTGAAGGGGGCCCCTCCACGTGTATTGCAGGAAGGCCCCCTTTTTGTTAAACCAGTGCCTCTTACCAAGGAAAGAATAGTTCTTGGCAACTATCGAACATGACTACCCTGTCCCATCAGCGATCGTGGAAACATTGTACTACTTTTTGCTCAGTCACTTGTGCTCACTTCGTCTCAGAGAGATACACAGAATAAACGGCGAGGATGTGTTTCAAGAAGCATTCAAGCGTCATTCTAGTGTAAAATAGGTATGCTGAAACAACCATTAGACAGTAACAGATATAAATGATTATAAGCACTAACAGAGTAAAAGGATGGTAGATTTCTACCATTGTGCTAAAACAATGTGTACAGCAAGTATATAAAATACATGACAGTAATAAATGCGTACTCCTATGATGCGATCCTAACTAGATGTACCTAAGTGTACCTAGCATGTATGTGGATGTAGAGCCAAGAATCCCTCTAGGATAAAGTCAACCCCATTATCTGAAGTGAAAGACTGTGGGACCCCATCTTGGTCTCGAGATGGACACACCACAAGGGATTTCAGACCACTGCGAGCTAGAGTGTCTGCGTGCAGGAGCCTCAGTGTCTCGTGTCAGTGTGTCACCATGGAAGTCCTTTTCTCCTCTCTCTATCTCTGCAAGAGATGATGTATATATACACCCAACGTGGTACCACCTGGGGATATACCTTGCTGTGTCGTGTTGGACTGGGATGACGGAAGAAATGAGCCTTATACACAGTTGTTATGCAGGAGAGGGTAGGCCTGCTGCCCTGCGGTCATTCCAAGAATCCTCATGCATAATGAATGAGGCAAGCTTTTCGGAGAAAACCTCATGTCATCTTTGGACATTATCGTAACTAGATACTAACAATCGTTATGTAGTGCTATGGTAGGGAGACTATGGGCGAAAGGCTAGGTGACTACCTGAGCCTACATTGTGATACCTGTATGGAACATAACATCCACTCCTCATCCGACTGGACGACATACTAAAAACTAACTTGCGACTAAATGTTGTACGCATTAAGTCCATTAAAAATAGTACTTTAAGAAGTAAAATAATACTTTAAAAAGTAAAATTTCAAAAAAATGCTAAAAAGAGAAATAGCGCATGTGGTAGAATTCTGTACTAAATAAGTTCGTATATATAGTCTGAACAATGAGTGACTGAAAGCCATGCAGTTGTTAGAAAAAGTGTCCTGATTAAAATTCCAAATGTAGTTGTTTTTTAAAAAGGGAAAATTTTCCCAGCACAGGTGAGCCAAATGTTTGTGTCCTGGCTGGGAGGTACAACATTCCTGTTGCCTGCAATTGCAGACGATGGTCCCTGCAACACCTCGCAGACCAGGTCAATCGAGTATAGATGTTCCTCCGTATTCACAACAGCCGTTGCTGGGGATGTACTAGTGTCAGCCAAGGCCTAAGTATTTGTTGAGGAGCTAGTATCCGTCCCGACCGGAGCTGAAGCATCCCGTGATGACTCTAAGAATGCAGACATCAACATTGAAATACGCTGAGGACACTGCAGAACATAGGTGGTTATCGGGTCCAGCAAAGCATCAACGTCTGGTGGCGCAATTGTTGGAGGTGTTAGACAGAGATCCAACATACATTCTTGTCCGCAGAACAAGCATCGGAGGGCAGGCAGAATACAGTTGCTCCGGACTGGTTTAAATGACAAGAACCAAGACTCGCCCAGTTCTCGAAGACTAGGTTGCCCAGATGGATTACCATGCGATCACAGTATCTGTGCTCCAAGAGCGTTCTTTCCATCTCCTTGGTGACTGGGACGTCCGTTGCTTAGCAGAAAAAGGACAATCTGGATACCGGCTATTAGAAACAGGATCAGCGGAAACCCTCCAAAAATGCTTCAGAATAAGGAGTATATAAAGTTGGGAACAAATCCCAGGATTGTCTGAAAGGTGCTTAACAGTCCATAACCTATGGTCTTAAACGGGTGGACAATCCTCCTGGTATCAGACATGTTAAAGATACGTTGCACCATTTTTGTGAAACAAAGTGCAGTTCATTCGTATCAGTGCCTGCATCTCAGCCTAGGACCTTGCCACCTGGCAATCATAGGTTTCTCGGGCAGAGGTTAAGGGCACTGTTTGCTGCAAAAGCATGGCTTTCATTTGGCTCGGAGTATCAAACTGTATAAAGGAAACATTCAACGAAGGCCATAACGGCACCTCCCTGACTGTATGGGTCGGTGTAAACGATACTTACACACAGCAAGTAACCCTGTAGCTTAACAGTGACAAGATATGCGATTCCCTGGGGCATCCCACAGCAACCTTGATCATTCAGCATCCAGTAACTCCCATTCAAAAGCATCTTGAACACCGGATTAATAACAGCAGCTGGGGAACCTGTCATGTGGCGGTATAAGTTAGCAACTGAACCATTACAGGCCCCGTGAAGCATGATATCCTAGCATATGAAAGATCCACTAAAGGAATTCTCGCAGTTGGTTCCATTTAGAAACACTTCCGAGTCCCCATTCTTGCATTGCAATCTGTACGGCAATTCCCAAGATTCCTTCATGAATTCCCTATCCATTGCTTCATATCTGCCCGCCTGTTGTTCTAGGCAATATTGAAACTGGAAAGTCGTGACCAGTAGTGTTATATGTCCATAAATTAACCATGCTGTGGACGGAGACTCTGCCACAGTAAAAGGTAATTTGTCAAGTTTTTCAATACGCATCATTGTATGTTTTGCTCCCCTTTGTGCCATCGGAATCTGTTTTTCAGTAAGGTTATATACAGAAAAGGACGTACTGTTGATTAATCGCCAAGGCACCTAACCAGCGCGCATTGATTGCAGCGTCCAGCTTAGTAACATAATAGAACGTAGTTGAGATTCTGTGTTGTAGTATGGACAAGTCCTGTTCTAGTATATCAATAGTAGAAGATACAATGTTGCCGAATGAATAAATCCTGGATGTTAATGTAGTCATACCATTCTCAACTACAGCCAACGCCTTTTATAGGTTAATTCTATCTATCTCACGGAGTCTCTCTGCGGCTTCTCTTTGAGAGATTTTCCAGATTTAATTATAGACGTGTAATAGAAACGTTTCTGACATGACTTTCTGGGACCTAATAAAAAATCCCTTAGATCCACCTCATCTGAAAGTATGGAGAAGTGCTGTTTCACCTGGGACAGTGTAGAGGTTTTTAGCTAATCAAGGCACAACTTCCCAACACTGTATGATGTCACCACCCCTAGATGTTCATATCGTGGGTCTGGCTTATGGATACTAAACTCTTCGGTTGTACCCCTGAATCTTGATTGACTTCTGTTTGTGTCTGTGGGCCAAACTAACCATCCCTTCCAATTGGGTCTGATGTATTGTACTTCATGAGTTTGCATGGTTTTAGTCAGAAATATTATTTGTTGCGGAATGAGGCACGCTCTACATAGTGCTTCTGTTCCCTGCACTTGCTATTTCTTAGAACACCAGACTGATTTTGTCTATAGTGTCCTTGCATAAGTCAAAACCCTGTTCAGACAGTTGGGCAATAAAGGATGCAGAATAAATCTGTTTGGTGTTAGCATATTTTTCTGTGCGGATGTAGGTGCAAACTTATTGTAATATGAGGTCAGGTCAGAAGTGTTAAACCATGAAAAATATGAAAATCTCTGTGCAAACGTTTTCAAACTACCTTTTGGTGGTGTCAGGCAATGTTCCCACTGGTGGTATGTAAAAACATTACGTGGGATACTGGATTTGTGCAAAAAGTGATGACCATAATGATGGTAACAGTACAAGCTATCAAAGTCAGATGTGTCTAACATTTCATTGTTTGAAAATGCAGCGGATTTGTCGAACTCGGACAACATATTATTTATAGTTTCAGAATCCCAATCATCAGAAAATGTACTGGAGGTAATGATATTATTTAGAGAAAATTTAAATAAATGTGGTATTTTCAAAAGTTCAGTGGGGCCGACTACATCATGATAAACTTTGTCCCAAACTATACCATCAGGAATTGGAACAGCTGTAATGTTCACGATGGGATGATGTATGAGGTTTCAAGACCAAGTTCACATTTGATACTGCAGAGCTTTCTGGAAAATATTTTCCATTCAATAGTAAGCAAAACACAGTTACTAGGCCAATCCAGAACAGAAAAAACAATATTTCAGATATTATCCAGAGCTGGAGCCAAGGTGATAGTAAGTGTTTTTCAGAAAAGTATAGAATTCACAAATTTGTTGCTTACGGGAAACTGGAGCTGGCGGTGTCTCAGGTTCACTGGGATCAAGAGAGAAGGTATCAAAATCGATGAAGTAGCCAGATGCAATTGGGTCAATCTTTGGTAGCTCGGCAGGTTGTGTTGAACAGGCAAGTGTCTCTTGTTGAGGCATATTGATGTAGACATTGGTGGCAGGCCGAATTGAAATTTGTCTTTCATTTGTTGTTTGAAGTTCTGTTTCCAGAGGAACGAGTTCCATTCCATTGTTGGAAATTTTATCACTTCGAATTGGTGGCTCTTCGAATGTTGTTAGTCTTTCTGTCTGAACTTCCTGTATGGTAGCAAGAGGAGAGAGTCGACTACCCAGGAGCCCACGGGGCCTACTATTCAGTATCGGCCACATAGTATGGTTTAATCAGATCAATAGACTAATCTCTCTTTATTTTATTTTTTTTGCCGTCAAAAGGCAGAAGTACTGTTCTTGTTCCTTCGACAGCCAGGACAGGTACAGGCTTTCTGTAGGATGGCCCAAATTCTTCTTTGTCCTTGATGTTTTTTCTCTGACCAAATCCCCGACTTTTGGGATCCAGACAGGTCTTGCCGTGACTGATTTGACTTCCCCAGTGGCGGTCCATTTTACTTGCATGTTGCTTAGTAGTGCTCTGGATTCATTCAGATCCTATAAAACAGCCACATTCTTGTCCCAAAAAGGACCTCATAAGGATAAATCCTTCCCCCCCCCCCCGACGACATCTTGGCAGATTAAGGGCTCGCTGTTCTTCATATAAGTGATTAACCCAACCACCACCCGAACCTAATACTCTAGTTGTTAAAGATTGTTTTAAATCCCGGTTTTTCCTCTCTTCGACCGAATTTCCCTCTGGATGGTACAGAGAGGAGTACCACAATGCTACACCCAAACCTTCCATGGCTTCCTTGTAAGCCGTAGAGCTAAACGCAGGGCCACGGTCAGAATGTAATGTGCCAACTGCGTATCTCCCTTTTATAACAGTTCGAGTGACAGCCAAGCGCTGAAGCCATACCCATAGGAATCTAGATCATGAATCAACTGCCACCATGATATACTTGTAAGTCCCATCTGATTGTAGGGGGCGGCAGTGGTCCAAATAGACACACATGAGTGGTGTGTCTGATATTAGTAACGGTGTCTGTGCTGGACGCCCTACAGTGGAACCCTTCATCTGCTGGCAGATTTAGCTATTCTTCTTCTGTTCTGTTAAACCAGGCCATCAATAGCGTTGTCTCAGTAAAGAAACTGTCGCTATAATCCCTGCTTGTGCAGAACCTAGACCCTTGTGTGCAGCTAGAATTAAGTCTAATCTGCGATCCATGTTTGGTATTACTCTATCCCCCCCATTCATGGAATTTGAACATATGGAATGTTGTTTGCATCTAACTTGTAGGAGTACTTGAGTGGAAACCTTTAGGTAAGGCTGGGCTGTTTTTGCATGAAGCAATGACAGCTACCATTATCTGTCCGTCTATTCTCGTTTTTGAACAAGTGATCGCAGCTATGGCAGCAGTAGGTCTGCCCCCATCGGCCAATGAATTCCCTTCAACGTGAACGCCATCACGTTGATGACTCAGCGTGGGTATCACGTAAGCTCTTGGTCGTTCGTTTTTCAACTCACCTACCTGTTTCCATAGCCCTTTATGCTTAATTGTGCCACCTTTTGAGACTTTAAACCCATTCTGACCCCTGTAGTGGAGATATTCATTGTATGACTGGACACAGTAAAATTAATCACACACTATGAGTGGGAAATTCTCGATCCATATTTATCAGTGCCAGTAATGGGGCTTTTAATTCTGCCGGCTGAGCCGTGCAGTCTCCTAGAGACTGTCTTCGTGTCGCTGGTCTGGGACTTGCCATCCCGCATCCGACCTTTTACAATTGTACAAGCGGCGTGGTATTGTTGTTTACTTCCTATGGCCAGCTGAGCAGATCCGTCAGTGTAAATGATATATTCATACTGATCCAGAGGCATTATTACATTTGGTAGAGCATATTCTTGTTCATATTGCAGGAATGCTTGTGTTTTTAACCTTGGGTGTTATCTGCATTCTACATCTGTAGGAGTAAGAGAATTAGCCCATTGTATCCATCTTGAATGTAAGGCTTTAGCATTAGGAACGTTTGCCTTTGTAACAGCCTTTAAGGCTGGTACTGGAGTTATTGCTATTCGTTTCCCCTGAGCCAGTGCTCTTTCTCACTACAGTTTGTATTGCTGTCAGGATTTCTCTGTAGAAGCAAAGCGCATTTCTGCATTTGTGTACAAATGTGATTTGTAAGCTAAGGGTACTGTTTCTCCTTCATTGAAGGTTAGGTAAGTGTACCCGGATTGACCCGCTATAACGCGATTACTAGATTGCGTACGTTTATGCGTGTCTGCAAGTGTTTTGAAGCTATCATGACAGCTTGTAGGGAACAAAAGATATGTGTGTTCCTGTGTCCAATGCTTAACTGAAAAATTAGGTCTTATTAAGTCGTAGAAAGATGTTACTCTTTCTGCGTAATCCAAAATGTATGTTCTGCCAAAATTAAAAAATCCCAATATGGATTGTGAGTTTTTCAAAGATTTAGGAGGTTGGAGCAGCACACACTTTTCTAAAAAGTTAGCTGCCAGGCTTTTTCCTTAACTTGATAACTTGTATACCAGAAATAAGATATTGAGGTGGGCTATTTTTGATTTTTTTTAAATTTGAATGTGTAGCCCTCAAAGGCAAACCCCAAAGTTATGGTGCTCACCCTGGTAAAGTGATGCTGTAAATCATCATCCGTCAAATATCATCTACATAGGACAATGCCTCTTCATCCAAATTCTGAAGTACTTCTGTTACCGTAGCGCTGAACAACCCGGGGCTATTCTTATACCCTTGAGTGAGTCAACTAAACTTATTCTGAGAGCCTAGCGTGGAAAATGTGGTTAGATACCTGCTTTCAGGCGCTATATTTTGGCAGAAGAATCCATTTGAGACATTTAGTGTTTTGTATTTTTTTCTGCACAATATTATTCATTAATGTGGCACTGTGTGTATTCTTTACTGCAAAACTAGACGAAATGAATTATTGGGTTTCATTACGGGAAACAAAGGATTGTTCATTGCAGAGGTGCAAGGTTCTATTACACCCTGGTATTCAAGTTGATCTAAGATCTCCTTGACCTGTTTTTTCACATCTTGTTTTATTACATTGGCGTATTGCCACTGTTGCTGCCTCCCCTTTTATATTTGCTAATATTATAGCTAATACCTGGGCATCCTAATGATTTCATCCCTGTATTTGTCTTAATAAGTCTGGTATTACGGCTAATGACAGGATACCATGAGTTCCTGTATATATGGCAGCAAAACTGTACCCCAAGTGGTACAATCCTCTATTTGGGGAGCTATCACCATTGGCAAGCAGATTGTTAGCAGTCTGTTTTTCTTGAGGGCTTGTGTGTAGAAATATTGCCTCTTGCTGTGTTATTTTCTGAGCTATCCAGAATGGCATTTGCTCACGTTTAGTGGGCATTTACCCGTAACTGCGTACAGCGTTTGTGGTGTAATTTTAGTTGTAGAACCCTGAATTTGACCTTTTGTGTAGCTCTTAATGGTGTGAGTATTCACCTCAAGAACCGTCAGGTTTTTGTAAAGTTTTATGATTTCTTTGTGAAGTGGACATATGTCTGCTACTTGCATTGTGTCAATCTCTGGATGTGGTGAATAAACTGCTAGGACAGGCCAAGTGGTTCCATCTCTTCCGAGTCTTACTTAGTCTTTTGTATGGGGAAGGGTGCCTTTTAACCAGTTCATGTGCTCCTGGTAGGTAAGCGAAATTTCACTATCCTCATACGGACAGTATTCATTTGGTGTTTCATCTTCAGTGTAAGAATGAAATGCATTTGATTGTGCATCTGCTTGTGGGAATTTAACCCATGAATAGAATACCTCTGTTCTTTGACTCGTGAGACTCAATCACAAAGGTTACTGTCCCACCCCTAGCTGTGACTCCAAAGTCTGTTAGCTTTTGAGTAAGGGCATTTCTAACATTTTCTGAAATGTTTATTTCCCCTTCCATTTCTTCTTTCCTGACTACAACCGGCTGTGCTCGCCCAGCGGTGTTTTCGTCAGCCATTTGTTTGACAAAAGTTTCAAGGAAACTGAGATGAGGTTTTATGCACAATAGGAACTGTTTGTCCTTCAAGCTTGATAAACCTACAGCGAATAAATAGGAATTGTGCCTACTCAGCTATGGCGGATTGTTCCCTTCCCACTCCAGGCGTCTCTGGGGAAATTTGAGTAGGGGTCTCTGAGAAAAGCACAACTGAACTACTAAGATTTGACTGTTAAATAAGTACCAAACCAACGTTGGGCGCCATGTCATGTAGTTCCTATAAACCTATAAGACCTGCACGTTTAGACAATATACACTATAGGATTGGTGTCAGACTGATTCTAGACACCCCTACCATGTATGCTAGCCTGTATACCAGCTAGCTCACAGTGCAACTAGAAACCTCTCTTACCAAGGAGAGAATAGTTCTTGGCAGCTATAGAACATGACAACCCTGTCCCATCAGGGATCATTGAAACCGTGTACCACTTTTTGCTCAATCACTCGTCCTCACTGCGTCTCAGAGATGCACAGAATAAACGGTGAGGATGTTTTTCAATAAGCAGTTACTGAACCAGCGTCATTCTAATGTAAAATTGGTGTGGTGAAACAACCAATAGACAGTAACAGATATAAATGATTATAACAGAGTTTAAGGATGGTAGATTTCTACCATTGTGCTAAAACAATGGATACAGGCAAGTATTATAAAATAAATAACAGTAAAAAAATGTTTACTCCTACCATGCGACCCTAACTAGATGTACCCAAGTGTACCTAGCATGTATGTGGGTGTAGAACCAAGAATCCCTCTAGGATAAAGTCAACTCATTACCAGAAGTGAGAGACTGTGAGACCCCGTCTTGTTCTCGAGTTGGACACCCCCGCAAGGGAAGCCAGACCACTTCAAGCTGGAGTGTCTTCGTGCAAGAGCCTTAGCGTCTCGTGTCAGTGTGTCAGCATGGAAGTCCTTTTCTCCTCTCTCTATCTCAGCAAGAGATGATGTATATATACCCCTTGCGGATATACCTTTCTGTATCATGTTTGATTGAGATGACGGAAGGAATGACCCTTATGCACAGTTATTATGCAGGAGATGGTAGGCCTGCTGTCCTGCTGGGATTCCAAGAATCCTCATGTATGATTTGAGGCTTAAGCTTTTCGGAACAAGCCCCATGTCATCTTTGGACATCACCATAACTAGGTTGACGTCGTCGGAGTACTTAGACGCCGCCCTCGCGCGCTGACGTCAGTTCTTCTTTTTTCCGCGCCAGTACACGCTGATCCGGGAAGAGCATACCCTTTTAGTCACTTTTTGACTAAACTTTTTGAACTTTTTTGGTTCCCATTTCGAGTCGACCTCGACTCCTGGTGCCGGTAGGGATGCCTGGATTCAAGCCGTGCGATGCCTGTCACCGCCTTATGTCGGTCACGGATCACCACCGCCGGTGTCTCTACTGCCTTGGGGCCGACCATGATGCTGAGTCGTGCCTCGACTGCCGGGCCTTGACCTCGAAGGCTAGGCGGGAGCGGTCCCGCAAGCTGCTCGAGATCCGGCAGTCGGCTCCGCGCCACTCAAGGTCCCGGTCGAGGAGGAGGTCGAGGGACCAGTCGCAGAGCCGTAGCCATCACCGCTCGGCACAGTAAGAAGTCGAAATCGCTCTTCTGACTCCCCTCGCCGGTCGCGCGACTGGTCTGAGGGTCCGCGTGGATCCGTCGGAGTCTCGTCCGGCCCCATACCCTCTGGTTCCTGGGTCTGATGCGACTCCGGCGGAGATCCGAGGCTTCCTCGTGGCCATGAGGAGTCTGGCTCCGCCGTCGAAGCCTGCCGGCGCGCCTTCGGGCCCCACAGGCCCGACTGGGGGGCCTAGCGAGCCGATTGCTCTGGCCCCGGCGCTGTCGTCGACTTAGGTCCCGACGCCGCAGCCCCCGTGGGATCCAGGCCTGGATCCTGGTCGACGCTGGTCGACCCTACGACCCCTCTGCTGGCGCCGACCCCTTTGGTGCAGCCCCCGGCGCAGTCTTCGGACGACATCGTCCCCAGGTTTAGTCCCGGTCCGGGCCTGGCGTCGGAGTGGCGCCGCCCGGCGCCGATGGATGACGGATTCATCTACTGCCCGGCTCCGACCTTTCCACCTGTCTACCAGGAGTCGGATGACGGGGACGACTGGGAGGGGTCTGAGGACCCTCTGGCACAGCAGTGCCAGTTATCTCAGGACTGGGCAGAAGAGCTGGGGGATGACAGTGGTCTTGACGCCTCCACGGACACTGACTTCATCTCTCCTCCTTCCGTGGCTACGGAGGAGGGTGCTACCTATTCTGTGGTGCTGCGCAGGGCTGCCGAAGCCCTTCGGCTGGAGCTCCCTGCAGTGGCCGTGAGGACTATCCTCCTTACTGAAGTGCTTCAACCGCCAGTGAGCTCCTCGGAGCCTCTGCAACAGTTCAATGAAGCACTGAAGGACGTTCTGATGGGCACCTGTGGACCGCCCCGCACCGGGCGACCCCAGCTTTCTGTCGGTGCACCCCACGCCTGAGAGCCTGGATATTTAGGCCTCTACCTCCCAGACCGCCTTCCCGTCCGCTCCACTGGATCGGGAATCCAAAAGGTTGGAACAGTTTGGGAAGAAACTGTTCGCCTCTCTTGGTTTGGGGTTGCGGTCTATCAACACCTCGTGCCTTTTGGACCGTTACACCCACTCCTTGTGGGATACGGTGGCGGACGTGCTGCCCCAGTGTCTGGAGGAGGCCCGGTCACGGCTCGGCCAGGCTCTTGCCGAGGGGCGGGATGCAGCACGGTACTTGATACGATGTGGGCTTGACACAACAGACTCGCTAGGCAGGGCAATTGCGATCACGATGGCGATTCGTCGCCACGCCTGGCTGAGATCCCCGAATTTCTCCGGGGATGTCCAGAGCACCCTCATGGAAATGCCCTTCGATGGCCGTCGCCTCTTTGGCGACAAAGCGGATAGTGTGCTGGAGCGCTTTAAGAACTCCAGGGCTACGGCCAAGTACTTGGGCCTCTCGGCCCAGCGCCTGCAAACTTCTGCTTTTCGCCCCTTTCGTGGCCAAGAAAGGGGCGCCCCCACACGTCCGTCTAGCCGTGGAACCAGCCTCAACGCGGTCGCGGAACGTGGATTCCGCCGCGGTGGAGCAGGGGGACAGAGTGCCGGTCAAGCCACATCTGCCCCAGCAGCATCCGCCTCAAAGCCCTCCTAGTCTGAGCTTTCGGGCCCATTCCACGCCAGTGGGAGGCTGAGTTCGCCATCACCTGCTCCACTGGCGTACCATCACATTGGACAGGTGGGTGCTGCAAATTGTCCGAAGGGGCTACTCCCTCCCCTTTGAGGCGACCCCTCCAGCCATGCCACCGCAGTACCACCGCATGTCGGGCGATCACTTGCAACTTCTGCAGGAGGAAGTTACTGCCCTCTTGGCCAAGGGGGCCATCAAGCGTGTTCCTGGCCCAGAAGTAGGGTGGGGTTGTTATTCCCACTACTTTCTGGTTCCCAAGAAGGGCAAAGGGGGCCTACGCCCTATCTTGGACCTCAGGATTGTCAACGCCTTCCTCCGGAAGGAGAAGTTCAAGATGCTCACCTTAGCTCAGGTTCTGGCTGCCCTAGACCCTGGAGACTGGATGGTAGCGTTGGACTTGCAGGACGCTTATTTCCACATCCCCGTCCTACCGGCCCACCGGCATTACCTGTGGTTCACGGTGGGCCACGAGTACTTTCAGCTTACCGTGCTCCCCTTCGGCCTCACCAGTGCCCCTCTGGTGTTCACGAAAGTGATGGTGGTGGACGCAGCTCATCTGCGCATATTAGGGGTTCCAATCTTCCCCTATCCCGATGACTGGCTGTTGAAGGCGGGCTCGCCCCAGGCCGTCGTCTCCCACCTCCAGACTACGGCCGACCTCCTGCATTTGCTGGGGTTCTCAATCAACGTGCCGAAGTCGCATCTGAGTCCCTCCCAGAAGCTCCTTTTCATCGGAGCGGTTCTGGACTCTGCACGGTTCCGGGTCTATTCTCCGGAACAGCGGGTTCGGGATATTCAGGCTCTGATTCCGATCTTTCAGCCTTTATCCCGGGTTTCGGTCAGGATTGTACTGCGGCTACTGGATCTGATGGCCTCCTGCATCCTGCTGGTACATCACGCCAGGTGGCGAATGCGGGCTCTGCAGTGGGACCTGAAGTTCCAGTGGGCCCAGCATCGGGGCAACCTGTCTGACCACATCTTGATCTCAGAGGGCACTGCAAGACAGTTGCAGTGGTGGCTCACGGACCGCGATTGGGTCAGTGGCAGATCCCTCTCCCTACCCCAACCGGAGCACGTAGTGGTGATGGATGCGTCCCTCCTGGGATGGGGGGCCCACATGGGAGAAGCGGAGATCAGGGGCCTCTGGTCTCCGGCGGTGTCCCGGCTCCATATCAACCTATAGGAGCTGCGGCCGATCCGGCTTGCACTGAAGGCATTCCTTCCCTCTGTTCGGGGAAGTGTAGTGCAGATGTTCACGGACAACACCACCGCCATGTGGTATTGCAACAAACAGGGCGGGGTGGGGTCGTGGACCCTTTGTCAGGAGGCTCTGCGCCTCTGGACATGGCTGGAATATCAGAGCATCACCGTGGTGGTGCAACACCTGACAGGCTCTCTGAACGCCAGGGCGGACGAACTCAGCCGCCGGTGCATGATGGATCACGAATGGCGTCTGAAGTCGGACGTGGCGCAAGGCCTCTTTCGGCAGTGGGTAGAGCCTTGGTTAGATCTATTCGCTACCGAAGAGAACGTGCAATGTCATCAGTTCTGCGTGTTGGAATTTCCAAGACGGCACTCGCTTGGAAATGCTTTTCATCGCGAGTGGAGTTGCGGTCTGTTGTACGCCTTTCCGCCTATACCACTTCTGCCCAGAGTGCTGAAGAAGATCAGGTGCGTCCAGGCCTAAGTCATCCTTGTGGCTCCGGATTGGGCACGAAGATACTGGTATCCCAAGCTACTCAGTCTATCGCTCGATCCCCTGGTTTGACTGCCTCTTCAGGAGGACCTTCTGTCGCAGCAACAGGGGACGGTCCTCCACCCGAACCTGTCCAGCCTCCACGCGTGGAGATTGAGCGGCGACAGTTGATGACATTTGACTTGCCTCCTGAAGTCTGTGATGTCATTCTGGCAGCCAGGCGTCCCTCCACTAAAACGGTATACGCCTGCAGGTGGAACAAATTTGTGGCATGGTGCATAGCAAAGGCTATGGATCCCCTTTCCGCCCCTCTTTCTGAGGTTCTCCTCTTTCTTCTTTCCCTGGCCCAGCAGGGCTCTGCTCTGGGCACCCTCAAGGGATATCTTTCAGCTATTTCTACTTTCTTACGGCTTCCTGATCAGCCTTCTCTTTTTAAATCCCCTGTTGGTGCTCAATTCTTTAAAGGCATTACTCATATGTTTTCTCCTGTCCCTTTCGTAATGCCTCAGTGGAATTTGAACCTGGTGTTAACTTTTCTGATGTGCGCTCCCTTTGAGCCACTTCATAATTGTCCTCTTCATCTTCTCACTTTTAAGACTGCTTTCCTGGTTGCTATCACCTCTGCTAGATGGGTGAGTGAGCTCCAGGCTCTATCTTCTAAGTCTCCTTTCCTTTCTGTCCATCCGGACAAGGTTGTTATCAGGACTCGCCCTTCCTTTCTCCCTAAGGTGATAACTGCCTTTCACATCGGCCAGTCTGTTACACTGCCCACCTTCTTTCTGCCTCCGCATCCCTCGAAAGAGGAAGAGAGGCTCCACCGTCTGGACCCAAAACGAGCGCTGTCCTTCTATCTGGACCGCACGAAACAGTTCCGCGTGGACGACCAACTCTTTGTTGGCTACGTGGGTGCTAAGAAGGGGCGAGCGGTGCACAAGCGAACCATCTCTCGGTGGGTCGTTTTGTGCTTAAGGCCTGTTATTCCTTAGCTAAGAAGGAACCTCCTGTGGGGCGGAGGGCCCTTTCCACTCGGGCCACAGCGGCGACCACTGCCCTGGAACGGGGAGTCCCTTTGCAGGACATTTGTCAGGCAGCAACGTGGGCCGCGCTGCACACGTTTGCCAAGCATTACTGCCTGGACAGCCAAGTTCGGAGAGACTGCTTCTTTGGCTGTTCCGTTCTCCAGGACTTTCTGGTGTGATATTGGTCCGCAGACCCACCACCGGGGTTGGTATTGCTGGGGTATCTATTCTAAGGTAAGGAATCTAACTAACGTGTTTCTTTCAGATGAACAAGTTACTTACCTTCGATAACGATATATCTGTAATTAGATTCTTTACCGCCCCACCCATCCTCCCCGTTCTGCGAACTGATATCTAGGGTTAAGGTCATCCCTTTCAGTGCCCTAGATTCATGGCACCAGTGTCGGTCTCTTGCATGGCTCTGCGTTCCTGGCGCAGAAAGCTATGTACAAGAACTGACGTCAGTGCGCGAGGGCGGCGTCTAAGTACTCCGACGTCATCCCGGCGGCACGACGACGACGACGGACGCGGAGCTGCAGACGACGCCTAGCAACAAGCAAGGGTATTGCTGACGAAAAATCTTTCCGGGTTCCAGCCTGACGCCTGGGGATATTCTAAGGTAAGAAATCTAACTAACTAATGTTTCTTACAGATGTATCGTTACCGAAGGTAAGTAACTTGTTCGTTTAGTTGGCACCAAAAATACAAATTACTGCTTACAATAAAAGTGAATGTGTACTGTTATCACAATATCCAAACCAATATTTAATTTTAATTTTCGAACATGAAATTCAGTTAAATCCAGTACTGTTTACATTCACTTTTGACGTTGATTATTCTTTTTTGATGCAATGGCTATCCTTCTAATGGAATTTGAACTGCGTTCTTTTTTCGATGTATCTCTTTGTATTGTATTGTATTGAAATGAATGTTTCATAGAGGGAAAGCAAAGAACTACTTGTATATTGATGACGGGTTTGGGACATGTTATAAGATCCTGCACATCCAGAGGGTTTTTTTCTTGGTATTTTTCATATTTCACACATATACAAGCGTATTACTTTATATTTTAAATGTTTTTGGCACAGCAGATTGTCATTTGCAGAATCGCTCGAATTCAGTCCAGTACCCTACTCAGTTTAGAACCTTGATTCTCTGGTCTCAGAGTGGGCAGTTCTGCCTCTAGACCACATCTCCTCCCCTTTAACCTGACGATAATGATGCTCTGAAAATATTTAGAAAACTGTGACAATTTTTGGTTGGTGTTTGGAAGTCTATTATCTTTGATACTGATTTAATAAGTGAGCACTAGAAAAATGACAAGTACAATGTATAAAATACCATTCAAATCCTTACTACCTCCTCACTCGATCAACAGTTTTGGCCCTGTTGCCTTCTGACATCAGGTAGAGTAAATCAGTTACATTTGGTCCTCTGAGAACCTGCTATCCAACAATCATTGCCCATATATGGATATGTGGCTTATTATTAATAAATGCATCCTTATTATGCTCGCCTCTACACAAAATAGAATCAACAAGCAAAATGAGCAAGGTACATTCTTTCAAAAATATAGAAAATGTCCACCACTGATTAATATCTGGATGGTAAGCATCTGCCATCCGCACGCAATCTGCAGATGAACTATCAAGAAAGATAAAAATTATTATGATCAATGATCACCAATATAATTACTTGAATGCCATAAGCATAATGAATACTCCTAATGATGATATTCTGTTAAACACTGTCTCACAAAAGGCCTGAGACTAGGCACACTACAAACTATGGATATGTTCAGTTGTTAGTGAATGACAATGAGTACACTGTCACCTAAGAAACCGAAAGAATCCAATATAGTGAAGCTATTAAAATTTGGACATTGCTGTAACCAGATGAGACAAAAATTTGGACAATGCTGTAACTCAATGTGACTCAGAGAGAGAGTCTTGAAAGAGATCTCCATCAATATCAGTAACTAACCTATCTGACCTTTTCCTGGCCTCCTGTGATACCAGATAATGCAGATGGTTAGGATGAATATCTGTCATTTTTCAACGATGCGTGTTATAAAAATGCCAGATTGGAATTAAGCCAGGGAGAATCATTTGAAATCATAAATTTATCAGGGAGTGCCGAATTCTTTCATAAATGGATGGATGAATCTGTGCAATCTCAAAAACGTTAGTTATGTGCAGATATTGCACTATGCATGACATAAGTCAAGCAAGCCCTTAAACCTAACATGTCTAGTTAGGATGGTGTTTGAGGTTAGAATAACTAAATCAGAAAATGGGCTAGAGTTAATTTCAATAAACAGTCACAAAGGAATGGATTTCATAGATATATTTTATAAGTTTGACAAGTTCCTTCCCCAAAGCTACCATGTAATGAACCTGGAAGTTGGAAGTGCCCATACTCCTTTCACAATGCAAAAGTGTCACATCACGCTCTTACACTTCTTGAAGTCCCCAATTAAAGGATGATATTGCCACATCTAATCAGTTAAAAAAAAATATGGCTGTTTATAGACTGGAAGAGCCCTAAAGAGACCAGATTTGGAGCAAAAGCATCATCTTGATTAAATTTCACTGATCCACTAATATCAGCAGTAGATGTTTCCGTTTTGTTAAAGGGCAACTGCTATTGCTTTCTATCTCTCACTGATCTTGTAACCATAGTCTCTTGTTTTCTCATTGGGCACCCTCTTGCTTTTTTGGGCAGGAGCAGACTAAATTACCTGGAAAAGTACAATCAATTAGTTTTTAAATTTAAATATATACCAAATCTTGTATCAACAAAAATATATCCTATATTCCTGTTCCTAAAGGTCTGCTGAAGTAAAGCTTCAATTGTATATGATACTTCGTTTGGTGCCAAGTGCTCTACTAGCAATAAATATGAACCACTGAACTACCAAAACTAAAGTGATATTTGTGATTATTTGTCTCTTTGCCTTAATTATGGGTCTTTCAGCTTCTGTTATTCTGAAGTAAATGTCTAAAGCCCATCTGTCTAGGATATTCAAATGTCTTAGCTTAATACAATAGAGGGATGCTTTCTTGTTTGTATTCACATCCTTTTTGTGGTCCATAAGGATGTATAAACAAAGTTCCGATTAATGATAAAGACGATTTTGCAATCATAGTTAGTGGAAATCAAACTCTGGCCCTTTAAAGATTTCAGCACTACATTCAGTCCCATACAGAGCGTGTCTATCAGTGACAACCTGTGAAACCTGCCTAACATAGCATTAGAAAATAAAAAAGCCTCTCTTTCAACTAGATCATTGTGGACAATGCATACATATGGTGAAAACTCAGCTCTGCTCTGGTAAATGCAAGATATATAATTGCCCTGCTGCTTTCTGTACAACCTTTTCCTCTTTAGACAGTTGAGGGGATTACCCCTCACCGAGGGAATGTCTTCTTGTATCGTCTTTTTCTTGTAATATTCTGACATGACCTTTCTAGTATGGTGAACGGTCATTTTGTTCTTCCTGCTGGACAGGCTCAGAAGTCTTAGCATATCAGGGGATTGAAAAATATTTGCAAGTGCTCATAGAAGTACTTATAGGTGAAATGTTGGAGTTTGATGAAACTGAAGTATTAGTATTAAACAATCAAAGTAGAATAAGCAACTGTGCCTCTTCCTGCTTTTGTAATATGCTGTTGCAATGAGTCAGTACACTTTGACAAGCATGCCCTGTTATTTGTCTAGCATTGATTCCTATAGTCCTATGTAGGCTGTGGGGTTTTAGGTTTAAACCTACAATAACTGATAAAACCCCACTGAAAGAGGACTAGCCCTCACCAGTGTAAACATATAAACACTGAAACACCTGCACAACCAAATACTAAATGCCATTCAAAGAAAGGAAAAAGACAGTGTAAGAATAATTTTTTTTCTTCCTGAAGGGGCCAATACAATGTAACGTTGTTATACAAGCTGCAGTAAGAAAGACTGGGCGAACATTATTCTGCTTAAGTTTTGTTGTTTAGGGATGCCACTAAAATATTGTTTTTTCCTTTTTGCTTTTTTCAGTTTTTAGGTCTTTGGTCTAAAGATGCAAGGTTTAGAAGCATGTTTTAGGTATTTTGGCTGCGTTTGATTCTTTCACTGATAGGTAAAATGGCTGATTTCATAACAATCTTTCCTAATATGTGTCATTACATTTACCCACAGAGAATGGGTAAAAACCCTTAATACATCAGCCCACAGTTTCTAGTGGGTCAGTATTGATAGTTAGTGAATTGCCAACACCTCAGGCTTCATAAAAATTCAATGCAATGTATAGTGACAAGTATATGTATAAAGAGTGCTATCACCAAGCATCTGGGATAGTGGTGAAAACATGGCACCAGACTTTTGAAAAACATGGACTGCAGTGTCATTTGGAATGCTCTGCAACAGAGGTTCTTTCCAAGTTCAACAAAAATTGGAGTGATATTTTTTGTATTTGAAGTGATTCAGCTACGTATATGAAAAAGTTGTGTGATGACCGGTCAAAATTGATACCGAGCTGAAGTGATTCTCTGTAGGAGATCCTTGCCACTTGTTAGATGGTATGCTGAAAGCATCTTTGCAATCTTCAGAGTTAATGAGGGATGCTATTGACTTTTTAGTCCTTTCTGGTGCACTGTTTTCTTATGCACAGGAACTAAAACGCAAATGTTTATAACTTTGTGCTTTGTGTGACATCAAAGAAAGTGTCATCCCAACTGTGTCCCTTAGCTGATGGTTCTCGGTCCAAGGGGCTATGACTGCAATATTATCCATGTGGCAACCGTTTACAGAATTTTTGCTGAGTGATTATGCCAAAGGCAAGAAATGTGAGGATCTTTGGTCATTTATGACCGCTTCAATAACTCTGAGGGCATATGCACCCAGCTCAATGCAAATGTTGCAAAACTTGCCCTGAGAAACTCCATCTTCAAGTGCACCAGTATTGGAATGGAAAGCTATGTCAGAGGCCAGAGTTAACAAATTGTGTACTGGCTGTTTTGGTGTTGCCCGTCTCCAGTGCCAATGTTCAGAGGGCTTTTTCACAGAAGTTTACATGGGAAGGAAAGAGCGAGCACACATGACCAAAGACTCACTGAAGAAATACTGTATCTATTTGGACCTCATATACACTATACGTACACTGTCTATATTCCATGTTTTATCAGTGCAGAGAGCAAGAAATAATAATAAAAGTAACACATTCCATAAACATCGGAAAAGCACTTTTCCTGTTTTTAGTGGCGCGAAAATGTGTAACCACTGATGACTGTTTTTTTAAGGTATTGAAATCACTTGAAATGACTGAAAAAACCCCACCAGAATTTACCAAAAATAGAATCTGAAAACAGGAAAGCCTAGTCATATGCTTGACTCTTACCCTATCGTCATGCTGGGAATCCCCTTAAACTTTAAGCAGCAGTAAACCGTGTTAAAAAGTCCATAGGCCTCACCAACAGTATTCGTTTAGCAACACTTCAACCTCATTCTAAACAACTCAAACTTAAGCCAATGAGGTGGTGGTGCTCAGCTCCCCTACTCAACCTAGAGGCCACAATAGCTCCGATTTGTATTACACATTGTGCATGATCGAGTCCCCAGGAAGAGCTTTGCTTTAACCTCTATGTGGCCTTATTGCGAGAAGTTCCTGATCTACCCTTGACTTAAACCAGCTCTATCTTTAGCTTTCAGACCACTCACCACTGTAAGTTGTTTTTAGGGTAAACTCGTGGGAAAACTTGACTTTCTGGTTCAGAAAGTAATTTTGCTCTGTCACAAACTGTCCTCATGGCTGGCAGAGAAAAAAAAATGTAACTTCTAATTCTGCTGTCTGTGGTCAGAAGAAGCTCTAAACATGAACAATGTATTTACGTAACGTGTAATTGTAAAGGGCACGTTCACCCAAGGGTATCTTGGCACTGAATAACAATGTTTATTGTTACCCAACAAAATGGTATTTATTTTATCGATCTCTGAAGGATAAATGGCTCAGTGGACCTGCTGGGATTTGAACCTGAGACCATGAGGTCGAACAAAGGCCCATCTAGTGGAAGCATAAGCTCATTAAGCTACCAGAACCGGTTATGCCCTGTCTGAGGATGAAACGTGTGAAAAGTGTGCTTCTAAGCACTTTTCCGCTTGTCGGACAAAATTAAACATGGAGTTTCTAGAGTTGTACTTACTACCTAAAGCGCCTGCAGCAACCTCCTCAAAGCATGAGACTGGAGTTTCCTCAGAAAAACCCTCTATCAAGGATGAACATCAACCTGCACAAACATTTCTGTGATAACCCAGCTTCCCTGAATCCCTGACATTACAAGTCCTTGTAGATGCCTCGACCACCAAGCACTCATTGATGATGACAGCCCTGGCAGTTACGAATCCATTGTTGATGACAACTCTCTCCTCTCTTGTTGTCGATGACCCCATTGGTGAAGAGCAAGCCTACCATTTCTCCATCAATGCAAAGTCTAGAACTGGTGCTGTCTACCTTGCTGATGACCGCCTCATCGATGGTAAAAAAAATATTTGTTCTAGTCCGCTTTTCACCAATGAAAGTAATGGCAGGTTTGTTCGCCCAGATTATGCAATCTGAGATAGAATCTGATGTTAGAACATCACTTTAGAGACTGTTCTGCATGTTTGCTTGTAGATGTACGTTACTTACCCTGTTTTGACGAGGACACTTTGGAGAAGGAACAAGGCTACCAAGTATAATATAAGGCTGTCAGCCACAAATCTTTGCAGCTAACAAGTCCCATCCATTATATGGACCACGTTGTTACTACAAAAAGACAGAAGTGATGCATGAACCCATTGCGTACATGTTGACATTGCAACAGATGGTGGACGCTTTTCAAAAGTTGCTTCCCCAACAATCAATGAACAGCCACTCATCCCAATGGCTGCTCCATCCGTGCCTCCTCCACTACCTGTGATGTGAGAGACTCCCCCAGGAATAACTCCCTGTCTTTAGTCCAGCCAATCCCAAAGGACCTAAGGGAGCAAGATTTATCAGAATCCGACCAGTTCTCAGATGGCAGAAGAGGGTGAGCGCCTACAAGGAAACCATGAAAGCAATGCAAAATAGGACGATTACATCTTGCCCAAGGAAGGAGAAAAACTTCCTGTTCAACCATATTCCTGTCTGGGCAACAGACTGCTTTCATGCCTTGCTGGAAAGGGTGAAGAAAAGATGAAATCTCAAGACGGCTTCGGTGGAACAACAGTCCCTTTATGATTTTAAGGGGCAGTCATACAAATCAACAAATTTGGTTCCTATACTACACTTTGTATGATTGGATGGACTAAAACTGATAAAAAAGGTTAACTACAGTTTCAGCAGTGGTACCACTTTTGTAGTAGTAGTAGTAAGGGGCCCCAGATTCAGCTTGAGCCCGTCTTAAAGTTTGCATGCAGTCAGACCCCCTAATTGTGTCAGTGGCTCAATGTAGGTAAAAGTACCCTATCATATTAGTGCCAGCACCTCATTGCAGCAACACCTGGCAGATGGACAGTTTGGACTGTAGGGGTAGTTCTAGCAACCTCCATCAAAGCTGCAAATGTCTTAGGAATTGTGGGCCGTTATGACCGTTGGATGCGACATGGCATCTCGCCATTGATTGACCTCATCCCTGAGGACAAGAGGGATGCCGCCAAAGCAATAATCATAATGGCGTAAATACCTCCGCAGCCATTATAGACTCAGCAATGGATGTGTCCAACGTGGGCTTCCACCACCTGGCAGGAGCAGCCATTCCAAGAACATAGCGATGGCTAAGAGCCAGAGTATTTTTTCCTGAACTTCAAGCCACGATGTTGGACTTATTCACTGATAGGCGTATATTGTTTGGGAAGCACATAGATGATACCCTGCAAAACATCAATACAGAGATGGCCACTATGAAGTCCCTTGGGTTTTTACAATATAAACAACCTGGTTCGAATTTGTGTGGCTCAAGAAGGTCTCTGGCTTACTGGGGAAGTTACAGCCAATATTGAGATAAATTACAGTCTTATTATCCCATCAGACAAAACAAGTATGAGCAGAGCTACACATCCAAGAGAAGCCAGTGTCCAGTGTATGACAGCTTGTTGGATCTGGCCCTCGTTTCAGGCAGCCCCAAACATTTTGCCTTTATCTTCCTGCTTTCTGAACTTGTTTTTGTTGGCTTTTAGGACTCTTAACACTGGTTGGCAGTGGTAAATTGCTTGTACTCTCTCCTTTAAACATGGAAAATTGGCGTACACCCAATTGACCCATTTAATTTGCTTGTACGTCCCTAGTAAAGTGATGCTGAAGGTACCCAGAGCCTGTAAATTAAATGCAACTAGTGGACCTGCAGCACTAATTGTGCCACCCACTTAAATAGCCTTTTAAACATGTGTTGGGTCTGCATTGCAGCCTGTGCATTCAGTTTTATACTGCCATTTAGACGTGGCAAAATAAATCTATCCGGGGACGCGGAGTGGCATGATTCAGAGACGCTGACCCTTGAAGATGGTGTGACTTTAGGGCGGTGTTCCCACTTCGGTCCCGGGTTAAAAGAGTTGCCGATGAGACTCTGATGTGAATGGCAAGTGTGGTTACTCACAACAAACAAGTAAAGCCTAAATAATAATTTCTAAGGTCAAAATTTGACTCTAAACACTTGAAACAACTACAAGGGATCAATGCCCTGAGGAGGCCAGTGACCCATTAGGACAAGTTATTGGCTGAAACATGTTGGTACAAGCAGATAGGGTACAGGAGCTGTAACTCCTCCTTTACACCCAACATTCAATTTTTAAACCTGTCAAGGGGTACCATTAATAAATGAGTATATACGGTACCCTCATAGGCAGTTTAAGTTTGCATTTCTCTATGCATTAGGGATCCCTCACTTTGAGAACCTTTGTTTCTTTCTTGTTCCTTTGCTTTTTTCCAAAAAATCAGCGCTCCAACCTGTGTTGGGTTGCACCAGGGTGTCAACAGCAGCTCTATGATGAAGCATGCAACTACATAGTGGGTGAGGGTAGTCTTAAAAAATCGAATAATTTTATATCTCTTAAATACTTATACGTTTACTTCCTAGTAAGCGCATCTAGTGTATTTATAGACCGTGATTAGTCACCCAGTTGCTGTTTTCATTTAAATCATATTTTCCGTCCCTCTCTTTTGGTGAGTTTATATAAAAAAATCAATCTTTTGCCAGGTCTAAATCTTCCTATTTAATACATATAAGTCCCCCCTAGGGTAGTCCCTAAATAGCTCCTACGGCAGGGTGCATTGTACCTAAAATGTTGGTCAAGTACTTTTAAGTTTTACATGTTTTGGTAATAAAAAACTCTTAAGCTCGTTTTTCACTACTTCAAGGCATACCTCTCCCATAGTATAACATTGGGTTGCCTTATTGCGTTTAATAAGTGATAACTCTTAATTGGGAGTATGTAAGAAAATCATGTTTGGTGTCAGGAATTGTAATTTTAGACCCGCTTTAGTGGTAGTCGGATTTTGTTGCAATTCTGAAAATGCCACTTTCTTGTACTAACCATTTGGTGCCTGAATCCTGTTCCTGGTTAAACATGACTAATCGTTGTTGGCCTTTGTGTATTCCTCCTAGACAGTACCACAATAAATGTTCTGGGTTTTGGCAGGTTTGGACATCCTGGCTTAATGAGGGAGTGGTGATCTACCACACTTATCCTTCGAAGGCACTGGCACAGAACACTAGCCTATTGTGCCCCTAGACAGACTGGAGCCAGGGCAGTGAGGCAGTCCATTCCAAACACCTCTGTAGGGAGAAAATTCCAGAAGCTTTTTTCACTTCAATGTTGTACCGTGTATAAATATTGGGCCTTTAGACCAAACTCTTCAGAGCACTTCTGGACCTCAGAAGGGTTTCTACCCCGCTGCCCTGGTCCAGGACTGCCCAGCTGCTCTGCCACCCTGCGGCACTGTTTCAAGAACGGCTGCTCTTCCTGCAAGAAGGACTGATCTGCTTGCCTGCTGCTTGAGGAAGTAGGACTGGACGTGCACCTTGAACCCAAGACCACCAGAGTGACTCTAAGGGTTCCTACACCCTTGAACCCTGAACCCTGAACCTGGACCTTGCCTACTGAGAGTACTAACCCCTGAAGTGATGCCTCCCCAGTCTGGACCCTTGGAAGTGTGGTTAAAGGTGATTTGCCAGTCCAGCTGTAGTCCCCATCATAACCAACGCAGCACAACACAACTTGATGCAGGATCTCTCGCTGCAAAGCTAATCGTTGCAAGCCTTGCAGCTCATCATCGGAACCCACAGAGCAGTACGCAACTCGACGCAGCACCTCGCATTGCTCCTTGGAGCTGCCACTCCGCGACGCACCACCCCACATCCAGGACATAAGGTACAATTCTCAGTGGGCCTAACCTGGTCCCTGTATCTGACCCTCGCTCTATCGTGGTCAGCCTCAATCAGTCAGTCAGGGTTTGTAAAGAGCGGCTACTCAACTGTGAGGGTCTCAATGTGCTTGGGGGACTGCTGATCCGTCAGAGCGCTGAGGTTCAGTGGAAGAGCCTGGTCTTGAGATCCCTCCTGAATTGGGTCAGCGTTGGTTATTGAAGTGGAGAAGCCGGGTGTTCCAGATCTTGGTGGTGAGTTAGGCAAAGGTAGGAGCCGCCATTAGTAGTGTGTGTAGGGGGGGCTGAACTGCTGGGAGGCGGAAAACGTGCGGAGCCGTAAAGTGGCACTGGAGTGGTGCAGGGCCTCGGGGGATCGCAGGGGCAAGCGTGGCAAAAGGACGTAAGAAGGAAAAGAGGAAAGTGCAAAAAGGATGAATGGGCAGAAAGCCAGAAAAAAGCAGGAAAAAGAGACAGAGTGTAGTCTAGCAGCTGAGCAGTGATGCTCTACCACTAGACCACCAGGGATGAGGGAAGAAAGCAATAAACGCAGAAGCAAGCGGAGAGAAAGGCAGAATTAAGCAGAAAAAGAGATAGAGGGCAGTCCAGCAGCAGAGCAGTGACTCTCTACCTCTTGACCATCGGGGATGAGGCTCAGGCGGGTGCCTGGGGGTAAAGGAGGGCCTCGAACTACTGACCCGAGGGTCAGAAGATCAGCAGCAGGGAGCTCGGGGGCAGGAGCTACTAGGCGGAGCTGCGCAAGGAATGGAGCAGTGCACTGAAAGGTCAGTAGATTGCTTAAATTGGGATCTTGTCCCGGTCCGGCATGACCAGATAACCACAGGTGCTGCTTTGTGTTAGAGAACGAGAGAGAGACCGAGAACGAGAGAGAGACCGAGAACGAGAGAGAGACCGAGAACGAGAGAGAGACCGAGAACGAGAGAGACCGAGAACGAGAGAGACCGAGAACGAGAGAGACCGAGAACGAGAGAGACCGAGAACGAGAGAGACCGAGAACGAGAGAGACCGAGAGAGACCGAGAACCTCTAAGTTAAGCCTGACTGCTTTCTGCAAAACTACAAGAGGGTTCAGCACAGGTTAATATAGGGGGAAGCATCGTGGAGGAGCGCAGTGGCAGACGTATGATGTGAAAGCTCTTGCTTCACCAGATAAATCCTGCTGTCTTCCAGGGCCCAGTCCCTGTCTGCCCACAAGCATTGAGGAACTCCAAAGAGCGGTCATGGTGGGCAGGCAGCATTAAATTGGGGACTGCGATTGCTGCCTGGCTTCCCTGATGAGCTTAGAAGTGAGGTGCCATAGCAAAAGGTCAGCGGAGTCTTGAAAGGCCCTGCAGGGGACTGGTGAGCCAGAAATTCGGGCCCCTGATGTCCAGCCGCAGATGGACTGAGTGTGCGGGGTTGCTCTAGGCCTGACCCCAGAAAAAGGCCCACACATGAGGGCCACATACCGGCAGAGCCTGGTGAAGCGTGTGGAGCGTTGGCCTTCTGTTAGGAACTGCATCTTCGTCTGCGGGCTCCCCTGCCTCCTCCTCATCCCACGCATTATCGGAGCCTGGAATACAGAGTAGGCCCACTATGGTAGGTTCCCTGGCAACATATGTGCTATATTGGTTTGAGGCCTTCCTACTCAATTTGGTGCCTTGCACAACACTTCCGGTGAGGCATCCGGGCTGCCCTCACCGATCCCCAACACACAGAAAAGCCAATGACGCCCAACCGAGCGGGATTTGGAGACACAGGTGCACTGTCAGCGAAAAGGACATGACAGGCAAACCCACACAAAGTACCATGTAGGGAGCTTAAACGGAGGTCTGTCAGGATGGGCAATTCATGGACTAGGCTGCAGCCCCTGCTCAAACAGATTGGGAGGAATTGACTGACCCATTGCACAGCAGTAATACGAAGACCATATTGAAGGCCATATGCAAAATCTGCATTGCCCTGGAGCAGAAAATTGAGGCGAGGCCCTAGCCTCCCTCAACCATTAACCCAGTTTCTCTCACAGACCTTCCAGACCGATAAGGAGCGTCACACAGTTGCGCTCACCAGGCAACCAAAAGATGTTTGGAGCTACTCCTCTACGATCTCCAACTCATCGGATCAGGGGGAGTATTTCCCTTTTTTCCCTCGCACAGGAATCCACAAAATCAGACTGATTATTGAGGCTGATTGGGCACTCCAGACACTCCCTTTGGTTTGTACAGAAGCCACCTGTCTGCCCGCTCAGGAATAAACATCATCCTCACTTGAGCGAGCTACAACAGGAAATTCTGCCTCTTCTCCTAGAAGGAGTAATAGAGAAGGTCCAGAGATCTCAGAGAACCCAGGGTTCCTATTGCAGATTCTTCTTGATAAGAAAGAAAACTGGGCAATGGAGGCCTATTCTAAACCTCTGGTTGCTGAAGAAATTCCTGAAGAAACCGCTATTTTGCATGATAGCGCTCCAAGAAGTCCTTCTGAAGTTACAGGAAGGCAAGTTCCTATCCTCCCTGGACCTTCAGAATGCATATTTTAATGACATTTTTAAGGTGCGCTTTGAAGGACAAGGAAAATTATTAGCCTTCTTGGTCTTCATGAGGTGGATCAAGGATAGCAGAAATCCATTTGACTGTGATCTAGATGCGCAGGCAAGGGAGCAGAAGAGGACCCTTTCACCAGAGCTCCTATTTCCATCTCTGAGAACTCCTTAAGAGGAAAATCCAAAAGGAGAGCCCTTCATCGAAAACCCTGCCGTTCCGACTCTGCGTTGAGATCCATTATATTTTAGCAAGGTTTACTGGCTACTTGCGTTCTGTCAAGGGTTGGATCAGGGTTGGATCACTATAGAGGAAGCATTGCAAGTGAAAGAAATAAAGCAATTTTCTGTCAAGGGAGTCTGACATTGAGTCACATTGAATCATTAGCCTCCTTCCTATGGTCTGCTGATATTACCAGACTAAGGGCCCAATTTATGTTTTGGCAGACAGAGTAATCTCTATTGATTTGGCGGATGGCTTAACATCCGCCAAGCCAAGACTGCTCCACCCATCAAATTTAGAAATGACCCCCAAGCTGGCAGTTAGTTTGAAAGCATTTGCAGGAGCTGCTGTCACAGCGGTTCCTATCAATGCTGTTTAAAGTTTGTTGCACAGCTCCTTCAACATGACCGAGTCGTCCAGCAAACATATTTTTTTTATTTAAAAAAAGAAAATCCCGCTTTGGAACTTTCTTTTTGAGTCACAGCCACTGTCTTGGTTGTATGGATGTTCCATCAAAATGGAGTGTCCATATCGCCAAGATATAAATTGGGCCCTAAATTCTAAAAGCTGTATTCCACTTCATATTCAAAGCACTCACAGGAGTACCTCCCTGACAGGTTCACTACACCACTTGTAGAAATTCCATATTTGCGTCATCCAAGGCCTAAATCTCCTCCACAACTTAATGTGCTGGTGGGTAAAATGTGACCAAAACCAACCTGTCAAGCATTGGGGACACCTCATAATCACACCATCAGTCCTGAGTGCTGCTACTGATGGAGGTAAGGCAGTACAAAAAGATGGACGGAATACTGAACATTGTTAAACATTCAGTACAGAGCTCTGGGCCTAAATCCATTACTATTTTTGTTCACCATGCCTTTTCAGTTTGAACCCAGCCATATGCAAGTCAGTCTGTACCCTGCTCCCCATGGGAACAGTCCACCCGAACTGCCAGGCCAGGTCCTCCCTGGACCAGAAACAAGCATCCTGGAACCTATGTCGAGGTTTCACCACTCATCAGCCAGGCTAGCTTGAATCCCATGGCAAAGTGAGCACGGGACCCACGTCTGAGCATACCCTTCCCACTTAGGGCAACAATAGCAACACAAAAAGACGATGGATGGAATAATGAACATTGTCAAACATTTACCCCTAGTCACAGATCTGGGTTAAATGGATCATCTTTTTGCTCTCCAACTCACCCTAGTTTGGACCCAGTCATATGCAAATCAGTCTTGACCCTGCTCCCCATGACAACAGTCCAGTCCAAACTGCCAGGCCAAACATACCCTTCCCACTTAGGGCTACTATAGAAACACAGTGATGGACGTAATGCTGAGCATTGTCAAACATTCACCCCCCAGACCTGGGTTAAATCCATATCGTTTTTTTGCTCACTGTTAGCCTTGGAATCTTTTGGCGTCTTTCCCCTGAGTTTTTGCTTTCTGACCTCCCGGTTTTGACTCTGTTTTTGCTAGCGTAGTGTTTCTGCACACTTTTCTCCCTGCTGATCCGTGGTAAAGTGCAAGTGCTCCTGTGGTCAATTGTGTTATGGATTGGTGTTTCCATGATTGATATTTGATTTACCTGTTAGTCCCTTCTAAAGTGCACTGAGTGGGCCAGGGCCTGTAAATCAAATAGTACTAGTGGGCCTGCTGCACTGATTGTGCCACCCATGTGAGTAGCCCTGAAAAGGTAACTCAGACCCGCAGTTGCGGAGTTTACACGCAGTTTGTAACTGCCATGTCTACTTGGCCAGTGCACACACTTGCCAGTCCCTCACCTTCCCTTTTCTTACATGTCAGCCACCCCTAAGGTAGACCCAAGGTAACCCTGTGGGCAGGGTACAGTGTATGTGAAAGGTAGGCCATGCCCTGGTGTGTGTGTGGCATGTCCTGATAGTGAATTACATCCTATTTCGTTTTTCGCTATTGCAAGGCTACCTGTTCCCCATAAGACAGAATGGGGAGTTTGTTTATAACCTCTTATAAACATAACTGGCCCGGCGAGTTAGGTAGGAGCATAAAGTTTAGTATGCCTGAACTCAGAATCTAAAGGTTATTTTTACATTCTGCGTTTGAAAATACCACTTTTAGAAAGTAGGTATTTTCTTGCACAGTCATCCCGTGTGCCTCTGCTGGAATGTGGATTGCCTGTCTGGGTTTTGGATGACAGAAGGCTGGGGTGCAGGAGTAGCTCCAGAAAGTCTAGGTGGGTCAGGAAAGGGCTGAATAGACCTGGGCTGCAATTGGGGAAGGGGGAGAAGATTTCCTTGCACCTCAAAGGGCCTGGTCTGCCTCTGACCATGCTGTCTCCACCTCCTGCCAGGAAGTCACACCAGAGAAGGCAGAACTGGTTCTGTCTGGGCACAGACACTCACTGCCTAAGAGATCAAAGGATTTTGGGATATAAATATGGGGCCCATACCCCTGAACTTTAGAATTCTTTTGGACCAAGAAGAGCTGGGGAAGCTGTGAGGAGGAACTACCACTTTGCTGAGTGCTTTGCTGTGTTGACCTACAGTTGCTGCTTCTGTCTTTGGCAGGGAAAGGACTGGACTGAACTTTCTGCAATCTACTTTTGTGAGTTTCTTCAAGGACTTGAGGTAAAGCTTACCCCCTGCTCAAGAAGTCTCAGGAACAGCAAAGACTTCAAGCTCTTCTGCCTTCAGCACTGGGAACTGTGTTTTGTGCTGCAACAGAAGAAAAAGCAACCCGACGACGCCGCTGCCGACTCAGTGTTCTGACGGCACTGCAGAGGGCACTGCCGCAACGCCGCACTGTGACCCTAGTCTCACCGACGACACCTACTGACGCCGCCACCGAGCCGAGGCTCGCACCGCGACCTGTTGGCACCGCACTCCGCACCACCTTCCTTCACGACAACGTCTTGGTATCCCCAACGATGCTGCTCCACGCCAAAATGTACGCCACTGTTTGCACCGTGGTTCAAGGGCATCGCTCGTTAAGTTACACGACGCATCGCCCTCATCCCGCACTACAGCCTTGGCCTACCAATGCCAGTGCCATCGACTGTGCTTCAGCAACGACGACGCTGCTTGCACCGCAACATGCCTGCACCGCGATGAACACTGCATTCACTTCGCACCGCGACCCTGGTCTCACTGACAACGCCATCTGACGCCGCCACCGATCCTCTGCTCGCACCGCCACCTGAGGGCACCGCACTGCTGCACTTCGCACTGCAGCACTCGACGCTAGCACTCCTGACTTTAACAGAGAGGAGCTCAATCTGCAACTTGTGTGACTTGGAGGGTCCCGACGACTCCTGCACCGACCTCCGGAACTGACGCCTGCGGACGCCGAGCTTTCGGAAACACAACGAGAGGTAACCGACGCCCTGCATTTCTTAAAGGTACTGTTTGCGGGTCTTCCCGACACCGTAGCTGGCCCCCGACGCCGCAGTCGGTCAGAACTGTTTGGATTTGTTTGTTCACGACCCCGTGATAGCCCCGGACAGAGCTATCAACATCAAGGAACTGTTTTTCAAGCATATTTTGATAACTGAAGATTTTTAAGTATTTTATTGGGAATTTTTATCGTTTTTGGTCTTGTTTAAGTATATTAAAAAAATTGATATTTTTCTAAATTGTTGTGGTGTCCTTTTGTATTGCTTACACTGTATAACTGTTGGATATGTGCAAATGCTTTACACACTGTCTCTAAGATAAGCCTGACTGCTCGTGCCAAGCTACCAAGGGGGTGAGCAGGTGTTATTTTAGGAGTGTAACTACCTTATCCTGACTTGAGTGGTGGTTTCTGCCTGACTTTGGCACATGCCCTAGCCTACCAAAAATCCAATTTCTGACACTAACCTTGGCACCCTAGTTTTGGTTTCCATATGGATGAAGAAATGAATTGCTTGCAGATGCGATGGAATTGCTAAGGGCTGTAGGCTCAGGAAAATTGAAAGCACACAAGAAGCATGGTTCGAAGCCCTGTAACCTTTGTTTGTTCCACAGAGGGCTGAAGCCACTCAGTGCCTCAAAGGCAGCCATATCAACAACAAAGACCTCATTCCAAAATAAAGGAAATGGCAGAAGAGAAACATCCTGCAGGAAGCTAACAGTAACTCCTCACTTCCCTAATTCCATTGCCCACTCTAATGAGGGGAAGCGATTCAAACAACCTGGAAGAGTAGATGAAAATTTCAAAACATAAATGTATGTTGAATGTGTTTTGCACACAGTCATCCAGGACACCATCAGACGGCTGACTAAGAAGAAGTGTAAAAAACAAACAAGGCAGTAGGCCTTTCCCATCTATGCACCCAGGATCTGCAACAACATTCCTGTATCAATCAGGACCACCTCAACCGCTGCTCCAGTTTAGGAAAGAGTTGGAGACTTGCCTTTTTAAAGAACACTACATTATAAAGCATTAACAATCCAGAAACTAGCTACTTTCCCTATCAGTCGCTGAATTTGTTTTTCTTTGACTCTGTAAAACACTCTCCTGCCTTTTGGCTAGGTTCTAACTATAGAAATATTACATATATATATGTATGCATGCATGCATAATATTGTGCAAAATTGCTATTCTCTCCAGTCGGCAGTAACTCCAAAAATGTTTAACCAATATATTCTAGATAGATTTCAGCAGAAGGTTCACCTACTTCAGACGCTTGCAGTGGAAAAGGTTCCTTAGCCATAAAAAGGAATAGGAATTTGTGATGGTTGAAAAAGAAAGGCACCAGTTCAAATGATTCTAGATCTGGAGGCAAACAAATGGTTACAGAAAGAGAAATTCAGACTGCATTGAAGAGATTGTCAATGTAACATAGACCTCCAGGATGCCCACTTAAACATTTCTATTGCCAAGACCATCAGAAGTTCCTGAGTTTTCTTGTAGGGAGCAATCATTACCAATTCATAGCTCTTCCATTCTGCCTCAAATCAGCACCAAGAACTTTTTTAGAGTGCATGGGTTGTGTTTAGAAGACTTGCTGATAAAAGCTTCAAGTTTGCAACATGATTTTCATCATTGCCATAAAAGTCTCTACTCTGAATCAGCTGACTTTGGAAGTCAGTCAGGAAATGTCTATATAAACTCCTGCTCTACTCATATGCTACCTGGAAGCTGTGTTGTGCATACAAAAGGCCAAAGTTATCTCTGACTGAAATGAAAGAATCATCTTAAAATGGTTCATCTATAAGCTAGATAAATGTAATTGCTTCTAGATTCAATGGCATCTTACAGCTCCCTGGTTTCACATTCTTGCCTTCTCATAAGGCCTTTGTAGTTGTGTAGAGGACCAGTGGTGGAAATATTCCAACAGACGGGAGAATAGACTTACCCCGTCTCATCAAGCGACTGAGTCTCTATAATCGTGCGCTAACCGTAGAATCTCCTGTGTGGTGTGGACTTCTATCCAGATTCCCCAACTCAGACTCTTGTGACAGTTGCCTCTGGCTACTTTGGATGCACATGTGGACAATCTTCAGATTAAAGGGACATGGTTGTGTAACGGAATGTCCTAAAGTTTTCAATGTCCAGGAACTGCCAGTTGCACCCGTAGCTCTCAAAAGATTACATCCTGCATTTAGGACAGACTCCCTTCTTCCTCAAACAGACAGTACAACAGCTATGCACTGTTTGAACAACCGAGGGGGAGTGTGTCCAGAGTACAGTTGGTCTGGAAGTGGCTTATAGCTAGGACCTTGTGGATTACCACAGTATACCTCCCACATATTCAGTATGCATAAGTAGATTCACTAAGCAGGATCTTCCAAGAAAACTGTGAGTTGGTGCTCAACGAGGCTATTGAGTTGTCACAACATCTTATGCGACTGATGTTTCCCATAGTTAGACCTCTACGCAAACTCAGACAACATAAAGAGCCCAGACTTTACCTCCAGGTACTACCAACCAGGGACTAAGGGGAAAACTTCTAGATAGTATAGTATGGTCATAGAAATTTCTCTATGCTTTACCTCCAAATCCCTCCGATACCAGTGGTTAAAGTCAAATGTTTTAAAATAAGTGCCAATATGCTAATAGCACCAGAGTGGCCCAGGCAGTGGTGGTTGGTTCAGCGATCTTCATCTGTTGTAGCACAAGAAGTTGCCCTGCACACCATATCTCCTTTACAAGTTTGGGCCAGATACTTAGTGGCAGCTTTTCATTGTTTAATTTAGCAGCCTGTTTCTCCTGAAGTCATCCAGTATGGGCACACTAAAAGAAGCTAAATGCTGATCCATGAGAGTATCTAACCCTTTAAGTGGAAGAAAAATTTTGCTCGTTTTGTAGATGAAAAATCACAATTTAACACAATCTACCACTTAGAAGTTAGATAGTAGCACAGCTCTTTCAAATGTCTTCATTATCGGAGAGAAGATTCATACAACCTTCCAAATCTTCTAGATGGCCTAATCCTTACCTTTGTGTTATTAATGGGTTTTCAGCTTTCCCCCTCAGTAACTAGGGAATGCATTTGTCAAGACTGGAGTTGAAAATTCTTCTTCTTCAATGCTTACTAAACCTCATTGAAGCCACATTTACCATTGGCTGAAAGTATAACTGCTTAAAGGGGGTTTCGGAGGATACATCTATTGTCTTCAGGATGTCTTCCAACTTATAACACAAAGTAAAGGCTTTAGAAGCCACCATAGCTTTTGCAGACTGAGTTGCAAAAGCCAGGGTATTAAGATCTGCCTTCTACATCACTGAACTGATTTAATAAATAAATGCTTTCTGAGAAACCGATGCCACACACTTTCAGGAGCAGAGACCCACGTAGCTCCTGCATCCTAAGAATGACAGACATCCAGACGACTCCCAGACAAAAACAGTCTCAAGCTGCAAAATGATTTGCAAAGATAGTCTCCATAACTTAGGCAGAGGAGGAAACAGTCTCCCGTAGGTATGTGAAATACAAGGACAGTCCCGGTGACTTATGCACTGGCACTCTGACATAGTTGGAAAAAATGATCAGTCCCTGCAACCAGCAGATATATTCAAAACACCCCTTGTTAAAAAACTAAGAAGGCCCTTCAAAATTTCAGCACTACAAGTCTCAAGACTCTGAAATTACTTAAAGTCCACGTTCTGAGGAGACCCCACAGATGGGTGGTGGAGTAAAATCAATTGACATGAAGGATAAAGGAGGCACATGGACTTTTGCCAGTAAGTGTATAAAATTATATGTTCAGCCTCCTGTATACACCTTTAAAGGTTGGGCAAAATGGAACATTACAGTAACCAAGATACCACATTTGTATGTACGGCGGAAAACCATGATTGACCTGCACCACTGTGAATTAAGAGGACAGGTGCTTGACCTGTGCCAAAGAAGACTATCATGGCTTGACCCGCTGTGCCCTTATACAAAAGGAGAATATTGACTTGTACTTGCTCCACTGTTCCTGGGACGAGTGTGACTCTGTTCCAGTAGGTTTACTGAGATGAGTGGAGCTTGTGAGTAGAGTTTTTGCCCCGTCCCAGAAGCAGGATCTAACCCTGGGAGATGAGACTATTTTAACTGTCAGAGACTGAGTACACTGTTATATAAGGAGGGTAATCAGCACCTGAGCATGAAAGTTGCTATCCTATTTTTTCTTGAGGTGAAACCACCTGGACAAGAAGAGAGAGGGGCGTGGTGAGAAAGTAGTGGGTAGAGTCTCAACCAGTTACATCTAGCCGGACACTAAATTGCATCATGCCAGTATTGTATGTGTAGTATTTGGCTTTATGTTTCATAAAAGAACTTTCTTTCTTGAAAGTAATGCATTGGGTTGGACAGTCAGTTATTCTGCTGTGTTATTGTGATTGTGAGTCTTTAGGCTGGGACGTCCGAGGCAAACAACCTCAACCCCTATGGTTGAGGACTAGTAGCTCCTGCTTGCCCTGTGGACTCCTGAACAGGGTCTGACGCAGGACATGGAAGGTGTCCAGGTTGTATGTGCAATTTCCAATACACAGTTTACATCGGTTTTATTTGTCTGCTTTTTGTGGAGTGGTATAACAATGTCTTCTTTTGGGTAGCTTTGTGAGAAGACCGTTTCTAACCCATTTGTTCTTTACTGTCAAAGACTTTCTCAACAATGTGGGTCTCTTGGATGAATGCGATGCTGGCTTAATCAGATTTGATTATATTTTCTGCCTTTTAATTGCACTGTTGGTTCCCTTGACATTCCATAATATGGTCTTGATGAGCATGCCTGGGCAGTACTTGGTTATGCTATTTGTTAACTATGGTAGCCAGCAGGGCAACATGTAGCAGGAACAATACCTGAAGGGGGTGTTTATACTGTTAGTGGCAGTCTCGGAGATTCTAAGCTCAATGTTTTAACAGGACTGCGAAGAAGGTGTTTTGAATGTTGATCTGTGTTTCATGTCTGCTGAACTAGGAGTGTTGATTGTATCTGGTTCTTGGATTCAGAGATGGGTTAGGTGTGACCGATTTATTTCCATTTCTTTTGAAGAAAGCGAGTAGATCTTGCAGCTCATCAAATATTTTTGTTTTGTTGTAAGTGATTTTGCATCTGTCATTATACATTATTCCAAAACTGATGTCCAAGCTGTGGCTATTGCAAGGTCTTGAGAAATGTACACATGTTCATCGCACCATGTATTTATTTTCCTTCTCTTGATAGTGACTAGGTTCGTCTTGGGTGAGTTTGAGAAAGTACTTGGTTATACCCTGTGCGTTTTAGAGTTGCTTGTTGTGGTCATAGGGGGACCTATACAAGGTGGTTGTTAGATGTTCAGAGGTGCTGGACTATTGTCCAAAAAACTTTGAGGTGCTGGACTCTTGTTGTAAAAAAGCTTTGGTGTTTTGTTAATTAAAAATGCAATCTTGTCTTTTTTCTTTTCCTCTTTGTGTACCACAGCGCCTCGTTCCATCTACTTCTAATTTCTAGCTTGTTTTGGGTGTACTACAGTTAGATATTAAAAATCCATCTCTTGCACTCTTGGCGGTAAGTATTCAAGGCAGGAAAGTCTATCATCTTTGTCCCTTTATCATGTTCTCCGTGTCATCAGGTTTTGCTTCTATGTTGTGGAGCTTAACAGTAGTATTGATCTTGAAGGGTTTGAGTAATTTAACTTCTGCCATTCTTTCTGCTGGTGTGAGCTTATCGGTCTGCTTCATGGGGAGAGAGTTCTTCAGTTAATGTGCACAGTCACCTTGTATTCCACATAGCAAGATATCATTTCTCCGACTTAACCCATCAATCGGTAGAAGCAATAGAACACATAGATTCTCCTGCTACGACTAACATTGAGTTGGAAGTCCCATTGAATGCTGAATGTAAATGGGTTGCCTTAAATAGGAAGCAGATATATCGATGCCTGGTTGGGAAATCTTGGTGATTTTTCATATGCTGGACTGAATAATATACACGTTGAATTGCAGAGGTAAAGGTGATAGCGCAAAATAAGCGTCGAGTTGTACAGGTAGCTCGAAGACGGTCTCATGGGCCATACACTAACCAGAAATAAAAGAGCCTATTTAACTCATGATTTGTATTTATCTTGGCGCATCCACATATTGAATATGAATGCTTTAATCTGAAAGAAACACGTAGTGATAGATTCATTACCTTAGAATTGCCTCCAGGCGTCAGACTGAATCCGGAAAGTTTTCCTCAGCAGTACCCTTGCGCGTCGGTAGGCGTCGTCGTGCGGCTCCGCGTGCGTCGTTGGCGTCGTCAACGCCAAGATGACGTCGCTGGAGCTACTTAGACGCGCTGACGTCCGTTCTTTCTTTTTATGCGCCAGCAAGTGCAGATCCGGAAAGAGCCAGTACCCCAGTCACTTTTTGACTGAGTTTTTTCGAGGCTTTTTGTTTCAATTTCTTCGAGTCAATCGACTCCTGGTGTCGTATGGATGCCCGGCTATAAGAACTGTGGGGACTGTCACCAGTGACGGACCCACACCGCGTGTGTCTCTACTGCCTAGGGCGCGACCACGACTCCCAAGTTGAGCCCCGACTGCCAGGCCATGGCTTCGAAGACTTTGTGGGAGCGGTCCTGAAAGTTGCTGGAAGTCCGGCAGTCGGCTCCGCGCCGCTCAAGGTCCCGGTCCCGTTTGAGGTCGAGGGACCGGTTGTGGAGCCATCACCATTGTTCCTCTGGATCCAAGTCATCGCAATAGGGGTCAGGTAAGTCGATGCATTTCAAAAAGAAGTCGAAGAAGCGGCTTCGCTCTTCGACTTCCCCTCGCCCGTTGCAGCTGAGGGTGTGGGTGGTGCCACCCCCGTGGCTCTAGCGGAGCCTGCGACGTCGCCGCTGGCCTACCCACCTTTTCCGGGTCCGTCTGCGACGCCTGCTCAGGTGCAAGAATTCCTTGCTGCCATGGCCCGACTCTTTGGGCCGTCTGGCCCCGCCTGTGCGCCTACAGGCCCCACGGGCTCGACCGGGGGTCCTGTCCTTCCATCGCTGGCGGCTCCGGCCCGACGTCACCGGCAGCTCCGGCCTTGGCCCGCCAGGACCCCCTGGGATCCGGGATCGGACCCCGGTCGACGCCGGTTGACCTTATTACACCTCCACTGACGTAGACCCCACCGGCACCACCTCCGACGTCGCCCGCTCATCCGGACAACGTCGTCTCCAGTTTCAGCCCTGAACCGGACACGGTGCCGGATCGGCACCGAACCCGATGCTGATGGGGGCCCTTTTTCCCTTATGTCCACCCTCCTTATTTGCAGCCTGTTTCGCAGACTTCGGAGGAAGGGGAGGACTGGGAGGGGTATGAGGACCCTCTCACACAACAGTGTGATTATGATCCGGACTGGGTAGAGGATTTGGGGGATACCAGTGGTCCTGACACCTCACCTGACCTTGGCATTCTGTCTCCTCCTACCGTGGCTATGAAGGAGGGAGCCAGTTATGCAGTGGTAGTATGTAGGGCAGCCGAGGCCCTCCACCTCGAACTCCCTACAGTGGCCGTCAGGACTAACCTCCTGACAGAAGTGCTTCAGCCGGCGGCAACCTCTTCAGAGCCCTTGCTGCCTTTTTATGACACACTTTCTGACATCCTTTTGGGCACTTGGTCCAGGCCCAGCACAGGACAGGAACGTGCCCTGCCGTCATCGCCCGGCTCCGGGTGACCCCCTCTTTCTCTCCCAACACCCCTCTCCCGAGAACTTGGCTGTCCAAGCCTCTGCTTCCCAGAGCGTGTTCCCTTCCTCACCCCCGGATCGGGAATCCAAGAAGCTGGAGCAGCTTGGCAAGAAGCTGTTTTCTTCTGCCAGCTTACTGCTGCGGTCGGTGAACACAGCATGCCTCTTGGACCGTTATTCCCACTGTGTGGGATACGGTTGCACAGGAGCTGCCTAACTGTCCGGAGGCGGCACGGACAGTACTCTCCCAAGCTCTTGCAGCTGGGAGAAACGCAGCAAAGTTCACTATTAGTTGTGGGCTTGATTCTGCCGATTCGCTGGGCATAGTGATTTCCACGACGATGGCGCTTCGGCGTCACGACTGCGTGAGGACAACTGGCTTCTCAGGGGATATCCAGAACACTTTGATCGACATGCCCTTTGATGACATTTGCCTTTTTGGCAATAAGGCAGATAGTGCGTTGGAGCGTTTTAAGGACTCACGGGCTACGGCCAAGTCCTTGGGCCTGTCGGCCACTCTCCCTCCTCTGCCTTCCGCTTTTCGCTTCTTTTGTGGCCACGGAAGGGGTGCCCCAACACGTTAGTTCCAGAGCCACAGGCCTGCGCAGCAACATTCTCAGCGCGGCAGCGGACGTGGAAACCATCGAGGCGGTTCTGGAGGCCAGCGGGCAGGTCAGTCCACCGCCACCTGCGCAGCATCCACTGCAAAGCCTTCCTAGTCGGTCCTTTTAGGCCCATCAAACGCAAGTGGGCGGCAGGATTCGCAATCATCTCCCCCACTGGCGCAACATCACATCGGACAAGTGAGTGCTGCAAATTGTCCGAAGGGGCTATTCCCATCCCTTTGAGACTTCCCCTCCAGCCATGCCACCTCAGTACCACCGCATGTCGGGGGACCATCTTGCGCTTCTTCAACAGGAAGTCACGGCCCTCTTGGCCAAGGGCGCCATAGAGCGCGTTCCTGGGCCAGAAGTAGGTCATGGTTGTTGTTCCCACTATCTTAGACCTTCGGATCTTCAATCGCTTCCTCCGGAAGGAGAATTTCAAGATGCTCACACTTGCTCAGGTCTTGTCTGCCTTAGGCCCGCAAGACTGGATGGTAGGGTTGGATTTCCAGGAAGCTTATTTTCATATCCCTGTCCTGCCAGCTCATCAGTGTTACCTGCGGTTCATGAGCACTTTCAGTTCACTGTGCTCCCCTTTGGCCTTACCAGTACCCCTTGGGTGTTCACAAAAGTGATGGCGGTGGTTGCAGCTCATCTGCACAGATCAGGGGTTCCGGTCTTCCCTTATCTCGATGACTGGTTGTTGAAGGCGGGCTCGCCCCAGGCAGTCGTCTCCCACCTCCATACTACGGCTGACCTCCTGCATTTGCTGGGGTTCTCCATCAACGTGCCGAAGTCGCACCGTATTCCCTCTCAGAAGCTCCTCTTCATCAGAGCGGTTCTGTACTCGGTGCAGTTTCGGGTTTATCCTCCTGAGCAGAAAGTCCGGAATATTCAGGCTATGATTCTGATCTTTTAGCCCCTGTCCCGGGTTTCGGTCAGGATGACCCTCCGGCTACTGGGCCTGATGGCCTCCTGCATCCTGTTAGTGGATCATGCCAGATGGCATATGCGGGCTCTGCAGTGGGACCTGAAGTTCCAGTGGGCACAGCATCAGGGCAACCTGTCAGATCACGTCCAGATCTCGGAGGGCACTGCATAACAATTGCAGTGGTAGCTCATGAATTGCGATTGGGTCAAAGGCAGATCCCTCTCCCTTCCCCAACCAGAACACACAGTTGGGACCCTTCTGGGATGGAGCGGCCACATGGGAGAGGCGGAGATCAGAGGACTCTGGTCTCTGGCGGAGTCCCGGCTTCATATCAACCTTCTGGAGCTTCGGGCGGTCCGACTTGCACTGAAGGCATTCCTTCCCTCTGTCAAGGGGAGAGTAGTGCATGTGTTCACAGAAAACACCACTGCCATGTGGTACTGCAACAAACGGGGCGGGGTGGGGTCGTGGACCCTATGTCAGGAAGCTCTGCGCCTCTGGACATGGCTGGAACATCAAGGCATTTCCCTGGTGGTTCAACACCAGGCAGGTTCTCTGAACACCAGGGCGGACAAACTCAGCTGCGGGTGCATGATGGATCACAAATGGCGTCTGCACTCGGACGTGGCGCAAGGTCTCTTTCAGCAGTGGGGAGAGCCTTGGTTAGATCTATTCGCCACCGAAGAGAACGCCCAATGTCATCAGTTCTGCACGTTGGAATTCCCAAGGTGGCACTCGCTAGGTGACGCTTTCCATCGCGAGTGGAGTTGCGGTCTACTATCTGAAAGAAACACGTTAGTTAGATTCCTCACCTTAGAATATCCCCAGGTGTCAGGCTGGATCCGGAAAGAGTTTTCGTCAGCCATACCGCATCGCTAGGCGTCGTCTGCGGCTCCGCGTCCGTCGTCTGCGTCGTGATCGCCGGGATGACGTCGTCGAGGTACTTAGACGCCGCCCTCGCACGCTGACGTCAGTTCTTCTTTTTTCCACGCCAGTAAGCGCCGATCTGGGAAGAGCATACCCTTTAGTCACTTTTTGACTAAACTTTTTTTTAACTCTTTTGGTTCCATTCTTTGTCAACCTCGACTCTGGTGCCGATGGGGATGCCTGGCTTTAAAGCTTGTGACTCCTGTCACCGACTGATGTCGGTCACGGACCACCACCGCCGGTGCCTCTATTGCCTTGGGGCCAACCACGATGCCGAGTCGTGCCTCGATTGCCGGGCCTTGACTTCGAAGGCTAGGCAGGAGCGGTCCCGCAAGCTGCTCGAGTTCCGGCAGTCGGCTCCGTGCCGTTCAAATTCCCGGTCGAGGAGGAGGTTGAGGGACCGGTCGCGGAGCCGCAGTCACCACCGCTCGTCGGGGTCCAAGTCTTCGCGATCCGGTAAGTCGAAGAGGCAACATCGCTCTTCTGGCTCCCATCGCTGCTCGCGCGACTCAGCTGAGGGTTCTGGTGGCACCACCCGCGCGGCTCCGTCGGAGCCGCAGGAGTACCCTCCGGTCCCTGGGACTGACGCGACTCCGGCGGAGGTCAGTGCCTTCCTCATGGCCATGAGGAATCTGGCTCCGCCGTCGACCCCTCCGCCGGCACCGACTCCTCCGGTGCCGCCCCCGGCGCCGCAATCAGACGACGCCGTTCCCCGGTTTAGTCCTGGTCCGGGCCCGGCGGCGGGCCCGGCGCCGCACCCAATGCCGATAGGTGGCAGTTTCATCTTCCGCCCGGCTCTGATCATTCCACCTGTTTACCAGGAATCGGATGACGGTGACGACTGGGAGGGGTCTGAGGACCCTCTGGCCCGGCAGGGCCAGTTATCTCAGGACTGGGCAGATGAACTGGGGGATGCCAGTGGTCTTGACACCTCCCCTGACACTGGCTTTATCTCTCCTCCGACCGTGGCTTCGGAGGAAGGTGCTACGTTTTCTGTGGTGCTGCGCAAGGCGGCCGAAGCCCTTGGTTTGGAGCTGCCTGCTGTGGTCGTGAGGACTAATCTCCTCACTGAAGTGCTCCAACCGTCAGCAAGCTCCTCGGAGCCTCTGCTGCAGTTTAATGAAGCGCTGGTTGACGTTCTGAAGGGCACCTGGTCCAAGCCCTCCACAGTTCGCACCATGGACCGGAATGTGGCCCGGCGCCACCGCCCTGCCCCGGGCGACTCCAGTTTTCTGTCCATGCACCCCACGGCCGAGGTTATCCAGGCCTCTACCTCCCAGACCTCCTTCCCGTCCGCTCCGCCGGATCGGGAATCCAAAAGGCTGGAACAGTTTGGAAAGGAACTGTTCTCCTCCCTTAGTTTGGGATTGCGGTCTATCAACACCGCATGCCTTTTGGACCGTTACTCCCACTCCCTGTGAGACACGGTGGAGGACGTGCTGCCTCCGTGTCCGGAGGAAGCCCGGACACGGCTCGCCCAGGCTCTTGCCGAGGGGCAGGAAGCGGCACGGCATGGAATCAGATGTGGACTGGACACAATGGACTCGCTGGGCAGGGCAATGTCGACCACGGTGGCGCTTCGTCGCCACGCCTGGCTGCGGTCCACGAGTTTTTCTGGGGATGTCCAGAGCACCCTCATGGACATGCCCTTCGATGGCAGTCGCCTTTTTGGCGACAAAGCGGATAGTGCGCTGGAGCGCTTTAAGGACTCCAGGGCTACGGCCAAGTCCTTGGGCCTCTTGGCCCCGCGACCGCAAACTTCCGCTTTTCGCCTCTTTCGTGGCCAAGGAAGGGGCGCCCCCTCATGTCCGCCTAGCCACAGGCCGCAGAACCAACCTCCATGCGGTCGTGGATTCCGCCGAGGCGGTACAGGGGGACAACGTGCCGGTCCGTCCACATCTACCCCAGCAGCATCCGCCTCAAAGCCCTCCTAGTCCGAGCTTTCAGGCCCATTCCACGCCAATGGGAGGCAGAGTTCGCCATCACCTGCTCCACTGGCGTTCCATCACATCGGACAGGTGGGTGCTGCAAATCGTCCGAAGGGGCTACTCCCGCCCCTTCGAGGTGACCCCTCCAGCCATGCCACCACAGTGCCACCGAATTTCGAGGGATCACTTGCAACTTCTGCAGGAGGAAGTTACGGCCCTCTTGGCCAAGGGGGCCATCGAGCGCGTTCCTGGTCCAGAAGTAGGTCGTGTTTGTTATTCCCACTACTTTCTGGTTCCCAAGAAGGGTAAAGGGGAGCCTACGCCCTATCTTGGACCTCAGGAGCGTCAATGCCTTCCTCCGGAAGGAGAAGTTCAAGATGCTCACCTTAGCTCAGGGTCTGGCTGCCCTAGACCCTGGAGACTGGATAGTAGCGCTGGACTTGCAGGATGCTTATTTCCACATCCCCGTCCTGCCGGCCCACCGGCGTTACCTGCGGTTCACGGTGGGCCAAGAGCATTTTCAGTTTACCGAGCTCCCCTTCGGCCTCACCAGTGCCCCTCTGGTGTTCACGGAAGTGATGGCGGTGGTCGCAGCTCATCTGCGCAGATTGGGGGTTCCAGTCTTCCCCTATCTCGACGACTGGTTGTTGAAGGCGGGCTCGCCCCAGGCAGTCGTTTCCCACCTCCAGACTACGGCCGACCTCTTGCATTTGCTGGGGTTCTCCATCAATGTGCGTAAGTCGCATCTGAGTTCCCTCCCAGAAGCTCCTCTTCATCGGAGCGGTTCTGGACTCGGCGCAGTTCTGGGCCTATCCTCCGGAACTGCGGGTCCGGGATATTCAGGCTCTGATTCCTCGGATTGAAATGTGTACTCCAATCCCACAGGCCTGGACTGACCATTATTTGGTCTCCTTCTCTCTGCAATTACAGATTAAGACAGACCCTATTTGCCCTGCTAAAATTTTTAAACGCCCTTGGCACAGGTTTAACCCTGAGTTTCTCTCTACCTGGTTATCTGGCCATCAACCTCCGTTATCCTCGAACGTGGACGCAGCTAACCGGTATTACCACGATTGGCTGACGGCCGGCCTGGATAACGGTATTCCAGCTAAATGGGGAAGGAAAGGACGTGGGCCATCTAACCCATGGTTCGACAACGCCCTTTCTCTAGCCAAGAAGGGCTGTAAGCAGCTGGAGCGTGTCTGGAGACGCTCATATGATGCAACAGCAAAACTTGAATATCGGATGGCCTTCAAGCAATACCATAAGGGTATCCGAAGAGCAGGGGCGGATTTTGTGGCCAGCAAAATTCTGGGCAGCTCTATCCCCGCCAAGACTATTTTTCTTTGCTGGGTGGCATGAAGAGTACAGGAGACATTAGGGCTTCTCCTATTGCCTCCAACCACCAATGCGATGAGCTAGCCCAGTATTTTGTCAATAAGGTGGAACAGATCTATCTGGCTCTTCCAGAGGCAGCTTCCCTGCCGGTGGAGGTGGACCCGAAAGGGGGAGAGGCTGTGGAGGGTCGTAACTTGGTAGCATTTCCTTCCATCCTGCCTTTGGAGTTTAAGGCATTATGCTTAAAAATTAAATCAAGCTCCCCGGCTGATCCAGTGACCCCCCTCTCACTTCCACCAGCTTTATTCTTCCATTTCAGGTGTGTCTGGATGTGGTTAACCTGTCATTGTCGACTGCATCAGTCCCACGGGCATGGAAACATGCAAAAGTTGTCCCCCTGTTAAAAAAAACCTTCCTTAGACACTGCCGAACCGTGTAACTATAGACCTATCTCTCAGTTGCCTTTTCTGGCTAAAGTGGTGGAGGCACATGTGAATTCCATTCTGGCTAACTTTGTTGAGCAGCCTGCCATATTTGACTCTACTCAAAATGGCTTCCGGCCCCGGCATAGTACAGAATCTGCGCTTTTGGCTGTGTCGGAAGCCATTAGGAGCAGTCTAGACGTAGGGGACTCAGCGGCCTTGGTCCTCTTGGACTTAAGTGCCACCTTTGACACAGTGTCCCATAAAATACTTATGAAACGCCTGCAGGATATTGGGATAGGTGATCTAGCCTTGGCCTGGATGAAATCATTTCTATCGGAAAGATCTTTTCAGGTCTTGGCACCCCCCTTTTCCTCACAGGAGTTTGCACTGCACCAGGGGGTACCACAGGGCTCCACACTGAGCCCTCTATTATTCAATCTGTATGTTAGCCCTCTGGCAGAGCTGGCGAAGGGGAGGGGCTGTCGTTGGTGTCGTACGCAGATGACACTCAAATGGTGATATCCTTCTCTAGGAAATGTACCATCAATCTAGACAATTTTAAGGATGATCTGCTGGCTATCTCCGATTGGATGGCAACTAATTGCCTACAGCTTAACTCCGGTAAATCGGAGATCCTTCTATTTGGGAAGGACAGGGAGCTGTGGTCCGATCTATACTGGCCGGACCGCTTAAAACCTGATCCACTCCCTAAGGATACCGTAAAGAAACCTTGGGGTATGGTTTGACCGGGGATTGACCTTTGAGAAACAAACAAAAGCTGTTGCGGAGGTCTGTTTTGGACTCCTGCGGGGTTTAAGGCCTTTGCTCGGGTTCTGACCCCCCCACCCCACCCCCCCCCTCCCTTCGGTGCGCCAGACTATCGTCCAGGCATCTGTTTTATCCATACTGGACTACGGCAATTGCCTATATCTGGGAGCAACAAGGGCCAGCGTAAAGCGCCTCCAGAGGGTCCAGAATGCGGCAGCACGGATTCTGGTCTCATTACCCAAGCACTGCTCAGTAGAGCAGGTTCTCCCCAAACTCCATTGGTTGCCGGTGGACAAACGGATACAATTTAAAGCACTGTGCATCTCACACAAGATCCTAGCAAGACAGGCTCCGCCGGGCCTTCTCGATTTGTTGAAGGTCTATGTACCCAAGCGCCCGTTGCGATCTGCGGACCAAGCTATGGTCTGCCCTCCTCGAGTGTGGAGGGCTAGGGCAGGGGGGCGCCCTTTCCGCAGCCTGGTGGGAAAATTGTGGAATTCACTTCCGACCCCTATGAGAACTATTTCTAACCACCTGGCTTTTCGTAAGGCCTTGAAGACATGGCTTTTTCCCACTCCTACCATTTAATTGCCTTGATTTTCTTAGGCTCTCGTTTCTGGTCCCTGTACTGCGCTGGGACGCCTCGTTGCTGTGGCAGCCATGCGCATTATAAATCCGAAATAAAATAATTTCCATCTTTCGGCCTCTATCCCGGGTTTCGTTCAGGTTGGTGCTGCGGCTTCTGGGTCTGATGGCCTCCTGCATCCTGTTGGTGCATCACGCCAGATGGCGAATGTGGCCTCTGCAGTGGGACCTGAAGTTTCAGTGGGCCCAGCATCGGGGGCACCTGTCCGACCATGTCTTGATCTCGGAGGGCACTGCAAGACAGTTGCAGTGGTGGCTCACGAACCGCGATTGGGTCAGTGGCAGATCCCTCTCCCTACCCCAACCGGAGCCCGTAGTAGTGACTGATGCGACCCTCCTGGGATGGGGGGGGGCCACATGGGAGAGGCAGAGATCAGAGGACGCTGGTCTCCGGCGGAGTCTCTGCTCCATTTCAACCTTCTGGAGCTGAGGGCGATCCGACTTGCACTGAAGGCATTCCTTCCCTCTGTCCGGGGAAGTGTAGTGCAGGTGTTCACGGACAACACCACAGCCATGTGGTATTGCAACAAACAGGGCGGGGTGGGGTCGTGGACCCTATGTCAGGAAGCTCTACGCCTCTGGACATGGCTGGAACATCAAGGCATTTCCCTGGATGAATGGCGTCTAAACTCGGACGTGGTGCAAGGCCTTTTTCGGCAGTGGGGGGAGAGCCATGGTTAGATCTATTCGCCACCGAAGAGAACGCGCACTCGCTCGGGAACGCCTTTCGTCGCGAGTGGAGTTACGGTCTGTTGTACGCCTTTCCGCCTATACCACTTCTGCCCAGAGTGCTGAAGAAGATCAAGCGCGACCGGGCCCAAGTCATCTTGGTGGCTCCGGATTGGGCACGAAGATACTGGTATCCCGAGCTACTCTAACGATCGATCCCCCGATACGACTGCCTCTTCAGGTGGACCTTCTGTCGAAGCAGCAGGGGACTGTCCTCCACCCAAACCTGTCCTGCCTCCATCTCCTTGCGTGGAGATTGAGCGGCGGCTGTTGACGTCCTTTGACCTGCCTCCCAAAGTTTGTGATCTTGGCAGCCAGGCGTCCCTCTACTATGACGGTATACGCATGCAGGTGGAATAAGTTTGTGGCATGGTGCACAGCAAAGGCTGTAGATCCCCTTTCTGCCCCTCTTTCAGAGGTCCTTCTAGTCCTCCTTTCTTTGACCCAGCAGGGCTCTGCTCTGGGCACTATCAAGGGCTATCTCTCTTGTAACTTGTGCATTATGCATGGTCATGATGAAGAAAACTCTCATAATGCAAAGTGATTCCAGAAACTTTGACATGTCAATGCATGAGAACTGATTTATTGTATTGTTCTATTGAATACATGATCAATTCTAGATTGTGAGGGTAGTATTACACAATCCATTTCACCTACAATTTATTCTTTTTTTTTCTTTTAGCAATTTGTAAACAATTATTCATGAGAAATAATACAATTTCATTCAATAATTAATTATATGCTTATTGTGTTTAAGATTGATGTGAATAATAGTAAATAAATATATATTTGAAATATACTTGTTTTTAAATTTGTTTACATTGAACACACTTAACAAAACTTCTCTTGGTACAGTAATAAAATCTGTAGGTTAACAAAGTTCTATTAAAATACAAATTGGCTTTTAATCAATATTGGCTTACTGCAAAAAGTATATGCACTTGTTTATGGGGCTGGTACAGTTCTCTTGTCTATAATTACTTCCGGTGCATCTGCTGTTCAGATATACCACACCAGCCTATTATTATTGACCTTGGCAGCTCTGCTTCTGAATACATACAATGTGGACACCCAAATCCTCCAAATAATGTATGGACATTTTGAAGAAGGAAAAAAGGCCTTCCACAAGATATGTCTATAACTTGTCCAGGTATAATCAGTGTTGCGAATCCGACACCTGACAAGGTTATGCCTGCTTGTTTTGTCCGTCACAGATAACCTTTTTCATAAAGAAAAAGGGTTTATTGGAATGAATAGAGTGTTTTCCTCTCAATAGGTAAACAATCAACCATTTAACAAGTTAGTGTGGATCTGTCAAAACTGATGATTCCAGCGTTTAACCTACACTCAAAGACAGATTGCAGCATTTATCCTGGAACACTGCATTGCTAGTCTCCGTAACTTTAGCTCATGAAGTTAATGAGATTGAAGCTTTGCATGCTCCTGTACCATGCAGTATTCCACTGTAATAGTTGTAATTATCACTGATCCGTTTACTCTTGAAGTGGTTTCAGAGCTCCACGACCAAACCAAATGATTTATTTTGACTATATGATTTTTAAATCCTGCCTCTCCCGCAGCAGTATCTGTGCTCCTACTAGATATCCGGAAAATCAGTAGGCTTTAACTGGACAAGACAAAAACTATCCAAGCCCAATCAGGCTTTCATAAATTACATCCCCATTAAAACCAGGATGTCCACCTAAGAACAATCCATCTACAGGTGGTGCATAATGCCTTGTTATGAGTAACGAATCCTTGGCAGGCAGGCAGGCAGAAGCACCCTGAGGAGAGGAAAAGGGGATACTGCTACTACTAAGTGCAGTTGTAGTATTAGATATTTGTGAGGACACCACAGGAAAAACTGAGACCGGTGGACTTGAGGAATTTTTTGGTTGGGCAATTTTTCACATCTGGCGAATTTCAGGGGGTGTTCGTTTTTTGTTCTCCAAACCATAGCAAACCCTTATTTTTTTTTTCTTATTTTTTTTTTCTTTTTATCTCCTCACCATCTATCTCCGTTAACCAGGATCATAAAGTTGGATTTGGATATTTCTTGCTCTATGTAACCTTCAAGAACAAGCTGCCTGATTAACTCTTTACTGTGCATGACAGTATTGTCTATTATCGATTTCATGTGGGTGCATATCTTAAGTATAGAAATACCATTCACTCCGTTCCTTTTTAAGGTCTGGCTTGACAGCACGGCTGTCGCCATACACTTATGTGAATACCATAGCAAACGGTGTGTTACGCTCCATTAGAGATAGACTTGCACGATTAGAGGAGGACATAGCTCGTCTGGAGCGGGACTGTTGGACTTGGCCCTTTTTGGCAGGTTCATCCCTAAACTTTTTGCCTGCTCCTAGCCTTTTCTGTGACATGGTGTTGGTGGTTTTAGGCCTCTGGGCACTTTAGCACTGTGGTTCAGTGTAAAGTGCGTGCGCTCTCTGTTACATTTGGTAAGGTTGGCCTGCCCTCCCATAGGAATGCATTGGGGATCCCCTGCCCAGTGTCAGTAGTAATTCCTGATATGGGAGGAGCAGCGTGGTCGAGTTTCATATGTATGGAATTGTAATAATTAATGCTACGCAATGGTGTGCGCAGATTTATTATGATTATTGTAGAAATGCCACTTTTAGACGTTGGCATTTCTGTGTGCTATGTGTCTGCCCGCCTGATGTGAATTGCATGTCTGGCTTGAGTGACAGGGGCTGGGAGGTGTGTGTAGCTCCAGGAGGGGCAGGATGAGTCCGCGCTAGGCTGAATGGGACATCTGCATTGGGAGTAGTGGGAGGAGTAATCCACTGACCTTGAATAGGACTGTGCCCAGCTTGGACAATGCTGGCTCCGCCCCCTGTGGTGTGTCTGAACACCTAGCCCCCACCTGGCAAAGGGGAAGAGGAGCTTGGAGAACAAAGTGTTCCAAATCCCCCCCTGAAACAGTTGCATCTGGTTCTCCCAAACTCTACACTTCAGACAAACGAATGCCTGGTATAAATATAGGGGCTGTGACCCCATGAAGTTGTTCTCTTCTATGCTGGTGTGCTGTTCCTGACTTGGGGGCGTGCTGCTGCTGGGGCCCAGGAGGAACCGCCATGGGGGCTTACCCCCCCTGCTGGAGGACCCTGTGTGCTGGCCTCCCTGGGCCCAGCTATGCCCCCTGGACCTAGAGGAACATTTTGCTTGGACCTATTCAGTTTCCAGCAGGACTGCGCGTGCTTTGCTGAGTTTTCCCCAGGGAAGAGGAGGAGCATGGGCTGTGCAGCACTGAGCGGCAGCCTTGTTAGAGGGAATCCCAGCGTGAGGGATTCCCCCGTGATGCTGCTGGAAGTGGGAGCCCACCCCGCTTGATGGATGTTCGTGAATTGGGGTGCCCACCCCGCATTTGTGCGGGTTGTGGCGGGTGCCCACCCTGCCATTGTCTTTGTTTAAAACAGGAGCCTACCCCATATTGCCGAGAATCATCGCCGTGGCCCGGCGCGACCAGGAAGCCGGGCAGCCTTGCCTGTTTGTGGGCGGGGCCTACGCCCCCTACGCATGTCCGGGGATCCGTACGGAGCCTCGCAGGCTCCACATTGAATTCCCGGGTCCCAGGAGGGCGCTTGGGTGAAGTGAGGAGAGAGAGTCCCCGAGGAGCGGGGGCTCTCCTGAGCATGCTGACGGTGGTGCGGTTCTCCCGTATGCGAGGGAGAGCCCCGCAGTGTCCGCAGCAAAGGAGAACAGAGTGCTGGGACCAGACACGGCACCCTGTCGGTTCCGGTCCCAACAGCGAGGGAAGACCTTAACAGAGTCCTGCCCAGAGCCGGTGAGTGGGGCTTCTCAGCTGTTCTTTGTGGTGCCGATCGAGGCACAGAGTGAGTCCTTAGTCCTGAGCGGTCCCGCCGTTGCGGGCCGCTCCAACGTTGGGGGGCCAATTTTATTTGAAGAGCCCCAGTGGAAGCCCCGAGGGCACAGACGTGCCAGGGCCCGTGCCCCTTACCTTTTGGCTATTTTCTACAGCTGCCCCGCTTGCTAGAGGGCAGCTGCACCGATGGGGGCAATTTGATTTAGAGAGGCCCAATGGAGCTGAAGGGGCACAGATGTGCCAGGGCCCTTTGCCTTGGTTATTACCAGCTGCACCGCCCCAGCACTGGCAGCTGCAACATTTTGGACTACATTTCTTTGGGGCATTTTTGAATGAGATAGGAGTGAGATACACTCCTCTGCCCCAGCGCAATTGCGCACGTGGATTCTGCTGCATTGGCAGCCGCCCTGACATTTGGACATAGGGCATTTGAGACCTCTGAGATGGCCAGTTGGCCAGGGGGACTGTTAGGTTGTTAGGGCGCCAAGCCCTAATGTGATTTATGTGGTGCGCAGGAAATGTGATTCATGTACTGTGATTTATGCACCCTGTTTTATGCCTCTAATGTGGTTTATGTTTATGAGGTTATTTGCATATTATGGGTTATGCTTGTGAGGTTATTCTCCACTGTGATTTATGCCTAATATGATTTATGATTAGGAGATTATGGCCTAATAGGTTTAGGCTTATGAGGTTGGCGCATAATTTTACGCCTGATGTGATACTGTGCATAATATGGTTTATGTTGCAGGATGATGCTGAGTACAGTGTTTGCCAGTAATTACTGGTTATGTTCTACGTTTATTATTTGGTTCTACATTTACTATCTTTACTTTGTGATGGTTGTGACAGGGGCACAATTGGCCCTGTCGTGTATATAATCCCCTGTAAATATTGCCTAGTGCCAGTTGGCACAGCGTATATTGTGTGATTACTATTCTAATGTGTTTGACAATACAAAGGCTATTTTTATATATAACCTTGTGTGGAGTTCCTTTTGTGGTGTGCCTAGTATGTTGCTGTTGTGTGTATGTTGCGCAAACGCTTTACACATTACCTCCGGGATAAGCCTGACTGCTCGTGCCAAGCTACCAAGGGGGTGAGCAGGGCTCATCTTCGGCATGTAACTCCCTTGCCCTGACTAGAGTGGTGGTTTCTACCTGGCTTTGGCGCGAGCCTTATCCAACCAGAAATCCCATTTCTAACAGGGACCATCTACGGTCTGGGGATAACAGGTGACTAGATGATATTAAACACGCTCTGAGGAGTATCACAGCGAAGTCAAACACATAGGCAAATATGCTACCGCGCGTATATACAGAGATGGCGAACTCCCAGGGGCTGTCCTAGTGAGTGTGCGGCGCCTCAAAAGAGAAGCCAACGCGATCATTGAAATAAGTTTGTCCACGATGCAAATGGAATAGCTGATGGGTTCAGCAGGTACTATGCTGATTTATATAGGTCTAGGATTGCGCAAGATGATAATGCCATAGAGTACTTGGCGCATATATAGATGTCATGGCTCACAGACTCACACAGAGAACACCTTATGGCCCCTCTAAACCCCAGAGAAATTAGGGTTGCGCTTGTCTCTATGCGATCAGGGACTGTACCTGATGTTGATGGCTTAACTGTAGCCTTCTACGAAGCTTATCAGGATCTACTCATTCCTTAACTAGTCACTTTATACGAGGAGATGGCGCAACAAAAAGTGATGCCCCCTTCAATGAGAGGGGCCATAATCTTCACCATTCTTAAGCCAGGAAAGTCCCTGGCAGACTGCTCATCCTACAGGCCTTTATCCCTTTTAAAGGTGGACTCTAAACTCTTTGCTAAAATACTCTCAAACAGTTTAGCCCCCCTAATCCTGTCGCTGGTAGGGACGGAGCAGGCCGGGTTTGTCCTGGGTCGCAATTCAACTCTTAACATCAGAACCGTTTTAGGCACTATCCAACATGTAAACCCAGAAGTCAAAGTTGCAGCGGTTTTATTAGACGCTGAGAAAGCGCTTGACTCTGTGGAATGGCCATTTATAGAAGCGGTACTACGACGCATTGCCGTCTGAGAGACGTTTCGCCAGCTGGTAAAGGTGCTATATGAGGCCACGGATGCCAGTCAGACTGGGGAATAGAGTTACAGATCCGATTCACATCTCCAGGGGCTCACGTCAGGGATGCCCCTTATCCCCATTGTTGTATGCATTGTTAATGGAACCCCTGTTGTGTGCATTGAGAGTATCATAGTCCTAGAGGCGTGCGCTTCCCAGGCTATCAACAGATACGCCGATGATATGCTTCTATATGTGAGAGACCCGGAGACCCATCTCACTCAGGTACTCACGGAGGTGGTTAGGTTCGGCCAGCTGTCCGGTTTAAAGATTAATTAGAATAAATCATGAATTTTACCATTACATTAACCCAAAAAACAGTCCCAGTACATCTGGAATTTCCACTGCAGTGGACTGAGGATTCTGTCTGCTACTTGGGTATACAAATACTCACTGACTCTGCAATAGTACTTCTGGACAATTACAGTAAAGCTATAGGCAAGCTCGAGGAGGACATTGCTAAATGGCTAAGACTGCCACTCTCGTTACTCGGGCGAGTTTCGCAAACAAAAATGGTTATCCTTCCAAGGTTTCTCTTTCAAAATATTCCCATGCTCCTCCAGGCACATATATTTGCCAAGATCAAGTTGCTCCTGATTAAGCTAGCCTGGGCTGGTAAGCAGCCCAGGTTAAGTGGGAAACACACTTCCGTACTCCATGGGGGGGCTCAACGCCCCAGACCTAGAATTATATTATAGGGCTGACTGGAGCTCTCATGCCCATGCATGGATGCACGGCCCAGAGGATCTCCCACACTTATATATAAAGTTGCTACTGACCAGGTCACATTACCGCAAGTAATATTTAAATACACCGTCTAGGGCACACAGCATTTTAGACTCTCTCAACCCTACCATACATGCCTGGCGAAATTTACTTGATAGTCAAGCGGAGGCGCTCATGTCCTCCCCCCCCCCCCCCCCCCTGGAATGGTGCACCTGGCTCCCGACGGGAAAAGGCAGGGAAATCACCAAAGCCTTACAAAAGGTGGGCATTGCTGAAGTAGGTGACTTATTCAATGCGGTTGTACTGCGCCGGTGGGAGGATATTAGCAGAGGGGCTCTCTCGGTCTAAGATCAGTACCTGTTTTTTAGAGTCAAGCATGCTCTACAAGCCCTGCTAGGCGATAGCCTGCAGGAGCCAGAGGAAATGTTGGCCCTCAACCACATTATTCGAAACCCCTCCCTATCTAAACTGGTTGCAAGCATTTACAGTATTGTACAGGAAAATAGAAGACTGCTCCTCCCAAAGCCAAGGCAAGACTGGCAAAAAGACCTAGCCCAGGTGATAGACGATGACACTTGGCGATACTGTTGCAAAGCGACTAAACGGATCTCATTAAATGGCAAACACCGCCTTATCCATTTCAAATATATAAATAGGGTATAATACACTCCTGACCGGCTATACAGGTATGGACTAAGGGACTCGGTGGCCTGTAACCGTTGCTTAGAGACGGAATCCACTTTTATACATGTTGCATGGTACTGCCCTAAAGTCTTGCAGTTTTGGGAAAAGGTGTTTTAGATCCTTAACGATCTCACTGGACTCTCACTCACCCCCGATCCGTTCATTGCTTTACTGGGCTACAATAAGAAAATCAGCAAAGGTGAGCGCTGGCTAGTAGCAGACGCCCTTTTGCTGGCCAAAAGACGGGCAGCTATGCGTTGGGCTAGAGGCCCAACGCCAACAACAGAAGATTGGACCAAAGACCTGATATATGGCAACACCCAGGCAGACAAATATAGCGAACTTCTCCCCCAACAGAGCCGTCCTAAAGTGGTCTGGGGGGCTATTTAAACAATTTAAAAAAGGAGACGGGGGGGGGGCCTGAGGGGACGGGGAATGATGAATCAGGCACTTGATAAACTGAAAAGGGGAATGGGGAAGTAGCAAGGATACAACTAAGAAAACAATGTAGTCTAATCATTTCCTTTGTCAACTTCCATATAAAGGGGACTGTTGTAGCGATGCATATTGTGTTTGCTCATTTATGTAGGTCTGATCTCTGTGTATTAGTGTGCAGAATCAATGTGATCTGAACTGTGCCTGTACCTTGAAGATGTGTAACTGTATCAGTGTTAAGTTAATTGAAAACTAATAAAGAAAATAAAAAAATAAAGTTATGTGAGTACCACTAGAAAAGGGCTTTAGCTTCGCCCACATTATGGGAGCCAGGTGTACATGTTTTGATTTGACAGAAGATTAGTCCTTCCACAAAAAAGTACTTGCCGTCCACAAGCTGTGATCATTTGGTTAATTCATGCAGCTGACAGAGCTTGACTTTCAGTGGCACATATGACATTGTAATGCTGTAAAAGTGTCTTAGATAACTAGATGCTTTATGGGGTTTGTCTTTCTCTGGCAGCAGCACAGATGGGAGGAGAGCAGTCATTAACCTACACAGATTTTTAGGTCTGGCTTGACAGTGCAACAGTCACATGAATGTTAGACCTACACCAATATTATTCTACTGTGCTTTGCTTCCACACAAATACATATGCAGTTTACTGGTAATGCTTCATATTAGCATACAATGTTCCTTAAAGCCAGACCTATTGGCTTTGGCAATGCTTGTTTTTTTAAACACATTAGCAGGCTTTTTCAGTAAGTTCATTAAACGTATTTTCTGAACATGTTGCCTACTAAAGGTATGTTTCTTTGTTTAGCTTACTGTTAAATTTACTAATATGTTTTTAAAGATGTGTTCCAGGAGTCTATGCAAGTGCAGCGATAGTTTACCATTTATAAATTTGCAGAGAATCCCTATGAAGATATACTAGAATTACAAATTATTAACACTTTCTTCTCTCAGTTATAGTCACTATCTCTTGAACTACGTTGACACCAATGGTGCACAAAAATGTACGTTCAGGTCTATATAAAATGTCAATGCTCTTTTGATGCAAACTCCTATCTTTTTTTTATTTCAGATTCAGAATGCTGGTAATAAACTAGGTAGGCGCTGTGATATGTGTTCCAACTATGAGAAACAGCTTCAGGTCATCCAGATACAAGAGTCTGAGACAAGAGACCAGGTGAGAGTTTGCTACTCAGAGAGTGCAAGTCTAGAGTTTCTTGTCACACTTTTGTTTGCACTGAGCAGGTTTACATGGGTTAAACAAAATCACTACAAGCATTCTACTCTCAGGAGTATACCAGAACTTTGCCTTGGGTACATAATCCCTAAGGGAAAATGTAAAGCTTTCGACATAAACAGCCTTCGTCCTTAATAGCAGAAGTGTTATTAATCCGAGCAATCAAAATAGGTGATCTGTGATCAAAAACATCTGCAAGTGGGTGGGGGAGTGGGATGGTGGATGTTGAGGAAATGTACCGTTGTTGAATTGTTTTCTGCCATCTTGCCGCATTCAGGGGCTACTGCGTTGCTCTACATTGTGGAAAATTATGTGCCTGATTACTGTATTGTGCTGCTGCTAATAAATACAATAAAAACAAGTTTAAAAAAAAAAAAACATCTGCAAGTAAATATTCTATCTCTGAACATTACATGCTGATTATTATTCAGCACAGAAAGCAGATCTGTGGTTCATGTAGAATCGAACCACACAAATATGTGTGCATGTCGGGTAAGACAGAGTTTGAGAGTCTTTAGTGTCTGTAGTGTTTAACGTTTGGCGTCACTGTCGTTGCTCTTAGCGAGCACATATATTCTTTATTTCCATTCACCTGAACTCTTAGCGTGTGCTTAGCCTTCTAAGCCCACTATATTCTGCATTGAATCCCCATCGCAACATTTTCTCAAATGGACAATGTTCCATTATTTGTTTAAAGCACCTACAACAGACAATACCGAGATGTAATCCTAGATTTTATACTCATCAGTAAAATCCCTATTGCACAGTAATTAAACTCTTTACAACTACACATGCCTTCACCATCAAGTGGGTAAATAGTGGGGGAGAGATAAAGGAGTGTCAAGAGGAAATGAAAAGGCATACTTCTCCAACAGGGTACCTGCAGTAAGTCCTTAATTCTGCAAACTTGTGTTGACTCTATATTATCAGATAATCAAGGTAAACTGCCAATGCAGAATCTGGGACAGTCTTAAACCTAATGCATGCATGTGTGAGGCAATGTGTCTCTAAACGGCACCAAACATGAATGAAATAATTAGCATTTCAAGGAAATAAGCCCTTTGGCGTTAGTAACAAATTTTAAACCATGAACGTTTATTTGAATAATTCAAGGTAAAATACAAACTGCAAACGTAGTAGTTAGAATGAATATCAGTTCAATATAGGGAATTAGCATAAGGCGCAATCAAAGAGCATGACGTGAAATAAAGATACAGAGGAAAATATTCCGAAGTATGAGACACACCGAGGTTTAGTATCTAGAGTCGAGGAGCCAAAAAAGACTGGCTCACCCTCAAAATGTACCATCTTTTATAGAAAAATTCAAGACTATATGTTCCCACTGCTTTATAAGCCTTGATTTATCTCTAAATTTGCTTTAAAATGCACCATTTGCCAATCTTTTTACAATTTTTTCTCTGGAGGAGGACCCAGCCTGGATCTCACATTTGTCCATTAAGCTTGCTCGCATCACTCACTACATAAGTCATACCAAACGTTTACGTCCACCACTTCCAAATATCACCAGCCGCCTCTGCTTGATATTGGTTATTATGCTGAGCTATTTATTTGAAATGAAAACCTCTTTTTGAGGCCCACTTGGAAACCCCAGCAGTGTGTTTGTTTGTTTATTTAGACTTTATTATAGCCACCATAAAAGCACAACAGATTCAGGGCTAACTGGAAAAAAAATTATCGTTTTCCTTTACACAGTGGTTTCGTTTTAAATGTATTGATTGTGGAGCCAATAAATAAAAATAATTCCCTCTGTGTATGTATTCCTTTTTTATGATCACTTACATATCCTTACTCAAGTTCAACCCACTCAATGTTAATGTTCATGTGAACAAACAAAACTCTCTCTTAATGCACATACAACAAAGTTCAGAGAGTGGAACCACCAAGAGCACAATGTAACAACAATTTGTAAAAACGAAAGATTAATTGGCCTAGACAATGTTATTTATCATTTACCTCAATTTATTAAAACAATATATCAAATTTTAAAAACCATGGATTCACCATATATAATAGATTTTTTTCAGATACATGGGTTGCATGAATTACAATTCTTTTCAAATTTCCCGGTGATGTAATCACAATCAAAGTAAAATTAACAATGAAACATATCTGATAAAAGCAAACAATACAAAAGCCAGAAATGTGTCAACGCGTTTCGGTGGATCTTGCTTTTATGCACCACCTTCCTCAGGACAGTATTAAAAACATTATGATCTGTGAATAAAATTACAACAAAAATATCCAATGAGTCATATCGTTTTTTAGGTCTCGACCTTGCTATCGCGTAAGCGATCGCAAAGCGAGACTATAGAGAGCGGGTAAAAAGTGCTCCCAAAAGGCGGATTGCATGGCTAGCACGCGCACAATCACGCGCATCGTGCCGCCATGCACTCCGCTTTTGGGAGTACTTCAAAGGGTCCGCTCCCCCGCCCCCAAGCGCGCTCGCGCCACGCTCCGCTGGGCTGGTCTTGTTTTTAATGTATGCACTCTGGCGCCGCTCTCCCTACCACGGCACCCGGTTTCATGTTGGTTTTTGTTTTTTAATTAATTGATGTTGACCGTACAGGCTGCCCTTATGCAGAAGCTCTTTGTACAACTCTATTATTTGGCTGCATTTAAATGCCTGCCACGAGTACTTGTGCGACGAGCTGAGCTAGCGGCTGAGCGAGGACAAGCAGATGGAGAGGGACCTGCGGGTGCGGCTCTCCTAAACTATCTGGAACAGCCTGGTTTACATTACCGCATTTATTTACATTAAGCTGCCACCCCTCTGAGGTCGCTGCTTTTTTATTAAAATATGTACAATTATTTGGCGTCGGCACAGGGGTGATTACGTGATTTGCCCAGTTCAGCAACACTGAGGCTCGAAAACTGATCCTCAGGTCAGGAGTCAGCAGCTCTGATGCAGCTGGTCTTTGGAGGAGGGGGGAGGGTACAGTCGGTACCACTCTGTGTGCTTGCTTTTGGATATTGCAGCACTTTCTAGTTGCAATATTAGCAACCCGAGGTGTCACCAAAGTGCCTTGATCACCGCCACTCTGTTGATTAATGCTCTGGCAGTGGAGAGGGGTGCCCCTGCTGTCACAAAGTGAATCTAATTTTTTTTAACCTCCCGCCACATTAGTTCCGCTCCCCAGCCACTCTCCTGCCCGTCACTTTCCACCCTCGTTGCACTAAAACAGAAAGTGAAAGTAAGTAAAAGCGCCTCGTTAAACTGTACCATGGTTGAGCACTGGCTGACCCAGAGCACGCCGGAAAATACAGGTATTTCCAATGCAGGCTAGTCATGTCTCGCTCTCAGCACACAGTGTGCTCCTAAGCATACATCTCTTCTTCGCCCCTCCTAAGTGTCTATCGGAGTCTATACCCTGTCTTGGCACACCTCCCTCCCCAGCACACCATCCCACACGGTCCCCAACTACCGCCAAAACATTTGAACCTCGGTCTGTCCCACTTCATCTGTCTCTGAGCCTGTCTATTCTGCTATCCCAGAACTCACGATCAGACTCCTCTGCCCGTGAGTCTTTCCGACTCCCCTCCCTACCTGAGGCCCTCAGTTCAACTCTTCCCCCTCGTCCTTCAAAACTTTCGGAAACTTGCAGGTGAGTTTTACCTCCCCCCCCCCCCCTACCCCTGCCCCCCCCCCTGCTTTTGCTCTGGCCCCTCCCACCTGTCCATCAACCTTCCGGCACCCTGGTGCTGCAGTCATAGCTAACTCTTGCATCTGCTCTTGCTGGCTGTCGGCTTATTGATAAATTAGCCACCTCTTTCTTCATTGCACCCTCAATTCCATCATGTGGGCCTGTTTCACCCTCACATGATCTGCCCTCTCTTGCCCTTGGTGCCTTTCAGTTACTCTCAATATCCCAGTCATTTAACTCCTTAACACATACGTAAAAATAATTGCAATTTACAACGGCGATAGCGCCAACAAATACAAGACCTATTACATAAGTAAAAAAACATTGCCTTTTTAAAAAAAAAATGTTTTAGTTTCAACAAGCATGTTGACAAACAAATACATTTGAGACAGTTAGCAATATCGGGTAGTGAACAACCCCCCTTCCCACCCTCCAACAGAGCAGTCGACAATACAATGTGCATTTGGAGGAATCTTGTACATCATGGACAAACCTGAGCGGAGTAGCAAAAACATTGCCATTTACAATGCAAATAGCTCCAACTCCAACAAATGCGAGACCTATTGCATTTACAATGCTTGTATATAATATATTCCAAACATTGTCAGGATTCTATATTATTGCTGTTTGTAGTAACACTTTCATTGTTTGGAAAAAGGAGAGTAAGGGTTCTTGGAAAGAGGTGAATGGGAAAGAGATATGTAAAATAGTTGATAGAAAGCAAAGGCAAGAAAGAGGAAAGAAGAAAGAGTAGAAAAAAAGAAGAAAAGAGAAAACCAAACTTCCCATCATTCGTTATGCTTCTATTCCTTCATTCAACTGTGCACAAGCATTTCCTCTGTTTACTAGTTTTATAAAAGCCTCCCATTTCATGCAATGGGAATGTTTTTCTTAGCTGTTTCTCTTAGCTTTTCCCATCATTCATTCACTTTTTTCTTTCTTTAAATTAGTGGCTGCATACCTTCAATTCTAATGCAGATTCTTCTCTTGTTCTATTTCAAATCGGAACCTACTGGGTTTTTTCAATCTTTCCTTGTCTCTGAAAGGTAGAACATTTCTATTAATTTACCTCCCTTATGATGATATTTCTTAGGTTCTATCCGTGAGATAATCCTACACTCACCTTAATTTTCGAAGCGAGATTTAAACATGTTAAATTCTTTATAAAACCACAGTCGATGTTGTATCCCTTATATTAATTTATCCTAAAGGTACATCACCTATTGAAGGAAAAAAAAAAGGGGGGCCATTTTTACTAATAATACATTTAGTTCCGCCAGTTTATTATTCCTTTCCCTTTTATATTTATGTTCAGATTTTTTCAAAAAACTCACCGATGTTCTATTATTGGGCATATTCCTCATTGGGACATAAACCAGCGCTTTGCGGTAAAACGACGGAAATTAAATATAGGTCCGCCTTTTACAATTCCAATGGGATTAATCAATTCTCCCAAGAGTTCTTAAGATTAAAAGAGAAAATCCGGTATTTAGCGATTCAATTCCTTCTCAGATTATACTATTGTTTTATATAAATATAATGCAATATCGCTCATCGAGGCCCATCCTCATGTCTTATTAAACTATACGAAGGCTGCTATGTAGAAAGTAATTTTAAACAGTCACCATATGACGTCTGAATTTCTATTAGAAAGTTTATACTACCACATTGATTGAGGTGCACATTTTAATGTCTAAAGATATAGGATTTGAGATCGACAGTAAATCTTTTAAAAACTAAATAACCTTTAGAAACATACATGATGTTATTAAACTCTGCTTAATTTTGTTTTTGTGTTGCAACCATTGTCCTCGTTTGATATACCGCTTAGAAAAACTATGGCTTCGTGCATACAACGAGCATATAGTTTAACCAGGCTGAAAACATACCTTAATATTCAAGTCCTCTTTTCTCACTACATCCCACCCCCCCCCCCCCCCCCCGATGAGCAGTTGCTAAAATACCAATTTGGTACAATTAAACTGGATAAAAGTAACTTGTCATTTGTAGCACACAGAAATGGCACACATATGTAATTATTTCACTTTTATGAGTGGGCAAAAAAAATCTGTATACTGTTTCATAAACGCCAGTGTGCTTTACCACATTTAATTCTGCAGAATCTATCATAATAGGAATGTAATTTGAGTTATGTCTCTTTGAAAGAACAGACGTTTTCGAGGCAGTAATTCTGTACTTCTTTTTTCCATACAGTCAACACTGATTAGTCTAGAAGGTCAAAGACTCAGGGTATTTTTCTTCACCGACCAGAAATTTAGCATTGTTGGTGTAGCATAGGTTTTCTTGCAGTGCAGCATGATTTGATGTTCCAGAGTCAATGGAAGTGTCTTTGCTGCACAGCTGTAGCAATCCAACATTACGAAGCCTATGTGACCGATTCAAATCTATCCCACTCCTGCGGCGATTCTTCCCTCTCACTCTGTCATTGGACGCCAAGGCAGCAGTAGATCAGGGAAACATAGAAAAGGCGACGAGAAGCAGGGCTTCCCCCACAATGGAATAAGTCGGTCACATGACATTACATGTACATTCATTTTTATTTTTGTCACTCCTTTGGAAAAAAATATTCTAGGATCCCAAACACATTTTCAGTGGAGAGAAAAACTGTCTAATAATGGAAGGAAAATACATATTTAAAAACATTTTATTTTTATATTTAAATAGAAAGTATATATACAAAAATGACTACAAAATAAATAAAAATGTGCTTTGAAGCTGACTAAATCCATTTTGTGCTCCTTTTAAAAAAGAAAAGAGAAAAATTAAAGGAATCAAATTCTCTAGTCATACACTGTACCGTCATTAAAGGCAACCAAAGAGCTTTACAGCCCTAGAATCCAGCAGAGTGGCAGTTTTTCCCACAGTCCATGTTTCCACTCTGTGAGTATTTTCTTTCTATGGATGGCTTTGCCTATCATATAATTTGTTGCAGAAACTGTGTTAATAAACTATAATTCTAGTGGAATACAAAATTTGTTTTACCCAGAAAACCTGTTTTTTCTGTCTAGAACAGTCTCTTGGTCCGTGAAGGTGGGCCCCAGTAAAAAGATAATATGGACCTCAATCAAAGAGGGAACCTTATCTTTTGATTAGGAGATTGAGGAAGCTATGGAGGAGGATAAATAACAGCAACATTCAAGAAGGATATGGTTTGCTTGATGTGGAAGGTTTAGGGTAGGGGTTTTGTAATACCCCATATAGTCTGGAGATTGGTTAGTCTGTTACAGAAAAATGGATAAGTTTGATGGAGCAGAATTGTTCAGCCTGATCACTGGGAAGTGGACTTGGGCTAGCAGTGGAGAACCTTGAGTCGCAGACAGAACCAATCTGCTAGTGAGGGAAATCGCACTGTAAATCATGAGGCACAATTTACCCCAGTAGAATGTATAGAAAGATACAGATACAAAAGACTGATGTATTAATTCGGGAATCACCCAGATGGAAATAGTAGAGGTTGGAGAGTTATGCTAATAATATGGTCCCATATGCCTGCTAGCACCCCAAAAGTTGTCCGTCAGTCTTTATAAAGTGCGGCTTATCACCCCTGGGACATCCAGGTACTGTCGACTTTAGTCGAAGATTCCAGTCTTGAGTCCCGACCTGAAGTCTGCGAGTGAAGGTCAGGTTCAAAGGCGGAGGGGGGAGTTCGTTCTAGGACTTGGCAGCGAGATAGGGGAAGGAAAGACCTCCACTTCAGCTCTGGCGGATGAGGGGGAGGGGTGCGCAAGGGAGAGGGAGTCGGAGCAAAGTTGTCTGGTGGGTTGGTGGAAGGTCGGGTGGTGGCTGATGTAGGTGGGTCCGATGTGGTTGAGGGCTTTGTAGGCGTGGTTTAGCAGATGATGCTTATGGGCTCGGAGGTGAAGGACAGAAGGGGGATTCTCTGCGTGCGTCCTGTGAGGAAGGAGGTCATCCACTTAAGGGCATTTCCACGGATGCCGATGTGGTGGAGTCTTGTGATGAGGGTGTGGTGACAAATGGTGTTGAAGGGCGCTGAAAGGTCGAGGAGGATCAGGGCTGCTGTCCCGCCTCAGTCAAGGAGGGATCTGATGTCATTGGTAGCAGCAGTCAACGTGGTCCTGTGCTGTGCTGGACCGAAAGCTGGATTGGGAGGCTTTGAGTAGGTTGTTTTCTTCCAAGTGTTCGGTGAGCTGGCGATTGATGGCTTTCTCCTGGACCTTGATCGGGAAGGGGGGCAGTAATTCTGGAGTTCGCTGGTGTCTGTGGAGGGCTTCTTCAGGAGGGTTTTTATCTGTGTGTTTCCATGGGTCTGGGATGGTGGCCGTGATGATGGACGAGTTTAGGATTTTGGTGAGTGCACTGCTGATTTTCTTCTTTTCCAGGTTGGAGATGTGGTGGGGGCAGGGGTCTGTCAGTACTCCAGAGTGAATCACGTTCATAATGACTGTGGTGCTCAGCATGGTGAGCGGTTGTCATTCGGTAAGCAGTTGGCGGTGGGTGGATTCTGTAGGTGACAGGAGGTGGCCGAAGTCGGTTGGTTGTGGGTCGAAGTTGCTGTAGATGTAGGATATCTTGTAGAAGTAGTCCGCCAGGCTGTCGCAGAGGACTTGGGAAGGGCGGTTTGTATTCTCGGTGGCAGATGAGCAGGAGCACTCTCTGTGTGATGCCGAAGAGTTCCTTTGTGTGATTGCCGCTTGTCTCTGTGGTTGGTTAGGGCATCCTTCTTGGCTTCTTTTAGGCAGTGGTGGTATTTGCTGAGGGCTGATTTGAATGTGGTAAGTTCTGTGGGGTTCCTGCCGGAACGAAAATATAATGAACATGCACAACCTGTGTGTCCAGAGAAGAATCTGATTTTCTATACTTTTGGTGTGCTCCTGGGGTATCGCTCTCCGGTCTAGAGCGTTTGAAGTACAAATGCATGAAGTAGCACACCCTGACTAGGGTGGGTCCCCCTAGGCACAATCTGGACCTTGTGGAGGGTATTTCATGTTTAATAATTCAAAAAAGAAAAATCATCCAGAGTTAGAGATTGAATACATTTCGGGCACTAGACTCCTGGTTCACCACTACATACAGGAAGACAACATGAGCATGCTTCACGAAATTGCATTGGGATGGGCATGAAACAGAAGGTCAATTACAATTGTTAACTGTTCGTTTGGATTGATTTCTATGAATTCAACTTCAAGATTATTTACTTTTTGGATTAACTCCTTCAGTGCCCATGACGAGATGGTCACGTCATGGAGCGCGGTTGCGCTGTGCCCATGACGGGACTATCTCGTCATGAACCCCGCCCGCTAATGCAACGCCCGGCACAGGGCGGGGAAAGGGCGGGGCACTGAAGGGGTTAAATACATGAAGTATTCAATGTCAAACTCTGGGTGATTCTTCTTTTTTGAATTATTAAACGTGAAATACCCTCCACAGGGTCCAGGATGTGCCTATGGGAACCCACCGTGTTCCTGCTGGAACGCCGTTGTCTTTCCAGTCGCTTTCACGCTTGAGAGGTCTGAGTTTGGGGGTGAACCAAATGGCATGATCTGTTGGTGTTGGCAGTTTTCATGGGGGCCACTGTGTCAGCGCTCTTAGAAATCCAGTCTGAGAAGTTCTCAATGGCCAGCTTAAGGTAACTGGTGTTGTTGAAGGGGATGGTCCTCCAGGACTCTGTGATGTTGTTCCATCTGCGGTGTGAACGGATGGGGGGGTGGTGGGAGGGGGGGGTTTAGTGGTGGGTCCCTGTGAGCCTGCAATGGTGAATTAGACAATTCTGTGGTTGGTCCAGGTTAGCTCGGTGACATGGCTGTACCTGATTCTGTCGCTAAGTGGAACTAGTGCACTAGTTAAAAACCATGCAATGGAGTTGTAGGTCTATAAAATTAGTTAAAGGCAGCCCAATTATACACACAAACTCTTTAGATTCTTCAGAGGAGAGGGCGGCAGTTTGCATCATGGGGACTGTGGCTAATAAAGATATTAGAAGATTTCATTGATATACACAAATATCAAACCTAAAATATTGGATTCCTTAAAAACATAAATATTGAATACAAACTACTGTTATTCAAAAATGTCTTAGGTTAAAACTATCTAGACCAAAAATAGAGAACAATTATACAGACTTTTAAAATTAATATAAAAATATCCAAACTATAGAAAAGCAAAATATACACTTAAAAATATAAATTTTAAAATATTATTTATTTTATTAAAATCAATTACAAACTTCAAAATGTGCACGCATTTTATAAAACATATAACATTAAACAAATCAATAACCTTATAATGGTATGAATATTAACATTAAAAATATTTAAACATGCATATATATTACATAGAAAACAATTTACATAAAAAAATTATTTCTTTAAAAAAGCATATTAAAAACTGAATATAAACATTTTGTTTAAATATTGAAACAATAAAATGTATTTAAAATTTACAAATATAAAAAAAAGTACATATTTAAAAAAATAAGCTGAAAATTACAAGAGCCTTTTAAAATTCTAAGCACAGGATTAGTTTAGATTCGTAAAATACCATCATATCCAACCTGGAATAAATAAAAGCAGCCCCTGATACTTATTTCGCTCTTAATAGAGCTTGTAAGAGAAGCATAGCTTTGCTTTAACACCACTAAGGACCCAGTTTAAATCAAAGCAATACCCTTTCAGGCGTTCAGCCCTTCATAAATTATGCAAAAAAAGTAGTGAACCCTTGATAGTTCCCAGGCTTTAGGGGGAGAGCAGCTCTTTCATATGGAGCACTCTGCAACACCGCAGACTCTTTAAAACCGCTCACCTCCAATGTTTGTTTTTTTAGCCAGGTTTTTAAGCATAGGATCAGCACAGTGACATGCACGCTGAGCTAGGAAAGTGACAAAACCTTTTGACTATATCTTCTATTTCAGTGATTACACCCCCACAGAAACCCCTGAACCCGAAAACAATACCCATCCCGGAGTCCTAAAATGTCCTTGTTACCCATATTCTCTGCCATCCCTGAGCCCTAAAAACTCCTTACTACATCTCTGCACCCTAAAATCTAAGTAATAACTTAGTGCAATACTCATCCATGCGTCCTAAAAATAAATCGCTAACCCATTCAATACCCATACTTGCACCCTAAAAAAAAATCATTTGTAACCTGTGCAACATCCATCCCTGCACCCCAAAAACTAATTGCAACTCATGTGCAATACTCATCCCTTGTCTTTCAAAACTAACCACTAGCCCAATGCAATATCCCCTTCTCTGCACCCTAAAAACAAGTTAGTAACTCAGTGCAACACCCTCCCCTGTGTCCTGAAACCTATTTAGTAACCCAGTGCAGTACCCATTCTGCGCTCTGAAAATGAATTACAAGCCTTATGCGTTATCCATTCTACCGCCCTAAAAACGAACTAGTAATACAATGCAATAATCTGTGTCCTAGAAAATAATTATCCCGTTGCAACATGTACCCCTGCGTGCTGCAAAAATTAATTAGTAATCCTGTGCAATATCCCTCCATGCGCTCTCTAAAGTAATTATTAACACAATGCAACACTCTTCCCTCAAATCCTATGAAACCCAAAAACAGAACATTAGCATATTCCAATTTTTAGGATTAGAAGAAATAACTACCCAACAACTCTATAAACCCTACAACTAAAACAATTTGTTCTAGGTATGTGTGACTGTAGATATGTCACGTGCTTTGCATACTCCTGCCATCTAGTGTTGGGTCCAGACGTGTGCAAGTTAGTTTTTTTCAAAGGAGTCTTTCAAGTCACGAGGTAAAGTGACTCCTCCTCCTAGTGATCATGGGCATTGACTCCATTGTTGGATTGTTTTCTTTGCGCCGTCGGGTTCGGTCGTTTCTTACTGTCTTACTCCAGTTGGAGACCATTTTGGAATCTTTTTGGTTCGTAATTCACCCTTACCCTTGTCGGTAATGTTATCGAACACGTTTCCATCTTTGCGTTTCGTACTCTAGAAAGCTATAGCTGGTCGAATCGATGCACTCCTACCATGGCCTTCAGGCTTTCCCCTTCCGGGCCTCTCTATTCATCTCTTCGACTTTCCCTTAGATTGACCTGCTAATGTAAAGGACGCCATTTCGTTTCTGCCTGAAGTGCCACTCTAAGTACCTGCAGACAGACCTCCATCAGGTCTGCAACCTGTGCTGGCCTCCTGATCACAGGGAGGAAGACTGCAAGGCCCGCTGATTGTCCAAGAAGACCTTAGGGGACCGAAGAGCACGTCGCATGGAAATGCAGCGTCAAGAGGTCGACTATACACCGGACATCTTCGGTCAACAGGATGTTGAGGAGGAGGAACTCCACAAGCCCGCTGAGGAAGAGGCTTGTTCCATCGGAGACTCTGACTTACAGATCAACAACTAGATGCAGGACCTTCCACCAGGTTAGCGTACTAGGAGTACTGCCTCCTCCGTCCTGCCACTGAAAACACCTCCGGTTCCGACCGAACGTAAGATTTCCGAGCCGCCACTGCCTCCAGACCATGATCTGAACCAAACATCTGCTATGGATGCCCCAAACTCGGACTCTGCACCGAAAGCACGGCCTAAGCCATTGGCTTCCGCACGGCTTAATTCTCCAGGTGATCCCCTAGGTATCACTCAACAGGGGTCCCTACATTCCTTCACAGGTGGGCAAGAGGGGGTAGGCGGTGGTACTCATAGGGCTACCCAATACCTCGCCATGTCAAAAAAGCGTGATGCGCCACACTAATGACAGCTTTAAGGACCCTGCGCGAGCACGCATTATCACTCCCAGGGTCAGCAAAACCATACAAAGCCGCACCCTCAGACCCTAGGTACATCCAAGGGCAGCTTTCCCCTGATTCATTGGTTGCCTCTGATAAATGTAAGAGGGTGAATTCACAAATCACAACTGACGTCCCACCTCCTTATAATAAGTCTAAGCTAATTGATGCATCAGGGAAGCGAATAGTTGTGTATTTTGCTAATACACAAGGGTGCCGATTACGATCCGGTAAAAAAATTCCCCGTACGACTCGTATCCGGTCTTTTTACCGTACGAATCGTACAAGTGCCGTACAAACTGCCAATTACGATTCGCATGGTAAAAAGTCCATACGAATCGCATTGGGAATTATTCCCCACACGTCCTCGGGTCGGAAAATGTGTCCGACACGTCCACGGACGATTTACCGTACAAATGTGAAAAGTGAAGTCCGACCGCGGAATTACGATCCATCTCATGCGTCCGATGTTACAACCGTATGGAAAAAACACCGTCCGCACCGAACTCCCATAGCAACCATGGAGACATGTGCCCGCATACGCGCCGACCCCCCCCCCCCCCCCCAGCCCCCGTATGTACGCGCCGACCCCCCCCAGCCCCCGTACGTACGCGCCGACCCCCCTCAGCCCCCGTACATCTGAGTCGTACCCCCACCCGTGTATGTACACCCTTGTACGTGTCGAACCCCCCCGTGTACGTTCGAGTCGTACCCCCACCCGTGTATGTACACCCTTGTACGTGTCGAACCCCCCGTGTATGTACACCCTTGTACGTGTCGAACTCCCCCGTGTATGTACACCCGTGTACGTTCGAGTCGTACCCCCACCCGTGTATGTACACCCTTGTACGTGTCGAACCCCCCCGTGTATGTACACCCTTGTACGTGTCGAACCCCCCCCCGTGTATGTACACGGGGGGTTCGACACGTACACGGGTGTACATACACGGGGGGTTCGACACGTACACGGGTGTACATACACGGGGGGTACGACTCGAACGTAAGGGGGCTGGGGGGGTACGACTCGAACGTACGGGGGCTGGGGGGGGTATGACTCGGACGTACGGGGCTGGGGGTGGGTCGGCGCATATGTACGGGGGCGGGAGGGGGTACGGCGCGTACCGGGCCACCTACTCTGGTCGTTTCGCGACGTACTTCGCGTCACGTCACAGCATTCCCGGATCACATTCGTATGTATATTTTCGTCGGTCGGTGTTTTTTACGATTCGTACGGAAATGGTGTTTCCGTGCGAATCGTAATTCCATGTTTGTAAAGTTTTACGACCGGGTACGAGTCGGACGGAGAAAACGCTCCGACCGACGGTTCGTACCCGGTTTTTACCGGATCGTAATCGGCACCAAGGTCTTTTAGCCAGATATGATCATGCCCACTGGGACGAAATGGAGGAACGTCTCCAATACCTCCCAGAGGAACAGGGAAGAAGCGGACAGGAACTTGTGCAGGAGGGTAAACTAATTTCCAATACCTCCATTAGGTGCGCCTTGGTCTCCGCAGATACAACTACCACGGGTATCAATGCAGTGTGTTGTTATGCAGGCATGCTTGGCAGTGTACATCTAGCGTTAAACAAGAAGTCCAGCAAACACTTTTAAATGTTCCCTTTGACAAGAAACGTCTTTGGTCCACAAGTTGGCCAAGCATTAGAAAAGATGAAGAAAGACAGAGGTTGCGAAGTCCATGGATGCACTAAAAACACCCACTCCCTGTGGGTTCTTCTACTGTTCCTCAAATAGAGCAGGCTCAAAAGCAGCATCTTCTGATGCCTCTTCTTCATCTTACTGTTTAGAAATTCACACCTCCCCTTCGCGATGCTCTTACAGGGGCATACATAGGGGTAACCACTCCAAAGGTCGTGGCAGAGTGCTTCCTCACGTAGTGCCACACCCCGCCAAAGAGTGACTTCCTTTGCTTTCCCCGATTAATTTAACTCCTGTCAGGAGTAGATTAAAGCAGTTTCTCCCTACCTGGCGATCCATAACATCAGATCAGTGGATGTTGGACATTATCCCACATGGTTATTGTCTGGAGCTCATCACCACACCTCCACACATTCTACCCCTCACACACAAACTCTCACTGAAACATCAAATACTGTTTAAACAGGAAATGGAAGCTCTGTTGCTTAAATGAGCTATAGAGTCGGTCCTACAACATCAGGGATCGAGGATATACTCCCTTAACGTTTTCATCCACAAAAAGAACGGCTCACTAAGGCCCTTCTTTGGTCTCAGGCCCCTAAATCATGACATCCTGTCTGAGCATTTCCATAGGGTCACCTTCCAAGACGTGATCCCACTTCTCCAGCAAGTCGACATTATGTAAACACTAGACTTAAAGGGCTCCTACTTTCACATCCCAATTCATCCAGCCACCGCAAGTGCTTTAGGTTTCATAGCTAGCAAACATTATCAGTTCAAAGTCCTCCAATTCGGAGTGACTACTGCAACTCGGTTGATCACCAAATGCTTGCGTAGCAGTGGTAGCAGCACATTTATGCAGATAAAACATCCATGTCTTCCCGTATCAGCAGCCCTTAATAAAGCCAGTACCATTCCTCTGTGCCACCAACACATTAAGGTTGCTATAGATCTACTCCATTAACTGGGGTTTACCATCACTGTACAGAAATCCCATCTTGAACCTTTATAAATGCAGCCATATCTCAACACACATTTGGGATTAACCTATCTCAATACATCGAGGATTAAAAATTTCCACACACTGCTACCAGAATTTCAAGCCAATAAATATCTGTCTGAACACTTGTGTGTTTGCTGGGTATGAGGGCCTCATGCACTGCCATAGTTCCACATGCACAATTACACGTGTCCGCTGCAGAAATGTCTAGCAGTCCAGTGGTCTCAGCCATAGGGTCAGTTAGAGGATCTAATGTTAGACCGGTGCACTCATCGCTCTCTGCAGTGGTGGACCATACCAAACCTGTTAAAAGGGCAGCTCTTCCGGGTCCCTGTTCCCCAAATCGTTCTGATAATGGACTTGTCCCTCACAGGATGGGGTGTTCACCCACAGGATCTCCCAGTTCAGGGTCTCTGGGACCCCAAACACCAGGGTCTCCACATCAACTACCTCGAGGTTCAAGCTTTTCACCTAGCATTGAAAATTTTCCTATCTCACCTCATAGGCAAAGTTGTCTTAGTCCAGACGGACAATATGACAACCATGTATTATGTAGAAAAACTGGGGGAACGCATTCTCTACAGTTATCACACTGGTTAGCGGAACACCTCCTGGGAACAGACAACAACTTTGCCGACCTCCTCAGCAGGATGCAGCAACAAATCCACAAGTGGGAACTCCACCCCCAAGTCCTCCCCCTATACTTCCACAAGTGGGGGTTTCCACAGATAGACCTGTTCATAACCGCAGATAACGCAAAATGCCCAAACTTCACCTCCAGGTTCCCACACCGGCTATCTAAGGGCAATTCTGTATGGATGAACTGGTTAAGGATATTTGCCTATGCTTTTCCGCCACTCTCACTTCTTCTGTTCCTGGTTCTGAAGCTCAGGCATTCGTCCCTCACCGTCATTCTGGTAGCTCCAACTTGGGCTCGTCAACCCTGGTACACAACACTAAACAAACTCTTCATAGTTCCCCACAAGAAGCTTCACCTCAACCCGTACCTTCTTCCTTAGCACCATGGAGAAGTCAGGCATCCAAATCCAAGAGAACTGAACTTGTGATTTGGCTCCTGAGGTCATAGAATTCGGTTACCTGAATCTCCCACCTGAATGTCTGACTATTCTTTAAGAAGCACAGAACATGCATTGCACTAAATGGAAAAGATTTGGATTTTACTGCCGTATTAAGCACATTGATCCATTTAAGGCAACTATGCAAAACATTGTTTGCTACCTTCCCCATTTACACCTCTCTGGCCTTGCCTTCACTTCAATAGACTTGCATCTAGCTGCAGTGGCTGCCTATCTGCAAAACAGGCAACACTTATCTTTTTTCAAAGTGCCAGTTATTAAAGCCTTAATGAAAACCCTAAAAGAGCAATCCCCCCCCCCCCCCCCCCCCCCCCAGAATATCACCTGCACACACATGGAATCTCACTATTGTTCTCACCAAACTTATGGGTCTACCATTTGGACTATTACATAATTGTTCACTTCAGTTTCTATCTCGGAAGGTCTCCTTTTTAAGTGCTATTACTTTACTTTGGGCATGTCAGTGAGCTCCAGGCACTAAGCTTAGGACAATCTTTCCTCCACATGGAAAGGGTGGTCCTTCGCACAAACCCAAAATTCCTTCATTAGGTGGTTTATCCTTTCTACCTTAACCAGTCAGTTGAGATACCTGTTTTCTTTCCTCATCCAGATTCAGTTGCAGAAAGGGCTCCTAAAACACTACATATTGAAAGAGCTCTAATGTATTACATTGACAAAAACCAAGATTAACATAAATCCAAACAACTCTGTTTTGCTTTTTTGTCCCCTCATAAGGGAAAGCCTATATCCAAATCAGGCATTTCTATATGGATAACTAAATGTATTCACACATTACATTAATGCGTAAAGGACTTTACCTACACCCCCTAAAGCACCCTCTGCTCTTAAAATAGGGGCTTCCATGGCTTTCCAGTGCAATATCCCAATAGCTGACATATGTAAAACTGCTTGATGGTTTACACCACACACTTTCACTTAACATTATTGTGTCAACGACAAGCTTATGTAAATCAGGCAGTGCTATGTACACTTTTCCAAAGAACTGCAACACCCACAGGTGATCCACCGCTTTTGGAGGAGACTGCTTTACAGTCTATGCAGAGCATGTGTATCTGCAGCCACACATGCCTAGAACGGATTAAGTTATTTACCCTGTAAGCATGTGTTCCGGTAGCCAGCCTTTCCGCGATGGTGGAAGCACCATGGAAAGACATGCGGAGAATGTCTCCGGGGGCCTGTTGCGGGCCCCCAATGTGTTGGGGGAGGGGGATTTCACTGAGGGGGGTTCCCCATGGTACCCCCCTACATGTCCCTGTACCAGGTGGCAGCGGAGCATCCTAATTGGACCGGCGGTTATGCCGCGGTCCTTGTGGGCGGGCGGTCGGAGAGAATTTCCGACTGCCATCCTAATATGCCCCTTAATCCTTAACATTGTAAAAATAAGCAAATTAAATCTCCAAAATAATAACAAAAATTAAATGAACACAATTTAATAACCTACCCATCCAAAAATATGACTCACAACCAAAGTATATAAAATGCACTATAAATAAAAAACATTAAATAGTAATATAATATTTTTTTTAAATACAATTAAAAAATTACCCTCCAGAACCACTCTAAAACCCAACAAACAAAAGAATAAATAACATGTAAACATTGTTGGTAACACATAGAACAAATTAAAATTACCATACGGTAAAGTAAAAATGTAGATTAAACAAACCCCTAGCCACACTAAACCCTATAAAACTGAAAAGCCGAACTACAAATAATATAATTACATTTTAAAATTCCACAAATATTAAATTCCCAAAAATATGAATATTTTAAGAATATAATGTAATAAATTACCAACCCAAAACGCTAAAATAACTAATAACCCTAACACTTAACACAAAATTCATCAAAAATTAATAGAAACTATGGACCTTCCTACGTATTGTTCCCATCATGCTGCCGAACCTCCGGGATGTCGGCTGAATAGCTGTGTACCATGTTGACGTAAATAAAGGTTTAAAAAAAAAAAAAAAATTAATAGAAACAATATTTAGACAAATTAATACAATTACACGCCCGACCCATAATGCCTATAAAACCCAAAACCCAGGACAACAAATAACACGATTAGGTTTCTATATGTATAAGAAAAAAGAATAACACATTAAAAAAAAAAAATGTATTTAATACATTACTGACCCAAAAACCTCAAAATAAAATCCCAATATTTACACTAATAAATATTAAACGATGAATACAACTAAAAAATAACTATATAAAAACAATAATAGTAAAACATCTAGTTCAATTTAGTACACTACCCACCAACAGTACCCAACACCTTGAAATAAAACATACATTAAAAACAATCATATAAATTTATATAGCATAAAATACAATACAACTAAAAATAAAATTGTATATATACATATAATTTACATATTGTATTGAATGTTACATTTATTTGTATATTTTACATATTTATTTTACATATTTATATTATGTATAGTTTAAATACATATATATTTTATATATTTTTAAAGTATACAAATAAATGTAACATTAAAATAAACATTATAAAAAGTTCATATAAATAATACATTAAAACACTTAGAAACACCATTTAACATTTAGAGATTTAAAACATTGATATTATTGCATGTAATACCAACATTTTATACTTACCAGTAATAGTACTGAACTTGATATAATTATACTCACAATATTCTGACTTTGAAATTTAGTACCAGCGATATTCTGATTACAGTATCAAGGGTGCACAAGATATCCAGAGAATTAACCTAAGTACCACCACACTGAGAGCTGCTTGGGCTTATTGCTGTAATGTCTAGGAGCAGTCCTTGTATGATCTTAGAGTGCAGTTGGTAGGTTTGCAACAGTTACCATCCAAAGGTCTCTTGTGTCGATTACTAGATCTGGAAATTAGCTGTGTATGATATCATGGCAGGTTAGTAATAAAACATTCCACGTACTAGGAGCTGCATAGATTTACCCCTATAATACGTAGGAAAAGGCTATATACTATCTCAGGGCAAGTCTGCATGGAATCATAGTTTTCCTTAAATGTCAGCGCTACATGAGTGTATCTAGATGTGTGTGAAATTCACACAATTTGCATTTTTGTAATTATGTGAAATTTTCAACAATTACGCAAAATGAAAAACTAGTTAGCCTAACGGCTAGGGCGGTCAACCTCTAATCTGAGGAACAGGGTTAGAGTCTCAGCAAGGACGCGCAACATCCTGTGATTCTGGGCAAATCAATTAATCTCCCCATGCCTAACAAAAATTAATGTGTCCTCATGTAACGCAATTGGTGCTCGTGTAAAGCGCTCTGATACCCGACACCTTTGGGTCATGTTTGCGCTTCATTAAACTCCGGAAAAAATTCCACTACATTGTGTATTGGCATATTTTCAGGAATTTCAGGTAACAAGCGTTGCACGAAATTCGTGAGATTACTCTGACGTAAGAGAAATGTCCACCAGGACTAGTTTTCTCCATACAGGTTGTAGAGTGAACATAATCTCAGTATACAAGTAGCCAAAAGAATCTCCATCCTCAAAGCTGCATAACGCTATCGCTATAAAGATCTAGAACATGCTATATAATATCACATGGTAGTGCTGTAAGTAACCAATGCATTCACCGCTCTGAGGGCAGTCGCAGGCACAGAACTGTTCAAAACTATTAACACCTTAAACCTTACTCAAGTTCATACGTTGATTACAAATCTTTGCGATGTTAGAACAACTTTCTGCTCTTAATGAAAAAAATATTATTTTCATCTGTAGATCTTCATGAGCAGCTGGATTGTGGGGAAGCAGTCCCTATCAAATTAAAAGCACACCATTCACACTCTTTGTTGAGATGGTTGAAGGTTAAGTATAGACACAATACCAAACGCCTTCCATGGACATTTAGATATTTTGGGCTGTTAGCTGTGGTGAAGGATATGCAGCCTTTCTGTTTTCGAGATGGGAAATTAAAGGAGGAAAATACCTCTAGCCTTTCACATGTTTTAGCATAGCAGTAGTATTGTTAGTAATAGTGGTCACAAGTTATGTGTAATTCTATTTTCAGCATTTCTTTGGCACTTTGCAGCCAATTTGGACAGTTTTGGGCTTTCACATTGACAGGAGTGAGTGTAGTGCAGTATTTTGTGTCTGTTTTGTTTCCTACTAGTTTAGTTTAAGGGCCTATTTTTTGAGGATTTTTTGTGCTCTGACGTTGCCACTTTGATGAAGGCTGAATGTAAGTATATTTCTTCAGACTTCCCAGCTGTCTCTGTTTGGGAATGACTGTCCTGATTACTTTGTATATACTTATCTGGCCATCTTTCAAATCCAATCTTCCAAATGGTTTGTGATTGAGGATTGGGCTGTTCTTCTCTTTGCAGCCCCATCATGTCCCTTTTTTCAGCTGTCCAAATGTTGAAAGCCATATTTACAATTATTGGAGAGTGGTGTGATGAAAAAAGCTTATTAAAATCTTACTAGCTCCTCCTTCTAAATTTGTGACTACGGCCAGGCTTATGGCCATTGGTATCCAGGGTTTGTTGCAAATCTCTATATATCACCCTATTAAAAGGTGCCAGTTTTGTGTACTGTAGAAGGATCAAAGAGTATGGAGCTCCTGCTTTAATTCAGACCTGCAGTCTACAGTTTACATATTATATTAGTTGCTATATTCACAAGCTCAAGTGTGAATGGTGTTCGGCAGAAATTCAGCTAAACAAACAAGAATGGATACTTATGCTGGAACCACTGTGTATACTACATCTAAAATGCAAAGTCAACAAATTATCCCCTTATGGAATGTCAATCGCTGGTCGCGGTGGTCTATTTGGGATCATGGAAACCTTGATGTTGAAGAAAGGGCGGTCCCCTTCCAAAGCCACACTGCCAACATGTAGAGTATCCCTAAGCTAGCTGATGCCTGGAAAAGGAACCACTTATGGAGGAGGAAAAGCAAGAAGTGCAAAAACCTCCAAAGATTAAATATCCAGAAGGGCTGGAAACAACAGAGTACCAACCTAAAACAAGCATTGGCATAGCCAATAGGTCTCGCTTTTGGGACCTTCTAAGTATTTAGTTATGCAGCACAATATCCTTGGTGCAACCACATCAACTGTTGCGGTGCTAAACACTTATAAGGTCCCAAAGGCGAGACCTATTGGCTATGCCAATGCTTGGTGTGTGTGGTTGTGTGTGTGGTTGTGTGTGTGGTTATGTGGGTGCGGATGTGGGTGCGGATGTGGGTGTGGGTGTGTGTGTGTGGTTGGTTGTGGGTGTGTGTGGTTGGTTGTGGGTGTGTGTGGTTGTGGGTGCGGATGTGGGTGCGGGTGTGGGTGCCGGTGTGTGGTTGTGTGTGTGCGTATCCGCCAAGCTGCCAGCGCACTGTATGAGACGTGCCGTGCTTGAAACATGGTGGGTCTGACAGGAAGTGAAGTTTAATAATCTCAAATTAGTTGTTCTGAGGAACTATTGGCTGATACTGCTGCTTGATGCTATAGGAACACATTTTATCAAGAATATGCTGCACTCGTTGCAAAACTGCCAGCTGTAAATTAAATTATTGAAATTTGCTTTAACATCTAAATTATTAACAGAAAAATATGTACTTTATGAACAACATCAAGTTTAGCATGCATTTATAGATCTAAAAACCACTTTCAGTTCAGGTCATTTGAATTTTCTTTATATTGTAATAACATGGGTTAATTTAAATAGTGCCATGGGTGTATGTATTGCTAGGTGCTAAGAATTATTACATTAACCCCATGTAAACGGTTAATACCTGGTCCCAGTCACCACAGTCCCTTCAGGGGACTTATTTACTATGAGGTCCTGGTGTATGTTCTTTAGACCAGCATAATCTCGTGTAGCAGCATGATAACCGGCAGGGCCCTTGCCTTATTTCCAATATATTTTTCAGGATACTTGAAACTCTGCAGTTCTTTGGCACGAGATTTCGCAATACATACTGCTATTGAGGCCAAATTTGTCCCCTGAGTTCCTAATTCACCATACATACTTCTCATAACTACCGACCAGCTGGACAGCTAAGAGCCCTGAGGAAGTTCTCTCTGGCAAAATTGGGAACGAAACGCGTTGGCTGTGTGCCAGTTTTAAAGATTGACTGAATAAAAGAAGTAATATTGAAACAGATTCTTGCTTGCTTGATTGACTCCACAACGAGTGCACTTTCCATTTTTCTTGAAAATTTGGCTACTACTGGCACCTCCGGACGGCGGGTGCAGGAAGTGATTGCACCACTTTCTAATATATTGTACATGTGTCAATGTCAATGTCAGATATTTTTATATAGCGCACATATCACCAAATGGTCGCAGTGCGCTTTGCAGCCTAAGACAAAAGAAAATACATCAACTGTGAAGCTCAGCCTAGATTAGAGGGCAAAAAGCCAGGTCTTAAGCTTTCTACAGAAGAGTAGATGGTTAGTTATAGATGTTAATTCCAACGGGAGTTGATTCCACAGAAAAGGGGCAAGATAGGAGAAAGATCGACCTCCATTACGTACCGTACGGATACGTGGCTGGGCAAGAGAAAATCTAGAACTAGATCGCAGAGAACGTCCAGGGACATACCATCGGAGCTTCTTAGCAAGATACAATGGACCAGCTCCTTACATTACCTTGTGGGCAAGACTAAGAATTTTAAAACGCCCTCTTTGGCGAACAGGTAACCAATGCAGAGTTTTGAGAGTAGGGGCAGAGGGGGACCGAGGGGGAAGATCAAGAACCAGTCTGGCGGCTGTGTTTTGAAGGATCTGAAGCTTACAAAGCAGATCCTGGTTAAGCCCAGTGAACAGGGCATTGCCATAGTCCAAGCGGCTAATTATAAGACCCTGAACCAGAGGTTTCCTTGTTTCCGGGGGTAGCCACTTGAAAATCTTCCGCAGCATTCGCATAATCCCAAAGCAGGTTCCAAGTACCTGATTTATATGGGTCCTCAAGGACAAAGACATGTCAATCATGATGCCGAGATTACGCACTGATTGCTTAGGCTGTGGACAAGTGCCCAGCTCTTCCGTCCACCAATCACTGGACCAGAGCTGTTCCGCTTTTCCGAATAGGATAACCTCTGTCTTGCTACCATTTAGTTGAAGCTTATTCTCATTCATCCAGTCATTTATCCGGATCAGACAATTTTTAAAACGAGCTCGCACATCAGTTAGATCCGACTTACAGGTAACAAGCAACTGAGTATCATCAGCGTAAGAAATTGTTTCGAATCCGTAAGTCCTAATAATGTCAGCAAGAGGAGTTAGATAGACATCGAATAACATTGGGCTAAGAATAGAACCCTGCGGAACCCCGATTGTGACTGGGTGGGTTTTAGAGGCAATACCGTTGACAGATACCATGGTAAGACGGTCTGCCAGGTAGTTCTCAAACCACTTAAGGGCCTTCCCTCTGATACCCACCTCCCACAGCCGGTGTGTAAGAATGCTGTGGGAGATGGCATCGAAAGCTGCAGACAGGTCCAAGAGGACTAGAATTGCAGATTCTTGATGGTCCAAAGCTAACCTGATATTGTCCACTACTTCAATAACCGCAGTCTCAGTACTTTGAGACGCACGGAAGCCAGATTGGGAGGGATCAAGGAGCCTATTTGTCAAGAAATACTTTCAAACTTTTATTCACTAACCGTTCCAACACCTTCCCAAAATAAGGGAACAAAGAAATAGGACGATAATTAACAGGCAGACTTGGGTCAGCTCGAGGTTTTTTTTAAGTATAGGCTTAACCAGTGCATGTTTCCATTTACGAGGGAAGGTAGCTTGATCCAAAGATAGGTTAAAAACTGATGCAAGGGCATCCACAAATAAAGGTAAAATTTTGGCACAGGCACGAGGAGGAAAAGGATCGGCAGGGGAGCCAGATTTAATCCTACCTAGGCTTTCAGAAATTTCACAACTTATCGGATCAAATTCAGTAAGGAAGAGCGGACTGTTGAATTCAATGGACGGGGACGGTACACTAGTATTGATCGTAGGGTCGCTCAGGATGGGTTCTGGAGACAAAAAAGAGGCATAAATTGTTTTGATCTTATTATCAAAAAACAGTGAGATAGACTCAACCCACTCCTGAGTGAGCACGCAAGAGGATTGTTCAACCGTAGGAATGGTGAATTCCTTCAATATTTTAAACAATTCTTTGCTTGAGTGGGCCGCGTTGTTAATGCGCTGTGTGAGGTAGGCCTTTTTTGAGGATTTAATATTCTTAATATAAATTGAATGGAGCTGTTGATATTTCCTACGGTGTTCTTCAGATTTGGATTTCCTCCACTGACGTTCGGCTGCCCGAGTTTGTTGTTTAAGACCTTTTAAAGAGGCAGAGAACCAGGGGGAGGCTTTATTTTTTATTTGTACCTTAATAGGAGCAAGAGCTGTGTCTAAGGCTTTCACTATGGAAGATTCCAAATTGAGAGCAGCTGATTCATGTGGACTGGATGTGCTTGATATTGGTCTGCCGTTTGTTCTTCTTCTGTTAAATACTAAACTGTTTTACTTTCGAAGTTTAACTCTACACAAAAATCAGTGGCAGCCCCAAATCCGATACCACACCTCTGGCCCAAAAGGTAGTCACTGCTTACCCCAAAGTTTGTTTAGTCAAAAAGCTAACGGCACACAGTTCTGCAATCTTCCGAATAATCAGAAAATTAATCATAAAGATGTAAAACGAAAGGCTGAAATACAACATAAATACAGCTACAGAATAGCGAGGCCACCACTTACGTATAAATAGGGTCACAGAGGATCTGACACACGCTGATCTTCATAAATGAAAGAATCCTTGCCGACTTTGATACCGATATGCTATAAAAGTGTGCACCAGTTGGCAACAAATCGTGTGACATGGCAAGGAAATATCGCCGCTATCTTACAACAGTAAACAGTGCCTGAAACTCCTTGTCTCATAATTGATAATGAATAACTCCAGATTAAAAATTTCTCCATTAAAGTTATAGTAGAAATGCTTGTATCTGGACCACTAAAAGGGAAAAACTTTACAAGGTGTGACTCCTCATGCACACCCGAATATATACAAATCTCTCCTTCCTCAAGGAAAAGTTCACATGATATAGCAAGAGACAATGGCAGCTTTCTTAAAACTGCAAACATAGTCAAACATTATAGTAGCAAAACAGTTCTTGCTTATACTATGTGAATATATCAACAGATTATCCAAAAAGTAGTACCCTTAATGTTCACCAGAACACCTACAACTCCTATAGTTGTGATAGAAAGACATAATTCAAAGAAAGTGACAAACCTAAAAACAGCCACCATCGTCCATGCAGCTAGAAAGTAAACAGAAGCTTACCTCTAGCATCACATATAAAGGGGGCATATCCATATCAAGCAAATCATGAAACTCAAAGGATGGGTAAAGAGCATCATTCCACCTTTTGGTTGAGAACTTTCTGAACAGTGTTAACTTGCCAGAGCCTTCTATTCTCTTTTCATGTGAGCAACCAATCCACATCATGTTTTCTCTTAGAGTTACCAATCACTTAAAGTACAAATCATATAATTTGATTAGCAGCATGAGCAAATGTTGTATAATGGTCCACTAAAGGAGCATGATGGAGATTACATCTAGATTGGTGTTGTAGAATGTGGCGATTAATCTGAGTCGTATTGCGAAAATACTTGAAGCTGCAAGGACATTCAATACAGTAATTTTCATTCTTTGAGGCACAGTTAGAAAAATGTCTGCTTTTGCCATATTCCATTCAATTACATGTTTTAACAATACTCGTAGTAGCACATGCTGTACATTTCCACAACAATGGTGTCCAATAATTTGGTCCAATTCCCCATAATTGGGTCAATATAGTTGCGTGGGGCTCTATATACGCCTTTACCAATCTGTTTCTTAGCATCAGAAGTATGTCATGGTTGCTATCCCCGCTACTTTCTGATGCCCAAGTAGATCATAGACCTCTAAACTACTTTAGGCCAGCCCCTCTCAGGACACCTGCTTCCACCTCCCCGTCCTGCCTGCCCACAGGTGTTATGCATTTTTAGTTCGCTGTGCTCCCTTTTACCTCTTCAGCATCCATTGGTTGTTCACCAAAGTGATAGTGGTGGCTGAAGTACACCTGCACAGGTCAGGATTTCTAATCTTCTTCCTACCAGAAGCTCTCAGACACTACATTGTTTGTTGGAGTTCTGTGCATTACGCATCTCGGGACAGACGTCCATTGTGTGTCTCAGTACTTTAGTATCTTTGAATGTGACAGGATAGGAGTGAGTTGTGGGCGCTGATTGAGTGAACATAGAGTTGAGGCCATCCGACTTTTCCTTTTGATATAGATTTACAATGGACATCCTGGAACTGCAGCGCACCCCTTTAACCTCTTCCATGCGTCAGACGGTCACGGTGGGCGTGTGCGGAGGACGGCTGGGGGCTGTCCCTTTCACACGCACGTGGAATTCACCCGCACGGCAGAGGAATTTGCGCCACGTCGAAGCGGCTTGAACATATCAAGTCAAGTTAAAAGTAACATTTATTTAGACCGTAGTTCTTTAAACACATAAACATGTCACCCTATACAATATTTCTAAAATTGTACTCCGTTCAACACAACTTCCATTACAAAAATCCAATTTCCATATGCTTTCTTCTGAATTTACACAATATTAAATCTGTAATTCATACACATGTCTATAAATAGACATACAAATTTAAAAAACAATGAAAATTTCTATTATACAGTATGTTCTTAAAACAATATATCTTGAATAAAACTTTATCTAAAAAACTATCATAACTTTAATCATATCATTCGACCATCCGTTACCTTTTCCATGAAAAACCTTTTTACGGCCTCCATGTACTTCGCAATGGCTACTGCAGTTTCATGGTTTGTCATATCTGTGAGAATTTCGATGGCTTGTGCATGCAAAACGGTCCCATATTTTAAATGGATAGGGCGTAAAAACTTTCTGCAGGGTTAGCACTTTTGGAGAGTCCAGTAAAATGTGTAAATTATCGCATTTTGTACCCAGCCTACATGTACATTTACCATCGGGTTGCATCATTTCTGACACCAAGGTTAACACCAATTCTCAATCTTAGAACTTCTGATCTAAGCCATTCATTAGGTACTGTGTCCAAATAGGGGTACCAAATTTCTTTCTCCCAACTAATTATCATAAATTTCTCTGACTCTTATTTTCTCGTATACTCCATGTCTTCCATCTTAGACAGTTCCTTCCCTAGAGTTCTGAGTTCTCTTTGTTACATCTATTTGTAGGGTCTGCCGGTCAGTTCTCACATTTAGGTTTTCACAAACAAGATGCAATTTCTTCCTGACCTCTTTGGCCCACTTTAGGTTGCTAAGCTGAGACTCGTTCTTGCACCACTGTGACACTTTTATGGCCTCTCCTGTACCCAATCTTATACAGAATCTTAATAAGGCTACTTGTGCCTGTACATTCCAGGATGTCATACCCAGCTCTACTCTGATTGCCTGGATCATTGATGAGCCCGGTAGTGATATTAAGGATTTTATGCATTCCCCTTCCTCAGCATCCCAACTTAATTTGCCAGTTAAGCAGATTACTTCTGCGCCATATTGTAGTTAGGTGGTATCATAGCATTGTAAGCCTTTAACACTGGTCTGTGAGACCTGTGCCCATAGGTGCGGTTGCATTTTTTCAACCCACACACAGATGTCGGTATTTTAGCTCTCTGGGCCTCCAAGTGCGTATACCACTTTAAATCCTTGACAAACCAGACCCCGAGGTAATTGTACTCATTCACAATTTAAAGTTTGGAAGTGCCCAGATACCAATTGAACCTCTGATCCCTCTTCCCAAAGCATAAAATCTTGGTCTTGTCCATATTCACGGTTAAATGCTTTGCCTCACAATATTTGCTAAATGCATATAACTTCCGCTGCAAGCCCAACTCTCTCTGGTTCAAAATTACTAGGCCATCAGCATAAAGTAAACCGGATACTTGTTTTCCATTCATTTTAGGACTTGCAAATCTGCCAAGGAAATAGCAAATAGTCTCTAGAACATATGTTGTGTGCCCCCCATGCTGCAGGGGCTTGGTTACATCACTGAATGGTCTGGTGCTGACTGAAAATGAATTACCATTTAGGGGCCTGTACAGAATGCCCCAATCTGGATCGCAGTTTGGAAAGGTTTGAAAACATTCTTAGATGTCAACAAGGTTCCCTTATTTTTGGAATCAATTTGATGGTCATATCTGCAGTGCTTGTATATTATCAAGTTTAAAGAACAGCATAAAGGTGGGGAGGGCAGCCTGCCACCATCTTCCTTTCAACACGTTTTGTCTAATCACGTGATGGAATGCAGGGACTGATTTGGTGGATCGATTATAACAATAAGCCAGTGTTAATATCAACACCCTATAACAAATGTAATGGCCATGTGTTTGGATTGGCCTGATACCTCAGTTGGTTTATGCATCAGGTTAGGTGTCAACCTGTGATCAGCTTTTAGCGGTCTGCTGTTGAAGACCTATTGTCTAAAATGCAATCCACAGAGTGGGCCTTCAGTCATCCCTTTATTCTAAATTGGATGGCTTTTCATGTTTATTCTATTCTCCTTATTCAATGGCTTTCTTTCCTATTCTTGACTTTGTACCATCCATTGACCATAGTTTTTTTTGCATCACTATTAATTAGAAGTATTGTATTCTTTCACTGCTGTTGTGAATGGACTATTCTTTTAGTTGTGCTTAAGTTTTCCAGGGAAGTGAATTGATTTCCTCGTTGTCATCTACCGCTCACTTAAAAACCTCATCACCATCACTCGTCCATTGCTGCCCCTTCTCTCCTCACCCCATCTTCATTATTTTATTTATATTTTGAATGTTGCTTGTGCAGCTGCTCTATTCCTGGGGTGCTTGCTTCCCTTTAAGCTGCTCTCCTGGCCTTTCTGCAGCTGCTTTTTTTATTTACTGTTCTGAGATTGTCATCCATGATCTTGGAATGGTAAATTAAACATTTGTAAAAAGATGCCCACCTTGCCTAAGTGTGCATGCATGGCAGACCTATTTGAATAATGTTTCTTTAGGTGTAAGAAAAATAATTCAGTGATGACTGGTATATTTCTATGCAGACACATGATGGCTATCTTGTAATATTAGTTCTTACAGCATAAGAAAAAGAAGTCATAGGTAGCTGCCATATTTGCGGTCATCTTCGAATTATTTTTTTTCTGTTTAGGAAAAATAGTTACCAGAATGCCACTGCGTCTATATGTGCATGCAAGACCAAAAACTGAAAAAATTGGCAAAGCCAATATGTTTCATGGGAGATGCATGTTGGCTATGCTTGTGCTTGTTTATAGAGTTTGTGGGCAGTCACTTTTTTCCGGGAAGTTGCTTCATTTTTGTCAGATTTGTGGGCCAAGCCCAAGAGCTTGATTTTGTTTTTTTTTTTTTTGTTTTTTTTTATTTGGTCAGCTTAGTCTAGGCAAATCTTACTCACCTCAGAGAAGGATTCATAACATCAAATATTTCATTTTAAATATTTCATTCATACTTTATGGTATATGTTGGTAGCCAGGAATCATTTAGACTTGCTAGCGATGACCCAGCTGACTGCCTAGATATTTATATTTTCCTGGATGGATCTTCATTTTATAGCATTTTATTTTCTGGCCATTCGTCTTCAAGAGGTGAACCATATACATTTTTCAAAAGTGGTCTAATGAACTTGTAGGAATGTTCTACTGTTCACTGTTGGGAGGCTTATCCTCCGGCTACAGTGGATTGGTTTAATAGCTCCCTTGAGTTCGCTTTCTGTCAGCTGCACATAAATAAAGACCCTAAACAGGAGCATATCGTGCAGCGAAGAGAAAACAATAGGATACTGGCTCATTAAGTATTAAGTGTGGCTGCTACACCTGTTCTCTGGACTCCTATCCAGCATGGGTCTTGAACAACATAGGTAAGACTGTTGCATTCATGCTTGAATTTGCTTTAGTTCATTGGAAGTGTTGGTTATATTGGCAGTTGTTTCTCCATTCTTGGAATAATATTCCCTTCCAAAGAATTATACTTCAAGCTCCTAGTCCATTTCCTATGATTAGTTAAATTATGAAGATGTGTGTAGAAGTAGTTGTAGAAATATTTGGAGACATGCCTATCCTAGAAATAGATCAGTCAGGTTTTAAGTCAAGGTCTGGTGCCGAATTGGACTGGTAGTAGTTAAGGACTTGCTTCTGGTAGTTGTTAAGGACTTGCTTCTGTCTCCCTCCTACATGTATCTAGACTAGACATGGGTCAGCCCGTGCTGGTTTATTGGGCCTGTCAGCTACAGTTAGTGTTATGGATTACACCCTAGTACTGGAACTACATCTGCATTAAACTACTGGCTGGATCACTTAGATTATATTAGATGAATTTCCATAAATGGGCAGATTATATCCTCCTGCAATGCAGAGGGAGACCTGCAAGAAAACCTCCTTTTGCTGATTGTCTGGTGGTCATCCAGACTCAATAAGCTGGCTCCTAATTCGAGAAAGACAGAGGTTATGGCAGTATGTATCTACCATGGTATAGCCCTAAAACATAATTGCAGAAGTTCAGAAAGCCTATAATAACCACATGCAACTAACTGGAATGTAATTGCCTTTCATGTACCTCAATTTCGAAGTATAGTCATCTTTGTCACCATTGTGTCAAGGATTTACAAATATGTACTTCCTTACACGTTCCTTAGACATATGTTGCTCTTATTACCCCATTGCTCCTTCAGTGGGTACAGAATGGGTCCTTATGGGTAATATATAGATTGAGTCAATGGAATAATATCTTATTAGACAAGACATATGCACTGGTAGCCAGTTGTCGCTAGTGTGAAAATATACGCTTCTTTCATTGCCAATAAAGTCTTTCAGCTATATGTGTTCATGTCCCAAAAAAAGCCCTTTTCAAGGGCATTGTTCAACTTGGAGCTCAGGGTCTGGTTCATCTATTGCTTCAAATGTGCCTTGGTTTAAAAATCACGAGGATGAGGTTACAGTGAGTGCATGAGCAGCTAGACTCTGGATTAGTCTGTCGTCTCATTTTCTTCAAAACCATGACCACAATTCATTCCGAAAACTATTGAAGACACACCAGTTCAGGCTACATTATCTTTCGGATAGCCTGGTATGACTTAATATGCATGTACTTTTGATAGATTTTTACTGGCAATTCTTGATTCACACTGTAGCAGCATATTAGAACAAATGTTTCCCAGTGTCTTAATATAGCAGTGATACTTAGACCTTCAAACAATTGATGTAAATATGAACCCTGTGCCACAGCACTAAAATCTAGCCCTTTAGTTTGGCGAAAGGAGACAGATTGAAGGAGGCTGAATAGTGTATAAAACCAGGCCTCCCTAAGTATATCCTGGCCTTTACTCTGGACTTCATTGCACCTTAGAGCAAATGTTTTGGCAAATGTAATTTGATGTACGAATGCCTAAGACTGATGAGTCAGAAGGATGAAGCGTAGCATGTGTTCTATAGCAAGTATCTAGTAGTTTGTGTACTATTGAGCTATTGACAAATTGTTTTGAATAACTGCGGACTTGCTTCTTATGGTACTATATGATGACAACCCATCAACCACCACCACAAAGCATTTAGAATGCTGCATGTACTGCTGCAACAAGGTAGGTTACCGCACATTAAATTTACAATGCATTAAGGGTTTTATGATTTGGGATGGGTGGTGGTGTATTGGGGTAATTTTTTGTTTTTAGGGTTCAGCGATTGGCACTATTTTGTCAGTAGCAAGGAGCTCCTGATACTGGATTCAAGCTAGCCTGGCTGATGAGGGGTCCCAGGATGCTTGTTTCCGGTCCAGGGAAGACCTGGCTTGGCAGTTCAGGCTGGACTGTTCCCATGAGGCACAGGGTCGAGATAGATTTTCATATAGCTGGGTCTGAACTGCGGTGGCGAAGTGAGCTAAAGAACGATGATGGATTCAACCCAGATCTGTGACTGGGGGGCGAGTGAAAAGTTTTAGCGCTCCGTCCGTCATCACCTTGTGTTATCTTTTTACAAGTGGCATTTTTAGAAGGGTAGTGGTAAATTCATCTTTACCAGTAAAAATGATTTATCATTACCATTCCAGTGATATGAAACATTCACCTCTTCTCAGTCAAGAATTATAACTCATAAGTGTAATAAGGAATTCCCAATGTTAACCTATGAGAGGGGTAGACCTCGCAGTAGTGAAAAACTGATTTGGGTGTTTTTCACTACCAGAACATACAAGACTTAGGAGTACATGTCTCAAGGTTTGATTACAGATCACCCTGCCCTATGGACTACCAAGGGCCCACCTTAGGGGTAACTTATATGTAATACAAGGAGAGTTTAAGGCTTGGCAAGGGGTTTCAAATGCCAGGTCGATATGGTAGTATAAATTGCACACACAGGCTCTGCAGTGGGAGGCCTAAGACGTGTTTAAAGTGCTACTTGAGTGGGTGGCACCATCAGTGCTGCATGCCCACTACTGGCATTTCATTTACAGGCCTTGGGCACAGGTAGTGCACTCTACTAGGGACTTGTAGGTAAATTAAATATGCCAATTCTGTTTCCCAAAACTAAGCTACTAAGTCAATCAAACCATGTTTTAGGGGAGAAGCACATGCACTTTAGCACTGGTTCGTAGTGATAAAGTGCTCAGAGTCCCAAGGCCAACAAAAATAATTCATCAAAATTTGAGGAAAGCAGGCAAAAGGTTTGGGGGAAGACCACCCTAATGCTGTCAGGTCTAACACGATCCCATGATGATTCTCCCCTGATGTGTCAATTACTGTGCTTGTCTTATTAATTACTCTAATCTAGCATTTTTAGCCCTGGACTAGACCACTTTAGCTTTATCTCGCTAGTGTCTTGTTATAACAAATTGTGAATAAAACATGCATACAAACATATACAAGCTTAGTGGTCATTCACGTTGTGCTTTTGCCCACCACAGCACTGGCTGGGCAATCTACAACCAGTAGCTCTCTGGCACTGAGCGTGATTGCATTTTTCCTAAACCGAGGGCTTAGTGTCCCAAACGCTGCCGGACCCCCCCCCCCACAGGATATGTCAACCGTTAGACCAGCTAGCTCTACAGTGCTACTCTCACCCTCCCTCCCCTCCCCCCGTATTCTACAGTGGTGTAGTTAGTCTCTGGCAACCACTGAACATGACAACACTCATTCCTCCAGGATTATGGAAAACAGTACAGCATGTTTCGCTTGGACACTCGTGCTTGCTTTCTCTCAGAAAATACACAGGTTGGCGATTTATTGGTCAAACGGCAATGTTGTGTAAAACATATGTGCTGTGACAATCGAGAGACAGAAGAATACGAAAGAGATTACTAGTACCAATATCGTAAATAGTAAATACATTTTTACCATAGTTCTAAAAAGTATGAACATAAGCGGCTCAGATAAAAACAGTAGCACTTTCATATTCCTAAAATGTGTGCCCTATGTAATTTTGCTAAAATGTGCCTAGCCTAACCTGGATGTGTAGGTGTATAGCTATATGTATCTGTAGCCAAGAAACCCCCAGGGAAGAACCAGCCCCCTCACTTGATGGTTGGAAATGAAGGACCCAGTCTCTGCGTTGAGGATGACAACCTACGTCGGAGCTCCATGGCGGCCACAGCAGGTACAATGCAGGGTACTCGACCTTGATGAAAGCGTGACTACAGGTCGGGCCCCCACATGGAACTCATGGAGCATTTCTGAGAAAGCGCCTTTAGAGGATAATGTCCTCTACCATGTAGTACACCTTAGCGCATGTATCACATAATTGATCTTCTAAACAACATTTTTTTAGACCACTCACTTTGCACTACACATAGGTCCTGAAGAAAGCCATATCAATAAAGGGAGCATGGCTGAAACATGTTGACCGACTAAGATATTCGTGTTACCTTAGATCTCCTACACTATCCACCTCTCGTTTATATTCACTGCCAAGGGCCCACGTATTAAAATAGTCATTTTTTTGTACAGTGGGACCCTTAGGACAGTCCTTTTAACACCCACTTACCCACTATCACTCCACTCTCACGTTATAATACCCGCTCCGCTGTATCCAGGCGTCGCAGCACACCCGAGGTGCACTCTGCACCTTGGGTGGGGCCCAATGATGAAGCATGTCACCAACTAGGTTGGTGAGTGAGGGCTTTTTTCAAAACATAATGTGTTTTCCTCTCAATACATACAAACGCCAGGAGCATCTACTCCAGAGCTAGTTCCTTTTGATTTCTGCACCCGCAAGGTATGTCAGACAGCTGCTTGTCGGAGATTTGGCATGCAGGACCCCTGTCTCAGCTTGGAAGGAATTCTTCTCTAATTTGCCGGGGGAGTTGAGGGTCTTTTATACTAAAGTGGTTCTCCAGGGTTTTTTCTATAGTCAATATGTTTTGAAAACAATCCTAAATGTTACTGAGAGCCTGGTGTCGAAGAGACAGGAGCAAGCTACTAGGTAAAAGATCACCTGTTTTAGAATCGTTATTGTCGTGTGGATGGGACAATATATGTAGAAATGGGGTATCTTAAAAGACATGACATTATCATTCACATTGTGCTTTCGCCCACCACAGCACTGGGTCAGCCATCTACAACCACTGAGCGTGATTGCATTTTTCCTTATCATATGTTCTGATCCATCTAAGAAGTGGACTTCAGTGCGTGGGGTGCTGGGACAAAATTACTTTTCCAATGAGTTTTTTCTCCATTCTTTATCCTCTCTACCTCTTTTGATCATGTAGTTCAGCATAAACAGTACCTTTTCCCAGTATTAAGCATATTTTCCTGTGTAAAACTGAAAATGTTTTGCTTGCTAGGAAGCTACCTTACTGTTCTATTTACATTATTTGCAATAGCTAATTTATTTTTAAATGTAAATATTTTTATCGCAAGCATGTTTTATTCTTCTTTGTTTATATTGCATATGATTGCATTAAAAAACAGCAAATGCAACTCTCGCACTAGCTTGCAGAGGCCGGACCTGTTGGTTTTTGCCAGTGCTTGTTTGATAAGCAATTCCCTTTCTGAATTCTTCAATTGTTTTACTTGTGCCTGTGAAGGATTTTATAGCTGGCCTATAGTGTTGATTGTATCCAATATCAATATGATGGCTAAGCAATACAATTAAGAAGGAGAATGCATGAACAAATAGGCAAATATGCGTTCCAGGTTAGGTTAGGCTAGGTTTCTGAGCTGTCACAACTTACACCTTTGTGTTTTTTGCTGTCACCCTGTATACATATTTTTTTGTTGGTCATTGATGTACTTCCCATGAAAGTTAGCTCTAACTTAAGGTTCATAATTACACAATTCAGAAGGGAATGAAAAATACTGAAGACGGCGATCAGTACTTGGCAAGTAGATTCATTGAGCACATTTCTATTTTGTCTGTATAAACAGGAGTGACCATCACATTAATTATAGGTTCAAATGACAATACTGTTTTCCAATACAGTAGCTTTATATTTATCTATCCTGACTGTGTGGAGGAAATATACAATAATTGTTCTGTGCTATTTATGCAGGTTAAAAAGCTTCAAGTAATGTTGCGGCAAGCTAATGACCAGCTGGAAAAGGCTGTGAAAGATAAACAGGAGCTAGAAGAATACACAAAACAGAGCACCGAAGATACCACTAACCAAGTGAGCAATGTTTCTAGGAGTCCTCATTTCTAAAGATTTTGTTATTTTGGTGCAATGATGCCTTGTGGACATCTGGGTTTTACATGAAGGTGATTCATTAAACCTGTTATAGTAATGTGCTTATTGGTTAGGGTTCAAGCCATCCCAAAATCTGATAAAGGTGACCTTTGGTTGATGCATCCCAATTCTTCATTAGGTTGGTTTTGGAGCTAGTGTGGTTTGGCTATGTGGAAAAGTCCCCACTCCCCTAGTGGATTGTTTTAAGAGATCTGCAGTAGGCACTTCATTTTTTCAGATTGGGTTCCAAGGGATTCCAGATTTGATGACTCTGCGCCCTGATAGCGTTGCTTCCATGAGCGTCATTTATAATTTCGCCTGGTATAGTGTGACATTCTTAATGTTACTCAGGATCTTTTGTTGTAATAGCAGGGAGGCAGATTTGGTAGATATCCGTTACATTTGATCCCTACACATTCGGGATGGTGTACACGATTTTAGTTTGATATTCCATTGCATAAGGATCTAATGAAGTGTTTTCAGCATGCTATCTGCTGCATTTGCTCCATGGGGCAAAATAAGACTAGAACATAAGCAGCTTTTTTCCTTGGGCTGCCTTACGTGCCAGCTCATTCTTTTCACCATTAAATACCCATAGAGCAGGTGATCACCTGTGTTGTGTGGATTCCTATCACCTTCCCGCAAAGTAACTTCTCTCCATCAGTGTTCCAATGGCCCAGGGAAGCCCGATTTAGAGGCTGTGGGACAGCTGGTCATGCTAATTGTCTTTGTAGATCGAAAAAGGGCTGTGGGTGGGAAGGAATGGAGGCTCGGGAGTAAGCAGTTATGCAGCAGGCCCTGTTCTACGTTCCTAATGTTGTCTGCACATGGATTGCTGAATCACTCCTGGACCCAGCCCCTCCATTATATTAGTGGAGGAGAAGAGAAGGGCACACCAATAGCACTGTTCAGGGCAATAGGTAAGTTGTGTTCCTTTGCTGTTGCTGAGCAGGGATAGGGTAGAAGGATGCACATGTTTCTGCATGTGTATTTGGTGGCAACCTCTCCCTCATATTTGGGAGATTCTAGACAATATGCTGGCCATAGTAAGGTGGAACTTTTTGGTATATTGTGTGCATTCTTGGAATGATGGTAGTTTGGGGATGAGGAGGCACTCTTGGGCATGTTCCTTGTATTACTGGCCATTATGCTACCCTTGGCATATGGTGGCCAACAATGGCTTCTTATGCCTATGCTTGCTGGCATAAGGCAGGCATCCCTAACGAAAGGCAAGTTCTTAGAGCATATGAATAGCCTCCCGGGCATGTGGCTGTGGTGGTTGTACGTTGTTTGTATGACGCAGCAGCACCTGTGAATATTTAATCTAATAGACAAACAGTTGTGGGCAGCCAAGCACACACATTTTCTAAATTAAAGGTGGTATGTGGAGGGGATATAAAACATATCTTTCTTTAAATAATCTGGGTTTTTTCTCAGAGTAATTGAATTCATAATCCAAAATCAATAAATATACTTGTTGTGAGAAACTGATACACCGATGTTTATGGACAAAACAACTGCATTTTTATAACATTTCTGTACTGATGTTTAAGTGAAAATTCATACTGTGTTGGCAACACCTTTTGCTAATGTGTCCAATGTGCTAATGTGTCCAAGAGTACTTATGGTGCGACAAGTTTTTAATGACCTTCTGGTAATTTTCTGTCTTGATAAAACTTTTTATTTATAGCATCAACACTGTTGATGTTGTCTGAGGCCACGGCCTGTGCTTTTGGCGTAACCTTATCAATAGATCTGCCTTCTCATCTATAAGGACTGTGTTACCGATACAGTAACTTGTGTGTCCAGTGTCTGTGTGCTCTTTCAAACCTGAAGGTCGGGTTTACTGTCTTTTGGCTCAGGTAATTAGAGTTGTATAGCATCTCTCTCCCATCTAGTCTCCTCCAAGTACATTGTTATTCATTATGCATGACTTAAAATCTCCATGCTACAGACCGAATTGTAAAATTTGAGGGCTTGGACTGTGCTTGTGATGACAGATGCAAAGTAGATCTTGGAAAATGACAATGTATTTTCAGATTGCAGAACTCAAGTCTTCAGTGCCCAAGTTTATCGGGCTATCCTGGCTACCATTTTCTGTTTGGTAATTCTAGCTGCAGATTCCTCACTTTTTGAGTTATCCCAGGCACCATACGGGATCTTCAGTTTCAAGAGCAAATGCTCCCGCGCACTGGTAGGTGGCACTGACTTATTCCACGACTGTCTCGTGCTGTCAAGGCAGTGACGGTGCAGAGCCGCATGTGGCCACCACTAATGTGTGCAGATGTAGGTTCCTTTTTCCCTGTGCCCTTCAACAGAGATCCGAGCTCTGCTCTCAAATTTGCCTCTTGTATCTATGCCGACATTCAACAGTATTTCTAAAACATTGGTTCAATTGGACTCTTCAAGACCAGGGGTCCAATCAAGAGCTGTTTTTATCCTGTACATAGTCAAGACTTGCACGTTGTTCACATATTGCACCGTCTGGACTAGTTATATGTGTTATTGTGCACCTATTTATCTGATAGCTTCAGATTCCGTACTTTAGAATTATCCCCAGGCGTCAGACTGGATCCAGAATATTTTTCGTGAGCAGTACCCCTGTGTGCCTCAATCAGCTCTGCGTGGTGTAGTCTAAGCTGGAAGTTATGTGCGCAGTGCCTATATAGGTGCCACCCCAACGCTCCGATGTTATTTCTTTTCTCTGCGCCAATCAGCGCAGCTCTGGTAAGAGCTTTCCCTTAGTAATTTGTTTGCTAACTTTTATCTTCTTTTTGTGCTTGTCTTTTTGAGGGTTTCATCCTAGTGTGACAGGGATGTCCTCTCGAAAGGCGACTTCAAGTCCTGCGGCACCTGGAACTCACACCTTGTATGCCTTTGGTGCTTTGATCACGACTATGATCCAAAGGGCTACTCCGATTGCTGCGCCATGAACCAGAAGTCCTTGAAGAAGAGATCCATCAAGCTTCTGGCAGCTCGACATGCGGCACCATGACAATCCGAGATCCTCAATGCAATCAGTCGACGGGCCATTCGGACAAGTCCCACCGTAAGAAGAACGTGAAGTTGAAGAGATCTTCGACTTCTCCTCGTTCATTGGCAGACGAGATGAGGGAGCATTGACATTCGGGGTCTGGCTCTGCGGTTGAGCTGGAGCCTGGCTCTGCAGTTGGGCCAATGGCTGGGTGGGCTCCATGCTTCCCCAAGTTTCCAGGAGCCTGAGCCCGCTCAGCTTTAACAGTTTTATGAGACCATGCGCCTAGTATTTGAGTGGCCCGCTCACACTGGTGCTCCTTTTGGCCCCACAGATTTGGCAGTCTATAACATCAGACTGGTGGTTTTGCAGATCGTCCAGAGGGGCTACTCCCTCCCTTTCGTGACTACCCCTTCCTCCATGCCACCTACTTAGGATGGCTGATGGAGGACCACCTATCCCTTCTCTGTCAGAAAGTGATGGCTGTCATTGCCAAGGGAGGCATAGAGAGGATGCTGACCCCAGAAGTAGATCATGGTTGCAATTCCCGCTACTTTCTGGTGCCCAAGAAGGTCTGAGGCCATTGTCCAATCCTTGATTTGCGCCATCTCAATTTCTTCCTCAAGAAGGAGAAGTTCAAAATACTCCTGCCTGCCCTGGACCAAGGAGATTGGATGGTAGCGTTGGACGTTCAGGACTCATAGTTCCAGATTCCTGTCCTGGCTGCCCACAGGTGTTAGCTGTGGTTCACGGTGGGCCCAAAGCATATTCAGTTCACTGTACTCAGTTTTGGCCTTACTAGCACCCCTCTGGGGTTCACCAAGGTGATGGTGCGAAGTTGCATGTCATCTGCGGGGATCAGGGGTGCCAGTCTTCCCCTATCTTGATGACTAGCTGCTAAAGGTGGGTTCCCCAAGGCTATAGTCTCCTACCAAAAGACTGCGGCGGACCTCTTGCATTCACTTGAGTTTACTATCAATGTGCCGAAGTCACACATGACTCCCTCTCAGATGCTCTTTCATTGGAGCAGTTCGGGCCTATCCTCCCGAACTGCGAGTCCAGGATCTACAGGCTATGATATCCTGGATTATCATGAGGGCGACTATGAGGTTGCTGGGCCTCATAGCCTCCTGCATCGTGCCTGTGACACATATGCGGGCTCTGCAGTGGAACCTCAAGTGCCACAGTGGGCGCAGCATCAGGGAAATCTCTCCAACATGGTCGAGTTCTTGGAGGAAAATGCAAAAGATCTGCAGTGGTGTTTATCCAACCATGATTGGGTCTCTCCGGGGATGGAGCCGCCATCTGGGAGAGGTGGAGATAAGAGACCTCTAGTCTCTGGCGTAATCGGGGCTCCACATCAACCTGTTGGAGCTCCATGCGATCCAGCTTACATTGAAAGGCTTTCTACCTGCCTTCAGGGGAAGGCTAGTGCATGTGTTCACGGACACACCCGCAATGTGGTACTGCAACAAACTGGGAGGTGTGGGGTCATGGAACCTTTTTTCAGGAGTCCCTACATTTCTGCAAATGGCTGGAACACCAGCGCATATCCCTGGTGGTTCAACACCTGGCGGGCTCATTGAACTCCAGAGCAGACAAACTCAGCTGATGTTGCCTAGTGGATCATGAATGTCTTCTCCATCATGTGCACAGTGCCAGCTGTTCTGCGCGCTGGAGTTTCTAAGGTGTTTCTCGCTCTCTTCGCCCCCTGTAGCCTTTCCGCTCATACCACTCCTGCCATGCGTTCAGAAGATGATCAGGAACTGCAGCACCCAAGTCATCCTTCTGTCTCCTCTCTAGGCACAGCGAGTCTGGTATCCTGGACTGTTGAGCATGACCATCGATCCACCAATCAGGCTGCACCTTCTGGAGGATCTTCTATCGCAGCTGCAGGGGAGGGTCCACCAACCTAAACTATCAGTGTTCTCTCTTCTTGCGTGGAGATTGAGAAGGAAACAGTTGACAGCTTTTGACCTTCCTCCCGAAGTCTGTGCCATTATTTTGGCATCCCTCCACCAAGACGTTATGCGCCTGCCGTTGGGGAAACTTATGCTCTCCATGCCACTGGAATCAAGCTATCCTGGCTGAAGAGGGGTGAAACCCTGAAAACGGTCCTAGGATGCTTGTTTCCAGTCCAGGGAGGACCTGGCTTGGCAGTTCGGGCTGGACTGTACCCATGAGGCACAGGGTCAAGACTGATTTGCATATGGCTGGGTTCAAACTGGAACGGCATGGTGAGCAAAAAACAATGGATTTAGGTCCAGATCTCTGTACTGGGGTGAATGTATGACATTGTTCTGCATTCTGTCCATCAACTGTTGTTTTTGCATTTGTCATCCCGAGTGGGAAGGGTATGCCCAGACGTGGGTCCTGTGCTCTCCATGCCACTGGAATCAAGCTAGCCTGGCTGAAGAGGGGTGAAACCCTGAAACTTGTCCTAGGATGCTTGTTTCCAGTCCAGGGAGGACCTGGCTTGGCAGTTCGGGCTGGACTGTACCCATGAGGCACAGGGTCCAGACTGATTTGCATATGGCTGGGTTCAAACTGGAACGGCATGGTGGGCAAAAAACGATGGATTTAGGCCCAGATCTCGCTACTGGGTGAATGTATGACATTGTTCTGCATTCTGTCCATCAACTGTTGTTTTTGCAGTTGGGGAAACATTTGGCATTATGTACACAAAGACCGATCAATCCCCTTTCTGCCCACCTTTCTCAGGTTCTTCTCTTAATTCTTTCTCTTGCCCAGCAGGGCTCTACTATGGGCGCTCTCAAAGGCTATCTTTCTGCTACTTTAACTTTTCTGCAGTTGTCTGACCAGCCATCTCTCTACAATCCCCCTATTGTAAATCGATTTTTGAATGATTTGCAACATTGAATTCCCCCTTCTCCTTTCATAATTCCTCAGTAGGACCTCAGTCTTGTCCTCACTTTCCTTGTGTGCTTCTTTTGATCCTTTGCACAGTTGTCCTCTCAGGCTCCTTACCATCAAGACTGTCTTTCTCGTGGCTATAACATCTGCCCGGAGGGTCAGCGAGCTTCAGGCTTGTCATCCAGGACTCCATATTTGAACATCTACACAATGGTGCATTCTATGAGGGCTTCCTTTCTACCCAAAGTGATCACTCCTTTTCACGTAGGCCAATCCATCACTCAGACTACATTTTACGCTCCGCCACATCCCTCCAAGGAAGACGAGCAACTTCACTATCTGGACCCTAAAAGAGCTTTGTCGTTCTACTTCAATCGCTCACCAGAATTCCGGATGGACAACCTACTCTTCTTGGGATGTGCCAAAGCAAAGAAAGGATGGGCCATTCTCCGGATAGATCGTGCTCTGTATCAAGATCTGCTACACATTGGCTAAAAAATAACCCCCTGAGGGATAGCGTGCTGATTCCACCAGGGATAAAGCTGGTTCACTGCATTGGCAGGTGGAGTTCAGGCCCTGGATATCGGCCAGGCAGCAGCATGGGCTTCCATGCACACGTTCATAAAACACTTCTTCCTGGACGGTCAGGTCCGTCGGGATAGGCCCTTTGCCCATTCGGTCCTGCAGGACTTTCTTGTTTGAAATTGGTACGTAGAACCACCTCTGGGTAGTTTTTGCTTGGGTATCTATTCTGAGGTAATGAATCTGTGGTTAGAAGTCTCTCTATCAGATGGACAAGTTACTTCCCTTCAGTAACACCTTATCTGGTAGAGACTCTGTCTAGCCACAGATTCCTTACCAACTCACCCATCCTCCCCTCTTTGGGGATACTTAGTCACAGCTGTTCCTCTTTCAGGGCCCTAGTTTTCCACAACAGTGGTCAGTGTTCTTCAAGGATCTGCGTTCCTGGTGTGGAAAGTCATGAAAAGAATTGATGTCATGCGCTGGGGTGGCGCCTATATAGGCATCGTGCACGTCCCTTCCGGCACCAACTACCCCATGCAGAGCTGATCGACACCACCTACTGGTGTGCAGGGAGTACTACTCCCAAAAAATTCCCGATCCAGTCTGACACCTGGGGATAATCCTACGGTAAGGAATCTGTAGCAAGAGTCTCTACCAGATAAGGCGTTATCGAAAGTAACTTGTTCAGTAGTTCGGAATTGAATTGTGAATATAAAGAATTGTTATTGCATAAAGAAGGCATTCTCCTTGTATTGATTACATTTACTGAACAAATGAGAATTTTTACAGGAACCTGTTGATGTACACAACGTTTCCCAAGAAAAGAGTCCCACTGGACCAATGTTGTAGAAATCTATATACCCAGTTCCTGGGGGGCATACTGGGTTGGTCTTTGGGTTTTTTATATAAATGTTAACAGTATGCATTGTAGCAGGAACAATGTCTCCAAATAGGACAGGTTTTAAACCATGCTGCAACTGCAGGAAGCAGATGTCAGTCATGGATCTGCCTTAGCTTGGTTTGTGGTGCAAAGGTTCCAATCACAATTCGAAGGTGTGTATCAAATGCACCCTGAAGCACCCGAAAGCAATCAGGGAGCAGGAAGTGAATCTCTGTCAAGGAACATAGGAAGAGATCATGCCAGTCATGCTTCAAATCATGCAGTCATTCCTGCTATAAATCAGTGCTTAGTCCTGCTCTTGATCTATGCCCTCAGGTAAGTCAAAGTCCTAGTCATGCTACAAGCACAAGAAACCTAAGTGGGATCTGTCCTCACTCACCACTCCAGAACAGACAAGAAGCCACACAATCGCCATTCAAAGTGCCCGACTCCACAGGCTTCTTCTGACTCTGATTCCATTCTAAGGCTATTCCCAGCATGTCCTGAGTACCCTGGCCGTTGTTCACTTTGGAGCAAAGAGAGGCTGTGTTACAGATCTTCTAGTAGATGCCAGCTCCGTGTAGAGTGCCTTTATCTCTCATGGTGCCACAGCGGCCACCAATTTCACTTCTGCTGGCGAGTCCTACCCTAGTGTTCCCGGTTCCTCGTGGTCACCGGATCAGACTCCAGCGGCACCACTGGCCGCTAATGAAGTGTTAAAGTGGTGGCACATGAAACTGTTACTTTTATTATTGCAAGTGAGCATATGATTTTCATATTGGGAAAAGGATAAAGATGTATGTGCAGATTGAAGACTTTAAAAGTAATAATTTCACTAAACTGGCACTGAGTGGCACCAGTTTTAGATCTGGTCCAGATACCAGTTTCCAAACCTGAACTGATATCAGCGCACACCTGGCCCATGTCACGCTACAAAATAACCAAAGCACATCCTCCAACATTAAGTGATCTCAAACCTCTTCCTCAACAGCATTACCACAGAAAGTATTGTTTGGCTCAGATTCAGACACAGCCCAGGGGCTTCAAAGTGTACTACATGAGGAGAACAATAATGAGAAAATGAACCACTTTCTCCTCTCTTGCTATGCTGATGTTGGGCTGTACCTGAACATAGTGGGCTTGACACTGCTCCTGAAACTGAATTAGAATGCTCTTCTGAACCACCCACAGAAGAGAGTGCCTCAGTCATGGTTATTGTCCGCAGAGCAGCAGAAGTACTGGCCACATTTTGACAGACATTTTGCAGTCTGTCTGCCAGATCAGAGCCTTTGTGGTCATTTAATGACGTTCTTACATACCTTAATGGCCCCATGCATGAAGCAGTGCATCGCTCCACAGTTTGTCACCCATTGGCTAGACTACAGAGGCCAGCCCCTGCAGACCTGATCTTTCTGACTTAGCAGCTGAAGAGTTAGTGATCCATGAGCAAGGTAAACCCAAATGCATTCCAATCTGACCCGACCGATTCAGATACCATATTTTCTTCCACCACCTTGGCAGTTAGTCTCTGAAAGCTGTCTGTCTCCGGGGCTGATCTGAACATGCCCTCTGAGACATGGCTAGCAAGATATTGCCTGCCATCCATGATAAATTCTAGAATGCTTTAGTCCAAACAGTTTAAGATTGACGAGATGCCGTAAAATATGTTTTAAGAGCCGATCTTGGCACGATGGACTGTATAGGGTCATATCTGGCTGCTCACCACGGCTGTCGCCTTTGATGTATAGCCATCCCCAAAGGACATGCTTTTTGATCACTCTGGGATCTTTGATACGAAGGGCTGCCTCAGCTCTAACATTGTTGTGGACAGTCTCATTACAACCCATTCTCTAGGGTTTCATTCATGGGCCCGACCGTTCCACCAATAATACATACCATTTAGGGTGCACTCCTTATGCATAGCTATCTCCAGTTGCACTTCTTGCAACCTCTTCAGTAGCCGACCCAGACCTTTGATGGCTCCAGAGTATGTGGTGGTGACAGGGGTTGCAAATTCCACATTAGTGTAGCAATCTTCCTCACAACTACAACGATTTGCAAGACGCTTTGATTTTTTTTTTTTGCAGAACTATGCTTATCCAGTAGGGGGCCAGGATCTGATTTTTCCTCCTCGGCTTGAAATCCATTACTTCTGATTAATGGATGCTGTGCATCGTTCTAAAAGTATATAGTCTACCTTTCCTAATATTCCGCTCTTGTATTCCACCGGTTTCTATACAGTATTCCACGGATCATGCCACCATCCCTTTGCATGAAGTCCAGTCACTATTTCCCCAAAGGGGACATAGAGAGAATACCGGAATCAGAAAAGGGTGAGGGCACTTACTCTTGTACCTTGTTCCTTGACCCAAAGAAGGACAGATGGCTCAGGTCATTTTTTTTTATCTTTGCCCCCTGAAAGTCTTCCTACAGAAGGAAAAATTTAAAATGTGCTCTGCCACATGTTCTTTCTGTTCCGGACCTTGGGAATGGAATTGTATATTTTGGATATGCCGGACACACATTAATTTGCCCATCCTGCAGTCCCACAGACACTACCTTTGGTTTGTGGTAGGATCGGAGAATTGCCATTTTACACTTCAGCCATACCATAAGATACATTTTTTCTGATACTTGCATGACTGGATGCTCAATGGGGTCTTGCCACAGTCGCAGACCATCTCTGAATGATGATAGCCCGTTCTTTCATCCCAAGGGTTTTCTAACAACAAACCGTAGTAGCTAATCTTCCCTGAGACCAGGTGCATAATGGCCGGTGGACAGGGATCATTAGGTGATCCGGATTTAGTTGATAAGAGACTAGTATTCACTTCCTCTTGCGTAAGAGATCACTGCATAGCCACGGTTGAGCTAAGTGCAGTTGTATCAGCACCTAAAATGGTTACCGATGTGCTCTCCACACATTCACGACTCCTGGTCGGGCTGGGGGTCCCGGTGCTCAGCGGACTCGCAGGTATGGTGCTGAGACACTCCGGGGGTTATGGGCTCGGGGCGGGGGCTTGGCCTGCCCTGGGTCGGCTCTGAATCACCCTCGTGCCGCCCTTAAGTCTTTCTGTGGAGACGACCACAGAGTAGGGAAGGTTTGGAGGGTTGCAGGTTTGGATGGGGGCTGATAGTGCATTATTGGGTCCTGTTCTGGGGAGTGGGAGGGGGGGGAGTTTGTGGGGATGTTTTGGTTGAGGGGTTCTGCTGCGCTGCTGTAGGTGGGCCTGGGACACTGGTGTGCTGGTGGGGTACTGGCTGCAATGGGGACGTTACCTAATTTGAAATGCCTCACGTGGAATGTTCGTGGTCTCCGCACTATGTCTAGACGATATAAGGTACATGCCCACCTGGTGAGGCGCGGCATACAAATTGCATTCCTGCAGGAAACTCACTTAACTAAACAGGAACTCACTGCGCTGCAGAGGAGATGGCGTGGCCAGGTGTTTGGAACTACGTGTTCAGCGTTTGCCAGGGGGGTGTTGGTATGGGTGAGGGCGGGAGTCCCATTCCAGGCCACGAATCAGTTGGTGGACCCGGGGGGTAGATTTGTGGCGGTGGAGGGGAGGCTTTATGGTCAGGACGTAGCTTTATGCAGTATATATGCTCCCAATACCGACCAGGCCCGCTTTTTTGCTAGCCTGACAGGCTCATTGGCGCACTTCTTAGCGGGCCCCATATTGATAGGAGGGGACTTCAACTCGATCACTGATGTGGCACTGGACCGGTCGCACCCGCCATTGGCCGACTCGCCGGTGCGCCGGTTAGCGGCGCACAGGGCGGATTGGCAGGAGAGGTGGGGACTGATAGATGTGTGGAGGGAGCAACATCCGGGAGACCGGACTATTCCTTTTTCTCCGCGTTGCACACGCTGCATGTCAGGATAGATGCCATTTTGTGCAGCGGGGCCCTGGCTCCCGTTATGGCCCACACGGAGTATCTCACTAGAACTATCTCGGACCATAACCCGTTGCTGTTGACGGTGCAGTGGCAGCGGCCGAGGTCGGCGGTCCCGACATGGCGGTTGCGACCGGATACATTGGAAGACCCGATGTTTAGTGATGCGGTCCGGCAGGGCGTAGAGCACTACTTTAGGGAGAATAAGGGCTCCACTGCCACGAGGGCGATGGAATGGGATGCGATGAAGGTGGTGACCAGAGGCATTTGTATGGGCAAATTTGCGAATGTACGGTCTACAGTCCTGAAGGCTCTGGGAAAGGCGGAGGGGGTGTTGCGGGATGTGGAGCAGCGTAGGCCCGAGCGACCAGATTTACAGGACAGGCTGCTTGAGGCGAAGGAGGTGGTAGCGACTGAAACAGAGCGGCTGCGGTGTTTTGATTACAAGTTGTATCTAGTCAGAGTGCATGCGGAAAGGGACAAGGTAGGAACGCTACTAGCTAGACTAGCTAACCCAGAACCCCGAGGTTGCCCGGTCATGAGCATTCGAACGGAGACGGGGGAGGTGGTTTATTCGCAAGAGGCAGTGCTGCGGCGGTTCAGGTCATACTACACGGACCTCTATGAGAGCCAGCTGGGGGTGGAGGACTCCGCAATAGCTGACTATCCGGCGACTATTTGTCTCCCGCGGGTGGATGCCGAAACTGCGACGGAACTGGGCGGGCCCGTCACGCTGCAGGAGATCCGGGTGGCCATTAAGCAGATGGCCAGAAACAAAACGCCGGGGGTGGATGGCCTGCCGATCGAATTCTATGCGCAGTTTGTGGATGCCTTGGCACCCAGACTCTTGCTGGTCTACGCTGAGGCCCTGGAGCTGGGGCGTCTTCCCCAGCCGATGAGGGAGGCATTGGTGGTGCCGCTGTTGAAGCCCGGCAGGGACGCCTCTGATGTGACGTCGTATAGACCTTTGTCTATGCTGACGGTCGATTATAAAATATTGAGTCGCATATTGGCCACTAGATTATTGCCACATATGACCAAGTTGGTTCATGAGGACCAAGCCGGTTTTATCCCCACCAGGAGCACGGCCTTGAACATTCGCCGCCTGGTCCGTGTCATAGACAGCGTTTGGGGCCCTGGGCAGCGGCCAGCCGTGCTCTCCGTGGATATTGAGAAGGCTTTCGATAGCCTCGAATGGGGGTACCTCGATGCGGTGCTCGAGAAGGCCGGCCTGGGGGAGGGGTTTGGACGTTGGACGAGGGTCCTTTACTCCTCTGCTACAGCTGGGAGCGGTCATATCCACAGCTTACCCGGTGCGCAGGGGGACAAGACAAGGTTGCTCGCTGTCGCCCCTCTTGTTCGCCTTGGCGATGGAACCTTTGGCGGCACAAGCACGGACAGGGACGGTGTACGGCGGGGTTAGCTGTGGGGAGGAGACGCATCATATATCACTGTACGCTGATGACCTCCTGTTGTACCTGGAGGACACCGGTGACGCTCTGGATGGGGCAATGGGGCTGCTGTCACGCTTCGGCAGGCTCTCGGGCCTCAAGGTCAATTGGACCAAAACCTGTGTTTTCCCGCTGCGGGCAGATGTGCCATATTCCCCTCCCACTCTGGATGTGGTATGGGAGGCTACGTGCCTCACTTACCTGGGGGTCCGGATATACCAGGACATCGGGAACCTGTTGGACGGTAATATAGGGCGTTGTATAAGGGCCCTGAAGGGGTGCATGGCCTTCTGGGCAGCCCTTCCGCTCTCGGTGCTGGGCCGGGTTGCGTTGCTGAAGATGGTGGCTCTGCCCCGACTGCTCTATTATTTCCGCACCCTGCCACTATGGATCCCGCAGAGGACTTTCAGAGAATTGAAGACACAGGTTACGGGCTTCCTGTGGGGGACCGGACGGAGGAGGGTGGCCCTGACTGCTCTGATGCGGCCTAAATTCGAGGGGGGACTGGCGGTCCCTGATTTTGAATTATACTACCTGGCGGCACAGCTACAAGTGCTGACACAGAACGTTGCTAAAGTGTTCAGAGGCCCGGAACAGGGACGGGGGACTGACATCCAGAGGCACGTTCTCTCCTACATAGTCATGCAACAGAAACTAGACCCGAGAGACTTATCCATTGAAGAGAGAACTCTTCGGCTCTGCTGGCAAAGGAGCATGAAGAGAGCGAAAGCGGCGCGACCATATGCACCGGAGATCCCGTTGGGGATGCTGGCGGCGTTGCTGCATGGAGGCGACTAGTCCCCGCTGGCGGAGTGCGAAGAGCTGGGGTTGCAGATGGTGGGGGACCTCTACGTGGACGGGGCGCTGGCCCCCTTCGGGGTTTTGCAGGAGCAGTTTGGCCTCCCGGATGGGAGTTATCTCCTGCATGCGGCGGTGAGTGCGGCGCTACAAAAACATTGGAGGGAAGGGTTGGCGGAACCCACCGCGACCCTGACCTGCCAGTATGTGGTGATGGCGGCGGGAACGATTAAGGCGGTGACCTGCCTTCAGGCTCGACTGCTGCGGGAGGGGCTGGAGCCGCTCGCGGCATTGAAGGAGCGGTGGGAGGAAAGCATAGGCAAACCCATCCCGGACACGATCTGGAGCCACATCCAGCGGAGGACCTGGAAGGGTAGTGGGAATGCCCGCTTTCAGCAGGTGCATTTCTTCATCCTCCATAGGGCATATTTGAACCCGGGAAAGATTAGTCGACACTTTAAGGTGCGGGATGCTGCTTGCCCGAGATGCTTAGTACTGGGAGCCGAATTCGACCACATGCTGTGGGGGTGCCCGAAGCTTGGGGTGGGCGGGAGGGGAGTTAATGGGGTAGGGTTGTAGTGTTTATGGCGAGCGGTATCTGGGGAGAGAATCTGATAGGAATGAAAGCAGAGGCTCTCATGGGACATGGCCCGGGCATCGCTATGAGAAGATCGTTGTGATAATTTGATTCACTGTCTAACTACGCCGCCCGGTCTCCGGGATGTGGGCTAAACGGCTGTGTGCATTGCTACGACGAGGGGTGTGATCTGAGATTGTACGCGGATGCCGGTTGCCCCGATGGATGTTTTGTTTAAAATGCTGCAATAAAAACATGTTTAAAAAAAAAACCGATGTGCTCTCCATTTTAGGTGCTTTCTTCAGGATTTGTTTAATATTTTTACATGCTTCGATACCTCTAACCACTGCCCTGGGGTCTGTCACTTTTGGGGTTGGGTTCCTCATAGCTGTGGAATTTTGTTTCACAGCTTTGAACTCGCAAGTCTGTACCAACTTGCAGGTTTTCAAGATGGTGGGAAATTTTTTTAGTCCGTGTTCAACCAACCATATTTTGTTAAAAATAACCCCTGGTATGATGGCAATTGCCACGAGGCCAAGAAAACCCTCGTCTCAGCTATTAAATTAAAATGATAAGTCGGTAATAAAGGCCAATAGGGCATCCTACAAAAACACAATTAAGCTAGCTAAAAGAAACTGGGAAGGAGCAAAATGGGAGAGCATGAGAAATGCTCTAAGTAGTAGGGACATGAGGACCTTCTGGAATCTAATAAATACAGACACCAAGGAGTATAAACCAGCAATTGAACCAAATCTAGGGGCTGAAGTCTGGAAGGCCCATTTTCAGTCCCTTTATTCCAGGGTCGAGGGCGATTCAGAGCAAGCTGCAATTCAATGTCCCCAGCCACAACTTGCTTGCCTGGACACCCCCGAAATTTCTCTAAAAGAGAACGGCTGCTACTGGCAGAGTAATCCCTGCAAAGGCTCCAGGCTTCGATAAGATCCCTGGTGATCTCTATCGCACTGAACCTAGCATTTGGGCTTCGTACTTATGGACCGTATTCAATGCTATTCTCCAGGGAATGGAGATCTCCACAACATGGTTAGGGGCGGAAATTATCCTGATTTACAAAAAGGGATCACCCCTCCCATCCTGCGAATTATCGGCTCATTAGTCTTATTGATGTCACTCAGAAAATCTTTGTTCGAGTGCTCTTGGATCGATTACAGAACTAGATAGAGGAATTTTTCATTCTTAGTCCCTACCAGGCCAGTTTTAGAGCAAAAATGTCCACAATCGACCAAGTTTTCAGGTTGCAATTATTGCACTGGAAAACAGTTCCCAGGGAGAAACTATGGGTTATTTTATTAGACCTATGAGCGCCCCTGTATTTATGCCACATTCTGAAAAGACTAAACGAACACAACTTTGCCCAAATCAGATATGGGAAGAACGGAGAGCTCACTTATCGCATACCTATAGAGCGAGGCGTACGGCAAGGGTGCGTTTTGGCCCCTACCCACTTTTGTATTTTTATTTATGGCCTAGTGGGGGCCTTGACAGCGGGAGGGGACATAGATGCTCCTAAGTTGGCGGGCCACAAGGTACCTGCCTTGATGTTCGCAGACGATACCCTCCTGCTGTCAAGGTCCCCTATGGGTATTCAAAGGGCTTTGGATATCTTCCATTCATTTTGCAAGAACAGGGGCCTGGAATTTAACACCCAGAAAACCAAATATATGGCTTTTAATGCAGCGCACTCAAAACAACCTAATCCCCAATCAAATGGGGGAATTTTTAGAGAAAGTTCCTGTATGTGAATACCTGGGATTGTCTCTAAATGAGAAAATGGAGTGGGGTGTTCAAATCAAGAAGGCTTGTCTAAAACTGGCTCAAACATTGGGGGGTTAGCGAAGCAGCAGAGGAAGTGTGTACATAAAATGATAGGGCCGGTGCTGGAAATATACAAGGCACAAGCCAGAGGAGTTGCCTCGTATGGGGTGGAAAATTGGGGTCATCGGCCATCTAAACCACTTGCTAAGATCGAGAATTCATTTCTCAGACAACTTCTGGGACTTCCCAAAAGCACACCGCTCACCCCGCTCCGAATGGATCTTGGAGTTAGCCCAATTGCATTAGAGGTCGCCCTTAGACCTCTGTTATACTGGTGCTGCCTATGGAGTACCCCAGAGCTATCTATCTACAGAGAGGACCTGAGGGAAGTGGCAAACCTTAATAGAGCAAGCAAAATATCTTGGCCCACTCACATCAAGAATTCTCTAATATCCATTGGAATGGGAGATCTATGGGCCAGTGCCGAAGATAGCTGTCCGTTAATACCTAGGAAGGTTCTGATAAAGAAATACAAGGATTACAATCTTACCCTATTACAGAGGGGTTACAGGACAGGCACACTGACACCCTTTCTAGAAGTTAAACTCCAATATAGCTTAGAACTTATCATAGACGTTATACAGCCATCTCATGCTAAAAAACTATATTTGCATGGTACACTTCCCTTGCGTGCCATCACACATAAGTGGGGGGGGGGGGGGGGCAGTTCCACAAAAGACTGTCCGACATGCAATAATTGTATGGAGACTGACCGACATGTACTGTTTTTCTGCCCGGCATATAAGGAAGTAAGACATTGCTGGTTACGACAGCTGTGTAGGAACCTTGGAACTTCCCACAGCTCACAGGCTTTTAGGATCCTAAAATATGATAGTAGTATGCCTATTGCTTATTCAGTGTCCCGCTATCTGTTCTCAATGTGCTGTGTACGCCGAGCAGTTCTAAAGAAAGGGCAAGCTCAATCAATTCACCCTATTTCCCCACTGTGACTCGAGGTTCCGCTTTTAAAATCTGATTTTATACATTATGATTGAGATACTTGTACTTTTTTAGGATTTTTCTACCTTCCAATTCTTATGAACTACTGATTACATATTTTAATGTGTATGCCTTTTAATGTCGGATAAGTTGCACTGATTGCACTGTAATTTATATGTTTTTGTCTGTGCTTTTATGGCACTGTTAGGCCGAAATAAAGTATCTCTTGACTTGACTTAAAAATAAATGTAAAATGTGATTGATTAGATTCGCAAGTCTTGACTCAAATTAAAATTCCAAAGATATAGAAAAGTGTTAACCCTTTAAAGTACACTTAAGAACTTTTTCAAACGCTTATCTCAAACTACTGAACCCAATCGAACCAAACTAAAAAATGTTGCGATTTGACTAAAGTTCTACTTTCATGCCATGTTTGCAGATTTGCTGCCAAGTCCGTTCAGCCTGTTGATGTGAGCAAAATTTCCTATGACAGCAGGAAATTAAAAATTACTTGTACCCCTATCCTCGGTCCTTCACGTTTTATTTTGGAAAAGATTTTAACAAAATGTAGCATGCCGAACGTTGGCTTACTGAGTAAGTAGAGTGCCAAGTTGAGTACATATGAGTCCATGGGGTCAAACGTTTAAGATCAATCAAAAAATGCCCTTTTGATGGAAACAGTCTGAACCACAACTACACAGCAACAACTGCCACTATGCAATACATAGCAAAACCAAAGGGGATGATGGACGGAGTGTTGAACAATGCAAGCACTCACCCCAGTCATCTGATCTGGGTTTAAGCCATCATCGTTCTTTAGCTCACTCCGCCACCCCAGTTCAGACATGGCCATATGCAAATCAGTCTGACCCTGTGCCTCATGGTAACAGTCCGGGCCGAACTGCCAAGCCATGTCTTCCCTGGACCGTAAACAAGCATCCTGGGACCGGTTTCTGGTTAATCAGCCATCATCAGCCAGGCTAGCTTGAATCCAGTGGCAAAGTGAGCAAGGGACCCGCGTCTGGGCTTACCCTGCAAACTTAGGGCGAACAATCATCGTTCTTTAGCTCACTCCGCCACCCCAGTTCAAACATGGCCATATGCAAATCAGTCTGACCCTGTGTCTCATGGGAACAGTCCAGCCCGAACTGCCATGCCATGTCTTCCCTGGACCGAAAACAAGCATCCTGGGACCGGTTTCTGGCTAATCAGCCATCATGAGCCAGGCTAGCTTGAATCCAGTGGCAAAGTGAGCAAGGAACCCACGTCTGGGCATACCCTGCCAACTTAGGGCGAATAAAGTAAAACCAAATACATATCATATATTATATCTCATATGATAATATATAATTTATCATATCATAAATCACATCCTATCCGCACTTCAGCAGAAAATCCTACTTAAAAAAAAAAATAGGGGCATATTCACAAGAAACTATCGCCGAGTCAACGTCACATTATCGCAGCCAAATTTGCGATAAAATTTCCTCCCCATTCACAAGCCGGTGTAAACAGCCCACAGCACCAGTTTACTAGCGATAGCAGCCACAAAAAACATCGCCACAGAGGCCCCCCGCAACCATCGCTAATGAGATGCAGAGTGGGCATTCCCGTGCCAAAAGCCGCGACAACACCACACCTCAACATTCTCAACGACCAGACAGAACTGCGATGAAAACACAAAACAGGCGATAAGGCGCGTTAGCACCAGGAAATCTACACCTGCTCTGACCTGGTGTAAAGTTGGATGGCAGCCTGCACCACAAAAGGGAGACCAGCCCTGGGCCACCTCAGAAAGGCAATAGATGCCATGGAGCCACCCATCATGCGGCCCGGACACCCAAGAGGGCCACAACACCCACCGACACCATCCCAGGACCACAACCCACACCCGGAACACCCCCCCCCTACCCTCCCGGATCACAACCCACACCCGGAACACCCCCCCCCACACCCCTAGACCACCACAGGCGCAGACAAAGACAGCGGACCCCCAGGAAGCGTACCAGCCGCGCAGACCCAACCTCTGACAATGTCACCGGCCACCACAGACTGAAAGGGACAACCACCCCACGGATCCCGACCATCATCGCCCAACAGGCCTACGGCACCAACACAGCTGACAACCAACATCCCACCCCACACCAAACTGCTGGCTTGGCTGCACCTGTTGGCCCCTGGCACCCCCCAACCAACACCCGCCAGAGTCGGAGGAGTCTCACTGCCAGCCAAATCCAAGTCCCTCACACCTGTCCTGGACCTCACCATCGCCCTGGCACCCCAGTCCCCATACGTCCAACACAATGCGCAGGTCACGCTGGAGACCAAGCAAGGATCATACGTCATAGCAGGATGCACGCACGTGTTGGGGGCAATCCACAGCACACATGTCCCACCTGTGCCCTCTGGTGACACAGCACACAATCACCACAACAGAAAGCACACGTCCCACTCCAATGTGCAGGCAACAACAGAACACTGTGGAACCTCCAACAATGTCGTTTAAATACACAGCGATCACCTCCGTAACGGGCAAACTTGTGCTAAGGACCGAGCCTCCTATCTCTCGAAAGTGATAACTCCTTTTCACGTTGGGCAACACATCACCTTCCCAGCATTTTCGCTCCACCTCATTCCCTTTAGTTCACAACCAAAAGAAAGAGAAAAATAGAAAATATTGCTTAACCCTTGTGTATTCATCAATACAATGAATTATATTTAAGAAATGCAGCCTGCAATTTTAACAAGAAATTTTAGAAATTTAAAAAAAGTGTTACTATTTTGAGAACCCCCAAAAATGAGATTTAAAATGTCATTTTATAGTAAAGTTTTAAGAGCATGAAACCAATAGCACTTGATGTTTCCTTTTAAAAAGACTAAAGTAAGTATTTCCCCTTTAAATTCAAGTCCTGGAATAAAAGAAAAGAAAATATGAGTAAATGTGATACTAAATAACTTGAAACCACAACAAAAAAAGCTAACTACCTTTGAAATGTTATAACAGTTAATTTTTTTTAATTTGTTTAAGATTAAAGGCTGAGCGAGTGGTGTGGTGGCAGCTGCAACCAAGTGCTGCACCCAAACCCCCCACTGCGCATGGCCTTCTGCGGTGTACAGCAAGGTATTAACTGCAGGGCCTGCCGACCAAGCAACCAACTCATGGGGGCGGTAAATACTCCCACACTAGCAGCCATCCGGCCACAGGCCCCCACCCCTTTGTTTTGTTTTTTTAGGCCACGGGATGGCATTGATTCTCAAGAATTTCTTCTTTTTTTTATTTTACATCTGAGGACACTGGGACTCAGTCCCTGTGTGCTCTAAGGCAGGGTGCAACATTTTCATGTTGCAGCCAACCAGTGAGAGCTGAATGAACAGTAACAAAAACCCTTGCAACCAATTAGATTGACCCTTATTTTTTTTTTATTTGCTTCCTGCGGGAGTGCGGCAGGAATCAACTGTCAATGATCTATACATTTCTAATCTTAATTACTCACAAAATTCTAAACAGATTTACACCAAATCACTACAAAGAACACATTCTGGATTAAGATCTAGCTTTTTCACAAATTTGGTGTGATTCTGTTCAGCCCTTTTCTCTGTATCCTTGTCTAATTTTTTCTATTGAAAATGCCTGGGGTAAAAGTGTTTTTGGACCCCCTGCCTTTATTGTTTTTCTGGGCTCCAGCTTGATGGATCATCCGGAAGGAGCTGACGTGGATGAAATTTTTTTGGGGAATGGTTTGTGAAGATTCGTCAAACTGCACCAAAGTTATTTGCAAAACAATATATGTTCTTCCTATGGTAACTGGGTCCTAACTATAACTCCACAGTGATGCAAAAATTAGACAATTGAAAGCTACAAAGTTGTATCCGGATTCTCTGCTGAAGTATGCAAGAAGTCAGTTTGTGCTTGACTTTTTTTTAAAATTCTTTTCTTTCTTAAGACAGACACACGTAGTCAACACGTTTCACCCAACACATAGGCTTCTTCAGGGCTGCAAACATATAAAAAAACTTGTACATAAATAAGTTATCTAAAACATGTGTAAAGACTATAGAAACACACACTTGACTTATAAAAAATACTAAACATTTAAAAACGGAGCCCTCCACCAGACAGTCTATATACATTAAGAGAAGAAAAAGTCCAAATGATCATGTATACATTCTCTATATCTATTTCACATAAAAAGGCACATGTCATTAGGTGAAAAGCAGTGGGGGCAAAAATAATCATGATATTTCAATCACTAGATAACATGACGACCAACATTTATTCAACAAAACAGTTAAATCCAACAGAAAAAAATCACTGTACAAGTTAATTTCCCTTCGTTTGACTTCCTACTTATGTTTGAACTCCTTATCGAATAAGGAATTTTTTGTTCAATAGCAGCGCACAGAAAAGCAAGCATTTTTTGGCTAGAAAAGGCCTGAAACACAAGCCCCACAGAAAAGAGAGAAGTCATGTAAATAAAAAGTATGTAAGAACAAGCATTTACAATGCAACGGTCTCGGCATTGTTAAAGTTAGAGCTATTGGCATTGCTCATGACATTATTTTTGTTTGTTTTTAAAACATTTAAAGAAACGACATTGTTATTTACAATGTCAATAGCTTAATCACTCTCAAATGCGAGACCTATTGCATTTGCACCCACACACAGAGCCACCCACACACAAATAGAGCCACCCACACACACAGAGAGCCACCCACACACAGAGAGCCACCCACACACAGAGAGCCACCCACACACAGAGAGCCACCCACACACAGAGAGCCACCCACACACAGAGAGCCACCCACACACAGAGAGCCACCCACACACAGAGAGCCACCCACACACAGAGAGCCACCCACACACAGAGAGCCACCCACACACAGAGAGCCACCCACACACAGAGAGCCACCCACACCAGAGAGCCACCCACACACAGAGAGCCACCCACACACACAGCCGCCTACACACACACAGCCGCCTACACACACACAGCCGCCTACACAGAGCCACCTACACAGAGCCACCTACACACAAATACCAGACACTCCTGTCCCCAGAGGCGGACCTGCAAGGGCCGGACTGGTGCCCGAGAGGGGTGCGCCAGGAAGGAGCTATGACAGGGATGTCCAACGGGGGAGGGGTCTCGTCCGCCTCCTCTTCCCCCACAAGAGCAGTCTCTCTTCCTGCACCGAGACCCCCGTAAAGCCAGCCCATGCGCAATTAAATATTTATTAGCCCTGCTGCCGTTATCCCAGCAGCGGTTCGTCTTCCCGTAAAGACAGTGAGGCAAAATAATAGCCAATGGGTTTACAATATTAGCAAGTTTATTATTTCATTTCAGGTGGAAATATTTATTGTGAGCGAGAATTTATTCCAGAAGAGGCTGTTTGTCAAGCGTAACGTTTTGCAAGTCTATGCAGCGACGTTTGCTAATTGGACATGGGCATTTTTATTTACCCTGGAATTACGACATCTGTGCACGGGTATTCGGGGCGTGGGGGATGGGAGTGTCTCCTGGTAAAGGAACAGGGCCAATTCCCTCGCACCCAGCAATGGCAGGAGAGGGGCAGACTCAAGCAATAGAACAGAAAACATGAAGGGGTCCTACCATCGGCAGTGACCCCAGGGTCGTTTTACTCAAGAGCCATGTGCAACAAGTTTACTAACAGCCAAGAATAAATTATATTTCAATTCTTCTTTCTTCCGCCGTTTAATTGCTTACCGAGACACATGTTCTGAAATATGTACATTTCTGACACGTGCTATTCACGAGATGTATCGATTATTGTCGCGATACCTTCATATTACAGTCGTCGACCAGGCGGGGTGGCTGCGTTTCAGATATATTTTGCATCTCGCCTATGTTGGCGGTAAGGGCACCCTGCCCCCTCCTACTCCCGACTCTTGTTTGGGTTCCTAAAAGTGACCTCACAGAGGAAACCCTAAGCACCCCACCCCATAACTAGAACGTTTCATGCTCACCACGTGCCATCCAAAAGTCACCAAAACTCTGGGTCTGATGCTACCCACCCCCGCGTTTCTGCAGAAACTCCGCCTGTGTGCATATTACATTTACTGTAGGTTACGTGGATCATGTGCATTATGAATGGGTCGTTGTATACATGCGCACATCTAGGTATACTACATATATCGAGGCTTGGGTGTTTCATATGCCTGTGGGTATGGCGTTGTCACACATACCTTACCAGGTGCATTTAGAGGCCTTGCATGTCGGCCACAAGTAAAAACTTGCAGGCTGTATACATACATGCCTTGATGTGTGCACGCACTCTTCTAATTTGGGCGGCGGCACCCTGTTCTCGTTTAGCAAACACCACACTGGAACATACGTACTTCTTTCAGACCATGGGTGTCACCGGCTCATGTATATTGCTTTTCGAAGCTGATGTATTCAAGTGCTGATGCTTCTGGTTGTAAACGCTTCCTGTCCGCCTTTGTTCCCGTTATTAAATTAAGCTCGCTTTGCTCGGGGTTGGTGGTGTGGGAAGTAAGCAGGTCGGGTGGTGAGCTTTACACATAAACCGTGTGAGGCGGGGCTGCACCCTAACGCATATCGTCTCCTTTCAGAATTGCTCGATACCGTGGTTTGTGAGTGTGTCTGCCCCGGCGTGACGGAGGGTATCCGTGGAAAGGTGTAAAGTTGTAAAGCGGATACGCGAAGCCTACGCAGGCCTCCTCTGCCTAGGCCTGGTTGGGGCCCAGCTACGGTAGATTTCAAATAAAGTGTTTCACTGCACACTCGGTCCTGTAAACCGTTCTCGGTTCTCCTAAGGCCATGAAACACCAGTGCTGACTGAATAGAGCAGCGCTAGTTACCACCTCAGAGTGGTAAATGCGTGTTCGGGAAAGGAACTCTCAGGGCATGGGCTAAAAATGTAGCAAACAGACCGTGGAGGAGCTAGGGTGTGAGATGGGGTAAAACATGTATCGTCATTGGAGTACAGTGGAGGGTCCAATCCTTACCCCTCGCGTCTGCAAAGTGCCCTCGCTTTTCTCAAAGAGCAAATACCTGAAAAAGCAAATTGGGGAGAGAAAGAAACACGACCGAAACAGAGAGAGAGACACAACTGCCTTTCTCCGAGGCAAAGCAGAAATGCCTTGGAGAAAGGCAGCGGCGGTTTCGAATTCGGGGGCGTGTTTTTCTTTTCTCTACTCTTGCCATTGGCTGGAGGAGATAATCAGAAAAGTTGAAAAAAACACGCCCCCGAATCCGAAAAGGACGGGGCCTGTTCGGAGTGACGAAGCTCTTCTCCAATGGCTGGCCAGCATTCAAGAGGCCAGCCAATGGAGAAGAGGGGAGAAGAGGGGCGGGTGCAAGCCCCTCTTCTCCAAAACATTAAATCTCCGACTTCCGGTTCTGCCTTCGACAGACCGGACGGTCCTCGACCTAAAAAAGGAGAAGATGAAGTAGGAAAGGTAAAACCCAAAAAGAAAAAAATTAAGAGGAAAACGTCCTGTTACAAGGTGGTTCTGACACTCTGGGGCGCCCTGATTTTTTGCTTTTTGAGCACCTATTTGTTGAGCTTTTACTGGGGGAGAGCCTCATAAGTTGGGACTCACCCACAGTGAACTCATGGTGAAAGAGACTGCATGTGGATTTTACTGGTGTCCCCTTAGCTTGACTAGGCCGCTGCGCAGCAGCTGGAGTAAGGGACACCGGGCTGGTTACATGCAGACACATGTGTACATGCGTGTGCACACGTGTAGGGGCTGCGCAGGGGAGATTTGTGGTGTGCGCAGCCAAGGAGCAGGTGCAGATAGATTAGTGTGGTAGGACTTGCGCAGAATTGGGTGGTGACATGGAATAGGCTTTATACACTGGGAAGAAACATGCCAGGGAAAGTCAGTGTGTTTTACTGTTTTCACTTCATTATTCTCCTATGGGGATGTGGAGCCCATGAGCTAGTGACACTTTCCTAAGGCCTACAAATCCCAGACAGGCACTAAAGTCCACTGTAACTTGTGTGAGAAGAAGTATTCTATAGAGTCCAAAGCCATATTTGTACTGCTTTTGGGTCATCCAGAAATGTTATATTTCTCGGAGTCAGCTTATCACCAGGGCCTGGCTGGGGGCTAAACCTGCCAGGCTGAATTAATGACCTTCCTCTCCAAGCTGTGGCCTCAGAGGCCCAGCCCAGCCCAACAAGCATTCCAAGGGCGAGGGCCTCCACTCCAAGCAGAGAAGATGGGTGGAGCTACAGGTTCATCCATCAGTAGCTGACACCTGGTGCCAGGCACCAGGCCGCTCTGGAGGCAAGGCAGCGAGGGGCGAAGGGGGCTTTCAGAGACCATGTGGCAGGAGACCCTGGACGACGCCATCTTGAACCAACCCAGAGGCCTGGGCAGGAAGGAGGGAGCAGGGGCAGAGAAGTGATGTGTCGCTGTGTGATAGGGCAAACCGAGACCACCTGCCAGCCCCCTCCCCAATTCTTTAAAGGTGTTTGCACAGGAAGAGGAGCTCTCTCTGGGGTGTGGTCTGCTGAGGCAGAGTGTTCTGGAGCCTGGCACAATGGGCACTTGGAAGGAGGAACCCCCTGACTGTCCCAGGATCCTGAACAGCGCCAGGAGAAGAGACCAGGACCAGTGGGCAGAAGCAGGGGCCTCTGCGCAGGGAGAAGAGAGGCCCAGGAGGAGAGCCAGGTGAAAGGCTGGCGCAGGGAGCCAGTGAAGACAGCTCCCTGTTAAATCCCCCCTCCGTGTGACCAGGAGGGCGAACGAACGTGCTCCCAGTGGCTTGGGTGCACCACCAGGAGCAGGAAGAGGCCAAGATCACCAAGATTGGACCCCTGGGGGCTGAGATATGCCCCCCAGAAGGTAGGCGACCTTTGACCTCTGCCATGACCAATGACCAAGCGCGTGGGGCTCTGCCGCCGGTCCAGAAAATTTCCCCGGGGTGGGTCGGGTCCCGAGGGCTGCCCCCACACGATGTAAAGATGGGGAGTGCCATCGCACCCCCATGAGTGCTATCGCACCCCCGTGAAAATGGCCTTTCCCCATGAAAATGGGATCCCAACTCCGGGCCCTGAAGCAAAGCCGGAATGCGCGGTTGCGCTCCCCGTGAGATTATGCAAAATGGGCGTGCCAGGAGCCCACCCGAAGCCACGTGAAGAAGGTGGAGGGGCCCGGGATCCCAACTCCAGGCCCCGTGCGTGAAGAGGTGGTGACTGGGTGCCAGGAGCCCACCCTGGCCCCGGCAGAAGAACCCAAGTCGGGGAGCCCCGTCTGAGTCAGGAGGGACCCGGGATCCCAACTCTGGGCCGCCGGCGGAGATGCTAAGTCGGGAAGCGCCGTCGCGCTCCCCGTGAATAATGGCCCCAAAGAGGCAGGGAGGAAGGGGGAGAGCCGCCGCACTCCCCTGAAGCTGGAATGAGGTGGGGGAGTGCCGTCACACTCCCCCGAGGTCCACCTGGAACGGCGGGAACCTCCCTATCCACAGGCAGACCAGAAGAGATTTGCCGGCTCCCGTGGCAGCATGCAAGGGTGCTGGCCGGTGGGGGCAGCCGGGGGTGGGCTCCCCGTGCTGCCCTCCAACCATGCAGCAATGCGGGATGCCCGAGTGGGACCTTGCCCCGCGAGAAGAGTGGCCGGGGGTGGGCTCCCCGAGCCGCCGGAAACACTTACCGCAAGGAGCAGCCAGGGGTGGGCTCCCCAAGCTGCGATGTATCCTCTGGGGGCATGGGTGGGACCGGGCCCCCCAGTGTGCAAGGTGATGCGGGAGGGTCTGGGCCCCCGCAAAGAAATGCAAGTTGCGTGCCTCTCCCCGGCATAGCGGGAGAGCCACTGTTCTAATTTGCAGGGAATCAAGGAGAATCGCCAATAATGCCTTGCAGGCCTGGACCGGCCTGCAAGGGGAAAATCGTGTTCTCTCTGCTTGTGGTGGCCCCAGGATGACGGGGTCACCACCACACTGGTGCAAAGGTGCAGGGGGAGCTGCTGGAGAAGTGCAGTCTCCCCCCAGCACGAAGAGAAGTCCCTCGCTAAGTCTCATGGCGACTAAAAAGAATAACCCCTCAAAGGCTCAGCAAGGAGTCAAATGCATCCCCATGGCTGGAACTTTTGTTTGTCAGCTGGGGGTGCCTTAGGGACTCCTCGAGAAGTGAAATGCTGAGCTGAGGATGTCTGGAGAAAGGCATCCCCTTGAGGTGAAGAGGTGTAAGTGCACCCGTAGTGCATTTACTGATGTTATTTCTTTCAGAGGGACTGAAAGTCCTATGTTTAATGTGAAGTACATGTGTAATGTGGAATACCTGTGTAAGATGATGTCATAAGCCAAATGGGGTTATGTTGCTCGACATTCCTGCTATGGTGTCAGGGTTGTATATGCTTAATCCTGTGAGTTCATCTGTGATGCCTTTAGGGGCTGTAATTTCAACACATTCTAATAACCAACAAATGTGATGAGTACTGTCATTCTAAAGTGATGCTAAAACATGTATTCTTGCTGCTGTGCTTAGGTTAAGAACAATCCAGTCTGTTAGACCGTAAGATGTAGAGGTGTATCCTGTATGGTCAGTGGGAAATGCTCAGTAAGGATTGTGTCACCAGGGCAGGGTTGCCTATTTTTAAATGCTTGTTGAGCTAATGGGGTGGGTCGCCACTGGGATGGTGCCAGTGCGCAGGGCCCTCGCTCCAGGTTATGTTCAACTACCTGCATTAGGGGGCAAGATGATGTGCATGCATGGGAGTGGTGGTACTACTAGACCCCAACCCCTGCGGGAGGGGTGGAGATGTTATGCAATGTCACAAAGTAATTCCAACCGCTTATGTATATTTGTAAATTGATTGGTGCATAGTATTGAGTAGTGCGAGTGTGTTTAAGAAATGTACTCTTACTTTTATAAAGCAAAGTACAGACTGGACAATCAATAATTGAGTGTTATTGCTGCGCACCTGTAATGGCGATTACTAGCCCACACCACCTCCCTTGAGTAAGCCACAGACTGCTCTACAGCGCTACCCTCTGAGAGTCAGGCGCTACAATTGGGTGTTTGGTTCCCAGTGAAGGACAAATGTAGACAGGTTATTTGTGCAGGCGTCACAGATACTGCCTCGTTTTCCAACACGTCCTCTATGTACTAGATATACTAGTATGTTCATTCAGAAACTTTAAGTTACAGCTAACAGCAAAAAGATCTTACTGGTTCAATTCAGATACCAATAGTCGTGTATTCAATGAATGACCGTGTCACACCAAGATTTAAAATGTATGTTCCACACTAATAGACTCAGATACACATTAGATATGAACTAGTCCATCTTTTTGGTAGCTGAGAACTGTAAAAGGGCTTCAAAAGCGCCATTTGAGAACCACTTTTCAAGACCCCATTTTAATCCATAGTGCACCTTTGATATCCTTGGGGATCAAAAAACAATGAGTTACCAGAGTCATGCATTAAAAACAACTCGCCCCCAAATGGGTTGAGTCTAATCCTGTGTTTGTAGAAATAAAGTGCCTTCACCACTTAAGAAAAAATATAGTAACTGTAGAGTGTCTAAAAGTCACGATTCCTTCAAAAGGGCCTTGTTGGTGGTTTTTCGTACTTTAATGCAGTACGCTGCCCAATGAGAAGAACAGAAATTGCTGTGTGAATGACATTCACAAGTATATCTCTATTCGAAAATCATCAATCTTCTGCAAGTTGGCTGTTCCCAAATGCGGATATTCCCATCGCACATGTTAATCTGGCAAGGCGACTGTGGTGCCCACTGACGCTGTTGTACATTCAGCGACCAAGTACAAGTTCCATGGACAGTACTAAAGATAGACCCCCAAGTTGCAAGAAACAATATTATTAGAAACCGCGATATTGGAAGAGACTTCACCCAACATGACTGTTATGGCTGCTATAAAAAAAAACATACGGTGTTACTTTGTAGTGGTCATTATAAATGACATGCATTAACCCATCACCTGTTGGCCAAACAAACACCCGGCAAAGTGTGTATCACCACTAGTGATAACAGACATGAGCTCATGTACACTCATAATCCTGTCAATCGTGTTAACAAATAAATCAACCGGCAAATGTACATGTCGCCGCCATTGATTTCAGAAACATGTATCGTTATTCTCACAGTGAAGGCACAGTGTCAGAGTAAAGAACTGAAACTTTTCCCGGAAGTAGTTTTAAAGGGGTGACCACGACCATATTTGCAACACTAGACCCCATCATCTCAAACCCAGTGCCTGCATCAATATACAGAGTCCTTAAACCATGTCCACGCACAACGAAACAATGCCTTTCCCAGGAGTCATCTTTAAAGGGGTGACCACACCCACATGGTAACACTAGACTGTATTGTCTCAAACCATGCGCGCCAGCATTAATATACAGCTTTTTAACCCTGTTCCCCGGTTTCCAAGTACCAGGACGTCTGCGTCTTCGTGCTGGGTTTTGGTAAGCTGTTCAAAGATAAAATTGCTCAACATGAGCCTGATGAAAGGTACCATGTAAACAAATGTATGTGAGCCTAAGTATCTACATACATAGCCTGGTATCGTTTTGAAAAGCCCGGTATGATATCGGGAAATAAAGCCAAAATAGCATAATGGCCCAAATAAAAGAGGAGCCCTCATATTGTAAAGTTATGTCAGTAAAGAACGGAATCATCCAGACACACACTTCTTGAACCCGATCTAGTACCAAGATATTGTCACTAGAATCTACTACTCCAACATTTCGGGAAGTACCCCTCTCAGTGGTGGAACCACCCAATGACTACGACTTTTATTAACAAAGTATTCTACTAGTACTTCTGAAGTAGCAAGCTAGTCAAAGAAGTTGTGTCGGGCCTGTATTACCAAACACGCCATTAAGTAGATGTACAAGGGGTGCTAGGAAGTTGTGCTACCAGACACGCCACAGAATAAGTGTATAGGGAGTGCAAGGAGTACCCAAAAGATATATCACAAATACAGGCAATAACAGGTTAAAGGAAATGATGTAACTCATTACCTACATTAAGTCCCGTTTTAACAGACCTTAAAGTACAAATCCACCTTAGTTGTCTAAGTTATAGTTTTCTATCCCCACCCCTCATATCTGGTAGGGCTAGATCAATGCCATGGAACCTGAAGTTAGACCTCTTTGACCCACTGTCACAAGCATTTCAAACTAGAGAATAAGTCTTGATTGATGCAAGCCCTACGGTGTTCTTGTATACAATCTTTCAATTGGCATGTTGTACTACAAATGTATTCTGTTCTACAGACGCATGTAATGACATTGCCCACGTAACAAGATTGACAATTGATGAAATGTTGAATTTTGTGTCTCTTCTTGCTATTAAATCTGACTTTTATTTTGTTGACACCCATGATGCATATAGTTTTTACAATCTGAAAGAAACACGTTAGTTAGATTCCTTACCTTAGACTATCCCCAGGCGTCAGGCTGGATCCGTAAAGATTTTTCATCGGCAATACCCTTGCTAAGGGTGGGCGTAGTGGGCGTAGTGGGGCTACGTGAAGCAGCACGTAGTGTGCCCAAATCTACGCACACTACTCGCTTCGCGTAGCCCCACTACGTGCCACCCACCTCCCGCCCGCCCTTCTTTTAAATAATATAAGCATTGAAAAATAAATTAAAATAAGTCGACTTACCCGTAAGCGCGGCGTCTCCGGGGCTCCCTCTTTCTGTTTCTAATTTCTTCTGGCAAATGCGCATGCGCGGACGCCCGCGCATGCGCATTTCTCGCGAGAAATGCGCATGCGCGGGTGTCCGCGCATGCGCATTTGCCAGAAGAAATTAGAAACAGAAAGAAGGAGCCCCGGAGAAGCCGCGCTTACGGGTAAGTCGACTTATTTTAATTTATTTTTCAATGCTTATATTATTTAAAAGCAGGGCGGGCGGGAGGTGGGTGGCGGGTGGCAACCAGCTACGCTTCGCCCTCGGCGTGTGCGTAGCGCTGCCCTGCTTCGCCTACTTCGGAAAGTGCGAAGCAGGCAGCGCTACGTACACTACGTGGGCGAAGCGTAGTGCTACGCCCGGGGTTAACCCTTGCGCGTCGCTAGGCGTCTGCGGCTCTGCGTCTGTCGTCGGCGTCGTGATCACCGGGATGACGTCATTGGAGTACTTAGACGCCGCCCTCGTGCGCTTAAGTCAGTTCTTCTTTTTTCAGCGCCAGTAAGCGCAGAAGAGCATACCCTTTTAGTCACTTTTTTACTAAAGTTTTTGACCTTTTTTGTTTCCCATTTCGAGTCGACCTCTACTTCTGGTGCCGGAAGGGATGCCTGGATTCAAGCCGTGCGACGCCTGTCACCGTCTGATGTCGGTCACAGATCACCACCGCCGGTGTCTCTACTGCCTTGGGGCCGACCATGATGCCGAGTCATGCTTCGACTACAGGGCCTTGACCTCGAAGGCTAGGCGGGAGCGGTCCGGCAAGCTGCTCGAGATTCGGCAGTCGGCTCCGCGCCACTCAAGGTCCCGGTCGAGGAGGAGGTCGAGGGACCGGTCGCAGAGCCGGTCGTGGAGCCGTAGCCATCACCGCTCGTCAGGGTCAAAGTCCTCGCATTCCGGTAAGTCGAGGCACAGTAAGAAGAAGTCGAAGAGGCGACATCGCTCCTCTGACTCCCCTCGCCGGTCGCGCGACTCGGCTGAGGGTTCGGGTTGCACCACCCGCGCGGCTCCAATCGGAGCCGCAGGAGTCTCGTCCGGCCCCATACCCTCCGGTCCCTGGGTCTGATACGACTCCGGCGGAGATCCGAGACTTCCTCATGGCCATGAGGAGTCTGGCTCTGCCGGCGTGCCTTCGGGCCTCGCAGGCCCGACTGGGAGGCCTAGCGACCTGGCGGCTCCAGCCCTGGCGTTTCGTCGACTTCGGTCCAGACGCCGTAGGCCCCCGTGGGATCCAGGCCTGGATCCCGGTCGACGCCGGTCGACCTTACGACCCCTCCGCCAGCGCCGACCCCTTCGGAGACACCCCCGCCACCGTCTTCGGACGACGTTGTCCCCAGGTTTAGTCCCGGTCCGGGCCCGGCATCGGAGCGGCGCCGTCTCTGGCGCCGATGGATGACAGATTCATCTACCGCCCGGCTCCGACCTTTCCACCTGTCTACCAGGAGTCGGATGATGGGTATGACTGGGAGGGGTCTGAGGACCCTCTGGCCAGTTATCTCAGGACTGGACAGAAGAGCTGGGGGATGCCAGTGGTCTTGACACCTCCCCTGACACTGGCTTCATCTCTCCTCCTTCCGTGGCTACGGAGGAGGGTGCTACCTATTCTGTGGTGCTGCGCAGGGCTGCCGAAGCCCTTCAGCTGGAGCTCCCTGCAGTGGCCGTGTGGACTAACCTCCGCACTGAAGTGCTTCAACCGCCAGTGAGCTCCTCGGAGCCTCTGCTACAGTTCAATGAAGCACTGACAGACGTTCTGATGGGCACCTGGTCCAAGCCCTCCACAGTCCCTCCTGTGGACCGGAACGTGGCCCGGCGCCACTGCCCCGCACCGGGCGACCCCCAGCTTTCTGTCGGTGCACCCCACGCCTGAGAGCCTGGTTATCCAGGCCTCTACCTCCCACGCCGCCTTCCCGTCCGCTCCCCCGGATCGGGAATCCAAAAGGTTGGAACAGTTTGGGAAGAAACTGTTCTCCTCTCTTAGTTTGGGGTTATCAACACCGCGTGCCTTTTGGACCGTTACACCCAATCCTTGTGGGATACGGTGGTGGACGTGCTGTCCCAGTGTCCGGAGGAGGCCCGGACACGGCTCGCCCAGGCTCTTGCCGAGGGGCGGGATGCGGCACGGTACTCGATACGATGTGGGCTTGACACAACGGACTCGCTAGGCAGAGGAATTGCGACCACGTGGTGATTCATCGCCACGCCTGGCTGAGATCCACGAATTTCTCCGGGGATGTCCAGAGCACCCTCATGGACATGCCCTTCGATGGCCGTCGCCTCTTTGGCGACAAAGCGGATAGTGCGCTTTAAGGACTCCAGGGCTACGGCCATGTCCTTGGGCCTCTCGGACCCGTGCCCGCAAACTTCCGCTTTTCGCCCCTTTTGTGGCCAGGAAAAGGGCGCCCGTACACGTACGTCTAGCCACAGGCCGCAGAACCAGCCTCAACGCGGTCGCGGATGTGGATTCCGCCGCGGCGGAGCAGGGGGACAGAGAGCCGGTCAACCCAGTCAATCCACATCTGCCCCAGCAGCATCTGCCTCAAAGCCCTCCTAGTTCGAGCTTTGAGGCCCATTCCACGCCATCACATCGGACAGGTGGGTGCTGCAAATCGTCCCAAGGGGCTACTCCCTCCCCTTCGAGGCGACCCCTCCAGCCATGCCACCGCAGTACCACCGCATGTCGGGGGATCACTTGCAACTTCTGCAGGAGGAAGTTATGGCCCTCTTGGCCAAGGGGACCATCGAGCGCATTCCTCGCCAAGAAGTAGGTCGGGGTTGTTATTCCCACTACTTTTTGGTTCCCAAGAAGGGCAAAGGGGACCTCAGGAGCGTCAACGCCTTCCTCCGGAAGGAGAAGTTCAGGATGCTCACCTTAGCTCAGGTTCTGGCTGCCCTAGACCCTGGAGACTGGATGGTAGCGTTGGACTTGCAGGACGCTTGTTTCCACATCCCCGTCCTGCCGGCCCACCAGCGTTACCTGCGGTACACGGTAGGCCACGAGCACTTTCAGTTTACCGTGCTCCCCTTCGGCCTCACCAGTGCCCCTCGGGTGTTCATGAAAGTGATGGCGGTGGTCGCAGCTCATCTGCGCAGATTAGGGGTTCCAGTCTTCCCTAGCTTGACGACTGGCTGTTGAAGGCGGGCTCGCCCCAGGCAGTCGACGCCCACCTCCAGACTACGGCCGACCTCCTGCTGCTGGGGTTCTCCATCAAAGTGCAGAAGTCGCATCTGAGTCCCACCCAGAAGCTCCTTTTCATCGGAGCGGTTCTGGACTCGGCGCAGTTCCTGGTCTATCCTCCGGTATAGCGGGTCCTGGAGATTCAGGCTCTGATTTCGCAGGTCCCTCTCCCTACCCCAACTAGAGCACGTACTGGTGACGGATGCGTACCTCCTGGGATGGGGGGGCCCAGCATCACGGCAACCTGTCCGACCATGTCTTGATCTCGGAGGGCACTGCACAGCAGTTGCAGTGGTGGCTCACGGACCGCGATTGGGTCACGGGCAAGAGCCTCTCCCTTCCCCAACCGGAGCATGTCGTAGTGACGGATGCGTCCCTCCTGGGATGGGGTGGCCATATGGGAGAGGCGGAGATCAGAGGCCTCTGGTCTCCGGCGGTGTCCCGGCTCCATATCAACCTATTGGAGCTGCGGGCGATCCGGCTTGCACTGAAGGCATTCCTTCCCTCTGTTCGGGGAAGTGTAGTGCAGGTGTTCACGGACAACACCACCGCCATGTGGTATTGCAACAAACAGGGCGGGGTGGGGTCGTGGACCCTTTGTCAGGAGGCTCTGCGCCTCTGGACATGGCTGGAACATCAGGGCATCACCCTGGTGGTTCAACACCTGGCGGGCTCTCTGAACGCCAGGACGGACAAACTCAGCCGCCGGTGCATGATGGATCACGAATGTTGTCTGAACTCGGACGTGGCGCAAGGACTCTTAGGGCAGTGGGGAGAGCCTTGGTTAGATCTATTCGCTACCGAAGAGAACACGCAATGTCAGCAGTTCTGCGCGTTGGAATTTCCAAGGCGGCACTTGCTCTTAGACGCTTTTCGTCGCAAGTGGAGTTGCGGTCTGTTGTACGCCTTTCCGCCTATACCACTTCTGCCCAGAGTGCTGAAGAAGATCAGGCGCGACCAGGCCCAAGTCATCCTTGTGGCTCCGGATTGGGCACGAAGATACTGGTATCCCGAGCTACTCAGTCTATCGCTCGATTCCCCGATTCGGCTGCCTCTTCAGGAGGACCTTCTGTCGCAGCAGCAGGGGACGGTCCTCCACCCGAACCTGTCCAGCCTCCACTTCCATGCATGTAGATTGAGCGGCGACAGTTGATGCCATTTGACTTGCCTTCTGAAGTCTGTGATGTCATTCTGGCAGCCAGGCGTCCCTCCACTAAAACGGTATACGCCTGCAGGTGGAACAAATTTGTGGCATGGTGCACAGCAAAGGCTGTGGACCCCCTTTCCGCCCCTCTTTCTGAGGTTCTCCTCTTTCCTCTTTCCCTGGCCCAGCAGGGCTCTGCTCTGGGCACCCTCAAGGGATATCTTTCAGCTATTTCTGCTTTCTTACGGCTTCCTGATCAACCTTCTCTTTTCAAATCCCCTGTTGCTCGATTCTTTAAAGGCATTGCTCATATGTTTCCTCCTGTCCGTTTTGTAATGCCTCAGTGGGATTTGAAACTGGTGTTAACCTATCTGATGTGCGCTCCCTTTGAGCCACTTCATAATTGTCCTCTTCACCTTCTGACTATTAAGACTGCTTTCCTGGTTGCCATCACCTCTGCTAGACGGGTGAGTGAGCTCCAGGCTCTATCTTCCAAGCCTCCTTTCCTTTCTGTCCATCCGGACAAGGTTATTCTCAGGACTCGTCCTTCCTTTCTCCCTAAGGTGGTAACTGCTTTTCACATCGGCCAGTCTGTTACACTGCCCACCTTCTTTCCGCCTCCACATCCCTCGAAAGAGGAAGAGAGGCTCCACCATCTGGACCCAAAACGGGCGCTGTCCTTCTATCTGGACCGTACGAAACGGTTCCGGGTGGACGACCAACTCTTTGTTGGCTACGTGGGCGCTAAGAAGGGGCAGGCAGTGCACAAGCGAACCATCTCTAAGTGGGTGGTTTTTTGCATTAAGGCCTGTTATTACTTGGCTAAGAAGGATCCTCCTGTGGGGCTGAGAGCCCATTCCACCCTGGCCACGGCGGCTACTACTGCCCTGGGACGGGGAGTCCCTCTGCAGGACATTTGTCAAGCGGCAACGTGTACCTCGCTGCACACGTTTGCCAAGCATTACTGCCGTGACAGCCAAGTCTGGAGAGACGGCTTCTTTGACCGTTCAGTTCTCCAGGACTTCCTGGTGTGATCTTGGTTCGCAGACCTACCACCGGGGTTGGTATTGCTGGGGTATCTATTCTAAGGTAAGGAATCTAACTAACATGTTTCTTTCAGATGAACAAGTTACTTACCTTCGGTGACGATATATCTGTAAGAAACATTAGATTCCTTACCGTCCTCCCCATTCTGCGAACTGATATCTAGGGTTAAGGTCATCCCTTTCAGGGCCCTAGATTCATGGCACCAGTGTCGGTCTCTTGCATGGCTCTGCGTTCCTGGCGCGGAAAGCTATGTACAAGAACTGACGTCAGCGCGCGAGGGCGGCGTCTAAGTACTCCGATGTCATCCCGGCGATCACGACGACGGACGCGGAGCCGCAGACGACCTCTAGTGACGCGCACGGGTATTGCTACCGAAAAATCTTTCCGGATCCAGCCTGACGCCTGGGGATATTCTAAGGTAAGGAATCTAACTAACCAATATTTCTTACAGATATATTGTTACCGAAGGTAAGTAACTTGTTCGTCACCCCACGTGAAAAAAACCCAATGGTCTTTTTCTAGCCAGGTTTCTGGTTTCTGTTTTTTTTGGTAAGGTGTAGCTGGGACATAGTACCCCTCTTATGGTTGTATTCTTTCTATAGGCGATAGTGTTTGTTTGAGATCAAGTTGCTAATTCCAGGAACTCCTTTAAACAGAACCCAATATCTGTTAAGAATTTAGAATACCTCCTGATTGAGTCTGAATTGCATAGACAAATGCTCCTTCACGCCAGTCCTTTGTTCATTCTTCAGTGTATCCCCATGGCTAGTGTTCCTGGCCTTGATCATAGCCTGTTGGAGATCGCAAGTTTTGTAGACCCTCCTTTCTAGTCTAGTGCTGTTTGTCTGATATTATACTCAAAAGTACCTTTCTGACTACAGTTCCTCCGCTTTCTGATCATTTCACCGAATGAATTAACACCTTTGGTGCAGGGAGGATGTGCGCTCTTGTGATATAGAATGCTCTGTATTATGTTGTTCGATATATAGAATTCAGCATCTAGGAATTGGTTTTGTCTGTGTCATGTTGAGTGTGAAAGTGACATTAAAAGTATTGTCATTGAGAGTCAAAATATGCTCTCATCTGATTTTCAGTTCCATTCTAGGTGATGATCACATCTTCTACATAGCAACCCCAACAATAGATGTTCTTGGTCCATTCAGATGCCGCTAGGCGCCATGCATAGGTCCACCCACCCCATGAAGAGGTTTGCATATGACAGCGCAAAATTTGAACTCACGGCCATGCACTGGAGTTGCTGGTACCAATCCTTATCATACAAGAAGGATTAACTCCACCATTTCTTCTTACATTTTGTTATGTCAACAGCCGTCGATCCGAACTCCCTCTTTATACAGGTATTTAGCGACTCTACAACTTGAGTTACACGCCACGGTCATCCCATGTCAAGTCTTCAAACTTATTCAAAATATCTGTGGTGTCCTTCACAAATGAAGTCAAGTTCAACACTAAAGGTTTCAGAAAGGAATCAACAAATTGGGATAGATGTTCTGTAAGATACCCAATCACTGAAATGATAGGGTACAACTACACAATGACGACTGCCACTGTATAATATATGTGTATGTTTCTAATGTATATTCATTGAAAAAAAGAAAGGTTAAAGCTACTTTACTGTTAGGTGAAAATGTTAGTGCCAACTTAATGTTTTGAACTGCCCAAATCAGTGGTGTTATAAGTGATGTTGACGACATGTAAGGAGTGATGTAATATGTAAGGTCATAAGCAGTGCATGGTGGGGACACAAGTTTTGCTAACTATAACTTGTGAACTTTTGTGTTTTTTTGTAGTTCAAAATGTAATGTTGGCACTGACATAGTCGCCTATCTATAACGTCACTTTAACCTTTTGGTTTTTATTTTAATTTCTAGTGTTTTTTTTCCCTTCCCATAAAGTAATATTTTAGCAGCATCTGTAAAGCCAACTCCCCTGCCATGCATGCCCTTTGTCATGCATGACAGGGGGTTGGCTGCAAGGCATGCAGCCAACCACCCCTGGTGGCAACCAGCGCCATGCTGCCCACAGCCTTGGTCGTGCGTGGCGTGGGTTTAGCGAGAGGTTGGCCAGGATGGGGACCCTGTGCCCAATCCCTCTGCAGGCAGCCAACCCACTGCAGGCTGCCAATCCCATGCTGCGCACAGCACGCATGGTGTAAAGTTGGTCTTTTTTTTTTTTTTTTTTTTTTTTTTTTTTAAAGGGTTAAGGGGGATTTCCTGAGCCTTATTGGATTCGGAGGACCCCATCCACAGCAGCCAAATTCTAAGGAGAGGACGGTGTGTGCCCCCCTCCAAAAACCTTATTAGGCCACAGGTATCCTCCTCCCCAGGGCAAAGTGTAATAAAAAATGGAAGGGGGGGCCACGTGGCACACCTCCCTGAGCCTTGATAGGACCCAGGGATCCCATCGCCCAGGTCCAAATTCAGTTAAAAAGGGGAGGGGTGCTGCAGGTCCCCCTACCCGAGTTATGTTTGTCCCAGGAAACCCAATCCCATGGGGCCAAACTACATATTTATGAGAAGGTGAGCAGGTGGCCCCCTCCCTGAACCTTCTCGGGCCCAGAGGATCTCATCCCTCGGGCTGTATCTTATTCAAAAGGGGAGGGGGGCACGCAGCCATTCTCTAGCCTTCATAGGCCCGGGTGACCCCATCATCCTGGGAGGTATCTTATTTAAAAGGACTGTGTGGTTTTCCCCCCCCCCCCCCCCCACTCCCCCCTCCCTTAAACCTTCATAGGCCCTGGGGACCCCATCCCCCGGGCCAGAGGTGGGGGCCCTCCAGGTGCACCTACAATTCTCACTGGGGCTGCGGGGGGTGCCCCAGAGCCCCTGCAGCTGGTTCCCCGGATGGTGTTGGAGCCAACATTGCTCCTGTGCAGAGGGAACAGCTAATCATGCTTGCTCCCTCTGGGCGGGATCAGTGTCTGTTATGTTTCCCTGCCCACAGAACATGAGTCTGCTCCCAGCCGGCGGGAGCCTGTTGGAATCCCCCTCCCAGCTGGGAGCAGACTTAACATCACTGGGCGACAACTGCAGGCACGGAAACCATGTTTGCTCCCATTTGGCAGGAGATTTAAAAATGCTCCCACCAGGCAGGAGCAAATACAGGTTTTCCCGCTCATGTTTGTGCAGGCAGAGAAATTACTGTGTCCTGGGGGTGGGATCCCAAGAACACAGTTACTTTGCTGGCCCCAGGGATGGGGTCCCCAGAGCCTTTAAATGCTGAGGCCGGGTGGGCCCTGCAGCACCCCTCCCCCCCCCCCCCCCCTTTTTTTGGCAACATAACAAAGAGCACAGCAATTCAGATCATCAATAACATACATTCAGTGTGAGAAGTTGGCCTGGTATATGATGCTCACTAGTTAAAGTGATCACCTTGTACCATGCCAAGCAACCCCTATGGTGTGGTTGTAAGTCAACCTTTTTGGACTAGCTGCCCTAGTGGTAGCGTAGGCTAAGCAGTCTTTGAGGCTAAACTCGTGAAGCGTGTTAAGCCGGCTGTTTTACCAAATGCAACCCCCTTTTATACCAATGAAAGGACACCACACAGATATATATTCAAAATATATATGTATTTATTTCTCAAAGTAACCCCTAGTCTCTTTATGAGCACAGGAGCACAAATCGTCAAACAAGATTATAACAGAATACACAGAAGTTGCACTTTATATGGATAGGCCCTGGTGGCCACTCGAACCATATACTAAAATAGTGGTATAAGTACCACGAACAGAAAAGGGAAAAGGCCTAGGGCCTCTAGAATCGCTGGGCCTACAAGGAGCTAACGTCAGTTAGTGACCAGGAGGTCCACGGGTGGCGTGTGCAGAGCAAATAGTCACACGCGGGCTCCCATAGGTTTCAATGGGTGCGTAAAAAGTACAAAGTTACTGCAAAAGGAATCTTCCGGATGACCTAGGAACTTAAGATTTGGAACACAGGCACTAGAGATGTATTACTACACATGGGCACCGGAGTACCAGCTTTACCTCACCCACAGGAAGCGGGTGCATAGGCCTCAAAGTGCGTCGGGTTTCTTCTATCTGTTCCGTGGAGCTTGAAGACAAAGATGCTGCAGGCGGTCGGTCGGGAAGAGATGCAGTGGATCCAAGAGTGGATCGGAGATGTTGAAGACCTGTAAGCAGAGGGGACAGTGTTCACAGTCACTAGCCAGTGACCAGCGTGGCACCAGGTGGGTACCAGGCGATGTCGGGTGCAAACAGGTGATGAGGGGTAGCTTGTCTCCGCAGCCACGTGGTCCCTGAAGGTCGACGACGTCCAGGAGTCGGCTCACGAGCTGTCCCACGCAGGCTCTCGCTGTCGGCGGTGTCGGCGACTTGATCGAAGCAAACAAGCCTTGGCAAAAGCAATTGCAGGAGGATTCGGAAATCAGCTGTTGGTTCTGACCAGCAAGGTCAGATGGATTGCTCCTTTGGAGGGGAGCAAGGGCCAGTCTGGAGCAACCAGACCAGCGGTGTTTGTCGTAGATTTCGTCGCCAAGATGGCCACTAGCCAGCGGGCCAGCAACCGGTTAGGCGCGTCGAGTGGCAAAATGCAGAAGGGCCCCACGCAGATCGTGGAGATGCTGGAGGGCTCACCTTTGGTGCAGATGCTGCTCGAGGGTTGGGCTTCTCAGGACCCAAAGCACAACTTGGAGGGAGCCTCGGTTGTTGCACTGGTCAGCTTGTCGTAGTCGTTCCAAGATGGCTGGCTCCACGTGTCTCGGTGCCTCCACGGGTCTCCTCTTTGCAGGGACTGTGGATCGGGCGGTGAGAGGTCTGGAGGTCCAGGTCTTGTCAGTCTCTGGGCTCGGGCTCCGGCGGGAGGCGGCGGCAAAGCAGACGGTGATTCGCTGGATGGTGCTTGCGTTAGCAAGGTGGTCACTCCCTGACCACAGGGGAGATTTTCTTCAGTCTTCTGTGCAGCAGAATGTCGAAGTTCCCGTCTTCTTCTTAGTTTCAAGTTGATTCCAGGATGTCTGAAGTCTTAGGACACAGCTCCTACCTTTATTCGGATTCTAGGGGCCGGACTACCTGCTAGGTCCCTCCCTATGGGTGGGACCAGGAAGGGGGGTGGTTACACCCCCAATCCTTTGTCCAGCTCGCCCCAGGCCCGGGACTGGTGTGCCCCAGGACCGGTTTGAACTGGCATATGCACCGAGGCTCCTTGTGAGCCACAGGCATGTCTGGTTTCTTTCAAGCCCTACCTGACCAATACACAAAATCCTGTCTGGGGTGGTGCACGCACCTCCCCTGGCAGGAAACCCTTTGTCCACACCTCCCAAGCTGGAAGGACTCCCAGCAGCAGGAGGGCAGACTTGTGTCTGTGGTGGCAGCATCCATTTTGTGGAGCTGAGGCTATGTCTGATTTTACCCGGGTTTCAGGTACTGTACATGTCGTGTCCCTCTAGAAGGGTGGAATGCTAACCCCGTCGCCAGAATTGGCGAGGGGTTAGTATTCCAATTCGTATGACACCTTACTCGACATGTTTTGATAAAGCCAAACCAAAGATAGCATTTAACCGCGAGGTTCATAATGCACTTAAGAGTATATGGTATGACGATATCTGGAAACAGTAGAAGGAAGTTGTTCCGACCACTGCAGACAGGCTCAGCTCATGCCAGAGCACCATCTCACATGGAACCAAGCACTCTGCCTTCAGGATTGTTAAGGCCTGCCATAGGAGTGACTTATAGGTTACCAGGTGTCCCATTTAAGGTTAGGTATAGGTATACTACACCTAAGTAAGAGGTGATTACACCAACTTACCCCAGCTGAGTGATCAGCCAGTTGTGTCAAATTGTTAGGCCAAGCCTGGGGTGGCACAATACATGCTTCAGCCCTTGGCAGGCCTTGGGTACACCAATGCCCTGGGTACCTAGTGTACACTGGTACAGGGGCTGACAGGGTGATCCACTTCCAATTGGTTATGCACCTAGGGTGCATAGTTTTAATTTAGTAGAGAGAACAGCAGGCTGGGGGTCTGATTGGCAGGCCCACAGCCTCAATATGTCAAAAACCAGTGAAGCAAAAAGCAAAAATTTGGGGTGACCATAGGATAGCAGACACTACTCTCCTACACAACCCCCCCCCAAACGCTGGGACATTAAACTAGCCTTGACCAGTCTCGTCTTCATGTCCTAAGTGGAAGTACCTGGAGAGACCATCTGCATTCCCATGGTCAGTACCTGGCCGGTGCTCCACTGTAAAGTCCATCCCCTGTAGGGAAATGGACCACCTAAGCAGTTTGGGGTTTTCACCCTTCATCTGATTTAGCCACAAGAGGGGCTTATGGTCGGTCTGAATCTTGAAGTGAGTGCCAAACAAGTATGGCCTCAGCTTCTTCAGGGCCCACACCACAGCAAAGGCCTCCCTCTCAATAGCTGACCAATTCTTCTCTCTGGGGGTCAACCTTCTGCTAATAAAAGCAATGGGTTGGTCTTGACCATCTACATTAAGTTGTGACAGCACAGCTCCCACACCCAACTCAGAAGCATCTGTTTGGACAATAAACTCTTTGGAGTAGTCAGGACTTTTCAGGATAGGTGCAGAGCACATGGCCTCCTTCAGGTCATCAAATGCCTTTTGACAGCTTACTGTCCACTGAACCTTTTTGGGCATCTTCTTGGATGTCAGATCATTAAGAGGAGTCACAATGGACCCATAGTTCTTAACAAACTTCCTGTAATACCCAGTCAAGCCCAAGAAAGCTCGAACTTGAGTCTGGGTGGTTGGAGGGGACCAATCCTTGATGGACTGTATCTTACTCTCCAGTGGTTGAACTTGGCCCCCACCTACAAGGTGGCCCAAATACACAACCTTACTCTGCCCTATCTGGCACTTAGTAGCCTTGATAGTGAGGCCTGCCCTTTGCAGAGCCTCAAGAGCCTTCTTCAGGTGGATCAGGTGATCCTCCCAGGTGGAACTAAAGACAGCAATGTCATCAAGATATGCTGCGCAAAAGTCATCCAACCCAGTAAGGACTTGGTTCACCAGCCTTTGGAAGGTGGCAGGTGCATTCTTCAGACCAAAGGGCATCACCACAAACTGATAATGCCCACCTGGGGTTGAGAATGCTGTTTTGGCCTTAGACTCCTCAGCTAACCTGATTTGCCAATAGCCAGCTGTCAAGTCAAATGTGCTCAAAAACTTTGCAGAAGCTAGTTTGTCTTTGAGCTCATCTGCCCTTGGAATAGGGTGTGCATCTGTCCTGGTGACAGCATTGAGTCCTCTGTAGTCCACACAGAACCTCATCTCTCTCTTGCCATCTTTGGTGTGAGGTTTGGGGACCAGAACCACTGGGCTAGCCCAGGGGCTCTCTGAGGGTTCAATGACACCTAATTCCAGCATTTTATGTACCTCAGCCTTTATACAGTCCCTGACGTGGTCAGGTTGTCTGTAAAGTTTGTTCTTTACAGGCAGACTGTCACCAGTGTCCACAACATGGGTACACCAGTCAGTTTGACTAGGTATCAAGGAAAACATATGTGAAAATGATTGTAGAACCTGTCTACATTCAGTCTGCTGATGGGCAGTGAGGTTGCCTCCAAGGGTCACTCCTTCAACTGAGCCATCTTCAGGGTTCTGAGACAACAGGTCTGGGAGAGGGTCACTCTCTTCCTCCTGTCCCTCATCTGTAGCCATGAGCAAGCCCATGTCTGCCCTGTCAACATATGCTTTAAGCCTGTTAACATGGAGTACCCTGTGGGGACTCCTGGGAGTTCCTAGGTCCACCAAGTAGGTGACCTCTCCCTTCTTTTCCAGGATTGTATGGGGTCCAGACCATTTGTCTTGGAGTGCTGCTGGGGCCACTGGCTCCAACACCCATACCTTCTGTCCTGGCTGATACTCAACCAAGACAGCCTTTTGGTCATGCCAAGCTTTCTGTAAGGCCTGGCTTGCCTCAAGGTTTTTAGATGCCTTCTCCATATACTCAGCCATCCTGGAGCGGAGACCAAGTACATAGTCCACTATGTCTAGCTTAGGCTTTTTGAGAGGTAACTCCCATCCTTCCTTCACCAAACACAGTGGGCCTCCCACAGGGTGCCCAAACAACAATTCAAAGGGGCTGTAGCCAACTCCTTTTTGTGGGACCTCTCTGTAAGCAAACAGAAGGCAGGGTAGAAGGATATCCCATCTTCGCCTGAGCTTTTCAGGTAATCCTTTGATCATACCCTTTAGGGTCTTGTTGAATCTCTCAACAAGCCCATTGCATTGTGGGTGATAAGGGGTGGTGAACTTGTAGTTGACACCACATTCCTTCCACATAGCTGTCAAGTATCCTGACATAAAGTTGGTACCTCTGTCAGATACTACCTCCTTAGGAAACCCCACTCTGGAGAATACTCCCAGCAGGGCCCTGGCCACAACAGGTGCTGTAGTGGTCCTAAGGGGAATTGCCTCTGGATACCTGGTGGCATGATCCACTACCACCAGTATAAATCTGTGCCCAGATGCAGTGGGAGGATCCATGGGACCCACTATGTCTATTCCCACTCTTTCAAAGGGGACCCCCACCACAGGTAGTGGTATCAGGGGGGCCTTTGTTGTGCCACCTGATTTGCCACTGGCTTGGCAGGTAACACAGGAGCGACAAAACTCCTTTGTATCTTCATTCATATGAGGCCAGTGAAAGTGAGGGACAAGTCTGTCCCAGGTCTTGTTCTGGCCTAGGTGTCCTGCTAAAGGAATATCATGGGCCAAGGTAAGAAGGAAGCCCCTAAATTGCAGAGGTATGACCAACCTCCTGGTTGCACCAGGCTTGGGGTCTCTAGCCTCTGAATAAAGGAGCCCTTCATCCCAATACACTTTATGGGTACCTTGAGCATTCCCAGCAGCCTCAGCAGCAGCCAGCTGTCTGAGGGGTTCAAGAGAGGGACAGGATAACTGAGCCTGCCTCAAGTCAGCCCTTGAAGGTCCCCCTGTCCCCAGAAACTCAACCTGGTCAGGTTCAAGCTCTTCAGGGACAGTTCCTTCAGGGTCCTCTAGATCAGCTTCCTGGGAAGGCTGATCATCACTCTGAGGCAGGGGGGAAGGCACAGCCTTGACCCTCCTGTTCTTCTTCTTGGTAGGTGCTTGGTCCATTGTTCCAGGATCCAAGACCTGTGGTTCAGTGAGGCACTTTTTGGCCTGTGACCTGGTCACAGCAAGGACATGTGATGATATACCTAACATCTCCGCATGAGTCCTGTACTCCACTTCTGACCATAGAGAACTCTCTAGGTCATTGCCCAACAAACATTCTACTGGGAGGTCTGCACTAACCACAACCCTTTTGAGGCCAGTTACCCCTCCCCATGAGAAGTTAACAACTGCCACACTGTGTGAAGTAGTGGCATTGCTGGCATTGGTCACCAGGTAGTTCTCACCTGGTATGTACTGTCCAGGATCCACAAAGCCTGGTGTCACCATAGTGACACTGGCACATGTGTCCCTGTAGGCTTGAGCCACTTTGTCATTAATTAAAGGAGTCTGTCTGTACTTGCCCAGGTTACTGGGGCTCACAGTCAGGGACAAATCAATGTCCCCATCACAGATCAAGACTGCCTGTGTCAGGGTTCTGTCTAAGTCAGAATCTCCTTCAGTTCCCATAGTGATTCCCACTACACCCTTTGTCTGGGGACCAACACTGCTAACAGTAGTACTGGGAGCAGGTGCCTTAGGGGCAACAGTGTTGGGGGCTCCACCCTTTTTGCAATCACTAGTCCAGTGAGTTGTATTTTTACAATGATTGCACCAGGGTTTCTTCTGACCTTCTTTCTTCTTCTTGGACTGTTGGGACCCACCCTCCTTAGCAGTAGTTTGGGGCCCTGTTGAAGACTTCTGGTCTTTAGGTTTCTGATCTCCACCCTTTTGGTCTGTTTTCTTCTGATCACCCCCTTGGCCCTGGTTCTGGTTCTTTTGCTTAACCCTGGTTCTGACCCATTTGTCTGCCTTCTTTCCCAATTCTTGGGGAGAGGTCAGATCAGAGTCAACCAAGTGTTGATGCAGTTGCTGGTTTTGACAGTTATTTAAAATCTGTTCTCTCATCATCAAATTATACAATCCTGTAAAATCAGATACCTTACTTCCCAGCAACCAACCCTCCAAAGCCTTAGTGGCACATTCAATGTATTCAGACCAGTCCCGAGTCTGTGTCTTTTGGGTGTCTCTGAACATTAACCTGTACTGCTCAGTGGTTAAGCCTAACCCATCAACTAGAACACTCTTCAGGACTCTGTAGTTTCTGACATCCTCTTCTCTAACAGTGAGGAGTCTGTCTCTGCCTCTTCCTTCAAAGGAGAGCCAGAGGATTGCTGCCCACTGATCTTCAGGAACCTGCTGTACTTTGCAGGCTCTCTCAAGAGCAGTTATCCACTTGTGGATGTCATCCCCACTTTTGTAGGGGGGCACAACCTTAGACAGGTTTCTATTGTCGAAAACCCTATCTTTGTCCTTAGGGACAATGCTGCCACCAGTGGGTATAGACCCACTCTCTTTATGCTGTCTAGCCTTGCTAAGTTTCTCTTCCATCAGGGCTACTTCTAGCTCCTGCTTCCTGATCCTCAGCTGGGCCTCTTGCATCTTGGCCTCATGTTCCCTCCTCTGAGGGGTGGTCATCCTTCTCCTGGAGTGACCTTGAGAGCCTCTAGAGCCATGGGAAGCATTGGAGTCACCTGAGCGATTCCTTTGCCTTCCAAGCCCTGTGTTAAGTCCACTGGGGAGATCCAGTGGGTTGAACCCACTGTCAGTCCCCAATAGCCTTGGTTTAGCTGGGCCAAGTATAATACTTGGCACTGGGCTAGTTCTCCCTTCATCCTCACTACTGTCAGTATCCTTTTCACTCTCATCCTCTGTGGTAGGCATCCCATCTAAGGGGTGACTATTGGGAAGGGGTACTTCAGTGGCATCTTTAGAAGGGGGGCCTCCTGTTCCTGTCCCTAAGGGGGCTAACTGGGAAGCTTTCTTGAGTGCTCTCTGATTCTCATCATTCTGTAAGAGCTCTCTGAGCTCAGCAGAGTTTGGGTTCTTGGGCTGTTTAAGGCCTCTAAGAGTTGCCAAATGCCTGAGCTCATTCTGATTAAGGGTAGCAAAGCTGGATGGTGCCCTCTGGGGGTCACTCTCAACAGAGATGGGTACAGTGGACCCCTCTGCCCCGGCCATTGCTCTTAAGTGTGGGTGGATGTGTTGCAATCTACCTACACTTGGGTTTACCTACTAAACCTATCTAGTAGTTGTAGTCAGGGTGTGCTACTCCCTTTGCTCTACAACAACTAAGTTCAGTAGAACTTAAGTATATCTAATCTTGTTTTATATGTACCTACAGGTACCTATGTGATCTTTCAATTGGTAACCAAGAGATTACAATGGTAAAACACAGCAAGCTCAAATCCAACCGCTGCTCACCAATGTGAGAAGTTGGCCTGGTATATGATGCTCACTAGTTAAAGTGATCACCTTGTACCATGCCAAGCAACCCCTATGGTGTGGTTGTAAGTCAACCTTTTTGGACTAGCTGCCCTAGTGGTAGCGTAGGCTAAGCAGTCTTTGAGGCTAAACTCGTGAAGCGTGTTAAGCCGGCTGTTTTACCAAATGCAACCCCCTTTTATACCAATGAAAGGACACCACACAGATATATATTCAAAATATATATGTATTTATTTCTCAAAGTAACCCCTAGTCTCTTTATGAGCACAGGAGCACAAATCGTCAAACAAGATTATAACAGAATACACAGAAGTTGCACTTTATATGGATAGGCCCTGGTGGCCACTCGAACCATATACTAAAATAGTGGTATAAGTACCACGAACAGAAAAGGGAAAAGGCCTAGGGCCTCTAGAATCGCTGGGCCTACAAGGAGCTAACGTCAGTTAGTGACCAGGAGGTCCACGGGTGGCGTGTGCAGAGCAAATAGTCACACGCGGGCTCCCATAGGTTTCAATGGGTGCGTAAAAAGTACAAAGTTACTGCAAAAGGAATCTTCCGGATGACCTAGGAACTTAAGATTTGGAACACAGGCACTAGAGATGTATTACTACACATGGGCACCGGAGTACCAGCTTTACCTCACCCACAGGAAGCGGGTGCATAGGCCTCAAAGTGCGTCGGGTTTCTTCTATCTGTTCCGTGGAGCTTGAAGACAAAGATGCTGCAGGCGGTCGGTCGGGAAGAGATGCAGTGGATCCAAGAGTGGATCGGAGATGTTGAAGACCTGTAAGCAGAGGGGACAGTGTTCACAGTCACTAGCCAGTGACCAGCGTGGCACCAGGTGGGTACCAGGCGATGTCGGGTGCAAACAGGTGATGAGGGGTAGCTTGTCTCCGCAGCCACGTGGTCCCTGAAGGTCGACGACGTCCAGGAGTCGGCTCACGAGCTGTCCCACGCAGGCTCTCGCTGTCGGCGGTGTCGGCGACTTGATCGAAGCAAACAAGCCTTGGCAAAAGCAATTGCAGGAGGATTCGGAAATCAGCTGTTGGTTCTGACCAGCAAGGTCAGATGGATTGCTCCTTTGGAGGGGAGCAAGGGCCAGTCTGGAGCAACCAGACCAGCGGTGTTTGTCGTAGATTTCGTCGCCAAGATGGCCACTAGCCAGCGGGCCAGCAACCGGTTAGGCGCGTCGAGTGGCAAAATGCAGAAGGGCCCCACGCAGATCGTGGAGATGCTGGAGGGCTCACCTTTGGTGCAGATGCTGCTCGAGGGTTGGGCTTCTCAGGACCCAAAGCACAACTTGGAGGGAGCCTCGGTTGTTGCACTGGTCAGCTTGTCGTAGTCGTTCCAAGATGGCTGGCTCCACGTGTCTCGGTGCCTCCACGGGTCTCCTCTTTGCAGGGACTGTGGATCGGGCGGTGAGAGGTCTGGAGGTCCAGGTCTTGTCAGTCTCTGGGCTCGGGCTCCGGCGGGAGGCGGCGGCAAAGCAGACGGTGATTCGCTGGATGGTGCTTGCGTTAGCAAGGTGGTCACTCCCTGACCACAGGGGAGATTTTCTTCAGTCTTCTGTGCAGCAGAATGTCGAAGTTCCCGTCTTCTTCTTAGTTTCAAGTTGATTCCAGGATGTCTGAAGTCTTAGGACACAGCTCCTACCTTTATTCGGATTCTAGGGGCCGGACTACCTGCTAGGTCCCTCCCTATGGGTGGGACCAGGAAGGGGGGTGGTTACACCCCCAATCCTTTGTCCAGCTCGCCCCAGGCCCGGGACTGGTGTGCCCCAGGACCGGTTTGAACTGGCATATGCACCGAGGCTCCTTGTGAGCCACAGGCATGTCTGGTTTCTTTCAAGCCCTACCTGACCAATACACAAAATCCTGTCTGGGGTGGTGCACGCACCTCCCCTGGCAGGAAACCCTTTGTCCACACCTCCCAAGCTGGAAGGACTCCCAGCAGCAGGAGGGCAGACTTGTGTCTGTGGTGGCAGCATCCATTTTGTGGAGCTGAGGCTATGTCTGATTTTACCCGGGTTTCAGGTACTGTACATGTCGTGTCCCTCTAGAAGGGTGGAATGCTAACCCCGTCGCCAGAATTGGCGAGGGGTTAGTATTCCAATTCGTATGACACCTTACTCGACATGTTTTGATAAAGCCAAACCAAAGATAGCATTTAACCGCGAGGTTCATAATGCACTTAAGAGTATATGGTATGACGATATCTGGAAACAGTAGAAGGAAGTTGTTCCGACCACTGCAGACAGGCTCAGCTCATGCCAGAGCACCATCTCACATGGAACCAAGCACTCTGCCTTCAGGATTGTTAAGGCCTGCCATAGGAGTGACTTATAGGTTACCAGGTGTCCCATTTAAGGTTAGGTATAGGTATACTACACCTAAGTAAGAGGTGATTACACCAACTTACCCCAGCTGAGTGATCAGCCAGTTGTGTCAAATTGTTAGGCCAAGCCTGGGGTGGCACAATACATGCTTCAGCCCTTGGCAGGCCTTGGGTACACCAATGCCCTGGGTACCTAGTGTACACTGGTACAGGGGCTGACAGGGTGATCCACTTCCAATTGGTTATGCACCTAGGGTGCATAGTTTTAATTTAGTAGAGAGAACAGCAGGCTGGGGGTCTGATTGGCAGGCCCACAGCCTCAATATGTCAAAAACCAGTGAAGCAAAAAGCAAAAATTTGGGGTGACCATAGGATAGCAGACCCTACTCTCCTACATTCAGGTACAGTATGTGTACAGATTACTCTCAATATATTATTCCAGAAACGATTCATCATCCCAGCATCTCCCCCTCAAAATCTAATGGGCCATGCATTATTACTTCACTGCGTCGTAGCTCCACAGTGGGAGACAGGCATATTTCACCCCTGTGTATATTCCAGGCAGCCCACTTGTGATCCCATTTTTTGGGGCATCCTCTGTGTTCGAAAACATCCTACTCCGCAATCATGGCTCTATCCATGTCTGCAACCCAATCTCTGATAGTTGCCATCTCACCCACACCCCACTTTTGTGCGATATTTCGCTTTGCGAGGGCCCATCCCAATGAAACCCATGATTTCTCAGTCTGGGTAAGATCTGTGGCCTCCCATATGTTTAGTAGGCATAATTTCCCCCCTCCCTGCTCTCTCCTTTTGTCCTGCGACTAGTTTCCAGTATGTTTGGGCGACTGGACACTCCCAGTCTGTGTGAAAGTAAGTTCGCTCCTGGTGACACACTCTGGGGCAATAAGGATCGGCCCTCCTGTCCATCTTGACCAGAACTCCTCTGGCAAGATAAACGCAGTGCAGAATTTTTGAGTTGGACAAGCCGCAATCTCATTGGAATGGCTATTTCCCTGGGGGAGGCCAAAGCGTCTCGCCAATCATCTTCCTCCAGAGAACCCAGATCCGCCTCCCAGCACTGCCGCAAGCGCGTTAAAAGATCAGGTCGGTTATTAATCTTTTTTATTTATATGTTAGAGATATGGCCTTCTTGGTCATGGGGTCGAGTATTAGCCTGTCTTCTAGCGGGGAAGCCTCAGGAAGTGAACCACCCCCCGGTATTGCTGTTTTGAGAGCATGGCTGATCTGTAGATATCTAAATGTTTTGGTTTTGTGCGAGGTCAACCCTTCGGAATTCCACATGTCTCCCACCGTTGATATACCAATCTGGTCCCACTTATCAGACCCGGGGCAAGCACTCGGGCGGCCCAACTGCTTAAGCTACCCCTCCCCTTTTTAAAATAAATAAATGTGCCCTGGGTGATGCGGTCCCAGGGGCCCAAAATGTGTTCTGGACGGGGGGCCACTCTGAAGCCCCTTTCCCTTATTATCAAATCGTAGTCAAAATTGCAGTTTGTCATGCATTTATTTATTTATTATTTTGGCCAATGCGTGGGAGGAGTCCTCTGTGTCCTCCTTATGCCCCTCCGCACACCCAGGGCTTAAGGGGGCAGGGTATCCCTACCCTGTATATCTACCTATATATAGATCAAGGCAATTTTTGGCCGAAACGCGTCAACAAAGTTTTTTTAAGCCGCACCCCCACTTGAGTGCGGAATTCCTTGTGAATAAGGAGTATTGGTGGTATAATTTGGTGCGCAGAGGTAGCGTCATCCAGAGCACCACCTGCGATTAGGCGCTGGAAGGCAAACCGTTCCTGAAGGAGACGTTTTAGCAACAACCATCCAGCTCCTGTGCCGAAGACTGAGGCATTACAACAAACAAATGATGGACGGAATGCTGACAATGCAGACATTCTCCCCCAGTCAAGAGATCTGGGTTAAATCCAACGTTCTTTTGCCCACTACACCACCCCAGTTTAGACATGGCCATATGCAAATCAGTCTTGACCCTGTGCCTCATGGGAACAGTCCAGCCCGAACTGCCAAGCCATGTCTTCCCTGGACCGGAATCAAGCATCCTAGGACCGGTTTCTGGCTATCAGCCGTCATCAGCCAGGATAGCTTGACTCCAGTGGCGTAGTGAGCATGGGTCCCACGTCTGGGAATACCCGTCCCAGTTAGGGTCAAAAGCGTTACAACAAACAAATGATGGACGGAATGCTGACAATGCAGACATTCTCCCCCAGTCAAGAGATCTGGGTTAATTCCAACGTTCTTTTGCCCACTACACCACCCCAGTTTAGACATGGCCATATGCAAATCAGTCTTGACCCTGTGCCTCATGGGAACAGTCCAGCCCGAACTGCCAAGCCATGTCTTCCCTGGACCGGAATCAAGCATCCTAGGACCGGTTTCTGGCTATCAGCCGTCATCAGCCAGGATAGCTTGACTCCAGTGGCGTAGTGAGCATGGGTCCCACGTCTGGGAATACCCGTCCCAGTTAGGGTGAAAAGCGTTACAAAAAACAAATGATGGACGGAATGCTGACAATGCAGACATTCTCCCCCAGTCAAGAGATCTGGGTTAAATCCAACGTTCTTTTGCCCACTACACCACCCCAGTTTAGACATGGCCATATGCAAATCAGTCTTGACCCTGTGCCTCATGGGAACAGTCCAGCCCGAACTGCCAAGCCATGTCTTCCCTGGACCGGAATCAAGCATCCTAGGACCGGTTTCTGGCTATCAGCCGTCATCAGCCAGGATAGCTTGACTCCAGTGGCGTAGTGAGCATGGGTCCCACGTCTGGGAATACCCGTCCCAGTTAGGATGGAAAGCGTTACAACAAACAAATGATGGACGGAATGAAGACTGAGGCAGGCATGTGGGACAGGCGCTCGGTGCTCGCCACGGCTACGGGAGATTCACAACTCATGAGCGTGATGAGCAGGCAACCTGGATTGTAGCCTTTTCTCTGCCTGTCCGCTTTTGAAGAGGATCATGGAGCAGAGCCTTGCTTGAAGCAGGGAAGTGTAATGGTGAGTGGCAGACCCTTGCAAAAGAGAAACGGACTGAGACACGGAACAGTGTTTTAATGAAGAACTACCAGCGTGTTCGTAATTTGCACTGTTTTTTTAATTTACTTATTTGAGTTTTATATAGCGCTGGCTAGACCCGGAGGTATCGGAACGCTTTACAAAAGAAAACCGCATGTTAAAAGTTACAAAAATAATCACATTAATTACAAAAAGGTTACAGGTTCACTACAGGAGTTATTAGCGACCATGAAAAACAAGCATTTAAAATGCAATAGGTCTCGCAATTGCGAGATTTTGAGCTATTGGCATGGTAAACGGCAATGTCTTTTATAATATTAAATGGCTTTGTCATTTACAAGACCAATAGGTCAAACTTTGGCAAAAGCAAGACCTATTGTATTGTAGAGCGCGGTGTCCATAAAGCGGGCGCCGCGCTCATCAATAAAGTATATAAATAAATAAACAGAGCGCGGTGTCCCTGAAGTGGGCACTGCGCTCACCATTACAGTTAAACATTTTTTTTAAATGAAACCGCGACTGTCCCTGAAACGGGCGCCGCGCTGCACATTATATTTGTTTTCAAAAAATGAAACTGAGCGTGGTTTCCCTAAAGCAAGTGCCGTACTCAGCATGCCAATTTATAAAAAAAATAATAAAAGGTGATAGAACGACGCCATTGTGCAGTGAGTGCTGTGAGGGAAGGGGGCGGCCACTAAAAGTTAGAGCGGCATAGCGCTCTATACGAAAAGCAGCCACCTGCAATACAAAACAAGACAGAGGAGGCGCTGCTGCCGGACACTGAACCCTCAAAACAGCACACCGAGAGCGCCGGCCACCCCGAGATACATAAACACAACGAGGGCAGCAAGCTATCCTATCCCCCGGAAAATCCCCTCTCCCACCGGCTGGGCCGGAAAAACGACTAGCGCAGCGGAAGTTTTCTACATTTAAGGTGCGACAAATACAATTCACGTTCTTTATATTATAACGTTCAGAGGTGGGTTATATTTTTGTGTATTTTCTTCCTTATAGCCTGTACATGGGAAATTGCAGAAAAAACACGTACTTTCGTTTTGCTTATCGAGAGGCTGTGTTAAAAGCAGCCCCCCCCCGTACGTGGAAGCCATCTTGTCTTTCAAAGCATTAGGAACACCTGATGAATAATGTATGCATTTCGCATGTGTCCCAAGCCATCTTAAGGTAATTGTGCAGTCTCCCCCCTTAGGACTCCATGGCACAGATAGACACACCCAGAGGAACTAACTATGGCATCCTTTAAATGCAGCATCCTCTCACAATTACTCTTCTGAGCAGATACTATGCGAGTTTATAAACCACACTGTAGAATGTGCACTTGAAACTTTTAATAAACAGCTGAAGCAGACCACCGCCCGGCCCTGTCAATACCGAGATAAGATGGCACGTGCCCCCTTTCATAATATGGCTCAAGTTGGGGACTCCTTGCAGAGGAAAATATTGAAGATATGAAAGTCTTTCTCAGCTGGCAATGTCTGACTCCAATGTGGAAAAATGTAGTTATGAAAAAGACAGCCTCCAGCTAGACATGATGCACCAAAAAGAGATAAAAACAAATGCTTGGAATTATCTGAATCACTGGTATTGACTGGAAAATTCAATTCCATCGTTTTCAGTTCTTTTGTATTATTACAGACTCGGACCAACTTGTATCTGACCGACGAGGCTCAATAAGTTCAATATGTGTTTAGGGTTTTGCCTTGTAGTTCTAGCTGGACTCCTCCGTTTGGAGCGGGGCCTGGACTGGTTTACATATGGCTGGTCCCTATCTGCAAAGGCAATCACTAAATGACAAACAATGCAAAACAAAAGATAAGCGATCACCGCTTCAGCCTGGAATTTATGTTCCAGATATAAACATCAAGCCAGAAGGGCAGGAGTGAGGGCTTCACTGGGCTACGAGGAGTGAATAATGAAATGAAAAGTTGCCCTAAGTGCTGAGGAAGATGGGGTCTCTTTGAGGCGTCACCTTTCATCATGGAGTCCGCTATCACTTGTTTATCCTCACCAGCAGGGCCGCACGCAAGGGAGCTCTCAGATAATCTGATTTTATGTGAAGAAACGTCAGTTGGTGCAAAAGCAGTCAAGTTTGGACTCATCTCTGTGAAGATGTTTTCACTTTCGCTTGCATTCCGGTCATAGTCGGAGCATAGTTGGAGCATGTAAGGTAAACGTACAATGTCAGGAAGTGGATTCTTGAAAAGATTTCAAACAGCTTTCCCAGCTAATTCAAAATAACTTGACATGTGTGCATCTGGGGATGTTGGCTGAGAGATTGAGGCCTCCACCTAAAACATGGCGCATCACGCTTGTGATGTTTGAAATAAGGAAAACAAGCAACAAAAAGACGCGCGGCCGCGAGACGCTCTCTGTGGTGGGGGAGGGGGAGGAGCATTGAAACCGAGCAGGCAAGACTGAGGCGCAAAAGTGAAAGCAGGCTGGCTGGCGAGTGGTGTGCGATGTGCGCGCACCATGACGAGAGAGGAAAGCCATATGGCGCCTCTGCTCGTCATTGTGTGCGTAACCGCACGCCCGTCGCCAGTGCACGCGCCAGTGGGCTGAAGCGCTTCCCCAAACGGATTGCATGGCGGCACGATGCACGTGATTGTGCGCGTGCTCGCCATGCAATCCACTTTTGGGAGCACTTTCAAATGCCCCTCTTACTAGAGTCTCGCATAGCGATTGCGTAAACGCAATAGCTAGGCGAGACCTAACCAGATCCACAGAAAAGAAAAAAAAGGCCATAGAGAGCAGGGAATCAGCAGGAGGGAATCAGCAGTGGAGAAAGAGACAAGACATAATTCTGAGGTCCGGCTGGGTAGGTGAGGGCCATAGCGGTGTGCCAGAGCCTGTCTTCCCCTATAGCCGTCGAAGCAGCTCCACCGGGAATCGGTCATACATTTCGGTCTCCGCCGGATAAAAATGAGTAGTCCAGAGACGGGCTGGTGGAGCTGGCAGGGTGGAAGTATAGGAAGGGGGGTGTAGCTTGACAGCCATCATAAAGTCAGGCAAATCGAGTCTGTTGATCTCCAAGACTCTGTAGGTGGTATTGTCTCTAGATCTTAGGATTGTTTCCTCAGCTAAGCCCATTGTCCTAGTGGCACATCGGGACCCCCTTGTCAGATGGGAGCATCTTCCCATACCGGTAAGAACACATTTGTGGGCGCCCTTTTAGAGTTAGGTTCCGTCTAGAAAGTATGAGCTGAGTTCAGTGGGGGTCAATGCTCAGGTCGTGAAAGGCTGCCACCCGGATCAAAATCTGCACACTCACCGCCTCTTCACGGGCCACCCAGCCACCATCTTAGGGTCAGGCACAGCTTTAGTACCAACGGAACGTCCTGCACAGTACCCCAGGCAGCTTCCCCTTCTAAGAATACCTCTGCGTTGTGCAGCTGAGATCCCACATTGGATGGCATGCGACTGTTCCTTGGCTCCCCACTAACCGCCTCTGAAGCGCGTCCGCTGCTCAAGCGGGTCAGCCCCTTGCATCCAAAATGGCAGGCGCTGTTAGAAGTTACCGGATCAAAGTCCTGGTAAGGTCACTCTCGGCAGTATGTGCCGTCGCAGCCCCAGGAACATCCCAGGCGCCGACAATGAAGGTGCGGCAGGCCTCGGCTGGGATCTCCTCGCTGCTGCGAGTCCTAAGGACTCGGCGGCCCTCCACAGCAAGATGGCGGCCACCGCTTGTCACCCTCGCCTCCAGGGTCCCATCTGCTCTGTTTGCTGCAGTTTCAGCCTGCAACAGGTCCCCAGCTCTGCCACTGGACCTCCGACAGCCCCGGAAGCCCTCGGAGATAATTGCGGATGACCAACAGCGGCGGGAAGCTGTGCGGTGGGCCTCAGGAGCCCGGAGCACACGGACTACACGTCCTACTCCATTGCTGCACAGGAGCGTTGCCCTGTATGAACACTGACTGCACTCTTTGACTTTGCTGGGGATTACGTTGACCAGGACGCCAGCATGGAGTGAAAAAGTATCAGGGGTGCTGTCCTCATTTTTATCTAAATGAATTATATCTGCTTTGAATTGTGCAAACGCGCTTTTATATCAGATTGATGAAGGCAATTTTTTGCCAAAACGCTTATATATATATATATATATAATATATATATATATATATATATATAATGGGACAGAATCAAGAAACTTAGAAGACTTGAATCGAAGTATATATTAGAGATGCAAACCAAAAGCCCCTCTGGGTTGAATAACGAGGAAGAGCTCTGGGTACACATTGCATAATAATTTGAGAGCAATAAAAACTTATTATATCGGTACTACCCTAACTTCTTCTCTGTGAAAGGTTTGGCAGGCAACAAAGGGGGTGGAACAGGGGAGACACTGATCAATAAAGATATGAGTTTAGACAACAGGGGTTATTAATGAGGACTATAGAGTAACAACGACATTAACCTCTGGCTGCGCATGCCCATTCAGGGCTAAAATTAAACAGATGTATTTCATGAATTATAATGAACATCTAATGTATATATGTATTAGAAACTGTGTAATTACTTGGAACCACACATGATAGCAAAGCATGTTACAAGATGTCTGCCCTTTAAGAGATCTTGGAAAGTGATACAATGTTTCCCTCCTCTATTTCAATGATATAGAAAGTAGCGACCTCCTCTCTCGATGTCAATGAAACTTTATTATTTGATTTAAATGACGAAAAAAATGTAAACCTTACCGACATTGACAAAGGCGTGTAGCCGAAACGCGTCTGTCGGGTGTTTTCTTGTTCTGTTGCTAAATAAATCGTAATGAAGATAATCCCATGGAGTGCGCCTCATTTATGATCCGGGATAGGATCAACGACTAGGAATATATATATATATATATATATATATATATATATATATATTCACTCACGCAAAATCAAAGGGTACAGTGACGTTATAGTTAAGTTCAGATTTAACACACACTGAACAATAGAGATTCCACAGTTAGTTACCCGAGTTAACTATAACTTGTGCCCCTACAGTGCACTGCTTATGATCTCACACATTACATCACTCATGACACAATCAGTGACCTCACAACCACCAGGCCTAGGGGGTTAGGGTTTCCTACCCTGCCCCCTTATTGTTTTTTTCAACGTACTCGGATGAGTCAGAGTCCCAAGATGGCTGCCACCACTTCGTAGTTGAAGTGGTGGCAGCCAATCTGATCTCAGCATGAGATCTGTCGGATCCGCAGAGGATCCACATCCCTAGATTTAAAAATGTGTTGTTTCTTTAATACGTCCAAAATTACTGGACAGATTTACACCAAATAACAAGGGCTGTTTCTGAGCCAAGCGCTAGCTCCCTGCCATATATGGGGTAAAATCCGTTGAGCGGTTTGGGCTGTAGTGTCTAACATGCCTATGGGAAATTGCATGGGGAGAATACGTTTTGGTACCCCCCTTTTTCTCGGCCCCTGCTTGACGGATCACCCCAATACTTTCCAGACAGCAGTGACCAGTACGGTACTCTTGAAACGTTTGTGAAGATTTGTTGAACGTCTCCAAAGTTATTTGCCAAGCAAAACAAGCTTTGTCCTAACTAGAACGGTCTACTGGCGACCGCAATTGTTTGCTCAGTGGCTGCACTCTGAAAACACACACACACTCACATATTTATTTTACTATTTATCTTGCATGGACGGGATAATTCTGGGCCAATAGCGAAAATGAAGATTCCCCTGTAGGAGAGCTGAGGTTACTGGTATGTAGCTTTTCTGCCAACATGTATTGGGGACCAGTAGTGGTAAAATTACAGCTAACCCAAACCAAATGCTTTTAATAACTGATTAGATCATTTCTGCTGCTTGCAGTGGAGAGTGTATGAGAAGATCAGATCCAAACATCATACTTCCCTGTTTGTCTCTGTATTTAAAAAATAGAAAAATGTTTACTTTTTTCTTTCACACCATTGGTTTTCAGAGCTTCATTTAAGATTTGTTTAACCCTGCAAGACATGATGTAGTTCGTTTAAGGAGGTACAGTTGAATCTCTTTACTTTACAATAAGCTGGACCGTGCAATACATTTTCAGCTTGAGAAAAATATGAGACCAAAGGGTCAACCATCGTCCCTAAGGGCATAATTTGCAAGAGCATTACATTTGGAACAAAAGATGTTCCGATTTTTATTGTTAAAGTCGGAAGATTCATGCATGTTGCTCTTGGGGATGCATGTGTTCTTTTTTTTTAAAAAGAAAAAGAGCAATTATGTGAAAACAACTTTACTTTAGAAGAAACTGTTTCATGTGATAGGCAGGGTGAATTCTCAAGTCAGTTTTGTGTGTGTGTGTATATATAAAAAAAATGCATATAAAAAAAGTTGGAATGTCCTTGAATTTGGTTTTAGTCTATAGAGTCATCATTAGAGTGCAAATTATATCTGATAGAGACATCTAGCCGCAGATTCCTTAACTTAGAATATCCCCAGGCGTCAGACTGGATCCAGCAAACTTTCCACAACACCACCTCTGCGCGACGGGTCGGTGCGGCACCGCACGGCTGCACCCTGACGTCGTCCACGGACATAATGTCAGAGGAACCATATAAGCCACTCCCGGCGCGCTGACGTCTGTTTTCTTTTTTTCTGCGTCCCAACGTGGATCCCGGAAAACCAGCGGTTCCTTGGCCTGGTTTTCGGGCCTTCTCGAAACCTTCGGCGTCCCATAACAGTGTGCGATGCCTTCGGGCTTTAAAGCGTGTGAGACCTGCACGCGGCAAATGTCTGTCACGGATCCGCACGCCATATGTATGTGGTGCCTGGGAGTGCACCACGACTCCGAAGAGTGCGACGCCTGTCGGCAGATGAAACCACAGTCCCTAAGGGAGCGTCGTATGAAGCTGCTGGCCGCCCAGATGTCCGGTCCTGCGCCTTCACGCTGCCGATCTCCCTCTGGAGATCGGGCACGCTCACGGGGTCGTTCCCGTGGACGTCGTTCGGAGACAAGTAAGAACCAGTATAAGTCACGGCGGTCGTCCTCCTGTAAACGTGACGCTGGGGCCCGCTGCCCTCGGCCTTTGCCAGACACAGACGCCCAGCAGTAGTCTCCCCCATACCCACCCTTCCCGGGTGTCGGAGCGACAAGGACCCAAATGGAGGCCTATTCAAAGGCTCTCCAGTCTTTCTATGGGTACCCCCTCTCCCTGGTGCGCCTTCGGGTCTCACAGAGGAGGAAGGCACTCGTATCTGGTTTTCACCAACGGATTCGTCCTCTGCGCCGGCTGCGTACATCAACTCCGGTTCCGGAGTCGATATGACGTCTAAGGGACACAGCCCGGAGGGGCATCCCAGTCTTCCGTCCAGTCGCCGCATAGCCCTGTGCGGCTTCCCGCAGGTGGAGGTCTGGTCGCCGTCGGTCCGCACCCAGATCGAGTCCCCTCTGGAGGTTCTCGATGTCGATGCGAAGCCGGCGCCTACAGCTCCTCTGTTAATGGAGGATGAGATCCTTCTGGGCTCACCATGCCCAGGGTCGTTTCGGTGCCCCTTGGTTCAGGTGCCTAGCGTTCCATGGCCTTTGGATCAACCTCAGGCTCCTTCTCCTTTACTGTCTAGTGGACTAGTTAGCCTCCAACCGTCCCCGACCGATGGTTTGTTGCCACCCAGAATAGCGACAGAGGCTAGTGCGGCTTTCACAAGGGCAGTTCGCAGGGTGGCTGATATTCTTCGCTTGCAGCCCTCTGCGCTTTCCCTGCCCTCTGATCCTTTACTGGATCTCCTCCACATGGAGCCTGTGGACGTGGAGCCTTTGCTGCCCCCTTGTTGGACATCCTGCTTGGTACCTGGGCATGGCCCTCCTCTGGTGACCCTGTTGATGGGCCATCGCTCGCCGGCATCGCCCGGCCCCAGACGATCCTGTCTGCTTGTCCCTTCACTCTAGAGCTCAGGGTCTGGTTGTCCAGGCGGCTTTTGCTTTTCAGCCTTCTTCTGCTCTGCTCTGCCTTGCTAACTCCCACTAGGGAGCCTCGGTGGCTGGAGACATGTGGTCGCCACATTTTTGCCTCCGCCAGTGCGGGCATCCGTGCCTTGAACACGTCTTGCGTGTTCGCACGTGCTTCCTTTGCGACTTGGTTGAGCTCCTTCGTTCTCTCCCAGAAGGGCCCCAGGCTGACTTGCATCGCCGTCTACTTGATTCCTGTTTGTTATTGCAATTTGTGTTTTACTTATCTGCTAGGGGTAACGTAGACCTAGGTAAATTTCTTTTGTGGGTGCAGGGGGACCTGAAGTTCCAGTGGATGCAGCATTAGGGGATTGAACGATGACAGTGGACAGCTTTCGACCACCGCCCGAAGTCTGCAGTGCTATCTTGACATCTATGAGCCCCTCCACTAAGACTGTATACACCTGCCGCTGGGTATGTTTGTGGCATGGTGTGCAGAAAAGCAAGTTGACCCTTTTTCTGCTCCCCTTTCTCAGGCCCTGGACGCTACTGACAATGTGGGCAGGTCAATGGCCTGGTCGGTTGCTTTCCGCCCTCATGCATGGCTGCGCGATAGTCGTTTTCCCAACAATGTTCGGGACGCTCTTCAGGATCTGCCATTCAATGGCGTGGACCTTTTTGACTGTCACGCTAATTCAGGGGTCTCCAGCCTCATGTCTGGTCTCCCGTGATTTTCTGGCCCTTGCGGCATGGCTTTCTCCCTTGTGGCCTATCTTTTCTTGTGCATAGACAGCGTTGCCTTGTTTGTTTTCGACCCTGGCGTAATACCCAGATGGTCTACGCTGCTATTCTGCCGTGTTTGCCTTTGTTGAGTACAGCTGGTCCTGCCTTCCTTTCAGTCCTCTGACTGTGAGCTTGTCTCAAGAGGAACTCCCCTTGCCGGGGTTAAGACTTACCCTATGTGGGGTATTTGCTGGCTATTGTTTAGCTGCGTTTCTACAAGGAAGGCTTGGTACGCTCCTGTGGACCCACTGGTTGGCGTCGCTCTATTGCACTTTCACTCAGGGTTGGGGTCTACGGTTGTCAGTAGTACTTCGAAGCATTTGTAGAGGTTCCCTACCGTGAGGCTTCTGCCTTGCCTGCCTTTGCCAGGGACGTTTTTCAGCTACGCTGTGCTCCTCTTTGTCCATATTGGCTGCTCTTCTTTTCGCCAGCCACTGTCCCTTGGGACCCCTTGTTCTATTCCGGCACAGTTCTTCTGTGGCTGATGCCCTGCCATCATATAGCGCCAGGGCAGAGCCGCTGCGTAGCACACTTCGTCAGTGAAGTGTGGGTGCACCCTGGTATGTTCGATATCATGGGGTGCCTGCGTTCTTTCTTCCGCTTCTGCGGTGACTGGTTCTACCCTCCACTGTCCGGGATGGGTAATGCTTTCTCGTACTTCAGCCCTGTCTGGACTTGTCTATAGACGGTGGTGTCTTCGCCATGTATGTCTATGCTGTACACTGCCTTGTGCCCTCATTTTCTGGGCACTTCCCAAACAGGAGTTTTTCCTATTTCTCTGCTGCTTTCCGCGCAGGTGTTACCCACGCTTCTGCTTTGGGTTCCTGCTGTAACACTCTCAGGGGAAGTGTTCTCTTCAGGATACTTGCTTTCTTGGGTGGTCTTGTCTGTACATCCCTGGCCATTACGTTGGTCCTGACTGTTTCCACTTTCGTGTCCTGCTCCATCTTCTCATCTGTCTAGCGGGGGACATTGGCTCCTCCCGGACGGATAGCTGAAGTCGCTTGCGGATCTGGACATTGTCCTGTCCAACTCTGCTTCAACATGGCTGTTGGTACTTATGGCGTACCCTTGTCTTGTTCTATGCAACACATTATTTTTAGATGTGTATTTTTCTAAATATATATCTGTTCTGTGCTCTTCCCACAGCGGGGTCGCGCCGCAACGTTCCTTGTTGCGGTGTCTTTGTTCTTTGCCCCTCTCTGCTCATGGGGCAAGCGCTTGTGTGCGTGTCCGGCTTTCCGGAGGCCACTTTTTGCCGGTTGCCTTCCTGGTGATGCGTCTTTTACATCTGGGTTGCTCATGCTACCCTACAGGGGGATTTCCCTATCCTTGGTGTGGTTCTGCCATCCACACTGTATGCTTATGTGTATTCCTGTCTTCCACATGAATACCAGTCTTACTGTGGTCCTGTTCTGGGTGCTTCTGCATGTTGTCGTCCGCCCTCTCACATGTCTTTGTGAAGGAGTGACTGCGTACTGGAGTGTCTTGTGTTTCTGGTAATGCCGGCACTTTCTGGCCATGGGTCGGCATCCTGCCGATGCTGCCCCACGTATCTTAGCTGGTGCAGGTTCAACTGTGTTTTTTTCCACTGTTGTGCATACTCGACCGGTATGCGTTGACTCTGTCATGCCGTTTTGTCCTCTCTCTGGGTCTTGCTTCCTGTCGACACATCGGATCCTGCGGATCAATTGGACCCTAGGCTCAGTTCATCTTCTTTATGAAGCCATGAACTCTCACTTCCGCACCGGCATTTCTGGCTCTGTGCTTTCTTTCTCTCAACCCGGTATACACATGGCCGTTTTCGTGCTCTTCTTTGACGGCTTGTGGTGCCTTTGCCTCCCATTGTTTTCCGCTCTTTCAGAGCTTCATGGTCTGGTGTTGGCTGCGCTGGCATTGCTGTCCCCACTGTGTTTTTTCACCTTGTTGACGGCTAAGTTCTCTCTAGAACTTGGTGGGTTTCATTCGCAGACTCCTCTATGGGTATGGCTTTGGTATCTATTCTAAGTTAGGGAATCTCCTGCTAGATGCCTCTATCAGATGGACGAGCTACTTCGCTTCGGTAATGATGTATCTGGTAGAGAAACAGTCTAGCGGCAGGTTCCTTAATGCCCGCCCATCCTCCCCATTCTGCGAGGACCTTTTCAGGTTGGGTTTCCGCATTCGCCTTCTTCCAGGTGGCTCTGTCTTACGGCACGGTGACATCTCTTCACTCCTCGACGGGATGCTTCACTCTGTTTTGCTTGCTCTACTCCACCCAGTCTCGTGATTGGGCGGTATACTCATGTGTCGTGTGTCCTTTTACATCCCTACGCCGTCCAGTGTGGGGTCTACACATGTTGTCGTCTCCCCCCCCCCCCCCTTTTTTTTCTCAAACGTCTGGGGGTCTCTTACCTCCCCTGCAGTCTCTTGTTTTGCAGTCTATTGGCTCTGCCTTAGTCTATAGGTCTCTTACAGGGGATACAACGTCCCTTTCTGGTGCCGACTTGTGGTGGATTGTCAATGCTCATGTGTTCCGGACTTGTTGTCCTTCACAGTTATATATTGTGGTTGCAGACTTTGTCGTCTGCCATGATGTTTTTTCACATCTTCTTCTGCCTCCGGGTAGGGTTTAGCCTTCGCTTTTGCTGGGTTGCTTCTCAGAGCGGTGCTCTGCTCTTTCCCTTCACTATTTTTCAGTATACAGTGCCTAGCACTGTCCTTTATGGTGCTGTTTTTCACCATTCAATTTCTTTTTCTTTTTTCATCCTTTTCGCATACTGTTCCCACTCGCTCACAGTTTTTGGTGGTGGCTCTGCGTTGTGGCGCGGAAAAGTTTCTCCAACGATAACTGATGTCAGCCCGCCGGGAGGGGCTTATATGGTTCTGCTGACGTCGCATCCGTGGACGACGTCCGGGCGAAGCCGTGCGGTGCCGCCCCCGGCACGCAGAGGTGCTGCTGCGGAAAGTTTTCCGGAACCATTCTGACGCCTGCGGATATTCTAAGTTAAGGAATCTGCGGCTAGACTGTGTCTCTACCAGATACATTGTTACCGAAGGTTAAGTAACTCGTCCTTTAGCATCTTGTATCATATATATGAGTTTTTTTTTGTATTTGTCACAAGTGTCTTTAGACTGTGGTGGTGCGATTTTTGTGAGAGATAGGACATAATGGCTTAGGCCTCTTTGAGATGGCGCTACCAACAGACTGTGAGAGCTGAAGGGGTAGGAAACTGGGACTGTGCATGGACATGTGCTCTCCCTCGGTTTGATGCATTGCAAATCTGGACACTTCAGGGTCTTTTTATCATGTGAATTAGCTTAAGCAGACTTCTTAAAATGATCAACAGTTGTTCCTGTAATTAATTTGTCTCAGTTTAGGTAGTAGGGATGTAGTTTGGTTTTATTACCCAAGAGCTAGTATAGCATTACAATTTCTAACACGCTTTATGTTGTCATAATGATTGGTTTTGTTTTATTGAAGGATTCCTGTTTGTGGTTTGTCTTTCCATAGTCGCCAAGAAGCAATCATTTTAGTATATGTATGGCTTGAAAGTGGAGGGTTGCGTGTCCTTTCAGGATACACCACTTTTTGTCAATGTGTGACTGCTGATGGGTAAAACTGTGGTTGTGAACTTGTATCCCACTTCAAATAATTTTGTTAATAAAAGTGAGATATTACCCACTGTCTACATCACACACACAAAATGACCCTACATTGCCTTTTGTGTAGTTGTACATTAGCACATTTCACTATAGGAAATGAATATATAATCTAACCAAAACTGTGTTAGTAGTAGTTAACAATATGGTTGTTTTGCCTGTTTTTCTTGTGTGTGATACATTTTGCCGTACCTATAATTAGAGGAATCTACGTGTGGAGAGACTCTGTTGATGGTAGAGTCGGACCGTACACATTGTTCATAGGTAAGGTTACTATGAACTGATTTTGGGAAGAGTTATACACTTGTGAATATGGTGATGGTGCACACTGGTGTTTGACACACTATTTGATACGTGTTTTGTTGTTCTATGATAGGGCCACGTGACCTACCCTACAAATTGCTTCCTCTGCGCATGTTTGGTGAAGAGTATGGGCCTGAGTATCTATTCTTGACTATTACTATTTATGCACGTTTTTTCAGCAGAGTGACTGAACATCATGGTCCTGAAGAATGCCCCGAACATTTGATGTCAGATGGGGCAGAAACATGTTGACCACAACACAGGGTATACATCCATAACCCTGTTTCACATTGCTTTTAACCTCTATCCTTTATGACTTAGTAATAAAATTGTTGTTCTTATTGCGATAGTTTTAATACACATTTTTTGTTGCATTCTGCCCCTCACCTCTACCCAAGAGGTATTTAAAACTTTGACGTGCTCTATAAAACACTCCTGCTCTTTTTCTGAGGGAAAGTTGTAGCCCACACTGGGTACCTTGCCGTCCTATTGTGTTGGAGGAACCCAATGATGAAGCATGTCACCCTCGGGTGAGTGAGGGTTTTCGTCCAAACATCTGTTGTGCCTCCACCTGTCTCAGCTCTTTTTACTTTTGAGCACCCCGCTACCCTATACTCTATGTGAGCTATAGAATTATACATTATGGACATCAGGCAGGATCTTTGGTAGAGTGAAAAACATTTTTAGTTTATATTTGTTAGGTAAAAGCCGATATTTGTAGTTAGTTACTTTTGTTCTCGTTGTCAAGATGAATAGCTTCGTATAGGCCTGTACTGTTTCTCCTGGCTAAATGAGAATGCCCTGAACTTTGCATTATTTAGCTTTCTTTTTGATTAAAGACTTTTATCCTGTGCCTAAACTTTTATACCCTTTTTCTGTCTGTCTGGACCACCCACAGACCTTTGTATTCAGAGTTCTCACAAAGTTGAGATTTTGTAATAATAGTTCATTGCTCTGACATAATTCCTATGTTTTTTTTTTTTAAGTATGTAATAAGTTTTCAATTTAAGAAAAAATAAGAAGGAAGAAACTTCTAAAGGACAAAATGATATTCTTTGTTTTCAGAAGTCCTAATCCTTCTTGTGGCTTTTCTTCTTTTTTTTTTTTTGTTTTTTTTTAGTTTTTTTTTTTAGAAAGGTGCATCCAATTGGCAATTTAGGCAAATGTTTTTCTCGAACCTGGCCTACGCTTTTGCACCTCAATAACGTGTTAATTATTGTTTTTTTACCTCAGTTATCAGAAATATGTCTGCAGTCGCTTAATGAAATAGGGTGTTCTTCCTCAGAAGTATTCCTCATTCCTCATCACTTAGTTAATAACGCATCATTCCAGAAATGTAAAATGTTCATTACTTTTTGTTGCACTCTCAAGAAAATTTAATTTTTTTGAAAATGCTTGTTTAGTCGAACTGTTCAGCTGAATCCAAACTCTGGACACCAGTACAGTCAACATCTTTTCTCAAAAAGATGATCTGAAGATTTGTTTGGCCAAGTGATCTGTAGATGAAATTTGAGGTTGCTTGAAAAATAAACATCCTGTAAAGCTCCAACATTGAGGGGAACTTTAGACAGCAAATGATCATTAATCAGGCAGTCTGAGCAATTATTTTGCATAATATCAAAATGATCTGTAACTGATATTTATTGTTTCATTAGATATCTGCACTTGTCATTAGAGCACAGGAGTCCGAGACCTTGTTGAGGGAATTGCAGCAGGCGTTTTCTCATGCAAAAAGGAGTGTTCAAGAACAAATGGTGAGAAGATTGTGTTTTGCAGAACTGCAAACATACACTGGCATGACTTCCATATCAGTGCTTTGTTAAAATGTTTTTCATCTTTTCTGCTTACTACGTCCCCTTATGCCCTGATTCTGCATAGTACTAGTGAGCATGGACTGTGTCAATTTCACTAGATGCAACAAAGCTGATTGTCAAGTAATAGCTTCTCATATCATAGTGTTTTTGTAGATTTTATACACAACTGGGAGTTAGGACATGAATTTATTACCCTCATCTATATGGTGTAAACTTTACTAGCAATGACTGTATTAATAGCAGTGACTGTGGTCATGGCCCTGAATGGAAATTCAAGTCATTCTGAAGTGTCTCATCTCCATCCAAACTCTAAAGAGAGGCCTTGGCAATTGTCAGATTATACCCTTATATACAGAACCTGCATGCTGGGTGAACCAGGCAATGTTACATGATGTCTGTGGATCTTTCTATGTAGTGCCAAAGATGAAAAACCTGTAACTGGACCTTGATACATACCAGATAAATAAAAAGGAATACAAATATTGATTATATAGCTATTTAAGACACAATATTTTTATGCCACAGCAAAACAACTGTGTATTATTCAAATAATTTCTCTATTGTTTTTGTTTAAATTTATCTAATTAACTTGGTGTCCTTTCTCAAAATTGAAGGCTGTGCTCATGCAGTCTAGGGAACAGGTATCCGAAGAACTGATTAGATTACAAAAAGATAATGAAAATCTTCAAGGAAAGCATAGCTTGCATATTTCTTTGCAACAAGAAGAAAATTTCATCTTGCCAGAATCAATAGAGGTAAACCTTTTTTTATGTGTTTTTCGGATTTAGTATGTGAATAGAATAGATTGAGTATGTTCAACACATTATTTTGTAACCGCTTATCAACTTTGTGAATTTTTTCAATAATAAAAGATGGGTTCCCTTTGTGTAATAATGGGGTGTCAAATGAGGTAATGCATAATTGTAAGGCTTTATTATATATCTTTTTTTATTGTTTTATTAATAATGTACTTATTTTTGATCGTTTAACCTTTTGTTCAGAAATGTTGCACTTTGGGAAATGTTTTTATTTTGGAATGTTGGGCAATAGACTGATTGAATGTAGTTACAAAAATCAATGTGGTTACAACTAATAAGTGTTTAATGTGCCATTGCAAGAACAGCAAGGTCAAACAAACATCTCAATACTGCACGGAATAAAATATATATTTAAGTTTACCTACTTACGATGTTTGTTAAGTCTATGGTAATTCTTAACAATCATTGCCCTGAAGAGATGGATTTTTAGTGTTTTTAAAAAACAGTTGGAGAACCACTTGTGTATAGGGGCCAGTGCTGCGGTGGTGCCAAGAAGATGGAAGGATGTTGGTCAGGGTGGTTCTTGTTGCATTAGGAGGTGTTGATTTTCTGATCTTAAGTTGCAGTATGGTGATATTGGCATAGGGTGTGTAAGGGTGTAGTTACAAGCAAACCCTAAATTAATATGTGCTCAAACCTGTGGTAGCTTGGCACAAAGGAGTCCGGTTTAACTTGGCGGAAATGTGTAAATTATTGCAGTAATTCAAAACATAATGAAGTGAAACACAACACACGAAAAATCCCACACAATTTGAAAAATATAGTATTTTTGATAAACTATTTGAGATCAAAATGACAAAGATTTAATCAGTAGATCTAGACAAATGCACATTTAAAGATTCAAGTGGAAATAGTGCCTAAAAGCAGAGAGCTCCTCTATGGAGTGTGGGTTGGCTACAGGGACCCATTTAGGCTAATTGAACAAGAGTAACTTAAATATTGGTTGCGGGGCGTTGTGAGGTTGTTCGTCCAGGATGCGTCATGTAGCTTAGGCAATGCGGGACCTGGTGTGGGGATGCATTGCACAGTGTTGGTTACGAGAAGCTGCAAGGATGTGATGAAAGGTCCTGGGTCATCATCAAGGTGGTGTTGATGAGGGGCTAATGATGCGAAATTCTGTATCAAAGATGTTTTGTTCACCGGTGGGTTTCAAAGAAGGTGCAGGGCTTACGATGTGGAGCCCTGTATCATTGATGAGTGGCCTGCAATGCAAAGGCCTGCATTTGAGGATGTCGCACAGCGGTGGTTCCAAGGAGGATGCTGGCAGCAATGCTAAGTCGTGCAACTAGGACAATTCACACAGGGGCCGAGATGCGTAGTTTGGCGAGATGATGCGCCGCGCAGTGACTCCGATGTGTCGGTTCTGCTGGCACCACAGTTGGGATGACCGAGCACCTTCAGGTTCACTTCCAAGGGTCCAGAATCTTCTGTCCCTGAAACGTTGGTCAGGAGGTCAGCCAAATAGCGCTTTTAGTCACTGGTGGTCCTAGTTTCAAGATGCAGGTCCAGTCCTTCAGTCAGGCAGCAGGGTGCCAGTCCTTCTAGCAAAGCGGTACAAAAGGGGGTGGTGATGGACGGAGCATCAGAACCAATCAAATACTCACACCCAGTCAACAGATCTGGGTTAGCCCACTCTGCCACCCCAGTTCAGACATGGCCATATGCAAATCAGTCTGACCCTGTGCCTCATGGGAACAGTCCAGCCCGAACTACCAAGCCATGCCTTCCCTGGACCGGAAACAAGCTTCCTAGGACCGGTTTCTGGCATTTCAGCCAGGCTTGCTCGAATCCAGTGGCAAAGTGAACAAGGGACTCACGTCTGAGCATACCCTGCCAACTTATGGCGAACAAAGCGGTACAAAAGGGGGTGGTGATGGACGGAGCATCAGAACCAATCAAATACTCACACCCAGTCAACAGATCTGGGTTTGATCCATCACCGTTCTTTAGCCCACTCTGCCACCCCAGTTCAGACATGGCCATATGCAAATCAGTCTGACCCTGTGCCTCATGGGAACAGTCCAGCCCGAACTACCAAGCCATGCCTTCCCTGGACCGGAAACAAGCTTCCTAGGACCGGTTTCTGGCATTTCAGCCGTCTTCAGCCAGGCTTGCTCGAATCCAGTGGCAAAGTCCTTCTAGCAAAGGCAGCACAGCAGTCCTTCTCCTGAGTCTTCTTCAGGCCATGTGTGTACTGAAGAGTTGGTACCTGAGGTCCAATATTTATACCTGGTGCCCACTTTGAAGTAGGAGAAGCTTCTAGATGTGTTCACCCCCTGAGGTGCCTGGAATTTCCTTCCTCCCTTCCCTGGCCCCAGATTGGCTGGGGCCACAATAGACTAGTGTCAAGCCCCTCTGTGCGAGTGCTCAGGCAGTGCCTTGTGTGGTAGGTGACAGCTCCTCCCCATTGTTAACTCAGAGTGGCCTATCCTGCCAACACCTAGCTTCCTTTGGTCTCACTATCTGGAAGCAATACACAATGACCAACTACTGCCAGCCACACCTAGTCATGTGACCCAGTAACAGGCTGCAGGCAGCATTGGTTAGGACAAGAAAATACCAACTTTCTAAAAGTGTCATTTTCAGAATTGTGACTTAAAATTACACTACAAGGACATGTAAAACTTAAAAGTACATGTCCATCGGTTTAAAGACACTGCATCTTGCCCGTATTTAGGGCGTACCTTGGGGTGGCTTGTATGTATTAAAAAGAAAGGTTTAGGCCTGGCAAAAAGGTTTATTTTACAAGGTCGAAATGGCAGTTTAAAACTGTGGACACAGGCTGCAATGGCAACCTGAGACCTGTTTAAAAGGCTACTAAGTGGATGGCATCACTAGAGCTGCAGGTCCGCTAGTAGCACTTAATTTACAGACCACAGGTAAAGAGAAATAATGATCAGATAGGATAACAATTTGAGAGCAGAGATTGTGATGCCATGGGGCTCTTAAGTACCTAGAGAAATATGGTGGTCAGCATGTCAAAAGCAGGATATCAAGGAGTATGAATATGGATGAGAGGTGGTTGTGGTGAGCGAAGGTTATGAAGTTACCTATGTGTGTTAAGATTGATTCAGTGAATTGGAGGGCACATAAGCCTGATGGTGGGAAGTTGAGTAGATTGTTAGAGCTGAGAGAGAATCTGGAAATTGAAAAGGAGGCATTCAATTATTTTGAGGAGAAGGGAAATAGAGACACTGAGCGGTAGTTAGATGAGAACACTGGATATGATATATATATATATATATATATATATATATATATATTACCTACTGGCGGTCGCCAGTAGGTAGTTATAGTTAGGACCACGTTTCCATAGGAAATCCGCAACATTCTATTTTGAATAACTTTGGCGCCGGTTGACGAATCCTCGCGAATTTTTCAAAATAGGTGGGGCGCTACGCTACGCTCCTACCCTGAAAGTCTCGGGGGGATTCGTCAAGCGGGGGCTGAGATAAAAGGGGGGGTCCCAAAACGCGTTTTTCCCATGCATTTTTCCATAGGACCTTTAGACACAGCTACAGCCCGAACGGCTGAACAGAATTACTTGAAATTTGGCAGAGAGGTAGTCCTCAGGTCAAGGAAGTGCCTTTTGTAGGTTTGGTGTAAATCTGTTCAGTAGATTCTGAGAAAATAGCCTTTAAATCAATATATATATCTGAGCCAGCGTACGGTGCGCTTACGGTGCGCTTACCGTACGCGTACGGTGGCGTGCGCGAGCGCGATTCTGATTGGCCCTTAGATCTTAGTAAACATTCGAATCGGTCGAAACCAGGAAGCGGCGGCCGCCATTTTCTCTCTCGCACTCTGACAGGGGGTTGAAAAACCAAGTGCAAAAACATGTAAAGGGGCTGTTTACACAGCTCCCAAGCACCTAGCCATGTCGAGGGAGTCCCCAACGATCCCCCAAGTGAAAAAAGGCAATTTTAATTTTTTCGAAAATTTCGCCGATTACGCTTACCGTACGCGTACGGTAAGAAATAATAAAAAAAAAAAAATATCCACATTCTCCCCACCCCGTGTGCAAAAGGTGCTCGAAGGGCACATTTTGTGCATGGCTTATTAGAGCTAAACAAAACATATATTTTACCTGTCACAACGATGCTCATCATATGTCCTCCATGTGCGCACGGTGCGCGAAGCGCATCGTGCGTTCATGGCCCATCTAGCGTAACGTGGGCACGCTGTGCGCGAAGCGCACCGCGTGCTCACTGTGCGCGCACGGTGCGCGAAGCGCACCGTGCGCACACGGAACGAACTGCGTTAAGTGGGCGCGCACGCCACAAATGGCGTAAAGTAACTTAGCATTTAAAAAACCGTACAAATTCACTGAAAAAAACCATAGGTTTCACACACGTTATAGTTAGGAATTAGCATTTAAAAAACCTTGCGAATTCACTGAAAAAACCATAGGTTTCACACATGTTATAGTTAGCTGGACATTTTACTGATAAAAAACCAATGAAATTCCCCCGTTATAGTTACTGTAGGCAACTATAACTCACGCGACCGTAATCCTCTGCTGATGACATATGTGTCTTTATGAAAAAAAAATATTTGTAATATATGTATAGCTAAAATTTAATGGAAGAAGACATGGGCAAATAAGTGTCTAAATACAGTATTAGCATCAGCAGAGGATTGCGGTCGCGTGAGTTATAGTTGCCTACAGTAACTATAACGGGGGAATTTCATTGGTTTTTTATCAGTAAAATGTCCAGCTTTTGTGTGAAACCTATGGTTTTTTCAGTGAATATATATATATATATATATATATATATATATATATATATATATATATATATATATATTTAACAGAAGTAGAACCATGTGGTTCAATTATTAGACCACATAGTAAGGGTACTATGCTAAACACAAAGGGTTAGCAGATTTGAATATTGGGATAAGATTTGTGGGTGATGTAGTGGCAAAGTCAGCAAAATTAGCCAATTGAGGTTGTGGAATAGTAGAGATGTAAGAGTATGAGTAGGGAGAGTAGTGAAGCAAGGGGTTGTCTTTGGTCATTTTTGAGGAGAAATAGGTTTTGAATTCTGAGTCAGGCAAAGAGGTGAAATATGGTTGTTCTTGTTCTAACATTAAATTAAGTGCTCTGGATAGAATGTCCAAGGCTCCTTTGCATGGGTGCAGGTTTTCTGCGGTCTGGTTCTTGTGCATCATTATTTTTGAGGGACGTATGATTTTATGATTGTGGATCTGAGACTTTTGGAGAGTATGTGCCCATAAAGTTGCCCTAGAGGAAAGCATAGTGGAAGATCTGATTACATTTTGTGAATTATACTTTATTATATAAGGGGGCAGGGTTGTAGTGTGTTTGGCCTAGTAATCAATCAATCAGGGAATTGTAAGCGCACTACTCACCCGCTAGGGACTCAAGGCGCTGGGGGGTGAGGATGGTCCGCAGTTCTGTTCAGTTGAAGAGCCAGGTCTTGAGGGCCTTCCTGAAAAAGCGTTCAGGGAGGGGGCACGTCTGATGTTAATCAGGAGCTCGTTCCAGGTCTTGGCCACGATGTAGGAGAAAGCTCTTCCCCCTGTTCTGGCTCTGCGTATGCGTGGGGTTTGGGCGAGGGCCAGGTTGGCCGATCGGAGGTTTTTTATTTGGGTGCGTGGAAGGTGATTCTCTCATTGAGGTATAGGGGTCTGGTGTTGTGGAAGGATTTGTAGGCGTGGGTGAGTATTTTAAAGGTGATTCTCTCCTCGACAGGGAGCCAGTTAAGGTTCTGCAGGTGTTGGCTGATGTGTTTGTGTCGGGGAAAGACGTGTCTGGTGGCCATGTTCTGTATCTTCTGGAGCTTGCAGAGTAGAAACTTGTTGATGCCGGCGTAGAGAGTATTCCCGTTATCTGAAAGAAACACGTTAGTTAGATTCCTCACCTTAGAATATCCCCAGGCGTCAGACTGGATCCGGAAGATTTTTCGTCAGCAATACCCCTTGCGCGTCGCTAGGCGTCGTCTGCGGCTCCGCGTCCGTCGTCGGCGTCGTGCGCCGGAATGACGTCGTCGGAGTACTTAGACGCCGCCCTCGCGCGATGACGTCAGTTCTTCTCTTTTTCGCGCCAGTAAGCGCAGATCCGGGAGAGCTACCCCTTTTAGTCTTTTTTTTTTTTTTTTTTTTTTTTTGAAAAAGTTTTTATTGAACAGTAATTCGGTTACAAGTATGGGCCTACAACCACCCGGGCCGGCCGCTAGGTACATAAGGAAATATACACATATCAAGGCTACAGTCAGTTCCCAGGGCACTGCCCCGCAGTGGCTCAAGATAGTTCTCGAAGAACAGCAAGCGTCAGTCCAACAATAACAGAAACAAAATGACAAACAATAAAAACAAAAGGCGAGTTATGAGGGATACCAGTGCGGCTCAGGCTCCCCCCGGGGAACTCCAGTCAGAACATTTGAGCAATCCGCTAAAGAGAGGAGTACCGGGAGGCCGGGGACGGAGGGGGGGGGGGGGAAGGGGTTCAAGGGAGATGAACGTCCATATGTAGTTGTTACAAAAAGCGCCAGGAGCCGCCAAGGGTCAGGGGGACATGGCGATATCAGTGTCCACCAGGGGGGGCGTACAGATGCCTCCGCGATACGCATTCCATTGACCCCAAATTCTACCCCATGCCCCCGGCTTGCCACGGGCCACATACACTGTCTTCTCCCGAAACATACACCAGTCCATATTCTCCTTCCATACTGACACGGTGGGCGGCCGTTGAGCGCCCCAAAGTTGCGCTATATCCCTCTTGGCAATCATGTTCCCTAGGGCCGCCCACCGAGTCTGAGCCGCGTTGTAGTCATTGGGCTCCCACACATTCAGGACACAGCGACGCACCTCCGGCAGCAGCACAACCCCGGTGACCTGTCCCATAACCGTGTGGACCCGGCGCCAGTAGTCCGCCACCTCGCGGCACTCCCAAAGGATATGAAGAAAGGTGGCGCTGAGCCCACAGCCTCGCTTACAGAGCCCGTCGTCGGAAAATCCCATCGTGACCAAGCGCGGACCCGTCACATACACCCGGTGGAGAATCTTGAGCTGTACCAACCGGAGACGAGCCGGAATGGCAACCTCCTTGGGGGACGACAGTGCAGACTGCCAGTCTTCGTCGTCCAATTCGACCCCATCCCCAGTCCAAGCCTCCCGAAGGCGCACCAGGAGATCCGCCCGGTGATTAATCAATTTTTTATAAATTAAAGAAATAGTACTATCAGGGACATGTCCGTCAAGTATGCGGTCCTCGAGGGGCGAGGAGACAGGGATCTTGGTCCCCTCCCCGAAGACCGAGAGCAGGGCGTGTCGAACCTGGGCGTAGCGGAAGAACTCCCTGTCGGTCAGCTCGTATTCGGCCTGGAGCACCGCGAAAGTCTTGACCGCGCCCTTGTGCCACAGGTCTCCCACTTTGCTGATACCAATCGTGTCCCACTGGTCAAACCCCTTGGTGGTCCACAAGCTGCCCAGGCGGTCGGAGGCAAACAAGGGAGTAGCACATGTCATTCGCTCACTCCAGCCCATGGCCGCAGTGGCAGCCCTCCAGGTCCGCACAGCAATCTTAGTAGGACCCGTAAGGGTCCGGTCAGCCAGGTGGGAATAAAGTGCCCTGTTGTAGTTCCCGCCGGGAAGCAGGAACTTGTCCATCTCATACGCCGGATTCAAGCCGGGCGCATACGTGGCGTGGTTAATGGCAGATAGCTGCGAGGCCCAATAGTACCTGCGAATGTCAGGAAGCGCGATGCCCCCGTCATACCAGGGGAGAGTGAGCTTGGCAAGAGCAATACGCGCCCGGCCGTTCCACACCAGTCTCCTCTGCAGGCTCTCCACCTCCCGAAAGTAGGCCACTGGGATAACGTCGAAGGAGTTCTGGAGTGCATAGAGGAACCTGGGAAGGGACATCATTTTAAACAGCGCGGCCCGACCCAGCGGGGACAGGGGCAGCCTGCACCACCGGGCCGTGTCCTCACGCAGTCGCCGAAGTGGACGCAGGAGATTCTGCTCATAGCGAGCCACCGGGTCCAGCGAAACGTATATCCCCAGGTACTTAAAGCCGCTCAGAGATATTTGAATCGGGAGCCGAGGCGGCAGGAGAGGAGGACCACCAGAGATGGGATAAACGCAGGATTTAGACCAATTGATCGTGAGACCCGAATTGTTCCCAAAGGAGGTCAGAACGTCAAAGAGGACGTTGAGTGACTGCCGCGGTGAGGTGAGATACAGGAGAATGTCGTCCGCATACAGCGAGACCCGATCTTCGAAGCCCGGGCCCCACCGGATCCCTCTAAGCGAGGGCTCCCAACGGAGCCAGGCAGCGAGTGGCTCCAGGGCGAGAGCAAAAAGCAACGGGGACAACGGGCACCCCTGCCTCGTGCCCCTGCCGAGGGCAAAGGGCCGAGAGACCCGCCCATTCACCACCACTTGAGCCATGGGTCCCGTGTAAAGGAGCCTTACCCAGCCAATAAATCCCTCTCCAAAGCCGAATTTATCCAAGACGGCCCAGAGGAATGGCCACTCAATAGTGTCAAATGCCATCGTGGCATCCAAAGAAACCAGCACGGCCGGTTCGGTGAGGAACTCCGCCCTGGCGAGGACCCCGTGCAGACGACGCAAGTTAAGAGCGGTGTTGCGGTGCGGGATAAAGCCGCATTGGTCCGGATGAATAAGGTCGCACACGACACTCAACAATCGATTGGCCAGGACTTTCGCCAGGATTTTAGGCTCCGCATTGAGCAGTGAAATAGGCCGGTAAGAGGTACAGCGGTCACGCGGCTTGCCCTCCTTGGGGATAACGACTATAGTGGCCAAGCGCTGGTCGGCCGGAAGGGAACCCGCCGCAAGAGAGTCGCGGAACAGGCGGCTGAGGAAGGGCGCAAGCTTATCAGGACGCAATTTGTATAGTTCAATGGGCAGACCGTTAGGACCCATAGCCTTGCCCGAGCGAAGGGAACGAATCGCGGTCGCTATTTCATCCGACGATAAGGGGGCGTCCAGCCGCTCCCGGTCCTCAACGGACAGGCCGGGCAGAGCAATATCTCTCAGTAGGAGGCGAGAGTCATCCTCGTCCCTGTCAGTCACCGGGGAGTACACCGCCCGGAGGTGGTCAGCGAAGCATTCCACAATCTCATCCGGCTCAGTCACACACACACCATCCGCAGCACGCAACTCGGGGACCACACGATTCACTCTCTCCTTTTTGTCCAGCCACGCAATCAACTTTCCCGCTTTGTCCCCCGCGTCATACAATCGGCCCTGCTGCTCCCTATACATAGTTTTGGCCGCGTCAGTGACCAGGGACCTATATTCGAACTGTTTCAGGCTAAGGGCATGTAGCCCGTCCGGAGTAACATTCGCCTCCAAGGCCGACTCCAGCCCCGAGATGTCAGTCTCCAGCTTCACCACCGCCTCGCTCCTAACCTTCTTGGCCACCACTATCTGGGCGAGGGCGTGTCCGCGTATAACAGTTTTAAAGGCTTCCCAAAGGGACAGCGCAGACGACACCGACCCCTCGTTTTCACTGAAGTATTGGTCCATGGCCTTAACCAGGCTGTCACGAGTCACAGGGTCCCGCAGGTACCAGGGGTTAATGGGAGCTATCCGCCCTGCGGACCGCGACCCGGTGTCAAAGAGAAGCCACAGCGGAGAATGGTCGGAGATACCACGCGCCAGGTGTCTGACCTCTCGAATCCGACCAGTCTGCGCCGCGGGCATAAGGAAGTAGTCTAACCTAGAGAGACTCCCATGCGCCCCCGAATGAAAGGTGAACTGGCACTGGGTCGGATGCATTAGTCTCCAACTATCCACCAAGCCGAAGGTCTCCAACATCCCACCCAGCCATGACTGGGCAGCGGGGAGGGTCCTCGGTGGGTGACGATCCAGTTCACCCGAGACCACAGAATTAAAGTCCCCGCCCATGAGCAGGAGGCCGTCCGGGAGGTCAAGCAGCATTCGACCCAAATCAGTAAAGGTGGAGTTCTGGAGGCCCGGGGGGACGTAGACTGAAACCAGGGTAAGGGGCTGCCCCTCCCACCTCCCAATCAAACACACATAGCGCCCTCTGTCATCCGAGACTATCCTCGTGATCTCCACCGGAAGGGAGGTTCGCAGGAGAATGCCCACCCCCCTGGAGCCAGTTGTGAAACCAGAATGGGCTACGAGGCGGTATCCCCCCCTGTTCATCGCATGGCAGACATTGCCGACCAAATGCGTCTCCTGGAGAAACACCACATCAGGAGTCAAACGACGCAAATATTGCAGTACAACACCCCGCTTAATACGGTCCCCCAACCCATTGACGTTCCATGACATAAGCCTCAACCCGTCTCCCCCCATCCCCTCCAATAGATCAAGAGGCCCCCAGCCCGCAGCACCGCTCCCAAATATGGATAAAAATCAATACCTCGCCCTGTAAACAAAAAACACACAACTAAACAACCCCTCTTCCCCCCAACCCCACCCCAAGTCCAACGCCCCCCACCCTGCACCCCTGCGGGCCGAAGACCCCCCCCAACTTGCAGTGTGCCTGTCGCCCCACTAACCCCATTCTACAAAAAGACCCCGGAGGAGGAAAGGGACCCGAACCCGCCCGCACCCCTCACGGGTCCTGGTAAAACACAGTATGCAAAAGAAGTAAGACCCAACTGTACAGTGCAAAACCGCAAAAGCAAGGACCAAAGATCAGTCTAAGGGGACCCGTCACCTGCGGTGCCCCCAGAGGGCCCGGGCCGGCCACCCACGTCCGGCAGCGAGTCCAGCCAGTCACTTGCGGCCACAGGAGAGTCAAAAAAGACTGTCCGCTCTCCATGCTCCACTCGAAGTTTCGCCGGGTAGATCATCGAATACTTCAGGCCTAGCTCGCGGAGACGGCGCTTCACTCCTTGGAATCCCATCCGCTGTTTCTGGACCAGTTGCGTGAAGTCCGGGTAAAAGTTGATGGTCGAGTTCTCGTAGCGGACCGGGCCACGGGTCCGTGAAGCCTGCAGAATAGCATCGCGGTCCCTGTAGTGGAACAGTTTAGCCACGATAGGCCTCGGGGGGGCCCCCGGCCGCGGCCGGCCGCCCGGAACTCGATGGGCCCGCTCCACAGCGAAGAATTTGCTTAGGCCAACCGGGGACAGCTGTTGCAGGATAAGTTCCTCGACCACGAGGTCCACCGGGCGGCTGTCGGAGGACTCCGGTACCCCAATGATGCGGATATTGTTGCGTCGGGCCCGTCCCTCGAAGTCCTCAAGCCGCCGGGCCATATGGTCGTTGACCAATCTAATGTCCCCAAGCGCGGCCCGCAGATCCGACACCTCCGCACCCAGGGTGGAGGTCCGTGTATCAAGGGCCTGGACCTTCTCGTTGGTTTTAGAGAGGTCGGCCCGGATCAGGGTGACGTCGATCGCGACAGTGTCGATCTTACGGGCCAGGGCCTCATATTGCGTCGCGATAGTTTCCCTGATGCCCTCGATGGCGCCCATAATGTCCTGTAGGGAAGGTTCCGCAGAGACGGTCGTGCCTCCCCCTGCAGCATCCGGGGAGAGGCCAGCAGCGCCAGGGGACCCCCTGCCCTGGGTATAGCGGTCCATGTTGTTGCTCTGGACCGCTCCCCCACGCAGTGAAGCCTTGGTCTTGCGCCCCTCCGGACCCCCTTTGCCCGCCATGTGAGCGCAGTCTCTCAATGGGACCTCCGATCAAGGGGAAAGGACCACAAACTGTCGGTGTAGGAGGCGTTAGGCCCGCCAGTAGCAGATGGAAGCAAGCCTCGGGCAGAGGCCCAGGAGGCACCTCGCCACCTTGAGCACGCACGCCAGATGATCTCCTGAAGGCCAAAACCGAAACCGAAAGTGCTGAATCGGTAACTGGCACCGCGCTGAGGCCGCTGTTGTTCAATTGCAGCCCGGCCCCACGGGTCACCTTCACCCCGGCCACCTCCGTCGGGTGGGTCCCAAAAGTTCCGACGACGACAACTCAGGATTCCCAGGTCCGATTAGAGTTTTGAAAAGAGATATATGATCAGCTGGTCTTCATCTCCCAGATTCCATACACCAAATCAGGATAGTCTCAGGATATATTCCGAGGAGCAGAAAGGGTCCGGGGAGCCCTGTGCTCACGCGACCATCTTGGATGCGCGCTAGGCTCCTCCTCCCCTTTTAGTCTTTTTTGACTAACTTTTTTGATCCTTTTTGATCTTGTCTCGACTCCGGTGCCGGTAGGATGCCTGGTTTTAAAGCCTGTGCTCACTGCAACCGCTTGATGTCGGTTACAGACCATCACCGCCGGTGGCTTTACTGCTTGGGCCTCGACCACGACGCGGAGTCGTGTTCGGACTGCAAGGCCCTGACCTCGAAGGCTAGACGGGAGCGGTCCCGTAAGCTTCTCGAGCTTCGCCACTCGGCTCCGCACCCCTCTCGATCCCGGTCCAGGAGGAGGTCCAAGGATCGGTCGCGGAGCCGCAGCCAACGTCATCATCGATCGTCTGGCTCCAAGTCTTCAGGTAAGTCGAAGCGCTCCAAGAAGTCCAAGAGGCGACACCGCTCTTCGGACTCCCCTCGCCGGTCGCGCGACTCGGCCGAGGGTCAGGGTGGTTCCACCCCCGCGGCTCCAGCGGAGCCGCAGGCGCCGCGCACGTCCCCATACCCGACGGTCCCTGGGACTGACGCGACGCCGGCGGAAGTCAGTGCCTTCCTCTCGGCCATGAGGAACCTGGCTCCGCCGTCGACGCCCGCTGGCGCGCCTTCGGGCCCCGCGGACCCGACTGGGCAACCTTGCCTGCCGGCGGCACCGGCCCCGGCGCCGTCGACGGCTCCGGCCTCGACGCCGCAAGTGCCCGAGGGACCCGTTCCCAAGTCCCCGCCGACGCCGGTCGACCTCGTCATGCCTCCTCCGCCGGCGTTGACACCGGTACCACCTCCGACGCCGGCTCCGCTCGGCGTCGAGCCCCAGTTCAGCCCCGCTCCGGGCCCGGCGCCGTTACGGCGTCGATGGACGCCGCGTTCGGCGCCGCTGGAGACACATTATGTCTATCGCCCGGCTCCGATCCTTCCTCCTGCATACCAGGAATCGGATGACGGGGGCGAATGGGAGGGATCCGAGGATCCTATGGCCGCTCAGGCTCAGCTGTCACAGGACTGGGCAGATGAACTGGGGGAGGCCAGTGGTCTGGATACCTCTCCAGACACTGAATTCATCTCTCCTCCGACTGTGGCTTCGGAGGAGGGTGCTGCTTTCTCTGTGGTGCTGCGCAAGGCGGCCGCAGCCCTTGGGCTCGAGCTACCTGCCGTGGCTGTGAGGACTAACGTCTTCACTGAGGTGCTTCAGTCTGCAGCAAGCTCCACTGAGCCTCTGCTGCAATTCAATGAGGCCCTCATTGACGTTCTGCAGGGCACCTGGTCCAAGCCCTCCACAGTCCCTCCTGTGGACAGGAACGTCGCCAGGCGCCACCGCCCTGCTCCGGGCGACCCCAGTTTTCTGTCCCAACACCCCACCCCCGAGAGCCTGGTTATCCAGGCCTCTACCTCCCAATCCTCCTTCCCAACCGCCCCGCCGGACCGGGATTCCAAGAGACTGGAACAGTTTGGCAAAAAGCTGTTCTCCTCCCTTAGTTTGGGCCTGCGGTCCTTGAACACCGCCTGTCTCTTGGACCGTTATTCCCACTCTCTGTGGGATACGGTGGAGGACGTGCTGCCCCTGTGTCCGGAGGAGGTCCAGACACGACTTACCCAGGCTTTGGCCGATGGGAGGGATGCGGCACGACATGCTATCCGATGTGGGCTTGACACTACGGACTCGCTGGGTAGGGCGATTTCTACCACGGTGGCGCTTAGACGTCACGCCTGGCTGCGGTCCATGTCCTTTTCGGGTGATGTCCAGAGCACTCTCATGGACATGCCCTTTGATGGCACTCGCCTTTTTGGCGAGAAAGCGGACAGTGCGCTGAATCGCTTTAAGGACTCCCGGGCTACGGCCAAGTCCTTGGGCCTCTCGGCCCCGCGGTCGCAAACTTCCGCCTTTCGCCCCTTTCGTGGCCAAGGAAGGGGTGCCTCCTCACGTACGCCTAGCCACCAGCCGCAGAACCAACCTGCGCGCGGTCGCGGACGTGGTTTCCGCCGAGGCGCTTCTGGAGGACGACGCGGTCAGCCCACATCCACCCCGGCAGCATTCGCCTCAAAGCCTTCCTAGTCCGAGCTTTCAGGCCCATTCCACGCCAGTGGGTGGCAGAGTTCGCCATCACCTGCTCCACTGGCGGTCCATCACATCGGACAGGTGGGTGCTGCAAATCGTCCGAAGGGGCTACTCCCTCCCCTTCGAGACGACCCCTCCAGCCATGCCACCGCAGCACCACCGTATCTCGGGGGATCATTTGAATCTTCTCCACGAGGAAGTTTCGGCCCTCTTGGCCAAGGGGGCCGTCGAGCGCGTTCCGAGCCCAGAAGTAGGTCGTGGTTGTTATTCCCACTACTTTCTGGTTCCCAAGAAGGGCAAAGGGGGCCTACGCCCTATCTTGGACCTCCGGAACGTCAATGCCTTCCTCCGGAAGGAAAGGTTCAAGATGTTAACTTTGGCTCAGGTTCTAGCTGCCCTAGACCCGGGAGACTGGATGGTAGCGTTGGACTTGCAGGACGCATATTTCCACATCCCCGTCCTGCCGGCCCACCGGCGTTACCTGCGGTTCACGGTGGGTCAAGAGCACTTTAAGTTTACCGTGCTCCCCTTTGGCCTCACCAGTGCCCCTCGGGTGTTCACGAAAGTGATGGCGGTGGTCGCAGCTCATCTGCGCAGATCAGGGGTTCCAGTCTTCCCCTATCTCGACGACTGGTTGTTGAAAGCGGGCTCGCCCCAGGCAGTCGTCTCCCACCTCCAGACTACGGCAGATCTCCTGCATTTGCTGGGATTTTCCATCAACGTGCCGAAGTCACACCTGAGTCCCTCTCAGAAGCTCCTCTTCATCGGAGTGGTTCTCGATTCGGCGCAGTTCCGGGTCTATCCACCGGAACAGCGGGTCCGGGATATTCAGGCCCTGATTCCCATCTTTCGGCCTCTATCCTGGGTTTCGGTCAGGCTAGTGTTGCGGCTTCTGGGGCTGATGGCCTCCTGCATCCTACTAGTGCATCACGCCAGGCGGCGCATGCGGGCTCTGCAGTGGGACCTGAAGTTTCAGTGGGCCCAGCATCACGGCAACCTGTCCGACCATGTCTTGATCTCGGAGGGCACTGCACAGCAGTTGCAGTGGTGGCTCACGGACCGCGATTGGGTCGAGGGCAAGAGCCTCTCCCTTTCCCAACCGGAGCATGTCGTAGTGACTGATGCGTCCCTCCTGGGATGGGGTGGCCATATGGGAGAGGCGGAGATCAGAGGCCTCTGGTCTCCGTCGGAGTCTCGCCTCCACATCAACCTGTTGGAGTTGAGAGCGATCCGACTTGCACTGAAAGCCTTCCTTCCCTCTGTCAGGGGAAGTGTCATGCAGGTGTTCACGGACAACACCACCGCCATGTGGTATTGCAACAAACAGGGCGGGGTGGGGTCGTGGACCCTTTGTCAGGAGGCTCTGCGCCTCTGGACATGGCTGGAACACCAGGGCGTCACCCTAGTGGTTCAACATCTGGCGGGCTCTCTGAACGCCAGAGCAGACGAACTCAGCCGCCGGTGCATGATGGATCACGAATGGCGTCTGAACTCCGAAGTGGCGCAAGGTCTCTTTCAGCAGTGGGGAGAGCCTTGGTTAGATCTATCGGCCACCGAAGAGAACGCGCAATGTTAGCAGTTCTGCGCGTTGGAATTTCCAAGGCGGCACTCGCTCGGCGACGCTTTTCGTCACGAGTGGAGTTGCGGTCTGTTGTACGCCTTTCCGCCTATACCACTTCTGCCCAGAGTGCTGAAGAAGATCAGGCACGACCGGTCCCAAGTCATCTTGGTGGCTCCGGATTGGGCACGAAGGTACTGGTATCCCGAGCTACTGAGTATGTTAACCGATCCTCCGATACGTCTGCCCCTTCGGGAGGATCTTCTGTCGCAGCAGCAGGGGACGGTCCTCCACCCGAACCTGTCCAGCCTCCACCTCCATGCGTGGAGATTGAGCGGCGGCTGTTGATGCCATTTGACTTGCCTCCTGAAGTCTGTGATATCATTCTGGCAGCCAGGCGTCCCTCCACAAAGACGGTATACGCCTGCCGGTGGAACAAATTTGTGGCATGGTGCACAGCAAAGGCTGTGGATCCCCTTTCCGCCCCTCTTTCTGAGGTTCTGCTCTTTCTTCTGTCTTTGGCCCGGCAGGGCTCTGCCCTGGGCACCTTGAAAGGTTATCTTGCTGCCATCTCTGCCTTCTTGCGGCTTCCTGATCAGCCTTCTCTTTTCAAGTCCCCTGTAGTTACACGCTTTCTAAAAGGCATTACTCACACGTTCCCTCCTGTCCCTTTTGTAATGCCTCAGTGGGACTTGAATCTTGTTCTCACATTTCTAATGTGCGCTCCCTTTGAGCCTCTTCATAATTGTCCTCTTCGTCTGCTGACGCTTAAGACTGCTTTTCTGGTAGCCATCACCTCGGCTAGACGGGTGAGTGAGCTCCAGGCTTTATCATCAAAGCCTCCTTTTCTCTCTGTTCATCCGGACAAGGTTGTCCTTCGGCCTCGTCCCTCCTTTCTTCCGAAAGTGGTGACCCCCTTTCATCTTGGGCAGTCTGTCACCTTGCCCACCTTCTTTCCGCCTCCGCATCCTTCCAAAGAGGAAGAGAGGCTCCACTGTCTGGACCCAAAACGTGCGCTCTCCTTTTATCTGGACCGCACAAAGCAGTTCCGGGTGGACGACCAACTTTTTGTTGGATACGTGGGTGCTAAGAAGGGGAAAGCTGTGCACAAACGGACCATCTCTCGGTGGGTCGTTTTGTGCATCAAAATTTGTTATTCCTTGGCAAAAAAGGACCCTCCTGTGGGGCTGCGTGCCCATTCTACTCGGGCCACAGCGGCTACTACTGCTTTGGGACGGGGTGTCCCTTTGCAGGACATCTGTCAGGCGGCGACGTGGGCTTCGCTACACACGTTTGCCAGGCATTATTGCCTTGACAGCCAAGTCTGGAGGGATGGCTTCTTTGGCCGTTCTGTCCTCCAGGACTTTCTGGTGTGATCTTGGTTTGCAGACCCACCACCGGGGATGGTTTTGCTTGGGTATCTATTCTAAGGTGAGGAATCTAACTAACGTGTTTCTTTCAGATGAACAAGTTACTTACCTTCGGTAACGATGTATCTGTAAGAAACATTAGTTAGTTAGATTCCTCACCGACCCACCCATCCTCCCCGTTCTGCGAACTGACATCTAGGGTTAAGGTTATCCTTTTCAGGCCCCTAGATTTTATTTTTGGCACCAGTGTCGGTCTTTGCATGGCTCTGCGTTCCTGGCGCGGAAAGCTATGTACAAGAACTGACGTCAGCGCGCGAGGGCGGCGCCTAAGTACTCCGACGTCATTCCGGCGCACGACGCCGACGACGGACGCGGAGCCGCAGACGACGCCTAGCGACGCGCAAGGGGTATTGCTGACGAAAAATCTTCCGGATCCAGTCTGACGCCTGGGGATATTCTAAGGTGAGGAATCTAACTAACTAATGTTTCTTACAGATACATCGTTACCGAAGGTAAGTAACTTGTTCGTCGAGTCTGCTGGTTATGAGGGCGTGGGTGACTGTCTTCCTTGACTCGGGGGGGTGGGGGGGAGGGGGGCGTAGAGAGGGTCGATTTGAAAGTCCTGCGGAGGGTGTTGAAGCAGCTGGAGGTGACAGCGTTGACCTGTCCGTTCATGAATAGGGAGGGGTCGAGTACGAAGCAGAGGATTCTGGCATGGTCCATGGGGGTGGGAGGGGTTCTGGGGGCGGTGGGCCACCAGGTTTTGTTCCACTAAGTGTTGTTCCATGCTGACGGGTTGGTTCCGAGGATGAGGACTTCTGTCTTCTCCAAGTTGAGCTTCAGGCAGCTGTTGCTCATCCAGGATGTGACGTCCTGTATTCCTTCCTGGAACTGCATCTGGTTGTGTCCTCAGTGAGAGAGAGGATGAGTTGGGTGTCGTTGGCGTAGGATACTATGCTGAGGCCGTGCTGTAATGCAGGGAGTGTGTGTATGGAGTTTTTTTCTTTTAGGCACGAGGCAGGTAACCGTGGAACTGGGAGTCTGGTATGGTGACAGAAGTTTTTATGACCATGGCAGAAGAAGAGATACATTTAGAGAGTGTGACAGTGTGTTACAAATCAATATGTGGATCTGAAAGAAACACGTTAGATTCCTCACCTTAGAATATCCCCAGGCGTCAGACTGGATCCGGAAGATTTTTCGTCAGCAATAACCATTGCGCGTTGCTAGGCGTCGTCTGTGGCTCCGCGTCTGTCGTCGGCGTCGTGCGCTGGAATGACGTCGTCGGAGTACTTAGACGCCGCCCTCGCGCGCTGTCAGTTCTTCTTTTTTCCGCGCCAGTAAGCGCAGATCCGGGAGAGCTACCCCCTTTTAGTCTTTTTTTTACTAAGTATTTTGATCCTTTTTGATCTTGTCTTGACTCCGGTGCCGGTAGGATGCCTGGTTTCAAAGCCTGTGCTGACTGTAACCGCTTGATGTCGGTTACGGATCATCACCGTCGGTGCCTTTACTGTTTGGGCCTCGACCACGACGCGGAGTCGTGTTCGGACTGCAAGGCCCTGACCTCGAAGGCTAGACGGGAGCGGTCCCGTAAGCTCCTCGAGATTCGCCACTCGGCTCCGCGCCCCTCGGGATCCCGGTCCAGGAGGAGGTCCAAGGATCGGTCGCGGAGCCGCAGCCGACGTCATCATCGCTCGTCTGGCTCCAAGTCTTCGGGTAAGTCGAAGCACTCCAAGAAGTCCAAGAGGCGACACCGCTCTTCGGACTCCCCTCGCTGGTCGCGCGACTCGGCCGAGGGTCAGGGTGGTTCCACCCCCGCGGCTCCAGCGGAGCCGCAGGCGCCGCGCAAGTCCCCATACCTGCCGGTCCCTGGGACTGACACGACGCCGGCGGAAGTCAGTGCCTTCCTCTCGGCCATGAGGAGCCTGGCTCTGCCGTCGACGCCCGCTGGCGCGCCTTCGGGCCCCGCGGACCCGACTGGGCAACCTTGCATGCCGGCGGCTCCGGCCCCAGCGCCGTCGCCGGCTCCGTCCCCGACGCCGCAGGTTCCCAAGGGACTTGTCCCCGCCGACGCCGGTCTACCTCGTCACGCCTCCTCCGCCGGCGTCGACACCGGTTCCACCTCCGACGCCGGCTCTGCTCGGCGTCGAGCCCCAGTTCAGCCCCGCTCCGGATCTGGCGCCGTTGCGGCGTCGATGGACGCCGCGTACGGCGCCGTTAGAGACACATTGTCTATCGTCCGGCTCCGATCCTTCCTCCTGTTTACCAGGAATCTGATGACGGGGGCGAATGGGAGGGGTCCGAGGATCCTATGGCCGTTCAGGCTCAGCTGTCACAGGACTGGGCAGATGAACTGGGGGAGGCCAATGGTCTGGATACCTCACCAGACACTGAATTCATCTCTCCTCCTACTGTGGCTTCGGAGGAGGGTGCTGCTTTCTCTGTGGTGCTGCGCAAGGCGGCCGCAGCCCTTGGGCTCGAGCTGCCTGCCGTGGCTGTGAGGACTAACGTCCTCACTGAGGTGCTTCAGTCTGCAGCAAGCTCCACTGAGCCTCTGCTGCAATTTAATGAGGCCCTCATTGACGTTCTGCAGGGCACCTGGTCCAAGCCCTCCACAGTTCCTCCTGTGGACAGGAACGTCGCCAGGCGCCACCGCCCTGCTCCGGGCGACCCCAGTTTTCTGTCCCAACACCCCACCCCCGAGAGCCTGGTTATCCAGGCTTCTACCTCCCAATCCTCCTTCCCGACCGCTCCGCCGGACCGGGATTCCAAGAGACTGGAACAGTTTGGCAAAAAGCTGTTCTCCTCCCTTAGTTTGGGTCTGCGGTCCTTGAACACCGCCTGTCTTTTGGACCGTTATTCCCACTCTCTGTGGGATACGGTGGAGGACGTGCTGCCCCTGTGCCCGGAGGAGGCCCAGACACGACTTACCCAGGCTTTGGCCGATGGGAGGGATGCAGCACGACATGCAATCCGATGTGGGCTTGACACTACGGACTCGCTGGGTAGGGCGATTTCTACCACGGTGCCGCTTAGACGTCACGCCTGGCTGCGGTCCACATCCTTTTCGGGGGATGTCCAGAGCACTCTCATGGACATGCCCTTTGATGGCACTCGCCTTTTTGGTGAGAAAGCGGACAGTGCGCTGAATCGCTTTAAGGACTCCCAGGCTACGGCCAAGTCCTTGGGCCTCTCGGCCCCGCGGTCGCAAACTTCCGCCTTTCGCCCCTTTCGTGGCCAAGGAAGGGGTGCCTCCTCCCGTCCGCCTAGCCACCAGCCGCAGAACCAACCTGCGCGCGGTCGCGGACGTGGTTTCCGCTGAGGCGGTTCTGGAGGACGACACGGTCAGCCCACATCCACCCCGGCAGCATCCGCCTCCAAGCCTTCCTAGTCCGAGCTTTCCGGCCCATTCCTCGCCAGTGGGCGGCAGAGTTCGCCATCACCTGCTCCACTGGCGTACCATCACTTCGGACAGGTGGGTGCTGCAAATCGTCCGAAGGGGCTACTCGCTCCCCTTCGAGACGACCCCTCCAGCCATGCCACCGCAGCACCACCGTATCTCGGAGGATCATTTGAATCTTCTGCGAGAGGAAGTTTCGGCCCTCTTGGCCAAAGAGGCCGTCGAGCGCGTTCCGAGCCCAGAAGTAGGTTGTGGTTGTTATTCCCACTACTTTCTGGTTCCCAAGAAGGGCAAAGGGGGCCTACGCCCTATCTTGGACCTCAGGAACGTCAATGCCTTCCTCCGGAAGGAATCGTTCAAAATGTTGACTCTGGCTCAGGTTCTAGCTGCCCTCGACCCTGGAGACTGGATGGTAGCGTTGGACTTGCAGGATGCATATTTCCACATCCCCGTCCTGCCGGCCCACCGGCGTTACCTGCGGTTCACGGTGGGTCAGGAGCACTTTCAGTTCACCGTGCTCCCCTTCGGCCTCACCAGTGCCCCTCGGGTGTTCACGAAAGTGATGGCGGTGGTTGCAGCTCATCGGCGCAGATCAGGGGTTCCAGTCTTCCCCTATCTCGACGACTGGTTGTTGAAGGCGGGCTCGCCCCAGGCAGTCGTCTCCCACCTGCAGACTACGGCGGATCTCCTGCATTTGCTGGGGTTTTCCATCAACGTGCCGAAGTCACACCTGAGTCCCTCTCAGAAGCTGCTCTTCATCGGAGTGGTTCTCGATTCGGCGCAGTTCCGGGTCTATCCGCCGGAACAGCGGGTCCGGGATATTCAGGCCCTGATTCCCATCTTTCGGCCTCTTTCCTGGGTTTCGGTCAGGCTAGTGTTGCGGCTTCTGGGGCTGCAGGCCTCCTGCATCCTACTAGTGCATCACGCTAGGCGGCGCATGCGGGCTCTGCAGTGGGACCTGAAGTTTCAGTGGGCCCAGCATCACGGCAACCTGTCCGACCATGTCTTGATCTCGGAGGGCACTGCACAGCAGTTGCAGTGGTGGCTCACGGACCGCGATTGGGTCACGGGCAAGAGCTTCTCCCTTCCCCAACCGGAGCATGTCGTAGTGACGGATGCGTCCCTCCTGGGATGGGGTGGCCATATGGGAGAGGCGGAGATCAGAGGCCTCTGGTCTCCGGCGGAGTCTCGCCTCCACATCAACCTGTTGGAGTTGAGAGCGATCCGACTTGCACTGAAAGCCTTCCTTCCCTCTGTCAGGGGAAGTGTCGTGCAGGTGTTCACGGACAACACCACCGCCATGTGGTATTGCAACAAACAGGGCGAAGTGGGGTCGTGGACCCTTTGTCAGGAGGCTCTGCGCCTCTGGACGTGGCTGGAACACCAGGGCGTCACCCTAGTGGTTCAACATCTGGTGGGCTCTCTGAACGCCAGAGCAGACGAACTCAGCCGCCGGTGCATGATGGATCACGAATGGCGTCTGAACTCCGAAGTGGCGCAAGGTCTCAGTCAGCAGTGGGGAGAGCCTTGGTTAGATCTATTCGTCACCGAAGAGAACGCGCAATGTCAGCAGTTCTGCGCGTTGGAATTTCGAAGGCGGCACTCGCTCGGCGACGCTTTTCGTCACGAGTGGAGTTGCGGTCTTTTGTACGCCTTTCCGCCTATACCACTTCTGCCCAGAGTGCTGAAGAAGATCAGGCACGACCAGGCCCAAGTCATCTTGGTGGCCCCGGATTGGGCACGAAGGTACTGGTATCCCGAGCTACTCAGTATGTTGACCGATCCTCCAATACGTCTGCCCCTTCGGGAGGATCTTCTGTCGCAGCAGCAGGGGACGGTCCTCCACCCGAACCTGTCCAGCCTCCACCTCCATGCGTGGAGATTGAGCGGCGGCAGTTGATGCCATTTGACTTGCCTCCTGAAGTCTGTGGTATCATTCTGGCAGCCAGGCGTCCCTCCACAAAGACGGTATACGCCTGCCGGTGGAACAGATTTGTGGCATGGTGCACAGCAAAGGCTGTGGATCCCCTTTCCGCCCCTCTTTCTGAGGTTCTCCTCTTTCTTCTTTCTTTGGCTCGGCAGGGCTCTGCCCTGGGCACCTTGTAAGGTTACCTTGCTGCCCTCTCTGCCTTCTTACGGCTTCCTGATCAGCCTTCTCTTTTCAAGTCCCCTGTGGTTCAACGCTTTCTTAAAGGCATTACTCATACGTTCTCTCCTGTTCCTTTCGTAATGCCTCAGTGGGACTTGAATCTTGTTCTTACATTTCTGATGTGCGCTCCCTTTGAGCCTCTTCACAATTGTCCTCTTCGTCTTCTGACGCTTAAGACTGCTTTCCTGGTAGCCATCACCTCTGCAAGACGGGTGAGTGAGCTCCAGGCTCTATCGTCCAAGCCTCCTTTTCTCTCTGTTCATCCGGACAAGGTTGTCCTTCGGCCTCGTCCTTCTTTTCTACTGAAAGTGGTGACTCCCTTTCATCTTGGGCAGTCTGTCACCTTGCCCACCTTCTTTCCGCCTCCGCATCCTTCCAAAGAGGAAGAGAGGCTCCACCGTCTGGACCCAAAGCGTGCGCTCTCTTTTTATTTGGACCGCACAAAACAGTTCCGGGTGGACGACCAACTTTTCGTTGGATACGTGGGTGCTAAGAAGGGAAAAGCTGTGCACAAACGGACCATCTCCCGGTGGGTCGTTTTGTGCATCAAAATCTGTTACTCCTTGGTGAAAAAGGACCCTCCTGTTGGGCTGCGCGCCCATTCCACTCGGGCTACAGCGGCTACTACTGCTTTGGGACGTGGAGTCCCGTTGCAGGACATCTGTCAGGCGGCTACGTGGGCTTCGCTACACACGTTTGCCAGGCATTATTGCCTAGACAGCCAAGTCCGAAGGGATGGCTTCTTTGGCCGTTCTGTCCTCCAGGACTTTCTGGTGTGATCTTGGTTCGCAGACCCACCACCGGTGTTGGTATTGCTTGGGTATCTATTCTAAGGTGAGGAATCTAACTAACGTGTTTCTTTCAGATGAACAAGTTACTTACCTTCGGTAACGATGTATCTGTAAGAAACATTAGTTAGTTAGATTCCTCACCGACCCACCCATCCTCCCCGTTCTGCGAACTGACATCTAGGGTTAAGGCTATCCCTTTCAGGGCCCTAGACTTTTTTGGCACCAGTGTCGGTATCTTGCATGGCTCTGCGTTCCTGGCGCGGAAGGCTATGTACAAGAACTGACGTCAGCGCGCGAGGGCGGCGTCTAAGTACTCCGACGTCATTCCGGCGCACGACGCCGACGACTGACGCGGAGCCACAGACGACGCCTAGCGACGCGCAAGGGGTATTGCTGACGAAAAATCTTCCAGATCCAGTCTGACGCCTGGGGATATTCTAAGGTGAGGAATCTAACTAACTAATGTTTCTTACAGATACATCGTTACCGAAGGTAAGTAACTTGTTCTTTAATGGGTGTTCTGGTTATGAGTGGGTGTTGTGGAAGTATTGAGTGATAAAAGTGAAGCTGCAAGAGAGGGTGCTGAAGTTAGCTAGAGTCCAAGAGCTTGCGACATATGGAGGACAATATTTGGAATAGAACATTCACTTTCAAATATCATTTAACAATCATTGCACTTTTCAAAGTGTAAGGTTGTGTGTCAGGATAAGGGTAGTCTTGAGGGACCCAGTGATGGCTATGACATCTAGGGGTGGGAATTAAAGCATTTGATGATGTCAGTCTTGTTACTGATCAGGCATTCCAAAGAAGAAAAGTGACAGCGTATTCACCTGATGTGAGGGAGTTGACCGGACTGGGGCAGGAGACTCACCATATCTGTCCCGTAGTTTTCCACTCTCCGGCGTCCGGGGCGTGGACCCAAGGGGGAGGAAGGAGTTAACCTTACTATCCGCCTCCTCATAGGAAGAAGGGCGTTTCCCGCAGCAGGATGACAAATGGAAGATGACTACAAAAGGCAGAAGAGGAGGGACTGTCAGCGCGTCAGAAAAGGGAATCCCAGGAAGACGGGAGAGGAAATCCAGAAGACGCTGAGAGTTGGAGGAGCCCAGCTGCGACGGAGAACGAAGACACCAAGCCGACGGACAGAGAGAGCTTAACAGACACGAAGAGAGGAAGAGGACACCGGTGAAGCCGACGACTGGTGTGAAGATTGATGGACGCCCCTGGGGATTGCCTTCAAGCTGCCGCAACTAAGGAGAGTTGCGGCAGTTGCGGTAGGTGACTTGGGCAGGGGGCGAGAGGTCACGAGGGGACACCGCCCTGAAAGTGTGCACTAATGAGCCCTGCATGTCACGCCCAGAGTATCCTTAACCTCCCAAGAGGGAGGCTGGGACAGACTTTGGAGAAAATTGATCATCCTAGGAAGCTTCGCATTTTAGGTTATATTTTGCTTTAATTTTTCAGATTTTTATGGGTTACACGGCCTATTCCCTGAAACTAAGGGATAGGAAGAAACAGATAGAGAGGGAGAAGTTAAAACGGATCAAATACACAGTCTCTTAAGCAGCACATTACTACACCCTTTTTCTCACCTCTAACTCCCTGCACTTTGGTGTGGTGATGGTATCTCAAAGCCCAATTACAAGGACGCTATTCTTACTGCTGCTTTCTTCTTTTTTGGGAGACTCCGGCGAACATTATCCTGACAACCTGACTGAAGATACCTGGAGAGGAAAAAAGTAAAAGAGAAGAGTGACTGTTTGAAACCTCAAGGAAAATCCTTGTCCTGTCTGTTCTGAAACTTTACTTTGCCATTTCATTAAAACTACGCCAAAATTGGGCCACACATCAAGCCTCCTAGATTCTGTGTCCGTTCATCCCTTCCACACCTGGCTTGGACACTGAGTGCTCTGAGATGTGTTTGATATGATACAGATTAAGTGGTTTTGTTGGGTCAGATATGACAAGTGTAGGCATAAAACTGTGGTGGGATTCCATTGGTTGGAATATAACACATCCCTTCCCTTAACAATTAAACATAATCCTTCATTCTATAGGGAAGTCTGACATTCCTGCAACCATATTTTATCCAGGAAGCAATGGAATCAGACTCCTTGAAAATGTTGGGTTTATAAAGAGTGGAGCGGTCAGGAGAGAGGTGATATTTAGCAATATGTCTAACATTCCAAATTCTTCCATCTTGTGTCATCACACTATTGAAATTAACTTTTACAACTTTAATAGGTGGCCCAAACTTAGAGGACCCCTTAACTCAGAATCCTAGTTTACGTACTCTCACCCAGCCACCAACCACAAATTAAGGTTCTTTTACTTTCATTTTTGTGTCATAGAATTCCTTCATCTATTCTTGTTTTTGTTGAACTTTAACCATTACTTCAAATCAGCACCAACAAATTCCCTAGGCATTTTATTTTTCATCCACCAGGGACACAGCTTAGAAGTTGGCTCTTTGCCTCTCAGAAGACAGAAGGGACTCAAATCAGTTGTAGAATGTGGAGTAATACGATAAGCCCATAACTTTTCCCTTAAAACAATTTTCCACTCCTTGCCTGATTTCTTTGCTGTCTCAACACCATCTTTAAGCACACGGTTTAACCTCTCAACCTGCCCATTTCCCTGAGGTTCATAAAAAGCAGTAATATGATGTTTATTGTTATACAAGCTCAAGAAACTCTCCATCTCATGAGATATAAGTTGTACTCCATTATCGGTAGCTAGAACCTCTGGAAAACCTTCCCTGGCAAAAATATCCCTGAAAAACTCAAAGATAGCTGAAGTGGCAGCATGCTGAACAAATTTAACTTCAGGCCATTTAGAATGATAATCTATGGTTACCAAAGCAAAACGAGAGTCTTGAGGCAAAGAATGGAATGGCCCGGAAACATCAAAAGCAATCTTCTGCCATGGACATTCTGGCAACGGCACTGGCCTGAGGGGAGCAGGAAAAGTTTTCAGCATTTTGTCACTATTAACGCATTCAAAGCACTCCCTTACTGTTCTATCTACAGTTTTGTCTAAACCAGGCCACCAAAAATTAGATCTTATTAATCTTTTCATGGAGGACATACCAGGATGCCCTTCATGTGCAAGTCTTAGAATAATCTCCCGCATAGCCTCCGGAGGTACACACTTTCCATTTTGAAAATTAATATTTTCTACAGTAAGTTCAGAAGAAACTTGCAAAAATGACTGAAGCTCATAAGGAATACTACCATTCTTAGGCCATCCTTTAAGAATGAAATCCTTAAGTACACACCAAATTTTATCAGAAGCCACACTCTGATTCCACACTTCCTCAGAAATCGTAGAGAATTCCTGGGAAACTAAGTCAGACACAGAAGCAATCATCTCAATGTCACTAGAAGCTTCAATTTCCCCCATCTGACAACTGGGCAGCCGAGAAAGACAATCTGCAGTAGCATTCTGTCTTCCCGGAACAAATTCCACAGAATAATTATACTCCTGTATCCTGGACATGAGTCTACTAATCCTTGCAGTGGCATTCCATCCACCACCAGGAGATAATATAGAAACAAGCGGCTTGTGATCAGTTCGGAGAATAAATCTGTTCCCCCAAATAAAATTCCGAAAATACTCAATGGCCCAAACACATCCTAATAACTCTTTTTCTATTACAGAGTATCTCTTTTCTGTCTCATTGAGCGTGCGTGAGGCAAACGCTACACACCACTCATCCTTCCCAGCTTTTTGTGAAAGCACTCCCCCTCCCTCCCCCTCCCCCAATCCATACATGCTGGCATCTACTGTGACTATACAAGTTTTACTAATACAAAATGGTTTTAAGGTCGGAGCTTCAACAATTTCCTTCTTGATCAGTTGAAAAGCATCTTCTTGTTTTTGTGTCCAGCAAAATTCCACTTTGTCTAGTAAGTTCTCTCAATGGTTCCATTTTTGTAGCAAAGTCTCTTGATGAACTTGCTGTAATACTTGCAAAGCCCTGCAAAGGACAACAGTTTTTCTTTGTCAGGAGCCGGGGCATTTACAGTTGCTTCCACTAAAGACTTCTTTGGAACTACCCCATTTCCAGATAGAGTATGACCCAAATATTCAACACTTTCTTGAAACATTTTACATTTCTCTTGTTTCAAAGTTAAACCATTTTGTTCCAAACGTTTACATACTTCCTTTATGTGCTTAGTATGTTTCTCAGGGTCAGGAGAGAACACAAGGATATCATCTTGGAAGCACCTCACAAATCCCTCTAAATCCTTACAAATATGATACATAGCCCTCTGAAAAACTGACGCCGCAGAGGCCAACCCAAACCGCATTCTCTTATATTGGAATAAACCTTGGGGCGTCAGAAAAGCTGTGTAATTTTTTTAATCATCTGTAAGAATAATTTGATGATAAGCGGAGCGCAAATAAAACGTAGAGAAAATCTTGGCTCCCTCAAGCATGGAAACCACTTCGTTTATATTAGGTAAACGATGGCAGTCCACCATTCAATTAGCATTAAGTGCTCTGAGGTCAACACATAGCCTCAAACTTTTATCCTGTTTTCATGCAAGAACAATGGGAGAAACCCATTCAGAGGATTCAACTTCCTTTATTACATCCTCATCAATAAGACCCTGTAAGAGTTTTTTTAAATCTTCCCTCACACATATGGACACGCTTCTAAATTTTAGTTTTACTGGACATGTACCATTTTTAAGCTTAATCTTGTGTGAAATTTTTTTTTGTTTCACTAATTTATTAGAGAAATCTTTAGGGAAAAGATTAATAATGCTGTCACTCTCATTTTTTTAAATCTACATTTTCACTCACTTGAGAGGCTAACAGAACAGGATCAAAACTTCTAGGATTGAGCATAATACCAAGAGACCACTGATCTCTCCATCCTAGCACGTTCACTCCCTTGACAGCCACATACATTTTAATATTTGCTGTGCGACCTTTAAACTCTATAATAACTTAAACAAAACCATCCATTTGGATCACAGAGCCATCAAATGCTCTAGCAACAATATCAGACTTCTTTAAATCTTCAACAGAAAATATTCCTTTAAAACTATCTAAAAAGAGTTCCTAGTGACAATGGTCCAGGGAGAACCAGAGTCCGCCATAAGCTCCAATTCAACATTCTGTATATGTACCACACACTTTGGGGGTCTCAAATTACTAACATTCAATTCGCCCCATCATCTGATATGGACAGTAACATTCCTCCTTCACACCTTTCACTATTTCCTTCATCATTCCCATAATTAACAGAAGCAACTTTTCCCTTAACACTTCCACTGTCACGGTTCCTAGGATCCCTACAGACATAAGCAAAATGTCCACGCCTTCCACACTTTTTGCACTCCTATTAAGAGCAGGACACTTAGGAAACAAAGCACCATGATTTGGGCTTCCACATCTAAAACCATGATAACCCTTTTCAGGTCTTTTGAAAAACGCTTGACCAATTTGACTTTGCTGATAAGACTCAACACCAACCCGTGATGGTTCTGTACCAGTACCAAAACGCGGTGACTCTGTTTTTACAGCACACACTTCATCTTTTGTTTCTTTATTCTCTTTATGCAGACACTTAACCCATTTTCTGACTGTTCCATTGCCTTAGAGGTATTAATAACAGCACTTAAATTGGGATCCCCCATGATCCACAATTGTTCTTGGATTTTCTTACTTTTAATATTTACGATGATTTGATTACGAATCATCTCATCGGTCATAGGACCAAAATTACAATGTACAGACAATCCACATAAACCTGTTAAAAAATCGTCAAAAGTTTCATTTTCCTCTTGTGCTCTAGTATAAAACGTATACCTGTTTAGCGCAATACTGGAAGTGGGTTTGATTCTAACTTCTATCCTATGTAAACATTTCTGTCTCCACCTCCATCAGTTTGTGGGAGAGTTCTGAACACAAGTTGCCCTTCGGAGCCCAAACAATGTAAAAATATATATTTCTTTCTTTCAGCAGAAAGCCTCTCCATCAATAGCCTTGAGATAGGTTAGAAACTCCTCATTCCATCTAGCCCAAGGAATAGGAGGGTCTCCCTTTACTTGAAGAAATTTAGCAGGAAGATCAAACTGCATAGTGATATACACAATTAAAAGTAAATAAAATAGTAAAATTAAATATGGTCTTAATCAATGCCAAATATTCACTATATTATATCATCCATAACTGTGTACAAATTGAGGAAAAGGTTCAAAAGATGTGCACATCACCGGGAAAGTTAAGTAAACTGGAGGATCAGTATATTAAACAGTAGTGTGCACATCACTGTGAATATGCACAGAAGGAGTTAAATTGTATTTTTCCACGTATTAGTAGTCTAACTTGCCATAAGCAGAGTGCGCTGTAGAATAGAATAAACAATAAATACCGTTGTCAAAATCATAGATTTAAACCTGTCTACTCGTCGAAAATATTGCAAAATTACAAATCACAAGATGGCCTCCGTACGCAACGTGACCGTATGTGATGACGTTCCAAGCATTATGACGAAACCAGGTCAAATGGGCAGATCGAAGAAGGATTCCAGAAGAGGAGCGTCGATCGCAAGATTCCAGACGACGTGACAAAGATGCGAGGCAGAATTTCCTGAGCAATTAAAGAAAAGTAAGTTCCAATGGTATTTTGAAAAGAGCGAGTAGGTAGAAATCCTTGAATAAATAGCTTCACAGTAGATCGATGAAATTTGAAGAAATTCAATGGTCGAGGCGTCGCTAGTGGAAGACAGTCCCAGTAGTAGTAAAACATTGAAATGCTCAAAACGCAAAAAGATTTTCTTTCCAAAGTAATCACAAATCCAGCAAAGTAATTACAACTCCCGTGACAGGAAATCTTCAGTAGCAAATCGTCGCCAAATTTGTGGTATTCAAGAAAGAATCCAAGGAAAGATTTTATAAAAAGTAGCAGTTTAATTTGGAAATCCCAGAAAGTACAGCTTTTCATGTCAGAAACTCTAGTTAAACTGAAGTAGAATGCAGAATACCTGACAAAGCTAAACAATCCAAAGCTACAGAAAGTTCTAATAGCATTTAAAGATACACACTCAAAATATGCATGGAATATAACACTATGGTAGTGATGTATGCGTAATTGTGGATGCTTCAGGTTTCGTGGAGATTAACAAAACAAATACAGAGGGGTAGGGACCACTAGCATTGCAGTGAATTGAGCAGAATCACAAGTCACGTTGTGTAACAGCTAGAGCTGCTGACTTTGGAGTTGGGGAACCAAGTTTGAATCTCTGCATTGCCTCAACATCCTGTGATTCTAGGCATATCACTTAATCTCCCTGTGCCTATCAAAAATGAATGTATCCTTGTGTAACTTATCTGGTGCTCATGTTAATCGATCCAATACCTTCATGTCGAGTTTGCACCTTATATAAACCAGCATAAAATCAAAACTGTGGCAAAGCTAATGGGCCTGGCTTGCATCGTAATGTACATGTCAAAACCATTGGCTTAACCAATGTATATCAGGACAGGGTGGGAGCTTCTGGGTGCACTGAAAACCCCATCAGTGTTCCACTGGCAGGGTGAGAGAAATGATTGAGGTAAGGAATGGGTCACCAGGCGCTTTCGGTGCTAAATGAGCTGCTTGGTGGCAACATGAGAAGAATCAGGTGGCTGGGGCAAAGGACTGCTTGCCGGTCTCACTGTGCTATAGTAGCAGCATGCCAGTAGGTTAAAGACCGATAGCAAGAGTCAACCCAGATGGCATGTATCTATTGTGTTTATTTATTGAGAGCATGTGGCCAAGTAAGGGCCAGGATGGCACACAAGTACTGACAATAATAATTAAAAAAAGCCTGCTGCGATGTGGAAAAATGGATTGCTTTTTTTATTGATTGTATATGAGATATAGAATTCGGTTTGACCAAAAGTATGATGACGGAGTGTGCTGTTCCAATGTAAAATAATGTGTATATGGTATTTCTATGGTGTGAAAGTAGCAAAAAGAAGCAGCAGAATGCTGTTAATTAAAGACTAGCAGAAAGTCAGTGAGAAAGGGGAATAGGAAGCTGGGTTGCCAACAGATAATACATTGTGATGTAGTGTTTTTTTAAAGAGGTTAGCCTTCAACTATTTCCTAAAGTGGAGCAGGGTTGAGGAGGTACTGATGGATACAGGGATGTTGTTCCGGGTATTGGGTGCATTGATCACGGTCTTGTTTTCTTTCCTTTATTTCCACTTCTTTGTCTAAAATCTGATGGTGCCCTGACTGCAGCAGTGCCAAGATCCACCATAGATGGTGGGCTTGTCTGCAAGATACGAGGAGGGAGCTGGTGATGATAGCTTTGTAAATCTACGTAACTGGTTTTGAAGATGGGGTGGGGGCCTGCAAGGGAAACCAGTGGCTTTCTAACAAGATGAGAGCAATTGATCGTATGTTTTTCAGGCCCTGGATGAGACATGCAGCAAAGTGTACGATGCCTCGAAGGGGTTCCTGTATAGAGTCTGGGCGGCCATAGAGTAACGCATTACCCCGATCCAGATGCAAGAGTATGAAGGCTTAAATAGCAGTTCTTTAGTCGCTAGGTGGAAGAAATGTTGACTTTCTTTAAAAGAGAGAGCTGGTTTCAGGCAGTGTTTGTTTTTTGGCAACATTCTTGTTGAGGGTAAGGTTGGTGTCCTGGGTGAGCTTGGCATCTGTGAATATTTGTGTTTGAAGCTGTCGAGTTTCATGTCTGTGAACCAGGTTTGTACTGTATGTACCTTGTTTATTGTTCTTGGCAAATAACAGGAATTCTATCTTGAGCTTCAGGTAGGTGTAGATGATGCAAAAGAAGTGTTTGAGGTGTTGGATGTCTGAAACAGTAAAGAGTTTCCAGAGAGTTTTATCTCGTGGGCCTGGTTGTGAATCTTGATGCTGTTATCGGTGAGTGATAAGTATAGTGGACAACCCAATCTACCCTTTAGGGCTCGGGCAAAATCGATGAACAGGTAAGGGGTGCCTTCAAGGGGTTTATTAAGATACTTAGTTGTGTACTTCTGAATATCAATTGTGTGTAAAGTTTTATGATTTGCTTACAAATTCAATTATTTTTTATATTTTATATTTTAAATAATAAAGTTCTTTTCGATTATGAATCAATTATGTGAAGATATATCTCAAATGAGTATATATCCATCCACTAGATCTAATAAATCCTAAACAACAAGATCAAAAAGAATGAGAAAAATACGGTTGTATAAAAAGCGAATAAAGTGTTCGAGACACATGAGCTGCAGATTACACACTTGTGCATAGATCGCCATCTGGTGTTGGGCCCGGATGTTTGCAGTTGCTTTTCCTCTTGGAAAGTCTTTGGAAGTCACGAGGTTGGTGACTCCTCCTTTGGATCGTATTGCGCATGGGCTTCGGCTCCATCCTCAGATTGTTTTTTTCCGCCATCGGGCTCGGATGTAATCTTCGCGCTCCGGTTCCGACAGCTTTCAGTTCGACTATCGACGCGCAATCCTCACCCCAATTCGCAGTATTGTTTCGATAGCGATCTCCCCACTCGACGCGCCTCTCATCGGCAAGACCTTCGATTCCGGTCGTCGGCAACGGCCTTCGGGCCTACCCAAGCTCCAGTCCTGGCTAATGGAAAGGACTCCCTTTAAAAAGTGCCCTCGGTGTGGGTCCAAATTCCCCCACACCAATCTCCACAAGGTATGCAATCTCGGCCTCTCCCCTGAACACGAGGCTCGAGACTGTCCGGCGTGCAAGTCCTTCCGGTCCAAGAAAACTATTCGGGACCAAAGGGCTAGACGAACCATGGCACACTCCTCGACAACGATTCTGGACGACATCTTCGGGGAAGGCGTCGACACTCCAGAACAACATCCCGACGAGGGACTCGTCAGCGTCTCCGAAGTCGACGACTCAGATGTGGAGGAAATCACTCCGGCACAGAGGGTCGTGAGTACGAATCTACCCCCCCCCCCCACACACACACACACACACACACACTCTCGTCGGCACCGAAAAAGGCTTCGGTCATGCTTTCGCCTCCGGGCCTAAGCAAGACCAAAGACACTGCTTCCCACACCGCACCTTCGGGACCGGTAAAGAAGCCGATTAAGCCTTCCGGCGGCTCGGGCTCGAGCCAGCCCACCGTCGGTGCCGATAAACGCTCTTCAGCACTGAAAAAGAAAACGGCCTCCACCTCGACACCGAGCCCCGCACCGAAACACTCTGTGTCGAAACCCAGCTCCAGCTCCTCGGTACCGACACCATCTTCAGCACCGACAAAGGTACATAAGGCCACCGGCACCGACACTTCCAAGCCGAAATCCATCTCTGCGCCTACCAAACAATCGGACCTTTCCAAGCATGGTTCCAAACAACAAACCAGCACAGATAAAGCCAAGAAACCAACGGCCCCGACGCCTTCGGCGCCGACGGACCAACCAACCTCACCAGAACGCTTTACACCGGATCCCTTACGAAAAACACTAACCAAGGATCCCAAAACTGGACATTTAATGCTCTCTATCAAAAAGAGACAATTAGAGAAACCTGCTCCGCCTCCACCTCCAAAAAGGAAGGACTCTGCTACCTCCCCTTTCAGAATACCTTCCCCACCTCCACCGCCCCCTCAACCTTCCCCTCCTCCACCTCTCCACCCCCACCTCATCATTCCCCAACCCCATCTCCGGATGATGATGATCAGGGGGATCCATATGACTCCCACAGGATCCCCAGACCCATGGGACAATTATAATATCCCTGATATCCCTAACGTCCCACAGGACGATCTTTACCCTTACAGACCTTCCCCACCAGAAGACTCATTGGGGTTCAACCAACTCCTACAAAGGGCGGCACACTATCACAGGGTAGATCTACATAACGACCCCGTGGAGGAGGATTTCCTCCTCGATGCATTTGACACTACACATAGGACCACCTCCATATTGCCTATGCTCAAAGGCGTTACAAAACATGCACCGGAGCCAGGGTCATCAACCCGCGCATTGAAAAGAAATATAAATCAGCCCCTACAGATCCCTCCTACACCAGAGGGCCAACGCCACTAGATTCTCTGGTAGTATCCACAGCACGTAAAAGGGCCAACTCCCAGGCGTCAGGCGAAGCACCACCACCTGACAAAGAGTCTAAACTCTTGGACGCATCAGGCAAGCGTACTGCATCCCAAGCTGCCAACATGTGGCGTATCGCAAATACACAAGCGCTACTAGCCAGGTATGACAGGGCCCATTATGACGAATTGGAAGCCATAATGCACCATCTCCCTGATAAATACAAAGCTAGGGCCAACTAGCTAATTCGGGAGGGCAAAACCATTACTAATACCTCCATACGTTGTGCCCTAGATGCAGCAGACACAGCCTCCAGGGCCATCAACACTAGTGTCCTCCTCCGTCGCCATGCCTGGCTAAGGATCTCAGGGTTTAAACCTGAGGTACAAGCCTCTATCCTCAACCATCCCTTTGACCAGGAACATCTGTTTGGCCCGAAAGTGGATGAGGCCCTAGAGAAAATGGAAAAGAACACAGACACGGCAAAATCGATGGGAGCCTTACAATCACACCCTCCTAGGCGCTCCTTTCGCCGCTCTTCCTTTCGGAGCACATCCAGATGCTACTCCTCAGACACCGCCTCTACTTCATATAAATCCCCTACTCGGTCCACCTTTACAAGGGGTTACCAAAGAGGCGGCTACAGGGGCAACAATAACAAAGGCAGAGGCAAAACAAATACCGCCTGCTCTGCCACCGCACCTACCCAATGACTTCCCTCCACTCCCCCCAGACCATCCCATCCCACTCCAGTCGGGGCAGACTCCAAAATTTCCTTCCTGTCTGGGCTACCATCACCTCGGACAAATGGGTTCTGCCTAGAACTAATATCTACCCCCCAAACATTCCACCCAGACAACGCCCAATGTCACAAGAACATCTAATACTCCTGAAGCAGGAGGTAATCTCCCTCCTGCAGAAAAGGGCAATAGAACACGTTCCTACCAACCAACAAAATATGGGGGTCTATTCCCTATATCTTCTCATACCAAAAAGGGACGAGACTCTACGGCCCATCCTAGACCTCCGACCCCAAAACAGATACCTACACTCCGACCATTTTCACATGGTAACGCTTCAGCAGGTACTTCCACTGCATTCCCAAAACGACTTCCTGACCACTTTGGACCTAAAAGACGCTTATTTCCACATTCCAGTGCACAACGCTCACAGGAAGTTCCTCAGGTTTATAGTGAACGGCCAACACTACCAATTCAAGGTACTTCCGTTCGGAGTCACAACCGCACCACGAGTATTCACCAAGTGCCAAGCAGTGGTGGCAGCACATCTGCGAAGACAACACATTCATGTCTTCCCATACCTAGACGACTGGTTGATAAAAGCCAGTTCATACAATCAGTGTGTAATACACACTCAAACCACTATCCAGCTTCTTCACCAGCTAGGCTTCACGGTAAACCACGAAAAGTCCCATCTACAACCATCCCACATAAAACAATACCTCGGTGCCACCATAGACACCTCAAGAGTGCTAGCCTACCCCAATTGTGCCAGGATTGCAAGCATTCAGGCTCTATGCGCAAAATTCATGGCACAGCACTCCCTTCCAGCTCGAGTGTTTATGCAACTAATAGGGATGATGGCCTCTTGCATCTTCATAGTACCTCACTCAAGACTCCAGATGCGTCCTCTCCAAGAGAGCTTAGCGCGCCAGTGGTACCAGGCCCATGGTCTATTAACAGATCTGGTGTTGGTAGACTGTCGTACCCATCGCTCTCTGCAGTGGTGGACCACCACAAACCTTTCCAGAGGTCGACCGTTCCTGGACCCGGTTCCCCAGATAGTACTAACAGACGCATCGCTCTCCGGCTGGGGAGCTCATCTACTACATCTCGCCATGCAGGGCAAATGGACACCTCAACAAAAGTTACTCCATATCAACCATCTGGAGTTACTAGCAATCTTCTTAGCCCTAAAATCTTTTCAAACCTAGATTTCAGGCAAGGCAGTCCTAATCCGCACAGACAACATGACAGCCATGTATTATATTAAAAAACAAGGCGGCACACACTCTCAACTAGCACAGAGCATATGGAGATGGGCCATACCCCAGAAAATCTTTCTCCTAGCTCAGCATGTCTCAGGAGTCCAAAACACTGTGGCGGATCTGCTCAGCAGACAAACACAACAAATTCACGAGTGGGAACTCCACCAGCAAGTTCTTCACCCGTACTTTCAAATGTGGGGGCATCCGCAGATAGACCTCTTCGCCACCCACGAAAACACCAAATGCCCAAGCTTCGCCGCCAGATACCCACACCCATTGTCCAAAGAAAATGCGATATGGATGAACTGGTCAGGCAGATTTGCGTACGCTTTTCCGCCTCTCCCACTCATTCCACTAGTGGTGCGCAAACTACAACAACACTCCCTCACACTAATCCTAGTAGCTCCAACTTGGGCCAGACAACCGTGGTACACCACACTGCTGGAACTATCGGTAGTACCGCACCAAAAATTACACCTCTCTCCACACCTCTTAACCCAGAACCATGGAGAGATCAGACACCCGGACCCAGCTCAGCTCAACCTTGCGATCTGGCTCCTGAAGTCCTAGAATTTGGTTACCTAAATCTTCCCCCTGACTGTATGAACATCATCAAAGAAGCTAGGCGACCTACCACTAGAGCGTGCTACGCCGCCAAGTGGAAACGTTTTGTTGTCTATTGTCACAACAACACCATCGATCCCCTAGATGTGTCCAACATATCATAGGCTACTTACTCCACCTACAAAGGTGCAATCTAGCCTATACGTCCATTCGACTGCACCTCGCAGCCATCGCAGCTTACCTACAAAACAAGCAACATCTCTCACTCTTCAGAGTACCTGCCATTAAAGCCTTCATGGAAGGCCTTAAAATAATCATTCCCCCCAGAGTGCCACCCTCACCTGTGTGGAACCTAAATATCGTTCTCACCAGACTAATGGGACCTCCCTTTGAACCTCTACACAAATGTGAACTTCAATTCCTAACATGGAAAACCGCCTTTCTTGTAGCCATCACTTCCCTCAGAAGGGTCAGTGAGATACAAGCACTTACTATTCAAGAACCTTTTCTACAAATTCACCATAACAAGGTTGTTCTCCGTACCAACCCAAAATTCCTCCCCAAAGTTATTTCTCCCTTTCACCTAAACCAATCTGTAGAACTACCAGTATTCTTCTCGCAACCACAGACCATTGCAGAACGAGCTCTTCACACACTAGATGTCAAAAGAGCCTTACTCTACTACATCGAGAGAACACAACCTTTCCGTAAGACCAAACAACTGTTTGTATCTTTCTCTCCACCACACAAGGGCAACCCCATCTCCAAGGCAGGGATAGCTAGGTGGATTGTCAAATGCATTCAAATTTGCTACCACAAAGCAAAACTAACGCTATCCGTTCCCCCTAAAGCCCATTCTACACGTAAAATAGGGGCTTCAATGGCTTTTCTAGGAAACATCCCATTAGATGATATCTGCAAAGCAGCTACATGGTCAACACCTCACACTTTCACTAAACACTATTGTGTAGATGTGCAAACTAAGCAGCAAGCTAGTGTGGGCCAGGCTGTACTCAAAACACTATTTCAAACCACTGCAACAGATACGGGCGGTCGCCGCTAAGGATGGGTACTGCTATATAATCTATGCACAAGTGTGTAATCTGCAGCTCATATGCCTCGAACGGAATATGCTACTTACCAGTATGCATCTGTTCTTGGCATGTAGAGCTGCAGATCTACACACGCTCACCCGCCTCCCCGGCTGCCTCTATCTGTTCCAGTTTATCTTATTTAGATACCACACACATGGGTTTCTTCATGGTTATTACTACGCTCCATCTTTCCCTGCTGGCGAAAAACAATCTGAGGATGGAGCCGAAGCCCATGCGCAATACGATCCAAAGGAGGAGTCACCAACCTCGTGACTTCCAAAGACTTTCCAAGAGGAAAAAACTCTGCAAACATCCGGGCCCAACACCAGATGGCGATCTTATGCACAAGTGTGTAGATCTGCAGCTCTACATGCCAAGAACAGATGCATACTGGTAAGTAGCATATTCCTTATCTTCAAATTTCAACATAGGGTACTTGAAAAAAGCGCAATTACAATTTGGAAGGAAACCTTCAATTATTCATGCCTTCACCATAGTAGTGATTATACACTTTTTCACAATTGCAATCAAATATTTTATAAGAAAACAGTGTAAAAGTCGACGTTTCGGTCTTTAAGTTTTCATTGGTAAGACCATCTTCAGGACTATTCAATTAAAAAGTTGACCCCTGAATCTTTTTCTTTAGTGGTATCCAAACTGGTTTAGAAGAAAATTGCCGTCTTTATTTAGCATTTATGTCTGTGCTCCTAAGTGGTTAATCTTGTCTTTCAGACAAATCGACAAATTTGGGTTTGTTCAGTGGACGCTGTTTGGTTGTGGAGAAGTCCAGGCTATATAATGTCACAATTTGAAGTTAGAAAAACGTGTAGACACTCACTTCATAATCTGAGGTCTTTATCAGTATTTTGCAATACTATACGGTCGAATGAGTCTTCATACTTATCGGTGAGTAGCGCACCAAGCGGCTCCATGTAAAGGTTGAAGATGACAGGAGGGAGCCTACTGGGGGTGAAAGGATACACACAACCCGCCAAAAAAATGATGGGGAGTCTAGAATAGTTCTATGGGCTGATCAAAAATGTGATTGGCAGTGTCTTAGGCCATTAGCTGAAAGGGCCTGAAGACACCAAGAAAATGGTTTTAAGTATGCTGACCCAAATCTCATTATTTTGTTTATTGAACAGGTCGATGCCTGTCAATTCCTTTGCCAGACCTAAAACAGTGTAGACGTTTTGCTGTTAAAAAATCACATCATAGAAGGAAAACCAACATGGAGCAACATTACAGCATGAATTCAAATGTGAAATAAGACCAAATAAAGAAAAGCACTTCAGAACTGTAAATTTTTCTGTAGTAGCATGTCATGGTAAAAAATTACGATTTACCTAGAAACACTCTTGAGTATAGGTCCTTTCTCAGTTATTCAGATTACGTTAACAAGTTAACACTTGTACTAGGTTTCGTAAACTGAGTCCTCTAAAAATCTTGCTTTAGCCACAAACATATAAACTGCCTCGTCTACAGTCCTCCTAAACTGCCACACATGTTGTATGTTTTTAATCCTACCGACATTACCAAAAACTCTGCAGTTCAGATTAAAACTTTGATTGCATCTCTAGATTGCTCAACGTTTTCAAAGATATAATGTTTATCCCTAAAGTACCTTTCCAGCCTGCTCTTGGTCAGCAAGAGAGCCTTCTTCATGAGCAAAGTTGTACTTTCCATGCTCTGCATTGAATGTTCATGCTTGTTCATCACATCTCTGCTCTAGCAGTTTTGGAGCTGCAGAAATCTGAAACAGATGGTTCCTTGAGACTTTATGTAGATTCCTTTCCATATGTATACCTTGGAGTGTTCCTTACTGTGTCTGGCTGACTACAGACAGCCCTAGGGCCTGATATAGAGTTTGGCGGAAGGGTTACGCTATCGCAAACGTGGTAGATATCCCGTCCGCCATATTACAAGTGAATTATATCCAATGGCACTTGTAATATTGCAGACGAGATATAACCCATCCGCCGAAGTCTGAATCAGGCCATTAGTGTCTTGTTTACCTTATGTCATCAAGTTCTTAACTGCTTCCATGCTGATGACGAGCCCAGCTCGTCATGAGGCACAGTAGAGCTGTGCTCATGACGAGCTGGGCTCGTCATAACGGTCGCGGCACTCCCACGCGCAATTGATTCCTCGCCTGTGCGGGAGAATCAATCAGTGGGCGGAGTCGTGACGAGCCCAGCTCGTCATGAGCACAGCTCCACTGTGCCTCATGACGAGCTGGGCTCGTCACGAGTACCGCGGCGAGTCCCACCCTCCCCAAACCGCCTTGCGCCGTGGGGGAATTACCCCCGCGGCAAAGGGGATAAAGTACAAGAAGAAGATAGTACATTTGGAGGAGAGAGAGAGAGAGAACACGATAGAGAACACAATAGAGAGAGAGAGAGGGAGAACGATAGATAGATAGATAGATAGATATGTCTGTTGGGGTATCCGTACCGCTGCTTTTTCTGTCAGCTCCAGGACATACTTCCAAGTAGCCGTGCATTCATTCATATATACACACCCTAAACATGAAAGTTCACTGTCTCTCAGGTACTTGATGAAATGCGCTCTCCGGTGTGAGGTCCTGGATATCTCAAAGACAACATCAAAGCTTTCAAGTATACGAAAGCAGCAGTCCGTGGACTTTAATGCAAAAGAGCATTTGTATTCAATTCAAGCAGCGGTACAAAGCCCCAATGTGTTTCGGCAAAAAAATAGTCTTGATCCTGGGTCAGTTGGTGGAAGGCAACCAATCATTTTTATGTGGCTAAGTGCAAAAACAGTGATAACAAATCAAAATAAGGATATCCGTAGACACCAAATTAGAATGCGTTTTTAAATTTAAAAAAAAACGGTCTTATTTTCATACAGAATAAAAAGGATTTGTAAACCAATGTAAAACAGTTCTTGAAAAACATAATTATATTCCCCAAGTGGGTAAGTTATTTATACATTACACAGAAGAAAAATTGTTACATTATGTATGTCAATGGATTTTGTGTTCTAATGCTGATAGCAATGTTTGTAATCTATGAAATAATCACAAATCTGTTAAAAATTGATAAGGCGTGTTTCTAATGCTGATAACATTGATTGTGATGTATGAAATCACACATCTTTGACAAATTAATGAGTTTTTTTTGATTTGCAAATGCTTTAAGCTCATGTTAAACATAAATTATAAAAGGGCTACCTCCTTATTCAAGCAAAATGTGTGTGCAAAAATGAATAAACAGACTGTTCCTGTAGGAATTAAGTTAAACAATTAGACAGTATTGTACAGTAAGCTTATAATGTCATCATGCATGATGAAATGATTTCATTATTGCGCAGCGGGCCAAGAGCTCCCTAAAAGCTTATCCTCAATTTCTATTTTGGTTGTTTTCACTATTTTTGCACTTAGTCACATAAAAATGATAGGTTGTCGGTGCTTCATACCTCTTCAGGAATGAAATAAAAACACTCTTTCGTATTAAAGTGCACAGTCTGGCGCTTCTGAATATTTGGAAGCGTTGATGTTGTCTTTGATGTAAAAAAAAATATATATATTTATTTGCACATGCCAGCCAGCTAATCCAGATTGCAAAGAAATGAAATAACCAAGAAAGAAGTTACTCAAACAGGTTGACTCACCAAAGAACATAAGTATATTTCCACTGCAAGGTTTCGGTTTCCGCCTTACTCAGGTAGCACAGAATTGTTTGCTCTGTGACTGCAGAGCATATGGAATCAATGCAGTCCTGAGATCTCTTGATCAATGCAGTAATCAGGTGATTTTGTCAATGATGTTTACTCCCATCGGGATGCAATGATTTTAAAACAGTATATGCAGAAGTTTTCTCTGGAGTCGGTAGTTCTTCCTTTAAGACATGTTCCTTAGCGGAAATCTTCAAATCTGATAGCAAATGGTTCACAAAATTAAAATAAATGGGTACAGGCTAGTCCAGTTTCTTATTAAATGCTGATTTGTGGTTCCTGAATCATGTAAGGAGGTGATTCACTGTTTGGCCTACATATTGTTTTTTTACAGTTTTGGTGTTGGCACTGAATCACAAAATGAATGCATGGCTTATTCTATAGGTCATTCTTGTAACAGAACTAGTAACCGATGTTTGCAAAATGTGTTCACATGTGATGCACCTTTTAGAATTACAGCAGTGAACCTCTGCATTTCTAACAGATTGCTTGAGTTTAGCTCTCACAATAAGAGATCGTAAATTGGGAGCTCTAGGGTAAGCAATGACTGGCGGTTTCGGAAAAACCTTTTGCTATTTTTCACACATGAATAATAAGGGAAATGTTTTTTTGAATTATGTTGATGTAGTTGGGAGCTTATGGGTGATAGTCAACCACAAATGGGATTCTGTCACTTTTTTTTTCTGCGGTTGGTGTTATCAAAGGAAGCACTTTTTTAGAATACCCAGATTCATTATTGCACCTGGGGGATATTCTATAGGCACGGAATATGCAGTGAAAGTATCCACCAGAGGCAACAGGACTTGTGCTACAGATAACTGCCTTGTTGTTTTGACTGCTTTGCTGGATAATACCTTTATTGTCTCTCTATTTCTACAGCTTTATTTTAGTGTTGAATTTGACTCTTCAATCGAGCTTGAGTTCAAAATGTTTATCCTTTTGTTATGCAGTGGCAGTGATGCATATTTCTTTGACCCTGCAGTAAAGACAATATCTCATGTTCCTTGAAAAAGGAAAATATTCAACAACACTTTCCTTCAACTTTCCTGCAAAGTGCACATTAATTCAAATCTCCAGTTACCACAGTATAAACTTAACATATTAACTATTCATTACTTGATTATAAGGTAAACATATATCTATCACACATCACTTCCAATATACTGACTTAATCGCAATAAGTGATTTTAATAGTTTCAATTGATTATGCCCAGAGTAATAATTCTCATCACAATGTCCCCTAATTAGTGCAATGCACTGTAATATTGGGGGCACCTTATAGTTTTCCCAAGACAACAATGCCCTACAGTCAGCACCATGTTTTGGGATTGGGTGGACTAACCATAAAGCTTCTGGCTCTTTGTTTCCAATTTGTGTCCGCATTGGATTTTGAAAGCAGGCCATGAAGTAGTCCTTTATTTAGACTGCAGATGTGACATGACATATAGTTTGCAATTGAGAGCCAGAACATACTTTCTGAAGTATTTAATTTGTTGACACACTGACTTGTACGTTGCTGAATGTTTTTTTTTGTTTAGGAAGACTTTGCTTTTTGATGCTTTATCCCGTTATGTCATAGGTTTTTTAAGTATTTGCCTTTGCATGTTCATTTGTTTTAAGTCTTGATTTATTTACAAACCAATGGCGTTGAGGCTTTCTCTAAGATGCAATACCAATACTGGCCTGTGCTATGCATTATTGTGCTCTGTACGCCATTTTAGTTTACCATTTACAACACAAACTTCATTTTCTGTCTCCTGTGCACAATACTCCACTGAGAGTACTGCTTTTGCTGCTAATGCAGTCTGTTTTGAATGGGCCCTGCACCCAGCTTCCATATTGTAGCCTACAATTATAATTAATTGTGAGATTTCCTTTCTGGGACTTAGTCACCCAGCTATTACCAAATGCTTCTCCCAACGAAAGGTCAGCCCCATTGGCTTTTTTTGGCTAACAAACTGTCCAGGAGTCCTCAAATGGTATGCAGCCTCACCAGTGCATGTACATGGGTCATTTCCTCTGCCCTCTCATTATGCTACTTGAAAGTGCTTCATCCTGAGGCTGGCTGCTTGATATGGTAATTAAAGTTCCATTGTATTTCTGTCATCTGACCCTTACCTGTACATGGTCTTCAGTCTGTCCTGTAATGTGCAAACATGTGCCTTGTGCCATAGGCATTTCAAACAATTTAAAACATGCATTGTCAGTTTATTATTCTACTGCATGTTTAGTGGGACTTGTGAAACACTGGCTTGGCACACGTCCTGTTTTGGGTACGACTGTTTTAATCCTTCTTTTCCTATGTTTTTGTGTCAACGTCTCAACTAGGTGTTTGGACTGGTCAGCAGTATTTTTTTCTCCCTTTTGAACCATGTTCTCTTCTGTGTTGACAGTTTCTGACCCTGCCCTTATTCCCACAGAGAGGATTTAAACTTCTTTGTTGCACTTTATAAGCGTTGGAATTCGTGCTGGTTTGCAAACTTTTAAAGTGGTGGGCCAAATTCCTACACTGTGCTTCCCAACCCCAGTGCCCAACACCTACCACCTTACAGGCTCTCAAACGGAACACAAACACACTCACGCATATGAAGACCGTCACAGACACACATGCACACCCTGGAACCCAAACACAATTTCATACACAGATGAAAATGACCTGCTTCTCTTCGACATGAGCGTGCATGTTCTTTGATTCCTGACTTCTCTGTCTTCTTACTCCAGCTAGGCTAGCAGAGCACCAGTACCAGCTGTACGAGCTTCTACCCAATCAGAAGCCATAATAGAGTTGAAGGTACCGAGGTAGACGTTTTCTTTCTATATTCCAACATCTTATTGGATAAGTATTGACAAGTACTGAAGCTCTATTATCTGCCCTGCAATACCTGGCACTAGTGCAGCATGTCAGATATGTATTGTGTCTGTGAGGCCAGGCTGTAACAACCTCCTCCTAACACATGTGCATTAAAGTCAATGAAGCCCTCTTGCCGCTAAAGCTATTTTACAGCTTTTTCATGCAAACAAATGATCCATGAGATCATTTATTTTCATGTAAAATCTGTAACATGCCAAGCAGTTAGTGGAACAGCGAGGCAGTGATTCGACGCCCCGGTGCCCCCTGTGGGTAAGCCGCCCGAATGAAATATTTCATGAGTGCTTCATCAGAACTTCCTGTAAACACAATGGCTTTTAGCCATTTTCTTTGAAAATTGTACTTTTACATGCAAAATTTGGCTCCATTTAACGAATTGTTCTTGGAGAGCCCCCGCCCCCCCTAAACACCTAGAGAGGGACCCCCTCAACAGTCAGAACTTGGTTTGTTTGGATTGTTCCCCCTCCCTGAACTGTCCTAAGAAGGACTGTGCTTGCTAGGTGCCTTAAACAGAGTTCACATTTTTAGCTACTTTCTTCCATATTTTTATTCCATTTCATATTCCATTGTTCAGTGAAGCAGGCTCCCATAAGTTGTATAAATGTTGTAGTTCTTTGTCAGAATCAGCATTTATCTGCTGCTATGACGTTAGCAATGTCGTACTAGGAAGGAAGGGCCGATAGATCCATCTTAAGACTTTCCAAGCATGGACATGAATTTGGGGTTCAGACTGATCCCATACCATTTTCAGCTGCTGAAAAACAGCTAGGATACTGCTCAATTGGCTCTGTAGAGCAGAAAAGAAAAAATATAATAAAGTGATATAGCCATATCGACATTAAGCTGCTCGCCAAATCAGCAGGGACAAACATTACTTCTTCCAGATAAGATGTCTTAATGGTCATAAGTTCAGTAAATTTAAATAGTCAGACAGGTGACCGCTAAAGAATTAAACACAGCCTGTAGAGCCAATTGATGTGTATGCCGGATAGGCACCATTGCCGATCATTACTGGATGGTGAAGCTGTTCCTTTTGATATTTTCCCATAATGTCTTCCACTTCACTTTTTGTATTTCTCTTCCCAAGACTTCTTTCCCACCGTGTCATGTATCTTGATTTTGTTTCCATCCCCTGGTTTGTGAGTAAGTTACAAAGGGCCATCAAGAAGCTACTTATAACGTTCTCAAATGTCAAGTATCTTTTTGATGTCTGTATTAGTATGCATTGACCTAGCCAGTGTCACATCTAGCAGTACCTTAAATGTTCTCACAGGGCCAGTCCAAATCCTTTTCTACGGTCCTTAGATCTTTTAAATTTAGGAGACTCAAACATATTGGATGTTATCCTACAATTTTCTGACCTTGGTTTCTCAGATGTGTGTCTATTATAGGTCATTGGAAATACTGGGTTATAATGCACCAGAGTTAGTGGAGCCAGAAACCTCTTGAGGCACAAACAAAAAATCTACATAATTACAATGTGAGATGCTTGAGTTGACTTTTGTCATCCGTACCAGGGAATGTGTTTAGGGCCATCATAAATTCCTAGCCCTTATGGTTGGGGAAAGCAAGGTGCCTGGAAAGGGGCCTAGTAGGTAGAATAATCATAGGGACAGTTGTTTTGGATCATAATAATCTAGTTGTCAGATCGGTGGTTGCCACTACATTTAGAAGAAATGTGGGTGCTTAGTCATGAGTAGTTTTAAATACAATTGTTAATAACTTAAAAAGAGGTCTTTTTTTTGGGGGGGGGAGGGCAGACAGCCACACATTCCAGTAGCGAGGGGAAGAGGTGGGAGTGTGCTTGGAGATGGGAAGAGGTGGGAGTGTTCTTGGAGATGGGAAGAGGTGGGAGTGTGCTTGGAGAGATAGCAGTGTTTTAGCAGCAAAGTTTAAGATATTGTCTAGGAGATTAAAGTAATAAGGAGGCATACAAGGAAAGTGTTATAATAATCTGGTTTATTTAAAACAGGGACATTTATCAATGCTTTGTATCTATGGCATGTGTTGAATGAGTGAACCATATAATACTCAATACCGTGCAGTATTAGAGGTGTTGCCATATAGAGAGAACAAAAGTGGGACCAGGGTAGAGCCATGATGGACTCAAATGGTAGTGCTTTTGCTGTGGATGAATAGGTGTTACGTGTTACTGAAAAAGATTGATCTGGGAGGATCGACTGGCCAGTGACAGTGTTTTATGACAAGCAAGTTTATTGATGTTGCCAGAGATTTAACCCCCCTTCATGGCGTATCCCCTGTGCATGAGATATTTCCTCACACTGTTAATTTTCACAGTCGGGGTGGTCACTGTAGTCTTGCTTATGAATCCCAGTTCATAACTCTTAATAATCTTAGCATGGGCAACCTTAGGGTTAACTTTGACCCTGTGCTTGAATGGCATCCCACTTCCCTTCACCCACAGGAATTGGGCTCCTCCTCCTGCCGTCTCTCTCCTACTCCTTGCATTTCTGGGGCCTGTGGTAAGGAAAGCTGTTGCCATGTAGCCAGTCTCACTCCCACTTCTCCACCTGTACTTGCCTGGAAAGAAGGGGACCTATTGTAAGGAAGACTTTTGATTCATAGCCGGTCTCCTTCCATATGGAACGAGAGCTGGCTTTTATAGCTCCAGGCTCTGCTCCCTGCCTTTTATGAACCCCCTGCCATTCTCATGGGTGTAGGAACCTTCTGGCAAATTCTAGTCCCTTCTTTCCCCTCCACTATTGGTTCTCAGATTACATGGCCACAAAACTCAAGGTGCTGCTCCTTTCTCCTCCCCAGCAGTCCATCACTTTCTCTGTGTTCTGATGTTTTTCCGTTGTGGGAATGACTCCCACACACTGAAATCTTCCCATTTTCCCTTCACAGGTAAGCGAGTTTGCTCCCCCCATTCCATAGCTGGTTTTCTGGTTTAAAAAATAAATAAAGATAGCTATATTATTTTGGCATGCTGCAACTTGTTCTCTCTGGTTGTTGTACCTCCTATACTCCCAATCACAAATTTCCCTGTCTCAGACACTTCTCCCTCTGGAGCTGGTCAGGAGGTGTCTACATTCACCTCCTCTCAACCAGCTCTGGAGATAAGAGGAGGACCAGTTAATGGCATAGCTGGTGATGGTTAGAGAGTTGAGGGAAACATTGAATCTTAATAGCCATGGAGATGATGCTTACAACCCTCCTGTTGCAGATACATTGGTATTAGTTACGCAGTGATGCACTGTTCTAAAATATGCTGCAGCTGGTGTGTACAAATGAACTTTTGTGAATTATATTTTACAGTTTAACACCTTTTTTTTTATATACAGGAGCTCAATGAACTTGTATTAAAATACCGGGAGGATATCATTGGTGTTCGGACTGCAGCAGACCACCTTGAAGAAAAACTGAAAGCTGAAATTCTATTTTTGAAAGAACAGATTCAAGCAGAACAGTGTTTAAAAGAAAATATTGAAGAAACGCTGCAATTAGAAATAGAAAATTGCAAAGAGGAGATTGGTAAGGACCCTCCACATAGGGAGAATGTATAGGACTCAATTTACTGATGGTATGACATTCTTAAATGTCCACTGTTTAGGAGGGGAGAGGAAGTACATTCAGGGTGGGGGTGGAGGACAGCAGGGCAGACAAGGACTACTGGGCCCAGACCTGAGTGAGGTGTTTCAGTTTGTTTGCCACTGATGTCTTGGTACCTGTCCTCCTATTGCTCTGCAAACTGGGCTAAGTACAACCCTTTCTGTACTTGACTCTAAGAGTAGTTAGGGCGAGGTGTCCAAAGCTTCTCAAGGAGGTAGTGTGGGGGACCAGATTTCTGACCTCCTCCATTAACACAGGCGTGACAATGTATTGCCCAGTCCAGTGCTTGTCCTTTTACTTTTTATATTAGAAAGTACTGAAATATGACCGTAAAATTAAATACTGCAATATTCAATGTTCATTAGGGCACTACATCCCCTCACTGTACCTCTCACAGTTCTAGGGCATCTCTAATATCTAGTGTTCCCCAGGATGATGAAGTATTAGGTATTAATTAGACACAGGTGCAGATATGCTTACCTCACTGATAAGCTGTGAAACTTAGTTCCACAGTTCTCACATGAGACATTCACTTCGAGGCAGAAAGTCTTAAATATTCACACCAGGTTCCTCTGCATGCTTTTAGTCCTTCTTCCGTTCTATGGCTAAGCCATTCTGTACCTGCTTGATGATTGTTGCATATCAAGTAGTGCATTAAGCGGAGCTTGCATTCCACTACTTCGTTGAAACAGCATCTTACTCTGGGGACTCCGTGGTGACAGTCGGGCAGGAATTGCTGGACAGTGTCTGCTCGGCAGATCCTTTACATGAGAGTTTCGTATTGGGCAGTTGTGCCCCTCACAGAAGGTAGCAGTGGGGCTGGCTCCAAGCAGGAGCATCCAGAGGAAGGGCACAAAGGAGTGTGTAATCTCGACTATTCCAGGAAGGCTGATGACAACCTGGTGCAATCAGGTACAGACAAAATGGCAGGCTGTGCCTTCTAACTTCTCCACTTTGAACAACAGAAGCTGCAGTACTGTTTACCATCCAGGTGATATTACTGTCCTAACAGGAAACAATTGTGATCAAATTGAAAATTAGTTTAAATAGAAGTGTTCCTTGAGCTGAATGGTTGGTAATGTGGAAGCATGGTCAACTTCAGTGAGGTAAAGCGGAACTCGGTGTATACAATTTCAAAATTTGAGTAGTGTTTGCCACGCAGCATAGTAAACTCTCATTTGTTAAATAGGGTATGAGGAAGAGCAGTCCCTTATGCATAAGACTCAAGTGAAACTACATATTAATACGCTTACCATGATATTGGGATGCAAATCAGATCAAAAGAATTAGATGACGTTGTTTACTTATTAATGGTTCCAGTTATCCCTGCTGCTTATGATGTCATCAAATAGAAAAAGTGTTGTATTGAGCTATATAGCCATTTTCTTGTCAGAGGTGTGCTGGTTTCATTTACAACACAGTGTTTTCCCCAACAGAGGCATATTTATCCCAGAACCCGAGTCAAATGTTTACTTTGCAAACTCTGCCCATCCACAAATCAAGACCATTTGAGACCTTCTTGTTTAGATACTTATTTAGAGGGCTAATCTTTACCAAGTCCATGCATGAACAGTCCATCCAGTTAAGGATTGTATGATGGGATAAACTGTACTGCGAATCACATAACACAAATCAAACCCAGAACTGGATGAGGTACCAACACATAGGCAATACTCACACATGAACCTGAAAACTTGAGAGCTTGGTTCCACGTGATTGAAAGCTTTAGGGAAAAGAGAAGTGTTTTAAGACTGTTTTACCTTTCTAGGGATATGTTGTACTTTTTGAAAGACTGGCATGATTTGTATTTAAAAGTGGTTCCTATTACACGAAAAGGCAAGAAGCTGTCCATAAACTTAACGCTGAAATTGTTGGCTATAACAGTTGCTTAATACCCTGCAAATACATATTGTTCAAGACCACTCTTTGTCCAAAGATCTCTGCAAAGGAGGTTATAAATTGTAATAGCAAAACAATGTTCTAAAAAATATTTATTTTATATCACATTTACTTTACATGTTTTATTGCAGACTGGGCAGTGATTTGACTTGTGTTGAGCCCAATGCAATAAGCTGTTTAACGATGCCTTCCTGTTTGGTAAATCAAAATATTGGACAGTGTGTCAAGAATAACCTGATAGTGATTTGAGTTCCATATTTTTTTCACATGAAAAATTGCAACACAGCGCCAAACTCATAGGTTTCTCGAGCTACAGCTACTGACCATTTTATTAACAGATATCTGTGGTAGGTAAAAGTGTGTTGTAGGCCGATTTCAGAAAGTGTTGCACAGCGCCGTAAGGTTTGCGGTAAACCTAGCACGAGAACAGGGCTACTTCATTTTTGTTGATTATTAGTTTGAGGTTTTATGAGCACTAACAACCTCCCTGTACCTAAAACAATCATCCAAACATGGATTTCTAGCGATCTATAAAGCTTACAAAGCCCTTCCGGTTTACTGATTTTACCCAGTCCGACCTATTGTTGGCAGTTTTTGTCTGAAATATGAGCAAAGCTGTAAAAATGTATTATGGTGAAGGGATAAATATAAATCTTATTCTAAAAACAGTATTGTGCCAACATTTTTTATTTAACAAATAAAATATGCTGTACAGAGTGTACACTATTGTAGAAGAATACTTTTGTTTGTGTTCATTTCTTTCTTGTCCTGTGTTTGATATTTATTTTTTCTAATTTTGCTTTCATCTGACTGATGTACAGACATCTTTGAAGGTAGGAAGATTAAACATAAAGTGATCCTTTATTATGTTAAGTGTATGAGATTTCTCATTAAGAAAATAAAACGATCCGCATATTATAGATTGTGAATTTTTGCTTGACGTAAAGGTGAGATGTCTTTCCAGCTTTTAAATTGCTTTTGCTTTGGTCAGATGTGGTCATCAGAAAATTGTTACTGTAGCTTTTATATAAAGGTCTGGTGTTAATGAGTGAGTTTCATTGCGGAGCGAAGTACACCAATCTAACATCACACTTGTACATTTTGTTGTCCCGTCCCAGTTAACAAAAGAAAAAGCTTGGTAAATAAAACAGTGACCCTTTTATATTTCTACAATTAGCCAGTCCACAATGTTTGAGTCACATTTAATATTCAGTGAGAAAGTGATTAAAGGATGACTTTAAGAAACCATAACTTAGCTGTCTGTTACGTTTCTTCTTGTATCTTACATTGTGTAAGCGCCACCTGTGACTATATCAACAAACCGCAATCTTCACTAGTCCCATAGCAGTTGTTCTGTATATTCCTTCTTTTTTTTTTACTCCATCTACTGTCCTGCTGTTGAAAACTATTAGGAATTCTACTACCATGTAGCAGGTTCTAGCAATCTCTGGTCTATTAGACCATGCGCATTCAGCCCTTCTGGTTGATCCTGGCTTTGCTTCCATGACAACATGCTAGTTTCCCAACGCCTATCTGTTCTCTGGTTCCACTGATTGGCTAGGACTGACTGTATCTTAGTCATTAATGCTGTAACTGCATCCACAACCAAGGCATATTTCTTAGTTGTTTCTTTTTTATTATTAACTGGGTACTGCAAAAAGGGAAGTGTAAATAGATATGAGGTTTATGGACTACCACTATTAATGGATCGTAATCCTACATCTTAGGTTTATATGTGGTCTACATCTAGTGTTTTAAGGATCTGCACAGAGTCCTATCAGCCTCCTCTAGATAAGTTTGGTAAGTGACTTCATGCCATATGTGCAAACATGCATGCACTTTGGATACTGAGGAGACTTTAGTCTTTAACTTCAGTTTGGGCAGACCAGCTTTAAGTAGAGACTGCTCAATGTGGATATTTGCAAAGGCAAGCAATACCTGCTAGAATAATGAAAATGTTATTTCAGTCTTTTTATTGTAGACCTTTCGCGAAACATTTGCCATCCTGTATCGGCAAGAATAGTTGCTACAGTTACAAACATGCATCGTTGTATGCCCAGTTGTTAGTCACTGGCTGTTTTCTTTAATTTGGAGATCTTAGTCTAAACTTTTCAGTAGAGGGTGCCTGTAATCTGCACTTGTGTTAACAAGATGATTCTGGAGGCATTAAGTCTATATATAGACCTCCCTTGCTATTGATCGGGAATTTGTTAAATCCCTCCCCAAATCAAATGTTGTAAAAATCTGTAGTCTGGTCAATTTCGGTTATATCATTAGTTTGAAATGTTCAGTGACCAATCAATTTTTAAGTGTCCTGGAGCATCCTTATTGCTGCATTCTCCAATACTGAATGCTTTGGGTACTGATCTTTGCCTGATCCAGAAGTAATTCTTGGACCCAACTATTCTTGACTAACAGTAAACCCACCAACTGATAGTGCCCCTCCGACTGTACAGTTGGAAAAAAAGTTTGGTGAAGAAATGTGACAGTTACCATTAACAAGCTAATGTTCTTTCTAAAAATTAATTCGACAAATGCTGTCAAACAATAGTCCTTGGACTGAAGTGTGACTTTGCCTCCTGATATTTCAGAGGGCATGTAGCCTTATGTTCCCCGGATGCTCTGCAATAACGTAAGTACATCCGTTCTCTCACTATGAATCAGTTTATTCTTTCTCTGTCACATCAGGATCTCCAAATGCTAGCTCGTGTTTTCACACAGTTAATCTAGTTTAGAGCAGTCCCATTTTGTTTTTAGGTTTTTCCTCAACATCTGCTGCTCGTTTCCTACCTTTTAAGGTAGAGAACCTCTGGGAAAAGCTGTAGTGTCTGACGTGATATTTTGTGAGGTAGGCAGTTCTTTAACATTGTATGTGTTATGTTATGGAAAGATTCCTCATGAAACTGGACATTATTGAGATTTGTGCTACCTACCATTGAACTATGCCTCTGTTGCTAGCAGGGACGAAAGTGAAGCTCTTCATCTCGGAACATGTGATATCGGTCAGGTTGCCTGTGAACTGTAGTCCTAACACTTCTGCTGAATTGAGACTGCCTGCAACTATTGGTGGGTTTCCAGCTTTAATATACCGAGGTGAGAGGTTTTCTGGTCCCTTGCCAGCCAGGATGCAAATTCATGTCTTCTAGATATGTCCCAGATTATACATGCCAATTTGTGGTTGGAAACGTAGCAAAATACTGCCGGATGGGGCAGCTCTTCTAAAAGAAATTCCCTTACATTTGGAAGCATATTTAGCTTTCTGGACACGTGACTAATTAGTCTATCTCTCCAGGAGCAGAACTTATAGGAACCCCTTCTGGGTTGGAATTATCACCGGAACTAAGACTACTTGAAACTGACCTCTGCTCTGAAGAAGTCGCGGGGTAATCCCCCTGTAACAGCGACGAAACACGTGTTGGCTAAGAAGGCATAAAGTTCTTGAATTAAAGACATCTGAAAATATAAAGACAAGCATCATTGTGATATTTTATGTAACTTTATGTATTTACTTTTGAATATGTGCAGAGGATTTGTATATGTAGCATAAGTGGTCTGCTGGCCACACACGTGGGGATCTGGTGGTTTTTCCCTACCTTACGCACCGTACCAGATTACTTGCCATAACAGATTTGTACTTGTGATAGACCTTAGAGCGCCATTTTGCCTATTGCTGACCACCGACTGTATAACTACGGTTTTGGGGAGGGCTTTGTAGGTGTGAGTGAGGAGCTTGAAAGAGGCATCTCTTCTGAACAGGGAGCCATTAGAGGGCTCTGAGGTGAGGGGTGATGCTGGCTCTTTTGAGAAAATTAAGGATGAGTCCTGCTGGATGGTTTGAAGGCTGTTGAGCTATAACCAATAAGGTGACAGCACCCTCTAGAACCTTCCTAACAGAGGCTGATTCCCTCAGATTTTCTACTGCACGTCGTGTAAAGGGAGTCTCCCTGAGCTCTGCTTAGTTTTTTCTTCATTTCAACTTCTGAAAAGCATCAAGATGTCTGATACTTCAAAGAAAGGTCTATTTAGATCCTGCAGATCTTTTGGGAAAAAGAGATCACATGTGGATGACCCACATAAGAACTGTCTTTTATTGCCTTCATCCTCAGCATAAAGTTAAGGATTGCAAGGTATGTCACAATCAATTTTTTCTCATTTAATACACTGAAAGACAGAGAGGCAAGACTTCTGTTATGGCTCATGAAGCTAAAAAAATACCTCTTCAGGTGAGGAGAGTGATGCTTCTGATAAATCTCGCAAGAGGAAAAGGTCCCCTGATCAGGGGACCTCTGAGGAAGGCAGAAAGACCCAAAAGTCTCCCCAACAGGGGTCGCTAAAAGATATTAATTAACAGAAGAAACCACCAAAATTCTCCTCAAAATTGGCTTCCTCTGGGCCTTCTACACCAACTGCTAAGTCTTCTGACCGTCTGCATACCTCTTGAACTGTCAACGACTAGACCAACAATCAAGGTTACGGTATCACTGTTGGAATCTCCCCCCGTTGGCGACCACTACAGCGACGGTTACCAGTCTCATCGTCGACAACCACTGCAGCGATGGTTACCACGGTCTCATCGTCTATGACCACTACAGCGACGGTTACCACTGTCTCGTCGACTCAAACGACGACCATTTCCATCGTCAGTGCTCCCGTCCCGTTCACAAAGATTTTCACGCCAGCTCCACCGTAGACGAGTATACTGTTGACAGAGCAATTGTTGGTGCCACAGTCTCCGGCACTGTTGGCAGAGTCCCCACTGTCAACTAGACTATTCTTGTTGGACACACCACCATCAAAAGCAAATCTGTAGTCAACAGGTCCCTAAATTTCTTCGTCGACAACACTGTCACGAAAACATTTTAAGCCCTCAAGACACTTCCTCCAGCAAAGTTTCACCACATCCTCCTAGTAACTTGCTGGATCTAGACAATTCAGATGATACACTGTTTGGCAACGCAAACAGTCCTTTTGAATTACGAGTAAAATATCAGTATGATAAAGAGGAAGGAGAACAGTGTTATTATGGACATTACTACAATCCACAAGCAAAGCACAGGTACCCTTACTACCATGATTATCCACCTGCGCCAAGTAAAGTTTTAAGTACCTCTTTCATTGGTACAAGATCTACAAGCTATTCTCTGAAATTACAGTAGAGGCTTCCCGGAACCTTCTCACAATCAACCACCCAACCTACACCTGTCCCAGCAACCCCAGGGTCTCCTACTCTACCAGCGATGCCGAGAATGACACCGGCCTCTAATATTGCCACACCACCAGTGGATGATCCATCGTCGTCTGACGATGACGGGGGAGAGGGGGAGATTTACGACATCCATCCACCTCATGAGGAGTAGGATGATTCCGTGGTACCCACCCTATCGCCACCAGCACAGCATCCCTCAAATCCCCCTCCTGAGGACATCGGGGGTTTCCATAACTTAATGCAAAGAGCTGCAGCACAGTTCGACTTGCCTGTTTCCGTGACGCAATCAGATTGCTTACTTTATGACTTTAAAGAACAAGTACGCAAGCCTGTTCGAGCTATCCCAATAGTTGACCACATTTGGGAAGAAGGCATCAAACTAATGAAGACCCTGGCATCGGTAGCAGCTGTAGTGCCGTGCAGCAACAAAAAATACAAAGCGCCTGAATTCTCCAACTTGCCTCATTGGACATCCCAAAGCAGATTCGGTGGTTTCACAAGCAGCGCAACAATGCGCCAAAAATACTACTTATGTGATTTCTGCTCCACCTGACAGAGGGCAGATGCCTAGATAACATCGGGAAATGCTTCTACGTCTGCCTTTACAATTTGTGCGGCCAACTCTTTAGCCTCTGAGGCCATTGCGATAGACAAATGTGGTCTGACATCCGCGCCTTGATGGATCTAGTGCCTGAAGACAGGAAGTCGGAGGCAATGAAAATAGTGCAAGAAGGGGAAGGCACGTTTTCTGAAATGATGGATTGTGCAAAGGATATTGCTTCCACTGGATTTCGACAATTAGCTTGAGCAGATGCTTTACGGAGGCAAGACTGGCCTACACTGTTTAAATCAGAAGTCCAATCTAAAATACTTGACATGGCATTTGATGGAGACTCATTATTCAGAAAACACATCAATGATGCCCTGCTCGCCATCAAAACTGACACGGCAAAAGCGATGGGCACATTGCAGTTCTGTAAGTTTTCCTTTCAAGAAGCACGCAGCAGAGGTTTCTCTTCCTACAGAGGAGGTTACCAATGATCTCATCAATACCAACCCTATCAATCTCAGTTTAGACCTAATCAACAACAGAAATACCATCTTCCACCTTCAGTGGCCTACACATGGCAGGCAATGCAGCATAAGCAGCCCACCCAGTCCAGAGACGGCACCCGTAAACAGTGACCTCAATCAGATGCCAACTACCTTCGCCTTAATTCATCCTGTGGGTGCAAGTATTTCGAACCATCTTCATCAATGGAGGGAAATTTCTATGGACAAATGGGTACTGGATCTGGTTACCTATGGTCATACCCTCGAGTTTAAACAAACGCCTCCAAACAGGACATCAAAAGGTGAGCTTCTGATGGATACATCTGCCAGTGGATTCCTCACCTTGTGAATATCCCCTGCGCCAGTAACATTCGGAAACTTTTGTAGCAGTCCACGCCGATGAAGTCGAAGACGACGTCACAGAGACACGGCTCTGCTCGCGACACCGCTGACGTCACCGGCTCCATAAGAAGACCTCGTCGGCGTGTTGACGTCAGTTCCCTTTTTTCCACGCCGTCGACGCCAACGGATTTTGGGAATTGCTGTTGGTAGCTTCACTGTTACTTTGTGTTTTTTCTGGTTTTCTCGGTTTCTCTTTCGAGAAATATGTCGACAAGGAAGTCGGGCTTCTAGCCCTGTCGGGAATGTGACATGCACATGTCAATTACAGACCCACATGAAGACTGTGTTTGGTGTCTCTCGTCCGACCATGATGTGGATGGTTGTTCTTGTTGCCGGAAGATGAGTTCTAAGGCTCTTAAAGAAAGGGAGGCGAAGCTTTTCATCGCCAGGATGAAGAAAGAAAAGAGAGGAAGGAGAAGGTCCAGGTCCAGGTCGGCGTCCAAATCGACTTCGGGACATGCTTCGAGAGGCAAGAAGCATAAGAAGAAGAGGAGGCATTCTTCACGGCATCACTCCGATAAGAGTTCGGCTCCGAAGTCGAAGTCGCCGGCTCGGCGTCGGAGGGAATCCGTGTCTCCTTCTCCTGTCCCGGCCTCACCTCTTGTTCCTTCTTCTCCGGTGGCTTCGCTGGCTCCGGCTTCATCTCCGGTTCCGGTGATATCCCAGACGCCGGCTTCATATCCGGCTGCGGATTCATCTCCGGCTCCGTCTCAGGCCCCGGTTGAGGATCTTCCAGTCCCGGGTGAGCCTGCAACGCCACTTATTCCACCGTCGGCACCGGTAGGCCCGAGTCCGGTGATGCCTGACCAGTACCCTGCTTTCCCTGGACCAGGTCAGGACCCCTCCCATTAGCTGAATGCGATGTATGGGGTATTTTCGAGGGCCATGTATACCACTGGTGCACCTGCGGGTCCGATTGGTCCAATGGCTTTTAACTTGGGAGTGCCGCAGGTCTATCCTCAAGCTCCATTCATGCCGTTCTTTCAAGCGACGCCGTCTTGGCATCTGCCGGCGCCGAGGACGTCGACTCCGCTTCCCTCTTCACCGGCGCTGGCTCGACCTCGTTCGACGCCGGCTGCACCTGTGGATCCACGTTCGACGCCGCTGCCGGCGCCGTCTGATTCGAACACGGCGCCGCCGACGCCGCTGGTGCGGATTCGATCCAGAAGAAAGGCACAGAGAGTGGTGGATGAAAGGAGGTATCTTTTGGAAGAAGCTGAACCTGAAGAGGGAGAGTTGGTTGAGTCAGATGAGGTGTATGAGGAGCTAAAGGACGCAAGTGGTTTGGATTTGTCTCCGGAGTGGGAGATCACTCCTCCATCAGATGAGCCCTCAAAGGATGCAGCGCCGTATCATGCGGTTATCAGGAAGGCTGCAGAGCTGCTTGATCTCCAGTTGCCAACTACAGAGTTTAAGTCAAATATATTAACTGAGGTATTGCATTCTCCTACGGCAGTGTCAGAGCCATTGCTTCCCTTCAATGAGGCTATTGTTGACCCTGTGTTAGAGGTCTGGCGTAAGCATTTTTCTGCTCCTGCGGTTTCCAAGACTGTTGCTAGGAGATACAGAGCAGCCCCAGGGGACCCTGAGTTTTTAACATCACACCCTTCGCCTGAGAGCCTGGTGATTCAGGCAGCTTGTTCGGGAAGTCCAGTGGTGCTTTTCCTCAGGTGCCTGGTGACAGAGAGGCTAAGAAACTAGATCAGTCGGCCAAGAAGGTCTTTTCATCGGCCAGCATGGCACTTAAATCAACAAATGCAACTTGCCTCTTGGGACGATATGCGCATGCGCTTATGGATTTGGCTAAGAAACTGGCGCCGAAACTGTCTGAGGAGGATAGGGCTGGATTCAATGAGATCTTGTCGGATGCCCAGGCAGCTGCACGCCAGGTGATCCAGAGTGGATTGGACACGGCGGATTCGGTGGCGAGAGTCATGGGATCTTCTGTCGCCACCAGAAGGAGTGCATGGTTAAGATCTTCGGAGTTTTCACAGGATGTGCAATCAACTCTTTTGGACCTGCCATTTGATGGATCTGGCCTGTTTGGCAAAAAGGCAGATGCTGCTCTGGAGCGATTCAAAGACAGCAAGGCGACAGCTAAATCTCTGGGCCTGCAGTCTCAGTCGAGGGGGTCTTTTAAAAGATATAGAGGATTCGGAAGGACATCTTTTCGAACCTATAGGCAGACCCAGCAGCAGCAGCAAGGTTCTTCGTCTAGAGGTTACAGAGGAAGAATCAGGGGTCGCTCACGTGGCCGTCAGCTCTCCTCCTCCTCAGCCCCCTCCTCATCCCCTCCCACCACCGCAAAGCAGCCCTAGATCCGCCATTCCGGATCATGCTGGTCCTGTGGGGGGCCGGCTTATCCATTTTCTGCAAGATTGGGAGTCTGTAACTACAGATCTCTGGGTTCTGGATCTTGTAGAAAATGGGTACGCCCTTCCCTTTCGGGAGTTCCCTCCGAATTACCCTCCTTGTCAAGGTGCTTGCTCGGAGGACCACCGTCTTCTCCTACAGGAGGAAGTCTTGAAGCTGTTTCAAAAAGGTGCGATAGAGGTGGTTCCAGAGCAGGAGAGGGGTCGGGGATACTACTCCCGGTATTTCCTGATTCCCAAAAAGGATGGCAAATTGCGTCCGATACTGGACCTCAGAATCTTGAACTTTTACCTGAAACAGGAGAAGTTCAAGATGCTCACCCTTGCGCAGGTTCTTCAAGCGCTGAATCAGGAGGACTGGATGGTGTCGCTCGACTTGCAGGATGCGTATTTTCACATCCCCATCCTGAAGTCGCACAGGAAGTATCTCCGGTTTACGGTAGGGTCGCAACATTATCAGTTTGCGGTCCTTCCGTTTGGTCTTACTTCGGCACCTCGAGTCTTCACGAAGGTGATGGCAGTGGTGGCAGCCCATCTCAGAAGGTCGGGGGTCTCGGTTTTCCCTTATTTGGACGACTGGCTGATCAAGGCGGAGTCGCCGGAGAAGGTGCTGCGTCATCTGCAGGATACAACTCAGCTGTTGTACAAATTGGGTTTTTCGATAAACGTGCCCAAGTCTCACCTGGTGCCCTCTCAGTGCAACCTGTTCATAGGTGCGGTACTGGACACTACTGTTTGTCGAGCATTCCCTCCTCCTCAAAGGATTCTCGACATACAGGAAATGATTCCTTTATTTTACAACGGAGCGGTCGTTCCAGTTCTGAAGGTCCTTCGCCTGCTCGGTCTGTTCGCCTCCTGCATCCTGTTGGTCAACCATGCACGCTGGCACATGAGGGCGCTCCAGTGGTGTCTCCGCAAGCAGTGGTATCAGCACAAGGGAGATCTCAGGGAGTCTGTGAGGATCTCCAGAGAAGCTGCAGCGGATCTATCTTGGTGGAGCGTGGAGGGCAATCTGTCCCAAGGAAAGCCCTCCATCTACCTCCATCGGTGACAACAGTGATAACGGATGCATCCACCTTAGGGTGGGGTGCTAATCTGGGGGATCTGGAGATCAAGGGTCTTTGGTCCCCCCAGGAAAGGTTGCTTCACATCAACCTTCTGGAATTGCGGGCGATTCGTTTGGCGCTCAAGGCCTTCCTCCCTTCCATTCGCGGTCAGTCTGTTCAAGTCCTGACGGACAACACTACCGCGATGTGGTATATAAACAAACAGGGAGGAGTGGGGTCTCTTTGTCTCTGCAGAGAGGCCCTGCGTCTATGGTCCTGGGCTCAGGACCATCAGATTTGTCTAATGGCAAATCATCTGGCCGGGGTGCTGAACGTACGTGCGCACAGTCTCAGTCGGCAGTTCTCCGCCGATCACGAGTGGAGGCCTCATCCGGAGGTAGTTCGTCACGTCTTTCGGATGTGGGGAACTCCTCGGGTGGACCTGTTTGCCACTCACGAGAATGCTCACTGCCCGTTATTCTGCAGTCTCCAGTATCCGATGCAGGGAGCGTTGGGGGGCGCGTTTCAGTTGAGTTGGAGCTCTCGACTCCTTTACGAGTTTCCTCCCATACCCTTGATTCCTCGGGTTCTGAGGAAGATTCGCCAAGACCGGGCCCAAGTCATATTGATCGCCCTGGATTGGCCAAGAAGGGTGTGGTATACAGATCTTCTCCACCTCTCCTCGTACCCTCCGCTCCGTCTCCCTCTGAGGGTAGACCTCCTCTCACAGTCGGAGGGGCAGGTTCTACACCCCTACCTCCAGAGCTTACACCTTCATGCCTGGAGATTGAATGGGGCAACCTGAATTCTTTTTCTCTCCCGCCTGATGTGGTGGATGTAATTTTGTCTGCCAGACGTCATTCCACCAAATCTATATATTCATATAGGTGGTCTAAATTTGTGCTTTGGTGCGGAGAGAAGTCCATTGATCCCTTGAAGGCTCGTCTATCTAACATTCTACAGTTTGCCCTTTCTCTTGCTCAGCAAGGCTTTGCTGTGGCTACTGTGAAAGGATATTTATCGGCTTTGTCGGCTTTCCTTTGTTTGCCGGATCAGCCGTCATTATTCAAATCACCTATTGTTCTTCGTTTTATAAAGGGCCTTACAAACAAGTTTCCTCCAACTCCTTTTATTATGCCTCAATGGGACTTAAACCTTGTATTAACTTATCTTATGGGTTCTCCCTTCGAGCCCTTACACAAGTGTCCCTTGAGGCTGTTGTCCTTTAAGACAGTATTCCTCATTGCAATCACCTCGGCAAGGGGGTTAAGTGAGCTCTAAGTTCAAAACCCCCATTCTTGACTGTTCATGCTGAACGAATGGTACTCAGGACCAGGGCTGCGTTTTTGCCTACAGTGGTAACTCCCTTCCATCTGGGGCAGTCCATTACCCTTCCTTCCTTCTATCCTCCCCCTCACCCTTCCAAGGAGGAGGAGCGGCTTCACCGCTTGGATCCTGAGAGGGCGGTGAGCTTCTACCTGGACAGGACAAAGGACTTCAGGGTTGATGACCAGCTCTTCGTGGGCTTTGCTGGCTGCAGGATAGGTCGAGCGGTGCACAAGCGCACCCTTTCCAGGTGGATTGTCTTGTGCATCAAGATTTGCTACTCCCTGGCTGGTAAGGAACCTCCGGAGGGTTTGAGAGCTCATTCCACTAGAGCAAAGTCTTCCACGTCTGCTTTGTCTAGGGGTGTTCCTGTGGAGGACATTTGTAGAGCGGCAACTTGGGCCTCCCTCCACACCTTCGCAAAACATTATTGCTTAGACACCGAGGTGAGGAGGGACGGACACTTTGAGCGATCCGTCCTTCAGGACTTTCTGGTATAGAAGGGTAGACACCCTCCTCCGGGAGTGGGGACTGCTGTGGAATCTATTCACAAGGTGAGGAATCCACTGGCAGATGTATCCATCAGAAGAACAAGTTACTTACCTTCGGTAACGCTTTTTCTGGTGGATACAGTATCTGCCTGTGGATTCCTCACTGACCCACCCGCCTCCCCGTTGTCCATCCTTCTATTTCAAATGTGTTTTGTTACTGTCAAAGGCATTATGTTATTTTGTGTGCCTTGCTATTTGTTCTCCACACTGTGTGTGTTGCTTTGCATATCATGTACTGTGTATATATTGCTGTCAGTCCGTCCGTGTGCCTCGAAGGCACGGAAAAAAGGGCGGAACTGACGTCATCATGCCGACGAGGTCTTCTTATGGAGCCGGTAACGTCAGCGGAGTCGCGAGCGGAGCCGTGTCTCTGTGACGTCGTCTTCGACCTCATCGGCGTGGACTGCTACAAAAGTTTCCGAATGTTGCTGGCGCAGGGGATATTCACAAGGTGAGGAATCCACAGGCAGATACTGTATCCACCAGAAAAAGCGTTACCGAAGGTAAGTAACTTTTTCACTTCACTTTGATAGCTTTATTTCGGTCGATGACCATAAAAGCACAGATAAAATATATACATATACATAAAATACATAAATAATTCAGTTTTTTAGATAAAAAGTTATTAAACAACAGTTATCAAAGTAGCAGCAATGAACAATTAAATTCCATTTGTATTAAAAGTAAATAGTTGATTAGATTATCAAGGCAGACCTTCTTCTCCACATACCATATAAAAAACGGGAAACAGAAAACACAATTGGGGGGGAAGTGTCATAGCGTAGAATCCTGCAGGCTTGTGCACAATGCTTTATTCCCAAATTTCGGCACAATGGCACTAGCCAGGCTCTGCGTATTTCATTATAAGCGGTGCAGAAAAATAAAACATGGGCAAGGTCTTCTTTGGTTTTATTACAGACAGGGCAGACCCCCGCGTCTCTTCCCGCCCACTTGCAAGTCAATTCCCCAATCGGGAGGCAACCATACCTTAGTTGGATGTATAATTTCTTTGCTCTGGGCGGCTGGATCAAATCTAGGAACTCCTCCCTGCTAGGGGTCAGTTTTACTTGCAGGAATTCCGTAGTCAGCCTACCCATAGATGGCAGGCGGTATAGTTGGTCCAGATTGTGCTGTCTAACTAGAGCTAGCAACTCCGTTCTTTTTACCGCCATACAGCCTTCTTCTGGAGTCTCCCATAATTGAGGAAGACCAATCTGGTGTAATGTGGCCTTTATATGGGATAGCCACGGTATGTTTCTACTCTTCAGCTGGTCCCAAATTGCTAGAAACTCAGCTCTGTAATCTCCGAGCTCTGGTGCTGTCCACAACCTTCTCCAGTACAGGAGGGGTCTGCTCGCCAGGAGTTCAGAGATAGGCTCTAGATCTAAATCCAGCCTCAGGGGTATCAGCGGGGTGCTCTGGGGTAGCCCTATCAAATTTCTAATGAATGTATGTTCGACCTTAGACAGGGCCAATACACGGGTATAGCCCCAGAGTTCTGCACCGTACATTGCAGCAGGTCTAGCTTGGGCTTTATATATTTCAAGGCCAGGGGAGACTGGCTTAAAAAGCGTGTTCCTTTGGAATTTACTTATACCCCCCGCTATCTGTGTGAGCCTCAGGGCAGATTTGACCACCTGTGGGCCCCAGCCAAAATCTTCAGTCAGGGTAACACCCAGGTAGACAAAGGTACTAACCCTTTCTAATGGGATGCCATTTAGGACTGGGCAGGGGCGAGTGCGCTTCGGGGGGCCAAAGATCATGAACTTTGTCTTTTCTAGATTGATCTCAAGCCCACGCGAAGCGCAAAATTTTACAAAGCCATCCAATACCCTCTGGATGCCTGTAGAGGTTCGAGACAACAATAGGGTGTCGTCTGCGAACATTAATGCAGGCACCCGTCCAGATGCCAACCGAGGAGCATCGCTATTCTTAACCTTATCTAACTCACCCACCAGACCATTAATGTAGAGGCTAAAGAGAGTGGGGGCCAGGGCGCAGCCCTGGCGTACTCCTCTGGTAACTGGAAAACGTTTTGAGAGCTCTCCATTTTTCCCACAGCGTACCTGGGCATAGTTCTCTTTGTGGAAATGCTTCAAAACATCTAGTAGGTAAGGCGGGAGGTTTAGGTCTTTCAGGACCTTCCATAGACTTTCTCTGGGCACGAGGTCAAAAGCAGCCCGTAAGTCTACGAAGACCAGGTAGAGGCTACCCCCTCCCAAAATTACGGTCTTCCAAAACAGGACCTGTAATCTAAAGAGCTGGTCCAAGGTCGAGATCCCTGCTCTAAACCCTGCCTGGTAAGTACTTAATATCTTGTTCACCTCTGTCCACCCGAGTATTCTATCTAGTATGATCCGGCCCATGAGTTTCTGTGTAGTATCCAACAGACTTATAGGCCTATAATTCGAGGGAACTAAAGGGCAACCTTTTTTATAAATAGGAACAATTTCAGCCCCTGCCCAGGTATCTGGTAAATTAGCTCCCGCCAAAACTGCATTGAATAATACAACTAGATAAGGTCCCCAGATTTTAGGTTGTGAACGAAAGAGATCACCTGGCACTTTATCAAGCCCTGGGGCTTTATTAGGGGGCTGCCTGGCAATAGCCGATTCTACTTCCTTGATTGAGAAATCCTCAACACTTCCAGACGTCATCTGCTTCCTAATTCTTAGGTGGTCAGAGTGGTTTCCACAATCTGACAGCTCCTGTGGACAATGCTCGTGTGTAGGATCTAAATCCGTGAAAACACAGAGTTGGTCATTTGATTGCATTATCAGAGCCCTATTCAGTGGCTCCAAGGTGACCAAGGGGGAAGAATACAATGTGGCAAAGTGCATTTCCCATACTGAGGGAGCAATATTAGGCAGGAAAGATTCCCCCCTGCCTCCTATAGAAGAATTTACTAGCTCCCAAAAGAGTTTAGCGTCCTTTGTCACCAAGGCATCCCTCAGCGCTTCCCACCTCTCTTCTTCCCATTCCAACCTACTCCTAGACAGTTCCTTCTTATACTCTTGTCTAGCATCTCGTATGTTGGGTTTATTTTTTGATTTGATTGCTGCGAGAAGGTTCTTTTTTTGTTCCCTACACCTAGTATTAAACCAAGGAAAAGCTTTGGGCACATACTTCTTTGCTCTAGCTATCGGGTAGAAAACATCCCCCAATTCCATCACTAACTGTTTGTGAGTTTCCACTGCCTGCATGGGCCCTATTTCGGCAGCCATCCGGGTTATCAAGGGTATCGCAGTTTGATAAATTTTCGCGAGTTGTGAAGGTGACGTTGCCAGCCGAGGCCATTTCACCCTTCTGCGATTGTTAGATAATACAAGGGGAGGAATTGCCACATTTAATGAAGTGTCAGGGTTTTTTAGCCCAAAGGCCCCTGGCTTCAAAGTTAAAATCAAAGCGTTGTGGTCACTATCCTGCCTTTTTTCAACCTTGAAGTTCTTTAACTTACTCCAGTTTTTGGCTTCTATCATTATATAGTCAATGATGGAGACCCTATCTGTCCGGTTAAACGTTCCTATTGCTGGGCGGTCAGAGTCCATTCTCCCATTGCACGCCCGCAGAGACGTTGTAAGGCAGAAGGATTGTACTTGTAATACCAAAGGTGTCCAAGCTCTGACTGGGGGAATATCAGGGTCTGGAATGTTCCATAGCGCATCTACCTCATCCTGCTCGCCCTGATCCACCCCTCCCAATGGTTCAAACTGGCAGTTGAAGTCCCCGCCAAGGACTATAGAAATACAAGGATCTAGCCCTGAGATAAATGATGTCAGCTCACTCAGTGTAGTTGATTCTTTACCGTTTCTAATTGGCCTCGAATATACATTAATTAGTGCTACTGGGGGGTTATTTGGCAGTTGTAATAAAACACATTGGAAATCCAGCGAGTTTGTTGGTATTTGTACAGCCTGGGTTCCCAGATGTGTAGCTACCCATATCGATAATCCCCCAGAGGGGCGGCCTTTACCTAATGATGTTGCGAGGATATTGTAGGTAGCAAAAGTCGGGCTACTGCTATCCTCCAATGCCCATGTCTCCTGCATTAGACAGATATCAAATTTAGTCATAAATGCAGTCCAATCTGGGGTACCCAACTTATTTTTAAGGCCAGCTATATTCCAAGAGACCAATTTTATACAACCTTGTGTCGGATCATCAGAACTCTCAGTGTCCAAGCTATTTATATTGGTTTCCCTGCTCACACTCGTCTGCTCAATTTGTGAGCTGTTTATACAATCTGCTAGCGGTACTTCTTCCTCTGTGTCCCTTGTCCGGCTAGAGGTTTTACTGGTGGGTTGGTGGCCTAATTTTTTGCCTGAGCTAAGTCAATCCACCTCTTCCAGTACACTGAATCTATTCCAGTGTGGCTGAAGCGGGTAGAGAGGAGTGCGGATGGACCAGCCTTCTCTATATATTCCTCTACTTTCCGAATTACAGGATGGGAGGTGATGCCCCCTATTGAAGAGCCTGACTCTAGGGCAGTGTGGTTCCCAGCTATGGATAGGATAAAAATAGGAGAGATGTAGAGCAGATATTTGAGTGTTTTGTCTATAAGTGCCACTACTACATATGTATTGTACAACAGTGGGATCCCTGAAATTTAGGATTATTACATCTCCTGCTACAGTCTTTGGGGTCCTCCCGATCCAGCCCACTCTTCTAGCCAGCAAAATTTCTCCTGAGATGTCTCTTGGTAGGGGCCTGTTCACTGTGAGCCACTGAATACACTTATTTTTTAGCTCACCCTCGTTTTCTCTTTTGCCCTCACTTAAGGATGGAACACCCACCAATGCCACGACAAAGGTTTGCGCTTCGGGAGGTAAGTTTATTGTGGGTAAGTGCTGGGCATTAGTTTCAGGTATCATATTACCTTTCGTGGGGATGCTAGTGTTGATACTCAACTGGCCTTGCTTTGATTTAATCGGGGCTTTATCAGGTTTACTTGCCAGAGTTTTTGTAGGTTGGCTATTTCTTTGCTGAGAACCAACACTAGAAGTGTCTTGGGGTGGAGAGGGTGTAAGTTTTTGGGTGCCCAAAGTCACTCCCGTATTTACAATCTGTACCGGTTGACTAATAGTGCCAGGTACTAAAGTGCTGGGAGCTTTATGTTGCTGGGCTTCCATAGCAAAAGGGGCCAACAATCTTTGGGAATTAGCTGCCTCAGTTTTCCCCCCACCTCTGGCGTTTAACATGGAAATCAATTTATCAAGTTTTGATACCAGTGGCTTAAGCTGGGTGAGAATTGTGCGTTCCAAGGAAGTTTGTAGGTCCGTGACCATATTAGCGACCCAACACGGTATTCCTGGCGCTGAGTCACGTAGATTTTCAGATGGAGTCACCAGGTCATGATTGGTGTGGATATTTTTGTTTAATTTAGTTGGGGCAATATTATTTTTATTTTTGTTCCTCGGACACGGTTTACATGAATCCACCCTTTTCTTTATAACAGGGGGAGAGGCCAATATGATAGATCTATCTCGGGGATCTTTAGAGTTTTCTGTTGGCACCTGGCTGGAGGGTAGATCTATATAAGATGATGTCATAAAAGAGCTAGCCTCCAGCGCTTCAGTCATAGTGACCGAAGTGTCTCTTTCCTGACTTGGAATGTACAGTGATGGTGTAATGGAGAGCCGTCTCTCAGTATTCTCGATAGCATTTGCCACAACCCCAATGGTCTGCTGCAACATCTTATCAATAGCAGTCAATGTTGGTAGTGGCTGGGGACCTGCAGCTAAAGACTTAGTATGTGACCGTGTTGCAGGGGTTTTGGCATTTGTTTTCCTTCCCCGTTTCATCATTTCCTTATTTTATCAGATAGAGCAGATAAATACAATGTAGGGTTAGTTCTGCCACTAGTAAACAGTGGTTGGGAATAGCAGTCCAAACAGTTAGTAGTCTCTAGTCCGTAAATAGAGGGTCATGTACCTCAATGGGTAATTAGCCTATCCATATGCCTGTGTCTAGTGCTAATCAACTATGAATCAGTAACATAAAACACCGTAGTGACTCAGTCTCAGGGCGAAGGGGATATGGCCCAGCCCGGCCTCTTCCGGCCCCGGACGGCCACAGACGGTCCCGCCCTTGTCCCGGGCTTCTCCCGGCGCCGCCCGCGCGCGGTCCCGCGATGCGGGAACAGCGACGTGAATTTATGCGCCTCCTGGCGCGCTGGTCGAGGTCACGTGGTCCAAGAGCGCTAAGGCTCCTGGGTGTTGTAGTCCGGTCCGGTCTCCCCACTGCGGCCGCGTAGGATGGCAATGCGGCGGCGGGAGCCGAGACCGCTGCAGGCAGCGAGGGAGCGGCAACAAGCAGCAAGGTCCACGGGTCACCAGGGCTGTGAAGACCCACGTCTTGGATATGTTTGCAGAAGGAACCCGCTCTGCCGCAACAGCGACGTGAATTTATGCGCCTCCTGGCGCGCTGGTCGAGGTCACGTGGTCCAAGAGCGCTAGGGCTCCTGGGTGTTGTAGTCCGGTCCGGTCTCCCCACTGCGGCCGCGTAGGATGGCAATGCGGCGGCGGGAGCCGAGACCGCTGCAGGCAGCGAGGGAGCGGCAACAAGCAGCAAGGTCCACGGGTCACCAGGGCTGTGAAGACCCACGTCTTGGATATGTTTGCAGAAGGAACCCGCTCTGCCGCAACAGCGACGTGAATTTATGCGCCTCCTGGCGCGCTGGTCGAGGTCACGTGGTCCAAGAGCGCTAGGGCTCCTGGGTGTTGTAGTCCGGTCCGGTCTCCCCACTGCGGCCGCGTAGGATGGCAATGCGGCGGCGGGAGCCGAGACCGCTGCAGGCAGCGAGGGAGCGGCAACAAGCAGCAAGGTCCACGGGTCACCAGGGCTGTGAAGACCCACGTCTTGGATATGTTTGCAGAAGGAACCCGCTCTGCCGCAACAGCGACGTGAATTTATGCGCCTCCTGGCGCGCTGGTCGAGGTCACGTGGTCCAAGAGCGCTAGGGCTCCTGGGTGTTGTAGTCCGGTCCGGTCTCCCCACTGCGGCCGCGTAGGATGGCAATGCGGCGGCGGGAGCCGAGACCGCTGCAGGCAGCGAGGGAGCGGCAACAAGCAGCAAGGTCCACGGGTCACCAGGGCTGTGAAGACCCACGTCTTGGATATGTTTGCAGAAGGAACCCGCTCTGCCGCAACAGCGACGTGAATTTATGCGCCTCCTGGCGCGCTGGTCGAGGTCACGTGGTCCAAGAGCGCTAGGGCTCCTGGGTGTTGTAGTCCGGTCCGGTCTCCCCACTGCGGCCGCGTAGGATGGCAATGCGGCGGCGGGAGCCGAGACCGCTGCAGGCAGCGAGGGAGCGGCAACAAGCAGCAAGGTCCACGGGTCACCAGGGCTGTGAAGACCCACGTCTTGGATATGTTTTCATCCCTCCCCACATCTTCACTTAATGCTTCATGCTCGCAAAGGGCGCCATCGAACGAGTACCCTTCAACCAGAGGGACACAGGTTTCTAGTCCTTTTTTCCTCAAGAAGAAATCAGGAGAGTGGAGACCCATTCTGGATCTCAGAAAACGTAACAAATTCCCCAGAAAGCATTTGTTCTGTATGGTCACTCTATCAGACTTCCTGCATCTCGTAATCCATGGAGATTATATGATAATGACACGATCTGCAAGATGCATATTTCCACATTCCCATACACTCCAAGCTTCGCAAGTACTTTCGCTTCACTGTAGCTGGCACCCAATACCAGTTCAAGGTCCTACCATTCGTCTTCAGATCCGCCCCCGAATTTTCACCAAATGCCTGGTCCCAGTTGCAGCGGTCCTCAGAAGACGCGGTCACCAGGTGTTCCCCTACCTGGACGACTGACTGCTAAAATCACAAACACAAAGCCAAAAAAGATTGTGTGGTACTGTTGGGCCTTAGACTGAACCTTCAAAAGTCATCTACTTTTCCACATCAGAAGATAAAGTTTCTAAGCTCCACCCTAGATACCAGGCAGGAAAAAGCCTTTCTTTACTTAGAGAGACCACAATTAATTCAGCTAGCCCTCAAAGGTTCCAGTAGAAGTTCCGCCTAAATGTGCAAATTATTGATAGGAATAATGTCATCTGCAATAAATCTTGTACCCTTCGCATGCCTGAAGATGAGACCTTTGCCGGAGGAGCTACAACTCCAATGAATCCAGACGGAAGGGTCTTTCGACGACGTCTTCAAAATAACTCCAAGAATGGTCCAAGGTCTGAGCTGGTGGTCCCACGCTTCCCGCATCTCCAAGGGCCTCACATTTCTGACGTGAATACCAGACTTCACCATAATAACCGATGCCTCCCTGGAAGGTTGGGACTGACTTCTCCAGAATCTGCAAATCCAAGGGAAATGGTCTACCTCCCAAAGGTCCATGCATAATAAACCTCCTAGAACTCAAGGCCATTTTCCTCACCCTTCTTCCCTCGCATATAGGGAACACCAGTGCTGGTATATACGGACAACATGACCAGCATGCACTATATAAACAAAAAGGAAGCCCAGGACCTATGGCACTAGCTGACGACAGAGCAGAGGATGTCGCAGGAAGAAGCAATACTTTAGGAGACACACTCAGCAGATACCTCAAAAATTGCCATGGATGAGAGCTGAACCAGGAAGAGTAGAACAACATTTTTCAACTTTGGGGCAAGCCAGAGCTAGACCTCTTGACCATCAGCGACAACCGCAAATGCCGCTTTTACGCCAGTCGGCACCCACTTCCTGGATCATGGTGGAATTCCTTTTTGATAAGATGGTCTGGGATATATGCATACGCTTTTCCAACATGATCCTGAGGGTTCACAGCCAGATGAAGGTGGAGAGATGCATCTTGATCCTCATCGCTCTCAGGTGACCCAGGCAATACTGGTTCACCGATCTCCTCCTGCTGTCGGAGTCCAAGCCAGTTCGACTGCGACCAAGCGAACGCTCCTGACAATGAACCAGGGCCAAGTTCTATACCCAGATCAATGCTCTCTCCAGTTATATGCATGCCTACTGAATTCTATGAATTCCAGAATGGAAACATTCCCCAAGAATGCAGGGTTAATCTGGAAAGCGCAAGTGCAGAATCATCCAATGCATTCTACAGGCTGAAATGGAAAACTTTCTGCTTATGGTGTCAACAGTCCACCTGCACCTGCTGCAAGCATCACCGGATTAAATCTTACATTATCTTCTTTCTCTGACTCGTTCAGGTTAATTGCATGCATCTGTTAAGGTACATCTTGCAGCGATATTCAGATATAGATGTTCCTCTCAAGCGCCACTGTGCGCCACAAGGATAAGTAAGCAATTCATGAAAGGACTTTTCCGAGTTTTTCCTCCGAAATGACCTCCTCCGAAATGACATCTCAATGTCTTTCTTTGCCAACTCATCAAACCACCATTTGAACCAGTCTACAAGGCTAATCTATAATTACTTATCTGGAAGATAGCTACTCTTCTGGCACGAACATCCACTAGAAGAGTGAGTGATATTTAGGTGTTCACAACCAGAGAGCCTTTTCCGCAATTCACAGATGAGGGTGTTATTCTACAGACTAATCCAAACTTTATTCCAAAAGTACCTTCGCTGTTTGACCTTACTGAGCCTGTCATTTTACAAACATTTTCCCCAAAACCAACAACTCGGGCAGAGCAATCTCTGCACCCACTGGATATTAAGAGATGTCTTAAGTTCTACTTGCAGCATACGAAACAGCTTTGTAAAACAGCAACTCTTTGTTGCCTAGGGACATACTCGACAAGGCAAACTTGTTACTTAAGCAACCACTGCAAGATTGATCTTGGCAAGTATACAATTTTGGCATTCCAAAGCGAGCAAACTGCTCTCCTATAAGGGAAAGGCACATTCTAAGAAAGTAGCCTCCACATTGACTGCCTTATTCGCAGGCGTTCTTTGGAAAAAATCTGCTGTGCTGCAACGTGGAAGAGCATCGACATTTTCACTCAGATCTGTTGTCTGGATTCAGCAAACCGCAGTAATGCAGCAGTCGGACAGGCAGTGCTATGGCATCTTTTCCAATGAGGTGAGCCCCTGTTATTTTGAATGCTTTCTAACTCAATATGAGGTCTCTGATTGCACATTATATTTCTATTTCGATACATTGCAATAGTTTTGTATTATTATCATCATCACTAGGAGTATAATTCTTGTTATGCTCATTGTTACTACCCACCACCCGCAAGAGTAATGAGACCACAATCCTAAAGTTTACACACAGCTTGCTGTTCTGATTCAAGTATATTAATATATGAAGGATCCCATACTGGAAAACAAAATAAGTTACACACCTGTAACTACAGTTGTCCAGTATTGGTATCTTTCATAGATTCACATGTGACCCATCCTCCTCCCCAAAGAGGCTCCCCTCATAGATTGGGAGAATTGGTTCCCACTAGTGCTTGAAACTGAGGGATTCAGCCTCTGTTGGCAGTGTTCTGGAAGGTGCTGTCACCTGATTAGTTATAGTTCAAGTTTGGTCCTTTTTTAAAAAGGACCTAGATAGGCTATTAAACTGTCTTTCCATTGCCATTATAGCCTATGATATTATTACACACTGCTTTACGATGGTACTGTGAGACTCTCACTTCTACGACTGGGAATGATTCAAGCATGTGAATCTATGAAAGATACGAATACTGGAGAACTGTAGTTACAGGTGAGTAATTTTCTTCAGTATTAAATTAACATCCTTAAGATCAAAGGTGATATAGTTTTATAAACCTCTTCACATTGTCTCAACGTTCTTAGACATATAGCCTCTTGACACAATATCACATTCTTGGGAAGACCTACTCTTAAAAAATCTTCTTGTTACTCAATAAATACATATCCAAAAAATAGACCAGAACTCTCTCATCGCGTCTTATATATTCACGTCATCTTGATAATCCTTCATATATGGGACTAATCTAATATTGTCCCAATAAAAAGTAATGTAGCTTATGCTTCATATTCAGTTTATGTTCAGAAACCCATTGGCTGGGCTGTTTTTGCCTGGTTTAACAAAGGAAGAAACAAAGATTGAGCATATATTTCTAATCAATGGCATCTCCGTCTCCTTATTGGTTGGTACACAGCGGATAGCTATGCCTCAACACTACGGATATTTTAAAATATGTTTTACATAACATGTAGTTGACTAATTTGAACATTGAATTGGACTCTCGAGTGCTTCTCCATAGATTACTTTTACTTTTGAATTAGGAGATGGTAGAGCAGTTGGACCCTAGGGTCTAAGCACCGAATAGAAAAGAACCAAAGCTTGGTTTTGGGTCAAATAAAACAATGGGTGCAGTGTTAGTCCGAGCGAATAATTATACTGATTGCAAGTATTCCTCCTATCACCCTTTTGTGTATTTGATATAACACCCTAACTGGCCAAGGGTAGGCCAGACATTGGTCCCTTACTCACTGTGCATCTTGAACCAAGATACACCTAACTGAAGGGACCCAATTAGGCTGAAACTGGTCTTTGAGTTCTTGTGGTCCGGTTTGGGGTTCAACCTGACTTGGCAGTTCAGACTGGGACTGCTCCTATTGGAGCAGGATCAAGACTGATTTTCATTTGGCTGTCTAATCTGAGGTGGGGTGGTGGGCAAAAGAACGATGGGTTGGAAATCTACCCGAGTGAATGCCTGATCATGGAACATGTGTACTCCTGTATTTTTCCTGTTATATCCTCCAAATATGCCACTCACATCGCAACATCTTCCAGAGGACCTAGTCCATACTCTGAGGAGATGTTTAAGCTCTTAGCCAAGGGAGCCATAGAAAGGGACCAACATCAGAGATCAAGCCTGACTTTTACTCATGTTATTTTCGGTGCATAAAAAGGTTGTAGGTCTCCGACCCAGCCTCGATATGCAAGATTTGAACTTCTTTCTCCAGAAAAACAAGTTCATATTGCTTACATTGGGCCAAGTTGTGTCTGCTCCAGACTCAGGATACTGGATAGTGGCATAAGTTTTGCAGCATGCTTATTTACACATGCCTGCCCTGCACTCCCACAAATGCTACCTGTGGTTTCAGGTAGGCTAAAGCACTTTCAGTTCATCTTGCTTCCTTTTCACTTTACCAGTGCACTTTGGGTGTTTACAAAGGTGATGGTGGTGGTTGCAGCCGATCTGCGGAGTTTGGGAATACCAGTCTTTTTGTACCTTGATGACTGGCTACTAAAGGGGGCTCTCCTCACACAATTGTACATCTTCAGATGAGGAATGAACTGTTGACTTCGTTGGGCTTTATCATCAATGTGCCAAAGTCTCACCTGACTCCTTCCCAACAATTCACCTTCATTGGACACATCTTGGACACAGTGTTTTTCCGAACCTTCCCTCTGCCTCAATGAGTCCGGGACATTCAGCCTATGATCCTGATATTTCAATCTTTGTCTCGGGTCTCAGTGAGAGTGGCTCTGAGGCTTCATATCCTCCTACAACCTAATAGTGGAACATGCCTGGTGGCTCATGCAGACTCTGCAGTGGGACCTGAAATCTCAGGGGCTCAGAACTAAGGGGACTGCTCCGAGTCCATCCATCTGTTGGAGAAGGCTGTGAAAGACCTGCAGTGGTAGTTGAGGGGCCTCCGTTGGAACAGTAGCAGAACTCTCTCCCTACCCCAACCAGAGCTACCGCTGGGCTGGGGATGCTACCTGGGAGAGGTGTAGATCCAAAGACTGTGGTCTCCAGCTGTGGCCCGCCTCCCCATGAGACTGCTGCAGTTGCAAGCATTTTGTTTGGCATTAACGTCCTTCCTCTTGCCCATCACGGTGGAATGGGTGCTGGTTCTCGCAGACAACTCAAACGCCATGTGGTATTGCAACAAACAAGGCAGAGTGGGGTTGTATATCATCTCTCTGCCAGGATAATACAAGACATGTTTGCTGTCCAAACAGAACAAATGAAAAAATCTCATATGCAAAAAAGTGGTTTTTAACTACTGTGTCCCTTTGACCATGTGACGTGCCACAATAAATTTCAGAGAGCTGCAGAGAAGTTGAGAGGCGCTCCCTGGTGTGTTCTCTGGTGTGTTTTCTGGAGCCTTGAGCTACCCCCCCTCCTCTGCCCCGACCCCCTCCCCCCCCCCCCCCCCCCCCCCCCTGAAGGGTGAGACGGGAACCAAGAGGGTCACGGGAAGCTGTGAGCCATGAGCCGCAAAGGTGAGCAACGTTCTAGAGTTTCTTCCCCCTCACCTACCTGCTCCTGTAAGACTGAAGCCGGGGATTGACTCAAGCTTCCAACATCTAGGCTAGGGGGGTAAAGAAGCGGTAAGGAGGAGTTGGGAGGGGCGGCAATCCCCCATTGCCCATCTACCCAGCACATACTGAAGGTGGGTGTATCTCAGAGGTCGGCGAGCTTCAGGGCCCCGGGCACGGACGGCTGCCTGTTGAGCCTGCTCTCCCTAGGTGTTCTCAACTGCTCCCTTTGTCTGCCCCTCAGGCCAGCTTACAGTCTTTATGCCCGGCAAGAAGAGTGGGTGCAAGCCAACGTAAAAGAGAGGAGAGCGGGAGGCTAGGAGGAGGCAACCCGGTTAAAGGAGCGAGTCAAGCCGTCATACACAAGCTCATCTGTGGCCGTGCATTGGTGGTGCAGAAGCGGTCGGTCTAGCAGTCGGTGCGGCTTGTGCCCCAATCGCTCTCCCACTCTGGCTCACTCTCAGGAGTCCCAACACTGGTGAAAGTATAACTTTAAGTCTAATGTCCATAGAACCAGATACTGGGGCTTGAACAAAATACTTTGACTAGGGGCACTATAACAGGGCTACCATGTGTGTCAGTGAGAGTGTGGTCTGTGGGGACGTATGAACATGTGTGAGTATGAGTGGGATATATGTGTGCGGGTGACTAAGACTGTGTCTTGTGTACTTGTGGCACAGGACATACCTTTCGCCATATGTGGCACCATTACATGTATAACACAAATGGGAGAAATTTAAAGTGCAGAAAAACGTTGTGCAAAACATTTTCAGAATATGTAACATTTTTCTGCACTTAAAATTTCTTCCACTTAAAATAGCGGATGTATTTTCGACTCATCATTTGAATTTTCTCCGATTTTCAAATGTGTCACATTTACAAACAATAAGCATCTTGCTCCCAGTGTCCTGTGGATATTGTGCCATATTTATAACAGAGAAATGCATTTGTTTAAATGTGAGGCATCTTAAGTGAAGAAACATGCTTCATAAAACATTAAGGTGTGGAGAAAGACATTAATTCTTAATGTTTCATAGGAAAAGATTTCTTCACTTTAATTATCTCCCATTTGAAAAAAATTACTATTTCAGTTTTAAATATGATAGTGTCTACTGGCCTGTTGATTGTAAATGCGACACTTTGAAATGGGAGAACATTTAAATGAAGAGTTAATCATTGAAGTAACTTTTCATTTTCTCCCACTTAAAAGCATTCAGAAACTTTTTTGTTCTCAGCTCCAGTATGGAGTCAACAAGAACTTTTGTTTAAGAGTTGAATACCTCAGTGCTTCAGTTCTTCACTCCTGGGTCATTAATCTGACTCCAGCACTGCTCAGTATCAAGCTCTGCTATGTCCAGCCTGATGATGATAATTTAAAGTAAACACAGCCTTCATTAAACTTTAAAAGAAAAAAAATGTGACCCTGTGCTTATTTAAAAATTAACTCAAGGCTGCAAACTACTCTGAAGGTGTCTGGGAGCTACTGGTAGCGTGTGATCGACTGGAGACACCTGTGCTGGATCGTGCAGTAGGTTCCTAGTCATCATCCATAGCACCAACAACTAACAACCCCTCCACCCCAACCCAACCCTCCCCAATAAGTGCACTACTGCTTCTTAGGTCCTTTATAAGTGAGCCAGACAGCCGAGACGTCATGCCAGCATTTACCTTGACTGCATGTCACAATAGCCCCTTTCTTGCTCGCCTGTTGCTCTAGCCCATTCCAGTGCTCCCTGACAGAAATCCGGGTCTAGCCCGGAAATCACTGTTAACATCATTACAGACTTCAACAGATGCCTTAAACCTTTAGTCTGACAAACTAAATGTCAAGATTGACCTCATGAATTTAATGGCATCACACATTTCTGCAATAAACTCTAACCTCGAAGCCCTAACTGCCTAATAACCATAGTCCAGGATGCTTACTCCACATCTCCGACAAAGTGCCCTCATGGACCGATCATAGACAAACTGACCACCCTTACGGAAGTCCTATCGAGCCTTCTGCAAATAAAACAACTTCATCAGGCAAGCAAACCAACCTCAGGAACCTGACTGAGTCTTAAATGGGCAAGAACAAGACCAGAAAAGCAACCTCGAAAGTGCACAGATGAACAGCCTTCAAGAAGACATCCTGAATACCGCAAATAGACAGGAGCGCTAAGGGGTCCAACCCCAAACTCCGCACCTGGAGCAATCTTCCCCGGTGAGTGAGGAAAAGACCCCTCCTCCAAACCATCAAAAAGACATAAAACATGCCAGAAAGGCAAGATACAAGGTACAGCGACTTAAGGAGGTTGAATGTAGGGAATCTACCCAATATTCGGGACAAGAGAAAATGGTTGCGAAGGGAGCACCATGAGCAATACACCAGACTCCCTAATTGACATAATGACAACCACGGATTCTCGCGTTGGGAGAACTTCACATTATGGACGAATTTACTTCTCACTAACGGATTCTTTTCCCTGATGAAGGGCTCGTCCCAAAATGCATTGGGATTTGTAAAGAATCCAAAGCGAATTCACTAAAATCATGTGATGAATATGTATTTTTCTAAATGAAATAAATGAAGACCTTCATTACAGAATAGTGATGACTTTATGACCATTTTTCATGTAAAGGAATTACGCTACTACGCTAACCAGGAGTGCAAAGTGGGGACATTGCTCTGGTCTAAGACAATGCTACTAAAGTGATTTTCATAATGACGCCTGAGATCAGAGGGTGATACCCACCTGCACCCTAAAAGATTTATACCAAAGAAAAGTATTATATTTTACATTACTTTAACAATTGTGCCATAACTTACGCCTTACTCATTAACCACGGATTCTGCCACACAAGATATAGGTGACACATTGCCTCCTCCAAAAGAAGCTGCAAAAAGTGCTGGGAGCAAAAGGCAAAGACATAAACCAGTGGACCTCAATAATTATGGTTGTAAAACATGGATAATAGAAGCACTCCCTATCTGTTGCCCAGCAAGCTTGCAACCAGGATTGATTAAACATCCTGAAGATCGTAAAAGCTCAGGCTCCCCGAATCGTGCCTTCGGACCCAAACAGGTTCTCAAGGTACACAAAACCAACCTTGCACCTAATCAGGGCCCTTCCCCATACAAGTCTCACTCTACTAGATGACTCCAATCAAGCTTCATCCCAAACAAGAGAGCACACACATACAGAGCCACAAGACATTGAGAAGCCACAAATCATAATTATTAGCAGTAATGGCCAAAACCAGAGGATCACTTTAAAACACACCGAGCTACTAAGGAGAACATCAACTACTCCAACTAGACAATGGCAGGTAGAGTGCTCACCAGCCCTAGCAAACACTCAGAAAATGGCTGACAAGATCAAAACCCAAGGAGGGACTTTGCAGTGACCTGATACGAACCCGTCGTCAAACCAAACAGTACATCACGAATCTAGCTCTTCAAAACCCTCTCATACCCTGACCAAATGCCTACAGGGAAATCAGGCCCATCAACATTGCTAAGTTGGCCTACAACTCTCTTTGCCAAATGCACCACCCTAAGAAAACCGCTAAAGAAAACAGCCAGACGTTTGAGAGCAGAAGCTCAGCAGTCTCTGCTCTGGGAACGAGCAAAAGCGCTAAAGAAAGAGTACAAAAAACAACACTAGATGGCCAGGAGAGCCAGTAAAGAGGCATTCTGGACAAGGCTTATATTTGGCGCCAGGCAGGCAAACTCCAGGAATTTCTGGGAAACTATAAATGGCCTCAATAAACCAGCAAAAGTGATAAAAAAAAAAACCCTCTAGCATACGAGAGCCATTATGAGTTTCCCACTTCGCTAATGTTTTCGCAACCGACAAATGTTCCCACGGAGTTGAGCAAGATAACTACAATCAGTATGGTAACAGGTCAGCTCCAACGTACCATCTACAATTTTCATAGCCACGGTTAATGGCCAGTCTGAACCAGGTAAAAAGAAAGGATGGCCCCTGCCCTTCAATGAAGGTGTTCTAAATTCACCACATGAAGTTAAAAAACATAAAGCGATACTTACTGGTCTTCATGACGGGGTGTCAGGTCCTAATGGTATCCCTCAGGCCATCTTTAAAGACGATCCTTATTTTTGGTCAGTTGCACTATCTGCACTATACAGAGAGGTTCAGGCAACCTGCGCCATACCCGAGAGCTGGCAGTGCATAGCCAGTATATTAAGCAGACCCGGCCAGCCCTGCCATTTACAGGCTTTTTGCCGTCCTGGACTCTGAAGCAAAGTATTACGCCTCCCTTGTACTAGCCGACCTGACTGACTTGTCAAACTCAAACAAGGTGATCCCATTAAACCAATCCGGTTTCAGGAAAGGTTTAGGTGAAGTAACAAACATTCTAGCAACCTCTTTCATAATAGAACAAAGTAAAAGGGCAAATAACCAGACACATCTCTGCTTTGTAGACTTTAAAGTAGCTTTTTATTTTGTCAACCAGGGGATACTATGGAACAAACAAAAGGAATGGGGAATCCTCCAAAACCTGCTTCGAGCAATAGAACAGCTTTACTCAAACTTGGATTCAAGTAAAAATTTGAGATGCCACCAGAATATCTAGGAAGAAACCAACTAACTAAGGGCTTAAGCAAGGATGTGTGCTGGTGCCTCACCTTTTCAATCTATTTATGGTAGACCACTCTGCAGCTCTGGATTAGGCAAACTATCACCCACTGCTTCTGGTTCTGCTCCTCCTCTCCCACCTGTCTTACACAGATGACATTGTGCTGTGCAGCATGACTAAAGTGGGCCTATGTATTGCCCTCTTCCGTTAATACCAACAACCTTGTGGTAAATACAATAAAAGCAAAAACTGTGACCATCTGTAACCAAACCAGGGCGGGCAGCCACGATCCTCCTAAATATTATTTCCCTGTAAGCGGTAGGCTGTTACAAATCCTTTGGATTGTATCTGGACCGGAGACAACTTTTCCCTCCAGAAACAACATATGGTTAAAAAAGGGAATGCCTTAATCTATGCCTTCAGCTCATTAGCAATAAAACTGGATGACACCTCTTTTCAGCTGCTATTAGCAGTCATCTCTGCCAAGCTACTCCTGACTATCACATTCACAAGTACAGTCATGAGAGGAGAAGACGCAGCCTTACTGGACAAACTGCAGACCAACGCCTACAGTCGAGCATTCTCCCTTCCTCAAACTTCATCTCCAGTACAAATCCGACTTGAGTTTGGTCTCAAAGACGACCTGGGTAGAAGGTTCACAATAATAAAATGCTGGTACTAGATACGGTGAACACAACACTCCCCACTAAATTGCGCTCTGTGGTCAGCTCTACTAAATGACCCACAGTCAGCCTACCACAAATATTTGGAAGATTCCATCAAGCAGTTGCATTTAACTGAACTGTGGGGTATGAACGCGTCATAAAATGTTTTCAAAAGGGGGACAAACATATTGTCATAGTTCATGCCATGGAAGGTACCAGGCAGAGTTGAAAAGCAGGGGGTTAAGTTGGTACTGCGCAGCATAGCACGTTAGGTTGCAAGAGATAATTGACCATATGAGTGACTGGGGAGATGAGTCATGTCATCTAGGGAAGAAATTTGTTCATATGGAATTCCTTGACTTCTTTCTTGAATGAAGTCAGTGGAGGCACTGATGTGTTTCTACATGTTTAGATTCTTGTCAAGCGTAACGCCTAATGACTTTGCAGAGTTAATGATTAGTGGAGTGCAGTTAAGGGCTGTTGGACATTTCAGACATTCTTCGATGATCAGTGCCTGGTTGGGTTGGGAGATTAGAAGGAGTTCAGTTTTTAGAGTACTTAGTTTGAGGTGATTAGTTGTTAGCCAATTTTTTGTTTCCATTAGTATAGTGTTGAGGGAGCTGATGTCATCTGGGGAGGAGACGTTTAGGTAAAGCTGGGTATCGTCAGCATATATGAGATATTGGATGTAAGTTGAGATCAGAATTCCAGTTAAGGGCTCCATGAATAAGTTGAAGAGGGTGGGTGAAAGAGATTATCCCTGTGGTACTCCAAGAGTGATCAGCGTGGACTGAGATAGAGAGAGATAAAGCCTGACTCTTTGAGATCTGTTAAAGAAGTAGGAGGAGAACCACTTCAGGACTAGACCTGTAAGGCCCATACGGTGTTCCAGAAAGTCTAAGAGATTTGCATACTTCACTGTATCAAAAGCCAAAGATAGGTCAAGGAGGACTAAAAGACAAGTTTGATTCTGGTCCAGCATTTTTATTGCATCATCTACAATGTGTCATAGCACATTAGGTGCTGTGCCCAGCACGGAAGCCAGATTGAAATTTGTCTAATAGATGGAAGTGATCGATGTGGTTGCAGAGTTGAATGTGAACACCTTCTCCAGGATTTTCACCAGGGTAGGGATATTGGAAAAAGGTCGGTAGTTAAGGTCAGTTAGATCCGCTTTTGGATTTTTTCAGAATGGGGGTAACTTGACTCGACTTGAGGCAGTCGAGGATGGATCCTTGAAGGAGGGAGGCATTAACAATCTTGGTCCAGATTGAGAGTATTGCGGGTATGAGTTCCTTGAAGAATTCCGAGGTAAGAGGGTCATTGATATGGTTTGAGGATTTCAGTCTGATTAAGATTTTATGTATGTTGTCTTTATCAAAAGTTTTAACAGAGTTCCCTTAAGTGTTGTTTTTGGGCGAAAGGCTGGGAGAGCACACTGCGACGCAAGGCCTGGGAGGGAATGGTAGGGTTAAGGAGGATAGGAAGTTGTTCCATGGCCAGTTGCAGATCATTTTTCATGGTTTCTGCCTTCTGCAGAAAGAGGGAGGTGAATCCCTCACCATTTGGTAGCAAATTGATTCCTCCCAGGCTAATTGGGTGCGCAGATCTATTGTGCTTTTATGAGATCAAATAGTTTTTGGATTAGTTATTGGCTTGATCACGTTGGTTTCTGAATAAATTGTCTTTAGAGGTTCTGATGTTTTTGTAGTAGCTGCTCCTTAAAGATCTTGAGTGCTTGAGGTGATCAATGGATGGGTCAGCTCTCCATTGACATTCAGCTAGTCTTAAATCATGTCTTTCTGAGTTGAGACTACCATTGTACCATGGTTTGGAAATTTTGGTGGATATTCTTTTTAGTTGGAATGGAGCGACTGAGTCAATAACAGATTCCATGGAGCCAGTGCAGTGATTCATAAGACCAAGGACATCTGAGAGCTCTTTAGGGGGAGTCAAGATGATGTGACGGAGACAAGACAGCGCATTCCTGTCGATGTTGTGCATGTTCCTTTTCCAGATCTTGGGCTTGGATCGTTGTGCTGTTTTTTTTATTTCAAGACATTTGAAATGAGGAATGTGATGCGATGGTCCAGTCACAAGGTAGGATAGATTCCATCTGAATTGAGTTGGGTTTGCAATGATGAGATCTAATGTAGATCATTTGTTGTGAGTGGGTTTGTTGCAGAATTGAGTCAGGTTCAGGTCCGTTAGACAGGTTTTGAAACTTGATTGGTGGATCATTCAGGTCAGTTCAATGTAGATTGAAGTCTCCAAGGAAGATTTGAGGGCTTCGTTAGGCTCCCATCTAACATATACTTAAGTAACTACACCACAAGACAATCCGTCCTGGCGGGTGAATGGAGTGATGTCAGCAGTTCGGATGATTAGCCAGGGTGGTGATCGCCAAATCCAATGGCTGTTTGTTTTTACTGTTGTTCCCTTTTGAGTTTTGCCCATTAAGGAAGATCATGTCCGTATGTTTGCAACGCACAGTTGCTCTTTCACTTTTGACGTATTTTTATTGTATAGATTGAATTCGTAAATAGCAATAATATTGTTATAGTTTTGACTAACTGAAACAATGAAAACAATTGATTGATTGATCATTTGCAAAAAAGTGCTCCAAACACCTAGGCTTGCGGGCTCCTGCCCAAACGGGCAACATTGTAACTCACTGAGATTCCCTTCCTTTCCTCCTAAAATAAAAAGAGAAAACGCAGGTTGCTATTCGTGAAACCAACATAATTTTTTTTTTAAACTGCCAAAGACTAAGGGCAAACTCTGGTATAGATAATATTCATCCCCCACATGTACCTTCAACTCTTCTTCATTGTTGAAGATGGAAATGGAAGCATTCCATGAATAGACCCCTCAAATGGGAGGGAGACTGGCACTCAAGGGTGGTGTTCTATGTCGGCGAAGTTATGTTGTATTTAATGGAACTGGAGGAGTCAGTCACTGGAATGTATGGCATATTTCATATTTATGGTAGGCACTCGGGCTACAAAATTGATTTGTCTATATCAGTATTGTATCTTCTAACTCAATGGGTGCCTAGGCCTAATTGACTCTACCAACTGGCAATTAATAAGCATACCTTTAAATATGTCGGTCTGCACATCACCAGAGATAAGAGAGTATCACAGGTGAATCTTGCATCACTTCAAGCCTGGCGTGACATATTGGAGAAGACTTCCCCTGTCATTCTGGGGAAGGGAAGCATATATAACATTGGTGCAATTTTTGTATATTCTCCAGAATGTCCAACCTTGGGTGCTAATGAATTCTTACACCAGGTGAAAAGGCTACTGTGGACCTTGTTGAAGGATGGGAAGGTGCCTGGGTATCATTAGCTAAGCTATATAATGGGGTGAACAATAAAGGCCTCCTTGACACCCAAAAATATTACAGCGTGGCATAAGTGGAGACGTTCAATGATTGCATGTATATACACACCTCATAATGAGCCTGCATACCATTTGGGTCGAATGAGGTTAGGCGAGAAAGGGTATCGATCAGTAATTTATGGTAGAAGCCCCTCACCAATCCTGCCAGAACCCATATGAATGGTGAAATTGGCCTGAATGGCAAGAACACAGATGTTAGATTGGCAGGATAATCGTACACAAGAAACTCCATTATCGGATTGTGTGAACTTAAAGGAAATGTGAAAGCTGTCTGCCTTTCAAAATAGGACTTAATAGGAAAATCAGGGGGGGATTTGGTAGAAAGTCGATATGAAAATATTTGGGTAACTGAAGGAGGAATCTTGATTCACAACATTTTAAATACCTCCAGCTATAATGTGCTCTGAAATTTCACAAAGAACAATTGATCAAGATCCTGGATATTTCCCCACTCTGAAAAAAAGGACCTTACAGAACTTCAAGCCACTAAAAATACTGTTGGTTTATAAGACATTAACCAAAACCTGCCTTAAGAGTTGCTGAATGTAACTGAAAAATGGGAGGAGAATGTTGACTACTTAGAGGAGTAGATTAAATGGGCTGACTGTGAGTTAGAAAGTAAAGCTAGACTCCTACTGGTACAATTTAAAAATCTGCATCACATTTATTACACATGTGAATAATCAGAAAGATGATATACATCTAGGCAGACATATGTTTACATGACACTGGAATGGTGGGAACATTTCTGGTGGGAATGTCCCAAGATTGCTAAATTTCGGAGAACATATGGTAACCAACTTAATGAGTTCACAGAATTAAAAACAGACGGGATGCAAAGATTATGCTATTGGGGAAAAGGGGGAGGGGGGAACGTTTGCCATCTAAATATAAAGAATTATAATACAGTGTGTGGCCAGCAGTGTCCAAAAGACATATAGCCAGATTCTGGGCCATGAAAAAGACCCAGGCTTTTAAAGACTTGCTTACAGATATGTAATGGTGCTTAGTGTCAGAAAAACAAACATTAGTGCAGAGTTTGTATTCAAAACTATCAGAAGATAATGGTGTAAAGTTTGTGAACTTGAGTGATTTACTGTTGGAAATATATTGGCAATCCTTTGATAGGAAAGATTTGCATTCCAGATTGGATTGAGTTGAAAGCTTGTGGTGGACTTGGTGTGTTGGTTGTGGGCATGCCAGACAGGGGAGCATACAGGACGTTTGGGTGAATGTAAATAAATCTATTTAACAGATATTATTCCCGATCGATTGACGAATGTAGTGTATGGGGAATTAATTAATGTTTTCATTCCAACCATTAATATAGATGTTTAAAAAAATTGTTTTAATGAACCTCCACAATGACAAAGTGCATGATCCAGTGTAGGTGAACAACATATTAGTAATTCTTCCTGGTAAGCATAATACCTTTTACCAGTCAATGATCCTCTGCACCTTGAGGCCACCAAACAGAGGAAATATGCTGTGGTAAGGCGAAATGTATTGAGTTAGTGAAACAAAAAGCCTTACCTATTCTGTTATTTTCTAAGTGTTTATGAAGAGACTTCCTCTAATCTTTACCCAGTGTGCCATTGAGGCCCAGAACCTGGGTGCAGACTGTCCCTTCCACCCTTAGAGGAATCTGAAGGCACCTTTTCCCATTCAGTAACCCCCTCCGCCCAAGGAGCTCATATCAGTAGCGACAAACCAGTGACATTTTATTACAACCACACCCATAAATCCTGAAATATAATAATTGTAATTTCAGCTGGTGGCCCTAAGCACAAGACTTCTTTGGTAAATATCAGTGATAGACAGAGGTAGTACAGAGGATCTTTAATGTAGTGTGTGTCAGGCACAGTACTAACACCTTCACTGCCCCAATGGAACACTATACAAATAATACAGTAGATGTATACTTTTAAAATTATCCATGAGGCGTAAGCAGGGAGCTTGAGCTATCATATTTACCCGAGAGAAAGAAAGAGCATGCCTAAAATATATAAGAAGAAATGCATAGTAAAAAAAAAAAATGAAATCGAGGCATAATAATTTACTAACATACATAAAACAACCTAAGAATGTAATATATTTCTTTCCTTTAAACCACATTTTTTATTCATAATCTTTAAACCTAAGTGTTTGAGTTCTAATCCTTCCCCAATGCCTAACTTTGGAAGCAACTGAGTGAGTTACCATAAGGTTATTGCTTCCTGAATCACCGGTCAAAATATATTGATTTAAAAAGTTGTTTTCAAAAGCCAGATTATTCAGTTTGTAGTTGCCTGCAGGAAACTTGGTCAAATCTCCAAATTTAACAAAAGGTACATCAGGCTCAGGAGAGATTAGATTAGTAGTTTATAAAGTGCCTGGTTACTCCAATGAATGTGAATTCTTCCTCTCTGTAAAGTGGGCCCCTATCCGAAAATCAAGGTTATCTTAACACAAGTCTACCTGGGTCGACCTAAAGAACGATGTTTTGAGTTGCCTGCGGAACAGCACTTCGGAGGGCTGCATCCCAAGATCCAACGGCAGTTGGTTCCAAGCTTTAGCTGCTAAGTAGCCTAAAAATTTACCTCCTAAGCGTGCCCTTTGAAATTTTGGCACTGTCAACTTTCAGTGCCTGCAGACCTACAATTCAGAATAGCTCTGTAGGGGGGTCAGTAGAGGCCGGAGATAGCTAGGTCCTTTCTCATTCGGAATCCTATGGCAGAAGCACATAGCTTTAAAAGTCACTCTGTCCTGCACTGGTAACCAGTGTAGTTCCCTAAGGACAATTCCCACCGTGGTTCGCCTTGGGATGTTCAATAGTATCCGGGCTGCCACATCCTGAACTCTCTGCAGCATTTTCATATTACTTTTTGGTGACCCCTAAGTAGAGAATGTTGCAGTATCCAAGCGAGATGTAATCAAAGGCTGAATGATGGTCTTTTTTGCTACCAGAGGTAAAAGATCTAAGATTTTCCGTAGCATCCTTAGCAGGCCAAAACAGATGCCGGCCAAAGCTGATATCTGTTCCATAAAAGAAAGGGTGTTATCAAACCATTCTCTTAACTTTTTAATCTTAGGCTTGGGAACTAGGGTCATACCCAATTCTTTCGGCCACCAGATGTGAGACCAGATGGAAGGTCGTTTACCAACTACCATAATGTCAGTTTTTCCTGTATTTAGTTGGAGGTAACTGAGATTCATCCAGTTGGCCAGATCAATTAAGCAAGCTTTGAATTTAGGTGCAGCCTCTACATCCTTCTGTTCTAACGTGATGATCAGCTGAGTGTCGTCCGCATAGGACACCAGATTCACGCCATGTTTTAGGACTATGCCCACTAGTTGGTGCATGTAAACGTAAAATAACGTTGGGCTAAGGGCAGAGTCCTGTGGCACCCCTTGTAACAAAGGTCAGATTTCCGACTTGAAGGGACGTTGAAGTACTTGAAAAGATTTGTCCTGTAGGAAATGCTTGATCCATTCCCTAAGGCAGCCTCTGATACCAGCATCCCACATCCATTCCAGGAGAAGGCATGGGATACCGTATCAGAAGCGGCACTTAGATACAACAGGATCAGCGCTGCTGTCCTACCCTCATCCATTTTTAGCGCTTCGGAGGCTAGGAGTAAGGCAGATTCAGTACTATATAGAGCTCTGAGTTTTGTGTAGTACCGAGTTTTCTTCCATAAACTTGGCCAGTTGGAAGTTGAGAAATGTCTCCGCTATTTTAGCGAAGAAAAGTAGCAATGATACTGGTCTTACATTTTTCCGGAGCGCAGGGTCTAAGGACAGTTTCTTCAGTAAAGGAATCACCATCATGTGTTTCCAGTGGCTTGGGATTTCCCCAGAGCTAAAAGATGAGCTCAGCAAGTTTGTAAGCACCGGTGCAATAGCTTCATTCCCTCATAGCAACATATTTGGAGGGATAATATCCGTGGGAGAGCCCCATTTTACTTCTGACATAAGCTGTAATATATCTCTTTCGGCTGATGAATAAAAGATAAACATTCCCTCATGAGATGTTTTACTCTGTGGGGTAAAGAATTTTAAATTCCTGCTACCTTCTGGGAAGGTGGCATGGATCTTACCGATTTTTTTTATTTTTTTATTTTGTATTTATTTTTTTCCCGAAAAGAAACTAGCTACTTTATTACAATACTCTGTAGATGCCGGCATCACTACTGTAACTCGCTCCAAGGAGGTACGTTCTTTCACAATACTATTGTCTATGGGGGCGTTTTTGCAGATTCAATTTTATGAGCATAGTAATCCTGATGTGTTCTCCTAATCTGTTTGTGGTAGTGTTTTAGCGCTACAAGATATTTCAACTTGGCCTCCGGTTGATAATTCCTCCTCCAGCAGCGTTCAAGACGCTTACATTCTTTTTTAAGCATTGCTAACTCCTCTGGGAACCATTCTGCTGCAGGATTAGAGCAGAAACTGTTACATAGTTTCAGAGGTGTTAAGGAGTCAACTGCCTCCTTAATCCCAAAAAAGAAATTTGTTTGCTTGCTGTCTGAGGGGCAGCCTCCAATTCCAGAGTGCTCAGTGTCAATTTGGCCGTAAAAGTGTTGGGGTTAGTTGGGACCATTTCTGGGTCCATTTTGACTCTGAAAGCTGTTTCGGCTGGCCAGAGACTTTCCTAGGGTTCCTGATTTTAAATGGAAGAATCGAATATTCGGATCATGCCACAGGCAGTAGAGCATCCTCCTGAGTACTATTTGAAAAGATATTGTCTAGGGTGTGACCCCTCATGTGCGTAGGGGAATGAACTAACTGCTCCAGTCCTATGGCCTGTAATCCAGTTGTAAGCTCACGAATTTCTTGACTACCCTTATTGTCAAAATGTAAATTCAGGTCACCTAGGATTACAAAAGTTGAGTAACTGATTGCATAAGGAGGTAATATCTCTGCCAAAGTGTTAATAAATTCTCTAGCTGGGCCTGGGGACCTATAAATTAGGAGGCCAGCCACCGAACAATCACTGTTTAAGGACATGATAAAAAACGCAGCTTCACACTCCAAAATTAAAAATGGAGTCATTTTAACCTGTAATCCTTTTTAAAAATAACTGCTAACCCCCCACCTCTCTGCCCAGGTCTATCTATTCCCAAAGTAGCATATCCCTCAGGTAATGTCTCCAGAATATCCGGAGCTGACTGTCCATGCAGCCAGGTTTCAACTATAAACAGCCCTACTGACTCTTGGTCAGCTAATAGCTCACAGATTTCCTGTCTGTTTGCTTAGAGAACTACAATTTAAAGACAGGCAGAGTAAGGAGTTGTTTACGGGCTCTGGGACCTTCGCGCTCTTCCCTCCCTTTGCTATAATATTAAAAGAAAAGTGGCACCTACTGTTAGCTCCAGTACCCACTTCAATGGAGTGGAGGCATTCCTGATCTACTGCCTTTCTAAGTGTTAGGATCTCTGAGGAGGAGTAACAAACTGCTCCCCTAGTTGGCCGGGCAGTGTTCCTGGCCCCTTGCGCCGTCCAGGCATGGACGGGCGCAGACTGGCCTGCTTTTGGTGCGCCTTTGGCACAGCCGCCCAGCTGCCATGATTTTGAAGCCCCCCTCTAGGGGCGTGGCTAAGCTCCGACTATGGAGATTGGAAGGCAGTCGCTGGGACAAATGTGAGCCCAAGTATTGGCATGCAGAACCACACAGCAAGTGGTGTGAAGTTAAACAAGCATTGGCATAGCCAATAGGTCTCGCCTTTGGGACCTTAGAAGTGTTTAGCCAGAGATATTGGCAATGGTTGTAAGGTATGTTGTAGATTAATGTAGCTGCTGTGTTTAATACTGTAAAGTTTGTGTGCAAGTTGTGCTTAGTGTAGTGACGTTAGGGCAGTGGCATGCTGTGGAATGGTAGTGGTGAGTTGTGATATGATGTGTGTTGTTGGTGTATATGTGTTGTGTTTTTGCTGGTGTCTATGTTGGTGGTACTTGTAAGTTTACCCCTGCCCCCCAAAAAACAATTGTAATGATATTAATTATGTGCGTAGTGTGATGCGGTTAATGTGTTTTTTGAGTTTTTCAAAATGCAATACATTGTTTTGTTAGTTGTGTGTTGTTTTTCTGTATGGTTATGCAAAGGCTTTATTTGAAAGCAATTAGAATCTGAAAGTTTCTGCAAAAAAGCTCAAATAGTGGCAAAGCCAGAAGGTTTCACCTATGCCAAATGTATTGGCTCTTTTCAATGTGTTTTACGTCGCACAGCCGTTGATCCGCTGTACACCTGCACTTTTCCCCTCTCTACTATAGTTAGGCTCTTCTGCCCCGATTATGAAACTGCCCTTGCAACAACACCGTACCCCCCAACCCCACCTTTACAAACTTTACCCGGTGCACGCGCTGCACGGAACTCGGAGCATTACGTGCGCTGCGGTCACAGGGCTGTGCTTGGAGCATTAGATGCGCTGCATTCACAGGGCTGTGCTTCAAAGCATGGTACAATATACAGTGGGTTTCTGACAACAAAAAGGCATCAATGGAGCTCGGGGCAGTAAAACACCAATCTACAGCAATCCATCTTTTAAAGAGAAAACTACTCAACTACGTCACTGCGTTCACAGGGCTGTGCCTCAAAGAGCCACGAAGCTGCAGGCCCCACCTTCAGCACTGTTTACAGTATGCCTCTCCCTGCATTGGAACTGGGGCAGGTCATTTCACTTTTTTTTTTAGACAGATATATATAGCGCAAACTCGAGCTGAAGGTTTTGGAGCGCTTTACATAGGCTCTAGTTACGTTACACAAGGACAGTTTAATGAGCCTATGCATGTGAGAAGGATTCTGGGAAAGGTTGCGTGCGGTGCCCATATACCCACTGTCAGCTGCTGGGGCAGAGATAACCATGCTTTTATGGCATAAACAGGTAAATGTAAATGTATCACTGTGACACGAACTATTGTTCCAAATGAGCACTTGCCGCGCTAGCGCCTGGAGTCACTGCTCACTCGGCTCTTACATTTCGTGTGTTAGTACACTCACAATTTACAGTGCGTTTCGGACAACAAAAAGGCGCCAATAGAGCTCGAGGCAGTAAAACACCAACCTACAGCAAACCGCGTTTTAATGAGCGAACTACTCAACTACATCAGTTTAAAAACAATCCTTGCCTCTAAACCCTTTTGTTTAAATTCCAATCCCAGTTTCTGTTCCCCTATAAAATGTGGTCACGGAAGCACAACACCTACAACGAAGGGGGGAGTTTAAAGACAGGATGGAGACGGCAAACAAACACACCAACTGAATGAACAGGGTATTTGAAAAGGAGTAGAGGAAGGAGAAAGTGTAACGGCAGCTGGTTTCAGGAGAGAGACGTGCACGAGGGAATGGCTAATGCAGCTGTTTTCAAGCACACTCGTGCTTGTGGCACCATCCGCCATGCGGGAGCGAACTGCCAATTAGCATGTGTGCCGCTGCTCGCTCCCACAAGGTGGATGCCGCCACAAGCACGAGTGTGTGCTTGAAAATTAGCAGAGCTACGGATAAAGGCCCTCCTATGCAGCGCATGCGTGCTGCATAGGCGAGACCTAAAAAGGGGTCAAATGGAATAAAGGAGAAGGGGAAACCAGAGTGCAGGGGAGCCAGGCACCTCCCAGTGCCTAGTGCGCTTTACAGGGAAAATTAAGGCAGTGAATAAAATAAAGGTGGCACAGGAGCCAGGAAGCTCCCCGCACCTAAAGCGCTACAAGGAAACCAGCAATAAAGATTTAAAAAATGGACTAGGAAGCTCAATTTAAATGTAGCTCTCGCCACAGAGAGAGGAAGCCATCAGGTCCGCGCAGCTCCATGATTTTGTAGCCCGCCTCTAGGGGCGGGGCTAAGCTCCAACTACAGAGATCGGGAGGCAGCTGGCTGGGATGAAGGTAAGCCCAAGTATTGCTGTGCATAACCACACAGTAAGTGATGTGAAGTTACAAAAGGGGTGACAAGGGAAAAAGGAGAAAGGGGAAATCCTGTAAAACCGGAGTGCAGGGGAGCCAGGCACCTCCCAGCGCCTAGTACGCATTATAAGGAATATAAGGAAGTGAATAAAATAAAGATGACACGAGAGCCAGGCACCTCCCCGTGCCTAAAGTGCTACAAGGAAAACAGCAAAAAAGATTTATACACCAGACTAGGAAGTTCGTTTTAAACATAGCTCTTACCACTTGCTCTTTCATCACCTGGCACTTTCCTACACTTCAGATCTTGGGTTACAACACTTGTGATATTAACTTTGACCACCTTGATGGGTTTAGCGTATTTGGAGTTCACGTTCTGCATGTGCCGACATTTGGTGGACACAGTCACCAGCCTAACTATACAAATTCTGTCTCTTGATCATGACAGAACTTAACAGCAAATTCTTTCACCTCTTTACGTTTGGCAACGTCCCAACAAAGTGAACAGAGAGTTTGCTCTACCTCACTCTACTGCTTTTTTATTTTTAAACTACCAACGACAAAGATTAGAGCAAGGTCCCTTCCTTCCAGCATCCTAAAGGGACTCTCCTTTATTGCTATGCGATGTACCACAAAAAGCCCCCATTTTTATTGTACCTGTGATAATCTTTCCAATCAAGAAAGATTATCTTTACCAGTTTCAGCCTATGAGCTTTCTTTGGTCTTTAGAGCAACTCAAGAGCCACTTTACTTGTTAAGTCCCAACTTTACCCAAGTAAACCCTAGCTAGTAGGCACCAACATTTGAAAAATAAATTCTAACTATGTCCTTCAACCTTTGAAATATAGCCATTGTTGGCTGTCAAAGTGTCTCTAATCATGATACTCCCAGGTTCCAAAGCACTTTCATGGCTCCAACAATTATTTACTGGAACAGGCCTTTTCTTAGAAATTGGTCCATGTTAAGTCTGCCTGGTTTTCTGAATTCTGATTGCGTGGAACAAGAACACTCTTGTTCGCCCTAGCACCAGAAAAATATGACCAGTCAGTTCTCAAGTGGTAGACGTTTGTATCTGTATTATGGACCCAACTTAAAGGCCATGAGACAAGGGAATCTTTTGGACAATGATGGACTCAAAAGCACATCTATCTCAAAGTCCAATAATCCATTTTTATAGACTGAACACTTTATTTCATTTTTATTTAATCTGTATTAAATGGGATGTTCCCTACAAGATGGCAGCACAACATATTGTCTTTCAATTCTTCGTAATAAAAGACCATATAATGATTTCACAAAGCCAGTAGCATTCCTGCAGATTACATCAATGTTTATAAATCATCCCCATAGAATACGAAGAATCCATTCAAGGCATAGGTGGTAGCTGCTAATTTGTTGCATATTACAGTACATTTTGTAAAGACTATTTGGTATCATATCTCTGGGTCTGTAAATGTTTTAGTTTTCACAATGGTTCATAGTTTTAACAGTTTAGTCTTTGTTATTGCATATAACATACACATTAATTTGTAAAGCAATATATAACTGACTAGAGAGTGACCATCATTAAGTGTTATAACATATGTGCTATCTTGTCTGAGTAAGCGTGACTGCTTGACCACAGCTACCTCAGGATAGTCAAGGACACAGAGGGTATTTTGGTCAGCAATAGATTTCAGTATTGTGGCAGTACGGAGAGTAGGCCTTCTGATCTCTAACATTAGTGCTCGCTGCAAATTCCGATCTTGCCGAAAAAATATGACGGTCTCACCTTGGTAATGCTATTCCAAACTGTAACTATCTGTAGGAGAACCCAAACTACTCTGCTCTTCTCCCAATCCACATTGGTTGCACCCACCCATTGTCTGGGATCACAATGAAACAACAGAAAATGTCTTAATGTATACTGCTGGTATCCTCCTGCTGCAGATAGAGTGGAGACCTGTGGTACTGTACTAAGGAGAGTCCCGTTAATATTCATGTTTGGATGAGGTGGAGCACGCTAGTGTATAACAGTATCCAGACTAAGAAACCTGAAACTGGCTGTCTATTGAGCCTATTACCCTTGACCTGATGTGTTTAGACAGCAGAGTTCTGGTTTGATTATGAAATTTCATTTCATAGAAAAATCTCACAAGATGTGATTTATCTTTTCAGATTGTATAAGAATATCACCCAATTTCCAAACACTCAAGCCAGAACCACACTTAAGAGCCACCATGTTGTGGCAGGTGGGCTATATTAACTCGCTGCTCATTTTCAAAGCATTCAGCATGAGATCTGCACCTAGTGTATAAGCCCTATACATATACCAACCAACCTCACAGACATGATAGCTCACTTGATGCTAGATAATGCATACTTTGTATTGCTGAGGGACCTCAGATGTAAAAAAAAAAAAAAAAAAACTGGCACTAGACTTATTTTGATCCATAAGCTTAAACACCCTACTAAAAGCAACTTCCTGCAGGAAAAGACACCTGCTAATTGGCATACACTCTTCTAACATGTACTATTCTAATGACCATTTTCAAACTTAGTCACCCATTATATTTCTGCTGGACATTAATTACTGTATCTCATGCTTCTTTCAAAGACAACTGCCTATAAATAAAGCCTCATCAACAACCACATTTATAATGCAGACCACAAGCTGGAAAATATATCGGTGAGAAGCTTTATTTTCTAAAACAACCCATCCCCTCTACCAATCACAAAGTTCTGCTTAATGATCTTCGCACATGTTTATTGTTGGCTGTAGATTTACTTACTTCCCATAAACAAGTCAGCCATTAATCTGATTAATTTCACTTAAAGAACCTAAAGTTAAAAAAAAACATTGAAACAGGCCGAATCAGCTCTCATAGGATAATCAAGACCTCCATTATATTGAGAGAGATCTTCACACTAGTTGATGAATTCCAGTTTGTCCACCAGGCTAATTCAAGTGATCTATCCTAAAGAAAAGTGAGCAGCTGGAAGAATTCTTCTGTCCAAAATCAGTCTGCTCTGTTTAATATAAAAGTGCAAAAATCTGTTATTAGAAGCTTAAAATGTGGTGGTTCCAACTGCTCTGATCAGTCACTTTAGTTTACAAGACTTTGGGACTTTTTCAAAGTTACTAATAGCTATCCCATTGGATCTCATATGCATTTTGCTCAACTACACTAATTAATTTGTATACCCTCCATAGAATCGGGCTTATGATAGCTAGATACTGCCGCTCTAATTTCTAGTATTTTACCTAGGGTATGGAAAGCGACATTCCCTTCTGAACAAGACAAATCTGGATTGCACTGTACCTGCAAACAGTATGCCCATTTCTCAAAAGTCCTTCCTTAAAAACACTGACGGAGAATGCAGAGATAGATCAGTATTAAAACTTGTTTGACATAAATAGTTTGCTGGATAATGCCCACATTCTCTTTCAACTAGGGGTGGGCACAGAATAGTTGGTAGCAGCTGTCCTCGATTAATTTAGAATGCAAGTGGACAACAGGGATATTTGCATGTTAGTCTAATAATCTGCTTTATCTGTAGTTAATCACAAACTGATGTGTACCAGTCTCCATGAAGTGAAATTCAGAGATCTGGCTTTAGCCTACATTGCATTTTTATAGAGTGGCTGCAGCCAGTTAGTAGTTATCCCACCGCTTCGATCTAGAAACCAACAATTAACCATTGGACTACCACGGGTCTCATCTTTGTCTTTTAATGTTTTTTCCACCCTTTATATAGCCCCTTTGGGAGTTTTGGTGTGGTAGTTTTGGTGGCGTCCTGTGGTTTTACCTTTTTCGTGTATATAGATTACCCTTCGATACACCGAAAGTTGGGTGGGCATCTGGCTACATCATCTCAAACCTTTAGCTTATCCATGACTGCAATAGGCTTCTTGATGGGTCACCTTTAAGTGTATTTGACTGGTAGAAAGAGTTTGTTTTTTAACTTCCTTATGATTGTACTCTGTTTGGGCACAGAAAAGGACTTATGCACCCAGGTGGTTCCATCTCTAAATCCAGCCCCTGTGCTTAATAAAAAGTAAGTTTCGGAATGGCCTCTTGATTTTACCTAATGCCCAGTTTCCAAATTCCATATCTTCCGTTTGTGTTGCCTTCACTGTGTGCTCCAGTTCTTCAGCTTCCTACTTACTGACCGTCAACAATGCACATATCTCTTCAAAGCTGGATTGTTATAATGCAGCATAGCTGGACCATTCTAATGATGAGATCAAAGTAATTTGACCACATTAAAATACAGTTGCATTTGTTATATTAGGGCCTTCTAAACACAATTGTGTAACACTAGTCTAGCCTCATCTGGCACCTAGTAGGAAAATGTATTATTCAAAAGCAGTGTGCTTGCTATCAAGCTCTGTGCCATGTCAAGTCTGCCATGTTAAGCAATAGGTTGTTTAGTCAGCACCTACATTCGAATAGTGCTGTACTCCCAAGTTGAAATTTTGCATAGGTTATAGAAATACATTTTGATATATATCAGACTTGCAAAGTACCCGTGATACCTTTGCATCGGTTGAAGAATTTGAAACCGTCAAATGCACTGAAATGCAAAGTTAAAGACCCCAAACAAATCAGAATTTCCTGCACGCTGTCCGTTTGATTATTATGTATCTTGCACTGTGTAATTGTGTCAGAACTCGCTGTCATTCAGTCATGAACAAGAAGTCAGTAAATGTATTTATTCATTAAATCCCTCGCAGTGTAAGACAAATGGGGCTAGGTAGTGCAAGGAGAAATTCCAAGATGGCTGCACTCAGGAAAGGTCAGCAGTCTAGTGCATCTCCCTGCCCCCAGGGAGCCATCGGAATGTCCCAGAACGTTGCCTCTGGAATCTCGCACTTCATCTGAGATTCCAGAGGATTAGGCAGCATATCTTGAAGCGGCGTGAAAGTGAGTCAGGGTAGAGGCGTCTAGGCTTTGTCGTTTCTGAAATGTAGTGCGTTGTGTGAAATTCCAGAATTCATGCTCCTGAGAGTCTTCTGACTAAAGTAAGACTGTTCCTTGATTTATTTGTGGTGCTTGCAAGTTTAGAGGTTTAATTCCGCACAAGGGAAGTCTTGTGAGAAACCTTATATTGTGAGCACAAGAGAATTGGCACATTTTGTTTAAAAGCCAATGTTTTTTTTCCAGAGCTTCTGAGTGAAGTTAAAAGCCCAGGGTTTATTATTTCATTTTACAAGGTGAAAATTCTGTGTTTGCATCAGAAGAGCGGTATTGAGTTACCACAGTTGCTTTTGCTTTTCTTTGACTGAACATGTATATTTAGAAGTTTAATTACACAAACATTTTATTAGCAAGTTCGACAGACAAAGACAAAGGTTATTGCTTGAATTATTAGTTAATGTTACAGACTCACAGGAATACTTACCCGCAGCTTAGTTTATTTCTGAAGTTGTAGTGAAGCCTGAGTTTCATTAGTGCTGTAAAAGAAAACAAATTCAAACGTCAGAGAAAAGAAGTACAATTAGTGGTTTATATAAATACAAGGAAAAAAGGAGAGTTGCTTGAGGTAAGAATAGGAGCCAATAAAGTTAAAAGACTTAGAACCAAAGGATTAACAGATAATAATGGTCTAATTTTTCTAATTGCAGGGAAAATTAAAACACGTAGCAGTTTTAATAGAAGAAAAGCAAACTCCTTTTAGAAGAGAAGCAGTAGCCAAGTGAAAGCGAAGTGGGTAATACTGATATAGAGAACTAGAGCTTAATGATTAAGAATGGTAAGAGTAATTTATATTTAACACCTGTATTACAGCTTCACCCAAAGAATCAAAAAGAAGACCGAGAGAGCAGGACGAGTGTCCGAAGAGGGAGAAAAACCTGGTGAAGGCTTGGCAGTCTCTTCTCTGTCCCATACACCTTTCCCCCTTGAGGGTTTCTTGCCGAGCAAGTATAAAATTTAGCGGCGGGAAAGTCTTGGCGAGGCATTGGGATCAGACGTCATTCTACTCCCTTGCAAGTGCCCTAAAGGCGCTCTGACAAATTGTGAAAAATTAAATGTTTATTAACATTAATAGTGAAGTACAAAGCAGTTCAGGTTGCTTCATCCAGACCAGTGCATGAAAGTCTTAAGTGCAGTTTAAAGTGTAGCCACTTTCAGAGAAAAACATGCCTTTAATGTTTCTCTGTATTAAAAATGTTTTAACATCAACAACAACTTGGCCAGTAGCCTTAAGGCTGAGATGCAAAACATATCTGCTAAGTACTTATTGATGGTTTTATTTATTTATAAAGTTTATATATAGGCCGAGCATGACCCACAAGGGTATCGGAACGCTTTACAAATATTCAGGGACAAAAGAGAGGGAGAAAAGTAGGACAAAACAACAACAAGAATATGCGAGATACAGGAGTTCACAGGAGGGCTGATATATTGCAACACTGAAAAGTCAATATAGAAGAACATATATAAGCAATAACAAATAAGGGTGTTGAAAACGACAATAAGTTCAGGAACAAAGGTTGATTTAGCTTCGCCAATCTGGGAGAGGAAGCCCATAAAAAGAGGAAAAACAAGTGTGAAGAAACGTCATAACATGGTCCCAAGGGCGGAGAAAGTACGTTTCTAGTTCATAAAGTATTCATCAGTAGTACTTTCACTACATTTTTGAAAGACGCCGTTGAGGGATTCAGTGTAGTTTCCGGAGGCAAGGAGTTCCAGATTCTCGGGGCAATACCAGGGAAGGCATGGTTATAAGTTTTTTTTTTCTTTGGAATTTTTGTGGTTTCAGCAACAAGATGCTGCAACTCCTAGAAGATCTGCAACCGTCCAATAGTTCCAGTTTCCGGGTGAGGTAAAGAGGGGTGTTAAGGTGAAGGGCTTTGTGAGAACCGTTTATGGAGTACTCTCCACACCGAAATGTCATTCTTGTACTGTGGTCTGATTGACAAGTGAACTAGATGAATAAGATGCCTATTGGATGAACAGTGGTCCACTTTATTTGCAAAGCCCTGATGAAGTCAGTGATGTGAGAACATTGTTTTCTGATGAAACACATGTTGGCTCGATTTGAAGGCTACATTTGAAGAGGAGAACATTTGAAATTGAAATTTGAAGAAAATAAATCAATGTGAATACTTACCGGAACTGGACATTTCTTTTCCTCACACGTTGGTGTTCGACAAACTGTGTTGACGGATTTGTGGGTTATGCAGGCATTTTTAGATATATCCTGGCTTCAAATAGAAGCCAGTTTAGGGATTTCAGAACCGGTGAGATATGGTTATTTCTTTTGGTTCCTGTGATGAGCCTTGTAGCAGAGTTCAGAGAGGCTTTAAGCGGTGCCCACTTGTAGCTAGGTAGACTGCAAAGAGTTGCACTACCATACTCCAACCTGGAAATGGCTAACGCTTGAGTCATCCGGAGGTAGGAATGGTTTTACCTTGCTTATGATGCTCATTTGGAAGTTCGCTCCTTTGAGGGCTGAGCTGATATGCACCTGCATAGTCAAAGTCTTATCTAGTATTATTCCCAGAGATCTCGTAACGTCGATGTGTAGTATACTTTTGGGAGCCATTAGGTGTTTCATATATTCAACAATAATGGAACATTGTTTTGGTGGAGAGATAAGGAGAAATTCCATTTTGATGGAGTTTAGCTTGAGATGGTTGGAAGTCAGCCAGTGATGGGTTTTGAGTAGGTTTGTGTTGAGTATCTTCAGGGGAGGGTATTTTCAGCTACAGTTGGGTGTTGTCCGCATACAATTGTTTGCACAGCTATTCATATACATACTTAATTTAAGATCATAAAGACCTATGTACATAAAGTGCTCTCTAAAATGAAGAGAATGGGGCCCAAAGACATGCTTGATCTGCAAAGTCAAGAGATAGTTAAAAAAAAAAAAAATTCATCCAGTTAAGGATGATGTTAAAAATCAAAGGAAATCATTTTTTATTGAAAATGTGTCATTTTCAATTAAAAATCTATTCCTATCTACACTACGATCTTCAAAGAAAAACATGTTATGATTGAAAGCTGTCCTGCTATACAGCAAAACTAGACGAGTCACATGAAGAAATGATAATCCATATTATTATTAAAATATCCTTTACTTTGGTCCAAATGTCTTTTAAGATGTCCTTCTCAATGTGAGCATTAATATGAAAATCAAGTAACAGGATTTCCAGAAAAAGTGAAATTTGTTGTTTTCATGACTGTCTAATGACAGTAAGGAACTATCCTGCCCTAAATAGCTGGGAATATTGGGTATACTAGAAGACTGAGCTATATGCAACAGCTGAGAGATCATCATTGATCAAGATTAAGTTTACAAGAATGTATCATGGTGCTGTATATCACTGTAGAGAATAAGGCATAGGACCAGAAAAACAAGGGATATGGGCCAGGTGATGCTGGTTGAGGAGATACGGTTTGACTAGTGGTTTACAGATGTTAAATGTGTCTTCATATTGTAAAACTCGATACAAATGTTTTGAAACGCAATATGAAAAGCATATACTGCTATACTCATCAGATGTTAATGTTTTTAGAAAAAAAAAAGTAAACTGTTATTGGTTTTGTTCTATACGAGGCAATAAAATAAGTTGCCAACATGTTACAGCTTAATTGTAATTCAATATTTAATAAAGAACTGCAGAAGCAGGGTATTTTATATATTTGTATCAACAAGCATCTATCTGCAAAATTGAGTCGACAAAAGACCCTAGATAAGGATGCTAAATGCCCTAACATCTTTAGAAAAAGTTTCAACTTCAGATTTCCTAACAAATGACAAAGAATGTTATTCAATGTTGCTGACTCTTTGAAAAAGCAATTGTTAATTGATATCTTCTGAAGATTGCTAGTTAAGTGGTCTGACATTCTAGACAGCACTGTAGAACTGTTTGGGCAGGACTGCTTAAGAAACTTTTGTAGTAGAATAACTGCTCGTGGATTGCTCGAAACAAGATGGACGCCTCTTGGTAACCCTTTGTGATGCCAGATTTGTTTGAGTAACTACCGAATTTCTGGCGAGCTTTCCTGCTTGGTTCTACTCCTGGGTCATCTGTATTGCTGGCGCTTAGTGCCGGGATCGTCGCTTTTGGCAGTTTAACGGGTGTTTCCCTTCAGCCTTTCAACTGTAAGACAAGTAAGCCGCTGGTATTAGCTGCTGCACAGTCTATTTTTACACAGTGTATTAATTATTTTTTCTTCCATCTTTATTTTAAGCTGCATTTGTCCTTTCTGCAGTTTTATTATCAAAATGGAGGAGAAAAATGTGCACATTGTTCCAAACAAACGAAAACAAAATATCTCTCCTCCACCTCCTTTATCCACTTTATTAGAGGAATTGCAAGCAGTTTGTTCCAATACAGAAAATATTGCGTCATAAATTTAAAACATACGCAAAGACATGGCTAGTCTTTCTATGAAGGTCTCTGACAATGCAATACAAATTCAGGATAATAAATCCAAACTCGACAGTTTATTGCCTATTACAACAAAAATATTGCCCATGAGTAGTTTGCTTTATTTAGATAATCGCCATAGACAGTATAACTTTCGTATTTAAATTTACCAGAAGATGTTTTAGGCAATGCCTGTAGACAATATTTATAAAAACTGTTACCTAGTATTTTACACCTCACTTTCCCAGAATAATCCAAAATTGATAAGGCACATAGAATTTCTTCACATCGAGCCATACCAAATCACGTCAAATGATTGTCAAAGTTTTGCGTCATCATCATTTGGTGTTGATTCAAAAAGCAGCAAGAGAGATCCCACCCTTGATGGCCAATAGCCAAAAAGTTTTATACACCAAGACTTTGCTAAAGAAAGCGGTTAAAATGTGCAAAGAATTCTCGGACCTCAGACTCTGGTTTTTATATGGCCTCTTTGACCCATCTACTATGAGAATATGGAAAGACCTATTTTTCCAAGTCCTTTCAACGCCCTGAGGATGTTCGTCTTTTTCTGGATCAGCTGTTACTGCTCTCAATGGACACAAATGTGTCTGGCACTTGATTTCTAATGCTGCTTGACAACTCACCTATTTGTCTAATCTCATCTATGAGGGCTTTAATTAGACAGGTCACTCTTGCATATGCGTGTGTGCGATTCTGTGCTACTATTTATGTTTTTATGTGGTCTTCTTTGTTTGTTAAGCTATCTATTTTGTGTTGGTCTGTGGCTCTTCTTTTCCTCCTTTCATTCTGTGTTAGAGCTACTTTTTATTCTTTTACTCTACTTGGCTTTTTCTCCTTTACTGTCCTCACTCATCTGAAAGAGACTATTAGTTATAGATTCCTTACCCCCAGGCTGGATCCATAGAATTTTTTTTGTAGCAGTACCCTTGAGCGTCAGTGGGTGGCGTCTGTCAACTCTGCGTCCGGCGTTGTGGTCGTCAGGATGACATCGCGGTGTCTACTTAGACGCCGCACCTGCGCGCTGACGTCAGTTCTTCCTTTTCCACGCCAGCCAACGCAGATCCGGAGAGTCACTTTTTAACTCTTTTTCGACTTTTGTTGACCCCTTTATTGAGTCTATCGACTCCTGGTTCACAAGGGATGTCCAGCTGTTGACCCGGTTTCAAGCCCTGTGACTCCTTTCACAAGTTGATGCTGGTAACCGATCTGCACCTTGTGTGGCTTTGGTGCCTGGAGCACGACCCAAAATCATGCTCCGACTGTTGGGCCCTGAACCCGAAGTCTTTGTGGGAGCAGTCCCGAAAGCTTTTGGAGGCCCGGCCATCCGCTCCGCACTGCTCGAGGTCCCGGTCGAGGGGAAGGTTGCTGAGCCATCACCATTCATGGGCTAAGTCTTCGCACTCATTGGGTAAGTCGAAGCACAAGAAGAAAGCGAAGAAGCTCTGTTCTTCGCCTTTGTCGGTCGACGCAACGCGTGACCGGGAGCGTCTCCGCTGCCCGGCTCCAGGTTCAGAGCCCGCTGAGATGGCACACCACTTCCCTCTTTTTTCAGGAGCTGGAGTGTTCCCTGTCCAGCTTTGTGCCTTTTACAAAGTCCTCCACTCCATTTTTGGGCAGCCCGTATGCCTTCGGGTCCCTCGGACTCGGCTGGAGGTTCTAGGCCTTTGATGCCGGTGGCTCTAGCCTCTGCGTCACAGGGCCTCCATGGATCCAAGCCAGTCGAACCCCGCCCTACCCCCGACTTGGACACGGTGCCGGACCGAAGTCCGTTCCGTCGCCGGATGGGTACTTTTGTACCACTGTTCATCCCTGGCGTTCTCTACCACCCTGAGGGCCAGCTAGAGGAGTGTGAGGAGGACTGGGAGGGGTCTGGCGACCCTCTAGCAGACCAACTTGAGGAACTGGACTGGCAAGAGGAGTTGGGTGATGCCAGTGGTCTGGATACCTCCGCAGACCTTGGTATGCTTTCTCCCCCTACCGTGGCCACTGAGGAGGGAGCCTCCTATGGTGTGGTGTTGCATAGGGCTTGGGCCTCGAGCTTCCTACGGTGGCAGTCAGGAATAACCTCCTGACTGAGGTGCTTCAGCCGGAAGCGGCCTCTTCTCAACTCCTGCTGCCTTTTAATGGTCCAAGCCCAGCACAGGGGCCCTGCGGATAGGATGATTGCCCGACACCTCAGCCCGACCCTGGGAGACCCACTTTTCCTCTCCCAACAACCTACCCGCGAGAGCTTAGTGTTCCAAGCTTCAACATCCAAAGGCGCGTTCACTACTGCTGCCCCAGATGGGGAATCCAAGAAGCTGGATCATCTTGGGTAGAAGATGTTTTCTTCCGCCAGCTTAGGACTGCGGTCGGTGAACACCGTATGTCTCTTGGGCCGTTACACACACTATGTGGGACACAGTTGCGCAGGTGCTGCCACAGTGCCTGGAGGAAGCCCGGGCCGTGCTTACCTGCGCTGTTGCAGAGGGTATACATTAAAGATAATGGGGTAACCCAGTAACCCTCAGAACCTGGGCATTTATGATAAAGGCAAAAAATGGTTCTGTTGGGAATTGATAAGCTTAGTTAAGTATGCAATAAATGCTAATTCTCATTAAGTAAATATTCATTCACAGAGCGAAAAAATTGTACACACATGAACGAAAGCATTCAGAAATTAAATTAATTTTTACTCTATAATCAGTATCCGGAAATTTTTCTCTCAAAAAGGTGTGCATTTACAGGTCTGACCAACCATAATACAAATACAACATAGAACATTCAGTGCTTGCACATACTCATTGACATAAAATCACATTTACCATATACACGAATAACAAAAATAAAGTAATGCAGACAAAGTCCAAAATCAAGAGCATTAACCACAATTGGACATAATTTCCTAATTCTGATTGTGGAAGTGCGTGGACAATTTGGACAGAGCACGTCGACGTTTCGACCCTATATAGTAGTGCTGGGTTGTGTGCATCTAGAGCGGGTCTTCCTCAGGACAAAAAGTTGGGCTGGCTGCCTGTAAGTACAAATAATTTTACGTAAGGGACATGTGTGTATGAAAAAAGGAAGGAACAATGAAGGTTTCCCTTAGTGCCAAAAAAGCTCACCTTGAGTCAGATTTGTATAGGATTTAATTTCCTTATCTCACATTAGAGATGTCAGCCGACATCTGAATTAATCAGGAATTTTGTAATCAATAAAAGAAAGAAATAGGCGCTAGAAATCCCTATTGTACTTGACGACATGTAATGAGGTATAGTAAAAAGGTCACATACCTTTATAGTGAATTATTCAACTGGAAAAGAGTGGTGCCGTCAAAACGATCGCCACTTACTGAAAATGAGAGGGCAGTGATTAGCGCCAACCCGGAACGCCTAGGTTGATTTTAAATAGTTACACAGTAGACTAATGTGTTATTATACAAAGCAAAAGATAGTGCGTGTTTTGCGCACATGAGATAGTTTATCAAGTGTTTTTCCTATCGTACAGCCAAACGCGCGCAGGGATGAAAGTCATTCATACCGAGTGGCACTCTTGAAACCACATCCGTGTGTGAGCCGAGTTGTTGCTTTTTAGGCTGTGAAACTACAGAGTCCTATATAAGTGGTATTTTAAATTGCAATTTCCTAATGATTTCTCAATTACGCCATCACTTTAAAAATCACTACGGTTTTTAAATAAACACACGTAGTCTCTTACGGTGAACATCGCTATAGGCAATTCACTGAAATACGCTTACACCACTACAACAGCAATCATGTAACGTGGCAAGCCTAAGCGCCAATGGTTTTAAAACTTACATAGTTTACTCAGCAAAGACGTCTGTGTCCGTCTCACGCTCTGCAGCTAATGACAGCGAGGCGAGGGTGAAGCCGGCTATATGACGTTATCCCAATTGGTGTCTACGTGCAGGCTGTCAGCTGCTCGTAGACAAAACACGGAACGGATTCTGAAAAATACGGCCACCGGTTCCTGTCGTATTATACTTTGATTTAACATAGTCGCGAACAATGCTCATAGTTGAGGAAAAAGAATGTATTATTACATAGATCCTTTCTCTGTGAATAGCGGATCCCGTATGGCGGACTGGGGTGCTAGATTGCGGTTGGAATAAAGGTCTTTAGAACCAACTAATGGAATTTGTACAGATTGTTACTTCCAAATTAAACAACCGTGATGTAAAAATGCTCCTTTGTGTCTTTTTCTATACCCACTTCGGATATATTCCATCGAAGCAATATTTAGTTGCTTGGTGAATGTCGGTAATTGCCACTGGAATGAATTCCTCACAAATGTGGAATAAATCAATTACATTAATTCAAAACAACCAAGTCATGTGTACTAGTTCCTTAATAGACATTAATCAGGCAGCAATATTCGTACACCATATAAGAAAAACCGACAATTTTCTGAAGAGGTTTTCAAATAATATAAGGAATTATATCATTCAAGGGGGTCACATCCTGTATTTCTTTGACAATATATTCAATCTGCATGCACCATGAATTTAAAACAGTGTCTTCTATATTCCATAACATTAATGAAGTGCATATTCTCACGGAATTTTGGGTTATCAATTTGAAAATGACATACATATCCCTGACTCACCATGTGGTGTAATTCATCATTATCAGAATAATTATACATAGCATATTGTACATTAGAAATACTTGTTGATGAGTACACATTGAATAAACCTTTCTGGTGGAATATACTGTAATAGGGAATCATGTCTTACAACAATAGACTCTTGAATAGAAAATAATGATGTTACTACATTTGCACAGTTAAGACATGCTATAATTTACTCATTTGCACGTATGTCTCCTCGTGTTCATTGAGGCCATAATTTATAGCATCAAGGGTATGGATCCAACGACACTCCTTATAGTTAAGGGAAATAGCAGTGTTCCCACCCCTTTGGTGTAACATGATTTTTTCTATTACCCACCACTCTAGATGATTGTGAGTGTGTCCTGCGTTCATATAGTGTTCTACCAAGGGGGCCCCCAAGGTCTTGCACTTGATTCTACTCTGGTGTTGCAGGATCCTGTTTTTGACTTTTTGGGTCGTCTGACCTACATAAATCAGCTGGCATGGGCATCTGATGGCATAGATAACATTTTGGCTATTGCAGTTAGAAAACTGATTAAGTGCATATGTCTTCCCACGATGACTAAAGCTGGCTCCAGGTGTGGTATATTGGCATGCCTTACAGTGACTGCATTTGTGGTGTCCCTTGATTGATGGTAGGCCCAGTTGTGATCTAATATCTGGTGTAGGCGGAGATTCTAGAAATGAAGAAACTACAAAGTCCTTAATGTTTTTTGCACGTTTGAAGGCAAACATAGGAGTCTCGGTGATGCCAATTTCTGAACCAACAAGATTCCAATATTTCTTGATGACTTTTTTTATTTCATTGCTTCTGGTATTAAAGGTCGTTACGCATACCAATTTATCCAATGTTTGGTCCTTAGGTTGCACTTCAAGTAAAGTTTCCCGTGGCCTATACCAGGCTCTTTTCCTGGCTCTATTGAGAAGTCCTTTGGGGTATCCCCTTTCCCTTAGTTTAACAAGCAGAATGTCAGTTTCTTTAAAGAAGTCTTTCCTTCTGGTGCAGTTGCGACGTAATCGCAAAAATTGTCCATAGGGTAAGTTATCCCTAAGATTTCTAGGGTGATGGGAATTGTACTGGAGCAAAGTGTTTCGATCCGTTGGTTTTTTATATAAGTTCATTACAATTCTGCCATCCTCTGCTTCAAGTGTAAGGTCCAAAAAGGGGATCGAATGATCGCTGTACGCTATGGTGAATTGGATATTTGTGTTACGAGCATTAAGCCATGATAGAAATTCCAACAGTTGGTCAACCGCGCCCAGCCACAGCATCAGAATATCATCGATATATCGTTTCCAGGCAGTGATATTATCGATATAGGGGTTCTGATCAGAATAAATGTTCTTATCTTCAAAATGGTCCATGTACAGGTTCGCCAGGCTCGGCGCGAACCCGGCTCCCATGGCTACTCCTCTGCATTGGTAAAAAAACGCATTTTGGAAGATGAAGTAATTTTTCTCCATAGCGATACGCAGTAATTGTACAAGGAAGTCAGTTGGAATCCAGTGAGGTGTAGGGCGGGTATCTAGTATGTTCCTGATGACTTCAATGGCCTCATCCTGTGGTATGCTTGTGTATAGTGAACACACGTCAAGTGTGACAAATAACTGTGTGGTCCCATCAAACGGTTGGTCTTCAAACAGTATAATAGTGTGCATTGTGTCTCTGATGAACGATCTGGTCTCCACAACAAATGGCTGCAAAAAGCTGTCAAGATATTGGTTCAACGGTTCCAACACAGAGCCACATCCCGACACGATAGGTCTGCCGGGGGGTTTCTGTAAGTTTTTATGTACCTTCGGGATAGTATAAATAGTGGGAATCCTAGGATTGGTTTTATTTAGGAACTTACTCTCTGGCTCCGAGAGGAATCCTTGCTCAATACCAAAATTAGTGAGATCTCTAATTAGTTTAGCAATCTCCTTAGTAGGATCACCAGGGATCCGGGTGTAACTCGTAGTACAACCAAGTTGTTGATTGATCTCATGTATATAGTCTTCTGTATTTTGTACTACCACCGCTCCACCCTTATCAGCAGTCTTAATAACAATAGACTTATTGCTATTCAACGTGTGCAGAGCTAGTCTTTCTTCTTTGGTGATGTTGTGTTTAATGTACTTGGGATTGTTTAACAGTTCCATGACTTCACTCATCACTATTTTCTCAAAGGCTATAATTCTTTCATTCATCAAGTGAGAAGCCGGCGTGAAGGTTGATATCGGGCGGAAGTCTGTTGCTGCCAATTTTTTGTTATAATTTTCATTTTTCACAAAGAAGTATTTTAGACGGATCTTCCTGAAGAATTGTTGCAATTCCAATTTAATATTGAAGGAATTGGGTATTGAGGTAGGTACAAAGGACAATCCTCTCGACAGGATATCGTGTTCCGCCTTATTCAAGGTGTAATTTGAGATATTCAGTATGGGGTCTTTAATATTTGTAATGGCATTTGTTGTTCCTTGTTCTATAGCGGATGCTTCCAAGGTTAAAGTCAGTTCGTTATTTGACATGTTAGTTACCATCGGTAAGTCTGACGTCTGGTCCGAATCTCTCCGTGATTCTGTTGTGGCTGTGTTTGAAACCGAACTCTGGTGTTCCCGCGTCTGTTGCCGCGCCCTTGGTTCCATCTGGTCGGTCTCCCCCAGTTCTGGTCTCGATTGATCCACGTGGGCTCGCCTAAAAAAGACGAAGTAGATGGTTCAAAGTTATCGTGATAACGTGTCCGAGATTGATGCGTTGGACCTTGTTGGAAGGCTGATTCGTGGGGTTGAAAAGTAGTTCCGTCTGGAAGTGTACGAGGGTCTGAGCTAGTACTTGCTCTCTCCGATTCGTTCTCTGACCCACTTCCGAAAGAGGAATTGGAGAAGGTCGCAAATCTCTGTGAATATTGTCTATTCCGATTTGTGTAGTAGCCCTGAGAGTCTTGAGTATAATAGTCGTCACTAGTATACGGGTATGTGGTCTTTTTGTCGCCTTTGTTGCAGAGGGTATAGACGCAGCAAAGTTCACCATCCGGTGTGGGCTGGGTACCGCCGACTTGCTGGGTAGGACGATTTCAACGTCAGTAGCCCTGAGGCACTACGCCTGGCTGAGGTCCACTGACTTCTCTGGGAATGTCCAATCGACGCTTTTGGACATGCCCTTTGATGGCTGTCTCCTGTTTGGCGAAAAGGCAGACAACGCGGTTGAGCGTTTCAAGGACTCTAGGCCTACGGCCAGATATTTGGGCTTCGCTGCCACCTCTCGCCCCATGCAGTCTTTGGTGTCTACAGAAGGAGTGTCCCACCACGTTCCACCCAGAGCCACAGCCCTGCGCAGGCTACTCAGCCTTTGGGTGGACGTGGACGTGTGACCTAGCATCGTGGGTCTGGGGGCCAGCGGGCAGGCCATTCCACCAATGCCCCCCCCCCAGCAGCAGCTTCCAAACCTTCCTAGTCCGACCTTCCAGGGCCACCAATTGCCAGTGGGCGGCAGGATTCACCTTCACCTCCCTCACTGGCACATCACGTTGGACAGGTGGATTTGGCAAATTGTCTGAAGGGGCTATTCACTCCCCTTCGAATCTACCCCTCCCTCCATGCCACCAACACTCCATCACATGTCGGAGGATCGCTTGGCCCTTCTCTGCCAGGAAGTTACGACTCTCTTAGCCGAGGGAGCTATCGAACGAGTGTCTGTGCCAGAAGTAGGTTGTGGTTGCTACTCCCACTACTTCCTCGTGCCCAAGAAGGACAAAGACCTGCATCCTATCTTAGACCTCAGGGATGTCAACTGCTTCCTGCGAAAAGAGAAGTTCAAAATGTTAACCTTGGCTCAGGTCTTGTCCTTTATTCGCTGGGGTTCACTATCAATGTGCCGAAGTCGCACCTGATTCCCTCTGAGAAGCTCCTTTACATTGGGACAGTTCTGGATACAGCGCAGTTTTGGGTTTATCCACCCGAGCGGCGTGCCTGTGATATTCGGGCTATAATACAGATGTTTCAGCCTCTATCCCGAATTTAGTTGAGAATGACCCTTAGGCTGCTGGGCCTCATGGCCTCCTGCATCCTGCTAGTGGATCATGCCAGGTGGCGTATGTGGGCTCTGCAGTAGGACCTGAAGTTCCAGTGGGCGCAGCATCAGGGGAATCATTCTGATGTCATCCAGAACTCGGAGGGGGCAGCAAGTCAGCTGCAGTGGTGGCTAACAAACCAGGTTTGGGTAAACGGCAGATCCCTCTCTCTTCCCCAACCAGAGTTCACAGTAGTGATGGATGCATCACTCCTGGGATGGGGCGGCCACATGGGAGAGGTGGAGATCAGAGGCCTCTGGTCTCCGGGGGAGTCCGGGCACCACATCAATCTTCGAGAGCTCCGGGTGATTTGTCTTGCACTGAAGGCATTCCTTCCTTCTGTCAAGGGAAGAGTAGTGCAGGTGTTTACGGACAACACACCGCAATGTGGTATTGCAACAAACTGGGCGGGGGGGGTCGTGGACCCTATGTCAAGAGGCTCTTCGCCTTTGGACATGGCTGGAACATCAGGGCATATCTCTGGTGGTTCAACACCTGGCAGGTTCCCTGAATGCCTGTGCAGACAAACTCAGCCTCTTGTGCATTATGGATCCTGAATGGTTTCTTCACTCTGAGGTGGTGCAAGGTCTCTTTCAGCAGTGAAGAGAGCCATGGTTAGATCTATTGGCCACCGAAGAGAACGCGTAGTGTCCGCAGTTCTGCGCGTTGGAGTTTCCAAGGCGACACTCGCTCGGTGACGCTTTTCGTTGCGATTCGAGTTGCGGCCTCCTGTACGCCTTTCCGACTGCGCCACTTCTACCCAGAGAGCTGAAGAAGATCAAGAGCGACAGTGCCCAAGTCATTCTTGTCTCCAGTGTGGGCACGAAGAGTCTGGTACCCTGAGCTCTTGAGCAAGGCCATCTATCCTCTGATCAGACTGCCACTTCAGGAGGCTCTTCTGTCGCAGCATCAGGGACGGTACTCCACCCGAACCTGTCCAGCCTCCACCTACTTGCGTGGAGTTTGAGCAGCGACAGTTGACAGCTTTCGACCTTCCTCCCGAAGTCTGCAATGTTATCTTGACAGCCAGGCGTCCCTCCACTAAAACGGTATATGCCTGTAGATGGAACAAATTTGTGGCATGGTGCACAGCAAAGGCTGTGGATCCCCTTTCCGCCCCTCTTTCAGAGGTTCTCCTCTTCGTTCTTTCTTTGGCACAGCACGACTCTTCTCTGGGCACTCTTAAAGGCTATCTTTCGGCCATTTCGGCCTTTCTTCGCCTTCCTGATCAACCTTCTCTTTTTAAGTCCCCAATAGTTAACAGATTTCTGAAGGGCATTATTCATCTCTTTCCTGCATCTCCTTTTGTAATGCCCCAGTGGGACTTGAACCTTCTCCTCAGTTACCTTGTGTGCTCCCTTCCATCCACTACATAATTGTCCTCTTCGTCTCCTTACTTTGAAGACTGCTTTCTTGCTTGCCATCACCTCTGCGCGCAGGGTGAGTGAGCTCCAGACCTTATCTTCCAATCCTCCCTTTCTTGCTGTCCATCTCTGGACAAAGCAGTCCTCCGTACTAGTCCCTCTTTTTTGCCCAAATTGGTTACCTCTTTCCACAGACCATCACATTGCCTACCTTCTTCCCGCCTCCGCACCCTTCCAAAGAGGAGGAGAGACTCCACCGTCTAGACCCCAAACATGCGCTGTCTTTCTATCTTGACCCCACTAAAGACTTCCGGGTGGACGATCAACTCTTAGTGGGTTATGTGGGTGCCAAGAAAGTTTGGGCAATGCACAAACTTACCATCTCTCGATAGGTTGTCCTATGCATTAAGGTCTGATAATCTTTAGCTAAAAAGGAACCTCCAGTAGGACTGCGCGCCCACTCTACCAGGGCGAAGGCAGCCACTACTGCTTTGGGACGTGGAGTTCCCTTACGTGATATCTGCCAGGCAGCCACGTGGGCATCCTTGCACACGTTCACAAAGCATTAGTGCCTGGTTAGCCAAGTCCGGAGAGACTGCTTCTTCGGCCGTTCTGTTCTCCAGGACTTCCTGGTGTGAACTTAGTTTGCAGACCCACCTCCGGGGTTGATATTGCTGGGGTATCTATTCTAAGTTAAGGAATCTATAACTAATAGTCTCTTTCAGATTAACAGGTTACTTACCTTCAGTAACAATGTATCTTTAAGAGACCTATATTAGTTATAGATTCCTTTCCGTCCGACCCATCCTCCCCGTTCTGCAAACTGACTTATAGGGATAGGGACTTCCTTACAGGGCCCTAGTTTTGTGCACCAGTGGTCAGTTTCTTGCATGGCTCTGTGCTTCTGGCGTTAAAAGTCGTGGCAGAAGCATGTTTCCTGTCCAGGGAAGGCATGGCTTGGCAGTTCGGGCTGGACTGTTCCCATGAGGCACAGGGTCAGACTGATTTGCATATGGCCATGTCTGAACTGGGGTGGCAGAGTGGGCTAAAGAACGGTGATGGATCAAACCCAGATCTGTTGACTGGGTGTGAGTGTTTGATTGGTTCTGATGCTCCGTCCATCACCACCCCCTTTTGTACCGCTTTGTTCGCCATAAGTTGGCAGGGTATGCTCAGACGTGAGTCCCTTGCTCACTTTGCCACTGGATTCAAGCAAGCCTGGCTGAAGACGGCTGAAATGCCAGAAACCGGTCCTAGGAAGCTTGTTTCCGGTCCAGGGAAGGCATGGCTTGGCAGTTCGGGCTGGACTGTTCCCATGAGGCACAGGGTCAGACTGATTTGCAGATGGCCATGTCTGAACTGGGGTGGCAGAGTGGGCTAAAGAACGGTGATGGATCAAACCCAGATCTGTTGACTGGGTGTGAGTGTTTGATTGGTTCTGATGCTCCGTCCATCACCACCCCCTTTTGTACCGCTAGAACTGACGTCCGTGCGCAGGGGCGGCGTCTAAGTAGACACCACAACATCATCCCGGCAACCACGATGCCAACGACAGAAGTGGAGCCGACTGACGCCACCTACCGACGTGCAAGGGTACTGCTACGAAAACATTCTCTGGATCCAGTCTGACGCCTTGGGGTAATTCTAAGGTAAGGAACCTGTAACTAATATGTCTCTTACAGAAACATAGTTACCGAAGGTAAGTAACTTGTTCTTCAGTAAAAATAGATAATATTAAAGGTAATAAAATTATTTCTTTTAATATTAAAGGTTTATGACGCCCTGTTAAACGCACAAAGGTTCTATATTATTTAGCAAGACCTAAAGCTCATATTTGTGTACTTTAGGAGACTCATATAAATGATACAGTTTTGTCTTATATGAACAAAAAATGGGTTGGTATTATTTCTTCTCCTGCACTTGACAAGAAAAATTGAGTCGATATTCTGTTCACAAACAAACTACATTTTCAAATTCTAAACAAACATTCGGACTAAGAAGGTCGTTACCTCATTGCTAAAATTAGACTTAACACTGTACATCTGATTAACATGCATGGTCCAGCAACTGATGACCCTACTATTTTCACGTCAGAAATATAACATTTAGGTAATGTTCAGCTTATTATTGGAGGCGCTTTTAATCTCATATGTGACCCCCTATTGAATAGAACCTCTCCAACCAAATATCATCCTCCAAAGGTTTTTGCACTCTAAAATCCATTGTTAGAACCACCAAATTAGTAGACAGTTGGTGCCTTCATTATCCAACAGAGAAACAAAAACAATCCAGTCCCCCTAATTCCTACTCACGTATATATCATTTATTAATATCCCGTCAATTATTAATATTTCTGATCATGCACTCATGTTGTGTTTTACGACCTAGCTCCTCTCACCCATCTCAAGATCGATGGACCATGAATACCAATGTTGTACTTAATGAAAAAAATAAACCAAAGCTTTTGTCTGCACTATGTGAATATTTACTTTTAACCCTTAAGGTTCTACTTCACTTGTTAATAGATGGGATGCTTTTAAGGCATATATCAGAGGGGTGACAATTTCTATTATGGCACATAGCATCAAATATAAATTGCAACTACAAAAACGTAGTTACAAATTAAACTCCACACTAAGCAATAGAGCTGGCCTACAAATTTCTAATAGCAAAGCTAAATTTTGTTTCAGTGCTAATCGATCTGGAAAACGCTAACATTGTGTTGAAATTGAAGGCCTACTCATAAATAATGTTCCTTATTTGTAATCCTGAAGTTTCCATTCCTCCACCATTAAATCTAATTAACAAATATTTTCAGATCTCAGGATATGTCCCAAAAACTAATAATGAAGCAAGAATTGCAGCTACACGTTGCTGCAAACCTGTCGCACAGCTTCTACAAGAATACGTTACAAACTTTTCAAGTTCATTTTATTCCATAGTTTTCATGTTTCATCCAGCTTGACTTGTTTACACACGATAAAACTGTCCAAACGCCCCTTTGTTTCACATAAGGTAGTTGTGCCAATCCAGGCCTCGTACTACGTCACGTTGGAACAGTCATTCATGTGTTACAGCTAATAATCTTAGTCCCAATGCATTTCGAGCATTCATTTTCCCCGTCGTCAGGGAAAGCTGCTAAAATATTAAAATGAAAACCCATGTACATTCATACAATTGCTTCAACATCATATGCAGTATCATTGTGTTATGAAAATGTATTAACTAAAAAAGGAATAATATTAACATTCTCATCATTTTGGAATACAGAATTAGATTTAGCAATATCTCAAGACACATGGAAGAAAATTTGGATGAATAGTATCCCTAGATTGTTACCTATCTCTCTATATCAAACTAATTAATTCCTTTGTATATTATTTAACTGTTCTGGTTATTTAATGCAAAACTTTTATAGTCTTCTAATTGTTGGAATTGTAATCAGAATGCTGGCTCGTTGCATCATATGCTTTGAGTGCGGAATGAGGTTTGGAGGATCATTACAAAAATATTTCATATCACAGATAACCTGTCATATGGCATAATAATTGTAAATCATCTTTACTTTAAAAAAAGCTGTCTGTTATAAGTAACAAACTTTCTGCAGCTTTAAAAACAATTACTACCAATTGGAAAAATGTGTCATTGTTATTGGTACATACAGGGTGATCCTGGATAATATTTACCAGAAGAGGAGCTAAATTGACTTTGTCGGGTGTCACTCACAATACTCCTAATTATCCTTTATTTTGGAAGCCTATTGATAGTTATATGGATTTTAATTTCTGATTAATTCTTATTGATAACCTATATATTAGTTTCATGTTCAAGTTATACTTGTAATGTTGTTTCACTTTATTCCCTTTTCAGTTTCCTTTTACTTTTATTAACATTATCGCATTTGAAAATGTTTAGGTACTTTATTTGCTTTACTTTTATATTATCTTACCATTGGGTGTGTTATAGCTTAATTATTATATTGATGTACAAATATATGTACCTTTTTCGGTGCTCTTTTTTGTTTGGTCTTTTCAACCTAAAATAAAATAAAATATTTTGAACTAAAAAAAAAAAAAGAATAACTGCTCAACCTGTGAAGTGAAAGGGGCTCTGCAGCTTTTTAAGTCTACCATCTTTTTTCGCTTGCAGTACATATAGATTTGGCTGTGCATAGATTGTATCAGCATTATAAGACAGTACTGCCTGTATCCTTTAAGCTGGTGCCCTCCTGATTCCATGAGGTGCAGGAAAGGGAAGCCCTTTAACACCCCACTGCACCCCTCATTTTGTAAAGTTGAATTGCCATTTAGTTGAAGCCTCAAACACCTTTTCACTCAAGCAAAACCTGGTTCCAATCAATCCCCAAGAGAGGTGCCAGCACCCAACACAGAGCAACAAGGGTCCGTTCACCATATGACCCCACTTCCCACAGTGAAGGACCACCTCCTGGGTCCAAAGTGCACAGCCAAAGAACAAGCCCACTTGAATTCCTCAAATTTATCAAATTGTCACACGTCGGTGGCCACAAGTATTAGACCCCCTGTTTTACCTCCTATCAACCTTTACTGAAAACCGCCTGCCAGAGTCACAACTCCTCTGCCAACCAAAGAAAATCCAAAACAAATAAGGCCGGCAACGTTCGACGAGGCCTTCACCCATGCAATTAATAGCTCAGATACCAAACTACTGCTAACCCCAGAATACGTTTCAAGAGGCCCTCATGCTATCCTCAGTCGAGGGAATATCCTCAGGCTCTTTAAATCATCGCCGGACTCAAGTACCCTTCAATCAAAAGACATAGTTGCGATTGAATTTTTACCAACCACAGGACTTAATATGGGTGAAGTAACCCAACTCACATTAGCATCTCCAGCAATCCGAGAATTAGTTCAGTCAAAAACCGAACAGTTTAAAAAATGGGGCATAAAAATCACAACACCAAGTGTCTCTCGCTATCCATCAATATTAGAAAACAACCAGGCTCATCCCCTTAGTACAACCTCGGCCCCTTTTTCAGTTCTAAAGTCAGCAAGAAGTCAGTCACCAACAGTAACTCCAGAGCGCATATTCAACCAGCAAATTGCCAAGAGGGTGGATTGGTCATGGTTGCCAGGGGCTCTATCAAGAACATGGAACTATTGAAACATTACTCACCACGGCCTAACAATATGCTCCTGGAACATTAACTGATTTGGGCAGAAAAATCAATCTGCCGCCAACCTCTGTTTCTTAAAAGAATATGATATCATCCCCATAGAAGGCTACCTGGAATTTACGTCATTCGCCTCAAGACAATCGAAGTTTGGCAGGGCAAGTGACGGTCTTTCGATATATGTATCGACTAAACTATCCCAACGCATCACACAGATAAAATTTGAGGAAAACTGCCTCTCTGGCATAGTGTTAGGAAGTCCACTCATTGATTGGCAGCTGCTTCTCCTTAATGTTTATATTTCCCCATCTACCGTTGATAAAAAATCCAAAATGGACAATCTAACATCGTCTGCAATCTTCTAAGTAAGCATGGCAGCATACCAACCATAATATCAGGAAACTTCAACACCAACCTCCATTGCAACTCTTTAGTGGACTTAGGGATTGATCCTCCAACTGTTCCCGCACATTTTGCTCCACAGTCGACTCCCACTGGAAACAGACCATCGAAACTGGGGGAGTATGCGGTTATACAGCTGAGTAATGTAGGATTCACCGTGTTGAATGGGCATCTTTATACGGACATTCCTCCTGAATGGACCTGTTCAGACGGTCAAACACATTCTTTTCTGGACTTTACTCTAGGGAGCAGAGCTGTACCTCCCTTGGTTGAGAGCTACCACATCGCATCACAAGCCGAGAGCGACCACGGACCACAAATCATAACACTATCAGCTACTACCCCATGTCACCAGGAACTCGCCCACATCCACTCAGATTGTCAAGTTGAAAATGTAAAGCGAATAAAATGGACGGATGCCACGGCTCTCCCCTTGATGGAAAAATGCAGAGCTCTATTACACCTATCACAGGAGGCAGACACTCCGGTCATTAACATCTGGGCTAGCTTCATAAACCAACTATTTGAAGACTCTCCACCAAAGCGGAGCATAAGATAACAAGCATTTCAACTCCGCATCTCTCCTGCAACTAAGCAATTAAAAATCCAAAGAAACAGAGCACTACGCCACTTGAGGAAGAGCCCAGACGATCAAACCAAATTTAAAACCTACAAGCAAGCCCAGGCAGCCTTCAAGATTGCACTACGCAGGGGAAAAAAAGTGGCCTGTGATCAATTTTGGCTGAAGCTTATCCATGAAAGTAAGAATCCCAACTCAAAACAATTCTGGTCTCTTGTTAACCGGGGGCTACGAGGCAGAAGTGGTGACGGCAATTCAAACATCAGCACAGACGAATGGAGCCAATTCTTATCAACACACTTTAAAGACCAGAACACAAAGGATGACCATTCTGAAGCCCACAGCTCAGCCAACTCGGCGATTCCATGTTTAGAACCCAGGAGCCCAAGACGACTTGACCTCAGTTACTCATCCACTAAAGTGCCTGAAGTACCAACAATCAAGGGCATCGGATGAGTTAAAAAATAGGATTTCATGTTCCATAAGGAAAGCCAGAGCCGAAAGAGCTCCAGGGCCGAACGGTCTTCCCCAGGCCAAGTTCAAATTCGACGTGGTCTTATGGTCAGCTTACCTGACCCCCCTGTTTCTCCATTGCTGGCTAAACAACACCGTCCCGGAGTCCTGGCGCGGTGCCATCATCCACCCAATTCACAAAGGCGGGAAGAGAAATGACCCCGACAAAACTGAATTATAGCACTCCTAGATGTTGAGTCCAAACATTACGCCAGAATTTTATTAGAAGAGTTGCAGGCCTGGGCCGATTCAACAAAGCGCCTCCCTTTTAACCAGACCGGATTTGTGGCTAACTCTAGCACAACAACTAACTTATTCACCCTGACTGTCCTGACGGAGAAAGCGGCAACCCAACAAACCCAGTTGCACTGCTGTTTTGTTGATTATAAAGCGGTCTTTGACCACGTACCCCGGGCCCTACTGTGGCAAAAATTAGAGTCCCGGGGCATACCTCCGACCCTTTTACACGTAATAGTCCAACTCCATTCGGAAACATGGATCAGAATTAAGCTGGGTGAAGGCTCCCACGTGTCCAGGAAAATCAGAACCAATTCCGGCGTAAAACAAGGCTGTGTGCTGGCTCCACTTCTTCTGTTTAATCTGTTTATATCGGACCTATCTCCATCACTAGATAGTGTCAACTGCCATCCCCCTCAACTAGATGGAACCCACATCGGCAATCAGCTCTATGCCGACGACTTGGTGTTACTAAGTCATACAAAAGTGGGCCTACAAAGGCTTCTTGACAAACTGCTTCCCTACACTATAAGAAACTCCTGGGAACTGAACTTGTCCTAAACCAAAACAATATCTTTCAGAAAGCACAAAAGGCCACGTGGTGGATGGTTCTTTAACAAAACAAAAATCGAATCAACATCCTACTATAAATATTTGGTTATCTTTTTGGACCGCAGATGTTCTTTCGTCAAACAAAAAAACGCTAAGGACCAAAGCCCTGTCACTAGAGGCCGCCGCCGTGAAACCATCAAAACAACTACTTGGCCCAAGTAGTTCATCCTGAAAGTGATGAAGGCGAAGATGATCAACTCTGTCTTATGGGCACAAGATCATGAAGGGCACAACTAGCTCTTTATTTAACAAATTAACAACCAAAATCTTCAAACGTGCCTTTCATCTACCAAAATCAAGTTCACCATCGCAGGTTTATCTTGAACTGGGCCTATTGGATCATCACGGCGTTGAGGCTGGCACGTTTATAAAGTTCTGCAACAGACTGCCCCATTCAAGGGAGTGCTCCCTCCAAGCCAGACTTTGGCGAGATATAGCAAAATGCCAGACCAGCCAGAATCACCGGCAACACCTGGATCACAGCTTAAAACTACTAGGAGTCAAAGAACTCTGGGCAACAAACCCCTCCCAGCTGGTGCTAAAGGCTGTTATTAAGAGCGTCCGATTGTGGTAATTTCATTCAGACAGGGCAACTCTGTCAAAAAGGAAACATGCCTGGGCAGTAATTTCCAATTTCAAACCAGGAGTTGAGTTGCCTCATTTATCAAGCACCTTTGCATTTTACTTGAAACAAAAGTTCTTAGCTCTGAGGATGGGTGACTGGCCATTGCTAAAGAACCTGCCCGAATCGCGTCGCCCAGGTCATATCGAATGCAGGATGTGTGGCTATCACTCTGAAGCAATGGAACACATAGTTTGTGCATGCCCCGCTATGCTTACTCAGACGGCTACTACTGCGGGGTGAATGGATCAGGCTAGGAGTTCGAACATGCCGCCAGGCCGTAATAGCGGCTCTAAAGCCTGAAAACACCAGGTTGAATATTGGGCTTACTAAATTTGTCAACAAAGCGTCAAAGCTGCTGGAAGAAATTAGCGCCGCCAAATCTCCCTTACTTCAGCAGGGCGGCAGCCAGCCCGCTGGATTAACAGAACCTTAGACTGCTAAAATCAGCCGTACTGTTCCCGGTCCCCCAGGCGAACATTATCCGCCCACAATGCATTCGAAGGTTTTAAATAATTTACAAGTTTTGCATTCTATTTTTAAACCTATTTTTAACAAATTGATTATGTTTTCAAGTTGACCATTTTTTTAATAATGCTCTAGTGGGTTTCTACTCAGCTGCCCTTTTTACGATGAACCGATCAAGTTTTAATTTGTAATGGTTTTTAACCAAACAATAAAGAATATATAGTAGTCCTTTTCTGGAAGCAGTATTGAGAACTATATGGTGTTTACTGAAAAAATGTGTCTAGAGAAAAAATGCCATCCTAAAACTTTCTTAACAGAATAATTGGTGCAGGAGAAGAACAGATTCCAAACACTTTAAATCTTCAGCTGTTACTTAATGTTGTTACAACATGAGGCGCGTTATCCAGGTTGCAGTTTTGTCCTGTTTGACTCAATAAATGTAAAGCTCCAAACATCGTTTGTCTTACATCTTCTCAAGATTCCAAACAGTAAGGAAACTGACTAAAATATTCCACATACATTCTCGATATCTTAAACAATTGACGTTCAGTTTTAATAGAAACTGAACGTGATATTTAAATATAGTTGGTGTGTATAGCATCACTCTTGGATGGATTTTCACTAGAAATATTCCACTTTCAGAACTCTTCTGTTGACCTCATTTTTTTTTATTTGTGCCAGTTGTTGGAGGAGTAGCAATCGCGTACGCTGGCATTGTCCGGTATTTTCGACATGTGGCAATCGCATTACCATGTAGTAGGACTGAAAATGTCTTCCATCGCTTTGAACACTAAGCTTGGGATGATTTATTTCATGTATGCCTTCATGGACCCTAGGTAGACAAACCCACTATCCTTGGACCTATATAGTCCCTTGGCAATTCTTTTTATTCTGCCTTAAGGTGTGGATCGGAACCAGATTATTTTGTGCTCAGGGACTTCCTAACTGGTGTTCCAGTTACATCTGTCAGATTTCTTTTTTCAGAGTTTCCTTTAATTTCTTCTCTTCTTGTGTCAGCTTGAGCAGCTTATTCCATAGTGCTACAAATTCAAGACATGCTATGTCATTGATCATTTGTAGCAGCTTGCCCTCATAACCTATGCATCTTTTGTTTGGGGAACAGTTATCTGGTGTAAGTCTGCACTCGGTATCTGTAAGCTTCCATCACCTACAAAGTCTTTATAACTAGCTAATTTGCATGCAATTGAGGTGAGTACCATGAAAAAGATTTAGGCACCAGGTGGCACTACCATTTTCTTCCCTCTTCACCACTTTCAGCCTCTTCCAAATTGCACCAGTTTACCAGTGTCTATGTTAGGAGCGTCCAGTCCTTGGGAGTTGAGACTACTTTGGGGGCCAAATTCTCTATAGGTCCTGAAAATCCATTGCAGTGTTGTCAATTTAGTCTCTGTCTCAGTGCAGAGATTGCACCATGGGGTCTGCAAGCCTCAGGGAGTGGTGTTGCTGACCCATTGCACATAGAGGCTGAGTGAGTGACCCATCCTGGGCTTATTTCGGAGAACTTAGTTCCTTCAGTGACCGTGGAAGCTACCACTTGAAAGTAGTAACCAGCTCCTCTTGTGATTGAGCCTTAGTCGCTGCAGAATGTACTGAAGAAGGTGAAAGCCACTGAGTGAATGAGCAACAAGCCTCATTGCTAGAAGTCAGTGAGCAACAAGCCTTGTTGCAAGAAGAGCACCTCTACCCCCAACCGTTTAGTCCCAGTAATTCCTAAAACATAAGAGCAATAGAACACAATGAAGGCACCTAGAAGTGCCAGCCACTGCTGGGTCGCCACTTTTAGCCAGCCATCAACAGCAATCTTGTTGGGAGCTGCTACAATAGATAAATGGTCTTGTGCACAATAGTATGGCCCACCATTTGCATTTCCACTCACAGATTTTGCAGGGAGACAAACTGCCACTAGGTTTCTCAGTGTAGTCCCAGGCTGTACCAACAGTTAATTCTACTGGACTCCATCACTTCTGCATTCTCCCTTAGTTCAGGGAAGTTTAAGTTCATAGCAGAAACGTTGCTCTTTTCCAGTCGATTGAGAGCAGCTGGATGTAGTGGGGCCTTAGCCTGCATATTGTTCTCCATTCCTTAGTTCATACTTCTTCCTCAACACTGAGTGTGTAACTGAAAGCGAGGGAGACCACTACATTCCTTTCCTCTCCTTCTGTTGTTCACAGTTATGCTCCCAACACCTGAGAAATTGCTCCATTCAACTGCCTCTCTTTCTCTCCCAGTTCTGACTGACTAATGGCTTGGAGACTCTGTCCATGGTGACCACTTTAGTTATCAAGCCAGTGGTTTGTAAACGTGTTCAGAACATCTTTGGCATTCCACACCATGGGCTGACTGATTAGACATTCTTAGATATGTAACTATCTGCCAAAGGCAGTCCAGTTCATATCCTCAGGAATCTCTGAAGTTAGTTTGCTGTTGTGATGGCTGCTTGAAGGCAGGGCAGAGATCTTCCCCAAACAGGAGAAAGGTGTTTCAATGCAGGAATCACTCACTGAGGCAGGCCAAGATCATCTTGGTACACGTTTGGCCTGTTAAACTGTCTTGCCCCCAAGCTATGCCTAGGAGGAATAGAAGCTTAGGTTCAACTTGGCAAAAAGCAAATCATCCTCCTGATTGATGGTAAGGACCCATTCAATCCCTTTACAAAGATATCCCCCAGATGTGTGCATTGTACACAGTCACAGCAAAATCACTTAGCACCATTCAAACATTACTGGCAAGACCATAATTCTCTTGTCACCAAAGGCTTTTCAGTCATTCAGTGCTTTTGCTGCAAGGTACCGACAACTGTCTCCACTCTGAAGTGAATGATTTGCCACATTTGTGTATGATCTCAAGAGGCTCACTCATATCTAGTGAGTGGAATGTTTTGTATCAACCATAATAATTGAACCCAGATTGTCATTGATGTCTAGATTATCTTGGTTATATCAGTCAGCTATGCTTTACAGCTTTCTCATCCACCTCCATTTAGACTATATCTATCACAGATGATATCCCAGGAGTTCTTGTTAGGTGTGATAATCCCACTAATATAGGAACTAAGGCTATTATTCCCACTATTTCACTGTAAGGAAAAGGCTGAGCGAGCCTTCATTCCCTGTACCAGCCGATTCGGTTCCTCTCCATGTAAAAGTTGAAGATGGTGATTTTAAACATTTTCTTAACATTCCTTGACAATAGCTGTGTATGTTCAGTGGACCTGCAGTGTATATTCAGAGGACTTACCTGTCCTACATGGACATAGGATGAATCGCTAATACATATTTGGAAACCAACACTACCTGTAGAGGATTCTTCATTGAGTCCTCTGCTACCCCTACCATGACATCCATCTCGTTAGAGTATCATAATGGGAGACAGCAGTGGTCATCTTAGCCCTGAGCCAGGGGCGACTGGCACGGATCAGAGGTGGCGTGGCGGGGGCGGCGGGGGAAAAAGAGGGTGTAAAAAAGAAAAAAAACATACCTTATCGCTGCATCCCTCCTCCGTCTTTCCTCCATATCGGGCCAGAACAGGAAGCACCCAGGCTCACCTAAGCCAATCACAACATCTTACATAGTTCTAGTTACCCTTGCTAAGCTCAGTTCGTCAGTGCAGTTCCACTTACTGGACCACTGTTGTCAATTGCTGGATAGACCATCTACGCCTGTCCCGGTTGTTCCATCCCTGCTTTGAACCTTTAAATGGTTAACACATGCCCTTTGCACAACTCATGGTCACAGTTGAGTCTTCAGAGTTTGGGTGTGGTACTCTCTCCAGGAAACTCTAAGTCAGTGCCTTCTATCAAAGTTCAGATGTTTTATGTTTTGATTCTGCAGTCATCCAGGAAATACTCCGATTGTATTAGCCGTCATAACCTTTGGCCTTACAAAAGCCCTTCAGGTAATTGTGAAGTATATGGGTAATGCATGCTCCTGTAGCTCAATGGCTAGATTTCACGCTCTGACCCGTTTTCACCTCTGACCCTCACAAAGACTTCCCTTCATCAGAACCACCCTGGACACAGTCACCTTGAAAGTCTAAGTAGGCATCGTATTGCTGATCGCAAGTGGCAGCTACATCCACAGGAGGCTCAAATCTTCCCCCAGTGGGATCACTCTTGCTGGATCTCTGAACACACTCAGTATTGAGTGCTTTACATTGTGGGTCGCCAGTGGACATTTTGTTTTAATTTAGGCTGTGTAGATAGATAGATAGATATCCACCTCTGTGTCGTAAATGAAGCATGATCCTCCGACATCACATGTGAAGGTAAGAGAAGAGCTTTATTTATCACCACAGCCATCCAACAGTGCCAGGCTGAACTGAAACATGTTAGAGCGATTTAATCCAAACATTCTGGAGTTATTTTGGAATGTAGAACTGCTTGGGTATGGAACAAACTGTTAAAGATCCACATTAAAACTACATCTCCCTTCCTTATAAGGAGTATTGATAACACATTAGGAAATAAAAGAAAAATTAATGACAATGAAATGAAGAGTTGTAACTTAGCAATACACCTGTATCTCTAGAGGAAAAACGGATTAAAGGTTCAGAGGAACACAGTCCTAAAAGAAAAGAAAATCCACAGTAAAAGATATGCATATTTGAGGAAACACCGATAGGTCAATAAAACATTTTAACCTGTGCGAAATTGTCATGCTTCTGCACACACTGCACTCAGTTGTTTCTATTTGCTGGAGCTTGTCTGACTTTGGTATCCTTGCTACGTTCACCACTCATTTCCAAGCACTCACAGCTTTACCACAGACCTGAAAACTCAACATATCTTTGGAGACAATTAGACACCCTTGTTGGAGACTACTTCTTTGGGAATACCCTCCCTCATAAAGGGTTTTTTAGAGAAGGCACTCACAGAACTGCTGCTAATCGAAACTTCCCTGGAAAGCTCAAAAAAGGCGCTATAAGGTTTGCCGCCACTTTGAGCTACAGCCCTTCTGTCAGTTCATCTGGCTGTAAATGATAAGTATGTGTCTAGAAACGTGTTGCCATGTATCCGGATGGTGTCCTTGTCCAACGATTGCTCATCAGCTATTTTCACAAAAGGATGAAGAATGGGAAATACCTATCTTCCTGTCTCTTGGCCACACTTCTATTATTTATTTTCTTGCTCATTCTAACTCCTCATTCTTTCTAGGGATTTGCAACCACATCTCGATTATTCCACTCATCTGACTGAGATCCACAGCACTAATCAAGCATTCTTTATAATCTTCAAACTGTAAAGGCATATTATTTCTCTCACTGTTTATCCCCTGAACACCAAAATATACTGTAACAATTTCGATGACGGACTTTTTATCAGATTTATTATGGTGTTTCCCTTTTAAAATGTGATCAGTGGTTTGTGATTTATCATAAGTGTAAATGTCTTTTCCTACAAATAGCATTTGTACCGTTCAGTGGCCCAAGAATAAGCTAACAGTTTTTTTCATTAATTGAGTACCTGTATTCAGCTTGTTGCAGGGTTCTAGAAGCGAAACCTACCATACTAAACCCTTCTTCATTGGATTGTGGTATCATCACACCCAACCCATACATACTGGTACCAAATGTGAATCAATAGTCCTTAGGAGGAGTTATAAGATTTTTTGACTTTACTTGTAGATGTATCTTTCTTCAATTGGTTACATTCTTTCACATTCATCATTCCATTCCCAATACTTCTACTTAAGACCTCTCCTTGTTTGATTCTTTGACGCAGAATTTGGAATTCTAAAAAAAGAATCAACCTTTGTGGGCTGAGGCATTCCCATTCATGATTGCCTCAACAAGGCCTTTTCTGCTAAATAATGTGTCCTGTCTTCTAACTTCTCTTTGGCAAAAACACATTTACCCCCGTTAGCTTCTATCCCAATTTCTGACAGGCAATAAAGAACCTTTCAGAAAATCTCATCATGTTTTTCTTTGATATTGCCTGCAATCAGAATGTCATCTTGAAACTCTGCAACCCATTGATCCTGAAAGTAAATTTCCATGTTCCTCTGAAACATCAAGGCTGCACACACTAAACCAAATGGTATTTGGCAGGACTGTAAAGTGCCAAAAAGGGAGACGTTTGCTGTAAGAAGTTTTGATAAGGGAACCAAGACCACTTGGTGATATGCTGACGATAAGTCTCTCTACTGAAAGTCAGAGGCACAATGTAAATAGGTAACAAATCATCAAAGTATAGGGTGAGATTCTACCCAGATTTCCTGGTTAACATTCCTTAAACCAAAGCACACTTAGTTTTTCATTTTTTATTTTTTTACAGGCAATGACTAGCGGTAATAGCCAAAGGGAGGGTTCAGTTGATTTAGTCACTCTATCTATACAAATTCTCTTCAACTCGTCATCCAGATCTTTCCCTAATGCTGGAAAGGACATTGTTCAAGTTGTGTTTGTGGTTTTCAACCGATCGTTGTTAACTCTGTTTACACCTCTCTATTTTCCAAGATGACTCTGAAACCTATTTAATCAAAAGCACTTTTCCATGTGTAAGCTTGTCACCCTTCTCCCTCAGTCATTTCACTCCTAGTTTGAGGGTCATGCCGAATGCTTCCTGGTGGTACCACCCTACTAGGTTTAGCCCTCTCTGCAAAATCTACCTTTCCTTATATGGTTCTGCCACTTAATGTCAGGGTGGCTTCAAAGTATCCTAATAAACCAGTCTTCCTTCCTTCATACAAGACAGGGCACCTATGCAAAACCCTGTTACTCCAGTTCTCTCTAAATAATGAGTCTGTTATCATTGCCTTTCTCACATCTGCATCAACAAGTTCATAACTTTGTTGTCTACAGTGATTTTGGTGTAGGGGTCGATGGAGTTTTAAGGTCCACCCTTTACAGCTAAAACTGTTTGTATCACTGGTGATACTGAACTGAATGTCTTCATCTGTTTCCGGAACCCTGATTACTTTAAACTTTTGGTTTTGGCAAACCTTTCCAAAGTGTCCCAGTTTGCTGCATTTGTTAAACACAGCAATTCTAGCAGGACAGGGTTGATTCATTGTGGTTTGAGATGAATACCAGCACCCAATATTTTTTTGCCTAAAGAAGTTAGATAGGTCTTCTTTTCTAGCTCATTTTCTATCATAACTACCTGGTTTTCTGTTCTTATTCTGTGTGTTACTTATCATGCTGTCTTTAATGAGACCATCATTTGGGTTTTCTGTTCTGTGAAGTTCTTTAGATGATGATTGGGAAATTTTGATACTCTCTACAGTCCTAGGGGTTTCTACCAAGGAATGGATTCTTCGAAGTCACCAATTTTTCTTATACATACATATATCCCTGCACTTTAAAACAATCTTGTTTCTGATGAGTTGGAACGTAAAATTTTCAAATTCACAGTCTGCAGCTACGATTCGAGAGCCTGCTAACATGTGTATCTATGAATTCGTCCGGCATTGTTCACGTGTGAGAAATTAGTGTCTCAAAGTGACTAGACCGAGTTGGGCATCAACATATTTTTCTAGCCTCTTAGCTTCTTGCTATTCAGCCAGTTCATATTCTCCTTCAAAAAGCTCATAAGGAGGAAGATGATCAATTTTGCCTGACCTTCAAAACCTACATTAAGTTCAACTACGAATCTTTTACATTCAAGAAAATTTCTTGAATCACCACCTGCACTTATATACTTCGTGAAAGCGTTGAACACTGTTTTCCATTTTATGAGTGGTTCACCTGTCATGCTATTTATGATGCAGAGTAATGTGCATGTTGCTGAAATTTCTTTGGATACGTGTTAACATTACTCAATATAAAATGTGCATTTTGCTGAAAGCAGTGTCTCTTTAAATCATAAATATGGATATAAATGTGTGCATGTTGCTGACAAGAACAGGCAATCAAGATTAAAGTGTGTATCACCAAATAACTTGCCTTCAAAGTTGGGCATGCATTAGTTTAAAAGTACAGTGTCACTGGAACTCATGCTTTGAAGTAAAAATGATGATGAACCAAGATGGCTTCACCTTTCTTAATGTTCATGTTGTGGATGATTTTGGGCATCCAGGGGAGGGTATGCACGAAGCAACACACAAGAGCAATACACCTTTAAAGTCAGGCACTCATTCGTTTAATAGCACAGGTGTGTGCAACTGGAAAACATGCTTTGAAGTGCTAGTTGAGCAGAACTAAGATAGCGGTACATATTTTGATTTTCTGGTTGACGTCAGCCACACAGAGGGGGTGTGTGTGTCACGTGTAGCAACATGCCATGAAAAGTTTGTTGCTGAACAATGATACTTCTTAATCACACCTTCTGTAGCATGATGATGGAGTCTATAGTGAGAGGCTGGAGATTAAGTCACCTGCAGGGTTAGCAGACTTCTGTGGATGATGGATATAAGTAAATTTGAGAATAAAGTCTAGTTTGGCACTGGCTCACTGTAGCATGCAACAGAACCTTATATTAGTTAATAATGCTCTCTCAAAATCAGACTGTTCCACGTGGAGTGTACTGTTCCACGTGGAGTGTTGAAACTGTGGTGTGGATACTCTAGCCAGGAGATGACCATAAAAAGCAACAGGAACAGTTGGGTGCATGGGCTGTGGCAATAGTCAGACACCAGTCCTCACTATTGGTGTAAGTGAAGAATAATTCTTCAGAAAATTACATCACCTTTCTGTACGGGGCAGTACTTTATGCTTCCCAATTTCGTCTTTCCACCACATACATTTGAGGAGGAAAGATTACATCTGTTTGGCCTCTGGATTACACTTAGGGCCATATGTAGGTAATTTCTATTTACCGATTCCTAAATACCGAATTTTATCGATTTTGATATTTAAGAATCGGTAAATAGTATGTAGGTAAACAATCGGTAAATTTTACCGATTCGGTAATATTCGTTATTACCGATTTGGTATTTACCGAATCTGTAGTAAGGGATACCTTCCCATTCATTTCTATGGGCCTGGAGGCCCATAGGAATGAATGGGAAGGTATCCCTTACTACAGATTCGGTAAATACCGAATCGGTAATAGGGGGAGCATATTCAAGGGTGGCAGGGTGTCACATTGACACCATGTTGCACCCCTGAATCGTGCATGTGTGCACATGTGGCGCACATACATGCCCCAAGGGCATGTATGTCTGCCACATGGCACTTATAAAAAAGCACAAAATTGCTTTTTAAAAGGTATTCGGTAGTTACCACCAACTTGTAGTTGGTGGTAAATAATGAATCCTTAAACCAAAAATGCACTCACTTGAGTGCTCCCTACATAGGATTTAAGGATTCGGTAATTTACCGATTCCTTACATTAAGGAATCGGTATTTTACCGATTCCTTAAAATAACGAATCTGTAAATTACTGAATTCTTAAATCCAGCCTCCTACATCGCAAAGGGCTAAATTCCGGTTGGTAACTGGAAATTTACCGATTTTCTGCCGTTACCGACCGGTATTAGCCCACCTACATATGGCCTTTAGTTTCTGTACTGGTAGGTCTAAGGGGTATTACATTGAAGATCTATTGGTTGTTGGCTTCACCATTGCAAAGAAGAGAGAAGCAGTCTAGAACCGAATCTTATCCCGATGGATTGCCCTCCTGTAGCAAACTGTGTTATGCTTTGTCTAAAAGGAGGCTCCTGTAGGACTTGGAGCCCATTCCATTAGAGCAGATTCTGGAACTATAGGTCCAGTCCAACGTGTTCCCTATTTTGAACAGTTGCCGTGTCAGTATGTGGTTTTCTGTCAATACTTCACCAGGCAATACTCTATTAATTCTCGAGATTGCTGGAAGTGCCCGTTTGCCCATTCAGTCCGTCAGGGCTTGCTGGTCTAAGTCCACTCCTTAGAACCATGTGTTTTGAGGAGGCATTTCTTTGATACTGATTCAAAAGGTGAGGAATCTGCAGGTAGAAGAAGCCATCAGAAGAATAAGTTTATTACCTTTGATAACACTTTGTCTGATAGATAATCTATCTACCTGCAGATTCACTACCTGCCTCCCCTTTATGTGTAATGCACTTCAAGTTTAATAAAGTTGGAAGATAGATATGGTCACTGCCATTCATCATTTCAATCTTGTAAGACATTTTGAAAAAAAATGATGCCAGTGCACAGGGGTGACATTAACTCTGTAGCTCAGTTTTCTCAAGTCTGGGGTGGATTCAAGGCACCAGTTGATAGCACCACCTTATGGTGTGCAGCGGCTGTTTTTGGCTCCATTCTGGTGCTTAGAAGGGAGGAGTATGTATTCCAGGAAATCATCCCTGCTGAAGTGGTAAAGAGAAAAGCCCTCTTTTGTTCAGCAGATACAGCACCATGTATTTACTTATCACATTGACAGAAAGATGGGTATTGGTGGTGCCTGGTCATATCCGGGCCGAGTGACAAGGGTCCCTGGAAAGATTAAAGTACTTGGTCAGCAGGCATCTTCCACTGGTACTGGCCTAACTGTTTCACCCAGATACCCTTGTCATGGTCCGGGGATCAGGTGATATGAATCTAATGACCACAGGGCAGTATCTTACTTTTCCGGTTGGATGTGTCTGTTGCAATTTCACCCTTGACTCTCTTTGCACATAGAGACCAGCTCCGGTGCTGTGCAGGCTGTATGTCACAGTGAGATGAGCACCCTATCAATGCGCAAAGAGCCTTGCCACAAGAAGCGATGCAGGAGGCCTGTTCCGTCATATCGTCCATTTCCCCTGGAGTTTGTATGTGAGAAAAGAGAAGGAAGGACGTCCACTTCTAGGTCTCCTGACTATAGGAACAGTAAGAAGACCATGATTGTTGGCCCTAAGAGCTCTGTTGGCCTGGTTGGGGGTACTCAGCTGATGAAGGACCTGTGAACCCCCTTCGAATTTTGCCCAATGTGAGATGAATGCGATTTATGGGCAAACAGTTTAGAGATTTGAGTGCTGCTCGTGCTGGCTGTTTTTTATGGATACCTAACAGTATTCATACGGCTGCTTTCTTAACAACTTGGATTTTTGTTTTATGACTACCATTTTACTGCCCAAATAAACTGACTTGCCACAGTCAAGGCGGGAAAGGATCATTCCTTGAATCACAATTCTTCGTGACTACATTGGGAGCCATTTCAAAGTCTTCCTTAAGGCTCTTAAGAGGCCTAAACAACTGCCAGCCACCTTTTTTGCTTGAGTGGTCATGGAGAGATGACTGTCCAAGGTGATCCCTAGGCTTTTAACTTCCTGCCTAGGGGATGGGCGTTCTCCTAGAGAGGGAGGCCAGTTAATTTTGTCCCAGAGTACAGGGTGTTACCAACCACCAGGACCTTTGTTTTCTCCCTGTTATGTTTTAGACAGCTGGCTGCCATACATTTAGACACCTTCTCTGGGCACCTGATCCAGCCACCAACCAATTTTGCTGAGTGTCAAGGATAGACAAAACTCTGGAAATCCATCTTTCCAGACTTCTTCCTGGCAAGTAGTCATGAAGAGTGATCCAGAGACACACCCTTGGCCATTCTTGTAGATCATTCAGACCTGTATGTATCCATCCAGATGCTACTAATAAGGCCAAGGCTTTGAAGGTGCTGTCTATTGAAACGCTGCCCTTCTGGGATAGAACAAGTGTATTTATGCTCTGGTGGCATCGACAGCTCCTCCTCCACCGTGGCCCACTATAGCCATTGAGCCCCAAATGCTCAAAGGATTGTAAAGTGAGCTAGCAACCCCAAAATTATCAAACAACAAGCACTGGTGTTGGTACACTCCCCATTTTAGGAGTCTTAGATAGGGTCCTATCCTGAGAAACGACATGGGATAGTCCATTACTTTCTTGTAAAACAAGGGGTTGTAAATCTCCACCCCATTTTGAATTTATAATCTAAATCCGCTCCTCCTCATGCATAATTCAAGACGCAAATTTTAGTTCAAGTGCTGTTAAGTGTCTAAATGGACTACTATGTTCTGTGAATTAACAATTGTTTGAAACCAATAAACTTTTGCCTGAAATACATTCATGCATCGTAGCTGACAGGGTCATTAAAAATGCAGTTGTTTACATACGAGAAAATCTGCAATCATCCCTCACTGTTGACCAATCAGAAATGTTGGTCCTAGTGAATTTGTCAGCAGCCTGCAATACACTAGAACAAAAGATCCTCCACTGTAGGGTTGAGAAAGAGAAATGTTTGCAAATGGTGCCAGTCTTGCTTTCAGAGCACAGCGTGCTAAGAAGAATAGGATAATTATACTCAGTCCAGAATCCTGCTGTGTGCAGAGTCTCCAAGAGTCTCGACTTCCTCCACGACCGCACAGTATCGGGTACATTTCTAATGTATGCAGATAACAATTACATTAATTTATCTGGGCAAATCTTTATATTGGGAATCTAACATTTCATTCCTGAAACGTATATCTTCAATTTTTCTAATGGAATCCACCAGCGGCTCCAGGATCAATGCAAAGAGAAGTGGTGAGAGCAGGCAGCCATGCCTTTTTTCCTTTTTATTGCTGCTGGTGATGATTTACCACAATGGACCCAAATACAAGCTTTTGTGGAGAAGGGACTTGCCACTGCCCATAGGTGGTATGGTAGGCTAAGGCTCACCATCCTTAGATGTCAAACACATTCTTGGCGTTGAGCAGTAGCATGAGGACATCACAATGTTTTCTTTGTGTGCGTTCCACAATGTGAATACATTTTTTAGTATCTTCCCTGCATTGGCAGCCTTGGTATGAAGCCTGGTGTGTCAGGGTTTATTATCTCGGGCAGTAATGGGCCAGGGTGATATGCCAGTATACTCGTGAAGAGTTTTATGTCCCAGTTTAGCAAGGAGATGGGCCTATAGGATATGCATTGAGCAGGGGTTTTTACCCAGTTTAGGAAGCACTATTCCGGACGTACCTCTGATGGAGTGGGTCACCTCACTAGCTTACACAAAACCGTTCAATACACTGGCTAGGAGCCAGTTCATGGCAATACATCTGATAGGAAGGGGCTGGGTACTGATTTGAGCCAGGTTCCTTAACCTAGTTAAGTTTATAAATCTCAGTGATAACTTCCTCCATTGTTCATCAATACTGGTTTAAAGTGCGATCGCAAATCGGACTCTATCACAGGGGAAGACACCGCCTTTCCTAGTACAGAAGGACTGTTAGTAATGTTGAAAAGAGTCTGCTGTGGCACTGTCCTCCATGACCACTGCTCTCTCTGTAGGGAGGGTAAGGTATTACCTCCATGGGTCGCAAGGCATCTCATTCAACAGGAGAGTACTTCAAATAGTCCAGCAAGGTTATTCCCCACTATTCCTTTCCAACCCGCCGTACATTCCTCCTACATCGGAACGGCTGTCATAGGACCAATTTGTCCATTTTGCAGTGGGTGGCCAAGACTCTTTCGTACAAAGGGGCAATAGCGAGTGTTCCTGCATCAGAATGAGAAACTGGATTTTACTCCTGTTATTTTCTGGTGCCGAAGAAGGATAAAGGGCCTCCTCCTATTTTAAACCCTTCTCCTGCTCATTTTCTTCCTAAAAAGATGCATTCAGTATGCTGATATTGGCCTAATTTCTATCTGTCCTGGATCCAGAAGACTGAATGGTTGGTCTGGACCTGAAGAATGTCTATTTTCCCATCCCCGTCCTTAGGTTCCACAATCACTTCTTGTGATTCTAGTTGGGCCAGGAGCATTCTCAGTTTTCTGTGCTCCCCTTCAGCCTTACCAATGCCATCCAGGTGCTCACAACAGTGGTTGCAGCACATCATCCTTTGAGGTTGGGGATACCAGTCCTCTCCTACCACACCAGCTGGGTGTTGAAGGCGGGCTCACCATAGTCAGTGTGGGACCACTTTGAGACGATGGAAAATCTCCTAACATCTTTACGGTTCTCAATCTGCATGCTTTTCTGGATACGAGGCAATTGGGAGCCTTCCTTCTGGATCAGCGAGTCCCAACCATTCAGGCTATGATGCGAATGTTTCACATTGGTCCCAGGCAGTGCTTAATTTGAGACAGTGGTTTCCGGTGCTAGGCACCGGCACTTAATTCTCAACACCAGCGCTTGTGATAGCTGCCACAAGGTGGCACTGTCACGCTAATTTAGCGATGACAACAACAGGTAATTCATTCAATAAACATAAAAAATGACAATTACCTACCACCCAAGCCATCTTATAGCTTTGGAGGCCTGAAATAGTCCGAATTGTCACACTTGATTTTGATGGTTAGTACTTGCATTGTTACTATTGTTGTGAGCTTGGCAGGGGCTACATGGGGTGCAAAATGCAGTGGCCTCCTGACGAGAGCCCTGGTACTTTTTTTTTTTTTATGAAGTAAGCACTGGTCCTCTGGGTCTGAGTGACAGTGCCTCTGAGACTTCTTGGCCTGTTGCATCCTACTGGTAAACTGCGCCAAATGGCATATGTGGGCTTTCCAGTGGAATCTGGCGTCTCTGGGCTCAGCACCTAGGATATCTTTTGGATCCCATACGGGTTTCAGAGATGACTGCAAAACTGCATTAGACCTGCAGTGGTGGCTGCTTGTCTGCGTTTTGACTAGTGGCAGGCTGTTTTTCATACCCCATTTAGAGCTGATAGTGGAGACCGACACATCATTGTTGGGTTGGGGAAAGGTCATCTGGGAGATGTGCAGATCAGGGGGCTCTGGTGTTCGACAGAGACCCACCTAAATTAGTTTCTCAAAGTTGTTTGCCACTTGCTTGGGGTCAAAGGCCTTCCTACCATTCATCAAAGGGAGGCTGATCTATATGCTCACTAACACCACCACCACCACCAACAAGGAGAGCTGAGAGGGGTCTTGGATCCTGTGCCTTGGGGCTCTGTACCTCCGGAACAGGCTAAATCGGCAGGATATCTCCCTGATCATGAACGAGCTGGGGGGTATCTTTAAACACCAAGGTGGACTAACTCAGTCGTTGACTCTTCACGCATCGTTTACGGCAACTACTCACAGGAATAGAGAGAACCATGGCTAGTGGCAAGAACACGCAGTGTCAACATTATAGCACATTGGAGTTCCCAAGAAGGTTTTCTCAGATGCACATTCTGCTTGGAGTGGAGCATTAGACTCCTGTATGACTTTCTGCTGCTGCCTTTTCTGTCTCAAGTTCTGAAGAAAATCAGGAACAACAAGGCCCAACTCATCCTAGTGGCTCCAGTGTTGGCCAGAAGAGTTTGGTAGCCATAACTTCTGGGCATGAGCATCTGTTCTCTGATCAGGCTGCCACTTCGGGAGGGTCTTTTGTCACTGCAGCAGGTAGGGTGCAGCACCGGGCCTGCACAATCTACACATCAGGTTGAGCGGTGGCAGTTGACTGCCTTCAATTTTCCTCCTGAAGCAGTGGATGTCATTCTGGCGGCCAGGTGGCAGTCTACAAAATCTGTCTATGCAGGATGCTGGGATAAGTTTGTGGCTAGGTGCAATTCCTGCTATACACACCAAGTACATCAAAGTTGTTGAATATTCAGCTTTTTTTTGCTGTCTTTAGCGCAGCCATGACTTGCTTTAGGTACAGGTAAAGGGTACTTTCTGGCCCTTTGTGCTCTTTTGCATTTACTGTACAAGCTGTCCTTGTTTAAATTACCTGTTATGTGTTTCCTTAAAGCTCTGGAATGTATGGTTCCACCTAAACCTTTTGTAATACCACAGTGGCACCTTAATTTGCTCTTCACTTTCTGGATGTGTACTCCATTTGAGCCGATGCACAGCTGTCCTATGCATCTCTTGACTTTCAAAACACACTTCTTCATAGTGATAACCTCAGCTTGCTGTGTAAGTGTAATCCCGCGAGTGGGACACCCAAGATGGCCGCGGTGAATTACCTAGGTGAAATGGCGGTTGCATCTCCAGCGGAACGAGACATCGACCACGTGATCTCCGCGTTGTTAGAAACACTGCACACTCATAGGACGGAGAGAGAGAGAGACTCGTAACTACGGGGGAAGAAGACGCCGGGAAGAGGCAGCAACATGGAGGGTGAGCGCGAGCAGCCTGAGAAGAGGAGTCAGGAGAAGAAAACAGCAGCAGAGGCCAGCGTGGACAAGTCACAACTGAAACCAAGAACCCCAGCCGAAGCAGACAACGGAGAACAGACTAGAGGCAAGCCCTGCCAGTCTAACCATCCCGAGGAGAGAGAGGACGTCTGGACTCCTCCAGCCACAACCCAGGAGGGCCATGGCTACAGGCAAGTAACTCTCCTCTGTTATTTCGCCATAGGGAGGTGGTGGGGACTGTAAAACTGCACCAAATAACAAAGCATGTAACACAACCATCAGGGTGTTTCGGTGGGGGTTAATCCATGAGTCCCTGAGCAATTCTTCTTGCATTCTGTGGCTCTTTTTTTGTTTTGAGGGTAGAACGTGCTTCCACCCCTCTGCGGCTGCTCATTAAGACAAGGAGAAGAGGAAAGCAAGTCCTGCCATGTCCTGAGGGGAGAAAGGAGCACACACAGAAAGACTACTTCCCATGTCTGTGAACTTTCCCAATAGAATCTGTTTTTTTTATTTTGTTGTTTCTTTTTCTTAATCCGATGCTTTGAGACCAGACATCCCATTAATTGGTGTAACGTACCACATAATAAAAAAACCACTAGTACGATAGAACAATATTTTTTGTGTGTCCCTTCTTCTCTCACTGAGTGATTACAGTAAGTAAGCTACAAGCTCTGTCTTTTTACCCACCACCCCAGAGGATGAGGCCGTGCAGAAAAGTACCATATCAAAGTGGATTTTCATCTGTATAAAGATATGCTACTCACTTGCCAAGAAGCAGCCCCCAGAAGGTCTGAGAGCTCATTCGACCACAGCCAAAGCCGCTGCCACTGTGCTAGCACTTGGAGGGCCTCTTCTTGACATCGCTCCGGCAGCGACGCTCAATGAGGAACTACTGTCTTGATAGCCAGGACCAGCAGGAAGGGCTTCGTTGCACGCTTGGGCCTCCAGGATTTGCTGGTTTGAGTCGATCCACAGACCCCCCCCCACCCCCTTTGGTATCTAATCACAAAGTGAGGAATCTGAAGTTAGAAGTATCCACCAGAAGTTTCTTACCTTTAGTAATGCTCTTTCTGGTGGATACTTGATCTAACTGGAGGTTCTTCACCTCCCTCCCTCCTCCTAGTTCTGTGGAGTTGACTCCTCATCCATCTATGAAAAGATGCCAGTTTAGAGAGCTACACCCTGTCATATCTGATCAGTTAATAAGCTTTGTGTCTGACAGTTTGAGTCAAGAAATAACTGATGATGATGATAACCGCGGAGCCGTGAGGAGGGCTGGGGCACAGCATTGGTTTTCACCACAATGTCCAAGAGCAAGGGGAAAGTTTCGAGCTCTGAAAGCTCTGATGAGTCTTCGGATGAGAAGGACGTACAGAAGAGAAAGCGAGAAGATCCAAAAGGTAAATAGGAAGCAAAGCCTGTGTCGACAGACAACGGAGACTCAAATGAGAAAATGTTTCAGATTGGGAAGCTGCGTTATGTCCGCGTATCTTCTTTCAAAAAGAAAACCCTGATAGACATCCGGGAGTTCTACGTGGATAAGAATTGTGATACTAAACCTGGGAGGAAAGGCATTTCTTTATTTCCCGAGCAGTGGCAGAGCTTGAAGGAGCAAATTCCAAACATCGACGCTGCCATAAGAAAGTTTTGAACAGTTGTTCACAAATTAAAATACTTGTGATCTTTCTGGCTTATTATACTTTGTACTGGGATAGTTATCTTGGTGTAGATCTGTGGGCTCTGTGACCATTACATTTTGAAGAGAAATATAGAGCTGCCTGTTACCTGTGTACAGTCTGTTGAGCAAGCTGGAGTTCATTGGTTGTCTACCTCCAGTGTTTTTGACGGCTACGTCGTACACCTCTCCTATGTATTTTCCTTTCATGGTTAGTAAAAATAAATGTTTGTGTGTCAAGTATAGATCCCACTAGTTGAATATAAAAACCTGCAATGAGTAATTTTTTTTTTTTTGTGAGATGTATAATTAGCGACGCCAAATCTTGTTATATACACTGATTTACAGCGCACTGATTAAAAATTGTTAATATCGAAAAAAAAAAAAAATAAAAAAAAAAAAAATAACTGATGTCCACTGGTGATGATGGTGCATATGCGTCTCAGCCGGGACAAACTGAAACACCTACTGTGGTGCTGGAGCAATGCTGAGAAAATTCTCAGCATCCAGTCTGGCGTCTGGAGGTATTCACAAGGTGAGAAACCTGCAGTTGGATAGCGTATCTGCTAGAAAGAGTACTACCCTAGATAAGTAACATTTTCCTTAAGTCTCCACATATTGTTATGGTTTGGGGTCCGTGGGATCTGCAATGTAAGGGTGATCGGTGCATGATTGGAGAGGGCAGTTGGGCCTATGGCTACATCTGTGTTATTGGCTAATGATCTCTCGTCCAAAATGTGGTGTTTCAGGCACAAGCATAGCATGGAGTAGTATGTGTAATCCTATTACTCGCCTCCCTTCCACCCCCCACCCCGTGCTACTCGCTCTTTGCTTCAACTAGAACCAACCTCTTCGGCCAATGTCTAAGGCCCATCCTGGCTGTCACCTCTTCCGTCCCATCTGTGGTAAAACCGGTGTAGGTGGCTATCCATGACTCCATGTTGAAGTCACCCCTAACATCACCTCCCCTTTGGCGACCTCGAATATCACATAAATAGCTGTTTTGAGGACGCCTTCTTGCCCTCCTGTGTTAGGAGTGTAAAGTGTGGCTATAGTATAGACATCGTTGGCTAAATGCCCCACTGTCCCCAGCATTCTCCCTGCTTTGTCCTAGATATGTATTTCACTCCATTAAATATTCTACTACACATAAGAACCATCCCTGCCAGTTTCGAAGTATGCAAATAAGAACTGCAGCAGTAAGAATATAGATTTTATTCTGATCCTGTCTGATTTAAGTAAATGTACCTTGTGCAAAAGATAGATCTATCCCCAGCTTATTTCATTACATTAATGATAACTTATCTCTTTGCCGATGCAGCGCTGGTCTCCAAGCGGGCCCCATCCTCTGTATTGATTTTATAAAGACTCTGGCGTATCTAGCTCAGTCTTTATAGTTAGTCTAGCTTTACAATGGCCCAATTCTTGCTTCCACCTCCAGGGACGATTATCGTCTGCTGCCACCGCTTGCTCACCTACTCCACCTGTCTGCAAAATGGGCAGCCACTTGAATCACACCCCCAGACAGCCTCTAAAGGGCAGTGACTGGTGTTCAGCTGGTGGAGAGGGGGACTGCAACCCCCTTCGTTGATTACCTTATGGTTGCTGGTGTGACAGCAGGAGCGAGAGCTGGTACGGCTGCTCCCTTGGCTCACACCACTTCTGACATTCTCCAAGATGGCAACTGGAGTAGACTGCAATGGCTCTGTGCTGGAATCTCTGTGCTGAGCTAGACACAGCTGTTCCAACCCTACAGACCACCTCTGAATGTGCTGCCCCCCACTATCATCTCATCGTTGTTAGCCAAGAGGTGCAGATACAATGGGCGAGGAGCAGAGCCCCAAGTTCACATACCGCTCCATTCCCTGGCTGCCCATGAGCTGCACCACACCTCCTTTTTACATCTGATCACAACCGTCATCATTTCCAACTGATGATGCTCAGAAGGATCCTTCCTTTCTACTTCAGCTAAAATACGGAATAACTGCTAACAAAGCCCTGCTTGAATCTTTCAATTTAGTATACACAGGAGCACAAAACAAAAGACTATCAAACTTCAAAAATACTCAAGTAGCCAGACCATGCCTTAACCTCGAAAGATCAGATCACCGCAGTTCTCAGAGAACTTTACTCAAAGTTGTTTGCCACTTGCTTGGGGTCAAAGGCCTTCCTACCATTCATCAAAGGGAGGCTGATCTATATGCTCACTAACACCACCACCACCACCAACAAGGAGAGCTGAGAGGGGTCTTGGATCCTGTGCCTTGGGGCTCTGTACCTCCGGAACAGGCTAAATCGGCAGGATATCTCCCTGATCATGAACGAGCTGGGGGGTATCTTTAAACACCAAGGTGGACTAACTCAGTCGTTGACTCTTCACGCATCGTTTACGGCAACTACTCACAGGAATAGAGAGAACCATGGCTAGTGGCAAGAACACGCAGTGTCAACATTATAGCACATTGGAGTTCCCAAGAAGGTTTTCTCAGATGCACATTCTGCTTGGAGTGGAGCATTAGACTCCTGTATGACTTTCTGCTGCTGCCTTTTCTGTCTCAAGTTCTGAAGAAAATCAGGAACAACAAGGCCCAACTCATCCTAGTGGCTCCAGTGTTGGCCAGAAGAGTTTGGTAGCCATAACTTCTGGGCATGAGCATCTGTTCTCTGATCAGGCTGCCACTTCGGGAGGGTCTTTTGTCACTGCAGCAGGTAGGGTGCAGCACCGGGCCTGCACAATCTACACATCAGGTTGAGCGGTGGCAGTTGACTGCCTTCAATTTTCCTCCTGAAGCAGTGGATGTCATTCTGGCGGCCAGGTGGCAGTCTACAAAATCTGTCTATGCAGGATGCTGGGATAAGTTTGTGGCTAGGTGCAATTCCTGCTATACACACCAAGTACATCAAAGTTGTTGAATATTCAGCTTTTTTTTGCTGTCTTTAGCGCAGCCATGACTTGCTTTAGGTACAGGTAAAGGGTACTTTCTGGCCCTTTGTGCTCTTTTGCATTTACTGTACAAGCTGTCCTTGTTTAAATTACCTGTTATGTGTTTCCTTAAAGCTCTGGAATGTATGGTTCCACCTAAACCTTTTGTAATACCACAGTGGCACCTTAATTTGCTCTTCACTTTCTGGATGTGTACTCCATTTGAGCCGATGCACAGCTGTCCTATGCATCTCTTGACTTTCAAAACACACTTCTTCATAGTGATAACCTCAGCTTGCTGTGTAAGTGTAATCCCGCGAGTGGGACACCCAAGATGGCCGCGGTGAATTACCTAGGTGAAATGGCGGTTGCATCTCCAGCGGAACGAGACATCGACCACGTGATCTCCGCGTTGTTAGAAACACTGCACACTCATAGGACGGAGAGAGAGAGAGACTCGTAACTACGGGGGAAGAAGACGCCGGGAAGAGGCAGCAACATGGAGGGTGAGCGCGAGCAGCCTGAGAAGAGGAGTCAGGAGAAGAAAACAGCAGCAGAGGCCAGCGTGGACAAGTCACAACTGAAACCAAGAACCCCAGCCGAAGCAGACAACGGAGAACAGACTAGAGGCAAGCCCTGCCAGTCTAACCATCCCGAGGAGAGAGAGGACGTCTGGACTCCTCCAGCCACAACCCAGGAGGGCCATGGCTACAGGCAAGTAACTCTCCTCTGTTATTTCGCCATAGGGAGGTGGTGGGGACTGTAAAACTGCACCAAATAACAAAGCATGTAACACAACCATCAGGGTGTTTCGGTGGGGGTTAATCCATGAGTCCCTGAGCAATTCTTCTTGCATTCTGTGGCTCTTTTTTTGTTTTGAGGGTAGAACGTGCTTCCACCCCTCTGCGGCTGCTCATTAAGACAAGGAGAAGAGGAAAGCAAGTCCTGCCATGTCCTGAGGGGAGAAAGGAGCACACACAGAAAGACTACTTCCCATGTCTGTGAACTTTCCCAATAGAATCTGTTTTTTTTATTTTGTTGTTTCTTTTTCTTAATCCGATGCTTTGAGACCAGACATCCCATTAATTGGTGTAACGTACCACATAATAAAAAAACCACTAGTACGATAGAACAATATTTTTTGTGTGTCCCTTCTTCTCTCACTGAGTGATTACAGTAAGTAAGCTACAAGCTCTGTCTTTTTACCCACCACCCCAGAGGATGAGGCCGTGCAGAAAAGTACCATATCAAAGTGGATTTTCATCTGTATAAAGATATGCTACTCACTTGCCAAGAAGCAGCCCCCAGAAGGTCTGAGAGCTCATTCGACCACAGCCAAAGCCGCTGCCACTGTGCTAGCACTTGGAGGGCCTCTTCTTGACATCGCTCCGGCAGCGACGCTCAATGAGGAACTACTGTCTTGATAGCCAGGACCAGCAGGAAGGGCTTCGTTGCACGCTTGGGCCTCCAGGATTTGCTGGTTTGAGTCGATCCACAGACCCCCCCCACCCCCTTTGGTATCTAATCACAAAGTGAGGAATCTGAAGTTAGAAGTATCCACCAGAAGTTTCTTACCTTTAGTAATGCTCTTTCTGGTGGATACTTGATCTAACTGGAGGTTCTTCACCTCCCTCCCTCCTCCTAGTTCTGTGGAGTTGACTCCTCATCCATCTATGAAAAGATGCCAGTTTAGAGAGCTACACCCTGTCATATCTGATCAGTTAATAAGCTTTGTGTCTGACAGTTTGAGTCAAGAAATAACTGATGATGATGATAACCGCGGAGCCGTGAGGAGGGCTGGGGCACAGCATTGGTTTTCACCACAATGTCCAAGAGCAAGGGGAAAGTTTCGAGCTCTGAAAGCTCTGATGAGTCTTCGGATGAGAAGGACGTACAGAAGAGAAAGCGAGAAGATCCAAAAGGTAAATAGGAAGCAAAGCCTGTGTCGACAGACAACGGAGACTCAAATGAGAAAATGTTTCAGATTGGGAAGCTGCGTTATGTCCGCGTATCTTCTTTCAAAAAGAAAACCCTGATAGACATCCGGGAGTTCTACGTGGATAAGAATTGTGATACTAAACCTGGGAGGAAAGGCATTTCTTTATTTCCCGAGCAGTGGCAGAGCTTGAAGGAGCAAATTCCAAACATCGACGCTGCCATAAGAAAGTTTTGAACAGTTGTTCACAAATTAAAATACTTGTGATCTTTCTGGCTTATTATACTTTGTACTGGGATAGTTATCTTGGTGTAGATCTGTGGGCTCTGTGACCATTACATTTTGAAGAGAAATATAGAGCTGCCTGTTACCTGTGTACAGTCTGTTGAGCAAGCTGGAGTTCATTGGTTGTCTACCTCCAGTGTTTTTGACGGCTACGTCGTACACCTCTCCTATGTATTTTCCTTTCATGGTTAGTAAAAATAAATGTTTGTGTGTCAAGTATAGATCCCACTAGTTGAATATAAAAACCTGCAATGAGTAATTTTTTTTTTTTTGTGAGATGTATAATTAGCGACGCCAAATCTTGTTATATACACTGATTTACAGCGCACTGATTAAAAATTGTTAATATCGAAAAAAAAAAAAAATAAAAAAAAAAAAAATAACTGATGTCCACTGGTGATGATGGTGCATATGCGTCTCAGCCGGGACAAACTGAAACACCTACTGTGGTGCTGGAGCAATGCTGAGAAAATTCTCAGCATCCAGTCTGGCGTCTGGAGGTATTCACAAGGTGAGAAACCTGCAGTTGGATAGCGTATCTGCTAGAAAGAGTACTACCCTAGATAAGTAACATTTTCCTTAAGTCTCCACATATTGTTATGGTTTGGGGTCCGTGGGATCTGCAATGTAAGGGTGATCGGTGCATGATTGGAGAGGGCAGTTGGGCCTATGGCTACATCTGTGTTATTGGCTAATGATCTCTCGTCCAAAATGTGGTGTTTCAGGCACAAGCATAGCATGGAGTAGTATGTGTAATCCTATTACTCGCCTCCCTTCCACCCCCCACCCCGTGCTACTCGCTCTTTGCTTCAACTAGAACCAACCTCTTCGGCCAATGTCTAAGGCCCATCCTGGCTGTCACCTCTTCCGTCCCATCTGTGGTAAAACCGGTGTAGGTGGCTATCCATGACTCCATGTTGAAGTCACCCCTAACATCACCTCCCCTTTGGCGACCTCGAATATCACATAAATAGCTGTTTTGAGGACGCCTTCTTGCCCTCCTGTGTTAGGAGTGTAAAGTGTGGCTATAGTATAGACATCGTTGGCTAAATGCCCCACTGTCCCCAGCATTCTCCCTGCTTTGTCCTAGATATGTATTTCACTCCATTAAATATTCTACTACACATAAGAACCATCCCTGCCAGTTTCGAAGTATGCAAATAAGAACTGCAGCAGTAAGAATATAGATTTTATTCTGATCCTGTCTGATTTAAGTAAATGTACCTTGTGCAAAAGATAGATCTATCCCCAGCTTATTTCATTACATTAATGATAACTTATCTCTTTGCCGGTGCAGCGCTGGTCTCCAAGCGGGCCCCATCCTCTGTATTGATTTTATAAAGACTCTGGCGTATCTAGCTCAGTCTTTATAGTTAGTCTAGCTTTACAATGGCCCAATTCCTGCTTCCACCTCCAGGGACGATTATCGTCTGCTGCCACCGCTTGCTCACCTACTCCACCTGTCTGCAAAATGGGCAGCCACTTGAATCACACCCCCAGACAGCCTCTAAAGGGCAGTGACTGGTGTTCAGCTGGTGGAGAGGGGGACTGCAACCCCCTTCGATGATTACCTTATGGTTGCTGGTGTGACAGCAGGAGCGAGAGCTGGTACGGCTGCTCCCTTGGCTCACACCACTTCTGACATTCTCCAAGATGGCAACTGGAGTAGACTGCAATGGCTCTGTGCTGGAATCTCTGTGCTGAGCTAGACACAGCTGTTCCAACCCTACAGACCACCTCTGAATGTGCTGCCCCCCACTATCATCTCATCGTTGTTAGCCAAGAGGTGCAGATACAATGGGCGAGGAGCAGAGCCCCAAGTTCACATACCGCTCCATTCCCTGGCTGCCCATGAGCTGCACCACACCTCCTTTTTACATCTGATCACAACCGTCATCATTTCCAACTGATGATGCTCAGAAGGATCCTTCCTTTCTACTTCAGCTAAAATACGGAATAACTGCTAACAAAGCCCTGCTTGAATCTTTCAATTTAGTATACACAGGAGCACAAAACAAAAGACTATCAAACTTCAAAAATACTCAAGTAGCCAGACCATGCCTTAACCTCGAAAGATCAGATCACCGCAGTTCTCAGAGAACTTTACTTCTGGGGTTGTGAAAATGATGTTCAGTATAATCTACAAAATTTCCAAAGATGGGAATGGAGAAATTTGGACAAGAAGTATCTGTAAAAGTTAATTGTGCTCCACACGCCCAATCAAAGCTAAGCAGGCTACATGTATGCATGCACCTGTGGAATTATGTGGCCGGCAACAGCGGTCGCTTCATCATTGTTTCTTTTCTTTTTTTTTCTTTTTTCTGTCGACATTATACAGCATCAGCAAAGCAAATTAATCAAAAATGCAAGACGTATTGGCTTTGTAAGGGCAAGACTTTTTGTTGCTCCCTGTCATGAGACAGAGTTGCATTCTACAGCTGTTGTAAGTGGGTTGAGGTAGGGCAAATGGAGCTGGGGGATAAACCCAATCTCATTACTCACTAGAGACTCCAGTGGTCTAGTTGTATTCTAACAAAAACATAGGTTTTTTAATAAATACAAAATATATACAAGGATAAACTTTGTAGAAGAGGCGGTGCCCTGCAGAAATTGTGCTCTGGAAATTAATGTTCACCATCTTGGATACTTCCGCCTTGCCATGCCGACACTGAAGAACATGTTAACTTTCTTTACTTCACTAGTTAAAGGAGTGTGACGAATGTTTGGTAGAGGGTGGTAATTTGGTCTAGTAGCTCAGGTGCAGGATCACCAGCAGACCCGATTTGAAACCCGGCTTCCCTATTTAACAATATTTGGTCCTGTGCAACATCACTTTATCACCCTGTGTCCCAGTTCCTTTAACTTATTGAGAGATCAGGCATTTCGGGTCACTTTATGTGAGGTCAATGTTTGAACAAACTTTTAGCAAAGCAGGAGGCATAAGATAGAAAACCAGACACAGGAAGTAAGTGGAAGGGCCAGATTAGTCAATGGTTTACATTCGCCTTCCTGCTTTGGTGGTGGTGGTGGTATGTCTACAGTTCTAGTGTGTGTGTATGTGACTGTATTTCATCTGGGTACATGAGAAAAGTAAGAAAAGAAGAACAAGAACTCATCCGTGGGGTTTGAATGCTTGTGAAAAAGTTCAGCTATTCAGTTTTTTTCCTTCACTAATGTGGCTTTAAAGTGGTTCTTGTTTGTGGTTGATTTTTTTCATTCAGTTGATGTTGAAATAAAATTAAAGATATGATTCTGATAAACTTCCTTTTGAATTGTATTTTTGCCATTAATATAGCATCTGTTTGTCCAATATTTGTAAGAGCATTTCTTTTTAGATCGTCCCTACCAGACAGTGCAAGCTGTCTGGTTGAAAAATAATTATTGTGGGATTTCCAAGAGCTTTTTGTTGTACCTCTCATTTTCTTGCCTCTTATTCAACAGGTAACATTCCTCATCTGCTGTACCCATGTTAACTCCCTCATCTGCTTCACTCTTTCTTGTATGATTCTCCTCCTGCGCTCTCTCCATCATGTACTTCTGTCCCCACCCCTGTGTTTAGGTCTCGCCTATGCAGACTGCATGCGCTGCATAGGAGGAGACCTCTTGAAATCGATTCGGTTTTTCGCCCAAAAACGTGCACGGATTGCATTGCTTTCAATGGCAACACATGCACGTTTGGCGATTCCCTTGCGGGAGAGAGCTTTGAAACCATCTGTTTGTAATTAACTTGCAAACAGATGGTGCTCCTGCTCGTTCCCGCAAGGGAAACAGGCGCAGGCCCCCTCGTCTCTCCCCTCCCCCTGCTGCCTCCTCCTCTCCTCGTTCTCGCCTCCTTCACCCCTCCCCACCTTCCCCTCTAAACAAATGAGGAAGCAGGCGTGTGTCCTGTGAAGGAAACTTGCAGCCCAGTAATTCGTCGGAAGTCTCGCATAATAGAGCATCATTCTCTTTCTAAAATTAAAGTGTGAAAGTGGAAAGGGTTAGTGGAGAGAAAACTGAGATAAACAGTGCCCCTGAAGTTGCATCACAGTTTGTATTCAAGAAAGGCTTCCTTCTTTGAACGCCTTTAAAAAGAGCCATCCACATAAATAAGTCTCTTTAAAGGAAACTGATAGTTCGAGTGAAAATGGAACAAAGGCGCCTGGCAGAGCAGCTGTTTTGGGAGTAAAGAGCGCTTCCTGTTCCTTTGGAGCGCCTCTTGCGCGTGGCCTCCTGGCTGTGTGAGGCGGGCTCCCCTGTCACCGGCGGCCAGTCACTGATCTCACTAACCGGGGCTTCTGTGTAAGCCGAGGCTAAACAAACACAGATGGGGCTCAGTGTACCGGCACCAGCGAAGCTGCCGTGGCGCAGCCGGACCCGCGGATGACACTGACTGCTTCCTGCCTCTCCTGGATACTGCCACGATCCGGTCGGGACCACTCACTGCTCAGGGAGTGGTGGTGGCACAGAACTGTAACCCCACTGTACTTAAGGACGGGGTAAGGGGTGCTTCCTCCTCAACACCACTACCAAGGGGCTGCCACAGTCCGGCAGGGGACGCTAGTTGTTCAGAGGGCAGAGACACAGAGTACCACAGACAAGGCTCCTGTCTTGGATACTCCTCTTGGGGCAGTATTACAATTCTTCAGGGTGCACAAGAGGTGCGGAGTACAAAATTGTGTCCCTGCTCCAGTACAGGACGAGGACTAGGGGACCTGCACCTCTGTCTGGTGTAGCTGCCACAGGCGCGGAAGCGGCTTCTGGGCGCCCCTCCGCACAAGCTGCTGCAATTGTACGCTGACTGACTGCTCGGGGGCTGGGACGCACTGGCCTCCGCTTCTGCTGCAGGACGAGGAAGGGACACCCGCGACACCTCTCCGGGGAGCCGGCAGCATGCGGAACTTGCAGGTGATGGAGGACCCGGCGTGGGGCAGCCTCGTCAAGGAGGTGAACGGCTTCAAGAAACTCAAGTGCAAGAACAAGGAGGCGATGAAGCAGATGCACGGCTTGAAGCAGTGCAGGGCGACCCTCAAGTGTGGCAGTATGACGTCATGTTCCGGCTGCTGCTCATAGGGAGTCCAACTTGGGCTAGACCTGTCTGCTGTGCACATCCACCAACAACCAGTTCCACTCATCGCACATCTCCACGATAGGTGAGACATGTCAACGTTCATTCATTCACCCAATCATATATGGGGTCCCAATATGTGCCCTAGATGTGCATACTTTCACCTGTGCTCCCTGAGGGGCACCCGTGCATAGTGTTGGCTGTAGACATATATACATTAATTCATCCATTCCTTCAGGGTGGTTCCCTAAATGTGATGTAGAGATAATAGATTTGAATACTAGCAAATATGACATCCGATGGCTGCATCCTGGCATGTACATGTGCTCTGGGAATGCCCCCATTCACTCATCCATTCATTTATAGTGATCCCAGTAAAATAGTGCTTAAGCTGCCCCCAGAGCTTTCTAAAGACATCACCCCATTAATTCATCCAATCATTGATTTTGCTCCAGGCATGTAGTATCTATTTGTATACTAGCGCTTGTGCTGCCCTCATTGTGCATCCTGGCATTTGAGATTTGTATAGCGTTGGTCACGCAGAGCCAGGCTGGAGGCACTGAAGCCTGCACATAAAGTTTGGTTAACACAAATATCGTTGTTGTGGTTTTCTATGTTTTTGATACACTGGCTTTGTAACATGTCAGCATGGCACTACTCTCCGAACATAATGAAGGTACTGCTTGGCAAAGAGGTGGCGCGATTTATAAGGAGACGAGTGTCACAGCAATATATTCCATGTATACAAAATTGCACAAATATTAATGAATTAAAATAAAGCTTTTGTGTTTATTCACTTTATGCGCCGCTCCCCTTTGAAGACCAGCTCACCATTCGCCTTCGGTAAAGCTTGCCAACTACTGCCAAGGCTGCCCAGGGGGGCCACGTAGGGGACCCTCCAACAGGGCGGCCGCCTAAGTGCCACAGGAAGGCACAGGATTCAGACTAGGCTTTCTGGTCTGGGGACCAAGGCGTCAGCTGGCCGCGTCCCTTCCGGCCGTGGGGGGTGGTGGGTGGGTTGGAGAGAACAAGGGTACAAATGCCTTCCCCCGCCCACTGTGCAGCCACTTGACCGCTGCCCGTCTCGCTGTTTGTGTCCTGACCTGTGACCCTCGGGAGCTGCAGGGGCGGTGAGTGCATTGCTGCCCCCCCTTCATTGTCCCTTGGCGGCTGAATTGAGGCCCTTTAGCTCGGCCACTGCAGTCGCCGGGGGGGGGGGGTAGGAATGCTCCCAGGGGGGCCCACATGCCCTCCACGCCGCTCGGGCCCTGGCCCTGTTTGGTGTTAGTGGTTATGAGAGGGGGTGCCAACGAGCGTAGCGAGGCTCCCCTCCTTTCGTCTGTTTCAGGGCAGCTGAGCAGGGTCCGGCCGGCGAGAGCAGGACCGTAGTGGTGTGTTGGGGGAAAGGCAGCGTAGTCGATGCCCCCCTGCATCTCTTTACGGGGGCCGGGTATGCGGGGGTGGGTAGCGAGCCTTGCCTTGACCCTCCCCTCCCCACCCCCCACCATGTCGTCAGTGCCGGTTTTAGGGCCCCGACTGTTGGGTTGGAGGAGGGCAGCGAACGTCGCAACCGTAACAAAGCAGCCTGAAACAAGAATAGTTCCCTGATCCACAGACCCCCCCAGCCTGTCACGAGGACCATTGTCCGGGGGTGGCCGCCATCAGTATCACAATTCTACCGCTTCACGCTGCTTGCAGGAACTGTGGGGGTTGGGCGGAGCTCACACACTGAACGGGGGACCGATTCCTTGCTCCGCTTGGCCGTGCCTGCCATGGATCACAGGCTTGATTTGCTCAGAAGCCCGGGGTTTCTCCTCCCGCCAATTCAGGTCCCTGTGCAAGGCGGGGGATGTCCACTGTTGAGCAAATGGGGGAGAGGGGGCTGCATTCTCGCATCGCTCCCCAATTCCCCCCCACTAATATGCTGGCTTGGCCATGGGGCAGCAGGGGGATCGCGTGCAGAGGGCGGTGGTGCCCTTGATGGCCTGCCGATGCAGGCAGGCAATGTGCATACCGGGGCGAGCCCTAGGCCTCCCAGTAGTATGGAAGGGGCTTATTCTGCCCACAAAGGGTGCAAAGGGTGAAGGTACTGCTCACAGGTTTCCCGCGACACCATCTGGAGCTGATTCGGCCTTCCCCACCTGTTGAGTCTGAGCTTTAGTGCCAGTTTCCGGGGCAGAGGTAGTTACAACTGGATTATGGTATTGGGGTACGCGGGCCGTGGTATGTTTCAAGGTAAACCTGTGCTGGTACCAGCCCGAGGGGAAAACGGGCACAACCGGCCTGTTATGCACACAGGTGGGGAATAGATAGGTAGGATAGGTAGTCCGGGGCCCGCTGGGGGCAATTTTGTTTGGCCTCCGGGCGACCTCTCGCCCCCCCTTCTTTTCGGGGACTGCCGACCATGTCTCCAGGCCCCTTGGTACCCTGCACCATCGGAGTAACTATGGGGTTGGTCAGCAGGGTGCTGCTGCTCTTTGTCGCGGGTGGCCGCAGTCGGCGGGTGGCCGGTAACAATCAGAGCCGTGTGTTTGTTGCCCGGGGTGGCCTTGAAAGATCGTCTGCCTGTCGTGTAAGCATTGGCGGCGACGGCGCCTGCCTGTGGGACGGACTGTATTCATGAGGCCCCTTTGAGTGCACCTTCTTCTGCACTGGTACAGCGTATAGCTGTCCCACAGGAGGGCGGCTCAAGCCTCCCGTCGGTTCGGCGCCCTTTGTTTCAGGACATGGGCATGTTCGTGTGAGGTGGACTCGCTCCGAGGTTCAGCTGTGTAGGGCTGAAACGCGGATTTCTTTCTGGTTGCATCGGAGGCAGTGACAGATGCAGAGTTGGGTTTCCTACCTTTGATTCACCGGGGAAACCCTGAGAGAGAAGAGTCCAGTTGTGGCCATGGCTAGGTGCATGTCCTTTTGTAATTGTAACGTTGAAATGTTATTTTGCGTGCTTCTAGCATTGCGATGCGACCCTTGTGTGGCACTTGGTGGTTCCATGCAAGAGTTGCGCAGGTACCAGTATCGAGACATGGGCAGACTGTCTCGGGAGAGAAGGGTAGTTCCTGTCCGACACGACTCTGGGAGAGGAAGAGCTGAGCAGGCCTCAGAACCGGGGCTCGGACTCTGGCCCGCGTAGGCCTAAGGTTACGGGTGGGAGTCTGCATACCCGCGGGGATCTGTGGTGGCAGTGAGCATAGCAGGGCTCCTTCCCCAGTTCAGCCAGGCCTCCACTTATCAGTTAAGGGGGGCTCGGAGCTGGTGGTTGCGCTGTGGGAGGGCAGCGAGCACCGCGTGGCTCCTCCTCCCCCCCCCTTCATGGTGGGCATTCCATCTATGGTCAAGATGTTAAGTAGCGCTAGCAGTGTACGAATTCGGCCGCAGGAACCAACCCCTCTATTATCAGGCGCCCAACTCTTCTTCCTGTGTTTAGCAGAGTAGTGCGTTTCGTTCTCAAGAAGAGCAGTGGCTCTGGGGGCCAGGTTCAGGGCCCTGGCGGAAGTGTCTCACGTACAGCAGTAGGCTTTGAGTGTGATGTGAAGACACTGTAGGAGCTAAGGTAGCAGAGTGTCCGGCAGAAGTTGTGCATTGAGCAGGAATAACACCTCCGGGGAAGACCAGCTTGTTTGGGAGTTGAGAAGCAAACCTTATTCCGTGTGAATCCTTCAGCCCGTGTTGCCATTTGTCTCAGACGACAAGAGTCTAAGATATTTTATGCAGTACAGCTCGATTTTGTTGATTCTCTATTGTTGTTGCTGATTGATGTTTGGGTTGTTGGGCTGCCCTACTATCTTATGCTTATTCCCATGGAGCGAGCTGCGTCACATATCGCCATCAGATATACAAAGGCCCTCATTTGCCTCGCTGGTATTTTCTAAGTTGAGCCGATAGTTTCTAGCGCTTGGCACGGTCGCAGGCACTTATGAATGTGGGCACATGGTGGCGCGGTTTGTGCGATTTATTTGTGTGTTTATGTGCTTCGGGGTTAACTAAGTGAGGGCCCACTTTCGCACTGCACCACACCGGGTGGAGGCGCCACTGTTTTACTTTTGTAATTTTCTACATCCTAATTCCGAGATTCACTGGATCATACAGGGGCCAGCTGTATGGGTCGGGTATTGCCTTGGGATAGCAGGAAGGATAAGGCTTCATTGAGATGTTGTGCAACACCTGACCAACATGACTTGGGGAAATGGAGTGCCGCTTTGAATGGAGGTCAACGAGCTCACTCTGTGCTCCAGGGTAGCGCATGTCGTGGTGCACACTCTTCTTCATGGGCAGCACCACTAACAGCATCTCTCTCCGAAAGTTGTGGGGCAGACGTTTGCAGACCCGAGGCTCTCGAGTGGCACCTCTGGTTGCTTCACGCGGGTCATCTGGATGCCCACCAGGGCATTTTCAGGCAGGGGACTCTGGGGAGACTGGTTTATAAGGCTCAGCTGGTCATTGGCCCTGCTGCAGAGGTTGGAGCATGCAGCAGATCAGGTGTGTGCAGGCAGTGGCCAGCAGACATGCCGCTTGGTGGCAGGCCATTCGTTGTTGTCTTTGCCGTGAAGCACCACTGGTACAGGTAATGGTGGTATCTAGTCCCACACTACCTACCAAGTAATGGGATGATGTACTGCTGGGCACTGTAGGACACAGTGTCAAATTCATTTATGAAATGTAGTTGTACACGTGGGCACAGACTCATACTTGCAGAGGTGTCCAGGAGGCCAAAGTTTTGTCATATTGGAGGGGTAAGGCCCTTTTACGTGTTTGGACATACACTGTTAACATTGTGACTGGCATTCCGGGATGACCCTGTTCGCCAGCACTCACTGTTTTTGCAGGTGAGGAAGTTGATATCCTCACCGGTTAAGGTTTCTGCCCAAGATCAGAGTGTGGGGGGGCCGGACTTAGAACCGGTGCCTTCTGGTAAGGACGATGGGAGCTGGCCGCTTCTCTGCCCGAACGAGGTCAGTTCCATTACTACAGGGGTACGCATGATTGGTTAGCAGCCCGGGCCACTGCAGTCTGTTCGCTAGAATGGTTCCGCCCATGATTACGCATGAGGTGACACTGTGCATTTACACATGAGGTGACACTGTGCATTTACACATGAGGTGACACTGTGCATTTACACATGAGGTGACACTGCATTTACACATGAGGTGACGCCGGCTGCGGTTACGCATGAGGTGACGCCGGCTGCGGTTACGCATGAGGTGACGCCGGGTGCGGTTACACATGAGGTGGCGCTGTGTGCGGTTACACATGAGGTGGCGCGCGATGTGCAGTTACACATGAGGTGACACTGCAGTTACACATGATTTGACTGCGCAGTTACACACAAGGTGCCACAAGGTGCAAGTACTCAGTGACACCGGGTGCAAGCACACATGAGGATACGGTGCAAGTGCACATCAGGTGACACGGTGCACAAAGTGAGGATGGACTGGGAGGTGGCATCCAGTGGCCGGGATTATTACAAGCATTTCAACAACCGTGGCATGCTTGAAGGGAATAGGCAGCCGCTGTAATGAGAAGAGCCTGACGCTTTGAGTAAAAGTATAGTTTGCAAACTTGGAGTGTACTGCTAAAAACAGCTGGGGCCTCACATGTTATATGATGCATGTGTCCGGGGGCACACACACGTTACCAGCGGGGGGAAGCACCCCACTTTTCCAGGTAATAGGACCAGCAGTCCAGGGCATCTAAGTTCAGGGTAATCACAGGGGCGTCCAACTCTGTATTGGACTTGCCATGTTCCTGCGCTTCAAAGACAGAGGTTGAATGTCTCCTGAGAAGTTCAGCTTGCATTGTAGTTGTTTCAACATTGGAAGTGGGGCCTACAATCACCTTGCATTTTGCAGTTATAGAAAGAAAAGTATTGTAAAGGAATAGCAGTGTAGGAACTGGGCACACTTAGCAGTACAGCCAGCAATTATGAAGATTTGGGGGGTGTTTGCAGTATTATCAGGGAGCAGCGGCTACGTTCCGACAGCGTGAGGTACATGGATGACTGTCATGCTTTTATCCACAGGTTAGTGGGGCAGGTTAACAGGCCGCATCTTGTCTCGGTGGGTTTGATGTGTGGTCGGGTCATTTGACCGAGTATAGCCATTATCACTTGGTATATCTTGGCATGAAGGGATGCCAGGCAAGATTCTAGGAAAGGCAGGTAGCGGTACTTATTGGATATGTGATGTACTGTCTCACAGGCAGGCCGCCATGCAAGGGGACTATGTACCTAGGTCACTCACATCAAGAAGAGGTGCCCAGTGGAACCATGAGGGGGACTGCACGGAACAGGACACTGCACAGGTTAGATGCCGGCGAATTGTGGCTGCACTAATGCACATGGCAAAGTAAGCCTGGACTGATTCACATGTGGGGGTGGTGGTGGTGGCCCTACCTCATTTCACAGGATCACTCCCTGTTGGGTATATCTAACGATCATCTCTTTTTGCGCTTTAAATTTGCAGCCTCTCTTGTCTCAGCCATACTGTGAGTAGGTTAGCCATGGACTTTAAGAAGTGCTGCAATGGCCCTCTAATGCTATAGTACAGCATCTAGTTTACCAGTGCTATTTACCTTCATTAGCACCAGCAGCGGCTCACATGGGTAGCAGTAAAGTTTCCTTTTATTTTGCCCGGGATTGGGGCTGGCAATGCCATCAAACTTTGCAGCCAGAAACTGAACAGGCAAAGACATACCTGTGATGGTGCAACGCGCACTCAGCAGTAGAGCCAGCTAAGTTTCAACATAATCCTGGTATACCGACAGTGATAAACGTAAGGTCATGGGCTACACATGAATAGGCGCTTTCTTTCAGCTGGGGCGTGAGTGTGCCATTCCCAAGAGGGTGCGGGTTGCCTTGTCAGTGCTGATAAAGAGGGGATGGAGCACTAATACGGACAACTACCAGAGCATATTTTGCAGTCATAGTTATGGTCAAATTGATTAAATTGTTGGCATTTTACCAGTTGATTCAGTTAAGCGAATTTTCCTTGGGGGTTGTCAGCGAACATTTGGACTGCAATGTTGGTGGTTAGCCGATTGGCAGGCCTTTTAGATGTGTGTTTCTAGCTCAGGCATGTCCAAGTATGGGTTATGGTGTCTGAAGTCTGCCCTGGATACAAGTTCAGACAGGTGAAGCGGCAGAACTGAAAGGGGCTTGGGTTCGACCACTGGTCACAGGTTCAGATCCTGGTAGGTCCACTTAGCAGTTGATCCTTCTGAGATCGATGAAACAAGTACCATTTAGTTGAGTAACAACAACATGGCCAAATTCTCCCGCCCTATAGCCTTGGCTGGCAGCCATGCAGGTTGTGGAAGTTGTCATCCAACGAGTGTGCTATGGTCCATAAGATTGGGGAAACCCCTGGGTTAAGCACAAATGGGCTACAAATATTAAAGAACATATGGCATTCCCAGTATTCAAAAAAGGACATGGAATTTTTACATATGGTTCCCCTCTGGTTCACACTGTCCTGTCTGCTTCCTGGTATACTAACAGAAGTTTAACAGGTGGGGCGATGGGAATCCCAAGGCATTTAAGGGGACAGCCGGCCGTAAGCCACCCTGGGAGGGGTGGTGTAATTGTGCAGGCACTGGAACAGCTTCTGTAGAAGCAGCGGCCCGGGTGGGGGGCGTGTGTCTCCCCTCTCCTCACTGGGGTCTGAAAGCTGGGAGTCAAGGATTTGACTTTCCAGGGTAGGAGGGTCCTGCTGCCAGAATTAAATTACCCTTGGTGTAAGTTTAGCATCCATCCCTGAACAGAGGGGTTTTAGTTTTATCAGTCTGAAATCCACAGGGAGTTGAGAAAGGACGGTGGCACCTGTCCAGAAGGGGCAGGCTGTCCTCCGGTCCAGTATAGGCTTGGACTTATTTTGGCTGGTCCTGGGACAGTCCCGGGAATCAGCAGGATGTAGGTAAGATGCCTACCTTGGTGGGGGGCCCTGGTTGTGACGGTGGCCAGCCCCAGAGCTGTGGAGGAGTTACATGGCTATCCAGAGTCTGCAAGGAGGGTACTATATGCAGCAGCACAACAAGGGTGGTAAGCCAAGGATACCCAGGGATGTCTTAGCGTTGTCCCCTGGAAGAACGACAGCGCCCCATTAGTCCTATGGGCGGTTGTGGGTCTGAGCAACTGGGGGCTACCTGGAAAGCTCCGCCCACCTTTTGGGGGGCGTGAGTAAGGGCGTGGACTGCCGGTCCACTGATGGGAGGGCCCCTCCCAATATTGGTAACCACCGATTGGCGACGGTCACGGTGTAATTTGGCTCATCAGGCGGGCAGGCGGCATAGGGGCTGGCCTGCCCTTGGATCGCCCGTAAGATAACCCACCATGTTGGCATTTTTGTTATGCAAATAAACCTGCAGCAATTTTCTCCACTAACAAAGTGTCTTGTGGTTTATTTATGTATGTTGCTGTATGAGAACTGAGGAGTGTTGCCGATATTGGCACTATGCGCAGGGCCCAGCATTGCGGCTTGGTTAATCCCTGCTCATGTGGCTGCATTTGGAGATTTAATGGTCTACCCCTGCAGAATTAGATTACAGTATGGAATCTAACAAAAAAACAGAATTCAAGTAACGTAATAGTTACAAAACGGACTCCCCCCACCCCCCATTCTGCCCTGTTATGTTTCTCTAAACAAACCCCTTTGAATTGCTCATGCACAATAGTACTCGTCATGTCACATATGACTTAATCTGAGACATCACCACCCAGTGTAACTATATGTGCTTAGCAAATGGCAAATTTCGTGCATGCTCCCCAGTCGACGACAAAGTTATAAGCAAACGCTAAATGCCTTTGTAATGGATGCTTACAGCGATAACTAAACAGTTTCCATTGCTGACTCTAATATATAGAGTATACATATAAATACCATATTTTCAGTTACTGAGCTGTGCTTCAACAGCCGCGCACTTACTGCACCCGCTAGCGCTCATGACCGAACACACCCGTCTCTACAGCACCTAGAATGCATTTTCAACGCCATGCTACTTGCCCCTCTAGAACACCGCGAGTCAAAAACATTCAGTCCACTGTCGTGGTCCAGCGGATAATTGCAGTGCTGTGTATGTGTTTATTTAAGCGATAAATACTATGTATAGGCAATGGGTTGCCATAACTGCATTTAGCAGTAGGTAGTTTCACTTTCCATGAGTAGTTTCAGGTCCTAAGCTGCAGCGCGCACTGTGCGTTCCGTCAGCTGTGTATTCATAGACCTGCCAATTGTGTCTTGGAGCCCGTTAGTTTTAGTAGGTTGGGGATTAGGCATCCCCTTCTGATGTTTCTTTCAAAGAATGGTTGTTGCATGTCCCTCCGAGGTGCCAGGCGAGTACTTGTCTAGAACTTTATAATGTTCTGCGGTGTTATGGTGGTCACTAAACATTTTGAGTCATACTGGAAATGTTGGTGAATGTTCATTTGTTTGTCTCTGCAAGGGGAGTTTGTACACTGTTATCCTGCCTTTATAATTGCCTATATCCGCGAAAACATGAGGACGGAAGCAGCCACCTTTCCTGATAAGGAAAGGTAAATTTCACTACGTTACACAGCACTCAGTAAAATGTGCTGCATGGCTACACACTTACAAGGTCCAAAATGCGAGACCTATTGGCTATGCCAATGCTTGTTTTCTCTTCTTGTGTGCTGCTTTCCCCACCCTTCTCTATCCTTTCCCATCCACTCATCCATTTTTTCCTACGCCCATGGTCTTTTTTTTATTTTTATTTTTCTGTTTTTGCCCTCAAACAAAAAAACTTTTATGTACCAATCCAAGTGGCTTTGGTCATTTTGGATCACTAAATTATAAAAAGGAAAATAGAGCCTGCTTCGCGATATTGTATAATTTTTCTTTTCAAATATTTTGCATTAATGGCAACTTCATTTGCACAACTAATAAGTAATAAAGTAGAGATTTATTTCCTTTGATGATGCTTGTTTTACGAAGGGTACTAGTGAGGCACGCTTTTAATGATGGAAGCGTAATATGTATGTATGTACCAACAAAAGCTCCCAAGTAACAAAGGGTTGTGGTTCCTCCTCTGCATGTCGAGGTATTCACTAAGCAGATATTTAGAAAGAGCCCAGGGACTAAGTGTAACAATATTACATTAAAGATAACATGACCCATTTCTTCTTAGGCCTGTTTTTCAGTCTCTTTGGTCCATTATGTTTGCTGTATACCAAGAGCTTTGTTTTGACTGTGGCTGGAGTTTGTTGGAAGGGGTGTGTGGTTGAGTAGGATTGTTGTGTATTAGCTGGTCCTAGGTTCAGATATTTCCTTTTGGTTTGTGTGTATGATGTGATCGGTTTACAGTAAGCAACTTTACTGAATGATTAGAAACACACTGTACATGTTATAAGAAACTGAATTGTGTAGTATATTTAAGTTGCATTTGAATGCATCTAGGCTAGAGTGATTGTTTTGAAGGACCTTGTTTAGTATAGGTCCTTCATCGTGTCTCAGAGTTTCTCTGCAGTTGTTCTACCGTTTGATGCTTGTGTGAGAATAGCCAAGGTTTCACATGCAGTAGGACATGTGTATTTGGCCTCCTTGGCTTTTTAGCTTCCTTGTGTTCTGTTGTATGCCGAGAGTACATCGAGGGATGACGTGCAGTGCCTCACTGAAAGATAGGGTGCAGAATGAGGCTAGTTTAAAAAATACGATTTATCCTGAAAACCATGTGTAAAATCATTGACTGCACGTATTTAAACTTAATATTGACATTGATTTACTATCACTTGTGACATCCGCCTCAGAAAACATAAGTTTAGAAAAGAGCTTTAACCTAAACTGATAGTGGCGATTATTTGCTCTGGCATGCTAAATCTGACTGAGGATCTTCTGATTTTTATGCCGAAAGTTCACTTAGGAATACATATTTTGTTTCCTTGCTGCAAACCTATTTCATTACCAGGGAGAGGTTAGATCAGTAACTAAAAAAACAATATTATAATTATAACATTTGTGTATTTCCTTAATCGTGTGAAGTCTATTTGCTTATGTATGTTATGCTTTTTGGAATTGCATGATACTCTTGGCACTGTATAAACTTAAATACAATTTTCTCATCTCTAGCTTCCGTTTCCAGTTTGAAAACAGAATTAGATCGGATTAAGCAAGAAAAGGACCAGGTAAACGTTAGCCTGATTCCTATTTAGCATTAACATTATATAAATGCAGACCACATTTACGTTTGTTGAATTTTACTTTTTTATTTGTTCTTTACTCTTGAAAGCATGTTTTATTTATTACCTATTAACATTCTGTGTTCACAAATTCGATCTGCATGCCAAAGTATTAAATTTAATAATTTGTTTATTTTATTTTTAGAATATGCAGTTAAACGTAATGTTTTGAACACATCGAAAAATGCACAAAAATAGACCGTCTTAATGTATTTTCCTTAATATTCATGGAAAATGTTTATGTTCAATGTACGTCGTTTATGTTGATGTCTGTAGAAATCCTTTTGTGTAAACATACTTTAGAAGATCTTTTATTTATAGGGTCTTTGGCCGACGTGAACTGGAAAACTGATGCCTGAAAAAAATGGTTTCTGCACAGCAGTTAATTTTGCCTTTAAAACTGGGCTCAAATCCTTTTGAAGCATTTGTTTTTTCTTGTTCTCTTTACTACATAGCTAGAGGCTGCTTTGCAGGAAAAGACACAAGAATTACAGGACCTCCAGGAACTTAAAACGACATTGGAAGAACAGCTCAAGAGGGAAACTGAAGCAAAGGTAAACTACTGGAGAGAAGATAGCAAAGCATAACAGCATTGTGCCCCAAAAGAAGAAAAAAGTAAATATTTTAGGTTGACCCTCAAGTCAATGGGGGTACCGTCATATATGCTGAATATCCTTATAGATTACACAAATAGAATTATGTACTAGTACATTGGAGCAAGCTAGGAGTGCTCACAGATCAAATACCAATACAGAGGGGTTTGTCAAGGCTGTGTTTAGCCCCCACTTTGTCCTCTCTTCATTTATCAGTGATATCATCAACTTCCTAGGCGAGGGTGTTTATCGCCCCCCCCTCCCCCCCTTAAACTAGAGGGAATATCTACACCGGTTCCCCTCTTTGAAGACGATAGTCTCCTTTTGTTGCAATCCATTATGGGTTTGCAGAACTTACTGAATAAATGTATTGATGTTTGTGTTTCCCGGGGTTTGGAGGTTAATACTAAAGAAAAAAACAAATGCATGGTCCTTAACCCACATAACGCACATAAGTCCTTTAGGGGTGACTTTAGGATGGGGGGGGGTCTGTCTGCAGAAAGTTGACTCATTTTGTTATCTTGAAATCAGAATTGACAACTAACATACATGAAAATCTCATATACAGAAAAGTTGTGTAGTAGTAATCTGCAGATCATCATCAGCAGTTAAGATGTACAAAGTCACTAAACCTTGATCAATTTCGCTCTGCTGCTTGACTGCCCTTCTGTAGTGCTCTCAGCTTGTTCTGTCTCTTACTTCTCTCTCTCTTCTTTATTCTGACTGCCTTTGCCTTGTTGGGCTTTGCTTTCCCTGCCCTTTTTCATGTTCTTTACTTTTCATGTGCCTTCATTTCTCTGCCCTTTTTTTTTTTTTTTGCATTTTCCTCCTGCTCTCGTCGCCCCTGCTGCTGCGATCCCCCACGGCCCTGGCCCCCTCCAGTGTCCCTTTCTGCTCCTGCCCGTCCGCATCTGGACTGCGCCCAGCCCCTTGAACCCTGGTTCTCGGAAATACCACCACTATGACTTGAGCAACCTCCTCGCCCTCAACCCTGGACGCCACACTACCTGCCACCTAGCATCTCCGAAGAAGATCCATTGACCTTCGCCTGCCAGAACTGCAACCACGCCACACGCCTCCTCCTCTCGCCAACCAGCCGACCAACAGCTCACCCGACCGAATGAACTGCATCCTCTTCAACGAGCGATTCCCTCCACAAACACGCCACAGAAATCTGGGACCTCCTCGACTCCACCTCTCCCGACATTGCTTTCTTCACAGAAACCTGGACCAAACCCGGCTCCAGACAGGACATCCCCATCGCCGACGGCTACAAAATCACCCTCAAAGACCGCCCCGACCGCCCAGGAGGAGGCATCGCCCACAAGAACCCCCTCTGACTAACCGCACACTCTAAAGACCAAACGACCACCATCGAAGACCTCCACTTCCAGATACACAACAGCCCCAACACCACCCTCTGCTGCACTCTCGTCTACAGGCTCCCGGGCCCCTAACCGTCTTTCACCGACGCCATCATAGACCAAATCGTACCCCAAGCTCTCGCATCCACCGACTACATCCTACTCGGAGACCTCCATTTCCACCTAGACATCTTCAGCGACAAGAACACCACCTCCCTACTGGAGAATCTCGCCAACATCAGACTCTGTCAGCAGCTAGTCACCACACCGACACACACAGCCAGACACACGCTCAACCCCGTTTCTCTGCCAGCAGGAACATCAGCTACAGCCACGCCACCGAACTCTCCTAGACCGACCACTGCTGCCTGCATCTCGCCTTCGCCACACCCACCGCTCACCACTGCCCCGCACTCCCTCGTCGCAGCTGAGGCAAGGCCACCGAAAAACTTCTCATCGACTCACTCAGCACAACCAATGCCAACTCACGCCACCAACGCAGCACACAACCTCCACCGATGGATCTCCAACCGCTCCGACACTCTTGCACCCCTCAAGAAGAGACAAGGCAAGCAACACTCCAAGAAAGCCAGCTGGTTCACTCCTGCCCTCCACGAGTTCAGACATACCTGCCGACAACTCGAGAAGAGATGGAGGAACAACAAAACCCCGGAAACTCATACGACATTCAAATCCGCCGTCACTGCACAACAGTGCCTTCCAAGACAGAATCAGCGCCAACGCACCCAACAGCAAATAACTCTCCGCCATCGTCCAGTATTTCGCCGCCAGGCACAACAGCGAGACCACAGATATCCCACCCTCCCAAGACCTCTGCAACAAACTCTGTACCTTCTTCCACCTCAAGATCAGGCAGTTCTACAACAGCTACGATGTCCCAGACCCTGCCACTACACGTGCCACCATGCCGCACCCCAACAGACCGTGCTCAGCTGGACCCCGCTCACAACAGAGGATACACTCAAGATCATGAAGAGCATCCACTCAGTAGGCCCGTCTGATCCTTGCCAGTTCCACATCTTCCACAGAGCAGCAGCCGCCCCCCAGCTTCGCCGCACCATCAACTGCTCCATCAAAACCGCCCCATTCCCCAACGACTGGAAACACGCCGAGATCATCTCCCTGATGAAGAAGCCGTCCTCAGACCCGACAGACCTCAAGAATGTCCGACTCATCTCCTTTCTCCCCTTCCCAGCCAAGGTCATCGAAAAGGCCATCAACGCCCACCTCTCAGAGTTCATCGAAGTAAACCACTTCCTGGACATCTCCCGATCGGGTTTCTGGAGCAACCACAGCATTGAGACTGCACTCCTCGCCACCACTGACTACATCCGCTCCCTCCTCGACCGGGGCGAGCCCACAGCCCTCATCCTACTGGACCTCTCGGCCACCTTTGACACCGTTTCTCACCGCACCCAAATCACGAGACTCCACAATGCTGGCATCCGTAGCAAGCCACTGGACTGGATCCTCTCCTTCCTCACTGGCTGGACTCGGCGAGTTAGACTACCCCTGTTCCTCTCAGAACCCACGGAAATCAGCTGCAGAGTGCTCCAGGGCTCCTCCCTGAGTCCCACCCTCTTCAACGTGTACATGGCCCCCCCTTGCAGGGATCATCAGAAGCCACGGACTCAAGATAGTCTCCTGCGCCGACGACACCCAGCTGATCCTATCCCTCACCAACAAACCCACGTCGCCAGATCCAACTTCCACAGCGGAATGAAGGCCGTCACCACCTGTATGAATGACAGCTGCGTCGAGCTCAACTCAGTCAAGACCGAAGTACTTATCCAGAGCCCCACCCCTGCAGCCTGGGTCTACTCCTGGTGGCCAGCCGCTCTGGGGCCTCCTCCCACCCCTACGGACCAGGCACTCGACCTTGGCATCATACTGGACTCATTGCTCACAGTAAACCGCTAAATCAACGCAGTTTACTCAGCCTGCTTCTACACACTCCACTTGCTTCAAAAGACCTTCAGATGTATCCCCACAGAATACAGAAAGACTGTCACCCATGCACTGATCACCAGCAGACTCTACTACGGCAACGCACTCTACGATAGCGTCACCCAGAAACAGCTCAAGAAACTTCAAAATGCAGCTGCCAGACTGATCCTCGACATCCCCCACCACAGCCACATCACGCAATATCTCCAACAACTCCACTGGCTCCCGGTCAACAAAAGAATCACCTTCAAGCTCCTCACAAATGCCTACAAAGCTCTCCACAACATGGGACCAGCGTACCTGAACCACTGCCTCACATTCCACATATCCGCCAGACAACTCCGTTCCGCCCAACACACCCTAGCCTCCGTCCCCAAAATCCACAAGACCAGAACCAGAGGAAGTTCATTCTCCTTCCTCCCTGCCAAGACCTGGAACTCCTTGCCCCTCCACCTCAGGCAATCCGTGCCACTAACCCAGTTCAAGAAGGACCTCAAGACCTGGCTCTTCAAATGATTCTCCACACCCAGAGGGACCAGCAGCCCCCCCATACCCTCCATCCAGCCCCTTGAGACCCTCACGGGTGAGTAGTCACGCTTTATAAACTCTTGATTGATTGATTCGGAAACGTATTCACCAATAGCTCCACTCGCAAGCGGAAGTCTAGCCATGAAGAAATGGTATATGTAAAACATGCAATGATGTAATTGAGACCATAGATCATGTTTTATTATCTTTCTCGATGTACAAATTGGCAAGAAAGAATTGGCTAAGACCTCTGTGCATGAATATAGCTTCAAACATTACTGTATTGTCTTAAGGGTTTTTCACCCAGACACTAGTCCTCTAGGATTCAGTCTGAGCAAATTTGTATATGCTTTTTGGCTTATCAGAAAGCGGCAGGGATTCTTAATACAATCTAATGTAATAAATTAGTCCTCTGTATAATGTTTTGCCTTGCGGATTTTGCACACATTTGCTTATGCATTATTGTTTTTATTATTTTATGCCTTATTTTTGACTGATCATATGCACTGACTGGCCCATTGGGCATTTAGGGGTCTTTTGTCATGAACTATTGGTATTCTTCCTTTGTTTGAATTTATACATACTTGCACATTAAATATTGTATTTATTTTTATTTGCTGGTCTGTTTTTGTATATTTTGTAGGTTTTTCCCCCGAAATAACCAATTAAGAAAGGGAAAAAAAAATCAAATAACTGCTGCATTTTTCTCTGAAACAGATTTCACACTTGGCTCAGTTTACAAATGAAATAATTCTTAATTTAATATTTCATCAACCAAAGAAATTCAGTTATTTTTAGTGTTGTCTACCTTTGACAGAGTACTAAATGGGATGATTATGCCCTGGGTGGGAGTGGCGCTCACTCTTGCCGGTATGTATAGTGTTACTATTCTTTGGTATATGTTGCTCAGGGAGGGGGTAATCACCCAACACCCCCAATTCAGATCCAAGGATCCATATAACAATTTATATCAAGCCCTGGCACACATACAAACAGTATCTAAGTTAATGACTTATAGCAAAGAAACAAGCATGGCGTATATAGGTTAATTTATTGTTCTCTTGTTGTACCTCCAGCCAACACGTGTTTTGTCGTTCGGGACAAGAGACCTGTGACTTCCTCAAGGGCTTTAAATATACCGGATAGCGTTTTGAGCCTTCTGGCTGGTTGTAATTCCGTTCCAGCCTTAGTGTGGCTTGGAAAATTCCAAAAGTGGAGTGGTTGCTTCTGTCCTAAATATATCCGACACACATGGTTCAGTGTTGCGTCTGTGCGTCCGTTTTAGGCGGCGTATTTTGGCAGCCAGCGATAAGCTGTGTGTGGCAGCGTCCTAGTAACATCTGACCTCGGCACCACAGTATGGCCCTGTGGGTTGATAGTATGTTGATTTTGTTTTAGGAAGATGGAAATTAACATGAATGTTAGATTTAATATTTGAGACAAAAGTGCAATTTTCTATCTGTTACTTTGTTCCCTTTGCACTAACCCAACATCCTGTAAAATTCAGAAAATGTAAGTTGTTGTCTTGTTAAATCCTATACCCTTGAGTAAAGAAACATGCTTTTAAGATTTTCTTTAAGTTTTCCCCGCACAGTATCGCTTTTGTCAGGTAGTTGGGAAATATTTCTCTCTGATGGGTCACCCCAAACTTTTTTCCCTTCTTCCTCTTCTTCTCCCTGATCTCTTTTCTATTGGCTTTAGGATTCTGAGCACTCTGCCAGTGCTAAAGTGCATTTGCTCCCTCATCTAAACATGGTACCATTGGTTCATACCCATATTTAATTTACTCATAAGTCCAGAGTAAAAAGCACTTCATGTGCCCAGGGCCTGTAAATTAAATACTACTAGAGGGCCTACAACACTGATTGTGCCACTCACTTCAATAGCCCCCTAACCATGTCTCAGGCCTTCCCCTGCAGAGCTTGTGTGTGCAGTTTTAAAACTGCCATATCGATCTGGCAAGTTAAACCTCTTGCAATGCCTAAATCTTCCTTTTTATTGCATTTAAAAAAGTATTTTTGTTAGATTTTCTTATGTTACTGTACATGCAAACATGATAATCATGGTTACAATCGTTACATATCATAGTTTAGGTATGACTGATGCATGAGGTACGATGTCTGTTCTGTATCAATGGAAGCAATCAAACTTTCTGGACTAACTGGTTGCTCAAAACTGTCCGACTTGGGCATACTAGTCTTGCCATCATTGCATGCTTTAGAACATTTTTACATGCTAGGTACATACATGGCATGTGTTTGTGATATTGCAGCATATTAAGAATTCTAACATTGGCAAGGGGCAATTCTGTAAATATGCAATTTGTATCTAACTGTGCCCGGCAAAGTACCTAGGTTTCCCCGGCTCATTGCACGTCTTATTTGGCAACTGGTCTGTCTCGCACAACATCATACACTTTGTCTTGGATGTGTGTCTATGGTGCGACCTTTGATTTTGCTTCAGCGTACCGTGTTATACGATTATGTTATGCATGTGCTGGGTACATTTTGTCCCTTAACTGTGGAGGAGGGTTAATAATTGAAACTGTGACAAAGTAATAACTAACGGGTCGCCCAAGATCACCGTGGAGACAACTGTGCTGGCGTTGGTGCTTATTGTTGGTGTACTGGCCGCGGCCACGGCATGGGCTCAGGGTGCGGTCATTGCTGCACTTGTTTAGTGAGTTATTGTCTTTCGCTCTACCGCTGCTCCACTGTTTACCTGCGTGAGCCCTCTTCTATGTTGAGTGTTCCGAAGGTTCACGATCGGCTAGGATTTGCGAGGAAGGGTTGCTCTCTTGTGAGTGTGTCAATGCTGCTAGAATTGTGTCCCAGCTGGCCGCGAGAGTGAGCTTTCGGATCCCCAGCGTTTCCTCCCACCTGAGCGCTGTGCTCTCCGCCCTGTCCCAGTTAAGCATAGAGCGTCTCCACATTATGTGTGGTGGACCGGGGTCCTTCCATCTTTTCGTGATTAACCTTTTTGCCGCTGCCATCCCCAAATCTAAAAATCTAGCCGTGGCTTTATTGTTGCGGGTTCTGCAGTTTAAGTGTAGAAGGTGAATGTGCCACTCAAAGGGGAGCGTGCTGCCTGTGCTTTGTGTTAGTGCGTCCGCCGCTGCTGACCAGTAATCTGCCAGTGCAGGGCACCCCCACATCATGTGTAATATATCTGCATCTAGCTGCTTGCATCCGGAAGACGCTGCGTCTTGGCGATTTAAGTATTTGTTCATCTTTGCAGGCTAAGGTATGATCGGTGGGTAATGTAGAATTGTATTTGTCGTAGGCGCGCGTTTCTGGGGACTTGTGTTGGGCTAGCCAACACCGAATCCCATTCTTTATCTGTAAGCTGGTGTCTAAGGTCTGCCTCCCAGTGCTGGCGGAGAACCGATAGATTTGTCGCCGTGTGGTGCCTAAGTGAGGCTCCAAACTATTTGGTGCATTGCCCACCCCGCCCCATGACATGCAGGTACTGTATAGTGATGTGTTTCTCGAGTTCGGCAGACATTGTTCCCCATTTGGCTGCTGATGCAGGTAGGGAGCAGTGCAGTAGGAATTCGCCGGGGGGGCAGCTAGTCTTCTTCCACTAATGTGTATGAGACTAGGTTGTCCTCCCGGTATAGATTTCCTATGTCTTGCATGCCAGTTTCTGAGCTCCCCTGCTGTGGTTATCATGCCCCCTCTGGGCGTGCCCTCCATTGGCAGAGCCGGAGCATATGGTGTGGTTGTGCGGGTGATGTAGAATGCTCTGCGGAAGCACTTGTATGCCCCGTTCAGCAATAGCGAGTCTGGCGACTTGGACTTTGAACAGGGACAGAAAATTGCTGCTAGCTCCGTGGGCTGTAGGGGGGGAGGGGGGTTGGGTGGTTGCTGTGTCCCCTTTGTGGTGGTTGGCAAACCATCTGGCAACCCATTGTATTTGGGCTGCTAAGTAGAACTGTTCAAAGTGTGAGACTGCCAGGCCACCTCGGTCTACAGGCAGGTAGAGTTTGCTGATTGCCTCCCATGTGTCTGGAATTTCTCCATATGAAGTCTTTCATTCATTTTTCCAAGGGCTGGAAGAAGGCCGGGGGGACGTAGTGCAGGAGATTTGTGAAGTAGTAGAGAAGTCTGGGCAGCATTATCTTCTTTACCACAGCTATTTTTCCTGCCACTGATAGTGAGAGCGTAGACCAAAACGCCACTTGGAGACGGATCATGGTCAGAGCTCTCCCCAGGTTTCAATCTTGCAAGTCTTTTGGACTTCTGTATATGCGGATGTCCAGGTAGTGGAAAGTGTCCGCGCACCAGTGGACCCTCGTGCCAATGAGTGTATATCTTGGGTCTCCGCACAATTCGTTAAAGGAGTATAGGCAAGATTTAGCTGCGTTTACCTGAAGTCCTGATACTGAGGCAAAGCGTTCTAGTAGGACTTCTAGTCTCTGAGGAATGCAGTGGATATCTCGTATGTTTAACAGGAGATCGTCTGTGTACAGAGATATCGCGTACGTGCCATTCCCAAACATGATGCCGTCTGAAATCTCCATCCGTACTGCTTCAGCTAGGGGCTCAATGGCTAGGGCGAAGAGCAGAGGAGATGGGGGGCATCCCTACCTAGTCCCTCTGTGTACTTCTACAAGGTTAGATAGGGGCCTGTCTCCACCCGTACGGTGGGGGCACTGTATAGTAGTTTCACGATATTTGCGAAGGAGCCCCCTAATTAGTATTTGTCTAGCGCTGCAAATAGGAATCCCCCCACCAGAGAGTTGAATGCTTTCTCTAGGTCTAATATGAGGCAGCCAGCTCTCAGCCATTGGGTTTGTGAGTATGCAGCTATCCTGTGAAAGCGCCTTATATTTAAGGAGGTATTTCTAGAGGGCACAAAACCGTTTTGATCGCTGTGAACCAGGGTGGGGACCGCCTGTGCCAGTCTGTCTAAGAGCTTTTCTAGTACTTTATAATCTACATTGAGTATGGCAAGTGGCCTGTAAGAGCCTAGTTCTGTGGGGTCTTTATCAGGCTTGGGCAGGGACACTAAGTTGGCTTCATTCATAGACTAGGGGTGACTCTGCTCGCTAATGGCTGTTGCATACAGTGCGTGCAAGTGGGGAACGAGTATCGTGGGGTAAGCTTTGTAGAGTTCTGCTGGGAACCCGCCTGGGGTGTTTCCGCTTGCGAGCGCCATGATTGCACTACGAATTTCCCCGGCGTGAGGGGCTCATTTAGTGCCTCATTTTGCTCTTGTGTGACTTTCGGCACGTGTGTATTGACTCTAAGAATGCGTCGACTTGACTCTCTATCTGGGGCGCACTGGATTGGTATAGCTCGGTGTAGTGTTGTCAGTGCACTGTGTATTTCATATTGTGTGTATACCATTAAGCCTGTGCCTGTTTTCCGGACCGTTCTGGGGTGCCGCACCTGATCTTGATGCAGCAGCCATGCCAGTGTTCTGCCTGCGTGGTCTGCAGTGGTGTGTGTGAGTGCAGAGTGCGTCGCGTAGTTATGGCATCGGAGTTGCTTTAGCAAGACGGCGTGCTCCACTGGTAAGGAGTCTAATGTGTGTGTGTTTCTGTTCCCTTCTGATTGCTGCGTATCGTGTATCAGTAGCTTCCCTTCTATTTTGCCAAGCGCTGCGGTTAGTTGTTTGCATATGTTCCAACTAACCCCCATTCAGTGGCCCCTTATCGTTGCATTAAAGGCGTCCCATTCGAGGAGGTGGTCTTCCGTAGAGTGCTCATTGTTTTCAAAGTATTCTAGCATTACTGTCCCAACCGAGGAGCGGAACTTCTGGTCTTCCAGAGCCGCTGGCTGAAGTCACCATGTAGGTATCGGGACGGTCCATGTCCCATGTGAGCTGTAGTAATTGGGGATTGTGATATCAGTGTGTGTGTCCCAGGTATTCAATATGTTTGAGTGGGAGCACTACATGCGACCCCACAAATCGGTTAATCCTGACGTGCAGATCGTGGACAATGGAATGAAATGAGTATATGCGTGCCGTGGGGTTTCGTGTGTACCAGTATCTATTAGGGTCCAGTTCGTGAGCCATTCCTGCAGGATTTGTGCGTTGGAGATTGCCTGTGTGCATGGTAGGGGTGGGTATGACCTGTCTCGGTACACTTCCAGAACTGCGTTGAAGTCTCCCCCTATAATCCAGGGAATTCCACTCCATCTAGCAAGTACTTCTGTCAGTTTATGGAGGAACATGGTGTGATCTACATTTCGCGCGTACACTGAGCCCATAAGCAGCATCTGTCCATTCAGTTTACCTTTCACAAAGACGTACGTTCCCACTGGGTCTATTGCCACCTCTTCTACTGTGTGAGGGACGCCTGCCTTAACCCATATCAGCGCCTGGGATGGGTAGTTCGTGCTGTACACGTGGCCCCTCCAGCGCTTACAAAGGCATTCTGCCTCAGCCTGAGTAAGGTGTGTTTCTTGCAGGAAACCGATCTGCGAGTGCCTGTGCTGTAAGTATGCATATACTGAGTACCTCCAGGACGGTGTGTGCATGCCCCTCATGTTTCAGGTTATTGTATTAACTTGCACCATGGATGTATGGTGTGGCCCCTTGTGTGGGGGGGTTGGAATCATCTGCAATGTTGAGGGCGCCTGCCACGGGTATTGGGGTTGTGATGAACTGAAAGGGGGCTAAAGGTGCGTCAATAGGATGCTTAACATCATAAGAGCAAGTACGTAGTCATTGCTCGCCCTTACTATGGGGCCAAACCGTGGCAACTGGTGTGCTTGACATACTTAGTTTCGGGGTTGTGTGCTGTATACCTGTGCACTGTGCCGCTTGTCACGGTGTCTAGCAATGAGGAGAGCATTGTGATGAATTGTCCCGCCCGCGGCGTGCATGCAGTGTGTGGCCTTCCTTGTGGGCGGGAAAGCAGAGCCATAGTGCCTGTGTTAAATATGTCTGTTGGTCATGTCATGTGGCGGATGTGTAGTTTGTTGGGTTGCTCGCCTGCCGAAGTAATTATGTGCGGTTGTCTGGTGCGCTACTGTTAATTTACACAATAAAAGTATACTCTACAACAAGACTGTATCCAATTTTCAAATTATCTCATTGGATGTTTGCAGGGTGATGTCTGGTAGCTGAATGGAGTCACAGTCTTCGGACCTCGTCGGGGTCGATGCAGTCAGGCTGTCGGTTGGGGCGTGCGCAGTCCAGGGTCCCAGTTCGGAGAGCAAGTCTGCATGGCAGCCGCTGCATGAAAGGCCTTGCGACGTTCCATCTCCCTCTCTTCCACGTCTGGTACGACTGCCTGTGGATGCAACTGTTTGTGACTTGTTCTCCTCCTCCTCCTCCGGCGGCGGCCTCTTCTGCTTTGATGGGGTGATTGCCCTTGTGTCAGTGTCCTGGGTCTTGTCAGCCAGTCTGTTTCCTCAAGCCAGTCCCAGATCTCAGATGGCGTTTCAAAGAATTTGGTCTGGCCCTCACAGATGACATGCAGTTTCACCGGGAACATGAGAGAGTAACGTATATTCAAGGAATGTAGTTGCTGTTTCATTTCAAGGTATGAGCCCGTCGTCTTTGAACTTGGATAGTGTGGTCCGGGAACATCATTACCACTTAGTTCTGTACACGTACCTCAGCGAGTTTACATGCTTCCCTCAATATTGCTTCACTGTCCCTGTAATTGAGGAGCTTGAAGAGTAGCAGCTGAGGTCTGGCTCCCGGAGGCGGTTGGCAAGCTTGGCACCCTCTGGGCTCCCTCTACTACAAATTGTGGTGAGAGTACCTTGTCTGAGAGGATGTCGCGCAGCCATTGTTCCACGTACTCCACCAGGTCTTGTCCCTCCTCTTCCTCAGGAAGGCCCACTACGCATATATTGTTACGCCTCGAGCGGCCCTCTACATCCTCCAGACAGTCCTCCAGGATGACTATTCTGTCTGAGAGGTCTTGCAGCGCTGATGCATGGCTGCGCGTGACAGGTTTCAATTCTGCCAGGGCCTGTACGTTAGTTTGGATCTTCTTGGCCAGTTTTCAATTGTCTGCTTTTAGTAAGGTAAAATCTGTGGCGACCTTGTCTATTTTTGCCTCTAATGAACTCCGAGGGTTCTCTAGGGCAACACCGTTTTTTTTTTTTTTTTTTCCCCCCCCCGCCTGTGCCCATTGCTTCCGTGCGTTGATTATCTTGCGCCTTGGATTGTGCTGCCACTTGTGTGTTATTTCGAAGGCGCCCCATGACCGGCTGTTGAACGGTGGCCATTCAGGTGCTGCTCAGGGTCAACCGTTCTGTAAGGAGCCGGGAGCCTGGGCGGATCCACCCCCAGCAGAAACCAGGGAGTCCACAGTATATTTGGTAGCTGCCTGTGATTGCTACTCAGCAGAGGGCCCCCCACTGCTTTTAGGAGCAGTCCACGCGTTTCTCAACTGTGCGTTGCAAGCGTGTGGGTTTTCAGGTCCCTGACGCTGCCTCTGGAAGGATCATCTGTTTCACCGGTTGGGCTTGCCGTAGGCGTTGTGCATCTGCAGGGGGCCACCGCCTGCTGCCAGGAAGGAGGTGCCCATGATAGCCCAGCTCACGTTATTATCTTCCAGGCCCTCCAATTGTTTCGCTGTGCACACTTCTGTGCCTCCAGTGTATTGCTTGCTCTCTTGAGGAGCCAGGGCTGTATTCACCACGTTGAACTCAGCTGTGGGCAGTGCATCCCGGCCTTCCAGTGAGAATCCTGCTTTCCAGGATATCTCCACCTAGCGGTCCTGTCTCAAGGGGAGTTCGCGTTGCGTTCGCCTTGATCAGCTGATGCAGTTAATTGTGTCCCCGTGCATGGCTAAATTCTTGGGCAGGCGGATGTATGCATGTTCATGTGCCTACAGCCATGGCATGCCAGCCCCCACGGTCGGGTCGCAGCTGGGGCAATTGCGCAGTGTGAAGCGTCCAGTCTATTCTCACTGTATCTGTGAGTCAGTTCATGAAGTTCCTATCAGATCCGCATGCTGGACCTCGCCGCTGCGAGTACTCTCGCCTTATGTCTCTCTTGGGGATTTTGGAGCCGGGAAGGATCCCACTCTTCCGTGGGTGCACATCTTCCACCCATTGCGCATACTGGTAGGCAGGGCTCCACCCGACACCTCACTGCACCAGAGCTCTGCTTGCCATGTCTGCCCACTTGGCCATATGGTGCGCCGCTGCAGCCTACCGTGCCAGACGGGTCTTTGTCAATCTATTGTCGTGGGCAACGCCGTGTCAGGTAGCCCGCGCGTCTCTCTTTATGCCTGTTCTGCCATGTTGGGATCACCCCGGATTTGCTGCTATCATGCTTCAAGTTTACTGGAATGTGCTTCTCGTTCTCGCTCGGCCTACGTTGTGTAGAGCAGGCCGCTCACTAGCCCCCTAAGCGTTGCCTTGCTTCGGCGTACATTGATTCAGTCCCTCGCTCGTGAATGTTTCCACCTTTCGCCAGCCGCACCGGGCCCACTCTGGCTGCCTCCCGTGCAGTCTACTACCTACCCCCCCCCCTCCTACCCCCCCCACAGCCGGTCGCTCCTCAGGCCATGCTATCGCTTGCTACCTTGGGCTGTACCTTTGCAATGAGGCGCTGTGTTCTGTTCTGTGTACTAATGTATGCCCAGCGGCCGCATCTCATCCCGGTGACTCTGTTCTCCAGCAGGGGCCACTCAGCCCCCGCATTGTGTGACCTTGTAGTCCGGCAGGGCTCCACCCGACACCTCACTGCACCAGAGCTCTGCTTGCCATGTCTGCCCATTTGGCCATATGGTGCTCCGCTGCAGCCTACCGTGCCAGATGGGTCTTTGTCAATCTATTGTTGGGGGCAACGCCGTGTCAGGTAGCCCGCGCGTCTCTCTTCATGCCTGTTCCGCCATGTTGGGATCACCCCGGATTTGCTGCTAACATGCTGCAAGTTTACTGGAATGTGTTTCTCGCTCGGCCTACGTTGTGTAGAGCAGGCCGCTCACTAGCCCCCTAAGCGTTGCCTTGCTTCGGCGTACATTGATTCAGTCCCTCGCTCGTGAATGTTTCCACCTTTCGCCAGCCGCACCGGGCCCACTCTGGCTGCCTCCTGCGCAGTCTACTACCCCCCCCCCCCCCACAGCCGGTCGCTCCTCAGGCCGTGCTATCGCTTGCTACCTTGGGCTGTACCTTTGCAATGAGGCGCTGTGTTCTGTTCGGTGTACTAATGTATGCCCAGCGGCCGCATCTCGTCCCGGTGACTCTGTTCTCCAGCGGGGGCCACTCAGCCCCCACATCGTGTGACCTTGTAGTCCGGCAGGTCTCCTCTCGACTGCCTCCGTTTCTGGCCCTGGGTCTGCCGACAGCGACTCTGTCGGGCCCCGCTCGCCTTACAGATTCCGACAGGCCCTGCGCTTCACTGACCTGTGGGAAGCGACTGCTCTGGGGCACAGGTGTCGCGCACCCCCTGGCGCAGCTTGTCACAATGGAGTGCTCGGGAGTGCCCTCCACCCAAGGCTCCCACTTAGGCGCTCGCGGCCATGTTGTCCTGGTCCGCGGCAGGGCGCGTACTTGTTACAATGCGTATTTGGCAATAGAAATCCCTGGGTTTCAGACAGCAGCTCCTCTACTGCGTCCGCATTCGGTTCCACCTCCCTTCAGCACAGGGGGGCAGGACCACCCGGTGGTTTCACAGGAGAATCGGGACAGCACGAACGGAGCACTAAAGACTTGCGTCCGCCATCTTAGCTGGCTGGCCACGCCCACCTTCCTTTTTATTGCATACCACCTTCCTTTATATTGCATATAAGTCACCCTTAAGATAGACCCTGGACAGCCCAGGGTCTGGATGTAGTGTATTTAAAAAGTAGCACATGTACTTTGAAGTTTTACATGTCTTGGTAGTGAAAAACACTTACATTTGTTTTCACTACTCAGAGGCCTACCCCCTCTCATAGGTCAACATTGATGATTCCGACTTACATTTAATAAGCTGTAATTCCTAATTGAGAGAAGGTAGAGTTGTCATGTTTAGTACCTATGTAATGGTAATGATAAATCCTCATTAATGGTAAAGTGGGATTTGTTGTTACTATTCTGGAAAGGCCACTTTTAGAAAGTTAGACATTTTCCTGTTCTTAGCCAGTTGGTGTCTGCTGCCTGGCTGGGTTGGGTGACAGCTGGACTTTGTGTATTTCCTCTAGACAGCCACACAAAAAGGAAGCTTGAGTGTGACTTCATGCATCTTCCTGGCAGGAGGGGAAGGAGGAGCTGGGCACAGCCTCACACTTAGCTGAATAGGCTGTGACCTGTCCACACACAAAGGGCTGCATACCCCCCCTGTTGAGAGTCTGGAACCATGGCAGGAAGAAAGGACCTCTGCACATTTCAAAGAACCTTCTTTGAAGTCACCACCACTTTAAAGATACAACTGTGTATAAGAACTGGACTTCTGACCCTACCAACTCAGTACACTTCTGGAGCTGAAACCAGTCTGCCAAGAAGACCTGCTGTGCTAAGGACTACCACTCTGCTGGACTGCTGCTCTGGATTACTGCTGCCTTGATGTGCTTCCTGCTGCTGCTCTGACTGCACCTTCATCACCTGAAACCAGAGTGATCCCAAGGGCTGACTAGCCTCCCGTTTCAAGACTCTGATATCCGTCTTCCATGCTCCTGTGCCTGGTTCATTGGAAGTGGACCCAGGTGCTTGTCCTAGCAGAACCAATGCATCCTTCGCTGCCAGAGCAGAATCAATGCATCACCGCTATTGCAGGAACAAAACCGACACATCGCACTTGAAACCAGCGCATCGCCATCAGAATCACTGCATTCACCGCCATTGCGGGGAGACTATCGACGCTTGCCCTCGACTTTGTGGAGAAACCTGGTGCATCGGTTTCTGAACCAACGCATCTTGGAACTGGAGCTTCATCTTTGGTACCAGCACATCGCCATCGTTGCGTGGAGAGAAACGACGCATCACCTAGACTGCGGGATCAACACCAACGAATAGCTCGGTTGCACCACGCATCTCGCTGTTTGCGATCGGGGTACTTTCGTTCAGCGGTTTTGCATGGCTCATGTCTCCGGTCCACGTTCCATCATAGCCTTCATGAACTCTTGACTTTGTTCTGGTCCAGCGTTACCAACTAACCCCATAGGTGCTTATTGCTTCTGAGCTCGATTTTATTCTTTAAAAATGTATATCTTGACTTTGACTTATTGGATTTTCGTTGTTTTGGTCTTGTTTTATTTATCAAATTGAGAGTTATTTTTCTAACTTGGTGCAACATCTTTTTGGAAGGTGTTTTCAATCTGTTACTGTTTGAAGGTTGCACAAATACTTTACACATTGCCTATTAAGTTAAGCCTGACTGCCTTGTGCCAAGCTACCAGAGGGTGAGCCACAGGTTAGTGTATGGTGTGTATCTGACATACCGTGACTAGGATTTTGGTTCCTGCTTGGACAGGGTGCATACCTCTGCCAACCAGAAACCCAATTTCTAACACAGTAAAGGGCTATCAATAGATCTTGACAATTGTTATAAAGTAGGCCATCATATAATCCACCTTTAACCCTGTTGTCTTAGTTGTGCTCTCTGTTTAATATCATCAGTTCAGATGTACAAGACACTACTTTCTCACAGGTTCCCTGCAATCTCTTGTAAGCACAACCAAAAAAGTGAGATGGCCCAACAAGCTCTTTTGTACCACTGTAGAGAAAAAGTGTCACTGTAGGTCTTGCTCTTGTGTTTGGTAATAAATAAATCAACTCAACCTACTTGTGCAAAAGTTGCAGACCTATTATATTTCTTCAACCTGGATTTAATAATTAAATACAGGAAGAATGTCCACTACGCACCATCCTTGTGCTGAATAACAATCTCCCATCTACTCAAAAATGGGTTACTGGCCTTATTTATTTTTTCCATCAGTTTTGTAATGTGCTGGCACAGTGATTCCACCCAAAAATATGTGGAAAATGTGTTTTTTCAGCTAAATTTGAGGTTTGCAGGGCATTCTGGGTAGGAAAACGTTGGGGGCCCCAAGCAAGCCATACCTCGCTGGACTCCCCCAGGTGTCTAGTTTTCAGAAATGTGTGGGTTTGGTAGTTTTCCAAGATGGCCACCGAGCCCGGGTCCAAAAACCCAGGTGACCCCCTTGCAAAACCAGGTTGTTTTGTGGTAGGTCATTTTGATGTCTCCTCAATACGTTTTCGGCCCTTGCCTGTCGCAAGTACTTGACCCACCCATGCGAGTGAGGTGCCATTTTTATCGGGAGACCTGGGGGAACGCTGGGTAGTAGGAAATTTGTGGATCCACATAGATTCCAGAACTTATCCACACAGAAATTTGAGAAAAAAGTGATTTATTTCATCAAAATTTGAGGTTTGCAGGGGATTCTGGATAGGAAAACGTTGGGGACCCTCACAAGCCATACCTCCCTGGACTCCCCTGGGTCTCTAGTTTTCAGAAATGTGTGGGTTTGGTGGGTTTTTGTGATGTTACCTTCTGAAATCAGCAGGAATCCACAAAATTCCTACTATCCAGCATTCTCCCGCTTATCCCAATAGAAAACACTGGCTGACTTGACCTAGTGCCCACGACAGGAACAGATCAAACCAAGGTCAATGAATGTCCCTTTGCTAGGAGTCCCATTTATGATAGTTTGATCCGTTCCTGTCGCAAGCACTAGGCCTAACCACACAAGTGGAGTTGCATTTTTATCGGGATAAGTTGGGAAATGCTGGGTGGTAGGAATTTTTTGCATTCCCTCTGATTCTGGAAGGATACATCATAGAAATACAAGGAAAATCTGTTATCTGTTTCAGATTTTGAGGTTTGCAGAGCATTGTAAGAAACCTTTGTGGGATCTATGAGAGGTACACCACCTTGTACTCCTCTGTGTCTAGTTTTAGAAATGCCTGGGTCTGGTCGGTTTTCCTGGGTAGCCGCCGAACCCAGGCCCAAAAACTGCAGCTGTTGACGTTGCCATATTGCATCTTGGACCCGCCCTTTTGCGAACGCAAGGCCCACCCATCCACACAGGTGAGGTACCATTTTTAACAGGAGACCTGTGGAAACTCTGGTTGGCAGGAAATTTGCAGCTCTCTGCAGGTTCCAGTGCTATGAGTCACAGAAATATGAAGAAAATGTGTTGTTAGCCTATGTTTGGGATTTTAAGGGCTTCTGGGTACAAAAACCTTGTTTGATCCACCAAGCCACCCTAGAGTCCCCCTGGTGTCTATTTTACAAAAAATACCTAGATTTGGTAGATTTTCACTAGAAACAATGTACACTCGGTCAGAGAAAGAAAAAGACAAATATTACTGGCCAACCATCTACTCCTCGAGGACACACACATACTGATTGGATTTGGCACGAGAGTGAGTGTAAAGTTAAAAATGTTAATTTTACTAACAAAATATTTCACGAAAATGAAAACAGAAATCAATGTTAATATGATAATTATATCATACAGAACCAGTGATTCCTAGCTCATAGAAATCACTGATAAAAAGATAATAATATAATACTGAACCAGTGCATGAGATGTAACGCCACGAAAAGGCACCACAAGCCATTCACACACATTTCTTGCATCACACACACACACAAAACCATTCACATCGCAAGCCACAGGCTCCGGCACACTACAACACTCACATCAACAAACAGCACCATTTAACGGTCTATCACTTAAATACACCCACAGGACTGATGCAGCAATTTGTGTAGTTACAGCAGACACACCACTAACCAAATGCCAGCTCACACAAGCCGCCAGCCAGAGGCCAGCCACACACGCCGCAAGCCACAGACACCACCAGCCAGATGCCAGTTCAGACACAACAACCACTGCCTAGAAGCTGGCGGAATGTGTGGACTGGTGTTTTGGTGGCTGGGTGTGTATGTAGTGACTTGCTGTATACACACACTGCCAGCTAAACACCAGTCCACCAACACCGCCAGCAAAATGCCACTCCGATAGCACAATGAAACTCCACACCATTTTCCTTTTTTGAACACTCCCTCAATGAGCAAATTTCGCACAGACAGGAAATAATAAAACATCCAACTGAAAACAGCAATTTGTTTTCAAATAGAAAGAACCAACATATTGGATGAAGATGAAATACCAACTAACTGCATCCACAACAGGTCTAACTAAGCATATCAAACTACTGCCAACCAGGTATCTAAACAGAAAATGTATAGCAAAACAGACCACAGTCCGTTCCCTTTTACTGTCATGGTTGCTTCCAATACTTGAGTTGTGTATGGTACAATTTAAAACAAGTGGGCACACATAGGCCAGGACACTCGGGGTAGTACATACGACTTTCCTTTCGTACTCCTCTTCGGACACAGACTACATCTCTGACAAGGAATGCCCTTTTTGGTGTTGGAGGAATGTATTCAGGAAAGTGGCAATCTTTCAATCTTTATAAACTCACAAAAAAAGGAAAATAAAATAAACATTGGCTTTCTATGGGGAGCTCTCAATGCTTCATCAGAGGGCATGCTACAACACTCTGGCGCGCAGCCCAACGCTCATAGTAGAGCAAAGAAGATATAATTCAAAACCGGGGTTGGAGTGGGAGCATCGCCCTGTAATGACACGTTCTTCAAGGGCCTGACACTGCCCCTCATGCGATTCGCTTCTCTCCGATGTGCGGTAATACATTGGAATGATTTTAGTGAAACTCTGGTTGTTCCTTAGAATGTGACCAGAATTGGTAAGTATGGCCAAGGTTTGATCCCTGAGCAGAGAAGCAGACAGTAAGGAGAGTAAAAACAGGGATCTTCATCCTGACGAAGGCCGTCAATCCTGAGGGGTAGTTGGAAGGCCAAAACGTGTTGATAAACACAATATTTAGGGGTACAGGGTACTAACGGTCCAGGCATACCATGACCCATGCCAAGAGCAGCCCAGAATAAAATAAGGTGGGCACTCTCTTAGGGAGTATTAAGGTTTTAGTGTTTGGAGGATCCCACTTTTAGGGCTATTTTTGCCCTGGGACAAACAATGTTTTTTGCTCCACTCTATGCGTTGGGCTGTTTGTTGAGTTCGAATTTGAAACAGTGTTTATTGTTGTTTGGTGTTGTGTTTCATTAGAAGGCGTGAGGGCTGCCACAGGCATCTGAGTTTGAAAATGGATCGGAGACTGACTCTGCACCTGAGGAAAAGGATCAAGTTGAAGATTCTGGCAGTTTTCTTTCCTGTCTGAGCGGAATCATCTGATGATGTATCCACTATTATTGCTGATGAGGTGCTATTTTTAGAGGAGGACACTGATATGCCACTAGTACAGCAAGAACAAGCTGGATTGCAGACAAGGTGGAAGGCTTCCTACTGGAAGTGCTGATTACTGGGTAGCCCCTAATATGGTGCAGCCTGTTTTGCCTGACTTTAGTGGTATTGCAGGGGGTAAAGCCAATACAGAGAACCTTTTGTCTATAAACATTTTGTAACTGTTTATTGATGATGGTTTTTGGATGCTATTGTTGAGCAGACTAAATTGTATTCAGAACAGTTTTTGAGGGACAACAATATCACACTGAAGAATCACTTTAGAGCTACCTGGTAAACTCCCACAAGGCTCTTCACTTCTGGTTTGGGGATGAGGGCCAGAGGAGATGATCCTAGAGTGATCACCCAGGCACAAGGGCGAGAAGAGATGATCCTAGAGCGATGGGTTATTTCCAATTACTATGACCTCCGTTTTATCTGCGTTTAGTTTAAGACAGATGGTTGCCATCCACATGTTCACCTGCTAAAGACAGATGGACAGTTTCTCAGATGCACACATCTTGCACAAATCCAAAGTGTACTTGACACACAATAAAACAGAAGCTAAATGTGCTGCAATTATTAAACCATTAAAACAAAAAACACAATCATGCAGGGAAATGATACTCATTTGAAGTAAACTATGCAAAAAGTTTTCGTAGCAAAAGCATGCAATGACACAAACCGCAGTTCTATCAATGCCGTAATTGCAAGTAGGAGTCGCCACCAATAAATACATTCAATTAAGTTGACAAATGCAAATGATGACAAGAAATAAAACTGTTATCATCATAAAACACAATGAAGTCTGCCCTGGGGGTTGATCATCGTCACAAACATTTGATATTCCCCCAAAGGCATTAGCACAAAACAAAGGCAAAAAATCGGTACCCCAGTGCTGAGGGACCCCTACTCAAGCCACCAGCCATACATAAGCCAAACACAAGTTTACACACAACACCAACTGAACATCCAGGCACACGCCAGCCTGCAAATACTGCCAGCCAAACGTCAGTTCACCACACACGTGTTCACTGTTGTCTTGTGGCTTTTTGCCACCCCTGTGGGCAGATAGGCCTACAAAACAAATCTGATATGCTGAAAGCTGAGCACTGAAAACAAAGGACATGTATGGGTAATACTAGGAAGTGTCCCTTACCGAAGGGGCGCTTCCCCAACATTTATAAATGTCTAGTGGTTTTGCATTGCCCTTGGGGGGAGATCGGCCTACAAAATGGCCACTCTGCCCCAGAGGGGGCGGAAATGGGCAAAACACATCCCAATATTGTTGGGAACAGAACCTTGCCCAAGGGGCCGCTCCCAAACATGCATAAATAAAACTAATCCCTGGTGTCACCCCTGGGGGGCAGTAACAAAGGGAAATGGTGCCCTTCAAGGGGAGCAATCGTTGCCCAAGGAGTCGCTCCCCATACTTGTATACAAATCCTTAGTGTCTAGTGGCTTCTCCCTCAGGGGGCAGAATGACCTAAAAAGTGGCAGATCGTCCGACCCGCAATCCTGCAGCAGGAATGTACTTTAGAGAGACACAAGGGGAAAGGAAAACTCTTTCCTTTTCCCCAGTGTCTGTCTGCCCTCTCAGGAGCGAGGACTTACCTAAAACAGGTCCTCCTACCTGGCCATGCTGGAAGCAAATATCTTCAAGCACTTCCCCGGTGACTGTTGATGACTTCAGTGCACCGTGTGCCAGCGAAAATAATCAGATCGCCGAGGGAGGGGTTGGAGGTAGAAGCGGAAGCGCTTCTGCTGCCAACCCTGGTTGGGGCAGGTGACGCGGGACCACACGGAGGGGGAGCCCCAGCGCTTCCCCTACGTAAGGGGGGCATTAGGATGTGCTGGACACATCCTCGGCACTGGCGCTGAGGATGTATCCAGCACATCCATACTATCCAAGGGGTTGATGAAAACATATGGTCCAGCTCCTAAAAAGAAATTAAGCATCAACCTTTCCCCAGAAATTCTTTGGGGCTATTTAATTTAGACACTCTGTATGGCCTGGCCATCCAGAGATCCCCAACTGAAGAAACCCTTACAATAGAAATTAATTTCACATACATTTGCTTTATAAATGTTTCTCTTTGTAAGTAACTTATATAAATGATCTTAGTCATTTTAAATAGATTCCCATCCCACTGTTCTGAAAAGGCTGCTCTATTTTCTGGTCTGTTTGAACCAGAGATTGAAGAACTTTGAAAGGATGAACTGAATCCCTCAATCCAGCTGAGTAGCATTCAAAATGCGCTGTATCATCTTTAAAGTAGTAAGTCCAGCATCTCACCATGCAAGCAAAATTAAGGTATCTGGTGAGTTACGCAACATCTGCAGCTCCAGTATAGTGCAACTGTGGACCAAAAAATGCAGGGAGGAGAAGACTATGACAGATCTTCACCTGTCCCCACCAAAGAACTGGAATTCAACCATCTAGATCTCTCCGTCCCGCTTCACTTCTGAAAGGAAGAGAAGACCCATCCCTTTAAGCAAAAGCTTGCATCCATGGGTAACCACTGTGAGAAGTTGGCCTGATGTATGATGTCACTAGTTCTAGTGTACACCTTATATCAGTCCAAATACCCTTAAGGTGATTGGTTGTAAAGTCAACCTTATAGACCAGCTATCCTAGTGGTAGCATGGACAAGAGCAGTCTTAGGCTAAACTCTGAATGGCATGTGAAGCCAGCTGTGATACCATATATAATCCCTTGAATACCAAATGAAAGGACACCACAACCGATATATATATAAAATAAAGTGTATTTATTCTAGTCAAACCCTCAGCACTCTTTATGAGATTAGAGGTAAGTACAACACAGTCTTATTTAAGCATACATTAAGTCACACAGGTAAGTAATACAGTTAGGCCCTAGGGGCCACGCAAACCATATACTAAGTAAGTGGTATAAGGACCACTGTCACGGAAATAGGATAGGCCTAGGCCTAGGGAATCGCTGGGGCTACACTACACTAGCAACAGTTAGGAAGTGGGAGGCCCACGGGATTCAGGTGCAGAGTGGAAACACTCACGCGTAATGCGTAAAAGTCGATAGAAATAGTAGTTGTTAGAAATTAACAGTTTAAGGACACTTCTAAAGCAGCTAGAGAGTCGAGACTCGGAAACTAGACCCTAGGATAGTCACTACCCTTGTGAGCACCGAAGTACCCAAGTTACCTAGCCCACAGGCTGCGGGTGCATAGGTGTGAACTTGCGTCGGGTTTCGTCGTGGACTTCTATGGATGCCTGAAGGAAAGATGCTGACAGGCAGTCAGTGAAGAGTGTCCGGTGGATCCCAAGGCTGGGATCAAGAAGAGAGGAGACCTGCAAGCAGAAGGGACAGAGTCAAGGTCACTAGCCAGTGACCACGTGGAACCAGGAAGGAACCAGGCGATGTCGTGAAGATTGCAGGTGAAGGTGAAGCTTGTCGCTGCAGCCACGAGGACCAGGGAACGTCAAGGACGACCAGGACCAGGAGGCGAGCTGTCCCACGAAGGCTCTTGCTGTCGGCGGCGTCGAAGTTGGACTAGGACTCACCAAGCCTTGGCAAGCGGAACCCACGAAGAACGGAGGACTTGCTTCTGGTGCAGACCAGGAAGGTCTGGGGTGCTTCTCTTTTTCAAAGAAGCAGGAGCCAGTCTGGAGGAGCCAAACCAGCGGTGAAGATTTCTGGATGCTTCGTCACAAAGGCCACTAGCCAGCGGGCAAGCAACCGGACATACGCGGCAAGCAGGAAAATGCAGAAGGGCCCCACGCAGGACTCGTGGAGTGTGGGGGGCTGATCTTCGGTGCAGATGGTGCTTGGGGTTGGGGCTTCTCAATCCCCGGTGCACAACTTCGAGGGTGCCTCAGAAGCTGCGCTTGAAGATACTAGCCACTTTTCCCAGGTAGCCGGTCCCACGTCTCTCGTCGCCTCCACGGATCTCAGCTCGGCTGTGGATGTGGATCAGGGTCGGAGAAGTCTGGAAGTCAAGGCTCTGGTCGGGCTCTGCAGTCGGTCCCTCGTAGAACTTCAGCAAAGCAAAGGGTAGTCTCTTGATGGTGCCTGTTTGCACAGGGTAGCCACTCCTTGGCCACAAGGGAGATTCTTCAGTCTTCTTCTTTCGTCGAATGTCGAAGGTCCAGAGTTTCTGTTCAAGTTGCAGGTTCAGGATAATCTAATCTCCTGGGGCCCAGCTACCACTCTTATACTAATCTGGGGGGCTGGGTTACCTGCTAGGTCACGCCTTATGGGTGGGACCTGGGAGGGGGGTGGTTACACCCCCTTCCCTTTGTCCAGTTTCGCGCCAGGACTGGGGCTGGAGTGCCCCAGCACCGGTTTGAACTGGACTATGCACGGGACACCTTGTGTGCCCCAGGCATGTCTCATTCTTTTCATCCCTCCCTGCCCCAATACACTAAGGCCTGTCTGGGGTGGTGCTCGCACCTCCCAAGGCAGGAAACCTATTGTCCAAGCCTCCCTTGCCGGGATCACTCCCAGCAGCAGGAGGTCAGACTCGTGTCTGTGGCAGCAGCATCCATTTTGTGATGCTGGGGCTCTGGTTAACTTTAACCGGGTAAGTAGGTTACAACATGTCTTCTCCCTCTAGAAGGGAGGGATAATATCCTCATCCCCAGAAATGGGATGGGGGTATTATTCCAAAGTGTTAGACACCTTACACGACATGTTTTGATAAAGCCAAACCATAGTTACCATAACCGTTTAAGATTATAAGGCACTTTAGGAGTATATGGTAGGCTATATCATAGAACAGCTATAAGGACATGGTTCCGAAAGCTGCAGACGGGCTCAGCTCATGCTAGAGCACCATCTCACATGTTACCAAGCACTCTGCCTCCAGGATTGTTAAGGCCTGCCATAGGAGTGGCTGATGGGTACACATGTGTCTATATGTAAGTTAGGTATAGGAATACTACACCTAAGCAAGGAGTGATTACACAACCTTGCACCAGCTGAGTGATCAGCCAGTTGTGTCATAATGGAAGGCCAGGCCAGGGATGGCACAATACATGCTGCAGCCCCTGGTAGGCCTAGGATACACCTATGCCCTGGGTACCTAAGGTACACTGTACAGGGGCCAATAAGGTGATCCTATCCAAATGGGTTATGCACCTAAAGTACATAGTATCAATTTAGAGAGAGAACAGCAGGGCTGTGGGTCTGGATAGCAGGCCCACAGCCACATCTAAGTCGAAAACCAGTAAAGCAAAAGCAAAAAGTGGGAGTGAACATAGAAAGCAGACCCTACTCTCCTACAACCACCCCTACAACCACAGCTTCTGGAGAGAATCCCTCGCCCTCAAACGCAGGTTCTCTTCCCTTCTGTACCTTGCATTTAACCACTTGTGTATTCTACACTCCTTATTGTATGTTACTCAAAAAACACTTAATCACTATTACAATCTTCATTTCAGCAATTCAGTCACAAAAGAACAGTTTAAAATATCCAGTTTGCAAGAAAAGGTTAAAATGATTTAATACGTACTAAAAGACCATCATAAAACAATTAAACGATGATCAATATCAATAATAAAAATAATTCTAATATGTATAATAGAAAAATATAGAAAGCATTAGTATGAAGCAGTTTTCCCACATTGCCTAGTAATCGATGAGATTTATGCAGTTAATAATTCGGATGTTTTGGGTCCAAATTTGTACCAGAACTGCCTCATGCAATATAAAAATTAAAAACCGCTAAGACTGAGCTCGCTTGTGGCTGATTACAGAATCCTAAAAGCTTCAGGTAGCGCCTAGTTACGAAATTACGACTTGTGCACTGGGAGAAAAAATTTAAATATGAACCTCAGCCTCTGAGGAATTTCCACATGCCGGGCAAGTCTTTTGAGTCTTTCTTATTGGGCCAGCCCAGCCAGCAGTAAATGCATGTACCAGCAGGTTTGCAAACCAGAACTGCATATACAACTTCCTTGCCTGTGCAAGCTGAATCTCATATAAAAAAAAAAAAACTCTGTGCTGTGGTCATCCTTCAATTGTAGGAAAGCATCAGTCACAGAACCCAATGAAGTCCTGGATAACAAGGTACACTGTTCAAACTGTACATAATTTCTCCTATGAGCAGTATTTGTGGTAGATATGGAGACTTCTTGTGGGGCCTCCTGCAGACTATCGTTACCCATGGCCCTCAAGGTTTCACCCACATACTTTAGCTATGCTAATTTTCTTGACCCGGGCTGATTGAGTATTTCTTCCAAGTCTAGTCTATGGGATTCCAATTCAGGAGTGGCCCAGATGAATATAGCATGTTACATTGCATGCTATTACATCGCGTTCCTTTACAGCACGGTCGTTACAACGACTGTGTTAGAACGCTATAACTTTACAATGCAAGTCATTAGATCGACTTGCTGTAGGGGGCGCGCTGGACTTAGGAATAGTATAATTTACTATTCCTACTCCAGCCTGTGCAACAGTAGGGGAGGTGTTGGAATAGTAAATTGTACTATTCCTTAGGCTGGAGTGCCCCCTATAGAAAGTCGATCTGATGACTTGTGATGTAAAGGCATCGCGTTCTAACACCGCGGTCGTTGTAACGACTGCGTTGTAAAGGAACGTGATGTAATGGCAGCGTTGTAAACGCTGTTTCCCAGATCCTTCTCCAATATAAGATCTGTCTAACACCAATTCCATTGGAGACTGGCATGTGACCCACATCCATCCTAAGAGAACTATTTTCGATGACCCTGGGGCCTTCCAAGTCCTTGTGGCCCCATAGTTCTGTGCCATACAGAGCAACCCCTCGGGCTTGATAGTTACATACTTGAATTACAGGGGAAATGGGTTTGCAGACTCCTGGCTCTTCCCTTGCCAGTTGGGTAAAAGTTCCCAGGGACAACCCTACCCACTTTAGCAGTAGTTTCCGATTGCCCTACTGCAAACAATCCCACAGTGCACTTTATCCTAAATCCAAGATGGGGAATCTCTTCTCCCCTTGTGCATAGCCTGTGTGCCTACCCAGATGTATTTGTAAAGCGCGTCATTCATCCAGAGGATATCACGGCGCTGTGCAAGGGCTTCTGGTGTGTAGCTGAGTGGTTTGTTTCACCAGTATTATTTCCCAGAGAACAAATGAGTCTTGAGTTTTTTTCCGAAGGTTAGACAGTTCTCTGTGATGGCGGAGTTCTTGTGGTAGGTCATTCCAGTGTTTTGCTGCCAAGTATGAGAAGCTACGACCCCCTGTTCTTGTTTTCTTAATGCGTTTTGTTCTGGCTAAAACTAGGGACACTGATCTTAAGCACCTAGTGGGTACATAAAATTCAACTTTCCTCTGTAGGATAAAAGGCCCCCGTTGGTGCAGGGCCTTGTGTGTGTGGCTGAGCAGCCTAAATTTCGCTCTTTGGCGCATTGGCAGCCAATGAAGTAGTTTCAGGCACTCAGACGATGAGCTGAGTCGGACTTTGTTACATACCAGTTTGGCGGCGGCTTTTTGCACCACCTGTAGTCGTGTGAAAAGGTAGTCTGCCATGCCCACTAATAGTGCATTACCATAATCCAATCTGCTGGTCAGTAATGCCTGCGTGACAGTTCTCCTACAATCTTGCGGGATCCAAGGAAAAAGCCTTCTTATAAGCTTCAACATCACGAAGCTTCTTCCACACAGAACCCGCACGTGGTCCTGCATGGATAGGGTATTGTCCATAAGGAACCCCATATTGTTTGCGCTTTGCTTTTGAACTGGGGCATCCCCCAGTGTCTGGGGCCACCAGGTGGTATTCCAGACAAGTTTGGCTCCACCAAAGAGTAAAATTTCAGATTTCCCTGCATTTAATTTAAGACCGTGTTCTGCCATCCAGGTTGCCATCTCCGAGAGACAGTTATTCAGTTTTAGTCTTGTGTTCTCATGCTGTTCTTCAATGGTTATCAGCAATTGAGTGTCATCAGCGTAGGAGCAGATATCAAAGCCCTACTTCTCACTGATTTTTGCCAGAGATCACACATAGACATTAAAAAGTGTGGGGCTCAGGGATGCCCCCTGTGGAACACCATAACTGATGGGTTTTGGTTTAGATGAGAACTCCCCCATTTGTACTGTCTGTGTTCTATTATTCAAGAAGGAGCTCCGCCATTGAATGGCTTTATCATAGACTCCTTTTCCATGAAGCACCTCCAGTAGGCGATTGTGTGAGACAGTGTCGAACGCCGCCGATAGATCTAATAAAATCAAGGCGGCAGTTTTCCCTTGGTCAACCAGGGATCTTATATTGTCTGATACGGCTAAGAGAGTTGCGTCCGTGCTGTTGGTGGCTCTAAAGCCAGTTTGGGAGGGGTGTAGTTGATCGTTTGACTCGATAGTTCGACAGCTGTCTATTAATCAATTTTTCCATGACTATTGAGAGGTACGGCAGTTGTGAAATAGGTCGGTAATTTGCCGGATTACGCACATCTGTTCCTGCTTTCTTCAGAAGGGGAGTTACTACGGCCTGTTTCCATGTTTCTGGAAATACTGCGGTATCCAGCAAGTTATTAAATAGCTGGGTAACGTGTGGGCAGATTATAGGTATGATCTGGGCGAAGACAAAGTGGGGACAGGGGTCAAGGGGAAACCCCGACTTAACTTCCCCCATTGTTTTTGCAACTTCTACCTCTGTGAATGGGGAGAAGCTGCCCATGCAGGCATGTGCATTGGAGGGGGGGGGGGGTTGAAATTTCATGGTTGATTGCTGGCAGTGAGGTGTTGGTGTTGAATGTGGAGAATATTTTACTAATTTTGTCTAAGAAAAACTCACTGATTTCTTCGCAGACTTCCTCTGAGGGTGGCAGAGTTTGGGATAGGCTCACTGGGTTGCATGTGTGGCCAGGGTAATGAGTAGTCCCCTATTCTGTGGTCACTCAACTGGTTTTATGGATAGCTTTCCTCCCACTGTGTTTGTTGCCAGCCTGATTTTTTTTTTTTTTTAAACATGTTTTTATTGCAGCATTTTAAACAAAACATCCATCGGGGCAACCGGCATCCGCGTACAATCTCAAATCCCACCCCTCGTTGTAGCAATGCACACAGCCGTTTAGCCCACATCCCGGGGGCCGGGCGGCGTATTAAGACAGTGAATCAAATTATCACAACGATCTCCTCATAGCGATGCCCGGTCCATGTCCCATGATAGCCTCTGCTTTCATTCCTATCAGATTCTCTCCCCAAATCTAACTCGTCGTAACACTACAACCACACCCCATTAACTCCCCCACCCCCCAACTGCTGCTGATGTGGGCCCTACCAGTGGTTCCTAACACTAATGCGTGCCAATCATCGGGGTTTGGTTGCCAGCCTGATTATGAAGAAAATGGCTGGGCCTTTTTAGGTGTCACCACACACGGACTTGGGATACGGCAGGCCCCTTTAAAGTTAATTATGTTCCTGAGCAACCCACCCCCCAAACTGGACTTCCTGGCAGGGAAAGAAATCACCTCCACACACTCCTCCTAGGCCATTGTCCCATCCTTAGGAGCGGATTTCACACCTCCTTAAGGTTAAAATGTTGATTGACTGGTGCTGGGGAGCTCATGTAAATTAGCCCCCAGGAGCTTCAGGCAGAGAAAAGATAATTTTCTAAAAGTTCATAACTTACTAAAAACCCAACTTTATCATTGAAATGGGCTCGTAATAAATGTTAGGCTACAATAGTAAGCCTGAAGCTATGTTTTCCTTGCCCACAATAGATGCTGCAGTCCACAGTTGCCATTAATTTAACTTGGAGGCCCTGTGTGCATTTCCTACACCATATTCTAGGGATGTATAGGCATGTTAAATGTGGCAGTTTGGAGTAAGCCAATATAATCAGGTTTAAAGGGGAATCATGGACACTTTACTCCTGTTTAGCAAGGAGTAACAGTGCCCATAGTTTAGTCCAGCAGAAATAAGGTTCAGAAAAAGATAAATAATATCTGGGCTGACCATGCAGAAAAGGCAAATTTTCTACAAACTGGCTCAACACGTGTCCCCCTTCACGTTAAGGTGAGGTGCCAGTAGGGGTTCCACATTGCTCCCATTTATGATGGATAGGACCTGCTGTCGGTTATCTTGTCTCTGATGTTTAGTGCTAGTCATTGCTATGCAATAACAGTTTTATAGATCTCTTTGGTGTAGGTCGCAAACGCCTCCTTCTCCATGCCTTTTAGGATTGTAACATTTTATTGAGATTTTTGTTTACAACTTCCTTCGCCTACATCCTCCGGCCGGTGAAGTTATAGAGAAGGGGGGGGGGGGAGGAGAGGGGAGTATAACGAAGGGGGGAGGGAGCAAGAGGAAATAAGGAGGGGGGAAAGGGGTTAAGAACATAATTTTTTTATTTTTTTTTTTTTTATTTTATTTTTTATAAAAACCTTTATTTGTGCATATGAAAAGGACAAATACGGGCCTACAACCATCAGGCCGGCCACAAAACGGTTAAGCACTGAGACACACATTACAACCCCTGTGCGTCAATGGTCAAGATTAGCAACGATTCAGGAGTTATACACTGGAGAGATCCTTGACACCAGGGGAAGGAGAAGTAAAGGTTAATTTTAAGGTTTTCAAAATAATTTTATCGAGGAAAAAGTCAGTAGAGGATAGAACCAAGGAGATTCGAGTCCGCAAGATGGCTTCATCACACGGGAGAGCAGCAGCATCATTAAAACGGCCATAGAAAATCTCAGACAGTGAGGCGATGCAGTTATAGAACAGGATAGTCACATGAGTAAATACGCACCCCTCCAAAGCCGCCCTCACTCAATCCACCCCACACCCGGACCCCGAATCGGAAACAAGTATAGCGCAGAGACATAGAAGAAAGAGGCCCATAGAACCAAAAAGAAAAGGTAATTTACCCCCCCACCCTACACCAATGCGGAGGCTACGGCCTGCCCCCCCCCCCCCCCCCCCCCCGGCATAGTGCCTGTCGCCCAATGAACCCGAAATATAGACAAGAGAGAAAGTAGGAATAGAGTAAAGAAAATAAGAAAACAAAGAAGAAAGCGGGGAGGAGCCCACGTAACCTCGGAGCGCCCGAAACCACCGGCCAACTACGTCTCCACACACTAAGAACCCACTACACCCAAAGGCGGTCGTGTGAAGATAACGTGTGACAACCATATAAATGAAGGCAGACAAATCGCGACGAGTGCGCACAACGTATGCAGACAGTTCCAGTCCCAGTCCAGCCCATCCGTGACACCATGGTGATAGAAATCAATCTAGCCCTGGCCCGATCGCGGGCGTAAGATTAGACTAGCCCCCACATGAAGGCCCCGCAGCCCGTGCAGACAAAGACAATATGGCCGCTTGGGAGAAGATGGAGAAGTAGAGTCACAAAATGGCCACCGATCATCTATTGAGGTCCCCTTGTGCACCATATAAAATCCAGACCTGGCCTGTAAAGTACAGGAGTTCCACATAAAAGAAGCCGTAGGCCACCGTGAACGGTTCCTCGAGGACGTCAGGTGTCGCTCAGCTGGATACTCTTGCGGACGCGGTGAGGCAGGCAACAACAAAGCAGGCAGCAATGAACGGGGAAACAAAGTGTCCACAATTGAGCAGGAGATCGATTGATCCTGGGTGCCGGGAAAGCCAGATGCAGACACCAGTGTAGCACGGTTATACACAGTCGTTGCGTCCCCGCAAGAGGACAGAAGCACTGGCAGACCCACGTCTTGTTGAGAACAAACGGGGCGCTCACGACCCGCAGCCGACAGTATGGAGTCGAACCGCTCACTCAGCGTTTGCAAGCCAACACACAATTGCAGACGAAGGTCCCGCAGGGCAGCCAGAACTGAGCCGCATGTCAGCGGAAGCTGCGCCCCCACATCGGCAGCAATCCGGGACGGCACTGTGGAGCTGGAGTCTGTTAGAGGGAGGGCGGAGCGGGCAGCGGGCGAGACCGGAGCATCGCCCCCCAGCAGCGAGCAGTCAATCAACGCCATGTTTTACCGCTGAACGGTACAGCGGCCAGGGGGGGGGTCGTAACAAGGAGGCAATTCCACGCAGGTCTGCGCCGCAACAGGTGAAAGCCAACAGTCGCTTCCCCTCCCTCGGACTCTCTTTGCAGCCGACTAGGCAATAGAAGAAGGGGGTCCGCAGCCTTCCACAGCGCGGGCCACAGAGCGAAGCAGGCGACCCGCCACACCGGGGCTTACCCTATAACTCCAGCCCGTCAGGTGAAAGGTGAAGGAGGTGTCCGGGCGTCTCTCCCCCGGCTCATCTGGCGACAATCCGTGGTATGAGGCGGGATCGGGGCCGCGGGGCTCAGATTTGCGCCGGGGGTCCAGTGACTGCGGAGCTTCCAGGGGGCCGGCCAAGGCCACAATAGAGCAGGGGTCCAGCGCGGAGAACAAAGGCACCAAGAACTCCGGCATCCGGGCGGGCTCAGACTCCGGGAAAGCGGCGGCGCGGTCAGCGCGTCGTCGCGCACGTTGCACCTCGAAAATCGGCGAGGATAGGAATCAGGATGATAGTCCGAGGCCAAGGGCCGGCGGAGCCGGGCGCTCAAGCGTCTGCTCCGGTCGCCATCTTGGCTCCTCCCCCGTTAAGAACATAATTAAACAATATCAATAAACAATAAGGGGGTAACTGTCCATGCTCATTTCACGTTTTTATGGGTGAGACGTTGTGCTTCTTATGTAACAGGATCGTTCGTTTGGGCAGTGGACGTAATCCGCAGTACTCGCAAATATATTGGGCATGTGAGTTCGCGAGATACGCCAGAGAGGTGTTTTATACATGGTCCCCAGGTCTTCTTGAACTTGGTGTCAGCTTTTCCATACCTAATAAATTCCAGAGTTTGTGTAGCCAATCTGTGTGCGTTGGGATAGTATTGGTGCCCCATTTTGATAGCAGGACCTACTTTGCTGCGCATAGTTCTAGGGCGATGGCCTTCCCTTTATTGGAGTGCAGTGGGTAGGTTTGTATATTGGGCAGGCCCAACAAGATATAACTAGGGAAGCGGGGTAGTTCTGTATTGAAACTCTTATCAATGTCCTCCAGGACCTCTTTCCAGTATCGGTGGAGTTGGGGCAATGCCATAGCAGGTGAGTGAGTGTTCCTGAGTGGGTGCAGTGACGCCAGAATGTATCATCCTTTCCTTTCTGCCATTGAGGCAGGTGTGCTGGGGTGTAGTGCCAATAGTGGACTAACTTTAAAAGTGTTTCCCTACCTGAAGTGCTGGTGGCTGACGTGTGCGTGCAGTTTAAAATAACAGTCCACTCCTTATCAGTGAACTTACGCTCACATTCCATCTCCCACATTTTCCTAGAGGGTGTTTGCAGGGCGGTGGCTTGTGTGTTTAAAAAGGAATATATGTCCGATAAAATGCGAGTCATCCTTCCTAGACAGAAGCCAACGCTTGAACAGGGTCGGCTGCCTGCTCGCGTGTGGCCGAACGGTGGGGAGAGTAACCCAATGCCGAATTGCCAGGTAATGCCAATACTCTGATCCTGTACTGCTTTGAAATCTAACAGGCTGCGCACATCAAAGAGATCGCCAATTCGTTTACAGTTGGCTTCCTGCCAACGCAAGAAGATCTTCTCCTGCATGGCCTGTGGAAAATCTGTGTTACCTACGATTGGCGTGAGTGGAGAAATCGGTGTTGATAGTTTCTTAGATGAGTACACCTTATCCCAGACCCCTCTCGTAGCTCTGACCACTGGGGAGATGTAAACACCCGGAGGGCGGTGCCCTACGTGGGAACCATGGTATTTTCCAGATGTGGTTTCAAGCCACCCCCTGGTCCAGGAAGCACCAATGCTTCTCAGTCAGTGTGCGTTGCCACTCCACCATGAAGCGCAGCTTGGTAATATTTTGTGAGATTGGGTATACCCAACCCCCCTTCAGCCACTGGGAGGTATGTCCGCTCCTTTGCCACCCTAGCCCACTTGCCGCACCATATAAAAGCCTCAAGGGTGACTTGTAACTTATTTAATATACGTGCAGGTCGGGCCAATGGTAATACCTGCGTGAGATAGAGAATCTTAGGTAAGGATGAGTGATCGCAGTTTTTAATAACTCCGAATAATTATGGGTCACCGAGCCCTCTATGGTAGGAAGTATGTGAATACCCAGGTACAGGATTTCCCATTGTGCCCATGTGAAGGGAAAGTCTGTTGCTAAGTCGTAGTTGCTCATATTGCGGGATAGTAATGTTGAGCGCCTGGGATTTAGCAGCGTTCACCTTAAAGCCGGAAACAGCACCGAACGTGGTGAGTTCCTCAAGGATGTGACTGCCATGGGTTTGTGATGGTCAGCAACACGTCATAGAGGGCTATCTTGTGGTATTGACCCCCATCCAAACTCCCTCTATGTGGGGGTGGTGTAAGATGCGTTCTGCCAAAGGCTCCATGTAGTGCACGAATAAAAATGGCGATAGCGGGCATCCCTGGTGTGTTTCCCTGTAGATAGGGAAGGTTGGGGACTGCACATTGTTGACTATGACCATCGCTCTCAGTTCGGCATAGCTAGCCCAGATCCGTAATCGAGGACCGAGTCCAACAGCCTCCAGCCCCGTCCGCAAGAATGGCCAATGTACCCGATCAAAGGCCTTTTCGGCATTGATCGACAGGAATAGTGTCGGTGTCTTGGTTTCATCCAGCAAGTGGAAGAGCCGTTTAGTGTTGTCTCCACATGTGCGGCCGGGTATGAAACTAGACTGGTCAGGCTCAATCAACCCGGCAGATACCTACCCAGTCTACACACCAGCATCCCCGTAAATATTTTGGCATTGACATTAAGGTTGGATATGGGGCGGTATGATGCACAGTGCTGAGGGTCCTTCCCCGGCTTTGGCAGAACCACTATTATCGCCGTACGCATTGAATCTGTGAGTGCCCAAGTGGTGCTAAAGGAGTTATACAGCCGAATCAGCGCCAGCAACGATTCATACTGCTTGTAATAGGCAGCCGTGTACCCATCTTGTCCTGGCACCTTCTCAAGCTTAATTCTCCCTATCGCATCTAGTCCCTCTTGCTCGGTTAGATCAGTTTCAGGGGGGGCTGCATTGAGTTCTGGCAGTGTCGTTAATGGGGTCTGTGCAATGTAAGAGGTTCAGTCTACAGGGGCTTGTCGGTCTGCCCCATACAACTGTGCTTAGAATCGGCCACAATGTCTTCGTCTTGAGTGACATATCTCTGGCCTCTATCTACCAGGTCTTGTACGTGCCGGGAGTGTACCTGTGTTCGCAATCTATGAGGCAGTAATTATCCGGCTTTATTTCCTCCCGCGTAATATCTCTGTCGCGTACGCAACAGTGCATATTCGGCGGCATCCATGTCAAGTGCTCTAAGCTGTTTCAGCACTATAGGCAACTGGTGTCTGGATTTATGTGAGCCTGAACTCTTCTAGGTCTTTCACAGTTTCCTCCAAGTCAGCGCGTTTCGTTGTGCGTTCTTTATTGAGTTGAGCTGCTAAGGCTATGTACAGTCCCCCGACTATGGCTTTGAGAGTCTCCCAAAGGGTCGCAACTACAGTGTGTGGGGTGTCATTGATTGCGAGATAATCTACTATGGCTTTCTCCACCATGTGGATTGCCGCATCGTAGGATAGCAATTTGGGGTTGAGACGCCACATTTTGCTGCCTTGGCCTGTGATGTATGTGAAGCCGAATAGGGGCATGATCTGATAAGGACGCCACATCGATGTCCACCTGGGGTGCAGTCGGGCAGAGATAAGGAAGTAGTCAATCATGACACATGATTGGTGCGCTGCCGAAAAAAGGAGTATGACCTTGTGGTTGGGTGGAGTGACCACCATATATCAGTCAGCCCCGCCTCTGCTAGCCAACGTGTTCCCTGTGGGGTAAACATTCCTGTAGCCCCTGGTCTCTGGGGGGTCCTATCCATAGAAGCATCCGGTACCAAGTTAAATTCCCCCCGAACCCCCCCCCCCCCCCGCCCCCCCCCCCCAATACCGGGTTGGCATCCGGAGTAGTAAAAATGGTGCCAATTGCCTGTCATATAAATGACTCCTGATGGTCTTTAGGGATATAAATGCAGGCTATCGTGAGAGTGTGGGTGGAGAGTGACACACAGGGATATCATGCAGCCTGCGATCTCAGTGAGAACCTGCAGGATTTTCCCTTCGAAGTGAGTGGCCACTAATATCGCAACCTCTGCTTTATTCCCCTGCTCAAAGGACCAGTACTGCCTGTCAAACCATTTAGAGCGCGTTCTACTCCAGTCCTTTTTCAGAAGGTGAGTCTCCTGTAGGAGACACATGTCCCAGTGGTCCGCTCTCAGCTGTGTTAAGAGTGCTATGCTTTTGGCTGGTGAGTTGAGGCCTCTCACATTCAAGCTAACTACACACACCATACCTTAGGAAGAGTGGAATAACTATCTGGGTCCAGCGCACCGCGGATTAAGGTCTCATATCCTGGGTGGAGGAAGAAGTGTTGCAACATGGCTGGCATCTGAGCATGGTTACATACAATTAACATACTAACATTAAAAGGGAAGAAAACAGTAGCACCAACAGGTGCTAAACTTGCAGTTCTGTAGTGGGGGTCGATGACGTTTGTCACCCTTGCTAGTACACAGGAGAAGAGCAAGGAGGTCCGCAGCCTCCGCCGCCACCGGCTAGTGGTAGCTGAAATATCAGTGCATCCTAGGGAGGGCCCAGCCCCCGTTATGCGCCCCAACGGGCACCACAATGCAATAATTCTCTGTGTCTGCAATAAGGATGCTCCTCATCCTGTCCTGACCTCGTCGCATGACTTGGCTATATCCAAATTATTCAACATCTCTTTCTGGGGATTGATGCTGTTCCGTAAGTTGCTGCAGCAAGGAAGAGCGCTCCTTGATGTTTTCAGTCTTAGTTGGCTTGCTTAGATGTTGTGATAGGTTTTTTGATTGCCTTCTACGACGTGACTCATGGAGAGGCCACAGCACGGGCGTCCGCCGGGACGGTGGTTCCTGCTCAAGCTCCATGCCCAAGATCTCAGCTGCCTCCGGGGGCGTGCGGACCGCCCGATTCTCGCTCTGCCATGCAAAAACCAAGTGGAATGGATAACCCCATTTATACCCAACTCCTTTGCCTCTTAAGAATTCTGTTACAGGTTTCATTGTGTGTCGTCTCTGTAGCGCGATGTTGTACAAGTCTTGGTAGAGACAGACTTTATTTCCTTCGAATAGGACATTGGCCCGCAAAGGTTTGGCCTGTTCCAATGTCACCACGCCACCACCAGTTCAACAAGTGTCGATCTGGGCGACCCACCACTATCTCGCACTTAGTGCGCAGTTGAGACCAGGCTTCTGCCGCGCTCTCCGGCTCTGAGAAGGCCTGTCTCCACACCGGCTCCATCCCCGGTCGGCACCAGTCCCTTCGTCACCCGGGTGTGAACCCGCCAAAAACTGACTGGGGGATGTAAGACGCTTCACTCACCCTGCTGATTAATGTGAGCACCAGGGGGTGACTCCTCCGCTTCACAGCTGCCGGGGGCCTCTGCTTATGTGCAACCCCAGCCTCGGCTCCCGTTTCCTCTCTTCTCTGCAGCCCGGTCTCAGTTCCATCAAGGAGGTGCCATCTTGACTGCCGGCCGGTCGCAATCTAACTATGACCGCGGCTGCAATTTCAGTCCTAGAGCGGTGCGAGTGCCCTCGATCAGCTCCCCACTAGCTCCCCTACCCGTGCTCACCTGACGGGTCGCCCACTCCCCCGGAAACCGACTGAATAGTATATCGGTGCGGCGGAGCTCACAATTGCACTACTTCACGGGCACCATCTTGGACACGCACCCCCTCCATGCCTTTTAATCATGGGACACTCTTCAGTCATTTCCCATGCCCCCTCTGACATTTAAAACAAGCATTTGCAATGCAATAGGTCTCGCATTTACGAGAGTTTGAGTTATTGGCATTGTAAATGACAATGCCAATAGCTTAAACGTAAGCGCTGGTGAGGCGTTACCACCCAGTACCGGTGTTTACAGGTAAATAGTTTGCACTCTAGTGTCCTTTTTATGCTGATATTATCAGGTCAAATGTAGACTTGGACACTGGGAAACTTAAGGGAGCAGGGATACCAGAAGACTGGGACGAGACAAACACAGACTAAGGGGGATATATACTAAGGGACACATGGCGGACACTGAGCACGCAGTGAGACACGAACTCTGGAAAACACTGACAAAACGTGGATTACGGAGGAGTCTAATAGATGGGGGTGCCATGGACACTAGGAGAGACTGCAAGGCTGTGGAGACGCGGCCACTGGGAGACATACACTAGTAGACAGGCACACTGGGATACAGGGAAAGGCACTGGAAGAGCTCACACAAACAATACACCACAGCCCAGAAACACATCATAATCTGATATAAAATAATTGTAACTGTATATATATATATAGGACTTACTACCCCGACGAGGCGTTGAAATGTAGGAGCACGCCGTGACAGCATAGCATAACATGGCACTGCACAAAAACTGTTCGAGTATTGAATGGCCCAGAGCCTTATGCGACTCAAAACATCTAAATACCTGTAGCAAGCCATAGCACATAACATAACACAGCATGTTATAAATGCATAACTTTCTATGACAACTCACAGCAAACATACAGACGCGGTGCAAAAATAACATAACAGCACAGCGTTAAATGACATAAGTGACATGCTGCTTCTCTTTCATCTCCTGTTAAAAAGGTTGTCAGCGCCTCGTAAGGCTGGGCGAGGCACTGTAAAATGATCCCCCATGCTAGATAAAATGACAGTGACATTATATCCTCCATTCAGAAACGTAAAAACCCTAACAAGTGACGTCATGTAATATGAAAAGGGAAAGTGGGAAACAAGTTGCAGCATTCCCACCACTCTGACGTTACAAAACTTCCGACCAGGCCCGAGCCCCCGACATGACATTATGTATGTATGTAATAGACAGATCCAATGTGCACGTCCCATGCTGTGTTTTACAAGCACCTGCTGTGTTCCGCATCCGTGTACCACAAACCTGTGCATAGAGATGTGTTTAAAAAAAAGGGCTTCAGACTAGTGTGTGCGGATGCAGCTAGTGCATGCCCCCCTGGCGGGCGGGCAGGCGGGCTGGCTGGCTGTCTGGCCACGTGGGCCACCCCTGGCTGTAAGTCAGGGTCTTGCACGGACAGGGGGAGGCTGCACCGAGACATCCTGATTGCCTTCTCAAAAAACATGAGAGAGAAGTGAGCTGCGGGGAAGGCAGAAGTGTCTGGGAGGCTCGCACAGCACCAGCTGCTCTTGTGGGAGCCTCATGGCTGCTGCTCACAGGAGTGCTGTGTGACCGCGTGCTGTGGATTAGTGAGCTGTGGGGCACAGTGCTGTGGAGAAGGCAGACTGGAGCCGCTTCTGAAGGGACAAAGATGTTTTAAACCACGAGAAGACAGAAAAGGTAAGTCAGCGCACTGCAGGGGGGGGGGGGGGGGAAGAGGTGGCTACAGTATCTACCCTATAGGCGCTATAGGGCTTTGAGGATACAGTGCCGTAAAAGAATTTCTGGATCTTTTTAGTTACCTCTATTTCTCATCTCATTACAGATGAAGTCACTTCTCAGGGAAATTAATTAAAAAAACATAGCAATCACTTGAAAACAAAACTAATTTAAAGAGGAAGGGATGACAAGTAATGAAGGGATCCTTCGTTTACATAAAAATAAATATATACAGTTCTATCGATAACTGTTCTATAAATAAATACAATGCCATCTGAAAATAAGAACAAGCGGCAGGGAAAGCGATCGCAAAAGCGATCGCAAAAGCGATCGAAGCCTGCGAGTAGTGCGCACACGCGCCACAGCGAAACATGTGGTTTCAATTATCGCCCCAGTGTCTGTGCACGATAATTGAAACCACATGGCCTTTGGTGCGCGTAATAGACACCAATAGGCCATGGGCGGAGCAAAGCGCCCGCTTTTGGCCTATTGCGTGCTCTCTTGGGGAAAAAACACGCACGCAAAGGCCAATAGCGGGGCACAAAAGGAAAAGCACACGCACGAGCGTGTGCGATTCCTAGGGCGATTTTAAAACCCCATACAAGAGGTCTTCTCTCGCTGCGCGAGCAGTGCTGGGCACTGCAACGCTAGGCGTGAGACCTAAAAAGAATGTTTTGGCATGAAACATGACCTTGAGCCCGGCTTGGATTTAGAACATATAGAGAATATCCAGTGTCTGTAATGCTTGTTTCCTCTCCCTCTGCTGATGGACTGCCCTTGTGTAGTACAGGACGATCAAGATATACGGTGAGATTTGTAATGAGTTGTGCACAAAACTTTAATTATTGGTATTCTTGCGGTGTGCTCTTTCAGTAATTGAGCACTAGGAATGTTTAACCATCAGAATTCCTCTTAACCAAGTCTCAGTAAAGCGTTGTGGATGAGGCTGTTCTACCCCTCTGAAAAACCCAGGAACCTGAAGAAGTATATCTCAGGCCCTTCCAGCAGCATCCACAACCCTCTGGTTCTTCTCTTCCTGTATTTAGTTCACTATGTTGGTAGCGACCAATATGGTTGCTTGGGCCACCATGCACCCTGTGCTGGGTTCTCACCACTATTTGGAGTATTAATGTAACTTGATCTAAAGAATTCAAATCTGAAAAGGCATTTCAACTATTGTGCATGGTTTCTGATTTATGAGAGCTGTTATATTTATTAATTTCCAGTGAGTCCATTAATGAGTATTACACCTTCTGCTTTGAAAAAAAGTCCAGAGATCCTATGCTAATTGTACTGCAATAACCATTTGGGCATTGGCAGCTTCTAAAGCTAGGAAAATTGGGGAGAAGCGACTTGGGCTGAGCTAGGCCTCTTGAAAAGCATTAATGACTTAATATCACCTGATTCTCATTATCTATGGTTCCCTTTCAGACTCACTGTTTATGCTCACTGTGGATGGCTCTGCTTGTGATATTACCTCAAGGTGCAGGAATTTTTGGTTGCCAAGAGGTTGTTGTAAGATTTATGAAAATAGTGTATATGTTTATTAATTATTAGAGTTCAAAATGAGCGAAATCCACCGGAGTGTTCTGGAGATACAGATGTTTAAACAAATCGTAATTTTTAATCCAACAACAAACCAGCATTGGCAGCCGCAAATTTGGAAGCTTTTGCAAAGTTTGTAAAAGTTAGTTCAACTGCTGTGGTCAGACTTGGGCCACCTAATCCGACATGGAGGTGGTCTGGGGAGGCATTGGTTAGATTAGGATGGTTACCTGGTGCATTACCGCCATAGATATCAATGAAGTGGTCCTGATGCTGAGGATACAGGAGATGAAGATGCTTCAGGTGCTGTGTGGTCGACTGTGGTGCCTTTGTGGTTATTCCTCAGTCCACAGGTCCTGTGGGTCGACTTTGGCTGCAGAGGTCTGGATACCTCAAAGTCCTCTTTGAGACTGTAGAAGGCCAGCTGCGGCTGGGATACCGGTCTCTGTGTACAGCGGTCTCAGCAAAATCCTTTGGTGGGGGATGGTGTCCCTCCTGGGTGACCAATCGGGACTCTGACGGCACTCCCTGGTCCAGCTGACTCTGGTGCAACTTTTGGTTGCCGAGGATCGGTCTCTTGGGGCGCGCAGCGGCAGCCAGCAGTAAAACCTCTGCAATGGCTACCAAATTGCCAGTGTGAGCTACTTCAGCAGTGCTGACCCTTGTGCTGGATTCTAGAGGGTCGGTCCACTGTTACTTTGAGTTACTCTGGCTGGGGCAAGACTTTTCCCCAAGCCACGAGCCACAAACCCAGTCCTCTTCTTTAGCCCAAGTTGCAGCAGGTGCAGTCCAGCTGACGGTGCACCCTCACTTTGTGCAGTCCAGTAGACCGTGCAGCCTCTCTTTGTGTAGTGCAGGGGTCAGGGGGCAGTCCTTGTCCCAGTTCCAACGTGATCTGAGGTGGAGGGTGGCAGATTTGCCATATTTATTCCCTGAAAGTGCCATGGGGGGATGATGTGGTCATCAGCCCATTGGCTACCAGGTCACCTCCCTTGGTGACGACCTTCCAGCTATGTGTGGCATCTAGCAATCCCACAGTTCACACGACTCCCCAGGCGGGCAGAATGCGGTCTGTTGCCCAGTGCCCACGAGGATCCAGGACAACTGGGTCACAGAGTGGCAACTTTCTAAAAGTTGCATTTCTTTAGTAGTGACATTAAATTCGACTTGGCTAATTTAATGTCATGATTAATTCAATACCTTACAGTACCCAGCTAGGTAATCCCATTCATAAGGTAGCCAGGCTGAGTGGTCAGCCGGTAACCCTGTGTTAGCTAATGGAGCTTTTGGTGTTAACCCCTCAATTTAAACTTCAGTTTGAACTTCAGTGCCACTAAATGCTTTTTTCTCAGTGCTGCTGAGATTCAGTCATATTTATCAGTCTGGAACGTGGAAATGACTGTAGAGCAGCGCTAACAACATATGGCTTTGGTCATTAACCGTGCATTTGTTTCTGGGCTTTTTCCCCCGGATAACATCATATTACTCAACTCTACTCCAAGGTCTACTCCAAACCGGTTAACCGAGAACCACCTCCTACTCAACACCTCCAAAACAGAATTCCTTCTCATTTCTCCTCCGAACCACATCCCCAAGTTTGACCTTTGGATGAAACACCTCACTGCCTTCAACTGCTTCCCCCTCATTATTGACTACGCAAAATCTCTCGGAATCACCCTGGACAAGCATCTCAACATGAAGAATCATATCAGCAATGTGTGCAAGGGAACTAATCACTTGATGAGGATACTCAGGAATATCAAACCATTCCTTCCACAAGCTGACTTCGAGCAGATGGTCCAAGCACTTGTTTTGACGAGGCTAGACTATGGCAGTGCCTCCCCAAATATTTCTTGGCCCCTCTAAGGGCATCATTGATCGCTGCCGCCAGATTGGTTATGGGTACCAAAAGAAACGCGCACATATCCCCTGTTATAAAATCCCTTAAGTGGCTGCCCTACGGAGCACAAATTCAGCTAAAGATTGCCTGCCTGTCTCACAAAGGCCTCCATTTCAAAACACCCAGTTATCTAGTGCAAAAGCTAGAATTATCTGGAGGTGGTAGACGCTCAAGAAGTACTAACTCTTTCCTCCTGAAACCACAGATCTTTTGCAAAAAGAGAACGTGTCACCAAGCTTTTTCCGGCTCTGCCCCGAAGATCTGGAACTCTCTCCCACCGGAAGTACGCAGAATCTCCTCCACAGTAGCTTTCAAATTGGAAGCTAAAAGATTCCTTATGAACAATTTCTTACCTTAAATGGGTTTGGATCGTCTGCTGTAAGGTATTGGACTTACAACCTTAAGACCTGCAGTGGGTCCTACTCTTCTTTAACTTATCATTTGCTCCCCTCCTAGCTTGCTTTGCACCAGTTTTGGTATTATTCTCTATTGACCCCTGTTGTTTTGTAACTGTTCTGTTTTGTATTCTTATTTGATGTTGATACTGCATTTATTACCTTACTTCCCTCCAATTGTAAAGCGCTCCGATATCCTTCTGGATCATGTTCGCGATATATAAAACTTTATAAATATATGTTCAGAGCTCATCAAGGGCTGTCAATCAGCACCTGTGAGTTCTGAGAACCTAAAATATAGCCTTCAGCTTCATCCACTGGAAGGATTCTTTGCTGCATAAATAGTTTTGAGTCTAAACTTAGAGACATTAGTGTGGACAAACTACCTCTTGGGACCTGTCCACATGCACCTATCTAGCAGTCTGTCCTTGTATCACTTTTACAACTGAACTTTGATATATTTTAAGAATTTTTGAACCTCCATAACCTCTTTAAGTTAAGTCTTTCTTGTTGCAAGGTTTTTTTCTTAATCAAACATTGGCTGTAGCTTTAAAGTTGATATTTCTTATGCTGTATTGTTTTTTGTTTTGGTCTGTCTCTGGGTATCGTCTTGCTGCTCAGGATTGCTACCAAAAGTGAGCATTATTAAGTCCTTATGTTTATACAAAGTCAGACACAATCATAGCTTGCATTATGAAAGTGTCTGCTCTTCTGCATATCCTGCCAGTGGTATTCCCTGTGCCCAACACCAGTGCTTTCCAAGTATGTTGTGGCCTTATCTTTTAATTTTCACAGTATGCTTTGTTCCTTCCGTTTCCCAATCCCAGACAAACTCTGAACTTGCCATTCTTAACTGAATAAATTAGCTCTGAGGTGTTCAGTCAGGTACCTACCTGGTTTTAAGTGGCCACCTGAGTGCTGTATTTTAGGAAACATAATCTTAGCTAGCAATGAAAATATTCATCTCGGTCATATTGTTAACTGTTCAGAAACTGGTCACGAAATTGCTGAAATTAAGCTAAAAAAGATCTCTACATCAACTCAGTATAATACGGAACTACATATGAAATATAAGACATTCATCACCTTAGACATTCACTGCTGTCTTAACCTCCTTATATTATTACCACAATAACTAGTTTCTCTTTAAGACAGTCTAGGGAGTCGGCTCATAAACATTTCCAGCTGTATAGCCATTATGGTGGCATGAATTAGTTTATATTTGTTATTTAAAGAAATAAGCTAGATGTTTCCATATTCACTGACGTTGTTCCTCAGCTTCAGGATTAGGTTGATTCAAGTTATTTTGATTTAGACCTACCTTGACGAAATTAGTATTATAGTATTAACCTTATGTCTTGTCAACTTCACTTCTCACATTCTATTGTGCTATACCACCCATTCTGTAATAGGCACAGCAGATGCGAATTAGATGGCTTTTGCTGAACATGGTGCATTGAATATGTTTATCTGCTAGATCACAATCAGTTGAAAAATGTTGCTATTTAAATGATGGTAAGGTAATTCAAGGGGATAATGTGGCCTTTTGATCATGTCTTGAAAGGCACACGCATGAATCTCAGTGGAGCTGGCCAACCCATTCATCTTTCTGATGTTTATGAATTGGGTACAGTCCGAATCTGCAATGTCATTTATGACGCTATGAACTCTGCCATAGAAAGTGCTCTACAATATTACTGAAGCATCACTTGGCAACTTATAGTTGTGAAATTTTACTACAGGTATGTCTTTTGTTGCTGTGAACTCAACATGTTTGCCATTGTTTAATTTTACAGAATAGTCTGGAACATCTTGTGCATGAAGACAGGAATAAAGCTCAGCGGTTACAGACTGAACTGGATGTCAGTGAACAAGTGCAAAGAGACTTTGTTAAGCTTTCTCAGACTTTGCAGGTAAAAATTACTTTCTCTGCTTATTTCAGTAATTAAATGTAACCTATTTCGTACATTTTCCCATTTATTTGTATTGACAAACTGGTGTGCGTCCATAAGTCTGTCATAAGCATGGTTTTCTTTCCAAGTATTTAAAAATACACACCTTTAGCAATATATTCTCAATGTGGTACCAAGAACTTGGCTTTACTTTTGTTTGTTACATATTTTTATTTGGCAAATATAGCCATAAAAAATGCCACACTACATACAATTAAAATGTGAATTATACAACCACTGTGACTGTAAAAACATGGTAAAAATTCAGATAAAATATACAAGGGGAACTCTGCCAACCTATAAGAAGCTCTTAATTCATCACTAAAGTAGGAAATGGGTCACTTATACATTAGATATACATAAAGGGGTTTTAAAAATTCTTTCCGTTGTGTGTGGGCTGCTACATTTTACTTGTAATCCACATGTGCACAGACCCTGTTCGTTCGTCATAGCGGATTTTACTTTCCAATCGGTGTTGCATGGGTTCAAACCAACTTTAAATTTCAGTATTATATTTCTGAGCCTCTGGTTAGGCATGCCCTCTATATAGGGGAATATATGATTGTTAGTCCACCCGTTTATCAAGAACCGGGAGGACGATTTGCTCCCCAAGTAACATAAATCTTCTTCTCGGTTGGGAATCTGTTGCCCTGATTTCCATTGATCTGGTTCTAGGGAAAGTTTCATGCATAACTTGTCTAACTTATTTCTAGCTTGGGACGCCTTACTTTTAAAAAATCATCTTCCTGTATGTAACTACAAATGCCTATATAATGTATGTTGGTATATTCAGAGGATAAAAAGAAATAACACAGATGTAGGATCTGCTTTAATTGTTACCACTACTTTTTGCTGGTGTTATACTGTTTTCTGACTGGGATTCTGCTAATTACGACCCCAGTCACTGTGCTTCCTCTCTAAATTTGACAATGGTAAGTATTTTGGTACCTTCCCAATTGGCTACTGGTGTACCCTTCTAAGTCCCTAGTATATGGTACTAAGGTACCCAGGGCATATGTACACCAGGGGCCTCCCATGGGCTGCAGCATGTAGTGTGCCAGCCATGAGAGACCACTCAAACAGTGACTACAGGCCTGCCATTGCAGCATATGCAACTTGGTGTAAGCACCACTTACAACACGTATAGGTTTTCTTATATCTGAAGGTCACTGCACCTAAGACCTATAAGTCAACCCTAAGATAGGCCTTTCAATGCTGGAGGCAGGATGCTAGGTTATAAGTGTGAGGGTGCCATGCAGCAGCAGGACACCCTCTACAAACCCCGAAGTAGCTTCTCAAGACTATGTAAGTGCGGTCAGCCATTTAATACATATAGTGGACATCAAGTCAATCACAAGATGTCTAATTATATATTGGCTGCACCAAAACTGGTCATGTTTGGTATAAAACATGCTTGAATCCTACCCCAACACAGATTCCAGTGTTGCATATAGAACCCCATGTACAGGGGGGCTCCACTAGGTTGCCCCCTCCCCCCCTTATCCCCGTTCCAGTCTCTCAGGGTCTACAGCAAACCAGTGCTGCTGCCGACCACAGACACAATTCTGCCCTCCTGCCGCTGAGCCAAGCTTGAGCAGGGGAAGGTTGAACAATAGGTTTCCTGTCGCAGGGAGATGTTACTACTTCCCCAGACAGGACTAAGTGTATTGGGCTGGGGTGGGGGCACTTGCCAGCACCACCAGACTGCTTTGAAGGACACATTTGGTGCCCTCCTTGCATACTCCTGTTGGAACCAGTTCAGGTAGCCATTGGCACCATCTCTGGCGTGAAACTGGACAAAGGACATGAGAGTATCCTCCCCTCTGTCCAGCCCCTCCTCTGGGAGGGGGAACTTGAATCGTCCCAGCCCTTTCGCTGGGGTACTTAAGGGCTTACCTGTGGGTGGCTCTTCAGATTAGTCGTGGGACAAGATTCAAACCTGAAACCACTTCAACTTCTACCGTCTGGGCACTTTGGACTTTGTTGGACTTCGCCTAGGAACCAAGACTGCACCAAGGAAGACTCCTGCTGCTCCTGGTCTCGTTGTCCTGCCAGTCTTCTGCATCGTCTGTGTCTGTGCTTCAGGCCTGTGGGCATCAAAGACACCTGAAGGAATCTACCTTGAAGTGAAGGAGTCACTCCCCTCCATTTGCAGGCACCGCAACCAAACTGGCCGGTCTGCTACTCCTCACGTCCTACAGACCCTGAAAGGCTCAGCAAATACAGGTGATAGTTCTGCAACTCCCTTGAGGCTTGCACAATCTTCTCCGCTAGTTTGAGGCCAGTATCCCTCTTAGGAACCGCTGGAACAGAATCCCTGTGCACTGCGTTGACTTGCCGTTGCCAGGGCTTGATGACTCTGTCCTCCAGAGATCTTTGGGCTACAAGAAGCTCCAGCCTCCAGCAGCTCTTCTTACTAAGGTCTTCGTCCTCACCGTGTCCTCTACACCGTGGGCTTGCATCTTTGGTGAGCTGCTCCAGGTCCTCTTGCGACTCCTGTGCCTTGGGCCTGTGGGTCATCTTGAGGGTCTTCTTTGGCTTCAGTGGGCTCCCCTGCTTGCTTGGGCCTGCTCTGACTCTCCTGCAGTTGGTGAGTCCCTTGGTCCTTGCTGGTCCCAACTTTGCACCTTTTTCGTTTACCATGTCTGTTGTTGCTGCCAAGGCTTGTTGGTGCTCCAGCTGGACACCGACCCCCTGGTTCTTGACTCCCGAGGTGGGACACCTCGTGAACGTCTCCTGGTCTTCCACAGCGTTTCCTGGTCCTCTCAGCTACAGTGACAAAGTCACATCATCACTCCTGCATCTTCTGTCATCGGTGGTCATTGGTCTTCTGTGCCACCTGGTCACCCCAGATTGGCAGTGACTCTGTCCCCTCTGCTTACAGGTACTCCTGTCTAAGAATCCATCCTTAGATTCAACCAGACTGTTTCACCTTCTTCGTCAACGGCATCTCTCCTGAAGTCCTCCATTGTGGTCTACAGCGCTTTCCGAAGTCACTTTGCACCGTTACACCCGGCTTCCCTGTTGTAGGTATCCTGGTTCCTGGGCTATCCAAGGGTGGAGTGACTCTCCAACCTTCTGCCTTTCACAGAGTTACTTCAGGGTCCACTGGGAAGGGTCCTTCTTCTTAAAACCTGCAACCGTGACTTTCCCATAGACTTGCATTGAGTAGACAGCTGTGTTTCCACTCTGCACACAGCCTCCAGCGGGTTCCTGGGTACTTACCTGGGGTGGTTCCTTGTGTCCCCAGCTCTTCTGATTTTTCTGGTCCAAGTCCCGACTTTGGTCGCAGTTCGCATTCCACTTCTTTTATATATGGTTTGGTCTCTTCCCCCCCCCCCCCGGAGACCACTGTGTATTTGTGCTCAATCACCGGTTTCACATTCGAAATATTGTGCATGGTGGTGATGTCTCTGGGTAGGAGATATGCCAGTGTGTCAGTGAGTGTGTATAATAAATATTTTTATTTTTATAACTACACCGTGTGCTTCTTTTTCGTTTAACCTACACTATATGATTAGTTCTGGTAGAGCAAGCTGCTTAACACTCCTTCTGAACTAAGCCTGAAGGCTGCCCTCCACAGCTACCATTTAGAGAGCTTTCTATGGGTGTCTAGGACGATTAGAATCACCATATGGGTTGCCTGGCTTAGTGCAGGGTGCTTCCCTTAAGTGTGCATCATATACTAAGTCAGTCTCCTACAACAGGTGTCTCTGTAACATCTTTATTTGCAAAGTTAATTAAAACCATAGCAAACATGCACAATGCATTTGTATGAAATTGGTATTAGTTGAGGGAGGGAGTTCCCACCTGAAGTAATAACCACAGCCGTTGTCAGGGGGAACCCTTAAAGTCACTAAATTAACCTCCGCTCAAATCCCCGATAGCTATGGCACAGAGCTGCCAGGCTTAACTTAGAGGCAATGTGTAAAGTATGTATGCAATACCAAAACAGTAGTAATATAGTCAACACCAGACAAGAAAAATCTCAAACCAATTTAAGAAAATAGAGTATGTTTTAATAAATAAAAGAACACTTAAAGAACAACAATCCAATAGGAGAAACCCGAGTTATGTATTTTTAAAGTTTAAATGTGAAAATAAAGTTAAAAAGCTGTGGTTGCTAGGCCCGAGTTAAGATCAACCTCAATGGAGTGCAGGTCATATACAGGAACAAAGATACATCCGATCGAAGGTGTTACCTTCAGAATTGGACTCTGAAATGGAGGTCAAAAATCATCAACGAGGCAAGTCAGCAGACTGTGACTGAAGAGGGTTCCATGTTTTCTGATAGCTGCTAGACAAGGTCTCGGTGAAGCCATTGACTTATGGCGGGAGAGCTCTGAGTGGGAGTAATTTTTGTACCGACAGAAGGTATCTTGCCAGCCAAATTATTTTTGAACCTTCATCCAGTTTAGATTTCTACCTTTGGACTTTTTTGGAGCTGAAAGCTGTAGCCCAAGAGGGCTACGCGAGGCTGGGTACCTTGGTTGCTGTAAAAAAGTTCCATGATAAAAAAACACAGTGGCCCCTCAAAACAGTACCCTATTATTGTGTCAGTCTTTCAACCCTATGCGTTCAGTTGGACAGCGTCATCATCAGGATGCATATTGGGAAGCACCTATGGAACTTTATTTTAAGCACAGGCACTTTACCATTGGTTAGCAGGGGTAAATTGCACGGAGTTCCACAGCCAGGAAAAATAGTGAAGACAAAAATCTGGGGGTACACCACACAAAAGATGGTAATTTCCAACCGCATTTGTATCGGAAACTAATTAAAATCAAATTCACATTCACAGCAGAACTCCTTTTCTCAAGCACATACCCTGGCCTTTGTCGGTGAAGCTAAAATAGTTAATAACTGGCATATGATTTGACACCTTTACTGCATTTAAAACATTGCTTTTTTCAACCTTTTGTTGAACTAGAACCTGTCTGATAACAGTAGCTAAAAATGTACTAATCTATTAGTTGTGTTGATCGTTATGGATACATTTTTCAGTTATCTGGCATGTGTGCAGGCCGAAAGAAAAAGTTACTTATCTTCTATAACAATATTTATTGTGGATAAATCTTCCTGCAGATTCCTCACCTGAGGAATTATCCGTCAAGGCATCAGACTGGTTCAGAAAAGCTTTTCCAATGCAATATCTCTCCAGTGCCTGCAGGTGGTGCCATGTGGGCTTCAGAAGCAACTCCTCCTCTGTACAACGGAGTATGTTAGGCACTAACCGCCACTTTGGCGTCAATTCTTCATAATTATTCTGCGCCCGAGGAGTCGTCAGAGGAAAGGAGAGAGTAATAACAGCCATGAATACGGCACATAGCATATTTGCCTTCCTTAGGATCACAGCATTAACTCCTCGGGGGGAGGGGGAGAGAGTGGTAAGTAATCTATGGGATGATTATGTAACCAATAGAAACCTAGTTACTTGAAGCTAGGCTACATTTTGTTCTGATAGATAAATCTTCTTGCAGATTCCTCACCTTATTAGTAAGTGCCAAAGCAATACCTCCTTGGCAGGTGGAATGGAGTAATGTTGCTTAACCGAAGAATTTGTTCAGCACAGCTTGGGAAGAGTTGCACTCACTGCATACCTGAGACATAAAACAATAGTGCTTTGTTACTGTGTGCAAAGATAACCATGTAGCCACACTGCAGATATACACAACTGGGGCGTCTCTGGAGTGAGCCAGGGAGGCAGACATGGCACTAGTGCAGTGGGTACAAATGCTCTCTAGAGGACCTTTCTTGGATAAGATGTGGCAGATCTCGATACATAGTATGATTAAATGCAAAATTATGCATTTATTATTTCCTTGCTCTAAGCTCCTGCATAGCCCACAGAGAGCCAATCACCTAGCTATCCTGATGAATAGGTTGACGTAGTAGGAACGGCGTGTCTGCAGTCCAGTCTGTGCAGCCACTACTCCTCCTTGGTTGGATGTGGAGTAGGTTAGAAAGATGGAAGGGTAGTACATTGGGCCAAATAAAATGCACAAACCACATTGGATGAGGATGGGGAGTGTGAATGGACCGCTTACCTGGATAGAAAACCATAAGAGGCTGGTGAACTTTCAGGTCTGAAGTTATCTGATCCTACACACTTAACTTATTGCTATGATCAAAACCGTCTTCTGCATAAGAAGCCGAATCAGGCAAATGTGCATCAGCTCGAAAGAGGATGCTATCAAAAAGTCAACTCAAAATTCAAATAGCACTGAGAAACAATTAATGGAGTGAGAGTAACAAAGTGAAGCAAACATTTTAGAAAATGTCCCACTAGTCCTGATCTAAACAAGGAACATTGATCAGGAAAACACATGAAGGCATACAGGGCTGCCTACTAGCCCTTAACCATAGCCACTGTCACACCCTTTCATGTGCAAGGGACAACACAAACTGCAAGACGTTTTAACAGTGAGATTTAAAGGGGTTGAGTCCTTCGAACTTGCACCACTGAACAAACCTGTTTCAGTGACATGCATAGACCTTACTGGCCGCAATGATGTCTGAAATCTTATTAATACAGCACAGGTGAGAAAGGGGCCAACAGATCAGCGTACCCCATCCCCCTAAAGTCAGACAGGAATTGTCTATGCTTAACCCTCTCGCACTTTCCGCATGACTTTTTACAGAAACAGGATAGCTGGAAACTCGTATAGCATGTCCTAGGGCCAGTCGAACCCAAAGGCATCCCGCAGCCAACCATTCAGAGGAAAGTGTGTGGCACAAAGCAGAGAAAATTCCCTGTGCTGTGCTGTGATAAAGATCCACAAATGAAAACCACCAGTCTGTAGATCACTTTTAGTAACTTTGGGATATAACTTCGACTCCTGGTCCTATAGTGAGAGGTGACTAAGGGCATCTACCCATCTCCAGGTTAAAATGAGCAGCAATTTGTAAGACATAAGCTGACATCTGAACTCCTTTGAACGCGCAGAAAATCTGACCAGATAAAAACTAAATTTTAAGGCATCTTTATTGCTCTTTCACTTTCTGAATGAACAGAGCACCTGTGTTTTTGCCAGCTTGAGCTCTCTTGCCTTTCCGGTATACTAGGCCCTAAAAATAGCTTGCCCTGATCAAATCTGACTGGCCATAGCGAGTGGGCAAATAGCTTTCTCAAGGTCTGCTTATCAAATGCAACTTCAAAAAGTCCTTCTATACCATCATAGGTCTCATATTTGTGCAGAGGATCCCCATAAATGCATGTAACTCCAAAACCCTGTAGAAGCAATTGTTTCCCTCGTTCAAGCAACAGCCTTAGCGATATAACAGGACAAATATGACGCTAATTGTACAGATTGCATATCCAATAAAAGCCGATTCATTACTATTTCTTAAATTTTAACATATATATAAAAAATATATTTAGCTTTTGAATTTCTTTCCTTTCTATGTCACTGTAATGTAATGTTAATATAATTACACATCCAAAAGTTATCAACTCAATATTTCTTGAATATTAATGTCTTTAAAGTGCATTGTGTGCTTCACTGCAAACTTTTTGAAATGCCCCATAAAAGTTGTATGACATTCTGATGCCCCACACTACACAGATCTGCAGACCACTGGTGTATATAATCCTCTCTCATTCAAACAAACTATAAATCACCAGTTCCAATCAGCTTTAAGCATATCTCCATTATCAGCAGAAACCTCCAGATCGACAAATCCCATCATATTTCTATGGATGACCTACCCGTTGCAACAATGGTTTGATCTCATCTTGTTAAAGAATCTGCATGTGCTGTCCTTCAGAGTACTGAAACAGCAAATCTTGCCTCCAATGAAAACTTTCCTTATATATGCTATTCAGTAGTGTCTAATCAAGTCAGCGCTCAGGGAAATTAGTCTTACCTGTGACAAAATAAAAAGTAAAAAAAGGTTTCTAATGTCCCTTAAAGTTGTAGTATAGCCAGCCACAGCTCATGACCATAAATCCAATATAAGTACTCATCCTCTCCTCATATTAGGTGTTTATCTGAAAGCTGTGAAGTTGTTGTAAACAAGCACTTGTTAAAAGATCAACAAGCAAAGAAATTGGAGTTAGAAATTGTCATCTATAATCGATAATCCCTGCTGATAGCGTACACGAACTCCACCTTGCAGCAGGTTATATGTTTCCTCTGTCTACACGTGACACCACAGGAATACTGGTATAGTTGAACTATAAAACATGTTGTCAATCCAAAGAAAGAATGACTGAATGACATCCATATTAAGAACACAGCCAATGGTAGTATAAAGTTGCACATCGACTCAGGTTATAGCTGACCTCTGCCAACGTGTAACACCACGGGACTACTAGTCCAACTAATAGAAAAGCATGAAACCTAACAGGTATTTTGAGAAAAGGAATTGAATCTTTTTTACACCACTTTTGAGACTATGGAAAAACAAGTTACCTAGCGATTACAGAGAGCTACAAGTTAAGCTGTCAGCCTGGGGAGACAAATATTACAATATCAAAAATATTTTCATCCATATTAAAAATATGCTTTTTAATAGTGTACTCCATGCCTCACTCCTGTCATGTCATGTCCTACTCTCAATAAAGGATTACACCATTAATTAAATCTGTGGGCTGTGGATCCCAGGGAAAAAAAGAAAACAGCAGCTGGGGTTATTCTGATGATCTGCATTCTTCCTGGGATTCGTGCTGGACTCGTGTACCTCCTACAGAGGAATCAAGCCCCCCACCCCCCTCCCCAGGGGCAGCAGCAGCCCTGGCACAGCCTTTACTGCCCTTTGTTTTTAGAGGCAAGAAGAGGGGGGGGGAGAAGGAAGAAGACCCCTGCAAGTCCCTTAACATCTCTCCCAGGGCAGCAGAGGGGATGTGCTGTTTGCTGGACACCAACTTTGCCAAAGGGGACTCCTAGTCCCAGGTTTCTTTGCTCCCTGGAGGGAGGAGACTGCTGCTGCCACGCTTAAAAAGTGTTGTTATCTACCGCAGCACAGGATGCGCTGTTTGCTGGACACCAACGTTGCCAAAGGGGACTCCTAGTCCCAGGTTCCTTTGCTCCCTGGAGGGAGGAGACTGATGCTGCCGCGCTTAAAAAGCGCCGTCATCTACCGCAGCACGGGGCGCGCTGTTTGCTGGACACCAACTTTGCCAAAGGGGATTCCTAGTCCCAGGTTCCTTTGCTCCCTGGAGGGAGGAGACTGCTGCTGCCGTGCTTACAAATCGCCGTCATCTACCGCAGCGCGGGATGCGCTGTTTGCTGGACATCAACTTTGCCAAAGGGGATTTCTAGTCCCGGGTTCCTTTGCTCCCTGGAGGGAGGAGACTGCTGCTGCCGTGCTTACAAATCGCCGTCATCTACCGCAGCGCGGGATGCACTGTTTGCTGGACACCAGCTTTGCCAAAGGGGATTCCTAGTCCCAAGTTCCTTTGCTCCCTGGAGGGAGGAGACTGCTGCTGCCGCGCTTAAAAAGCACCATCATCTACCGCAGCGCGGGATGCGCCAAGCCAAGGGCGGGCCCGTGCTTGCCCCTCATTGCCAGGAAGAGGCAGGGCAGTGCCACCTCCCTTGCCTTGCCGTTTTCCGAGGATATGGTGGAACCCATTGGGACTGGTGGACTTGTGGATTGTAGCTGCTCAAACTGTGAGTTATATACGCATAAAAACTGTATAGTTGGTATTATTGCATATCTGCCCTTGGGAAGCTGGATATATTGGGCAATTAAAGATCTATCTCAGTCTCTGACCCAATTGCTATCTGTTGTTATGGTGAAAAGGAAAATAATTGCGAGCGACAACAAGGAGGGTGGGTCACCTGAGGAGGAGCGCAGGAAAGTTAGCAAAGCCAAAATTGCTCGCAGCCCAAAACTGTGTTTTGGATTGTATAGATAATTTACTGGTAGAATGTCAAGACATCCTAGCTCCACCGTCTAGCACTTCTATTATCACATCGATGTTAGGGGAACAGCACTCTACCATTGAACCAGACTCAGTGCCCATAAACGCTAGCAAAACTACGCAAATTCCGACTACATTGACTAAGTGCACTATACGAAGAATTGTCCCCAAGATTGTTAGGCATAATACCGACATGCATCTGAGGAGCATGATAGGGAGTTTGGAGCTTTTCCCGCTTTCACCCTAGGGGCCGGCATTAACGCCGATAATAGTAGGAATGACATCTATATAACCACTAATATTCCCCTATCTAACCGATTTTCGCTATTCCAAGACCAGACAGAACTAACGGTGGATCGGCAGGAAGAAGCGCAGGGAGATACCACGCAGTTCAGCCAAGGTGTTGTACGTGCGAATAGCCAGAACGTGGTCCTTGGGGAGAGGGGGAGGTTTCCCAAGTACAGCATCTAACCGAAGACAGTAACACCTGTAAGATCATTGCTGAACTAAGGAATGAAGTTAATTTGTTGAAATCACTAATGTTAGTGCTCTCAAATCAAGTGAAGCTCCTTGTAACAAATGAGCAATTAAAAGCAAACCCTAGTGACCTGCCCACTAGTCCTTTATTAAATCATGTTCCAGCAATAGATAGTAACTCCTCTGTAAGGCCTAAAAGTAATCCAGTTCCCCAAATGTCCATCCAAACATGTCGCCCATTAGAATTTAGAAATACAAGTCCTCCCAGATTAATGTAGGCGGTGAATAGAGGTCACCGTACTCCAAGGCAGACCCACGATCATGGTTCCATTAAGAGTTCTAAGAGTATTTTTATGATTAATGTGCCTAAAGTCCAATCGGTAGGCAGACAATAGGACCACCATTCATTACTCAACAAATCAATCCACTGGATTCATAAAATAAGGGGGTGTAGGTCCATTATTAAGGACGATATTATCTGGGCAAAAATAATTTCATACGGTGGCTCCCTTACAGATTCCATCGAACTCCACCTAAGAGCCGAAAGCTAGTCCACAATTTAATTGCTCTAGAGGCAAGAACCTGCTCCTCGACAACCACTAATATCCAGATGAAATATAGCCCTTCTGTCTCAGCACAGCCATAAGTACACAGAATAGTTAGTGCCTTGATATGGTCTGATTCATCTTTAGTTCAGAATGACTGACTGAGGTGTCACAATATTACACCCTGTAAGACCCCCAGCCACTATGATAAAAACACCAATTGGGCTCCGAAGATACTCCAACTTGGAGCCCCTTCAACTGTCTCCCTGACCACAATGCCGCCTCCTTGTTCTGTGCCCCTTGATCCATTGCATTCTATTGTTGGAACTCAAATAATGGCAAGGCCAGATCAGCAAACCATTCCCCATGTTCCACAGACGTGCAATGTTTCAGAGAGATGTCCTTATACCATCCCTCGAGGATTAGAAGAAATTAATTCAACATTCCGTGTACTGACGTGGAATGTGGCTGGAATAAGATCTAAGATGGTACTTCCCCAATGGATTGAATATATTGAACAATTCGATGTCTGCATTTTACAAGAAACCTGGGTGACCACACCGGTCTACATTCCTGGGTATGTTACTTTGTGGTGACCGGCTGTCACTGCTAGACCAGGAAGACCAGCGGGGGAGGCTATTGACCTGGATTAGGATGGATCTGCTATGCACAATTAGAGAGATTAAAACCACTAACCCAAACATACTTGCAACTAGCCTCAGGGGTAGAAATGGTAGAATGGTGGACATATTGTCTACGCTCGTGGGACTAAGGCAGGCACATGTTCACCAACCCTCCAAGCGTTAGAAAACACTCTTGAGGAGAATGAGACATCATTACCTCTGATAGTTGCAGGAGATTTTAATTGTACGTACGAACCGTTATGCGCAGTAGATGTATCCAACAGCGACCAGGTAGAGGCATATTGGCATGTTTACCCCCCGCACCCCCCCCCCCCCCCCCCCCACCCCCCGATTTACCACCAATCAGAAAATGGACACAAACTGCCCTGCAGCTCCAGGCCATAACTCTTGGTTACGGGCTTAGGGCAGCAAATGGTCGTACTAACTCTGATAAGATGGGAGCAAATACTTTTAATAGGACATCTAATATGAGCCAAATCGATTGTTTTGATAGATATTAGGTTGTGGCCATAAGTACTGGATATGGTGGTCGGATGTTGTGATGGTCTTACCACTCACCTGAGATCCAGGCAGTCGACAGGGGCGATGACTATTCCCCAACCCGCCCAGAATATGTCCCAGCCTCACTGATTTAGGGAAACAGTGATCCTGGTCAATATTCTAAGAGGTAAGGGGTTTTGGGAAGAGAAACATACACAGAGAGAAGAGATACAGCAACCTCTGCTACCAGGACCTGCCGGGTTCTTAAACGCAGAGTCAGCAACTTCTGTCTGCTCAAAGTAAAAAACAACACATCAATGTATACAGAAGTATACCAGAGGTAAATGAATGAAATACGCTATGTTAGCAATGTTAATCACCTGTCTTAGGCACGAGAGTCGTACGTGTGTGATGCTTGTTATTCTTGAACCTCTTGTCCCAATAAAGTTTTATATAAAATCATCACACTAGAACCAAGCTAGGATAAACAAAGATAAAACAAAATACGACATGAAATACAATTGGTTATGTCCACCTGAATCTTCAATAGACCTATGTGTGATACGTCTCTCACCTTAGTTTACTTGTGTTGCTTCCTTTAACGTAAAATCTTGAGTACACATGTTTAGCGCACAAAAGCAGAAATAAAACATGCACGGAAATTTCAGTCTTAACACTGCTTAGTACTCCCTGGTTCTTTAACCAAACTATCGTGAAACAATGTCAATCTTTATCCTAAACGTGACCTAATCATATGCAGATAGGAATGTATTCCGCATTCACAATTGTCTAGAAGCTGAAATCAAAACGCAATCAGATGGAAGCTACAAGCTTGAATAAACGTCTGTGAAATACCAACAAGAATGCAGTGAGCATTCACTCAATTCCAGGTTCAAAGCGCCAAAAATTAAACAAGTGTTCAACAAAATGCACTGACTTGACTTTCAATTAAGTAAAAGAATGCCGTTAGCTTTCAGGACTTAGCTCTGTCAATGTCTCTTGTCCTGCATTGGAGCCGGCTCACGGAGATCTGAAGGCTTCAATGTTCGTTGCTAGGAGATGGCACGATCCGGTTTCCAGCTTGGTTAGAGGACAAAAGGGAAACAGGGAATGCTAAATGAAAAGGGTACCAAATAAACAGGACATCACATGCAGATTTAAACAGACGTGTTAACATGGTGTGGAATGCAGACATGATTTATATATTTACTTTGTGCATACCAACAAACAACACAGGAAGTAACACCGGTGGCTGTGCGCTGATTCCTGACAGTCCTCCTCCGCAAAACCCCTGATACTGGGCGTGGTTTTAGGGGATGTTGCTGGTGGAATTGCCTAACCAAACGAGCGTGGACTGAGGATGCTGGTTTCCAAGAATTTTCCTCCGCTCCTTAACCTTTCCATCCTAACAGGTAGTACAAAATACCATGGTCTCTTTTGGAATCCAAAACTTTAGCGACCTCATATTTCCACTGACCATTTATCTTTACCGGAGGCATGCTCAGGCATGTATTGTGTAGGGTTATAAAAGGGAAACATGGAATACAGGGTAAATCTGGTAATAACTGGTCAGGGATAATTTAATTGTGACTTGGGTTGATGACTTTTTTAATGAGAAATGGACCTAAAAACCTGGGCTACAGTTTTCTAGAACCATCTAACCGTAAATTCTTAGATGACAACCAGACCATGTCTCCGATAGCGTATTGTGGAGTGGGTCTTGGTTGTTTGACCTTTTGTTGGTAGTTTTGTAGATGAGAGCGTACTTGGTCTTGTATTTTATGTAGTTGTGAATGTTGGGTAGAGACGGCTGGGACTGCTTCAAAAAGTGCAGTCTGTGGTATTGGTAACATGCGTGGATGATAACCTAATAAACAATAAAAAGGGGAAACACCAGTTGCTGAGTGGACGGAGTTATTATAAACAAATTCGACTAAAGGCAGGGATTTGTCCCATTCCATGGACCACATAGAGGAGAAGCAACGCAGGAGTTGCTCCATGGTTTGATTGAGGCGCTTCGTCTGCCCATCTGTTTGTGGGTGGTAAGCGGAGGACAGATGGACATCTACGCTCATTAATGAACAAAAGCCACGCCAGAACCTGGAAACAAATTGAGGGCCACGGCCGGAAATGATAGTAGTTGGTAGTTCATGCAACCTGATTATATGTTTTACAAAAAGGTTTGTGAGTTCTTTGGCAGAAGGCATGTGTTTAAGTGGGACAAAATGAGCCATCTTGGTTAAATAATCAATACCCACCCAGATGCCATGGTAACCGTTGGAAACAGGGAGATCAGTGACAAAATCCATACTCAAAGTATGCCACGGTGCAGGTGGTATAGGAATTGGTTGAAGATAACCAGTGTACACAAAAGGGACAGGTTAGAGCGTATTTTTTGACATCAATGAGTGTAGGCCACCAAAATTGTCTTTGACATTACTCAATAGATTTTTTTAATACCAGGATGACCTGCAAAAACAGAGTCATGTGTCCAAGACCAAATTGTCTGTTGCAATTCTTGGGTTGGAACATACAATCATTGTGATACAAGAAATTCCCTTTTTTTAACTAACTCAGATAGCACTATGGCCTGCTTTTTTTTTTTTTTGAAACCGTTTATTGCAATCTCAAGAATATACAAGTATGGGCCTACAACCTTCCGGCCGGCCGCTAGAATGACAGGAGCATATGACATACATACAAAAAACACTGGGCGGTGCAGAGAAGCAAAATCAGGAGGTATCAGCGTCGTGGGCCACATCACTCTGACCCCACAATACGGTTTCATTTTATACACACAACACAAAAACCACACCCGCAAGGCAACCCGCAATCGAAAGTAACAGCACGTGCTCCCCGGATGGGGGACCCCAGCCAGCAACAGGAGTCTAAAGAGGGGAAAGGGAACAGATCGAGGACTGGGGGAACTCCGTGCACTATGGCCTGTTCTTGTGTGCTTTTTGTATTTGTGTCAAAAACTCTTGTGGAACACAGAGAGCAACAACTTTATTCTCTGGGACAACAGGTTTTATTTGTTCATTATCCACCTCGGAACTATGATAACTCAAACGGGACAATGTTACTGCTTTATGTTGTTCCTTGCCTGGTCTATAGGTAATAATAAAGTCATATTCATTGAAAAACAGAAGCCAACGAAGTTGGCGTGGTGTCAGGGCTTTTATACTTTGATAGAATTGCAAGTTGCGATGGTCCGAATAAATGGTTACAGTGTGACGAGCCCCCAACAAGTGGAGACGCCATTCTTGAAAAGCCAACTTAATGGTGAGCAACTTGCGTTCTGCCACAGTGTAATTCTGTTCTGCGGGTAACAGACTTTTAGAAAAGTAAGCCACAGGATGAAGGTGACCAGAGCCAGGGTCTCTTTGGGATAGAATAGCTCCTACAGCCACCAAGGAAGCGTCTGCCTCAACATAAAATGGTTGTGTAGGATCAGGGTGATGCAAAATAGGTGCTTCAGTGAAAGCCCTTTTGAGATGTTGAAAAGCTTTTTCTGCTTCGATAGACCAATGAAATCGGATTCCCTTTTTTAGTAGGTGAGTGATGGGAGCCACTATGGTAGAGAAATTTGGGATGAAGCGCCGGTAAAAATTGGCAAACCCCAAGAATCTCTGAATGTCTTTGATCGAACCTGGGGTGTCCCAAAGCAAAATGGCCTGCACTTTTGATTGGTCCATAGCTATGCCATGTGGGGACAGAACATAACCCAAGAACTCTACAGCAGTGGTATGAAAAACACATTTGTCTAATTTGACAAACAGCTGATGTTCTCTCAAACGTTGTAACACAGCCATTACATTCCCAACATGTTCATCAGTGGAGGTGGAATAAATCAGAATATCATCGATGTAACAGATAACACAGATGTCTAGGAATTTTTGTCGGACTTCATTTATGAAAAACTGGAACGCCGCTGGAGCGTTACACAGTCCAAACGGCATCACCGTATACTCAAACAGGCCAAACTTTGTTCGAAACGCCATCTTCCATTCATCCCCTTCTTTTACTCTGAAAGGTGATAAGCACCTCTTATATCCAGTTTTGTGAAGATGGTGGAGTTACGTACCTGATCTGATAAGACGGGTATGAGTGGGATAGGGTACCTATTTTTTATTGTTACCGTGTTGATGGCACAATAATCGATGCAGGCACGAAGCTCCCCGTTCTTCTTGGGGACGAAGAACAAAGGAGAACTCACAGGGTAGGTGGAGTGACGAATAAAACCCTTCATCAACAAATCGTCAAGATATTCTCTTAGATAATGCGTCTCTGGATCATACAAGGCATACACTCTACTGCAAGGCAGGGTGGCCCCAGGAACTAGATCGATTTGACAGTCGTAAGACCGATGTTGGGGGGAAGTGTGGTAGCTTGAACTTCCGAGAATACATCATGAAAGTCTTCATAGGGTTGTGGTATTCTAGACTCTTGTGTCAGTGTTTGCACAAACCGAAGCGCAATGTAAAGGTGTAATGGGTTGTTGGCGCTGTTGATAACAAGACTGGGAACAGTAAGTAGAATCAAGAGTGACAGTTCTTTTGACCCAATCAATTTTGGGATTGTGCACCAAATACTGGGGTGTCAATTAAATCAAATTGAATTTGTTTGGAATGACCATCAGTGCAAATCATGGTCAAAGGTAGTGTTTGGTATTGAATAAAACCAGAAGTCAGCTCGGAACCGTCTACGGCTCGAACAGGTTCAGGAACGGCCTACCTCATGGTAGAAAATTTTTAGGGTGTTAGCTAAACCAATATCTAGAAAGTTGCCGGTGGCTCCTGAATCGAGAAGAATCGAAATCACTTTTTTAGTTTGAGCTGCCAAAAGAAGAGTGACAATCAGAGTTAAGTGTCAAGGAACAATGGAAACCGTATTGGCTAACTGATGAAAAGAGACCCTTGGTTCTGATGTGCTCGATAAGAAGGTCTTGTTCCTAATCGGGCTTAAACGTTTCCCGACTGATCGGCCTCGGATGCAGACGAGTCATTACAACCAACCGCCTTACGAGGTGTGGTTGGTTTCATGGAACAGTCCCGGGTGAAATGTCTGGGTTTTCCACAATACAAAAACAATCTTAGTCGACGTCTACGATCCTTTTCGTCTTTGGACAGGGGGCCTCTGATCCCACCTATTTGCGTTGGTTCAGCACTATCTAACCAAAAATGGGTGGGTTCCTTTTTCTCTTGCTTCAAGACTAGTAGCCTAGGAATGTCACTCTGAGTTCTTTCTCCTTTGCGTTCACCCAGACAATGGTCTAAACGAACCACTAGATCAATAAATTCAGTACACTCAGTAGGAAGGTCAACGATTTGGGCAAGTACGTCCTTAAGCTAGTCTTTGAGCCCCCGATAAAACAATGATGTTCTTTTTTCATTAGGCCATTCAGTTTCAGCTATAAGGCGATTACAGGATGTAATATGCGTCAGTAAATCTTTAGTACCTTGACGCAAGTTCAAGAGCTCGTTATCACTAACCTGAACGAACTGATGTCTGGCAAACAACTTCCGCATCTCTGCTTTAAATCGCAGAAAGTTGTGTAATAAGGGATCGTCTCGCTCAACAAAAGGAATGGACCATGTGGCGGCTACTCTGCTCAAATAGGACAAAACAAAAGCCACCTTAGCGTCATCATTGGGAAAGGCTGCCGGACGGCTCAAAAAGTGCAATTGACACTGGTTCATGAATACATTGAATTTACTATGCTCTCCGAAGAAACGTTCTAGGGAAGCCAAAGGAACCAGTATAGGAGTGACGACGGAGACATTAACTGGTTGGGCCACAGGAGCCTCAGCGTGTGCGGAGTTCAAAGTAAAATGAGGGGGCTGAACCACAACTTTGGATCTTAAAGAATCGTCCCATGGGTTGTCACGTGGTTTATATCGCTGCAAATCAGTTTTTAGGATGGTGTTTCCTTGTTTTAATGCTACTACCTCTTGTTGTAACTCTGCGAGTAGTCTGGATAAATCCTGCATAGAGAGAGAGGTTTGCCCTGAAGCTACGGGATCAACTGTTGAGGTATCCAACACCCAGGCCGACTTTAAATTTTGCGGCTTGACTTTCTGTTGTGATGGTCTTACCACTCACCTGAAATCCAGGCAGTCGACCGGGGCGATGACGATTCCCCAACCCGCCCAGAATATGTCCCAGCCTCACTGTTTAGGGAAACAGTGATCCTGGTCAATATTCTAAGAGTGAAGGGGTTTTTGGAAGAGAAACAAACACAGAGAGAAGAGAGACAGCAACCTGTGCTACCAGGACCTGCCGGGTTCTTAAACGCAGAGTCATCAACTTATGTCTGCTCAAAGTAAAAAAACAACACATCACTGTACACAGAAGTATACCAGAGGTAAATGAATGAAATATGCTATGTTAGCAATGTTAATCACCTGTCTTAGGCACGAGAGTCGTACGTGCGTGATGCTTGTTATTCTTGAACCTCTTTTCCCCATAAAGTTTTATATAAAATCATCACACTAGAACCAAGCTAGGATAAACAAAGATAAAACAAAATACGACATGAAATACAATTGCTTATGTCCACCTGAATCTTCAATAGATCTATGTGTGATACGTCTCTCATCTTAGTGTTGCTTGTGTTGCGCTTATTCTTTCTTCCTTCAAGGTAAAATCTTGAGTACATATATTTAGCGCACAAAGCAGTAATCAAACCTACACGGAAATTTCAGTCTTAACACTGCTTAGTACTCCTTTCTTTAACCAAACTATCGTGAAACAATCTCAATCTTTATCCCAAACGTGACAAAATCATATGCAGGTAGGAATGTATTCCGCATTCACAATTGTCCAGAAGCTGGAATCAAAACGCAATCAGATGTAAGCTAAAAGCTTGAATAAATGTCTGTGAAATACCAACAAGAATGCATTCAGCATTCACTCAATTCCAGGTTCAAAGCGCCCAAAAATAAACAAGTGTTCAACAAAATGCAAGTCTATCTGTTTTTCAATTAAGTAAAAGAATGCCGTTAGCTTTCAGGACTTAGGTCTGTCAATGTCTCCTGTCCCACGTTGGGGCCAGCTCACGGAGATCCGAAGGCTTCAATGTTTTGTTGCTAGGAGATGGCACGATCCGGTTTCCAGCTGGACGATAACTAAGTCAAGCATGGAATGCTTGTCTCGCGGCTATTTATAGCTGAGGCAGGGCGTTGTCGACCGCGTTACCAAGCTCGTGTCAACAACACGTGTTTTCCTGCCAGATGGCCGGTTTCCTGGCAACCAGGGAAAGCGTTCAGTTGCGCTTTTGACAGCGCGTGAAAACAAATGTCCATACAGGTGCTAGCACTTGGTTAGAGGAAAAATGGAAAACAGGGAATGCCAAATAAAAAGGGTACCAAATAAACAGGACAACACATGCAGATTTAAACAGACGTGTTAACATAGTGTGGAATGCGGACATGATTTATATTGTGCATACCAACAAACAACACAGGAAGTAACACCGGCTGCTGTGTGCTGATTCCTGACATCGGGGAAACAATTGATAGCAACCATAACCCGCTCAAGCTTTCCATGCCCTCATTCTGGAGTAAATCCAGTGACACTTCAGAGATAATGCTCCGGTCTAAGGATCTATATCCCACGAATGATAATAGACGATTAAAGTGGGCGTGGGTAGCGATGGACACCGTTAAGACTGAAGCTATAAATCAAACCCTTCAAGAAAGCATCAATATGCTTCATAATAGTCGAACAGCAAGATGAGCTTGAAACGGTTACAGACATACACTTGTCCTTTTTTATACAGTTAGCTTCCCCTTTTACCTGACCGAGATCTCATCGTAAGAAGACATTAATCAGCTCACAGCATTCCTGGTTTAACCAAAAATGCAAGGAAGCACGGTCATATCTGGCAGCTGAGATTAAAGCCACAACTCAGAGGGAAGCAAAAAAGGAGTGGGTGGAGGATCGTTGGTTGCAGATCAATGTAAACAGAAAGATCAAAAGCAATTTTGGCTACTTGTAACAAGGGGAGGTCCTGAAAGACCTAGATCACCCACCAACAATATCACAGAGGCCGCCTGGTTTGACAATTTTTCTGGTATTTATTCTGGACCAGGTGCGACCATCACTAGAGGCTCTTCCCTAGAGTTAACCAATTTGCAGCCAAATGTTGATTTTCTTTTCTGTAGCTGATATTACAGAAAGTATTAACACTATACTTCAAAACAAAGCATCAGGTCCAGATGGAATTCCTGGAGACATCTTTCTAGCTGATATTCCTAAATGGTCTAGTTGCTGGGGTCCCTATACCTCCTTCATGGCAAGGAGCGGAGGTCATCCTGGTTTACAAGAAGTGGGACCGATCGCTGCCTTCAAATTACAGGCAGACAGTTTTCTCCCGTGCCCTGCTTACCAAAATCACCGACTGGATGGAGGAGAAAAACATACTATCCCCCTTCCAAGCAGGGTTCAGGAGAAAAATTAGTACTATCGACCAAGTCTTCCGCTTCACCCTATTGGCCTGGAAGTCTGTGATATTAGAGCAGGGCACTGCTTTTATTGATCTGAAGTTAGCTTTCGATCTTATCCCTAGGGCCACACTTTGGCAAGTCCTACAGGATCTGGGGCTCCCTCATAACATTCTGGCACTTCTAATACGACTCCACGAGGAAAATTATGCTAAAGTACGATGGGGAGATCAAATGCAACTGACGGACTCAATAAGAGGGGTGAGGCAGGGCTGCGTTCTAGCTCCCACCTTATTTTTGCTTTTTATAAATGGGGTGGTGAAACACCTAGCGGAAGTCCACACAAATGCTCCCTCATTGGGGAGTGTAAAAATAACTACCTTGCTGTTTGCGGATGATATGCTATTAGTCTCTAAAACCCCCAGTAGCCTTCAACTGCTACTTGATCGCTTCATGTCTTTCTGTGAGATTGAGCGGATTAGAAGTCAACACCTCCAAGACAAAACTCCTGCTAATGAATCCCCACAAATCTCTTAAAGGGTAATTATTATTGGGGGGGATTCCACTGGAAAGGGTGGATTCCATCGTATATCTCGGTGTAACTCTCACAGAGAAAATCGCATGGAAACAACATATTTCAAAGCGAATCCTACTGCAGAGGAAGACTTCTGGGGCCCTAATTCTAGAACATAGGACATAACAAACTAGACCGATTGCAGCCCCCACTTCAGATAAATGACCAGAAGGTGGTTGGCTCGGCCCTGTACGGGGCTGAAATCTGGGGGTTTGACAATCTGGAGGGCCTGCTTCTTACAGAAAATAAATTCTTAAGATCACTTTTCTCCCTTCCCCAGAGTACCCCACTCATTCCTTTAAGGTTAGATTTGGGTAGAACTACAATAGTGGATAAGGCGAGGCTTCGCCCGCTTCTCTTTTGGATCCGCATTAAAAAAACACCTGAGCTTGTCCACTATGTAATGGCTACTGAGGAGGTTCTTAAGCTGCATCGTTTAAAAAAAATTGGCTGGTTCTGTAACATTAAAACATTGCTTTTTAAATTAGGTCTGGGAAACCTTTGGGAAGAAACGGATACCAGTTTATTGCCCAGTAGAGAGTGGGTTAAGTCTTATTACTGGAAATGGGTGGCAGAGAGAACTGTTACACATGCAATAGGAGGTCGCCTCACGATAGCATTTATGGAGTTTAAAGTGCTTAGTGTGTATGAACCTTACATGGATTTCATCACTGTCCAGCAAGAGAGGAAGTTATTTATCCAATTTAGATTTGGATGTCTCCCCTTAAACTCTTTTACTGTGTCATGGAACAGGGGCTCTTCAGACACACTTTGCAACTGTCCATGCTGCTTTGAGACTGAGGAGATGACCAAGCATATTCTCCTTGCATACACTCTGTATAAAAACCCAAGATCTAAATGGTTAACCCCTGCCTGTAGGCAACTAGGAACCCGTAGTCATTTAGAGGCACTACATATCCTCAGAACAGATGCAAGGCCACTAATAGTATGTGCAGTGGCTAAATTCCGGGGGGGGGGGGGGGATTTTAGTTTATCAGGAGGCAGATGCAAAAAATGAATTAAGCACGCCCTCAGATCAATTCATTCAGTATTTACTCCACATCCGATATCTTTTGTACATATTAATACATGACCCATTAATTACTGAGAACTTGTGCAGTATTGTATTCTTGCATGTTATGCATTAGCACTTTATGTATATTTATGGCTCCATTTTTTTTTTCCTGTACCAAAACTGTGTCCCCCTTCAGTGATTTATATGAACTGTTGTTCCAGGCTCGAGATTTTATTTGGCTCATCCATCTTAAAGTTGGAGGAGCGTGGATTTTTAAAAATATATTTTTGAAAAGGGGAAAAAAATCTTTTTTTTTTTTTTTTTCTTTTTTCTCCTATATACAGACATGGTTGGTTGTATGTATTGCTCTCATGGTTTTACCTTGTCGAAGTTGTCTTATTAAACTGTTTCTCAGTTTTTAATGGTTTGGTTCCACTATGTTTTGCTTTTGTATAAATAATGTCATCCATCTCGACCCACAATACCTAACTTGAAAATCTTTGTCTTATCTAATATACTGTATTGTATGCCTATGCACTTTCTAATGACCGAATAAAGTTTGATGATGATGATGATGACTAATTAAATCAATACTGCAACTTTTAACAGTTATGGCCGTTACTGCAGAATTAATTTATTCATTACACTTTTAGAGCAGTAATGTCTCTTCTGGAATCCATCTGTATATCTGTCCTCATCCCTATCATTTTGCTTAAAATGGGGGCATATGGATGTAATACACAATTACAGAACCTGCAAAGCTAATACCCTTTAGATAAAGGTGGCAGTAGGGAGGTCCTTAGGGCAAAGATTATAAACCACCCGCTATGTAAAATCCTAAAATAAGGAATATCCATATCCCCTTATTTGAGTCTGGGGAGGAGTTCATGATCCATATTAAAGCCAACTTCAACAGTTCTAAGTGTGTTGATCCGCCATGTTTCCTGTAGTCTCAGTTTCTGCTGTCTGCCTCCTTCCTTGTGTTTTTGTTTTCTTCTTGCAATATCATTGCCTAAGATTTCAATAAAAAGACCTTGAACATAAATGTTCAAAGGACTTGTCCTCTGTCAGGTCCTTGGGAAGAACGAGCATCTTTGCTTGATTCCATCTTCTTAGCGCCACAAACTGTGAAGAATAAGGGTAGCACTCATCAGAGGATTGATATCTTTTTGGAGTTCCTGTTTCTCAGGTTGGATCCTCCCTGTACTTCATCTTTATGATAAGTGTGACTTCCTTTTTAATCCAATCAGTAACTTCATACTCTCCACTCTAGATCATTGCCATTCTGGCTTCCTTTCTTTTTGCAAGATTTTCATTCTATGCCCTATTTTGTAATTGGGGTCTCTGCAGTCTCAGGCTTTCTATAGTTCTCCCTATGGAGACATAACTTCGGTTAATTATTTTTTGTAATTGCTTTACCTCATTCTAAGCTTGTGGAATAGTAGCGTATCTTTGGTGAACAGCCAATAGTGCTGCATCCGTTTTAACATTATAAAGCACTATCTAAGCCACTTTATTTGTTACCTTTATACTTATATATATTTAGATGTCAAGTAGGGATTTAACTAATGTATTGTAGGTATTAGGGATGTGTGATGTAAAATGCTTCACGGACATATATACTGGTTTTGAATCAGATAAAAAAACGCCCATTATAAATCCGACAGTCAACGGTCTTATCAAAGACGCTCCACTGATGCCTAACAGTGAACAAAGAGGTCTTTCAAAAATTTGTGACCTCACGCCACCTCTTCTTGTACATTACCTTATGAGTACGCACTCAGGCTCTCCTATGGAGGCATGCCCACCCACAATTCTACATATGGCTGCTGATACCATAGCAGAACCCCTCTGTAAGTTAATGAATATCATTATCCGTTCTGGAATCTATCCTCATTCTTGGAAACAAGCCATCATAAGACCTCTTTTGAAAAAGCCCAATCTGGACCCTAGGGACTGTTCAAACTATTGTCACAGCTCCCTGCTCCAGCAAAAATCCTGAAATTACATCTCAATAAGCAGCTTTTGTAAACCGCAGAACAGCAATCTTGGCTTAATGAGTCGCAGTTTGGATTCAGAAAGTATCATGGTACTGACCATGTCATGAGTGATGTAATATGTGACGTCATCAGCAGTGCATTGCGGGCGCGCGAGTTATAGTTAGCTGAACTAACTATAACGGGGGAATTTCAATGGTTTTGTACAAGTGAAAAGTCCAGCTAACTATAACACCCCTGAAACCTATGGTTTTTTCAGTGAATTTCTGAGGTTTTTTAAATGCTAATTCCTAACTATAACGTGCCTGAAACCTATGGTTTTTTCTGTGAATTCAAAGGTTTTTTAAATGCTAATTTCTAACTATGCCTACAGAGATAGGACATGTGAAGAAAGAAGAAAAAATGCACAGAAAGAAAAAAAAGAAGTGCAGAAAGAAGCAACAGAAGTCCTCAAAGACGAAGAAAAGTGCAGGAAGAAGGATAACGTGCAGAAAGAACAAAAAGAAGAGCAGAAAGAAGCCTTGTTGCAAAATCATCCTGTACCCTCAACTTTTTCAGATGGATACTGGTGGTAACTGAGTCTGACTAACCAGTCCTAGAGCCAGTGCTATGTTAAAAGACACTTAGAATACAGTGAAAACACCTATATACACTAGGGAACATTATGCGTTGGGGTCCCCCTGTGATTAGCATGACCTCCTCTGTAAGCCCCTAGTATATAATAGGGCAGGGGGATTAAAACTACCTCTGAAAACAGGCCACAGGGCGTTTTTGCACACGTTAACTCAGGCCCCGTCCCCTCCCTTCACCACTGTGTAAACACGCCCTGTGTCCGTTTTTAGTTGGGAGAATAAGTTCATTTGAATCCTGAGGGTCCCTAGGGTCCAACTAGCCCACTAGGTGCCTCCAGTAAGTGCCACAGAGCTGCGTTGCAGAGAGGTGTAAGAAGTGGCACGGCCTGGACCACCTCTCTGCAATGCAGCTCAGTGGCGCTTACTGGAATCACTTGGTGGGCTAGTTAGCCCCCAGGGGCCCTCAGTATTGAAGGAAAATTATATCCCCAATTTAAAACGTGCCATAGTGCGTGTTTGCACACGTCACCTCAGGCCCCGTCCCCTCCCTTCACTACTGTGTAAACTCGCCCTGTGGCTGTTCTAAGTTGAGAGATTAAGTCCCCTTGAATCCTAAGGGTCCCTAGGGTCAAACTAGACCACTAGGTACCTCCAGTAAGCGCCACAGAGCTGCGTTGCAGAGAGGTGTAAAAAGGGGCTTGGCCTCAGAAGACCTGTATGCAGCGCAGCTCCCTGGTGCATACTGGAGATGCCTGTTGGGCTACTTGGCCCTCAGGGACCCTCAGTATTGAAGAGGAATTAATTCCCCAACTTACAACTCGCCAGGGGGCGCGTTTGCAGAGTGCTGCAAGGAGGGGGCGTGGCCTCCGGCACGATGCCAGTCTTTTATTTATTTTAATTTTTTAAGAAGGGGGGCTGTGTTGTTCCCCTTCTTATTCTAATTTATTGGCCCTGATGACCCCATTCCCTAGGGCCTGTCTCCTAATTATATTTTTTTGACCCCAATCCCCAGGGCCGGCCACTGTTTTTTATTATTTTAAAAAAATATATATTTATAGACACACCTAGGACATGCTGGAAAAACCGTACGTACCTATCACCATGACGATTTGTGTGATATTCATTAAAAGGCGACTATGTATACAATGAATCCACGTGGAATGTATTTACACCACTAGTGAAGCTCTGACATGTCTGATGCCCTACCGTGCCTAATCCCGGTAGACACCCTTATCGTTTATTTATACAAACACGGGTAGCTATTGACGGGCACATTTAATACACATGCACACCAAGCCATTCAAAGGGGATTCGACAAAAATTCGACAAACTATGCAAGAAACCCCCCTCACGGTTAATAAAACACACATCCACTGCCGGATGTGTAATACTTTTTATTTTACTCTCTGGAAAGGGGACGAACATCACTTGAGAGTCACAGCGCGCTCTTGGCATAGCCCAATGCTGTGTTACACCCACCATTGCCTGCTGAGTGCCACACACCTCTGTGTTGTATTCCACTAGCTAGTGCATATGCTATGACACTCTCTAGCCCATGTGCACTGTAACACCACCCCGTGAATATGTCATGCCACACTTGTCTTCGCACGGGTTATATTGCCCCATCTAACGTGCCTTCCTCGATGCCTATGTTATAACGCACAGTGCTATGCCATACATATCACAATCTGGGATCCATATCTTTGTCACAGTGCATATGCAACGTTACACTCCCCAGCACATATTTTATATTACAACTTTAGAGACTAGTTAGGTTACACAACACTGCCCTGTGCATATTACACTCCAAGGTGCATATCGCATAGCACGCGCTAGTGCCTGTGCTATCTCGCGCTCTCCAATGAATCTGTCATTGCGCACAATGTATTGCATATTATATTTCACGCCCGGTTCATCTTATATCACACTTTTTGGTGCATAGTTTATACCATACACTATATCTAGTTTTCATTTTCAATCGTGCTCTCAGGACTATGTTCTATATAACACTGAGTTCACCTACCCTTTTCACGGGCATTACATTTTGCGATAGGGGGTGGAGGGTCAGGGGGTGTTTCTGCCAAGTGAGCCCGGAGTCACAGTCACAAATGTCCTCTTCTTCCTGAATAAAAGTGAGATTATGCTGCATACTTGTTCATATTTTAAGTAGTTCGCACAGACACACGTTTTAAAAACAATAAAGTTCCTAATACCCGCCTTCTCTGAACAGTTAGCTTGCTGCCCCATCCCCCTCCTCCCTATCCTCTGTTGTGTGAATCCATGGACTAGCCTCCTCCCTCCTGCCATGCATGGTCTGATGTGCTGCCACTGCCCTCAATTTAGTATGATGTACCAGTCCACTCCTCCTGCCCTCCATTGCCCAATTCTATGCCCCATCATTGACCTCCTGCTTAAACTCTGTGCTTAGCTTGCTGCCCCTATTCTCCTTCCCCCTGCCCTCCGATGTCTTTGTGTATGCCCCTGCTCCATCCTTTTTGCCCACCATGTTCCATGGACCTGCCACTCCTATCTACTCTGAGTGTTCTGTTGAGCTGCCACTCCCCTCCCACCTGCCTAGCATTGTCAGATGACTGTAACCTGTCCCTGCCACCTCCACCCTGCCTGTCCACATGCCATGCCCCTATCCTCTTCCTCCTGTCCTACATGGTCCATTGTACTGCCACACCCTTCTGCCCTCCCTGGTGCTGCAACTGCTCCTCCTGCCTGCCCCGTGCGGTCTGTTGTGAGGCCCCTTCCCCTGAACTTTCTTGTCTGTGCACAGGTCCTGACCCTCCCTTCTATCCTCCATCGTCCTTTGTGCATGCCCCTGCACCCTCCTTCTTGCCCATCATAGCCATTGTGCTACCACTAACCCTCCCACTTGCCATGCATGGTCTTCTGTGCTGCCATGGCCCCTCCCACCTTCCCTGTGTGGTCAGTTAGCTGCCCCTGAACCCCTCCAACCTTCCCTCCATGGTCTGTGTGTATGCCATCACAGTCTCACTGTTGCTGTTCATGGTGTGTCTTGCTTCTAGTGCCCATCCTGCCTGACTTCCATGGCTATCTTGCTGCTCCTGCCCTGCCCCCTTGCCCCCAGCCCTCTGTTTACATGTGCAGACCCCTACTCCCTCCCTCCTGGCTTGTCTGTTCCATTGTAATGCCCCTGATCCATCCCTCCTGCCCTTTATGGTCTGTTATGCTGCAGCTTTCTCTCCTGTCTGTCCATTATGGTCCTGCCTCTTGCCCCTCTGTTGTCCATGTGCATGGTCCAGTCCCCTCCCTCTTGCTTTCTATCGATTGTTGTGCTGCACTCCCGTCCCACATGCCCTGTGTGGTGTATTGTGCTGCTGCAAACCCGGATGCCTGCCCTGCAGGGTCAGTTTGGTGCACCTCTCCATGTCCCTCCTGTCCTCTGTTATCCAAGTCCATGTCCCTACCCCATTTCCTTCCATGATCCAATGTACCATACTTGCGAACACTTTGAACTTGGTAAGAGGGAGATTTTGAAAAAAACTGGGGTATTGATTTTCCCCTTTGAGTTACATTGAAAAAGAGGAGATTGTAGACAGGAGACAGATAAAATAAAGCCCATTTGAGCTTAAAAATATTGGACGTTTCCTGGCTGAATCGGGTCTGTTGGCATGTATGGTTGTACTACCATTGCCTCTTCCTTCTGCCCACAATGGTCTATTACATTGCCACAGCCTCTCTTGCAAGTCCTGTATTGTTGGTTTGTTGCCCCTGCCCCCCTTTCCACTGCCCTCCATAGTCTGTTGTGCTGCCACGGCCCTTCCTGCCTGCTCAGTGTGGTTAAATTGTTGCCTTTGCACCCTCCTACCTGCCTTCAATTTTCAGAGTCCGTGCCCCTGGCCTCTGCCTCTCAACAGTATCCTAATGAACAACTAGATTGCTAACATTCTATATTTATTACAAAAGTGTGGAACGCCTGACGTCATCTTGATGTAATCAAAACTGTAATACCTAGAGCATTTCCTTTAGAAATTACATATATGAGAGGGTCTTATTGGCATCAAAATTATGGTTAGTGCTCTAAAAGACTAAAATAAGAACATATTTTCTGAGTTTTCAAATAGCGAGAAAGCACTTTTAAATTATTTGTTACCTTTATGTTTTTTTATCCAGTTGACCACTTGATTAAATGTTGCACTTAGGGGAGAGGATGTGGTGTCACTTCCAGAACTGCAGACTTTGCAACTGAGGAACCAGGTTGGAGTTTCTGCTTCAGCTCGACATTCTGTGATTCTGGTCAAATCACTTAGTCTCCCCATGTCTACAACCAAAATGAATTTGTTCTTGTGTGATGTAACCAATGCTCATGTAAAGCACTCCAATACCTGACAAGTCTGCACTATATAACACTGCAAAAACACAAAATAATAAGTGTTTTGCACACTTCTGTCATTGGGCTATATTTGGGCTACATCTGGGTGATTTTGGGCTACATTTGGGCTCTTTTGTCTCCGGTGGCCATCTTGGGAGATTTATTTGTTATGAAGTTTCCTAATTTCCTCATGTACTGCAGTCTCCTCAGTAGGAAATGCTTTCATTTTTTTACTTTGATTCCATCATGAAGGTATTCAGATATGTCACACATTTGCCATAAATTCTGAATGTTGGCACTCTAGTTACTCATTAGATCACTGTAGTAAAACTACTGTTCACCATGGAAGTCTGCTCCTGGTATTAAAAGTGCATGTTTCAGTCTGCATGTCACAATTTTTTAATGAAATAGAAGAGGATTTGAGAAGTCACTCAAAATGTGCCCTCATTTTTCTTTCTGCAGCACTAATCATACTTTTTATGGAAAAATGAACCCCCTCATTTTGTTCCTTTTTAAATTAAATGTTTTAAGAGTTACCACTTTAATCCAAGCAAGATGGCTTCAGGTGTGCCATACGTTTATCATAAGTAGGACTGTTAGCGCTCTAGTTGTTCTTTGGAACACTCTGGGAAGCTGCAGTAGAACACAAAGGAATCAACTGACAGTCTCTGCCCTTGTTGGATGTACATGTTTTACTGAGAATGTCAGACTTCATTCTCACATGACTGAGAAAGATAATGTGAATTTACTGAAAATAAGCTCTCAGTTTAGCTTATAGATCACCTTCCAAACCTCTGTGGGAAAAGCATGAGAAAATATTTTTCTCTCAATCATGATATCCCAGAAGAAGGCTTTTTCACATGGTGAAATTACCTTAGAACATACCACAATTCCTAAAATGAGTATGGTACCATCAACAAATGATTTATAATGTAACTAAAGTCTTAAAACCTTCTATTAACTGCAATGCTTTTTAATGAGGTGCTAGCATGTATATTGGTCCCAAGATGGCTGCCAACACTTCTTGGATGAAGTGCTGACAGCCAATCAGATCTCAGATTGAGATGTGTGGTTAGGCTCCGCCCACATATATATATATATGATTTTACTTTTGATTTTCTCGAACTACTGAACAGATTGACACCAGACCTGCAAAAGGCACATCCCTGACCTGAGGACTACCTCTCTGCCAAATTTCAAGTAATTCTGTTTAGCCGTTCGGGCTTTACCTTGGACTAAAGGTCCCTATGGAAAATTGCATGGGGAAAACGCGTTTTGGGACCCCCCTTTTTTCTCAGCCCCCGCTTGACGAATCCCCCCAAGACTTTCAGGGTAGGAGCGGAGCGGAGCGCCCCACCTACTTTGAAAATTTCGCAAGGATTCGTCAACCGGCGCCAAAGTTATTCCAAATAGAATGTTGCGGATTTCCTATGGAAACACGGTCCTAAGTATAACTATCTACTGGCGATCGCCAGTAGATAATATAAATATATATATATATATATATATATATATATATGTGTATATATATATATATATATATATATATATATATATATATATTATTTATATATTTAGATGTCAAGTAGGGCTTTAACTAATGTATTGTAGGTATTAGGGATGTGTGTAACATGCTTCAAGTTTTTCTAATGATAATTTTGTTTTATATTATGACTATTGTGATTGCCATCACAATTTCTATCATTCTGATACATAGGTTTTATGTGCTGGTTGTGTATAATAAATAGCTTTTATTGTAAAATAGCAACAGCTGTGTGTCTACTGCTTCCAGGGACCGGGATAAGGGTTCACACATATACGTATGATCCCTGCACATAAGAGTGTTTTTGACAGAGTTGTCTGACTCATAACGCTCTGAATCTGAATGAGCTTAACTCATAGAGAACAGTAAGGGCCACCTGCTTATTCTTTTTTGCAAAGGGAATTTGACACACATTATCACCTTGGGACAAGGAGATCTAACCGGGTGTGCTTTCCCCAAATTGGGAGGTTAATGACAGTGCTATCCTGGAGCAGTGTAGGTCTAAGATATATTTGTGAAGTGGGAAGAGGTTTTCTGTCTGGTTACACTTTGCGCATCTGCCATGCCCCACAAATTACTCCCTTACCATCAACATTTGGTGAAGTGTGACCAAGTTACCTTTTGATAAGTGCACTTCTGCATGGAAAACCTGAAAGGCAGGGGAGTCACAGAAAATGTTCACGCAAGTTTTGGATTTAGGAAGATGGATAAAGCACATGCGCTGACAAATGATGATGTGATGTAAGGCCTGTCGTGAAGAAACCAAGAATGACTTATCCTCCACTAGCGTGACCCTGATGAGTCTAAAAACAGTAGCTACGGCCTAAATCTGATTCATTAGGTTTGGTAATCATGGTAAATCAGCTTGGGAGCATGATGCACTGTCTGTAGCCGTTCACAACTTCAGAGAGCAACAAAAGAGCGGATGCCAGCAACCACTGATGCCAGGCTTGTGTCATGGATGCATCAGAAAAGACGATACATCAGAGAAGAGTTGTATTAAACACAGAGATGTATTACACACGGTGTGCTCAGGATAGTCAGATCACAGTAATGGAGGACTGGGAACGCATCTAGGTTCAGCACACAAGCTCCCTAAATGTACATGTATACATATATAGTTTGCAGTTCCTTCACGTTACCAGGGAAAGAAGTAGGCAAAGCAATAAGTCGGGAAAGACCTGAGCAAGCAGATAGAGACCTTATTGCTAAGAAGCAAAAGCCTTCACACAACCAGATGGGTGTCATGCCTCATCATCGGGCAGCTCCTTGTTGAGCCGGCACTGCAGTGCCCAACGGGCCCCTTGAGGAGGCTCTTTGCTGCAGGTCTTATTAAATTAAGATGTCATGATGAAGTGTGGGTTTAGTTGCAGTGTGTGCAGATTGGTGTGGGTGTAGTATAAAAATAACTAAGAGGGACCCTAAGGTGGTTTAATGTGTGGGTGCTCTTGTTGCAAGTAAAAACAAAGGGTGACTGTGTTGGAAACAATGATCCAGTACAGCTCAAAGAAAAGTGAAAAAGGGGGTCAACATGTTTCATGCCATAAATAGTCACTGTGGATCTGGGCAATACACCAGGACCATGTAAACTAATCTGCAAATGATTGGGGTTAAGGTAGTGATGATTAACAAAATACCCAATCACAAAAAGTTACCTTCAAAGTGTAGGGTGTTCCTTAAGATATCAAAAATCTGACTGCAGGGAAAAAGTTAAATACAGAGAATGAGAGGTAATACATGCATGGTATTCAGGCAGTCATACTTCATTGTGACATGGCAATGCATTAGGCAACTGTAGAGAAATTCATGCCGTAGACAGAATCACACCTGTCAGTGAGCGTGCAAAGCATGTAAAAATAAACCGACAAGCAAACAGGCAGGTGATACTTATGTGACGTTAACAAACACAGACCCCCATCATTTACACAAATTAGTGTGGGTAACCACTATTTTAGCTAGTGTAGATAGAAATGCAGTAGAGGCCCGCAAAAGCGGTACATCTTACCCAATTTGAGTAAGCAAATGCCCCTTTAGGTGATAAGAGATCGCACTTGCTGCGGAGTAAAACTAATAAATAAGGCAGCTATCAGCACTAGAATGGTGAAAACAAGTGAAAAAAGTAAGGACCTCTCCAAGATACTCATGGCGTCCAGCACACTAGGAAAGCGGCGGCCTACCCCTCTCTCCAACCCTGGAGGTAATGAGGGAGCAGAGGAGGCTGTTTAAATACTGGAGTGAGTGATAATAATCCCGAATAGGTGTGATTGCACAGGTGTGTATAATTACCAGCGAAGCGCTTCTTCGTTAACCTAGCACCATAGCTGTCAATAATGACGCCATCTTGAAGCAGATCCAAGCAAGGTGCCAAGGTGTCCAATAATCGAATAAACTGCAAGGAAAATGTTATTCCCCACTCGGGAGAAGCGAGTGCCGCAAGTGCTGAAACACAGCACCTGGCCGGCTGCTTCCAGAGAGTGCCGGTCAGGGCGGGGCACTTTGCGAGGCCCCATTGTAACAGGGAGTGGGTGCGGTACCCTTCTCAGGGCACTCCCGACAAGAGTGACCACCGTATTGGGGAGGTAACTGTGAAGGAGGTATCTCAATTTCATAATGGGGCAGTGCCAGATCAGGATGCATAAAAACACAACTGCAGTAAATATTTGGGGGATCCCTGTATGAAATAGTCAAGAGTGGCTGTCGGTATAAAAGAGTATGAAAGCAAATTAGAAAGGTATACAAAAATGTAGTTCCTATGCATTCCTATTTGGAGCATGTAGTGGGGTTCCAAAGATGGATAATGGTATAGAGGTGTATAAAAGCAAATGAGAAGATCTGATAGAAATGTGTGCCTTTGTGCTACTATATGGAGTATGTAGTGGGGGTCCACATGTGGATGATGGTACCCCAAAGGGCAAAGAAAATAGCAGAGAGAGGTTAGTGATGGGAAAGCCTATAATGTGATAGCCCAAGGAGCAGACCTATATATGCCAAGATGACAGCTTCATGATAGGGAACTATGTATGCTGTGGTAGTCTTAAAAATATGAAGTACATGAAGAAATAGTCAGTCCTGATTAGATGAAGGGATTACCCAGGTGTGTGTGTTAGAAACCAAGGGTGCCACCTCATTATAGCTGCTCCCATGGGAAGGAATGGATAAGCACTGTTATGGAGGTACATTATAAGGAGTACCTCAATTGTCCGGTTCTCACCAGAGAATGTCATTGTTGGGTCCTGTCCTGAATATAGCACGTTACAACGCGTGCTATTACCACGCACTAGGTAACAATGCGGTCGTTACGGAGCAAACAAACCCTCTTTAAGAGAGAGTAACATTGGATTTTCCGTTTAGCCACACACAGGACAGGGGGAAACCGCATTTACAACGCTGTCAATACCACGTAGGTAGGTAACAACGCGGTCGTTACAACGACCATGTTACCACGCGTGGCATTACATCGCAAGTTGTTTCAACAACTTGCGCTAGGTGGCGCGCTGGACTTAGGAATAGTATAAATTACTATTCCTACTCCAGTTAGTGCAACAGTAGGGAAGGTGTTGGATTTAAAATCCAACACATTCCCTGGTGTTGCACGCCACCTAGCGCAAGTCTCTGAAACGTCTTGCGATATAATGTCACGTGTGGTAACAATGTGGTCGTTGTAATGACCGCGTTGTTACCTACCTACGTGGTATTGACAGCGTTGTAAATGCTGTTTCCCCCTGTCCCATGTGTGGCTAAATGGAAAATCCAATGTTACTCTCTCCGAAAGAGGGTTTGTTTGCTCATGTTATGATATGATTCCAGATTAGTCCAGCTTACATTATCTGGGGTATGATTGTAGGTGAGAAAGTGAGAACCCATTTTGGTGGTAGTTTTTTTGCATCAGCTACCACGCCGATGTTCTATAATCCTCACCAAGTGAATCTTTTTTGTCCATGTGTGGGTCTGGTCGAAGACAATTTCCTTGGTAGTTTCAGTTAGATTACAAAGCCCACAAGAGCCACATTGGTAGTGTCATGTGACGGGCAGATCCCAGAGGTGACGTTGCTCAAATCTAGGTGCTCTTTGTGGTCTAGTATGGATCATCATGTCTCTATGGTTATGTGTACGTTTGAACTCAAAGCATGGTATGGGAAACTCAAGTGAGCCTGTTTGCAAGATGGACCAATGCGACGGTATGATTTTCTTTATCCGGTTTGAATTCAGGGTGAAGGTAGTAATGATGGTGTTATCCTGGGTTCTGGTACAAGGTTACAATAATGCAGCCCTATTGTTATTCCTGGCCCTTTTCTGTGCTATGTTGATGGAATGGGGTGAGTAGTGTCATGTACTCAGACTAGTGGTCCGTTGCAGTGCCTGTAGGTTGAAGTTAGTAGTCCTGCTGCAATTGTAACTTAGTCGCAGGAACTGGCCATTGGGCAGTTGACCCTCAATGCTTTGGGGTGGTGGCTGTCATACAGGAGTGGACTGTTACAATCGGTCAAGTTTTTTTGTATGTGGTGGACGTGGGTTTCCCATTAGTGATGGTGATGAAATCAAGGAAAGGGAGAATTTTGTTTGAGATATTTTTTGTGAAGCATTGGAGGGATGGATTAAGGGCATTAATCCATGTACAAAAATTGTGACCAGTGATATCTCCGTGCCAAAAGATCAAAATGTCGTCAATGTAGCAACGCCATAGGAGTATATTGTTGGTGTGAGGGTTGGCATTGCAAAAAATGTTTTCTCTTTCGAAGGTAACCATGTAGAGTAGAGACCTGACAGACTTGGCGCAAAGTTTGGTGATAGAATTGGTCTCCAAATAGGAATTCGTTTTCTTTGAGTGCTATGGTAGCACATTCGGTAATGAAACTGATCGGTGTTGATGAGGACCAAGTTTCAGACAAGAGTGTGCTTTCTGCCACCTCAAGTGAGGCATCTTGGGGGATGATTGTGTAAAGAGCCTCCACATAAAGGGTCACCAGGAGGTCAATATTAAGGATGTTTGCCCATCAATAAGGTTAAGGACATCTCTAGTGTCCTTAAGAAAAGATGGTGTTTTTGCAAGCAGTGGTTGTAGGAAGTGATCGCAGAACTTTAAAAAAGAGGTTCCAGGAGGGAACCTATGCCTTATACAATGAGTCCACCTGGAGGTGGGGTCACCCCGTGTAAATTTTAGGCAGGATATAAAAGTACAGAATATTAGGATTGGTGTTAGGCAAAAATTAGGCGGAATTCTTGGTTATCAAGGGGGGCGCTAGGTGGCGCACATCCAAGATGGTCGCACACCCGTGAGACTCTGGAAGCTTGGCGACCTAAATCCGAAAATGATCCTGCACTGCCATTGCTGATCGACTGGACAGGCGGAGATCCCTTGCCCTCGAGCGTTGTGACCGACGCGGAGTAAAAAGTATTGCCTGTCCGCTGAGCGGTGGCGTCGCTGGGGCGTACGGACTGGCTGTGGGAGACCGAGGTGCCACTGCTCTGGTTCCATAGGGCGGCGTGGGACACTAACGGAGCCCCGGGTATCCCACATGGCGACAGGCCCCGAACTGTGTGCTGGTCGACCTGGTGTATCATAGCGCACATTGCAGAGCACGGAAGCTGACTTTGCAGAACAGCACTCCAGAGCGGGGATCATTTCTTGCGGTGAGATACCGAGTAGGTGAGGCATTGGAACGAAGGAGAGAGACGCGTGCATTGGCGCCATTATTCCTGCAGCTAAGGGAGCGCGTGATCGGCACTGCAGGGGATTGAGTGGGCCCCCTTTAAGTCTAAGAAGCCCTCTGTGCAACTGCCATTTGTGTTTACTGCTGCCTGCCACCGTGGAGTATCGTAAATGGTGGCGAACACGGACGGCGCGTCACGGACTGGCCACCACCGTAGCTGACAAGCTGTGGGCTGCCCGTGGCGATTGGGAGGGCCTCCACGAGAAGTACCCAGTGTTTCAGTCCGTCAGCTTGTGCCTGCACCGGCATAGCCGCCCGGTACCGGCCTGCCCCTTCAGAACTGCACCAGGGTTGAAAATGAATGCTGCTGAGCTGAGCCCCTGGGGATAAAAATCTGCGCTTGTACTGCGAGGTGCTGTCATGCACTGCCAGGACCTGAATGCTGTGTGCGACTGGCAAGAAATAGTTGAGGACGGCCTAGGAACCGCTTGCAAATATGGGAGGGTACTCAGCTGGTGGATGGACTTTGCTGAGTCAACCCATTGATGGGATAGCGGGGATTTGACATCCACACAACGCCTCCTTATTGAGCGATTGAGGTACTGTGTGGCTGCAACACCGTACGCTTGCTACACTCGCGTGGACCCACAGGCAAGGCGGATTTTGTTGGGGCGGATAATATTCCTGCGCCACAGCCTCATATGGACTCCTGCCCGGCCTGCTCCCCGCTACACGCACCAGCTACTGAGGCTCATGATAACATGCTCGCACAATCCTGGCAATTCTGATACACTAGCCTCACAGGATCAAGCGAATACGAATTGCACCCACCACCCGAGTGGGACACTGCAGGATCCCCTCATTTCTGTCCTGGATCTGCATTTCCCAGGCCTCTCACGGGGCATTGTGCGCTGATCTGCTGTGAAACAGCCGAAGCAGCAGGGACCAAACGATAGGAAGAGGCGCAAGCAACACCTGCTGACAAAGGGCGCGCGGAACAGAGCCTCCGACACCATCATTCATGATGGGGAAACCTGATGGTCGCCAGCCCAGTCTCACCTTTGACAACAAAAAAAAACTCTATTAGATCTACCTTGGCGGATTCTGGACACACCAGCGCGGACCAGTCTCACACCCCCTCGCCGACCCCGGAAGATAACGTTAAAACACTGCTCCTGGCTATGAAACATAGCTTCAGTGATCTGTCCTGGAAAATGGACACTATGAACAACGGACTGGATTTTCTTGTGCAGAAAGTCGACAAACACAATGGGCAAATAAAAGAGGCAGAACGACGGATATCGGACAACGAAGATACCACATCTCAATTACAGAAACAGATGTCACAGATGGATAAAATCTTGAAAGTTATAGCGGCCAAAAATGAAGACCTTGAGGCCATAACTTGCCGCAACAACATTCGAATTATTGGAATCCCAGAAAGCACCAACACCGGGTGTATGGAGGAGTATGTAGAGCACCTACTGATCACTACTTTTGGAGCAGGCACCTTCTCAGCGCATATGGTGGTGAAACGGGCTCACCGCTCCCTGGGCCCACAACCCCCTCTGGGAGGAACTCCATGCCCCATAATAGCCTGGCTTTTAAACTATCGGGATGTGGCCCTCAGGAAAGCTTGCGAACTCAAAAAACTGCAGTTCGAGGGTAAAGAATACACCATCCATCCGGACTTTATGTTGGCAGTACAAGAAGCGAGACGGAAATTCCTGCCAGTAAAGATCAAACTTCGGAAAACTCAGGTCGAATATGCCCTCATGTATCCCACACGGCTCCAGATTACGCACAACGGCAAACCAAGCATCTGCAGCTCCCCACAGCAAGTGGAAGATTTCCTAAAATTAACGCAGCGGAGATCATCGCGACAGGATCGCTTATCCAGATCTCCATCTCCTGCATCGGATTGACTTGCGCACAAACTGTTCTCCATATCAGATGAGAAAGGGAGGGTTCCTGCCCTCTCTGTGGGTGGATAACTGGCTGAACCAACTGGACTGGTGTGCTCCAGCCGTCCTGATCGCCACTGAGCGGACCATGGCGCCGCCCCTCTTGCGGGATTACAACATCTACACGAACAAGAACAGCTAAGTGCCCTGATGGGCTTTACACGATACATCTGCTGAATGACTGCAGGCAGGGGATATCCCCATTGATTTATCTTTTTTTGTTACACTAGTATAGGTAAAGGTAGTACTGAAACAGTCTTTGCCAAGCACCCTTCCCTTACCGCTCTGCCCCCCCCCTTACAACGGGAAATGTGGGAACTGCAATTCAGGGGAGTTGGAATATGGGAAGGGTTACTGTAGCCCACTGGTGCCCCCCCCCCTCTTTATGGAAGATCCCCCTTACTGTTTATAGAGACTTACTATACTAAGGCAAAAGCACTAGGTTTCTGCATAGTACGATTTTTGAAGTTAGGGATGTTGGGTGGGCACTTGTGTACCGGCACGTTTGGGGTGCTGTTGTGGGTGGGGGAGGGAAGGGGATTTGACATTCACCTCCATGACGAAATGCAAGGGAACATGTGGGAGGGAAGGGCGAGGATGGGGATCTTAATGTATGCAACTATGTTTCCGAGACAACAACTGATCACCATGCTTACGTATTGTGGACCAATTACACACTGTGCACAGAGTCACAAGCAACGGTACACAACCCTACCTTATGTCTATGTATATTATTGGTAATGTCATCAAACACTGAACCCTTATGAATCAAATTGCTTACGTGGAATGTACGAGGCCTTGGGGACCCCCGCAAACATCTCCAAATATTGGCGTATTTAGACAGACATAATATACAGATAGCAATGCTGCAGGAAACACATATAGATCCACGGCGTGACTCGTGTTTTGGCAGGAAATGGGCGTCCGCCAGGATGTTCTCTTCTTACTCCACGTACTCACGGGGTACACTTATACTGATAACTGGGGTGACTCTACATTCAGGAGAGACACGGAGTACCCCCACCTGGGGTTCGGTAGCGTGGAGACCAGCTGTAGAGGCGGACGCTTTCCCTCCCTCCCTCCCGCTTGCGCTGCTGACGGTGCATGCTGCGCCTGACAGCGGAACTACAGCTCCCAGTGTTCTCGGCAGCGGCACCGCCCCCAATCACCATCACTTCCGCGCCTGGAGGCGCTAAATTCAAGCGGATTCCTTAGTGGAGCGGGTGACTCTACATTCAGGAGAGACACGGAGTACCCCCACCTGGGGTTCGGTAGCGTGGAGACCAGCTGTAGAGGCGGACGCTTTCCCTCCCTCCTGCTTGCGCTGCTGACGGTGCTTGCTGTGCCTGACAGCGGAACTACAGCTCCCAGGGTTCTCTGCAGCGGCACCGCCCCCAATCACCATCACTTCCGCGCCTGGAGGCGCTAAATTCAAGCGGCTCCCTCGGTGGAGCGGGTGACTCTACATTCAGGAGAGACACGGAGTACCCCCACCTGGGGTTCGGTAGCGTGGAGACCAGCTGTAGAGGCGGACGCTTTCCCTCCCTCCCGCTTGCACTGCTGACGGTGCTTGCTGTGCCTGACAGCGGAACTACAGCTCCCAGGGTTCTCGGCAGCGGCACCGCCCCCAATCACCATCACTTCCGCGCCTGGAGGCACTAAATTCAAGCGGCTTCCTCGGTGGAGCGGGTGACTCTACATTCAGGAGAGACACGGAGTACCCCCACCTGGGGTTCGGTAGCGTGGAAACCAGCTGTAGAGGCGGACGCTTTCCCTCCCTCCCGCTTGCGCTGCTGACGGTGCTTGCTGTGCCTGACAGCGGAACTACAGCTCCCAGGGTTCTCGGCAGCGGCACCACCCCCAATCACCATCACTTCTGCGCCTGGAGGCGCTAAATTCAAGCGGCTTCCTCCACGTCGCGGGACGCGCCGGGCTGAGCCCGGGCAGAGGGCGGGCCGTTTGTGGCCGTCAGAGGCCAGTGGAGGCCGGGTCGGGCCACCTCCCTTACGCCCAGTGCCTCGTCACCAGCCAACATCCCTGCTGGTGCAAGTCCAAGGTACTGTGTTCTTATAGTTGGGACCTGTGTTATCTAACTGTGTTTTGTAGCCCTGTCATCGGCTCCCTATTGTTTGTTTTGTATGAGTGCGGGCCACGATGGGCAAAAGGAAAATGTTGGACGCTAATGGGGGCGCCGCTAGTCTTACTGGTGGGGCGGCAAAAAGGAAGAAGGCTAGAAAGTCCTGCAGGAAACCCATGTCTACCATCGCTCTGGATCGTATTGAGTCTTTGGTTGACGACTGCACATCCATCCTTGATCCGGACTCAAATGCCGCGCCCCCACTTCCACTGCCCTCAAGTAAAAATCGCCCAGGCTCTGTCACCATCCCTCAAATGTTTAGTAAAAAGTCTATCCCAAACCAACTGTCCGAAAGGGACGATTGTCAGAGTATCATTGCTAATTCTATGCCAAACCTAGAGGAACAAGGTCTTTCTGTTGCTGCCGTCAACTTGGCTCCCCTTGACACAATTGCTATAGTTTGCAATAATCGTTTTGAGGTATTGGCTGACAACGATAATGATGACATTATTGGTAGTATTGATGTATCTGTAACATCTAAATCATGTATTGACCTGGGATCTGGATCTGGGGGTGTGCCTGAAGGGGCCGGGACACATCAAGATCAGCTAGGAGGAGCAGCATTTGACTCGGGGCTAATTACGGAAACTATCAAGGCCTTGAGACAAGAAATCAGTGATCTAAAAACATTGGTATTGGAGTTGTTGACAATTGTCCAAAAACCTTCCACGCAACCACTAATCACTCTACCTACTACTTCTTGTCCTTCAAATCCTTTAGTACCATCTTTATCAAATAATGGCATTTGTACATCTGTTCCGACTCCACTGTCATCTCTATCCCCACAAGCCAGACCCAAGTCCTTACCCATGATTGGAGCCGGGAACAACTCTGCCAATCCCAATGCCAATCCCAATATAAAGTCCTGTGCAACTTCAAACATTCACATTACGACTAGCCAGTTCAATTCCTCCCAAAGAACTCCAGCCCACTTCCTACCTCTTCCATCTCACAAAGCCCAAACACCCCCGGTTACCATCGAGCCTACTGTTTATATGGTGGGTGTCCCCAAGACCGTTGGGTATAAGGATGAAGAATCCCTAAAAAACAATGTCACTCACTGGATCCGTAAGGTTAGAGGTTGCCGATCTCTCATAAGAGATGACCTAATAAGGGTCCGCAGACATAGATCAAATGGCAACCCTACAGACACCATTGAGTTAACCTTAGCTAACTATTCTCTAGCTGATGGCCTTATAGCCCTGGAATACAGATCATCTTCCCCGGATTCATCTTCTATTCAATTTAGACGTTCTCCCACAACCAGCCATGACCCAGCGAGGAGGAGGGGTGGGATGTCGAATTCTCAAAATGAGGACGTATCTACTTTGGAACTTATTGACTGACTAACCCCGGCTGTAAACACACTACCAAACCTCTGTAAAGTGTCTAATGTTGCCTCTAACACTGCTAGTGAATCTCCCCTCTCAACACCCATTTTCATTATTCCTAGTGAGGAAAAGGGGGAAGGTGGGACCCAACCCGTAGTTTCCAACTCACTCATTATGGACCCTGATATTCTTGTACCTCCTGTTTTAAAAACTGATGTTAAAATTATCTCATGGAACATCGCCGGCATGAAAGCTAAGCTTACATTGCCGGATTGGAACAATTTTATCGCAACCCATGATATCTGTATATTCCAAGAGACTTGGAGTCTAACACCCCTATATAAATGTGGCTACACTTGCTACTGTGTCCCTGCAGTATCTACCGGCCGAGGACGTCCCTCGGGAGGCCTCATGATATGGATAAACATTGCCCTTGCCTGTAGAGTCTGTCCTATACAAAGTTCCTCCCCAGATGTGATGCATGTATCTCTGAGAGGGCCAAAAGGGGGGCCCACTATTGAGCTTTTCAATGTATATATTAGAGGCACCAAAGGAGGAACCAAGTCATCCATGGTCACCACCTTGGAAGAGGAGCTCCTCTCTTGTCCTCCAAACTCATTTATTCTGGTGGCTGGAGATCTGAACTGCACCTATGAGCCTCTCGCCTCTGAAGACATACTAGAGGTGGAAGAGGAAGATGCCAAATGGGGTATACCCCCCCTGACGGTCCCTCCAGTTAAGAGGTAGACGCAGGTGGCAATTCAATTGAACGCCCTAACTCTGGAATTTGGGCTGAGAGCTGCCAATGGTCGGCTCCCCTCTGATCTCCATGGAGCATTCACTTTTAACAGAATTTCCAGTCCATCTCGAATCGATTACATTTTGATTGATCGCAGATTATGGCGACACACAGTGGATTTGGCCATAGTCCCCACCATCGACAGTGACCACAATCCCCTGTCCTTGACACTGAAGAGACCCTGGCCCCTTGATCAACCAACTTTTGACCCCTGCCCCGTCATGTCTACTAAAGAAGTTACCCCATCGAACTGTAAAAGATACCTTAAATGGCCCAAAATCGCATTAGATGAGCAAAAACTTATAACCATAAAAGAGATATTGCTATCAAAAACCGCTGAACTCAAGCGAGCTTGCGATGAACCCAATGGGAGTTTAAGGGCTGGGATCATCCACACAGCTACAGCCGAGTCGATAAGGTCACTTTTTATGGCATCATCTACTATTGGTAAATCTAACAAAGGCAAATCGCCTGGTTCCTGGTATAATTCTGAATGCAGGACCAGCAAGAAAAAGCTTGTAACCGCTGTCAAAACCAGGAATTGCTGCCTAATCCAATCTGCTAGATTGAATTATAGAAAGGCCGTGACTAAAGCTAAGTCTGCCTGGGAGGAATCCCACTGGTTGGCCTTGAAAACCGCCAGTTTAGCCAGAGATGGGACTGTATTCTGGAATCTTTGTAGATATTCAAGAGACTCTGAGCCTGACACAATTCTAAACCATATTACAAACCAGGAATGGTTTGTTCATTTTTCTAATCTTTATTCTGGTGAGGACACCCAAAGCTCTAGGGCCTCTTCTCATATCATCATGACAGATCCTATTTATGAGAGCTATGATCCTTTTACAGAGGTGGAAGCCATGACTGCCATCAACAAACTAGTCCCAGCAAAAGCCCCAGGCCCTGATGGCCTTCCTGGCGACCTGTTTCGTTCCGACTCCAAACACTGGGCTGCGTACTTTACCATCTTGCTCTATGCATTTCTTAAGGGATCCCCCATCCCTGAGTCATGGAAAGGAGCAGAGGTAATTCCAATATTCAAAAAGGGTTCCAGAGAGGACCCTGCCAACTACCGACCAATAAGTCTTATTGACGTTAGCCAGAAGGTGGTTGGCAGGGTCCTGTTGGAGCGTATCTTACTGTGGGCCAACGAGAACAATATTCTGTCGCACTATCAGGCTGGGTTTAGACCAAACGCGGGCACGATCGACCAGGTCTTCAGGCTGTTATTGCTATACTGGAAGGTTGTCTTGATCGGTAGGGGCAGTCTCCACCTGGCCTTTATAGATCTCAAGTCTGCCTTCGACCTGGTCCCTCGTGATCGCCTTTGGTCCGTTCTGCAGGACATGGGAGTGCCACCCCCCGTCCTTGACCTTTTGGTCCGACTTCATGAGGGTAATTTTGCACAGGTGAGGTGGGGAACCCAGGCCCAGAAAACTGAAAATATCTCAGTTAACAGAGGAGTCCGCCAGGGCTGTGTATTGGCACCCACCCTCTTTTCCCTATTTGTGAACGGAGTGGTGAAGTTTTTGCAAGATATACCAGCTGATGCCCCTGCCCTGGCGGGCGAAAGAGTCCCCACCCTCCTCTTTGCGGATGATACCCTCCTGATTTCTAAGACACCAGCAGGGCTACAGAAGCTTCTGGATAGATTCCATCTGTTCTGCACATTGAGAGGTCTGACCATTAATACACTAAAGATCAAGCTTCTTTCTTTTAAATCGCACAGATCACCCAGCGTCGTGATCATGTTCGATGGAGCCCCTTTGGAATATGTCAAAATATTCGACTATCTCGGAATTAGAATTTCTGACAGCTTAAACTGGAGACCCCATATTAACAAGATGCTGCTCAATCACAAACGAGCCACGGGGGCCATTGCTAAAGAACATCGCTCCTCGAAGAGCAGGCCAATCACTCCCGCATTAGTGATCTATCAGGCTAAAGCAGTTGGTTCGGCGCTGTATGGAGCCGAACTATGGGGATACGATAATCTAGATGAAATTACCCTGTCCGAGAATACATTTTTGAGAGACTTGGTCTCTCTGCCAAGGGGTACCCCACTAAAACCACTCTTTAGCGATCTAGGCAGGCGCTCGATTAAGGATATGGCAAGGCTACGCCCTTTGTTATTCTGGGCTCGCCTTTGGCGTACTCCGGAGCTAGCTAAATACACTGAGGGCCTAAAAGAAATTATGAATTCTTTGGGCTCTCACAAAGTAAGCTGGCTCCGCAACATCAAAAAGTCTTGGTCTTAAAGAAGCCTGGTAGCATGGAGCCCCCGTGAGCAAGGCAGACCTCAAAAGAGCTTACTGGGCATGGATTGACCATCAGGATCTCAGCAATCCTAATATGGGCAGGCTAACCGAAGTCTTTTACATTCACAAACAGATTGTTAGCTTTGAGCCCTATCTTGAATTTGTGCAGAAACCAAGGGATAGATCATTGTACCTACAGTTCAGATTCGAGACACTCCCAACTCGAGAGTTTACTAGCAAATGGAAGCCTCCTCACCAGACTCCGGACACTTGTTTGAATTGTGTGGGGAAGGTTGAAAGCACGGCCCACATCATGTTCGAATGCCCAGCGTATAAAAACCCTAGAAGAAGATGGCTAGGCCCTGCTTGCCGTCTCCTGGGCATACCAAACTACCGTGTGGCACTACGCATATTACGATCAGACACCAGTCTAGTGCTAGTCTGTGCCGTGGCCAAATTTCTGGGGTGGTCATGGATCATCAGAAGTAAACTCCCTTGTTCTACCACATGATTCTGTACAACGTTCTTCTCCTGTCTTTTCTCACATGTGAAACAATCTTTTATCTATATTTTAAAATTTTAAACTTTTGATACTGTAACCTTTTTAGATAAGTCACTAAGTTACTAGACTGAGAGCACTTTTATTATCATTGCTATTTGTCATAAATGTCGCTCTTTCGATGAATTGTACCTTTTATGTCTGTATGTTTATGCTTTTATGATACAATCTTTTATCGAAATAAAGCTTTCTGACTGATAAAAAAAGACCACACCCTTTATAATGGAAGGCACATATAGTGATCCCTCTGGCCGCAGTTGCTTAATCTGAGGTACACTGGGCACCCAATCGGTTACTCTAGCCTGCTGTTACGGGCCCAATACAGACAACCCAGATTTCTTCACTGCTTTATGAGGGCAGATAATCAAGGTGGGCTCCACTCACATCATAAGGGGTGGAGATTTTAACATTGCCCTACGCCCCTCACTAGATGGATCCAATCCTCTCCCACAGCACTATAACAACACACAGGATGTTTTATCTCAGTTATTTCTAGACCAAGGGCTCCTAGATGCATGGCGATATGCCCACCCATCCACCAGAGGGGGCACTTTTTACACGGCTGGGCACCTCACCTGGTCGCGATTGGATTATTGGGTGTGTTCTAGAGGAATTAGCACTTGGATACATTCGGTTGAGCATATGGCTCGGACATACTCTGACCATGTGCCTGTGTGTCTAACCTAATTACGACGCCACGGTGTTGGAGACTAGTCCCAGAGGCACTATTAGATGCGTTTTTTCAGGCAGAGATAGGTGAGGAGATAGCTGCATTTATTGCTAGGAAGAAGGGCACGGTTAAATATGTAGGTACGGTCTGGGAGGCTTTCAAAGTCACCATGCGAGGCATGTGCATGTCCAAAAGCTTTGGGGTGCTACGGGATCTATGACGTACTCTACGCGCACTAGAAACCGACATTAAGAAACTGGGGCTCAACATGTGGAGTGAGACATCGGGCACCCAAAGGGCACTTCTGCGAGAAAAACTCACTGACTACACAACTACAGCGGATCGGGAAGCCAAATTTAAGGGCAAGTACTTCACGGCCCGAAGATATGGGGAGGAGGAAAGACCTGGAAAGGCGCTGGCGTCTGAGATCAAACCACCCCGTTTCTCTAACTCTATACTAGAGGTGGTGGGAGGTGATGGGGTGCGACAGAGATAGCCGGGATATTTTGCATGTCTTCACTGATTTTTATACGGATCTGTATAACTCACGCCAAACCGCCCCCCCGGACTTGTATTATCTCGAAGACATAGCACTGGGATGGCTGGGAGACAGCCAGCGGGAATTTTTGGAGGCACCATTTGAAGATAATGAGCTTCGGGAAGCCATCATGCAGATGGCATCGGGGAAGGCTCCTGGGCCCGATGGCCTTCCAATAGAGTTTTACAAAATGTACATTGATCAGCTCCTCCCTTTTTTTAAAAGAGGTTTTCCTGGAAGCACAGGAACTGCAGCTCCTACCTGAGACGATGAGGGAAGCGCTCATTATCAAAGCCCGGTAAACACGCAGATCACTGCGAATCTTATTGCCCCCTCTCGCTAATTAATGCAGACGCCAAGATACTCGCCAAGTTAATCGCCAACCGACTCACGCTCCGTATGGAGAAGCTGGTCTTGCCAGACTTTCCTGCTTCATCCCTGGCAAGGCTATCACCCACAACTTACGGACACTCTTTTCCATACTTCAAAATGTAGACCCCAGATTGGCACTTGTGGCGGTCTTTCTAGATGCCACAAAGGCCTTTGATTCGGTTGAGTGGGACTACCTCTTCACCATACTTCAGTGTATGGGGATCCCCAGTAGCATCATGGCCTATATCAGACTCCTTTACACGTCACCAACTGCTAAGGTCCAAATAAATGGACACGTCTCGTCCCCGATTGCCCTGTCGCGGGGTACTCAACAGGGATGCCCGCTATCTCCCCTATTATTTGCCCTTGCAATGGAGCCCCTAGCAGCTAAAATCCAACAGCATCACAATGAGAAAGGGTTATGATCCCTCTTACCCATACTTATATCTTTGTATGCGGATGATGTCACATTCTATGTAAAAGAGCCGCGACATAACTTGAACCCACTTCTCAGGGAATTTGTCAAATTTGGTGGTATCTTAGGTATTCATATAAATTGGACTAAATCCCACATTTTTCCACTAACTGCAGCTGCTACACCCTTTGACACTGACTGCCCCATAGCATGGAATACTGACTGGGTGCGATATTTAGGGATCACTGTTACGGCGGAGCGTGAGGAGTTGATGCGGTTCAATTGTGGGCGTACACTGGATCATGTTGCCGGATGTGTGACTCGGGGAGACATTTTTTCTCTCCCCTCCGGGCGGAACTGATAAGGCTGGTTTGGGGAGGCAAATAACCCCGGATAAAATGGGACACACTCATGCGACCATATGCACAGGGGGGATTTGATATTCCCAATTTCAAATTATATTACATATGCGCTCAGGCACCCTTTGCCCATTTCTGGTTTCGTCCACCTCGATATACACCTCATGTTTCTACCGAACACTGTCTCGCAGATCCTATCCCACTAGAAGGGGCGATACACTCAACATTCAAGCCTCGGGAACCACGGCCCACTTCTGTAGAGTGTACGCTTAAGGCCTGGCACCACATCGCTGATCGATCAGACATCATACCTATACTCGCCACTGCTTCCACTAGTATATCACCCACAGATGCCCCTGCTACAGGAAGGGGTGTTTAAAATAAAAATGGCTAGGACCCGGATCATCCACCACTGGGGCAATTTATACATAAATGGTAAATTTCACACCCTACACCAACTTTTCTCGGACCCCCGCCCACTACTATGGAAACCTTTCTATATACACACTTACGACATGGGATGAAAGATTGCACTCCAGAATATCCGATGGAGCCTGCTGTGCTCACACTGCTACACCATGTCCTCCGCATGCCCACAGCTTCACATTTAGTGTCCGCACTATACCGCACCATGTATGCAGATGCTACATATCCCACATGTGCTGCCCGGGAAACACGGTTGACCGAACTGGAACACCCTCTCACTGACATACAATGGGGATTTTGTTGTAAACAAATGGAACAAGTCTCCTCGAATAACCGCCTACGCATCACTCGCTATAAATTTCTTCAGCGTAGTTACTACACTCCATTAAAGCTACATAGATTTGGGCTCCGGGACACCAATAGATGCGACAGATGCAGAGCGGAGGCTGCAGATTTCCTACACTTCGCTTGGGAATACCCAGGTATGTACGCATCCTGGAGCACGGTATTCACTGCACTGGACCACATGGTTTCCATACCAGTCCCGAGATCTCCCTTGGTAGCACTACTAGGATATACTGAGCAGGTCCTGGTAAAACATCGCAAATTTGTGTCCTTTGGACTTATGTTGGCACAGCGATTGGTTGCCTGTCGGTGGGGGCGTGGGAGGGCACCTAAATTCAAGGACTGGATTGGTGATATGATTCTATGGCAGGATCAGACATGCTTATATGCCGAATTGCTCCCGACTGCTGCACGCCCCAGGGACATATGGGGCCCACTTCAGTCTTACATGTTGGCACATCCAGTCACCAGCGAACAAGACCATGGGGATTCATTGGCGTGAGTGCGGGACCTGGTCATTACACCCTATGTTACTGTATGTCTTTGATGCAGCACATCCCTACCTCTTGCGGAGGTACCTCCCCCAAAAAGCTATATATACAATATACTGCATTCCGGTTGCGCACTCTACAGTGATGTATATAAGGCATGTACTGATGAGTAAGGAAATGGGTTTTAACATGTGCACATTTATGTACTAAGTGACGGTAAATATGACTTGTTGCTACTAGGTTCTATATACATTACTGATTGTCTCTTGCATACAAATGTGATTTACTGATGTATCATTTTAATGCAAAATAAAATAGACGTTAAAAAAAAAAAAACATTTTTTGCTTATCGAGCCTTGGGTTTCAGCTGTCAGGCGTATGGAACTGATAAGAGTAGTGAACCTCCTGATAAAATCCTGACTGATGAGGCTATAATATCTCCAGTCTGCCAGTTGTCGGAGGTATTCTTTATTCTAGCCTTTGTCGGCTGGTTTGATTGTAATTGAAGAGCCATTAGCCAATGGCTTGGCTGCTGCCAGTTCCTGGTTGGTCATGTTGTGGAAAGGTGGTTTCAAATTCGATACTCCTATGTCTTTGAGAACTGCCTGCTTGAAAGTGAAGATTTCATGTGGAGTCATCCCTGCTGATGGAGTGAATCTTGACCGTTACATATCCCGGTATCTGTCACCTCAGGGGTGGGTTTGTCATGAAAGAAGGTGCAAAGTCTGATTTTCATAAAGTAACTGTGGAACTCACCGTTCAGTCTGAATTTATTCTCTCAGTGTGAGGACAATGCCCAAGCCCTTTTGGAGGACATTAACCTCCTCTGTTGTGGTGGATAGGTTCACAATAAATGTCTTTTTGTTTGACTCCTCGTCTGCATCTGGGGTTCTGGTTGTTGTCACTGAATTAGTTTTTGCCGCCCTCTTCTTCTGCCTCTGCCCCAACCTCTGTCTAAAAAGGGCTGTTTAAAGAGTTGAGAGAAGGGAGTGTGAGGACATTGGGGCAACATAGGATGGGGGGCCCATTGGTTGGGGTCCCTTATATGGGGCCATAGGATACTCATATAATGTGGTGGGAGAGGACCCCATTAGACATAATTATTCTCCCAACTTTCTGTGCTAGAGTTGCTCCTGAACTAAGTGTTCTTCCTATGTCAGTAGTTGCTACTCTCGTCTGAGGGGAAGTCACCCCCTTCTGCCGAGAAATCCTCTTTAATATAGGCGTAGACCTTCTCCCTATCTAATTTTTTGATGTCCTTTGAAGCTTTGTTATTTTCTGCTGCATCAAGAAATCTTTGCCAGTTGATTTATAGGCTCAGATCAGTATTCCAGTTTTTAGGGCATTTTCTGCGATGTTGATTTTTATTGTCTGAGCCTCAGAGAGGCATTTAGCTGTATTGATTATTATACTCAACCAGTACCTGGTACACTTTCAGGCGATCTGCAAATTTTTTAATTTACCCCTACATACACAGTTCCCTATCATAAACATGCGATATTGGCATATATATGTCTGCTCATTGGGCCATCACATTATAGGCTTTCCTATCTTGAGACTTCTCTCTGTTCTTTTCTTTGCTCTTTGGGGTACCATGATCTACCTGTGGACCCCCACTACATACTCCATATAGGAGCACATAGGCATGACATTTCTGTGCGCTCTTCTCATTTGCTTTAATACACCTTTATACCCACAAGCCACTCTTGAACATTTCATGCAGGTTTCCGCTAAACATGAACTGCAGTTGTCTTTTTATACATCCTGATCTGGTACTGCCCCATTATGAAATTGAGATACCTCCTTCACAGTTACCTCCCCAATATGGCCGCCACTGTGGCCGGAAATACCCTGAGACGAATATTGCACCTGCTCCCTGTTACAGCGGGTCCTCGTGATGCGTCCCGCCCTGTCCGCAAGTAGCCCACCTGGTGCTGGGTTTCAGCACACTTGGCACTTGCTTTTCCCGAGCAGGGGGATAATATTTTCCTTGTGGTTTATTTGATTATTAGACACCTTGCTCAGATCCGCCTCAAGATGGCGGCGTAATCGACGACTTAGGCGCTAGGTTTACGAATCAGCTCTTCGCGGGTGATTATGCACACCGGTGCATTACAGCCACACCTGTTTGGGATTATTATAACTCGCTCCAGTATTTAAACTGCCTCTTCTGCTCCCTCATTACCTCAAGGGTGGCTGAGAGGGGTAGTACACCATGAGTATCTTGGAGACGTCCTTACTTTACTTTTCTTACCTGTTTTCACCTTTCTAGTGCTGATTGCTGCCTTTTTTTAAATAAGTTTTACTCTGCAGCTAGCACCATCTCTGCCATCCCCTAAGGGTCCATTTGCTTACTTGAATGGGGTAAGATTATCCTTTTTTGCAGGCTTCTACTGCATTTCTACCTAGACTAGCTAAAATAGTGTTTGCCCACACTCATATGTGTAGATGATGAGGTATGTGTTTAATGTCACGTGTATCACCTGCCTGTTTGCTTGTCAAGTCAAATAGCTTTATTTCGATAGCAAGTATCATAAATGCATCAGACAATCCTTCAATATATGAGGAAAAAAATAGTCTATTCAGTTAAAACATAACAATACATGAGTTAAAAATAGTTAGAATATAAAAACATTTCATCAGGACGAAAATATTTTTGAGGGGATAAAAAGCGATAAAACCTTACTTAAAAATGAGAACATTTGGTGTACTATGTGCAAATGGTAGTGCATAGCAGGAAATTCGCTTAGCATTGGTCCTCCTCTTAGGCTCAGCTGTATTGCTCATGGAACTTATGAGGTTAGATTAGGTCTCCCTTCGTATGGCTCTATGCTTGATAATCCAGGCACAGCCTAGAAACTTGGCGACTCCGCAAGCAAAGAGGGTTCTCTCATCGGATTTTAGTATTCGCATGGCAACGCGATGATTGAGAGTGCCTAGTTGCTTGCATTTTGGCTCAAGCCATCTAGACCTCGCATTTGTATACGCTGTGCAAGCAAACATAAGATGAGCGACACTCCCTCTCGATGCCCCACAGCAAGGGCATTCTTCAGTAGTCTGATATGGAGGGCACCACTTCGCGGTAAATTCGTGGACTGGGAGTGAGCCAAATCTAAATTGGGTATAAAGTGCTCGGTCTCTTGGGATCTGGATTATATCCATATAACTATGGTTCAAGGCTTCTAGATTGTTTGTGCTGGAAGAATTCTTCCGTAAGCCTTCCCATATTTGGATTATTGAGATCCCTGGCATCTATCTAGTCCCAATAGATGCATTTGAGCTCCGCCTTGCTCGGGGGGTTTTGGGTGTCCCAGGATTCCTTGAGACCAAGAGTTATCATTAAAGCCTTAACATTGGAAATCCATTTGACCCCCAGGTTGGTGTCTAAGTTCTTTACTTCTGCAAATGCTTTTGCATAGTTCGAGAGTTCTGGGGTACGCCTTAGGCGAGCCCAAAAAAGCAATGGGCAAAGTTTAGCCAAGTTGCCAAAAGAGCGCCTGCCCCAGTCATGTATCAAAGGGATTAGAGGGACACCCCAGGGTAACATGATCAGGTCCCTGAAGAACTTATGTTCTGACCTGCTGATCTCTTCTACATTATCGAAACCCAAAAGCTCTGCGCCATAAAGGGCCGAGCTGACTGCCTTTGCGCTATAAACCACAAGTGCCGGGGCAACCGGTCTACTTAGTGAAGAGCGATGTTCTTTGCTCAGTGCCCCGACGGCACGTTTGTGATTCAGAAGCATTTTATCGAGGTGGGGTCTCCACTGCATTTTTTCCAAGAGTCGTATCCCAAGATAATCAAAAGTGCTGACTCTCTCTAAGCGTATCCAGTCTAGGGTGATGTTATTTCTGAACGGTTTATGGGGATTGGATGTCATAAATTTTGTCTTAAATGTTTTTATGAAAAGCCCCCGAGAGTTACAAAAAAGCTGGACTCTGTTCAGTAGTTTTTGCAGGCCAGCTTGAGTTTTAGAGATCAGCAATGTGTCGTCCACAAACAGGTGAGTTGGTACCTTGTTTCCCGTCCAGGGCCGGGGCATCAGCTGGTGTTTCTTGCAGGAAGCAGACCACCCAGTTCACATATAAAGAGAACGGGGTGGGTGCCAACACGCAGCCCTGGCGTACTCCCCTGTTTACTTGGATCTTTTCCGTGAGCTGGCCTTGGGAACCCCATCTAACCTGTGCGTAATTGCCCTTGTGGAGCCGTATTAGCAGGTTGAGAATTAGTGGTGGGATGCTCATGTCTCTCAATATTTCCCATAACTTTTTCCTAGAGACAAAATCAAAGGCAGTCTTTAGGTCAATAAAAGCGAGATAGACTGCCCTTGCCAATTACTACCACTTTCCAATAAATCAAAAGGAGCCTGAAAACCTGTCCACAGTTCCTGTGTTGGCACGGAATCCCACCTGGTATTGGGAGAGGAGGTCTTCTGCCCCTGCCCAAGATTGAATTCTCTGTAATATGACCCTGCCAACTATCTTCTGCATTACATCAATCAAGCTGATTGGTCTATAGTTGTCAGGGTTCTCTCTGGCTCCCTTTTTAAAAATTAGAACTACCTCTGCACCCTTCCAAGATTCCGGAACTGGGCATCCACTAGAGATAGAATTGATAAGGAGCAAAATATACTTGGCCCAGATTCGACGGTCTGCGAGGAACAAGTCTCCAGGGAGACCACCTGGTTCTGGGGCTTTTGCTTGGACTATCCTGCTTATAGCAGACTCTATTTCGTTCAGCGTGAATGGATCACTGATGCCAACCCCAGAATAAGTCCGGGAATAGTCACGTGGGCCATCCATGCTTACATCGTTGGACCTAGAGTAGAGTTCCCCAAAGTGGTCATGCCAGACCTGAGATGGAATGTGGTCGGGGATTTGGTCTATTTCTCCCGTGTTTGCCCGTCTAACAAGAGTCCAAATGGGATAGGTGTCCCTTGCTATGCTGGCGTCTTTTAGGTCTTGCCAGCGGGTTTCGTCCCAATCTAGCTTTGCTAGAAGCAGGGCTGCTCTATAATCTTTCCTTGTAGCTTTGATCGCGGAGCAATTCTTAGTTCTAATAGCTGCTGCTAAAGCCTTCCTCTTAAATCTGCAGTCCTTGGTATACCATGACTGCTCCTCGATTGCGCAGCGGACTTGATAGACCTTTTGGATGTTTGTTTACTTTTCTGTTTTCGCATGTTTTGCACGCTCACTGACCAGCGTGATTCCACCTAAGGCATGAATTTCTCAACAATTGCCTAATGCATTGCCATGTCACAATGGGGTATGACTCCCTGAATACCCTCTGTGTATTACTTCTCATTCTCTGTATTTACCTTTCTCCCTGCAGGTCGGATTTTAGATTTATTAAGTTATATATACCCTACACTTTGAGGATGACTTTTTGTGATTGGGGTTAAGGTAGTGATGATTAATAAAATACCCAATCATTTCTAGATTAGGTTACATGGTCCTGATGAATTGCCCAGATGCACAGGGACTATATATGGCAAGAAACATGTTGACCCACTTTTCTGTGAGCTGCACTGGATCATTGTTTCCAACATAGCCACCCTTTGTTTTTACTTACAAGACAACCCACGCTTAAAAACTCCTTAGGGTCCCTCTTAGTTATTTTTACACTACACCCACACCAATCTACACACACTGCATCTCCACCTACCCTTCATCACGACGTCTTAATTTTATAAGACCTCCGGCAAATAGCCCCCTTGAGGGGCATGTTGGGCATTGCAGCGCCGATCTAACGAGCAGCTGCCCGATGATGAAGCATGACACCCATATGGGTGTGTGAGGTCTCTTGCTTCTGAGAAATCTGACCTCCCAATCTGCTTTCTCAGGTCTTTTCCAATTTACTGCTTTACCTGTTTCTTTTCCTGGTAACTTGACGGAACTGCATTCTCTATATGTATACGTATGAAATAGCCAACACTCCAGAAAGCCAGACCTTCTGTGACTCCTTGGCCACTTTTTTCCAGGAGAAAGTCAAATTAGTGTACAGTGGCTTCTCTGCTCACCCATCCCTATGTGCAACCGTAGCACAAGTTGAGTCAGTCACCTCTAACTCAACAGAGGAAGCCATGGTAATTCCCAAAATCTACGAAGCTTCCACAGTTATTACACTTTCCATCACTAACAGCTGATAAAGTCATCTAACTAGTTTTATCTACTAAATCGAGATCCCCTCTGGACCCCTGCCCCCCAAAGATCTTTCATCTTCTATCAGGAACAATCGCTCCTTATCTTGCCCCCATTTTGAATCAAATGTTCTTTTCAGGAACCTTTCCTATTAAATGGAAACTAGCATCAGTATTTCCCCCTTCTTAAATAAAAAAAATAAAAATAAAAAAAGCAAATCTGAATGGGGCTGATCCGAATAGTTACCGGACAATCTCAAGACTACCTTTACCCACTAATATAGTTGAAGCGGCCATGAACACAGCACTATCTGAATATATCCAGACAAATGCTTTTCTGGATGGCACTGAGTTTGGCTTCCGGAAACACCACAGCACGGAACTGGCACTGATATCTGCATCAGAACAGATTAGGCAGACGGTTGATGCAGGGGGTAATGCAGCACTTGTGCTGCTTGACCTTTCTGCTGCATTTGACACTGTCAGTCATATAAAATTACTGGAATGCCTCGAGAGGATAGGCATAAGGAAAAGCTCTCTCTGCTTAGACCTTTTCTGTCTGACCGAAAACAATTTGTTGCGCTTTCTGAATTTAAGTCGCATAATTTTACACTTCCTTGTGGGGTCCCTCAGGGCTCATCATTGAGCCCCACCCTTTTTAACGTTTATGTGGCCCCATTGGCGCAGCTGATCAGATCACTGGGTTTCTCAGCAATATCTTATGCTGATGACACCCAAATTGTAGTGTTGGTGACCGTGACACCATTAGATACATCAGCTCAGTTTTATACCTGCCTTTGTCAAGTTGGAGACTGGATGGCAACCAGCTGTTTCAAAGTTGAATTCCAACAAAACCGTGGTGTTACTCTTAGCAACACTACCTTTTGGTCCGCCCACTCTCTGGCCATCGGAACTGGGCCCTCTGGCCAACCCCTCAAATAAAGTAAAAAACCTAGGTGTCACTTTTGATTCAAAGCTCACATTGAAGGTCATATGAACCAGGTTACCTGAGCATCTTTCTATGTGTTAAAACTGTTGAGAAAGATTCTCCCGTTCATCCCCGCTGAGCTACGTAAGCGGGTGATCACAGCTTTGGTCTTATCCAAAGCCGATTATTGTAACGGTCTTTTCATCGATCTCCTGTCCAAATGCCTGACTACACTTCAGATCGTGCAAAATGCTGCTGCCCGTCTTTTGTTGAATATTCCTAAGCATAAATTGGCCACTGCAGCCTTAAAAGAATTACACTGGCTACCAGTGAAGCGACGTATTGAGTTTAAAGTCTTGTGCATAGCATTTAAAGTAGTTCATGATATAGGGCCAGTCTTTTTCAAGCAAAATCTTCAATTGTATGTCCCTACTCGTCAGCTACGCTCAGCTCAATCTCACAATCTGGTGATCCCTTGGTTCAAGAAAAGTGCTTGGGATGGTAGAAGCTTTCTAGTTGGGACAAGTAAACTCTGGAACTCTCTTCCCCAAAGGTTAAAAGATGAGACTCCCCTGTTGGCATTCAGGAAAGCGCTGAAAACATGGTTGTTTAACCTCTGACTGAGTTAAAATCTTACGACATATGTTTATTTGATGATCTAGCGCCTTGAAACCTTTGGATAATTAGTTTGTGCTTTATAAATCTTTTTCATTTCATTTCATATACAGGCTCAGGATAGTGACATAAAATGACTAGCGACTTTTTTCACACATCCGCACAGACACATCTTTCACATCCTTCCTTTATTAAAGATCTGGAGTAATAGAAAATAAACATGGCTCCAGGCAGAGACACCTGTGTAAAATGGGAAGTCTCTACCTATTTTTGCACATATAAAACAATATGTATGTTCACTTTTTTGTAAATAACATGGTTAATCTATGAATTATTCTTACACAATTTACTGATTGTTTTAACTTGGCTAAGATATATTAACTGTCTCTAGAAACGAATTATTTATTGGAGTACATCCTTTATTAGGTCTCGCCTAGCGAAAGCAGCGCATGCGGTGCTCTCGCTATTGCGAGTACCTTTTGGAATCGATTCTCCGAAAGCCTTACATGCACGCACAGGGATGGACAAAGATGGCTGCTCTCGCCATTTGTCCAAACCTAACAGCATGCGCGTGCATGTAAGGACAGTGGACGGCCCGCCGCCATCATGTTGAACACGCATGCTTTCACTTTAAACACGGCGTGCTTTCACTTTAAACACAGTTTAAAGTGAAAGCACGCCGTCATGCGCGCGTGCACTGCGCACCAGCCCGGCCGACCTCCCTTGTTTTATTTTCGGTTTTGCAGTGGACGGTTTAGAACGGTCATCCCACCCTTTCCTAGCAGCGGCAGACGTGTCTTCGGTTTCTGGCCCATTTTGTAATTAAATGAGATTTTGGACACATGCGCTCCACGATGGCCGTTGTTCTACCAAGGTCGGACTTGCGTACACTACATGTGGTATATGGTGTTAAAGGAGATAAACGCCCTCCCCGATGCTCTTCTCTTCCTCTGTGGTATCCGGTACCTCATCCCGCGGAAAGCTGGACATGGCGACAACTGGGACGTGCTTACACTTGAATATCTTTAAGACAACGCTTATAATATGTTTGATATTTTTCAAGTTCAATTTGTTATACCTTCCCCAATGTTATAATAAATATGTTTTCACTGGCTCCCCTTCCCCGGGCTTTCCTTACAGCAGGCATGCTGGTTATATATGGATTCCTTTCGTGGTGTCATTCAGTGTTGCCATGACCACAATGGATTTTTCCCCATCCCCCTCCATCCCCCAATTTGTTTCCCCAGCCTTAAGGATTAATTAATATGCTAACTTATGTTTTGGGGATACCTGGTTGTTTATATTTTAAACGTGGCGCCTGGATGCCCTCACGGGTGACCAGCAGCGCTGTACAAATCCACCTTGCATTTATATCACACACTTGAAAGATAACTTTTAGTGAACTTTGAGCACATCCAGCGAGACCTCAGTTCCCCTTTATCTCAGGACCAGTAAAATGTCTCCATGGAAAGTACCTACCCCAGGTTGAAAAGGTGGACTGTCACATTTTAAACCGAGTAAACCATGGTGAGCAGGATGCGTACAGACTGCAGCAGGCGAGAGGCCATTGAAGTGCCGACGTGCTGCTACTAGAGGGCGCCAAGAGACAGCAGTATTTCTGCACAGGTTCTGGGCGGCTCTTGTGTGATTCTCGCGCACACAACATTGGTGACAGGAATTGTTAGCTGTGGGATCGTGTTCCCCATAAGGCAGGGTAACCGGATGCTGCCGCCGTCCTCCGTGGACACCATGTGTCAATTACTCTGATTCTTGAGCTGGTTCCACTCCATCAGGGCAGCTCAAGGTCACCGGGAGATCAAGGCGCTATCTCTACTGGACGGCGCGATGTTCTCGTCTCCGCGTTTCACAAACTGAGGAACTTTGAGGAGCAGTCTACCAAGAATGAGCATGCTAATACTTTTATGAATGCACAACTGAGTGAGTAACCTGTTGTGGGCTCATAAGAGATGAAAAACATGATTTTGGTTAAGGGAGATGTTCTCGTGGCAAGATTATTAAATTAAATGAGAGAGAAATCAGTGTGCGCCTGGAACAATCTGTGGCTTTCCTTTTTTCGCAGCTTCAAAAGAGGATGATAAAACCTGCTGGGATCTGAAACTCTGCAGTGCATGCTTTACTCCACAGGATTATTTTATCAGTGTTGCATCCGGTGTTCTGCCGGGCAGCTGTCATCAGAGATGCGCTCTTGTGGGACACCCGACCCGCTAATATTAGAGCGCCGGGACTCGCGCAAGGACGGAACAGGCCGTGAACGCAGCTGTCTTGCCATATTCTGAGATGATGTTCCTTATGTTCAGGGACACTGGAATTATGCAGCAGGAGAGTGACAAAATATGTCGCTGGTTTGATAAAATTATGCGACAAGAAAAGGCAAATTATGTGGCATACTGCTGCACATTTTGTGATGGAAATATTTCATTATTTTGGCATTTTCACACTTGTTAAGACTCTCTGAGCTTAAGTTGCTCTTCAGTTGTACCTGTTCAACATCTAAATGTAGCAAAAAACCAAAAGAAAGGTTATCAGCCAACTTTTGCAGAGAGCCGTCCACTCCGCTGCAGTATGTGTTGCTGCGTTCTTAGTATCTTACGAACCGTTTGCATTTGAGCAAGTAAACATTTGTTAAAACCTGCACATTTTGCCGCAGATGGGACTATGTGGCAAATGCGGCAAATGAATACCGATGCAGAAAACACAGCGGCCTCACCATCACATAATTCCAGTGGACGTGCTTATGTTGAAATACATGCCAGACATTTAATTTACGATATGAACCTATTACATACTCGAAACCACTGTTGATTTTCTGAATTTATTTGCAGAAGTTAGTAGTATTGTTTTCAGATTTTTACACTTAGTGGTGGTATTGGTGCTTTTTTTGCAAGTGCAATAAAGGCAAGTGCCTATTGAACGATGGGTTGCCTTACAGCAAACAGTGACGATGTAGAGTTTGTGCTCTCTGCTTCCCACGTTGTGCTCCAACATTAGGAGCTCTTTCCAGTACACCAGTGAGTTAGTGTCCATTCCCAGTCCTCGGCACACTCTGCAGAGACTTGAAAACACGGATACTAGTTATGCAGGTGGTTCAAGTCACATCTGTATGGTGACTCCTGAAGTGTCGACACCCCTTATCATCCCTCTTTTAACATGTGACAAAAATCACACCAGCAATTACCATAATAATAATTAATAATAAGCCAATAGATCTGAATCAGGTGGGAGACACCGATCTTTGAAGCCCAAGATTGAATTATTTTACCTGTTCTCCCACCTGAAATTGAGTCTGCTTCAATGGAAGTGAGTGGGGAAATACATTCTCCTGATCATCTTTTTAAAATCTCCCTCTTTCCTCTTCTAACATTTTGGCATGTATGATACTAGTAAAACTTTCACTCGCCCTACTCAACAGCAAGTTGGACTGTGGGAGCATACTGTATACTGGGATCACCAAGTAACTCGCTAGGAAACTACAAACCATCAGAACTAATCCTCAACCTACCACGTAAGGCTTGCATCACACCACTCCAAACGGGAGAAAAATCCTTCTCCTTCCTCGCAGCCTAGGCCTGGAATGACCTCCCCAGCAAGACCCCCACACTGTCCCAGTTCAGGAAGGACCTTAAGACTTGGCACTTTGGATGACCCCAGCACTCAACAGAAACCTCTCCCCCCTGCACGTTGATACTCGCAGGTGAGTAGCTGCACTTTACCAAGCTCTGATTGATTGAGGGAGTTTCACTGCATCCTGATACACAGACGCACACATTTCAAACTCCTCACACATTCAAGGTGCTACACAATTTAGTTCTCACCCACCTGAACAGTCACATCTCATCCACAAACCACCCAGACACCCCTCTCCTCCGGACTCCTACTTGCAAACATCACACGCATACACTGGACCACATCAGGAACAAAGACGTACTCTTGTGTTGGTTCTAAATTGTGGAACGGGCTCCCACTCCACATCAGAGCCTCCTTCACTCTTCTTGAATTCCACAATAAGCTGAAGACCTAGCTTTTCAATTAACCAACCTACCATGGGGGCGGGGGCACTAGGCAAACACACCTGCTCAGTGCCAGGATACCCTCACGGGTGATAGTGTGCCTTACATTGTGTGTAACTAGTGTCTGTTTGTGTGCTGCTTGTTTTGTGTGTAACCAGTATATGTGTGTGTGTGCTGCTTCTTTTTCTAAAGCGAGGGTTACAATCCATAAAACGGGAGGATGCAAAAGGAGAAAAATCACGTGCTTAAAAATGGGGTTTAAGGAGAGCAATGCAATAGGTCTCTTTCAATTTATAGCGAGATGGTCGGTATATCGTCCATACTGATTCCTGGCTGGCATATGGCCGCAGAGCAGGAAGCAAAGGGTGCAATTTATCAAGCATATGACAGCTAAGTTCATTAAGAATAAAACTCACGAAATAAAGTAAAAAATATTTACGTACCAAGATGCTGCCGAGAATAGAGACTGCTAACCCTTTGTATATTATATTCTTGGATCTCCTCAGGTCTCAAGTCTGATAGTCAATTTTGCTTGGCAGATTGATGACGACGCCGTGTTTCTTAAGGGACGTGCTGAATTAATTAATTTGCCAATCACGTGGGCCAGGACTTGTAGAAATCTACGCCTACCATCTTCCTGCCCCTCGGAGATGCTGCATGTTATGAATATTTCTAAGGCGGCTTATTTGGGGCTGTGTGGTTACAACATCAGTGGCGAGGCCTTGCAAACATGGCGGTGCGCAGGAGGCGCTCTCTGCTGCAAGCACGGGTCCACACTTACCACACTGTACACGGCATGCTGTTGGCTGCCAACCCTGTCCCTTCCACCCGCCCCACACTGTAAGTCCGTACCACTAGTGCTGATATAACACAGTTTTTTATTGATATATTGGTGTTGCATAGGAAAAGTCAGCCGAGGCAACCCGGTGCAGAAAGGACTTGGAGAGAGAGACACACATACACTTCCACTTACACACGGTTGCATTTACACACACACACACACACACACTAGTACACAATTAAGCTTAGGCAGATATTACACACATATACACGGCACACACACTCAGACATACACAAAAACAAATACTCGCATATATACCAAAGCACGCCCCCAAAAACACAAATACACATAACACTACCCAGACACACACACAAAGACACACTCGCACACTAATACATACACCTACCATCTACTACACGCAGATGCACACAAACGTCCTCACATTAACACACACATACAATGATACACAAGTAGAATGTACAACGCATCTGACAGGGCCATGTGAGCCGGGGCCTGAGCGGGGCAGATACATTGAGGGTTGAGGTTGTTCTGTGTTTCTGACAGAGATTTAAGAAATGATCAAGACTTGGAGCTATTGGCATTGTAAATAATGATGCCTTTTATTTATGTGTTAATTATCAAAACAGATTGATAAAAGGCATTGTCATTTACAATGCCAATGGCTTAAACTCTCGCTAATGCTATTGGCATTGTAAATGACAATGCGTTTTATTTATGTTTGAAAAAGAAAAGCAAAAATAAGACATTGTCATTTACAATGCCAATACCTCAAAATCTCACAATTGCGCGACATATTGCATTGCAAATGCTTGTTTATTTATGGAATGTTTCCAAATACTATTCTTTGCTTTGGGACTGAAAACACCTCACTTGTGAAACGTATCCCGCAATTTATGCGGTGTATTTTATGTTCGGATTTATTTCATTGGAAATGTTTGATAGGCAAAAGTACATTGTTGTATAACAAATTAAAAAAATGCATCACTTATTAATAACATGCAATATGTAATGTTTCAGAAATTCAATATCAGACTTTATTTCTATTATCCATATGGAGACCTAGTGACTATAAGAAACATTTCTCATTGATTGTAATTGAAACAAAAAAACTCGATTGTGATAAAACAACAAAGTCCGTTATATTAATAAATGCTCAGTTTTTAGGTATAATGCTTTGATATGAATCCATCTGAGCATTTTATAAGGGTTAGCAGTTTTGTTTGTTGACGTTTACAACCCAGACTGTTGCTAGTTTACCACTGGCTCACAGGATTTTTATTAATTGTAGACAGAGACAGGTCGTCACAGATGTTATGTGGTACTCGCTTCAGCACATCTAGGCCCTGTGCGTTACTAAATACATATATATATATATATATATATACATACAGGGCTATAATCTGTTTCCATGTGGCGAGCCCGAGCACTTACTGTGTCCTGTTTTCATTGCAGGTGCAGCTGGAGAAGATCCGACAAGCAGATTCCTTAGAGAGAATACGTGTGATTCTGAATGACACAAACCTGACTGACATTAATCATTTGCCTGAAACATGACACCCGGGCAGCAGCCCTCAAGAACTGTTCGGGTTTTTTAACTCTCATCTTTAGCACAACATTAACTATTATTTAACTCTAACTGAAAGAGTAAATGCTGCAAGATGCATAAAGGGATCAACGACTATTAGGCTAGGCGGAAGGGCGGCGAGGGGGGTAGAATTTGTAGCGTGAGGCGAGTCTAATTGCTGCGGGTCGAACCCCTTCCTGAAGGGAACACTAAAGGTGTAATGTCCTCTGTCAGAAAACTGTCTCTCTCCTAATGAAGTTTGTGCGTTTATTTGGCCAGCTTCTTCAAATATATTCATTCGTAATCAGATTTTTTTCAGCTGCTGCTAACAGAATATCTCTGTTAAACAAGAGATGTGGTTAATGTACCTGTTTGGTTTAAGTTAGTAGTACTGTGTTTAGCCAGCGGTCAGGCAAAGCCATGTGTAGTATACTGTACGAATATTTTATATTAAAATAATCTGAATTTATTAATAAGCCATCGATCTTATTTCTGGCTGTAGTTAAGAGATATTGCATGGCTGTCTTGCCTTGGACATTTCTGGGAGCCATCTTAATACGTATCTGGGTTGTATTATTTATTCATCAAAGCAGCCCATGTAAACTAATCTAAGAAAGGACATATAATTATGATTGAAGTTAAAATATTCACTAATTTTTTTATTTAGATATTAATATGAATCAGTGTTTTGAAATTGTACGGTATGTGTTTGTATATACTGTAAAAACGGCACCGTTTGTTTTTGGCTGTTAATGAAGAATATTATGATGGTTTGTTTAGTAAACTGTAATTCTTCAACAGTGGTAAATGTTGTCACTGCTTAAGCTGCAAATGCTAGATTTATCAACTAAAAAACTCATCCGCTAGGTCTCAACATTGCCATACTGGGTATAAGTTGAGCAGGAGGGGCTTGGGATACTAACACCTCCTGTTCATGTAACGGGGATTATGGAAGTTGATCTACTATTTACCAGAAGTGGTGTTGCTTCTAAGCTAGTGGAAAATTCACATAAATAACAGCAGCTCCGTGGATACGTATAGGAGTACATAATTTAGTGCTTACAAAGCAGCTCTTTCCCTATGCTCACAAGCAAATTCCAGATCTCCCATTAGTCCTTTAACCTCCACTGGGCGTAAAATAAGTGGTCATTATGCCGATCATTAACCATAAGATCACAATGAAACTAACAAAATAAGGGTCCTATAATGTTTCCTAAACATTTCAAGCTGAGATGTCTCCCCATCAGAGTACTGCCTTTAAGGAAAATATGCATTGTTTGATTAGTGGTTCAGTATTCCTGTTTGTAGGTTTGCTTGCAATTTTTTTTCTATTTCATTACAATGTTAAGCACTTTGAACATCAAGCTCTCAAAGTTTCCAAATCGTCTCCCCCCAAAAAGCAATATAAAATGTGAACTTTTTCTGTGGATGCCTCTAACAGCAAATTCCTTACCTTTTAAATCTCCTCGGGCACCAGATTGGAGCCTGCACACTACTAGGTTGCACCATTGGCCTGTATCATGACTTCATCCCGTCTTCGAAAATGATGGTACAGAGATGCACATGGGCTCCACCCCATGCACATCCCATGCTCTTGCACATGGATCCATAGCTGTGTTCCCAATATTTGTTGGATTTCACGGAATTCTTCAAAACATTACCAGGCAGTGTGCCGGAGGTGCCTCCCCCCCTCCCCAAAATAACAGGTTTTAAACCATGCCGCACTTGCAGGAAGCTGATGTCATTCACGAACCCGCATGACATCTGCCTTTCTTGCCTCAGCACTAAACATGACTCCTTTGACAAATGCGCTCTGTTGCATAGAAAGGCCATCAGGGAGCGAGAAGCCATGCTTTACGTCACGGAGCGCAAAAAGTGAGTCTTGTCACCCAAGCCTCTACAAGCCAGGTGAATCCTAACGACTTCCCTTACTGCTCCTCTGAATAAGGAATTCAATAATATTGTTTCTTTTGGCAAACGTTTTTTCTTCAACCAGTCTAGCTCTATGTCTCTGTATGCGGTTTACCTCCTGGGCTTCTACACATATGCCCTCTGGGACTTGAGCATTAACATCTTGACCTCTCTCTCTCTCTAATGATTTTAGGAACTCCTTTACCCACACAGTACATGAAGGTCAAGATGCGGCTAAATTTATACTGAGAGACGGTTTGGATACTACAGAATGTGTCACTTAGACTATGGGCAGCAACATCGTCATTTGTTGCCACACTTGGATGATTGCTATCAGTTTTTCCAGAGGCATCCATGCCATGATTGCCTAATGGACATGGCTTTTGGTGGAGCCAGCCTCGTTGGTGAAAAAGTGGACTCTGCCTGGGAGTGTTTTAAAGACAATAGAGCTATGGCATGCTCTTTGGGCTTTCTTTTTCTTGGTTGCCAGTTTCACCAACCGTGCTGAGAATTTTGAGGTTACTCTAGGGGTCTTGCCTACTATCAGAGGCAATGCAACCTTTTCCTTACCTAGTTCAGCATTTGTTATGGTTCCAAATGAAGGGCGTGTGATGTGGCAACCAGCAGATGCAGCTGATATCTACTTTCTCGTCACCTGCTGCAGCCACCACCAGGCCACCCTAGTTTTCCCTCTGATGGTTCTGTTGGCCCTGTAGGGGGCAACATTTCTTTGCCTGGCTCAGCAATTACTATGGTCAAATGTGTCCTTAAAGTTCTCTAGTTTGGACACTCCATCCCTTTTCTGTCTACTCTTCCCCATTTTTCTCCTGTTTTTGGCCAGACCTTGGTAGACCATGCTGATCTTCTTCTCAGAGAAGTTCAAGTGTTGCATGCCAAGGCCACGATGGATGTGGTGGCACAGACTACTACTCCCATTGCTTCCTGGTTTCTAAGAAGGATGGAAGCAAGGGGGGGGGGGTCTTAGGCCTATTCTAGACCTTAGGCTTCTGAAAACCTTCCTCAGGAAGGACAAGTTCAGGAGGCTGACATTGGCCCAAGTCCTGTTGGCCTTGGATGCCTAAGACTGGTTTGTGTCCTTGGACTTGCAAAACGTATATTTGCTTGCACTGATCCTGCAGTCCCACAGGTGATACCTTCAGTTTGTGATGGGTCAAAACATTTCCAACTATCCATCCTGCCCTTCGGACTTACCTCAGCACTTCGGGTGCCTAAGAGGGTGATGTCAGTGGTTGCTGCTTACCTTTGCAGGTCAGATATATATGTATGTGTACCAACAACAGTGGTTGCTGAAGGCAGGCTCACCTCAGCTAGCCTCAGACCAACTGTCGGCAACAGGTTTGTTGTTCTCCTTGGAGTTTTCAATCAAGGAACCAACTTCTCATCTTTGGCCCATTCAAAAGATTCCTTTGCTAGACTATCCTGTGCATAGTGACTTAGAAGAATTTACCACCCCTGTGGTGAGTCTTGGACATTCAGGGCTACCGTTTGATATTTCTGGCACGTGCCTTGTTCCCTTCCTGGATAGCTCTGAGGCTTCTTGATCCCCTCACATTGTGTACACTGCGGGTGCCTCATGCCTGTTGGCACAAGCAGACCCTTCACTTTCAATGTGTGCAAAACTCGGGGTGCCTATCGAGTAATATCCATATCTCTTATGAAGCAGCCTAGGACCTTTGGTTGTTGATGGCAGGTGCCAAACTGGCAAGCAGGAGGCCATTCTCCTTACCTTATCCGGACCTCACAGTAGTGAAAGATGCATCCCCTCAGGGCTGTGGAGGTAACCTGGGAGAAGTGGTGAACGGAAGACTCTGATCTCAGTTGGAGCAGCACCACCCCATCAACCTGTTGGAGCTGTGCGCCATTCATCTGGCCCTCAAAGCTTTTCTGCCTGCCATCAAGGGCTGGTTTGTCCAGGTCCTGACAGACAACGGAATCACCATTTTGTAGTGCAACACGCAGGGCGGAATGTGGTCCAGTGTTCTCTGTCTTGATACTTTCCGGGTGATTGAATCGTCTGTGGACCGCTCTGTCAGTTACTTGCCAGGTTCTCTGAACTTCAAAGAGGACAAGCTTAGGAGAGGTCAACTTGCTGTTCATAAGTACTACAGAGATAGCACAGGGCATCTTCACTTGGCAAAGAGATCTACTGTTGGTACGCCCCACTATCACCAATAATGCTCACTGTCCTGGCCTTTGTTCCGTTCTTGAAGCTGTCTGAAAGAGACATTTTATGTTTAGTGGATCTCTGGCCTTGTTTACGCATTCTCCCCTCTGGCACTAATGCAGCTGGTACTGAAGAAGGTCAAGAGGGACCAAGTACAGCTCATTCCCCCAGACTGGGCTCAGAAAGTTTGGTGCGCCACCCTACTGAATCTGAGGATATGGACTTCGCTTCGGCTTACTGTTAGAAAGGACCTGTTTTCCCAACAAAAGTGTGTGGTTTTGCATCCAGACCGCCACAATCTACACTTCTATGTTTGAGGATTGAGTAGAATCAACTGAGAGACTTTGATCATCCATCAGAGGTGATATTATTTTGTCTGCTCACCGCCCCTCCACCAAGTACATCTGTTCTGGCTGCTGGTTGAAATTTGTTGCCTGGTGTTGTAGCACAGATCGACCCTCTGCAGGTAGCCATCTGATAGTGTTCATGTTGTCTCTGGCCCATAAAGGTTTTGCTTTGAGCACTCAAAGGTTACTTGTCACCCGTTCCAGCCTTCCATTTTTGCCTGATCAATCGTCTTTATTCAAGTCACCCATTGTGATGCGTTTAAATGTATATGCTCCTCTCTGCTATATTTCATATAACACAATGGGACCTTAATGTGGTTCTTACCTGTTTAGCTTGTGCTCCCTTTGGAATGATGCACATTTGTACCCTGAGACTTTTGACGCTCAAACCTGTCTTATTGACCTAACCTTAGCACGTCGCATCCATGAGTTGTTAGTCTCGCCTCCATATGCCTCCTATCTATTTTCTTTCAGATTATAGATGTTAATACTTTGAAAGTAGAGGCATTCTTTCATGTGTGGCAGTCCACCATGATTCCGGTGTTCTTGTCTCTGTCGCATTCCTCGAAGAAGGAGGAGGGGTTTATTTGGTTGGATCCTAAATGGGCCATTAGTTTGATATGTATTGAAGTGCAAAAAAACTGAAGGCTGGGCAGAAACAGACCTTTTCAAAGTGGATTGTCTTTTGCATCAAGCTGAGCTATGTCTTGGCCAAACAGGATCCTCTAGAGCAGAGGTCTTCAAACTTTTTTACTCTAAGCCCCCCCTAAGCAAAATGTTTTGAGGTCGGGCCCCCCTCCACAACTTTATGGCAAGGAATGGGGGAGCGGAAGGGACATGGCTGTGTGCAGGGAGCGGGGCTTATGAGATGATTTCTGGAATACTTTTTCTATAGCTTATGAACCGCACCAAATATGAGACTTATAAAACAGCAAATGCATCAAACAAAAACAGATATACCAAACAAACTGCTCTCCATAATTGGGGTGCTGTAAGCCCCTCACACTCTTTGACCCCAATGGAACTATACCTGCTGCACTAATGATAACTGCAGTCCTGAGTAGCAGGCTATCTCCTCTGCCTCTTTTACCTCTTCCCCACCATGATGGATCATCATCTCTGTCCTAATGCTTGAAAGAACAATAAGCTCTGATGCCCCTTTTTTAAAGGTAGACAGTGATAATTGTGATGCGGTAGGGCCCCCAATTTCCTGGGCCCCAGTCCTGCTGCATCTGCTCCTTTATGATAACCAGCAGGGGCCACTTACACACTTGGCGGCAGTACCAGCTTCACTAATGAATGTCCCTTTTAAAAAACAAAAACACTTCTATTGTCCCCTTCTTTGGGGTAGCTCTCATAAGAAGTGATCTCTGGCCATTTGTAAACATTAAAATGAGTCCGCATACAGTGCTCCCTACTCTGGCCCTTTTCTTTGACAATAACTATGAATCTCGCTCCTTTCCTCTGCCTCCTAGACCATTACTGTGAGGCTCCAAGGATCGAGAGGATTAGGGCTCTGCATCTGAATGCAACCCTGCTGGCCTTCTCCCTGCCACCCCATGGACTCAGCTTTCACAAAAAAACTGCCCCTGAATGGTTAATACTGACTTTGAGATGACGCTGCCTGAAATCGAAGTGTGTGGCTAACCCCAAAATGTGGCGCATTGTTCAGCATAATTTACCTTTTCTTGCTGCATAATTTAGTCAAACGTGCCGCATAATGTTGTCCTCTTCTGCTGGAATAATTCCAGTGGATCTGCTTAAAGCTTTATGGTTGCAAAGATCTATTTTTTTTTTAAGATGTAATGTAAAGGCGTTATCAGCTGGAATCTGGAATAGTGGAGACACTTACAACAATTTCTGCATTAGATACAGTTTGATAACTTATTACTAAAAAGTATATTTTGTAAGGACTTGTTTTTATCTCAATCACTGCATCATTTTTCAGGAGACTAGCTTAGAGTATGTGAATACAGATTTAAAATAATGACTTCACAGTGCTTTCTACCACAGGCTGGACCTCACAGCACTATAAACAGGGCCATTGGAATTATGCGGCAGGAGAAGGCCAAATTATGCAGCATGGTTGACTAAATTCTGCAGCAAGCAAAGGCGAATTATGCTGCATTTTTTGTAATAGCATTACTGCGCTATTTTGCTATTTTTACACTTGTTAACATTGTCCTGGCTTTTATTCCCCCTCATAAGTACCACATTAACACCCACATACAGCATTAAGCAACAGAAAGGTGACCAGTCAACCTTTAGAAAGGGCCTTCCACTGTGAGGTAACGTGTTGCTGCATTTTTTAATCTGCAAATTATGCAGCAGACGATGGATTATGTGGCAAATGCGGGAAAACCATAACTATGCGCTGTGAGTGCAGGGTGAGCGTGAAAGTGAAGGGTGAGAATGAGGAGTGAGTTGTCTAAATGCAGGGTGAATTCCCAGACACTTGAAGTTAATCAGCATGTTATTGATGGAGCGTAGGGTTTCAGATCTAAGTTAATATATTGCTATTATGGAATTAATCAGGTAATCGAGGCTGAAGGAAATAAATAATGTGCTGATCCTGCAACAAACTTCCAGTCTTATGATTAGGGTTGCCAGCTCGTTATTTTGATGTCCCAGACGGTACAAAAATAAACGGTACCTAAAGCCCTATTTTCAGCTCTTATCTGTGCATACTTTGAAAAGCAAATATAAAGCACTTTTAAATGTGTTCTAGTGCTGCCTCAATGATTCATGACTGAAAATAAAAGGAACAGACAGAAAGTCACATTAGAAATGAATGCATACGTTTTTATTTAAGACCCTATTTAATGCCAAAGCAAGATCTTTGCAGGTTCTTTAAACCTACATGGCTGGCATTTTTTCCATTGGCAATCCTACTTTATATTCCTTTTCATGAAATGCAATGTAAAATTAGGCAGAGTGGGGGCCCAGGGGGTACTGGAAACAGAAAGAAAAATTAAGCCTCGGTATCCAGTTTCCAAATGTATGTAAATGTGCCAATGGTCTTTAAAGACCTGTTAAAAACTCAGGTGTGCAGGAGTCTTAATAAGACTCCAGACACTGCCCAGCGAGCCCCCAGCAGCACACCCACCGACCTCTGCCCCCACAGCACTCTTGAGGGCTTCAGAGTAAATGAAGACAGCCTGGAAATGCAGCAAATAAACATCGCTGCACTTCAAGGCGTCTTCATTTACATGTGCTTGCAGAGGCGTTTGCGCCCCCCTGGGAACCCATCCACGCCCCCACCCCCCCAGTGGGGCGCGCCCCACAGTTTGAAGACCTGTGCTCTAGAGGGCCTTCATGCCTGTTCTACCAGAGCAAAGGCCTTTACTACGGCCTTAGCTAAATGTGTTCTGATGCTGGACATCTGCTAAGCTTCTACATTGGCATCCATCCATACCGTCATCGTTTATTAATGTATTGACTCTCATTGGAACAGGAAGGTCCAGTTTCTCTGTTCAGTCCTGCAGGAGTTATTGGCGTAAAGTCCATTCCTCACACCCATTACTGAGTGAAGATACTACTTTATCAATTCAAAAGATGAGTAATCTGTAATTAGAAGTATCCACCAGAAGAGCAAGGTACTTACCTACGGTAAGTAATTTTTGGTTCTATGCATGCATGTCTGTGATCAGTGTGATGACCACATTGAATGGATATAATGTGTGCTAAATTACAGAACAAGCACGTGTTTTTGCTGTAACTGTGTGGTAAATGTTTGGAAGTGGAAGAAATGAAAGAGGACATCAGTCTCTAAGATCACAGAATAGTTTCTTAATTTGTAATTGACAGTGTTTTCTGCACAAAGTGAGCTGCAAGTGTGGGATGGAAAATTGCTCACTGCATTTCACAGATAGACCTGCAGATCAGCATAAAAACGTGCATTTGGATCATAGGATATATATTTTAATCCTTTTACCTTTCAATAATATCTACCTCTGTCACGGTCTATGAAGCTAAATGGGGAAACTTAGCTGTACAACAGAAGCAAAAAAAGGTGTTGTGCCCCCTGCTTGTATGGTGGGTAGGGAAAGGACATTGGTGTTGAGACTTTGCTCTCCATTTCTCCTTCTGGTGTCGTGAACATGCATATCCTGCCTTTGTTTTGAAAGCCATACCAGGATTCTAATTAATGCCAGTCTCCCCCCATTTTTAGAGTTGGAAGCCTTACCAAGGGTTGGTTCCATCATACGTTTGGCAATGCAGCGGCAGACGTGATTCTAGAGGAAGTCTGCAGCAGCAGTCCTTTTTCACCCACCACACCACCTCATCAAACCTACTCTAATTTAATTTCTAAAATTCAGGATTTGCGAGTTGCATGGACAAACTGTAAGAAATAAGTTTAAAACAGTAAGTCCTGTACATTATTCAGTGGAATTCATCTTTACAGTTCTACTCAAAGCCACCACTTGTGCCTCTCTTCTTGTACTCACTATGCACGTAGACAGTTTGATGAAAGATCTCAATATGTCCATCAAAAAGTGCAATAAATAGAGCACCACAGCAGGAATGAGGAAATGGAGCTACTCATTGTACGTCCTAATTCTGAAGACGTGTGGAAGACTGAGCTTTGATATAAAATCTTTGTTTTTAAAAATATTCTTATAGAAACAGAAGTTCACAGTGGTGATGTGTTAGAAATTGAAATCTCTGAAGCTCCATGACTATATGCTCTTGTTATACTTTACAGATTCATACTTCCATATACTGATGAGACTGAGCACAGGAAATACTTTGGGTCCCATTCACAAAGGCAAAACTAATTTGCAAACATATATTTAAGACCAAATGTACCTTTTTTTTTTTTTTTTAATCCCTGTCAGGAATTCAAAAATCCATTCCTAGCAGGTGTGCACCCATTTATAGGGTGGAGATCTCTGCTTTGAGTAGGGCTATATCTGCAGCTCTAAATCATGTGAAAGGGGTGTGAAGTCCAAGAAATTACTTGCCTTGGCAGTTTGGGAACACCTACAATCTCTCAAGTTTGTGGGCATTCCCAAACTCATCTATTTCCCCTTTTCACTCTGTAAAAAGTTGTAAATGTATTCCAGACAAGAGCTGGCGTAACTCCTGTTCAAGGATGGAGAGGAGAACAGATCACCCCCTGAATTTCTAGGGGTTTAGAGAGAAGTATTTTTTGACTGACAAACAATATTTCCCAGCAAAAAACAAACACAAAAATGCATTTGCACAAGGCATCCTACTCCCCTAGTGTGAACTTCTTTGCTCTGGAGAAACACTTGAATTTGTTGTGCTTTCTTTCAAACGAACCTCTGCACTAACCGTATTCACCAAAGTGGCAGTGGTCTTTGCTCATTCCTGCAGAACAAGTTACTTACCTTCGGTAACAATATATCTGTAAGAAATATTAGTTAAGTTAGATTCCTCACCTTAGAATATCCCCAGGCGTCAGACTGGATCCGGAAAGATTTTTCAGCAATACCCTTTGCGCATCTCTAGGCGTCGTCTGCTGCTCCGCGTCCGTCGTCTGCGGCTCCACGTCCGTCGTCTGCATCGTGCGCCGGAATGACGTCATCTGAGTACTTAGACGCCGCCCTGGCGCGCTGACGTCAGTTCTTGTACATAGCTTTCCTTGCCAGGAACGCAGAGCCATGTAAGAGACCGACACTGGTGCCAAATAAGTCTTGGGCCCTGAAAAGGATAACCTTAACCCTAGATGTCGGTTCGCAGAACGGGGAGGATGGGTGGGTCGGTGAGGAATCTAACTAACTAATGTTTTTTACAGCTATATCGTTACCGAAGGTAAGTAGCTTGTTCATCTGAAAGAAACACGTTAGTTAGATTCCTCACCTTAGAATAGATACCCCAGCGATACCAACCCCGGTGGTGGGTCTGCGAACCGAGATCACACCAGAAAGTCCTGGAGAACAGAACGGCCAAAGAAGCCGTCTCTCCGGACTTGGCTGTCCAGGCAATAATGCTTGGCAAACGTGTGCAGCGAGGCCCACGTTGCTGCCTGACAGATGTCCTGCAAGGGGACTCCCCGACCCAGGGCAGTTGTCGCCGCCGTGGCCCGAGTGGAATGGGCCCTCAGCCCTACAGGAGGTTCCTTTTTAGCTAAGGAATAACACGCTTTGATACACAATACGACCCACCGAGAGATGGTTCGCTTGTGTACCGCCCTCCCCTTCTTAGCGCCCAGGTAGCCCACAAAGAGCTGGTCATCCACCCGGAACTGCTTGGTGCGGTCCAAATTAAAGGACAGCGCCCGTTTTGGGTCCAGACAGTGGAGCCTCTCTTCCTCTTTCGAAGGATGCAGAGGCGGAAAGAAGGTGGGCAACGTGACAGACTGCTCGATGTGGAAGGCAGTCACCACCTTAGGAAGAAAGGAAGGACGAGTTCGGAGAACAACTTTTTCCGGATGGACAGAAAGAAAAGGAGGCTTAGAAGATAGAGCCTGGAGCTCACTCACCCTTCTAGCAGAAGTGATGGCAACCAGGAAAGTAGTCTTAAGAGTCAGAAGACTAAGAGGACAATTATGAAGTGGCTCAAAGGGAGCGCACATCAGATATGTCAATACCAGGTTCAAATCCCACTGAGGCATTACGAAAGGGACAGGAGGAAACATGTGAGTAATGCCCTTGAAGAAGCGAGAAACAACAGGGGATTTGAAAAGAGAAGGCTGATCAGGAAGCCGTAAGAAAGCAAAGATAGCCGAAAGATAACCTTTAAGAGTTCCCAGAGCAGAGCCCTGCTGGGCCATGGAAAGAAGAAAGAGGAGAACCTCAAAGAGGGGCAGTATGGGGATCCACAGCCTTTGCTGTGCACCATGCCACAAATTTGTTCCACCTGCAGGCGTATATCGATTTTGTGGAGGGGCGCCTGGCTGCCAGAATCACATCGCAGACTTCAGGAGGCAAGTCAAATGGCATCAACTGTCACCGCTCAATCTCCACGCATGGAGGTGGAGACTGGACAGGTTCGGGTGGAGGACCGTCCCCTGCTGCTGTGACAGAAGGTCCTCCCGAAGAGGCAGTTGTATCGGGGGATCAATCGACACACTGAGTAGCTCGGGATACCAGTACCTTCGTGCCCAATTCGGAGCCACCAAGATGACTTAGGCCCGGTCGCGCCTGATCTTCTTCAGCACTCTGGGCAGAAGTGGTATAGGCGGAAAGGCGTACAACAGACCGCAACTCCACTCGCGACGAAATGCGTCTCCGAGCGAGTGCTGCCTTGGAAACTCCAACGCGTAGAACTGCTGACATTGCGCGTTCTCTTCTGTGGCGAATAGATCTAACCAAGGCTCTCCCCACGTCCGAAAGAGGCCTTTATGCAACGTCCGAGTTGAGACACCATCCGTGATCCATCATGCACCGGCGGCTGAGTTCGTCTGCTCTGGCGTTCAGATAGCCTGCCAGATGTTGAACCACCAGGGTGATGCCCTGAAGTTCCAGCCATGCCCAGAGGGTAGAGCCTCCTGACAAGGGGTTCACAACCCCACCCCGCCCTGTTTGTTGCAATACCACATGACGGTGGTGTTGTCCATGAACACCTGCACTACACTTCCCCGGACAACGGGAAGGAATGCCTTCAGTGCAAGTCGGATCGCTCTCAGCTCCAAAAGGTTGATATTGAGCCGAGACTCCGCCGGAGACCAGAGTCCTCTGATCTCCGCCTCCCCCATGTGGCCCCCCCGTTCCCAAGAGGGACGCATCCGTCACTACTACGTGCTCCGGTTGGGGTAGGGAGAGGGATCTGCCACTGACCCAATTGCTGTCTTGCAGTGCCCTCCGAGATCAAGACATGGTCGGACAGGTTGCCCCGATGCTGGGCCCACTGAAACTTCAGGTCTCACTACAGAGCCCGCATTCGCCACCTGGCGTGATGCACTAACAGGATGCAGGAGGCCATCAGACCCAGAAGTCGCAGCACCAACCTGACCGAAACCCGGGATAGAGGCCGAAAGATGGGAAGCAGAGCCTGAATATCCCGGACCCGCTGTTCCGGAGGATAAGCCCGGAACTGCGCCGAGTCTAGAACCGCCCCGATAAGGAGGAGCGATTGGGAGGGACTCAGATGCGACTTCGGCACATTGATGAAGAACCCCAGCAAATGCAGGAGGTCGGCCGTAGTCTGGAGGTGGGAGACTACTTGCTGGGGCGAACCCGCCTTCAACAACCAGTCGTCGAGATAGGGGAAGACTAGAACTCCTGATCTGCGCAGATGAGCTGCGACCACCGCCATCACTTTCGTGAACACCCGAGGGGCACTGGTGAGGCTGAAGGGGAGCACGGTAAACTGAAAATGCTCCTGATCCACCGTGAACCGCAGGTAGCGCCGGTGGGCCGGCAGGACGGGAATGTGGAAATAAGCGTCCTGCAAGTCCAACGCTACAATCCAGTCTCCAGGGTCTAGGGCAGCCAGAACCTGAGCTAAGGTGAGCATCTTGAACCTCTCCTTCCGGAGGAAGGCGTTGACGCTCCTGAGGTCCAGGATACGACGTAGGCCCCCTTTGCCCTTCTTGGGAACCAGAAAGTAGTGGGAATAACAACCACAGCCTACTTCTGGACCAGGAACGCGCTCGACGGCCCCTTTGGCCAAGAGGGCCGCAACTTCCTCCTGTAGAAGATTCAAGTGATCCCCCGACATGCGTTGGCACTGCGGTGGCATGGCTGGAGGGGTCGTCTCGAAGGGGAGGGAGTAGCCCCTTCGGACGATTTGCAGCACCCACCTGTCCGAAGTGATGGAACGCCAGTGGAGCAGGTGATGGCGAACTGTGCCTCCCACTGGCGTGGAATGGGCCTGAAAGCACGGACTAGGAGAGCTTTGAGACGGATGCTGCTGGGGTGGATGTGGATGGATCGGCACGTTGTCCCCCTGTACCGCCTAGGCGCAATCCACGTCTGCGACCGCGTGGAGGTTGGTTCTGCGGCCTTTGGCTAGGCGGACGTGAGGGGGCGCCCCTTCCTTGGCCACGAACAGGAGCGAAAAGCGGAAGTTTGTGGACGCGGGGCAGAGAGACCCAAGGACTTGGCTGTAGCCCTGGAGTCCTTAAAGCGCTCCAGCGCACTGTCCGCTTTGTCGCCAAAGAGGCGACTGCCATCAAAGGGCATGTCCATGAGGGTGCTTTGGACATCCCCGGAAAAAGTCATGGACCGCAGCCAGGCGTGACGACGAAGCGCCACTGTGGACGACATTGCCCTGCCTAGCGAGTCCGTCATGTCCAAACCACATCGGATGGCATACCGCGCTGCATCCCGCCCCTCGGCAAGACCAGGACTGAACTGGGGAACGGCGTTGTCCGGAGACAGCGCCGGGGGTGGCACCGGTGTCGGCACCGGCGGAGGAGGGGTCGTGAGGTCGACCGGCACCGACTGATATCCAGGCCTGGATCCCGCGGGAACCTGTGGCGTCGGGACCGGAGTCGACGACGGCGCCGGGGCCGGAACCGCCGGCTCGCTAGGCCTCCCAGTCGAGCCCGCGGGCCCGAAGGCACACCGGCAGGCGTCGACGGCAGAGCCAGCCCCCTCATGGCCGAGAGGAAGGCACTGATCTCCGCCGGAGTCGCGTCAGTCCCAGGGACCGGCGGGTATGGGGACTGACGCGGCTCCAACGAAGCCACGGGGGTGGTACCACCCGGACCCTCGACCGAGACGCGCGACAGGCGAGGGGAGTCCGAAGAGCGATGTCCTCTCTTGGACTCCTTAATATGCTTTGACTTACCAGAAGACTTGAAACCCAACGAGCGGTGATAATTGCTGCGGGTCTGCAACCGGTCCCTCGACCTCCTCCTCGACTGGGAGCGGGAATGGCGCGGAGCCGAGTGAAGGAGCTCGAGAAGCTTGCGGGACCGCCTAGCCTTCAAGGTCAAGGCCCGGCAGTCGAGGCATGACTCCGCATCGTGGTCGGCCCCAAGGCAGTAAAGACACCGGCGGTGGTGGTCCGTTACCGACATCAGTCGGTGACAGGAGTCACTGGCTTTGAAACCAGGCATCCTACCAGCACCAGTATTGAGTCGACGAGAGTAGATAGACAAGAGTCCAAAAAGTTTAGTCAAAAAGTGACTAAAAGGGTAAGCTCTTCCCGGATCGGCGCTGTCTGGTGCGGAAAAAAGAAGAACTGACGTCAGCGCGCGAGGGCAGCGTCTAAGTACTCCGACGTCATTCCGACGCTAACGACGGACGCGGAGCCGCAGACGATGCCTTGCGACGCGCAAAGGGTATTGCTGACAAATCTTTCCAGATCCAGCCTGACGCCTGGGGATATTCTAAGGTGAGGAATCTAACTAACATGTTTCTTTCAGATAAAGAGATTCACCTGTACTATTAGCTGGACAATTGTTTGCTGAAAGCCTTATCTCCTATCTCCAGAGTCAACAAAGAAAACTCGGACAAACATGCAATCTTTTATATGATGCAAGTTTTTAGATTCATGTAGAAAAGTCCTCACTATCACATAGCTTCTAGATTCAAAGGATCAGGGTAAGAGGCAACCGTAGGGATGGGTTTCCCACCCATGGAGTGAATAAGGATCTTTCTGTAATGTACATGCTTAAATACTGCATGTTGTATGTAAATATATATATATAAATGTGTGTGTATGCATGTGTATATGGTAACATGTTTGTCCGTTGCTGTCATTAGAAGTAATTAACTCTCTTCTACATTCTCAACACTGCACCCTCCTTATCTGCCCTCCATCCTTTGCATGCACTCCCATTTCGCTACCCAAATCTTCTGTCTTCCTCTCTCTCGGACTCCTTTCATTACTTCCAGCTTCCACGTTCTCTCATAACTACATTTCAAGCTACCCTGATCTAACTCACTTGGGCGTACACCACCCTTTCCTTTCCCCAATAATGACTCCTCTTTAAAGCCTACTAATCTCCATCTGTTGACAAAACTGTCAGTGAATGCTTGGGATTTCAGCGAGCACAAGAATAACCAAATAACAACTGTCTCCTATCCTACTACCACTAACCTTGGGTTCTAGAGTAGCACTTTAACGCCTCATTGGGAGTAGTAAGACCGATATAAATGGAGTAACAATTCTGGAAAAGATGCAGATGTCTCAAACTGCAGCAAGCAGCAATGCAAACTCTTTGTCTACTGAGGTTGATAGCATCATTTATATATCCAATTTCTCACAGAGATAGATGAGGTCTATTTTATTGGTGCCCGAGAGACCAGTGGAACTAATACTTCTGAGGTCAGTCAGATAAATTGTTGGGGACTATAAAGTTGCTCTTAAAGATGCATATGTGGGCCAACATAGAAAATATGCTACTCCAAAATGAGACCAACTTAATTGTTACTCAGTTGAATAAAGAGAGTGAGCTATATTGCAAGGTTTTCTCCAAGAGAATATTGCTCAATAAATGTTGACATGCCTGTGTCCATTTGAAGATTCTTTATGTCACAGTGATCCTTCAGCCAATGCGATTCATTCCCACATTGGAATATTTTCATGCCTCAAGACTAAAATGTATATAAACAACTTGACCTTTAAAATATACAACGATATGTACAGGTACAATATATAGCTGTACTCATAAGAATTAGACCACAATTCAAGTGGCTTTAAGTCCTTAATACCACAATACATCATGTTCAGTATCCATACAGTTATTTAGTTAAGCAGTATTAAAAAGGTCGTTACACAGAGAAAATAAACTGTAAATTCCTTAATAGGGGATGGTGTATCTTTTCCCACCAGTATGAGTCCCTCAAAATACAAAGGAGAGAAGTAGCATGTAGTTTGGTCCCCTTGTATTCAGGAACAATACAGTTTAGTAACGAAACCTGGCATTATTTTGTTTTGTCCACCTCCAGTATGTCAAGGAATTCCCTAGCTTAGTGTGTGACTGGCAAAGCAAAGTTGCCTATCATTTACAAGAAGATCGACAAAAACTAGAAAAAAGCAGTCATAAAAGGACTGTGGTAGCGCTTCCGGATCCACACCGGGAAGCAAACCCCAGCATGCTGACACCAGTAATTTCCCAATTCGGATCCGGAAGAGCTGCCGCAGTAATTTTTTGACTGCTTTTTTCTAGTTTTTGTCGATCCTTTTTTGAGGTTTCACTCCCAGTGTGCCTTAGGGATGTCCCCTTAAAAAGCTATGGATTTTAAACCCCATGGAACCTGCCATAGGCAAATGTCTGTGATAGAAGCCCCACTTGGTTTGTTTATGGTGTCTGAAGCTGGACCACAACTCCGAGGTCTTCCCTGACTGCCATGCTATAAATCCCTAAGAGGTCCGGAAGCGACCGTTGAGCTCCTTGTCGCTTGGCACCAGACAACTCCAGGTCGTGGTCACGTGGAAGTTCCTGGGCCTGCTCATTGAGTTGTTTCTGCAGATCATCACCAAGATCCGAGTTGTCACAGGGTAAGTCACACAAGAAGAACCAGAAACTGAAGCTTTTGACTTCATCCCGCCAGTCTAAATAATCGGATGAAGTGCAAGAACACAAGTCTAGAACCCGCACGCACGCTTCCCCTGTCTGTTTTGCATGTCCCTGAATTTCCTGGAGCCAGAGCGACCCCAGCCTAAGTAAGGAAAGATTATGAGGCTATGCACCTCATCTTTGGGCAAACCAACCCATTTGGAGCACCCTCGGGTCTCATGGATTCGGAGGTTGCCCCATCTGAATTTGATTGCCCCCCTCCCTCCCCCCCCCCTCCCCCTGGACTTGTACTCTGCGCCAGTCGGGTCCTTTGGATGCGTTTCTAGATGGGAACTGCCTCCGGTCGCAAATCCACAGACATCACTAGTGTTCAGTACAGTGGCGCCGATCCAGGTGCCACCGCCCTTCAGCTGTGCCGACCACATAGTTATACAATATGGGACCAAACTGGCATCATCCAGCATTGACACTGGCGCTGACTGGCCCAAGGCTTTCTGGGTCAGAGACAGTGCTTCCCCCTCCCTTTTCCATGAGAAGTATGCTTGGGGAGGGGATCTGAGGCTCCTTATGGTTGAGGTCCTTGAGGAACCTATGGTCGAGGATAATTGGTATGTGTAACTGGCAGATGCCAGTGGTCTGGACACCTTACCAGACATTAGCCTGGTCTCTCCTCAAAGTGTAGCTACAGAGGAAGGGGCTTCCTTTGCCATGGAAGTGTGGATGGTGGTTGAGGTCCTCGACCTTATGCTGCTTCAGTACAGGTCAAGACGAATGTCTTGAAGGTGCTTCAACCCAGGATATCTCACTAGGAACCCTTCCTCCCCTTCAATGAAGCCCTCACTGATGTCCTGCTTGGGGTCTGGGCCAAGCACTGCACAGGTGCTCCTGTGCATATGATGATATCCTGCGCCACCATCCCTGCTCCTGGGTATGTAGATTCCCTCACCCAGCTCCCCACCCTGAGAGCCTAGTGGTGCAGGCCTCTATGTCCAAAGTTAACCCAGGCACCTTCCCTACCACTCCCCCAGATAGGGAAACCAGGAGACTAGATACCTCTGGTAAGCGGATTCTCTCTTTCACCAGCCTCTCACTTTGCTCAATGAACACTGCGTGGCTCTTGGGCAGGTACACCCACACATTATGGGACTCTGTTGCACAAGTGTTGCCCATGGTCTCATAGGAGGCACAAGCCATCCTGACCTAGACTATTGCTGATAGCAGGCATGCAGCTAAGTACATTCTATACTACGGACTGGAAATGACACACTTGCTGGGCAGAGGGATTGCTTCGTAGGGGGAACTTTATCATCATGCGTGGCTCGGGTCAACTAACGTCTTAGGGGATGACAAGGCATCCCTTATGGACACGCTCTTAAGTGGCAACTCATTTGTTCAGCAACAAGGACAGTAAGGCCACCACCAGGTCATTGGGACTCACCATGGCCCCACACCAGCCACACTCTGCCTTGCACTCCATCTGTGGCTACGTTAGGAGCTACTAGCTGCAACCATTTCCACTTTCCCACAGCCAAGAGACTCCCCAATCCCTTCATGGCCAAGGATGCAGCTGTCACAACCCTCATGGGACTCAAGGCCAGAGATCTGCCCATTCCGCCACTTCCCCGGCAGCATGTAAACCCCTTTTTAGGCCGTCCCTCACACCATCATGGGCAACCAGTTGGAGGCAGAAAGAGGCAACACCTGCCCATTGGCAAACCATAACTTCGAACAAGTGGTTGCTCTAAATTGTAACGTGGGGTTACACCTTTTCATTCACGGAAATCCCACGCCTCTGCCACCGTCCCTAGATCGGCAGACTGAGGAAAATCTCTCCCTGCTGCATCAAGATGTGCAGGCCAAAGGAGCCATCCGGTGGGTGCCAACAGCTACTTTTTGGTGCCGAAGAAGGTCGGAGGGCTCTGTCCTATACTACATCTACTCAACTACTTCCTGAAAAAGTAGATATTCAAAATGCTCATGTTGGCTCAGGTCCTGTCTGCCCTGGATCTGGGACACTGGATGGTAGCGCTGGACTAGCGTGACACATTTCCAAATACCAGTCATGCCAGCCCACAGACGTAACCTTCAGTTCAAAGTAGACCAGAAGCACTTTCAGTTCGCTGTGCTCCCCTTTGACCTTACCATGATTTACCAGCACCCCTTGGTATTTCAGAAAAGTAATGGCAGTGGTTGTAGCCCATATGTGGAGGTCAGGGGTTCCAGTTGTCCCCTACTTTGACTGCGACAAACCCCTTTAATTAGCTGGATTTCATTATAAATGTGCTAAAGTCACACCTGACTCCCATTCAGAAGCTCCCTTGCAGACGCCATTATGGCCACAGGATATTCAGTTGATGATTCTGATGTTTCAGCCTCAATCCTGGGTTTAAATGAGACGGACTCTGAGGCTGCTGGGTCTCCTGGCAATCTGCTGGCGAAGCATGACTGCTGGCATATGCCGGCTTCTCCGTGGAACCTGAAATCCCAGTGGGCACAACATTGGGGGATTCTCTCCAACTTGGTACAGATATCTAGGGTACTGCAAAAGATCTGCAGTGGTGGCTGGCAAATCACGACTGAGTCGGAGGCACCCCACCCAGATCTCAGTGGTGATCTGGGTGGGGTGGGGCGACCATTTGGGAGAGGTGGATATCACAGGACTCTGTTCTCTGGCAGAGTCTCAGCTCAACATCACCTTGTTGTAGTTGAGAGCGATTTGCTTGTCATTGGAGGCCTTCCTCCCAAACATAACGCTGTAGCTAGTTCAGGTGTTCATGAACAACACTACTGCCAAGTGGTGCCACAACAAGCAGGGTGGAGTTGGTCTTGGATCCTGTGCCAGTAGGCCTTTTGCCTTTGGACACAGCTGGACAATTAGGACATTTTCCTGGTCTTTCAACAGCTGGTGGGCTCTCTCAATGTCAGGGTGGACGAACTCAGCCATCAATGCCTTGCAGGTCACAAATGGTGTCTTCAGCCAGGGGTGGTGCAAGGTCTTTTCTACGACTGGTGAGAACTTTGGTTAGCCCTATTCGCCATTGCCAACATTGCGCAATGTAAACACCGTTCCGTTGATACCACTTCTGCCCTCAGTTCTGGAAAAAATCAGGAAAGACCAGGTCCATGTCATTTTAGAGGTTCCGGATTGGTCATGGGGTGTATGGTATCCCGGACTCCTGAGCATGAGCATTGGTCTGCCGACCCGCCAGTCCCTGCGGCACTATCTGCTGTTGCAGCAAGAGGGCAAGGTCCTACAACCAAACCGACACACACTTTGCTTTCATGCATGGAGAGTGAGCCGCGGCAGTTGAGTCTTCGATCTCCTTTTCGAAGTATGTGAGGTCATCCTCGCAGCCAGGTGTCCATTGACAAAGATTGTATACATAGGTCGTGGTGACCAGTTTGTGGCTTGGTGCGCTGCGAAACAGATTTATTCACTATTTGCACCCTTGTCCTAAGTATTATTGTTTGTTCTATCCTTAGCCCGGCAAGGCGTTGCCCTGTGCACAGTTAAGGAGTATCATTCAGACATATCTTCCTTCTTGAGATTACCATATCAGCCCTCCCTGTTCAGGTCACTTCTAAAAGGTCTTCAACACATGTGCCCTCTGAAGCTTTTTGTTATGCCCCAATGGGATCTTAATTTGGTGTTGACCTACCTGATGTATTTCCTTTAGAAACCCATGCATAGTTGTCCTATCTGACTCCTGACACTGTTTTCTTGGTGGCCATAACATTGGCCAATTCAACAAAAACTGGGTTTAGGCATACATCAGTAAGGACTAGCCTATAAACATAAGTAACACCACAATTACCAAAACTGGGCCTTCATTTAATATCCGCTTTTCTTTAGCGGGAGACTATATTGAATGGAAACAACGTAAGTCTCAAGACCACTTTTTCCGTCTGTTTAGTACATTTATTTTCTGTTTTTTAGTAGTATGCACTGTCATTTTTTAGTGACTTCCAAAACATGAATTTAAAGAACTTATCTCAAGAAAAAGACACAACAATTATCAATAGACATAAAAGCTTTTTCACTCCAGACACATTCAATTTGTCATAACTCACATTCATTCCCATACCATACTGCGCAGTTCAAAAACATGCATGTCATACATATACCAATCACAAATTATTTTGCAATACAATAAAGAATTTTTGAATTTTTAGAATTTTTACAGAGGCCATAGAAACATTTTGTCAGAATAGTACACAAATGCAAGTTTTTTAGAAAAGTATTTTAAACTCTTATGGCCAATAAGCTACGGTCGACCGTTTCAAATCCCGTCTATTCTTGGGACTCTCATCAGGACCTAAAAACTAAGAAGACAAGAAACGACTTAGTACTACTAGACACCTCTGCACTCGTGATTCAGCTATACCATTTGCCAAATAATATACCTTTATTCAAAGAGAGGAACCGTCCAGGAAAGTCTTTGTAGACCTGGAAGAAAACGACCAATTTGATCAGCACTATTTCATCACCATTCATCAAGTCAAGCATTCAGGTATTTTTGAGCCATTGTGCTTACTTTCTATGTGTCTCGTCTTGTAGTGGAGTTGTAGTTTTTTCTGTAAAGGACGGGAATGGGGAAATTAGTTTCTTGGTAAGTCAATACACTAGTTGCCCGTAGATTGTGATCTTAAACTGTGACTTACTTTTACTGTTCGCACTCTCCTCGCTGGGAGTATCGTATCGTAAGAAGACCTTGAGACAGCTGTTTGTCCAACGGTACTAGAATTGCAAAATAACGGAGTCCTTTCCTCCTTTTGAAAGACAGGTCTACTAGATGCCCCCCCACTCTTTACATCAGCAACATTAAGTGCCTCAGCAAAAAATGAGAATGAGGCAGAAAAATTGCTGCGCCTCAAGAAAAAACAAATAAGAACTGACCTACATGGGCACTTTCTAATACAACATCTGAAAGCAGGAACGATCCCAGGAGGACTGCAAATTAAAAACATCCCAGTGATTTTTATAGAGGATCCCCTGTATAAAAAAGGATATAGTCAAATAGAGACAAAGTGCAGCAGAGATTTAATGGTTCTAACAGTTGAAACGCGTCGACCGTAGCTTATTGGCCATAAGAGTTTAAAATACTTTTCTAAAAAACTTGCATTTGTGTACTATTCTGACAAAATGTTTCTATGGCCTCTGTAAAAATTCTAAAAATTCAAAAATTCTTTATTGTATTGCAAAATAATTTGTGATTGGTATATGTATGACATGTATGTTTTTGAACTGCGCAGTATGGTATGGGAATGAATGTGAGTTATGACAAATTGAATGTGTCTGGAGTGAAAAAGCTTTTATGTCTATTGATAATTGTTGTGTCTTTTTCTTGAGATAAGTTCTTTAAATTCATGTTTTGGAAGTCACTAAAAAATGACAGTGCATACTACTAAAAAACAGAAAATAAATGTACTAAACAGACGGAAAAAGTGGTCTTGAGACTTGCGTTGTTTCCATTCAATATAGTCTCCCGCTAAAGAAAAGCGGATATTAAATGAAGGCTCAGTATTCATAACATTGGCCAGGCGGGTCAGCGCGTTACAGGATCTGTCTATCCTTCATATCCTTCAACAGCTTCTCCCCGGATAAACTGGTTCTTTGCATCTGTGCCACCTCCTTACCAAAGGTAGTGATGCCTTACCATGTCCGCCTAATCACACTGCCGACTTTCTTTGCTCCAGCAAATCCCTCCAAGGAAGAAGAGAGACTCCACTGTTTGGACTTGAAAACATATGAACATTCACAATTCACAGATGTAATATGAATAAGTGTATGTTGACTGCATTATCCCGCTTTTGACTATGAATGAATTTAAAAGTTTACTAGAATGCAAACATACTTAACACACCCAGTTCCCATATTTATATCTAAGCACTTTAATATTCACACAGACCTAGGTTGGGTAAGTTCACACACCTGTTCGCTCCTTGCGCATTACACGGTAATTCTGTGGATACCCTTTATTATTATACTGTTGCTTTTTAAGGCTTGATGACATTTTTGTCCCGGGAAAATGGAGTTTAAATGGCCCCTATAGGAATTTCGATGACTTTTGAACATAGTAAGGTGACTGCCGGGTTAGAATCCCTGTATAAGATTGCTATTAAGTTTTTTACCGTATAAGGTTGCTATTAAATCTCTTACCGTCATGTTGGTTAAACAATATATGTCTAAACACATCTTTTTAAGTCAGCATAATGTTTCGACACAGTTTGTAATTACGGATGTAATTTTTACACTAACACATTTGAGCCTTGTGTTTGTCTTGTGGATAGATGCCAAAACTTTTATTGGGCAGATATTGAGTTCAGATGGTCCTTATAGGTTTATTGAGGATATTGGGAGAGAGTAAGATGGCCGCTATTAGGTGGATTTGATGATGGTTTTGGCCGCCGCCATGTTAGTTAAACGGGATGGGTATAAAATGATATATCTGAAAGAGACAGTTATAGATTCCTTACCTTAGAATTACCCCCAGGCCTGGCAAGGGCGCCTAAGTCTTTGCGGGAGTGGTCCCGAAAGCTGCTTGAGTTCCGGCAGTCGGCTCCGTGCCGTTCCAGGTCCCGGTCCTGCGGGAGGTCGTGGGACAGTGCGCGGAGTCATCATCATCGGTCCTCCCGTTCCAAGTCTTCGCACTTGGGGTCAGGTAAGGCGAAGCACAAGACGTCGAAGAAGCGCCATCGCTCTCCAACTTCCCCTTGCCGGTCACACGACGCGACTGAGGGTGCAGGTAGTGCCTCCCCGTGGCTTCGACGGAGCCTGTGATGTCGCCGCCGGCCTACCCGCCCTTTCCGGGTCCATCGGCGACTGCGGCCCAGATACACGAGTTCCTGTCGGCCATGGCTCGACTCTTTGGGCCGTCGGCTCCCGCCGGTGTGCCTTTGGGCCCTGCGGGCCCGACTGGGTGTCCTTGCGTTCCATTGTCGGTGGCTCCGGCCCCAGCGACGCAGTTGGCTCCGGCCCCAGCGACGCAGTTGGCTCCGGCAACGCTGTTTGCCCCGGTGCCGCAGGACCCCCGTGGATCCTGGCCTGGATCCCGGTCGATGCCGGTTGACCTAATAACACCTCCACCGACCCCACCGGAACCACTTCTGATGTCACCCGCTCCAAGGGACGACGTCGGCCCGGTTTCAGCCCCGAGGGGGACGCGGCGTCGGCCGATGCCTTTCTCGACGCCGCTCGAGGATTTCTATTCCCATGTCCCTGTTCCTTATTTTTTGACTGTAGAACAGCCTAAGGAACAAGGGGAGGACTGGGAGGGGTCTGAGGACCCTCGCAGCTGACTGCGAGTATGAGGAGGACGGGGTAGAGGCGTTGGGGGACTCCGGTGTTCTGAATACCTCTCCAGACCTTGGCATGCTGTCTCCTCCTACTGTGGCTACGGAGGAGGGTGCTAGTTATGTGTGGTGTTACGTAGGGCGGCCGAGGCCCTACACCTCGAGCTCCCTAGAGTGGCCGTCAGGACTAACCTCCTGACAGAAGTGCTTCAGCCAGCAGCTACTTGTGCGGAACCGCTGCTCCCCTTCAACGAAGCACTTTCCGACGTTCTTTTGGGCACCTGGTCCAGCCCCACCACAGGGGCTCCTGTGGATAGGAACGTGGCCCGCCACCATCGCCTGGCTCCGTGTGACCCCATTTTCCTCTCCCAACACCCCACCCATGAGAGCTTGGTTGTCCAAGCCTCTACTTCTCCAACCGCTTTCCCTTCCGCACCTCCGGATAGGGAATCCAAGAAACTGAATCAGTTTGTGAAGAAGAGTTTTTCTTCCGCCAGTTCTGCACTGCCTCTTGGGCCGTTATTCTCACTGTGAGTGGGATACGGTGGCAGTCGTGCTGCTGCAATGTCCAGAGAGGCCCGGAAAACTCTCTCCCAAGCTTTTGCAGAGAGGAGAGACACAGCAAAGTTCATGATTCGTTGTGACCTAGACACCGCCGACTCACTGGGCAGATCGATTGCAGCGACGGTGGCGATCAGACGCCATGCCTGGTTGAGGACAACTGGATTTTCGGGGGATGTCCAATCAACCCTTATGGACATGCCCTTTGATGGCTGTCGCCTCTTCGGCGATAAAGCAGACCACACGTTGGAGAGGTTCAAGGACTCCCAGGCTACGGCCAAGTCCTTAGGACTCTCCGCAGTCCACCCTCTTCCGCCGTCTGCTTTTCGCTCCTTTCGTGGCACCAGAAGGGGCACCCAGAAGTGTTCGCAACAGAGCCACAAGCCTGTGCTACAACAATCACAGTGCGGACGCAGGTTCAGCCGTGGCGGACCAAGGGGCCAGCGGGCGAGTCAGTCCACCTACACCCCGGCCACTACAGCCTCCAAACCTTCCTAGTCCGAGCTTTCAGGCCCATCACATGCCAGTGGGCGGCAGGATTCTCCATCACCTCCTCCACTGGCGCACCATCACATCGGACAGGTGGGTTTTAGAGATAATCCGAAGGGGCTACTCCCTCCCCTTCGAGGCAACCCATCCAGCCATGCCACCTCAGTACCACGGCATGTCGGGGGATCACTTGGTGCTTCTTCAGAAAGAAGTTGCGGCCCTACTGGCCAAGGGGGCCATCGAGCGCGTTCTGATGCCAGAAGTAGGGCGTGGTTGTTATTTCCACTACTTTGTGGTGCCAAAGAGGACAAGGGCCTGCGTCCTATCTTAGACCTCCGGAACGTCATTCGCTTCCTCCACAAAGAGAAGTTCAAGATGCTCACTTTGGCTCAGGTCTTATTTGCTCTCGATCCACAAGACTGGATGGTAGCGCTGGACTTGCAGGATGCGTATTTCCACGTCCCAGTCCTGCGGGCCCACCGGCGTTACCTGCAGTTCACAGTAGGCCTCGAGCAGTTTCAGTTCACCATGCTCCCTTTCGGCCTTACAAGTGCCCCTCGGGTGTTCATAAAAGTGATGGCGATGGTCGCCGCTCATCTGCGCAGATCAGGGGTTTGTCTTCCCCTATCTCAACGACTGGTTGTTGAAGGCGGGCTCGCCCCAGGCAGTCGTCTCCCACCTCCAGACTACGGCCAACCTCCTGCATTCGCTGGGGTTCCCCATCAATGTGCCGAAGTCGCACTGATTCCCTCTCAGAAGCTCCTCTTCATCGAAGCGGTTTTGGACACGGCGCAGTTTCAGGTCTATCCTCCTGAACAGCGAGTCTGGGATATTCGGGCTCTGATCCCAATCTTTCAGCCCTTGTCCTGGGTTTCGGTCAGGGTGACCCTGAGGCTGCTGGGCCTCATGGCCTCCTGCATCCTGCTGATCAATCATGCCAGATGGCATATGCGGGCTCTGCAGTGGGACCTGAAGTTCCAGTGGGTGCAGCTTCAGGGGAACCTGTCCGATCACGTCCAGATCTTGGAGGGCACTGCAAGTCCATTGCAGTGGTGGCTCACGGACCGGCATTGGGTCGACGGCAGATCCCTCTGCCTTCCCCAACCGGAGTTCACAGTGGTGACGGATACGTCCCTTCTAGGATGGGGCGGCCACATGGAAGAGGCGGAGATCAGAGGCCTCTGGTCTCCGGCGGAGTCCAAGCTCCATATCAACCTTCTGGCGATCAGACTTGCACTGAAGGCATTCCTTCCCTCTGTCAAGGGGAGAGTAGTGCAGGTGTTCACAGACAACACCACCGCCATGTGGTACTGCAATAAGCAAGGCAGGGTGGGGTCGTGGACCCTTTGTCAGGAGGCTCTGCGCCTCTGGACATGGCTGGAACATCAGGGTGTTCTCCTAGTGGTTCAACACCTGGCAGGTTCTCTGAACGCCAGGGCGGACAAACTCAGCCGCAGGTGCATGATGGATCACGAATGGCGTCTTCACTCAGAGGTGGCGCAAGGTCTCTTACAGCAATGGGGAGAGCCTTGGTTAGATCTATTCACCACCGAAGAGAACGCGCAATGTCATCAATTCTGCGCGTTGGAAGTTCCAAGGCAGCACTCGCTCAGCGACGCTTTTTGTCACGAGTGGAGTTGCGGTCTGTTATACGCCTCTCCGCCTGTACCACTTCTGCTCAGAGTGCTGAAGAAGATCAGGTGCGACCGGGCACAAGTCATTCTTGTGGCCCTGGACTGGGCTCGAAAGTATGGTATCCCGAGCTACTCAGTATGAGCATAGATCCCCCGATCAGACTGCCTCTTCAGGAGGATCTTCTGTTGCAGCAGCAGGGGACGGTCCTCCACCAGAACCTGTCCAGCCTCCACCTCGTTGCGTGGAGATTGAGCGGCGGCAGTTGATTCCGTTTGACTTGCCTCCTGAAGGTGGTGATGTCATTCTGGCAGTCAGGCGTCCCTCCACTAAGGTGGTATGCGCCTGCAGGTGGAACAAGTTTGTGGCATGGTGCACAGCAAAGGCTGTGGATCCCCTTTCTGCCCCTCCTTCTGAGGTTCTTTTGTTCCTTCTTTCTTTGGCCCAGCAGGGCTCTGCTGTGGGCACTATCAAGGGCTATCTTTCTGCTATTTTGACCTTTCTCAGGCTCCCTGATCAGCCCTCTCTTTTCAAGTCCCCTGTTGTAAATAGATTTCTCAAAGGTATTACACACCTTTTTCCTCCAATTCCTTTCATGATGCCACAGTGGGACTTAAATCTGGTTCTAAATACTTTTTATTTTTTATTTTCAAAACCTTTATTGAGTCATTTCAAAACAAACACATTACATTTTATGACAGATCAGACCAAGTTACACAGTAGGTTCTAAATCATAACAGGAGTTTAAAATGACATTCTCGCCTGCAAAAGACAAATGCTGTGGGAAATTATTATAACAGCAAAGTTACCCGGTACGCCCTTCCCCAAAAAGGGTTATGGTTCCGCAGCATCGGCAAGGGGCATCGCAGCACACCAAGGAGGCAAGGAGAGAAAGGGAAGCAATCATTAACCAACACCGGCGGCGGCCAACGCGGACGGAATGCCGGCGGGGAGCGCGGGAGAGGCAGCATTACTAGAAGGAGCTCGAGAATGGAGGTTTGTCACCAGGGGTCCCCATATGGCAATAGGACAGGACCTCGCCGGCAGTAAATCCCCAAAATTCCGACAGCAAAGACTGACACCTCGAGGCATCCTCCAGCCAATGATCAAACTTAGGCACCGGTCTGTGACCCCAGCACTTGGCTACCCTGCTCTTGGCAAGGACCAGCAGCATTTCAATCAGACGACGAGAGGCATCTGGACAAAATTTTACAAAACCCAACAGACACGGAGGAATCAGGCTGCACCGTCGCGGAGGTAATGTCTGAGATGGCGACACATATTGCCTGCCAGAATTCTGACACCTTGGGGCATAACCATGCTAGATGAGCGAAGTCCGTGGCAGGGGCAGCGCAGCGCATGCAACTGTCACTGGGTATGAGCCCCAAGTCTGTGGAGCTGAACAGGAGTGCGGTGTAGCCTGTGTAAATACTTGAAATGTATTAAACGAAGCCGGTAGTTGGGTGACAGCCTCTTCAGCTGATTGCAACAATAGAGCCAGTCAGCCTGCGCAATATCCAAACCCAGGTCCGCGCCCCACATCTGTAGAGATGGATGTGGACGACAAGGTAATGGCATATAATTTAGTGACTATTTTGTGTGGAGTCGGGGATGTGTATATATAGTCAAAGCCGGCATCGTAGGAGGGGGCTGGGGGAATGTGGGATGCAGCTCCTGGCAGATAGCACGCAACTGATAAAACAGGAGAGTGTCCATTGGGCAAGAAGAATCGGGAGGAGAGTAAAACGTGTTCCCTGGATACAGGTCCGCCACCGTCAGCAGACCCAGGCGCGATGCGTGTTTAGACATGCCGGATGACTGAAAAGGGGGAAAAGCAGGATGATGCACAATCGGCATGGCATTAGCCGAGAGTAGTGGGAGATTTGAGAAACTGGTTCTTACATACTTGATGTGCGCTCCCTTTGACCCCCTTCACAACTGTCCTCTTCGTCTCTTGACCTTGAAGACTGCCTTCCTGGTGGCCATCACCTCCGCTAGGCGAGTGAGTGAGCTCCAGGCTCTTTCTTGTAAGCCTTCCTTTCTGTCGGTCCATCCGGACAAGGTTGTGCTCAGGCCCTGTCCTTCCTTTTTGCCAAAAGTTGTTACGGTCTTTCACATTGGGCAGTCCATTACCTTGCCCACCTTCTTTCCGCCTACGCATCTTTCCAGAGAGGAAGAGAGGCTCCACCGTCTGGACCCAAAACCTGCACTCTCATTCTATCTCAACCGGACACAGCAGTTCCGGGTGGATGACCAACTCTTTGTTGGCTACGTTGGCACCAAGAAAGTTCGGGCGGTGCACAAGACGACTACCTCCCGCTGGGTTGTCTTGTGCATCAAAGCCTGTTACTCTTTGGCTAAAAGGAGCCTCCAGGTGGGGCTGCGTGCTCATTCCACTTGAGCAACTGCAGCCACTACTGCACTGGGACGTGGTGTCCCCCTGCAAAACATTTGTCAGGCAGCCACGTGGGCCTTGTTACACACGTTTACGACGCATTACTGCCTTGACAGCCAAGTCCGGAGAGACTGCTTCTTTCGCCGTTCTGTTCCCCGGGACTTCCTGCTGTGATCTTGGTTCGCAGACCCACCGCCGGGGTTGGTATTGCTGGGGTATCTATTCTAAGGTAAGGAATCTATCACTACGTGTTTCTTTCAGATGCACAAGTTACTTACCTTCGGTAACGATATATCTATAAGAAACATTAGTAGTGATAGATTCCTTACCAACCCACCCATCCTCCCCGTTCTGCGAACTGATTTCTAGGGTTAAGGTCATCCCTTCAGGGCCCTAGTTTCAATGCACCAGTGGTCAGTATCTTGCATGGCTCTGCGTTCCTAGCGGAGCCTGCATAACGCCATCTACCGACCCGCAGGGGTACTGCTGACAAACTTTCCGGATCCAGTCTGATGCCTGGGGATATTCTAAGGTAAGGAATCTATCACTACTAATGTTTCTTACAGATATATCTTTACCAAAGGTAAGTAACTTGTGCTTCAAGTCTTCGACTCCAGGTGCGCGAGGGAAGTCCCATTGTCGGACCGGCTTCAAGCCTTGTGACTGCTGTCACAAACTGATGCCCGTTGACCGATCCACACCTCGTGTGCCTTTGGTGACTGGAGCACGACCACGACCCGAAGTCGTGCTCCAACTGTCGGGCCATGAATCTGAAGTCTTTGCGGGAGCGGTACCAAAAGCTTTTGGAGGCCCGGCAGTCTGCTCCGCGTCATTCCCAGTCGCGCTCGAGCGGAAGATCTGGAGACCGGTCTCGGAGCCTTCAGCCCTGGTCCAAGTGTTCACACTCCTCGCGTAAATCAAACCATAAGTATAAGGCGAAGAAGCATTTGCCTTCTCCCGTCGGTCGGCTGACGCGACGCGGGACCCAGAGCGTCGTCGCTCTAAGGCTCTGTCTCCGGTGCCTGACTCAGGGATGACTCCGCGGCTCCCCGTCGTTGGGAGCCGGGGCGTCCCCTGCCCAGCTTCTTAAGTTCTGCGAAGCCCTACACTGTGTGTTTGGGCCGCCCGACTCTGCTGGTGTGCCTTTGGACCCTGCGGAGCCGTTTTGGGGCCTGGGCTTTGGATGCCGACGGGCCCCTGTTGATCCAGCCCGGGATCCGTATCGATGCTGGTCGGCCTCACTCGACCTTCTCCAGCGCCAATGCCCCCGGCACCGGCCATGCCCCTGGCCGGAGCCGGACCCATTCTCATCCCCGAGATGGACGTGGAGCCGGACCGATGTCGAATCTGACGCCTGAGGGTACTTTTGTTCCCTTGTTCATCCCAGGTGTTCCATATTGCCCTGAGGGTGGTGATGAGGACTGAGAGAGGTTGCTAGACCCTTTGGCAGACCAGCTGGAAGAACCAGACTTGAGAGATGCATTGGGTGACGCCAGTGGTCTGGCTACCTCCCCAGACCTTAGCATGCTTTCTCCCCCTACCGTGGCTATGTAGGAAAGAGTGTCCTATGCAGTGGTGGTGTGTAGGGCAGCTGATGCCTTGGGCCTGGAGCTCCCTGTAGTGGCAGTTAGGACTAATCTCCTGACGGAGGTGCCTCAGCTAGCGGCAACTTCCTCTTGTCCTTCAATGAAGCCCTTGCGGATATTCTTCTGGGCACTTGGTCCAAGCCCAGCACCACCCCCTTTTGTACCGCTTTGTTCGCCATAAGTTGGCAGGGTATGCTCAGACGTGAGTCCCTTGCTCACTTTGCCACTGGATTCACCTGGCTGAAGACGGCTGAAATACCAGAAACCGGTCCTAGGAAGCTTGTTTCCGGTCCAGGGAAGGCATGGCTTGGCAGTTCGGGCTGGACTGTTCCCATGAGGCACAGGGTCAGACTGATTTGCATATGGCCATGTCTGAACTGGGGTGGCAGAGTGGGCTAAAAAATGGTGATGGATCAAACCCGGATCTGTTGACTGGGTGTGAGTGTTTGATTGGTTCTGATGCTCCGTCCATCACCACCCCCTTTTGTACCGCTTTGTTCGCCATAAGTTGGCAGGGTATGCTCAGACGTGAGTCCCTTGCTCACTTTGCCACTGGATTCAAGCAAGCCTGGCTGAAGACGGCTGAAATGCCAGAAACCGGTCCTAGGAAGCTTGTTTCCGGTCCAGGGAAGGCATAGCTTGGCAGTTCAGGCTGGACTGTTCCCATGAGGCACAGGGTCAGACTGATTTGCATATGGCCATGTCTGAACTGGGGTGGCAGAGTGAGCTAAAAAACGGTGATGGATCAAACCCAGATCTGTTGACTGGGTGTGAGTGTTTGATTGGTTCTGATGCTCCGTCCATCACCACCCCCTTATGTACCAAGCCCAGCACATTCCTGTGGAACGGAGGATTGCCTGCTGCCACCGCCCAGCCCCGGGCGATCCCATTTTCCTCACCAACACCCTTCCCCTGTGAGCTTTGTGGTCCAAGCCTCTTCTTCCAAGGGCGCATTCCCTTCTGCATCCCCGGACAGGGAATCCAAAAAGCTGGATCATCTTGGGAAGCGCATGTTCTCTTCCTCCAGCTTGGCTTTTCGGTCTGTGAATACCGTATGTCTCTTGGGCAGATACTCCAATACCATCTGGGATAGGGTTGCGCAGGTGCTGCCTCAGTGCCCAGAGGAGGCCCGGGACGTTCTCTCTCACGCATTGGCGGATGTGCGAGACGCAGCCAAATTCATATTCCGCTGTGAACTGGATACTGCCGACTCAGTGGGCAGAATGATTGCCACGTCGGTAGTCTTTCGGCGCTACGCCTGGTTGAGGACGTTCTTTGGGGTATGTCCAGTCAACTCTGCTGGACATGCCCTTTGATGGCTGTCGCCTTTTTGGTGACGGGGCAGGCTGTGCGCTCGAGCGCTTTAAGGATTCTCAAGCTATGGCCAGATCCTTGGGCCTCGCAGTGTCCTCCTGTCCCCCACAGTCTGCTTCTCGCCTCTTTCGTGGCTGCGGAAGGGGCATCTCATCACGTCCAGCCACCGGGCCACGCAAGCTACCTAGCCCCTGCGTGACTGCGGACGTGGGATCCAGCGACGCGGGTCTGGGAACCACCGGGCGGGCCAGTCCACCCTTTCCCCCCTGGCAGCAGCCTCCAAACACTCCTAGTCTGACCTTTCAGGTCAATCAACGGCCAGTGGGCGGCAGGACTCGCCATCACCTCCCCCACTGGCAACACATCACGTCAGACAGGTGGGTTTTGCAGATTGTCCGAAGGGGCTATTCCCTCCCCTTCAGGACTACTCCTCCCTCCATGCCACCGTCTTTAGATCGAATGCAGAGGATCATTTGGCACTTCTCCGCCAGGAAGTCATATCTCCCTTGGCCAAGGGAGCTATCGAGAGGGTTCCTACACCAGAACTAGGTTGTGGTTGCTATTCCTGCTACTTTCTGGTGCCGAAGTTACAGCCTCTATCCTGGATTTCAGTGAGAAGGACCCTGAGGCTGCTAGGCCTCATGGCCTCCTGCATCCTGCTGGTGGATCATGCCAGATGGCATATGCGAGTTCCAGTGGGCCAGTTGGCCCAGCATTCAATCTTTCCGACTACGTCCAGATCTCGTAGAGGACTGCACAACAACTGCAGTGGTGGCTAACGAACCAAGCTTAGGTCAGAGGCAGATCCCTCTCCCTTCACCAACCAGACCTCACAGTGGTGACATGCGGGGTCCGGGTGATTAGTCTGGCACTGAAGGCATTCCTTTCAAAGGGAAAGTGGTGCAGGTGTTCACAGACAAAAGCCTGCGTCCTATCCTGGTCCTATCTGCCCTCGACCCTGCAGACTGGATGGTGGTGTTGGACTTGCAGGACTCTTATTTCCACATCACCGTCCTGCCATCCCACAGACGTTACCTACGGTTCACGGTAGGCCACGAGCATTTTCAGTTCACTGTGCTCCCCTTTGGCCTTACCAGTACCCCTCTGGTGTTTACGAAAGTGAAGGCAGTCGTCGCAGCTCATGTGCGCAGAATAGGGGTTCCAGTCTTCCCCTATCTTGACGACTGGCTGTTGTAGGCGGGCTCACCCCAGGCTGTTATATCCCATCTCGAGACTACGGCGGACCTCCTGCACTCACTGGGGTTCACCATCAACGTGCCGAAGTCACAACTGACTCCCTTTCAGATGCCCCCTTTAATCCGAGCTGTTCTGGACACAGTGCAGTTTCAGGCCTATCCTCCCAAGCAGTGAGTCCGGGATATTTGGACTATGATACTGAAGTTATAGCCTCTATCCTGGATTTCGGTGAGAATGATCCTGAGGCGGCTGGGCCTCATGGCATCCTGCTGGTGGATCATGCCAGATGGCATATGCGGGTTCCAGTGGGCCCAGCATCAGGGCAATCTTTCCGACTACGTCCAGATCTCGGAGAGGACTGCGCAACAACTGCAGTGGTGGCTAACGAACCAAGCTTAGGTCAGAGGCAGATCCCTCTCCCTTCCCCAACCAGACCTCACAGTGGTGACAAATGTGTCACTCCTGGGATGGGTCAGCCATCTGGGTGAGGCGGAGATCAGAGGCGTCTGGTCTTTGGCGGGGTCCGGGTGATTCGTCTGGCACTGAAGGCATTCCTTCCCTCTCTTAAAGGGAAAGTGGTGCAGGTGTTCACAGACAACACCACTGCCATGTGGTACTGCAACAAACAAATCAGGGTGGGGTCCTGGACCCTTAGTCAAGAGGCTCTTCGTCTCTGGACATGGCTGGAACATCAGGGCATGACCCTGGTGATTCAACACCTGGCAGGTTGTCGAAACGTCAGGGCGGACAAACTCAGCCGCTGGTGCCTGGTGGATCACGAATGGTGTCTTCACTCGGAGGTGGTGCAAGGTCTCTTTTGGCAGTGGGGAGAGCCTTGGTTAGATCTGTTCGCCACAGATAAGAATGCGCAATGTCGGCAATTCTGTACGTTGGAAGTTCCAAGGCGGTACTCGCTCGGCGCTGCTATTAGTCACGAGTGGAGCTGCGGCCTCCTGTACGCCTTTTCACCTGTACCACTTCTGCCTAGAGTGTTGAAGATGAAGCACGACCGGGGCCAAGTCATTCTTGTACCCAGAACTCCTGAGCATGGCCATCGATCCTCCACTCAGACTGCCTCTTTGGGAGGATCTTCTGTTGCAGCAGCATTGGAGGGTTCTTCACCCGAACCTGTCCTGCCTCCACCTCCTTGCGAGGAGATTGAGCGGCAACAGTTGGCAGCTTTTGACCTTCCTCCCGAAGTCTGTAACGTCATATTGGCAGCCAGGTGTCACTCCACTAAGACGGTATACGCCTGTCGATGGAATAAGTTTGTGGCATGGGTGCATAACAAAGGCAGTGGATCCCCTTTCTGCCCCTCTTTCAGAGGTCCTTTTGTACATACTTTCTTTGGCCCAGCAGGGCTCTTCCCTGGGCACTTTGAAGGGCTATCTTTCGGCTATCTCTGCATTCCTTTGGCTTCCAGATCAACCATCTTTGTTCAAGTCCCCTATTGTACAGAGATTCCTCTTCACAACTGTCCTCTCAGGCTCCTCACTCTGAAGACAGCTTTCCTTGTTACCATCCCCTCTGCTCGCAGAGTGAGTGAGCTCCAAGCTTTTTCTTCTAAGCCCCCTTTCTTCTCTGTGCATTAGAACAAAGTGGTGCTTAGGACAAGGCTTTCGTTCCTTCCCAAACTGGTAACGCCCTTTCACATTGGACAAACCATTACTTTGCCCACTTTTTTCCTGCCTCCGCAACCTTTCAAAGAGGAGAGACTCCACCGTCTGGACCCCAAGCGTGCGCAATCTTTCTACCTTGATCGCACAAAAGATTCCCGATGGACGATCAACTCTTCGTTGGCTATGTGGGTGCCAAGAAAGGTTGGGCCGTTCAAAAGCGGACCATCTTTTGATGGGCTGTCCTTTGTATAAAAATCTGCTACGCTTTGGCGAAAAAGGAACCTCCAGTGGGGCTCTGTGCTCATTCTATCAGAGCTACGGTTGCCACCACTGCTCTTGCTTGTTGAGTTCCACTCCTTGACATCTGTCAGGCAGCCACGTCTGCATCCTTCCACACATTCACCAGACATTACTGCCTGGACAGCCAAGTCCTCCAGGATGGCTATTTTGCCCGTTTTGTCCTCCAGGACTTTCTGGTGTGAACTTAGGTCGCAGACCCTCCTTGGTATTGCTAGGGTATCTATTCTAAGGTAAGGAATCTATAACTAACAGTCTCTTTCAGATAAACATGTTACTTACCTTTGGTAACGATGTATCTGTAAGAGACATATGTTAGTTATAGATTCCTTAGCGCCCCACCCATCCTTCCCGCTCTGCGAATTGACTTCTAGGGACAGGGACTCCCTTGCAGGGCCCTAGTTTAGCACACCAGTGGTCAGTGTCTTGCATGGCTCTGCGTTTCTGGCATGGAAAGTTGTATCAGAACAGATGTCAGCGTGCAGGGGCAGCATCTATATAGACACCGCGACGTCATCCTGGCGAACACTACGCAGACGACGGACGTGGAGTGAACCGACGTCACCTAATGACACGCAGGGGTACTGCTAAGAAAAAATTCTCCGAATCCAGTCTGACATCTGGCGGTAATTCTAAGGTAAGGAATCTATAAGTAACATATGTCTCTTACAGATACATCGTTACTGAAGGTAAGTAACTTGTTCATTTGAAAATAGCTTATTACTTTGATACGTTCTTGTGGTACAAACACGGAAGTTAAAACTTATACATAAACCAGATTACGACTTAGACTAAGCAAGGCTATCATTTTGGAACATTTGGGGATACTCTTGATAATGCTATATGTTTAAATGGGTTGACTTGGATATCTACTGTATATACGTATTGCAGGAATTGTGAGGCTACTGTTGTTTTTTTTGTTTTTAGCATACTGGTCTGACACAAATTTGGGTTCCCAGAAAGGGTTTACGCTGTAATTTTGATTAATCTTTATTTTTAGCTTTCACTAGTCTTAACAAATATTGGTTAAAAACAGTTAATTACCGTTAATCGGTTTGTTTTTAGACAATTGATTCCCTGGTATACGGAACTTACCAGACCGTGTGACACAATGAGCTGAATATGAATTTGATATAGGTGAGAAGCTGATGTGCCTTATGTTTTAATGTGTACTAGACTATACACAACCGTTTGATTCAGAATTTTTGAGATTACAACAGGTGAGCGGATGTGACAACTTGCAATTATTACGACTTATTCCTGGGTTATAAGGTAGCTCTAAAGAGATATAACGAATTAAGGCATGCCTACATCACTATACCACATTTTCATTACTTTTGGTCACATGCGATTTCAATGTATCAGTTGATTATGACATTGACCACTGCAGAGACTAATTTTGGGTCATCTACATACACCCTAGTGTCTCCTACTCCACAGAGTATGGAGGTCCAGAGAGAGTACTAGATACAGATATCGGCACACTATTTGACAAACACTAATTCATTGGAGGTTGTGGTCACAAACGAGTCATACAATGATCAATGTGGTATAGACACATTGATCATTATAACACACACCTGTGGACCTCTTGTAGGTGGTGGGATTACGGCTCCATGAACATTCCTTTGAGCTGTTGATTTTCTATTCATTTTTGTAGCCCTGATGAAGTCAGTGGTTAATGTACCTCACTGAGGAAACATGTGTTGGATACGGAAGTTACATGAGAGACTAAGAACTATGTCAAGAACATCAAATTATATGTGAAGAAGAAAGAAAATAAAAAAAATGAAGAAATCTTGTTTGGACTCGTATAGTATACTTTTTTAACATATTGGTTGCTCAGCGGTTGCACTTATCTAAATATGTTGAGATTTCCTCATTGAGTTGAGAGTGCTTGTGGCCGCTCTCTTCCCCTTGGAGCACCATAGTAGTTGAGATCAAGTTAGGAATACTCCAGGTTTGCGCTAGCACTTAACCTTGCCACATTAATCTGATATTAACACTGTGGGTTTGCGGCACCTATTTCCCTCACGACACTATAGATAGTTTATCTGTGAATTCATTATGGGCTCTAGGAAAGATAGAGGAAGACTTGTTCAAAAACCTAAGTGCAGGAGTTGCAGTCTACAAAGCTGTAACAAAAGGTAATCCCAGACATAAAGAAAATGAAGTTTATTAGACTGGAAAGATTGAAGAAATCAGAGCGATCTAAGTGGTCGAACGGGGCAACTTTGAAACAGTACCAGAGGCTCAGCAGGATTCCACGTGGCTTATGCTCACAGACTTTCCTGACATATGACTATCTGGAGGAAGATCTATCCGAGTGGGAAAACAAATTTACTAACAGCTCTAATAATCTTATGAATATCCCAATAGAAAATGCAAATAGAAAAATTGATAAATTAGCATGGAAATTGATGAGCTAGAGATAGAGATTACAGATTTAGATTTACCAGAAGCTACACAAAAAATGTTAAGATCTTGGAGGATATTCTGGGTAGGCATGAGGGTGAGATAAAACAGGAAAGCTAGGAAACTCAAGAGAGATGAGGTAGACTACCTTAATGGGAGAGTTTTGACATTTGCTAAGAGATTTGGCTATTTAATCAAGCAAGACAACAATACAGTGGATAATAGAACACCATCTGTGAGTGAGAGGAGTGGAGCATCAACTAGCAATGTATCCAGTAGTAGGTATGAGGACCATGGGGGGGGGAGGCGCATCTAATCAAAACCCAGGTAACACTTTTTAGGTCTCGCCTAGCTATTGCGTTTACGCAATCGCTAGGCGAGACTCTAGTAAGAGGGGCATTTCAAAGTGCTCCCAAAAGTGGATTGCATGGCGAGCACGCGCACAATCACGTGCATCGTGCCGCCATGCAATCCGTTTAGGGAAGCGCTTCAGCCCACTGGCACGTGTATGTGTAGCTACAGCCTCGGCATCCTACTTCAAAGGATCCGTTCCCCCGCCTGGAATGCGCTTCCCCGCCCCCGCCACTTGTTGTTATTTTACCTCTGTGACCTGCTCCTAAATGGGCAGTGCACGTTGTGTATTTATTTAAAGTCCGCCTTCTGGTGGCATAGTTGACAACCCAGAGTAGACGGCGCTGAGTGCACCGAAAGGTCGTGGACAGTGAACAAGCTGTTGTGCAGCCCACCATGCGCCATCCGGCGCTTCCCATGAGTGCGTCACGTGACCGCTGATGGGCAGCTTTCCTTTCCGATTGGCTTGATTTCTAGGATTAGTCACCAGCAACTACATATGCTTATAGCAGTTGTTTGATTTACTTCCCATTTAGGGCGTATTTTTCTTCTTTCTTAAGAGTTTATACTGTCCTAAGACCCGGGAGAAGCTCCCATCCTTAACGGTCCTGGTTTGCTTCGGACTCTATTTGCAAGGTTAAAGCTCGGAATCAAAGCGTTCATTTTTGTTGAGCGAGGGTTTGTATTCCTTCAGTCTCCTCACACTGGCACAGATGATTCACATGAGAATTGAACTGTCTGTAAGAGGACACTTCTGAACACCTGTGTATCTCTCTCAGCCCTGTCTGTCGCTCCCCTAATGACCTCCATGCGTCTCGCTCTCTGCCCTTGTTCCCCTCCCACTCACTATTTCGATCCACTTCCCTGTGTGTCTCTCTCTGCCCTTATTTCCACCTCCCCTGTCTCTCTCTCCCCTTCTGACCTCCATGCGTTTCTCTCTCTATGCCCTTGTTTCCTTCTCTCTCTCGCTCGCCTTCTAATCCTTACGTGTCTCTCTCTCTGCCCTTGTATCCATCTCCCTCCCTCTCTCTCTCTCACTCCCCTTCTAATCCTTACGTGTCTCTCTCTGCCCTTGTATCCATCTCCCTCTCTCTCTCGCCCCCCTTCTGACCTTCAGCAGTGTCTCTCTCCCTCTGCCCTTTTTTCCTCCCCCCCTCTATCTCGTTCCACTTCTGACCCCTTGTGTATATCTCCCTCCTGCTGCCCTGGTTTCCATCTCACCCTCTATTCCCCTCCACTTCTATGTGTGTGTACGTCTCTCTCCTCTAGGTTCCGTCTCCCCTCCCTCAACGTCTCACCCCGTGTGTCACTCTCTTCCTCTGCCTTGTTTCCGTCTCCCCTCGCTCTCTGCCTCGACGCCTGACACCCAGTGTCACTCTCCCCCTCTGCCTTGTTTCCGTCTACCCCAACCCCCGCTCTCTTCCTTCACTTCTTCACTTTGCTTGAGAAAAATACAACCTTTCAGTTCACTCCTTCCGTTCTGAAACAAGCATTGAAAATGCAATAGGTCTCGCCTTTTATTAAGTTATAGCCATTTGCTTTGCTGTACAATACCATTAGCAAAGCAAATGGCTTTAACTTAATCAAAAGCGATAACTGTTGCATTTTCAATGCTTGTTTTAAGAGAGGTTTGGAGGATCAGGATAGGAAACAAGGATATGTGCGCAAGAACGAGAGGGAGAGATCCAGAAAAACAAGGAGAGGGTGCAGAGGGAGAGGCAATTCCCAAAGAAAGAAGAGGAATGCAAACGAGGCCATGGAACAAAAACAAGTGAACCAAGAAAACAATATGAGAGAGTGATGAATTTTTCAAAGAGACTACTGTAGGGTTACATAATTTCTGTGTTACAAAAAGGCATGGATATTCTGTCCAACACAGATGTGTGATATTAAGGTGGATATATACAAATATGTGAGACATTTAAAAGTGAAAAAATGATTTGCTATCAAAAGCTAAATAAAACTAAGTAGTGAGCATGGGAGTGTTTTTGATGCATTTTCAATACAGGATGTCAAGGATATGACAATGTTGTTGTCCATAACTGAAAATGAAGATGATTCTATTACCATTCACAGAGTACTCAGTGATTTAGAACTGAGTTCCGATTTGAGTGAGGATAGTGGCCTTAAGACTAAATCTAAATGGACACCACAATTACCAAGTGGTACCAACTTGGATTTATTTTACAAGGCGGTAATGACCGATCTTGACAAATGGGGTGCCAAATTACGACAAAGCAAAGGTACATAGTACAAGCACAATCTTACATCACGAGAAAAAGAATCTCTGAGGACACTTTCCGATGATTGTGAAATAATCATTAGAGAGGCTGATAAGGGCGGATGTATGGTGGTGATGGACAGATTGGATTATGATAAGGAGATTCATACACAATTGAGTGATATCAGATGCTATCAGAAGTTGACCTGTAATCCAATCCCGAACATTACCAAGCGAATCTATGGTTGTCTTAAAGAGAGTGACATGACTGTGATTTGTTGAATGATGAGTACCATTATCTGACCATTGACTACAAGAGGTATCCTTGTATTTATACATTGCCTAAGGTACACAAAAATCTACAGTTTCCACCAGGTACACCTAATATTTCAGGAATAGGGGGACCTACTGAGAGACGGTCAGAATTCGTAGTTTTATTTTTGGGCCTTTTGTTTCAAACCTACCCTTGTATATTAGACACCAAGCATATACTCAATATGTTGAATGATGTTAAGTGGGAATCGGATATGACTCTGGTATCCTTTGATGTGGTGTCATTGTATACAAAAATGTCACATTCCAGATGGTCTTGGGGCATTGGGATACTATCTGGACGAAAGACCAGTGAGATACATGGCACATTCAGAGATGTTGATTGACATGTCTAATTTGATTCTAAACAATAACATCTTCCTATTTGACAAAGAATGGTACAAGCAGTCATGCGGGACTGCGATGGGCTCGAGATTTGTACCATCCTTGGCAAAAGATTTTATGGGTTGGTTTGAGGCGATGCATATCTGTTGCCCACATGGTCAGAAATGGATTAATGATATCCATTATTGGGGGAGATATATTGATGACTGTTGGATTATGTACAGGGAGTCAACTTGACCTAATCGAGTTTTTTTACTTTTTAAATAACAATGTATACAACATGACCTTTACAATGGATTCCACTACAGTGAAACTGATCTTCCTTGATGTTGAACTGTATATTCATGAAATCAAAATAGAATTAAATGTACATGAAACCGACCTCATGTAATGCCCAACTACATGCTGGAATCTCACATCCCAAAAATCAAATGAACTCATTTCCCTTTGGAGAGATGTTGAGGGCAAGGAGGAATTGCAGCGATGATTACGAATATGATGTGAACCTGAAAGATACTGGACAAAGGTTTCTCACCCGTGGTTACAGTACAGAGCGAGTAATAGAGTGCACCATTTAGTACGATCAGACACCCTGAGGGAAAGGGACAAGACTAGTAACAGATCGAATCTTGTAAGGCTTATTACGAACTATCACCCTTTCTCCCAGAAGATTTACAATGTACTAAACATTGTTCTTTACTGATGTCTGACAAATCTCTCCAGCCCTTTGTAAAAGAGAACGTCCTAGTATTACATACAGTAAGGCAATGTCATTACGCAATTTAATTAGCCCTAGCTATCCCATACAATGAGTACAGGAGACATGGCTACATAAGAGAGCAAAGGGTTCATATAAATGCGGACACTGCAGTGTGTGCAGATTAGCTATAGATGGTATAACCAAGTTCCAACTACAACAACTCCGGAAAACATGTGTTCAAGACCCACATAGACTATGATACTAAATATGCTGTTTACATACTTATCTGCAAGTGTGATTTAATATATGTTGATAGTACCATCAGGTCCATGAGGGAACGCATATTGGAACACTATAGAGCTCTTAAGCAACAAGATCCTAGATACCCGATGGCGATTCATGCAAGAGATTGTGTGGCACAAGATCTTTAGGTTCCATGGCATACAAACTGTAACAAGTAATGCCAGGGGGGGTAATTAAGAACTTGTGCTTAGACAATGTGAATCACGCTGGATTATGAATTTGTGTGCAGTTGATAATGGTCTCAATGTTGATCATGAGATGCAATATTTTCTTGGAACATAGGTGGTTGACCCGATGCTTGTACTGTACAGACTGTTGCATCTTACCGGAGCTTATTTGATTAAGGTTTGCAGCTTGACAATATATGTCTGTACTCTTGTGATACTATTGATATCTTATCATGAGTCTATACTATGAGTGTAAATAGATATCCACTGATCTGAGTATTACTGGATATTGCCAGTTGTAATGACTATGATGCCATATATGACCATGGCTGTAATTGTGAGTTACTAACATACATAGGGGTTGCACTTATCTAAAGTTATTGAGGTTTCCTCATTGAGTTGAGAGTGCTTGTGGACGCTCTCTTCCCCTTGGAGCACCATACTAGTTGAGATTAATTTGTGAATACTCCAGGTTTGCGCTAGCACTTAACCTTGCCAGGTTAATCTGATATGAAAAGAGTGTTCTCCTATCTTGATTGTACCAAAGAACATTGGGTAGATGATCAGCTCTTTGTGAGGATCACCGGTGCAAAGAAAGGGAAAGTAGTGCAGAAGCAGACCATCTCTGGATGGATTGTTCTCCGCATTAAGATCTGATACACATTGGCCAAGAAGCAATCTTCGAGGGCTTGCAGACTCATTCTACCTGAGCCAAAGCTGCGACCACTGCGTTAGCTCGCGGAATCCCTGTCCTGTACGTCTGTCAGGCTGATATTTGCGCATCCTTGCGCACACACTACTGCTTTGACAGTGATGTCCGTCATGATGGGTACTTTGCCCATTCGGTCCTCCGGGACTTTTTGTTCTGAGCCAGTTCGCATACCTCAGAGCAGAGGAGGTACTTCTTTGGAATCTATTCAGATGAACAAGTTACTTACCTTCAGTAATGCCTTATCTGGTAGAGACTATCTAGAGGCAGATTCACTACCAACCCTGCCATCTCCCAGTTCTACAAACGGGTTCCTCTACCTACAAGGTCACTGTAGGCCCTTAGTATCTGCACACTGGTCAATCAGCCTTCTGACAGGGGTGTGTGGCTAGCGTGCCAACGATGGCGGACGTGTAATCATAGCGCTCTGCTCCCAGAAATTTCTCCTGCACCCTGACCCACGAGGGTGGGGGGGGGGGGGGGGTGGCTGGGGGCGCATCCGGTCCTGAGCCTAAGCTGCATTGACCTGTAAGTCCTGGACCACATGACCTTGGGTCTGGGACCAACTCCGGTGCAGCAGAAGAGGGACTCGAGGGGCTACATCCGCAGGATCTACACTGCTGACTGGTACAAAGCACCGCAGAACATGGAGGCAGAGCGGGAGTCACCGGTGGCGCAGCGCGGAACCGGAGGTGAGGCCCTGCATTGAGTGCACAGGAAAGCACTCTGCACTGGTGAGTGGTGACGCCTGCAGCCCCCCCGCTAAGAGCTCCATGCATCTAGACGGAGCGGTATATGTAAAGTGGAACACCACCAGTGATGGCAGCTGAGACTGCTGCGTGAGGCCTCAGCTGTGCAGCGAGGAGCAGGCTCATTGCCCCTCTGGCCCGTCTCTCTCCTGGCCTCATAGGAAGCACCTGGCACAGAGGTGTTTTATTGTAGATTTCTTCCCTGAGAGGGCCCATTACTTCCATGATCTGTCCCCCGCTTGAATTGAGTGAAACACCTGACATGAAGATTCTAACTGAAGAGCTCTACACTTGGGGCCCCACCAGACCCAGTTGTTCTCCGGCGCAGCCCTGCTTAGCCTCGTACTGCGTGGCCTCGACAAAAGAGGCAGTAATGCACCCCAGTAATGGGAGGTGCTGACTAGTGGTGACCTGACTCCCATGCCCAGCTGCGAGATACCAGGGACCTGAGTGAATGCTGCACTTGTCCCAGAGTATTTGAGAACTGTTTCTGAGATAAGTGAGCGGGTTCCTGAGGAACCTTGACACTCTGATATTATTGTTCACACTGCAGTGGGGGAACGGCCCACTTTGAACCACGGTGACACAGCTGAACATTGAAATACCCCACGCCAGTATAAAGATCCAGCTGGGTAAGGCACTGCCTCAGTCTGAAACTGGGAGAAAGATCTGCGCACGTTCTGGGGAACCAGCCAAGGAGGTTGGTGTCTTGGCAGCTCTATACTTGGCCCTGGCACCTACTCCCACCTGCCCACACTATTCAATTCCTGAAGTGAAATGGAAAACTTGAAGGCCTGTCCATCACACGCAGAGGGTGGTGCATCAGAACCCTCACTGGTGGGAGAGGTAGGGCGTGAGAACCTAGACACCATGCCATCTCCCATGCAACTTGAATTTGAGCGAATCCTGGCAGCCATTGCAGATACTAAGAGCACATTCCAACAAGAAATAGGCACGGTCTCAGTGGGTTTGGGTCTGCTACGAGCAGACCACAATAAATTAACAGATAGGTTGGCAGAGGTGGAATTGGGTCTCAACGAAATACGACCAGCCCACATCGATCTGGCATGGCAAGTTACACCGCTAACTAATAAGGTACAGATCCTAGAGCGTTGTGCTGAGGGCCGTAACAGGAGGAGCAATGAGTGGTGGGTCTACATAGGGGACGGAATGAGGAGACATGGTGGCATATCTGGAAGACTCTTCTTGGCGCTAGAAAGAGCGCACAGAGTTCCCCCGAAGTCTCCAGCTCCATGCAGACCTCTACGTCCGGTAGTGGCCAACCTCCTCCACTTTTAAGACCAAGATGTCCTTCTACAGAATGTCAGGAACGAGGATCCTTATGAAGTTGGAAACGGAAAGGTCACACTGCTCCCAGACTATACTCTTGTTGTCCCATCCAAAACAGTATCCAACATAGAGGTTAAAAAGGCCCTGAGAAAAGAGGGAATACAATACTCACTTATTTTACTAGCGTGGTTGGAAATCATGTTGGATGGAAAAGCACGTTTCGTTTCTATAAAGAGCCCTGGGAAGTGTGGGACTGGTTGGAATCCTATAAAGCTGGAACATCCCAAGAGAACAGATAGGAGGGATCCCACGATGAAGTGCCTAGATGCTCGAGGAGGGTCCGACAGCCCAGGAGCAGAAGCACCCTGCAGAAATGCACCAAATAACAAACAGAATTGGAGGGAGCAGGAGCAATTCAAGCGGCAACAGTTATCACCTCTCAGTTGGGGAAAGACCATGTCAGTCACTCCAAATCGAAGGATCAAGCCACGGATTGAGAACCAGTATTTCACGTATAGATGGAGAATGGACACCCCCCCCCTCCCCCCTTCCCTTCCCCCCAGTGGTTACTCCCCAGTCAGTTGAAGATTTAATTTAACAAGAAACTTGAAAGGCACCTATATTAGCCACACTGCTTCAGGTACCTACGCGGTGACCAGAGGGCTGTCCGATAAAGGTCGGGCTTTAGCTGCTACTCTCCCTCCCCTCAAACCCACTGGACAACAACTGATACCCTCCGGGAGGGACCTGGAAGAGACGTAGTGAAGTTGAGACTGACAGGTGGCCTAAAAGGGATGAACAGACTTAACAGCTTCTACACCGATGAATACGTGTTGGTCCAAGAAGAGGATGGGTGGGGACTCCAGGAGGTAGTGTGGGTACAGAATGCTTTTTGACATACGAGGTAGCCCGGAGTTAATTAAATATGAAGGTACGGTGGGTTAGAACTAGTTGCTTTTTAACTTTTTCTAGGTCAGCAACACCTGGGAAGGAGCAAATGACCTGGTTTTGAACTACAGTTGCCTACCCCTTTACCTGACGTACGCTTGGAGTCTGGTACGATCTAAGAATGTCAATGCTTTGTATTTGTATGATGTCTGGATGGACAGCCGTTGCTGACCTGTCCTGGGGAAACAGAGTTCAAGGTTAGGGGTGTGTTATTCTGTTTTTTTTTTTTTTTTTTACGAGAGGAATGGGAGGGCAGGAGAGGGCTACAAGACCAAGTGCACATGTTAGAGGTTTATTGTCTGTAACTCATGCAAGGCTAACACTGCTCTGGATTTTAAATGTCTGACATGGAATGCATGAGAGATGGGTGTCCGCATGCGAGAGACACACCAAAAATCGCTTTCTCAGGCGACATGGCATATAAAGTGCAATGCTCCAAGAAACGCACCTTTTAGGTGTGGTGTTGGAGCGACTGAAACGTAGAAGGGGTCAGTTGTATGCCAACTCATTCTCGGGTTACCCGAGGGGCGTGCTGATTTGGCTGAAAGTGGGAACCCCTTTTGAGTGTTTGCAGTACCTCATTAAGAAATAAAGCCACTATATTTTGGTGAGGGGTTGACTAATGGGCAAAAAGATCACACTCGGTGGTATATACGCTCCCAAGAGTGACCAGGTGGCCTTTTTTTTACTCCAATGGGACATACACAGGGGAAGGAGACCTGCTGCTGGGAGGAGAGGGCAATTGTGTATCAGATGTTGATTTGGACCGCTCAACCCCCCTCCCCCCAATTAATAGGATCCATAAGGTGACCACTTGTTTCCAGAATGGGTACAACACTGGGAACTGTTGGCGTTCCCAGCATGGGCAAGACCACAACTACTCCTACTTCTCCACTATATATGGACTACACACCAGGTTGGACATGTTCCTTTGCTCAGAGAAATTGAGGGGGGGCGGGGGGGGTATGCCACCTTCACTGAATATCATGGGCATACCATCTCGGACCACTGCCCCCTCCTGCTGGGATGTTGGCATCTAAATGACAGACCGCCCATTCCAACATAGAGGCTTCAACCGGAATCTCTGGACGACACCTGTTTTACAGAATCCCTCCAGACGCATATCACAGACTATTTTGAGCACAATGAGGGCTCGACAACGTTTTCCCTGACAGATGGGAAGCATTCAAGTTTGTGGTACTCGGTCATTGCATGAATCACTCAGTAGGGGCCACCAGAGAACTATACGCACAACTGACTCCAATAGAAGCCACACTTCATATCATAGAAAGCACCCTGGCAAGGGACCCAGACGCCACACAAAAACAAGGAGATACAAAAGAACAGTATATCAGAGCAGATATTAGAGTGGCTGTGATGCCACAACTACAAAAACTATATGAGGAAAGCACACTCGGAGGAAGGCAAATCGGGGAAGCTATTGGTCTTGCCGATCCGACCGGAAGATCGGGGGGCACCTTTCTACCCTCTCTGGGACACATATGTACACTCCGAGGGATATCAATGACGAGTTCCAGGCATACTATGAAACACTGTATGACAGGCCAATGATTTTGCCTGATGGGGCTCAGACCAGAATCCTGGACCGTGTGACTCTCCCGGTATTGGTGCCGCTAGCTAGGAGGGAACCGGGTTATCCATGACAATTCAGGAAGTACGTGCAGGTCTGAAACACATGGCCATGGGCAAGACACCGGGAACTGGTGGGCTCCCTGCGGAGTTTTACTCCACCCTCTCACATTTATTGGCCCCTACTGGTGACGTTATATTCTGACTGCTATCAGAAAGGACAATTGCCGGAGTCCATACACACTGCACAGTGGTCCCCTTGCGAAGACGGGGAGGTGGCGTCGCCCCGACAGCATTTCGCCCCATGTCCATGCTTAACATGGATTTTAAAATCTTCAGCAAAATATTAGCAAATAGAATACCCCCCATATGCAAACCGTGGTACATAGAGACCAGAACGGCTTTATTCCAGGACCCGGTACATCATTCAACCTCCGGAGGCTCTTCCACATCCTATATCACCCTGCGGTATAAGCGGATCAGGAGTCCCTCCATATTTCACTAGACCTGGAAAAGGCCTTCGACTCTATCAGATGGGACTTCCTCATGGCAACTATACAAAAGATGGGATGGGGGGGGGGGGGGCAAATGGGTTTCTTTTCTGTACAAAGATCCTCTGGCTCGGGTGAAGACTGGGAATACATTTTCCACACCATATGGAGTGTTTCGTGGTACTGAACAGGGCTGCCCATTGTCTCCTCTGCTAGTTGCCTTGTCCTTAGAGCCTTTGGTGGAACTGTTCCACATGGAGGGCAGAGGCACTGGACTAGAGGTAGATGGTCAGACACATACCATCTTGCTGTAGGTTGATGACCTCCTTTTGTACCTCTGGGATGGAGCGGCTGGAGTGCGTGGGCTGACTTGCCTTGTGAAGGATTTTCAGACAGCTATCGGGCCTGACAGTTACCGCGCCAAGACCTGTGTATTCTCCAGTGTGGAGAGTACCCCTCCACCCCCGAAACTCCAACCCGGTTTCGTCTGCTCCCCTACATCCTTTAAATATCTAGTAATGATTGTATATCATGACCTAGAAGACATAAGAGAGGGGAATCTGGGACAGGCGCTCGAGCCCTTTGGTCTAGAGTGGTCTTCTGGAGATCTTTACGCCTACCGCTTATGGCACGAGTGTCGTTTAACAACAAAAAAAAAAAGGTGATGCTCCCTCACCTACTGTACTTCTTTACGAACCTGTCGGTTAAGATACCAGTGATCTGGTTTAGACAACTAGATACCCTTCTCTCAGACTAAATCTGGGATGGTGGCAGATTGAGGGTGTCCCTGACGGTCCTGAGGCACCCGCCAGAAGGGGGTGGCCTGGGAGTCTCAGATTTTGAACTTTACTACCTGGTTGCAAAGCTCCAATGGGTATCTCGGTGGCTGGAAGCGGATCGCACTCACCCTGCAGACCTCTTGGGATTGACCCCCTCATCGGGTATTATTGTTAGCACGCCTGTTGATCCCAAGAGTAACCATTTCCCGGCCAACAGTACTACTCCATGTGGCATTACAATGCAGTCGTCTCTGTCTTGTGTGAACCCGTGGGGCTCCGGTATATGCACCAGCATTACCACAAGTGGGACTTCCCATGGTGATCCAATCACAATCTTTTCAACTACTCCACTCACGAATTGGACAGAGGCAGGGATCGGAACAGTGGGGGGCACTGCTTTCTACAGGGAGCTCTTGAGGACTTTGCAGCAACCCACACCCTACCTAGGGGTCAATTCCTGAGTCTTAATGCTGACGTTCAGGGATATGTGAGCCATGGGACGGGAAGAACCACCAACACACTTGGTCCTTCAGCCCCATCTTTCCATAGGTTCTGCATGCCATTTGGTGACATGGTTCTACGGAACGAGATGGGAGGGGATACTCTACAATCGTTGAAAACTAGATGGGAGACTCTTCTGGGGCATGTCATCCCGGACAAGGAGTGGGGGACGATGCTGCAAAACCCTAAGAAGGTATCCAGTAACACTAGACTAAAATACATAGGGGCAGATTTACAAGCCCCTTGCGCCTCTTTTACGCCGCCGTTGCATCACTTTTGTAACGCAGCGGCGGCGCAAAGCCAGCGCCGTGGTGCGGAGTACTTACAACGTGACGCATCTGGGAGATGTGTCACGTTGTAAAGCCCTGCCCCACATGTAGGCGTTCCGACGCAGGGGTGTGGGGGGGAGGGGCGTTCCGGCGCAGGAACGCTTCCTAAAATTGGCTGAGTGAAATCTCCAAGATTTCACTCAGCCACTTTTAAGGCCATGCTGCGTCAAAACCCTGAGCCTGCTTGAAGTAGGCGTAAGAATTAACGCAGCATTTTAAAGATAGGGCACCCCCGAGCCTTGCTGGAGCTGCGTTGCGCTTGCGACGCAACTCCAGCAATGTGCCGCCTTTACGGCAGCATACGCGTCACGCATTTGTCCATTTTTGCCCCATGGTGCGCCGCATTGTAAATGCGGCGCATCCATGGTGGCGGAGCCGTGACGCACAATAACTGGCGCATCCCTGCTAATATGCAGGGATGCGCCAGTTATTGTAAATCTGCCCCATACAATTTAATATCTTACACATGACATATCTCACCCCACATAGATTGCAACTTGTATATGGGGGTGAATCCCAGTGCTGCCCACGATGTAAGGTGTCCTGATGCAGACTTTTGTCATATGACTTGGGGATGCCACAGACTCCAGGTATTCTGGACTGCAGTGATCCAGCAACTTCAGACCACATTAGGACGGGCTCTCCCCTGCATGATACAGACTTGCCTCTTGGGAGGCTTCCCAAGGCCCAAAACGAAAAGTGGGTTTGAGGTTTCTAGATTGGGGCCTGACACGCCACCGGATAGCACTGATGTGGAAATCAGACAAAGGACCAATCATGGACACCTGGGAGAGAGATAGTCTGATTTAGGTGCAGGCTGAGGGACAGGCACTCTGGCACAAGTATGCCCAGGGATTACGTAGGCACCCTCTGGTGGATTTATAGCAGGAAGTACTAAATAGCTGAATACACCCAGAGACAGACTTAAACCCAGAGCCGTATGATCAGGACAATGGGAGCAGAGATATTTCAAGACATGACACTTATGGGCACATAGGAGCAGATACTAGAACAGATACAGAGATTCTGGGTGGGGAACAGTGGTTCCCTTACCCTAAACAAGAAAGAGTACCCACTGAATGTACACATGGTTTGCCCGGATATAGAAAGACCATGCTCTTGGATCGGGACAAGACAGCTATCATTAATGTAACCCTGAACCAATTACCTGCCACCAGCACATACAGACACATGGGCACAAACATTTCTGATGGATGCATCTGCCTGTGGATTCCTCACATTTTGAATTATCCCAATGCACAGCATTCCACAGGAACTTTTCTGACGTCAGTTCCCTTTTTTTCTGCACCTTCGACACGTAACAATTTTTTCTCAGGCTCTCCATCTATGGGAGTTTTCATTGTTACTGTTGCCGCAACTGTGTAGCCATTGAAGAGGACTACTCGAAAGTCAGGATTCAAGCCGTGCAGAGAATCACTGACCCCCATGAAGATTTATTTGTGGTGTCCTCTGATCACAATGTCGGGATTTGCACTTCATGTAAGCGGATGAATCTGAAGGAAAGGGAGGCCAAGTTGTTCGTGGCCAAAGCCAAAAAGTAGAAGAGGGGTCGCTCGGACCCGAACAAAGTCGCCAAACCCTCAAACTTCGAGGTCGTTCACGAAGCACAAGAAGAAGCCATGCCATGGTTCTCGGTGTCGTTCTTTGAAAGGACGCAATGCCGAAGTTGATGCCTCAGAGTCCTATGTGTCATCGCAAGGATGAGACCAGGGGTGTCTCTGGCTCCGTCTTCTGCACCAAGGGATGTTACTCCTCCGACTTCGAAGAATGTTAAGCCTCCTCCGGTGCTGAGGTCTGCTACTCCACCTCCGGCACAAAGAACACCTACTCTACAGCCGGAGCCAAACTTGGTGCCTTCACCTATGGCTTCGGAGCCCATTGTTCCGGATCCGACATATCCTGCATTCCCGACTCTGGGATCGGATCCATCGCATTTTTTAGATGCCACGTTTAGCGTTTTCGCAAGGGCTGCAAATCCTACTGGTGCGCTTGCTGGCCCCATGGGTCCATTCGCGTATTCTCTGGAAGAGTTTCCCCCTCATTTTCCCCAGGCACCATTCATGACCTTAATGCCTGTGACTCCATGAAGTTGGCCTCTACCGACGCAGAGGTTATCTCCGCCGTTGCAGTTTCTACAGGGTCATGTTCCATTAGATGGTTCTTCTCTGGGGTCATCTGGATCCAAACCAGTGCCAGTCCGACCTTAGCCGACTTTGACCCCAGTTCCTTTGGATTCTCCTTCAGCGTCTGTTCCGAAGTCACTGGCGCTGCGTCTGGCACCGCAATTCCGAAGATGAAATCTTGGAGAGAGGCACAAAGGCTGTTTGAAGAGGAATATCAATAGGAGCATGGCGGGGCTGAAGGAGAGATTGTGGATCCTGACCCTGATTTTGAAAGATTGCAAGATGCTAGTGGCCTGGATACCTTCCCTGAGTGGTCCTGCCACCTCCTGAGGTAACCTCATACCATGCTGTAATTCAAAAGGCTGCTGAGCTTTAAGAGTTGAGAGCTCCCACAGCAGAATGGAAATCTAACATTCTTACAGAGGTTCTTGATTCATCGACTTCTGCATCCGAACCACTGCTGCCCTTCAATGAGTCATTAACGGAGCCTGGATGTTTGGCAGAAGCCAAAGTCCTCCACTGCAGTTTGTAAGACAGTGGCTAGAAGGTACAAGGTAGGTCCTGGAAATCCGGTGTTTCTTTCCTCCCATCCTGTACCATAATGCCTTGTGGTCCAAGCTTCTTGTTCTTCTAAGCTATCAGCAGGGTCTTTGCTCCATTCGCTTTGATTCTCAGCAGGCGTGGATGGCAGTCAGCCAAAAAGTTTGGTTTTTTTCGTCGGGGAGCATGGCCTTAAAATCTACAAATGCCACGTGTCTCTTGGGACGTTACATTCACGCCCTCATGGATACAGCTAAGGAGATGGTTCCAAAATTGCCTACGGAGGTCCAGGGGCATTTTTCTGAACTACTGGCAGATGCTCAGGCTGCTGTCCGTCACAGCGAACTCTATAGCCAGAGCAATTAGGTCATTGGTGGTGACGAGAAGGCATGCCTGGTTGCGAGGTTTAGGCTTTTCGCCTGATGTTCAAGTTATGTTGCTGGACTTGCCTTTAGATGGGTCCCGCTTGTTTGGGGCTAAGGCGGATTCTGCACTGCAGCGCTTTAAGGATAGCAAGGCTACGGCAAGGTCTTTAGGACTTTAGACCCAGCCCAGGTACTACAGACAGTTCTGCAGATTTCGTGACTTTGCAAAGAACTTGTCCTTTTGTGGCCGGCAACCACAGCAGCATGCAAATCCGTTGTACAGGGGAAAGGGCAGAGGTAGTCTGTGGGGTTCTGCCTGATAGCAAGTCTCTTCTCCTCCTCTTCTGCCTCTCCATCCATTGTTGCAGGGAAGCAGCTCTAGCTCCGGCATCTCAGAGCATGCTTGTCCCATGGGTGGATGGATGGGAGTATTTTCTACCTCACTGGAGGTCTGTCACTACAGACCTCTGGGTTTTAAACACTGTAGAAAATGGGTATGCCCTACCCTTCCGTGAGTTTCGTCCTCCTTCCCCTCACTTCCAGCTCCTTTGTTTGGAAGAGCATCATCATCTTCTCCAGCAAGAAGTACTATCATTGCTGCAAAAGGGTGCAATCTAGATAGTTCCAGAGCAGAAAATAGGTCAGGGGTGCTACTCCCAGTACTTCCTGATTCCCAAAAAGGGCAGTCGTTTATGGCCAATCCTCAACCTCAGGAGTTTGACTTTTTACCTCAAACAGGAGAAGTTAAAAATATTGACCCTGGCAGAGGTTCTTCTCACACTAAAGAAGAAAGACTGGATGGTATGGATCGATTTACAGGATGTGTATTTTCACTTTCAGAGTCTGAATTCGTACTGCAAGTATCTGTTTTACGGTGGGGTCTCAACATTACCAGACCTTCCGTTCAGTCTAACTTCCGCACCTTAGGTCTTCATAAAGGTGGTGGCAGCACATCTCAGAAGGTCGGGGATTCCTGTGTTTCCCTATCAGGTCGATTGGCTGCTCAAAGCAAAGTCGCCAGAGTAGGTGTTGCAGAATTTGCAGGTAACACAGCTGTTGTTCAGCTTGGGTTTTTCGATAAATTTACCCAAATCTCACTTGGTGCCCTCTCAGAGCAATCTGTTCATAGGGGCAGTACTGGACACTTCTGAGGGTCATGCCTTCACGCCTCCACAGCGGATTCAAGATATCGAGGCAATGTTCCACTTTTTCAGAATGGAGCATCTGTTCCACATCTGAGGGGTCTTGTGTCTGCTTGGTCTGTTTGCTTCATGCATTCTGTTGGTCAACCATGCATGCTGGCATATGAGGGCCTTCCAGTGGTACCTCCGCAGGCAGTGGTTTAAACACAACAGAGATCTCGAGGAGGTGGTCCGAATCTCCAGAAACACTGCAGAGGATCTGTAATGGTGGAGTGTTCCAGGCAACCTGCCTCAAGGGAAGCCGTTTCACCCTCCTTTCCCGGTGGCCTCCGTGAGAACGGATGCCTCCACTCTAGGGTGGGGAGCTCATCTGGGGGATCTGGAGGTCAAAGGTCTTTGGTCTCCAGAGGACAGATTATTTCACATCAATCTTTGGAAATTGCGGGCGATACATTTGGCTCTCAAGGCCTTCCTTTCCTCCCTCCTTTCACGGTCAGTCGTTTCAGGTCTTAACAGACAAACCTACTGCGATGTGGTATATCAACAAATAGTGAGAAGTAGAATTGTATCTTCTCTGCAGAGAGGCTCTGCGACTCTGGTCCTGGGCTCAGGACCATTAGATTGGTGTGATCGTGGATCACTTGGCCGCAGTGATGAATGTGCGTACAGCTAGTCTCAGTCGGCAGTATTTCGGCTGATAACGAGTGGCATTTCCATCGGGAGGTGGTTCTTCACGTTTTCAGGATGTGGATGTTTCCTCAGTTGGACCTGTTTGCCATTCACAAGAATGTGCACTGTCCATCGTTCTGCAGTATCCAACACAGGGAGCGTTGTGGGGGACACTTCTCAGTTAGATAGGAGCTCACAGCTCCATTACGTGTTTCCCCATACCCTTGATTCCTCGAGTTCTGAGGAAGATTTGCCAAGACCGAGCTCAAGTCATATTGCTCGCTCTGGATTAGCCGCGAAGGGTGTGGTACACAGACCTCCTTTATCTTTCATTGCACCCTCTGGCCATCGCCCTCTCAAAGCAGACCTCCTCTCAAAATTGCAGGATCAGGTTCTACACCCCACCTCCAGAGCCTGCACCTTCATGCCTTGAGAGTGAACGGGGCAACCGGAGGTCTTTCTCTCTCCCACATGATGTGTTGGATGTTATTTTATCAGCCAGAAGACACACCACTAAATCGCTCTATGCTGGTAGGTGGGCTAAATTTGTTAAATGGTGTGGATAGAAATCAATCAATCCTTTAAAGGCCCATTTATCTGATGTTTTGAGTTGTTCTCTTGCCCTGGCACAACAGGGTTGCGCAGTGGCAACTGTTAAAGGTTACTTATCCGCATTGTCAGTATTTCTTTGTTTGCTGGATCAACCCTCATTCTTCAAATCTCCTATAGTTATAAGATTCATTAAGGGTCTCACTAATAGGTTTCCTCCCACTCCTTTATTTATGCCTTAGTGGGATTTGAATTTGGTTCTCAAATTTTTTGATGGGTTCTCCCTTTAAACCTTCGCATAGTTGTCAGTTACGATTTTTAGCATTTAAGACTATATTTTTAGTGGCAATCACATCTGCTAGGAGGGTGAGTGAATTGCTGGCACTAAGTTCCAATCCTCCTTTTACATCTTTTCATGCGGAGAAGATGATTCTTAGGACCAGAGCTGCTTTTCTGCCTAAGGTGGCCACTCCTTTCCACTTGGGGCAGTCCATCACCTTACCTACTTTCTAACCCCCCCCCCTCCCCCAGTCTAGGAGGAGGAACAACTTGAATGCCTAGAACCCAAGAGGGTGGTGAGCTTATACTTAGACAGAAGCAAGGACTTCAGACCTATCCATCTCCTGCCCCTCTCTCGCCTTCGCTGCCAAAGTTGCTGAGAAGATAGTCAACAACCAGCTCACAAACTTCATATAATCCAACGAGATCCTCAATACTTCTCAATCCGGATTCCGCAGCAACCACAGCACCGAGACCACCCCCATAGCCGCCACGGACGACATCCACACTCTCCTTGACCAAGATCACACAACAGCCCTGATTCTACTAGACCTCTCAGCAGCCTTCGACACAGTCTCCCACCGCACTCTAGCCATCAGACTCCACGACGCCAGCATACAAGGAACTGCCCTAGACTGGATCCGCTCCTTCCTCGCCGTCCGAAATCAAAGAATTAGACTCCTGCCCTTCCTCTCTGAACCTACAGAGATCAGATGCAGGGTACCCCAAGGACCCTCACTCAGCCCCACGCTATTCAACATCTACATAGACCCTCTTGCAACCATCATCAGAAAACACAGACTCAACCTAGTATCCTATGCCGACAACACCCAGCTTATCCTCTCCCTCACCAAGGAACCCGGCCTCCCCAGACACAGTTTCCAGAAAGGAATGAAGGACGTTGCATCCTGGATGAGCCGTAGCTGCCTGAAGCTCAACTCAGAGAAAACGGAAGTCCTCGTCCTCGAATCCACCCCCTCCGCAGGGGATGACACCTGGTGGCCCCCCTCCCTCGGCAACCCACACCCACGGATCACGCCCCCAATAATACTAGACACCTCCCTCACCATGAACCGACAGATCAACACCGTATCTTCCACATGCTTCAACACCCTCCGCATACTCCACAAGACCTTCAAATGGACCCCCCCCCCCCACAAAATCCAGAAAGACCATCACCCATGCACTGGACTACAGGAACGCCCTCTACGCCAGAATCAACAAATCTCTGCTCCACAAATTCCAGACAATCCAGAATGCCGCAGCCAGATTTGTCCTCAGCATCCCACAACAAGACCACATCAAACAGCACCTACGAGACTTAGACTGGCTCCCAGTCGAAAAGAGAGTGACTTTCAAGCTGCTCACTCAGCCTACAAATCCCTCCACAACACCGGACCCCAATACCTCAACAAAAGAATCTCCTTCTACGTCCCCTAGAGAAACCTCTGCTCTGCTAACCTTGCCCTGACCGAAATCCCTCGTATTCGCAGAGCCAAAACGGGAGGAAGAGCCTTCTCCTACATCGCGGCCAAGACCTGGAACAAACTCTCCTTCAGCATCAGACAAACCCCCCAGACTGCAAGCATTCAGGAAGAGCCTCAAGACCTGGCTCTTCGGTTGAATCGGAGCTGCCCGAATTTCCGCCCTTCCGCCAGCACCTTGAGACCCTCAATGGGTGAGTAGTGCGCTTTAAAAATCCCTGTTTGATGATCAACTCTTTGTAGAATACGTGAGCAAGATGAAGGGCAAGGCTGTCCACAAAAGAATGCTGGCCAAGGTCCTGTGCCTTGGCCAAGAAGGAGCCTCCTGAAGATATTCATGCTCATTCTACCAGAGCGAAGTCGGCTTTGGCTAGAGGGGTACCTGTGATGAAGAACTGCAAAGCAGCAACTTGGGCCTCCCGCCACACTTTAGCAAAGCACTATTGCTTGGATTCGGAGGTAAGAAAGGATGGCCATTTTGCTCGTTCTTTGTTGCATGATTTTTTGGTATAGGCAGGCAGGCGGGCACCCTACTCCGAATGCAGGATTGCTTTGGGATTCAAATCAAAAGGTGGGGAATCCACAGGCAGATGTATACATCAGAAAAAGTAGTTACTTACCATCGGTAACGCTTTTTCTGATAGATACAGTATCTGCCTGAGGGTTCTTAACTGGGTGGGTGGAACTGACGTCAGCACATCAACAAGGTTTTCTTATGGTTCGGATAATGTCATGTGGAGTTGCGTGCATATCCGTTCCACTGTGACGTCCTTGTCAACGTGGGAGAGCGGAGGAGAAAAGTTTCCATGGAATGCTGCGCATTGGGATCATTCAAAAGGTAAGGGATCCACAGGTAAATACTATATCCACCAGAAAAGCGTTATCAAAGGTAAGTAACTTGTTCTTATAGCTCATAGACATAAGACCCTCTTCTACCCTCAAAAACTTGATACTGATGACATCGTCTGTGATTTTACGTTACCTCAACTCAGTTTATTTTTATTTTGAGCGTTTTTGCTTTTCTCAAAGTTTTACCCTCCCATTATTGGCTTCCTAATACACACTCTGCAACATGTAGTATATGATAACAGAGTTCTTTACCACACCAGGAATAGTGACAACTCCGAACATTGAAATGCATGCTGATTAATGCTATGGTGTGCACAATATGACAACTGATTGGTCGAATCAGAAATTCCTTATTCCTTCATGTTGTATTGCATACTCCTAATTTGACACAATGGGGTAATCTTATGGAACTACACTCGCTCACCACAGAGATACATGAGTAACAAGAACTGACAACCTACAATTGCATGGTGAATCTAGTGTATACAACATATAAGATATCTGATACCAAATTTAAATGCCAATAAAAAGATATGAGAAAAAAAATCAGCCTTCTGGAGTAGGAAAGTAGGATCTGCTTCTTATGGTTACCCCCACTTTTTGCTTGATGTTACACTGTTTTGACTAGTCTGACTGGGATCCTGCTAATCAGGACCCAAGTATATCTGGTTTCTACTTTAAAATTGTTATGCATGTACTTTGGTACACTCCAGATTGGATACTGGGGTACCCTTATAAGTCCCTAGTATATAGTACCCATGTACCCAGGGCATAGGTACCCCATAGGCTGAGGCATGTATTATGGCACCCATGAGAGGCCATGCAAAATGGAACTACAGGTCTGCTACGGCAGCCTGTGTAAGCTGGTGCTTGCACCACTTACTTTAGATATAGGTTCCTTATATCTATAGGTCATTACACTTAAGACTTATGTCACCCCTATAGCAGGCCTTAACAATCCTGAAGGCAGGGTGCTGGATTTTACGTGAGATGGTGCCCCTACATTAGCAGAGCCCCTCTGCAGCCTTCGGAGACTATTCTCCCGGGTTGTCTGTGACTCAGCCAGACATATAGGTAGAGGTGCATTATCCTGCTTTTCCGGTCAGCCAGTGAGAGACGCCATTTTGAGGCAGTACGCTCTAGTTTTTCTGGCTGCCGGACGCAGGTGCCTTGAGGGGTTACTTTGAACGAACGCTTGTTCCTTTACTCCCGTAATTGCCGATTTTGCACACACTCTCAGCTGTTTTAATTTCTTACCTTTGAACTCGGTTAGACAAATGTTAGGCCTGCTTTTAAAAACGTAACTTTTAAAATTATTGCTATGTTTGTGTAACTGGGGGGTATTGAGTTCGACTACGAGAGGGGTTTTCCTCACTTCCTGCTTTTCCGGTCAGCCAGTGAGAGACGCCATTTTGAGGCAGTGTGCTCTCTAGTTTTTCTGGCTGTCGGGCCCATAAATATGCACACTGCACGGACGCGCCTAAGGCAAGCCTGTCTGTGCCCATCAGCGTCCCGGAAGCGGCCAGGGCCAGCTACTCTGCCCGTCGGCCTACCACTATATTGTAGAGGGTGTGTTATACAAGTAAGGGCCTTTGGGCTCTCTGTTTACCAGCATGCCACTCCCATTGCCATCTTGACTTGCTTTCTGCTCAGGAAAATATCTGTGCTGCGTGTGGTTTCAGGTTGTGCACAGACTCTCCTTTATCTATGCAATTGCCTGCTTCCTCGTCTAGGCCCTCCAGGCCGCTGCCAATTTTAGCGACTTTGATTAATGTGCGCTCCTTAAAGAAGCACCATTCTGATGTATTTGAGCTCCTCTCTGATAGACCAATGGACCTACTGTTTATTACAGAAACTTGGTTGGACAACACATCTGACCCGTTTGTTGCTCTGGCCACCCCTGAGGGCTTTAAGATCGCCAGAGCAGATCGCCTTGTGGGGAGGGGGAGTGGAGTGGCTATCATGTATAGGGATACATGGGATCTCATTAGGGGCGACACTAACGCTTGGGGTGACTGCGAAGCTTTGGATTTCAGTATCAGGTTTCCCGCCCATTTTATGTTGGGAGGTTCTCTGATTTCTATCGACCCCCTGGCCCTGCTAGATCCTTTTTGCAATCATGGGGCGATGCAGTGACTTCCAGGGCGCTTCGATTCTCCCAGTATACGGTCCTAGGGAATTTGAATATTCACCTTGACCAGTCCGATTCGAATTATTCACTTGCTTTTTGCGACATTCTCCAGCTTGCCCAACTGTCTCAATGGGTCAACCGCCCTACACATCAAGGAGGCCATATTCTCGACCCTATCTGCTCCAATTTCTTTATCACGGCTGAAGACCCTCTTCCAGTCGCTTGGTCAGACCACTGTCTCACCTATTTCTCCTGGGAGTTAGCATAGGCCTGCCCTTCGGGCCCCTGCTACTGGAAACCAGCTTTAAAAAAAATAGAACCCTCCAAACTCGCCACGGTCCTGTTAGCTTCTAGACCTGCACTTACCCCGGATCTTGATGGGAGCCTTGCGGGGTTCTCAAACTGGTTATCCAACTCCATGAACATGCTTGCCACACCGACCTTGTCCAGGTTCTCCTGGGAATCGCCTTCCAAACCCTGGTTTACCCCGGACTTGTGCAGGAGTGCAAAAAACTTGAAGGTGCTTGGCGTCTTAGTGAGTACTGTCCCCTGGCTAAGGGCACTCTCGGGGGCAGGCAAAAAACCTATTATGCTGCGATAACACAGGCTAAGAAGCACTATTATGCAGCCCGCATTGAGCAGGCACATAACTCCAAGGAGATCTTTTCTATAGTTAAGAGTTTTACGTCCCCTGCCGCGCAATTGTGCTCACTTCTGGCCACAGAGGGCTGGTGTAATACTCTGTCCAATTTCTTCTTGGATAAAATACACACGATTCAGGCGGCCTTCACTTCCTGCCCCGGACCTCCTTCTGACCCTGTGCCTGCCACCTTTTTGCCTGCTGCCCCCAGGCACGCTCTGCTGGCCTTCTCTTCTGTGTATTTGTCTAGCTCTCTTAAAATCCTGAAGGGCTTGAAATCGGGTTCGCCCGCAGACCCCTGCGCAGCGAGATTGTTAGCCACAGTCGCGGAGATTATTAACGCCGAAGTTAATGCCATCATAAACGTCTCCCTGCTTGAGGCTTGGGTACCAGAGGCCTGGAAACAGGCAAAAATCCTCCCCCTTTTGAAAAACCCCACCCTTGATCCCCTGATCCCAGGGAACTATCGCCCTATCTCCCTCCTGCCCAGTTTAGCAAACGTCTGTGAGAAGGTGGTGACCAGACAGCTTACGGAGTTTGTTGAAGGGTCAGATGTTTTGCACCCAGCACAGACCGGGTTTCGCGCCTTTTAAAGAAGCAAGACAGCACTTGTGGAGATTTCTGAGGCCATTCGTGAGTGTCTAGACGCCGGTGGGAGAGCAGCATTAGTAATGCTCGACCTATCGGTGGCATTTGACACGGTCCCGCACTCACTGCTGCTCGCCCGGCTCACTGAGATTGGTGTCTCAGGTGCCGCCTAGGGCTGGCTGAGGTCCTTCCTTGAAGGACGGGCTCAACAGGTCTGGCTGCCGCTAGCCGCTTCAACCCCACAGCCGGTCACCACTGGTGTCCCGCAGGGGTCTTCCCTTAGCCCCCTTCTTTTTAACATCTACGTTACTCCTCTGGTCCATCTAGCTGAGGACTTGGGGGGCTAAGGTGATAGCCTACGCAGACGACACCCAGCTTCTTTTTACCTGGAAAAGGATGAGAATTCTGTATCCTTTGTTCAGCACTGCTTGTCTTCGGTTTTTGAGTGGCTTTCGGCCATTCAACTCAAATGTAACGAAGACAAGTCAGAGATCCTACTCTACGGTAAATTCCCTCTGGGCTTCAGAGACACGATCTGGCCTCCTGCGTTCACCCTACCAACCTCTAATGGAAAATCCGCAAAGAACCTGGGAGTGTGGTTTTAGGATAACCTTTCCTTCTCCGCTCAGGTAAAGAAACTTTCAGGCAGCTGCTTTGGCCTCCTTAAAATACTAAGGAGTTTTCTCCCTCTCCTCCCTAGGCCTGCCAAAGAGACAGTCATCCGTGCCTTGATCCACTCCCGACTGGACTACGCTAATGCTCTGTATTGTGGCATCCCTGGATACTCTTTGAATAGACTGCAGGTCAATCAGAATGCGGCCGCCAGGCTGCTCTTGGGGACGTCCAAGAGGAGCAGCGTGCGCAAACAGCTCCGCTTACTCCACTGGCTCCCTGTGGCGGATTGGGTCAAATTCAAATCCCTGGTCATTGCCCATCGAGCCCTCTATGCTCATGGCCCGCCTATTTACAGAAGCGGTTTTCCTTCTATGTCCCGCTGAGACAACTGCGCTCATCAGCTCTTCTCCTAGCCAAAGTGTCCCGCTTCACTCGCCACAAGATGGGCGGCTGCTCCTTGGCCATTAAGGCTGCCCAGGCTTGGAATGCCCTTCCGTTTCCATTGCGCAATACCCAAGAACCGTTAGCCTTCAAGAAACTTCTAAAAACTCACCTTTTTCCCTAATGATGGTGTGACAGTCCGGTGATGCCTCTTGGACTCGCGCTGGGACACTCTCTTCGGAGTAGCTGTGCGCGTTATAAGAGTATATAACATAACATTATAACCTTGGGGTAAATGCTATCTAAAAAATGGCTGAAACAAAGCATGTCGTGTTTGGTATCAAACATCTTGGAATCATACCTCCACACCGGTAACCGGTGTGTGAGGTATGATTCCACCCTTCTGAAGCACGCTTCGTGGGGTCACTGGTCTATCTGGTGCCAGCTTTCATGACCCGGTCAGCACAAAATGGATGCTGCCGACCAGAGACACATTTCTGCCCTCCTACTGCTAAGCTTGAGCAGAGGAAGGCAGCACAATAGGCCCAGACAGGATTTAGTGTATTGGTTTTATCAAAATTGGTTTACTGTAATGGCCTTTACATCAACCTGCAATCAAACCTACTTCGAAGATTGCAAGCGGTACAGAATGCCGCCGCCAGACTAGTTCTGGATGTTCCCAAATACCAGTCCATTAGGGCGGGGATTCAGGAATTGCATTGGCTGCCCGTTGGCCAGCATGTAAAATTCAAGGCACTCTGCATTGCACATCAGGCACTCTACAGAGAAGGTCTACAATTTCTTTGGGACTCTCTTAGCTGGTATTCTCCAAGTAGACCACTATGCTCGGCCAATGCTTTCCTGATGCCCACCTCCAGAGTTATAAGGATATGAACTGGGGGGGAGTTTCAGGTATAGTACTATCAAGGTATGGAACTCCCTTCCACTTTCTCTTAGAAAGATCTCTTCCCTGCTTGATTTTAGGAAACACCTCAAGACATGGTGATTTAGAAAATAGTCTTTTCTGATACAGTATGCGAATCAGAAGCGCCTAGACACCCATGGGTATTAGTGCGTTATAGAAATTGTTATAACATAATATAACATATTGGGGCTGGGTGGGTGCACTCAGAGTGCCAGAAAATCTGCACTGGGGGGCACATTTGGTGTCCCTGTGCATAGTCCAGTTCAAACCAGTTCTGGGAGCCGTTGGCTCCTGCTCTGGCGCGAAACTGGACAAAGGACAGGGGAGTATCCTCCCCCTTGTCCAGACCCTCCTCTGGGTGGGTCCCCTGAATCTGTCCAACCCTCTCCTGTTGGTACACAAGGGCTTACCTGGCTGTAGCTCTTTAGATTTTACATGGACAAGATTCTACAAGAAGAAACCACTGACCTTTGACCATCAGGACACACTGGACTTCGCTGGACCTCGACTGGGCCCAACTTTGTCTCCCTCTCCGTCCAAAGCTTTGTCTGTGCCCTTGCTCCATACAGGCTCCGTGCAGGACCTGTGGTGCACCAAGGACAACTGAAGAATCTCCCTTGGGGTGAAGTAATCACTCCCCTCCAGTTGCAGGGATCTTAACGCAACTGACCGGTCTGCTGCTCCCGAGCTCCTCCGGACTCTAAAGACTCCAGCAACACAGGAGGTGGGTTTCAAAGGTCCATGAGGTCATACTGCCCTCTCAGCAACTTTGAGGCCAGTATCCCTTGTGGGGACTGCATAACCCGAACCTCTTTGCACCGCGTCTATTTGCAAGTGCATATACTTGTTGGCGATTGCCAAGCTTGTGCATTGGACTCCATGTAGTCCTGACCCCGAGCAGTATTTCCACCAAAGAACTCCGGCCTCCTCGCACCGAGTGCTACGTGGGCTGGTACTTTATGATCTTGCTCGAGGTCCCCTCGCGACTCCTGGTCATTCAGGCTGTGGGTCCTCCTGAGGGTCATCTTGAATTCTGTTGGGCTTTCCTGGTTGCTCCAGACATGCCCTGACTCCCCATTGCTTGGTGAGTCCCCGGGACCTTGCTGGTCCACACTGTAACCTGCTTGACCTTCCTGCTTGGGTTGCTGTTGCCAAGGCTTGATGGTGCTCCAGCCAGACACCGACCCCTTAGCACATGACATCCTTTGTGGGACAGCTTGCATCTGGCTCCTGGTCGTTGTTGACGTCTCCTGGTCCTCGTGGCTGCAGAGTCAAGCATCCCTTCTTCGCGCCCGACATCGGTGGGCATTCGTCTAGTGAGCACCTGGTCACTCTGAAGTGACCCAGACTCTGTCCCCTCTGCTTTCAGGTTCCTCCCATCACAAATCCACCCTTGGATTCCTATGGATGCTTTCTTCCGTCACGGCAGCAGCTCTTCTTTGAAGCCTGCCATTAAAAACGACAGAGGTTTCCGATGCCATTTCAGACCTTTGCACCCGGCTACCTTGGGATTGGTAACTCGGGTACTCCGGTATCCACAATGTGGTAATCTTACAGAACTACACTCGCTCACCACAGAGATACATGAGTAACAAGAACTGACAACCTACAATTGCATAGTGAATCTAGTGTATACAACATCTGTAAGATATCTGATACTACATTTAAATACCAATAAAAGGATTTGAGAGAGAGAAAAAAAAAAATCTGCCTTCTGGCGTGGCTCAGTGCTTCTGCTGTGGAAATAGTCATGTAAAAAAACGGATGTCAGTGCGCTGGGGTGGCACCTATATAGGCACTGTGCATGTCATTTCTGGAAAGGGCGACTCTTAAGTTCCAAAGGGTTTCTTTGAAGTTCACCTGGAAGGGTCCTTAAAGTTTAAAATTCTAACTGCGACTTTCCCATAGAGTTCATGGTCGTGTTTCCACACTGCACCCGTCCCCCGTGGGTTCCCTTTGTACTTACCTTGGGTGGTTCCTTGGGGTCCCAGCGATTCTACATGCTCTAAGCACTGTCTCTATCCTAGTCGTGGTTCTTATACCACTATTTTAGTATATGGTTTGGTGTCCCCCGGGAGCCCACTGTGTATTGTGCTACTTACATCTGTTCTATTGATTTTGTATTGTGTGCTTTGTGGTCTATCCTCGGGTAGAGGATACTAGAGAGTGTTATATTAATAAATACATATTTTTATATAACTACTGTGTGGGTCTCCTTTCATTTAATTAATGCAAGAGGTGATATTCTGGTAAAACAAGCTGCTTCACATTCGTCCAAGATTAAGCCTGAAGGCTGCTCTCCACAGCTACCACTAGGATAGCTTTCTAAAGGTTATCTTTGACCTCAAACATCATAAGGATTGTTTGGACTGGTGCACGGTGTCCACTTTAATTAGTGGACAACATATACCAGGCCAACTTCTCACAATGTGGTAATCTTACAGAACTACACTCGCTCACCACAGATACATGAGTAACAAGAACTGACAACCTACAATTGCATAGTGAATCTAGTGTATACAACATCTGTAAGATATCGGATACTACATTTAAATACCAATAAAAAGATTTGAGAGAGAAAAAAAAAAAATCAGCCTTCTAACATGGCTCAGTGCTTCTGGTGTGGAAATAGTCATGTAAAAAACCGGATGTCAGTGCGCTGGGGTGGCACCTATATAGGCCCTGTGCATGTCATTTCTGGAGAGGGTGCGACTCTTACAATGCAGAGCAGATTCGTGCCAACTTTTGGAGCGCAGAGTTACTGCTCAAGATTTTTCAGTCTGATGCCTGGAGAGTATTCTAAGGTGGGGAATCTGTGTCTAGATACTGAAGTACCTACCAGATAAAGCATTACCAAATGTAAATATTTGATTCTACAGTGTCCAGCTGTTGCAGTCCATTCTTCTGGAGTATGCACAGTTAGAACTAGTTTGATCCACCTACAAATGAGGTCTCCCAGCAGCAGATGGGCATACTTTTGCATACTTCGTTTTTTCATCAGGCTAAGGACTTCCTCTGTGTCAATGTGGTGGAGTCCTTCCCTGATAAGAACCTGGCTGGAGCGTCTGCTTATTCAGAGCAGGCAGGCAAAGAGTAAACATCTGTGGGGAGGATAAAATAACACTCCCTTTGCCTCAGCTGAGGCCAAAGTGTTCCAGTGATTTTCACGTGAACCAGCCACCCTGCTCAAATTATCGCAGGATTCCCACTCAATTCCATTAGGGAAAAGCTTTGCCTAGACCAAGATTACCAAAGAGGCCTGGGTCTTTCCAGAGGTGTGAAATAGCTATTCTCTTCAGCTGTCCTGGGCACCATTATCCAGGCTGCCTCTATCTAGTAGGCATCCCAATAACCTTAAAATCAATTGAGCTGGTACCCCCCCCCCCCCGAAAAGGTACTGGTAAACTTATATTATTTTCTTCTAATGAATCTTTACCATGTAAATTGGGTCTCCCTCCACTGCAGAAGTTCCAAGCGCTGCAGAAGGTTTATTACTGTCCAAACCTAAATGACTGTCTCACCAGAGCTGCATCAAGGGAAGTTACACAGTCAGTAGTTAAAGGGCCTGTTGTTGGAGGCCATTTGTGGTTCAGTGAACAATTTTTAAAAGGTTTCTACCTAATTCAGTGGTGAACCACAGGTGAGTGCAATACCACAAGGGCTGGTGAGGCACATTCCCTGCGGCACACCTTCAGAATAACAATGTTTTATTATAGTGCTTTTTAACCAAACTTCAGCTATTTCTAAGCATTGTGACTACCAGATGTTACTATTACATATTGAATGGCACCTACATTATCTTTTGTGAATTTCAAATTCTTGTTCTGCAGACCACCCCATGGTTCCACTGATAAGCATTTAACTAATAGGGCCATCCTGGTGACCCATGCTGTGGTATCCAGTCACCACTGGATGCATTAAAGAAAGAAGTACTGCAGGATAAGACATGTGCCATTTGCTTAATCCGTGTGTGAGAGGGTAAAGATTTGTTGCACTGTATGGGCATGCATAAAAAAATGAAGGTTTTTGGGAGAATAAACCTTTGTGGGACTCCCAGTTTACAGGACAAGTGAAAGGGCACAGTCCATATAAAATACCAGGTTTATTTTCTCCATGCATAATGGGATAGGACAAGAGAGAAAAACAAACATCATTATATTACCATATTGAATCAAATAAACTTGTTTTAAAATAAATAACTATAAAACCAAAAACAAGAAAGTTGCCTTTGTTCCACTTCAATAGTTTAGTTCAAGTGCATTGTTGAAAATGTATTTCTCAAGTGTTCACTAATATGAAGGAAAATGGTCCTCGGCATTCCAGTTTCAACATAGAACATATGGAATACAGATTTTTGAAAAAGGGCGATTCCAGGTTGTGTGGAATAGGGTGGTATGCCCCCAGTAAATTGCATTACCCTAGAGGTATTTAATGGATGGGGTAAATGCTTCCTATTCAAGTTTCGAATTGGGAAATTAGGCATAGCATCCATAAACTGCATTTAAAACACTGAATCCTCCCTTGTACCGTGTTAAAGTTGACATGTCTCACCCATCTGAGTCTATCAGGAAAATACTGCAAGGGTTGCTCAGGATTCTGATCCCTGTGCAAGCTACTGTCTCCTCAAATTGTAACCAGGGCAAAAGCCTTAACTGCCTACCTTACTAGACACTTTGCATTATTGTGCCATTGATGATTCCATTAAATTATATTGCAATTTAACAACCACATTTTTTATTTGAAAAAGAAAATCTTTTTGGTGATGTTGCACATAAGTTTCTTCTTGTACTGCAGGTCCATCTTTCCATTTTAAAACACTTCAGATTTTTCTTATGGTTGAGCAGCACATTCTTTTAATTGAAATCACTAAATATGAAAGAGTTCAAGGAACCTGGGGATAATTGTACATTGGGCATTTAAGCAAAAATAAAAAAAGGCTTAACGTCAACTGTTAAGCTCATGCGCTGCTCTAATTGTCTGTTGATATTGATCAAGGTACATCACAATAATAATTGTCTATTTGTGTTCTGGTCACCCAGTTTGTGTGTGTGTATGTGTATATATATAAATATCTCACTATTCACAGTAGTAGTACTCACATTTTTTAAACTGAAAAGATTTACTTTTCTCGAGTCATTATTTAGCACCTAAGTATGTGTGCGTCTTCATTCAGTTGCTTTGCTAAGGTGGAGTGGACTGTTGCAGATTGTGTTTTCTGGAGTGTGTGTATATATATATATATATATATATTCACTTAAAAAACCATAGGTTTCACACATGTTATAGTTAGCTGGACATTTCACTCGTGAAAAACCATTGAAATTCCCCCGTTATAGTTAGTGCAGGCAACTATAACTCACGCGACCCCAATCCTCTGCTGATGACGTCAGATATTACATCACTGTATTTTGACACTTATTTACCCATGTCTTCTTCCATGAATTTTTAGCTATACGTATATTACAAATATTTTTTTTTCAGAAAGACATATATGTCATCAGTGATGTAATATCTGACGTCATCAGCAGAGGATTGCGGTCGCGTGAGTTATAGTTGCCTGCACTAATTATAATGTGGGAATTTCAATGGTTTTTCACGAGTGAAATGTCCAGCTAACTATAACATGTGTGAAACCTATGGTTTTTTAAGTGAATTCGCAAGGTTTTTTAAATGCTAATTCCTAACTATAACGTGTGTGAAACCTATGGTTTTTTCAGTGAATTTGTATGGTTTTTTAAATGCTAAGGGCCCGATTCACAGAACTAACTTAAGACAAAATCCTAAACTTACTACCATTTTGGTATTCACAGAAGGCACTTACTCATTTTGGTATTCACAGAAGGCACTTACTCATTTCGCTATTCACAGAAGTTAGGAGTCCTAACTTTAGGACTCCTAAATGCCTTCTGTGAATACCGAAAGTCTTAAAATTAGGATTTTTCTCAGTTTAGTAGCAGTATAGTTAGGACTCCTAACTTTAGGACTCCTAACTTTAGGACTCCTAAATGCCTTCTGTGAATACCGAAAGTCTTAAAATTAGGATTTTTCTCAATTTAGTAGTCCTAAATCTAAACTTAGGACTACTAAATTGAGAAAAATCCTAATTTTAAGACTTTCGGTATTCACAGAAGGCATTTAGGAGTCCTAAAGTTAGGAGTCCTAACTATACTACTACTAAACTGAGAAAAATCCTAATTTTAAGACTTTCGGTATTCACAGAAGGCATTTAGGAGTCCTAAAGTTAGGACTCCTAAACTTAGGACTACTAAATTGAGAAAAATCCTAATTTTAAGACTTTCGGTATTCACAGAAGGCATTTAGGAGTCCTAAAGTTAGGAGTCCTAACTATACTACTACTAAACTGAGAAAAATCCTAATTTTAAGACTTTCGGTATTCACAGAAGGCATTTAGGAGTCCTAAAGTTAGGACTCCTAACTTCTGTGAATACCGAAATGAGTAAGTGCCTTCTGTGAATACCAAAATGAGTATGTGCCTTCTGTGAATACCAAAATGGTAGTAAGTTTAGGATTTTGTCTTAAGTTAGTTCTGTGAATCGGGCCCTAAGTTATGTATTTTTTTAAAATATTTTTTTAAGGTTTTTCACCGTGCGTGTACCTTACGCGCACGGTGTGCTTCACGCACGGTGCGCGCGCTGTGGGCGCTCGGTGCGCTTTGCGCACCACGCACCCACGTGACGCAGTTCGCGGAATTTTTCCGTTTCTACCGTACGCGCACGCTACGCGTACTCCGCGATTTTTCGCAAAAAAATTAAAGGAAATTTTGGCCCTTGGGGGTCCTTCTGGGACCCCCTGACAAAGGCTAGGGGGCAGGAACTGTCCACCCTGCCCCCTTTTCACGTTCTCCACCTTTGTTTTTCACCCCCTCAGACTGCGAGAGACAAAATGGCGGCCGACACTTCCTGGTTTCGACCGATTTGAATGTTTACTAAGATCTAATAACCAATCAGAATCGCACTCGCACACGGCAGCGTGCGCGTATGGTAAGTTTTACCGTACGCGCACGGAGCGGGCCTATAGCTATATATATGCTTTTAAATGCTATTTTCTCAGGAAATACTGAACAGATTTACACCAGACCTGCAAAAGGCACATCCCTGACCTGAGGACTACCTCTCTGCCAAATTTCACGTAATTCTGTTCAGTCGTTCGGGCTGTAGCTTGGACTAAAGGTCCTATGGAAAAATGCCTGGGGAAAACGCGTTTTGGGACCCCCCCTTTTTCTCAGCCCCCGCTTGACGAATCCCCCCGAGACTTTCAGGGAAGGAGCGAAGCGCCCCACCTATTTTGAAAATTTTGCGAGGATTCGTCAATCGGCGCCAAAGTTATTCCAAATAGAATGTTGCGGATTTCCTATGGAAACACGATCCTAACTATAACTATCTACTGGCGACCGCCAGTAGATAATATATATATATATATATATATATATTCCCGCGTTATAGTTAGTGCAGGCAACTATAACTCACGCGACCGCAATCCTCTGCTGATGCTAATACTGTATTTCAACACTTATTTGCCCATGTCTTCTTCCATTAAATTTTAGCTATACATATATTACAAATATTTTTTTTTCATAAAGACACATATGTCATCAGCAGAAGATTGCGGTCGCGTGAGTTATAGTTGCCTGCACTAACTATAACGCGGGAATTTCATTGGTTTTTTACGAGTGAATTGTACAGCTAACTATAACATGTGTGAAACCTATGGTTTTTTCAGTGAATTTGCAAGGTTTTTTAAATGCTAATTCCTAACTATAACGTGTGTGAAACCTATGGTTTTTTCAGTGAATTTGTACGGTTTTTTTATATGCTAAGTTACTTTACGCCATTCGTGGCGTGCGCGCCCAGTTAACGCAGTTCGTTCCGTGCGCGCACGGTGCGCTTCACGCACCGTGCGCGCACAGTGAGCACACGGTGCGCTTCGCGCACCGCGCGCCCACTTTACGCAGTTAGTGCCGTGCACGCACGGTGGTCACACGGTGCGCTGCGCGCACCGCGTGCCCACGTTAAGCGGGATGGGCCATGTACGCACGATACGCTTCGCGCACCGTGCGCACATGGGGGACATATTATGCGCATCTTTGTGAAATGTATTCTTTGTTAAATTCATAGCTGTAATATGCGATGCACAAATGGTGCCCTTCGGGCACCATTTGCACACGGGGTGGGGAGAATGTGGATAATTTTTTTTTTTTATACATTTTTACCGTACGCGTACGGTAAGCGTAATCGGCGATTTTCCGAAAAAAAAAAAATATTTTGTTTTGGGCTTGGGGGTGGTTTGGGGACCCCTGTATCAATGCTGGGTGGTTAGGATCTCATGAAACTGCCTCTTTACACATTTATGGGGTTCGTTTTTGCTGCCCAACTCAGGGAGCGAGAGAGAAAATGGCGGCCGCCGCTTCCTGGTTTCGACCGATTCGAATGTTTACTAAGAGCTAAGAGCCAATCAAAATCGCGCTCGCGCACGCCACCGTACGCGTACGGTAAGCGCACCGTAAGCGCACCGTAAGCTGGCTCAGATATATATATTGATTTAAAGGCTATTTTCTCAGAATCTACTGAACAGATTTACACCAAACCTACAAAAGGCACTTCCTTGACCTGAGGACTACCTCTCTGCCAAATTTCAAGTAATTCTGTTCAGCCGTTCGGGCTGTAGCTGTGTCTAAAGGTCCTATGGAAAAATGCATGGGAAAAACGCGTTTTGGGACCCCCCTTTTATCTCAGCCCCCGCTTCACGAATCCCCCCGATACTTTCAGGGTAGGAGCGGAGCGTAGCGCCCCACCTATTTTGAAAAATTCACAAGGATTCGTCGACCGGCGCCAAAGTTATTCAAAATAGAATGTTGCGGATTTCCTATGGAAACGTGGTCCTAACTATAACTACCTACTGGCGACCGCCAGTAGGTAATATATATATTCACTTAAAAAACCATAGGTTTCACACATGTTATAGTTAGGTGGATATTTCACTCGTAAAAAACCAATGAAATTCCCCCGTTATAGTTAGTTGAGATAACTATAACTCGCGCGCCCGCAATCCTCTGCTCATGACGTCACATATTACATAATTCACGACATGGTCAGTGGCATCACTCATGACATCATCCTTGTGATAGAGTGGCGGTCGCGCGAGTTATAGTTATCTCAACTAACTATAACGGGGGAATTTCATTGGTTTTTTACGAGTGAAATATCCACCTAACTATAACATGTGTGAAACCTATGGTTTTTTAAGTGAATTTGCAAGATTTTTTAAATGCTAATTCCCAACTATAATGTGTGTGAAACCTATGTTTTTTTCAGTGAATTTGTATGGTTTTTTAAACGCTAAGTTATGTATGTATTATATTTTTTATATATTTATTTTTCAATAAACTACGTATTAAAATGTTTAATTTTTTTTTATGGTTTTTCACCGTGCACGCACGGTGCGCGCACCCCCGCGATTTAAAAAATAAATAAAAATTAAATGTTTTTTTCTGCTTTCGGGGTCCTTCAGGGACCCCCTGACCAAGGCTAGGGGGTCAGGAACTCTCTACCCTGCCCTCTTTTCACGTTCGCCACCTTCCTTTTCCACTCTCGCACTGAAAACAAACAAAATGGCGGCCGACACTTCCTGATTTCGACCGATTCGAACGTTGACTGACATGTAACAACCAATCAGAATTACGCTCGCGCACGTTAGGGTGCGCGGCTATAGAAATGTATGTGCTTTTTAATGCAATTTTCTCTGGAACTACTGAACAGATTGACCCCATATATGCAAAAGGCACATCCCTGACCTGAGGACTACCTCTCTGCCAAATTTCAAGTAATTCTGTTCAGCCGTTCGGGCTGTACCTTCGACTAAAGGTCCTATGGGAAAATGCATGGGGAAAACGTGTTTTGGGACCCCCCTTTTTTCTCGGCCCCCACTTGACGAATCCCCCCGAGACTTTCAGGGTAGGAGCTGAGTGGAGCGCCCCATTAGTTTTGAAAATTTCGCGAAGATTCGTCAACCTGCGCCAAAGTTATTCAAAATAGAATTTTGAGATTTCCTATGGAAACACGGTCCTAACTATGACTATCTACTGGCGACCGCCAGTAGATTATTTATATATATATATATGTATATATATTCACTGAAAAAACCATAGGTTTCAGGGGTGTTATAGTTAGCTGGACTTTTCACTTGTACAAAACCATTGAAATTACCCCGTTATAGTTAGTTCAGCTAACTATACCTCGCGCGCCCGCAATGCACTGCTGATGACGTCACATATTACATCACTCATGACATCACTGATGACATCTCAAATGACATCACTGATGACATCATCCAGTGAATGTGTGTTTTTCTGAAAATTAAATATGTTTTATATATGTATATCTCAAGGTCGATGGAAGAATAAATGGGTATATAAGTGTCTAAATGGATTATTTGTTTTTGAAAAATTGATTGTGTAACTGACTAAGTGTATCATAGTGAATACATGGCTTAGTGAGTAATGTTTAAATATGTAAATATCTGTATCAGTCTCTCACTTTGTGTATAAGTGGCTGCATGGGTTGGTGAGTAGCTACATGGGTGTCTATAGAGGTTATTAGTTGGTTTTTTGAGTATCAGTCTGAGTGTCTGCATGGTTCGGTGGGGGGTATTACGTAGTGCATACTTGCATGAATGAGTGACTCACTGTTTGTATGTGTTGAAGACAGCATGTGTGCAGGACTGTATGGGTGGATGAGTGTGTGTATGGGTGTGTTAGTGAGTGAATGACTGTCTCAATAGTGTCTCTATGAGTAACTACATATGTTTTAAACTAGTATATGTGACTATTGGTGTATATAAGTGAGTATATGTGAGAGTGAGAGATTGAAAGAGTTCCTGTATGAATAAGTATGTGTTTCTATAAGTGATTGTTTAAAAGACTAAGTATGTGTAAGTTTCCGTAGAAGTAAGTGTGGTGGTGTGTGTATAACTGTATATGCAAGTAAATGTATGTTTGATTCTTTATTAGCATGAGTGACTATGTGTGTGAGTAACTCTATGGATGAGTGGCATTGTGTAACAGGATGTATAGGTGTATGAGTACATATGATGAGTGAGTACATGTATGAGTGACTGTATAGGACTGTTGGTGAATGAGTGGATGTGTATGTGGATCTTAGAATTACTGAAGAGGTTGTTGTAACTGGTATTGGTATGTCCATTGTTTTGAAAATTGTAGTCTCTATTTTTGAATGTGTGTATCAAAGGTTATATTAGGGTGAGAGGAGGTCTGCCACTCTATCACAAGGATGATGTCATCAGTGATGTCATTTGAGATGTCATCAGTGATGTCATGAGTGATGTCACTGACCATGTCATGAGTGATGTAATATGTGACGTCATCAGCAGTGCATTGCGGGCGCGCGAGTTATAGTTAGCTGAACTAACTATAACGGGGTAATTTCAATGGTTTTGTACAAGTGAAAAGTCCAGCTAACTATAACACCCCTGAAACCTATGGTTTTTTCAGTGAATTTCTGAGGTTTTTTTAAATGCTAATTCCTAACTGTAACGTGCCTGAAACCTTTGGTTTTTTCTGTGAATTTCAAAGGTTTTTTAAATGCTAATTTCTAACTATGTCTACAGAGATAGGACATGTGAAGAAAGAAGAAAAAATGCACAGAAAGAAAAAAAAGAAGTGCAGAAAGAAGCAACAGAAGTCCTCAAAGACGAAGAAAAGTGCAGGAAGAAGGATAACGTGCAGAAAGAACAAAAAGAAGAGCAGAAAGAAGCCTTGTTGTAAAATCATCCTGTACCCTCAACTTTTTCAGACGGATACTGGTGGTAACTGAGTCTGACTAACCAGTCCTAGAGCCAGTGCTATGTTAAAAGACACTTAGAATACAGTGAAAACACCTACATACACTAGGGAACATTATGCGTTGGGGTCCCCCTGTGATTAGCATGACCTCCTCGGTAAGCCCCTAGTATATAATAGGGCAGGGGAATTAAAACTTCCTCTTAAAACAGGCCACAGGGCGTTTTTGCACACGTTAACCCAGGCCCCGTTCCCTCCCTTCACCACTGTGTAAACACGCCCTGTGTCCGTTTTTAGTTGGGAGATTAAGTTGATTTGAATCCTGAGGGTCCCTAGGGTCCAACTAGCCCACTAGGTACCTCCAGTAAGTGCCACAGAGCTGCGTTGCAGAGAGGTGTAAAAAGTGGCACGGCCTGGACCACCTCTCTGCAATGCAGCTCAGTGGCGCTTACTGGAAGCACTTGGTGGGCTAGTTAGCCCCCAGGGGCCCTCAGTATTGAAGGGAAATTATATCCCCAATTTAAAACGTGCCATAGTGCGTGTTTGCACACGTCACCCTAGGCCCTGTCCCCTCCCTTCACCACTGTGTAAACGCACCCTGTGGCTGTTCTAAGTTGAGAGATTAAGTCCCCTTGAATCCTAAGGGTCCCTAGGGTCAAACTAGACCACTAGGTACCTCCAGTAAGCGCCACAGAGCTGCGTTGCAGAGAGGTGTAAAAAGGGGCTTGGCCTCAGAACACCTGTCTGCAGCGCAGCTCCCTGGCGCATACTGGAGATGCCTGTTGGGCTAGTTGGCCCTCAGGGTCCCTCAGTATTGAAGAGGAATTAATTCCCCAGCTTACAACTCGCCAGGGGGCGCGTTTGCAGAGTGCTGCAAGGAGGGGGCGTCGCCTCCGGCACGATGCCAGTCTTTTATTTATTTAAATTTTTTAAGAAGGGGGGCTGTGTGGTTCCCCTTCTTATTCTAATTTATTGGCCCTGATGACCCCATCCCCCAGGGCCTGTCTCCTAATTATATTTTTGGACCCCAATCCCCAGGGCCGGCCACTGTTTTTTATTATTTTGAAAAAATATATATTTATAGACACACCTAGTACATGCTGGACAAACCGTACGTACCTATCACCATGCCGATTTGCGTGATATTCATTAAAAGGCGACTATGCATACAATGAATCCACGTGGAATGTATTTAGACCACTAGTGAAGCTCTGACATGTCTGATGCCCTACCGTGCCTAATCCCGGTAGACACCCTTGTTGTTTATTTATACAAACATGGGTAGCTATTGACGGGCACATTTAATACACATGCACACCAAGCCATTCAAAGGGGATTCGACAAAAATTCGTCCAAAACTATGGAAGAAACCCCCCTCACGATTAATAAAACACACATCCACTGCCGGATGTGTAATACTTTTTATTTTACTCTCTGGAAAGGGGACGAACATCACTTGAGAGTCACAGCGCGCTCCTGGCAGAGCCCAATGCTGTGTTACACCCACCATTGCCTGCTGAGTGCCACACACCTCTGTGTTGTATTCCACTAGCTAGTGCATATGCTATGACACTCTCTAGCCCATGTGCACTGTAACACCACCCCGTGAATATGTCATGCCACACTTGTCTTCGTACGGGTTATATTGCCCCATCTAACGTGCCTTCCTCGATGCCTATGTTATAACGCACAGTGCTATGCCATACATATTACAATCTGGGATCCATATCTTTGTCACAGTGCATATGCAACATTACACTCCCCAGCACATATTTTATATTACAACTTTAGAGACTAGTTAGGTTACACAACACTGCCCTGTGCATATTACACTCCAAGGCGCATATCGCATAGCTCGCGCTAGTGCCTGTGCTATCTCGCGCTCTCCAATGAATGTCATTGCGCACAATGTATTGCATATTATATTTCACGCCCGGTTCATCTTATATCACACTTTTTGGTGCATAGTTTATACCATACACTATATCTAGTTTTCATTTTCAATCATGCTCTCAGGACTATGTTCTATATAACACTGTGTTCACCTACCCTTTTCACGGGCATTACATTTTGCGATAAGGGGTGGAGGGTCAGGGGGTGTTTCTGCCAAGTGAGCCCGGAGTCACAGTCACAAATGTCCTCTTCTTCCTGAATAAAAGTGAGATTATGCTGCATACTTGTTCATATTTTAAGTAGTTCGCACAGACACACGTTCCTAATACCCGCCTTCTCTGAACAGTTAGCTTGCTGCCCCATCCCCCTCCTCCCTATCCTCTGTTGTGTGAATCCATGGACTAGCCTCCTCCCTCCTGCCATGCATGGTCTGATGTGCTGCCACTGCCCTCAATTTAGTATGATGTACCAGTCCACTCCTCCTGCCCTCCATTGCCCAATTCTATGTCCCATCATTGACCTCCTGCTTAAACTCTGTGCTTAGCTTGCTGCCCCTATTCTCCTTCCCCCTGCCCTTCGATGTCTTTGTGCATGCCCCTGCTCCATCCTTTTTGCCCACCATGTTCCATGGACCTGCCACTCCTATCTACTCTGAGTGTTCTGTTGAGCTGCCACTCCCCTCCCACCTGCCTAGCATTGTCAGATGACTGTAACCCGTCCCTGCCACCTCCACCCTGCCTGTCCACATGCCATGCCCCTATCCTCTTCCTCCTGTCCACATGGTCCATTGTACTGCAACACCCTTCTGCCCTCCCTGGTCTGTTGTGCTGCAACTGCTCCTCCTGCCTGCCCCGTGCGGTCTGTTGTGAGGCCCCTTCCCCTGAACTTCCTTGTCTGTGCACAGGTCCTGCCCCTCCCTTCTATCCTCCATCGTCCTTTGTGCATGCCCCTGCACCCTCCTTCTTGCCCATCATAGCCATTGTGCTGCCACTAACCCTCCCACTTGCCATGCATGGTCTTCTGTGCTGCCATGGCCCCTCCCACCTTCCCTGTGTGGTCAGTTAGCTGCCCCTGACCCCCTCCCACCTTCCCTCCATGGTCTGTGTGTATGCCATCACAGTCTCACTGTTGCTCTTCATGGTGCGTCTTGCTTCTAGTGCCCATCCTGCCTGACCTCCATGGCTATCTTGCTGCTCCTGCCCTGCCCCCAGCCCTCTGTCTACATGTGCAGACCCCTACTCCCTCCCTCCTGGCTTGTCTGTTCCATTGTAATGCCCCCGTCCCTCCTGCCCTTTATGTTCTGTTATGCTGCAGCTTTCTCTCCTGTCTGTCCATTATGGTCAGCTAGCTACCATTGCCTCTTGCCCCTCTTTTCTCTGTTGTCCATGTGCATGGTCCTGTCCCCTCCCTCTTGCTTTCTATGGATTGTTGTGCTGCACTCACGTCCCGCATGCCCTGTGTGGTGTATTGTGCTGCTGCAAACCCTGATGCCTGCCCTGCAGGGTCAGTTTGGTGCACCTCTCCATGTCCCTCCTGTCCTCTGTTATCCAAGTCCATTTCCTTCCATGATCCAATGTACCATACTTGCGAACATTTTGAACTTGGTAAGAGGGAGATTTTGAAAAAAAACTGGGGTATTGATTTTCCCTTTTGAGTTACATTGAAAAAGAGGAGATTGTAGACAGGAGTCAGATCAAATAAAGCCCATTTGAGCTTAAAAACATTGGACGTTTCCTGGCTGAATCGGGTCTGTTGGCATGTATGGTTGTACTACCATTGCCTCTTCCTTCTGCCCACAATGGTCTATTACATTGCCACAGCCTCTCTTGCAAGTCCTGTATTGTTGGTTTGTTGCCCCTGCCCCCCTTTCCACTGCCCTCCATAGTCTGTTGTGCTGCCACGGCCCTTCCTGCCTGCTCAGTGTGGTTAAATTGTTGCCTTTGCACCCTCCTACCTGCCTTCAATTTTCAGAGTCCGTGCCCCTGGCCTCTGCCTCTCAACAGTATCCTAATGAACAACTAGATTGCTAACATTTTATATTTATTACAAAAGTGTGGAACGCCTGACGTCATCTTGATGTAATCAAAACTGTAATACCTAGAGCATTTCTTTTAGAAATTACATATATGAGAGGGTCTTATTGGCATCAAAATTATGGTTAGTGCTCTAAAAGACTAAAATAAGGACATATTTTCTGAGTTTTCAAATAGCGACAAAGCACTTTTAAATTATTTGTTACCTTTATGTTTTTTATCCAGTTGACCACTTGATTAGATGTTGCACTTAGGGGAGAGGACGTGGTGTTACTTCCAGAAATGCAGACTTTGCAACTGGGGACCAGGTTGGAGTTTCTGCTTCAGCTCGACATTCTGTGATTCTGGTCAAATCACTTAGTCTCCCCATGTCTACAACCAAAATGAATTTGTTCTTGTGTGATGTAACCAATGCTCATGTAAAGCACTCCAATACCTGACAAGTCTGCACTACATAACACTGCAAAAACACAAAATAATAAGTGTTTTGCACGCTTCTGTCATTGGGCTATATTTGGGCTACATCTAGGTGATTTTGGGCTACATTTGGGCTCTTTTGTCTCCGGTGGCCATTTTGGGAGATTTATTTGTTATGAAGTTTCCTAATTTCCTCATGTATTGCAGTCTCCTCAGTAGGAAATGCTTTCAGTTTTTTACTTTGATTCCATCATGAAGGTATTCAGATATGTCACACATTTGCCATAAATTCTGAATGCTAGCACTCTAGTTGCTCATTAGATCACTGTAGTAAAACTACTGTTCACCATGGAAGTCTGTTCCTGGTATTAAAAGTGCATGTTTCAGTCTTTATGTCAGAATTTTTTAATGAAATAAAAGAGGATTTAGGAAGTCACTCAAAATGTGCCCTCATTTTCTTTCTTCAGCATTAATCATAATTTCTATGGCAAAATGAACCCCCTCATTGTGTTCCTTTTTAAATTAAATGTTTTAAGTGTTACCAGTTTATTCCAATCAAGATGGCTTCAGGTGTGCCATACTTTTGTGATAATGAAGACAGTAAGCGCTCTAGTTGTTTTTAAGAACACTCTGGGACATTCTGTCATTGGGCTATACTTGGGCTACATCTGGGTGATATTTGGGCTACATTTGGGCTCTTTTGTCTCTGGTGGCCATCTTGGGAGACTTATTTGTTATGAAGTTTCCTAATTTCCTCATTTACTACAGTCTCCTCAGTAGGAAATACTTTCAGTTTTTTACTTTGACTCAATCAAGAAGGCATTCAGATGTGTCACACATTTGCCATAAATTCAGAATGTTAGCACTCTTTTTGCTCATTAGATCACTGTAGTAAAGCTACTGCTCATCAGGGAAAACTGCTGCTGGTATTGAAAGTGCATGTTTCAGTCTGCATGTCAGAATTTTTTAATGAAATAGAAGAGGATTTGAGAAGTCACTCAAAATGTGCCCTAATTTATCTTTCTGCAGCACTAATCATACTTTTTATGGAAAAATGAACCCCCTCGTTTTGTTCCTTTTTAAATTAAATGTTTTAAGAGTTACCACTTTAATCCAAGCAAGATGGCTTCAGGTGTGCCATACGTTTATCATAAGTAGGACTGTTAGCGCTCTAGTTGTTCTTTGGAACACTCTGGGAAGCTGCTGTAGAACACAAAGGAATAAACTGACAGTCTCTGCCCTTGTTGGATGTACATGTTTTACTGAGAATGTCAGACTTCATTCTCACATGACTGAGAAAGATAATGTGAATTTACAGAAAATGTGCTCTCAGTTTAGCTTATAGATCACCTTCCAAACCTCTGTGGGAAAAGCATGAGAAAATATTTTTCTCTCAATCATGATATCCCAGCAGAAGGCTTTTTCACACATGGTGAAATCACCTTAGAACATGCCACAATTCCTAAAATGAGTATGGTACCATCAACAAATGATTTATAATGTAACTAAAGTCTTAAAACCTTCTATTAACTGCAATGCTTTTTAATGAGGTGCTATCATGTATATTGGTCCCAAGATGGCTGCCAACACTTCTTGGATGAAGTGCTGACAGCCAATCAGATCTCAGGATGAGATGTGTGGTTAGGCTCCGCCCACATATATATATGATTTTACTTTTGATTTTCTCAGGAACTACTGAACAGATTGACACCAGACCTGCAAAAGGCACTTCCCTGACATGAGGACTACCTCTCTGCCAAATTTCAAGTAATTCTGTTCAGCCATTCGGGCTGTACCTTGGACTAAAGGTCCCTATGGAAAAATGCATGGGGAAAACGTGTTTTGGGACCCCCCTTTTTTCTTGGCCCCCGCTTGACGAATCACCCCGAGACTTTCAGGGTAGGAGTGGAGCGGAGCGCCCCACCTATTTTGAAAATTGTGCGAGGATTCGTTAACCGACGCCAAAGTTATTCCAAATAGAATGTTGCGGATTTCCTATGGAAACACAGTCCTAACTATAACTATCTACTGGCGACCGCCAGCAGATAATATGAATAAATATCACACACAGTTGTTTAGCCAATCTAATTAAGACGATATTCCAATTTTAGACTGGAGGCCTTAAACTTTGCGCTGTGAAACAATGGTTATTTGATTTTAGAGATGAGTGCGCTAGAGGATCGTTTATGCAGTGCCATGGGGCGTTGGTGTGGTTGAAATCTTGATGGGTTGCCTACATAAGCTAAAATGCAATCCACAATAATTTGCTTTTAAAATAACTAATAGAGGCACAGCTGTATGTAAAGGACACAGATGTGGAGAAAGCACCCGAGTATCTCTTCTGCTGCTCTTGGCAGAACTAACCACGCAAGTACAGCAGGTACTTGAAAACGACCTCCGCTGTAGCACCAAAATATCAGATGCTGCAACACCCCGAAACATGATGGTACTTTTAAGAGTGGGTTTAGGCCAGTGTAGGAAATATGCAATCACACTCTGCCAGTGAAGAGCAGTATTTGAGGCCAACAGCATGGAGTGAATCAAGAAGAGTCAGGAAGTCTTATTTCATATTCACGAAATGCCATTCACGCATTGATTGAGCCCTTCAGTAACTATATTCAGTTTGTTAATGAATCTATTTCCTTTATAAATGAGAATACGGTCAACCTTAGTACCGCTTCTCATCCTACCGACTATTCAGAAAACAATCCTCTCCGTGTCAGTGGGACCGCGCTTCGCAATGTTTAACCAGAGAGCATTCTGAAGATTATACCGTGTCTTGAGACGGTGATGTAAAATGTAGTGTCTTATTACAAGGTCTGCCCAGTGTACAGTTAATAGAGCATTGGATATATTGTATACTATTTCGTAGCTATAGTTTATATGCGGCTTTAGAATCAATTCAAAGACCCTGGCAAAACGGACTGTATTGGAGAGCTTGTGCAGGCAGTTCAGTGGTTATATTTAAATACTTTATAAGGCATTGTGAATCAGGTTTAGTCAGATGTTTAGCTGATGACAAGAGGACGAGTCCGGCCAAAGGGAAGAACTGCAAACTGATCGTGAGCCGTGCCCACCAAGAATCGCAAGTGCTTCCTGTGGGACTTGAGGATCAGTAGCGGGGGTGGGGTGGGGGCTTATATACATCCTGCAAGCAGAGACACCATCCAGTCTCAGCGCAGGAGGGACCTGAGCTAGGGACAACATCTCGAACTTGAAGTCCAGGGTCAGACTAAGACTGCGTTCCTTCTTTGACAGGAAGTAGCATTGTTGTCCAACCTCTTACTTGGTACCAGCTCCACAGCTCCTTTCTGAAGTAAGGCTGCCAGCTCTTGCTGCAGTAGGTGTTCCTGGGAAAGATTTGAACAGGGAGGGAAGGGCCAGGGAGTGGCTGGTGGAAGGTTAGGGTATACCCCCTTTTCCACAATTTGTAAGACCCACTGGTCTGAGGGTTAAGGCCCTCCAGGCCTGTGGAAAGGAGGACACCTGGCGTTCCAGAGGTCTTGAGTGCCCCAACTAGGCCAAAGTACAGCTGCTTCTCTTCAGTGGCCAGTGAGGAGAAGGAGGAGGAGGAAATGACTGGCTGGGAATGGGTCCGACTTCTGCCTTTTCCCCTGCCCTTGTAATCTTGCACAATAGAGTTATGGGCCTGCTGCTGTGCAGTGGCTGCCTGGCACTGGTGGAAATTGAGACTTCATCCGAAGCCACGAAACATGTGAAACCCTGGTTTGGGGCTGCAAACCAGAGGATCGAGTGGAGGTCAAACTTGTTTTGAAACACTCCAAGACTGCGTCTACCTGGAAATGCTTGGAGCCATCAAATGGCAGGTCATTCGAGAAGAGACTTCTCCTCTTGGAAAAAGGCCCTCACACACCCAGCCAGCTAGGTGTCTTGCTTCACCATCGGGTCTGCTCCTTATCGGGGCGGCGCTGCAATCCCCGATCGGCACCCGAGAAGGAGCCTTCCTGGCGGAGATCTTTATTCCATATGCCGTTGGGTGAAGTGCATGTGAGGGCCCTAAAACAGTGTAGGTGATAGTGATGTGTAGGGAAAAGGAGTAAAATAGGGTAGAAGGTCCACTCACAAAAGTTTAATGAACGTGGCCCCTACCCTAGTTAAAACTAATAAGACAAAGCGCGTACCTCCACTCTAAAGATGTGAAGTCTATGTGTTTGTCAGTAGGTCAACATGTTTCTTGCTCATAAATCAATTAATGGCAATTTGTCAGGACCGAAGGGATCTACCTACACTTTAATGGTGGTGGTCATTAATTAAATAAAGTAGACAAGTGACCACCCTTACAGCACCCAAGAAAAGTGTGGTACCTGTAAATAAGAAAAACACACAACCCTATTGGGGTCAAGAATGTATGGCATCAGTACCGGCTGGTGTAGACACTAAAGTATAGTGTCGGTTCCTAAAGGCAGTCAGTGCACTTGATGAAAGGAAACTACAGGTCCCAGCCTGCAATAACAATTGAACTCACCTGAGAGGCCCACCGGAGGGCATTTAAATGAACCAACATACCAGTTTCCTTTCAGTCTGCAAAGTGCATCACCAGCCTGTGAACAAGGAGCGAGGCAGCTCGGCAACGCGTTAGGCATGTCACACACTCGGTCACACTCACACTGTGACTGACACTGTGACTGACACTGAGACTGACACTGACACTGACACTGTGACTGACACTGACACACACACACACACACACACACACACACACACACACACACACACACACTTTTTTTTTGCATTATGGTTCCTCCGGTACAAAGGGAAGCCTGTTGTCACATATACCCAAGGCTACTCCTCTGTACGATGACCTAGGATTTCCACCCAAAGCCCACATCTTCTTGAGCTCTTTTTGACTTCAGAGCTAAGCTCCCAGCAGCAAAAATCTTTTTAGACCAGTCTTTCAGCCATTTAAATTCTCTATCATAAAGGGCTGAAGGGAAGTTACCACAAAGAATTTTGAGAATGTCTGTGTAACGAAAGAAACTTGGGATCACCCGATGCGGACCTGTACCTCCTGGCTACAGTCCTGTGAACTACGGGAATGGATACGGGTTTCCTCCAGAAGGTGTGGGGCCTCCCTTCTAGACCGCAGAATCACCCCTGAAGGCTGTGAAGTTGGCCGGCTGGTTATGATGCCAGAATCCAATGCCATAACATCGGAGCTACGACACCAGCGAAGGCCTTGGCGGAGTCGGTGTTGCCACTACTGATGGTGTCATTGGTAGGACCAGTGCTAGCGACTGCAAATTGTGGCACATGGGTTGTCATGCAGACTACCACAAGAAGACCCATGGAGCATGATCACCTCAAACATGACATGCAGGTACAGCACCAGATCCCTGCCGGGAGGACTGGGTGTGGTGTGCACTGGTCTCTGGAAGTGGAGGCAAAAGCGCAGGTGCACCAGGAACTCCAATGGCGCCGGCTCCCAAGCATCCTTAAATTTGCTTGGCTCAGCACTTGAGCCTGAGAGTACAGGAGAAACTCTGACTCGCCTCTTTTTTTCTCCCCAGCAGTGCCTCTTAATCTTGTACTTATGGCGAAAACAGCTCAAACTATAACCCCAGTGCCCTCAATCAAGAGCAGTCTTGACTTGTGCCTACCTCTTCCGTCCTCTTTGGATTGGGGCATACAGAGTTTAGCTTCTCTCTCTTTAATGGGCTTCGGATACATACATTGGCATGGTTCGCAGGCCTACAAGTCGTGACCGGAGCCTGTACACATGAGGTTCAGCTACTGGCATCAGACACCCACAGTTCCTACATGGTTTGAACCCTGACCGTTTTGGAGGTGACATCTTGCTGTTGCATCTAGTCAGAATAATTTTGAGAGAAGAACATTTCTGAAGAGCTCCAGACCGCATCAAATGCGTGAAATAAAGGGAACTGACGTTGTCCCGACAGTGGGGAAATTTATGGCTTCTGTGACATCAGATGGACAACACTTCCGGCAGGGGAAAGCTATGGCAGAATTTTTTCCAGACCAGCAAAGCACATGGAAGGATATTCAAAAGGTGAGAAAGAGCCTATGTGAGTTGAAGTTCTTGTTGGATCAGGATATTACACATGATTGTGCGTATTCAAGAGCTGGCGGAGGGAAGGGGGTGTTGCATGAACTGTTTGTTTATTTGAAAACATATATATGGATAAATTGTGTTGAACTTGGACTGTATACCTTGGTAAAACTCAATAAAAAACAGGTGAGAAATCTGCAGGTAGAAGTATTTATCAGAATATGGTATAAGCAAAACTAATATTACCTACGGAACACTAAAACTTTACACAAGTGGCTACCTTAAAGATCACATTTACATGCTGAAATGCAGTGATTCGATTCCTTCTCAGCACATTAAAAATAAGCATTGACAAAGATAATAGTTCTGGCTGGCCAAGCTGGTGGGAGCGGTTTAAATTTTTTTTTTTATTGTAAGCATAGGTCACAAAAATAAAAATAAATCGTTTTTGCTTTAACGTTCGCTTGCATTCCTAACACCTGAAAATCATTGCTGCACACCACGTGGTATGCAGAGTGCAGATTTCTAAAATGTTCATTTGGAAGTACCAAACACTTACCATTTCTCAGGTGACTGACTCCCTTCACAGTGCATAAGTGGATTGATGGGCATAGGAGAGGTTTCTGTTGCTGAGATCAATAACTTCACCAGGTACTATAGTCCCAAGATTGCTTGATGTACTGGAACTGAGTCAATAACACCTTTGTCTGCTGTTCTTACGACAAGCCTGAATTCTAAGCAAACTATTTTAAAATATTCCACTATCTTTTAGATTGCTCTCCTCATTCTAGGCTTGGGCTTTGTTACACCTGTCAGCCTTGGGGTGATCTTCCCACAACATTTTGCCTTCTCCCCTCCTGTTGCTGAAACCGATTTTTGTTAGCCTTAGGGCTCTAGCACTGGTTAGCAGTGGTAAGGTACACAAGGTGCTTGTGCTCACTCCCTAAAACATGGTACAGTTGGTTTACACCAGACTAGAATATTTAATGTACTTATAAGTCCCCAGTAAAGTGATATACCATAGAACTAGGGTTGGTAAATTAAATGCTACTAGTGGGTCTGTAGCATTCGTGCCACCCACTTACGTAGCCCTTTAAAACAAGTATCATTCCTAGCATTGCAGCCTAGCAATGTAAACCACTTGCCAGACCTAAAACTCCCTTTTAATAAATATGTCACTGCTATAGGAGGCCGTAAACAACTCCTAGGGCAGGGTGCAGCGTATTTAGAAAGATGGACATGTATTTTTGAGGTTTAGTTTGTCCTGGAAGGCAAAAGCTCACAAACTCGTTTTTCACTACTCTCCCAAAGGATAACCTAGGGTTACCTTATTACATATAAATGATAGATGTTCCCTGCTCCCAAAACAGTTATCATTTTGGTGTCTAGGGAATTGTAATTTAAAATTCTCTTCATTGGTAAAGTTGGAATTTAAGTCACAATTCTGAAAATGCCACTTTAGAAAGTTGTTGTTTTCTTGTCCTTACCACTTGGTGCCTGCAGCCTCTTTCCTTGGCCATATGACTAGGTGTAGTTGGCCTTTGCATTTCTCACAGACAGTCACACAATAGGGGGACTCTGTGTTGGCAGACTGGGATGGGAGGAACTGTGCACAGCCCCACTAGCTCTTCAAAGAAGCTGCTTCAGCCCACACACAAATAATTACACACTAGCCTTTTGAGTCCCCAGACATACTGGGTCCAGGACAGGGAGGAAGGACGTTCCAACACCAAGCGTGTATGTGTGTGGGGGCTTCAATTTATTTCCCCCATCTCAAAGCTGGCATGACGTATAAAATTAGGCCCCTCAGATCCACTCTTCAGTTCACTTCTGAACATGTGTAGACCTCTGAGGACTACACAGAGGACTGCCCTGCTGCCTGCCTTTTGCCCTCAGAGAAGCCTGCTACTTGAGATCAGCTTTTTTGCTTGAACCCACTACTACCAGAGTGATGTCAATGCCTAGTTGGGTGGCTTCCTGATCAGTGCCTCAGGGACAAAAAAGGCTTTAACCACCTTGAACCAGCACCTGTACCCAGCCTGAGTGAGTCCTGACCCTTCAATTGGTGACCCTGTAGTCCTGGACCTTTAGAAGTGGCGCTGAATATGCCCAGATAGCCCAAATCCAAAATGTGAGACTTGAAAAGTTTTCTGTTAAAAAGTGACAGAGAGGAGACCAGGACCTACCGCCTCCCTGATCCGCCAAAGTTGCATTGCGGGTCAGCCTGACTTTGTGCTTCCACATAAGAACATCCTGTTCAGCGGCTCCTCGCAGAAGGGTTATCCAGCCTTCTTCACCTGCAGCATCACCTCGCTGGAGATTGTCGACTTCCAAAAATGAGACCAAGTCTGAACAAAGAAACCTTCACCGTGGCTCCGTCCAGCAGCTCCCCGACAACACCACCTCCTCTTCCTCAGACACAGCGAGTTGCTTTGCCTTCTCAGACTTTTTTTTCAACAAAAAAGTCCAAAGGTAAATGGTGACTGGGCCTAATCAGCTTTGTGTATCTGAACCACGGTCCATCGCAGTCGGCCATAACTTTAGAGTTTGCCCTGGCCTCGAGTGATTAGATGTCCTTGAATTGTTATTTTGGTGTCAAACAATTTATTAAAATTAAATATTTTTTTTTAGGTCTCGCCTAGCAGAGCGCATGCGTTGTATAGGCAAAAGACCTTTAGCAATCGCTTGGGTTTTTGTCTTAAAAACGTGCACGTGTTCCATTGCCTTGAATGGCAACACGTGCATGTATGGCGATTACCTTGCAGGAGCGAGCTTGACACCATATGTTAACTTACAAACACATGGTGCCCCTGGCTCGCTCCCGCAAGGGAAACACTTTCACTTTTGCCGACACTTTTTTAGGCGCACACGCTTGTTTTTTTAACTTTCAGCGCGAGGCGAGCGCTGTTTTTTTTTTTTGCATACTAAAGCATTATAGACTCAAACAGTTTTTAAATCCTGCCATCTAGTGGTTTCGTCAGAAAAGTTCACTCAAATAATCAGAGAAATTGTAGTGAGAAAGCTTTTGTTTTGCAATGAAGCCCTATCCATCACCCGAGTGGGTGCATTGGCGCCAATTCACCAAAATGCCTCTACTCGGCTATTTGGGAGTTGTGTAACTTTTTATTATCTCTCTGACCTGTCATTCTCACCGGTTGCTGTCTCTTTCTCATCCCTCATGTCTATCATAGACTTCTTCCTCACTGATCTTCTTATAATACATGTCTTCCCTCATTTGTCTTTCCCACCTATTCCATTTCTTTTTTACCTTTATTTCACCTTTCTCCCATGTCTATTACTCCCTTGTCTTTCGCAGCTGTGTGTTAGAATATCCTCTACATATCGCTCACCTTCCCCCCCCTCCATGCCTCTCCAGCTGTTTTTTCTAACCTGTGTCTCTCCAAACGGTGTCCATCTTTATACTCAAATGTGACTTTCTCACCTCTCCACTGCCTCCCTTCTGTCTCTCACGATCACTTTCCCACTTATCCGCCTACCTGACTCACCAAGACATCTTTCTAACCTGTCTCTTCATCACGCCTGTCTCATAACAGCCTTCCCTTATCTCCGAGCTGTCTCTCACACTGCATTGTATCTATCACGTCGCTCAACGCTTCCCCCTCCATCTGCTCCGCCTTCTCTCTGAACAGACTGTATCGGTATACTCTCGCCTGTCTACCCACTCTTTCTCAGCCGCCTCTATCACTGGTCTTACCTGTCCAGCACTGAACAGTGTCTTTCCAACACGCTGTCACCTCCCTCCTCCTGCCTCTCCGTTCTCTATAACTCTGTACCTTTTGTCACACACGTCTATCCCTCTCTGTCGTTCTCACTCATCTTTCTAATGTGTCTCTAGATCACATCTCTCATGCTGTAATCCTGTGTCTCCCGTGTTTCCCGCTCACTCCCTGCTGTGTCACCTCTCTATGTGTTTATCTCCTATCACACTCACCTGACTTACTTACACACCTTTATATTATCTACTTCACACCTTTCTCTGATGTCTCTCTAACAACTTTGTCTCTCATGCACACACACCCTGTCTTTGTCTCTTGTTCTCTCACCCTCCTCTCTGTGGTGTCCTCTTCCTGCTCAAACTTTAGTTATTTTACCCTCATTTCGCCTCATGTCCTGTTCCAGTTACCCCCTCTCTCCTGTGTTTCTTGCTCCCTCCACAGGTTCAGGGGCAGCAGGAGAAGCATGGCTGCCTTTTTACTGTGGTCTGCACTGCACTCCTTGCAACAGTAAATGATTGGTTTGCAAGTTTGCTACTTTCCTCTGAGGCCGGGGGTCGCAGACCTCTGAGTCTTCCTTTTGTTGAAGTATTTGTTAGAGTCGACGCGGAGTAGAGTAAGTAATTTTGTTTACTTCACAGAGTCCTCCAAGCAACCACGACCGTTCAAGCAGCTCTTCACCAACATTCTACAGTGAGCTTCACCTGAAGGTTCCAAATAGAGCGTGGGACATAACATTGGGGGAGAGGGGCGGGGGGGGGGGGGGGGGGGTGATCGATATGGTAAGGAATATACCATTCTGGATATCAGTGATCACCACAATGCACACTGAATGGGTGGAAATATTGTTTTTCCGAGTGTCTGATGAAAGGCGGACCTGCCTCTGCTCGTACTGTTAAAACATCCTATGGATCCTACAAACACATTGTTAGGTCTCGCCTGAGCCAGCGCATGCGGTGCTCTGGCCGAGACTTTTAGTAAGGGCTTCAGAAAATGCTACCACTGTGGCCTAGAGTTTGCGTTCACGTGCAGCCTCCAGCTATCAGCGCCCGAGGCGCTATCTGTAGCACGATCACTTTTGCTGCTGCCGCACGCGCAGCGCACTTGTGCTTTTTTAAAATTTCCTTTTTGTGTGCGCGCACACGCACGCAACTCGCTCACTACTCCCGGGCTTGCGGTATCACCGCATGAGGCATTTCAGCACTGAATGGGCCGTGGAGGTGCTTCTGGAGCCGTGTGACACTATACATCGTAAGCCCTACGCTTTCCCATCTGCTCGTTTGTGCTCTTTATTTGGTATAGACAATCTACTGAGGCTAACCTGATTTATTTTCAGGAGTGTGCTGCAGAACTGCAGCTGCCAGGCTGGCGGTCTGGTCAGGTTTCTCCTGTGATGTCTGCCCCAACTGCTCCGCACTACGTCAGGAAGGCATCTCCCGGCAATACAAATGGTACTGAAAGCCGATTGGAGGTAATGCACGCAAGATGCGCGGGACTTGTTTAAATATGGGTTTATGAGACCTGCAAATCCATGCCTCAGTAGATTTCATTATTGGAATGAACGTGGCTCAATTATTGCTTACCAAGCATGGAAAGTTTCTTCCTGCATCGGTGCAGATATAGGGGGGTCCATGTCAGTACAAGCTCCTGTTTTTCTGAACTGCATTGGTGTTTTTGTAGAATGCTATTATGCTGTTATCCACAACTGCAATTTTTAACAGATACATCTGTAAAGCAGTGGCAATCCATTAGTTGTCTCAGCATGAGTGCAGGTATAGAAGAAGCATTCCGTAGCACATGCTCCTGGCTTGCCTTCCCATCTATCCTTCTGCCATACCTTATTTCCTCTAGCCATCGGCCTCCAGCACTTTTCATCTACCGCAGTCTACCCTTTCCCACCCACCCAAGCACTTTCCCACCCACCGCAGCACTTGCCTATACACCCAAGCCCTTTTCTATGCCGGTGCCAAAACGCCGAATTACATCTGTGATTAAACAAGCATTGGCATAGCCAATAGGTCTCGCTTTTGGGACCTTATAAGTGCTTAGCCATGCAACAGTTGATGTTGTTACACCAAGGATATTATGCTGCATAACTAAATACTTATAAGGTCCCAAAAGCAAGACCTATTGGCTATGCCAATGCTTGTTTAAATTAGTGTGGGATTTTTCTTCTGTTGTGTTTTCATGTAATTACTGTTGAAGTGCTACATAAATACTTTACACATAGGTTAAGACCGACTGCTTTTGTCCCAAGCTACCAGAGGGTCAAGCACAGATTAAGTTAGTGACTGTTTTTGGTTGACCACAACAAGGACTGTGGCAGTTACTTGAGAAAGGTTACTACTCCCCTCAACCAACAGTACATTTTCTCACATGCTTTATATATAGAAAATACACCTATCCATTCCAAAACATTTGTTTCCTGTGAAATTTACACTTTTATTTTATGTACAAAGAATTTCTTTTCAGTTTACATAATTTTAACTGCATGCATCCTTTGTTGTATTTAAAAAAATACTTTACATATTCTTTTATGAAGTACTCACTCATATTTTTTAAATAAAGACAAAACATAATAAACAAAATTGGCAGGTTAGAAAGTCACGTGGTTTCGGATGTCGTTGATCTGTTTTACCATTGCTTGTATGTGTTCTCCCCTATTAAGTAAAGAAAAAGGAAAGATTTAGTTTATTTCAACTCCTAAAATAAACAAGAATATATTCTTTGTATGATGTTAAGGATTACCAATGTGAGATTCTCTTTAATGAAACTGACATACAGTTCCCAAACTTTTCATAATCACTCATCCTACCAATCAGTAACATCATATGAATAGTAGTTTTTACTGTGCCCATATTGCCTGAACACCACTTCACAGCCCTGCTGCTGAACTGGTAAGAAAACAACCTAACAGAAGAGTTGGTCAGAAATTAGGCAGAGTACTAAAAGAAAAAAAAGCTTAATGTTGCACTTACTTGTGTTTTTCTATTGCTTGTTATGGTGGGCTTGTAAGTGGGTGGGTGGGTGGGTTATGTGGGCTTTTCTGAAATTAATTTGATCAACAGATTCTGTAAGTTTCTGAACCAGTATCAAGCACTATTTCCTGGATGCCTTACAGGGCATACAGACCCAAAATAACTTCCTTTACAAAGAACAACAGAAATGGAACTTAGTTGAGTGTTTGCGCCGTATGACTTTGTAAAAAAAGAGAAAACAAACATTATGGTCTAGCTTTTCTTCATTAGTGAGAAGGTTAAGCTGAAGAACTGTCATGTTGATGTATCTGAATTGTGTTGAACTGAAAACCTGTTGATTTAACAATGAATCTAAAATACATTACAGGCATATCACATTAAAAGGGAAATTGTGATGGTCAGACCTAGCCATGATTCAAGATGACCGTGCCTCTTGGGAGCTAAGGAGAAGGCTCTCTTCTGCTGTCAGCCACTTGGAACCGGGTGGGTCAATAGTCCTGTAGGATGAGGCATAGCGTGTCTTGAGGTGGTGGCCACCTCAGAACTGAATGGATACATTTTTAATGGGGATACCATCAGGGCCCTCTTCAAACTTCCCTGGTGATTCCCCCCCATCGAGAGAGCCAGACTCACGAATGGAGATCTGGAGATGTGGTAGTGGCCTGCATGCATCGTTAAGCTAGCTGGGATTGAGTACACTCAAGAAGGGCCAGAGGAGACCAAAGGGATAGGACTGTTAAGAGTGCCTTCGAGGATAAGATTAAAAGGGGCCTGAGAAGGTAAAAAATGGTGGCTAGAGTAGCCCAAGGTAATCTGGCCCCCGGGAGGCAAACAGCCTGTAACCAAAGGGTGCTGCAGAGCTCAGCATAGTCTGTGGAGCACACACGCACACCAAGGAGGTACTGCGCTGGGTGGCATCATAATACCAAATACATCTGCAAGCCCATATAACACTGAGTGCGAGAGGTCTCCAAACAATCTTTTGAGCCACAACTAGCTCCTTGGACATGATGGGGTGAAGGCAATGCATAGATGGCTTCTTTGAGTCGCATAGGAGTGCCACAATAAAAAGAGCATGACAAACAGCCAGAGGTGCCCGCAGCTGAAGCAGACTTAACACCAGAAGAAATGGCACACATCTCCTCATTCAACACTGTGCTCTATTGCCTCTGCAGAAAAGGCAATAGAGATAGAGAAGAAACTGGGTTGACTCACAGGCAGGGAGGCAAGTCCGGAGGGACGAGGGTGAACTGGAGAAGAGAGTTAAGAGCAGCAATCTGTTACTACAAACTTCAGAAAATACATGGTGATCTTTAGAGGCACAGAAGTAGAGAGACCCTTAAATTGGATGAAAAAACAGAGCAGCTCAATAACTTAAGGATAGGATCCCTTCTTAGTGTTTAGGTTGTCCCTGGAAACATCCCATCTGAGGTTCTACTAGAGCAAATATATAAAGTATTGAGAGAAATGGAGGGCGCTGAGAAAGAAAAAGTGAGACATGAAGTGTGGGTGGCCTACTGCCTTCCTACTAAACCCCAAAAGAACAATGCTGAAGCACATGACACGTTAATAATCAGCTGAATGGGGGAGAACATATTCTTAAGCCCGCTATCAAAAAGAAAGATGCAGTTGGACTGCTGCCAGCTCTTATTTCTCCTTTATCTGAATCCTGAGACATTGGCAAAAAAAAGGCAGCCCTAATGAAGATCTAGAAGTACCGACAGAGAAGGCTACGGAAATATCTACAGGCTTCCCAGCCCATATGAGAGTGACATTCAAAAGAAAAGGATTATGTTACTTACTCTGTAAGCATCTGTTATTGGCATGTAGTGCTGTAGATTCACAAGCTCTGCATACTTCTGCCATCTAGTGTTGGGTCTGCAGTTGTGCAAGTTGTTTTTCTTGGAAGAAGTCGTTCGAGTCACGAGACCGAGTGACTCCTCCTCTCGGTGATACTGAGCATGGTCATCAACTCCTTTGTCAGATTGCTTTCTTGCAGGCGGGTGGTAAGGAGTGTAAAGAGTGTGTAAGAACAAGGATGTCCATGCTAAATTCTACAGTACTAAATGCAACAAACAGATGTTTACAGGGTAAGTGACATTATCCGTTTGATGGCATGTGTGGCTGTAGATATACATACTCTGCATAGACTGTAAAGTGGTTGCTGGCCTGTGGGAGTTGCAGTAGTTTGAAAAAGGGTACGTAGCATTGCCTGACCTACACTTGTTTGTTGGTGTGCTAAAACATCCACCTAGTGGTAATTGTGTGTGGGGTAGACCATGTAGCTGCCTTACAAATGTCTGCTAAGGCAATGTTTCCTAAAAAGCCCATAGTAGCTCTTTTTAAGAGTGGAATTTGCTCTGGGAGTAACGGGTAAAAGTATCTTAGCCTTAACGTAGCTATGCTTGATTTGGGTATAGGGTTGCCTTTATGAGGTGGAGAAAAGGCTACAGTTACTTTGTTTTCCTTAATGTTTCAGTTCTATCTATGTAGAACATGAGAGCTCTTTTTACATCTAGGGTAGGACGAGCTCTTTCTGCCACTGAATGAGGGTTAGGGGAAACAATTGAGAGCTCAATGGATCGATTGAGGTGAAACTGAGAGACTACCACACGTAAAAGTTTTGGATTAGTACAAAGAACCAGTTTGTCTCTATGTATTTGGAATAACGGTTTCTCTAAGGTTAAAACCTGGAGCTCACTAACACACCTGAGTGAGGTAATGGCAACTAAGAATGGCACTTGAAAGAAATTGAGGGGTGCATGAGTAAAAAGGCTCAAAAGGAGGACCTGTGAGCCTGGTTAGAACAATGTTAAGGTTACAAGAAGTTGCTGGAGGAACCTGAGGAGGAATGACTCTTTTCAGACCATTCATGAATGCATTAATGACTGGGATTTTGAACAGTGAGATGCTGCCTATTTTGGAGATAGGCAGCCATTGCAGTGTGGTGTAACCTAATAGAAGTGTAGGCTAAATTAGCCTTTTGCGAATGAAGTAGGTAGCAGATAATGCCCTGCACCCTGGCTTTCATAGGATCAACTTGCAATAGCAAACATATAGTTTGCATTTTCCAGCACAACATGCTCTAGTTGTGGGTTTGCGTGCTTGTTTAAGAATGTTCATACATTCTTGTGGTAAATTAAGCTATCCAAACTCTATGATCCCCAGGAGTCAAACCGCTAAATTGAGAGTTTTGGGGTCTGGGTGTCTGATTTGCCCTTGATTCGGAGTTAGAAGGTCCAGCCTGTTGGGGAGCTTGCCGTGCGGAACTACTGAGAGATCTGGAAAAGCTGAAAACCAGGGTTAATGCATCCAAGTGGGAGCTACCAGGATCACGGTGAGAGAAGTTTGCCTGAGTCACCAAACCAGAAATGGAATGAGAGGGAGAGCTGGAAGAGCGTAGGCAAATATCTCTGACCAAATCATCCACAGTGTGTTGGCCTTGGATAGTGGGTGTGAGTACCTGGAGGCTAAGTTCATTTTTTTTAGCTGTGGTGAAATGGTCTATTTGAGACAAAGCCCCACTTTTGAAAGTAGGAAAGGAAGACTTGTGGGTGGTGTTTCCACTCATGGGTCTATTGTTGCATCCTACTGAGCAGGTCTGCAACATGGTTATCTGCTCCTGGCAGATATTTCGCCAAGAGATGAATGTGGTGGTGAAGAGCCCAGTTCCATATGGTCTGAGGCAGTTGAGAACCCCCCCCCCCCCTCCCCATTTTTGTAAATAATACATGGCTGTCATAGGACAATCTTGTGAAATAGGTGAGGAAGGAAAGCCTTTAGTGCTGGGAAAACTGCTGGATGCTCCAAGTACTTGATATGTCGGGTTTGATGTTTGGCATCCCACAGACTTTGTACTCTGAGGTCTTGTAGATGGGCACCCCGACCGTTCTCCAGGGGGTCTGTAATGAGAAGAGTGAGGTGAGGAACAGGGTACAAAAAAGACCGCCCTCGTAGCAGGTTGTTGGTGTTGCATCATTGCAGAGAGCGGCGAGTGGGGCAGTCTATCAATACTAGATCTTTGAGGTGACCCTATAATTGAGACCATTGGTGAACTAGCCATTGTTGCAGGGGACGCATGTGCAACCTCGCGTAGGGAACTGTGGCAATGCAAGAGGCCATCATTCCAAACAGACGCATGACAGTCCGAACTGTGTTTGGTTTGAACTGTGGTAGAGTTTACCTGAAAGTTCTGAACTAAAGCGGGATTGGGATAAGCTAGCCCTAAATTTGTGTTGAGAATTGTTCCTAAGCTAGGTTGAATTTGGAGAGGTTGAAGGTGAGACTTGGAGAAATGTATTGCAAACCCTAGTCTGTGGAGTAGATCCACCATCAACTGATTGTTGACACTGTAGTTAGATACTTGCTTTGATGAGCCAATCGTCCAGGTATGGGAATAAGTGACCGTTTTGTCTTCTGGGATATGCTGCAACTACTGCCAAACATTTTCTGAAAACCTGAGGTGCTGTGGTCACCCCAAACAGTAGAACTTTGAATTGGAATTGTTTGCCTGCTATAAACAAATCTGGAGCATTTGTAATGTGCAGGGTGTATCGGTATAAAAAAATACACATCCTTTAGGTTCGTGTTGCCATAAAGTCGCCCTGTTGGAGAAGTGGAATAACATCCTGTAGAGTAACCATGTGGAAATGGTCTGATAGGATGTATTGGTTGAGGGGTGGGAGATCTAAGATTGGACTCAGTGACCCGTCTTTTTATTGGGAATGAGAAAGTATAGAAAATATATCCCTGATGTTTAAGTGGGACAGGTTCTATAGCCCCTTTGAGAAGAAGGGCTTTGACTTCTTGTTTGAGGATCTTGTGATAAACTGAGTGTGAGGTGGAATGTTGGATGATGTGGTAATCAACTCCAGACAATAGCCATGTTGGATAATGGCTAGTACCCATTGGTTTGTGACATTGGATTACCAGACTAGGTGGAAAGGTTGCAGTTGTGAAGTGGGGGATTGGGTAGTTAATGCTTTGCAGTGGGTTTTGCTCCGTGTGCGGAGGTACCTCTGCCCCTTCCCTTGTAGTTTCCACCTCCGAAGGACCCTCTAAAATAGCCCTTAATGTAGGCTGACTGGCCTAGTTTTTATTGAGATGTGGGGGCATCTGTGTTGGTGGATTTATATGCAACCCTGTAGCCTGTGCATTGAAGGGACCCTCTAGGAGTTGTTGTGTGTAATGCTACCATGGCCTTAGCTGTGTCAGTGTCCTTTTTCATTTCATCATGGGTGGTGTCTACTTGTGGGTCAAGGAGGTGCTCTTTGTCAAAAGGCATATTTAGTACTACCTGCTGGATCTCTGGTTTGAACCCAGAGCACCTAAGCCATGCGTGTCTAAAGAGCACGCTGGTGTTAACATCGCTAGCAGCTGTAACCACTTAATCTAGTGCACATTGGATGGAGTTATTGGTACTGGCTTGACCTTCAGTGATAATTTGTTGTCTCCTTTGCGGTGTTCTTCCAGGAGGTACAGCAAGAGTTCTTCCATTTCATCCCAATGGACTCTGTCATAGCGTGCTAGAAGGGCCTGAGAATTGAGAATATGCCAATTATTAGCTGCCTGTACAACTCTCTTCCCAGCTGCATCTATTCGCGTACTCTCCTTTTCAGGAGGCTGAGTATACAAAGTAGCCTGGCTGTTAGCTCTGTTACGAGTTGTAGTGGCAACTATGGAGTCAGGTGGAACTTAACCCCTGATTTAGAGTGGGTCAGAAGGAGCTCCCTTGCATTTTTTGTCCACTCGTGGGGTGATAACTCAGACACGGACTGGGTCTTTAAAAATGTCCTAGGCATGCCTCATCATGCCGGGAAGCATGGGTAAATACTGGGTGTCTCTATGTGTGGAAGATAGGGTGTCAAATAAAAAGTCCTGTACTAGGAACTCTTTGTGCAACTCAACATTTTGGAAAACAGCTTCCTTAGCAATTACTTGTTGAAAAGAAGTTGCATCTTGGGGAGGGATGAGCGAGATATAGATCCGGATCATTGGGGGTAAGGGGATCAGTGTCATATGCGTCCCATGGGTCAGGATCCCCTAATGGCTCTTGTAATCCCCCATCATCTGTACCTGGTGACCCTGGAGGTGAAGCATCAAGTGGGTCAGGTGTGGGAGGGGAAGGAGGGGTGGTGATGGTGGAACGGAGTCTTTTGCTCAGCACCGAGGTAGATGTGTTCGTTTGCCAGCTCGATCCAGAAAGTCGGTCTTGGTCTGAAGAGGTCAATGCCGAAGGCTTGACCTTGGTATCTGTATTCAGTGTCGGGCCAGAGGGTGGGGGCATACAAAACAGTCTTTCGCATCCGACCATGACCAGGAGGCAGTGGTGATCCAGCAACCTAGTATGAGAATGTTTTGAGGCCTGCTTGGGTATTGGAGCAGGGTAGGGAAGGCTACGCATCTCCATGTTGATTTCCACTTCAGAGTCGGAGCTTTCATCAGCAGAGAAGACGCATTGGGTGTCATCCGAAGCTGGCTCCTACTAGGCGTGCTTCCCGTCGAAAATATCAGGGGTGTCATCTCTACTTCTGCAAGACATTCCCAATCGACAAGCCCTTTCCTCGAAGGGTTTTCTTAGTCCAAGGACATACAGGCGTTGCAGTCGGTCTCATGATGGTCCCGCGAAAGACACAAGTTGCACACAAGGTGTTAATTGTTGTGCGGATATTTCACGAGGTAACGTGTGCAAATTCTGAAGGGTGTGCGTTCCATCAGAAGGGCATCCTCGATGGAAACGAGAACACGCGGGTGTAGGCCAGAAACTGGCAGCGCCCCGAAGGGCAGTTTGTTGAACCCCAAACGCCGAAATTCAAAAGCAGCACAAATAGTAAAAGCACGATCAAAACAATAACGTACAAGAACCGAAGAATCGTACTGAATAGAGTTGAAACATGGAGCAGAGGCACATACGACCAAATCCGACGGCGGGGAAAAAACATTCTAACAAAGGAGTCGATGTCCATGCACAGTATCCCAGAGAGTAGGAGTCACCTCGGTCTCGTGACTCAAGAGACTTTTCTAAGAAAAACAACTGGCACAGCTCTGGACCCAACACTAGATGGCAGGACTATGCAAAGAATGTCCAATACAGCCACACATGCCATTGAGCATTAATTTTCTTTCCTCAAGTAGAATCTGCAAAGTTCTCTCTTGACAATCTAGTTTTTGTTCATTGACATCAAGATTTATAAACAGTTGTTTTGGCTTATGGGGTTCCTGGTGCCAGAAGGGTGTGGGATGTTTTTCAGGGTGGTGGCCTTACTGAAGGAGAAGAAAATGGAGAACGTGTAATTAAATCTACAAGTTTAGTATTCATTTAGGGTTGGTCTCTCTATTGTCCTCCTTCCACTTCCCAGGACTGCTTGGTTCTGCAGTTATATTAATGAGGAATATTATGGGTATGATTAATAGTTCTTGATGTATGATTCTATTGGTGACATTTGTGATAGATTTAGAGCCCCATTATGTGTTGTGTTGATTGTGATGGCAATAACTGCAACGGACCACAAAATAGATTTAACATAAAAGGGCATTTGTCCTGTGGGGGCCAGGTTCTGCAGGCCATGAAGTGGCTGTTTCAATCAAACACTCATTTTATCAAGCGTGGCAAACCACCCATGAGGGTCTCGAGGCGCTGGAGTTGCTTACTACTGCGTGGTTATCTGTTCATTTGAACAGCCGGTTCATGAGTCCTTTCCTCAATTCCCAGAGCGATAAGGCGGTCCAGAGGTGCAGGAAAAGGTAGTTCCAGACTTTGCCTGCCAGGTGTGAGAAAAATGTCCTCTGTGTTGCATTGGCAGATACGGGGGTGGCTGCGTGGAAGAGGGAGACAAAACATAGGTGTCTGGTCGGTTGGTGGAAGGTCATGCGTTTGTTGACGTAGGCCGATACTTTATATGCGCAGGTCAACATCTTGAACTGGCATCTTTAAGTGCGGCGTGATGTGGGTTCGTCTGGGGAGGTCGAGGATGAACCTAGCCATTTAGTTTTGTATTCTCTATAGTCTCTTCAGGAGGCGTACGGTGATTCCTACATAGACTGTGTTCTCATAGTCCAGCCTGCTGGTGACGAGCGCCAGCATGACGGTCCTTCTGCTGTTGACTGGGAGCTACCTGAAAATCTTGTGGAGCATACTTAGGAGTGTGGAAGCAGGTGTATGAGACTGCATCTACCTGCTTCTTTATAGATAGCTTTCTGTCCAAGATGATGCAGAGGTTGCGGGCGTGGTCTGTAATGGCGGGGATGGGCAGAGTTCTGCAGGCTACCATTCGTTGTTCAGGGCAAGGTATTGTTCCCAAGGATGAGGACTTCTGTCTTGTCTGTGTTGAGCTTGAGGCAGTTGTACTTCCTCCAGTCGGTGACGTTCATAATGCATCTGTGGAAGTTGGCTCTCGTGGGTGAGGGGCCTTCTGACAGCGAGAGGATGAGCTGGGTGTCTTCGGCATAAGAGATGATGTTGAGTCTGTGCCATTTGACTGTGTTGGCCGGGCGGGGTGAGGGGGGGTCATGTACATGGAGAGGATGGATCTGGGAACGGTCCTTGGGTGACGCCACAGATGATCTTCTTGGGTTCAGAGGTGAACGGTGGGAGACGGATTCTCTGGGTTATTCCTGTGAGGTATGAGGGTATCCATTTGAGGGCATCTACCTGGATACTGATGTGGTGGAGTCTGTTGATCAAGATGTGATGGGAGACGTGTTTAAGGTGGCTGCTGTTTTGCTCTGGTCCAGGAGAGTCCTGATGTCATTAGTGGCTGTGATCAGGGCTGTCTTGGTGCTGTGATTGGCCCTGAATCCAGATTGAGAAGATTCCAGGAGGTTGTTGTGTTCTAGGTGTTCTGTGAGTTGCTGGTTGATTGCCTTCGAGAACCTTCACTGTAAAGAGGAGCAGGGAGATGCACCGGTAGTTCTACGGTTCTACTGTGTCGGCAGATAGTTTCTTCAGGAGGGGCCTCACATCAGCGGGTTTCCAGTCGTCAGGGAAGGAGGCAGAGATGATGGAGGTGTTCAGAACTTTCTTGAGCTCGTCACCAATTGTCTTGCTCCTGAGGTTGAAGATGTGGCGGGGAGAGGGCTCCGTGGGAGCTCCTAAGTGCCCAGAGTTCATGGTGGATGTTGTGGCTTGAGCTGTAAGAGGGTCTCATTGGGTGAGAAGGTGTTTGGGATTGTGTTAGTTGGTGTGAGCAGACTGATGCCGTTGGCGGTATGGGGTTGGGGTTTGAAGTTTTCGTAGATGATGGAGATCTTGCTGTGGAAAAAGTCTGCCAGAGTGTCGCACAGTTCTTGGGAGGGGGTAATGTCATTCTCAGCAGCTGCGTGGCTGGAGAATTCCTTCACAATGATGGAGAGATCCTCGCTGCGGTTTGTGCTGGCTTCTATGCGATCTGCTACAGTGTTTTTCTTTGTTTCTTTCAGGAGACAGTGGGAGTGGTTGAGTGCTGTCTTGAAAGTGGTTTGGTCTCCTGTCTCTTTGCTGGAGCACCATTTCCTTTCTAGTTGTCCGCAGTTGCATTTGGTAGATTTCAGCTCTACAGTGAACCAGCTGGCTCTTCTGGCAGGTTCTTTGAATTTGGCTGGATTGGTGGGGGTGATTGTGTTGGCACATACTATGATCAACTAGGAGAAAATTTTTGCGGCTTGTTCTGGGTTGAATGTTGTGTCTGGGAGGTGGGAGTTGACAGCATTGTTCCTGGTCTTCTGATATCTTTTTTTTTACAGTTTCTTGCGTGGAGCTGGGGGGGCATCGTGCTAGTGTTGGTAGGTGCTGAGATGGTGAAGTGGATGCTGTGGTGGTCGGTCCAGGAGAGCTGCAAGACGTGGTTGTACTGGACTGTCAGTGGATGTGAAAATGGGGTTGAACGTGTGTCCTGCAAAGTGGGTAGGGTCGGTGACAAGTTGCTTGAAGCCAATGTTGCTCATGCTTTCCAGGAGGTAGGCAGTGTTGGTGTCACTAGAGTCATTGAGATGGAAGTTAAGATCCCTTCGGAAGATGTAGTGCTTGGAGTCAATGGCGATTGGGGGCGCTGAGGTCAGGGATGGCGTTGCAGAAGCTGGGGTGTGTCTGCTTGCCCTAGCTCCAACTGAAATACCCATTGAGGGCCAGGTCCATGGTCAGAATGGAATTTGCAGCCCAAAAATAGCCCTGGTGATCCTGTATTTATTGTTCAGTAGGAAGATGAGACAGAGGAGGCCCTACTCATCTCAGCTGAGAACTAAAAGCTTAAGGAGCAGGAGTGAAACTGCCCATTACACAAAGCAACCAAACCCAGCAAGGAGAGGTACATATGCTCCATCTCTAGCATCAAAGGGTGTGTCAGTCTCCTTAGCGTTAAGTAGTGAAGCATTGAAGCTCATCTATCTACCTCCATCAGCGCTGGTGTAGGCAGCTTTGTGGTAGTATTCGTGCAAGCCCTATCTGCCTCTTGGAAGGGAGGGGGCAGGACACTGGCCATAATAAACGGAGGTGTGTGGAATCCATGCTCTAGACAGAGGGAAAGTAGCAACTTCAATAGGTGCCTGAGCAGCCAGAGGGCAGCTAAAGCACGAAAACAGTAGCCACTCACTTATTCAAATGAAAGTTAAGCACTTGAGTGTTATTAATTAGAACAAAGTAGCAACTTTATGGGCTTTGACTTTCCTCAACACAAAGTAATAGGACAAAGGGTAAAAGATGTAACATCTTACCTGAAAAAAACGGACTGTCTGGAAAAAATAGAAAGCTAAAGAGGAGGCAAGAGACTTCGACTCTCAAAGGAAGGAAATAGCAAGGAAGCGAAAAGGATGCTCCAAAGGAGAAATTAAATGTGTTGGATTCAGTGCTCAATACATTGCGACGAAAGGAAAAATAGAAAAGAAAAAAAAAAAAAAGATGGGTGCATTGCATGAATTAATCTTAGTCACTGGTAATTACATGGGCCACATTTCATGTAGTAGCAATCAAGTTATCCTTTGATGTTTTACTGAAATTTATAGATGCTCCAAAAAGTGGAAATGATGAATGGTCTGATGACTGTTGTGAAAGAAAACTACAAAAAGTGATGGGTGGAATGCCTCAATTACTCTCTGCCACTGGCAATCACAGGGCTGCTTTCCCAGTCCATCGTTTCCCACCAGCCATGCCACTCTAGACCGAGACCAATCGTATGCACATTAGTCTTGACTCTGCTTCAATAAGAGCACTCCAGCTGAACTTTCAAATTAAGTACCCTCCGGATGAAGATACAAACAAACCCAGACTGGTTTCAACCTAATTAGACCTGGTCAGTGAGGTATCATTTGAGCCCAGTGGCACAGTGAACACAGAACTCATCTGGGCATACCCGTCGCACTTATTGCTTGGGGAGGAATGCTTACATTAATCTTTGATACTGTTCAAGAAACAAGACACTAGTATCGCACTCATATTAAGAAATCTGGTGGTGGTACAACCAAATTACAGTTTTAGGGCTTCCGGTCCTTTATTTCTATGTGGATCTCCTAAGATTCCTTCTTCACAGATTGCTGCTTGGTGCTTTAATTCTGTAGCATCTAAGTCTACCAAACCTAGGCATGGAAAAGAATTTTCCCTTCCGCAGTGAACATTTATGCCACATGGTGAAGTCAATTATTTTTCACACATTGGTGGGAGCAGCAGACAAGAAGCTCCTAGAGGGTTTATGTTGCTTTCTTTACTGATCAATAGAAGATCTATCAAGTCTAGTCATGTAGTTAGAGTAGCCTTAAAAGCCCTGAATGAACCTTGGCTCATTTGGTTCCACAGTGGTGCCTTCAGATTAATTAGTTGCCGATTAATTAGTTGTTTGTCTGAGAGATGACCACCAGGGGCTATATTACAGATATCGTTCCGGAGGCGCAACTGGCATTTGCCCTGATAGTGATACACCACTGGAGACATCATGCGGCAAATACGTGACAGGTAGCACTGCAGGAGAGGGACCCCTTTGCTGTCCGGGACATGGTGGACTGTCGCTTGGAGTGCTCAGTGAGAGAAGGGGCCGAGGTCCACTGGGGCCTCCCCCGACCAAGCACATGGTGTGAGTTAGAATGGAAGGACCCATCAAACATTCCACTCACCTCCTGGGCGCAGTACCCCAAAACAGCTAAGCTGTCTGCTCATTTCCAGCAACTCAGCTGCGGAGCTCCATTTTGTTTGGGCCCAATTTGAGTTGCCAATTGTCTGGACCACCTGGGGGAACTGGAAGTCTTTGGAATGAGCGATTGTCTAATAGCCTCTTAGGGAGAGAGCAACAAGGAGCGCGGAGGAGGGAGAGTTTAAAGGTAGGATAAACACAGGAGGGAGAAAGAAGCATGGAGCAGTTGGGGATTGCAGAGAAAAGCACAAGAGTGACAGAGAGCATCACGGAGAGCAGGAGTGCTTTGCAGATGGAGAACCACACAGTGAGAAGAGCAACTTGGAGCAGGGAAGCATACAAGGGAAAGAGCAACACAGAGTGCATGAGGTACGTATCTGGCCCTCTCCAAATACCCAATCTTTCTGTTGCTAAAGCAATGTCATATTGAGAACCTCTATGGTGAGCAGAGATCTTGGCTATCTGCCTTTGCCTATGATTACATAGAGCCCTACACTGCATTCAGGTGTGAGTCAGGCTCTCCTCAATGATACTTAAGCTCATGTTTTTCAAACATGGAATTATGCACAAGTTAAATATTTTAAATCTTAACACAATGCAGCTAGACCTTTCTGCTTCAAGGTATACTTACAGCTGATTTACTTCACGTGAGATGCAGTAATGACATGTAAAAAAGGGTTAGTTTGAAAAGTAAACACCGAGGCCATGCATGACCAAGTACTGGATTTTGAACTCACATGTAGGTAGCAAAATCTGTTCTGTGGCCACGTGATTATTTGGCTCATGCACCACTTGCAAGGTTTGGGTGCACTTTAATGCAGTCTTTAAAAAAAGTAAAATATGGCAAGTTACACAAAATAGTGGTGCCAGGGACTATTCACAGATAAAGATAGATTATGTTGAAACGTCAAAGTGGGTACAAAGTGGGTGCAGTTTTTAGGTCTGGTGTGGCATCACAGCCGTGACTAGACTTGGTGATCAACAGAAGGAATATGCTACTTACCAGTATGCATCTGTTCTTGGCATGTAGAGCTGCAGAGTTGTACACTTAGCATAGATCGCCATCTGGTGTTGGGCCCGGATGTTTGCAGTTTGTTTTTCTTCTTGGACAGTCTTTGGAAGTCACGAGTTCGGTGACTCCTCCTTCGGTCCGTACTGCGCATGGGCTTCGGCTCCATCCTCAGATTGTTTTTCGCCAGCAGGGAAAAGATGGAGCGTAGTGATAATAGTAAGAAACCCATGTGTGTTGTATCTAAATAAGATAGACTGGAACGGATACAGGTAGCCGGGGAGGCAGGTGGGCGTGTATAGATCTGCAGCTCTACATGCCAAGAACAGATGCATACTGGTAAGTAGCATATTCCGTTCGAGGCATATGAGCTGCAGATTATACACTTTTGCATAGATTATATAGCAGTACCCAACCTTAGCGGCGACCACCAGTATCCGTTGCAGTGGTTTGAAAAAGTGTCTTTAGTACAGCCTGGCCCACACTAGCTTGTTGTTTAGAGTGCACGTCTACACAGTAATGTTTTGTGAAGGTGTGCGGTGTTGACCATGTGGCTGCTTTGCAGATGTCATCTAAGGGTATGTTCCCTAGAAACGCCATAGAAGCCCCTATCTTTCTTGTAGAGTGGGCTTTAGGTGGAACAGATAATGTTCTTTTTGCTTTTTGATAGCAAATTTGTATGCACTTTACGATCCACCTAGCTATCCCTGATTTAGAGATGGGGTTGCCCTTATGCGGTGGAGAGAAGGAGACAAACAACTGTTCAGTCTTTCTGAAAGGTTGCGTTCTTTGTATGTAGTACAGTAAAGCCCTTTTAACATCAAGTGTATGTAGAGCCCTTTCCGCAACAGATTGAGGTTGCGAGAAAAAAACCGGTAATTCCACCGATTGATTAAGATGGAAGGGGGAACTGACCTTGGGCAAAAATTTGGGATTTGTGCGAAGTATCACCTTGCTGTGATGTATCTGTAAAAAGGGTTCTTGTATAGTGAACGCTTGTATCTCACTAACCCTTCTAAGGGAAGTGATAGCTACGAGGACGGCTGTTTTCCAAGTGAGGAACTGTAGCTCACATTTATGCATTGGTTCGAAAGGCGGGCCCATTAGCCTTGTAAGAACTACGTTTAGATTCCATACAGGGGAAGGTGGTGCCCTGGGTGGAATTACTCTTTTAAGGCCTTCCATAAAGGCTTTAATAGCAGGCACTCTGAACAGTGATAAATGCTGTCTGTTTTGCAGGTAAGCAGCAATTGCTGCTAGGTGTAGACGTATGGATGAATATGCCAGGTTACACCTGTGAAGATGGAGCAGATAGCATATGATGTGCTGTATGGATGCATCTAAGGGGTCGATTGTATTGTTACGGCAGTAAACAACAAGTCTCTTCCACTTTGCGGCATAGCATGCTCGAGTGGTAGGACGTCTGGCTTCCCTGATAATGTTTATGCAATCAGGGGGAAGGTTAAGGTATCCAAATTCTAAGATTTCAGGAGCCAGATCGCAAGGTTGAGCTGAGCTGGGTCCGGGTGCCTGATTTCGCCATGTTTCTGGGTTAGGAGGCATGGGGACAGGTGCAGCTTTTGGTGTGGTACCACTGAGAGCTGTAGTAGTGTGGTGTACCACGGCTGCCTGGCCCATGTTGGAGCTACTAGAATGAGTCTGAGGGAGTGCTGTTGTAGCTTCCTTACTACTAATGGAATTAGTGGGAGAGGTGGAAAGGCGTATGCAAATTTGCCTGACCAGTTCATCCATATCGCATTGCCTTTGGACAATGGGTGTGGGTATCTGGCGGCGAAGCTTGGGCATTTTTTGTTTTCGTGGGTGACGAAGAGGTCTATCTGAGGATGCCCCCACTTGTGGAAGAATGGGTGAAGAACTTGTGGATGCAGTTCCCATTCGTGCATTTGCTGCGTTTGTCTGCTGAGCAGATCTGCCATGGTGTTTTGTATGCCTGGGACGTGCTGTGCCAGGAGAAAGATTTTTTGTGGAATCGCCTATCTCCATATGCTCTGTGCTAAGCGGGAGAGCTGGGGAGAGTGTGTCCCCCCCCTGTTTTTGAATATAATACATGGCAGTCATATTGTCTGTGCAAATTAGGACTGCCTTGGCTGAAATTTGTTTCTGAAATGATTTGAGGGCTAGAAAGATCGCCAACAACTCCAGATGATTGATGTGGAGTAACATCTGTTGTGGCGTCCACACACCTTGCACTGTGAGGTGTAATAGGTGCGCTCCCCAGCCGGAGAGCGATGCGTCTGTTAGAATCACCTGAGGAACCGGGTCCAGGAACGGTCGCCCTTTGGAAAGGTTTGTGGTGTTCCACCACTGCAGAGAGCGATGGGTGCGACCGTCCACCAACACCAGATCCGTCAGCTGTCCCTGGGCCTGGTTCCACTGGCGTGCTAGGCACTCTTGGAGTGGACGCATGTGAAGTCTTGCATGAGGCACTATGAAAATGCAAGATGCCATCATCCCTATTAGTTTCATGAACACTCTTGCTGGGAGAGAGTGTTGAAGAAGGAACTTTTGGCGCAGGGCTTGCATGCTTGCGATCCTGGCTGAGTTGGGATAGGCTACAGCTTTTGAGGTGTCTATAGTGGCACCGAGGTATTGCTTTGTGTGAGAGGGTATCAAGTGGGACTTTGGGTGATTCACCGTAAAGCCTAGTTGGTGGAGTAGTTGTATGGTAGTGTTTGTGTTTTGTACACACTGGTGGTAGGATGCGGCTTTTATGAGCCAGTCGTCCAGGTAGGGGAAGACGTGAATGTTTTGTCTTCGGAGGTGTGCTGCCACTACTGCCAGGCATTTGGTAAACACCCGTGGTGCGGTTGTGACCCCGAAGGGGAGAACCTTGAACTGATAATGTTGGTTGTCCACCACAAATCGGAGGTACTTTCTGTGAGCCGGGTGTATTGGGATATGAAAGTATGCGTCTTTCAAATCCAGTGTAGTGAGAAAGTCGCCCTGACGGAGGAGTGGGAGAACTTGCTGAAGAGTTACCATATGAAAATGGTCTGAATGTATGTATGCATTTAGGGGCCGGAGGTCTAGAATGGGCCGTAGTGTCTCGTCTTTCTTCGGTATGAGAAAGTACAGAGAGTAGACCCCTAGATTTTGCTGATCAACGGGTACATGCTCTATTGCGTGTTTTTGCAGGAGGGAGAGTACCTCTTGTTTCAGAAGTGTGGTATGTTCTTGTGACATGGCACGGTGTCTGGGTGGAATATTTGGGGGGGGTAGAAGTGAGTTCGAGACAGTACCCTAACCGAATAATTTGGGTTACCCATTTGTCTGATGTTAATACTTCCCAGGTGTGAAGGAAGTCCTGTAGTCTGCCCCCGACCGGAGTGGAATGGTCTGGGGGGAGCGGGGGAAAGTCATTGTGTGGGCGGTGTGGCAGAACGGGCGGTGTTGGTTTTGCCCCTGCCTTTATTATTGTTCCCTCGATATCCACCTCTTTGGTAGCCCTTTGAGAAGGTATTTTGAGGAGGGGACTTGTAGGAAGTGGAGGTGTTATCGGAAGAGTAACCTCTGCCAGAGCCTCGAAAGGAGGTTGTGATTGCAGAGCTCCCATAGACTTTGCCGTATCCGTATCCTTCTTCATTTTTTCCAGGGCTTCGTCTACTTTTGGGCCAAATAAGTGTTGTTGGTCAAAGGGGTGGTTTAAAATAGATGCTTGGACCTCTGGTTTAAAGCCTGAAATTCTGAGCCAGGCGTGACGGCGAAGCAGGACACTGGTGTTTATAGCCCTGGACGCCGTGTCTGCTGCGTCAAGTGCGCATTTGATAGAGGTATTCGTAATAATCTTCCCCTCTTGTATTAGCTCATGAGCCTTATTCTTATATTTGTCCGGGAGATGCTGTATGAGAGCCTCCAGCTCATCATAGTGCGCTCTATCGTACCTTGCCAGCAGCGCCTGTGTGTTGGCGATGCGCCACATATTGGCGGCTTGGGAGGCAGTGCGTTTGCCTGACGCATCTAAAAGCTTGGACTCCTTATCAGGTGGTGGGGCCTCACCAGATGACTGAGAGTTGGAGCGCTTCCTAGCTGTGGAGACCATTAGTGAGTCTAGGGGCGCAGGTCCTTTAATATAGACAGGATCCGTGGGGGCTGCCTTGTACTTTTTTTCTATTCTGGGGTTTAAGACCCTAGCTTCAACGGGGTCTTTGAAAACCTCTGTAGCATGCTTGGTCACCCCTTTAAGCATGGGTAATATAGCGGTGGATTTATCTGCTATGTCAAATGTGTCAAGTAGGAAGTCTTCCTCAACTGGATCACTGTGTAATTCCACCCCATGGTAATGTGCCGCCCGTTGTAAGAGGTGGTGGAACCCCAGGGAGTCCTCTGGTGGAGACGGTCTGGATGGATAGAGATCATCCTGAGGCACATCTGGGACATCGGGATTGTGATAATCCTCCCATGGGTCAGGTGTTCCCGGAGGAGTAGGGTCCTGCGGGGCATCTGTGGGATCATAGAATGGATCTCCGTGGTCATCAGGGTCTGGAGACAGGGTTGGAGACCGGTGAGGCAAGGGTGGAGAATGTGGGGGAGGAGATGGAGGGGGTGGAGGAGGTGGAGTAGGTGGAGGAGGAGGAGGTGGAGGTGGTGGGGAGGGTACTGTGAACGGGGATGTGGCAGAGTCCTTCCGTTTTGGTGGTGGAGGAGGAGTTGGTTTGTCCAAAAGTCTTTTCTTGACAGACAACATTAAATGTCCAGTCCTTGGATCCTTTGTTAAAGTCTTTTGAAGAGGATCCGGTGCGAAAAGCTCCTCCGGCACCGATTCGTCCATCGGTGCCGACCTTTTCGGAACAGAAGGCTTCGTCGGTTTATTCGTGCCGTGCTTTCTCGGGGTGTCCGATTTTTTAAGTCGGCGCCGAGGCAGGCTTCGACACGGAAGCGTCGGTGCCGAGGGATTTGTGTTTGGTCGGCACCGAGAGGCCAGGTTTCGACACCGATGGCTTCGGAACGGAACTTGTTTTCTTCGGCGCCGAAGGATGTTTGTCGGCGCCGCTAGGAGGCTGGCTCGAGCCCGAGCCGCCAGGAGACTTGTGATGCTTTTTCACCGGGCCCGAAGGTGGGGTGATGGAAGCAGTATGCTTGGCTTTCCCTAGGCCCGGAGGCGAAGGGGTAACCGGAGTCTCTTTCGGTATGGGCGAGGGACGGGGAGGGGGTAGAGTACTTACGACCCTCTGCGCCGGTGTGATCTCTTCCACGTCGGAGTCGTCGGCCTCGGAAGCGCTGACGATATCTTCCTCCTGCTCGGTGTGCTGCTGTCCTGAAGCTCCGGTGTCTTCTCCGAAGATGTCAGGTGGAGCCGAGGTCGATGAGTGCGCCATGGTGCGTCGAGCTCGTCGATCCCGAATAGTCTTTTTCGATCGAAAAAACTTGCAGGCGGGGCAGTCTCGGGCCTCGTGTTCGGGAGAGAGGCAGAGGTTGCACACCTGATGGAGGTCGGTGTGGGGAAATTTAGACCCACATTTCGGGCACTTCTTAAAAGGAGTCCTTTCCATTGGCCGAGACCGGAGTCGAGATAGGCCCGAAGGCCGCCGCCGATGTCTGGAATCGAGGAAGTGCCGAAGAGAGAGATGAAGAAGCCGATTCAGTCTAAAGAATCTCGATGGACGAGGATTTTTCGTCGAAGGTCGAACTGGAAAGGTTCGAAGCCGGAGCACGAAGTATTACATCCGAGCCCGATGGCGGAAAAAAACAATCTGAGGATGGAGCCGAAGCCCATGCGCAGTACGGACCGAAGGAGGAGTCACCGAACTCGTGACTTCCAAAGACTGTCCAAGTAGAAAAACAAACTGCAAACATCCAGGCCCAACACCAGATGGCGATAATCTGCAGCTCATATGCCTCGAACATACAGTTTTTTTCGAGAGACGCCCTGCTGCCAAGACGACATCAATCACTCCAGAAGAAGGTCAAAGGTATACATGTGTTGCTGCTCCATCTCTATGCATGAAGGTGGAAATTGCAAAGGCCCAGGTGCAGAACTCTGCCCGGTTGTTGCGATAGCAGGTCCTCCTGGAAGGTCAGCATTATCAGAGGACAGATCCTCAAGCTCAAGAGTTCTATATACCATATGCTCTGAGCCCAATGTGGGGACTTTAGAATGACTTGGGACCAGACGTTTCTGATCATCTTCAGAGCTTTGGCAGGAGTGGTATAGGCAGAAAGGCTTACAGGAGTCTTGAGTTCTACTCTAGAAAGAATGCATTTCCTAGCGAGAAACACCTTGGAAACTCCAACTGCTGTCCCGGTTTCTTCTCTGCAGTGGCAAATAGATCGAGCCAAGGTTATTCTTCCCATTCAGTGAAGAAAACGTGTGCTACCTCCCGGTGTTACTGCCACTCGTGATCCGCTAGTTTTTGACAGCTGAGCTTGTCCGCTCTGGTAATCAAAGATCTGGCCAGGTGGTACACTAGCCATTTCCAGAGGTGCAGTGACTTCTGGCACAGGGTCGAGGAGCCTACACCGCCATGCTTGTTGCAATACCACATGGCGGTGGTGTTGTCCGTAAGCACCTGCACCAGTCTACCTTTGTTAAAAGGAAGGCTTTCAACATCAAACGGATGGCCCTAAGCTTCAGGAGGTTGATATGGAGCAGGGCATCTGCTGGAGGCCAGAGGCCTTTGATCTCCACCTCTACCCACTGACTGCCCCGGCCCAGAAGGGATACATTTGTCACCACTGTCAACTCTGGGTGGGGGTAGGAAGATGGTGTCTGCTGCTAACCCAATTACAGGCCAGTAAACCACTGAAGATCTTTTGCTGTCTCCGACGAGATCTGGACGTGATCAGAGAGGTCCCCTTGATGTTGGGTCCACTGATACTTCAGATTCTACTACAGAGCTTGTATGTGTCATCAGGCATGCCTGAAGCAGGAGGCCATCCGTCTAAGCAGCCTCAGAGTTGACCTCACTGAAATCCAAGACAGAAGCTGAAAGATCGGGATCATAGCCTGAATGTCATGAATTTCCAGAGAAAAGGCACTAAACCTTATGGTGTCCAGAACGGCTCAGCTGAAGGTGAATGTCTGAGAAAGAATCGGGTGTGATTTTGGCACATTAATAATGAATCCCAAAGATGATGACAGGAGGTTTGCCATAGCTTGGAGGTGGTTGATGACTGCCTGGGGAGTCTCGTATGGCCTTTGAGTTCAACAACGCAAAATCATTCCAGGCCTTTAGGTTGTTTGACCACAGGAAACCTTATGAAGATCTGCCACAGACAGTCCTTATAGAGTTTAAAACCTGTAGTTTTGACAGATGACATTTCCCTTGCACACTGCAAGAATGTGGATGAAAAGTCATCTCAAACAAGAGGTAGCTAGGCATATACTGCTGACAATCACTTCCAAGAGGTTACAGGGGGTCATATTCTGGACTTGAGGTGGTAGTGGGGCCAAGGTCCAAACAACCACCAGCAGTTAGTCTATATTTGCCCTGGAGCCTCCAGGTAGAGAGGTGCAGGTTGGGTTGGTAGCTTGTTTGCTACACCAAAGGAGAGGGGGGTCCACCTACAAATAGGCTGCAGAGGGGGACTGGAGGACATGTCCAGGAGCTCCCAATGGGGGGCTTGGTTCGTTAGGGCCCTGGGAGCAAGGTAGGACAGTCGGTTTTGGGGCGCTCGGGTGCAGAGTGGTTAGGTCAGCTGGGCTTGTGCGTCACGAGCACTCACCGTTGTCAGTCTCACCGGCTGAGGGGTCAAAAACAAGATAGCTGGGCCACTCTTGCAGTGGGTCTCTGCGGTGCGGATGCCCCCCGACAGCTGCTCGGTCTTGAAGTCGTTGGGATTCCGGATTGGACGAAAACAGGCTTTGGTTGCTGCAAGGGTTTTGGTACCCCGGCTATTAGTACTGGACTGCTCCAGTTGGTCCTGGCATCTTCTCACTTGGCGGGGAGACAGACCTGACTTCCTGGAGCACGGTGACCTCTTCCTGAGCAGCTGCTAAGTCGTTATGACCAGGGAGCAGCAGAGCGGTGGACCAGGCTTTGCTGTTTGGTGCCTGCAAGCGAGTAGCTCCTCCACTCCAAGGGAGATTGCTGGCAATTTGCGAAGTGCTGGTCTACACTAGTCAGCCAGTACACTAAGAGGTAGGTAGGTTTTCAGGGGACACATCTAAGGTGCCCTCTTGGTGCATTTCTTAATAAGTCCGCTACTTGCGTCAGCAGGGATTTATTAAGACAATGTGTTTGATGACAAACACCATATGTTTCAGTGAAGCGATCATGTAGCTGGAAAGCTTGCAATGACCAGTGTCCAGCAAATGTACTTTAGGTGGCTTCCCGGTTCACTTGTACCATCTAGTAATTGAACTAGACTGCACAGGGACATATCTGCTCAAGCAGCTATGTCAACACATTTAATATAATGCACCCTGCCTTAGGGCTGTAAGGCCTGCTGTAGAAGTGACGTACATATAGTGCATGCAGTGTCCGGGGACATGGCACACAGGGTGTGTGCCATGTCGTGCTTTCACTTTTGGCTGCGCCATTTCACGCAGTCTGCATGAGTTTAGAGGTAGGTCCCTTAGGGTGACAATACATGCTGCAGCCTTTAGGGACCCTCTTTAGTACCCATGCCTCAGTGGTGTAACAAGACTTGAGGGGGCACCCCTGCAAAGTACATAGAGGGGGGGAGGGGCCCCATGCATCGCTGCCAAGGTTCCAGGTTGCATATGTGTGACATTTCAATGGCTGGAGTGTGCTTGTGTGTGACACTGCGTTACACTTTGTAGGATGTCAAAGTAGCTGTGCCTGTATTATAATGCTAATTTCAGAATGTCCAGAGCAATTTAAAAAAGTTGTGTAATATTGTCAGGGGTGGCTGTTTTGGATGGTGGTGAGAAGCTGGGAAATGTTTCTTTTGCAAATGACTCTTAATACCTGAGAAAACTATTATTATTACTCTTTGTACCAATGTTATTTGTATGTTGGTTTTCAAGCTAAAATCTGACATTTTGTCCACAAATTAGGTTGCTTAACAGAAAATTAGATCGGAAAAATTCATCCACATGCAATGCACCTTTATTTTTAGTTCCAACTACTACTTTCACAGAAATCTTTCTAGTTGTGGGTAAAATTACGCCACTAAACGTCGATGAAAACAAGACGCTTCTAGAACACGTGGGCCAAAAATCTGCATATACCGGAGACTTTCCTCATGCAATAAAAAAAATGCGCTACTCCTGCTCTGATTTGCCTTATCGAGATATCAGCGTATTCTGATCCAATACTCTGCATACAAGACAATTTAGTTTCATGCATTGGTTTACTTGAAGTTTTAGTGTCTGTTCCGCTGCCGATTTTCAGCAGAGCCCGCTGTGTACATGCTCTGGGGGACGCGAGGACTGAGCTGGCTAGTACCTGCTCTGCAATCTGAGTGTGCAGGGCAGCAGGCCAGGCTCCAACTATGTGCCCTCTTCTTAGATATCACCCGACCCTGGTGAAAGTATGAGCAGAGCTCTGGGCACTTACCTTCTCACTTAAAAGCTGGCTCTCAACATGCTGCTGAGAGAGCCGTTCGTGCATCTGGTACACGTGGTCGCCCGGGTGTGGCAATGACCCTGCTGTTACGTTTCTGGGCTCGCAAGGCGCCACCCATTACATCCTGTAAAGAGAGCGGGATTAACCAGCAGCACAGGGGTCCGGAGGTCCTGCCGAAATGTAACAAAAGGAGTGCTAGAAATAAAATTGTAGCAATTGGGGCCCAGAGGAGATTTCTATAGCAACCATTTCTACCTTGCCTCTAGGCCCGGGCTCGTACTTCCTAGGACACATTGCAATGAGTTAACAGACGAGTGCTGACTGCGCCGAAATGATCACAAATCGCTTTGATAAATGGAGAGGCATCCAACATGGGTGATAAACCTTTTTATTGCAGTGATGTGGGTACATGCCTTCAAATGTGTCAGGCCAACCCGTGATACTTGGCACGGCTGGGCCACGCTCCGGACCCATGCATACTGCCCAAGGGGGCCCCCTGGAGATTGGGGGCCCCCGCACCGCGGGGGGCTGTGGGGGTTATTGTTACACCACTGCCATGCCCTAGGTACCAGCTAGGTACCAGGGGTTAACATTTACTAGGGATTTACAGGAGTGCTTAAGGGCTTGCCAATTGTGGAACAACTGCAGGTACCTTGTTTCTGGAAAATACACTGGGCCTGGGGACATGGTTAGCAGACACCCAGGGCATTTCAGTCAGTTGCATCAAATACCAGGCAAACAATGGGGGTGACCATGTCAAGAATGGGTACTTTCCTACAGATTGGAACAGATTTGATAAATACTTTTTTTTTTTTTACATGTCTATATTACAAAACAAGCACTAACATAGCCAATAGGTCTCGCCTTTGGGACCTTATCAGCATTTAGACTATAATAAAGCAATACACACAGCCTAACGTCCCTCCTCCCATCTGTGTCTTTCACATTCCGGTAAATTCACTGAGGGGGGGGGGAGCAGGCAAGCAGCCATGATTTATGTAATCATTATAAAAAAAGTTTAAGTATGCCGGCCACGCTAAGAAGCAGTGCCCTCTGCTACCGAAACCAGTACTTCGACTATCTACAATACGCTGGATGACTGAAGAATCTCCCTTGGAGTAAAGGAGTAAAGGAGTTACTCCCCTGCAAGGCAGGCACCTGAAACGCATCTGACCGGTTTGCATTTACGCAGCTCCTGAAGGAATCCGAAGATTTCTGCAACACAGTAGGTGGGTTACTGTGGTCTCTGAGGTTGATCCGTGCTCTCAGCAATTCTGAGACCCGCATCCCTCGTAGGGACCGTGCAACCCGAACCACTGGGCACCGTGTACATTTGCAGTAGTGTATGCTTTTTGGCGATCCCGGAGGCTGTGCTTTGGACTACTTGTAGTCCAGACCCCGAGCAGTATTTCCACTGAAGATTTCCGGCCTACACTCCACGAGTGTTCCGTGGGCTGGTATTTTGTGATTCAGCTCGAGGTCCCTTCGCGATACCTGGTCCGTCGACCTGTGGGTCCCTGAGATGGGAACTTTAACTTTAAGTGGGCTTTCCTGGTTACTCAAGACGTGCCCTGACTCTCCATCGCTTGGGGAGAACCCAGGACCTTGCTGGTCCACCCCGAAGCATCTTTTCTCTGACCGCGTGGGTTGCAGTTGCCAAGGTTTGTTGGGGTTCAATCCGGACACTGACCCTCCCCAGCACTCAACATCCTTCGTGGGACAGCTCACCTGCGGACTTTGGTCATCGTCGACGACTCCAGGTTCCCGTGGCTGCAGAGTCAAGCTTCACCTCTTCTCACCTGAAACACCCGACATCGGTGGGCATTTGTCTATCGTGCCCCTGGTCACTGTGAAGTGATCCAGACTCTGTCCCCTCTGCTTTCAGGTTCTTCTCAGCTCCGATCCAGGCTTGGATCACACCAGACACTTCTCATCTTCCAAGCAGCAGCACTTCTTCGCATCACACCATTGAAATCAACGAGTGTTTCCGACACCACTTGACCCCTATGCACCTGGCTCTCCTGGTATAGGTAACACAAGTACCTCGGTACTCTCAAGGGTGCTGGTCTTAGAACCTTGCTTGAAGTCCTCTCCAAAGTGTCCTTAATCTTTAAAATTCCAACCGCGACTTTCCCATAGAGTTGTACGGAGCTCGCGGTTGTGTTCTCACACTGCACACGTACTCAGTGGGTCCCCTGTGTCACTACCTTGGGTGGTTCCTTGGGGTCCCAGCGATTCTACGTCCTCTAGGCACTGTGTCTAGTCAAGTCGTGGTTGTTATACCACTTTCTTAGTATATGGTTTGGTCTCCCCCTGGAGCCCACTGTGTATTGTGCTATTTACTGTCGTTCCAGTGCTTTAATATTGTGTATCTTGATCTCTAAGCTCATAAAGAGGTTAGTAGAGAGTGTTTAGTAATAAATACATATATTTTATATATTCCTTGTGTGGTTCTCCTTTCATTTTGTCATTCAGGAGGTTATAATCTGGTAAACCAAGCTGCTTTACATTCCTTCGAGACTTAGCCTGAAAGCGGCTCTCCATAGCTACCACTAGGATAGCTTTCAATAAAGGTTGTCTTTAACCTAATCATCAATAAGGGTCGTTTGGACTGGTGCAAGGTGCCCACTATAACTAGTGGACAGCATATACCAGGCCAACTTCTCACATTGGTGTGCAGCGGTTGAAATTCAAGCCAGTTATTGCTTTACCAGATAACCTCATTGAGTGACTAACTGAAAACCACTAAAGGTACTTAGGTGCATATAAATCAAGACTAGAATAAAGTAAGTTCTACTGAACTTAGAGTTGGGTAAGTCAAGGGTCTAGCACACCCTTTCTCCAACTCAAGAGAGTTTAGTAGTTCCCACTAGGTTAGGTAGGTCCCACGCCACATAACACTAGTATGTCTTCAAGACCAGAAGCCAGTGGGCCTCTGGCAACTAAGTATGACCATATCCCATTCCAAGAATTGAGGAGTATGTGTACAGCTAGGAAACTGAAGACAGGGAAAAATCCACGCACTCAACGCCTCATAGAGGCTTTGCTTTTAGATAACCTCAGAAAGACCCCAGGGTCTGATGAGACAGGCAAGTTGGGTGGGACAGCACAAGAGGAAAGGCCAGGAAGTGAAAACATCTATGACCTAGACTCTGATGCTGGCCAGGAGGATCAAGATGTTTCTAACCTGGACAATCCAATTATTCCTGAAGGTGAGGGAGAAGGCCTCAGTGGCCCTCGCTTTACCCCACCTGGAAGGGTTAACAGTTTACCAAGAAGATCAAGATCTCCTTCTCAGGAATCTAATCATTCTGGTACTCCTGTAGGGACCTCTGTTTCTCATAGGACTTCTGCTTCTCATAAAAGGGAGTCCTCTTATGAGAAGAAGTACCAACTGCTTGAGTTTGAGAGAGCTAAGCTCAGAATCAAGAGAGAGCAATTGGCCTTAGATAGGGAATCCCTGGAGCTTCACAGAGCTTCTAAAAAGTTGGGGCTAGAGCCCCATGGTGGCAGCAACAGTGTCCCTAGAGGTAGAGAACATACTCATGACCATAGGAACCTGAACAAGATTGTCCCTCCCTACCAGAGTGGGGATGACATCCACAAATGGATAACTGCACTGGAGAGGGCCTGTAAAGTACAGAGGGTCCCTCAGGAGCAGTGGGCATCAGTCTTGTGGCTCTCCTTTGCAGACAAAGGTAGAGACAAGCTCCTCACTGTTAGAGAATAGGATGCTGATAATTATAAAGTCTTGAAGAGTGCTTTGATTTGATGGGTGTGGCTTAACCACTGAACAATACAGGATTAAGTTCAGAGATACCCAAAAGGCACAGACTCAAGACTGTGTTGAGTTTGTAGATTGTGCTACTAAGGTTCTGGAAGGTTGGATACATGGCAGCAAGGTTCATGACTTTTAGGATTGTACAATTTGATTATGAGGGAGCAGATCCTTAATAATTGTCAAAACCAGCTTTTACACCAGTACCTGGAGGACTCTGATCTTAAAATATTAGCTGCGTTCGAAGGAGCTGAATGCAATAACAATTAAGGCGAGTGGTTCAGCGGGGAGAATGTATGCTAAGAAAGAAATTAAAAAACAAACAGACAAGTTGTCCGGTTCCAGCTGTGCGTGACAGCGCTCTCTGGGCTCACAGATTACAACAGGTCTCCGAATCAGTGCCAAGGTTTGAGCTCCATTTGGGAGGGCTTGAAATCCAGCGCGGCGCTCGTGCACACTCAGAGCGCGCGGGTGACCACAAAAAATTAGCTGCGTTCGAAGGAGCAGAATGAAATGATAATTAAGGCGAGTGGTTCGGCGGGGAGAATGTATGCGAAGAAAGAAATTAAAAAACATTAACAGACAAGTTGTTCGGTTCCAGCTGCACGTGACCGCGCTGTGTTTAATGATACGCAAAGGAATGTAGCTGGCAGCCTGTGCAACGCTGCTCGCTTCTGACAGCCGGAGACCGTGGGAGTGAACATTTACAGAAAAGGTGGGACATGCACCCGCCTGTGGCCAATTCGTGCTTTCATTTTTTGAAAGCCACACGCAAAGGCCAATAGGATTTCACAACCAGACGCACAAGCTTTCTGAATGTCTGGAGTGATTCCAAGAGGCCCTCTCCTAGAGCAGCGCATGCGCTAGGCGAGACCTAAAAAATGACAGCTGGTCCATCGGAGAAAGGGGCGAACTGAGATATGGCTGAAAAAAAAAAAAAAGAACTTGGAGCAACACAAGTATCCCCTGTGGAGCACCACTTTATATGTTTGCTGATGAAAAAGCAACATCTGGGACGGCACATCTGAAGGACAGGAGTCAGCCCAAAACCAGTCATTGGTCCAACATTTCTGAATTGAATGAAGATGGAAGGCCCAATTACACGTGTCATGGGTTATCTAACCACAAACAAGTTCTACAGAAGGGTCTTATAATGCAGACAGCATTGTTATGAGGACTAATGGTCTGGGGAAGGAATGGACACAGGCCAGTCCATGACACCCTGCATGATTTCTAAGTCTAGGACAAGGTGTTCCTTTGACCCTGCTGCCAATGACCACAGTGTCCCACATCCTGGGTGTTGTCCCATTTACAAAAGGTCGATAAATGAGGAACTCTTATGAATGAAGAAGTTATTGAAGAAATAGTTTTTCACCTTTGGTAATTACCTTTCTGGTGGATACTCGACCTACAGATTCCTCAGCGTGTAACATCCCAGGTGCTACACTGGATCCAGAAATGTCAGACATAGCTTTTCTGCCCCAGAAGTGGGCGCTGGCTCCAGCTCAATGTCACAAGCAGAGAAGTGATGATGTAACTGGAGATATACAACGCCATCATCGTGATGCCAGTTGTCTTCTGTTTTTTTCTGTCTTTGCGAGGAGAAGAACCATCAGTAATGTATTTTTTGTGCAGTGCAATAACTCATTTGGGCTCTTATTAGGCCTCTAAATATCCTTCAAAAAGAAGATGCAGGTGATATTGGTGAGAAACCTGCGGGTAGATAAGTATCCACAAGAAAGATAGATACTGAAGGAAAGTAACTTTTTCCGCTGATGAATACATCGGAGCTGGGGCATATGCTGTGGGACTGCCCTCACCTACAAGACTACTGGAGGGCAGTTGGGGAAACGCTGACCGCGGTGACGGACAGGGACTTACAATACACTAAGGCGGTTTGTGTCCTACACTGGTTTCCTCACACACCCAAGAACAAAAATACAAGTAGATTTATTGACATGGGCCTCCTATTAGCTAAACGGGAGGTGACGAGACTCTGGAAGTCAAAAGCGGGCCCCACGCACGGGAGGTGGGCCAAGGAGCTACAGAAATGGGCGGCGAGCGAAAGCACGCTTCGATACCAATTGGCAACCCGCAAGGCTGATGACAGGGCGCTAGAGGCGGCCGCGGCTTGGGAGGGACTGGTGCAAGCCCTGCGAAATAGTATGCTGGAGGAGGACGAGACGCCGTCCGAGCCCGAAGAGGCCCCCCGGAGCAATCCAGCCACACAAACACAGTGAATAGCTCTGTACTTCTGAACGGCACCCAGATCACAAGCAAGAGCCGGGAAAAGTCGCAGTTGCGGGAGTGAGCACGGGAGGTGGGGAGGGAGGGAGGGGACCGGGGAATGGGATGGGGGAGGGGCAGTGTTGGGGGCAAGGGACAGGGAGGGGGGGAAAACTCTAAAGCGGAACGTAGTCACCCTACCTTGTTAGCAGCAAACGTAAAGCTCGCACTACAGTTCAGTCTGATGATCCCTAACCATCGCTGCCCGGCCTCCGGGATGTGGGCTCATGAGCTGTGTACGGCTGTCTGAATGGCCACAGGATCTGTGGCATTGGTATCAGTGATGCAGGCAAAGTAATAATGTATGCTGCTGCTATTATTGTTCTGCAATAAAAACGGTTTTACAAAAAATGAATACATCTACCTGCAGATTCCTCACCTTTGAACAGATTCCAATGCAACGCCTCTCCAGAGAAGGGTCTGAAGGAACAGTTAAATGAGGAAATACAGAAGGACTGAACGAGAAATGGCCATTCCTCTTCACCTCGGAGTCCAAACAATAATGCTGTGAAGGAAAGGTCATGTCCAAGTACAAGTGATGTAACCAACGGATACTTCCTTGGCCAGTGCTGCTGTAGAAGATTTTGCCCTTGTGGAATGGGCCAGAATACCATCAGGTATGCTCCTTCTTTGCAAAGGGAAACAGCCTGAACAACGAAGTCAGAAGCACGCAGTACCTTAAGCACGCTGTCTGAACCACACGAAAGTCTTAACTATGCATGGTTTAAGCACGCAAATTAATGAACCACGCACATACGAACCACGCACGGCTGAACAACGTATTAAGTACATGAAGTATTATGCATATCTGATACTATCAACGACTCCAGGAAATCTCCGCACTTCCGCACCTCGTGTGGCGAGCAGAGAAGACACGAACCCCACAGAATTTGGCACTGATGATATTTTATTTGGGCTTCAGATCTGACGCGTTTCGGACCCAATCGTCCTTGCTCACAGATAGCTAAGCAGAGTTCGCCATTGTTTTTTAAATACGCAGTGTTTGACTCCCACGTCAATCAACATAAAAGAAATACTTCCTGCTTCATTGTGCTCATATTGGTAAGTCTGTTCTTTAAAATACAGTTCACATTGCTTATTTTCTGGGTGGTTGTTTTAGCCAAAAAACCCAAACATACTAACTCATCTCAATTTTGTAGTCAGCATCGAAAAAGTTAAATAATCATAGAGTGTAAACAGATATTAAATATTGTTGAATAAAACACCAATGTCTGGCACTTATATACCCATTACATTGTATCTATCTTATGCAAGAGTCTGAAATGAAATGAAATGAAAAAGGTATTTAATAAAGCGCACTGCGACCAAGCGGCTTCCTGGCTGTGGTCAATATGATAAAACCTGTAATTGCCACGTGTTTTAAAAAAAACACAAAGGTCCATAGTATCAAGGACGGCGTTAAAATTATAACCGCTTAAGCAGCAGGAAACTGCTGCTAAAGCGGCGATAATGGGCTTGATAATATGCCCTTGTGAATTCCCATAGAAGCCAATGTTCTGGTGTGAACATGGGCTTCTATGGGAATTCACGAGGGCATATTATCAAGCCCATTATCGCCGCTTTAGCGGCAGTTTCCTGACACTAAAGCGGCGATAATTGTAACACCGTCCTTGATAATATGGCCCAAAATGTGTTAAAAACTCTGCATCGTTTAAAACCATTAACATATTTTGTATTAAGCAGCCAAGTAAAAAAACATGTGCAAATTTCGCAAAATTCATGGTAAACATACGACTATTGTGCAAAAATTAGATCTCTATATATCGCCACCAAAAAAAAAGAGTTATCTCCACATCTTACTGCATAAATGCTTATAGTGGATATGTGCAAATGTCGCTCAAATTTATGTAAACAGACTCCTGTGCAAAAAATGCAACTTGATATAGGCTTCTAATGGTGATACAATTAGAATGTAATGGTATACAAATTTAAATGTCTCCTCAACATGTAAACATCCAACTACACCACAGACTCATTATCGATGCCTTTTTGTTTACATTCCTGCATAAATGTATAAAGCTTATGCGAACATATATTACATATTAGATTTAACTATAATCAAGCGCCATACAAGAAGACTATTTCTGTGTAAAGTGCAAGTGCTAAAACCTATAATGAATTACCATCGTGAAAATGTTAAGATAAAGGTGTTAAAAAAAAAAAAAGGTTTCACAAGGGAGGCCTAAATAGACGTGGACTGAATGCCAACATGCTCAAATCAGTTATGTACGCCAGAATGTAAAAATACACCATCATCTTAGTTGTCATAGGAAGTGATATAGCTCTTCGGTGTTATTGAGACCATCTGGAAATTTACTGTCTAATTTGAGTATCATTTTAGACTCCATCCTTCTCAACATCTTCTCCCTGTCACCTCCTCGCCGAGGTTTGGGAATAGCTGCTACAACAAAATACTTTAAACACTGTAACTTGTTCTTGTGCATTTGCTTAAAGTGTCGAGCCACTGAGTAGGAGCTATCGTTATTGACAATTGCTCACAAATGTTGGAGGATTCTGACATGCACCTGTAGTTTGGTGCTGTCAACATATCTTAAGCCACAGGTGCATGTCAGGACATAAACTGCATTTTCAGTCCTGCAGTTATAACTTCCTTTGATGGCGATCATATCTGGACTGAAAGGGGTAGAGTAATGTGTGGTGCTTCCTCTGAATCGGCATGCTCTGCAGGAGGAACATTTAACAAACCCCAGCCGGGGCTGTAACCACATCTTAACTTTATCCAATTCTGGACTACTCTTAACAATTTGAGTTTTCATGGATGGACCCTTTCTGTATGTAATGGTAGGGTGTGTAGGGAGTCTAGGGCTTAACACCCCATCAGTGAGAAGTATCGGCCAATTGCGTGTTATCATGGATCTTATCTTTCTTCCTTGTTTGTTATATGGCGTCACAAATCTGGGGACATCATTCTCACCTTCTTCATCATTGGGTGTGACCACATCACCTCTGGCTTTAAACAGAGAATCTCTAGATCTGCCATTCATTTTTCTGACTGCCTCTTTCAATACAGAGTCACTGTAGCCTCTCTGTTTAAACCTGACTAATGCCTGTTCTATGCAACTGGCCAAATCTTCTTTGGTGCTGCAGATTCTTTTCAGGCACAGTAGTTCACCGTATGGGATGTTTTAATCAAGTGTCTAGGGTGTGCACTGCTGGCATGCAGTGTAGAATTGCCAGCAGTGACTTTCCTATGTAAAGTAGTTGCTATTTTCCCCATTTTGTATATACACTTGCGTCCAAAAAATCTGCGCTGACCTTACTTATGTGAGATGTGAATTTAAGATTGGCGTTATTAATATTGATTTGGTTAATAAAATCAACTGCACTTTGCTCATCCCCTCTCCATATAATAAAAACATCATCAATATATCTTATTCACTGTAAAACATGGCAAAAATATTCAGTACTGTGTGTGCTGCTCCTCCCACGCGTAGCTGGGGTAGAAGTAGGCTCCCATCGCCACACCTCTCTTCTGCAGGAATATATAACTTCCGAATAGAAAATAATTATTATGTAGACACCATGAGACCAATTTTAACATCATCTTATTGTGATTGTAACAATCCAAGGGCCTTTTGCATAAAAAAATGTTCTAATGCTATTAACCCAGTGGTGTGTTCAATACTTGTATAAAGGGATTCGATGTCCAAAGTTATGAACACCGAATCCTCAGCCCATGGAACATTGTTGATTTTCTTAAGGAAGTCCCCCGTGTCCTTGATATATGTTGGAAGTTGTTTTACAAGGTCTTGCAGGAAAAAGTCAATATACTGCGTAATGTTCGCTCCCATACTATGAATGGCTGATATTATGGGCCTCCCAGGGATGGGCAGTGTCTTTTTATGAACTTTGGGTATGAGATATAGCCTGGGTAAAACAGGATGCTCAACATGTAGGAAACGAAATTCCTCGGTGGAAATCATACCCTCTCTTTTCCACTGCAAAAGTATCTTTTTCAATTTGTCTTATGCAGAATTGTATTGTTTCAACATCGATTTTATATAACATTGTGGGTCATCAAGGTATCTGTGTGCTTCCAAAATAGTCTTTTTGCATCCAGATCACAATATTTGCGCCTTTATAACATTTAGTCACAACTATCTCTTGGTTGTTACTAAGTTTCTTGATTAATTCGGCATATTGAATTTCATTCTTGCTTTTGTACAGCTTCCGGTGATACTATATATATATATGTATATATTACACTAATAATTTGAAAAAGGAAAATAAATATGTGCATTGGAATTATAGTTACAGTTAATAAAAAGCAGTTTTGGTTCATTAAATAATTATATTGAATGCTAGATGGTGGTATTTGCTAATCTGTTGTCAGGTCAGTGTGTGCTAAACACTTCCGTGGTTTAGGCATTGTCGTGGTTCCACTTGTGTGTTTAAGGCACGTGTGTTTCAGTCATTTGTTATTCTGTCATACAACCCTTTCCAAGAGTATTGCAAATGTTGATGCATGGCAATATCCAGCATGAATGAATACTCTATTTAACTGCCTTGCCCTCTTTGTTGCCAGTGTATTCTATAAAGAGCTGGTCACCAGACCTGATCTCCTTCATGTGGTCAATACAGTAAATAACTGCAAGCCTGGGGACTAGATGATGTAAACGCTTCTCCTCATTAGGATGGGACAGGAGATGAAAGGTGGGTATAGTGAAAGATTGAGCCAGATGGAAAGGAGTCCACACACTGGGAAGGAAAGCCACTTTAGTTTACAGGACAAGCTTGTCTGAGAAGAAGCATGTAAACAGTGGGCAGACACTCAACTCGCTGACACATCTTGCCAAAGCTACAGCAACCAAATATACAATCTTGAAGCTCAACACCCATAATTAACTGCTATAGAGGAGTCCCTATCAAAAAAGTTAAAATATATTCAAGTCCCATTGGGGCATGACAAACAGGGTTGGAGAAAACAATTTTGTTGAAAGAATCTCATAACCACCGGAGATTTGCATTAAGATGGCAGACCAGTGAGACACCTTAAAGCTGAACAAGCTGGGCTCCAGGCTGAACCTGGAAGATTTTTAAGCGTAGCCCTGTGCACATAGTAGGTGGTGTTGTGCGACTCAGTGTCAACTCTGCTCCACCATGGAAGTGACAACTGGATCCACATATAGGCACTGCTCGAGCGCTCTGATGTCTGTTTCTTTCTGGACATCGATCGCGCTCTCAGACTGAGAACTCATAAACTAACTGTCCATGATATTGTGCAGTTCTCCGATATGGAACCTTTTTGGGTGGGGGAGGGGGGGGAGAGTCCATTACTCAGAGCAGGGAGGAAGGAGAGCAGTGAAGAATATGGGGTTAGATGGGGTATCCACCAGAGTGTTAAGTAATTCGGTCTTGCCGATTTTGGGCATGTACTTGTCCGTCACGTCGGCACCTTGGGGACTGCTTTTGGTGCTTCATTTGGGGTTTGACTGACACCCTCCCCTTTTCTCATTAATCTGGTAATCCCTGCAATAGATGATCGGTTGATATATTAGCACCATATATCTTACACTGTGCTCTACTTTGCAAGAAAATTGTACATGGAACACAACTGATGTGAAGTTTGAGATACAAAATCAGTTTGGAATTGGGATTAGGATATAGAGATCGATACCAAAGTTGTGACATTGTGGTTTTCAAACCTTGCCCTGAAGAAGTGTGTTGGACGAAACGCGTTGGCTGTTTGATTGCTACACATATAAGACCCTTTGAAATTACTCACAGAATAAAATGAAGATTTGTACATAAATTGGAAATCCTTTGTTTCGGACTGCTTATTTTATTTACAAGACGCTATTTGGTGCACCTTATTGTGTATGTATATTTGTATAGTCTTTTCGTCTGCGACCACACCTTGACAGCAGGTGTTGATATTGTGTGGACATTTCAGGTATGTTACATGTTTGAATGTTTGGGAATATATGGATAAGGTGCGTTTTTTGCTAGGGGCCTGCTGTCATCCTGATGTTCTAAGTGTTACATAATTAGGTTTTGTAATTTGTTCCTCTGATTGCTACATCTAACCACAGATTCCACCCCTTTAGAATAGATACCAAAGCAGTGCCTCCCAAGGTGGATGTTCTGCAAAGATAACAACTCAGAAATTCCTGCAGGACCAAGAAGGCAAAGTGCCCGTCCCACTCAACCTGCCTGTCAAGGATGTACTGCTTCGTGAACGTCTGCAATGACAACCAGGTCACAGCTTGGCAAATATCAAGGACAATACTGCTGAAGCCAAGGCAGTAGTAGCAGCCTTAGCACTGATACAATGGGCTACCAGACCTTCCAGGAGCTGCTTGTTGGACAACGCATAGCAGATCTTGATGCTAATGACTATCTTGAGAAGGACCTCTTCTGCACAGCCTTCAATTTCTTTACCTCAGAGAAAAGGACAAAAGGGATGCGATCATCCAGTTTTACTTGGTATAATAAAAACATTTTTAAAATCTCAAAGCCCTTTTGGGGTCCAGCCGATAAATCATCTTCTCATTTGAGGGATGGGGGAGCGAAGAACACTGGCATAGTGATGGATTGCTCAACTTGGACGGAAGTCACAACGTTTGGCCAAAATGCACCTCAAATCCTCATCACCAATGTGTCTGGGAAAATAGTGGTATAGGGCAGTTATGTTGAAAGTTCCTGGAGTTCACTCACACAATGAGGAAAAGAGTCTTCAAAGAAAGGGGACTTAGTGAGCAACTATGCATCAGCTCAAAGGGTGCACCCATGAGAAATATCAAGATAAGCTCAGATTGTGACACCTGCTTCAGAGGCAACATGTGTCTCCACCCTTCAATAGCTCTCATCATAACAGGTGATTTACACAAGGACGGCTGGTCCAGTAAACATAGAAAAGCCCAATCCGGAGCCACTAGAATGACTTGGGCCTGGTCACAGGACTAAGGGTAAGAGAGGCCAGGGCGAGAAGCCATATAGGAGTCTTATTTTCCATTCAGCCGAATCCCATCCACTAATGTGTGTTGTTGCAGAACCTCCAATGCGCAAAACCCTTCAACACTGCATGTTCTCAACAGTGGCAAAAAGATCTGTCCAGGCTTCTGTCCACTGCTGGGAGATGCCCCACGCCATCTTAGAATATAAATGCCAACTCGTGATCTGCCAGACCCTGCCATCTCAGCTCATCTGCTGTGGCATTCAGGGACCCTGCCTGGTAGTTTGGTATCAGGAAAATGCCTGGGCTTCCAACCAACTTGAGAGGTGCAGCACCTCCTTACAAAAGGACGCAGGACCCACTCTGCCCTGCTTGTTGCAATATTACATGGTCGTGCTGTTTGTTGTTTATGAGAACCTGCATCAGCCTCCCCTTGATGGATGGCAGGATGGCCTTCAAAGCCACACAAATGGCCCACAACTTCAATAGATTGATATGGAGCTGGGTATCTTTCAAAGACCGGAATTCTCTTATCTCTACCTCCCCCAGAGGATCTACCCAGCCCAGCAGGCAGCATACGTTACTACAATCAGCTTTGAATGAGGAAGAGAGAGGGGCCTACAACTGGACTAACTGCGTTCAAGCAGCCACCACTGCAGACCATGAGCTGCCTCTTACGAGATCTCAATGACATCGGTCAGATTTTTTTGATACTGCGTTCATAGGAAATTCAAAATCCATTGCAAAGATGTGTGTCACCTGGCAAAGATACGGTTGCAGGAAGCTAAGAGACCAAGAAGCCTCAGATCTGCTTGCACAGAGACCAAAGTTTGCCCGAATGTCCTGGACGTGTTGCAGAGAGAAGGCTCTGGAACTGCACCAAGTCAAGGACAGCTCCAATGAAGGGAAGACACTGCGAAGGACTTAGCAGAGACTTTGGCTCAATGATCCTGCCTTCAACAGCCAGTTGTCGAGGTCCGAGAAAACTGGTATCCCCCAAACCTTCGAAGGTGGGCACTGACAACTGCCATCTCTTTCATAAACACCACAGGAATACTGGTGGGGCCGAAGGAGAGCACAGCAAACTGAAAATAATACTGGCGTACTTTGAACTGCAGATAACGTTGGCGGGACTGCAGAATAGTTATATGAAAATACATGTTCCACAGGTTCAAGGACATCATCTAGGTGCCTGGGTCAACAGCAGACAGGATCTGGGCCACCATGAGCATTTTGAAATTGTCCTTCTGAATAAAGGTATTGAAAGGCCGAAACAACCCTTCTTCAGCACAAGGAAAAAGTAGAGTAACAACTCTCTCTAATTTCTGAGTCCAGTACATTATCTAAAGGACCCTTGGAAAGTAATACTTGATGTTGGGGGAATATCTGGCAGGGCAATGTTGAACGATTTTTAAGACCCATATGTTGGATGTAATGGATCATCCCGCACCCATCGCCCTGCGGAAAATGATGAATCCCGCCCTTCCACTGGGAGGGCATGCACCATTAAGGGTAACCTAAAGTTATTTGGTGGCTGGCTGGCCAGAAGGAGTGTTCAGACCACTGGCATCTTGAAATTACATATAAAAGGCATCATCTGTGTAGTGGGGGGGGGGGGGGGGGGGGGGGCATCCCCAAATCATCATCTACATCCTGGGTTGCCCCTTAATCTGAATCAAAGGCAAAAACATAATATTGCCTTTACTGGCGTGTATGCCCTGGTACAGAAGCTGGGTCAGACACTGGGTGCAAAGTGACCGGTTGCACTTTAGTAGTCTCAGCACGACATCAGTTGAGATAAGAGTGTTTCGGTTCAACATCTGTATTGGTGCTGAATCCTCTTTCAGTGCCAGTGGCATCAACACCGACATCAATGTTGAAGGGACCGTCGCAGGTCAGTGTCGCTACAGGGCCCAAAGCAGACCTTAGTGCATTTGTTTTCTGCAGTTGAGTCATGGTTTGAAACCTTTAGTTTCTGTGGGGAGATAGTTTCACTAGGACATTGGAATTAATTTTTAGAAGTTGTCAGAAGATCAACAAAATTTGGAGCGGAGCTCTGGATCCTTGATGGAAATGACAGAAAGAAAAGAACTGACATCAGCACGCAAGGGTAGTGCTAACGTGGAGCTGCATGGCTCCTCTTAGTGACACATAGGAGTAACGCTGAAGAAATGATTTCCGGATCCAATATGGCACCTGGACAGAATTCGAAGGGGAGGAAGAAAACAAGTTACTTACCTGTAACTACAGTTATCCAGTATTGGTATCTTTCATAGATTCACATGCCTGAATCATTCCCCGTCGCCGAGGCGGGAGTCCCGGTAGATAAAAAAGTAGTGCCAAAAAGAAATAGTAGTAGTAGTAGTAGGCCCAAAGAAAAGGCCCTAAGGCCTATATCTTAGAAGCCTATCTACCTCGTTATGTAAAATAACCCAAGAATTGGTAACAACCAATCAGACATCAGCACCCTTCTAGAACCCTCTCAGCAGAGCCAGCTCTCCTCAGATTTTCCTAGCACGAGTGGGAAGCACATGTCCCAAACATAGAGAACTGACTCTACGGGGAGGAGGGTGGGTGCATGTGAATCTATGAAAGATACCAATACTGGATAACTGTAGTTACAGGTAAGTAACTTGTTTTCTTATCCAGTATTGGGGTAGCTTTCATAGATTCACATGCCTGAATCAGAGTAGCAAGCAGTATGCCAAGCATACAGTCGTTTGCGGATGGTGGGAGACTATTGCTGATACACTCCCAATTACGCCCGCAATTAGATAATTAGAAGGTATAAGATGTCCTCTCTTAAAATCCAAACATGTAACTTACACAAGGAAATGAAATATGCAGCTTAAGAAATAGCAATTATAAACAGCAAATTGAAAATGCATCAATATACACAACTCATTAAATCGTTCAGAATAAGTAAAACATCTATCTGACCTTAGTTTAAAAGATGTTGAAGTACGGCTTGTCCTACAGCTGTATCTTCCTGCAGAGTAGATTGCAGACAGTAGTGCTTTGTGAATGTGTGGACATTCCTCCACGTTGCAGCACGACAAATATTTTCCAATGATACTCCTGCGAACAATGCAGTAGATGCTGCCATAGTTCTAGTAGAATGCGCCCTGACCTTTCTTTGTAAAGGTTTGCTAGCTTTATCATGACAGAAATGAATTGTAGAAGCCAACCATCTGGCTATAGTCGCTTTAGTCACAGCAGACCCAAGTGTAGCCTGACCATAGGCTATTAGCAATTGATTGGACCGCCTGATGTCCTTAGTCCTTTGCAAGTAAAATTTTACACAACGTTTTACATCAAGCGAGTGTAACGCTCGCTCAGATGGAGTGGCTGGATTTGGAAAGAAAACTTTCAGTTTCACTGGTTCATTTAAGTGGAAATGAGTCGGAACTTTAGGGATGAATCGTGGATTTGTCCTGAGAGTAACATAATCCTTAGAGAACTGCAAAAAGGGCTCTGAGATGGTGAACGCTTGAATCTCGCTGACTCTTCGAGCCGATGTAAGAGCCAAAAGAATAGCAACTTTCCATGTTAAAAATTTAAGCTCAGCCTTGTGGATAGGTTCAAACGGTCTTTTCATTAATTGAGCTAGTACTGTGTTCAACCCCCACTCTGGAGGAGGTGCACGAATTTGGGGAATCACCCGGAATAGCCCCTTCATAAATTGTTTTATTAATGAAGAGGAACAGAGCGAAGGTTTAGAAGTAGTCTTCCTGAATCTTGAGAGAGAAGCAAGATGAACTTTTATTGATGAGAATGCAAGCCCAGATTTGGCCAGGGATAACAAATAAGGAAGGATTTGTTCTACGGGAGCTTGTAAAGGATGGACATCCTTCCCCTCACACCAATGACAAAATCGTTTCCATTTTAAACGATAAGTTTTTAATGTACTTTGCGCGCGTGATTTAGATAGAATCTCACGGCATTCCTGTGAAATGTTTAGATCTTTGTATTCTAAGAAATCAGGAGCCATGCGTGCAAGTGCAGCGACTGCGGATCTGGATGGAGTATTTGACCCCTCTCCCTTGTCAACATTGTGATTGTTGGTACTAGGCGGATGGAGCTGTGAGCTAGAAGAAGCAGCTCCTGGAACCAATATTGCCTTGGCCAACGGGGTGCAATCAGGATGAGACGGCAACCTTCCATCTTCACTTTGCGGATCACCTTCGCAATTAGTGGTATCGGGGGAAAAGCGTACGCACAAAGCCCTGACCATCTCATGAACAGGGCATTTCCTCTTGATCCCTGTTGAGGGAATCTGCTGGCGTAATAGAGGCATTTCTTGTTTTCTTTTGTCGCAAACAAATCCAGGGCTGGTTTGCCCCATATTTGAAAAATTTCGTCTAGCTGCTTCTGCTCTATCTCCCATTCGTGACAGCCTGCCAGAGATCTGCTTAGGTTGTCGGCCAACGTGTTGCGAAGGCCCTTGACGTGCTCCGCTCGTAAGGTTATCTTGCGTGTTGTAAGCCACTCCCATAGCTCCTGAGCTTCCTGCGAAAGGGACAGTGACCTCGTTCCTCCCTGCTTGTTGATGTAATACATGCTGGTCGTATTGTCCGTCCGGACCAGCACTGAGGCCCCTACAATTCTTGGGTGGAACGCTTGTAGAGTGAGAAAAATGGCGCAAAGTTCCAATCTGTTGATATGCTGTTGGCGGTATTCTTGGGACCATCGTCCCTGAATCTGTAAAGCTTGGAGATGTCCTCCCCAACCCTCCATGGAAGCGTCTGTTGTTACCACAAATTCTGGAGGAGATGTTAGAAAAGAAAGACCCGGAGCCAGGTTTTTCATCTGAGACCACCAATGCAGAGAGAGCATCATGTGAGGTGTTATCATGATGGAGTCGTTGAACGACCCTACGGCTTGTTTCCATTGCAGATGTAACTGCTCCTGCAGAGGTCTCATTCGGAGCCGTGCTAAAGGTACAAGATTTATTGCTGATGAACACATCCCCAGAAGAGACGCAAACATCCGGACAGAAACTGACTTTCTTCTTGCGATTGATAGTGCTAGCTTTTGTAAACGAAGCTGACGTTCCTCTGACAAGAATGCCTTGCATTGTCTGGTGTCTAGCATCGCTCCCAGAAACTGAATCCTTTGAAGAGGAAGCAGTTGAGATTTGCTTTTGTTGAGAGTGAGGCCTAAGTTTGAGAATAGACCTAGGCATGCTGAAACTGCCTCTACGGTAGTCTGCTTCGAAGGGCCTTTGAGCAACCAGTCGTCCAAGTACGGAAATACTTGTATTCCCTGCGATCTTAGAGTCGCTGCTACTGGTGCGAGACACTTTGTAAAAATTCTTGGAGCAGATTTCAGCCCAAACGGGAGGACTTTGAACTGATAGTGGACGCCAGCCACTACAAATCGCAGGTACTTGCGATGCTTGGGAAGGATAGGAATGTGGAAGTACGCGTCCTCCAGGTCCAGAGAAGCCATAAAATCCCCTTTGTTCAGGCAGCTCAAAACTTCGGCCAGCGTAACCATCCGAAAACTCTGCTTCTTTAGAAATGTGTTGAGCTTGCGGAGATCTAGAATCGGGCGCCACTCCCCTGACTTTTTCTTTATGAGGAAAAATCGAGAATAGAACCCGGTTCCCTTCTGGGACGAAGGAACCTGCTCTATTGCGTTCTTGCGGAGCATTTTTAAGGCTTCTTTGAACAATAAGTGAAGACGAGGGGGAGGGGGACCCTTGGGCGGGGCAGTAGGAGGTTGTTTTAAGAACTCCAGGGTGTGACCGTTTCTGACTAGGTCGATGACCCAACGATCCGAGGTGATCTCTTCCCAATTGTGTGCAAAAGTTGATATCTTTGCTCCCACTGGAAGGGAAGGAGGGATGACTGGCGTCCAGCGTAAATCATTGCTTCTTGTTGGCGTCGCGACCTTGATTGTTCGATCGCCTTCTTCCTCCCTGACGAGAGAAACTATTCGAGGAAGACTGCCTGTATGATGATCGTCCATAAGGCTGTCTATATTGAGATTGGTATTGTCTGTTTTGCTGACTTTGATAATTTCCTCTTGATACAAAGCCTCGTCCTCTTGCACCACGGAAAGATCCCCGTTTGTATTGGAGAGCAGCTAGTGACTTAGCTGTATCCGTATCGGTCTTGATCGCTAGAAGGGCCTCGTCTATATGTTTCCCAAATAAGGACTCTCCATCATAGGCCATTTCAATGATTTTAGCTTGAACCTCTGGCCTAAAAGATGTTGCCTTAAGCCATCCTTGACGCCTAAGAACTGCAGCCCCTGCAAGCGGTCTAAAGTTGGTATTAGCAATAACCAGAGCACAGTCTATGATCTCTGATGCGGCTCGTTCTCCCTCTAGAAGTATCTTCCTTGCCTCTTGTTGACGATCTTCAGGAATGAGGTCTATAAATTCCGAGAATTCTGACCACATCTGGCAATCATAGCGACCAAGTATGGCCAAAGAGTTTGCCGCCATAGTAGAGAACTTCTTACCAATAAGATCCAATCTTCGTCCTTCCCTATCCGGCGGCGTTGATATCGGCATAGCTGGATTTTTGGACTTTTGTTGAGCAGCCTGCGATATAAGCGAATCCGGTCGGGGATGACCGATTAGACAAGAAGGGGTTTCTGGAGGAGCACGATATTTCTTGTCAATACGAGGGAGGACCGCAGGTACGGAAGCAGGTGTCTTCATAATTTTTAACCCTTCATTCCATATAAAATCAATGATGGGAATCGCTCTGGTAATTTTCCTTTGCTCCTCTTTAAAGTCATGGAGGAAACAATCCGTATGCTCCACAGTGACTGGTAGTTGAAATCTGACTGCGGCACGTTGCATTAAATTGTGAAAGCCGCCTATTTCCTCTGGAGGAGAATCCGATGGCTGAGGAATGGGTGGAGAAGGCATGGGAATAATGTAGTCATCCCAAGGATCTATACTGGTGTCCTTATCAGGCACCTCACCTTCTTCGATCTCTTCCTCATCAGAGGAAATGGTATCATGGTGTGATTGCGTTCCCGAACCAGTAGGGTGAAGCGGCGAATTTGGAATGTCCGTATGTGACTCTTCAGCCGGTTGCAAATTAGGAAGAGGTGGTTGTGGAGGAAAGCGTTGGCGGTAATCCGCCAGCATGGCCTGAAGATCTTGGATCAGTGTAGGCGGGAGATGACTCGTTTCTCTACGATCCCAATCCCTTGAGGGATGCCTGTAAGCTGGTGTAGCAAGGCCCTCCTGGTAAGCATGCTCTTGATAGTCTTCTTCCTCATCCACCTCTTGACATTTTATATGTAAATCCGAGGGGTGCCGAGCTATTCCGAAAGGACCCTCATCATCCTCCTCTTCAAAATCATCCTCTTCTGCATAAGAGTCTAAGATATGCGAAGGCAGCAAAGGAGAAATATTACTGTAATTCTGCTTGTGAAAAGTTTTTAACTGAATATGCGTGTACGCAATATGCGTAACATGAGTAGTTGGTGGAATCGCTTTAAATAAACTTCTCGTCGACGGGCTTCCCGTCGTCGGGATCGTCATCGTCGACTAGGTCTTCACCGTCGACGGGATTGTCGACGCCAGGGTCTTCGTCGTCGTCGACGGGGTCTTCGTCGTCGTCGACGGGGTCTTCGTCGTCGTCGACGGGGTCTTCGTCGACGATGTCGTCGTTGACAGAACTTCCTTTATGCTCGACGTCAACGCGGTTGTCGACGGACTCTTAGATGTTTTAGAAGACATGATAGGTGAAGATATAGAAGTAGTGGAGACTGTAGCCGTCGACAGAGGAGCAGCAGAAGTCACAGAGATAATATATGACGATCCCACTGACAAAGTCTTAACCTGAGATTTACTCACGGTTTTAGAAGCTGAAGACCTCTTGGATCTCTCAGAGTCTTGTGACTTCTGCAATTGGTCAGAAGTTACATGAGAGGCCTTATGATGTTTTCTCCCTTCACTGGAAGAACTGTCAACTGATCTAGCTCTTTTGCTAGATGTCGAGGCCCTGTCATCTCAGCCGAGGAAGATTTCAACCATAATAATACTCTTGCCTCTCTGTCCCTTAAGGTCTTGGGAGGGAAAGTCCGGCAAATTCTACAATCCTTAGCAACATGCTTAGGATGCAGACAGTAAATACACTCCTCATGCTGGTCGTCTACATGGACCCTCTTCTTATCACGGGTCCTGTAGGGTTTAAACAAAGCTTTCTTGTCAGACATTTCTGAAGAAAAAGAAGAAACTGAGTAGGCACTCAGGGAGACTCCCTTCCACACGACGTGCGGTGAAAATCTGAGGAGAGCTGGCTCTGCTGAGAGGGTTCTAGAAGGGTGCTGATGTCTGATTGGTTGTTACCAATTCTTGGGTTATTTTACATAACGAGGTAGATAGGCTTCTAAGATATAAGGCTTAGGGCCTTTTCTTTGGGCCTACTACTACTACTATTTCTTTTTGGCACTACTTTTTTATCTACCGGGACTCCTGCCTCGGCGACGGGGAATGATTCAGGCATGTGAATCTATGAAAGATACCCCAATACTGGATAATCTGCAGTTAGCACTATCCATCAGAAGCTATTTTATGCTAGTCATCAGTTTTAATATAATCCCCGATAGTGATTCATGAGAGAGGATTGTTTTACTGTCGGACTTTCTCTTCTTTTAGTATGTCATTCTGGACATGGGAGCAATACAATATATTAGAAACTCTAAACTTAGCTGCTATCCTAACTTGTTAATTATATGAATTTATGGCAAATACTGTGTATTTTTAACTCCTAATGTTCAGATTATTTAAATAAATGTAATTTTTTAAAGAAGCAATTTAGCCACACCCAAACAACTGGGATGGCAGGTTGTCAGAACTGCAGAAGTCAGATGGGCAGTGACTCCGCTCCTGTTTGGGCATCTTCTGCACCTCCAAAGTTCTAGCAGTAGTACAATCAGACTTTGCATGCTCTTTACCCTAAATCCCAAATGCCACCTTGAAGATTTCTCTGCTCACACAAAAAAATATATTCACTGGAAAGCTAGCACTGCTAGTTTCGAGTGACTTAAGCTTATGCTGCAACTGATGGCGACCTGACTATGTCAAGCTGTCCCCTTGCAATAAACTAGCGCTTCGAATTTAACCCTGATGTTATACCTCTTGTGTGAACCCAGTGTCATGCCATATGAGCACGCTCTCAGGGGGAACTTCCATTCTAAGCAAAACCCTCAAGCGTCTATGACCTTGTATAAAGGGATCCTAATTTAAAACATATGCTTAACTTACTTTCTGATGCTTCCAAAAAACTCAGTCCAAAAATACCTGAGAACCCAGAATCTGAACTTATCTCTGAAGTGAAACAGCACTGCAGATATTGATTCAATACTGGGTGCCCAGGCACACACAAGTAGAGGCTGAGTGAATGAAAGAGGAAACTGCAGAATCTGCATCCTCTAAAGCAAGTGAACTGCAGCATGTACAGGAGCTGCGTTTGTAAACTGTTGGCAACCAAATCCCAGGCTTTTGAGAGAATAGTCAAAGTACTGGAAAAAGCCCAAGCTTAGAACCTACACTCTTGGGCCAGCAGAACACAATGCACGTATTCTGTACAAAGAAGGGACCAAGTAAGAAACACAATGAACACGTAAAGGCTATGTTTCACCTCGACACAGAATAGCTGCATGGAGGGCCTAGACTAGGTAGGGCCATAGGTTGTGAACAGACACACATTGTGACAGAACTCAAGCAAATTAGTACCAAATTTTTCGCAGGGGCTCTCATTAAGGCTCCATTCAATAAGTCCACTAAAGCATTTTGGTAGATGCATTGGTCCTTGTAGCTTTCATTTCCACTCTTCATTTAACAGTAACATACTGATCAATTTTCAATGAGGTAGTCTCTTTTCATTTAAACATTTCGTGCAGTTCAGATTATTTAAGTGAAAATTGACCACATGATGTTTTGATTAGTTAAAGCTCTTTGGAGGAACTTAACCTTGTTGGGTGGTGCTGACTTTGAATGTTGTATAACAATTCACTTGTTAAAATAGCTTTCCTAAGGATTCAAAATGATACTCAAAATGTGTTCTAGCCATGTCCTAAACAGTGAACGCATGTACCTAAAGGGAGTTTAGACACAGACTTCTTCCACATTAAACAAACTTATTCCAGAATGAGCACAGATCATGACTTTCTTGCGTGAGAAGCAAAGATAGGTTAGAAGGATATGGGGTCAATTGAACTGCTTTAGCCATTTCTGTCTAATTTAGGCATGCCCTCCCTTTCTCTGTGAAAAGTGAATAAGACCATAGTATTCCTTCTAGCTCCTGCTTGCAGACATCAAATTTGGTTTACAGTGCTGGAACCGTTGTCTCTAGCTCCTTCAATGGTGGTTAGGCCTGAATCGTCAGCAAGACGAGCAATATGTGAATTTGACACACAGAAGTTTAAAACTTTTACCATTAGATGATCTTGATAGCAACAGAAAAGCGAAATGGCACACCATGCTGCAGAATTAGGAAATCAAGTTTGAAACAAATGTAAATGTGCCATTTCGCATCTGTGTTGATGCTGGCAAGTACTGTGGGGTGAATGAAGGCTGACGAGCTATGAAGCAGGAGATGAAGCGCCATAGTTAGAACAGGGTAGCAAGTATGTGGAGTTCATTCTCCAAGATGTGGCCTATAAAATAACAATGGCCATGTCCTGCAATATATGGCTGAGCCCCAGTAGGACCTTTTCTGCAAGAAATAGGTGATGCTAATTTCTTTACAACTAATATAAAAAGCAAACCTAAGAATACTTGCCATTGATGTTCCTATCCTCCCCAGATGCTTAAGGATTTCATAGTAATCACAAAGAATACTTTTTATTCTCCAGGCAAATATCAGACCAACTTGCTGACCCATTGCATTTGATAACCAGCAAAAACAGGTCCTTTTGGTTTTACGGAACAATAAATCCTTTAGGAAATTAATATCCAATAAAAATGTACAGATTTGTACGGAAAATACTCATGCTTGTTACAGGAATTCGCTCTACTTTACTCCCTTCCTAACTGACTATATGGGTGCAGTGGTGGGGCTAGGGCTTGAAAACATTGAAAAATTCAGGTTAAAATTACCCCAAATGTCTACCTGGCCATGCAAACAAAAAGTACTCGAAAGTATATACCTTCCAAATATGCATCTGATTCAACTAAGGATTTGTTAGAGAGGCTGTTCAAAAAGTAATTAAAAACAATCTATTCATGCAAAGGTACGCAGGTAAGAACTGAAGATTTTCTCTTACTCCTCTTTCAGGAATGTCTGAATACATTTTCTTTGGAAGGAACTGAGGGTAATGCTGGATTTTCGGGGGCTTTTCTCATTCTTCATCTGTTTCTGCTGGTACTCCATTTTCATTTTAACCTAGTCCAGTCATAACAAATAGACGAAATATTAGTCGAGTAAACTTTTTATTCACGTTGGATTACTTAAAATCATTTACATGTAAAGATAAAAAAATAGAAACACAGCAGTTTCCTGTATACCATACTAAAAACTGTGAATAAATTACATTGAGTAAAACAATCTATAAGGTTTTGGAAAGTTATAGCCGCATTGATAAACAGCTTTAGTAACCCTTATGATAAAGACATTATAGATTCTAACTCTGATGTTCATAAGCCCTTATTGTTTTTGACCATCGCTGTCAGCGGGCTTTAGTGGGCTTGGAGCGATGTTTAAAATGTCTTGTGATTTGCCCATTGTCATTGATACTTAATCACTGCATGTTGACATTAGAGACTGCAGCTTCCTGTATTCCTTTCTAGAAAGTATTTAGAAATTACGCAAAATTAGGTAATAAAATGTATAAGATTTTAAGGGTATTGCAGCATTAATGAGAGCAAGCTTAACTTCCTTATGATTAGTCTTTCCAAAGAATTATATAACAAGAACCTAGATGTACTCAAAGGAAATATCCAAATTTGAAATTGCTTGCTTAACATTTGGCACCATGAGTAAAGCTGCAATTTAAAAAAGCGCTGTACAAGCAAATATATTTGTAGTGGAAAGGTTGTCAACGCTTTACTGATACCAATCAATCACAAGGACTTTATTTTCGATCACTGTGGATCATAAAAGTACACCATATAATTACACACTTAGACACAGTACGTGTAAAACATCTCATTATGAATAACCATTTACAATCAATATACAATCACAATAAAATGAATCAGTCAAAGTGCATCAGTTTATGTGCAAAAAAAGGGAGTTCACTATAACAATAGCAGTAAATAAAATGACTAGTTATTTACAATTTCAAAACTTTATCAAGGTGTATTTGGGGAGAGAATGGAACATGTTTAAAACTAGACTCTTATTAAAAGCAAAACATAGAATAAAGTTGACCAAAATACATATTAAAGTGCTATGTGCTTGTACAATGAACCAGAACCCCCGATAGAAACTTTACGGTGCCATAGTAATTGGTACACCCTAAGTCCAAGATCCTAGAAACTGACAGGGGAGTACTTAGTGCGCATGACCCACACAGCCATTAAAAACTTGGATATGATTTGATTTGATTTTGATCACTTATAGCGCACGAATCATCCCCAAGGGGATCTCTCGGCGCTCGCAACAAAACAAGATCTGCGGTCGGAGAGAAGGAAAGAACAGTTAGAAGAGCCAAGTTTTAAGCAACTTTTTGAATGGGGTCAACTTTGAACATTGGCGAATGTGTTCAGGGAGGCTATTCCATAACTTAGGGGCTAGATAGGAAAAAGCACGACCCCCTATCCTTACTTTCCTGATTTTATTTTCGCACAGGGTTTTGCGATTGCAGGATCTGAGCTGTCTTGAGGGCTGAGATTTAAGTTTGTCCCTGAGGTAAACCGGTCCCAAACCATGTAAGGATCTGAAAACCAGGCACAACATTTTAAAGGTTGCCCTTTTTCTAACTGGCAACCAGTGAAGTTGGCGCAAAAGCGGCAGAGAGGGAGTTCTCGCAGGCTTATCAAGGGCAAGTCGGGCTGCTGTATTTTGTACCACCTGTAATCGAGAGAAGAGATCTTCCCGGATACCAACCAATAAGGAATTTCCATAGTCCAGGTGACTCATCAACAGGGCCTGGATAAGCGTTTTTCTGGCACTCAGCGGGATCCAAGGGAAAATCTTCCTTAGCATCCGCATAGTACCAAAACATGAGGAAGCCAAGGTTTTGACTTGGGTCTCCATTGAGAGCTGGTTGTCTAGAAAGATCCCCAGGTTTCTAGTGCAACTTCTAGGAATGGGAGCTGAGCCCAGTTTTGATGGCCACCAGTCAGGGGTCCAGAAATCCGCAGCTTTGCCGAACAGGAGAATCTCCGTCTCAGATGAGTTAAGTTGTAAAAAATGACTTCTCATCCATTCGGCAATATCAATCATGCAGGCTGCAAACTTAACTTTCGTAGCTGCGGGATACTTTCCGAAGTTGATAATCAGCTGCGTGTCATCAGCGTAGGAGATGGCCTCAAAGCCACAGTTTCTAATGATAGACGCTAGGGGGGCCACATATAGATTGAATAATGTGGGGCTCAAAATAGAGCCCTGTGGAACCCCCTTATCTACCCTTACTGAAGAGGATACGTAGGACCCCAGTTGGATGGATTGAGATCTATCGGATAAGTAGCTCTGAAACCACCTAAGAGCTAGGCCGCCGACCCCCACCTCCCACAATCTACTTAACAGTATAGAGTGGGAGATGGTGTCGAAAGCTGCCGACAGATCTAATAACACCAGCATAACCGGAGAATCCTGATCGAGCAACAGCCTGATGGAGTCAGTGACTTCAAGTAGAGCAGCCTCTGTGCTATGCGATGTTCGGAACCCTGACTGTGTAGAATCCAAAAACTTATTTTCTTCTAGATAATTGGACAAGTGACCATTTATGATGGATTCCATAACTTTAGACCAACCAGGAAGAAGAGAGATGGGTCTGTAGTTAAGAACTTCCATAGGGTCCGCTGATACCTTCTTAAGTAGTGGCTTAACACGAGATACCTTCCATTTTTTCGGGAAGGTGGCTGTCGCTAGCGACAGATTACAGATGGTAGCCAAGGAATCTGCAAGGATAGAAGACAACTCCTTCATAGTCCTAGGTGGCATCGGATCCAGAGGGGATCCCGACTTGATTTTAGCCAACAGAACCTCAACCTGGGCAGCTGTAATGATAGGAAAAACATCTAAACCAGGTGAGCATGGTACTGATCTAGGGACCATGCTGTTATTTAATTTGTCATTCTCCTCAAAGGTACGATAAATCATGGAGATTTTGTCGGTGAAATGTGTCGCTAGTGCATTGCAGAAATCCTGAGTGGCTGGAGGGAGCACCTCATTATTCCGAGGGCATGTGAATTCTCTCAGAATCTTGAAGAGCTCCTGCGAGGAGTCCTTAGCCTCCAATATCCGCGTACTCAGATGGGTTCTCCTAGCCATTTTACAGTTGTTTAGATAGATTCTATGAGCTGCCCGATACCTATCTCTATCTGCCACTGCTTAGTTTTCCTCCATCTTCTTTCCAAAACTCTAATGCCGGATTTCTCCTTTTTTAAGGCTTCAGTGAACCAAAGTGCCGGAGCTATTCTTGGCGCTATTTGCCTTGACCTTAATGGAGCAATCACATCGAGTGCCTCTATAATGGCGGCCTCGACTCTCTCTAAAGTTGCATCACAGTCAGTCTCCCCAGAGAAAGGAGGAGAGTAATTACGGCTGAAAGAGGCGGCCGTCACTCTTTTCCATGCTCTACGGGGTTCACTGCGATGCTTAGGTCGTTTGGGGCGCCCCAATGTATTCCAAGAAAAACAAAGTGCCAAATGGTCTGTCCAGTCCACCTCCATCGGAGTCTCTACTTCCAAATCCAACATATTGAGAAAAAATGGTATCCAAAGTATGGCCGGCACGATGAGTCGAGACGGTCACTCTAGAGGTAAGCTCTAAAGATTCCATACTTGCGTGCAAGCTTGCTGAATCCCTATTTGAGAGGACCTCCAAATGATAATTAAAGTCCCCCACCAATAGGAATCTGGTTGACCGCAGTATGAAAGGGGCCAATCTTTCAGAGAGATCAGTACAGAAGCTGTTCTTTTCGCTATTTGGAGGATGGTATACTAAGGCTCCTGTCAGCTCAATAGTGTGAGCTTGTTGTATTCAAAAGATCAGTAACTCAAGGGAAGGTGAGGAAACCCAATCCAAAATGGTTATATGATAAGGACAGCGAATTGCAATAGCCAGACCTCCACCCCTTTTTCCAACTCTGTCCAGACGTGTGACAGAGTATTCATCTGGGAAAGCCGTTTTTAAAGTGGAAGTATTTTCGTCATTGAGCCAGGTCTCTGTGAATAAACACAAATCCGGCTTGACGCTATCTAACAGGTCCCATATTTCCATAGCATGTTTTGATAATGAACGTACATTTAGGTAGAGGGCTTGAAAGGCAGAGAATTCCCCCACCGGCTGCTTCTCCTCCGCCTTCCCCACAGAGGGTGTCACCCGCCGATCTGGCCGATCTATTTGAGGCGTACTGACATCTGGGGGAACAACGATTAGGAGCCGGCTATAGCTCATTTGGTCCTTCTTCTGAGTGAGCATGGCTGTACCATTTATAGGTTTATCCCCCCGCCAATTTGGAACACTGTTAGCCAGACACAACAGTTTCTCTCGCGAATAGACTAACCTCTGGACGGAGAATCCCTGAGCATCAGTAACCTCCATACTTCCGGCAGCGTACGAGGCGCGGACGAGCGCAGACTAGCTTGCCTTGGGCGCACCTTTGGCGCGCCCGCTGCGCGGCCGCTTCCGCTCTCCGCTTTAAAGCCCCGGGAAGCTGCACCGCTAACCGCAACGATGGCGGTCTATCCTTTGCCTAAACGGCGGAAGAGGGTTCCCCGTAAATACAACAATGCGGCCAAAAGGAATGACCCAAAGTAAGCGCCGGATTGATTGTTGTATTATTGCAGACGTTATAAAGAAATAAAGCGCCGGTTTTTGCAATTTACCCCTTCCCTCAAATTCCCACAGTCAATTATGCTTTCAATTTATTTGCGTCATGTAAAATAAACACATCGAACAAAGGAGGGCAAAGTGGAAGAAATAAGCAATTTTAAAAACAAGGTTCGGCATAAAACAGTGGCAGAGTGCCTTTCTCTGACACACTGATCGGAGTGTTAGTGCTCTATGCAGAATACAATCATACATGTTGTGTTCGTCTTCAATATTCTGTACGCCTCCTTATATCTCCTAACTCCCAGATTTCTGCAAAGGGGGGCAATCCATTTCAAACATGAACGGGAGTGCAAAGGACAAAAAAATAAAACATGTTCAGGTGACTCGGAAACCCCTAGGAACAGTAGTCTTCTACGCTCTCTCCTGTTTTACACCAGTTACTTTTAAAGTGATTTAGGGGTAGGCAGCCGTACCTAAACTCTAGGTATAATTTTCTCGCTAATGGGGGTTCGATTTCATCCAGTGTAGGCTCAAATAACAGGGTCTGTTTAAAATTCATATAATCATTTGAAAGTGATCCATTACAATTCATTATCAAATCTGTTTCAATAAAACCCCAATACACTTTTTTAAAACTATGCTTATTAATCTGACAGTTTCTGGTTCTCGCCAATAAGCAACCAATCCTAGCTTAACTAGCAAATTCTTAACCGCAAGCATCCAGGGTATCTTAACCACACAAGATGCTATCATCAGCTCATGAATGCCAACCCTATAAGGGGTGAGTGCTGTAGTGGTCCATAATCGATGCCAAAACATAAGTGACCGTGTTAGAAAACCCCGGGCAACCGGGGTTTAGCAGTCACCCGGGGGTTTCCCAACACACAAGGGGTAGCTTGGCTCGAGCGGTCGGGGGTCAGGCACCGTGTTAAGCGTACGTCACACCCTCACAATAACCATGCGTGCATCCGTTCCAAAAACGACTCTACACCGTAAAAATTTATGAAAATATATCTGTGTTTATCTTGTTTTCTCTTAGTTGCAGGTTAAATAAATAATAACACACTTACAGTACACAAAGCTTCTTCTGTAAAAAGGGTAGGTCAAATAAATAAGCTCAGATCATAAATAATCAATGAATAAATAGATGTGCATAAAATACATAGGCAAATAAATACTGTGAGGGAATAAATACTGTGAGACAATAAATAGGATAAATACAAAGAATACAATACTCTCAATAAATATAAGCCATCAGTACACTTTCAAATCAGGTCACATTTGTGAGGTACTAAGGGTTGATTTGGCCCAATCACAGCTTGTGGTTATGTGGATGGCCTGAGGGTGTCTCACCTAGCTTGGATAAGGCTGAGGCTAAAACTGAGGTAGATCAAGGGTAATCTAGGAATCTGGCTCTCCCAAACTACACAACCCCTCACACAGGTCACTGTATCAGTCTCAGTCCACCCCTGGCACTCCCAGGCTGGTCCTAACACCTCTCTAGCCCCTAGGATGGTCTCTTAGGGCTCCACAGGGCCTTAGGCGCCCTCTATTCCACTTACTGCCCTCTTTGTGAACTTCCGACTCCGCCGTGAGGCGGTTCCGGTTCGATGTCGCTAGCCGGCCTCGGCTCGATGTCAGTTCTTGTCGACGCCGTGAGGCGGTTCCGGATCGATGTCGGCGGGCGGCCTCGGATCGATGTCGGCGGGCGGCCTCGGCTCGATGTCGCTGGGCAGCCTCGATTCGATGTCGGTCTCCGGCGTCACAGGGTCACGATCTCCCTACTTCCGGGTGTCTCCGGAGTGCGACCTCCACTCCCGACCTCCGGTGCTCTTCCCTTCAGGTTCCGGCGACTCCGGAGTGCGATCTCCACTCCCGACCTCCGGTGCTCCTTTCCTCAGGTTCCGGCGACTCCGGAGTGCGATCTCCACTCCCGACCTCCGGCACGATTCACCTCGGTCTCCGGCGACTCCGGAGGGCGGACTTCACTCCCCCGTCGACGCCGCACACTCGACCTCAGGTGACTTCCTCCTCGACCTCTGGTGTCTCCACGACCTCCGTCGGCGCCCTCTCTCGACCTCTGGCGGCTCCGGGTACGACGTCTGCTTTCCAGTCAGCGCCGCTTCTTCACCTCCGGCCCCAGGACTCTAGGCTTCTCGGCGTCGGACTCCAGGAAGATACCAATAGACAGGTCAGGAACTTGCTGTTCTTTACTTTCAAGGCCTGTTCCGGCTGTTCAGGTCCTTGAGTTGGTTCTTCTTGACTTTCTCCCACACAGGGCTCTAGGCTGGGCTCAGTCAGTAGGGACTAGTATCAAGGGTGGGTTTCCAGACCCCACTCCAGGCACAAGTTTCCACCCCTGCTGCCTCACTACTTCCTCCTTCAGTGTTGTGCTGCTCTCCCTTCACCAGTCAGGTGCCAACTGCCAACTCCAACTGCCAACTCTGAGCTGGCTTCCCAACATTCTAAACCTGCCTCACACTGTCACAGGGTTCTAGAATGTTCTGGAAGGTACTAGTAGGTTCCAGTGATGTCACAGGTGACAATGGGTGGCCACCATTTTGTGTTTCAGGCCCTCAGACAGAAGTTCCAGGGGTAGGGAAAATGGCTCCCTGACCCTGCATCAACACTAAAAAGTCTGGTGGTTCCCAAAAAGGAAAAATACTAACAGGGTTTGAGGCAAAAGTGGGACAAAAATAATGATGAGGAGGGACCACCCAAAGGGCTGACAGGTCTAACACACGTCCCCCCCAGCTGAAAGTGGGGAGAGCTACCCAACCCCTTGGGAGTTCTCATCACTAAGGCGGAAATACCTTGAGAGACCGTCTGCATTGGCGTGGTCCACTCCAGGCCGATGTTCCACCTGAAAGTCCATTCCCTGTAGGGAGATAGACCACCTTAGCAACTTGGGATTCTCCCCCTTCATCTGCATCAGCCAACGAAGGGGTCTGTGGTCGGTCTGAACTAGGAAGTGCGAGCCAAACAGGTATGGCCGCAGCTTCTTCAGAGCCCATACCACTGCAAAGGCTTCACGCTCTATTGCACTCCACTTCTGTTCCCTGGGAAGTAGTCTCCGGGATAGCAAGACCACGGGTTGATCCAGACCCTCTTCATTGAGTTGCGATAACACTGCCCCAATGCCATGTTCCGATGCATCCGTCTGGACAATGAACTCCTTGGAAAAGTCTGGGGCCCGTAGAACCGGGGCCTCGCACATGGCTTGCTTCAGTTTTACAAAGGCCTGCTGACAAGCCTCCGTCCAGACTACCCGTCGAGGTTGTTTCTTGGACGTAAGCTCCGTGAGGGGGGCCACAATGGTACCGTATCCCTTCACGAAGCGGCGGTAATATCCGGTGAGGCCCAGAAAAGCTCGGACCTCAGTCTGAGTCTTGGGGGGTTCCCAGGCCATGATGGCCTCGATCTTTGCCTGGAGGGGTTGCACCGCTCCCCTACCCACCAAGTGTCCAAGGTACACTACCGACCCCTGCCCGATCTGGCACTTGCTGGCCTTGATCGTTAAACCAGCTTGTCTCAGGGCCTGGAGAACAGCTTGCAGGTGACGCAAGTGATCCTCCCAGCTGTTACTGAAGACGGCTATGTCATCCAGATAAGCAGCAGAGAAACTCTCCATTCCAGTGAGGATCTGGTTCACCAGACGCTGAAACGTGGCAGGTGCGTTCTTGAGCCCAAAGGGCATCACACAGAACTGGTAGTGGCCTTTGGGCGTGGAGAAGGCTGACCTTTCCCTAGCTCCGTCAGTCAGAGAGATCTGCCAGTACCCAGAAGTAAGGTCAAAGGTACTTAGATATTGGGCAGATCCCAGCCGGTCAATCAATTCATCCGCCCTTGGGATCGGATGAGCATCAGTTTTGGTTACTGAGTTCAGTCCCCGGTAGTCCACACAGAACCTCAGTTCCGGTTGGGCACCCGGTGGTGCGGCTTTTGGTACTAGCACCACCGGACTGGACCAGGGGCTGCTGGAAGGTTCGATCACTCCTAGCTCCAGCATCCTAGTGACTTCACTGTGAATGCTGGCCTTCACCTTGTCTGACATCCGGTAGATCTTGGACTTCACAGGTGGGCTGTCTCCTGTGTCCACATCATGGACGCACAGGTGAGTCCTACCCGGAACAAGGGAGAACAACGAAGAGTACTGTCCCAGGACCTGGCGGCAGTCCTCCTGCTGTTCAGGAGTTAGAGATGGGGAGAGAATCACTCCCTCCACCGACCCATCCTTCTCTTGAGACGCAAACAAATCGGGGAGAGGCTCGCTTTCCACGTCCTCTGCTCCGTCAGTCACCATCATCAAAATGACTTCGGGCCTCTCGTGGTGGGGTTTGAGGCGGTTGGCATGCAGCACCCGTAGGGGCTGACGAGGGGTCTTAAGATCCACCAAGTAGGTAGCCTTACCCTTCTTCTCCAATACCTCAAAGAGTCCTGACCAGCGATCCTGGAGGGTGCTAAGCTCTCCTGGTTCGATCACCCACACCTTCTGGCCAGGCTCCAATTCCACCGGGTGAGCGTTGTGGTCATACCACGCCTTCATTACTGCTTGGCTGGCTTCCAAGTTGTCAGAAGCTTGCTTCCACAACTTAGCCATTTGGCTTCGGAAGGCCAGCATGTAGCTCACCACGTCCTGGGGAAGCTTTCTGGGAGTTCTTTCCCATCCGTCTCTCACCAGGCTGAGAGGTCCACGCACAGGGTGCCCATACAAAAGCTCGAAGGGGCTGAAGCCCACTCCCTTCTGTGGCACTTCCCTGTAGGAAAACAATAGACAGGGTAGGAGGACGTCCCATTTCCTCCGCAGGCTTTCAGGCAGACTTCTGATCATGCCCTTCAAGGTTTTGTTAAACCTCTCCACCACACCATTGGTCTGGGGGTGGTAAGGAGTTGTGAACCGGTAGGTCACTCCACACTCCTTCCACATGGCCCGCATGTATGCTGACATGAAGTTGGTACCCCTGTCGGACACAACTTCCTTGGGAAAACCCACTCGGGTAAAGATTCCCATCAGGGCCCTAGCCACAACAGGTGCTGTAATGGTCCTTAGAGGTATAGCCTCTGGGTACCGTGTGGCATGATCCACCAGAACCAGGATAAACCTGTGACCAGCTGTAGTAGGCGGATCTAATGGACCCACAACGTCGATGCCCACCCTTTCAAAGGGGGTGCTAACGACAGGAAGTGGTTCCAGGGGAGCTTTCAGCTTCACCCCTGTTTTCCCACTGGCTTGGCAAGACACACATGTCCGGCAGTAGGTGTCGGACGACACTTTCATTTGAGGCCAATAAAAGTGTGGGACAAGACGGGCGAAAGTCTTGTCTTGCCCCAGGTGTCCTGCCAAGGGGATCTCGTGAGCCAATTCCAGTAGGAAGGCTCGGTAACGTTGAGGGACTACTAAGGCTTGTGACGATCCATGTAGGGGTGCCTTGGGTTCACTGTAGAGGAGGCCATCCTCCCAGTAAAGGTTGTAGTTCCCCTCAACGTTCCCTGCTGCCTGGGCTTCGGCCTGTCGCCTCAGTCCCTCAAGGGTAGGGCACTCCCTCTGGCCCTTGCAGAATTCCTCCCTGGTCGGCCCTCCCTCCACGTGCCACTCGGCCGGGATGGGTAGGTCCTCCAGTTTGGTAACATCCCCCACCGCGGACTCCTGGTCCACCACCTCCGGTGGCCTATCCGTCACACGGGGCGCGGATGCCGAGGCAGGCTCCTCCTGTCCTCGGTTCTTCCCTTGGTCGGCAGCCGGCTGTGCCTTTGTTCCAGGCTCCAGTCGAAACAAACTCCCTCTCCGGGTAGTCGCGGACCCTGTGCTAGCACAGGCCCAGTCAGGTGTACCCAGCATCTCAGCATGAGTCCGGTATTCCACCTCCTTCCAAGCATTGTGCTCCATGTCATTCCCCAGTAGACAATCGACCGGCACGGCAGGGCTTACGGCAACTCGAAGTGAACCTGCAACCCCCTCCCATTCAAAGGGAACCTCGGCCACTGGATAGTGGCCGGTTCTGCCGTCAGCCATCGCGGCTGGGTGGAGTACATTGGGAATTACCTGCTCTGGAGACACCAGTTGGCTACGTACCATAGTCATACTGGCTCCTGTGTCTCTCAGAGCCTCCCCTCTTTGGCCGTTGATGGTGACCCACTGCCCATACTTTATGGTATTTGCGGGCACCTGGATCTTAGGAACCATCTCCCGTTCTCCCAGGGACACTAAAGTGACACCCGCCCAATCCCTTCCCCTAGTTAAGGGCATCTCCTCCCCGAGCACTGCACTTACTACTCCGGGGGCCTTTCCTCCAATGGGAGGGGGTGGTCTTTTCGGGCACTTTGCATCTCCCTTAGTGTCCAACGCCACCGCACTCGAAGCAATGGACAACCCTTGGCTGCTGACTCTGGCCAGGATTAGGGTTTCTGGGTGGGTTAGCCCTAGGGGTGAATCCTGTTCCCTTTCCTTGGAAGTTATTTTGGGGGCCTTTAGAGAACTCCTTTTTCTTTTCCCCTCCCTCTTTCTTCTGGGGGGCGCCCTGTCCGGCCTTTTGAGTATCCCCTCCAGTCCCCCTTGTGGACACCCGGGTACTAGCCCAAATGTCCGCCTCCTCAGCAAGCTTCCGGGGATTGGTCAGCTTGCTATCCACCAGGTGTTGACGCAGTTCAGGGAAACATTTTTCGAGCAGGTGTTCCTTCAACATTAAATCAAACAACCCCTCGTAGTCCCTCACCTCACTGCCCTGAATCCAACCCTCTAATGCCTTCTTTGCATAGTCCAGGAAATCCACCCAATTCTGTGTGCCCAGTTTGTGGCTACCCCGGAACTTCTGTCTGTATTTCTCAGGTGTTAGTCCAAACTTTCTTACGAGCGCCACTTTCATGGTGGGGTAGTGGGTCTGCTCCTCCTGCTTTAGGGCCAATAATGCATCCCTACCAGCTGGAGGCATGTATTTGTACAATCCCCCTCCCCAGTACTTCTCTGGCACCCCATGGGCCCTTAAAGAGACCTCATAGGCCGCTAGCCACTTGGCAATATCATCCCCTGCACTATAGCTAGCTACTATGTCTTTTGGCAGATAGGGTTTGGGTTCCCTGGTGATTTCTTTGTCTTTGCTGCCACCATTAGGAACAGTTTGTGCCCCGACTCGTAGGATCTGGAGATCTATTTCCCTCAGCCTCAACTCGTGAGCCATCCTCTGTCCCTCCTTCTCTTTCTCCAGCTCCGCCAACTTCCATGTGAGCTGTCTTTTCTCCCTCCGGTCAGTTAATTCTACTTCCGATAAGCCACCGCTAGAGACAGTGCTGCCCTTCCTGGAAAGTGTTCTGGGCCCCGCTAACAGGTTCCCCACCTCAGGTTGGTACAACCCAGCCCCCTCGCTAACAGGCTCTCCATCCCTGTCCTCCTGCTCAGCCTTACTCTCCCGTCGTGCCTCCCCCCCAAGCCCTCAAGCTGGTCTGGAGTTCACCCTTCTTGGCACCTTGGGGACAATACACCCCCTCTCTCTGACAAAACTCTCTGAGTTGGGCCACAGTATAAGTTTCCAGGTCTTCCAACACAAACTCCATTTTGCCCACTCAGAATAGAAGACAGGTGTTTACAGAAGCTACGCAGGGGGGTACCTTTTGTAATACCTCCTCCCACCACCAGAGTAAATTTGGAAAAAAACAAAACTCAGAATTAGGAAGTTCGCCTTGAGAAAACTCCCGGTGTAGGCCTATGGACTACCCACAGTTATTGTCGAGTGGACGCAAGCACAGCTCTATCCCACCGCTGCCACCAATTATGTTAGAAAACCCCGGGCAACCGGGGTTTAGCAGTCACCCGGGGGTTTCCCAACACACAAGGGGTAGCTTCGCTCGAGCGGTCGGGGGTCAGGCACCGTGTTAAGCGTACGTCACACCCTCACAATAACCATGCGTGCATCCGTTCCAAAAACGACTCTACACCGTAAAAATTGATGAAAATATATCTGTGTTTATCTTGTTTTCTCTTAGTTGCAGGTTAAATAAATAATAACACACTTACAGTACACAAAGCTTCTTCTGTAAAAAGGGTAGGTCAAATAAATAAGCTCAGATCATAAATAATCAATGAATAAATAGATGTGCATAAAATACATAGGCAAATAAATACTGTGAGGGAATAAATACTGTGAGACAATAAATAGGATAAATACAAAGAATACAATACTCTCAATAAATATAAGCCATCAGTACACTTTCAAATCAGGTCACATTTGTGAGGTACTAAGGGTTGATTTGGCCCAATCACAGCTTGTGGTTATGTGGATGGCCTGAGGGTGTCTCACCGAGCTTGGATAAGGCTGAGGCTAAAACTGAGGTAGATCAAGGGTAATCTAGGAATCTGGCTCTCCCAAACTACACAACCCCTCACACAGGTCACTGTATCAGTCTCAGTCCACCCCTGGCACTCCCAGGCTGGTCCTAACACCTCTCTAGCCCCTAGGATGGTCTCTTAGGGCTCCACAGGGCCTTAGGCGCCCTCTATTCCACTTACTGCCCTCTTTGTGAACTTCCGACTCCGCCGGAGTCGTGTCGACGCCGTGAGGCGGTTCCGGTTCGATGTCGCTAGCCGGCCTCGGCTCGATGTCAGTTCTTGTCGACGCCGTGAGGCGGTTCCGGATCGATGTCGGCGGACGGCCTCGGCTCGATGTCAGTTCCTGTCGACGCCGTGAGGTGGTTCCGGATCGATGTCGGCGGGCGGCCTCGGCTCGATGTCGCTGGGCAGCCTCGATTCGATGTCGGTCTCCGGCGTCACAGGGTCACGATCTCCCTACTTCCGGGTGTCTCCGGAGTGCGACCTCCACTCCCGACCTCCGGTGCTCTTCCCTTCAGGTTCCGGCGACTCCGGAGTGCGATCTCCACTCCCGACCTCCGGTGCTCCTTTCCTCAGGTTCCGGCGACTCCGGAGTGCGATCTCCACTCCCGACCTCCGGTGCTCCTTTCCTCAGGTTCCGGCGACTCCGGAGTGCGATCTCCACTCCCGACCTCCGGCACGATTCACCTCGGTCTCCGGCGACTCCGGAGGGCGGACTTCACTCCCCCGTCGACGCCGCACACTCGACCTCAGGTGACTTCCTCCTCGACCTCTGGTGTCTCCACGACCTCCGTCGGCGCCCTCTCTCGACCTCTGGCGGCTCCGGGTACGACGTCTGCTTTCCAGTCAGCGCCGCTTCTTCACCTCCGGCCCCAGGTCTCTAGGCTTCTCGGCGTCGGACTCCAGGAAGATACCAATAGACAGGTCAGGAACTTGCTGTTCTTTACTTTCAAGGCCTGTTCCGGCTGTTCAGGTCCTTGAGTTGGTTCTTCTGGACTTTCTCCCACACAGGGCTCTAGGCTGGGCTCAGTCAGTAGGGACTAGTGTCAAGGGTGGGTTTCCAGACCCCACTCCAGGCACAAGTTTCCACCCCTGCTGCCTCACTCCTTCCTCCTTCAGTGTTGTGCTGCTCTCCCTTCACCAGTCAGGTGCCAACTGCCAACTCAGAGCTGGCTTCCCAACATTTTAAACCTGCCTCACACTGTCACAGGGTTCTAGAATGTTCTGGAAGGTACTAGTAGGTTCCAGTGATGTCACAGGTGACAATGGGTGGCCACCATTTTGTGTTTCAGGCCCTCAGACAGAAGTTCCAGGGGTAGGGAAAATGGCTCCCTGACCCTGCATCAACACTAAAAAGTCTGGTGGTTCCCAAAAAGGAAAAATACTAACAGGGTTTGAGGCAAAAGTGGGACAAAATAAATAATGATGAGGAGGGACCACCCAAAGGGCTGACAGGTCTAACAGACCGCAATCTAATTTTATGCAAAATCCTCTTCTGACCAAGATCTAAATAGAGAGGGATCAACGGAGTAGACAACGGAAGATTAACTAGGGATCTTAGAAATTTCTGCTTAGTGACTTAGAGGTTATTACCAATAGAACAACCCCAAAGCTCAGCACCATATAAAGTCGCACCTAGGGCTTTAGTATTGTAAATTTCCAATGCTGGAGCAAGCTTTCTAGAGCTAGGTCTCTTATAGATTTTCAGTATACTTGCCGTTTGGTGAATCAAAGTTAACTGCGCTTTATTCAGTTGTGGGGCCAAACTCATATTCTGAGTAAGTTTAATGCCCAGATAATCAAAATCTGTCACTAATTCTAGTGATTCACCACCCACAAAGTTGTTTCTTACAGGTAGTCATTGAATTAGATGAGAACAGTATGCATTTAGTTTTGAAACTATTTAGCTCCAGCCCCCTACCCGAGCAAAATTCCTGAAAATCATTTAGCAGCTGTTGGAGCCCTTGTGGTGACTTGGATATAAGCAGAGTGTCGTCTGCAAAAAGGAGAGCAGGGGCCCGTTTCCCTCCTATCCTCGGTGCATCACAACCATCCATGCTCAAAGAACCAATTACATCGTTGATAAACAGGGTGCTAATACACACCCCTGCTTGACTACTTTGTCAATGTTTATCACCTCAGTTAAGGCCCCGTTTTCACCCCACCTCACTTGTGCCAGAGTGTCAGCGTGGAGTCTTATTAGAATATTAAGGAGTAGTGCTGGCATTCCCATTTTCTTTAAGACTTCCCACAGTTTTGCTCTCTGTACCATATCAAAAGCGGCACGTAAATCCACAAAGGCAACATAAAGTTTGCCTTTGCGAATAGTGATTTCCCTCCAAAAAATGCACATGAAACTGAATATTTGATCTAGAGTACTCACTCGTTCCCTAAAACCAGCCTGCCACTCTGAAATAATATCACCCTCACTGATCCACTCTTGAAGATGAACAAGGACCTGTTTGCAAAATATTTTTTGTAATGAATCAATGAGGCTGATGGGCCTATAATTCACCAGTAGAGCTCGATCCCCCTTCTTAAAAATTGTAACGATCTCAGCCAGCTTCCAGGAGGAAGGTATTTCCATGCCTGAGAGAATGCTACTAGAGAGTAGGTATATATATGGTCCCTAAATTTTAGGATCTTCTCTATATAAATCATTGGGTATTCTGTCGGGCCCATGGGCATGACCAGAAGTGCAAGAACAAATTGCTACTTCTGTCTCACTAAGTGTGAATTGTAGGTCATTAGACCTGGAGTGGGCCTCACTAACAACTACAGTGTATCTATCATGGGACAACCTAGAATTATCTGTGTATAGGGTGGCTAAAATGTGCAACCCACTCCTCAGGTTGGATACAAAAATCCAGTATAGTTTTCTTACCCCTAGACACGATAGTCACATTTTTCCAGAAATCCCTAGAATCCCTCTTTACCAGGGCATCATGCAGATCTGACCATATTGATTCATCACACTCCCTTTTTGCATTATTAATTGTCGCCCTGTGGTGTGCCCTCGATTTCATTATCTGGACCTGTGATTTAGATCTTATAGCATTCACAAGCTCACCTTTTACCACTCTACAGGCATCCTTTCTTTGCCAAGGACATCTCTTATAGTCTCCCCTAGTTTCTTGTGTATATATGGCATTTTTGCGTTTCTCAAGTTGGTGGAGACTGTAGACAACTCCTCACATTTGGCCTTAACAATTCCCTTAGTAGTAGTTAATATGGCAGGGTTTTTACCTACCCAAATCACATCTAATGGTTCTCAAGTTGTTCGTGGGTTCAAGCTCACCAATATCACTGCGACCCCTATTCCCAAGATGGGGAGTTTTCTTACTAATCAGTGGTAGACTGAGAACATTATGGTCACTGTCAAAGCGATCAATCACCTCCATGTCCAAGACTGCAGGCCATAGCTCGACTTGGGCTAGGAAGCAGTCAATTCTGCTACAGTGACCTGGTCTATTAAAGGTGATTTTCCCCTGTCGATCTGAGGTACACCTGCCCTTGATGGCTCTTAAGTCATACTCTAAGGTTAATGCCAAAAGCTGCTCTGCTCTGGGTGTCCATCTAACTTTGGGCTAATCTAGATCGGGTAAACCCCAATGATTATCCAAATCAGTGGTTAAGTCGTCAGGTGCTGCTGCTATTGGTTCAAAAGTTGTAGTAAAATCTCCTGCCATCAAAAATAAGTCTCTTGTCCTCGGGGTCAGAATCTGTTGCTCTAGTTGGGAAATAGTCAAAGTTTCATTATTCCTTCCCACTACCCTGTCATAAATGTTTATTAATTTTATAGACGGACCAGAGGGGAACAAGAGCCTAAGGGCCAATACATCCCTAGAGCCACAAGGTATAGAACCAATGGTACATCAAAGAGAGGTCTTGACCCATATGCCCAATCCCCCCCCCCCCCGAGGGTCTCCCCTTTGAGCTCCTAATCGCATCAACACAAAAGGATGTATACCCACTTCTGTGAAATGGACATACATCGTAGTAGTCTATATATTCTCCCCATAGCACATCAGGCAACAGTTTGGCCAGTCCCGCTACAGTCCATGAAGCTATCCTCACCGTTGACTCCAAGGCCAGTTCCACCTCATATACAATAGGAGTAGTTTTGGGAGTCCTAACAAATGACATATTATTAGTTTCAAGCATCTGAAACCCAGTTTGCCTAAGCAGGCATATATTAGGCTTTCCAGGAGCAGTGTCCCCGGGCCTTCTTGTGCTATGAGAAGTGTGAGAAGTTGGCCTGATATATGATGTCACTAATTCTAGTGTACACCTTGTATCAGTCCAAAGAACCCTTATGGTGATTGGTTGTAAAGTCAACCTTACAGACCAGCTATCCTAGTGGTAGCATGGACAAGAGCAGTCTTAGGCTAAACTCTGAATGGCATGTGAAGCCAGCTGTTATACCATATGTAATCCCTTGAATACCAAATGAAAGGACACCACAACAGATATATATATAAAATAAAGTGTATTTATTCTAGTCAAACCCTCAGCACTCTTTATGAGATTCGAGGTAAGTACAACACAGTCTTATTCAAGCATACATTAAGTCACACAGGTAAGTAATACAGTTAGGCCCTAGGGGCCACGCAAACCATATACTAAGTAAGTGGTATAAGGACCACTGTCACGGAAATAGGATAGGCCTAGGCCATCGCTGGGGCTACACTATACTACCCAAGGTTAGGAAGTGGGAGGCCCACGGGATTCAGGTGCAGAGTGGAAACACTCACGCGTAATGCGTATAATCGATAGAAATAGTACAGTTTAGAATTAATAAGATTTAGGACACTTCTGGAGTAGCTAGGAAGTCGAGACTTGAGAACTAGGCACTAGGATAGTCAATACCCTGATGAGCACCGGAGTACCCAAGTTACCTAGCCCACGGGCTGCGGGTGCATAGGTGTGAACTTGCGTCGGGTTTCGCCGTCGACTCCTATGGATGCCTGAAGGAAGGATGCTGACAGGCAGTCAGTGAAGAGTGTCCGGTGGATCCCAAGGCCGGGATCAAGAAGGAAGGATACCTGCAAGCAGAAGGGACAGAGTCTGGGTCACTAGCCAGTGACCACGTGGAACCAGGAAGGAACCAGGCGATGTCGGGAGATTGCAGGTGAAGAGGTGAAGCTTGTCGCAGCAGCCACGGGTACCAGGAGACGTCGAGGACGACCAGGACCAGGAGGCGAGCTGTCCCACGAAGGCTCGTGCTGTCGGCGGCGTCGAAGTCGAACTAGGACTCACCAAGCCTTGGCAAGCGGAACCCACGGAGAATGGAGGACTTGCTTCTGGTGCAGACCAGGAAGGTCTGGGGTGCTTCTCTTTTACAGAGGAGCAGGAGCCAGTCTGGAGGAGCCAAACCAGCAGTGGAAAATTGAAGGTGTGTCGTCGCAAAGGTTACTAGCCAACAGGCAAGCAACCGGACAGACGCGGCAAGCAGGAAAATGCAGAAGGGCCCCACGCAGGACTCGTGGAGTGTGGGGGGCTGATCTTCGGTGCAGATGGTGCTTGGGGTTGGGGCTTCTCAATCCCCGGTGCACAACCTCGAGGGTGCCTCAGAAGCTGCGCTGGAAGATACTCGCCACTTTTCCCAGGTAGCCGGTCCCACGTCTCTCGTCGCCTCCACGGATCTCAGCTCGGCTGTGGATGTGGATCAGGGTCGGAGAAGTCTGGAAGTCAAGGCTCTGGTCAGGCTCTGCAGTCGTTCCCTCGTAGAACTTCAGCAAAGCAAAGGGTAAGTCTCTTGATGGTGCCTGTTCGCACAGGGTGACCACTCCTTGGCCACAAGGGAGATTCTTCAGTCTTCTTCTTTCGTCGAATGTCGAAGGTCCAGAGTTTCTGTTCAAGTTGCAGGTTCAGGATAATCTAATCTCCTGGGGCCCAGCTACCACACTTATACTAATCTGGGGGGCTGAGTTGCCTGCTAGGTCACGCCTTATGGGTGGGACCTGGGAAGGGGGTGGTTACACCCCCTTCCCTTTGTCCAGTTTCGCGCCAGGACTGGGGCTGGAGTGCCCCAGCACCGGTTTGAACTGGACTATGCATGGGACACCTTGTGTGCCCCAGGCAGTGTCACGTTTCATTCATCCCTCCCTGCCCCAATACACTAAGGCCTGTCTGGGGTGGTGCTCGCACCTCCCAAGGCAGGAAACCTATTGTCCAAGCCTCCCGTGCCGGGATCACTCCCAGCAGCAGGAGGTCAGACTTGTGTCGTGGCAGCAGCATCCATTTTGTGATGCTGGGGCTCTGGTTAACTTTAACCGGGTAAGTAGGTTTCAACATGTCTTCTCCCTCTAGAAGGGAGGGATAATATCCTCATCACCAGAAATGGGATGGGGGTATTATTCCAAAGTGTTAGACACCTTACACGACATGTTTTGATAAAGCCAAACCATAGTTACCATAACCGTTTAAGATTATAAGGCACTTTAAGAGTATATGGTAGGCTATAGCATAGAACAGCTATAAGGATATGGTTCCGAAAGCTGCAGACAGGCTCAGCTCATGCTAGAGCACTATCTCACATGTTACCAAGCACTCTGCCTCCAGGATTGTTAAGGCCTGCCATAGGAGTGGCTGATAGGTACACATGTGTCTATATATAAGGTAGGTATAGGAATACTACACCTAAGCAAGGGGTGATTACACGACTTTGCCCCAGCTGAGTGATCAGCCAGTTGTGTCATAATGGAAGGCCAGGCCAGGGGTGGCATAATACATGCTGCAGCCCCTGGTAGGCCTAGGGTACACCTATGCCCTGGGTACCCAAGGTACACTGTACAGGGGCCAATACGGTGACCCTATCCAATTGGGTTATGCACCTAAAGTACATAGTATTAATTTAGAGAGAGAACAGCAGGGCTGTGGGTCTGATTAGCAGGCCCACAGCCACATCTAAGTCGAAAACCAGTAAATCAAAAGCAAAAAGTGGGGGTGAACATAGAAAGCAGACCCTACTCTCCCCCACCCCCCCCCCCCCACCCCCCCACCCCACACAAACTTAGGGACATTAAACTAACCTTGACCAGTTGAGTCTTCATGTTCTAAGTGGAAATATCTGTAGAGTCCATCTGCATGGTCAGTCCCAGGTCTATGTTCCACTGTGAAGTCCATCCCCTGTAGGGAAATGGACCACCTAAGTAGTTTGGGATTTTCACCCTTCATCTGATTTAGCCACAAGAGGGGCTTATGGTCTGTCTGAATCTTGAAGTGAGTGCCAAACAAGTATGGCCTCAGCTTCTTCAGGGCCCAAACTACAGCAAAGGCCTCCCTCTCAATAGCTGACCAACGTTTCTCTCTAGGGGTCAGCCTTCTACTTATAAAAGCAATGGGCTGGTCTTGACCATCTATATTAAGTTATGAAAGAACAGCTCCCACACCCAACTCAGAAGCATCTGTCTGGACAATAAACTCTTTGGAGTAGTCTGGACTTTTCAGAATAGGTGCACTGCACATTATTATTATTTATTAAGCTTGTATAGCGCACAGATACCCCAACGGGGTGTCCCGGCGCTTGTGTGTGAACGTGTATACTGCTCGCTGTAAAGTGAAGATTTAGCAGAATAGATAAGTTTTCAGGGCTCTCCGAAAGGGAGGTTCGTCTTGAACGCTCCTAATGTACAAGGGAAGGTTGTTCCAGTGGGAAGCAGTGCAAACTTGGAACGTTTTCCCCCCAGATCGAGCCTTTTTAGCCCTTGGGGTAAAAAGAAGATGTTGAGAGCTCGATCGGAGTGAGCGGGCGTTACTGTAAGGGCGGAGGCATGAGGACAGATGAGCAGAACCCTTCCCGTTGATAGCACGGTGGGCAAGGGTGAGGGCCTTAAATTCCGACCTCTTATGTACTGGGAGCCAATGCAGCCTGCGGCGGTGGGGGGTGATGTGTTCTCTAAGGGGGAGACCACAAACCAGGCGGACTGCGGCATTTTGAACTGTTTGCAAGCGCCTCTGGAGACCTTTAGATAGTCCCAGATAGAGGCCATTGGCATAGTCAAGATGGGAGGTGATTAGCGCCTGCACAATTGTTTTCCTAGTTTGATTAGGGATGAAGTTGATGAATTTTTTCATCATCCTTATTTTAGAAAAGCAGGCCACAGATACAGATTGAATCTGCTTCTTGAAGGAGAGATCACAGTCCCAAATGACTCCCAGGTTTTTGACGGAGTCCTTAGGCAAAGGAGGGGCGCTCAAGTCTAGAGGCCACCACAGAGTAGAATCCAGTGGAGAGGGTTGGTGAAAAAATATTACTTCGGTTTTGCCAGCATTAAGCCGGAGGCAGTTGTTATCCATCCAGTTGGCAATGCTCCGAAGACAATTTTTTAGTGGGTCGAAGGTAGACTCAGAAGGGGAATCATATGAAAAAAGAAGCTGTATATCATCCGCATAAGATGTGGCCTGTATTCCAGATTGGGAGATGATCTCGGCCAGCGGGGAAAAATATATGTTAAACAAAAGAGGGCTTAGTGAAGAGCCCTGAGGGACGCCCCACTTAAGGGGTCGACTGCATGAAGTGAAGGGGGGAGTGAATACAGCCTGAGTCCGATTGGACAAAAAGGAGGCAAGCCTGCTTCAGGTCATCAAATGCTTTTTGACAGCTTACTGTCCACTGAACTTTCTTTGGCATTTTCTTGGAGGTCAAGTCATTAAGTGGTGTCACAATGGACCCATAGTTCTTAACAAACTTTCTGTAGTACCCAGTCAGGCCAAAGAAAGCTCTGACCTGAGTCTGGGTAGTTGGAGGAGTCCAGTCCTTTATGGTCTGGATCTTGCTCTCCAGTGGTTGAACCTGACCCCACCAACTAGGTGGCCCAGGTACACAACCTTGCTCTGCCCTATCTGGCACTTAGTGGCCTTGATAGTGAGGCCTGCCTTTTGCAGGGCCTCTAAAACATTCCTCGGGTGGACCAGGTGATCCTCCCAGGTGGAGCTAAAGACAGCAATATCATCTAGATAAGCTGCACAGTAGTCATCCAACCCAGTAAGGACTTGATTCACCAGCCTTTGGAAAGTGGCAGGTGCATTCTTCAAACCAAAGGGCATTACCACAAATTGATAATGTCCTCCTGGGGTCGAGAAAGCAGTTTTGGCCTTTGCATTCTCAGCTAGTCTGATCTGCCAGTAGCCTGCTGTCAGGTCAAATGTGCTCAAAAACTTAGCAGCTGCCAGTCTGTCAATGAGCTCATCTGCCCTAGGTATTGGGTGGGCATCTGTCCTAGTGACAGCATTGAGACCTCTGTAGTCCACGCAAAACCTCATCTCTCTCTTACCATCTTGGGTGTGAGGTTTTGGCACAAGAACTACAGGACTAGCCCAAGGGCTCTCTGAAGGTTCAATGACTCCCAGCTCCAACATCTTTTGTACCTCAACTTTTATGCAGTCCCTGACATGGTCAGGTTGCCTGTAGATTTTACTCTTCACAGGCAGAGTGTCACCAGTGTCCACCTCATGGGTGCACCAGTTTGTCTGACTTGGGGTCAGAGAGAACATATGTCTGTAGGATTGCAGAACTTGCCTGCAGTCCTGTTGCTGATGGACAGTGAGGCTGTCAGAAAAGACCACACCATCAACTGAGCCATCATCAGGGTTCTGAGTCAACAGGTCTGGGAGAGGGTCACTCTCTTCCTCCTGCCCCTCATCTGTAGCCACGAGTAAGCCCATGTCTGCCCTGTCAACATATGCCTTCAACCTGTTGACATGAAGCACCCTGTGGGGGCTTCTGGGAGTCCCAAGGTCCACCAAGTAGGTGACTTCTCCCTTTTGTTCAACAATAGTGTGGGGTCCAGACCATTTGTCTTGGAGTGCTGCTGGGGCCACTGGCTCCAACACCCACACTTTCTGCCCTAGCTGGTACACAGTCAGCACAGCCTTTTGGTCATGCCAAGCTTTTTGGAGTTCTTGGCTTGCCTCAAGGTTTTTAGAAGCCTTCTTCATATACTCTGCCATCCTGGAGCGGAGACCAAGTACATAATCCACTATATCAAGTTTGGGTTGTCTGAGAGGTCTCTCCCATCCTTCCCTTACTAAACATAGGGGTCCTCTTACAGGATGCCCAAACAAAAGCTCAAAAGGGCTGTAGCCAACCCCCTTTTGTGGGACCTCTCTGTAAGCAAACAGAAGGCAGGGTAAAAGGATGTCCCATCTTCGCCTAAGCTGGTCTGGTAAACCTTTTATCATCCCTTTTAGGGTCTTGTTGAATCTCTCCACAAGCCCATTGCACTGTGGGTGATAGGGTGTGGTGAACTTGTAGTTCACACCACACTCCTTCCACATTGCAGTCAAATATCCTGACATGAAGTTGGCACCTCTGTCAGAAATGACCTCCTTTGGAAAGCCCACTCTGGAGAATACTCCAAGTAGGGCCCTTGCCACAACAGGAGCTGTTGTGGTCCTTAGGGGAATAGCTTCTGGATACCTGGTGGCATGGTCCACTATCACCAGTATGAATCTGTGCCCAGATGCTGTTTGTGGGTCCATTGGTCCTACAATATATATGCCCACTCTCTCAAAGGGAACCCCCACCACAGGTAGTGGTATGAGGGGGGCCTTTGTGGTGCCACCTGATTTGCCACTGGCTTGGCAGGTGACACAGGAGCGACAAAACTCCTTGGTATCTTCTGACATATGAGGCCAGTGAAAGTAAGGGACAAGCCTGTCCCAAGTCTTGTTCTGGCCTAAGTGTCCTGCAAGGGGAATATCATGGGCCAAGGTAAGAAGGAAGCCTCTGAACTTCAGTGGTATGACAAACCTCCTTGATGCACCAGGCTTGGGGTCTCTAGCCTCTGAATACAGCAGCCCTTCATCCCAATACACTCTATGGGTACCTTGAGCATTCCCTGCAGCCTCAGCAGCAGCCTGCTGTCTGAGGGGTTCAAGAGAGGGGCAGTCTAATTGTGCCTGCCTCAGATCTGCCCTTGAAGGTCCCCCTGTCCCAAGAAACTCAACCTGATCAGGTTCAAGTACTTCCAGGACAGTTCCTTCAGGGCTCTCAGAATCATCCTCCTGTGAGGGCTGATCCATTACCTGAGGCAGGGGGGAAGGCACAGCCTTTACCCTACTGCTCTTTCTCTTGGGTTGTGACTGGTCCATGGTTCCAGGATCCAGCACTTGTTCAGTGTTGCACTTTTTGGCCTGTGACCTGGTCACAGCAAGGACATGTGCATCTATCCCCAGCATTTCTGCATGGGTCCTATACTCCACTTCAGACCGACCTGAAGTTTCAAGATCATTGCCCAGTAAACACTCCACTGGAAGGTCTGAACTAAGAACAACTTTCTTGAGGCCAGTTACCCCTCCCCAGGAGAAGTGAACAATTGCCACACTATGGGAAGTAGTGGCATTGCTAGCGTTGGTCACTAGGTAATTCTCACCTAGCATGATCTGTCCAGGGTCCACAAAGGCAGGGGTCACCATTGTGACACTAGCCCCAGTGTCCCTGTAGGCCTGAGCCATTCTCTGGTTGATAAAAGGAGTCTGTCTGTACCTGCCCAGGTTACTGTGGCCTATAGTAGAGGACAAAGCTATGTCCCCATCACAGATCAGAACAGCCTGAGTAGGTATCCTGACTAGGCCAGAATCCTCCTCAGTTCCCAGGGTTAACCCTACTACACCCTTTTGCTGGGAACCATCACTTACAGCTGAACTAGGGGGTACAGTTGCCTTAGGGGCAATGGTGGCCTGGGGCTTATCCTTTTTGGTGCACTCACTAAACCAATGTGAGTTTGACTTACAATAGTTGCACCATGGTTTCTTTTGGCCATCTTTCTCCTTATCCTTTTTGGGACCACCCTCCCCCTGAGCCTTTTGGGGGCCTGGTGAAGACTTCTGGTCTTTTTGTTTCTGATCATTACCCTTTTTTCTGATCACCGCCCTGGTTCTGGTTTTTCTGCTTAACTCTAGTCCTGACCCATCTATCTGCCTTCTTTCCCAATTCTTGGGGAGAAGTCAGATCAGAATCAATCAGGTGTTGATGCAGTAGCTGGTTTTGATAGTTGTTAAGGATTTGTTCTCTCATGATCAAATTATACAATCCTGTATAGTCCTTAACCTTACTTCCCAATAGCCAGCCTTCCAAAGCCTTAGTGGCACAATCTACAAAGTCAGTCCAGTCCTGAGTCTGTGTCTTCTGGGTATCCCTGAACAACAACCTGTATTGTTCAGTGGTTAGGCCAAACCCATCAATCAGAGCACTCTTCAGGACAGTGTAATTGTCTGCATCCTCATCACTAACTGTGAGGAGCTTGTCTCTACCTTTCTCAGAGAAGGAGAGCCACAAGATAGCTGCCCACTGACTTTGGGATACCTGCTGTACTTTGCAAGCTCTCTCCAAAGCAGTTATCCATTTGTGGATGTCATCCCCACACTTGTAGGGAGGGACAATCTTGCTCAGGTTTCTATTATCATAGGTCCTGTATCTATCCCTAGGGATATTGCTGCCACCAGTGGGTTCTAACCCACTTAACTTTTGCTCTCTAGCCAGAGCAAGCTTCTCCTTGGCAAGGGCAAGTTCTTCCCTCTCAATCCTTAGATTAGCTTCCCTCATTCTGGCTTCATGCTCTATTCTCTGGAGGGGGGGGGGGGGGAGTCATTCCCCTGTGAGAAGAGGCATTAGAGATGCTAGAGACATGGGAGTGGATGGATTCCCTTGACGGGGATCTGTCTCTCCTGTTTCTCTGGTTAAGTCCACTTGGGGGTCTGAATGGGGGGGCCCCATGCAGACTCCCATGTAAGCTTAAGTTAGCCTGGCTAAGTCTTCTTACTTTGACCTGGCTGTCTACCTCCTCATCTGAAGTCCCATCTGACTCATCTGTAGCGGGTAGACCCTCACCTGTACCTAGGGTACCAGCCAGGGAGGCCCTAAAAGCATCACACTCCTCTAGGATCTCTACTAGCTGAATGAGGGTAGGGTTTGCACCCTGTTTTAACTTTCTGGAGGTACACAATTGTCTCATCTCCTGAAAAGTTAGGGTATCATATCTAGAGGGGATCTTTCTAAGACCTACCCCTCCTGAGAGAGAATCTACTTGATCTCCTCCCCGAGACATGATCTAGTGAGGGTGTGGTGTGTGCACCTACCTACACTAGTTGTATCTACTAAACCTCTCTAGTAGTTGTAGTCAGGGTGTGCCACGCCCTTCAACCTACAACAACTAAGTCCAGTAGGACTTAAGTATTTATAATCTATGTTATATGTACCTAAACAATATCTGTGTGATCTTTCAATTTAGTATCTCAAGATTACAATGGTATTACAACAGCAAGCTCAGATCCCAACCTCTGCTCACCAATGTGAGAAGTTGGCCTGATATATGATGTCACTAATTCTAGTGTACACCTTGTATCAGTCCAAACAACCCTTATGGTGATTGGTTGTAAAGTCAACCTTATAGACCAGCTATCCTAGTGGTAGCATGGACAAGAGCAGTCTTAGGCTAAACTCTGAATGGCATATGAAGCCAGCTGTTATACCATATGTAATCCCTTGAATACCAAATGAAAGGACACCACAACAGATATATATATAAAATAAAGTGTATTTATTCTAGTCAAACCCTCAGCACTCTTTATGAGATTCGAGGTAAGTACAACACAGTCTTATTCAAGCATACATTAAGTCACACAGGTAAGTAATACAGTTAGGCCCTAGGGGCCACGCAAACCATATACTAAGTAAGTGGTATAAGGACCACTGTCACGGAAATAGGATAGGCCTAGGGAATCGCTGGGGCTACACTATACTACCCAAGGTTAGGAAGTGCGAGGCCCACGGGATTCAGGTGCAGAGTGGAAACACTCACGCGTAATGCGTATAATCGATAGAAGTAGTACAGTTTAGAACTAATAAGATTTAGGACACTTCTGGAGTAGCTAGGAAGTCGAGACTTGAGAACTAGACACTAGGATAGTCAATACCCTGATGAGCACCGGAGTACCCAAGTTACCTAGCCCACGGGCTGCGGGTGCATAGGTGTGAACTTGCGTCGGGTTTCGCCGTCGACTCCTATGGATGCCTGAAGGAAGGATGCTGACAGGCAGTCAGTGAAGAGTGTCCGGTGGATCCCAAGGCCGGGATCAAGAAGGAAGGATACCTGCAAGCAGAAGGGACAGAGTCTGGGTCACTAGCCAGTGACCACGTGGAACCAGGAAGGAACCAGGCGATGTCGGGAGATTGCAGGTGAAGAGGTGAAGCTTGTCGCAGCAGCCACGGGTACCAGGAGACGTCGAGGACGACCAGGACCAGGAGGCGAGCTGTCCCACGAAGGCTCGTGCTGTCGGCGGCGTCGAAGTCGAACTAGGACTCACCAAGCCTTGGCAAGCGGAACCCACGGAGAATGGAGGACTTGCTTCTGGTGCAGACCAGGAAGGTCTGGGGTGCTTCTCTTTTACAGAGGAGCAGGAGCCAGTCTGGAGGAGCCAAACCAGCAGTGGAAAATTGAAGGTGTGTCGTCGCAAAGGTTACTAGCCAACAGGCAAGCAACCGGACAGACGCGGCAAGCAGGAAAATGCAGAAGGGCCCCACGCAGGACTCGTGGAGTGTGGGGGGCTGATCTTCGGTGCAGATGGTGCTTGGGGTTGGGGCTTCTCAATCCCCGGTGCACAACCTCGAGGGTGCCTCAGAAGCTGCGCTGGAAGATACTCGCCACTTTTCCCAGGTAGCCGGTCCCACGTCTCTCGTCGCCTCCACGGATCTCAGCTCGGCTGTGGATGTGGATCAGGGTCGGAGAAGTCTGGAAGTCAAGGCTCTGGTCAGGCTCTGCAGTCGTTCCCTCGTAGAACTTCAGCAAAGCAAAGGGTAAGTCTCTTGATGGTGCCTGTTCGCACAGGGTGACCACTCCTTGGCCACAAGGGAGATTCTTCAGTCTTCTTCTTTCGTCGAATGTCGAAGGTCCAGAGTTTCTGTTCAAGTTGCAGGTTCAGGATAATCTAATCTCCTGGGGCCCATCTACCACACTTATACTAATCTGGGGGGCTGGGTTGCCTGCTAGGTCACGCCTTATGGGTGGGACCTGGGAGGGGGGTGGTTACACCCCCTTCCCTTTGTCCAGTTTCGCACCAGGACTGGGGCTGGAGTGCCCCAGCACCGGTTTGAACTGGACTATGCATGGGACACCTTGTGTGCCCCAGGCAGTGTCTAGTTTCTTTCATCCCTCCCTGCCCCAATACACTAAGGCCTGTCTGGGGTGGTGCTCGCACCTCCCAAGGCAGGAAACCTATTGTCCAAGCCTCCCGTGCCGGGATCACTCCCAGCAGCAGGAGGTCAGACTTGTGTCGTGGCAGCAGCATCCATTTTGTGATGCTGGGGCTCTGGTTAACTTTAACCGGGTAAGTAGGTTTCAACATGTCTTCTCCCTCTAGAAGGGAGGGATAATATCCTCATCACCAGAAATGGGATGGGGGTATTATTCCAAAGTGTTAGACACCTTACACGACATGTTTTGATAAAGCCAAACCATAGTTACCATAACCGTTTAAGATTATAAGGCACTTTAAGAGTATATGGTGGCTATATCATAGAACAGCTATAAGGACATGGTTCCGAAAGCTGCAGACAGGCTCAGCTCATGCTAGAGCACTATCTCACATGTTACCAAGCACTCTGCCTCCAGGATTGTTAAGGCCTGCCATAGGAGTGGCTGATAGGTACACATGTGTCTACATATAAGGTAGGTATAGGAATACTACACCTAAGCAAGGGGTGATTACACGACCTTGCCCCAGCTGAGTGATCAGCCAGTTGTGTCATAATGGAAGGCCAGGCCAAGGGTGGCATAATACATGCTGCAGCCCCTGGTAGGCCTAGGGTACACCTATGCCCTGGGTACCTAAGGTACACTGTACAGGGGCCAATAAGGTGACCCTATCCAATTGGGTTATGCACCTAAAGTACATAGTATTAATTTAGAGAGAGAACAGCAGGGTTGTGGGTCTGATTAGCAGGCCCACAGCCACATCTAAGTCGAAAACCAGTAAAGCAAAAGCAAAAAGTGGGGGTGAACATAGAAAGCAGACCCTACTCTCCTACAAGAAGCAATAAGTTATTTTCACCCGTGCTTCCATAAGCTCTAGACCTGCAATATTCCAAACTTGGTACTTCCAGATTGTTGGCATTAGCTACTTTGTTATGCGAAGCATAATCCACTGACTCAGGGAAGAACACATCGATATTCTTTGGGGAAACGGCTTCATTAGTTATCAAATGTAGCATTAGTCAATCCTGGCTATCCAGGTCAGACAATGGTAGGAACCTATTGTGCAAGACTGGGTGGGGAGCATTACTTATCAGGGGCCCAGTGATTGGCTTATAAAAGTATCCCAATGGTAATGAATAAATATGTGTAGGATTGAGGTTGAAATCTACCTGTGCCCTCAATAATAATTTAACCATTGGCGGGCTACGAAAATTGTTCACTATGCAGTCCCCCTCAATGTTCTTTGGTGACATCCCCACCCACCCTACTCTTCTTACCATAATAATGTTGTACATGTCTGACACCTTAAGCCTCTGGTGTTTGGATAGCCAGTCCACACATTTATTTCGTAATTGATGCCAAGTCTCCCCCTGTTCTTTCTTAAGAGATGGTACCCCCGCCAGCACTAAGACATAGGGACATGCTTCTGGTGGTAATCCTAAAACCTCCACATAGGAATCATAATGACCCTTTCTCATATCATTCAATGGGCCCTTAGCTGACTTTGGATTCTCCCCAGGTAGATTAGTAGCTGGGTCAGACAGACTAATAGAGGGCAGATTTTGAGAATTCCTCTGTATGTTCCATGTATTAGTAATGGACGGCTGGCTTTCCTGCGCTTCACTAAACTTAGGTACAAAGAGATTGAGTAGTTTCTTTTCTGTAACTCCAGTTCTGTAGTAGGGGAATCTCTGTTATAGTCATAATCTAGTGAATAGTCCCGCCCATGTGCGTGGACCCCAGAGCAATAAAAATAATCTCTTAAGTTGTCGAGCCATGCAGACCTGCATCTACACTTAAGAGAGAATTTCAAAGACAGATAATGCAGCCTATATCCACAGGCTGCACTGTCCAGTACTTCAACTAGAAAAATTCCACCAACAACCACCAACAGCACTGCCTGCCCAGCTTTTTCCACAGAGAAAAACCTGCCTCTTCCAGCAAAAGCCTCTGGAATGATAGAGAGGAAGGAATGGACAGACAAGCCCCATAGGCAACCATTATGTGGCTCAGAACAGGATACTGTGCCTTTAAGAAAACTTTCCAGGACTTTTTCAGTATCCCAGAATGCACAGCAGGTCCCTTTTACTTTAAGTTCTTTTTGAAGGCGTAGCACGCCAGACCTGTAGCATTCCTTATATTAACATTCATCTCTCCACCGGGGAGGAGGGCGGGCGCTTATGACTATAACAGAGATACCCCTACTACAGAACTGGAGTTACAGAAAAGAAACTACTCCTTCAGTAGTAGGGGATCTCTGTGTATAGTCATAATCTAGTGAATAGAATGGCAAGCCCATCCCCACACAAAAACGGCGGTGGAGAAGTTTACAAAATAATACCACTACTGTGCGAACAAATTTCGCAGCGAAGCCTGCCCAACCTGAGCATCTGCCCTGGGATCCGCGTCCAGACAGTAATGCGCAGCAAAGGTATGGACCGACTTCCAAGTGGCCGCCTTGCAGATTTCTGCAATCGGAACATTACGCAGCAAAGCAGTAGTGGCAGCTTTGCCCCTGGTGGAATGAGCCTTAGGTTTACCCCCTAAGGTCTTATTAGCCTTTTGGTAACACAACTGTATACAGGACACAATCCAGCGAGAGATGGACTGTTTGGAGGTAGCAAGACCGGTCCTGACTGATCCATAATTGACAAACAATTGGTCTGACCTACGAATATCTTTGGTCTTATCAAGATAAAACTTCAACACCCTCCTAACGTCCAGGGAATGTAGAGACCTTTCCGCTGGAGAAGAAGGATTCTGAAAAAACGTAGGTAAAGTTATGGTCTGGTTGACATGAAAATCAGAGATAACCTTAGGAAGAAATTTAGGGTGAGTACGCATAACAACCTTAGCAGCATGAAATACAGTATAAGGTTCTCGGCAACATAACGCCTGAAGTTCACTCACCCTGCGGGCCGATGTAATGGCCACTAGGAACGCCGCCTTCCAGGACAGGTGCTGCAACGAAGCCTTGTGAATAGGTTCAAAAGGCTCCTTCATCAATCTGGACAGCACCACATTCAATTCCTAGGAAGGCGAGGGAAGTCTGACAGGAGGGAACACCTTCTTCAAGCCTTCCAAAAAATCCTTGACCACAGGGATCTGAAAGAAGGAAGTCTGTGAAGGGCATTTCCTGTAAGCAGTCAAAGCAGCGAGATGAACCTTAATGGAGTGGAAATTAAGGCCAGACTGCGCCAAATGTAAAAGATATGGAAGGATGACATCTTCCTTACAGGTCGTCGGGTCAAAGTTCTTGGATTTGCACCAGATGCAGAATCTCTTCCACTTGTAAGCATAGGAAGTCCTAGTGGAAGGACGTTTAGCCTCCTTCAGTATGTCCATACAATCTTCTGGTAGATTCAAATGGCCATATTGCACTATCTCAGGAGCCATGCCGCCAAACTCAAAGACGAGAGGTTGGGATGCACCATCCGCCCCCCGAACTTCGTGAGAAGGTCCGGCCTGCACGGCAGCCGCATGTGAGGAAGGAGAGACCGGTGAAGCAGGTCCGTGAACCACCACTGCCTGGGCCATTCCGGGGCAATCAGGATCATCCGCGCCCCGGACTTGGACAGTTTGATGAGCACCGCCGGAATCAGGGGAATGGGTGGAAAAGCGTACAGAAAGCTGTTCGACCAGTCGATCCATAGCGCATTCCCCAGCGTCCCCTTCTGGTAGTACCTGGATGCGAAGTCTCGGCATTTGCTGTTTTCGGCGGTGGCGAACAGATCTACGTCTGGAGTTCCCCACCTTGCGAAGACTTCTCCTAGTACCTCGTCGTTTATGACCCATTCGTGGTTCTCCTGAAGCAGCCTGCTCAGCGCGTCCGCCTGAACATTCTGCACCCCTGGCAGATGCGTGGCCGTGATAATCAGTCCCCGGGCCAGAAGCCAGCGCCAGATCGCCTGCGCCTCCTGCGACAGAGTGCGCAATCTCGACCCCCCCTTGCTTGTTGAGGCAATACATCGTGGTTGTATTGTCCGTCTGTATCAGCAACGAGTTGGGTCTGGAAGGACGGATGGAAGGACTTCAATGCCAAGTACACGGCTCTGAGTTCCAGGAAATTGATGTGGTACGTCGACTCCACCGGGGACCACTTTCCTTGTATCTGTAAGTCTCCGGAGTGCGCTCCCCAACCTTGGAGAGACGCATCCGTCACGATACTAGTCTCGGGAATGTCCTTGTGGAAGGGAACCCCCCTGAGGAGATTCTCCGCCGAACACCACCATCTCAGAGACTGAAGAGCATGTAGAGACAGCCGTATCTTGTCGTCCCAAGAACCTGTTCTCTGATCCCATTGATCCTCCAAGCACTCCTGCAGTGGTCTCATGTGCAGCCGTGCGTGCGGAGTGAGGAAGATACAGGAGGCCATCGACCCCAGCAGCGAAGACACCTTCCTCACTGTCGCCGATGGAGCGGCCATGAGGTCCTGAGCCTTCTGAAGAAGCGATAACCGTCTCTCCTCCGAAGGAGACACGCTTGCTGACCGTGTATCGATGGAGGCCCCCCAAGTACTGTATGCACTGGACCGGAGTTGGGACAGATTTGGACATGTTGACGTGTAACCCCAGCTCGTTCAAGAGAGCGCACGTCCTCCGGAAGTGCGCCTGCGCTTCCAAAAAAGATGAGGCCTTGATCAACCAGTCGTCCAGGTACGGGTAGACAAACACCTTGTTCCTTCGCAGGTGCGCCGCTACCACTGCCATGCACTTCGAGAAGGTCCTGGGAGCAGACTTTAGCCCGAATGGCAGTACTGTGTATTGATAATGATTGGCACCGACTTGGAATCGCAGGAACTTCCTGTGTTTCCGTGCAATAGGCACATGGAAGTACACGTCCTGTAGGTCTATGGCACAGAGCCAGTCTCCCCGCTGCAGCTGAGGGTAAATCTGATGCAACGACAGCATGCGAAACTTCTCTCTGCGAATCCATTTGTTTGCTTGCCGCAAATCCAGAATGGGCCTGAACTCGTTCTTGTCCTTCTTGCGAACCAGGAAGAAACGAGAGTACAGACCTCTTCCTCTTTGAGACAGAGGTACGTCTTCCACCGCCTTTTTCCGTAACAGGATGTCTGCCTCCGCCTGGAGCTCTCGCAGTTGATACCGGCGGAATCGCTGGAGGCGGCCTGATGAACCGAAGACTGTATCCATTGCAAACAATATTCAGCACCCACTTGTCCTGAGTAATTATTCTCCACTCTGCCAGAAAAAATCGAGTGCTTCCCCCCACTGGAGTGGGTAACGGTTGCAGGGGAAGTAGACGCTCAGGGCCGAGACCCGGCCGGGCCCTTGGTAGCAGTAGCGGACTGCTGGCCCCCTCTACCCTTCTGGCGTTTCTGGAAGGGTTTACGGAACTGCTGCTGCTGGTGTTGCTGCTGTCCCGAGGCCTGCCCACGCCCTCTGCCCGCAGACCCGAACCGTCTCTGGAACGGGCGCTTTTTCTTTTCTGGCTTCTCCAACCCGACAGCCGTCAGGGTCTCCGCCTCCGTCTTCATGCGGGCCATCTCGTCGTCCGCATGCTGGCCGAACAGGGTTTCCCCCGAGAAAGGCAGATTGGCCACTCTATGTTGAGCCTCCGGCTTGAGCGAGGTCAGGCGAAGCCACGCGTGACGTCGTTGGTGGACGCCGTGACAGTACCCATGCGCCGCCAGCAGAGACGCATCCGCTGCCGCACTGATAACCTGGTTTGAGACCAGCATCCCCTCGTGCAAAGTCTCCAAAAAAGTATTCCCTCTTGTCGCGAGGCAGCAGCTCCGCGTACTGCTGGAGAGACTCCCACAGGGCACGGTCGTAACGCCCCAACAGAGCCCCGGCACTTGCCGCCTTCATGGTGGTAGCAGCCGTCCCACAGACCTTCCTGCCCGCCGAATCTAGCCAACGGCTCTCCTTGTCGGGCGGAACGGTAGCATGCTGCTTCCTCGCCGCCGTCACAATGGCTGAGTCCGGCTTAGGGTCCGTCCTCAAAAAGGTCGGGTCCGAGTCCGGGGCCCGATACTTCATGAGCCGGGAGGGGGCGGATTTCATCACTGCCGGAGTGAGGAACAACTCCATAGCGGGCTCCACCAGTCCCGGCACGAGAGGCAGCAGGGGGCGAGAGAGGTGCTTCTTGTGCAGCGTCTCGAATATCACGGATGTCGTAGGTGTCGGTACTGTCACCGTGATTCCCAACTTGGCTGCACCTCTCAGTAGTACTTCCTGGAAGGAAACCAGATCGTCAACCGGCGACACCCTCGTCCCGGGCGAGTCCAACAGCGTCGGTGAGAAGTCCCTGGCAGATGATAGAGTGCGTGATCTGGATCTGCGCCTCCTGTGGCGTCGCCTCGATGTTGACGACGAACGCCCACGGCTCCGCGATCTCCCTCTCCGTCCGGAGCGGGAGCGCGATCTCCTTGGCCTCGGTCTGTCCGCCGGCCTCGCCGGGCCCGGCTGCGGTGGCTCACCCTGGCGCCGCGGCCTAGGCGTTCCCTGTGGCGGCGTCGGATACCTGGGTAACGAGATCGATCGTGTCGGAACCGCTGGTGGGCCCGAAGGCCTGCGAGGCGGAATAGGAGGAGGAGGAGTCGGAGGAGGAATTTGCGGCGGCGGTGGTGGCGGCAGCGGAGGAGGAGGCGGCGTATACACCACTGAGTACCCCGAGCCCGGGGACTCCGCCGAGGGACTCCTGGTGTCCGGGCGCCCCCTGCGCCTCCTCGACGTTGACGAATCCCTCTTCGACGTCGATCGCCTCCTCGACGTCGATCGCCTCCTCGACGGCGGGTGCCTCGACGGCGGGTGCCTCGACGGCGAACACCGCCTCGACGAGTGCTTCGACGGCGAACGCCGCCTCGACGGCGACCGTCTCCTCTTCGCCGACGGCGACCGGCGACCTCCCCTCGACGGTGAAGTTGATGGCGTTGACGCAGACGATGCCGAAGTAGTCGACGGCGGCCTGGTCAGTTCCCTCGACGTTGAACGTAGACGTCGCTTCTCCCCAGAGCCCTGGGGAGAAGGCGAACAGACCGTAGTCATCCCTCTCGACGCCTTAGTCGACGTCATCGACGCCGGTGGAGAATGGGGGCGTTTGCCGGTCTTCCTGCCCCTGGGGAGCCCCCCAGAGGCCTCAGCATGGGCAGAATCAGCCCCTCCTGACCCACCTTGTGCCTTCAGCCTTCTGTCCTCCAGGACTTGGAGCCTGATCTTCATTCTTTCCCTCAGGGTCCTGGCTGAGAACGAGTGGCAGATCTCACACTCTTCCGGCACATGGGACTGGGGAAGGCAGCCTATACACACCCTGTGTGGGTCTGACTTAGCCTTCTTCCTATCGCACTCTGGGCACTTGTCAAACAAGCCAGGCATGTTGACAACACCAGAAGGAAATAACAGTAAAACACTTGAAAATTTGACAAAAATCACCAATAAACCCTTGAAAAGGGAGAGCTCAATGCTCCAGGGTCCTGCTAGCAGGAGCCGGAAAAAAGAACTGAAAGTAAAAGGGACCTGCTGTGCATTCTGGGATACTGGAAAAGTCCTGGAAAGTTTTCTTAAAGGCACAGTATCCTGTTCTGAGCCACATAATGGCAGCCTATGGGGCTTGTCTGTCCATTCCTTCCTCTCTATCATTCCAGAGGCTTTTGCTGGAAGAGGCAGGTTTTTCTCTGTGGAAAAAGCTGGGCAGGCAGTGCTGTTGGTGGTTGTTGGTGGAATTTTTCTAGTTGAAGTACTGGACAGTGTTGCCTGTGGATATAGGCTGCATTATCTGTCTTTGAAATTCTCTCTTAAGTGTAGATGCAGGTCTGCATGGCTCGACAACTTAAGAGATTACTTTTATTGCTCCGGGGTCCACACACATGGGCGGGATATTCACTAGATTATGACTATACACAGAGATCCCCTACTACAGAACTTTAACTTTACTACATGTTACACATAGGTTATCAGATGAAAAACTCTTGAGCGGTATCAGAATTGTAATCAATGGGTCCGGTCTCAAGCCAACATCCATTAAAGTAGGCGAACCCTCCCCTGCAGTTGCAGCAATCTGGGTATGCTCTTTTTGAACACTCATTTTACGCATTACAATATCCAGATGATCTAACCGTTCCCAAAGAGAGGTAAAACTCTTATCTAACAAATCTTGAAGCCGTACGAAAGCAATACCCACGGCTGTGTTCACAGTGTCGGCAGTGTCCACAGCGGTGTCGAAGGCAACATCCCCAGAGACACTCCGCGTTGATATAGGAAAGACAATGTCAGTCTGCGTACTAATAGAGCTCATTTGTACCTCCTCGGGTTTAGCAGATCGGGACCCTTTTTGTTGTTTCTGTTTTTGAGTAGTCACACCCCTCCTTCTCTTCACCAGGAGCTCACTCTTATTATCAATATAATATTTAGTGATCCGTGCCCTTGTGGCTGTACTTGGTCCAGTTGAAATAACCACAGAAGGTGCATCCAAACTACTGGCAGAGAGAAGCGGAGGCAAACTCTGTGGGTTAACAGGCATGCACGTTTGCGAGACACCACCCGAAGTAGCAATGCCTAATGAAGACTGTCCCTGCAAATTAAGAGGATCCGTCAGCTCAATCTCATGACTGAGCATCGATTCAGCCCTAATTATAAAGGCGTCCAAGGTTCCAGCTACTCCCTTTTGTGTACTCATTATAAAAATAAATGTTAGGCAGGGAAACACCGGCCTAACACAGATGATAATAGAGTATAAAACACCACAGTACCTGAGGATCGAAGAGTCTATCTCCACTGACACAATATTAAATATTAGAGGGTATGCCCACCCCAGCCTCCTCACCACGGGTAGGATTTTACGCCTCAGGAGGGACCGCTTATCACTTAGGGCTCAGCTTCCAGCCGCGGCCAGGCCTCTTCAAGTCTCTCCCCCGCCCGCGGAGAGCCCAACTAACTTCTTCTATGGCACCTCCGCGGCCGTTGTGCGCCACCGGTGTTTCTTTGTTTTACTGATACAGATTAGGGTAACATGACCAACAGCAGTTGTGCAAGCTCCACTCTCATACATAATAGAAGAAGTTGAGAGAGCAGAAATGAGCTTCCATACACACGCACTCACACACACACTCACACATACAGGCATACGACATGTACACCACCCATGCAGCACCGGCAAAGCAAGCACAAATACAAAAAGAACAGAAAGCAACAGTGCAACAGACAGAGCAGAAGCACAAGTTATCCTTCCCCATAAAAACGGTACTGCATGTTTAGCAATACAAGGATGCCACACCCACATGAAACAGATACATTGGAGGCATCAGCAGTAGAAGTGTCTTTCACAGATAGCAAATAGGAACCTCTGAAAAACTGAGTACAAGTTAAATGCACATGTAATTTAATACTGTATTATTCATACACGTGTCCATTAAAATCTTCAGTGAAAAGACCATTCAATATGAGGATGTTTTAAAATGCTGGAGATAAAAATAATAGAATACGAATCTATTGTTGATTTAGTACCAAAAAATGTATATAGGGGACAATACAGTGTTGAGATTTCATCAGATCAAGAGTGTGTTGGACTTTACTGAAATGGAAACCAGAATTTGGTGCCTGACACTTTTCAATCCTCACTTTTTGTTTCAATGTGTCTTCAATAAACATTGTGTAGCTTCTTTCATGCCATACTATAGAATGGCTCATTAAATGACCATGGAATACTGTACTGCTAAAAACTGCCAGAAATGAGTAATCTGTTGGCCAGCGACATAGAAAAGCAGAGCTTCACCTACTGCAAGTACCACAAGCATCTCCAGTTAGGACCATCCCTTTGTCCTCTGCCTGGTGGAGGGCTCATTCTAGATACTCTCTGCGTCAGACAGTTGCAGCTAATTCAACAAATGTATTTCCCCACAATGGCCAATGTGCCCCTATTCATGGACTTTTGATTTGTTTCACACAAACTTTGTTTTACGAGTTTATCACCAGAACTTTGTAGGGTGAGAGGACGACGCCATAGCGACATTAAAAGCAAGTCAAAGCAATGTGGACCGAAAGTGTCAGAACCCCGTGTTATCTAAAATGTCTGTTCACAATTCCTGTGAGTTGACTTTCATAGCAAGCATTGTCAAAGCCAATAGTTCTCGCCCATACAAGCGCTATTGCCTTTGACAATATATTTTAGCCACGTTCTACACCAGCATGGCTGATGTTCAGCATTGCTAAAAGTTAGTGGGGTAAGGGAGAGTGGCGTGGAGTGGCATGTCGTAGAGTGGAGTGTTACGGAGTGGCGTACAGGTGAGAGCAGTGAAGTGGAGGATCATGGAGTGGCGTAGACTGCAGTGGTGTAGAGTGTTGTGGAGGGAGAAGAATGTCTTTGAGTGGAAGGGCAAAGAGTGGAGTAGAGTTTAGTGGCATGAGGTAGAGTGTCGGAGTAGAATAGTTTGTCGTAGAGTGGACTTGCATAGAGCGTTGTGGAGTGGTATAGTACACAGTTGAGTGATGTAGAAGGTGCTGAGTAGAGTGTTGTAGAGTGGTATAGAGTGTAGGAGAGTGGAACGGCATAGAGCAGAGTGTTGTAGAGTTGAGTGGCATAGAATAAAGTGGAGTAGTGAAGTGGAGCAGAGTGGAGTGGTGCGTCATTGAACCGAGTGGAATAAAGTGGCATTGAGGGACTGGTGTAGAGTGGAGTAGTGTCAGAGTGGATTAGAGTGGCGTGGCAGGGTGGAGTAGAGTAATATAGAGTTTAACTGAGTAGAGAGTCATAGAGTGGAATATCGTAGAGTGTAGTGGAGTAAAGTGTTCTAGAGTGAAGTGGCATATTGTACAGTGGTGAGAGTAGATTGGCATAGAGTGCAGAGGCGTAGAGTACACTTTTTTAAATAAAGCGTTGTAGACTGCATTAACAGAGTGGTGAAGAGTAGATTGCAGTGGCATGGTGTTCCATGGCGTGGAGTGGAATAAAGTGGCATAGACGCAGTGGTGTAGAGTGCAGTGGCGTAGAGTAAACAATTTCAGAGTAGACCGAAGTGGCATAGAGTGGACTGGTACAGAGTGGAGTGGTGCAGGGTAGAGTGGAGTGGTGCAGGGTAGAGTGCAGAGGAATAGAGTACGGTGCAATGGCGTAGAGAAGAGTGCAGTGGCATGGACTGCACTTGTGCAGAATGGAGAAGAGTGGAGTGATGTAGAGTGCAGTAGAATAGCGTAGAGTTGAGTTATGCTGAGTCAAGTGGCATCGAGTGTAATGGTGTAGAGAAGCGTTGAGTTCAGGGGCGGAGAGTGCAGTCTTGCAGAGTAGAGTGCCGTAGAGTGCACTGAAGTGGCGTAGAGTGGCACAGAGTAGAGTGGCGTAGAATAAAGTGGCAGAGTGCAGCAGAGTAGCATAGCGTGCAGAGGCATAGTATACAGTGGCATAGAGTTCTACAGAGTAGAGTATAGTGGCGTTGAATGTGGGAATATATTTATCGCATATTTTAACTTGCTTTAACTATGTTTTGGCTCTTCAATCTATTATTTTCAATTTGAAATATGTTCAATCTATTCTATTTATGTTGGCTAATTAGAGTAGTGGTACTTAACCTGTAGTTCGGGGACCCTTGGGGGTCCAAGAAGCCTACTCAGGGGGTCCATGAAGCCTACTCAGGGGGTCCAGTGACTGCTTGGAAATAAAATAATATTGATAAACTATTAAAGTGTATAGAAAACAAAGAAGCAAAATGCTAAATCGAACATTTTAAAACCATTCTGTAAAAGTGATGGAATATAACCATACGGCATAAACATTTTTGATGGGAAAGCGAGTCAAATTCTAGATCCTTTCTTTACACTGAGTACATAGGTATTTTTCTGGACTGGGGGGCGCCCATCTTCTACTACATTCTACTTTTCCCATTTCCATTCTTTGCTTCCTCTACTTTATGGCAGCACACACACAAGTAAATAATAAATACAGGAAGTGTTCTCTCCCCCATATGAACAGGTTATCATATTACACTATCATTTTATATTTAAAATAATGTACAATACTTTTTTTGTATTTATGAAACAATGTGTACATATACATGTATATATACACACATATATATTACCTAGTTCTAACCTAGTTTCCATAAGAAAATCGGTTTTTGTTTTGCTAATAACTTTGGTGCTGTTTGACAAATTTTCACAAAACTAGTTTGACACTCACTTCAACTTCTTTCAGGAAGGAGTTGGGTGATTCATCAAGCAAGGGCTGACTGGAAGAAGGGGGTCCCAAAACATGTTTTCCCCATTCAATTTTCCAGAGGGAATTTAGACACTACTAAAGCCCGAACCACTGAACGGAATTACACAAAATATCGCAGAAAGCTAGATCTTGGTCCACAAAGGGTGCAATTTGGTGTAAATCTGTTCAGTAGTATTGAAGTTATTAAATAAAAAAGATTTATGTATTTCTTAATGACGTAATTGGCTGGCTGTTGGAAACCGGGCAACCGGGTTAGCGGTCACCAGGTTCCCAGCACGGTGGTAGCTTGGCTCGAGTGGTTGGGGGTCAGGCACCGTGTTAAGCGTACGTCACACCCTCACAATAACCATGCGTTCATTCGTTCCAAAAACAACACTACACCGTAAAAATTATGGAAGAAAAGAAGAAAATATATACGTCTTTATCTTATTTTCTCTTAGTTGCAGGCTTCACATCATAAATACAATACAATAGGATTTTCCTTTAAAAGAGCAGGTCAAATAAACAATACTACTTCGAAGTTTCAACAAATAGGTTCAGGTCATAATTAAGCAAGGAATAAATAGAGGTGCAATAAATACAGATGGCAAATAAATACAGTCAGACAATAAATACAGTGCAGGAATAAATTAGTGAAAGACAATAAGTAAAGCACCTTCAAAAATTAAGGTAAAGCAATCAATGACAATTACAGATCAGATCACTTTCATGAGGTAACTTGGTCTTACTTTGCCCATACACAGCTTGTGGTCATTTGGGTGGCATGGGGGTGTCCCACCTAGATTGGTCAAGGCTGGGGCTTAAGCTGAGGCAGAACGAGGGTAACCTAAAGATCTGGCCCTCCAAACTACACAGCCCCTCACGGAGGTCACTGCACCAGTCTCAGTTCACCCCTGGCACTCCCAGGCTGGTCCTAACACCCCTCTAGCCCCTAGGATGGTCTTTAGGGCTCCACGGGGCCTTAGACGCCCCCTCTACCACTTACTGTCCCTTCCATGACTATCGGCTCCGCTTGGCGCCGTGTCGACGCCGTGAGGCGGCTCCGGATCGATGTCGCTGGGCGGCCTCGGCTCAATGTCGCCTTCCGGCGTCGCAGGGACACGGTCTCCCCGCTTCCGGGTGTCTCCGGAGTGCGATCTCCACTCCCGACCTCCGGCGCGCTTCACCTCAGTTTCCGGCGACTCCGGAGGGCGGACTTCACTCCCCCGTCGACACCTCACCTCGACCTCAGGTGACTTCCTACTCGACCTCCGGTGCCTCTCCACGAGCTCCGTAGGCGCCCTCTCTCGACCTCGGACGGCTCCGGGTACAACGTCTGCTTTCTGTCAGCGCCGCTTCTCTACCTCAGGCCCCAGGTCTCCAGGCTTCTCGACGTCAGGACTCCAGGAGGACACCGCCGAACAGGTCAGGAGCTTGCTGTTCTTCCTCTTTAAGGCCTGTTCCAAATGTTCAGATCCTTAAGATGGTTCTTCTGGTCTTGGTCCCACACAGGGCTTTAGGCTGGGCTTGGTCAGTAGGGACTAGCATCAAGGGTGGGTTTCTGGACCCCACTCCAAGCACTGGTGCCTTACTCCGACCTCCTTCTATCTCTGTGTCCTCTCTCCTCTCCAGTCAGATGCCAACTGCCCCTCTGAGATGGCCTCCCAACATTCTAAAACTGCCTCCCACTATCACAGGATTCTAGAATGTTCCAGAAGGTTCTAGAAACCTCCAGTGAGTTCTGGTTATGTCACAGGTGACAATGGGTGGCCACCATTTTGTGTCTCAGGCCCTCAGACAGAAGTTCCAGGGGTAGGGAAAATGGCTCCCTGACCCTGCATCAACACTAACAAGTCTGGTGGTTCCCAAAAAGGAAAAATTATAACCGGGTTTGAGGCAGAAGTGGGACAAAATAAATAATGATGAGGAGGGACCACCCAAAGGGCTGACAGGTCTAACACGCGTCCCCCCCAAGCTGAAAGTGGGGAGAGCTACCCAACCACTTGGGAGTTCTCATCACTAAGGCGGAAATACCTTGAGAGACCGTCTGCATTGGCGTGGTCCACTCCAGGCCGATGTTCCACCTGAAAGTCCATTCCCTGTAGGGAGATAGACCACCTTAGCAACTTGGGATTCTCCCCCTTCATCTGCATCAGCCACCGAAGGGGTCTGTGATCGGTCTGAACTAGGAAGTGCGAGCCAAACAGGTATGGCCGCAACTTCTTCAGAGCCCATACCACTGCAAAGGCTTCACGCTCTATTGCACTCCACTTCTGTTCCCTGGGAAGTAGTCTCCGGGATAGGAAGACCACGGGTTGATCCAGACCCTCTTCATTGAGTTGCGATAACACTGCCCCAATGCGATGTTCCGATGCATCCGTCTGGACAATGAACTCCTTGGAAAAGTCTGGGGCCCTTAAGACCGGGGCCTCGCACATGGCTTGCTTCAGTTTCACAAAGGCCTGCTGACAAGCCTCCGTCCAGACTACCCGTCGAGGTTGCTTCTTGGACGTAAGCTCCGTGAGGGGGGCCACAATGGTACCATACCCATTCACGAAGCGGCGGTAATATCCGGTGAGGCCCAGAAAAGCTCGGACCTCAGTCTGAGTCTTGGGGGGTTCCCAGGCCATGATGGCCTCGATTTTCACCTGGAGGGGTTGCACCGCTCCCCTACCCACCAAGTGTCCAAGGTACACTACCGACCCCTGCCCGATCTGGCATTTACTGGCCTTAATCGTTAAACCAGCTTGCTTCAGGGCCTGGAGAACAGCTTGCAGGTGACGCAAATGATCCTCCCAGCTGTTACTGAAGACAGCAATGTCGTCCAGATAAGCAGCAGAGAAACTCTCCATTCCAGCGAGGATCTGGTTCACCAGACGCTGAAACGTAGCAGGTGCGTTCTTGAGCCCAAAGGGCATCATGCAGAACTGGTAGTGGCCCTTGGGCGTGGAGAAGGCTGACCTTTCCTTAGCTCCATCAGTCAGAGAGATCTGCCAGTACCCGGAAGTAAGGTCAAAGGTACTCAGATATTGGGCAGCTCCCAGCCGGTCAATCAGTTCATCCGCCCTCGGAATCGGATGAGCATCAGTCTTGGTTACTGAGTTCAGTCCCCGGTAGTCCACACAGAACCTCAGTTCCGGTTGGGCACCCGGTGGTGCAGCTTTTGGTACTAATACCACCGGACTGGACCAGGGGCTGCTGGAAGGTTCAATCACTCCTAGCTCCAGCATCTTAGTGACTTCACTGTGAATGCTGGCCTTCACCTTGTCTGTCATCCGGTAGATCTTTGACTTCACAGGTGGGCTGTCTCCTGTGTCCACGTCATGGACGCACAGGTGAGTCCTACCCGGAACAAGGGAGAACAACGAAGAGTACTGCCCCAGGACCTGGCGGCAGTCCTCCTGCTGTTCAGGAGTTAGGGATGGGGAGAGAATCACTCCCTCCACCAACCCATCCTTCTCTTGAGACGCAAATAAGTCGGGGAGAGGCTCGCTTTCCACGTCCTCTGCTCCGTCAGTCACCATCATCAATATGACTTCGGGCCTCTCATGGTGGGGTTTGAGGCGGTTGGCATGCAGCACCCGTAGGGGCTGGCGAGGGGTCTTAAGATCCACCAAATAGGTAGCCTTACCCTTCTTCTCCAACACCTCAAAGGGTCCTGACCAGCGATCCTGGAGGGCGCTAAGCTCTCCTGGTTCGATCACCCACACCTTCTGGCCCGGCTCCAATTCCACCGGATGAGCATTGTGGTCGTACCACGCCTTCATCACTGCTTGGCTGGCTTCCAAGTTGTCAGAAGCTTGCTTCCACAACTTAGCCATTTGGCTCCGGAAGGCCAGCATGTAGCTCACCACGTCCTGGGGAAGCTTTCTGGGAGTTCTTTCCCATCCGTCTCTCACCAGGCCGAGAGGTCCACGCACAGGGTGCACATACAAAAGCTCGAAGGGGCTGAAGCCCACTCCCTTCTGTGGCACTTCCCTGTAAGAAAACAATAGACAGGGTAGGAGGACGTCCCATTTCCTCCGCAGGCTTTCAGGCAGACTTCTGATCATGCCTTTCAAGGTTTTATTGAACCTCTCCACCAGACCATTGGTCTGGGGATGGTAAGGAGTGGTGAACCGGTAGGTCACTCCACACTCCTTCCACATGGCCCACATGTATGCTGACATGAAGTTGGTCCCCCTGTCGGACACAACTTCCTTGGGAAAACCCACTCGGGTAAAGATTCCCATCAGGGCCCTAGCCACAACAGGTGCAGTAATGGTCCTCAGAGGTATAGCCTCTGGGTACCGTGTGGCATGATCCACCAGGACCAGGATAAACCTGTGACCAGCTGTAGTAGGCGGATCTAACGGACCCACAATGTCAATGCCCACCCTTTCAAAGGGGGTGCTAACGACAGGAAGTGGTTCCAGGGGAGCTTTCAGGTTCACCCCTGTTTTCCCACTGGCTTGACAAGACACACACGTCCGTCAGTAGGTGTTGGACGACACTTTCATTTGAGGCCAATAAAAGTGTGGGACAAGCCGGGCAAAGGTCTTGTCTTGCCCCAGGTGTCCTGCCAAGGGGATCTCATGAGCCAATTCCAGGAGAAAGGCTCGATAACGTTGAGGGACAACCAAGGCTCGTGACGATCCGTGCATGGGTGCCTTGGGTTCACTGTAGAGGAGGCCATCCTCCCAGTAAATGTTGTAGTTCCCCTCAACGTTCCCTGCTGCCTGGGCTTCGGCCTGTCGCCTCAGTCCCTCAAGGGTAGGACACTCCCTCTGGCCCTTGCAGAATTCCTCCCTGGTCGGCCCTCCCTCCACGTGCCACTCGGCCGGGATGGGTAGGTTCTCCAGTTCGGAAAACATCCCCCTCCGCGGACTCCTGGTCCACCACCTCCTGTGGCCCATCCGTCACACGGGGCACGGATGCCGAGGCAGGCTCCTCCTGTCCTCGGTTCTTCCCTTGGTCGGCAGCCGGATGTGCCTTTGTTCCAGGCTCCAGCCTAAACGAACTCCCCCTCCGGGTAGTCGCAGACCCTGTGCTGACACAGGCCCAGTCAGGTGTACCCAGCATCTCAGCATGAGTCCGGTATTCCACCTCCTTCCAAGCATTATGCTCCATGTCATTCCCCAGCAGACAATCGACTGGCACGGCAGGGCTTACGGCAACTCGAAGCAAACCTGCAACCCCTTCCCATTCAAATGGAACCTCGGCCACCGGATAGTGGCCCATTCTGCCGTCAGCCATCGCGGCAGGGTGGGGTACATTGGGAATCACCTGCTCTGGAGACACCAGTTGGCTACGTACCATAGTCATACTGGCTCCTGTGTCTCTCAGAGCCTCCCCTCTTTGGCTGTTGATGGTGACCCACTGCCCATACTTTGTGGTATTTGCGGGCACCTGGATCTTAGGAACCTTCTCCCGTTCTCCCAGGGACACTAAAGTGACACCCGCCCACTCCCTTTCCTTATCTAAAGGCATCTCCTCCCCGAGCACTACACTAGCTACTCCGGGGGCCTTTCCTCCGATGGGAGGGGGTGGTCTTTTCGGGCACTTCACATCTCCCTTATAGTGTCCTCGAAGCAATGGACAACCCTTGGCTGCTGACTCTGGCCAGGATTAGGGTTTCTAGGTGGGTTAGCCCTAGGGGTGAATCCCGTTCCCTTCCCTTGGAAACTATTTTGGGGGCCTTTAGAGAACTCTGTTTTCTTTTCCCCTCCCTCTTTCTTCTGGGGGGCGCCCTGTCCGGTCTTTTGAGAGTCCCCTCCAGTCCCTCTTGTGGACACCCGGGTACTAGCCCAAATGTCCGCCTCCTCAGCAAGCTTCCGGGGATTGGTCAGCTTGCTATCCACCAGGTGTTGACGCAGTTCTTGGAAACATTTTTCGAGCAGGTGTTCCTTCAACATCAAATCAAACAACCCCTCGTAGTCCCTCACCTCGCTGCCCTGTATCCAACCCTCTAATGCCTTCTTTGCATAGTCCAGGAAATCCACCCAATTCTGTGTGCCCAGTTTGTGGCTACCCCGGAACTTCTGTCTGTACTTCTCGGGTGTTAGTCCAAACTTCCTCACGAGCGCCACTTTCATGGTGGGGTAGTGGGTCTGCTCATCCTGCTCCAGGGCCAATAATGTATCCCTGCCAGCTGGAGGCATGTATTTATACAATCCCCCTCCCCAATATTTCTCTGGAACCCCATGGGCTCTTAAAGAGACCTCATAGGCCGCTAGCCACTTGGCGATGTCATCTCCCGCACTATAGCTGGCTACTATGCCTGTGGCAGATATGGTTTGGGTTCCCTGGTGATTTCTCTGTCTTCGCTGCCACCATTAGGAACAGTGTGTGCCCCGACCCGTAGGATCTGGAGATCTATCTCCCTGAGCCTCAACTCGTGAGCCATCCTCTGTTCCTCCTTTTCTTTCTCCAGCTTCGCCAACTCCCATGTGAGCTGTCTTTTCTCCCTCCGGTCAGTTAATTCTGCTTCTGATAAGCCGCTGCTAGAGACACTGCTGCCCTTCCTTGAAAGTGTTCTGGGCCCCGCTAATAGGTTCCCCACCTCAGGTTGGTAAAAACCAGCCCCCTCGCTGTCAGTCTCTCCATCCCTGTCTTCCTTCTCAACCTTACTTTCTCGTCGTGCCTCCCCCCAAGCCCTCAAGCTGGTCTGGAGCTCACCCTTCTTTGCACCTTGGGGACAATACACCCCCTCTCGCTGACAAAACTCTCTGAGTTGGGCCACAGTGTAAGTTTCCACATCCTCCAACACAAACTCCATTTTGCCCACTCAGGATAGAAGACAGTTGCTTACAGAAGCTATGCAGGGGGGGTACCTTTTGTAATACCTCCTCCCACCACCAGAAGTAAATTTTGAAAAAACAAAACTCAAAATTAGGAAGTCCGCTTGGAGAAAACTCCCGGTGTAGGCCTATGGACTACCCAAAGTTATTGTCGAGTAGACGCAAGCACAGCTCTATCCCACCGCTGAACACCAATTTTATGTTGGAAACCGGGCAACCGGTCACCAGGTTCCCAGCACGGTGGTAGCTTGGCTCGAGTGGTTGGGGGTCAGGCACCGTGTTAAGCGTACGTCACACCCTCACAATAACCATGCGCTCATCCGTTCCAAAAACGACACTACAACGTAAAAATTATGGAAGAAAAGAAGAAAATATATATGTCTTTATCTTATTTTCTCTTAGTTGCAGGCTTCACATCATAAATACAATACAATAGGATTTTCCTTTAAAAGAGCAGGTCAAATAAACAATACTACTTCGAAGTTTCAACAAATAGGTTCAGGTCATAATTAAGCAAGGAATAAATAGAGGTGCAATAAATACAGATGGCAAATAAATACAGTCAGACAATAAATACAGTGCAGGAATAAATTAGTGAAAGACAATAAGTAAAGCACCTTCAATAATTAAGGTAAAGCAATCAATGACAATTACAGATCAGATCACTTTCATGAGGTAACTTGGTCTTACTTTGCCCATACACAGCTTGTGGTCATTTGGGTGGCATGGGGGTGTCCCACCTAGATTGGTCAAGGCTGGGGCTTAAGCTGAGGCAGAACGAGGGTAACCTAAAGATCTGGCCCTCCAAACTACACAGCCCCTCACGGAGGTCACTGCACCAGTCTCAGTTCACCCCTGGCACTCCCAGGCTGGTCCTAACACCCCTCTAGCCCCTAGGATGGTCTTTAGGGCTCCACGGGGCCTTAGACGCCCCCTCTACCACTTACTGTCCCTTCCACGACTATCGGCTCCGCTTGGCGCCGTGTCGATGCCGTGAGGCGGCTCCGGATCGATGTCGCTGGGCGGCCTCGGCTCGATGTCGCCTTCCGGCGTCGCAGGGACACGGTCTCCCCGCTTCCGGGTGTCTCCGGAGTGCGATCTCCACTCCCGACCTCCGGCGCGCTTCACCTCAGTTTCCGGCGACTCCGGAGGGCGGACTTCACTCCCCCGTCGACGCCTCACCTCGACCTCAGGTGACTTCCTACTCGACCTCCGGTGCCTCTCCACGACCTCCGTCGGCGCCCTCTCTCGACCTCCGACGGCTCCGGGTAAAACGTCTGCTTTCTGTCAGCGCCGCTTCTCTACCTCAGGCCCCAGGTCTCCAGGCTTCTCGACGTCAGGACTCCAGGAGGACACCGCCGAACAGGTCAGGAGCTTGCTGTTCTTCCTCTTTAAGGCCTGTTCCAAATGTTCAGATCCTTAAGATGGTTCTTCTGGTCTTGGTCCCACACAGGGCTTTAGGCTGGGCTTGGTCAGTAGGGACTAGCATCAAGGGTGGGTTTCTGGACCCCACTCCAAGCACTGGTGCCTTACTCCGACCTCCTTCTATCTCTGTGTCCTCTCTCCTCTCCAGTCAGATGCCAACTGCCCCTCTGAGATGGCCTCCCAACATTCTAAAACTGCCTCCCACTATCACAGGATTCTAGAATGTTCCAGAAGGTTCCAGAAACCTCCAGTGAGTTCTGGTTATGTCACAGGTGACAATGGGTGGCCACCATTTTGTGTCTCAGGCCCTCAGACAGAAGTTCCAGGGGTAGGGAAAATGGCTCCCTGACCCTGCATCAACACTAACAAGTCTGGTGGTTCCCAAAAAGGAAAAATTATAACCGGGTTTGAGGCAGAAGTGGGACAAAATAAATAATGATGAGGAGGGACCACCCAAAGGGCTGACAGGTCTAACACTGGCCTAGGAGAAAAGTTGCAGCTGCCATTTTGTGACTCAGGAAATGGTGAAAAAATTTCTTTTTTTGTGTGCTCAGCAGATCCAGATCCACATAAAAAAAAGCATACACCTACTCACAGACCTACTCACACACCCAATCACACATCCGTACGCCAACTCACACACCCATACAGTCACCGATACATCCACTCAGAGACCCAAAGAACCCCTCACACATCCACTCAGACCCACACATGCACTCATACATCCACGTAGAAACCCATACAGCCACTTACACACCCACTCAGAGAACCACACAGCCACTTACAAACCCACTCGCACACCCATACAGCAAAATCACTGACACCCACTCACACCACTCAGAGACCCACAGTCACTTACCACCAACTCATACTCCTACCCATCGCACACACACATCCGCTTACACACCCACTCACTCCCCCATACATACACCCATACATACACTCTCACACTGACTACTCAAAGACCCAGAAAACCACTTGCACACCCATATAGACACTAACACCCACTTAATTGCGGATACATCTGCTCAGAGAACCACTCACATATCCAATCACAGACCCACACATGCACTTACACAACCACTCGCACATTCACTCACAGCCCTACCTAGGCACACACACACCCACTCAGAGATCCAGAAACCACTCTCACACCGATTTACACACTCATACAGTCACTTACACACCCACGTACAGACCCAGAGAACTACTCGTACACCCACTCACACAGAAACACACACACATGTACATTCATACAGCTAGCGACACCCACTCACAGACCCACACAGCCACTTACATACCCACTCACACATGCAGCATATACACACAATTACACACAGAAATTCAGTCACATCCACACAGACCCACAGAGGGACTCACACAGCCATGTATGCACTCAGCCAGCCAGTCACACACCTGCTAACAGACCCACTCCCATACCCACCACACACACAACCACTTATACCAGTCACACACCCATTCAGAGACCCAGAAAACCACTTGCACACCCAATCACACAGCAATACACTCACATACCCACTTACAGAACCAGAGAACCACTCATACATCCATTCAGACCCACACAAGCACTAACACACCCACTCACAGAACCACTTGAACACCCACACAACCACTCACGCCCACACAGGCACTAGACAGCTACTCATACACCCACACAGTCTCTCTCACATCCAGTTACACAGCCACTAACACACCCACATAGCCCCTCACACACCCACACAGTAACTTACACAGCAACTCATACACAAACACGCAGTCAGCGATACAGTTATATAAATTGCAATAGGATATGTCTATATTAAATGTGTTGATGTTTGTATTGCGGTTCCGCCTGGAACATAGCCGGCAGACCCCTTATTTTGCAGAGGATCCACATTGGATCCGAGTAAGAAATTAGAAAAAAGGATTTGTAAACAAAAAGAACCAGTGTTTGGGAAAAGGGCTGGCTCTGAAAACAGCCTTTGTGTTTATGGTGCGTAGATAATAGATACACATAGAAGACAATGCACTTTTTCAAATTGTTGAGGAACACCATGTTGCCTGTGAAATGGACTCAGTTGTTTCAAAAATATTTCGTTCATGTTGAAGCATAAGTTGTTATGGTATGTGGAGCCCATGTTGTGGTCTCGGAGAAATGCAGAAACAGCTTTATTGATATGTTTCCTGTTTTTCTCTACCTGCGTAGAAAATTGGGTTGACCACATCTGTCTTTAGCAATTTTTGGAAAACATCAAGGCAGTATGTAGGAAAAGTGATGTTAATTTAGCAAAGGTATTCTGCATTAGGACTTCCAGTCCTACCCCAGTAATTGTGCCTAGGTCATGGTTAGCACAGTCAACAATCAAGAGGTCTGGATGTTGGCAATTTGCAATGCTTTAAACCAAAGGCAGCAAATGATGCCTCTAACACTCTCTGACCAACCCAAGTAATGTCTACATTAGGTAAACCTAGTTCCAGGTCAATGCCACTCTTTATATCGCTCTCTCTGAACCAAAACACAAAACTACGGCCCAGACCTCTGACCATTTTGGAGACAAGCAGGAGCAGCAAACAGGAAAGGCTGCAGCAGACTCAGGCAGTTTTGAAGATGAAAGTCAGTTACAATGGAGGACAGCAAGTAAAATATAAAAACACATTTGATTGGATGGTGGAGATGTGCAGAGAACTGAAATTAGGTAGTGAGTTTAAGAAAAAAAGTAACTATATCTGTGATTGGCTTTAGAATTTTTTTTTAAAGTTATGTTGTTTGGGATAAGCTTGGAATTGCAAACAGTCAACTAAACCTGCTACAGTTAATTTGAAGCTAGTATGCTGTTGAGAGAAAGGCTTGTGACCTACTGGTAGGCAGAGACTATTGGAAACAGGGTTACTATACAAACGGAGCAAAAACAGTGTGGGGGGAAGGGAATAAAAGACTGCAGTGTAAAACTGAAAAGCAGACTGGTGTACACGAATTGCTACATAGAGCATGTAGGTCTTGTAAATGACAATATTTTGCAAAATAAAATATAATAGAAAAGCATTAACAGAAGATTTTTTTATTCTTTTAAGGGCTTTTAGAAGGATCTGCAGAGCAACCGTGGACCACACGGGATGGAGGTATGTGCTGGTGGAGCCTAAGCCCAGCAGATCTGCAAAAAAACCTACTTACTTGGGCTTCTTTATAGGAAACATGGAAGGGGTTAAAAATAGTGACAATTTAGATGTGGTATAACAAAAATAATAGATGAAAGGAAGTCCGTGATTTGCAAAGTACAGGACTATGAGTAAAAGCACAGTGGGAAGGGTAGCCATTATGGTACTTTTCGACTGAGAGTGGAGGAGGACTGCCATATTTTGGAATTGAGATTTGCAGTGAAAGACGGATATTAAAATAAAAGCATTAAAATAATAAAACAGCAAAGAGATTTTACAGGTATGTGAATTAGGTTGTACTATAAAAAAGTATATTGAAACAAAAAAACTGAGTGCATATAAGCTGAAAGAAAATGTGTAGCTTCTAGACACTACAGTAAAAGGCACAATAGAAGTGAAGTTAGATGAGAACATCAACTAAAAACCTACTGATCAGCAAAGGAGGAAGAGGAATTGCTATACTGAAAATACTTTATGTAATTTGCACCCACTCACAGTCAGGCAGGTACTTACACACCCAGTTACACTCCCACAAAATCACTTCTGTACCAACCCCTCATATAGCCAGACAGTGACTGACTCAATCAGACACCCATAAAACCATTTACATACCCATTTACTCACCTATAAATCCACTTACACAGTCATTCTGACACCCATATGGGCAGAGTCACACCCACTCACACCCCTATACAACCATTCATGTACCCAGCACTAAGACAGCCATTACACACACACACACACACACACTTACACACACAGTAATACACCAAGTCACCCAACCATACAGCCACTCGCATACCTATTTACAAAACCATACAGCTACTCACACACCCAGTCAGACAGTGACAGAGGCAATAACACATCCATTCACACAGCACTTATCTATCCACCACTAACACTCAGTTACACACCCAAAACACCCACTTACACAGCCAGTTACCAATCCATGCAGCCACCTACATACCCATTTAGACACTCATACAGTCACTAACACACCCAGTCACCCACCCACACAGCTACCTACACATCCAATGACACACCCACAGAGGCACTAACACACTCACATATACACTCAACCAGTTACCCACCCATATAGCCACTCACATACCCATTTATACAACCATACTCAGACACGTATAGTCTCTTACACACTGACATAACCACTTATGTAGCTATTAACTTGCTTATTGTATGTAATCTAATAGTATGTGATATGAAGTTAGATGTATTCTATATTTGCTTTTCAGATATCAGATATCTAAGAGTGTGGCCAGGAAAACAGGTCTACTCCTACCTGGCAGGAGCTTTGAAAAATGCTCCTGCCGAGAGGGAGCAGTGTTGTTTCCTGCCTGCGCTCCTGCGATCAAGGAATCTCAAATTGCTTCCGCCTGGAGGAAACAAGCAAAAACAGCTGCTCCCTCCAGGTGGGAGCAAAGCCGGCTACTTATGCACCCAGAATGGGTGCATTAGGGGGACCAGTTGGGCCCCCGGGGGGCCCTTAGGCACCCCTTCAGTCCCTAAAATACTGTCTTATGTGTGCCCCAGGACGGCACTGGGGCACTCACGTTAGGCAGATGGGGTTCCTAGAGCCACTCTTGGCTCGGGGAGGGGGGCAGGCACCCCTCTCCCCTTTAATAAAACAAAATAGCCCAGGGATGGTGTCATCAGGCCCGTAGACACTTGGGGAGGTGGGCTGTGCACCCTTCTCCCCTTAAAGAAAACGTTCCCAGGGGATGGGGTCCCTAAGGCCCTAAAGGCTTTGAGGGGGCCCACTCCTCTCCCCAATATTTAAAAAGTAAAATAGAAATGCTGGCTCCCATTGACACCCATGATGGGTGCTGACAGGTAAGCTTCCCCCCACCCCCACCAAACAAAAAGGAACTCTGTGTCCGGATGGGCACCAGGACCCCAATATTAAATAAAATAAAAAAGATGAGCAGCAGAAGCCACTCATTTATTATTCACTGCTTCTACGAAGTACCACCCCAAAATGCCCTGGGACATTTTAAAATTCAATAGTTTCATTCTTGTGGTGACCCTAGAAAAGGCGCAGGGGCACCACAAAGCAATTTATGTTGCTGCGTGCTGCAGGAAGTGCATCAGCTCCCAAACAACTTCGAGAAAAACAGTAAGTCTTCTGGGTCAATAAATCCATGAACCTGGGAGAACTTACCATATTTTTTGAAGCACTCTGAGCTGTAGCGGTATGCTCTTTAGCCTGAGTGAATGGGTTGAGTTTTTCTTGTTACATATTTCAGCCCATGAAATGCATTTATAAAAACGATATTAAAACAAATATTCACAGACATCGTGTTTTTTTTTTAAAATTAAAACTTTATTAAACATTTTAAAATAATCATTACTATGAATTAGTGAAATACTGATTAGGTTAAACATATTGGTGATTTTTGGAGAAAGATGTGCTTTAAATATATTGATATGCTCACCGCTTGATAAAACCAATAGACCCAATTTTTATGTTTTGGTGTTAAAGTCTGTGGTGTGAGGTTGCCTGACTGTGTGGGAATAGATGCAGGGCCTGGCTTTAAACCAGGCCCTGTAGCGAAACCCACACTGTGCATGGGCAAAGGCCATTCACAGAATGAGATTGGCATCGAGTATGGTAATAACATATTACTTTATGTTTTAAAAAAACTACAAATTCATGAAACAAAACACAGGTTAAAGTGATGCTATAGTTCAGTTTCGTAATACTATCCAATTTAGCATTTGAAAAACCTAAGAAACTTGTGCCCCCGCCATGCAATTCAAAGTTATATTTCAATTATGTCATATAACATGTCATAACTGATGTAAGTTACAGTTACCTTACCTTAGGTCACTGGTTATAGTTCCTTCAGATAACTATAACTGGTGTTTCAGTGGTTTGGTTAGTTTAAAATGGTATCTTTTAACTGACATTTCCATCTAACTATAACGTCACTTTAACCTTTGTTTTTTTCAGTGAATATATATAAACCAAAATGTTAAATAACTTGTGAATTTCAGTGGTTTTGTTAGTATAAAACGGTATGTCCAAGCTGCCATTGTCACCTATCTCTAACGTCACTTCATCCTTTTTTTCCCAGTTAATTTCTTTCAGTATAGGGGGGCAGCGGTCGGGCAGTTATTGCATTGACTTCATATGGGCATTTCAGATCTGACTGAATACTACAATGCTGCACATCTGCTCTACCTAGTTACGTGGTTGCCACGAAACACAGAAAAACAGAAGTGTATAATTGACCCATGTATGGAGGTGGTGAGACTCTCCAAAACTCAAACATTTTCCTAAATTATATTTCTCCCCAGTCATGAGAACGAGACTAAGGGTGTGGGACCACCAATGGATACATTGGGTCAGATATGGTTCCCATCTCCATTTTCCCAACCCCAATTAAAATGCAGATTTTACTAAGCCACATGTAGCATGGAGAGAGGCGCTTATCACCAGAAGAGGTGTATTTGTTAGCAGACAGGTCAAACCCTTTGAGAAGGAAAACTTCATCATAATAGACGGGCCGTTTCGCTATGTTCCAGTCAGACATTCAGTGCAAATGATGCATGTAAATGCTTTTTGTTTAAAGAAATTTCATACTACAGCAGTGACAGGGACCCTGTGTTGTCTTATCAATAAATTGAACTTTCAACACTAACAGCATGGATAAAAGGTTTTCCTTCAAAAAGCAAGGAGGTTCTTCAGCTACCCTCAAAAGTTCCATAGCACAAACTCTGGGTGAATCCCGGCTTTTTATCCAACTGCACTTTATTTAGTTGTAATAATAACAGTGCAATGTTCAGTCCCAGAATACAATATGATGACTGTTATAAGGTCAGGACTGACTTAAAGTGAGACATTTGCCATTTGGGCACTTAGCCACTATGAATATCTTCACAACAGAGTACAGAAGAGCAGTGGTTAGCATGCTTAAAGCATCAAGTTTCAGATGCTTTAGAATGCAGGGCTATAAATGCATCTGAAAAAATTCAAAATGTAAAAAAATTCACAAAGTACTATGCTGTTGGAAAGGGCGACCACCCCTACAATGTCATAATATTCAGTAAGGAATAGGTGAATGATCCCCAACCATGTACAAGAATTTGTTTAATAAAACATTTGAAGATAGCAATCTTACTTGTTTTAATCCATTAATAGTCCTGTAAACTAGACAGAGCCCCAACAGAGCGAATGTGAGAGTTAATGAGATGTGGGTGAAAGTGCAATACACCGCCTTGCTATTCTGAGAACCCACTGCTAATGGTAAGACACTACATACTCTGCATTACTTCTTTAAATTAAATGTGCTTTTTAACAATCCGTGCAAAAAAAACATGTTTTTTTTTTAAGTGGAATAACATCGTTTTTGTCTATTATGGGAGTTGGGAAACACTGAGAAAACACTACTGAAAGCCAAACAAAATAATCACTGAGAACAGGACAGTCTAATTATAGGTAACAAATCAGCGCAGCATCGTCGAGAGGTATAAACGAAATGCATGGACATTTAATATATCTTAGGTCGCTAATTAGAAGCATCGTACAAGTTATAACACAGTTATGTTAGGCCATCCAGAAGAAGAGCATGAAATACTAGCAAATATACGTCTCCATATTTTCCTTTTGTGCCTTTGGCTTCAGTCTTGTATCACTTGTGTCATGCCACATTGCATTGTTACTAATGTCTATCAGTCAAAATACTTTCTTTCGATCACACAGATCAACAAAGTAGAAAATTATGACAATTTACAAAGTGCAAAATAGATTAAAAAAACAAGCAAGCTGCTGTCATAAAACAGATAAAATTATTACGACAAAGTAGAGCAGTTTATAGGCAAAACGCATTTACGATTTGCAAAACACTTCACTGGTTTCATCCCTATTATAGTTGCTCGGCAGGCGGCTACCACATTTTATAGGCACTTGGAGAGCCTAATCCAGGCTGGCATGAGACATTTTGCCACGCCAAAAATATGGGACCTGGATGTACCAGTACTCAAAATTCTAATGTCTATCAACTTACCTGTTTAATAGCAGTTCCCAGGTGGTCCAATTGATCGTTCACCCTCTGTAATTCCTTCCTCATATCCCTCTCACTGTCAGATAGAACTGGGAGCTGGGAATGAAAGCTACGTAACACTTTTTTCATCCTTTTAGAAGAGATAATGAATGAATATTTGAATGTGAACAAAACAAAATAAGGAAGCACTTAAAATACAGCAGGGACTCCAAATTTGGTCCTGGAGGGCCCGATCCATGCCAGCATAACCGCAGTTATCTTACAAATCTGGCATGGATCCGAGCCTCCAGGACCAACTTTGGAGAATGAGGCAAAAGAAAAATGTAAACACTTCTCAGTTACTACAATGCAAGTATACATATGCTTTACAAGAAATCCTTTTGTATAGGAAAATTAAAGAAATAAATACCTATTTTTTACATCTGTGTTCTAAGGCGGTAGATCTGAATCTACACACGGCTTCTCTTTACAGATTCCTGTGGCTTTACTACTGAAATTAACCACACCCCCTCATTCCCTTTTATATGGCGACCATGATGAAAGCCCCTGTTCAGCGGGCTTTAGTCCTTTGTTTGCAATGCATGGATTTGTCTTAGTATGCAGTTTGTTGGTGCTGGTGAGGCACTTTTCAGTCATTTGGGTGGTCTCACATCCTAGATCATAACCTTGATCATATTTAAGCTGTGAGGTTAAAGTTAGTAGGTGGTGTAAAGGTCAAATGCTGATTTAGGTCATATTCAACTGTTGCTTAGCTCTGATGTTAACATGCAGTATTTTCTAGCTTTTACAAATAAGCAATCAAACATTCTGTAAGCAGCAAATAGATCATTCACCAACCAATGTTCCCTCTAATTTTTTTCTCTGTGTGCGGCAGTATAAGGTTTCTGTGTGCTGCAGCCAAGGTTATGTGTGCCAAGAACCCAACCGTATGTGTGGGTGCAGTCACAAAGATCAGTGCAAATATCACTCAAACATTTGCTTAATAAAGTGAAACGACAGTGCATTTCTACACATACAGCACCACATGAAGGGTCTTAAGGCTGGTTTGCAACATACAACAAACAAACAAGCATTCGCAATGCAATAGGTCTCGCATTTATGAGAGTTTGAGCTATTGGCATTGCAAATGACAATGCCTTTTATTTATGTTTTAAAAACGAAAACAAAAATAAAAGGCATTGTCATTTGCAATGTCAATAGCTCAAACTCGCGTAAATGCGAGACCTATTGCATTGCAAATGCTTTTCATCTTTGCTTGCCAGCATTGCAGCATGCTCCTCATTGCTGTCCCCTCCCCTCCCGGGCTAAAGCTGAACTTTCAGCATTAGAAGCAACACGGGCTCCATGCTTAATATTTCAGCAGGCGCCTGCATGATTTGCTGACCTTGCCAATGCTTGTTCAGCTTTCTACAGCTTAGCATTGTGTGCTCCAGTTCACCAGTTCTACAAGGCACAATGGTTCTCTTAAGGATAGGGCAAAAGAACCAAGACAACAGACGCGAGCAGCCTGAGACACAAGTATAGGACTGGTTGACTGTTCCCTGTGGAAGGATGATCCGGGTGCTCTGGGTGACTCACAGGCAGTCTCCACTACCTTCTGTGTTTTTAATCCCCTCTATTTTCATTTAGTGTTGAATGTTACCCATCCACCTGCCAGTGATCAACATGAGATAACAGATTGTCTACTTGTGCTTTATTTTTCTTTATTTATACGTTCTTTGTTTTTTTTTACTTTGTGTAAATGCTCTTTTTATTGAGCTACCTTTGTCTCCCTGATAGAAAAGTGCAGGTAGTTAGTGTCACAGACAGAGGAGCAACTAGAGTCAAATTTCGGGGGGAGGAGAGGGCTAAGAAAATATTTCGGGGGGAGGGGAGGGCTAATTCTTCCACCAATAGGCAGAGTAGAGATGCAGGTGCTCTTAGAAGGGGTGAAAAAACAACAAAGCCTCATCAACATTCAAATGGTCTTTTAAAGACCTGTGAAGCACTCCGGGGCGGCTGTGTGTGTGCCTGGGAAGCTATCTCATCCCGGCCTGCCACACACGACGGGGGTGGGGGATTGATGCCCTTTGAGCCCAATGGGCATTGCGCGCCTGGTCACAGAGTATCTGCTTGCCCCTCAGAAGCTCCTGTACTCTCCCGTCACTTCCTCTGACAACTAATTTATTCGATTTGAAAGGAAATGCCTCCCTGAATAGCAGACACGATTGGCAGTGCTCTGCGCGTTTCAAAATTCCATATCAGCACGTTACGCACTCATCCGAGACCAAGCGTGCTCTTCTGCGTCCATGTGTATGCACGCCTGAGAAGGTGAAGACAGACCTTTTGCTTTTCAAATGCTCGTATGCTGAAGGCGTCGAACACCGAATCCCAGTGTTTGGTGGAGTCTCCATCAGACACGTGCACATCTAAATTTCTGACGCGTTCATTACTATGCTCCCCTTTGCTTTCGGGACTCGGAAAACTCTTTGTGAGTGAAAACCTGAACGCGTTCCCCGCTGTCGCCATTTTTCACTACAGGCCGTTTAAAAGACAGGTTTCCCCCACTGGCCGTCACAGCTTAGAAACATATTGAAGGCTCACTGCGTTGTCTGTCACTGTCTGTTTTGGTAGCTCTAGAGCGAAGATCAATTTATCACGCAGTGGGTGCTACGAAAACCATGTCAGGTTTAAATCCCTGCTCAGTCAGCGACTGAGGTTACCAGACTTTTGAGTCTAATGAAAGTTCCAAGGTGATAATTCAACCACACACATGCTTGACATTATGGACTGAGTGACAGAGGGCCCGGTTGAGACAAAGGTCTTAAAAAGTGTCTCCTAAAATCTGTGCGGCAGTGCTGCATTATTGAATCCTGGCGTGACTAGACTTTCCTCCTGGGAACTCAACGATCTTTAAAGTACAGGGAGGTGCCACACACTGTAACAAGTGTGAGACTGACTACTTGTGCCCTGCTTCAATGGGGCGCACTCCAAAAATGCCCCAAAAAGCTCACCCGAGGGCGGATACTCCCCTATCAAATCAGGCTCCGAAACGTCGGGGGCGGGTGACAAAGGCTTGCAGTTTAAGAGCTCCGGACTGGTTTACATACACCCCTAACGGTGGGGTTGGGGCTGCATACTGACCCTCCTGTGCACAATTTGAACAGCCCCCACTACTGGGATTCTTGCAACAGCAGTTTGGTTTTTACACATTTGGGAGAGCTGGACAATTCGTTCAACCGATTGACTAACCAGAGGACAGCAGCGGGCTGGTCTGCTCGTCGTTTGTTCTAGGGTTTTCTATATTGTGTGCGTCTGGTGAGATGGGAAGAATCTCAGCCTCTTCTCCAACAAGGCTTAGACATGCTTCTCAACACCTCGCTCCCACATTTGCAAGGCAGATCGAGCGGTTTACATGCTTCAGAGGCTGTGGGTATGTGGTTTCCTCCGCGGTGAGGGCAGGCACAGGTGGAGTTGCTCATTGCTGTTTATAGAGACACCCGACAGCATTGAGAACCAAGGCACGCACAATGGAAGTCTGTGCACCCAGCAGATGTCCCCGGGTCACGTAATTCCTGACAAACCAAAACGCTCCCTTTTGCCCTGCGTGGCGTTGCGCGAAAATAATTAAATAAATGAACAAGCGCATCCGAGGCGAACCGCACAGAAAATGAAAGCACATAGCTATAGTGATGTGAAACTTTCCGTTTTGCCCCACGTGGCAAAAAAAATAAATCAATCAATAAGCGCTGCAACGGCAGACCCGCTGAAAATAAAAATAAATGAGTGCTTGCACACTTATGAAGGAGACCGTGTCAGGCCACACGTAAAAGATCCAGTCGGGATGGGCTGTCCTAAAAAGGAGACAGGGCGGTAACAAGGAGGGACTAAGAAGCCTCCTTTTCAATCGTGAGCCAGCATTTCGCATGGAGGATGACGCCAGCGAATCAAAAAGATGGGCGAGGCTTCAAGTCCCCTTCCGAAATCACTGCAACGACAATAGATCTCGCAGAGCTAGCAGCGCATGCGCTGCAACGCTAGGCGAGACATAAAAAAAAAAAATACAGTATTCAAAAGCATATTCCCGATTAAAAGTCTTTTAATGTCACAATGTGTCTCTTCCTATCACTTGTCAAATATGAATGCTACATCCCTGAGAGATGTCTGTGCTATTCAAGATTGCACCCAACTGGAATCTGTGAAAATGCATTGTTGTGTCCTATCCTTAGAAAACCACAGAACATTCCTAATATACTTTTTTATCACCTGCTGCACATCTTGCATGCCTATTGCAGCTTTGCCAAGCAGCATGCATCTGGCATCAGACCAACGCATTTAAGTGTGGTGGTCTGCATCACCACACTAAAATGCAGTAATCACACATTTGTAGCACCTTGACAATACCGGTGTGCTGTGAGGGAGAAGCTGGAACTGCAGCTGCAAAGTGCACGTCACGTTCACTATTGCAGTAGATAACCGTGCTATATTCATGCTGCCAGTTTGTGGTCTCATTGTGCAACATACAGATATTCTTCTGCTACCGACACTAGACCAGTACGCAGAATTGGGAACAATGAAACCATATCTAACCACCAGCATACTTCCGTCTTTTTTCTGAATCACACAGAAAACATACTGGCTGTTGGACTGCAGAAAATGCCGCTTAAACTAAGCTCTGGGGTGACATTCGCAAACAAAGGAAGTGTTGCTGTAGAGAAAGTAAGATGGCCACTATGCGGCGGCGACGAGGGTAAGACCCTTATCTCTTTTTATTCTGGATGTGTGGGCATTTGGAGCCTGGCTGCGAGGCTTGAGGACACTTGCGCCTGTCTGAAAGGGTAGTTAGTGCCCTGATAGTGATACACCACTGGAGACATCATGCGGCAAATACGTGACAGGTAGCACTGCAGGAGAGGGACCCCTTTGCTGTCCGGGACATGGTGGACTGTCGCTTGGAGTGCTCAGTGAGAGAAGGGGCCGAGGTCCACTGGGGCCTCCCCCGACCAAGCACATGGTGTGAGTTAGAATGGAAGGACCCATCAAACATTCCACTCACCTCCTGGGCGCAGTACCCCAAAACAGCTAAGCTGTCTGCTCATTTCCAGCAACTCAGCTGCGGAGCTCCATTTTGTTTGGGCCCAATTTGAGTTGCCAATTGTCTGGACCACCTGGGGGAACTGGAAGTCTTTGGAATGAGCGATTGTCTAATAGCCTCTTAGGGAGAGAGCAACAAGGAGCGCGGAGGAGGGAGAGTTTAAAGGTAGGATAAACACAGGAGGGAGAAAGAAGCATGGAGCAGTTGGGGATTGCAGAGAAAAGCACAAGAGTGACAGAGAGCATCACGGAGAGCAGGAGTGCTTTGCAGATGGAGAACCACACAGTGAGAAGAGCAACTTGGAGCAGGGAAGCATACAAGGGAAAGAGCAACACAGAGTGCATGAGGTACGTATCTGGCCCTCTCCAAATACCCAATCTTTCTGTTGCTAAAGCAATGTCATATTGAGAACCTCTATGGTGAGCAGAGATCTTGGCTATCTGCCTTTGCCTATGATTACATAGAGCCCTACACTGCATTCAGGTGTGAGTCAGGCTCTCCTCAATGATACTTAAGCTCATGTTTTTCAAACATGGAATTATGCACAAGTTAAATATTTTAAATCTTAACACAATGCAGCTAGACCTTTCTGCTTCAAGGTATACTTACAGCTGATTTACTTCACGTGAGATGCAGTAATGACATGTAAAAAAGGGTTAGTTTGAAAAGTAAACACCGAGGCCATGCATGACCAAGTACTGGATTTTGAACTCACATGTAGGTAGCAAAATCTGTTCTGTGGCCACGTGATTATTTGGCTCATGCACCACTTGCAAGGTTTGGGTGCACTTTAATGCAGTCTTTAAAAAAAGTAAAATATGGCAAGTTACACAAAATAGTGGTGCCAGGGACTATTCACAGATAAAGATAGATTATGTTGAAACGTCAAAGTGGGTACAAAGTGGGTGCAGTTTTTAGGTCTGGTGTGGCATCACAGCCGTGACTAGACTTGGTGATCAACAGAAGGAATATGCTACTTACCAGTATGCATCTGTTCTTGGCATGTAGAGCTGCAGAGTTGTACACTTAGCATAGATCGCCATCTGGTGTTGGGCCCGGATGTTTGCAGTTTGTTTTTCTTCTTGGACAGTCTTTGGAAGTCACGAGTTTGGTGACTCCTCCTTCGGTCCGTACTGCGCATGGGCTTCGGCTCCATCCTCAGATTGTTTTTCGCCAACAGGGAAATGATGGAGCGTAGTAATAACAGTGAGAAACCCATGTGTTGTATCTAAATAAGATGTACTGGAACGGATACAGGTAGCCGGGGAGGCGGGTGGGCGTGTACAACTCTGCAGCTCTACATGCCAAGAACAGATGCATACTGGTAAGTAGCATATTCCGTTCGAGGCATATGAGCTGCAGATTGTACACTTAGCATAGATTATATAGCAGTACCCAACCCTAGCGGCGACCACCGGTATCCGTTGCAGCTGTTTGAAAAAGTGTCTTTAGTACAGCCTGGCCCACCCTAGCTTGCTGCTTGGAATGCACATCTACACAGTAGTGTTTTGTGAAGGTGTGCGGTGTAGACCATGTGGCTGCCTTGCAGATGTCATCTAAGGGTATATTCCCTAGAAAAGCCATAGAAGCCCCTAACTTTCTTGTAGAGTGGGCTTTAGGGGGAACAGATAATGTTCTCTTTGCCTTTTGATAGCAAATTTGTATGCATTTTACAATCCACCTAGCTATCCCTGATTTTGAAATGGGGTTGCCTTTATGTGGTGGAGAGAAGGAAACAAACAATTGTTTAGTCTTCCTGAAGGGTTGCGTTCTTTGTATGTAGTATAGTAACGCCCTTTTTACATCGAGTGTGTGTAAGGCCCTTTCTGCAACAGATTGGGGTTGCGAAAAGAAGACAGGTAATTCCACTGATTGATTGAGGTGGAAGGGGGAAATGACTTTGGGCAGAAACTTCGGATTTGTGCGAAGTATGACCTTGCTGTGATGCATTTGTATGTAGGGTTCCTGTATGGTGAACGCCTGTATTTCACCAACCCTTCTAAGGGAAGTGATAGCTACAAGGAAAGCTGTTTTCCAGGTGAGAAACTGTAGCTCACATTTGTGCATTGGTTCGAAGGGCGGACCCATTAGACGTGTAAGAACCAAATTTAGATTCCATACAGGGGAAGGTGGTGCCCTGGGAGGAATTACTCGTTTAAGGCCTTCCATGAAGGCTTTAATAGCGGGCACTCTGAAGAGTGATAAATGCTGCCTGTTTTGTAGATAGGCAGCGATCGCTGCTAGGTGTAGGCGTATGGATGAATATGCCAGGTTACACCTGTAAAGATGGAGCAGATAGCATATTATGTGCTGTATGGATGCATCTAGAGGGTTGATTGTATTGTTACGGCAGTAAATTACGAATCTTTTCCACTTTGCGGCATAGCATGCTCTAGTGGTAGGGCGTCTGGCTTCCATGATGATGTTCATGCAATCAGGGGGAAGGTTAAGGTATCCGAATTCTAGGATTTCAGGAGCCAGATCGCCAGGTTGAGCTGAGCTGGGTCCGGGTGCCTGATTTCTCCATGGTTCTGGGTTAGGAGGCATGGGGATAGATGCAATTTTTGATGTGGTACCACTGACAGTTGTAGTAGCGTGGTGTACCACGGCTGCCTGGCCCACGTCGGAGCTACCAGAATGAGTGTGAGGGAGTGCTGTTGTAGCTTCCTGACCACTAATGGAATTAGTGGGAGAGGTGGAAAGGCGTATGCAAATCTGCCTGACCAGTTCATCCATATCGCATTGCCCTTGGACAATGGGTGTGGGTATCTGGCGGCGAAGCTTGGGCATTTTTTGTTTTCGTGGGTGGCGAAGAGGTCTATCTGAGGATGCCCCCACTGTTGGAAGAATGGGTGAAGAACTTGTGGATGCAGTTCCCATTCGTGTAGTTGTTGTGTTTGTCTGCTGAGCAGATCTGCCATGGTGTTTTGTACGCCTGGAACGTGCTGTGCCAGGAGAAAGATGTTTTGGGGAATTGCCCATCTCCATATGCTCTGGGCTAAGCGGGAGAGCTGGGGAGAGTGTGTCCCCCCCTGTTTTTGTATATAATACATCGCAGTCATATTGTCTGTGCGAATGAGGACTGCTTTGCCCGAAATCTGTTTTTGGAAAGATTTTAGGGCTAGAAAGATCGCCAAGAGCTCCAGGTGGTTGATGTGGAGCGATTTTTGCTGTGGCGTCCATAGACCTTGCATGGTGAGGTGTAGGAGGTGCGCTCCCCAGCCGGAGAGCGATGCGTCCGCTGTTAGAATCACCTGAGGAACCGGGTCCAGGAACGGCCGCCCTTTGGAAAGGTTTGTGGTGTTCCACCACTGCAGAGAGTGATGTGTGCGGCCGTCCACCAACACCAGATCCGTCAGCTGACCCTGGGCCTGGTTCCACTGTTGTGCTAGGCACTCTTGAAGTGGACGCATGTGGAGTCTTGCATGGGGCACTATGAAGATGCAAGACGCCATCATTCCTATGAGCTTCATAAACACTCTTGCTGGAAGAGAGTGTTGAGGAAGGAATGTTTTGCGTAAGGCTTGAATGCTTGTGATTCTGGCTGAGTTTGGATAGGCAATACCCTTGGAGGTGTCTATAGTGGCCCCGAGATATTGCTTTGTGTGAGATGGTATGAGGTGGGACTTTTGGTAGTTCACCGTGAAGCCTAGCTGGTGGAGCAGTTGGATGGTGCTGTTTGTATGCTGCACACATTGGTCGTAGGACGCGGCTTTTATCAGCCAGTCGTCCAGGTAAGGGAAGACGTGAATGTGTTGACGTCTGAGGTGTGCTGCTACTACTGCTAGGCATTTGGTAAACACCCGCGGTGCGGTGGTGACCCCGAAGGGGAGAACCGTGAATTGGTAATGTTGCCCGTCCACCACGAACCTGAGGTATTTCCTGTGAGAGGGGTGTATTGGAATGTGAAAGTATGCGTCTTTCAGATCCAAGGTTGTGAGAAAGTCTCCCTGGCAGAGGAGTGGGAGGACTTGCTGTAGGGTGACCATGTGAAAATGGTCTGAGTGTATGTAGGCATTTAGAGGCCGGAGGTCGAGAATGGGTCTGAGGGTCCCGTCTTTCTTTGGTATTAAGAAATATAGGGAGTAGACCCCTAGATTTTGTTGATTGACGGGGACCTGCTCTATAGCGTGTTTTTGTAGGAGTGAGAGTACCTCTTGTTTGAGCAGTGTGGAATGTTCTTGAGACATTGGACGGTGCCTTGGTGGGATATTGGGTGGGGTAGATGTTAGTTCGAGACAGTACCCTGACCGAATGATTTGGGTTACCCATTTGTCCGATGTTATGGACTCCCATACGTGGATAAAGTTTTGTAGTCTGCCCCCGACCGGAGTGGAATGGTCTGGGGGGAGCGGAGGGGAGTCATTGTGCGGGGGGGGTGGCAGAACGGGTGTTGTTGGTTTTGCCCCTGCCCTTATTGTTGTTACCCCTGTAACCACCTCTCTGATTGCCCTTTGAAAAGGTATTTTGAGGAGGGGACTTGTAGGAGGTAGAGGCGTTATCGGTGGAGGAGCCTCTGCCTGTGCCACGAAAGGACGAGCGTCGAAAGGAACGTTTGGAGGCTTGTGTTTGGAGTGCCCCCATAGACTTTGCTGTGTCTGTGTCTTTCTTCATCTTTTCGAGCGCTTCGTCTACCTTTGGCCCAAAGAGTGTTTCCTGGTCAAAGGGGTGATTGAGTATGGATGCCTGGACTTCAGGCTTGAAACCTGAGATCCTGAGCCAGGCGTGGCGACGAAGCAGGACACTGGTATTTATGGCCCTAGAAGCAGTGTCGGCTGCATCGAGGGCACACTTAATGGAGGTGTTTGTAATTAGTTTACCCTCCTGTATCAGGTCATGAGCCTTGTGCTTGTATTTTTCTGGAAGGTGCTGCATAAGAGCCTCTAGTTCGTCATAGTGTGCTCTATCATATCGCGCAAGCAGTGCTTGTGTGTTTGCAATGCGCCACATGTTTGCAGCTTGGGAGGCGGTGCGTTTACCAGACGCGTCCAGAAGTTTAGATTCTTGTTCTGGCGGTGGGGCATCTCCTGAGGATTGGGAGTTAGCCCGCTTTCTAGCTGTGGAGACAACTAGGGAATCTAGGGGAGCAGGGCCCTTGATGTAAGCAGGGTCTGTGGGTGCCGCCTTATACTTTTTCTCTATTCTAGGGTTCAGTACTCTGGCTCTGACAGGGTCTTTGAACACCTCTGTAGCGTGCTTGGTGACACCCTTAAGCATGGGTAAAATGGAAGTGGATTTGTCTTGTATATCAAATGTATCCAGTAGGAAGTCATCTTCTACTGGTTCACTGTGCATGTCCACCCCATGGTAGTGTGCTGCTCTCTGCACTAAATGGTGAAACCCTAAGGAGTCCTCTGGAGGAGACGGTCTTGATGGGTATAAGTCGTCCTGAGGTACATTGGGTATATCAGGGTTATTGTAATCCTCCCATGGATCTGGGGTCCCTGGTGGAGTGGGATCCATTGGGGCGTCCGCCGGGTAATTGTCCGGATCCCCATCATCCGGATCTGGGGATGGGGTCGGATCGTAGTGAGGTACAGGTGGCGGAGACCTGTGAGGTGGAGGTGGTGGAGGAGGTGGAGGGGGTAGGGGAGGCGGTAGTGGGGAGGGCACTCTGAGGGGAGAAGTAGCAGAGTCCTTCCTTTTGGGTGGAGGAGGAGGAGCCGGAGCATCAAGGCGTCTTTTCTTGGTAGTTAAAGTCAAAAGCCCAGTTTTAGGATCTTTGGACAAAGTCTTTTGTAAAGGGTCTGGTGTAAACAGAGCCAATGGTGTCGAGTCGTCTGTCGGCACCGGTGATTTCGGAACCGGGGGTTTCGATGGTCTGTGTGCGCCATGCTTTTTTGAGGTCTCCGGGTGTTTCGGCGTCGAATGATGTTTCGGCGCCGGAGCATCGGTGCCGACAGATTTGTGTTTGTGTTTGGTCGGCACCGAGTGTCCAGGCTTCGGCACCGGTGGTTTCGGAGTCGAGCTGGATTTTGCAGTCTTCGGTGCCGGATGCTGTTTTTCGGCACCGGGTGTCGGCTGGCTCGATCCCGAGCTGCCATGAGACTTTGGGAGCTTCGACACCGGGCCCGAAGGTGGGGTGATCGAAGTTTTGGTTTTGGTTTTGCCCAGGCCGGCAGGCGAGGGAGTAACCTGAGTCTCTTTGGTTTTCGGTGTGGGGGTAGGAGGGGGCATATTACTCACGGCCCGCTGCGCTGGTGTAATGTCCTCCACGTCGGAGTCGTCGGCCTCGGAAGCGCTGACGACGTCTTCCTCCTGCTCGGTGTGTGTTTGCCCCGAAGCTTCGGCGTCGTCTCCGAAGATGTCCGGTGGAGCTGCGGAGGATGAGTGCGCCATGGTGCGTCGAGCTCTTCGATCTCGGATGGTCTTCTTCGATCGAAAAGACTTGCAGGCGGGGCAGTCTCTAGCCTCGTGTTCCGGAGAGAGGCAAAGGTTACACACCTGATGGAGGTCGGTGTGGGGAAATTTAGACCCACATTTTGGGCACTTTTTGAACGGAGTCCTTTCCATCGGCCGGGACCGGAGTCGCGGAGGGCCCGAAGGCCGGTGTCGATGAACGGGATGGAGAAAGTGCCGCTTCGAGAGATGAAGATGATGAAGGAACTCGAAGAATCGAGGATTTTCCGTCGAGGCTGGAACCGTAGAAGTTCGAAGCCGGAGCACGAAGTATCACATCCGAGCCCGATGGCGGAAAAAAACAATCTGAGGATGGAGCCGAAGCCCATGCGCAGTACGGACCGAAGGAGGAGTCACCAAACTCGTGACTTCCAAAGACTGTCCAAGAAGAAAAACAAACTGCAAACATCCGGGCCCAACACCAGATGGCGATCTATGCTAAGTGTACAATCTGCAGCTCATATGCCTCGAACAAATAGTTTTCAGAAGCACTACGGAGAGGGACTCAGGTCATGGACAAACGTGATTTTCATAAATACAGTATTTGATTGGGCAGAACTTGTGTGCTTCCAATGAAAAATAGTGCTGTATTGCACTTTTTGCCTTCAGGGTAAGCTAATGCTCAATACAGCAGGTCTGTGTTAGTTAAAGTTAGTGTTAGTCAAGGCTGTAGCCTGATCTGTTTATTATGAAAAGTTATTAAAAAAAGAAGTAGACCAAATATATTTATTTGTAAAAAAGCATATGTTAAAATCACAGGCATTTTATTATTACTCTGTATTAAAGCCTGCAGATAGATACTTTGTTACATGCAATCTCAGATTACCGTAGAAAGCAAGTGTTTTGTTGTTGGCTACCTCCTCCAAGAAACCATGGAGATAAGAGATTTGCACAGTGATAATTCTTGATAGGCCGTAAGGACAGGTAATATTTTGATTTGTCAAATGTAAGTTTGTATACATTTTTAATTTTACAACTGTATGACTGATGGTTGGCTTGTGGGAAAGCGTATACTCTATACAGTAGACCTAAATTGTATATTGACAAGCCATCCATAAAGGCCAGAAATCTGATTGGTTCAATATGATAAATTATATCTGATGCCATAAATCCATTATGTGGATTATGAAACATTTTGGCATGAGCAGTAGGTATTTATTAAAGCCAACATGCCTTTTAGGTTAGGATTGTTGTTATTGCACTGTGTAAAGCCTGCAGACATGTATTTTGTTACATAAAATCTCATAGATTATCTTTGTAGGCAAAGATTTTGGTGTTAATTACAATCTTTGCAAACCCTACGACAGTGGTTCTTAACCTGTGGTCCAGAGACCGGGGTTTCTACTAGAGTGGTCCATGACTGCTTAGAAAATGAAATATTACCAGATTAAAAAAGTATATACAAGTACCAAGAGATGACACTGAAATTTTCAAAATGTTCTGTAAATATGAAGGAATTTTAAATTGGAGGCTAAAAATTAAGTTGGCATCCTCAGATTGATTCGTGGGAGCAGTGCAAGGGCATCAACAGAATATGGTACAGCTAATGGGCAGACAGTCAATTTAATTTGGAAACGCGCCAACCTTCCTATTTAATTAAAATGATTTTTTACATTTGTGAATTAAATAAAATATTTAATCATTTGTGTATTTGTTTGATGTATGCTTGTTTAGGTATTTTGGGGTATTATTCTGCAGTTCAAATCTTCAAAATTACCTAGACTGGGGTCCCTGTATTCCAATAATGGCTTAGTGGGATTCCTGAATTACAATAATGATTCAGTTGGGGGCCCATATTTCAGTAGCAAGTAAGCAGGGGTCCACAGAAGTGAAAAGTTTAAAAATCACATCCCTAGGGGGTTGTAATCTCTTTGGAAGACCGGACTGGCTTCAGCGTCCGCCAGGAGTTTGTAATTGGAACGAAATTACAATGCACACATATATAAATACATAGAAGGGCTTTGGGCCAGACATCCTATGCCATTGACTCTTTTACCCTGTGGGTGACAGCATTTGATCACGTGTGCCGCTCTCTAAAAATAAGTGAGAGTGTGCTTCGGTTCTTAGGTTTTCTATTTCCTCCTTTTATAGGTCCCTTCTCATTTCTTTCCGAATCCTCTTTATTTGCATTTTAGAGTACACTACATCTCCCCAGACAGTGCTAACAGGCCGCTTGCTTCCTGTTAATTTTAGCTACACCACATATAAACCTTTATTATAGTTCGACAGTAGGGTATCCAAATCTTCATCCTGGAATTGCATGTTAAGACCCGATTACCACCAGGCACGCAGTGTTGTTGATGTGGTTGGGGAAAAGCATAAGTCCAGCAATGTGGCATTCAGTCCACAGTAGTCCCCCAAACTTTTTCCAAGTGTGAATGTACTGCTTAATTGGTGAACTAGGGTGATCAATATGCGTCTTCCTCAGGACAGATAAGGTCTGTGATAATGGATTGTATCGCCTTCAAAGATTCACAAACTTCCCTTTTGGATTTGCTCAAATGCCTCCCATCATGCAATTTCAACCAATATGTAAGTAAACCAAAGAAGTCTATAAGATCTTAGCACGATGAAAGACAAGAGGACACAATTGTATCTGGTTTTTAAAGAAAATTTATAACAAAAATGTGTTTTTGATTTGTATATTAAATGTTTTATTATTGTATTTGATTATGTACATTGAATGATTAGAATTGTTAAATGGGAATTATTTTAACTAATTTGTCACGTTTTTACAAGAATATTGTTTACAAAGATGTTTACTTTCAAGTGTCAAACTACTGTGGATACACTATTGTAATAAATTTTGGGATATTGAATATGTTTTAAATAAAACCATAATAGACCCTACTTTCATCGTGCTAAGATCTTATAGACTTCTTTGGTTTACTTACATATTGGTTGAAATTGCATGATGGGAGGCATTTGAGCAAATCCAAAAGGGAAGTTTGTGAATCTTTGAAAGCTTTATGTACCCGGTCCATTTTGGTTAAACCTGGGAAAACTCTCTCTTTGTATTTATAATGGATTGTATCTCCATAGTTGGGAAGATGGAATCACAAACTCCTGTCTCAAGTCAGGGAACGATTTGATGGAGTCGTTAGAGACAAGGTCTTCAATGTGGTGAATACCACGAGTAATCCAAGTGGACCAGTTAATTTCCTCTCCACTGACCATGATAACTACATTGCGCCAAAGCGAGGCTACAGAGTGAACAGGTCTGGGGACTTGCATTAGCCTATGAACCCTAGGAAACACGTACTGGGAAGCATGAATGATCGGGTTGAGGAGAAGAGTAACCAAAGTCATAAAAGTGTTGTAAATGGCACATTCCCCAGACGTCTGTAATATGTGAGGGTCCAGCAAGGGTATGGACCTAAACGTCAGCAACCGGTACATGGAGTGGGCCAGCTGTTGTGCCAACCAATATCCTTCCAGCAGTGGAGACGTAAGCAGCCCTTCTCTAATGAGGAGAAGAACTCAGTCCCCTTTATTCTCAGTCTATCCGAACCCCAAATGGAGACCGATATAACGAGGGGCAGCATTCCAAAGATGCAATTAAATATGGGGAGGACATTGAGCTTGCTGATCTGAACCCTAACCCACAGGGACAGGTTCAAGGTAGACCACCTTTTAAAATCACTCTCTATATGATCCACAATGGGTTGCACATTATCCAGAACCATGTCATCCAGACCTCGATTAAAATACACTCATAGGTATTTTTAATGGGACTGAAACTACCTGAATGGTAGGCTACCCAGAGAAGCTCTTGTGGTGGATGGCGTTAGGGGTAGGGCCTTGCATTTTGACCAGTTTATCTTATAGCCAGAAAACTAGGAAAAAGAGTCCAATTGAGAGATCGAGCAGCTGCAGAGGGGTTTGATAATGTCAAGAGAATTCTATCTGTGTATTAAAAGGCCTTAACTTCCCCCGCTGTCGTGTGAATACCCTTAATGTTGTTATTAGATCCATTTGCAATCGCCAGAGGCTCCAGAGCCAACAGGAACAACAATGAAGGCAAGGGACACCCCCTGTCTGGTACCGTGTGGATGTCAAAATAGAGGGAGGAGAAACCCCCACGTGACTGATGCAGTGTAGGCACAGTACATGCCCCTGCTTAGTGTGTGAAAGTCGTAGCCTTTGCCCATCCTCTCCTCATGGTCTGAAAGAGACAACCCCTATTGACACTGTTGAAAGCCCTTTTCTGCATCAAAGGAGAAGGGGACCTTCTCTCCCACCTCATTCCTCACATGATAAATAATATACGAGAGAGTATGCAAATAGTTGGTTGAAGGGCGTCAGGGACAAAACCCATCTGGGAGGAGTGAATAAGAGTTGTGATAACTTTATTCATGTGTCGCCAATACCTCTGCGAAAATCTTAACATTTACCAAAGAAATCGGGCGATAGCTAAAGTATTTCGAGGAATCCGTCCAGGTTATCGGGAGCATGGAAATTTGTGCCCCGAGAAATTCATCAGAGAGGTGCCCCATTGTCTAGGGCCTCCTGATAGAGCAAGACTAAAATGGGGATGGTCTGGACTTCGGTGGCTTTATAAAATTCAGCCAGAAGGAGTCACCACGAGCCTTCCCGTTGGGCATGGCATCGATGCACAAGTTACTACTTGTGTAACGATATATCTGTAAGAGACATTAGTTAGTGATAGATTTCTTATCTTAGAATATCCCCAGGCGTCAGACTGGATCCGGAAAGTTTTGCTAGCAGTACCCCTGCGCGTCAGTAGGTGGCGTCGTGTGGCTCCGCGTCCGTCGCTGGCGTCGTAAGCACCGAGATGACGTCACGGAGACTACTTAGACACCCATGCGCGCTGACGTCAGTACTGTACACAACATTCCGTGCCAGGAACGCAGAGCCATGCAAGAAACTGACCACTGGTGACAAGAAACCAGGGCCCTGAAAGGGATGGCCTTAACCCTAGAAATCAGTTTGCAGAACGGGGAGGATGAGTGGGGCTGTACGGAATCTATCACTAACTAATGTCTCTTACAGATATATTGTTACACAAGTAGTAACTTGTGTATCTGAGAGAGATGGATTCCTTACCTTAGAAAAGATACCCCAGCAATACCAACCCGGTGGTGGGTCTGCGAACAGATTACACCAGAAAGTCACAGAGAACAGCACAGCCAAAGAAGCCGTCTCTCCGGACTGAACTGTCAAGGCAGTAATGCTTGGTAAACGTGTGCAGCGAGGCCCACGTAGCTGCCTCACAAATATCCTGCAAGGGAACGCCGCGTCCCAAGGCAGTAGTGGCTGCAGTTGCCCTGGTAGAACAGGCACGCAGCCCCACAGGAGGCTCCTTCTTAGCCATGCTTTGATGAACAGAACGACCCACTGAGAGATTGTTCGTTTGTGCACGGCCCGACCTTTACTAGCGCCCACGTAGCCAACAAAGAGCTGATCCTCCACCCAGAACTGCTGTGTACGCTTCAGATAGAACGAGAGTGCACATATTGGGTCCAGACAGTGGAGCCTCTCCTCCTTCCTTGAAGGATGCGGAAAGAAGGTGGGCAAAGTGATGCCCTGCCCGATGTGGAAGGGCGTGACAACCTTTGGCAAAAATGAAGGACGGGTCCTTAACACCACCTTGTCCGGATGAAACAGAAAGGAAAGGAGGTTTGGAAGAAAGAGCCTGGAGCTCACTCACTCTTCTGGCAGAGGTGATAGCTACCAGGAAAGCAGTCTTGAGAGTGAGAAGACATAAAGGACAGTTATGAAGGGGTTCAAAAGGAGCGCACATCAGATAGGTCAAGACAAGATTTAAGTCCCATTAAGGCATTATGAAAGGCACGGAAGGAAACGTGTGTGTAATGCATTTAAGGAAACGGTTAACAACCGGGGACTTAAAGAGAGAAGGCTGATCTGGAAGCCTTAGAATGCAGGAGATGGCCGAAAGATAACCTTTGAGAGTGCCCAAAGCAGAGCCCTGCTGGGCCAAGGATAGTAGCAACAGAAGGACCTCAGAAAGAGGGGCAGAAATGGTATCCACAGACTTTGCTGTGCACCATGCCACAAACTTGTTCCACCGGCAGGCGTATACCGTCTTAGTGGATGGACGCCTGGCTGCCAGAATGACATCACAGACTTCGGGAGGAAGATCGAAAGCTGTCAACTGTCGCCGCTCAATCTCCACGCATGGAGTTGGAAGCTGGACAGGTTCGGGTGGAGGACCGTCCCCTGCTGCTGCGACAGAAGAGCCTCCCGAAGAGGCAGATGGATCGGGGGATCGATCGACATGCTGAGTAGCTCGGGACACCAGTACCTTCGTGCCCAATCAGGAGCCACAAGGATAACTTGGGCACGGTCGCGCCGAATCTTCTTCTGCCCAGAGTGCTGAAGTGGTATAGGCGGAAAGGTGTACAACAGACCGCAACTCCACTCGCGCAGAAAAGCGTCGCCGAACGAGTGCCGCCTTGGAAATTCCAATGCGCAGAACTGATGACATTGCACGTTCTCTTCGGTGGCGAATAGATCTAACCAAGGCTCTCCCCACTGCTTAAAGAGACCTTGCACCACATCCGAGTTCAGACGCCATTCGTGATCCATCAAGCACCAGCGGCTGAGTTAGTCCGCCCTGGCGTTCAGAGAACCTGCCAGGTGTTGAACCACCAAGGTGATGCCTTGATGTTCCAGCCATGTCCGGAGGCACAGAGCCTCCTGACATAGGGTCCAGGACCCCACCCGCACTGTTTGTTGCAATACCACATGGCAGTGGTGTGGTCCGTGAACACCTGCACCACACGTCCCCGGACAGAGGGTAGGAATGCCTTCAGTGCAAGACGGATCGCCCAAAGCTCCAAAAGGTTGATATGGAGTCGGGACTCCGCCGGAGACCAGAGGCCTTCGATCTCCGCCTCTCCCATGTGGCCACCCTATCCCAGGAGGGACACATCCGTCACCACTGAGTGCTCCGGTTGGGGAATGGAGAGGGATCTGCCATTGACCCAATCACGTTTCGTGAACCACCACTGCAATTGTCGTGCAGTGCCCTCCGAGATCTGGACATGATCAGACAGGCTGCCCTGATGCTGCGCCCACTGGAACTTCGTGTCCCACTGCAGAGCCCGCATATGCCATCTGGCATGTGGCACCAGCAGGAGGCAGGAGGCCATCAGGTCCAGGAGCCGGAGGGTCATCCTGACTGAAACCCGGGATAGAGGCTGAAAGATCAGAATCACAGCCTGAATATCCCGGACTCGCTGCTCGGGAGGATAAACCCGAAACAGTGGCGAATCCAGAACCGCTCCGATGAAGGGGAGCTTCTGAGAGGGACTCAGTCGCGACTTCGGCACGTTGATGGAGAACTCCAGCAAATGCAGGAGGTCGGCTGTAGTCTGAAGGTGTCTGACAATTGCCTGGGGTTAGCCCGCCTTCAGCAACCAGTCGTCGAGGTAAGAGAAGACTGACACCCCTGACCTGTGCAGGTGACCTGCAACCACCGCCATCACCTTTGTGAACACCAGAGGGCTGCTGGTAAGGCCAAAGGGGAGGACGGCAAACTGAAAATGCTCTTGGCCTACCGTGAACCACAGGTAACACAGGTGGGCCGGCAGGACGGGGATGTGAAAATATGCGTCCTGCAAGTCCAACGCTACCATCCAGTCTCCAGGGTCGGGGGCAGCCAAGACCTGAGCTAGAGTCAGCATTTTGAATTTCTCCTTCCGGAGGAAACGGTTGACATTCCAGAGATCAAAGATGGGACGCAGACCCCCTTTGTCATTCTTGGCGACCAGAAAGTAGTGGGAACAACCACCACTCCCTACTTTCGACCCAGGAACGCACTAGATGGGCCCCTTGGCCAAGAGAGCCGTAACTTCCTGCTGGAGAGTTGCCAAGTGTTCCCCCCGACATGCGGTGGTACCGAGGTGGCATGGCTGGAGGGGTGGACTGAAAGGGAAGGGAGTAACCCTTGCGGATGATCTGCTACACCCACTTGTCCAATGTGATAGCGTGCCAGTGGGGGAGGCGATGGCGGATCCTGCCACCCCTGGCGTGAGGTGCTCCACAAAGCTCAGATTAGGAATGTTTGGCGGTAGAAGCAGCGGGGGCGGAGGTGGACTAAACCCCACGCTGATTCCCAGACCTGCACCAGCGGAAGCCGCGTCGAGGCTGGTTCAGCACAGGCTTGCTGAAGGAACATGCCTGGGCGCCTCTGCTATGACCACGAAAGGAACGAAAACCAGGAGTGGCTGGGATTTTCGTGGAAAGACCCAAGGACTTGGCCGTGGCCCGCGAGTCCTTAAAACGCTCCAGTGCACGGTCGGCCTTATCGCCAAACAGGCGAGTGCCATCAAACGGCATGTCCATGAGTGAGCTTTAGACATGTGGCGAGACCCCAGTAGATCTCACCCAGGCGTGGCGACGAAGCACCACAGTCGTAGAAATCGCTCTACCTAGTGAGTCCGCAGTGTCCAAACCACACCGAATGGCGAACTTAGCCGCATCCTGACCCTCGGCAATAGCTTGGGACAGCACAGCCTGGGTCTCTTCAGGACACTGAGGCAACACCTGTGCAACTGTATCCCACACCGCCTGGGAATAGTGGCCCAAAAGGCACACGGTGTTCACAGACCGCAGCCCCAAGTTGGCCGAAGAGAACAACCACTTATCGAACTGCTCCAGCTTCTTAGAGTCCTTATCCGGCGTAGCCGTGGGAAAGGCCCTCTGTGACATCGAGCCTTGGATGACCAGGCTCTCAAGCGTAGGATGAGTGGTCAGAAAAGCGGGGTCACCAGGCGCCGGCGCCTGGCGACATTCTTATCCACAGGGCCCCTGTGGCTGGCCGCGACCAAGTGCCCAGCAAGACGTCAGTGAGGGCGTCGTTAAACTGTAGCAGGGGCTCCGACGAAGTGGACGCCGTCTGGAGCACTTCAGTGAGGAGATTAGTTTTGAGGGCCACCGTAGGGAGAGCAAGGTTGAGGACCTCAGCTGCCCGGCGGAGCACCATCGTGTAGGAGGCGCCCTCCTCCATGGTAGGCGGGAGAGAGGCAAACCCCGGGTCAGAGGAGACGTCAAGGTCGCCGGCATCCTCCAAGTCGTCCGCCCAGTCCTGCTCGGAGTCACACAGACGGGCAAGAGGGTCCTCGGACCCCTCCCAGCCATCCTCCACCTCCGCCGCATGTGGTACAGACCGCGGCAGCAGAGCAGGAGCCGGAGAATGAACAAACTGCGTCAGAAACGGTGCCGAGAACGGCGCTGGCCGGGGCCGAGCCAGCGCAGTGTCCCTATACGGATCCCATGTAGGAACAAAATGGTCCTGGAAACTGGGCAAGGGTGGGACAAATGGCACCCACTGCGGCTCCGGAGGCAGAGCCGAGGGTGGCGCTTGGGCAAGGGCGGGACAAATGGCACCCACTGCGGCACCGGAGGCGGAGCCGAGGGTCGCGCTAGGGCCGGAGACGGCAGCGCTGGACCTTGTGGCGCCGTGGCCGGAGCCAACGGCGCAGGATCCTGTGGCGCCGAAGCTGGATCCGCCGGCAGCCCGACAGGATACGGACACAGGAACGCGGGGCCCGAAGGCACGCCGGCAGGGGCCCGAGGCCTAAAGAGGCAGTCCATGGTAGCAAGAAATTCTTGCACCTGTGCGGGCTCCGAAGAAGCCGCAGGGGCAAAACCCCTGTCCCCTGAACACGCTTCTTAGACTTCTTTTTGTGTTGTCTCTTACCCGAATCCGAGGGTGAAGACTTGGACCCCGAGGAGCGACAGCAGTCCCTGGAACGGCCCCTGGACCGGGAACTGCGCTGGGACGAGTGCCGGACCTCCAGCAGCTTCCGGCACTGCTTCCTCAAGGCCTTGGGGCCATGGCCCGACAGGACCGGGAGTCGTGGTCGGTCTCCAGGCAGTAGAGGCAGACATCGTGGGGGTCTGTCACCGACATATTGCGACGGCAGGCCCCACAAGACTTAAATCCAGGCATTCCTTCGTGCACCAAGGAAACCAAAGTTGTACAGGAGACAAAAATTCACAAAAAAGGGTAGTTAAAAAGTGACTAAGGTACGATCTGCGATTTCTGGCGCGGAAAAAGAAAGAACTGACGTCAGCACGCATGGGTGGCGCCTAAGTAGTCTCCGTGATGTCATCTCGGCACTTACGATGCCAGTGACTGACGTTGAGCCGCACGACGCCACCTACTGACGCGCAGGGGTACTGCTAGCAAAACTTTACGGCTCCAGTCTGACGCCTGGGGATATTCTAAGGAAAGGAATCTATCACTAACGTGTCTCTTTCAGATCGCCAAGTTGATTTCCTCCACCGTGATCGCTCCCTCCGGATGCACAGATTTGGTGGGTGTCAGCTTTTAAAGTTGTAGGGTTTAAAAAAAAAGTGGATTCTATGTCTGGGGTCGGGGGTGTTCAAGCTGTGTATAAGCTTTCATAATATTCCTGAAATTCCGCCACTATTGCAATCAGATAGGTGATGAGGCGAGCCTTTGAATCTTGCATGGCAGGAATCGTCCTAGAAGAATTTTGTTGGCGGAGTTGGTAAGCCAACAGCCTACCCGCCTTTTCACCCCTTTTGTAATATCTCGGTCATATGCGGAAAAGGCATTTCTCCGCCTCTGTGGTACAGTGTGTATTCAACTGGTATTTCCAAAGAAAGCTGTTCTGGCTAAGGGAAGAAGGGATAGGTTCATATAGGAAGAGTAGACAGTAGTCTGGGATCCAACCCTTGCCGCCAGCTGCCGTCTGGATTCTGAAAGCCTCCGTTTCATCAGCGCTGAATCCCTCATCAGCATTCCACATAGCACAGCCTTCCCCATCCCTCACAACATCTGCGCCGAGCCCCTATGATCTTCCAAATATCTTTCTGCCTTATCTGCGAGGAGACGTTTCGCCTCCGGGTCCTTAATATGGGAGGTATTGATGTTCCATGATCCTCGCAGTGGTGTATGCAAACCCAGGTCTAAATGCTGCGCCACAAGGTCATGATCCGAGACCCCACAAGGGGTTATGTTTGCATCTGTTAACTGCTGAGTCACTAAAGGAAGTAGTCAATGCGAGACCAAATGTTATGTGGGCATGAGGTGAAGGTGTAGCCTCTCGCTTGTGGGTGCAAGAGTCTCCAGGGGTCACAGAGAGCATGATCCTGCATTGGGTCGACAAGTGGGCAGGGGGTGTCTCGAGATGGGAACCTGACTGAAAGTTGAATATGTTACAAACGCTTATATCTCACAGAATGTGTACTACGGAGAGAATTATGTATTAATGAATATTGCCTATTAGGATGCTGTATATTGATACTGACGAATGTTTAATAAAAAGAAGTTTAAAAAAAAAAAAGAAAGGAACAAGTGTAACTCTCATACCCCTCCAATGATGACTCTAGAGGTGCCAAATGCAGTCAGCAACCTAACAATCTTAGAAAGAAACCCAGATATCTGTAGGGCACACACAGAGGCCACAATTAAAGTTGTCCCCTGCATTGAGATCTTGGAAAACACATAGCCACCATAAGTGCCCGACCAACTTTGGAGGGTTCTATATGAGAGATGTTGTGTAGAAGTATTGAAATGCCTAAGTGGGCCATCCACCTCAATCCGACCTCGTGATGTGGGTGAGATGCTAGCTTGCTGGACCCGGACCACTTAGTCCCTCCATAACTTATCGCTCTCTGCCAAGGCCTGGTGAGTTTCTTGAAGGAGGGCGATGTCAGGTTTGTGTTGACCCAAAAAAAAGGGATCTCCAACTCCTCACACACAGATACATAGAACTACACAAAATAGGACCTGCCTACCTGAACAGACGCATACACTTACACCAACTCTCCAGGCACCTCGGCTCAACGTACTCTCAATAGAACAAACACTCTCAATAGAAAAAAAACACATGATTGAACACATTCCACGCATACACAAAAACAGAGCAGGATGCTGGGCCTTCGCCTACATCTCTCCAGCAGCACATCAGAGTTTCCTCATCGCTTGACTTCTGCAAGAAACTTATGACCTCGCTTTTCGAATAAATCTCCTGGGCAACCGCCGTCTACCCATCTACGAAGCATCTAGATACCCTCATGGGTGATTAGTGCACAACGCAAATATGCATAACATAACATACCTGCTCATGATGTCTTCCTGTTTCTCTTTAGCATCTTCGTATTTGTCTGCTAAGCGCTCTGCCATTTCTCGAAGGCTTTTCCTAACATTACAATGGAAAGTAGTCAATGGCAAACTGAAGCAGATTAAGACAATCTTCATAGGAAAATGAAGCTGTATCTAAAAGCGAGTCATCTGGTTCAATTAGGGTTTTGGATCAATAAAGAATTTATGTAAAAATATTAGTGACTACACATATAAGTATATTCTGTTACTAAAACTCAGTACTGGAAATAATAAACATACCTCTCCTCTCTGCAGATGTTGAGATCTTCAAGCTGTTTGGTCTTCTGGCCAATCAAAAACGTTACCCTTTAATGGAAAAACGAAATAAAATCATGCTAAAAACAATGTGCATTGCTTTTTGAAACCATAGGATTAGAGAGATCAGACTACAAGCAAAAGGAGACTATAAGGTTTACCTTGTATGAACTATGCTGACCCCTCCCAAAGCCATACTCTTTCCTATGCCAATATGTATTTTGAAAATTAAAATGTGTGAAGTCTCAGATTACCTGTTATTTTACCTTGCTGGATAGTTTTTCGCGGTAATGTTAAATGTAAGTGCAATGGAAAAGATTAGGCATGTGTGACACTGACAGGTTTGTAGTGATTTGTTTTTACATTTAAATGTGTTATTTTGTACACTGCAATTAAAATAATGTAAGATATTTTATAATGGTGGAAATTCAACAAACTCTCAGAAGGACACTATTTCGTAGAGAACTTATGACTGACTCCATAAAGGTTTAAATTATTTTAAACTGTTGTTTGCTCAGTCTTACTTTGGGAGGGTAAGGGACAGTCCATAAGAAAACAAATCACTGTCCATCATTTACAAAAGTCATCCATACCAACAAACCTAACTACTCGACTAAAAAGAGAATTCCTCTTCGGTCATACTGCAGCATAGCCAGCACATATCTGAAGAAATTGGGGATCCCCCAGGAAACCACAACACTGAAGAAAACAATATTTCTCATGAAGCCTCCCGCATCTAGAAAGACAGACCCTTCCTCTGAGTAGGCAAACACATCTATTTCTTCCGGAAAACACTAAAAAGCCTCATCTGACAATTTCTCCACATATAACCTCTAACTGCTCAGCCTACCCATTCCCTCCCCATGGTCTCGTGGAAGCCTATTCCAAATATATATTTGTAGGTATATTTTTCCTGCATTCTTGTTTCCCTCCACAACCTTTTGTAAACATGCATTTTTACTTCAGTCACACACATGAACATAATACTTGTGCTCTATGTAAGAAATCCACAAATGCATAGGACAGGATTGTGCTATATAGATGCCCAATTAAAATAAAATGTACATAAAACTAGGACATTAACTACTAAAATCCTTCTGGTCAAAAGAGTTGAGTGAGATTTAAGAGAAGAGCCTTTCACCCTCCACAGTTGATTGATGACATGAGTAGCTGTAGGAACAAAGACCTTCTCTTGGATGCACAGTTGGACTTCTCATTAAGTATTGATACTAGAGAACAGTGCCTTGATTTGTTTACTAGGGAACAAATACTCCTTAGCTAACAAGTGGGCAGGGGTACACGTGGCATTCATGAACTCTGACTGCATTCGGCCTCTTCAAGCAATGGCAGATTCCGAGAAGCATGAGGGTTAAAGAAAATCAGTTATTTTACTAATTCTGCTAACATCTCTCAAATCGAGGCAAGATATGGGCGCAATGGGGAATTGACTCGCTTTTAGATCAGAAGGGGATCACTAGGGGTTTGTTCAGGACCCATTCATTCATATTCAAGCTTTAGGTCAATGAATCAGAGGAAGAACTGAGGCTAATTCACTTGGACGCCCAGAGAACTGGAGATGAAGACAACTTGTCCTTATATCTAGGACTGCATTTGGTCTGGAGCTTATGCTAGTCTCAACATAATGTACCAAAGTTGAAATGTAAAGATATGTCTTCCTGCGCAGAAACCCCTTTTTCATTTTAGTTTGAAGATATGTTATTGATTATGTAACACATGATGAAATAATTATAGTGGTGGCACACTTTGACAACAAATTGTATGTTTTTTTCCTTCTTTTCTTTTCCACCACAGGATCGCCAGATCTTTTGAATTTCGATTAAGACAAATCGATTATGGTTGGTCCGCTCTATTTAATTTTTGATGGTTTACACAGTTATGCAGTGACTAGATACCATCGTCCTGATGAATGCCCCGAACAATTTATTGTCATCTAGGGCAGAAACATGTTGACTGCCATACAGGGTAGACATCCATAACCCTGTATCTATGTTACTTTTTTAACTCTATCCAGTAGGACGTAGGAATAAAGTTTATCAGTACCTATTGAAATAGTTTTAACTTACACACCACCCTTTTCTTTTGCACTCTACCCCTCATTTACACCATAGAGGTTTAGACATACTCACATGCTTTACTAGAACACTACCGCTCCTTCCCTGAGGGGAAGTTGTTGCCCACACTGGGTACCTTGCGGGCCCAGTGTGTTGGAGGAACGCAATGATGAAGCTCGTCACCCTTGGGTGAGTGAGGGTTTACGTCCATTTAATGGTTATGCCCACATGTATACACACTGTTGTCGTCCTATTTTTCTGCCTCATTTAGTTTGGAGCTAGTTCACTACCCTATATTGAGTGTGAGTAACACACATGAAATGCCATCACGTCAAATGCACGTATCTGGCATGTACTTTTATTATGAAAATGTAAAATGAGTATCTTTGATAAGAAGGCTCAATCAAAAACACAGTTAGGGATTGTTGGAAAACCACTCCCACACTAGAAGGGGTGGTGGTGGTCTTCCGGACACACTGTGGTAGCTTGGCTCGAGTGGTCAGGAATCAGGCTCCGTGCTAAGCATACAACATACCCAAACAATAACCATGCGTGCATCCGTTCCAAAAACGACTCTACACCGTAAAAATTATGAAAATAACTTTCTTTATCTTTTTCTCTTAGTTGCTGATTGGAAAAATAAATAAGTCAATCACAATATACAAATTTTAAATAGTGCAGGTCAAATAAATATTGTCTGAAGATTCAATAAATAGGGATGATCATAAATACAAGGGACATAAATATAAGTGCAGGTAATACAGGCAATTAAATATTCTGAGGCAATAAATACTGTACCCATAAATATTGTACACCAACAAGCCCTGTGGACCAATAAATATAGTGAAGCAATAAATAGGTAAAAACTCAATAAATACAGTGCCCCCAATAAATAATTAAAAGTATACAGCAACACTCATGTAATCAGATCACTTTTCAATTCTTAAGGGCTGATTTGGCCCAGGCACAGCTTGTAGGGTTGTGGAAGGCTCGAGGGGGACTACTCCCTGGCTGGGTCAAGGCTGAGGCCTAAACTGAGGTAGATCAAGGGGGGAATACCAGTGCCCTGGCTTTCTCTCTCCAAACAACCTCTCTAGGTTAGTCCCAGTTCACCCCTGGCACAGTCAGGTTGGTTCCAGCACCTCCCTAGCCCCTTAGAGCAGTCTCTCAGGTCTCCACAGGGCCTTAGGCGCCCTCTACTCCACTTACTGCCCTTTTTCTGATGCTCCGACGCCGCTGGAGTCGTGTCGATGCCGTGAGGCGGTTCCGGTTCGATCTCGGCGGCCTCGGCACAATGTCAGTTCCTTGACGACGCCGGTAGGCGGTTCCGGTCCGATGTCGGCGGCCTCGGTTCGATCTCGACCTCCGATTCGACGGCGTCGGGCAGTCTCTACTCGATGTCGACTTCGGGCGGCTCCGGTCCGATGGCGACCTCGGCTTCGATGACGTCGGCCGGCCTTGCCTCGATGTCGACTTCCGGCGGCTCCGGAGTGCGATCCTCACTCCCGACCTCCGGTGCTCCTCACAGGTTTCCGGCGACTCCGGAGTGCGACCTCCACTCCCGACCTCCGGCACGATTCTCACAGGTTCCGGCGACTCCGGTGTGCGATCCTCACTCCCGACCTCCGTTACCCTTCACCTCGGTCTCCGACGACTCCGGAGGGCGGACTTCACTCCTCCGATGACGCCGCTCACTCGACCTCGGGTGACTTCCTCCTCGACCTCTGGTATTCCTCACGACCTCTGACGGCGCCCTCTCTCGACCTCTGGCGGCTCCGGGTACGACGTCTGCTTTTCCAGTCAGCGCCGCTTCTCCACCTCGGGCTCCAGGTCTTAGGCTACTCGACGTCGGACTTCAGGGAAACCAGCTTCCAGGTCAGGATCTTGCTGTTCTCTTGTTTCTAAGGCCTGTTCCTGCTGTCCAGGTCCTCAGGATGGTTTTTCTGACTTCTTCCCAGACAGGGCTCTAGGCTGGGCTCCGTCAGTAGGGACTAGTATCAAGGGTGGGTTTATGGACCCCACTCCAGGCACAAGTTTCCACCCCTGCTGCTTCACTCCTTCCTCCTTCACGTTTTTGCTGCTCACTCCTCACCAGTCAGGTGCCAACTGCCAGCTCCAACTGCCAACACTCTCTCTTAACTCCCCAACATTCTAAACCGCCTCCAACTGTCACAGAGTTCTGGAATGTTCTGGAAGGTGCTGGTAGGTTCCAGTGGATGCTGGTGATGTCACAGGTGGCCACCATTTTGTGCTTCAGGCCCTCAGACAGAAGTTTCAGGGGTAGGTAAAATGGCCCCCTGAATCTGCATCAACATGAAAAATGAAAACAAAAGAGGGAAAAAGGGCCAAGTCCTACACAACCTCCTTCCAGCCAAAAGCCAGGGTAGACCGATCAATGCCTTGATGGTCTTCCCTGCTTGGGGCGAGAAAAGGTGGACGCCGGCCCGCAACGGCAGGAGCTCCCGCAAGTTCTCCTCCGCTCTGGAACCCAATGGTTCCCTAACAAGCCTCCCTGGACCAACAAAACCACCCCACTGAGGCTCCCTAGCTAGTTGTGGCCAGGACCGGCCCCTGGGCCGTCCAGATGTCTCTGGCCCGGGTGATCTCGCGGAGTGGGGGGCAGTAGCCCCAGGCTTGTAGTGCCCGTTGACCACTCCGGTCCTCCTCCTTGCAGTCCTAAACTGCCTCTGGTCCTTCCTCCTGGGGTTCACACCCTTAGGCTGACCAGCCTTCAGGGGCGAGGCTCTCCTCCCCCTAACTCTTCTTCTGGGGTTCCTCACCCTACCCTGCGAGGCACCCTCAGACCAACACTTCCTCCTCAGTCTAGGGCCTTGACCCCTCAACTGATCCTTCAACCTAGGGTCTAAACCCTTAGGCTGAGTCGGTGCCCGAGGCGAGACCTTCCTCCCTCTGCACCCCCTTCCAGATTTCAGCACCCTCCTAACGGGAAAAGTACCCCTGGAAGTCAATTTCGGGGGGACCCGGTTAACAGAGGCCCCACCCGCCAGGTCAGGCAACCCCTGAGCCTGGCATCCCAGCCCAGGACCTAAACCCTGAAACTGGGCCAACCCCAGAACCTTGGGCGCGCTGGTTACAGTTGCCCTGGGTCCTCCTGACACTAGGGGCTCCCCTGCACTGGAGGGCACATCGGGACAGCCTAGGCTCCCAACCTGGGGCTCCCTTGCGGAACTCTCCAGGCCCTGAGACTTCGGTTGGGGCACCTCGGGACACCTCCCCGTCTCACGCCTTCCTACAGATAGGTCGTGAGGCCCTACAACCCTCTCTCCCTGGGACCTAGCTGGGCTATCTGCCACTTCTCCCACCTCGCTGGGTTGGGAGATCCCTGCACTACCCCCTTCAGGTTCCCACCCCAATGTCTCCTCAGACACCCTGGTGATGTCATCCTGGGGTAAATAAACTTCTAGCTCCTGTGGAGCTTCCGGTATGCTGCCACCAGTGTCCTCGCTGGACACACTCATCTGGAGGGCACGCAGCTCCAACTCCTTCATCTGAAGCTCGTGCGCCATCCTTCTCTCCTCCATCTCTTTCTCCAGCCTTGCTAAGTCCCATGTGAGCTGTCTTTTCTCCCTCCGGTCTGTTAACTCCACTTTAGACAAGCCACCGCTAGAGGCACTGCTGCCCTTCCTAGAAATGGTTCTGGGCCCCGCTGACAGGTTCCCCACCTCAGGTTGGTACATCTCAGCCCCCTCGGTGTCAGGCTCTCTATCCCTGTCCTCCTCCTCAGCCTTGCTTTCTCGGCGTGCCTCCCCCCAAGCCCTTAAGCTGGTTTGGAGTGCACCCTTCTTTGCTCCTGGGGGACAGTACACCCCCTCCCGCTGGCAAAACTCCCTGAGTTGGGCCACAGTGTACGTTTCTAGATTTTCTAGTACAAACTCCATCTTGCCCACTCAGGTTAGAGGACAGGTTTTTGTGCAGTAACTATGCAGGGGGGTACCTTTAATAATACCTCCTCCCACCACCAGAGTAAATTTGGAAAAAACAAAAACCCACAATTAGGAAGGCCGCTCTTGAGAAAACTCCCGGTGTAGGCCTATGGACTACCCACAGTTATTGTTGAGTATGCGTAGGCACAGCTCTATCCCACCACTGAACACCAATTTATGTTGGAAAACCACTCCCACACTAGAAGGGGTGGTGGTGGTCTTCCGGACACACTGTGGTAGCTTGGCTCGAGTGGTCAGGAATCAGGCTCCGTGCTAAGCATACAACATACCCAAACAATAACCATGCGTGCATCCGTTCCAAAAACGACTCTACACCGTAAAAATTATGAAAATAACTTTCTTTATCTTTTTCTCTTAGTTGCTGATTGGAAAAATAAATAAGTCAATCACAATATACAAATTTTAAATAGTGCAGGTCAAATAAATATTGTCTGAAGATTCAATAAATAGGGATGATCATAAATACAAGGGACATAAATATAAGTGCAGGTAATACAGGCAATTAAATATTCTGAGGCAATAAATACTGTACCCATAAATATTGTACACCAACAAGCCCTGTGGACCAATAAATATAGTGAAGCAATAAATAGGTAAAAACTCAATAAATACAGTGCCCCCAATAAATAATTAAAAGTATACAGCAACACTCATGTAATCAGATCACTTTTCAATTCTTAAGGGCTGATTTGGCCCAGGCACAGCTTGTAGGGTTGTGGAAGGCTCGAGGGGGACTACTCCCTGGCTGGGTCAAGGCTGAGGCCTAAACTGAGGTAGATCAAGGGGGGAATACCAGTGCCCTGGCTTTCTCTCTCCAAACAACCTCTCTAGGTTAGTCCCAGTTCACCCCTGGCACAGTCAGGTTGGTTCCAGCACCTCCCTAGCCCCTTAGAGCAGTCTCTCAGGTCTCCACAGGGCCTTAGGCGCCCTCTACTCCACTTACTGCCCTTTTTCTGATGCTCCGACGCCGCTGGAGTCGTGTCGATGCCGTGAGGCGGTTCCGGTTCGATCTCGGCGGCCTCGGCACAATGTCAGTTCCTTGACGACGCCGGTAGGCGGTTCCGGTCCGATGTCGGCGGCCTCGGTTCGATCTCGACCTCCGATTCGACGGCGTCGGGCAGTCTCTACTCGATGTCGACTTCGGGCGGCTCCGGTCCGATGGCGACCTCGGCTTCGATGACGTCGGCCGGCCTTGCCTCGATGTCGACTTCCGGCGGCTCCGGAGTGCGCTCCTCACTCCCGACCTCCGGTGCTCCTCACAGGTTTCCGGCGACTCCGGAGTGCGACCTCCACTCCCGACCTCCGGCACGATTCTCACAGGTTCCGGCGACTCCGGAGTGCGATCCTCACTCCCGACCTCCGTTACCCTTCACCTCGGTCTCCGACGACTCCGGAGGGCGGACTTCACTCCTCCGATGACGCCGCTCACTCGACCTCGGGTGACTTCCTCCTCGACCTCTGGTATTCCTCACGACCTCTGACGGCGCCCTCTCTCGACCTCAGGCGGCTCCGGGTACGACGTCTGCTTTTCCAGTCAGCGCCGCTTCTCCACCTCGGGCTCCAGGTCTTAGGCTACTCGACGTCGGACTTCAGGGAAACCAGCTTCCAGGTCAGGATCTTGCTGTTCTCTTGTTTCTAAGGCCTGTTCCTGCTGTCCAGGTCCTCAGGATGGTTTTTCTGACTTCTTCCCACACAGGGCTCTAGGCTGGGCTCCGTCAGTAGGGACTAGTATCAAGGGTGGGTTTATGGACCCCACTCCAGGCACAAGTTTCCACCCCTGCTGCTTCACTCCTTCCTCCTTCACGTTTTTGCTGCTCACTCCTCACCAGTCAGGTGCCAACTGCCAGCTCCAACTGCCAACACTCTCTCTTAACTCCCCAACATTCTAAACCGCCTCCAACTGTCACAGAGTTCTGGAATGTTCTGGAAGGTGCTGGTAGGTTCCAGTGGATGCTGGTGATGTCACAGGTGGCCACCATTTTGTGCTTCAGGCCCTCAGACAGAAGTTTCAGGGGTAGGTAAAATGGCCCCCTGAATCTGCATCAACATGAAAAATGAAAACAAATGAGGGAAAAAGGGCCAAGTCCTACAGGGATAATGTAGTAACTAATTAGCTGAGAAATGATTCCATCAATTCCATAAATCTTATGACTGTTTCCCTCTATTATTTAATCACTTGAACACTTAGTGAGGAGAGAAGTGTAGGAAAGAACCACTTTTGACGTGGTCACTCCCACCATTTTGCTCACTGGTACTGATGTTGATTGGTAGTGCACTGGGTCCCTGCTAACCAGGCCCCAGTGCCAATGCGCTTTACCTTAAAATAAGACAAATGTGCTATTATAACACAATTGGCAAGGTCTGTAGCATCCCTGTAAGTCCCTAGTAAATTAGTACCCCTGGTACTCAGGGCATGAGTACTAAATAGGGACCCTAAGGGCTGCAGCATGTATTATGCCACCTTCAGGGACCCACACACAAACTGCATGCAAACTGCCACTGCAGGATGCGTGAAATGGTGCAAGTCATTCTGAAAACGCAACATGCCATGCCCCTGTACTCTGCATGTACTATATATACCCCTACAGCATGCTTTGAGCCCTAAGGCAGGGTGCCTTATATCATATGGGAGGGAATAGCTGCATGAGCAGATGTGTCCCAGGAATGCTTAGTTCCATTGCTAGACATTGCAAGTGATCAGGAAGCCATTATAAGGACATGTACTGGGCACTGGTCATTACGAGTTACCCAGCAACATGATGGCTTCACTGAAAGTAATGGTGTTTGGTATCAAACACCTTGTCTTAATAAATCTATACTGATGCCAGTACCAGATTTATTATGACATGCACCCAAAGGGCACACCAGAGGTGCCTCCTGAAACCCTACTAGTCACATAGTGTGCTGGCTGACTGGTATCTTTCAGCCTGCCACCGCGAACGAATTTCTGACCCCTTGCAAGGGAGAGTCCACGCTCTCAGAAAGAAGGAGGATGGCTAGCATATTAGCATCTCAAGGCCAGACGTTTCAAAGCCTCTACTGCCTTTAAAATGCAACCACGGCTTCCCCCAGACCTGGGGAATGCTACCCTCTGCCCTGAGGCCCATTTGGCAGCAGAGCAGTTGGGAAATTATATTGTCAGAAGGCGTGTCACACTTACAGGTTAAGCACACCCCTGATGTGGGTCACCTGAAGTGGACAGTCAAAGAAGGGTTTCACCATCTTGGTTTTGGAGAAACTAGGAACTTTGGGATCAGGATCACGCCTACTCCTAGCAGGAAGTAGTCATATTTGGGGTGTAGATGCCCCATGGCTACTGCCCACACTCCCCTAAACACCCCTAAATTCAGTATTGTAAGGTCCCACCCCCACCACCCCAGTACCAGAGGGACAGATTTGTCTACTGGGGAACTGAAGGACAAAGAAGAGCCATCAGCGCAAGAACAGAGGACCAACACCGAACTAGGCACCAAACTATGTCTGGCTGCTGGCACGGTCGACAATTGCAAAGCCCCGGCTCATTCAAAGGCTGTGCATCTTCATAAGCCCTTGGAGGACTGTACAGCGCTTAAACAACCACTTGCCATCTACCTTGGGGTGGAGGGTCTATCCCCTTGCATCTGCAGGCACCGAGCACATTAGTGTGGTACACCGTTATGCTGACCATCGGGCCCACCAAGGGAGCATCACGCCAGGGAGACGTTTTCATGGTTCCAAGAGGTCAGCCTTGTCTCTCCACCACCAAGTTTCGAGACGCTAGACCCTCCAGGAGACCGCCTGCACCAATACCCTGGGTACTGGAGCACTTGCAGCAACAAGACTTCTTGAGTGTCCAGCCTGGATGAGACTTACACAGAGAGTGGCCCTGCTGTCTTTTTTTCCTCCCCTCTACAGGTCTAACTGAATACTGTGAGAGCCTCCAGCACAAGTGGCCAGCCGGTCAAACACCACTGCACCCGAGACCCACAGCCCTGGTTCACGACAACCAACCGCACCCCCTTGCTCCAAAGACCCTCACAAGCTGAGACCCCCTTTGGGTTCTGACGGACTTGTTCCCAAGTCCCCCTTGCAGCCTTTCTTTTCCAAGTGCCCATTGACTTTAACGATGTAGAGCTCGAGGCTACCAATCGATCCAGCACCTCTGCACCCACCCACACCAGAACAGGTAAACAAACTGCTGGTGGTACCTTGGACCTTGGCCCCCAAGCACCTTAAGTTCCAAAGGGCACTCCCGAACTTGGACTACAAGTATATGTGTGCAGTATATGTCTTTCCTCCCACAGGATAACATTACCTAGTTCGAGGCTCATACCACAAAAACTGGTGTGTGTGTCTTTTACTGTTGCCTTGTAAACTGCATAACTCCGAAAGTAGTTATCTGATTCTGATGATCATTGTGTCTAGAAATATAATAAAAATCTGTGTTATGATTTTAATTTGGTCTCAGATTTCTTCTTGAACGTGTGTACCATTTTTTGACTTTCTGTGTGCAACACATGCTTAACACCCCCCTCTAATAAGCCTAAACTGCACAACCACACTACCACAAACAGAGCACTTGGGATTATTAAAGTAAGACCTGTAAACCAATAAGAGTAATGTGGACTTTTTGCATGGTGTGCCCTTACATAAGCCCATTACATAAAAAGCCAGCTTCCTACCACAAACTTCACCCAGGTGCCAGATGCAGATCCAGATGTGCACTGCACGAGATTCCATCCAGACCAAAAGAGCCTCAAACAAGACTCCCCCAAGTGCTGCAAAGACTTACATTCCACTTTCACAAACTGGTACCAGAATTGTGTTCTCTCATACACACAATCTCCTAGCTCTTCGCCTTGTGCTCAAAATAGCGGACGAGCTATTCCAAACAGACAATAAATTCTGTTGTCTAGGTATGTGCACCACCTCCAAAAACCCGGGCTTATTATTTATTCATCCGCTACAAATAGCATAGCACTTAGAGATAGCACAGGGAGGGTGTAAGGGCTATAAATTGTGATCTTACGATTTTTTCCCTGTTTTCCCTGTTATTGAAGAGCTTAGCTGCTTTTTTATTATCTTTTGTGATGCTACGATTATTATGTGCACAAGATCCAGGCATTCAGAAATAACCATTTTAAAATAAATATGTTGAAATACATATTCCATGTATGTAGTGATCTTAAGTGTGTAAATCATTAATGAATGATTATTTGGATTACCACTGCTCCCTGGTGTAACCCAAAAGCATTGACACCACCTCAATTATATATTGGGTGGGGTTCTGCGGGGCTACAATAACCGGTCTTTCACATACAGCACTGGTGCATTGGACTGAGTTCACTCGTGTCACCCGGGGGTCTGAAAACAAACTTTGTAAAATTGAGCCAGAGACTTAGTTTAGGCAACAGAAAGTTATGACGAAAGGCAATCAGAGTGAAAGATGCCATTATTTTAATAATTAAGAAGTTAAAATGGGACACACTTACCATCTTCTAGATGTGGCAAAAGGACCACAACAACACAATGAACAATGCAATTTAAGTTTTTGTCAGAAACCAATAGATGGGCCTGTGCACTCTATGTTTAAAGCTTATTATGTCACAACATATAGGGTGGTTCTATGGAGTTCGGTGAAAGAGTAACGCTACAGTTTGAGGAAGACAATTTTATAATATTTCAAGAAGTGAGCATTGCCTATTTGGTGCAGAGTGTTCCCCATTAGATCTCTTGAAGGACATTAGCACCCATCCAAATAATATCACCTAACTAATTGCCAGGAATATACAGAATTTAGAAAACAGGTGAGCCACTCTGTGGCTTGGTTATCTACATTTGACACTGGGATGAGGCTGGGACGTGTGAATGTATACATGTATCCTGAGAAGACTTCACTCAGGCATAACAATAAAGTTTCCATTATTCTGTACTCGTCTCTTCCAGGAACGGAAACTGGTAGCTCTGCAGAAACAGTTAATAGAGACCCATGCTATCCTAAAAAGATGTTCTGGATCCGAGACTTATTTGAGCTGAATTTTTAGCTCTTTTCAAAGAATCTTTTGGTTCACTTTAGATTGGGTTTCAAATCCGTGATGTATGTTTTCATAAATGGGAGGTCCCGGAATATAGCCAGATCTTCTGCCCATACAATCTACGGTCTGCTCAATCTTGAATTCATGTTTTTTTAGGTCCAGTTCAGCCCAGTTCTCATCTCTTCGGGTCACTGTGACTGCAGAAGCTCCCCCATACCTCCAAAAGGTTTATGGAACAGGTTCTCCACTGGAGACCAGAGGACTCCAATATCCACCTCTACCGGATGACTCCCCCCCCCCCACCCCCTCCCCCCCCCCCCCCCCCACCCCGGATTTGACTTGCCTTTCACAACTATAAAGTCTTTGTGATGAAGGGAGAGTGGCCTGCCACAGGTCAGGTTGGTGCTTATCTGCCACCAAACAAGTTCCTGACCAGTCTCTTGTAAGGTCTGGACAGTGTCAGGGAGGCAACCGTAGAGTTGGATCCATTGAATCCTTAAGTCTCCTTGCAGGGTCCGCAAGTAAAATCTAGCGTATGGGACAGGGAGGATACATCAGACCAGGAGCCCAAGAAGCATTAGAATCATTTTCACTGGATGTGCTGTGATGGTGAGAAGGCCATGTACACTAGCTTTCAGGATAGCCCCTATGAAGGGAATCCTCTGTGTAGGGACAGGTGGTACACAGACTCGTTGATGAACACCCAAAGGAGATTAGATGCCACGTCGCTGTCCAGAGGTGGTATCTAACTAACTGTGGCAAGTCAGTCTTGAACAGTTAGTCATCAAGGCACGCGAATACATGTAAACCCAAGCTGCAAAGAAAAGCAATCAACCACCTGCCATCACTTTCGCTAACAAACGAGAGGCCAAACAAAGGCTGAAGGACAGCTCAGAAAACTGGAAGTGTTGCCACCCCATTGTGAACTGCAGTTAACATCTGTAGGACTGCAGGACGGGTATGAAAATAGGCGCCCTGAAAGTCCAGTTCCCAGGATCCTGAGCTCAAATGATCTGGGGCAGATCGAGCATTTTGAATTTATCCCTCCTCAAAAAGGCATTCAATGGCCAGAGGTCCAAGAGGTTTGAGGCATCTGTCCTTTAGAACTAGGAAGCAGCGCACACAGCACCTCTCACCCCCCACTCCAAGTTCGACACTCAATCAATGGTGCCTTAAGCCAGCAGGCGATGTACTTCATGCATCAAGATAGCAGCATGGACCACTGAAAATCGCTTTGTGTGTGGGGAAGAAGAGGCGTGGACAAAATGAAAGGCAGGGGGGTACCCCTTTGAACAATTTGTAAGATCCATCAGCCTGATGTAACGCATCTCCAGCTTGTGAGGAAATATTGTGTACAGCAACCCTACGGTTTGTTGTGGACTCCAGACAGCAAACCAGATGAGAAATTATTAGAGGATAGGGATCCCTGCTGTTGTGAACAGCCTTGGCTGCCACCAAGTCCTTTGCCCCAAAGGGTTGCGTTTGCTGCTGCACCAGTTGGAAACATGGACTGTTATGGTAAGATAGCCCCTAAACTTTCTATACTGCTGGTGGAATTCTCAGGCTGGGGACAGTAACCCCAAGGACAGAACTGTTATGCAACTTTCTGTGAATCGCTCAAGCACCGACTCGCTCTTCTCTCCTAGAAGAACCTAGAGAAATTAAAGAGAATGTCAATAAGGGACGGTTAGACATCTGAAAACCTGGTAGCCGGAAACTTGTTTTTTGTTGCCGTGCACCATCCCACCCCTCTCCCCCATCCGCCCACCACACACACACAAACACACTTTTTATCTAGTATTTGATGCAACACTGACTGAAGTGTATTGGCTTCCTGCGAACCAGGTCCCCAGTACTAGTGTTCTTTCCCTCAAAAGGTTCAATTGTTTTACCCAAAAGGCAAAAACTATGGCACTCTCTGTAAGTTTCTAGTAAATGGTGCCCCATAGTGCCTAGAGCCTGAGGTACTAAAGAGGGCCACTAAGGGCAGCAGCACGAACTGTGCCACCCAATGGGACCCCTCACCAAGCACATGTAAGGCTGCCATTGAAGGCTGCATGTCTTGATGCAGACAAAAGTGAAAACTCAACATGTCACACTTCCCTGTGTGCTATGTCTTCTACCACTGCATGTAATATTTGTAAGTCAACCCTCTCACAAGCCTAGCAGGCCTAAAGCAGGATGCTGAATACTGCATGTGATGGCATACCTGCATGAGCAGATATGCTCCTGTGCTGGTCAGTTCTATTACTGCCAGTACAAGTGACCAAGGAAGCCATCTTAAGCCATGTGCTGGACCCTGGTGAAAACGAGTTCCCTAGCTACATGATGGCTGCACTGAAAATAGGGATGTTTGGCATCAAACATCCTGTACTGATAAACCCACACTGATGCCAGTATTGGATTTACTAATACATGCACCCAGAGGGCACCTCAGTGGCGCCCCCTTAAAACCTACCAGCATCTGGTGTCCTTGATGACGGTTTTCTGCAAGCCTGCCACCTGAGACACTGTTCGGACTTCGTAGGGTGAGTCTCTGCTCTAAGGAGACCCAGAACTGTCCGGGAAGAAAGTGTAACACCCTCTCCCACAGGATGACCTGCTGCTAAGTCTTCCTTGGGCGACAAGCCTCAAAGGGCTGCAGCCTTTGAAATGCAAATCTGGCTCCCCTTCACAGGAGAGGAAGCCAACTCCTTTGTCCAGGGCCCCGTGGCACCTTGACAGGCAGGAAAATTAGCTACTTAGGTAGGCATGCCACCTCCAGGCTAATACAACCCCTAAGGTGGGCTACAGTGAGGATGACACAGTTTTTCAGAAGTAGCCATATTTGTGATGACATACTTAGCAATTCTGGGACAGGGTTATGCCCACTACCCTCAGGAAGTGGTCATATAGGGAGCGCAGTGACTCCAAGGATCAGTAGCCCATTGGCTACTACCCTACACTCTCCTAAAACCCTTAAATTCAGTATTTAGGTGAGCCCCTGGTACCACAGAAGTAGATCCTGATGACCTAAGAGGAGAGAGGACACCGAAGTGCCGCAAAAGCTGGACCCGTTGCTCCAGGGCCTTGGAGAAGAGGGCCAACTGCGTCCCCATGTTCCCAAGCATCGCCAAGCTTGTGCCCACTTGCTGGTGCAGCTCGACTGGCTTTCTAGCCAGAGCCTGCAGCCTCTTTTACAGTGACAGATCTCCATTGAAACGCATTGTGCTCCCACCGCTGATTTGCACATTGCACCCGGATGCCCTTGTGTCTCTGGTGTAATTGCAACAATATCTCAGCAGGAATTATTGAATTATTTGCAATCGTATGTACAAGACATTACAAACACACAGAGAGAGTGTCTCTGGTGGCATACTATTGGTGCTGCCTTGGACCATGCCCATCACTCACCTTAACTCCTGGAGATTGGGACTGTAAGTCGATGTTCAGTACCTGTTTGCAGATCTTGTTCTTCCTTCCATAAAATAACATTGCAGAACTCAAATTGCAGTGTCGACTTTTTAAAGTGAAAAGAATTTATATTAAAAAACGTACTTACCTGAATGATTTTTCTCAGATGCCAAATCTTATATAAAGGTACTTGCAATTGTTATAAGTTGGTGTAGATCTCCTTCTAGAGTTGTGTTGTCATTTATTAATCAGTGTGTATTTACAAATGGGGCGCACTTCTCTGTGTTAATCCTAAGGCCGCTCGACCACATTACCCCCCAATAGAGCACTTTGGGATTACATAGCAAGCCCCTGTCCTCTCAGAAGAGAACCCCTGGACTCTTTACCTGGTATATCAGATTCTTGATATATCAAATTAAGAGCCAGCATCCTACACTGGTTTATCACATCTAAGTGTGCCTTTAACGCACAACACTGGTGCCATTTGCATGATCACACAGCAAGCTATCCATCTTGGAGAATTTGGGCCAGTGAGTTCCTGAGGTTGTCCAGAATGGCCAGACAAAAGGGGGTGGTGATGGACGGAGCATCAGAACCAATCCAACACTCACACCCAGTCAACAGATCTGGGTTTGATCCATCACCGTTGTTAGACCTGTCAGCCCTTTGGGTGGTCCCTCCTCATCATTATTTATTTTGTCCCACTTTTGCCTCAAACCCTGTTAGTATTTTTTCCTTTTTGGGAACCACCAGATTTTTTTAGTATTGATGCAGATTCAGGGAGCCATTTTATCTACCCCTGGAACTTCTGTCTGAGGGCCTGGAGCACAAAATGGTGGCCACCTGTGACATCATCAGAACCCACTGGAACCTACTAGAACCTTCTGCAACATTCTGGAACCCTGTGACAGTTGGAGGCGGTTTGGAATGTTGGGAAGCTAAGCCAGAGTTGACAGTTGGAGCTGGCAGTTGGCACCTGACTGGTGAAGAGAGAGGAGCAGAAACCTGAAGGAGGAAGGAGTGAGGCAGCAGGGGTGGAAACTTGTGCCTGGAGTGGGGTCCATAAACCCACCCTTGATACTAGTCCCTACTGACTGAGCCCAGCCTGGAGCCCTGTGTGGGACAAAGCAAGAAAAACCATCTTAAGGACCTGGACAGCAGGAACAGGCCTTAGAAGTAAAGAAAAGCAAGAATCTGACCTGTTTATTGGTTTCCCTGGAGTCCGACGTCGAGAAGCCTGAGACCTGGAGCCCGAGGTGGAGAAGCGGCGCTGACTGGAAAGCAGACGTCGTACCCGGAGCCGCCAGAGGTCGAGAGAGGGCGCCGACGGAGGTCGTGGAGAGTACCAGAGGTCGAGGAGAAAGACACCTGAGGTCAAGTGAGCGGCGTCGACGGGGGAGTGAAGTCCGCCCTCCGGAGTCGCCGGAGACCGAGGTGAAGCGTGCCGGAGGTCGGGAGTGGAGATCGCACTCCGGAGTCGCCGGAACCTGAAGAGAATCGTGCCGGAGGTCGGGAGTGGAGATCGCACTCCGGAGTCGCCGGAACCTGAAGAGAATCGTGCCGGAGGTCGGGAGTGGAGGTCGCACTCCGGAGCCGGCGGAAGTCGACATCGAGCCAAGACAGCCCAACGTCATCGAACCGGAGGTCGACATCGAGCCGGAACCGCCTACCGGCGTCGTCAAGAACTGACATTGCGCCGAGGCCGCCGACATCGAACCGGAACCGCCTCACGGCGTCGACACGACTCCAGCGGCGTCGGAGCTTCATAAAAAGGGCAGTAAGTGGAATAGAGGGCGCCTAAGGCCCTGTGGAGCCCTAAGAGACCATCCTAGGGGATAAAGAGGTGTTAGGACCAGCCTGGGAGTGCCAGGGGTGGACTGAGACTGATACAGTGACCTGTGTGAGGGGTTGTGTAGTTTGGGAGAGCCAGATTCCTAGATTACCCTTGATCTACCTCAGTTTTAGCCTCAGCCTTACCCAAGCTAGGTGAGACACCCTCAGGCCACCCACCTAACCACAAGCTGTGACTGGGCCAAATCAGCCCATAGTATTTTAAATGTGATCTGATTTTACAAATGTCATTGTTGGCTGGTATTATTTATTGAGGGTACTGTATTTATTGTATTTATCTAAATTATTCCTGTAATGTATTTATTGTCCTGAGCTAACTTATTCCTGCACAGTATTTATTACCTCAGAGTATTTATTTGACCTGAACCTATTTATTGCACCTGTAAAGTGTTATTATTTATTTGACCTGCACTTTGTAAGGAAAAGCCTTGTGTTCTGTGATTGTATTATTATTTATTTAATCAGCAACTAAGAGAAAAGAAGATAAACACAGAGATATTTTCATAATTTTTAAGGTGTAGTGTCGTTTTTGGAACGGATGCACGCATGGTTATTGTGTGGGTATTGCGTAGGCTTAACACGGTGCCTGACCCCTGACCACTCGAGCCAAGCTACCACTGTGTATGTCTGGGAAGACCCCGTTACCACCACCCTTTCCGGTGTGGGAGGGGGGTTTTTCTAACATAATTGGTGTTCAGCGGCGGGATTGAGCTGTGCCTACGCATACTCGACAATAACTGTGGGTAGTCCATAGGCCTACACCTGGAGTTTTCTCAAAGCGGCCTTCCTAATTGTGAGTTTTTGTTTTTTCCAAATTTACTCTGGTGGTGGGAGGAGGTATTATATAAGGTACCCCCCTGCATAGCTTCTGCAAATAACTGTCCTCTGACCTGAGTGGGCAAAATGGAGTTTGTGCTAGAAGACCTGGAAACCTATACTGTGGCTCAACTCAGGGAGTTTTGTCAGCGGGAGGGGGTGTATTGTCCCCCAGGAGCAAAGAAGGGTGCACTCCAAACCAGCTTAAGGGCTTGGGGGGAGGCACGACGAGAAAGCAAGGCTGAGGAGGAGGACAGGGATAGAGAGCCCGACAGCGAGGGGGCTGGGTTGTACCAACCTGAGGTGGGGAACCTAGTAGCGGGGCCCAGAACCATTTCTAGGAAGGGCAGCAGTGCCTCTAGCGGTGGCTTGTCTGAAGTGGAGTTAACAGACCGGAGGGAGAAAAGACAGCTCACATGGGACTTAGCAAGGCTAGAGAAAGAGAAGGAGGAACAGAGGATGGCTCATGAGTTAAGGCTGAAAGAGATAGATCTTCAGATCCTAAGAGTCAGGGCACACCCTGTTCCTAATGGTGGCAGCGAAGAAAGAGAGTTCACCAGGGAACCCAAACCCTATTTGCCGAAAGACATAGTGGCTAGCTATGGTGTGGGCGACGATATTGCCAAGTGGCTAGCGGCCTATGAGGTCTCATTAAGGGCCCATGGGGTTCCAGAGAAGTACTGGAGAGGGGGATTGTACAGGTACATGCCTCCAGCTGGTAGGGATGCATTATTGGCCCTAGAGGAGGATGAGCAGACCCACTACCCCACCATGAAAGTGGCGCTCATACGAAAGTTTGGACTAACACCCGAAAAGTACAGACAGAAGTTCCGGGGTAGTCACAAACTGGGCACACAGAATTGGGTGGACTTCCTGGACTATGCAAAGAAGGCACTAGAGGGTTGGATTCAGGGCAGTGAAGTGAGGAACTACGAGGGGTTGTTTGATTTAGTACTGAAGGAACACCTGCTCGAAAAATGTTTCCCTGAACTGCGTCAACACCTGGTGGATAGCAAGCTGACCAATCCCCGGAAGCTTGCTGAGGAGGCGGACATTTGGGCTAGTACCCGGGTGTCCACAAGGGGGACTGGAGGGGAAACTCAAAAGGCCGGACAGGGCGCCCCCCAGAAGAAAGAGGGAGGGGAAAAGAAAAAGGAGTTCTCCAAAGGCCCCCAAAATAATTTCCAAGGGAAGGGAACAGGATTCACCCCTAGGGCTAACCCACCCCGAAACCCTAATCCTGGCCAGAGTCAGCAGCCAAGGGTTGTCCATTGCTTCGAGTGCGGTGGCGTTGGACACTATAAGGGAGATCCGAAGTGCCCGAAACGACCACCCCCTCCCATTGGAGGAAAGACCCCCGGAGTAGCTAGTGTAGTGCTCGGGGAGGAGATGCCTTTAATTAAGGGAAGGGAGTGGGCGGGTGTCACTTTAGTGTCCCTGGGAGAACGGGAGATGGTTCCTAAGATCCAGGTGCCCGCAAATACCGAAAGTATGGGCAGTGGGTCACCATCAACGGCCAAAGAGGGGAGGCTCTGAGAGACACAGGAGCCAGTATGACTATGGTGCGTAGCCAACTGGTGTCTCCAGAGCAGGTGATTCCCGATGTACTCCACCCAGCCGCGATGGCTGACGGCAGAACAGGCCACTATCCGGTGGCCGAGGTTCCCTTTGAATGGGAGGGGGTTGCAGGTTCACTTCGAGTTGCCGTAAGCCCTGCCGTGCCAGTCTATTGTCTGCTGGGGAATGACATGGAGCACAATGCTTGGAAGGAGGTGGAATACCGGACTCATGCTGAGATGCTGGGTACACCTGACTGGGCCTGTGTTAGCACAAGGTCCGCGACTACCCGGAGAGGGAGTTCGTTCAGGCTGGAGCCTGGAACATAGGCCCAGCCAGCTGCCGATCAAGGGAAGAACCGAGGACAGGAGGAGCCTGCCTCGGCGTCCGCACCCCGTAGGACGGATAGGCCACCGGAGGTGGTGGACCAGGAGTCCGCGGTGGGGGATGTTACCAAACTGGAGGACCTACCCATCCCGGCCGAGTGGCACGTGGAGGGAGGCCCGTCCAGGGAGGAATTCTGCCAGGGCCAGAAGGAGTGCCCTACCCTTGAGGGACTGAGGCGACAGGCCGAAGCCCAGGCAGCAGGGAATGTTGAAGGGAACTACAGTGTTTACTGGGAGGATGGCCTCCTCTACAGTGAACCCAAGGCACCCCTACATGGATCGTCACGAGCCTTGGTAGTCCCTCAACGTTATCGAGCCTTCCTTCTGGAGTTGGCTCACGAGATCCCCTTGGCAGGACACCTGGGGCAAGACAAGACCTTCGCCCGTCTTGTCCCACACTTTTATTGGCCTCAAATGAAAGTGTCGTCCGATACCTACTGCCGGACATGTGCGTCTTGCCAAGCCAGTGGGAAAACAGGGGTGAAGCTAAAAGCTCCCCTGGAACCACTTCCTGTCGTTAGCACCCCCTTTGAAAGGGTGGGCATCGACATTGTGGGTCCGTTAGATCCACCTACTACAGCTGGTCACAGGTTTATCCTGGTTTTGGTGGATCATGCCACACGGTACCCAGAGGCAATACCTCTGAGGACCATAACAGCACCTGTTGTGGCTAGGGCCCTGATGGGAATCTTTACCCGAGTGGGTTTTCCCAAGGAAGTTGTGTCCGACAGGGGTACCAACTTCATGTCAGCGTACATGCGGGCGATGTGGAAGGAGTGTGGAGTGACATACCGGTTCACCACTCCTTACCACCCCCAGACCAATGGTCTGGTGGAGAGGTTCAACAAAACCTTGAAAGGCATGATCAGAAGTCTGCCTGAAAGCCTGCGGAGGAAATGGGACGTCCTCCTACCCTGTCTACTCTTTTCTTACAGGGAAGTGCCACAGAAGGGAGTGGGCTTCAGCCCCTTCGAGCTTTTGTATGGGCACCCTGTGCGTGGACCTCTCAACCTGGTGAGAGACGGCTGGGAAAGAACTCCCAGAAAGCTTCCCTAGGACGTGGTGAGCTACATGCTGGCCTTCCGAAGCCAAATGGCTAAGTTGTGGAAGCAAGCTTCTGACAACTTGGAGGCCAGCCAAGCAGTAATGAAGGCGTGGTATGACCACAACGCTCACCCGGTGGAGTTGGAGCCTGGCCAGAAGGTGTGGGTGATCGAACCAGGAGAGCTTTGCGCCCTCCAGGATCGCTGGTCAGGACCCTTTGAGGTGTTGGAGAAGAAGGGTAAGGCTACCTACTTGGTGGATCTTAAGACCCCTCGTCAGCCCCTACGGGTGCTGCACGCCAACCGCCTCAAACCCCACCACGAGAGGCCCGAAGTCATCTTGATGATGGTGACTGACGGAGCAGAGGACGCGGAAAGCGAGCCTCTCCCCGATTTGTTTGCGTCTCAAGAAAAGGATGGGTCGGTGGAGGGAGTGATTCTCTCCCCATCTCTAACTCCTGAACAGCAGGAGGACTGCCGCCAGGTCCTGGGGCAGTACTCTTCGTTGTTCTCCCTTGTCCCGGGTAGGACTCACCTGTGCGTCCATGACGTGGACACAGGAGACAGCCCACCTGTGAAGTCCAAGATCTACCGGATGTCAGACAAGGTGAAGGCCAGCATTAACGGTGAAGTCACTAAGATGCTGGAGCTAGGAGTGATCGAACCTTCTAGCAGCCCCTGGTCCAGTCCGGTGGTGTTAGTACCAAAAGCTGCACCACCGGGTGCCCAACCGGAACTGAGGTTCTGTGTGGACTACCGGGGACTGAATTCAGTAACCAAAACTGATGCTCATCCGATCCCTAGGGCGGATGAATTGATTGACCGGCTGGGAGCTGCCCAATATCTGAGTACCTTTGACCTTACTTCTGGGTACTGGCAGATCTCTCTGACTGATGGAGCAAGGGAAAGGTCAGCCTTCTCCACGCCCAATGGCCACTACCAGTTCTGTGTGATGCCCTTTGGGCTCAAGAACGCACCTGCCACGTTTCAGCGCCTGGTAAACCAGATCCTCACCGGAATGGAGAGTTTCTCTGCTGCTTATCTGGATGACATAGCCGTCTTCAGTAACAGCTGGGAGGATCACTTGCGTCACCTGCAAGCTGTTCTCCAGGCCCTGAGACAAGCTGGATTGACGATCAAGGCCAGCAAGTGCCAGATCGGGCAGGGGTCGGTAGTGTACCTTGGACACTTGGTGGGTAGGGGAGCGGTGCAACCCCTCCAGGCGAAGATCGAGGCCATCATGGCCTGGGAACCCCCCAAGACTCAGACTGAGGTCCGAGCATTTTTGGGCCTCACGGGATACTACCGCCGCTTCGTGAAGGGGTACGGAACCATTGTAGCCCCCCTCACGGAGCTCACGTCCAAGAAACAACCTCGACGGGTAGTCTGGACGGAGGCTTGTCAGCAGGCCTTCGTGAAGCTGAAGCAAGCCATGTGCGAGGCCCCGGTCTTAAGGGCCCCAGACTTTTCCAAGAAGTTCATTGTCCAGACAGATGCATCAGAACATGGCATTGGGGCAGTGTTATCGCAACTCAACGAAGAGGGTCTGGATCAACCCGTGGTCTTCCTATCCCGGAGACTACTTCCCAGGGAACAGAAGTGGAGTGCAATAGAGCGTGAAGCCTTTGCAGTGGTATGGGCTCTGAAGAAGTTGCGGCCATACCTGTTTGGCTCGCACTTCCTAGTTCAGACCGACCACAGACCCCTTCGTTGGCTGATGCAGATGAAGGGGGAGAATCCCAAGTTGTTGAGGTGGTCTATTTCCCTACAGGGAATGGACTTTCAGGTGGAACATCGGCCTGGAGTGGACCACGCCAATGCAGACGGTCTCTCAAGGTATTTCCGCCTTAGTGATGAGAACTCCCAAGGGGTTGGGTAGCTCTCCCCACTTTCAGCTGGGGGGGACGCGTGTTAGAACTGTCGGCCCTTTGGGTGGTCCCTCCTCATCATTATTTATTTTGTCCCACTTTTGCCTCAAACCCTGTTAGTATTTTTTCCTTTTTGGGAACCACCAGATTTTTTTAGTATTGATGCAGATTCAGGGAGCCATTTTATCTACCCCTGGAACTTCTATCTGAGGGCCTGGAGCACAAAATGGTGGCCACCTGTGACATCATCAGAACCCACTGGAACCTACTAGAACCTTCTGCAACATTCTGGAACCCTGTGACAGTTGGAGGCGGTTTGGAATGTTGGGAAGCTAAGCCAGAGTTGACAGTTGGAGCTGGCAGTTGGCACCTGACTGGTGAAGAGAGAGGAGCAGAAACCTGAAGGAGGAAGGAGTGAGGCAGCAGGGGTGGAAACTTGTGCCTGGAGTGGGGTCCATAAACCCACCCTTGATACTAGTCCCTACTGACTGAGCCCAGCCTGGAGCCCTGTGTGGGACAAAGCAAGAAAAACCATCTTAAGGACCTGGACAGCAGGAACAGGCCTTAGAAGTAAAGAAATGCAAGAATCTGACCTGTTTATTGGTTTCCCTGGAGTCCGACGTCGAGAAGCCTGAGACCTGGAGCCCGAGGTGGAGAAGCGGCGCTGACTGGAAAGCAGACGTCGTACCCGGAGCCGCCAGAGGTCGAGAGAGGGCGCCGACGGAGGTCGTGGAGAGTACCAGAGGTCGAGGAGGAAGACACCTGAGGTCAAGTGAGCGGCGTCGACGGGGGAGTGAAGTCCGCCCTCCGGAGTCGCCGGAGACCGAGGTGAAGTGTGCCGGAGGTCGGGAGTGGAGATCGCACTCCGGAGTCGCCGGAACCTGAAGAGAATCGTGCCGGAGGTCGGGAGTGGAGATCGCACTCCGGAGTCGCCGGAACCTGAAGAGAATCGTGCCGGAGGTCGGGAGTGGAGGTCGCACTCCGGAGCCGGCGGAAGTCGACATCGAGCCAAGACAGCCTGACGTCATCGAACCGGAGGTCGACATCGAGCCGAGGCCGCCGACATCGAACCGGAGCTGCCCGAAGTCGACATCGAGCCAAGACAGCCCGACGTCATCGAACCGGAGGCCGACATCGAGCAGAGGCCGCCGACATCGAACCGGAACCGCCTACCGGCGTCGTCAAGAACTGACATTGCGCCGAGGCCGCCGACATCGAACCGGAACCGCCTCACGGCGTCGACACGACTCCAGCGGCGTCGGAGCTTCATAAAAAGGGCAGTAAGTGGAATAGAGGGCGCCTAAGGCCCTGTGGAGCCCTAAGAGACCATCCTAGGGGATAAAGAGGTGTTAGGACCAGCCTGGGAGTGCCAGGGGTGGACTGAGACTGATACAGTGACCTGTGTGAGGGGTTGTGTAGTTTGGGAGAGCCAGATTCCTAGATTACCCTTGATCTACCTCAGTTTTAGCCTCAGCCTTACCCAAGCTAGGTGAGACACCCTCAGGCCACCCACCTAACCACAAGCTGTGACTGGGCCAAATCAGCCCATAGTATTTTAAATGTGATCTGATTTTACAAATGTCATTGTTGGCTGGTATTATTTATTGAGGGTACTGTATTTATTGTATTTATCTAAATTATTCCTGTAATGTATTTATTGTCCTGAGCTAACTTATTCCTGCACAGTATTTATTCCCTCACAGTATTTATTTGACCTGAACCTATTTATTGCACCTGTAAAGTGTTATTATTTATTTGACCTGCACTATGTAAGGAAAAGCATTGTGTTCTGTGATTGTATTATTATTTAATCAGCAACTAAGAGAAAAGAAGATAAACACAGAGATATTTTCATAATTTTTAAGGTGTAGTGTCGTTTTTGGAACGGATGCACACATGGTTATTGTGTGGGTATTGCGTAGGCTTAACACGGTGCCTGACCCCTGACCACTCGAGCCAAGCTACCACTGTGTATGTCTGGGAAGACCCCGTTACCACCACCCTTTCCGGTGTGGGAGGGGGTTTTTTCTAACAACCGTTCTTTAGCCCACTCTGCCACCCCAGTTCAGACATGGCCATATGCAAATCAGTCTGACCCTGTGCCTCATGGGAACAGTCCAGTCCGAACTGCCAAGCCATGCCTTCCCTGGACCGGAAACAAGCTTCCTAGGACCGGTTTCTGGCATTTCAGCCTTCTTCAGCCAGGCTTGCTTGCATCCAGTGGCAAAGTGAACAAGGGACTCGCGTCTGAGCATACCCTGCCAACTTATGGCGAACAAAGCGGTACAAAAGGGGGTGGTGATGGACGGAGCATCAGAACCAATCAAACACTCACACCCAGTCAACAGATCTGGGTTTGATCCATCACCGTTCTTTAGCCCACTCTGCCACCCCAGTTCAGACATGGCCATATGCAAATCAGTCTGACCCTGTGCCTCATGGGAACAGTCCAGCCCGAACTGCCAAGCCATGCCTTCCCTGGACCGGAAACAAGCTTCCTAGGACCGGTTTCTGGCATTTCAGACTTCTTCAGCCAGGCTTGCTTGCATCCAGTGGCAAAGTGAACAAGGGACTCACGTCTGAGCATACCCTGCCAACTTATGGCGAACAAAGCGGTACAGAATGGCCAGCAAGTCTTTGTAAAGCCATGGTATCGCAGGAAAATATTTTCTTCCAAACGTTATGAATAAATTTTGACTGGGCGGGGAAGGGTCCGAACGAAAAATTATTTGGGATTCACTTTACTTGTGGATTTCTGCACTGCAAGACTTTCAGGTCATGGGTGTCTCGTCACCCCAAAAAATAATTATATTAAATCAGAGTGACCAGGAACTGGTCTCTGTCGTCTGATCACAGGCCAGCTGACTGGACATAGTTTAGACCAAGTGATCCTGAGGTTGTCCGTAGGGACCTTGTTAGGTGGTAAGAGTGGCTCAGACAAAGTCGTACCCTGTTGAAAACTTTCAGTCAATAAACTCAGTTTGGTATCTTGAGTAGGAAAGCCTGGCACTTCTGCCGCTTGTTGCATTCAGCAAAAGAGGCATTTTCTTCCTTTGGTGGGAAAGGTGGGGACTTCAACTCTGTCTCAGGTGATGTACCTAGCCCACTGGCATTTTGCAAGTCTACAAACAGTCCATCAGTTTAATGAGGGAGGAGCAGACTGTCTGGCTTCTCACATCATCAGGGACATTAGATATGCCCTAACCCACACATGAGTGGGAGCAGAAGATTGCCTCTATCCTCTGCTCAGACAGGCCTTGTGAGAGAGGCAGGGGACAAAGGTCTAGCTATAAACCCACTGGCTGCTCTTTAGTTATTTCAGAGACTGACATATTCCTGGCATAAGTTGATGTCAGTTCAGGGTCAGAATGCAGACTCGCGACTGGAGCGGGTGCCGACAGTCAGCATCAATACAGTAAGAAGTGGAATGGACCCTTGGGGCTGGAGTAGAAGTCTGGATTTACTTTGGTACGAGTCTGGGAACAAGTCTAGAGAGGGCAGTTGACGTAGGGACTATGGCTATATGGGACCCAAAGCTGCACCAGAGCAAGCCAGTACAATCTGGAAAATGTAAAAGATTTCCACCTTGAAGGCCTCAATCTACTGTGGGGTTGACAGCCCACAGTGAATTGAGGGCGCACTGCAACCAAATGCATGATCAGTTCAAAGTCAGAGGATGCCAGACCCTTTGAGTGACACACAAGTGACTTGACAGACTGTTTTGGGGGTAAGTGGACAAGTCCTGTTTGGCTCCCTTGCATGTATAGCGCATTTTCAACTTGCCAGAAGACTTTGAGCGGGTATGGTATTTCGCATGGCAACTTTGTGGTCAAAAACGGCTGTGCAACTTGGAGCGGGTCCTCTCTTTTAAACCTGATTTTATGCTCTGCAACTTAAAGCTTCACTTCCCGCTCCAAGGCTGCTTTGGGTGAATGAGGTTGCACTTATCGCAGGACTTCAAGTCGTGACCCGGAGGCCTAGCACCATAGGCAGACATCATGCAGGTCTGTGACAGAAAATTTCCTGCAGTCATGGCATAGCTTGAATTTTGTTGTTTTCAAGGCAGACATCCTTCGTGGCATACTGTCTGTGACAAAGTTTGGAGTCGCCGGAAGTTGTAAGTGGAGCTCAGTGTCGAAGAGCGTTGAAATAATGGAAAGGACGTCAGTGAGCAAAAGAGGTGCTTGTATGCGGTTCTGCTCCATCACTTCCTAGTCAGTATGAAGTTACAAAGGGACCAAATGACACCACCAGCCGGCACACAGGGAGCATTGCTGACAAAATCTCCAAATTCAGTGTTTCGAAAGGGAATATTCGAAAAGTAGAAAATATGCGGTCAGAAGTATTCATCATCATTTCGTTTTTATCTTCAAAGATCTGAGCTTTTCGTATCTGCGGTGGCCTCCCCGAAAGAGGTGGCCATACCGGCCCGCCTTCGTTTCGTCCAGCTCAAAATACTCCACAGGGTTTACGTTACGGGACCGGGCCTGATGCGTATGGTATATGCGGTGGATGGGATGTGTAAGCGTGGGTGTGGCATGTTAGGGACCTTCCTCCACATTTTGTGGGAATGTCCGGAGGTGACTCGATTCTGGCGTGGTGTGCATGCGGTGTTGCAAGCGGTCACGCATGTTGCGCTGTTCCCCGAGGCTAGGAGGTGTCTGTTGAATGTGTGGGAGCCGACTGATTACACGGTGACACAAACGTGGTGGGTGACATTGGGATATATGGTGGCCAAGCGTGACATAGCACAATTATGGGGTTCCCAGAGGTCACCCACGATTTTGGTATGGAAGGAAAATATGGATTGGTGTATGTTCCGAGAAAAGGTTGTGTATGTGGCGAGAGGTAAGCCTGGGAAATGGGTGAAGGTGTGGGGCCCCTGGAACTCCTATCGCGGCGGGATCTGTACCCCGCCACTGACGCCCGACTTGGCGGCGGCACTGTCTCCCTAGTCTGCACATTCTCTTGATTCTGTGTTATCGTGACCACTTTGTTTCTGCCCCTGCCCTTCCCCCCCCTCCTATTCTTGTAGATTGGTAGAGCCCCCCCGAGGGGAGCACATACTGTTGCCTAGACTTTTGCCGCCTTGTGGGTTTGTTTTTCGTTAGTCATTTAAAATGAAACCGCCATTTGGGATGTTTGGGCAATGTGGCCGCAAATGATATTTTTTGATCTGTGGGACTTTTTACTGCTTGCTGCTCGTGTTTATGAATGTGTTTCATGGTCTCACTGTCTACTAGCGGCCGGCCTGAAGGTTGTAGGCCCATACTTGTATATCTCTTGAACTCTGTAATAAAGGTTTCCCAAAAAAAAAAAAAAATCTGAGCTTTTCAAACCAATGCTGCTGACAATCTGGCATTTGCTATCAATGCATTGTTGTTAACAGAGCAGATTAAAATACTTTGACCAAATTAGTACCTAATGCGTTGGAAACTAGTAATCACAACACTCTGATGGTGAAATACTTTGGCAGCATTACAAAAATTTTCTTGAAACTTAAGAAACCCCTGTCCCCTTCTTCATGGGTTTAAAAATATAGTGTTTATTCTGCAGCAAATAATACTTGATTTAGATATACATTAAAAGAACAATGGGCTTCACACTGTAGGGAATAGAATGAGACACATGAAACTTCTCAAACATGCGTAAAAGCTGGAGCTCCCAAAATTCCCTGAACAACACTACATTTGTCACCCACTTGTAGCAACTGCCATTAAGTTGAACATTAAGCAAAACAGCCTTCAAATGTAAGATTCCCATCTTTCCTTCCACCAACTCAGGCACATAACCCCATCCAAGATATTTTCAAAATATCGGCCTACACTGTAGATTATGAAATTAAATCACAAGCCACCTTCCTTATGAAGGAAATGCATCAAATATATTCAAAACGTATTAATCACTTTGTTCAGGGATGTCAAGTTTAGTCAGTGACCCCCATGCACCTTCGGTATTAATGAATGCTCTATCCCCATTGACAACGAATAGCTTTAAACAGACAAGTAGAGATGAAGCCAACCATCCAATGCACCCAATCGGAGGGGAGAGGTGGTTGATATTCTTCAGGCAAACCCTCAACCAAGAAAAAATGACAAACGCATATAATTTAAAACTCTGTAACCTTAAGCATGATGCACAATGAGAAAAGATAAAAACACCTATATAAATATACAGATCTGAGAAGCAAGGGAAATAGGAGAATAAAATGGATTATCTGCCTCTCCTCCTTTAATCTGTAAAAACAGATGTGCTTCTTCGCTGAAATGGATCGTTACCTTCTTTGAATCTCCTCTCTTGCCAGATCTTGCTTAAGTATATATTCATCTCTGAACACCTGGGTGGCTCTGCTTAAAAGCTGAAGACATTCTTCTGGTGGCGGAGCTGTGTCTTTGTCAGATGCCCTAAATAAAAAGGACATGTATTATTACAGTGACTCAAGTAGTCATCAAGCTTCTGGAGGCACTCGGGTTGATCATAACTGAACACATTACTATTCAAGCAAACACTGACAGAACCTTTGTACTAGTTTTATTTTTCCTTGCAGTGCCAACATGACATCAGGGTAGACTGAGCATAAGGATGCATTTTAGCATAGTTTAGCAGGTATGAGAAGAGGGCACATGTATTTGTTCAGGAGTGAAACAAAGGAAAGCCACATCTTAAACCATATATAGCTTGCATTTTGTCAACTGCTTAGCTATGAGATTAAAGTGCAACAGAACAGTTTACCTTTAATAAGAGGCTATAAACTCCTAACCAATAGACAGCAAAGCTAGTGTAGAATGAGTAACAGTTCCAAATGGACCTCTTCCATCTAGTTAAGAAGGATCAGAACCAATATTAACTTAAGTCTGTAGTATAACCAAGCTGACCCACCACCACCACAATAAGCTTCCAAAAGATGAATTGTGTGCATAAACCTTTTTAACCCTGGTACCCTCTCCTGGACTGAGTATTGTCTCTGGGCCCAATCTCATGAACAGGTTTTTGGGGCCTTTAGAGCACTCTTAGCTTTTAGCTTTATACTGCCCACTCGCTTTCCCTTTCTTTTGGTCACCCCCTCTGAGACTTTTGGGACACCCTAGTCATGACCTAATGGTCAGTCTACTTTCCCAAATCTTGGGGAGAGATTGGACCTAGGTCTACCAAGTACTGATGCAGTTTTTCTGAAACACAGTAACTCAACAGATGCTCTTTTATAATTAAATTATAAAGCCCATCACAGTCTTGCATGCGGTTACCTGTCAACCAGCTACCTCGTGTTTTGACTTGAGGTCAACAAAATCTACCCAGGTCTGACTCGAGGTTTTGCGAGTCTCTCTGAACTTAATTGTGTACTCCTCAGTGGTTGAGTCCAAAGCCCTCAATCAGGGTATCTCTCATGAGGTCTTAGGGCCACAGGGCAGACAGGGGCTACTTGACCCCAACTGTGGTAGCTAAGGTTGTTTTCTACTGGTGTCCTGGAGCCTGCACTACTATGGGTGTACAAAATGGACTAAGTATGCTCATTCCGCACCAGACAGGAGGCGAGGGGTCCAGCTCAGGGAAACCGGGAACCCCTCCATTCATGAATCGCTCCCTCATAGTCACTCACTTTCTCTAGTCATTCTCTAAATCAGGAACATGATGGGCTCCTTCTGCAGGGAAGGAAACACTCATTCCTATTCTCAGGGAGAGTTGTGGCGCAGCAGCGGACTCCAGAATGCAGGGCGCACGCTTCGATCCTCGGCACCGGCGGCAGATCAGCTCAGTACCATGTGACTCTGGGCAATAGCTCACTTGGGGCCATATGTAGGTAAATTACATTTACCGATTCTTAAATACCGAATTTTACCGATTCGGTATTTATGAATCGGTAAATGTAATGTAGGTAAAAAAATACCGATTCGGTAAGTGTCGGTATTTTAGAATCGGTATTTACCGAATCGGTAATGGTAACTTGTTTCCCATTGATTCCTATGGGCCAGGAGGCCCATAGGAATCAATGGGAAGCCAGTTACCATTACCGAATCGGTAAATACCGATTCGGTAATGGGGGGGGAGGCATCATCATGGGTGGCAGGGTGTCACATTGACACCCTGTTGCACCCCTGATTCGTCCATGTGTGCACATGTGGCGCACATACATGCCCTAGGGGCATGTATGTCTGCCACATTGCACACTTCACAGTGCACAAAAATGCATTTTCACACCTATTCGTCATTTACCACCAACTTTTAGTTGGTGGTAAATAACGAATCCCCACACCCACCACACACTCCTCCTACATCTCATTTCTGTATTCGGTATTTACCGAATCAGTAAAATTACCGATTCGGTAATTTTACCGATTCGGTAAATTACCGAATACAGAAATGATCCCCCTACATAGCACAAGCCTAAATACCGGTCGGTAACGGTATATTTACCGAAAATCGGCCGCTACCGACCGGTATTTGGCTAACTACATTAGGCCCTTAATCTCCCGGACGGCCCTCATCGCCTTGAGACCCTTAGGGGTGAGTAGTTTGCATTTTACAAATACCAGATTTAGATTTCAGCAGCCAGGCAGGCTTCTAGGCTCTAGCTAAACCCTAAGCTTCTCCAACAGACTTCAGGTGATGCCCACTCACATCTGGGAGAATTGCTGTAATGCAGATTCCACCCTGGGTCACAGAGCACAACTTTAAGCACTCAGTAGAGCGATTCCTTCCTTGGCATGAAGGAATTAGGATTAGAATTTTCCAGACAGGGGATGAGGGCCCACTGTCTGAGGTTTTAGAATCTGTTTGTAATGTTCTCTTTGAAGTGTCATGTTTTGGCTCTTCCACAGACACTGCCTTTGTGTAGGAGTTAGTACCCAAATGAAATGAAATCCAAGATCTCTGCACCTGACTGATCAGCCTTCCTGAGCAGTAATTAGGAATAGACAAAAGGATAGGGCCCTGCCTAGAAACATCTTCACCTTGAACACCTAAAAGTACACTAAACAAGAGTGCTATTTAGCAGCCCATTGTTAACAAGGCGATCACTGAATTTCTAGTGGAAACCTCATCTCAAAACTCCTTTGCTTCAGTGTCTAAGACTCCACCCTCCAGCCACAGGAATATAGTCAATACACTTCCACTGTCTGGGGAAGTTGTATCCACTCTCTTTCTTGTGCCATGCTAAGCCAGGGCTTCTCAAGAACAGTGGCTCTCATTAGAATCATTTATATCTAATCTCAATAATCAGCAAATTCTACTGCATGCAAAGGATGTCATCCAAATTAATACCTTATACAACAAAAACACTCCATATTTCAAGAGAAACACTTTTCATACAAAATTATCATCAGATTGTCAGTGTCCATATGTTTAACTCACAACATGTGTGATGTGTCCTCAGTGAAAGAAAGAAAATACAACCAAAAGTAAGGAACGATAACTGACTGTGATACAAACTCTATGTGCATTTATAACCAACAACAAATCATGGTAAAATGATAGGACAATTGTAAAATGTCGTTTGTTTCTTATCCTATATAGTCGATGGCGTTTCATCCCTCACTGGATTCTCATCAGGTTAAAAATGACACTGGCCAGTCAATACGATGTATATAGGGCCCAAAATTAGGGTAACATACATGGTAAGGATCACAAGTATTGATAATAAAATGATATACTCACTCAGGGGGGGAATGTTTAACCCTGAGGAATGAGTTAATTATTCGTGTACAAACACCATTATGTGCATCTCCACAGACAGTGACTGGCATCCTCACGGCACTGCCAGTATATCTCTGGATTATTAGTTTGGTTGAGTGGTTATGATCTCTTCCATCCAGTTGTAAGAACATCAATTGGGGTCTTTCTGAATGTGGCCTTTGTCCTGACGTTAAAGTTTGTTTCACTTGGACAGCACATACATCCGTAACATATACCTGCTTTCTAATGCAATTACTGTATGGATCACAATTTGTCCCATTTCCCTCCTCACTGCCTGCCTCTACCTACCTTAAGAGTGCAGGGTTAGCTGTGCTGCGACTCAAAATGCTGCGTATGTGCTTTTCAAATGAGTCTTGGGACGCTGCCAGAATACGTAGTGGTGTTTCCTTAACGCCATTGTCCATCTGAGAGCACAATAAAGGAGGAGAAGCAGGACGTATCGTTGTTCTACAACACAATGAAACAAAGCAATGAAACCCAATTCAGGTGTAAAACGTTTGATTACTTCTTACTAAAAATGTAAAGAGAAGTGGTTAAAAAGTTCACAAAGGCATTCTAACTTACATATTTCACAAAGACTATATGGAGTTTACATCACATTTTGTTATTAGAATAGAACACTTAGATGCGAAGATCTAATTTTTTCAGCCTTCATGCAATGAACGCTTAAATTGTTGAAACATGCAAGGGAACCAGTTTCTATAAATCACCTACTCAATTAATACATGGGTCACGGCATTAAACACAGCATTAAACATTCACAGCATATTGAGTCAAGCTGTGCAATTTCTCTCTAGCTGTGGTGTCAGCAGCATCTAAAGCACACCTAATAGAGGAATTGGAGATGAGCTTTCCTTCTTGCACTAAATCTTGAGCTTTAGCCTTGTGCTCATCTGGGAGATATTGGAGCAATTGCTCCATTTCAACCCACTACACTCTATCATACCTGGCTATTAGGGCCTGGGTGTTGGCAATGCGCCAATGATTAGCTGCTTGGGCGGCTACTCTTGTACCAGAGGCGTCTAACAATTTTGACTCTTTGTCTGGAGGGGGGGCATCCCCTGAAGTTTGTGAATTGGCCCGTTTACGGGCATTAGAGACGACCAAAGAGTCTAGTGGTAACTGGCCTTTAATAAAACCTGGATCAGACAGAGCAGGCTTATATTTTTAATCTATTCTGGTGGTGATAAAGCTAGCACGAACAGGGTCTTTGAATACATCATCGGCATGTCTCATCATGCCTTCGAACATAGAGAGAGTCTGACTAGACCCTTGTGTGTTACTGAGCGTTTCAAATTAGAAATCTTCCTCTAGAAATTCCTTGTGTAATTGTACCACGTGATATTCTGCAGCTCTAGCAAGCAATTCTAGATGACCTACATTGTAGTAAGGAGGGGAAGGCTTTGCAGTGTTAAGGTCAGGGTCATTGTCTGTGGGTGAATCAGTGTTGTAGTCCTTCCAGGGATCTCCCGGTAAAAGATTATCCCCCTCCCCCATCTCATCATCATCAGGTTGTGGTGGTGGAGAGTTAGTTGGTGTAAAAAGTAAATGTTCTAATGGTGGGGAAGGTGGTGGAGGGGAATGTGGTGGAGGAGAGGGGTTAGTACTGACATTCTTCCTCTTCAAAAGGAATGTGATAATGTGTGTCCTCTGACTGTTTTTTGTTTTTTTTTAATGTTTTTATTGGCATTTTCTCAAGTTCAGTATAGAAACAGCATGGGCTTCCAGAGAACGTAATCTTCTGCAGTATTACATCCACATTATCATTCAACAACAGTAGTATACATGACAACAACAAATGAACTTTCATAGTTGGTAGTTCCTGCTCCTTTTCGGCCTCTTGTGCATCGAATTCTTCCCGCTCAAAACCTTCACCGAAGATGCCTGGCGTGTATTCGATGTTCTGGCTTTGCATTTAACAACATCAAGCCCCATGATTGCAGCTCATTCTCTTCGATCGAAATGATCTGCAAGCGTCGCATTTCTGTTCGTTGAGCTCCCAGGATAAGCACAAGTTGCACACTTCATGCGAGTTGGTGTGCGGACACTTTACGTGGCACAGAGGACAAAATTTGAATGGAGTCCGTTCCATCGACTGCGAGGAGGACCGACGAGGTAAGCCCCAACGGCCTTACATGAGTCTTCCGATCGAAATAGAAATTTTCTTCAACAGATACAATTTGTGCTTAAGTGTGATATGTGTACGAAACAATACCGACGCGGGTAGAGTGGATTGCGCACCGAGAGGAACCACAAGAATGGCTTCGAACCGGAGCGCAGCAATACACGTCCAAACTCAATGGCAGAAAAAAACTATCTAACAATGGAGTCGATGTCCATGCGCGCTATCACCGAAAGGAGGAGTCACCTTTCCTCATGTCTGGAAAGACTTCTTCGAAGAAAAACAACTTGCAAACATCCGGACCCAACACTAGCTGGCAGGACTATGCAAAGCATGTGATCGACAGCTCACATGCCTCAAACATTACATTTCTTAACACAGGTTTGAACACCCCGTGTAATGAATCAATATTATTCTCTTTGCAGTGTTCATTAGCAGTTCCTCAGAAGATCCCTTTACAGCCAATATGGACGCATTTTCTTCCTTCCACATGCAGGAGGTCGCTAGTACTAACAAATATTTTGGGTAAACTGAGCTGAATTGTTAACGCTTGACATTATAAATCCAATACTCTTTTTTGAACCTCTTTTTGACATTGGCTTTATTCATTACTATTATACTTCAGATGTATATCACCTCTTTGTCCTTGACAATATGGAGATTGCCATGGCTGCCACGATGTACCTTGTGGGTGCTGGCAGCCTCTCCTGGAGATTAAGTGTACAATTGACGTGGTTGAGGGAGCCCATCGATTCCAGGCCTATGCTTGAGGCACTTATCTGAACCTCACAAACCAGTCTGTACAAGGAGGCTAAACATGAGGTCACTCTGCTTTTGGAAGAATTCTCCATTTGAACAACTAATAATAATCTTCTTTACTGGTTCTAGTAAGGGTTCAGGAATGACAGTGGTATTTTGGTTAATATATATCATATGAATGTAGTACAAAGATCTACTGCTGTTAGTTGCAAACCCTTCTATATGTGCTTCTCCCGATTTTAAAACAGCCAACGATATTGTTGCCGTCATATGATGCGTCACGCAGGCGTAAACGTGGGCTTCATGGGAAATTAATTCCCAGTGGTGGACGCGATGTAAATGGAAGGACGGAAATTGCTTATCGGCTGCATTATGGGGCCACAAAAACACTCTTTTTGGACAGGCCTGCGGTACCATCATACAAGGGTGTGGATAGGCGCTGCTGATGAGGCTTGCCACTATTAAGTGGGTGAGGCGTCAACTTCAAAATCTCTGCATTTCCCCAGGACCTTCTCTTCTGGCAAATACAGCCAAGTTGCTTACATGTGTTTGTAACTTTATAAATAACTCCTCTGAGAAGTGGCATGCTAGTTGTGTGATCCATTTGTAAGTGTGAAGGAAATTACAGTGTTATGTAGTAGGGTCTACACATCTAAATCCAAACATCTTAGAAACAATCTATGTAGCAAGATGGCTGTAGGTTCTATACTTATTCTCAAGATAGCCTACTGCATATTCTGTGCAAATGTATTGCTATTGCTGAGGACCAAAGAAAGTACACAATGCATTCCCTTTATACTTTACATATACAGTTATTTCAAAAAGCAGATATAAACTGATGTAAAAACACAGATTTAGAATTAGTAAGCAGGATTAGAAAACCTGACAGCTTTCTCCTCTAAACTAACACAGAAATTGATTTATTATTTACTATCCCAGCTGAAGGGTGTGTGGTCTTAAACAATCTTGTGACTAATGGTATTTGTTACTCTGCTCAAGGCCAGGACCTAGAAAACGCCAGCTGCCATTGTCTGTTTCTCTGAAATTGTAGTGTGCACATCCATAAGAAAAATATACATGTTATGATTGGGAAAATTGTGGATAATCTTTTATCAATTTAATAGAAAATGTAATTTAATTGAAAAATATTTCATGTTAGTAAAGGCTAATGTTCATTTACATCTTTCTATCTAAAAGATTGCCAATTCGTTTTTTCTGGTTATAGTAGCATATTTAATAACCAGCTCTGTGTTTAGGAAATTAAATGATGTTGGTCTTACAGAAGTATCGTATTTTTAAACTACTTGAGTCCCTAACTCGAATTTTGTGCAGTTGTCCCCCCAATTCTTGCCACATTTTTGACTACTGGATGCTGGTTTTGAACTCTGACACTGTAAATGTAAATGTTGTATACTTGTAAAGCGCACAGCTGCCCCAGCAACGGGGCGTCCCGGCGCTGTATACCGCTGGGGAACCCATCCTGGCTTTCCCTGTGAGATGGTCCCTACTGGGCATCTCCAAGGTGAAGACAAGCATCCCCGGCGCTGATGGGGCCGTAAGTGGAGATTAAGCAAGCTATTGCCCACAGTTGCTGAGTGGGATCCATGGTTAGAGTAGGCACCGAGGCGAGAATTATCGAGTCAGCTGACCTTGGCCCAAAACCCTGCCGCGTCGTGAATCGAACCCTGGTCCCGGGCCGACCTCTGCTTCCGGGTCTGCCGCCTCTAACCAGTGAGCCACACCACTCCACTAAGGCCTGCCAACCAGATCTCAGTGCCAATTCTATTTCCCCTAAAACAAGTTAAAATCTACCTGTAACCCAATTGGCAAGGACTTTAGCACCTAAATAAGTCCCTAGCAATTGATACACCTGGTACCTAGCACATGGGTACTTAAGAAGGTCCCTAAGGGCTCAGCGTGTCTTATGCCACTCTAAGGGACCATCACACTAATTACATGCAGGCTGCTTGAAATGGTGCAAACCATTCTGAAAGCATGACATGGAACACTCATCATGTGCCTTGCTAAAGTGCACTGCATATACAATATGCAAGTCACCCCTATAGCAGGCCCAGAGCCCTATGGCAGGGTGCATTATAGCATATGTGATGACATATCTACATGAGCAGATATGCCCATGGTTTCTAGTTCTGTTACTAGATATTGTGCTCAGGGAAGCCAACTTAAGTCATGTACTGGGCACTGGTCATCAGGAGTTGCCCAGCTACATGATGGCTTCACTGAAAATACTGGTGTTTGGTATCAAACACCTCGTCTTAATAACTCTGGACTGATGCCAGTACTAGATTTATTATGAATTTCACCCGGGGGCATCTTACATGTGTCCGCTGAAACTTTACCAGTCTCATAATGTGCTGGCTGACCGGACTCTTCCAGACTGCCACCACAGACGTGTTTCTGACCCCCTGCTAGAGAGAGACCATGCTCTCCGAGATCAGAAACAATGCCTGCTCCAGAGGAAGGTGTTCAGATCTCCTCCAGCAGGATAGCTAGTGAGATTAGAATGTCAAGGCCAGAGGTTTCAAAGCTTCTGCCGCCTTTGATATGAAACCTGGCTTCTTGCAGACGTGGAGAATACCATCCTCTGCCCCGAGGCCCATTTAGCACCAGGAAAGGCGGGAAATTAGATAGTTCAGAGGGTGTTAAAACTGTCCGGCTAGTCACATTCCTAAGTGGGCTACCTGAAGTAGAGACAAAAAGGATTTCACCATCTTGGTTGTGGTGAAATTATGAACTATGAGACAGATTTATGCCCGCTTCCCACAGGAAGCGGTCATATAGGGGGGTGTAGTGATACCAGGGGTCAATAGCCCATTCACTACTACTGTATACTCATCTTAACACTCCTAAATTGAGTATTTAGGTGTCCCTTTGAGCAGAAGATGTGAGAACAAAGGTTCTGCACCAAAGATTGGCAACAAACAATGGCAGGCTGCTTTCACCGCGACAACCATGAGACAGACCAGTCCTGAGCTGGCCTGCCTCCCTAAACCCTTGGGGGTCGGCCCAGCGCTTCATCAATCCAGCAACATCTTTCTTGGGGTGGAGGAGCCATCCCCCCTGCAGCTGCATGCCCCAAAAGCATCTGTCCAGTATCTCGTTCTGCTGACCATCAGTTCCAGCGTAGGAACAGCTTGCCACGAGGAGGTCACAGAGGTACTAGGTCAGCCCCATCTCCACAGCGAGTTTCAAGACACTGACACCCCTAGGAGCCTCACAGCACTAATACCCTGGGTACGGAGTAGTTGCAGCATCCAAGGCTTATTATGTCCAGCCTGGACACCACCGCTGAAAAAGACCAACCGCAAAAAGAACAATTGATGGACAGAGTGCAGAACAATGTCATACATTGACCCCAGTACAGAGATCTGGGCTTAAATCCCCATGTTTTTGCTCCCCATGCCATTCCAGTTTCAACCTCGCCATATGCAAATCAGTCTTGACCCTGCACCCAATGGGAACAGTCCAGTCCAAACTGCCAGGCCAGGTCCTCCCTAGACGGGAAACAAGCATCCTAAGACAAGTTGAGGGGTTTCACCCCTCATCATCCAGGATAGCTTGACTCCAGTGACATGGAGAGCATGGGACCCATGTCTGGGCATACTCCTGCTACTTGGAGTAACAAATTCAAAAAGAACAATTGATGGACACAATGCAGAACAATGGCAAACATTCACCCCAGTATAGAGATCTGGGCCTAAATCCATCATTTTGCGTGCCATGCCATTCCAGTTTGAACCCAGCCATATACAAATCAGTCTTGACCCGCACCCAATGGGAACAGTTCAGCCCCAAGTGCCAGGCCAGGTCCTTCCTGGACTGGAAACAAGCATCCTAGGATCCTAGCACCGAAACCGGCACCAGGAAGCTTGTTTCCAGTACAAGACATGGCTTGGCAGTTCGGGCTGGACTGTTCCCATGAGGCACAGGGTCAAGACTGATTTGCATATGGCTGGGTCTGAACTAGGGTGGCGAAGTGAGCTAAAAAACGGTGATGGATTCAATCCAGATCTGTGACTGGGGGAAGAGTGTCTGAAAAGCTTCAGAGCGTCGTCCACCATCTCTTTGTGTTTGCTTTGGGGAAGACCAACCTGCACGTAGAGGGACTTCAAGGCCAGTGAGATCAATATAGAGAGCGGCCTTGCTGCCCTGTTTCCCCCCTCTTCTGCAAAACTGACTGCTGTGAGAGCCTCTGACCCCCGCGACCCGCCTGACAAAAGACCTATGCACCCGAGCTATCCAGCCCAAGTTCACAGAAACCAACAGTGCCTTCATGGTCCAGAGACCCTCAAGAGCCAAACCCTTTTTTGGGTTCAGCCTAAATGCACCCCCAGTCCCCACCTGTAGCCTCTTTCTTTCAGGTACTTGTTAGGGTGTAGAGCTGAAGGCTACCACCACGTAAAGCACCTCTGCACATGGACACCCCAGGGCATGTAAACTTGAATTCTTGGTGCTTTCTTGGACCTTAGCCCCTACTTACCTCAAGTCCAGAAGAACAGTGTATGTTCCTACCATAGGATAACATTACTGCGTTTGTGGCTCATACCTCAAATCTTACAGCTGTCATTTTCTACTGTTTTTACTGTACAATTTGATCATGTTTAAAGTACTTACCTGATTGGAAAATCTTCTTGTCTAAAATGATATAAAAAGATATCTTATTTTTCCAAATTGGTCTGGAGTTTCCTTTTGAGTGTATGTCTCATTTATTCACTCTGTGTGTACAACTACTACCCTCTGATAAACCTAATCTACTCGCCCACACTGCCACAAAGAGAGCATAAGGGATTATAAAGTTAAGCCCGGTAGGACCATAACAAGCCACCTTTCTACAACTTGCAAATGTTTAAACTAGCATGTGCAATAACGTATGCAATAAGGTATCTTAATTCATTTTTTTTTAAGATTTCAGTGTCCTCCGCCTACATTACAATATGGAATTTGCAGCAGCGACATCCTCAATGACTATTTTGTATGTCCTCCTTTGTATGTCCTCCTCCTAAAAACTATGCCATGCAGTGGTATTATACACGGTCTGAATCCATTCTCACTTTCTGGGATGTGCGCTCACCCGAGGTTCTTTGATTATCAGTATTCAGTCTAGTTAACTATGTAACTTATTCACACTCTTAGTGATGGCTAGGCTTAAGGCTTTTCAAGGCCAACTGTAGAGCTTCTGCAAATGTAATTTTTCTTCATTTTTGGGATGATTGCTAACAAGTTGCTCTGAGCTTGGACTCCAGTGGTATTTGAGAACTCGGAGGTGCATCTTCATCAGTAAACCATCTCAATATTGTTTGGGCCTCAGGAACCTATTCAACAGTCTGCTCAACTTCACGGTTGACACAGTGTACAAGGCACAGCATTTCAAAATATCCTAATTTTGAGAGGATTTTTCACATGCCTTGAATTCAGCTTTGTTATGAATCCTAAGCAAATACTAGATAAAGGCATAGTTATCAACACTTGAAAAGAACCTCAAATTATAGCTGGACAAAAAAAATAGAGTTTTTTTCCTATAACCATTAAAGTATTGATATGCAGTTTAGAATTATAAAATTATTAAAATATATACACACTCATAAAACATGGTCTGGTGTCTGTCCCAAAAAGCCAGGTGGGTTATTGCTGCATTATTTTTAGGTCGAGCCTAGACAGCGCATGCGCTGTCACAAGACCTAGAGTAAAAACTATACTGAGTGTAATCCCACCTGCTGCTTGGGATTGGTTCACTCCTCCGCAACTCTTCTTTCCCGGCTCCTTATTGGTTACTTGTCCAGATACATCATTTCCGGTTCTGCCAAGCAGCACCGACCAACAACAGTTTACTTACGCTGTAGCTGGTTAGTTCTTCCCTTAGGGACTACTTGGTTTATTTTCTGGTTGCGATTCCCCATGGTGCCCGCTTAATGGTATGCTGTCCACATTACATGTACGTACACGCTGATTCATCTTGTGCTTTTGATATTTTTACATTATGCTTGTTTATCGTTGCGCTCTATCTTTTAAATACGCTCCATTACGCGCCCTCCCTCCTCCGCGGCTCTGACGCCCGTGAAGCCGGAGCTGTCTCAATTGAAGAAATCTGCTTGGAAGCAGGCTTCCTCCTTTGTTCCCTCTCCCTCCACCCATCTATGCCCTTCCTGTAGCATGACAAATGGAGGAGTGCACACACATTAGTAATTTAAATAACGTTAAAAAAAAAAACACCAACCTGGGACAAATGAGAGTTATTCACAGATCGGACCATATGTCTTGGCAGAGCAAATGTCCAAGTATTAGGCAAAACGCCACCAAAATTATAAAAAGCTGTACATAACAAACACAGTGTCTTATCCCTTAGGGGTTTGAATGCTGTCCATGTTGTTGTCAAAAATCCAATCATCGGGCAATTTGGGTGGTTACGTGGTATCTGGCGTGGGCAACTTTCCAAAGCATCCATGAACAGCATTACAGTTGGCAAAGAATGTCCCGCTTTTTAGCAGTCCTGCATGAGAGACATGGGACTGATAGAAGATAGCGTCTGAATTACTGTCTCGTACTCCAGGGCGTTCCAAATGCAAACTGGCAAGTGGCCTGAAAAACTTATATGCTGCTGTTTAAGACTAGAGCTGCCGGTGCTTTCTTTCAATCAAAAATTCCATTTGGATCAGGGCCCAAGTTGATTTATATCGTAAAGCATGCTGTGCAAAAAGAGTCCACGCTCACTCATTTTGGATCCACTTACATTTTGTGGAAAATCGTGTTGTGTTCTTTTTCTTTATATGTTTAGGGGAATATTAGATACAATATTTAAATTTGGCAGAGTGTGTGAAGTTTCTATAATTCTTTTAAAAACAAGTATAGTACATTTTTCTGCATGTGGGTTTTCACCTTAAAATCTGGACTTGCGCGCCTCCTTTAAAAGAATTCAAGGTGAACCAAGCACTGGCAAATACAATAGGTCTTTTGGCATGTTGGGTGTACCCATGCATAAAATGGTCAATACTGTGCAGCATTGGGGAAGAAAAGGCACGATGACGCAGCTGTAATTAGTGGGTGCATCATTCATTAGTTGTGCAGCTACAAGAAGAAGCAGGTGGCATTTTCTTTTGTTTTTTCTCATACAAACATTTTGAACTTTTTCTCAAATTGTCTATCACACACGTTCTCTCAAACACACGCACCCAAGTTCTCTTACGCGCATATTTCACTCACACATGCTTTCTGACGCGCTCCCTTCTCTCACAGACACTGTTCAACACTCTCCCTCGGACTCGCCTCCCTCACGCACGCACACTCTCAGTTTGCCCTATCTGATGCATCGGATTCCGCGTGACCCCAAATTGGACATATTGAACAGGTGCAGCACAGGGGCTGCTTCAATGAACAGCGTAATTCATATTACAGTTGCACTCTGGACATATTAGGAGTGGAATGACAGGATGAACTTTAGCGGATGGTAAAAGTGCAGAATATCCATCAGGGTATAGAAAATGTACGTCTGTCTAACACAGTAGTTGCCACAAGGCAGCTTGTATGATATAACAAGCATTTTCAAAGTAACAGGTCTCGCATTTGGGGGAGTTTGATCTATTGCCATTTTAAATGACAATGTCTTTTATTTAGGAGTTGGTTCTGAAAACATAAATAAAATGCATTGTTGTTTTCAATGCCAGGAGCTTAAACTCTCGCAAATGCGAGATCTATTGGATTGCAAATGCTTATTATGGAATGTGGTTGCCAAATTCTCCTGCAGTGTGCTATGTGACTGGAACAAATGAAAGAAATCATCAAAACATTGTGTAGCAACATGGGGCATTGTGGAGCACTGATAAATATCTTAGAGGATTTTCTTAATAGACACTAGCAGGGTGGACACCCAAAATATAAAAATTGAGGGGAAAAAAGTTAGCCTTTCCAAAGAAATCACTAGATGGAACGTTATGGACGGCATGTAAATCCAAACCAGAGGCATGATACAAATAATGACTTTATCGCTGCAAACACTGCACCTAAAAGAAGCATACTAATCAATTTAATTGCATACTGTTCAGCTACATAAAGGTTTACAGTTATGACGTGGTATCCTTCTCTATCCTCCGGTTGGACTGTTTTTTGATTATCTCAGCGTGAGCGTCACCTATATCAGCGATCCCGTTCTATTCGTCGGGCTCAGACCCGCCAGTCATGCCCGTTTTGAAGCATAGCTTAGCAAAGAACCGCTACGCTCTGGCGAAGAGGATCTCTTCCGACCTTCCTCCCTTTGGCTTCATCGAATCCTAGGATCATATTCATCGCCCGGTCCTCCTTTTCTGCAATTGTATATCCAACTTTGCGTCAAGGTCTGTCCTTGATCCAACTGATCCCCCGTTTCGGACCCTGTTGTCCCGAAAAGTCCTCCTGAAGGGGACCTTGGAACGTATCTTACTAGCTGTTTGACGCTCCCCAGTGTCCTTGAACTCTATCTAGAGGAATTATTTCTTAAAGTTCATTTCATGCCCAAAGGTCTCGCTGTGTCCCACACGTTTATCATCATCGTTGCCCTGATGAAGGTGTAGCCCCGTGTTGGGCAAACACCGAAACGTGCGTTGGCGTTTGCTTGCACGTGCCTACCTGAAAACTTCGCCTATTTTACAATAACCTGGGAGTGCACGAGTTCACCTTAATCCTTGTTGTGTCGAATTGTACATTCTTTTGATACCAATTATTTTTAAACCTACTGTATAAATCTGTGTTTTTTGTAAATATGCCTCATATTGAACCCACCAGTTTGTTGTATGAATGAGTGTATGTATGTTTGTTATGGTGTGGGACCTTTTCTTATCTGAATTGTGGAATTTACTGTTTCTGATTTACTTTGCATACAAAGAGTTTTATCCTGACCTTTGTTTATTTAAATAAATTTAGTATTGATTACTTTCCTTCTGTTTTTTGCTTTTCCTCCTGGGGTCAGTTCTTATCTTGTTGTTTCTTTTTTGGTAACCTAGACCCCACGTGGGCTTATATATACGATTACTGTGTAGGCAGTCGGTTTCTCTTTTCTTTTTTGATTACTGTTGTCCCCTACTCCTTCTGCCTACCCATCCTATATCTAGGGGCCCCCCTTCTATTGGATACTCTTGTTGACTAGCCAAACTGTAAACTTAGAGGAAACTCTAAAACAGGGAAATGGCTGAAAGTCAGGAATAGAGGATTGTAGGTAACAGTCATGCAGACCTTCAGAAACAGGCATCCAAAAACCAGCTGTGCACGTGCGTTTAAACCTATCCCACTCCACACAGTCATCCAGAAACCCCCAAGTCATTAGGTTACACCATGGGTAAGTTCTGCCTTTTCATTCAGTAGCACATTGCATTTTGAACCTAGTAGTTATGCCTTTACCATTACATGTAAAGTCTTAAAGAATCCTACCTTGCAAAGTGCTTTTATCTAAAAAACAAATAAACAAAAAACACAACTGCCTCAAAACTTCATTTGACACACAACGATACATGCTACTATAAATTGCTGAATATACATCCGTTTATTTTCTTACGGTCCAGATGTGCTCTCATCCCCAAAGTGATAAGCAGGGTTACTTACAACAAAGGTCTTGTTATGCATTCGTAGGTGTTGGTAATGCAGACCATCGTCGTGCCCAACGATGCATCAGAGACAATCCAGAAGCCTTGAATTGGAGATGGCTGGCTAGGAACACAAATGAATTTGCATAAATGAATCTCTGAAAGTAGTAGCTAAAGCAGAATGAGCTGGCAAAGTTGAACAGGTTTGTCAAGCTCAACTTTAGATGAGGTTCAACACCCTTCATCTGTACCTCTATCATGCTTGTGTGTGGTGCATTAGGGTATCACCTCTCAAGGTATTTACAAATGTACATTTTGTCATTCGAAGATTTTGAACATGAAAACAGTAATTTGACCACATTTTCTGGCATTAGTCTATACAAAGATTGGATTTATTACATGCCTGCACTGTAGTATCCGCTCGCTTGGTTCGAAATGTGGATTGAAAAATGTAGCAACCAACTCACATGTACTGTATTGAGTAGTCGTGGTGTATGGTCATAATTAACTTTTCATTGCACATGAATGTATTTAATAATGGTAGTAGGATTCAATTTCGCATGTATTGGGGCATGGGTGACCAAGAATCAATTCAGGAGTACTCTACACTCCAGAAACATGGTGGGATGCCAAAAATCTCTACTGACAAGGTTATGCAAAAAGTCCAAAAGAGAGTAAAATAACAAAAGTGCTTCTACCAAAAAGCGTTATTCCTTACCTGCATGGCAATGGCTTGGTACAAAGAATGTGCTCCACAACACACCTCTGCTCTGCTGAAAGCTCTTGTAAACTGTCCTTGTCCTCCTCATCTACAAACAAAATCAGACAGCAAGAATAAATGAGAATATTTAGGCAAGTGGTTAATCAAGGCCTGCGTCTGTGTCAGGTTCTTGAGTGCAGTGCAGGTAATTAAATAATGTGCACATTAAGTTCTGTCGTAAAGTAGTAGTATGAAGCATGCTCTGTCCTCTGTACAGTGTTACACTTCTTCTCCAGCATAGTGGCAAAGTTAGACTTGCTCCAGGTTGCAATCATCCACAGATTCAAGAATTTCCACTATTGATATGAGACTCATCCCTTTAAAGATCAATTCGTCCGCTACCTATTTTTATGTCAAGAAGTATCCCATAGCGTCTAAACCATCTTTGAACAGGCAAGTGTTCCCAATATTGTTCAATGCCGTCAGTAAGTCTTTAACTCTGTCAGCAAATGCTCCCAGCTGTCTGGATGCTTGCAGATGGTCTGCCCTCCTTTTTACTTTATATCAATCAATCTCTTCTTTTTCCTGAGATCACTTCTTGCTCGTCATGCTCAACCTTTCTTTTTTTTTTTTTTGTTTTTGTTTTTTTATAAACCTTTTTTTATTAACAATCATTGACATTTACATACAGTATGAAGGATTTGGCATGTATGCTGACAGAGAGAACAAACAGTGATCTTCAATAAATATATTGTTAACTTATACACACACACACACTCTTACATCACAGTTTTTATTTGCAGTTTTATGTAGCGTGAACTTGACCCTGCATTAGAGTGCTTCACAGGAGCGCCAGTTACATTACATAAGTACAACTTTTTTGTCGCAGGGGAGATTAGGTGATTTACCCAGAATCACAGTATGTTGAGCCGATGTCGAGACTCAAACCTAGTTCCCCAGCTTCAGTCAGCAGCTCTAGCTGCTACACCACATCCTCTCCCTACACTGGCATCACACTGCCATGCTGAATTAAAATCCACTCTCCCAGGTTGACTTGGTCACTATATCACATTTACTTCCTTAGTTGATGTAACAAAGAACGTTCAGGATGTAGTTGATGATGCTCCAAAAGTTCACCTTCACTAATCCTTGTGAACAATAGTTTTTTTTTTTTATGTCTTCCTCAAGGCGTTATGTTGTGTTCCCCATGATATCTATTGAGTAGACCGAATGCAAATTATTGTGGTATGTAGGTGTTACACAGGGGTCGCACTTTGACTCTTCTTTAAGGTTCCGGTTTGTTTATGTGCATATACACTATTGTTTAAAGTACAACATGATATAACACAAATATTTACATTTTTCTCAAAGATTATTATTTTTTTTTTTTTTTTTTTTTTTAATTTGAAAATTTTATTGAACAATAAATCGATTACAAGCATGGGCCTACAACCACCAGGGCCGGCCGCTAGATTCAGAAAGGATCATACAGTTATTAATGCTCAACCTTTCTTATATTTCTGCAAGACATGTTAAGTAAGTCCAGACACTCATGATGGGAGGACTATCAGTTCCAGCTTTACAGTGCTCCCTTAATTCTTTCAGTCAGTTTCTAATCAGAGTGCTATTCCTCTGACGTAGTGGATTTGCATTTCTTCAAACTATTAACTTCTGAAGTGATGTGGTTGTGCTCTGCTTGAATTCCAATTCCATTTTCGAAAACATGGTGCGTCACTGGGTTTCCCTTTCTTTACTCTAGTCACTCTGTATGCCCGTTTATTATGTCCCTCTTCTACCACCCAGTGTTTCTCCAAATATTTTATTTTTCATCATCTCTTCAGTTATTTAAATGAACATTCAGTTCCTTACCTGACGTGAGAAACTTCTGTAGCTTGTTAGTCCATGCGAGGCCCACACTATGTACACCAGCTTCATGTGTGCAGTGATACCTGACAGAGCAGACAGGGTCTGAGAATAAAGAAAAGGGTCAAATGACGAGAGAAATGCCACACAAAACCTTGCAGTAGGAGATTGAAATTAAAATTGATGCCATTTCTGACTTAAGTCACATGTTCGAAAAAAACGTGCAAACCTGAATGTAAACTGGTTCAAAGATTTTACACGTCTGATGTTACCACTACTAACACATTTGCAACCTTCAGTACAAACATCATAAAATTTTTAATCTAAAACCAGCAGTCACCTAGAGGTTTTCTTATAAATAAGCAAATAGCAAACTTATAAGACATAGGCCGGAGAAACTAGTATGTTTTAAAATGCTGCCCATAGATGGAGGAGCTACCATCACACCTTACTTATCGCTCACTATTTCTGAAGGGATACTGCTCTCCCTGCAGTCCCAGGCTTGCCCAGTGTATTATTTAGGGTGTTATGTCCCCGGGGCCTTGGTCCCCCCTAATTATTGAGGCCTCCGGTGTTGCCAAACCCCACTGGACCCCACCAATACCATATTGACATGGCTGCCTGTCGCCACTATACCGCTCATCCTGGATGCCATGCAAACGTCTGAGAGTACTTATGTAGAGGAAGAGTCTCAGTCCTTCCTCCCCTGGGATGATGATGATTTTTACGGGGATGTCGTTGCTTCCATATATAGGGCGGTTTCAGAAGTCTTAGAACCCACTGAAAAACGCCTCGACAGGCAGATCGCTGAAGAAGTGTGAGGACACCTCATCCTCAAGACCCCCAGGATTCGGAGGACACTGGACCAAAAACTAAAAACAAATGGGGGTGCATCACAACGCATTTGGGTGCCTTAAGCGGGCCTTCCTAGCCCAAACCAAGCCCTTTTGGAGTTCCTCCAACCTAATTTCTCGGACATGGTGGAGGACAAGGAATCCCAAAAGTACTAAGACGAGAACACAGGTCCCTCAAGACATTGGTGCCGCCCCATCTGTACCTGCCACTCCTGAAAACCCCATCCTATAGTGTAGCGTCCACGCTGGATCCCGATAACATTATACAGCCTAGGTCAGCGGACTGGGCTGCGACAGACAAAGTGGCCAAATATGTTGCAGGTCGCCTGCGCAAACTCCTAGAGATGGAGCCATGCAGAAGCCTACAGGCAGAATGCCCCCAGCCCTCTCTTGAGGGAAAAGGCAGCCCTTACCCCTGGAATTGATACCGGGATGGCCACATTCATAAGGTACACCAAGAAGGGGATTCATCTGTCTTGGCATTCATTCAAGGATAAACTCCTGGATGTGGTGTGTCCTGTGACAAAGATTTTGGATAGGACGGAGGAAGTCAAGGTCTCGGGCTCTTTGACGTTTCTATACTCCATCGATTTTCCTTCTTTCTAGATGGCAGCCTCCCTTTAAATATCTTCATGGAGGTCCCAGGTCCTACTCACATGCTCTTGGTCTGCTTTGAATGATTGAGACTTTCTTTTAAATCAAACTGGCTCACTCTTTTCAAACTCAAACGTGGACTTCAGCTGTTAAACTCAAAAACACATTTCTGCCCTTTCATCAACTGTGTACTGTTTTAGTTTAACTACCTCAATTTTTAAAACCTTATACTTTCACCTAATGGCATCGAGCCCTGCATATTTTGCTAAACCGCAATAATGGCCTGCACCTAGTCTATTTCTCAGTATAGCCTCTAAATAGCAACATTTACTTTTCCCCTTTACAGAAGACGGACATTTGCTCCGTTACCAAGCTCTACATTTCATCAGATGCTTGATAGAAAGCATTATGTGTTTGGGTTAATATGTATGTACGCACGCATGCATGAATACACACACTTAGCTAAGGAGCAAGAGTGCAATGAAAGTGGCACAATCCAATGGAGATAGTTAGGCACATCATTCAAGGATGATGATTCCCATTGTGTGGAGATATAATGTTCTTTGAAGAAACAAATCTTCATCTCTCCTGCAATTCAGAAAGAAGATGGAACAGTTCTGATATTGACCAGAATGTTTGTACAGATCCTTGGAGTATAGATTGAGAAATCACGTCTTCTTGTTTTGACTTTACTGCATTCAGGACAGCTGGAACCAAGGTGGACTGGAGAAATTAGAGCTTGCCAGCAGAACAGCTGACAAATTCACTCGCAAACTGCTCACACTCAGTCAATGATCTAAACAAGCATTGAAAATGCAATAGGTCTCGCCTTTGATTAAGTTAAAGCCATTTGCGTTGCTAATGGTATTGTATAGCAAAGCAAATGGCTTTAACTTAATAAAAGGCGAGACCTATTGCATTTTTAATGTTGGTTTTGTTTGCAAGCATCTAACACTGCTGCTGGCGGGGTGACGGTAGGGTGTGTGCTGGGTAGAGTGGAGCAGAGGGCTGGGGAGCTGGGCAGGTTCTCCTTTTGTCATGAGCTGTAAACAGGGAGCAGTGAGGTAGCCTGCAATGGTAAATAAATAGATAAAATGGGGAGAGGCTGGAGGAAAGGGGCAGGACTGCAGGCAGAGGGGAATGGAAGACATCTCTACTTTACACACACTTCGAGTAGTGAGCTGAAAACTTCACAGAAAGCAGCAACGTGAAGGACTGGGGTCGGGAAAACTTTATGGGAAGCAGCGGAGTGAGTGTAGAGGGCGGCAGGCAGAGCCAGGGAGCGGGCGGTGGGGAGGGTCCTCTGCACCGGACCGGCCAGGCCCCGTCGGGAGCCAGCCTTGGGAAGCAGAGACATGTTCCAGCAGGGTGCTTTTGTCTGTGCCCAGAGTAGTTCAGCGGCATAGTGAGCAGTGGAGTAGAGTGGAATATGCATGGTGTGGTAGAAAGAACACTGCCGTTACAGACAACACATCTTCAACTGAAATGATCATGACCTTTGTGCACACATACTATTCTACTGATAAAAATATACAACGCAGAACAATTAAAACTGCCATCACCTAGTGTATTAATTTGATTGTATTAAAATATTTATTTTCACCACATTTCTGAATTACCAAAAAATGTGTTTCATTTGGGCTTTTCTAATTCTGACATTGTGAAATAACTTAACAGTTCATTTACAACATTTACATTTTGTTGTGTGCTAGAAAACACATCACATGGCCTTCCCTCAAGCCGGATAGGCTTTGACATAAAAACGTCACCTACACATATTCGGTCCATGGAGTATAACAGCGCAGAGGAGGATTCGTGTCAAGCTGCAAATGCCTCTTTCATGGGTTCCTTTTGCCACAGTTCTACCCTAGCTGCCTGTCATCAGTCACAAACCAGAGCTGCATTGTAAATGTAAAGCATTACCGTCAGACTCAGCCGTCCATTATGGGAATTAATTTCAAGTACAGTCTGTGGTTAGCTTCAAAAGTTAACCAAGAGAGAATGCAAAATTGTAGTGTTTTACTATCCGCGCACTTAAAGAAAATAAGTCACGTCCGTGAGTGTGTGCAATTTAATCAAACAATTACCATTTACGTACTCACCTACATCAAGCGTTAAATATTAAACCGAACTCATTTTGACATACTCTCAAGAACACAAGACCTTCCACATTTGCTTTGCAGGTTACATGCAAGTCCTTGCAACAGATAAATAACCAACTGATCAATTTCATCAGGACTAGAACTCGTGACCTTCAAGACTTAAGATCGCGAAAGGAATTTTATATTAAATTGCTAATTTATTTTGAACTAACGTTAAGAAAATTCATGAACCAGTACCCCCGATTCTAGCAATCTGCGTCATTAAAATACCAATAATAGATTCCAATTCTAAATGCCTGAATAGTTGCTGTATCCCAACCATTTTGCCTCTCCGAGTTCCATCCCAGCCAGTACTTTCACAATCATACCCTGCCTTAAACACACCACAGCTCCCAGTGGAATTGCATGCTCAGGCACCATAGTTCATACAGAACACAGCAAACAACGAATTTACACACCCGCTCACTGATCAAGTTGACTGCTCCTCGCTTCAGCCTTTCTGTCGCCCTTTCAATTGAGTTTGCACACTCCGCTCTGCGCAAGGCGGGTGTAACGCGTGCAGTGACGTCACCCCCGTAGGCCATTGGAACTTATTCTCCGTTACAGATATTTAAAACAAAAAATAAACATGCGGCCTGCTTTCCTTCTGCCATGAAAGGTTTCTTGTCTTTATTGGGCCATGTGTTTGAAACACATGGCCCCATAAAGATAAGAAAGCTTTTACCACAAATGTAAACCAAGCGAGCCAGTCCAACTGGGACGGCTCTAAAAGAGAAAACTGTACGTCACTGGAAGCTCTTTTCCAATGGCTGGCCACCGTTTAGCATAGACGGTGATACCAGCCAATGGAAAAGAGGGGCGGGGCTTAAACCCCGCTAGTAAAATCTACCCTAACTCATTAAATCTCGCCAGCCTACGCCAGGCGAGACCCAAAAAACATGGGTAACTGTTTGCATGGCTTTTCCCCCAATGGGACTTGGGGGGGGGGAGGGAGGGGGAGAGGGGAAAAGATTATGGCGTCTGGCAGAATGAGTTTACACTACCTACCTTTGTGCAGGCGGATTGGGCATGAGAAATCAGACTCCAGTGTATCTTCAGTCTCCACAGAAACCACCTTCAGAGCAAGCTCCAACTCAACACATTCAATCACGTATAGAGACGGGATATGATCGGAGCGCTGGTCCCAGGATTTGTCTGTCTATAAGAAGCAACAATACATATATTATTTTTTTTACTAAACATCTATTTCAAGCAACAAACAAAAAACAAGCAAACATGCATATTCTTGAGAGGAGGCAAGTAAATAAAAAGGTGAAATGTGACACAGATATTCTCTTGTGGTTTTTCTATTGATAATGCATGCTTTGCTATACCCCTTTGTTCTTCTATCCTTAACAGCATATTTTGCTGCATGTATTACCTACATTGATCTTTTACGGACTTGCCAGTCGTGTGAATTATCCTGCAGCCTGTATGTTCTGGGGTACACTATGTAAATAACTAATTCAAACAATACGTGATTGTGCCATTTACGATTTGATCTGTTCAATGAGCAGCAAATAGCTTAAAGGAAAAGTACACAAATCACGGGGTATTTGCACAAACCGTCTGTTCATCGTCCTCTTCAGCCTCCAAAACCACACAGTGGTACAACATTCCTGATTCAGTGGCAATCACCAAGATGTTGGGGACACAGGGTAGGCAGAGCACAGCACAAGCATCGTAGCCGTAGTTGTCCTCTGCAGCTGGGTGCATAGGTAAAGGGCCCAACAGCTTCCCAAGATTTCCTATGCTGGAAGGAAAGGAGGAGCAATGTTTCTGTTCTGAAAGCAAGCTATATTTTTCAATTTAAACTTTAATTAAGCTGCCGTTGTTCACTGACAGGTAAAATCATCATAATAACCAGAAAGATTTTTTTTTGCTATGGTGTGCCATGCTGACATCTGCAACAAGCTTATCAAGACAAACTTTCAATCTTATGAACTGGCCCAGGTATCTTTTTAACTACTATGGTATCTTGTTAGAAAGTTTCAATGAAATTTTTCAAGTTGAACTTCAACATTGAAAAAAGACCATGGTAAGATACTAAACATTGAAGTTGTTAAAAAGTCATAGTTATGAGCAAAACCAATATCTTGTGTTGTCACCACCTTCAACAATAATAACCTGAAGCATTATAAACTTTCCTAATCCTTGAGAATCTCAAAGTTTCCCTATTTAATTACCGCAAAGTGTGTAACCAATATGGCATGGCTGAGAATGAAAGGAACTCTGGGATGCAGAAGTAAGGATACTATAACCAGAAAAGGCAAGATGTGTTACAGCAGGTGTCTACAATCACTCGATCGCAAGCTACCAGTAGCTTGCAGTAACCTTCAGAGTAGCTTCCAACCTTGTGTTCATTTTTAACTAAGAACTGCAATGAATACGTGTAGTATTTTACTCTTAAAGTAAAGGAAAGGCTATGTTTATTTTACTATACGCTGTTGCAGGGCTCCACTCAGATTTAGGACCATGTGGGTCACAGAGATACAGAACTGAAGCACTGAGGTATTGAACGCTTAAACAAAAGTTTTTCTCAACTCAATATTGGAGCATGAGAACAAAATGAGATTTCTGAATGCTTTTGAAGAAGCCATTTTCTTTTAAATTATACAAATTTAAAGTAAAGAAAAATGTCTGTAAGAAACAGTGTCTTAATGTTTCTCTACTTTAAATTAAGCCAATTAGGGGGCGTGGTCTGGCCACGCAGGAAGATGGCCGCCTGACGAGTGAGCTCCGTCACGGGATGGACTCTTAACGGAAATTTCCTACCTCACATCGGCTTTGGAGTCTTCTTCTTGTGCCCTGCGACAGCCGGAAGGTGGTGGGCACGATTTGGGCGTGTTTTTCGACGATGTGACGGCGAAGTTTCCCTGGTGTTGACTGCCTCGATGACAGGGTTGTGTGGAGCTGCGTGTCCGGCGGGGCCTGTCTGACGTATCTACTCAGGCTGCCTCTTCTTCCTCCTCAAGCCGCGCCTCTGTTACGAAGAACGCCTGCCCCCATGAAGCCGCGCCTCTGTTGCTGCTGAAAAGCGCTTGCTTCCTCATGGGGCCGCGCCTTCGTTGCTGACGACGGGCGCCCGCCTCCTCATGAGGCCGCGCCTTCGCTGCTCCTGACGAGTATCTACCTCCTCATGAAGCCGCGCCTTTCTCAGCTTGCCTGCTGTAATGTTTCTTTTCAGGAATGTCGCCTGACAGGAGTTAGGATTTTTGACGTGTCGACGCTCAGCTACTGGTAGGATTACTTCCTTCTATAATCCTGTTGTGGCACTTATGTCACTCACCTCATCCAGTCAATGAGCGTATTATCAGGTCAGCAATTAATTTGCGATTCATCACGCTAAACTGTTCTTCCAAGCTGAACTTCTTTGCTACAGTTACAGTTTCGCGCCTTTCTGACTTTTGGTTACAGCCGACGCTTCATGGCTTCCTTTAGCGCAGTCTGTATATCTCGCACAAGAGAGTGCTTTTTTCCAATGCCATTATAGTGCCCATGTCAACTCCTTTAGTTAGGCTGTGCTTTTTCTGCTTTGACTATGATTACTTTACATTCTACAGCCTTGTTCATCTTGCTGTGCATGTAGCTGTGCTTATTATTATTACCATAAACGCGCATATGATGTTTCATTTTATCTTACCTCTATTTACATGCCTTTGAATATAGCGGCAGTTGTTATCATATTCACAAGTGTAAGTAGTGGGGGTCATTAAGCAATGATGTACTTTTACATTTTACTGTTTAGAAATGCGTTATAAGCTCCTTTTAGCTTATTAATGTCATACATATACAGTTACTAAGTGTTTCTTTTGCATGTCTTGGTATTTTTCTGCAACTACATATAAGCATTCCTCAACAGCAAGACGGCTTTACGTACTTTTAAAGTTTTTATCAAACATTCTCCTCAAATGTCTGCATCTAAGCAAGGAAACAAGGCTTCTAAACCACTTCTTTTTGCAGAAGCCCTCAAGCAGTCCACCAATATGCCAACAAAAGGCAATGCCTCCTCTCCTTCCGCTTCACCTCAGGCTTCGGTCTCTAATGGTGGGCAGGCGTCGGCGGCAGCTTTGCAACGTATCCTGCACGAAATTTCCGAGGTTAGTCGTCGATTAGATGACATGCACCTTACAATTACATCACTAGCTGAGGAGACTAAATCAATTAAGACAGAAATTACCAACTTTCATACGCAGTTTGAATCCCTTGATTCTAGAGTTCGGGCAGTGGAGAATCGATTGGAATCTCTTCCAAATCAAGACCGGGACCTTTTACTCTTCCATAGTAAACTCATTGATTTGGAAGACAGAAGTAGGAGAGACAACATCCGTTTTTTTGGCTTTCCAGAGCGCATTGAAGGGCAGAGTTCCAGTGCATTTCTGTGTCGTATACTCCCAAAGCTAACTGGTATTCCTTTCAATCCACCTCTGGAGATACAACGGGCTCATAGAATTGGTCCTCCACGTGATGATCCTGCCGCACGCCCACGACCGATTATTGCCTGTCTTCTTCGTCATGAACAAACAAGACAAATATTATCTGCGGCTCGGCTTCAAGGCTCCTTTTCTTTTGAAGGTCATCGCATTTTTATGGCAGCTGATTTCTCCAAGGAAACTAATGAGCGGCGGAAAGCCTTTCTCTCCATGCGACCTCAACTACGTCAATTAGGTATCAAATATGGCCTATTTGACCCAGCACGCTTTCGCGTTACCAAAGATGGAGTTTCTAAGGACTTTTTTGACCCCGAGCATCTTCAGCAATTCCTGGACCGTCTTCATCCTCAAGAAATGGAGGTTCTCACAACACCCTCACAGCAAGTTCAGCCCCATTCATCCTCTAAGTCTTCCACTACATTGTCAGATCGCAACAGGCGCCCTCCTAGCAGCCCCCGACCTCGGGGTAGGGATCTTGAACGTCTTCATCGCTCACAAGAAGATAGGAAATCTGCAATACAATCGGTTTCGGTTGCTACGTTTTCACAAGATCCGCAGAGAGACAAGTCACGTTCTCCTCTTAAAACTCCTTCGGATGCGGACTGAATAATTCTCTCACTCATGGAAGTTGTTGTCCTTAATACTATTGGCAGTTAACTATAGACTCTCTTTTCTTGAGAGTCTTATTTTTATTGTTAATTATTTACCACATTTTTCACATGTTTTGCTGTTCTTATATTATCAGCTTGTCCTTTTTTACCTCTTTCTTCCTAGCTTTCTACCTTATTTCTTTTCTCCTTCAGTCTGCTTACTGTTATTTCTCTGCCTAATAATATCACTCTTTCCTCTTCTTATATTCATTGTTTTTCCTGTTACAATTTATTGCTTAAATATTTCTTAATAATTTTGCATTTACTTGGGCACCTTGGCGTCTAATGGTTTAATTACAGTTTTATTATTCTACTTGCACGATTGCATGTTGGTCTATGTTTATCTATACACGCTTTGTATGCTTTATGATATTAGGTTACTTTACATTTAATTATTACTAGACTCCCCCCTCTAAGCAATACTGCTTCCTAATCTCTATTTTGCTCTTTCTACCTTTTTATCGTACCTAGGTTCTTTTTCACAATGCTTTTCTGGGCTTTCCTTCTATATCATTACTACTCTCCTAATCTTTTCTCTTTTCTGTGGGGTCTTTTCCCGTGGCGGTGCTCTAGTGCGCCCAGACCCGCGGGTAACAGTCTACGGTCTCTTGATCTCTTTTTGCTTTTACTCAATATTTTATAGTTTTCCTTATTATTGTATCACCTCTCTAAATTTCATCTTCCCTTTTTCTTCTTTCATTATTCTTCTTATCGCTTCTTTCATGTATTCCATTTAAATCAAAGTTTCGTTTCTATTTATTTTATTTTTGTTTCCCCTTCTTTTTGTCATTTCTTTTCTTTTTCCTTTGTTTGGTTTAGCACGTTGTTTTGTGCTTCATTCTCCTGTTTCTGATATTTGCGTTGTTCTAATATGGCAAAAACACACTCTCTTAATGCAATTACTTGGAATGTACATGGTCTCACCCATTACATAAAACGGAAGAAGGTTCTCTCCTACCTTCAGACTAAGCATGTAGATGTAGCCTTGCTTCAGGAGACACATTTGGATGCTCTAGAATCAGACAAACTTTGTAGAGACTGGGTGGGTAAGGTTATACATAGCAGCATTCAACAAGATGAATCCACGGACGCAGGTCCCCTCCGCAAGTGTGGAGTTGCAATTCTTCTTCGCAAGTCCCTTCCGGTCACTGTCTCTAAAACATGGTCAGATGTAAATGGCCGCTACGTTTTTGCTAAACTTAAAATTGGTGATTCTCACGTCTGTGTAGGGTCTGTATATGCCCCTACGGGTACCAAGAAAACATTCTTTCTTCAATTATCCCGCTTGTTGCTCGAAATTAATGCATCGCAATATTTGATTGGTGGAGACTGGAATGTGACGCAAGATTCTATTCTAGATAAAACTGGTCCATTAGATGGGGGCAATGCGTCAGATAGAGCTTTGCTAGGTGACATTATCTCAGATATCGGGTTGGTTGACCATTGGCGTATCAGTCACCCAACGGATAAGGAATATACTTTCTTTTCGTCGACTCATGGTACGTTTTCTCGTCTTGACTACTTCCTCATCTCACAGAACGCAGTTAAGTTGGTCACGGATTCCTGCATTCTGGAAGCGGCATTGTCTGACCACTCTCCGGTTCTCCTTTCCCTAGAACTGGGACTTTCTAGTCCTGGACGTAAGCCCTGGCGAATGAACATTCAGCGCCACAGAACTCCTGTTGGTAAATCCCAACTGCAGTCACACCTTCAAACTTATCTTTCTAATAATCAGGGATCCGTGACCTCCAGCAGGACTCTTTGGGCTGCAGCTAAGGCTACTTTAAGGGGACAATTAATGCGTGATGCAGCACTCGCTAATAAGCAAAATGCGAGGAAACAAGTGGAACTCGAACATGACATACAAACCTATTCTCGCCTATATATCACTTCTCCGTCCTTACAAAATCGTAAACTGCTCGAACAAGCCCGAATGGCCTTAAACAGTCTTTTTACATCTAAGGCAGAATACGCCTTACAGAAAATGAAAGGTCGACACTACGAGCAAGGAGAAAAGGCGGGAAGGTTATTAGCCGCACAGTTGCGTCAAAGGGAGGCATCTATGGCCATCCCGGCCATCAGATCTGCGCAAGGACACTTGTGCACAAAACCTCAAGACATTGTCAATGAGTTCGCCTCCTTTTATGAATCCCTCTATACTTCTGATAATCGAATGGATTCGGATAAGATGACGGCATTTCTTGCGAAGGTGCATCTCCCTTCTCTTTCAGCGGATGGTAAGGCCATCCTTGAGGGTGAAATAACTAGGGATGAGGTTTCCAGTGCGATTGCTGCCCTGCCCTATCACAAGGCCCCTGGTGAGGATGGGTTTCCTCCTGAATTCTATCGTTGGGCAGGTCTCAATATTATTGACACTCTACATGCCGCATTCCAGGAGGCGGATGCTGCGTCTTCATTGGGTCCCCTTTCTAACAAAGCTATTATTGTCGTGCTACCAAAGCCAGGCAAAGATCCCCAGCTTTGCAGTAGTTATCGTCCCATTTCCCTGTTGAACTCTGATATTAAAATCCTGGCTAGTATCCTTGCGTCTCGTTTGCGTAAAGTCTTGCCTTCTTTGATACACCATTCCCAAGTAGGCTTTGTACCGGGACGCTCTTCCCGGAATCATTTGCGTTCTCTGGCCCATGCACTGTGGTCGGCTCAACATCTCACAGATGATGCGTTAGCCCTCTCACTTGACGCAGAAAAAGCGTTTGATCGCATCGAATGGAATTATCTTTTCACGGTCATGGAAAAATTTGGCTTAGGTACAAAATTTATTGATAAAGTACGTTTACTTTACAATCATCCTTCTGCTCAAGTGAATTGTGGTGGATTTCTATCTGATACCTTTACAATTAAGAGAGGGACACGCCAAGGCTGTCCACTATCCCCCCTTCTGTTTCTTTTGGCTATGGAACCTTTAGCTGCTACCATCCGTCAATCTGATGAAGTTTCTGGTATTCCCCTCCCTATTGGACATTCCAAAATATACCTGTACGCTGATGATATTTTACTCACTCTTACTCGTCTTCCTCGGTCGATCCCCTCTCTTCTTCAAATTATTAATGATTTCTCTTCCTTTTCAGGTTATAAGATTAATTGGGACAAAAGTGAGGCTTTACCTATTTCTAACGGTACCACAAAAGCAGCCATCTTTGGTTTTCCTTTTCATTGGCAGTCCTCACGCCTCAAATACTTGGGTGTCCTAGTTAATAAAGGGTTACAAGATATGGTTACAGATAATTTGTCTCCTCTTATCTCCCAAATGCGTCGGGATTTTGATAAATGGAAGGCTTTGGGTCTTTCTCTCTGGGGTAGGGCTCAGGCTGTTAAAATGGTTACTCTTCCGAGATTTATTTACATTCTGGGCATGCTTCCCCTACAGATTCCCTTATCCTTACTCCGGTCAGTAGACGCCCAGATTAAAACCTTCATTTGGGGTACTGCTAAGCCGCGTCTTGCCATAACCAAGCTGAAGGCTCATCAGTTATCAGGCGGCATTGGTCTTCCATCCATTGAACACTACTCGTTGGCGTTACATATTTCCCAACTCTCATATTTTTTACCTGGTATTAAAGACTTGCCACAATGGGTCCAAATAGAACGACATCTTCTATCCTCGGAATCGAATCTTACTCCTTTGTATGGTAGTGGCACTAGTCGTCTTGACCCGAAAAATCCGATACTATCTGCCATGCATAAATCCTGGCAGAGAAGTCATAGGTTGCTAGGTTCGAATCCAAGAATTCACATCAAGGCCCCCCTATGGAATAATTCGGGCATTCGTATCAATGGTCGTATGTTATCCTGGCCTGATTGGCGTGCTGCAGGTATCCTTTATCCGGATCAGCTTCTACATGATGGGGATTTTAAGCCATTCTCTCAGCTAAGGGTAGAATTTGATCTTCCCCTACATCATTCTTCTAAATACCTTCAGCTCCAGCAATGTCTGAAGACCCATATGGGGTCACCGCCATGGCTACTACAAGACTCCCCTATTTTATCCTATTTGCACGTCTGGGGGAAATTTAAAGGTGTTACCTCCGGTATATACAAAATTTTATCATCCCATCTTTTCTCTAAATCTCTTTCACACGATCTTCAGCGTAAATGGCAAGCTCGCCTCTCAATTTCCTTTTCCGACACCGAATGGGATTTGATTCTAGAGAATTTGAACAAGGGAGCTCGTGAATCAAGGCTCAAATTTTGTCTTTTCAAAATACTACACGATTGGCATTGGTCTCCAGTCAAATTGCACAAAGCTGGTCTTCTTTCCCATTCTAACTGCTGGAGATGTACCAATTCAGGTTGCGATATTACTCATATCATTTGTGAATGCCCTAGTATCCAATCTTATTGGGCTTACATTGGTACTACTTTGAATTCCACTATGCCCCTAAAATTGCCACTTACACCAACTAACATTCTCCTGCATGACTTACGCCACTCCCCAAAGCTCTCGAAACCACAACTCCGTCTTTTTCATACCTCACTTGCTACTGCTAGAATATGTATCCTGCGTCATTGGAAATCATCTTTGCCTCCCTCTCAGGAAGATTGGTTGGTAGCGATGATTCAGACTGCCTCACATGAACGCACTATCTATAACCTTCAGGATCAAGTTGACACCTTTCTCCGAATTTGGTCTCCATTTCTTAAATCAAATACAGCTAGTTCCCCTGCTTCTACTTCTACCCAAACACATTAATCAGCTTTTACCCTCTCTTGTCCTTTGTTTATTTCTCTTCTTTTCTTTGCCTTCTGTATCCTCTGCTTTATTCGTTGTAGTGTTCTTCTGTCTTTATCTAATTACTTTCTCTTTGTTCTATCTATCTATATTTCCCGCATTTCCATTGTCTAAGCTTTTTCCCTTTTCCTCTCCTTATAGGTTATGTGTTTATAATGTATCATCCTATGCCTTGACATCATTATTACTTCAATTAGTATTTATCTATTTAAATGCATATTTATATCTTATTTATATCATATTTATTCATATGTATCTTTCAGCATTGTTTCTTTCAACATGGATCTATTTTCTCTTCATTTTCTGTTGTTTATGCTTTGATGTATTTGTTTTATAAAAATTCAATAAAAAATTTCAACACAAAAAAAAAAAATTAAGCCAATTAACTCTTAATGCTTTATGAAGAGCATGTTTCTTTACTTTAAATTTCTCACATTTGAACAAAGGACTTTTTATTTCCTTTTATAAATATGGCACCGTGTCTACAAGCCACTGGGAGTAATATGCTACAGCAGGCAGCTTGACAGCCTGACTAATTAAAGCAGATAACAGGGGTGTCCAGATAAATGTCACAAACATTGAGCAGAATAATATTCAATTCTCACGAGATGGAATTAACACAGCATTTTGTGATTCCTACACCCAATTATACCGAAAGAGGGACAGATCCATCCCTGTGGAAATAGGTGCATATCTAGAAGAAGTAATCCTCTGATAGCTGGACCTAAAGAGCCAGGAGAGGAAGGACCAGCTGATCTCAATACAGGTGATTAAGAAGGCTCTTTCGTACATGGCAACAGGAAACGCACTGACACAGATGGACTCTCCGGGGACTTCTATAGAAAATATGTGGATTGCCTAGCCCTGAGACCAGCTATCCTTTATGTGGTGGTGTTTGGTGTCGTAAAATTCACCCCACAACAGGTGAGGCAAGTCAAGTCAAGTCAAATTCCACTTTATTCGATTAATTAAAATCATAAAAGCATTCTACAGCAAATATCAAAAGTTCATCTATAAAACAGTTGATAAATTTAATACAGTATTAAACAGTTGATAAATTTGAAAAGCAGGTTAAAAGGGCGATAATTATAAAATACATTAAAAAAAAGCACTCAAATGAGCAATATAGATGGATCCAAATTTCTATTGTTCTTCCAATCTTAGCCTTATTCTCTTGCATCTCACAGATGCGGCTAGAAAACTAGCAGTGCAGTACATAATTAAAGGAGAGAGCAACATCTGTAAATAAAACAGTGCAGGCTTATACTGGATAAAGCCCAGGTCCTTCAAAATAGATTTTAAGTATCTTGTGCGCGGTTCATGATAGAAGGAACAAAAAAACAAAAAATGGGCATTATCCTGAATAGAGAAACCATCACATTTGCATGGGGCCGATTCCTCCAGCTTGCACCAGTCTTTCACATCCCACAGCACCGTATAAATTTGGTTAAACCGAAATTTGGATAAAAGCCATCTATGAAAAGGGTTGGTTACCGTTATTAAATACGGGGCCAGCACACAGGATGGAGATATCAGAACATGAACCCTCACAGAGGGTTTACATAAATCGTGGGCTTCGCGCTCGACCATGCGAATTCTCAGAAAATTTATTTTCACCCACGACAGGTCAGCTCTACACAAGGCTTCAGGTCTACTAAAAATTTCAGGGCGTCCCAAAAGTGCAGTCATAGTTTCAATGTAAGACAGCCACTGGATGTCCCTTGTGTGATCAAGTTGGAGACAATCTTTGATGATCCGATGATTAAGGCTAAGGTTTGGGTTAAGCCAAAGCTTTATCCACATCAATAGTGGGGCTAGATTTATTATGTCTAGGATGTAACCCATTCCCAGCTCTAGGTGTACTGAGAAGGTAGCAGTTGACTGGGGTAAACCCAGCAGTGAGCGAAAAAATGTGTTTTCCTCAGTCTGGATATCATTAGAATTAACGTAACCCCAGACTGCTGCACCATATCTAGCAATTGCAATTGTCTTGGCTTTATAGATGGCCATAATGGCCTCCATAGGTTTCCCCCCCAATCTCTTAGCAAAACCCAGAATTGCAGCATATGAGCTTCTTACCACATTCATTTTAGATGTTACCTGCGGTGTCCAGGTTCCCCTCTGATCAAAAATCACACCCAAATAGGTAAAGACCTTGACACTAGTAATCACCTCTCCGTCACAGAAAAAGGATTTTTCTTTACGCATACCACATCCTACAGACATGGTATGTGATTTACTTTTGTTGATCACCAGGTCGAGACTAGTCATAAAATTACAAAAGGCATCAAGTAACTTTTGTAGGGCAACTGGGGTCCTAGCTATGAGTACCGCGTCATCGGCATAGAGGAGCACCGGAATTGGTGCACCCCCCATGCTCGGGAAATCTTTTGTGGCAGACGTTAGGTAACCCTCCAAAGAGTTCACGTAGAGCGTGAACAACATTGGCGCCAGGATACATCCCTGGCGGACCCCTCTAGTGGATCTAAAGCTCTCGGTACACTTTCCGTCGGTGGTCATTCTAATTCGGGCCCTCAGATCTTTGTGGAGCTCCGCCAGAAAGTGTACCAAGGAACTGTCGAGGCTCATCTCCAGCAACATTGCCCACAGCTTAGATCTATTAACAAGATCAAAAGCTGTGGACAGGTCCATGAAACCAAGGAATAAGCTGCCCCCTTTTGCTTTGGTGTATTTGGACAGTATGAGGTGGAGGTTGAGGCATTGGTCCTCAGTACTCCTCCCTGACCTAAAGCCGAATTGTGCCTCGGATAGGATGTTATTTCCCTTGGCCCACGCGGAGATCCTCGCCAGGACAACCTTGCCTAAAATTTTTACCGAGGAGTCCAGAAGCGATATAGGTCGATAGCATTTTGGATCTCCTCTCTGCCCTTTTTTAAATATTGGGACGATGGGAAACCCACTATTGCGGCAGCGTTAAAAACTCTAGTTAAAATGTTTGCCCAAAACAGTGGATTTGCCCTGTACATGTCCGCTGGCACTCGGTCGGGGCCAGGGGCCTTGCGCCCTGCTGTCTCCTCTATGGCTCTAAGTACCTCACAGGTTTCAAAACTCACAGACTCCATGGGGCTACCATTTACGGGGGTTATAAAAGGGTCCGGCTCCCTGTGACTATCATAAATTTTTTCAAAATGGGATAGCCAATCGACCTCTGAGATGTTTAATTCCTGTGCTGAGTTTTGAGCGCCTGTAAGAAATGGAGAATTTATTATTGTCCAAAACTCAGCACTATTTTTTAGAGTAGCTTTACCCCTTAAATTCTCCCAAGCTTTACTTTTTAATTCATTTTTACGCAGAGTGATGGCCGTGTTATAATCCTTTCTCAATCGTGCCACAAGCTCCTTATCCCTTGGGCGGATGTTGAGGGCTTTTTTAAGGCGGTTATGAGCTTTACTGCAATTTTTATCAAACCAGCCTTTCGCCGGGTATTGTTTAGCCCCCTGCCCTTTGGCTAAAAGACTGCTAGACACAAACCGGCAAATATCTTCAAAGGAAGATATAATATCATTGTGCCCAGCTGATGGGGTGGCACACACCATTAACTCTTCCGCGACTGAATTGGATAAAGTTATAAAAAAAAATTCCGGTACAACCGACTCCCATTTAAGTCTTCTCCCCTGATCCTTTTCTTTTACAGGCAATATAGTCCGCTGGAGAACAACAGATTTTGACAAGAAGGCACTATTTGTTAACACCAAACCTACCGGATTATGATCACTCATGGGCATAGCAATTGCATTATATGTAATCACATAATTAAGAAAATATCTCGAGATAAAAATAAAGTCAATTATCGAATCGCTAGCCCTTCCCGTGTAGGTGGCAACCCGTGTAGTATTGTCATAAAATTCAGGTTCAAATAACTCATTTTCCTGCAGTACATGTTCAAGTGCTCGACCCTTCTGTGTGTGTTCTAGATGAGGGGGTGACACACTGCCTGGCCCCTCCGATTCCACCATAACACAGTTTAAACATAAATGAACATTAAAATCACCCATTAAAATAAATCGAAACAAAGTGGTTTGCTTGTCTCCGTAGAGAATTAAAAAATCTGATAACCAATTAAAATGCGAGGATTCTGGATTACTATTGGGAGCATTGTAACAGTTAACCAACAATAATTTACCACCATCCTTTAAGGTTAACTCCAGAATGATAAAATTTTTGGAAGCGCAGTCTAACATAATCAATTTGCCTTTTAAATTCACCGAAACCAACATCATGAGACCGCCTTTGTTCCGTCTAGCTGGGGAAGGCAAGGCAGGGACAAAGAAGGATGTAAAGCCATCTATCCAGTAGTCACACTCCAAGTCCCAGGTCTCTTGCAAGGCAATAACGTCTTAACTCTTTACAAAGTTTTCCCAATTGGGGTCTCCCTTCTTAGCCCGCAACCCAGCAATGTTCCAAGATAACAGCCTAACCGTGTCCCCATTGACACTAGTAATACTCTCTGGTGAGTTGTTCTTGACCGCCTCAGAAGAAGGTACGTGGACCATTGATGTTGAGGCCGCTGCAGCGGCGTCCTCTGTACCCTCTCCCTCTCCCCGTCAATCACAGAGGTCGAGGCCTGAGAGCACATTAAACCTGTTATACGTTGTAATTGGGGGACCCAATGAACTAGAATTATCATGGCCCTGCAAAGAACATTGCTGAGCCCGACTGGGCCCTACCGGAGTAAATGGATAAGGTCTTGGTCTGGACAAGGAGGGAAAATTGGCCTTGTTGTAAAAATACCCCAGTGGACGAACACGGATACTATTACTGTCCTCCAACAGGGATGCTGCCCGCAGGAGGACAGTGGCCACATGTTGTGGGTATTTAAAATTCACAACCACGCAATCCCCTCTACAAGATTTCCTTGATGGGCCAATCCAATTCACTCTCCTCGTCCTAATAATATCTCCAGCATGTTTGGAAGGGAAACCGCATTTAGCGCCTAACCAGGCCACCACTTTGTTTTTAAGAGAATCATGCGCTTCCACTTGCAGCTCAGTATTACCTGAGCAAAACGGCGGAACATTTGCAAGTACGATGACATAAGGAGCGCATTCCGGGGGCAAATTAATAGTATTGGCGCATCTACTTTGAACAACGTTATTGTTATGTAAGGGGCCAGGTCTCTGCAATCCCCTCGCCTGATCAGCATCCAAATCTGCTGGTGGAGGATGGATTGCTAGGGGAACAGTAGGATTGCGGACCGGGCTAATAACAGGAGGAATCAGGGATAGAGAGTTGGGGGCTTTTGTAGCACTACCTCCCGTCACTTTAGGGATTGCTAAACTATTTTGAGGGGGTAAGGGATTCACCTGAGAGAATTTAACCAGCTGTTGATCCAGTAGACCTCCAAGTCTTTTAATCTCCGCATTTGCGATGTCCAATTTGACTGTAAGACAGTCAATGGAAGCCTTAAGTTTTAGGTCTACCGCTGCCTCAATACGTTCAATTAGCAAATCAAACTGCTCTGGGCACAGTATAATATTGGGTTCCTTCGTGATCTCTGCATTTGATTTGGATTTGGGGGAAATGTAACTATCCGGCCGGTGATTTTCCACTCTTCTCCTGTGGATGGTCTTACCCCCCCTCTTGCTTTGTTGCCTTCTGCATGATCTAAAAGGTCTCTTTCCCCTAGTTTCTTCCAGTATTTCTGTCTCTTCCTCAGAGTCAGGGCATAACGTATCATTCATTGTAGAGACCCTTAATGCATTATCATGCTCCTGGTGAATAGGAACTACTGTATTGCAAGTTGGTTCAGTAGCGTTATAGTCTTCTGGCGTACAGTCCAAGATTCTATCGCCATCTAGGAAATCCTCCAGTGTAGCAGCTGTAGCTGGGGAGGGGGCATAATCCGGAGCGTCTACTTTGCCCAAGGAAGCTCTTCTATCCTCGTTGATTTTGGTCACCCTCTTCACTAGAAAATTATTCATGGAGCCGGCCCCCGTGACCACCTTATTTTTCTTAGGGCCAGACATCATAGAATATGGCCGAAATTGACTGTCCCCTACGGCTAGACCCAGATTACAGCCACAGTACACTAAATCTGAACACCTCCACAGCAGCGCTCATGGGACAAGAAAGTAAATTTAACAAACGGCAGCAGTACCTGAAGTGGGGCAGATGTCCTGGAGTCCGGTGTCAGGGGGATGGCCCCGCCCTGCCTCCTTCTGCCCCTGACGGCCACAGACGGCCCGCCCTTTGCCCGGGCTTAGCCCGGCGCGTCCCGCACAGGTGAGGCATTGATGGTATCACTGCTAAAACTCAGGAAAGACTTGCTTGAGATCGCTTCATATCGTCACTTATCCACTTTAAAGAAGGATTACAAAATACTATGGAAACAGCAGACCATAAAATTACTCCTGCACAAGCAAGTATTGATCCATAGCTACCAGAATGGGTCATACCAGGCCAAATCATATCCTTCAATATCAGAAAGCGGTTCCAAATACTCAAGGAAGTACCCACTAAATAGCTTTGATCTGTAATTCGGACCTAAAACCTGGAAAGGGCCTTTGGTCCCCCGAGTTGGCAAGATCTAATCCATGTGCTCAACATATTTGACATGGGGAGATTCATAATCGGGTGGCTCTGGTTGTTATATGCTGACCTGAAAGTCAGAGTGTGCACTGGGAAAGTAATATCGGCCCCTACTGGAATGGCAGCAGGACCGATCATGGATGCCCTGAGTCGCCACCACCATCTGCTCTTGCAGTAGAGCCCATAGCTGCTATGTTGAGCGATGAAGGTCGACTGTGGGTTTTGCCACTGGCAGAAAGACTGCATTCAGTCTCACTATATACAAATAACATACATTTAATATGTAGGGGACAATTTGAAGCAGATCACTAAGGCATCAAGACACTTTGGGGAAGTGTTGAGGCTCTGAGTCAACTGGCGAAATCCTGTTTATTCCCACAAAACTGGGATTCAATCAGGATACGATTACGGTACTCCCACAATGGAGAAATGTAAGATAGGAGCCAATCATCTTATGATATGTTGGGGTGAGAATATCTAACTCAGAACAAGTCTTACTGGAGCTCCACCACAGCAGCTCGGAGATCGCAGATCTCCTTCTGAAAAACACTACTTCTAGCAGAGAATGGTGAGAATTGCTTTGGCTAGTATGGTTATGCTCCCTCAACTCCTATACTACTTATCTTCCAGTGAAAACCCTTCATAGAATTGCATATACTGTTGTAAGAACTGGTATTGAATGCACGTAGGTGAAGAGTTGTACAACAACACATATTGTATATCAGAGCAGACAGTGTGTACCAGATTTTGAGCTATACTATCTGGCAGCCCAGACTCCGACTGGACAGCCATAATGTAGCCTAAGTGGGTAAATAGCTAGTCTCTCAATCACAATAAATAGATATAAAACCTATTAGTGTCTAGTGTAAAAACCGAGAAATCATCCCGACAGATACGAGTTGCCCTGGAGTGTTACCACATAAACCTAAATTAGACGCGTCTGGACAAGCTGCATTCACCAATAATTTCACTAATGAAGCTCTCGGAGTGACTGCGGTTTCATTTGGCAAGAGTGCAGCAATGTTGGGAAACAACAGGGATCACTGTGATAGGGGACTTGTTTAAGGACAGAACATTAGCAACCTTTGAGATGATGTTGGAAGAGTTTGAGCTCTTTATTCATTTATTTGAAAAGTTTTATAGAGCGCAAACAAGACCCAAAGGGGTATCAGAGCGCTGTACAGAAGTTGTCTTCAGCCATTATACAAAAAATAAAGGAGGTAAGAGAAGGTACAACCTGTGGGAAAACATTCAAGAGTAAAGAGTAGGGTGTATCAGAGGCGCCATAGAGCGCCCTGGGTAAAACATCATACAATAGAAAGAACCAAAAACAGGACCTTAATAGCAGGGATGAGCAAAATATGAGGATTTGTGGATTTGGAACAACCAACATTCAAGTTTTTACATTCATAATATACCTTGTGAAATTGGAGAAGACTAATAACATGGTTTTATAGAGCACTCTTAGGAAAAGCTGGTATCTCAGTGGAGAGGCTTAGAGACAAATGGAAAAAGTGTGGGACACAATGCTAGTGCACCTCTGTAAAGTATCCCAAAATTGCAGATTTAAATATATTCAATTTAACTTCATACATAGTGCTTATATATGACCCCAAATGGTTGGCAAGAATCATACAACAATATCCTGAAGCTGCCCCCCATGTGGAGCTCATCAGGCAGGCAAGCATGTATATATATATATTCAACATTGCGGGAAATGCAAACAAAATGTTTTAAATTATCAAGGATTCATCTGGTCTAAGGAAAGGAGAGTTAGTCAAAGCCTCTTTTGGGGAAGAAGTGACGGATTGATGAAGAATTCATCTAGGGATAAAAAGAAGCATGAAAGATCATATGAACAGCAGAGGGAGGACTAGAACAAGACATCTAAAAGGAGAGACAGATATGTGGATAAATTAAGGCTTGGTCTACGGAGTCGGGGACAAATGTTTTTCAAATGTAGTAGGATTTTACAGTAAACAGATTGTACACCCAAGACAAACATTCATTTGGGATGCAAACAACAATTTGTGTCAAACATATCAGCAGATTTCTTGACTTTTGTGACTAGACGGAGATGGTCCCTGAGCTTGTGGGCAACAAAATGAAGGTTTTTTTATTATTATTCTCACATTTACAGGGACTCGAGTGTCTGCTCAGCATACAGAGGCAGAGGAAATGCTCCTCAATCCACTAGAGCACGTGATCGAAGCTCCCCGATTTGCTCTCCAGCCAGACAACAAATTGAGACTCGTTGGCATACATTTGGAAGTGACTTAGATGATTTAGTACGTATGCACACAGGAGGTAAATGATGAACAAAAAATATAAGAGGGTTAACAAACAGAATCTGTAGCCACAGGCCATCGAGCGTTCCCACACCAATGCTGGGTCAGCCTACTCAATAACGTGCAGCAATAGGACATTCAAATAAGCGTTTCACTGTCTATATAGCACAACTGGCAGTACAATGGTAGTGTACATTAATAATACTTACTTTAGGGTAAGGTTGATATACAAAAGGAAGGTCTCCCCATTTTCATACAATATGTAGACGGGGTAGGCCATCACCTCCTTCCCACTCTGACCCACTACAGTCTTTGGAACAGCTACAAAGGGACCAAAGTCAAAAGCCACAGCAGTCTCGCCTAGTGAAGCGGTGTAAGAGCGTCTGAAAAGTAAAATGAAACACAGTGGGTCCTGTTAGATCTAACATGATGCACTCGATTCCCATTCACCTCTATCACATATGTAGGAGTATTAACGTTTCTTGCACACTTTGTTCTTTAAATACCACCATATCTTCCTCAAACACCAACCACAAAAAACACTTGTTGAAGCATGCCAAGAAGCAATCCTATTCTTATGAGCCCATGTTCATTTCCTTAGTCAATTTTCTCAAAGAACATTGTAAACAGCATTGCTATATGTGCAGGGTTTGTTTTAAATACATAAGAAGGAGGCTGCAAACCTCGCTTACACCATTCGTTTGAAAGTATTTTATCCACATTGTGGGCTGTGTTTGCAAACACAGACTTCTTTGTAAAGACAAAGTGAGGTCCATATTTTTACATCCTCCCGAAAGTACACAAAAACATACATCCACCGCCAGGCAGACCGATCGTGTCAGGCATTGGTTCGGCACTCGAACCACTGTCGAGATTTGCCGACCATTTCTTACGACCAATGGTACAGAGAATGCCCTCATACCTTAAAGACACACAAGACATCTTATTGAAACTTCAAACTCTGAGCTTCAATCCTATCACCGACTACCTAATGACATTAGACGTGGAAGCATTGTATACCAGTATTCCACAAGAGGCCTCACTTACGGTGATCGAAAATCTGCTAGGTCTGGAAAACTGGTCATCAATAACACCGATAAAGTTTGTGGTGCAATGTGTACGATTGGCCCTAACAAGGAATTACTTTGAATTTGAAGGGGAGTACTTCCTACAAACCCATGGCACTTCAATGGGGATGACCTGCGCCCCCAGTGTAGCGTGCCTGTATGTGCATGACTTCGAAACACGCTTCATCTATAGTGACACCAACCCGTACCAATCCAACTTGGGAGTATGGAGAAGATTCATAGATGATATTTTCATAGTCTGGAAAGGAGATGCCGACAAAGTAAAAGAATTTCTGATATGGCTAAATAACAGGGATGAATTTCTGAAGTTTACGATGACTCTAACAAAAGATTCCATCACGTTTTTGGATTTAAAAATCTGGCCAGCAGAGGGATCACTAAAAACTGAAGTGTCCTATAAACCCACAGACGCTAACAACCTCCTCAGATATGACAGTTTCCACCCCAAAGCGTTGCGAGACAACTTGCCAGTAGGGCAATTCCTACGATTAAGGAGAAATTGTACTGAAAAAGCAAATTATGAAATTCACGCCAAAAAATTAACACAGAAATTGAAGACAAAGGGCTATCCCACAAAACTGATTAAACAAGCATATAAAAGGGCAAAAAACTGTAACAGAGAAGGGCTATTGGAACCAAAAAAGAAACCGGATGATAAAAAACTAGTATGCGTGACCACCTACGGAACAGATTCCAACAATGTAAAGAACATAGTTCTACGACATTGGAGAACACTGAATTCTGGGGGACTAAAACTAGAGAAACCATTGTTTGCATTTAAGAGAGGAAAATCAATCAAAGACTCTGTTGTGCATACTCGACCAAAAAAGAAACAAGGCAGAACAGGCCAACAGAGCACACTCTGGAATCTACCAGAGGTAATTGGACACTACCCGTGCGGATCATGTAGTGTATGCAAACTAACAACACCGAGCAAAACAATCGACGTTGGTCTTAAAACACCATGGGAACAAAGATCCTTCAGCAATTGCAACAGCCACAATGTGGTCTACCTAATGACGTGCATCTGCAATAAAATATACATTGGGATGACCACACGTAAAGTCAAGATCAGGATCAATGAGCACCGCAGTACATTTAGATGCGGAAAAACAATCACGAAAATGATGAGACACTTTCAAACGCAGAGACACAGTGAAGATGACTTTACTTGGACCGTAATTGAGAGACTACCAGACAGCTGCAACGAAAAACAATTACTGAAACTAGAGCAAAGGTGGATCTATCGCCTGTCAAGTACAACATCAGGCCTTAACGAGGAAATTCCGTGGGGTTCTATGACGTAGCTCTGCCACAAAGCATATATATCTCTTAAACATGGCAAACAAAGGTGGATCTATCGCCTGTTAAATACAACATCAGGCACTAACGAGGAAATTCCGTGGGGTTTTATGACTTAATTCTGCCACAAAGCATATATTCCCCTTAAAGATGGCGAATAAATTAATTATGCTGCAACTATGTGTACGAAAAACTAAAAAAGAGCTGCACCTCCACTATGTAAATACGATTAAAACAAAGGGTTCAGGAGTAAAAGACAGGAGGCAATGTACTGCAAAGGAAACAAAGCCTCCGGCATATATAACAACAGAAGACTGGGGTGTAATATTAGACCTCGACATATAGAATTTAAGAACACAAGGGAACAACACCATTGAGGTCGGGCATTTGACAACAAACGTGCAGTCAAGCTAAAAATTAGATTAATCTACTGATTAGAATTACCCGCCGTTAATAGATATACAAAAGTTTAAGGGGGGTTGCCTACATCCTACCCCCTATCACGGGTCATTAGGCGAGACTTGCTAGTTCCCCCAAAACGGCGAAACGGTAGCTTTACACCAATTAAGTGATTTTCCTCAAAACAGCCACACGAGGGACTAACAAAATACACCTTCAAAATTGTAAAAAACGAATCCCCCGCTTTGAGGGGGATCGAACACTGCGTATCGGACATAAAAGAACTACATTTCCCATAATTCTTGTAGTTCAGCCGCATACACGTCCGAACAGCTGCGACTACGTTACGCAACGATAGAGAATTGGAAGTGGGGTAGAACAGCCCTCCAATTAGGTTCGTGCACCTTCTTTTAAAAGCTGACACCACCGTACTCACATCCCCGACGGCAGACGGTGTGGTTGACTAGGTGCAACGGCGGTGCGGTGTCCTTGATGAAGTAAGTAACAGCGAGGGAACCCTTTTTAATTTAGACGCTTGTTGTCCCGAACTATCTGGCATGAAGTCAGGGACGCTCGTAGAGTCTCTCAACGGTTCCGTTTTGCTTTAATGAATTAATTAAAAAAAGACTAGCTGAAGTAAAAATAAAAAGGGCCTACAAACATATCACATATAAGAGGGGGTGAGCACCCTATAATACACGATATGAAGGCTCAAGCAGAAACGAGTGCATGGAAGCGAAATAAGAATGAACATCTTTTTTTATATCGAACGCAAACAAATAAACACGATAATAAGGGTCCGTGAACAATAACCTTGTAGAGAACTAGGTTTATATCAATAGATCGGCTTAGAACGTGATAACAATTGCCTTTATTTACCTTTTACGCAGTGTTTGACTACAGGACAGCACCTGAACACACGAGATCTGCATGATGCCAGTAGGCATAGGGCAGTAGGTGAGCGCCTGTAGGTTCTAAAATACTGGATGAAAGGGATACACGCGATCCCAACGCATGGTGGTATATTTTAAAAAACGAAAAAATAACACAACAAGAGAATGGGTGCTAAAATAGAGACCTATAGGATCGGTGACTAAGAGAAACAACCTAGCCACAATCCTTTTCACTCATAGTCAAACACAAGTAGTATGATGATCACGTTGTGTGGTGAATAGATGTGGATGTGACGTGGCGGTGAGTAAACTGAAATGATTAATGTATTACACTAAGCCCTAAAATAGAGAGCACATAGTCAGGTGGTACACCATCACTACAACTAAAAATCTAAGACTACGAGCACAAGACGGGCTGTAGACAGATTATGTTGTTGTGTCGTCGAAGAAATACATGTTAATTTTTTGTTCCATGTCCAATAGAAAAATTCTACTGAAGTCGGATGGTACATACGGACAGGTGAGTGCATTAGGCCTCACGTACGAATGGGTTGCATGTAAGCACATGTACAGCTAAACCGCAGGGACCTTATAGTATAAGGAAAAGAAAGATATTGCCCTGACGAAGGCCCCCAGACCCGATAGGGCTACAAGACGGGCCGAAACATGTTGGCACACTGTTGAGGGTACAATTGAACAAATCGAGTTCAAAAAAACCCCGACAATAAGTTTTTATCTATATAATGAGTGCCCAGGAATAAAGGATTCAAAATAGGGTACACTCATAGGTATTTTTAATTTGATCTGGTTCCCTGCTTAACCAGTGGTTCATTTATCTAAGAACTCCCAGTATATCTTTGGTTGAGTCCGCCCAGAGAGTACCACCTTCTCTGGGTGTGGAGTAACTGCCTATGATGAAGCATGTCACTATTATGTGAGTGAGGCTTTTACTTCAATATCTATGATATTCCACCTGTAAAGTAGATAGTTGAACAACATTCTTACACTACTCTGAATCTGGTATTTCGCCAATTCAATAGTGGTTGCTTTTTGTGAAAAAAAGTTATTCTGGGAGAACGCAACCACGTTGTTTATTCTCTCACTCTCTGTTTGTGATAAAAAAAGTGAGGTCCATACCTGGAAACACTCACTCTTCACTCTCTTATCTGTTCTCAATAACTAAACCTACCCCGTCCCAGAATACTACTTGCATTTCTAAAACAAGTGCAGGGTAAAAAGTTTGTGTTCTGTGTTATTTGATAACATTATAAAAGAGATAGCAAGCATTGTCACGGGAGGGCATCTATCTCTAATTTTATCAGGAAGTGAATAGCAAGTGGTATATGAAGCCTGAATAATGAAAAGAGGCTCCTTACATTAAAAAGCATTGGCAAAGCCACTCAATGTGTCATTTACACTTGAGCACGGACAAAAGCAATAACAAATGCCTCCTGCAGTACAAAAAAAGGTTGTTTGTGTATACAAAGCATAGAGGGGCTAAAGAAAGAAATATGTACTGACTGAGTGTATTTTCAGATGCAAAATAGTCCCTCGTGCATTCCAAAGAAGGAACAATGCACTCAAACAGCTAATAGAAAGAAAGTGAGACCAAAATACTCCTGTTTGATACAAAATGTGACTGATGTCTCAAGTCAATGGCTGAAGGTTCCTGGACCAAAAAGAGACAATGGCTGAAGGAGGCTGAAACAGAGTGCCACAAAGTATGTACAATATGTTTAGCTTAAAAACTTTAAGATGCACTACACAATATTTTTTTTTTTTTAAATAAAACCAACTTTATTGCACTTTTCTCATTATTTAACGAAGAAAATAAAAATTCACTGGAATGATGAAATGCTGTTTATTCATTTACTGTGTGTGGCGAGTTTTGGACAGTAATGAGTCAACAGCTGTCTATTAAAAACTGTGCCTGCATTACTTGCCCTGTCACTTCCAAAACAACTATAGCAACGACTCACACCTTGGAAAAGATTTCATTGGATCTTCAATGTAGTACTTTCTGATATATGCAGAAAACAAATTTTAGATTGTTATTCGTTGACCCATCTTGAAAGTAGGGTGTGACATTGGTGAATATAGTTTGAGCATTCCATGACACATTTACATTATATTTCTTTCTGTGCAACCAGGAGTATGTAGGTTTGTTCTTCTATCCAACAATAAATCTGCATTCAAGTTCACGAGCTTCATCAAAAAAGTGCTGGGTTTATGTAAATAATATGATATGGTATTTTCTGATCTCAATTCCTGAATCTGAATGAAGTATGGTATTGTAGCAAGGGTGCGGCACTTCATACATATGACAAAGCCACAAAGTGCTTCGATTTCCCTTAATTTCTGTGTGTCCGTTTTGAAGTGTGTGGTGGAAAGTTGTTGGAAGTGGCATGTCCTACTGTCCTTCATGGAAGTTGTTGGTTGAGGTGACTGAGATGCATGGATATTCTTCAAACATGATGCAATAACCATTGCATCACATATGCATAATGTGTTGCAGAAAGAGTGAGAATACCTTTATATTTCATTATTCTATTTTGCTTATAATAAAATATATCAAATATTGGGCAGGTTTCAATGCGTCATGTGTTGCATTTTGCTAAGTCAGTCCCAAAGTGAATCTTTTGCAGACAGGTCTTCCATTACATTTTAACAAAACTGTCAAGTATGGCACTACTCTCAAAGCTACTTCACCCATAGACTAAATAGACTGCAGGTTTACGGAGTCAAGATCATGCAGTTGTCTGAGAAACAATGCTTAACAGCAACAATACCGTTCTTGATGAAGAAAGAGTCTAGTCTACATGCAATAGGATGCTGTGCCTTGGACAGAGGTGGTTCATGGAGCTCGTGGTTCAATACAGCTCTAGATAAGACTTTCTCTTCGATCATAGCGACAGCAGGAATATGGAGAGGCCATGCATGAGCCGGGGACTGAGGCCAGCTAGAGACACCTCTCTGATCAATGGGGGCACCGTCTCTGCCTGGGTCCCTCCCTCTCAATAAAACTTTGGTCGTGGACAACGTGGATGGGGTGCCTGGTGCCTATCCCCTGGTAGCAACGAGACACATTGAACTGCAGCTGAAGCACAGGGCATCTGCCCCAGAGTATTGTTGACTGCAGATCCCTGTGGTGGGAGCACTGAGGCTCCTTGCATGTCTATAACTGTGGTAACATTAAAGGTTCTCTATGGGGGGGGGGGTGGAGGTGGGCTACAGTGAAACCCACAGCTTCCTTTGGTTTGTATTATGTTTTGGGGTGACAGGCACAGTTGGGGAGGAAGGCAGGTTTAGGTCTGTCAAGCAGTGGGGCAAGGATGGGAGGATGATAATGGGGGTAGTATTATTAGTTCAATAGGTTTCTTTGTATGCACTTTCAGTTTAGTGGTGACAGCTCTTTATGACCACAGAGGCAGTCCAAAATATTGGACCCAGTCTCCTTTCCCTTTCTGCTCAACTTCAATAGGGAGCCACAGTGTAAATTCAAACTTACTATTCCTGATGGCTTGTAGCCATTTGCGGGTGCGCACATTTTTTCCCTCTATTAGTCCCCCATGGCAGCTGACATAGATGCTTCAATTTTCAGGGTGCTATCGACTGAAGGGAGTGTGGTCAAGCAGCCTTAGACCCAACACAGAGGAGTGCAAGTCATTTGTTATACACACAGTGATTAATAAATGACACACAAATCAAAAAGGAGATCCACTGTTCCTTGCCCATGCTATCGCCAAAAGGGATATTGCGCAGGGGTGGAAGGCGTCATCTCCCTGACTATAGGCAAATGGAAGAACAAATTAGATAAATGTATGGGTGCCGAGATTGCGGTCTTTGAGGCCCGGGGTTGCCCCAGGAAGCATCATAAGATCTGGACATGGTGGGCGACATATCGTGGAATTGACCTGCCCCCCCACCCCCTCCCCCGCCCGAGGAGGATCCATGAGTGGCATCCTCTGATCCTTGATGTGAATCACCCTGTGACCTATTCTTAGGACACCCCCGCGCCGCACGGCCACCAGCTGTAGCGTGTGCTCCCCGCCTGCCGCTGCCTTCAGCCTCGCTGAGCCTTCCTGCTGACCACGCCCCCCGCCGTCGCTCGGTGCCGTCTCCTGTTTTTACTGTGTTTTTTCTTTGTATTTAATTCGGTCTCCTTGTTATTTTGCCCCTTTTACCTGTGTTTTTTGTGCCCCCCTGTGCAGTTTCCCCTGCAGTGCCCCCTGCGCCCACCCGCCCCGCTCCCCGCTTCCCGCTGCCGTGAGTGCGGACACGCCCCCTTTCCTTCTGTGCCCTCCCCGCTCCCGCCTCCCAGCTGCTCCTCCCTCCCTCGCACTTCGCCATAAATGGCGACCGTGCGCACACGCAGCATGGACGCGCAGCATTGACGCGCAGCGGGCGCGCCAATTGTGCGCCAAAGGCGCGCCAAAGGCAAGCCCGTCTGCGCCCGTCCGCGCCCGGACCGCGCCCAGTGCCAGGACCCCTGGTTCCCACCGCCGATGCAAGACTTCACGACAGACCTACGACGCCGCCACTCTCAACGCCGGCCGTAACCCTGCCTGCTACCGAGCCACCCCGAGACGACCAACGGACCCTTCGCTTGCAAAGCCAGCCGTTTCACCTGCTACCGGACCTGCACCGCCCCCGCCGACTCCAACACTAACAGCAACCACCTGAAGTGCATCCTGCTGAACACCCGCTCCGTTCACAGACACGCCGTGGAACTCTGGGACCTGCTCAACGCAACTTCACCGGACGTCGCCTTCCTCACCGAAACCTGGATGAACGCCTCCTCAGCACCCGACATCGCCACAGCCATCCCGGACGGATACAAGATCACCCGGAAGGACCGCGTCAACCAGACGGGAGGAGGCATCGCCATCGTACACAAGAACACCCTCCGCATCTCGACTAACTCCGACAAAACCTTCCCCGCCGCCGAGCACCTGCACTTCCAGATCCACACCGACCCCAAGACCACCCTCCGAGGCACCCTCATCTACAGACCACCGGGACCACGCACGCAGTTCAGCGAAGACATCGCAGACTTCATCAGCCCGCACGCCCTTCCCTCCGCCGACTACATCCTCCTAGGGGACCTCAACTTCCACCTGGAGAACAGCAACGACAAAAACACCACCGCCCTGCTGGACAACCTCGCCAACCTCGGACTCAAGCAACTGGTGGACACCCCCACCCACTACGCCGGACACACGCTTGACCCAGTCTTCTCATCCAGCAAGCACGTCTCCTTCAGCCACGCCACCGGACTCCACTGGACAGACCACAGCTGCGTCCACTTCAGCTTCGGTAGAACCACGACCCTCCACCAACCACAACGGGTCCCCCGCCGCAGCTGGAGCAAGATCACTGCCGAGCAGCTCACCGCCTACCTCAGCCAGAACACCCCCACCAGCACAACGGACCCCAACGTAGCAGCCAGCAACCTCACCAAGTGGCTGACCGCCTGCGCCGACGACCTCGCACCACTAAAGAACCATCCCAGCAGACCCGGCAGCAAGAAAACCCCCTGGTTCACCGACGAACTCAAGGAATCCAAGAAGAACTGCCGCACCGTCGAGAAAGCCTGGCGGCTCGACCACACCACAGACAACTGGACCGCCCTCAAGCACGCCACCCGCAAACACCATCAACTGATCCGCGCCACCAAGAAGACGGCACTCAAAGAACGACTGGACAACAACGCCCACGACAGCAGGGAACACTTCAGCATCGTCAAAGAGTTCTCCAACCCCAGCGCCGGAACCAACAACATCACTCCCATGCAAGACCTCTGCGACTCCCTCGCCTCGTTCTTCCACCGCAAGTTCGCCGACATACACAACAGCTTCGACTCACAGACCACGCACCCTACCACCGAACCAACGCCCGCCACCACCACCCTCTGCAACTGGACCCCGATCAGCACCGAAGACACCACCCGCACGATGAACTCCATCCACTCAGGATCACCAACCGACCCGTGCCCACACCACGTCTTCAACAAAGCCGCCGCCACCATCGCACCCCATCTCCGAGACACCATCAACTCCTCCTTCCACACCGCCACCTTCCCGGAGAGCTGGAAGCATGCCGAGCTGACCGCCCTCCTGAAGAAACCAACGGCGGACCCCGCCGACCTCAAGAACTACCGTCCCATCTCGCTCCTTCCTTTTCCGGCCAAAGTCATCGAGAAGACCGTCAACAAACAGCTTGCCGCCTTCCTCGAGACGAACGGATCCCTAGACCACTCGCAGTCCGGATTTCGGGCCAACCACAGCACCGAGACCGCCCTGATCGCAGCCGCTGACGACATCAGAACCCTGACCGACAACAGGGAAACAGCGGCCCTCATCCTCCTGGACCTCTCCGCAGCGTTCGACACGGTCTGCCACCGAACCCTAGTGAAGCGCCTCAGCAACATCGGAATCCGAGAGAAAGCGCTGGAATGGATCATCTCGTTCCTCACCGGAAGAACCCAGAGAGTCCGCCTCCCTCCGTTCAGATCCGAGGTCACCGAAGTCATCTGCGGCGTACCACAAGGATCTTCTCTCAGCCCGACCCTCTTCAACGTCTACATGAGCCCCCTCGCAGCCATCGCACGCCAACACCACCTCAACATCATCTCCTACGCCGACGACACCCAGCTGATCCTCTCCCTCACCAACGATCCCACCACCGCCAGAGCCAACCTACACGAAGGGATGAAAAACGTCGCCGACTGGATGAGGAACAGCCGTCTCAAACTGAACTCAGACAAGACGGAAGTCCTCATCCTGGGATCATCACCCTCCGCCTGGGACGACTCCTGGTGGCCCCCGGCCCCGCCCCCAAACCAACGGACCACGCACGCAACCTGGGCTTCATCCTGGACTCCTCCCTGTCAATGACCAGACAAGTCAACGCCGTTTCTTTCTCGTGCTTCAACACCCTACGCATGCTCCGCAAGATTTTCAGATGGATCCCCACTGAAACCAGGAAGACCGTCACCCAGGCACTCGTCACCAGCCGACTGGACTACGGGAACGCCCTCTACGCCGGAACCACAGCCAAACTCCAGAAAAGACTCCAACGCATCCAGAACACCTCCACACGACTCATCCTGGACATCCCCCAACACAGCCACATCACCGGACATCTGAGAGAACTGCACTGGCTCCCCGTCAGCAAGAGAATCACGTTCAGACTCCTCACCCACGCACACAAGGCTCTACACGACCTGGGCCCCAAGTACCTCAACGACCGCATGACCTTCTACACGCCCACGCGCCAGCTACGATCAACCAGCCTCGCACTCGCCACCACGCATCCGCAGAGCCACCGCCGGAGGAAGATCCTTCTCCTAACTGGCAGCCAAGACTTGGAACTCCCTCCCCATTCACCTCCGACGTACCCAAGACCATCTCTCCTTCAGGAAGCAACTCAAGACCTGGCTGTTCGAGCAGTGACACACCCCTCCCCTCAGCGCCTTGAGACCCCCCCGGGTGAGTAGCGCGCTATATAATTGCCATGATTGATTGATTGATTGATTGATTGGTTGTATCATTTGGTCGTATTATTGCTCTGCTATGATGTATACTTTGAATCTGATGAATCATGTGCTGTATTATGGAGATTGAAAACTTTCTGCATAATGTTTGTAATGTTGTTTTACCGGCATGTTCGGCAGGTATTGTTTATTATCATAAAAACGGTTACCGATGCAAATATTATCCTTATGCTCAAACAGGTCATTGTAGGGCTTGTGCCCTTTATACCTCAAAATAACCAAATAAAATGTGTTAAAAAAAAAAAAAGGCGATCCACAGCAATTTGAGAAAAATATGCTTCTTTCTAAGTTTATTTTAAGACTAAGGTTTACTTTAAAGGGTGAGTACGTTTTTAATAAAAAATATTTTTCACTTTAACATTTTTCAGTTCTGTAATGTTAACCTATGGGGGAGGAAAACAAGAATTCAGGTTGCAGGCAAGTATATGACTTACAGTCTTGGTTTTAAGGATAAAGAATCAAAACCAAGCAAGGTTCAGATAGATAACAACACAGCACCTCCAACAGCACAGGGGCGGCTGGGTGCAGGGTTCAAATTCGGAATCTGGGGCCAATGTTATCCAATGGAGAAAGGGGATAATCGAAGAGATACTGCTTACAGTAAGTAACATGGTTTAGTAGCCCCTCTACGGGGGTTAAGGTAAACACCGGGGCCCACAAGGCAGCACCAAACGTACACCCTCATCGGCACAGGGGCTTACGGGAGCAGAGTGCAAACACAGCGTCGGGCACCCAATGCAAATCAATGGGGGGAAATAGGTTTTGGAAAAAGGCTGCAGGTTCTGGCCAGGAGGCTGGAGAAAGAAAACCCACAGCTGCCAAGAGAAGTACTGATGCTTGGAGACGTGGGGACACCTTTGGTCGAGCTCACCAAGACTGAAGGGCTTCGGGTGCAGGGGTGTCTATAGGGGTCGGAAAAGGCTTACCAAAGCAGGTCGCGTTTACGGGGGTCGTCGTGCAGAGGGTGGAAGCGTAGATGTGGAATCCAGCAGGGGTCAACCCACGATGGACTCTTACTCAGTCACTGGGAAACATTTGCAGGACCGGTGGGCCACTGGGACTTGTGCAGTCGGCTGAAGAGGTGGTCCGGTGGTAGGTTCCATGGTTCCTCAGGGAAAGGATCTTTAAAGTAAGTTTTTTCTGGACAGGTCTGCTGTCCACACGATTTCTTGATCTTTATTGAAGGCAGACAGTCCTCCCAGGATTTTGGAAGTGGCTGGACCTGCAGGACAAGTCGACTTTTGTAGTAAGGGTGAACGGCAGCAGACAGGCTGGCAGTGCTAGTGCAAAGTCAGTCACTGGACCTTTTTTTTCTTTTCTTGCTGTTGCGGCTCTTCGGTATCCAGGCATCGTAGGTCATCAGGAATCTGACTTCAGGTTCTGGAGGTGCCACCTAAATACTAGATTTAGGGGCGTTACAGGGGAGTGACAGGTAGGGGCCAGTGGGTCCCCTAGCTGGGGTGTCAACACCCTCTATTATGCCACCCTCCTGTGGGAGGGGAGCATAGTCCTAGCCCTCATTGGATAAGTTCCGCCATCTTCAAGATGGTGGGCACTGAAAAATGTGCTTCACTTCGCCTACAGCAACTGAGGGGGTGGAGTTGGCAAAGGGAGCACACCTCCTATTCTCACTTAGTTTTCCCGCCGGTTCTCCCGCCAACAATAGGTGTTTGAAACGGGGGCTGCCATCTGCTGCTAGCAGCAGAGGCTGGGGTCACATTACAAAGGCAGAAAGGCCTTTGAATCTTCCCTCTGGAGCACTGTGCCTGCCTGGGGGAGGAGATGTGACCCCTCCGCCCAGGATGAGCTTTGTTTCTGGCCTCAGAGGTTCTCACCCCATAGGTCCAGAAACATGTCTAGTGGTGGCATGTTGCCTGAAGCCGGTCAGAGACCACACCCGGGTTGGTAGGTTTTCAAGGGGCACCTGCGAGGTGCCCTCTGGGTACATATTTTAATAAATCCAACACTAGAATCAGTGGGGGGTTATTAAGAGGAGTTCTCTGGTACCAAACACTCCTGGGTTCAGTGAAGCCATCATTGTGCTGGAGAACTCGAGTTGTTGAGTTTCCAGCCTATCGACTCTACATGGCTTCTCTGGCACTTACAATATTTCGAATAGACAAATATTGTAGGGGCATATCTGCTCATGTAGATATGTCCACACCTGAGGTATAATGCACCCTGCAAACACAAGGAGATGATGGGCGAAGCGCTGAAACTTTTCCGAAACTCACCCCCAATCTCAGATTTGGGTTGAATCCATAATTGTTCTTTAGCTCACTTTGCCACCCCAGTTCAGACCCGGCCATATGCAAATCAGTCTTGAACCTGTGCCTCATGGGAACAGTCCAGACCGAACTGCCAAGCCAGGTCTTCCCTGGACCAGAAACAAGCATCCTGCTTTAGGGCTTGTAAGGCCTGCCAGAGGGGTGACTTACTCATACCTTAGGCAGTGCTACTTGATGTGGCACACAGGAAGTGCACCATGTCTTCTTCACTTTTCACTACACCAAAGCATGTAAGCTGCAGTGGCAGTTTGCATGGCCTTGGTGAGGGGTCCCTAGAGTACACTCTTCAGTCCCAATGTCCTAGGTACCAGGGGTAACATTTACTAGGGACTCATAGCGGGGCCTGAAGTGATGCCAATTGTGGTACAGTTTTAGGGAAAGAGCTCTGGCACAAGGGACCTAGTCGGTAGGGACCCTGTGCACTTTCAATCAAAACTACATCATTTTCAGGGCAAAAAGTGGGGTGCTAACCATGTAAAAGAGGCACTTTCTCACAGTGACAAAATTAAATGAGGAATGGTTTCGCAATATCTTAAACGTTACTCACCCAAAGTGGTTTTGTTGCAAGAAATGCATCATCAGGGCAATTCCAGGGAGGTGGACTGCGAGGCGCCTCTGGCTTAGTGAATAGTTTGGTAGCTGGCGACATGCTTGGGTGGGTGGTTGGGGGGGGGGGGGGGGCGTATTGTTGGGGATGTTTTTGAATAAGAGAGGGGAATGGGTGGGGGGGATTGATGTTCCACTCTGTTGTATTGGAAGATACATGTATGGTGGGCGGTGGGATAATGTAGCTATTGTATGGAATGGTAGATATGGGACTAGGCTGCTATTGTTGAACTGCTGATGATATTTCTTTTTGATCCTTGTTATCGTCCAGGCATTGGGCGACGGGGATGTGTTTGCTTTTCACATGAAAATTAATAAAAGTCTGTTTTTAAAAAAAAAATCAGGGCAATTCCAGTTGAGACCTAGACAGGTGGGGGTACAAAATGGCCGCCCATGTGGAATTTACAAGGGTGTCTAGAGGGGTTGGAGCTCTCCTATGTAAATTGATCCCCCTTATTGTGCAGAATACTTGGCCACAGCTGCATGGGTGGTAAATTGTGTTGACAGAACAATGGGAAGGCAGAACCCTCAATACCATTTCCCTCTATCTCCCTCCCCAGCTTCATGACACAGCTTTCGCTGACTTAGGCGCACTTCTCCTCCAGCACCCTGAAGGTAGCCTATTTAAGGAGGAGACTTCAATGATACCATTTGTGAGGCAAATGATTGATGCCCCCTCGACACCAGAGGGCAACACGCCGCCTACTGGCTGACTTTATGTCAAGGTTTGGAATAGCAGACATATGGCCCACTTTTCACCTCACAGCACAATAATACATGCATCCCTCTGGAGAAGACGGGAGCTTATCGTGAATCGATTATATACTTACCCTGACTAGAGATCTTCCCTACATTTGTGCAGCACAGCACCTCGCAAGGGGCATTTCTGACCATTCCCCGCTGTGCGCTATAAACAGCTCCCCGGACCATGGTGTAGGACAGAGGGTAACACTTAATCCCTGCTACCTGAAGTTACCCCGTATCCACAAGAGCATCCGAAAAGCCACAGAGCACTATTTTCAGGAAAATGAGGGCACAGTAGGATCCGCCCGGACGCTGTGGGAAGCCTACAAAAACATCATAAGGGATCAGGGCACAGCATAGATAGAGGGCCATAAAAGCGAGCCCAGTTGGAGCAACTGAAGAAAGACATCTGCCAGATGGAATCTTGGCAGATGTTGGACGACCAAGGCCATTCACAGCATGTGCTATCCCTCAAACAGAAGAAATAAAAGGATGTTGCGGTGGACGCCACCAGAAACCATTATCATGCTACTCAACATCTCCTTTACGAGGATTAAAGAAATGGCCGGTAAATTGCCGGCCTGGCTGGACAAGTGGGAGGCAGCGTCTTGATGGGTCCTGGAGATCTGCGATGATAGTGGCAAGTGGACTAAGGTCAAGCAGGGCATAGCAGACATGTTTACGCACTATTACACTCAACACAGGTGACCACGATTGATGGGCCCCACAAGCTACTTGCAGACATTCAAATGCCGGAATTTTCCAGAGAAAACAGACATGCCCTGGAAGACGCCTGACGGAGGAGGAGGAGGAGGAGGAGAAGGCACAGGCGATCCGTAACCTAACATCAGGCAAAGTGTTGGGCCCTAATGGTCTTCCATTAGAACTCTATAAATTGACAGCTGAGAAAGTAGCTCGGCCTCTCCTGTGCATTTTTCTGGAGAGCAGTGAGGCAGTCCAATTTTTACAGGACCAAAGGGTAGCGGACATAGTGGTTATTCCCAAGGAGAACAAACCGCCTGATAACTGTGCCTCCTACAGGACCATATCATTGTCGAATGCAGAAGTTAAAATCCTTGCAAAGCTTTTTGCCTCGCGATTGTTTGGAGTGATCAGATCACCGATTTATCCCTATCAGTCCAGCTTTATGCCAGGTAGAAACACTGCACTCAACTTGCGACGGCTGTATGGGGTATTGAAGCAAGTTTCCGAAATTCATGAAGATGAGCTTGTGCTGTTCTTGGACAGACGGATGGCACTTGATACAGTGGAATGGGCCTGTATGTACGCAGTCCTAGGAAAGAGGGGATTCGGTCCCTGCTCCGTCTCTTGGATCTGATGGTTGTACTCAGACCCCTGATTTTTGCTTTACTATTGGAGCCACAGGCAGCATGGGTCTGGTGCACCTCCATGGTTAGGGGACTGAAATGGCCTGCAGATTGGAAGGATCGCATCTCCCTCCCTGCAGACGTATTGCTTTATGTGCAGGACCCCCTCCTCCACGCTCGACAGGGTCTTCCACATATTCGCACTATCACAAATACTCTGGTTACACCATCAATTGGGATACATCATTGATCTATGATCTTCTCGGGAAGTCTGTAAATACTCCCTGATGACTGCAAGGCTAGGGTGGTTGCAGAGGGAATGCGTTACTTGGGCATCTTTACCATGAGGGATTCTGATGCATTTTACACTCATAACATTGAACCTCCACTGCTATGCCTGCAGAGAGATGTAAAACACTGGAAACCCCGCCTCTTTCCTTACTAGGAAAGGCGGCTTGATTCAAAATGATGACCCTCCCTTGATTCCTGTCTGCACTTCAAAACATGCCCTACCCACGCAGGAAACTCCCTTGTGGGACACAGCACATCTCAGTACCCTGGCCCTCCAGAGGGGTTTAGACAAATGGGATCTCATTGGCCTGTCTCGAGTGGGAGATTTATGGAAAAACTGCAATGTGCTCCCCTATTCAGCACTGCAGAGTGACTAACAGTTGGCGCCCACGGAGGCCTATGGTTATTTGCAAGTTCATCACGCTTTGTATAAAGCGATCCCAAGGGGAGAGGACCTCTCGGGATAGACTACTAGACAACTACTTACCAAAAAGGGCGATCTTCCTCACATTCCAGAAATTTTAAATAACTCCCCTGACACTCTGATCCGACTGAGGGAGGTCTGGGAAAGGGACCTGGGAGGTGTGGAGGAGGACAAGTGGCCAAAGGCCATCGCTTCCACATGTCAGGTGGCCATACGCTGACAGTGCTTTAAGAATCTGGATCTGTGTTTCTGCGACGAGTAGGTCAGGCACATCGTCAAAGGCAGGCTGCTCTTACAAGGAATGAGCACGCAAAATACAGGTGCGCAAAACTATGGCAGATCATGCACAGTGCCATTATGTGCACTGTGAAATCATACAAGTTATTGTGTTCGACAAAGAAACGTGAGCTGACATGCGGCGGACTTAGGCTATTGTTAGACTGGGCATCCGCGGCGTGGTTTTCTCCTAACGTTTTGCCTGGAAACCTCCTGCTTATGCTGAATTCGTTTTTGCTGGCCTTCGGACTCTGCAGACTTTACCACTTCTAACCAGTGCTAAAGTGCTTGTGCTCTTTCCCTAAAACATGGTACCATTGGCTTATATCCAATTTCCATATTTAATTTACTTGTGCGTCCCTGGTAAAGTATCACTACATGTACCCAGGTACTGTAAATTAAATGGGCCTGCTGAAACCTAAGGAAGGCTTGAGTCCAAAGCTAACTGGATGGGACCTCAAGTAATTTGTATACGAAAAAAGTATCCAGTAGCTCAAATTCTCAAAAGTTACTCAAATAATGAGCCAATGTACTGAATTCAAAAGCTCGTGTGATTTATTCCACTTTTTTTAAACATTTTTTCAGGAAAGTTAAATTCATTCGAATTATGTCGTTATCAAGGATAACACAAAGTAATGAAACAATTTTGGGTTACATGAACATTTCATGAATGTGCAATTGTGTATCACACATCAACAATTATTGTGAGTTACACCAATCCACACAGTTGATTAAACATAGGTCGCTCAACAGGAGGCACCAGTCCTTGACTAAAGGATAATAGTAGCACTTGGGTGGAGAGAAGAACCAAACTGTCTAAACGCTACTTGTGTGGTATCTCCTGCCTGTGTGCACAGCTCTGGGGCCTCTAATTTGAATTTGAAGCTCCAGCCTGCTCGTGCACTACGCCAGACCTGCTCTTTGTGCCACACAGACTGTTAACTGCGACGCTCTCCATACTCCCATTGGCAGTCTCCAACGCGAATGGGACTCTTGGCAAAAAACTATAGAAAGAAAACCTTTAGCAGGATTAATCAGTCTGTATCCGACCCACGCTCCATCGCACACGGCTTGAACTTTTGACCTTAACCCGGTCCAGCACAACCAAATAGCCGTGGTTGACGCTTTCTGTTTTTAAGTGCTATTTTACAATTTATTCTTAAAAAATTCATAACTCCGGTTCTACTGATTGAACCATTGCATTTTGGTCTTGTTTTATTAATTAAACTTAGTTTAAGCCTGGTGTGGGTGTAACATCCAATAAATGAAAGATAACTCCTTTAATGCTGTCAGGACGTATGTTTATTCTAGGTAATCAGGTACAGCATATATAAAGGGTAGTAATCCAGGTTCCAGTAAAGGTTAAAGTAAAGGCCCCACCGGGAGCAGCTGCCCTGCTACTCAGCCTCCAAGATAACTGACAAATCCACATAGACTCACACAGATAGAACAGTACATGACCTCACAGAGACTGGCTGAGCAGCAGAGAACCAGACACTAAGAAAGGACAAAGAGGAGGGAAAGAAGGATGCAACAAATGTGTTGCACAAATACTTTACACATTGAATCCAAGTTAAGCCTGGCTGCTCCATGTCAAGCTACCAGGGGGTTGAGCATAGGTTAATTTGGGATGTACATGTTACTTACCCAGACTCACACCCCAGTCAACTAGTAACCAAATATTTAACAGCTATGTAATGTGAAAAAATACTAAGCTGTACAGTAGAGTTATAATCCGATTTTGTCACAGATATGTTTTTCAAAAAGAAATACTGTTTTGCACGCTCTCTTAACTGGATAGGTCAGTTTAGATGTGGAGTAAGTGTGGGAGGTCATTACGAATATGAGTGAATATTCACCGAGTTACAATCGTGTGGGCATTCAGCACCTTTGCAATGCCATTTCCTACGGCATTCTCATCAAAACACCAATTTTCTGACCCCTACATAGTACTACCAGATACCATCATTACAGATTTTCTGCGGATGTAAATTCTGAAGATCTGAAGTTTGTGTATCGGGATGTGTGTTCCTCAGTGACAAACAGCACTTTTGTGCAGACAAAGTTGGACTATGTTAGGAATTTTTCAGTTACAAATAGATAAATAAATGTACAAAATGAAATATCAGCAACTCCTGTCCTAAACAAAAGGTTTGCCTAACACGATGGTCTTAGAGCAAAAAGCTAAAAACAAAAGAGAAATACCATTTTCCTGGAGTCCATGAACAAGTTTTGCCACACTTTTGATAAGCAAAGTACTTAAATTGCTCAATGTCATAGTTCTGACTCCTGCCTTCTTAAAACGCTGTGCATGCCTTAGAGGTACTTCTGGTGGCCTTCTGGAACAGCAGTTTACTTTGCTGTACAGTTATCGTTCAGCTAGAGGCTGGGTGTGCAATTCTCCTATCAAATGAAGCTTTTTCAGAAAATATTTTGCCATAACACATCTTTTTGACTGGCACAGAAACAGACTGGAAACTGTGAATCAGAGCGCTTAAGACCTATCTCTTAGCAATAGTAGGGAAAAAGTTCGAACCCTAGAGGAAACAAGCTTTGCTTTTCAATTCTGTGGGAGGAGATAAACAAATGTTTGGCCATTTACCTGATAAAGAACCATCCAGCAACGTGTTCAGGAACTCACAATAAGTATGTAGAGGCGGTTTAAAGACTAGAACAATTTTTTTAGAAGAACCAGATGTGATTCTGTCAAGACACAATGCATTTCAAGACTTCAGGGAAACGGAAAAACTGTGGGTGAATATGCTGCATGCAGGTGTGCGTATTTTAGCTGCTTCCAATGAATCTGAAGTCACCATAGATGATTATCAACAGAACCAGCGAATAAGTTATTCAAAAACCATGCAAAAAAAGGAAACTGCGTTGCAGAAATCAATATATGGAAGAAGCTATAGCGCAGGTTATAGAAAGATCTGTTTTAACAACAAGGTTGTCAGCTACAAATTTTGACTCTAATGTGCATTTACGCTGATGCTGCTAGAAGAAAAAGGAAAGTTGAAAGGGAGGTAAAAGAAAATGCCAAGGGTGGTTCAGTGTTCCTGATGTGGTTTGGGGTGCATTAGGAAAATAATCTTTGCCATGCAGTACTTAAAATATGAGCAAGAAATTGGATATTTTATAAAGCTATGTAAAAGTATGATAATCTGGTGCGTTTCTTGTGGCGCAGAATGCACAAAATATGTGTGTGAGATTGTGTCCAATTCAGTTTTGGCATTAGGGTTGAATGAAGAGTAAGAAGTGTTCAGTGAAAAAATAAATTTTAAAAATCCATTCCGCAAAGTGGTCCAAGTGAAACTTGCGGTTATGGGCTGTGTTCCCTCTATTATAAAATAGTACAGCAGGAAGCACGCACAAAGGAGGCTGTGAATTCCTTACAAACATAGCTATCAAACCTGTTTTGAAACAAAGCAGGTTACTAAACCCTTGAGGTGCACCGTAAGGCCTAAAGTGGCTCAAAACTGCGATCATGAATTGCTTTAAGTGTTTATGAGAGGGCTGCATTTGTTTTCAGGGGAAGGAAGGTGGTCAGGAGCTATGGCACACACAGAGTAGTGCACAGCACAAAGTAAACACGTTAATCTTGAGCAGTCGAAAGGAAATGTTTGCCTTTAAGGGTAAGACTTCATTGTAATATGCATATTAATTTAAAAAAATTATCATCAAGTGATAAGCCTCCGCCAACTTATCCACACTATGCAAGTAACCATCAAACATGCAGGTTTGATGAAAACTCTGCTACCTTGTTGGTAATATCAGAAAAGGTTTTTTTGTTTCTTCTCCAGTCTTCCTCCCTTTTTTCATTTTCCTCTCCTTTTGGTTGGTTTGATTTTTTCCATTTCTTGTTTTTTTCTTTTCATCAGTTTCTTCTTTCTATGCTAATTTCACAACTCTTTAATATTTCTTCCTTTTTTAATTCCTTCCAACCGCCATTCCATCATTCCTCTCTTTCTACGCCATAATTGTTTACCTTCATTCCTTCTCACATTATCTCTACCCCATTCCTGCCCTCAAGCCTCTGTCAGAATTAAGTGTCATACAATGCTACAACGAGCTTTTAAATGCCCTTTCTGAGGTATTCTGCCGTCAACGGGTAATACAGATAATATGTTTTTAATAATGATTGCTACTTCATGTACTTCAATTGTGAGAGTTCAGAGTCTTAAAACCGACAAAAGGTGATAGGAGCAATGCTTGTAACAAGGCTAACCACTAGTAAAAGGTGGGGGTAGCACTCCAACCCATTGTTGTTTTGCCCACCAGGCCACCCAAGTTTGCACCAAGCAATATGCAAATCAGTCTCAACCCTGTTCCAATAGGAAAAATCCAGCCCCAGCTGCCAGGTCTGGTCCTCCCTGAACCGGAACACAGGCAACTCAAGAGCAGTTTTGCCTTGATTGAGGTTCTTTAGTTAGATGTACCTTACAGTGCTGTTTCATGGCCAGTGCATAACAGATGTGCTTAACAGATCTTAAAGCAGAGGATTATCCACCTCGTCAGGGTCCCCCTCTGAACAGCCGTCCCATCTTTCTTTGCTCTGAAGAATCCCACAAAAAGTTGATTCGCCAGTCGATGATCCCTGGTACGATCAATGTAAAAACTTAAAGCCCTTTTGCGTTTCAACTGATGAAGCCTCCCCACCACTTTTGAGGGGCTAGTGGCAGCAAAGAATACTTGTAGAGATCGGTTGCCCAAAGCAGAAAGGAGTCAAGACTTTTGGTAAGAAGGAAGCTCAAGTCCAATCTGTCTAGAAAAAAGGTGGTGTAGGGCTGTTGCACAGAAGATGCCTGCAGTTCACTCATGCGACGAGCTGACAATCACAATGAGGTCATGATTTGCAGACAGCAATTATACATAGGCTCAAAAAAAGGCATGTCAAGACCCTGTTAAAGTCCAACTGTGGCATCACAAACGGTTTTGGGGAAATGGGTGTGTTAAATCTATATTAAACCTCCTCATAACAGGTGAGTTAAGCAAAGATGTTTTTTCCAGCAGACTAAGATGGCCAAGAGAGCTAATAACCTTCTACAATGCCAATTGCAAGGTCTTGTTGTGCTAAAGACCAAATAAACAAAAGGAGGTTCGATAGCTTCACCTATATGGAGTCAGTGTTGTGGCACCCATATAAAAACTTAGCGTAGCGCCCAGCATCGATGGATTTCATGGAGGGGTGTCTGGCGGCCGGGCTAACATCCACCAATTCAGGTGGTAAATCAAAAGTAGTTAATTGCGGCCTCTTAGTTCCATCAGTGAGGGACCCCCTGAAAGATATGCTAAAGGGGACCCTTACACCAGTAGGGGCTGAGGGTGCCCCCTCCAGTATGGGTAAGACTGCCCCCGCACCGCAGGGGCTGCGGGGGCCTTTGTTGCCCCATGACTTCCACACATGAAGATGTAAGTTATGAAGATTTAAGTGGTGGACTCGATCTGCTTAGACAATATGTCCTCATGAACTGGTAGACTAATCAGAAGGCAGACTATCACTCTCAGTTTTTAGGAGTTCCAATTCCAATTTGAGGCTACTAAGGCGGCTTGGGTCCGGTCATTCTCGATTTCTTCAGAACTCAGTGCAGGAAAGTTAGTGGCAGGAAGGGGTATATGAGCCCCTTGTTAAATTATACCCACAATACATCTCTTAACTACGGCAATTCCATAGGCCCCAAAGGAGCAGTGGACGGAAAGAGAAGCACACTGAAGATCTGCAGCATAGCCTCTTAGAAGGCCTCGGTCTGTTATGAGATTTGACAAAGGCCCGGGGACCTTGAGGTTCATCAGGGCCAGCTGTGAAATTGGTTCCATGGCTGGAGACCTCAAGGGAGTGTGGCACATCTTAACCCCCTTCGATGCTCATGACGGAGCGGTTCCGTCATGCGCATCGGTTGGGCTGTGCTCATGACGGAACCGCTCCGTCATCGCACCAGCCCATGGGGGGGGGGGAGGGGGGGAGAGCGCTGGTGCCCCCCGCCACCCATGGGCAGCCCAAGATGTTGCCAGAAAGGGGGATGGCAGCGGAAGAGTTACCGCTGCCACCCCCGACCCCCCCCACACACAATCCCAGGATGTCAGCACGCACAGCGTGCGCCAACGTCGGCAGGAAGCGCTGGAAACCATTTGTTTCCAGCGCGTCCAGGAGGAGCAGGCAAGCTTGTGTGCTCCAGTGTGGCAGGGGAGGGGCGTTTCAGTATATTGAGGCATCGGGGAATAGGAAAGAGTATTTCCTCTCCCCTGATGTCTCAATGCAGGGCATTCCTGCAGCACGATCGCGCATAGCGTCGCTATGGTGCTGCAGGAATGCCCCCACTAGGCACCAGGGAAACCTTATTTAGTTAAAGGAAGCGACCCCTTGGGCAAGGGTCGCTTCCTTAGGCAGAAAACCCCACTAGACACCAGGGACTTCTTTTAAATTAAAATGGAAGCGACCCCTTGGGCAAGGGTTGCTTCCAGGGGGCAGATTTTTTTATATGTGGATTCTGTCCCCCAATGGGGGGATGGGGTGGGGGGGGGGGGGGGGGAGAGATCGGGCCATTTTTTTTGCCCTTTCTGCCTCGGGGGGGGGGGCACCAGGAATTCAGTTTCTTGTGCAATGGAAGCGACATGGTTGCTTCCAAGGGGGTAACATTTGGTTAATTCTTTTTGCTGCCCCTCCTGAGGACAGATCTGCCCCTTTTTTTGGCCTTTCTGCCCTAGGCGGGAGGGGGGAGGCAGAAAACCCTAATAGGCACCAGGGATTTATTAGTTTTGCAAGGGGGGCACATTTCTGTCTGCTGTTTTCTGCCCCACCTGGGGGACAGATTGGTCTGGCAGACAACCTCACCCGATCCCTTGGGTAAGATCCCCCCCCCATTTTTCTTAGCCCAATTTAAAGGCCCATCTGGCCGATTGTCCATTTAGGTAGTGACATAGAGTGTTATAATGTTAATTGTTTTATTTCTTGTGAATTGCAATTGTAATGATTTATTTCTCCCTTTTTGTTCTAGTTCAAGGCTTTTGCTGTTTAGACTATTCCAGGTTGCGGTTTGGTTACTGGTGGTTCTGCTGTTTGTGTAGTTGCGTGTGTTTGGTAAGAGACTTTTTTTTGTAGAATGTAAATGAGTTTCATTTCTCTGCATGAATGTGTTTTTTGCAAATGGTGTAATAATAGCAGTATGTTTGGCTTCAGTTTTTTGAGTGTCAAAATCTTTTTGCATTTGTGCTCGGTGTGTATCTTGTTGTCTTGTGAGTAATTGGTTTTGTTTTTTTCTTTCTAGTGGGATATCGTTGCTTTTTGCTGTGTCTCTGCAGAGTAGGTGCTGGTGAGTGTAGCTGTCTCTTGCAAGTGAACCGTATACTTTTTGAGTATATAGATCTTTGTGATAAAGACACACATTGTTTTTTACCTACTTATTTTGCACAGTGATGGTTGTTGTTGACTTGTTTGTGCAGTCTCCTTTCTTAGTAAGGACAATGGCTAGCCGCAGGATTACTGCTCAGCAGGTTGTTAGTATGCTTTTTACGTCTCGTCTAGGCAGCGTGCATCCGCTGCTCTAGGAGGGCCTTTAGCCGTCGGTCTTCACTTTTCAAGCACTGCACTCGTGCTTGTGGCGGCATCCACCTTGCGGGAGCGAGCAGCCGCGCGCCACAAGCGTGAGTGCAGTGCTTGAAAAGTGAGGACTGCGCACGCATGCACCACTCCCGGGCTTCCCGATCCTGCCTAAGTGCTGTTCCGATGCTCATTACCCTCCCTTGGCTATCCGGCGCTGATGGGGCAAATCCACTGTTACTTGCAATTGTTCGAACTACAGGCGTGCCCTTATTCTTTATACCCTATCATGCGCCCCTTCGAGCCCCCTGGGTATAGAATGTGTGGGGTGATGCAGGACTTAACTTTGTTGCGGCGGCTACTGTGTTTCCCACCTTCGCGCCTGGCCCTGGAGGGCTGCGCGGCATTGGCGTATGTTCTGCCAGAGTGGGCCTCGTGATGCCTCCGGTTGGCCTTGGGTCTCTTCAGCCACCTCCCACACTAGTTTGCTTCTGCGCACCGACCGGTCGTTTACTCCAGCTCGGGCCCCCGGGTCACTCACCGCTTTCCTAGGCTAGTAGGTCTGCACGAGCGTGACCACTCGCTAGCCTCTCTAAGGTTTCCCGGCTGCAGGTTGTTCCGGGGTCTGCTCGCTTCTCTCCGTAGGCCTCTTCTGCCGCACCCGCTAGTTCATTTCTGCGCACCAATTTGGCTTTTCACTGCGGTTCTGGCCCCAGATGTCGCTCACCGCTTTCCCTGGCTGGGGCGTTTTCACTAATGCGGCTGGTGCTTGGCTCTCCCACCTTGCCCGCTCGTCACTCCGAGGCCCGCTCGCTTCCCTGCGCGGGCCTCTGCTGGTTTCTGGTGTTTGTGCTTGATGTTGCACACAGACTTGGAAATTTCGTGTTCTCTGGTTAGCTGTGGCTATCACCACACCTCCTAGTCTGTTGTGGGGAGTTTTACAGACAATATGGCCCATGATTATGTCAGATATTCCTTAGTTAGCTGCCATCTTTGATTGGAACCTACCCCCCTTCCCCCCTCTGGTCCAAATGTTTTTTAGAGGCTTGGTAGGTGTGGCGACTCATTCCAGGAGAAAGTACCACAACAGTCAAATCCTTGGTTGGATTTTACCTCTCAACTATCTTAGGGATCGAAGAGTCTTGAGTCTTTATAAGAGGATCTGAAGAATCCACATGCAGATAGAATCCTTCTGTAGCTGAGTGCGCAATCGTAATCCTTGTGAGAGTTATATCTCCAGTATGGACCGCATTCTCTGAACTCTAATGTTGCGCGAGTCTGGCTCTCTCACCGATTTATGGGCAGTACACAGGTGGCTACTGTTGTCCCAGGGTTTGAGTATTCTTGCTTTACTCAAAAACTTTGATTCTTGGGTAGTCAGGTCCAGCATCCAAGTCTTTACTGGATGTGGTTATAGGTTTGCAACTTGGATACAGTGGGACGAGATCAGATAACTGTCAATGAAGGTTAGTGTTCAGTCAGAGCTGAAGTTCAGAAAACCTCCATCATCATTTACACTATAGATTAATATAACAAGAATTGGCATAGCCAATAGGTCTCGCCTTTGGGACCTTTTAAGTGTTTAACCATGCAACACTTGATGATGTTGCACCAAGGATATTGTGCTGGTTAACTAAACACTTATAAGGTCCCTAAGGCGAGACCTATTGGCTATGCCAATGCTTGTTGAGTCTTCCTCTGACCATGGTTTAGAGAGTGACTCTGCATCTGAGGCAGAGGAGGGAGGGGAAGATTCAGGCAGTGAGTTCTCTGTCCACATGGAATCATCGGATGATGAAGCTACTCTCAGTGCGGATGAAGCTACTCTTAGTGCAGATGAAGTGCCTGTGTTAGAGGAGGACATTGATGTGCCGATAGTGCGGCAAGAGGCATCTGGGCTGCAGGCTGGGGCTGCAAGGCTTCCAGTTGGTATAGTGCGGTAAGAGGCATCTGGGCTGCAGCCTGGGGCTGCAAGGCTTCCCGTTGAAAGTGCTGACCTCTGGGTTGCCCCAGGCATGGTGCAGCGGCACTGCTAGACTTTACTGGTGTTCCAGGGTGTAGAGTGAATACTGAAAACTTTTTGCCGATACATTTTTTTCAGTTGTTTATGGATGATGTATTTTTGTCAGAGACTGTTGAGCAGACTAATTTGTATGCCGAACAGTTTTTGAGGGACAACAGTGCCAGCCTTAAGCCCCACTCTAGAGCTACCCGGTGGACTCCCACAAATCTGGAAGAGATGAAGTGCTTGGGTTTAACTTTTTTGATGGGCTTGCTAAGGAAGCCATCAATGTAATATTGGTCTACTAGTCCCTTGAAGGCAACAACTATGTTTCCGGCAGTCATGAGTCGTGATGGGTATTTGCTTCAGCTTCAGATGCGCATTTTGTCGATAATGGTTTAGCGTTGGCACGAGATCACCCTGATTGTGACAGTCTTTTTAAGATTCGGCCTGTCATTGATCACTTTGTTGATCGATTTTCTGAGATCTATGCTCCAGGGAAAGAAATAGCAGTGGATGAGTCTTTGGTGTTGTTCAAGGGCCGCTTGGTTTTTAGGCAATACATTCCTAGTAAGAGGGCACGCTATGGAATTAAGCTGTATATGCTGTGTGACTGTAGAACTGGATATGTCTCTAATTTCAGGGTGTACACCGGTAAGGAATCCAGGATTAATCCCCCTGGTTGTCCGCCCACTTTTGGGGTGACTGAGAAAATTGTGTGGGAACTTGGTAGAGGACTTTTTAACAAAGGCCACCATTTCTATGTAGATAACTTCTACACTGGTGTGCGGTTGTTCAGGGAATTCGCCAAAGTGGACACTGTTGCTTGTGGCACAATCCACTCTAACTGTAAAGGTTTCCCAAAATAACGTGTTTGTCAAAAGCTTGTGCGGGGACAGTGCAGTGCGTTGCGAGGAGCTTCTAGCTGTGAAGTTTTCAGACAGGAGAGATGTCTACATGCTGACTACCATCCATGATGAAAGCACTTCACCTGTGACTGTTTGGGGTCAGGTTGCAGAAGCGTGCAAACTTGTGTGCATTTTAGACTACAATAGGCACATGGGTGGTGTTGACAGAGTAGATCAGAGGTTGGAACCTTATGCTGCTCTTCGTAAGGCTTACATTTGGTATAAGAAGTGGGCTATCCATCTTTTCCACTTGGCAACCTTTAATGCTTTTGTTGTATTCAAGAATTCTTGTCCTGAGTCAAAGATGACTTTTGCTAAGTTTCAGGAGTCTGTAATAGGCAGCCTTGTTTTAATGGAACAGGCAAGTGTTCCTAGCGTTGGAGTGATGGAGGATATTGCTGGATTGAAAGATCGCCACTTTCCTGATCACATTCCTCCCACACCCTCAAAAGACTTGGAGATGTAGAGTCTGTTGGCAAAGAGGTATGCGGAAGGAGACTCGTATGTACAGCCCAGAGTGTCCTTCGAACCCTGGGCTGTGTGTGCCTGCTTGTTTTAGACTGTACCACACGCAAAATATTTTTTGGGAGCATCCATGAGTGGTAAAGTGAACTGCCTGGCCTCTATTGTTTAATAATTTTTTGTTCAGTTTCAAGGTTGGCATTTGTGTAGTGTATTTAGTTTCAGATTTTGTGTTAGTAGATTTGTATCTATTTGCAATTTGCTTGTGTTTTCTCATTTATATAAAAAAATCCTAAATGTGATGGCGGTGTGCGTGGAGTGGCGCTTGTCTGACGGTGTGTTTGGACTGGCGCCTGGCTGGCGGTGTGTTTGGACTAGCGCTTGGCTGGCGGTGTGCGTGGAGTGGCGCTTAGCTGGCGGTGTGCGTGGAGTGGCGCTTGGCTGGCTGTATGCAAGGACTGGCGCTTGGCTGGCGGTGTGTGTGGACTGGCGCTCGGCTGGCGGTGTGTGTGGACTGGCGCTCGGCTGGCAGTGTGCGAGTAGTGACTAGCTGCTGGTCACTACACACACTGCTAGCCTAACGCCACTCCACGCAATCCGTGAGCTGGTGTGGTTGCTGTATCAGGAATGTAGGCGTGTGAAAGTGATGGACCCTTAAATGGCGCTGTCTGCTGGTGTGAGTGTTGTAATGTGCTGGGCCTGCGGCTGGCGGTGTGAATGGTTTTGTGTGTGTCACACGTATGAAAGGAGTATGCATAGCCTGTAAAGAGGTTGGTGCCTTGTCGTGGCTTTACAGCTCACAAGCTGTGAGTCAACAGTTCAGTTTCTCGTCCTTTTAATTATTAACAGTGCATTTCATTTTCGTGAAATCTCTGGTTAATACAACTGTATATACTGAACCATTACTCACCCTCTTGCCAAATCTAACCAGTATTTGTGTGCGCTTGAGGAATAGGTGGCTGTGCAGAAAAATGTGTCTTTTCTGTTTTTGTCAAGCAGGGTGTACCGTGTCCCTTTTTGTGAATGTTGTAATGTGTTGATTTTGTGCCTGGTGGTGTTAATGGTCTTGTGTGTATCATGTATGAAAGGTGTGTGAATGGCCTGTAAAGCGGTTGGTGTCTTGGCGTGGCTTTACCGCTCACGAGCTGCGAGTCAGTGGTTCAGTTTTTTGTCCTTTCAGTTATTGACAGTGCATTTTGTTTTTGTGAAATCTCTTGTTAATAAAATGTTATATACTGAACCATCACTCGCCCTCGTGCCAAATCCAACCAGTATGTGTGTGTGCTTGAGGAATAGATGGCTGTGCAGTAATCTTGGTCTTTTTTGTCTCTCTGCCAAGGTGTACATTTCATCTAAGAATAACCTACCAACTGTAGATTTTGTCATAAACTAAACACCCATGGGAGTACATGGTGATGTCTCTCTTGTGGATCCTGCTAACCTCAAAATGTGACTGTGACATTTTCCTTGCATTACTGTGCTCAAATGTTCATGCTGCAGAAAGTAACAAATTTCCAACCCCCCAGCATTTCTCCAAGTATCCCAATAGAAATGGTACCTCACTTGTATGGGTGGGCCAAGTACCCGCGGTTGGGAAGGGCCCAAAACCTATTGAGGTGACATCAAAATTACCTATCACAAACCTACCTGGTTTTGCAAGGGGGTCCCATGACTTTTTGGCCCTGGGCTTGGCCGCCATCTAGGGAAACCTACCAAACCCACACATTTCTGGAAACTAGACACCCGGGGAGACCAGCGAGGCATGGCTTGCGTGGGTCCCCCAACATTCTCCTACCCAGAATCCCCTGCAAACCTCAGATTTCGTGGTAAAAACTCACTTTTCTCTCAAATTTCTGTGTGGGAAAGTTCTGGAATCTGCATGGATCCACAAATTTCCCCCCACCCAGCGTTCCCCCAGGTCTCCTGATAAAAATGGTACCTCACTTGTGTGGGTAGGCGGGTAGGCATAGTGGCTGCAACAGGAAATGGCCCAAATCGTACTGTGGAGACTTCAAAATTACCTGGTTTGGGGGGGGCTTGGGGGGGGCACCTGAGATTTTGGCCCCGGGCTCGGCAGCCATCTTGGGAAAGTACCAAACCCAAACATTTCTGAAAACTAGACACCTGGGGGAGTCCAATGAGGTATGGCTTGCGTGGATCCCCCAACGTTTTCCTACCCAGAATGCCATGCAAACCTCAAATTTAGCTGAAAAAACCCCACATTTTCCATATATTTTTGTGTGGAATCACCGTGTAGGCACAGATACCCACAGCGTTCCCCCGAGTCTCCCGAGTAAAATGATACCTCACATGTGTGGGTGGGGCAAGGGCCTGTGACTGGGAAGAGCCCATAACATAGGGAATAAGGGTATAGCACCGAGAATTCTAAGCGCTACATTTTTTTTAAAATACTTTTTTAGCCAATTCTGCATTGGACAGCCACACAAGTGAGGTATCATTTTACTCGGGACACTAAGGAGAACGCTGTGGGGTAGGATATTTGTGCCGGCACGGTGATTCCACACAAAAATATGTGCAAAATGTGGGGTTTTTTCAGCTAAATTTGAGGTTTGGGTGGGGGGGGGGGGAGGTGCTTTCCCCCCACCCCCCCCCAAAACCAGGTAGTTTTGCTATAGGTAATTTTGAAGTCTCCACAGTACGACTTGGGCCATTTCCTGTTGCAGCCACTATGCCTACCCACACCAGTTAGGTACCTTTTTTATCGGGAGACCTGGGGGAATGCTGGGTGGTAGGAAATTTGTGGATCCACACAGATTCCAGAACTTTCCCACACAGAAATTTGAGAAAAACACTAATTTTTCAGCGAAATTTGAGGTTTGCAGGGGATTCTGGGTAGGAGAATGTTGGGGGACCCACGCAAGCCATACCATGCTGAACTCCCCCAGGAGTCTAGTTTCCAGAAATGTGTGGGTTTGGTAGGTTTCCCTAGATGGCCGCCGCGCCCAGGGCCAAAAACTCATGGGACCCCCCTTGCAAAACCAGGTTGGTTTGTGATAGGTAATTTTGATGTCGCCTCAAAAGGTTTTGGGCCCTTGCCTGTCACGGGTCCTTGACCCACCCACGCAAAAGTGAGGTACCATTTTTCTCGGAAGACTTTGGGGAACGCGGGGTGGGTGGAAATTTGTGGATCCACGCAGATTCCAGAACTTTCCACTACAGAAATGTGAGGAAAGTGTGGTTTTTTGAGAATGTTTAGGTTTGCAAGGGATTCTGGGTAACAGAACCTGGTGAGAGCCAGTCTAGTCACCCCATCCTGGATTCCCCTGGGTGTCTAGTTTCCAAAAATGTATAGGTTTGCTAGGTTTCCCTAGGTGCCGGCAGAGCTAGGGTTAAAAACGTACAGCTAAGCACTTTGCCAAAAAAGGGTCATTTTTCACTGTGAAATTGTGGTGTGTCCACGTTGCGTTTTGCGTCGTTTCCTGTCGCGGGCACTAGGCCTACCCAGACAAGTGAGGTGCCATTTTTCTCGGAAGACTTTGTGGAACGCCGGGTGGGTGGGTGGTTGGAAATTTGCGGATCCACGCAAATTCCAGAACTTTCTACCACAGAAATGTGAGGAAAATGTGGATTTTTTTTTACAATTATTTAGGTTTGTAAGGGATTCTGAGTATCAGAACCTGGTGAGAGGCAGTCGAGTCACCCCATCCTGGGTTCCCCTGGGTGTCTAGTTTTCAAACATGTATAGGTTTGCTAGGTTTCCCTAGGTGCTGGCAGAGCTAGGGTTAAAAAACTACAGCTAGGCACTTTGCCAAAAAAGGGTCATTTTTCACTGTGAAATTGAGGTGTGTCCACGTTGCGTTTTACACCGTTTCCTGTCGCGGGCACTAGGCCTACCCACACAAGTGAGGTACCATTTTTCTCGGAAGACTTTGGGGAACGCGGGGAGGATGAAAATTTGTGTATCCAGGCAGATTTCAGAACCATCCACCACAGAAATGTGAGCAAAATATGTTTTTTTAACACTTTTTTTAGGTTTGCAAGGGCTTCTGGGTAACAGAACCTGGTGAGAGGCAGTCCAGTTACCCCATCCTGGATTCCCCTGGGTGTCTAGTTTTAAAAAATGTATATGTTTGCTAGGTTTCCCTAGGTGCCGGCAGAGCTAGGGTTCAAAAACTACAGCTAGGCACTTTGCAAAAAAAGGGTAATTTTTCATTGTGAAAATGTGGTGTGTTCACGTTGCGTTTTGAGCCGTTTCCTCCACACAAGTGAGGTACCATTTTTATGGGGAGACTTAGGGTAATTCAGATTTGTAAAGCAACTGTTATTACCTATTGACGTTTGATGCATTTCTGCCTTTCAAATGAAAGACAATGTGTAAAAAAAGTCATTTTGAAAAATTACCGATAATTCTCATGCTAGTAGGAGTATTCACAATTTCGGAAATGTGCAAATATCTACAGTTTCTAAACTCTATATTTTGTTCCCTTTTCAGAAATACAAAGTTGTCTTTCATACCGATTTTTCCATGTATACATTTTCCCAGAATATTTGCTATATACCCGGTACATAATAAAAAAACATTGCAAGAAGCTGCTCAGTTTTTGGCTCTGGGTTCTTCGGGTTCTTGGTGAACCTACAAGTCCTATATATCCCCACAACCAGGAAGGTCCAGCGGATGTAACGGTATATTGCTTTCAAAGAGCTGTCCTAATTATAATAAGTTACAGGTGAAAACGTGGACACAAAAGGCAGTTTTTTTCAACTACTTTAAAATTTTTCCTATATTTAACTTTTAGTTTCTATAAAGAAACCTTGATGGATTTACACAAATGAACCCTTGCTGAATTCAGAATTGTGTCTACGTTTCTAAAATGTGTAACTTTCCAGGATCTATTATTGCTTTCATACCCATTTTATCTTTAACTGGAAGGAGGTTGAAAGCACAAATAAATAACAAAAATAGGCTATGTTCCAGAAAAATGTCAAAACTGTGTAAAAAATTTTGGTTTTCTGACAAAAGTCTGTCATTCCCTAAAAGCTGGGAAAATGGTAATTGCTGCCCCACAAACCCTTATTTGATACTATTTGCAGGGGAAAACACAGACACTTTCATTTACAGCACTTTTTTCCCATTTTTCCCCCAAAAAACAAAATTTAGCTGTATTTTGGCTAATTTCTGGGTCCCCTCCAGGGGAATCCACAAACCCTGGGAACCTTTAGAATCCCCATGATGTTGAAAGAAAAGGACGCAAATTTGGCATGGATACCTTATGTGGTCAAAAAGGTTACAGGGGCCTAAGCGCCATCTACCCCAAATAGCCAAAGAAAGGCTTAGCACAGGGGGGGGAAAGGCCTAGCAGCGAAGGGGTTAAACCCCCTATCGGGATTGGGTCAAGAAGCATTTCCATTCTCATAGCTGCGCTTGAACATACCTAAAGATTTTGAGCAGGAAGTGGAATGGTAGCAGGAAAGGCCTAGTGGTCAGGCCTGAGACTTGGAGAGGGCCCTGTATGAAGGCGGTGACAAATTCCAGTCTCTAATGACCTTCAGGTGCATTGTGGAGCATTTATCGCATGACTGAGTCGTGTCTGGAAGCTGAGCGTCAAAGGCACACCTCTTGCAGGCCCATGACCGACATCTGCTTCCTGCAGTCTCAGCACAGCTTGAATCCTGTTGTTTTTAGCAGGGACATCTTTCAATACCACACCATGCAGCGTCGTTTAGGGAGTCATCGGAAGACTAAGTGGGAGTGGAGCTCCAGATCTGCTTCAGAAGGCATGGAAAGAAAGAAAATGATGTCAGCAAGCATCGGTGTTGTCACCTGTCCGTGCGAGGGAGTTCTGCCACAAAAATCTCCAGATCCAGTCAGGGGGGATAATCTTAAAATCTGCAGTTCGAAGTATCCCTCAGTAATTTCACTGCTATTGAACGCATCATTAACTGGGCCTAGAGAAGAATTCACAAGCACTTACCAATGTTACAACGTCGCTCAATGATTACGTATTTACTATGGCACAGGATGGGTCAACAAGTACAGAATTTCGTTACTGTATGTCAATGCTTTCAAACAGGCATCAAGATAGTAATATGTCCATACAAGCAGTGCATAGGTCAGATGAGCCGCGGGAGAAAACTGACTTTCTGAATTGTAGTTGAAATTACCAAACACTTAGAACATTCGGTGGTGGTTGTTATTTTTCAAAATTAATTCACTCGGTGATTACACTGCTGTTGAGTTTTAGCATAGTATTTTTGCTACAGGTGTGTCAAAACAATGGTTTGCCCGTCAATGGGGTACAATTTGTTTTAAAGGATGGAAAACAATTGATCGACAGTGGGGTAACTCATTACAATGTCGCTCTTTAGAGACAACAGTCAAACCACCTCAAGGAGAGAATGAACAGAATCTTGATCGAAGGCGTTTAGACACCATTCGAATAGAAGGGATGGGGTGCCATTTAATATGAAACAAACTGTGGAGTTACAATATCACTCCTCATGCCACAACAGTGGTGACTCAGTTTAGGTACTAGAAGAAAAGAGACATCAGTGCCTAGCTGATTCTTTGAGACCACTGGTCTTCAATGCCAACAGGTTGATATAGATGCGGGGACGAAGGTCGAGTATAACCAGGTAAAGTCTAAGTAGTATTATGAAAAGAAGTTTGGTCTCAAGGATGATAGCATTTTGGTAGGTGCCTAGGTTATGATTTAAAAAAAAAAATGCTAAAAGGCAAGGCTAAATTTAAGTACAGGGCGTCTGAACTAGTGCTTACGGTGACCAGAATTGCTAGGTTACTGGAGAATGGTAACTCGCACAATCATTCAATTGAGATCGAAGAGAAAAACTAATTATTTGAAGGCACTGGTTGTAGTAACAAGTTTGACAATTTGGCTATGGGTGAATATCTCAAAGCATGAGGAAGATAATCTATTGGTAACATTGGTTTATCTGCAAGGACGTTTGACTTAATTTGTAGGATTCAATGCCCGACAGGGATCCTGAAATGAAGGTGATGTGACAAGCATTTCTTCTGATATCCATTTGGTCAACTTTAAAACTGGTGCTTCTATTTCTAGGGCAATTATGCTGACGGTTGTACTGTTTTGAGCAGTGAAAGACTGTTTTAAGTTCCGGGGCATTTCTTTGATGATGTAATGTAATAGTTTTATTTGTTCCGATTAAAACCAAACAACAACAAAAAAGATGTAAAATATTCTTCTGTTCTCGTGTTCTTAATGTGGTCTTTGGCTTGCAGCAACATGCTTACGAGACTAATTGAGCACGTTGGTCTCAGAGTGCGCATTTGTTGTTCTTGGCTCATGTCTTGGCTTTTCTCTATTGTCATAGTTCTCGGTTTCAAGAGAGCCACTGCTGATTCAAGAGGACGTTGTAATAGCTTTTTGAGAGGCCTTTATTTTTTTAGAAATAAATTTGCATATTCTCTAGCAAATCCTGGCTTGGAAAGTCTTTATTTCTAATCAGCTGTTGCTAGTTAACATCACAGCGCAATGCTAGCAAGGAATTCATACTCAAACATAGGTGCCATTGCATTAACAAGCAGCATAATATACGCAACCTACATACCATTTGCTACAAGTTTTTTCCTTACAGACCATTAAAACAGTCATACCACTTACGCTTTTGGAAGCAGAGTATTCTCCTCCTCAGGCTCTGAAAGGGTGAGAACTTTCACGGGAGTGAGGGGGTCCTTTAAGCTGTATATCCTTGACAAAGCAATACATAAAGAAAAATTATGAACAAAACAGTGGTTCAAGAGTCATAAAATGGCAAAATCACAGCATTCTGGCAAAAAGCAAGCAGTAAAGCATTGGGTAAATAAGAACAATTTTTCACATTTAAAAAAAAAAAAACACACAGATGAAGCACATTTTGAGTGTGTCTGGGAAGAATAGACTGAAGGTGTACGTAAGAGGCAGTATGAGAAATTAAACAGTTTCCAGAAACAACTGTTACCTTATTGAATTATCGGATGTCAACAGAACTAAATGAGGCTCCAGAGACTCACAAGGGTACCAGGCTGCATGTTTTAAAGTGAGTGAAGTCGAGCTGGTGAATAATCGTTCAGCCACAGGAATGGTCCTTGAACCAGAAGGAAAAACATATCAGTCATGTATAAACTACTTGGGAGGGGGGGGGGGGGGGGGGAGATAATCACTCCTTTCACTATTCTCACATCATGTCTCGCATATCACAATTACAAAGTATTCATCCATCATTAAAGCCTCAAGATACATCCAACTTTATATTTTAAAAACAATCAATTACTTTGGCTAATCAATTGAAGGTGAGGGCCACACACAGCAATCCATTTAATCCAAATTTGTAACATGAATTTGGTTCCAATTGAATAATGTGATGAAAATCACTATGCAGTTATTTGAGTCTCTAATAACCACAGGCTACGCTTGAAATGCTCAATACACTTCGATCCCTGTCTAGCAACCAAGCAAAGCTTCTATAGTGAGTGCACAGAAATCAGATAAATGGTAGATTTTTCTGTGTGGTTTGACTTTTGTTACGAGTTTAGATCTTATAATTCCTGCCCTGTGACTATATGTGGCACATTTCATCTAGCAAGTAACTGTGGGCATGACTGGTTCAAAAAAATATGAAGAAGGAGCCAGCTGTATGTTTGGACAGTCTACATTAAGTCTCTATTTCATAGGTTTCTTGATGCACTAACAAGACGAACATCTCCAAGAAAGTGCATTACCACAGATGTGCCATACCAGAGATGTGGGGAATGACCAGGTTTGACTGCCTATTCATTATCTGATTGTTCAATGACATACAATTGTTAGGGGGGGAACTGGGGAAGATGTAAAGAGGATTGTCTGCCTTTCAGAAAATAGGTAAAATGCAGCTTTCAACATGGCAGATTTTCAGTTTCCCTTTAAAAACGTGTTAAGCAATGTTGCAGAGTGGTGACTGATGGAGTGGCTATGAGGCTATTGATATACAACGCAGTTTGGGGATCTAGACCGATACAAACGTTGCCTTCAGCTTCTTCACTTTAGCGTGGGACCATCAATCCCGAGGAAGTGCTAAAAACTGATTTGAAAGGGCAACATGGGTGGTCAAAGACCCTGGTTTAACATGGGATAGGGCTCCGGGCATTTGTTCACTGGAGCAGCAGAGTAATAGAGCTTACTGGGACAGAGGGCATTTCACTCTGCGCCTTTTCTTTACGACACAGAATACTGGGTATTAGCAGTGAAAGTCGGGCAGAAATATTTACAGTATTTTTTTTAAACAGACCAGTTAGGAAAGGTGATTTTTTCTAGTTTCTGAGCAAATCTGATTTGCAGAGCAACAGCGCCAACATGGTGGGGAAACAATTTGCATCGTTTAAACTCGGGTATTTCTTCAAAATATTTTTGTGGGTCATCATACATAAAGAAACACAAGGAGACGAAGGACGGAACGCTGAAACTTGTCAGACACTCAACCCCAGTCACAGATCTGGGTTGTTCACTTTGCCTCTGGGTTTAACCCCTTGAGTGCCCATGACGAGATAGTCTTGTCATGGGCCGCGGTTGCGCTGTGCCCATGACGAGACTATCTCGTCATGAACCCCGCCCGCTAATTCAACGCCCGGCACAGGGCGGGGAAAGGGCGGGGCACACAAGGGGTTAAGCAAGTCTGGCTGATGTTACCCCGAACCCGGTCTCAGGATGCTTGTTTCCGGTCCAGGGAAGACCTGGCTTGGCAGTTCGGGTTGGACTAACAGGATCAAGACTGATTTGCATATGGCTTGTTCTGAACTGGGGTGGTGAAGTGAGCTAAAGAACTATGATGGATTCAACCCGGATCTGTGACTGGGGGTGAGTGTCTGAAAAGTTTCAGCACTCTGTCCATCATCTCCTTGTGTTTACATAAAGAGCCAGGGAAAGACGGTAATTCCAACCAACCATTTCACTGGAGACATAATATATGATTTCAAGGATCCATTTGAGTGAGGGCTTGTGCTGAGAGATTAGTGGAACCTTAAAAGACCAGGATGGTAACTCCTGCGGAAAAGGGGCATTAAAGTATGCAACAAAACATTGCCTGTTCCTTGATGCACAGCGATTTCAACTAAAATGACGTCTTGAAACAGCTACACAAACTATTCCTTGAAAGAAACATCTTCAGTGTTAATTAACAGCAAGAATTAGAATGTGAAACGTGTTTGCTGTCAAAGCATTCAACTACGTACAAAGGCAGCATAGTAGCGAGGTATTGCCATCTGGCTCTGCTGGAAAAAAAGGTTTTGATTTAAACCATGAATTATATGTGGCTGTAATAACAGTGAAAATTATTAAAGGCCATTCTGCGCTTGGAATCTGGTCGAACTGAGGAATGGTTGATTTGAAGCTGTGCTGTAGATAAAAGATAAGCAGCAAAATGTATTTGTTTATAAATATGAGATTGGATGGAAACAAAGATAAAGAAAAATAGGACTGCACATTTAAGATTTCATGGTGTCTAAAATAGAAGCTGGTTGTTTTTTCCTTCTTTAGTAAATGAATTACGAGCTTATTAAAAGTAACTGATTTTAAAATTATGGTGGTTAGGAAAATATCATTAAGACTGTTGCCAATGTACTCATTGAAATGAATGTGTAAAAAGAGATATCTTTGGACAGCAGTGATATCACATGATCTCACTTCTCATAAAAGCGTAACTTCACTTAGAACTTAGTACCGCAAAAACTATTATCCAAGTGCAGATCATATTCTTAGGCTGAGACACCAAGCTTGTCATCTAGTAGTGCATCTTAACAATCCCTTAACACAATATTACCTCAAGTCTGAACCCTAAAACACTCCATTAACAACCTAAATTTCTAGACCCCTTCGCAGAAAAATTCAATAAAAAACAGATGTGCAACTTTTTAACCAATTTCTGTCACTTTATGTATGAAATAGCTGATGCATCTACCTATAAATTTAGAAAACATCTTATTTTCAGATACTTTATAGCTATATAACGTTTCTTCATGTTAGTCTCCGCTTTCTTTGTTGAGGGGAAATTCGTTAACACAAAACATTTCCAGAACCCTGATGCACATTTTTAAAACTATCACCTCACAAATTAGCATTTTATAACATGTTTGTGATTATTGATTACTGTGTTCTCCCAGCTGCCTTGAAGTTTCTAAAAATAATCTTTTTACCTCCCACCCAGCAGCAATGAGATTCAAAGAATATACTATTATTACTTGGAATTTGCATACTGTTATTTTGGAATTTGCTTAGAATCCAGCCTGCTAGTAGAGTGGCATGAACACTCCTAGGCTGCAGGCGAGAAGCATTTGATCTGTTTTAACTTTGGAGGCTAGTTTCATCTGTCCTTGCTGCCCCACTCCTAATCATGAAGTGTGTCGTAATGTATTTGTGTCCTATGTAACCTAAATAAACACTTACCGGCAATTGACAGTCTTTTCACCTCCTTGAAATTCTGAATTCTTCCCCCAGCGCTTTGGCACTTCTAGCACCATTATCCCTTTGATTCCGATGAGTGCCACGTGGTGATGCAGAGGACTGACCAGAACATGGAGGACTTCAAACAGGGGTGCGTTTATACATTGTAGAGTCTGAAAACGTAAAATGATGCAAGTCTCAACATGTGTCTAAAAACGTAAGCTAAAACTCCTAGGTTATCACATGATCTTCAAAAAAATATTTTTCTGGATAACAAGTGAATTTAACCTCTGGCTATGGTAACTTGATATGAAGTTAGATCACCAACTACTGTGCCAGGACACATTGCTGATGACTGAACTAATTGCAACCCCCTCACCCCCACCAACACTGTTGACACGCTTCTGCAGGAGAAAATGAAAAAAAGTGCCTTGAAATGGCAGAACAGGCCTATGCAACCTTACAAAATGCAAATATTGATTCCCAGTGTCTCTACCCAGCCTTGCTAATTCTGGCACCAGCCAAGGAACTTGTGTGTCAGACTACAGAAGGGTTTGTCCCTATCAACTGCAATAAAGTCACGGTTACTAATCACTGGTATAACTTAAACATGTGCAGACTATTACCAGTGGGTTGTAGCTTTCAACATTTGTGTCCCTCTTCATGGGGGTAACATGTAAGGATTAGTAGAACCCACTTAGGTGCAATTGAGATCTGGTAGACTCTAAAACATAGGCGAGTGGTGTGTGTTCCTTGTGAAAGAGCCTACGCAGTTGGGCCTACTGAGAGATGGAGCATCAGCTGGCTTTCTGGGGACAGCCGGATGGAAGAGGGCGCTTTGCCGGCTGATCACTGTGCCCTTGACGACCTGGGAGCACAGGGTTCTAGTGGTACCTGCTCCAGGTGGACAACGTCTGGAGAGCCACGGAGGTACCATGAGCAGAGTAGCGTATCCGGGACAAGACCAGAGGGGACCGCACTGACCTATACAAGCGGCCTGGAGGGACACAGAGGTGCCACCCACAGAGAATGGTGCACACAGGACAATCCTGGAGGGGGCCGTGCTGATCTGGGTGAGTAACCCAGGATACTTTTTTGGGTTTCATAGGTGTGCTGCTGGGACCCTAGAGAAGGTAGAGTACAGTTGGCCTACAGCCTGACTGACACAGCTGCAGCAATAAATGAGGCTTGAAGGAACCCGCCAGGGTTAATAGCCTGGCAGAGGAATTGCAAGCCCTTTCCTTGGTGAGATCCCTGTGAATGTGGCAAAACTAATGGGCAGGGAAAAGGCTGAAATGCTCAAAAACTGCCACCTTCGCCGCAGCTGGCACCTCACAAAGAAGTTCAACACTTGAAGGACACTAACAATTTGATAGAGGAAGTGGAAACGTTTTTGGTGGGGCCTGGGGGGCAAGGGTAGGCTCCAGCCCCAAGCTACAGCCCTTGGTAAAATCGCACCGATTTTCTCAAGCAGATCTAAACACTTCTCACCAACACTCACTGGTGGTCCACCTGCTGACATTGCTTTTTCTGCACCCAGTACCACCTGAAACACTTCAGAGAAGGCCTCCTCGCACCATGCTTTGGGCAAATCATTGCACCATGTGGGTTTGGATCCTGTCATTGTTAGTAAAAACAGATATGAGGTTCTTTCTAATCTTTCCAGTAGCAGTGCTTTGAAATCTCTAATGTAACGAACACTAGTAGAGGTGCATGTGCAACTTGTAAATGTGAGCGCAAGGGAGGCCGGGATCTTCAGGCAGTGCTTATTGTGGTTAAGAATTTACAAGCAGAGGTCAGCGACTTGAAAGCTCAAATCTCTGCCTTAGACTAAAAAGTGGGGGCCCCAGGGCAATTAAAACCCCCTGCAAACATCCAGAGGGGTCTTTTCCTAACTCCTCCTATCATTCGCCTACAGACTAACAAAACTGGCAAAAAAGTGCAAAGGGTCGGGTGGTAAGGGCAGGGAATAGTAAAAACCCGCAGTCACAACTTGCAGCCAATGCCCCAATAGCTGTGCCCAGTACACCTCAAGGAGGGTCTTTCCCAAACTTAGGGCCCCTGCATCTTTACTACAACCTTCCATCATAGGACACCATCATACCACAGACACTAGGCCAAGCCCAAAAAAGCCAAGGGAAGAGGTGGGCAGTAATAGGGCTACTAGAGATCCCATTGGAAACCTACCAAACATTTTCCTGTCAAATGTCCCAAAACTAAGAGCAGGGGCAAAAGAGGATGAGAATCCCTTAATATCAAATGTATTTATTTGATTAGACACGTCCACAAATGTTTCTCAATAATTCCATCAAATATAATCCAAGAGGAGGAGCTTAGCGCGCATCCAAGATGGTCGCGTGAGCACAGGGCTCCCCGGACCCTCGCCGCTCCTCGCAAATTATCCTGATGATATCCTAATTTCTTGGACAGGCTTTCGAAGGCGAACCTAGACTGAGCCCATAACTCTTTCCAGAATTTGAATCGGACTTGGGCGACCGAAATTACGGCATTTTGAACTTTTGAGGCCCACCTAGAGGCCGTGCCGGGCACTTGGTGATCTGTGGAGCCGGGGCGTAGTTGAACAACAACGGCATTGGGACCTCCTCAGTTGCCGTGTCCCCACTTTCGGTTTCGCTTTCGGTTTCTGGCGTGGTCTGATTGAGGGCCTGTTTCGCTCGGCCGGGGACCAATCCAGCCTCCTTCTGTGGTCATCGCTGCCTTCTCATCACAGCGTACTGGGTCAAGTCGCGCCTCTCTCCGGACCCCACGAGCCAGCTTCTTCGCCGGCTGGTGCCCGACCTGCCGGCGGCCATTTTCACTCGGTCTTGTGGGCCCCTCCGGGGTGCATCTTCCACCATGGCGGGCAGGGGTGAACCCGAGAAGCGGAAGACCAAGACGTCTCTCCGTGGGGGACAGTTCCAGACAAATGTTATGGACCGCTATACTCAAGCCAAAGGATCCACCGGGCCTTCCAGCAGTACCCCGGAGGACGCCAGAGAAGACCTATCTGCCCCTGCTGACTTGTCCCTGCAGGACATTATGGGCGCCATCACCGGCATGAAGGAGACCATCGGCCAGCAGTATGAGGCCCTGGCTCATAAAATTGACAAGGTCGCCATTGACGTCACTCTAATCAGGGCTGACCTGTCCAAAACTAACGAGAAGGTGAAGTCGTTGGATTTGAAGACCTTCAGCCTCACGGCCGATGTGTCGGGACTTCTAATAGACCTTGGCGCTCTGAAATCAGCCAACGACTTGATGTCCCATCGGCTGGACGATTTTGAGAACAGGGCAAGACGCAACAACATCCGCGTCATAGGTGTTCCGGAGAATCCCGAGACTGGTTCTGTTGACCTCCTGGTCGAAGATCTAATCCTTACTCATCTTGCCCCTTCTGGACTCAGCAAGTTCTTCGCTGTGGAGCGTGCACATCGTGTTCCGGGCGGCAAGCCCAAGCCTGGCGCTCACCCCGAGGCCTATCATTGCTAAACTTTTTCATTTCAGGGACCGTGATGCGATTTTGCAGGCCTCGAGGGTGCACGGCCCGGTGAAATTTGAAAACTCCTCTGTCAACTTTTTCCCGGACTTCACTCAACTTGTGCAGAGACAGAGGATGGGCTTTCAGGGAGTTAAGCGACGTCTTCGGGACCTGGGCTTGAAGTATGCCATGCTCTTCCCTACCAGGCTTCGAGTGGAACATGAGGAACGGACCTTCTTTTTTGAACGACCGGACAATGTGAGTGACTGGTTGGATTCCCTGCCTGGCCGGGGCGATCGAACGGGGCATCCTGGTGGTGCCGAGGGTAGTGAGCCTCCACAGAAGTTACTTTTCGGTCCCTAACCTTGATAATCGGACATTGCTCAGTTGGGTTCTACCTCTTTTGTATATTTTGTCTGATAGTAGTCCGCGTCTGGGTGGAGGGTGGAGACGGGCCTCTCTCCTCCTCCGGGGTCTTTTTGTAGAATGGGATTGTTAGGGCGACAGGCACACTGCATTTTGGGGTGGTTTTGTTGTTTGCAGGGGTGCAGGGAGGGGGGAGTTGTAATGGGTTTTGGGTGGGGTGTTTGTGTTTTCTCTTCTCAAGGCGGCATATTGGTTTTTTCTTTCCTTCTGGTGTCCTGCTCTCTGGGGGGAGACTCCTGCTACTTTTGTGGGGATGGGGGGTAGTGGGTTGAGGTTGATATCTTGGAACGTCAATGGATTGGGGGATCGTATCAAACGGGGTGTTGTATTGCAATATTTGCGTTGTTTGACTCCTGATGTTATACTCCTGCAGGAGACGCATTTGGTTGGCAATGTGTGTCATGCTATGAACAGGTGGGGATACAGATTGGTTGCACACTCTGGGTTCACCACTGGTTCCAGAGGGGTCGGTATTCTTGTCCGGTCTTCCCTCCCACTAGAGATTGATAATGTCATCCTTGACGACAGAGGGCGTTATGCTGCCCTAACTGGGAGGTGGGAGGGCAGGACCCTTTCCTTGGTTACGATATATGTTCCCCCAGACCTCCAGGCCTCCAGACCTCTACTTTCTCTGATGTTGGCCGGATGTTGTTGGAACTCCCCGGAGGTTAGGCACTTGGCCCAGGGCATTTCAGACCACTCCCCTGTGTGGCTGCTTTTTGACACGAGGACGCAAGCGGCGGGCGGATCGCCCCTATTAACCCTTGGTATCTGCGCAACCCCAGTACTCGCGACAGCCTCATTAAGTCGCTCGACCACTACTTCCTGGAGAACGAGGGGTCTGTCCTGTCCTCAGTGTCCCTGTGGGAAGCTTTCAAAACTGTTATTCGTGGACAGGCCCTCTCTTTAATAGCTGCTACCAAGAAAGCTAAGAATGGGGAGGTCGTGAGGCTAGAGGCTGAAATACTGCAGTTGGAGGCTGAGCTAGACTCGGGTGTCACCCAGGATAGGCTCCACGCCCTTGGCTTGAAACAGTTCGAATACAAATCCCTTGTTACTGATGCTGCCAAGACACTGTACAGGGAACAGCAAGGTAGACTGTATGATGTTGGGGATAAGGCGGGTAAACTGATTGCGTGGCTCGATAAGAAGGAGAGAGTGAACCGCGTGGTCCCTGTCCTTCAGGATTCCAGCGGTGTGCGTGTGACTGACCCTGGTGAGATTGTGGAGTGCTTTGCTGATTATTTTCGTGTGGTTTACTCCCCGGTGTCCGACAGAGATGAGGTTGACTCTCGTTCCTTGTTGAGGAACATTCCGCTACCTTGCCTGTCTGAAGAGGATCGAGAGTGCATGGAGGCATCGTTGTCAGCAGACGAGATTGCTATCGCGATTCGTTCCCTTCATACTGGTAAGGCTATGGGCCCTAATGGATTGCCCATTGAATTGTACAAATTGCGTCCGGATAAAGTCGCGCCTTTTCTCCGTGATATGTTTATGGAGTCACATGAGCTTGGTTCCCTCCCTAGTGACCAGCGTCTGGCCACCATAGTTGTGATTCCCAAGGAGGGCAAGCCTCGTGATCGTTGTGCCTCATACAGGCCCATTTCCCAACTGAATGCTGAGCCAACGATCCTCGCTAATCGCCACCTCGCTGTTATCTGTGAACTGATTCATCCAGATCAATCTGGTTTCATCCCGCACCGGAACACCGCTCTCAATCTGCGGCGTTTGCATGGCGTTCTCGCCAGGGCGGAGTTTCTTTCCGAGCCGGCCATCTTGGCTTCCTTGGACGCCACGATGGCCTTTGATACTATAGAATGGCCGTACCTCTGGGCCACACTGGCGAAGTTCGGTTTCGGGCCGGGATTTATTAGTTGGGTCAGACTTTTATATACTGATCCGCTGGCTCAGGTTGTTGTCAATGGGAGGGTGTCCCAGCCCTTCGCTCTCGGGAGGGGTACTAGGCAGGGGTGTCCGCTGTCCCCCCTGCTCTTTGCTCTTGCTTTAGAACCGCTCGCAGCCTGGCTCCGATGGGAACCGTCGATAAAGGGCATTCAGTGGGCCCCTGGCTTTGAGGACCGAGTCTCGTTGTACGCCGACGATATTCTTTTGTACCTCACCTCCCCGCGTGAATCCCTTAATGTCCTTTTTGACGTCCTCACTTCTTTTGGGAAAAACTCCGGGCTGATCATTAACTGGTCCAAATCCTGTGTGTATGTTATTTCCGGTGACCTTCCCCCCTTGCCGAATAGGTTTCCCATTCAAATTTCGCAATCCGGTTTCAAGTACTTGGGGATCTACGTATCGCTGGACCCGGCGGTTCGCCATGCGCATAATCTCCTTCCTCCTCTCCGGCGATTGAAGTTGGACGTGGCTCGCTGGCGTAGGTTGCCGTTGTCGCCGCTCGGTCGAACGGCACTTTTTAAAATGATGTCCCTGCCCCGATTTCTCTACGCACTCCAGAACTCCTTTGATATTATTCCGGCGGCCTACTTCCAGGAGGTGGAGGGTCTACAGAGGAGCCTTATTTGGGATGGTCGCGCTCGCATCGCTCTTGCAAAGCTGACTCTCCCCTTGTAGGACGGGGGCATTGCGCTCCCGGACATCAGGAGGTACTATCGGGCCTCCCAGCTGTCCGCTGTCAACCATGCTACGTATGCACCCGGCCCAAATCCGGCTTTCGAGATGGATAAATATCAGTTGCCCGTGGCAACTTCAATAGAGCGCTCTATTCTCGGACGGCGGGGAGGAACCTAACGGGACCCACTAAGATTGCAGTGCGTGCGTGGAAGGATGCCAATGTGGCCATGCGTTGGAATGATCGCCTGACACGAGCGACCCCCCCGTTTGCGTCGGACGGATTGGGATGCCTCTGGACGACGAAAGGTTTTGAGAACTGGGATATGATTGGCATTAGCAGAGTGGGTGAAAGGTTCTGTCAAGTCCTTTGCGGCGCTTCAGAGTGAGTATGAGCTGAGTGAGAGGGAGTTCTTCAGGTACGCACAGGTTCGCCACGCTTTGCTGTCGGCTTTCAAGGCCGGTACCACGATCCCCGCAGCTTCACCACTCGAGGACCGTATACTTGATGGTCATCTGCCCGATAGTATGATTTCTTTGATTTACAAGAAGTTAATCAACAGTCGGGCGGACCTCCTTGTGCATCTTCGGGAGGCCTGGACCGGAGACGGGTTGGAGTTGGATGACGAGGACTGGCAGTCTGAACTGTCTTCCCCGAAAGAGGTCGCCATTCCTGCCCATCTCCGTCTTGTCCAGCTTAAAATTCTTCACCGTGTGTATGTGACGGGTCCTCGTTTGGTTGCGATGGGTTTTTCTTCTGATGGGCTGTGTAAGCGCGGCTGTGGTATGAGTGCCACCTTCCTTCATATCCTTTGGGAGTGTCGCGAGGTTGCGGCTTATTGGCACCGTGTGCATGCGGTAATGCAGTGTGTCACTGGGGTTGCTCTGTTGCCTGAGGCTCGTCGATGTTTGCTGAATGTATGGGAGCCGAATGATTACAACGTTGCCCAGGCCCGGTGGGCGGCACTTGGGAACATGAATGCAAAGAGGGATATTGCGCAGCTTTGGGGCTACCGACAGCCTCCCGCCGTGTCAGTGTGGAAGGAGAACATGGACTGGTGTATGTTCAGGGAGAAGACGGTATATCTGGTTCGGGGCAAGCCTGGGGCGTGGAGTAGAATTTGGGGTCAGTGGAACGCCTACCGAGGTAACATTTGTACGCCCCCTTTTGAAAACACTTCTGATATTTCCCTGTCCCCCTGATCCTGAGGTTCCTTGCATACTGTACTCTTTACGCTGATTGTTCTGGCTTCCCCGCTGCCTCCCCCTCCCCCCCCGGTCATCTTTATTGACCTCCTGTTTCTTTACCTGGTTGGGTGGGGTCTCCCCGTCGGCGCTTGACACTCTAGACTGTATCTCGCCTTGAGTTTTTTGTTTTTCTTTTTTGTTCGTTTTCTTATCTTCAAAATATCAGTATTCTGTCTAACTTCTGAGTTGCCGAGCATAACTTTTGTATTCCTGCTGCGCCTCTGGGGATCAGTCGCTGCTTTGTGACGTCACATAATTAGCATGCATGTGCTAGCGGCCGGCCCTGGTGGTTGTAGGCCCATGTTTGTATTGCTGGTTTTCTGCACAATAAAGTTTTAAAAAAAAAAAGATATAATCCAAGCCTCAAGATCTCATGACCTAACAGCATTGAACATGGACTAGACTGAACTCAAAATCAGACACAGGCAACTGGTGGATGGCCTTGAGGGCTTGGGACTACAAACAAATCTTCCTTTAGGCTCTGCAATCCAGTATAAACTCATGGCTCCCCATTTACGACTGCAAGCGCCACCTGCTTTCTCAGCAGCCTCAACTGACAGGGACGAAATGGGGGCTTCTCCATTAACTTGCCTCAGCTTAAGCCCATTGGCAGGTATGCACGAGGGGTCTAACCATGCAAGGGACTGGTCCCTTAGTAACCACCCGACAGCGACCTATACAGACGAAGGCCATCTTATTTTACCGGCCTTAGGTGGTTGTGTTGCCCTGAAGCAGAGCAACAGCTTGTCCTGGAATTTTGCAGGCCTTAAAAATAAAATAGGCAACCCAGATTTGTGTAAGTTCATTGACCTTTTCGATATTTGTTTAATGCAGGAGACATGGTGCGTGTATAAGGGGGGGGGGGGGTTACCTGAATTTCCATGTTCAAGCACAACACAATGTAGCGGTCGACTGTCTGACAGCCTAATAATTTGGAGTTTTGAAGTGAGGTCATTAGAAGTGGCCTCTACTGACATACAGGGCATTCACATAACTGGTAAGGGCGTACGGCCATTGTACATATATAACATCTACAATAGAGGAGTAAGAGAGGTGGGGGAGTCTCCAGCACTTAAGTATTTTCTGACCCTTAGGGAGATATACAATCGGAATGATCTCATGTTAGTTGGGGGGAGACTTTAATACCACCTTTGAGTCCTTAGTTGATTTTGGGAGACTCATAAGAGAGACTAAGACCAAGGAGTGGGGAATCCTGCAATTGGACGTACCGCCCATTAAAAGATGCACGGGGTAGATGCCCAAATGTTGTCACTCACACTGACTTGTGGCCAGGAAGCCTGTAGTGGTCATACTAAGTCTGATCCTGCAGCATCTCACACATTTAACAGGCCGGGCCACACTAGCAGGATTGATTATGTACTTGTATACCTCGCCTTCTGTAGCTCAGTGGTTGACAGGAGGGTGATCACAAGGTCAAACAGTGACCATAATGCTATTCATTGCACAATGGCCGACTTAACTGCGCACCATAGATGCACCCTGAAATGGTTACGAGTTGACCTCGGCCTAAGACCCCACACAAAATAAATGAGGCGCTCTCTAATGCCCTCAGCCACATACATAATCTGAGCAACCCAGCTAATAAGAACTGGGCCATTAGGGGTATTCATGAGTCCCTATTTGCTACAGTCTGGGACCTTCTTCAGCCCGGTCAAAGTAGGACTGGTTCCTACACCAAAACCAGTAATACATGGTTCAACAAGGAGTGTAGAGTAGCAAAGAGCAACTTGCTCGTGGCTTTGAGAAGTGGGGATTGTGAAACAAAGGCCAGGAGGGACCAGTATATAGAGATACAACTGAAAGTGCAGTGATCCTGGGATGCCCAACTATGGGATCTCATGTTTGAGACAGTTCGGTCCAATGACCTAACACAATTTGGAAGCTAGTGGCCAATGGAAGACAAACCACTCATTTGTTTATGAACAACCACACCAAACTGCTGTCATATGGGAGCACTTTTCAACACTTTATGGCATAGAAGCCGAATACACTTACACACTTCCTGAGTTAGGTGGGCAAGTATCTCTGGTGTGGTCCCGGGCCTCTTCATTGACATAGAAACAACTAGAAAGGCAACCAAGAGTCTTGTTCCAGGAAAGGCTGCAGGCCCAGATGGCGTCCCTGGGGATGTTTTTATTGCATACACTGATAATTGGGCAAACGACCTGAAAACGCTTACTATGGCAACCCTGGAGGAAGCAGAGATCTTATGCTCGTGGAAAGCAGCAGAACTAGTTCAGATTCACAAAAAAGGCCCAAAGGCCATCCCATTAAATTATAGGCCAATTAGCCTGTTAGATGTCTCGCAAAAAACAATTGCCAGACAGATACTATTTTCCCTAGAGGAATGGATAGAGGAGGCTAATGCCCTGTCCTACCTCCAAGAAGATTTTCGCAAATAGGTCAGCACCATATGTCAAGTGTTTCGATTCACGATTATTTACTGGAAGACGGTGAAGAACATATTTATGTTATTTTTGTGGATCGAAGCCGTATAAAAAAGGCTTTAGTCTACCTCAGAATACATCCCGGCTCAGGTCCGATTGAAATTCGGTCCTATCCAACAGGAGATAGGGAGAAAATATGCCACAATTAAAACCTGGTACAAACTTTGGCAGAACCGATCCAATATTTTACATGATGCCTTGTGGCGAGCCCAGGAAGACGATCCAAGTTCAAGTTACGGCAAATTCATGAAAACTGCATTGAAGGAAACCAACACAACAGAACTTTGGGCTCAGAATCCCTCCTTCCAAGTCTTCCGCAGAATGACAAACAAAGCGGCCATGCTTCAATCATTATTAGAAGATAAACGTACTTTAGCGAAAAGGTCCCATGCTTGGATGGTTCTTCAATCCAATACATCACCATGACCGGCGGAATACCCAAGTACTACATATTCTCCTCATTTGAAACGAAAGCAAATGGCGATTAGATTTGGGGTATTATCGAGTTTGGCGAATCAACCTGCATGGGAGTATAAATGTTCCAAAATATGTAGCTTATGTGTCGCAGCATGGCAAGATTTCATTCACCTCATCGGTGTCTGCCCCTTTTTAAAATCTATCAGAGTGTTGCTACTAAAAAAAGCATTCAACGATAGGGGCATTCGATACTTGAAGATCAGCCATCATCAATGGACTTGGTACAACAGATCCTCAATTGACCTGTAAGCTGATGAAATTTGTATTACTTTATGAGAAGATCAAATGGCCGAAGAAATTAACTACTGCTAGTCCAGTGATGTCCAGCGATCCGCCAACCCCATTGAAATTCTAAATGCAAAATGTTTTTTAATGTTAACATTCGATGAAATGCCAATTCTGTTGACAATTTTATGATACAGAATCAAGCTTCGTTTTTAAGTGTTTACATGATAAGGATTCTGCTCTTTGCTTTTAAGATAAAATAATTACATGTCTTTTCAACATGATATTGTTATGGTTTTTATTAACTTAAACAATAAATTATTGAACTGAACTGGGGGATCTAAAAACAGCATACAATCTAGTTCCAACAGTCAAATTATGGGAGACGCTGAGGGACATGGGTATCCCTCCTCCTCTTTTAGATATTCTAATACGTCTACACACAGATATCTTCGTTAATGTCCAGTGGAGCCAGCAAGGGGAACTTACTATCAGATTAAGGTCAAACACGGGGTAGGGCAGGGCTGTGTGTTAGCCCCTATTCTGTTTTCACAGTACCTGAATGGTGTAGTGGCCTCTATGGAGCATTGTAATGGGGATGCACCAAGGATAGCAGGTCGTAGTACACCAATATTACATTTTGCAGATGACGCTTTGCTGGTTTAAGGCCTACAGACCCTTGTGGATCGCTTTTCAGAGTTCTGTAAGGAAAGGGACCTGGTAATCAGTCAGGGAAAAACAAAGTTTATGACCATCAGCCCCCACAGGTCCTTCAAGGGCTCAATTAGCCTGGATGGTACCCTTCTAGAAAGTGTGACAGAAATTGTTTACCTGGGTATCGGACTATCTTTCAAAATTACCTGGATCCCCCAAATCAAGAAGTGAACTCTCAATATAACCCACTACGTTTCGGGTGTTTTAAGGATGTACCATTCCTCTAAAACCAAACAGATTTCCCCAGCACTTAGTATTTAACAGGTGAAGTAAGTGGGGACTGCTTTGTATGGGCCGAACTATGGGGGCACATGAGGCTCTCATCATGGTCCATTGGGGAAAAACATCTCTTAAGCGCCATCTTAAACCTCCCAAAGAATACGCCTATCCTCCCCTTGCATTGGGAAACTGGAGTTAAAGCAATTGCAAACAAAGCCCAACTCAGGACAATTTAATATTGGAGAAGATTGAGTACTACCCCAGCTTTCAAAGGTTACTATTCCGCTGTCAATGAGATAGTCGCTTTGGACTAGGGAAAAAAGATCAAATGGCTGTCCTGTCTTAGGACACTCTTAATCGAAATAGGCTGAGGTGACAATTGGGGCATGGACCCCCTCAAAGAGTTGCTTGACTAAGGTTGGTCTTAAAGAACTTCATTGGGCATATGTGTGGGGAAGGGAGATACGAGATAAGAGTCTAGGCCTACTTACGGTTGATTTTATGGACCCAAGGTACACCTGTAGGTTTGGACCTTTTCTAGACTATACAACTATAACAACAGTAAGGAAACTGTATCTGCAGTTTCGTAAAGGTTCTTTTCCTGTAGATCAGACAAAGTCCAGAGCACACAAGTGGTTGCGCACTGAAAAGTTAGGATCCATTCATATACAAGTCCAATCCAAGCTGTGCATAATCCAATACGTCTTTATTTTCATTGATGTCATCAAAAAGCCAGCCAACATGTTTCGTACTTTAAATTCGTCAGGGTAGTTAGAGTCGTGTATCAATCAGGTTTAGTGCTCACTCGCCGTAAACCTAGTCCCTTAATTGCATCGAATTATCCTATGTCCTGCTGATGTAAGTAATTCAACTAGGGTTCCCTATTAGGCCTCCATCCCAGACACCTTAGTCCGTGTCCTGCTCCATTTTTATCAATTGGCACACCTGTGGAAGTCCTGTTCGTAACGTATGGATGTGTGGAGGTGCGTTAAGCTATACAGATGGTGCAGTACACGGACTAAGGTGTCTGGTATAGCGGTCTAACGGGCGACCCCAATAGGCTGGGATTGTTGGTCTAATAGGCTACACTAATAAGCTGAATATGATGGGCATATGAAAATAAAGACGTACTGGACTTGTATATGAATGGACCCTAACTTTGCAGTGCACAAGCACTTGTGTGATTTGAACTTTGTCTGACCTTTTGATTGCACATTGAAGGCAGCAAGTGCTTGGGTATTGTGCATGCAATAAAATTACAATTTTTGAGAAACTGGGACAAGCGGAGGTGCAATATATGGGGCGGCAGACTGCTCTATGGTGTATGTCGTTCTTTTCCTGAGTTTTCTTTCTGCCAAGAGTGCTCGACCCAGTCTAAGTGTGACATTTTGTGCCCGTCCTGCCTTTCGGAAGACGAAACACTTTAGAGGTGGATTGTTCCCATTTGTAGACAACTCTGTGCAAGGCAATGTCACACTGGCTTTAGGATATTTTGTGTAGAGACAAGCAAGGCCACAGTGTGTGCTGTTGCGAAGTTTTCATATTGGAGCTGGATTATCCGTGCACATACAACGGCCCCTCAACAACCCGCTGCACCCAGTTCTTTCAGCTGACCAACTGGAGCACCTATTGGCATGAAAATCCTGCACTGCATTTAGTGTATTCAGTTTTTGACACTTAAAAATCTAGAAGCACGTTATTAGAGATGCAAAGCACTATCTGCACCAGCTTTGGTGAAAAACTAGTTAATATTGAAGTAGGCACTAACTGTGTACAGCATTTGTCACAATGCAAAGTGACGAACTGTGTTGGGATGTGAGGCAATGTGCTCCCAACCCCCTTCTCAATAAAGAAATATGTTGGGGGCGTGGCTTGTGCTCGAGGAAGATAGCCATGCCTGTGCGAAGCTCAGCAGGGCACCAATAGCAGAGGCGAGGCAGCGGTGGTCGCCCTTTCGCTTCATTTTCAGCGCCCGGGAGAGACGTGCACCTCTGAAACACTGTAGTGTACATTTTTTTCTCCTCAGAAGCTCCCGCCATTTTGTATCAGGGCAGAGAGAACACACACGAAAGGTGAATAGCTGTGTGCCCACGGTAATGAACGCATTAACCCGCTTCAATGTTTGACACCTACGTATTTTCCACTTTAACTTCATTTTTACAGGCAATTTTAAGGAAAATAATGCCTGCCTGCCATTTTCCTGCCCATAAAGTATTTTTTCTTTCATTTCCTTCTGAAACAATGGTGTGATAATTAGCTTTTCACTCTTGCACCTTAAATTTCGTATTACTGTTCATTAATGTACACCATTTTACTTAGAAGCATCACCTTATATTATTATTTTATCTCAAGCTAATTTCTCCGTGGAAGTTTAGGATAAATGAATACTTACATGTACCGTTACCATGCCTTTAAAGTCACTCTTTAAACATACGTCAGACAGAAATATTAAACATTCCTCTGCAATCTCTCAGACTATCACCTTAGTTCTTCTGTATATAAAGACACTGCCTTTTCCTCCTCTGCTTCTCCTAATATAGGTCCTCCAACAATAAATGCAGGGAATGTATCAACTAAGACTTAAAAAGATTAACCCTCTCCTACCAAGTCTCTGTCAAGTGCGTCCATGGACCTCCTGTTCCAAGAGATTATGGCTCTGCGCCACAGCTTAGTGACAGATGGTCTCAAATGGAAGAAAGACTTTCCCCAGCAGCAACAGCAAATTACAAACTTCAATGAACCCTTGCACGAGGAAAACGCTCTCTAAACACAAGTCCTTGCCCTTCAAAAACAAGTTGAAGACCTTCAAAATCGTAACAGAAGAAACAACCTACTGCCTTCCTGAAGGTACAGAAGGCACAGATCCTATCACATTTTTCAAACCCTTTCTTCTAAAACTACCAGATGGACCTATACTAAATATTCAATGTGCTCACAGACTGAGACATCTGCCTGCATCTTAAAAACCTAGAGGTGCAATTCTTTATTTTCTACAATAAACTGAACTACTACAAGTCATCTCTGCAGCCAAACAGACAAAATGAATCTTGTGGTCAGGTCATCGTCTTTACTTCTCCATGGATTATGCCATGGGTACCGAAGAAAAACGCAAAGTTTTCTTAAGCATGAAACCAGCATTTCACTCCACTGGTGATCACTTTGGACTATTCCACATGTGCCTCTTCAAAGTCAACGAAACAATAACATACGAAGATTCTAGTAGGCTGCAAGCTTTTCTGTGGACGTATACCATTGAGACTATATGTTTATGTTTATGAGATTTAGAGGTTTCTAGATCCACTGTAAGGAAGTGCCCTTTATTGACATGGTACCCCCATTTTTTTCCTGGTACATGATGTTATTTCGACTGAACATGCATGGGATTCCTACCAACCAGGACCCAGTGCCAGAGCGCTTTCCCAAAAACTATACAACAGTTTCCTCAATAGGCAAAACCTTTAGCACCCTCTGCAAGTCCCTAGTAAATGGTACGCTGGTTCCCAAGAACTGAGGTACTAAAGAGGGTCCCTTAAGAATTGCAGCACGAATTGTGCCACCCTAAGGGAACCGTCACTGAGCCATGCAAGACTGCTATTGCAGAGAAAGGTGAAAACGTGACATGTCTTACATCCCTGCATGCCATGTCCCCTACCACTGCATATGATATTTGGAAGTCAAACCTATAGCAGGTCTGACAGCCCTAAATCAGGGTACTCAATATTATATATGAGGGCATATCTGCATTATCAGATATGCCCCTGTGCTGGTCAGCCCTATTGCTGCCAGAGCAAGTGACTAGAGAAGCCATCTTAAAGCATGTACTGAACACTGGTGAAAACGAGTTCCTCAGCTACATCAAGGCTTCAGTGAAAATAGGGCTGTTTGGCGCCAAACATCTCTTCTTGATGAACCCCCACTGATGCCAGTATTGGATTTACCAAAAGATGCACTCAGAGGGCACCTCAGAGGTGCCCCCTGAAAACCTACCAGTCTCTGGTTTGCTTGCTGACTGGTTTCTACCAGCCTGCCACAGATACAAGTTTCTGACCTCCTAGGGTGAGAACATTTTGCTATCAGGATGTCAGGAGCAAAAGCCTGTTTGGGAAGAGGGTATAACACCCCCTCCTACAGGATGATCAGCTGATTAGCATCCTTGTACTGGAGAGCATCAACGGAGCCACCGCCTTCCGAATGCGAAGTTGGCTCCCCTCACAGGAGAGGAAGCCAGTTTTAGTTAGTAAGTGTAATGAATGTGCTTTTCACAAGAAGGACACACCCAAACCCTGCACTCCCACCTGGCAGGCTAATTTACCACTGTACCTTTTAATAATACACGTTTGCACAGCACTCTCCCACTGTGGAGGAAAAAAGACAAATTCAGGTGCATTTAACACAAGTTTATTAATGCAATGTTTGGAAGGGTAGGCCAAATATATCAGTATATCAGTAAATGCAGATTCTCAGGTATCAAACACTTTTAAATGAGCAAGTAAAATAAAACGCAGGATATACACAAATAGCAAAGAGTAGAAAATATATACATATAAATGGTTAGGAACACCTCACCGACTGAAGTTGCATCATCCTGCCAACTCAAGCTTTGGGAACCCCATCAAAAGCCCAGGTAGGAGTATCAATCAGGACTCAAGTTCCGTCACCTCCACAGCAATACGTCTAGTCTGTGGTGAACTTCCACCTGGCCCCCGAAAGTTCCCAGCTTAAATATCATTACTAAACGTAAGAGGAAGCTTCTAGAAAACCTCGCCCCTTTCTCATTAGAAAACAACGAGCAGACTGGTACCCGTCGGTGTCAAGGCCAAGACGGAGGCTGGCCAAGCTCCCGTATTTTGGCTCTGAAACAGAGTTGTACATTCTACAGATAATATCCAGTTCACTCTGGTCAGTGAAGAGCAAAAAACAAGTGAAGAGCAAAACACCTGCCCTCCCCACTTCGCAGCTACATGCGAGCAGCAAGGCAAAGCCAGAAAACAAGATGAAATGAGGCCATGTCAAAGCCAATGGTAAGAACCTATAATTCTCATAACCCACACATCTTGCAAGCACTGAAAAAGCTTGAAGCAAGGTAAAGTCAGAAAGCAAGATGACATGAGGCCATGTCAAAGCCAATAGTAAGCACTCATAATTCTCATAACCCAAACAACTTGCAAGCACCACTGTGCACGCCAAAGAGCTTGAAGCAAGGTAAAGTCAGAAAGCAAGATGACATGAAGCCATGTCAAAGCCGATTGTAAGAACTCATAATAATTCTCACCAATGCACAACACCGAGCACTTGTGTGCACCACCGCCCACAACACTGCACTTCGAGACCAAAGAGTACATTCCACACCTCTCTCTCCCTCTCACACTTTCAAATGCACATCTCACACCCTCTGCTCCTGGCAAGACTGTTCTACTCCGCGACAGCTCCCATTGAAAGACAGCAGGATTACAAGAAAGAAGAGAAGCAGGCATAGGCAGGACCGTCTCATATCCAGACTAGGGTAAAATAACACACTAAAGTCAGTTAAAATGGTGGTAGTTGAAGGTCATCATAGGGTGCCAAACCACAAGTGTGGCTCTTTCACTACAGTAAGGTGGGATGCAACCACAGGCTAGTACCGCCCCCTAAACTGGGCTAACTGCAAGGTGAATACGAATTTTCAGAGGTAGCCATCTTGGTGATGGCATGCCTAGATATTGTGGGACAGGGTGATCCTGCATCCCCTGCTTGGTGGTGTCGACTGTGTGGCAGAACGGTCTTGGCACAACCAGCATTAGTTGACGGACCAACCGCACACATCTTTGGCACATCTGGTGACAGACATTCGATGTGTCCCTGCATCCAGAGTCCCTGGGCAAGGTAACCGAGAACTGCCTGTTTCACTCATGTCCTGAGAGCCAAGAGACCTCTGCTCTGAAAGAGTAGAAACCAAATTCGACCCCAAGCACCAGTTGACACACGACTTGCAAAAGCCTGTGTGCTTTTATCACCAACCAGACAGTCTTTGATTGGCAGTCCTGCCCGCCATCCAATACTAAATTGTTTGACAGTGACGCAGGTTACCGCTGTGTACTCTACACTGACTGCTATGATAAATTCTTGACTGTGTTTAAGCATTTTCTTCTGAAACTATTTTCTACTGTACTTCTAAAATGCATTTGCCTGATCATATTGATTCTGGTGGCTAAACCGGTGTAAAGATATGTGTTAATTTTATACATTGATGCAGATTTCCTTATTGATTTGTGATGTCATTTATTAATCATTGCGTGTTCTTAGCAAACGTCTTGCACTCCTCTGTTAAGCCTAAAGCTGCTTGACCACACTACCCCCTAATGGAGCACTTTTGGATTGCATAGCAAGAACTGTCCACTAGTAAGGGAACCCATGGACTCTTTACACGGTATATCAGATTATTGATATATCAGATAAAGAGCCACCTTCCTACATTCCCCAAATCCTCCAGTTTGTCTCAATGGTCACTATTGTATACAGTTATTTAGTAGCTGTTCCCTTCATATTATAGTATAGTCTAATAATATTGTTGGATTAATAGTTTCCATATGTACTTACTCCTTTGAATGCCTTTCCTTTTGAAAGTGTTGTCTTCCTGTGTATGCCTGTGCTTGTTACCCACTCCATAACTTTCAACCCTTCCTACACCTCGTCTTCCCCTAAGGACCGGACATGTTATCGTTTCCATGTGGTCTCCCCTCCCCACCCCTCTTGAAGGTTCTTTAGGTACATTTCCCTTACTTCATATTTTTATCGTAATATTCTTTTCTATCCATATTCAGAAGCTTCATCTTTTTTTCTCTATGTTCCATTATCTTTCATTCTTTGCTTTTTTTTCCCCCTTGACTCCCTTGAACCTCTTTGTCACCTCACCCAGTTTTATTCTCGTACTACAATTTCCATCTCTATTCACACGCTTTCTTCTCCATTGCTTCAATATTGTCTGATACTTCTCTTTTTTTTTAACATTTTTCTTATGGTCTTGTAAATGATTTAATGGAATGTCAGAGAAAAACTCTCCAATCAAAAGACAAAGAGTTCTGACTCACTTATCAAAACTTCATGCACATATTTCTTTTTTTTGCAATTATCACATCTTCGTTGAAGAGAGGATAGGTGAACTATTCCTTTATCCAGGATATGGGAAGAAATATGGGGTTGTAGTTCTATGTCACAAAACCCTTCCTATCCATCTGATATCCTAAAAAATTGACGCAGATGGTAGGTGGTCACTATTCAAACTGTTAGTAGACAAAGTTCCGATTATTATTTTTAATGTATATGGTCCCACTACTCCAGACTGTCAAATCTGGTCTAATATTGCTCAAAAACTCATGCAAAACCCTGATGAAAACCTTAGATTAGCTGGTGACTGCAATCAACTTGTTGACCCGTTCACTGATAAGAAATGCACAACCCATTACATTCCAAACAAACCTCAACAAATCCTTTGGCCGCGCCCTTGTACAGCGTACCATAACTGATGCATGGAGATTTTGCAAACCTATGTAAATATTCATATTTTCTCCAGTACACACACACAATCAAGGATTTACTATTTTTCATCTCTCACAATCTAATCGTAAACTTACACTCCACAGATATAGGCTCTATAATTGCATCTGATCATGCCCCTGTTTTCATAAAATTGGACATTCTAACTAATCCTACCTCGCCAACACGATGGAGATTTAACAACAGACTACTTACTGTTATACACTTCATTTACTTCCTTCTTCACCTCATTCTTTCATGAATGCTGTCATTTTAATTCCACTGATGACATGCCCTTTCAAATGATATGGGATGCATTCAAAGCCTCAGCTTGAGACTTTATTATTAACTTCATATCCAGAAAAAGAAAAATCAGCCCGATCTCAACCCAAACAACTTTTTGAAAATATAAAAAAATTACAACCTTCTTACTATACCTCGAGATCCCAGCAATGTTTACAGCAACTTATTAGGGCCAAACTTCAATTTAACAAACTATCCACTGATACCACAACTACATATTTACTCAGTTCTACAGTGGCCAAAGTAAACTTGGGAAATTACTGGCCAAATACCTTGAAATTAAACAGAATAAATAGCAAATCGAATCAATCACAGGCAACACTAATATTTCTCATCACAAATATTCCAACATTCTCAATTAATTTGTGAATTTCTACCAGAATCAATACACTATAACACTTCCAATCTGATCCTGACATTCTACAATATCTCTCCACTATTCAGAAGACTTTTGACACAGATTGATTTTTCCTCTTTAGAATCCAATATCACACACACAGAACGTCATACTTCATTACAATCACTGAAAAAAAAGTCAAAGCCCTGGGTCCAGACAATTTTACAATTGAATTGTACACCCATTTTTTCTACATTAATTCTACCCAAACTCCAAACTCCATGCTTTCATTCACTCTTTCAGCTGCTCATGTAAATCCTCCAACTCCTTCCTAGACACACTCATTTGTCTTATACCAAAAGAGGGAAAGGATCTGAAATATGGTAAAATCATAAACCTATCTCATATAAACTATAAAATATTCTATACAGCAGTAACTAGCCTTACATCTAGAATCCCTTCAGATTTTGCAAAAGGCAATGCACATCAAACAACACTAGCCAATTTTTTGATATTTTATTAAATTCCCCAGATAAGTTTGAACCCCAGGTAGCAATCACTTAAGATGCTGAAAAGGCTTTTGACCATGTCCATTGGTCGTTCCTATTTCATACCCTTACTTGGTTCAGATTCGGCCCGAAAATTACAGCTTTAAATTCCCTGTTTGCACCTCTATCAGAGCTACCATTTTCGCTAACAGGCTATCCTCCTCCTATTTCACACTGGGGAGAGGAGTTTGTCATGGATGCCCACTACCTCCTTTCCTCTTTAATTTGGCCTCAGAAACATTACTATCAAACCTAAAAAAAAAATCCAAAAATGCACGGATTTACCCACAAAACTCAACAGTTCAAACTAGGTGCATACGCCGACGACATTTTACTATTCTTCGCACAACCCTATTCTTCGATCCTCACTTATTCATCAGAAGTAATCTCTTATGCCCAGGCATCTGGCTACAAATTAAACAATGAGAAATGTGAAATATTACTTCTATATAAATATACTTTTAAACATGATTTCATATTCTCTAATTTCACATTGCAGTCGAAACTAAACAAAAATCGTGGGCTTCAATTTTCCCCAATCCCTTAAAACCTCCATCTCTATAATCATGGAAAATTGCATACATACGATGGTATATGGCACCCTCTACACCTATCTTGGTGGGAAAACCTAGATACTATTAAGATGACACTACTACCCATCATTATCTACACTATTTCCAACATTTCTTTAAATATTCCTTTTAAATTGTACACAAAAATCTATTACATACTTTCCTCTTTTCTATGGAATGGTAAACGACCCCATATGTCCTTATTAAAATTAAAATGTCCCTAAAGAGAGGGCAGCGTAAACTTTCCCAATTGCTCAAAATATCACAAAGACTTTATACTAAAACAATCCACATATAAGACCTCACAATCAATGCACTATTACCTCTTGTGGGTTTATTTAGAGCGTGACTTCCTCTCGCCCTTTTCATTCCATGAATACCTGACATTCACAAAAAACCTCAGCAACTGTCTACCAAAATGTTAAACATTTCTTCAGCCTATTAGAACCTATATTATTATACCTTTCCAAAGATCACCACGCTTTTTATCCAATCCACTATTTGGTACAATAACTCCATACAAATTAACAATAGGCCTATTTATTGGATAACTTGGCGAGCAAGGGGATTAAAATGGGTTAATCAAATTGTTTATTCAAGATTCTCTTATCTCCTTTGCACACACCCAAACATCTTTCAGATTACCTCCCTCATTTCATAATAAATTCAAACTTTTACGAGACACTGTACTCAATACTTACACTCACTTTAAATCTGATCTCTCACCCATCCCACCTCAAAACGCTCATCTTGTTGATTGCCTCCGTACAAATCGAAAAAGCCTCAACCATCTACTCACACAGCATTTCTATAGCTAGAGTTTAAACAAATACGGAATTATCCTGGGAGTGGGATTTAGACATAACCTGACCCGTTTTAGAATGGGAACAGATATTAACAGCAAACATTTACTCTTCACGTCTCTCATTTTTGGCCACAAATTTGGAAGCAGATTAATTCCATCTTTCACTCAAATGTTATATATTCTATCTCTAATATTTTCTTAGGAGGCATAACTGATGATTTGTTGTACCCTACTATCAACATAAGAATATTAGATTAACTACTGGCAGTTGCCTTTCAACAAATAATGAGAAACTGAAAAATGTAAACTCAATTGTTATTCAAAGCATGGTGGTATGCGGTCTGTCATAATCACAGATTAGATACGGCTTATATGCACCCCTTAACATTAGATTTAAAAAGGAATGAACTGTGGACTCCAATTACAGATCTTCTGGACAAATATGCACAACCATCGTTTACCTTCCCACCTCAAGCACAAGAAGTTCTTCATCCTCCTTGACTTTCCGTCTATGATGTTAATTCTTAATATTATATATCATTCCATAGGTCTTGCTATTTATTTCACGTGTGTAATCAAAATTTTTTCCCCTTTCTTTTTAAAATCTGTATTTTAACATCCTAGTGTAGCTTCCTTTCATATCTAGAGCACTGTTTGTAATCTATTCAAACATAATAAACATATTTAAATAACTTAAAATAAAGTACTATGTTGAAAAAAAAGTATGCAGTTATTGACAGACCTGTAGAGCAAAGGAATAGTGAAGCATCCACTATACCAGCTTGAGCAGGGGTGCTGCGGGGGTAGTCTAAGTTGTTTTATGGCCTTCTCAAAATTGATCAGTGCCCCTCAGGTGATTAGAGAACAGAGGCAAAAACTAATAAGCACTGCACAGTTAAATTACTATGACAGATGTGGGGTGGAAGTCAAAGGTTGCCAAAGAACCCATAAAGACAGATCTAAAGAAATTATTAAAATGGCTTTTAAAAATATATGGTTTAAGAAAATGGAGTGATAGCTTTCGAAGTTAGGAAACTAGACTACAAATAATTGGAAGAAAGGAAAAAAAAGAAAAAGAGAGAAGGCTGGAAAAACGGTACAAAAATGGAAATAAGGAAAGGGAGATGAAAGGAACAATAAGGAAGGGAGGAAGGAAAGAATGAATGAATGGTGGAAAGAAAAGCAGCAAGAAGAAAAGAAGGCAAAGTCAACAAGCATTGAAAATGCAATAGGCCTCGCCTTTTATTAAGTTAAAGCCATTTGCTTTGCTAATGGCATTATATAGCAAAGCAAATGGCTTTAACTTAATAAAAGGCGAGGCCTATTGCATTTTTAATGCTTGTTTTAAAGTGCTTCATCCGGGATGGACGTCACTCTGCACTGCCGACTCTGGTGCAGGAAACCAGGGTTCGAGCCTCGAGGTCGCGTCCACTTCATGTGATTCTGGGCAAATCACTTAATCTCCCCGTGCCTGAATGTGTAATGTAAATACGGTGCTATGTAAAGCGCACCAATACCTTCGGGTCGAGTTCGCGCTATATAAAATATGCAAAAAAAAAAAAAAAGAAGAAGAAGGTGGCCTTACCGGTACCAAAAAGCAGCGGAGCTTGAAAGAGCAGTCTCTTCCCTGTCCAGAGCCCTCCTACAGAGCACCACGCAGCCTCGGCGCTGCACCTTCCCGTCCCACCTCCCTCTCTAAAACCCGCAGCTCCCCGAACCTCCAGCCATGGCAGAGGTAGAGCCTCCCCCGTCGCTGATCAACGACTCGGACCCCACAGCTTCCAACACATCTGCCCGGCTGCTGGCCTCCCCCGAGGGGCGACGCTAGCCTACGAGAGCCTGATGATCATGGCGCTGCTGCCCATCTTCTACGGAGCCCTGCAGAGCGTGACCTGCGCCAAGAGCAAGGTATGGAGCTTAGAGGGGTATGGTGTATGTAGGAATAGAGTGAATTGGCCATGTGTGTGCAGGAGATAAATGAAGGGATAGTCTTTTTCTCTTTTAGAGCCGTCCCAGTTGGACTGGCTCACGAGCCGTCCCAGTTGAACGGACTCGCATGACTGGTTTCTTATCATTATGGGGCCATGGCCCCATAAATATAAGAAAACCTTTTACGTCAGCAGTAAGTCGGGGCAGCCAGTCCAACTGGGACGGCTCTAAAAGAGAAAAGTGTACGTCACGAGACGCTCCTTTCCAATGGCTGGCCACCGTTTACCATAAACGGTGACGCTAGCCAATGGAAAGGAGGGGCGGGGCTTAAAGCCAACTAGAGAAATCTAACCAAAACATTAAATCTCGCCAGCGAGACTGCGCATGTCTTACGCCAGGCGAGACCTAAAAATAAAAATGTACCCGGCTCTCGGCCCCCAGAATATGCAGTTTAACACGGACTGTGTGGTGGGTCGGTTCATGCGCTCTTAGAGCTAAATCAGACACTGACTTGGCTCTGACACGCCTCTTTCTGCGAATTCTCCGGCTTCCCCGCCTCTATGTATGATGTGCAGGTTACCTAGACAAAGAATGCCGTTAACTTGTCAAATTTGTAAGTCGCGCATCTTACATATGGCTTACAGATGCTTTTCCGACTTCTCATTCCTGTTGAAATCCGCATGATTGAAGAATATTTAAGCTAAGTGCATATCAAAGGGTCACTTTTACCAAAATGAAGAAGGAAACTAGGATAGTTTGAGACCTTCTGGGCCAGATGTCAGTAGAGACAGTGGCAACATTCACATGCGGTTGCGGGCCCTCACCTGGTAGCGGCAGAGCTCGGGCTCTTCCCCGGTGAGCCCCTTCAAGCTCACGCAATGCAGCCCACCGCGCTCTCCGTCCCACACGCATAGATCGCCGCCCAAAGTGAGCAGCAAGTTTCTAATCAGGTGTCTGCTGGGCTGCCGGATCCCGGCCTCGTCCCGCAGCCGCGCGAACAACACATGATCTGCTAGGGATTCCCGCCACTGCTGTCCACCGCCTGCCGCCATCATACTCCAGGCACCGGCCGGGGGACTGTAAACACTACTCAAACAGCCGGGGCAAAACCAGAACCAATGACACTAGGCAGGTGCGTCACAAACATGCGTCCAACGTCACAAAGAGACGTCATGGAGTCCTGTAGCTCACGGACTCAACTGTAGACTACGGAAACCAGGAAGAGAAGCAGGAAGACTACTGTATTCTTTAGATGGAAACATGACGGCCATATTTGAATGGTTGTCTTTTGTGTATGGCATGGGTAAACTACATTTGAGGAAAAACAAACTCATTTTTATTTGAAACGTTATGATTAAAACTATGTCTAATTGTTATATTCAAAATAATATATGTAAATTTTGGATGTAATTATGTAAAAATGCGGTTTGCGTGACAGCATACAATTTCCACCTTCATAGATTTGAATACGTTTTATATTTTGTTATAAAGGGACCGTTACCTTTAAATTACATTTTAAAATTCTGACCGCATTTGCCTACTTTTTCATTGAACGGCATCTTTCCATTTACTTTAGCAGCAGCTCTAAGTGGTCTACATTTCACAGAATATCCGAAATGTGAACATTCGTCTTCTAGAGCCCTGTGGACCACGATTCCCAGAATCCCTCGTGCAGAGACACTCCGCCTCCAGTGTCAAACAGCTCATAAATTCCCGGGCTCCGAAATTGGCCTCGGTACAGTTAACATCATTGGTGTGCTATGGCGGCTGCTCTAAAACATCGTGCCCTGTACAAGGCTACACCGCCTCCTTGGAAAGAGACCTTCAGAAGGGTGCGTTTTTATATACAAACAACCTGTCGCGTGCATGTTAATGAGTGAAACAATCTCGGATGGGGAACTAGGGTTGGTACAGAACGTTCTTCTGACCCGCGTTCCAAAGTTAGCGTTTGATTGTTGTAGTTTTTCGAACGTTCTATTGACCACTTATTTGATCGTTTGATTCTTACCAGGGATTTTTCCGCTTTCTTTTATCTAGATCTTTGCTCAGTTAGTTTGGGAGGATGCAGTTATTCTCAATCGGAACATTTGTGTATTATGGTCTCTCCCTGCAGAGCGAGTGTGTTTATTCTCTCGCCCTCCCTCTCTCCTCTTGTTCCGTGAAACTTTTATTTGACGTTTGTTAATCTTTTCGCCCATGCTACTGCTACAATTTTTGCCATGTATTTATTGTAAAGTGCCAGCACAGAAGTGATGTTATCACCTATGTTAAATAGCACACGTAAGGATTTGGCAATTTTTCTTGATTCAGATTTGTTACAATTATGCAGCATTCTTATACTTCCTTAATGCTTGTTGCGAACTGTGACCCTAGAATAGTAGTTTCGAGAATTTTGCTAACTTGACTTCAGTGTTTAAGATTGCTGCCTTGTCGGACGCATTGTCCTTTTTTAATTTTTTTTTAAGGGTAGATTTCAGACGTTCTCACACCGGTTGATTATGCCGGCTAAAAAATGTATACCCGCATTGGCAAAACCAATAGATATGGCACTTTTTTATTTATTACGTGCACGACAATTCAGTGTGCAAAATTATGAACCCGAAGGAGCACCAGAGGTACACCCGCCCTTGCAGTGAAGTGCAATCCTTTATGGCGGCTGTACAGATGTGATTAGAATACCATGTTGCTAGGAGTGCAAAAAGAGCACAGTTTTGTGTCGGTTTTATGTTTCAAAGTTTTGTATGACCTGCGCACATCAGCTTTATTATTCTGTGTAACATGTCTTCGCTTCCTCATTCTTGAGGAAGAAAAGTGGGGAGAATAACCAAGTTTGGCTACTCAGAGCAAACGGAAGTCCTTCTATCTACCACCTCCGTGTGGGCTGACACCTGGTGGCCCCCCTCCCACACCCACGGATCACGTCCACAACCTCTTTATCATGCTAGACTCCTTCCTCACCATGAACCGACAGATCGCTTTATCTTGCACGTGCTTAAACACACTCCGCAAGACCTTCAAATGGATCACACCAGAATCTAGAAAGACAGTCACTCATAACCAGCAGCCTAGACTATGGGAACGCCCTCTATGCCGGAATCAACAAATATCTGCTCCACAAACTCCAGACCATCTAGAATGCTGCAGCCAGACTCGTCCTCCGCATCCCACAACAAGACCACATCACCCAGCACCTACAAGACCTCCATGGCTCACCGTCAAAAAGAGTGACTTTCAAGCTGCTCACTCACGCCTACAAATCCCTCCAACCCCAGTACCTCAACAAAATAATCTATTTCTTCTTCACTTGCCCTGGCTGAAATCCCTCGCATTCGCAGAGCCTGAACGGGAGGAAAAGCCTCCTCCTACATCGCAGCCAAGACCTGGAACAAACTCTCCCTCTGCATCAGGCAAACCCCCCACACTGCAGGCATTCAGGAAGAGCCTCAAGACCTGGCTCTTCTGCTGAATCTGAGCTGCCTGAATTCCCCCTCGCCCCCCAACACCTTGAGACCCTCACGGGTGAGTAGTGCGCTTTACAAATCCCTGATTTAGGCAGTATGCAGGTGACCTCATGGTGTGCCAGCAGCAAAAGGAGAAAATGAAGGATGGAATGCTGAACAATGTAAATATTCACCCCCGGTCACAAAGATCTGCGTCTAATCCATCATTCGTTTGCTCACTTACCAAGCCATATGCAACTTGACCCTCTTCCTCATGGGAACAGTCCAGCCTGAACTGCCAAGCCAGGTCCTCCCTGGAACGGAAAACCGCCTTCTGGGACCAGTTTCGGGGAATCTCCCCTCGCCAGGCTAGCTTGAATCCAGTGGCACAGTGAGCATGGGACCCATTTCTGGGCATACCCTTCCTACTTAGGGTGACAACAGCAAAAGAAACCGATGATTGAGTGCTGAAAACCTTGTGACATCTCGTGGCATCACAGGAAATTGAATCAGAGGAAGTGACATGAAAAGCCATGCCTTTACCAGGAGTGGCATCACAGGAAGTGAAATCAGGTCGTAAGACCTCGCACGTTTATCTGATCTATCGTGAGTACATTTGAGGGCATTACACGCATACACACCCGATTTAGCAGAGGACTTGCGTTTTTGTAAACTAAACATAAAATTATGTTGCCTTTTGCCAGCGTAAAGCTTCCTTTACTTAAGGATTGAACAAACTAACTCTACTGCTAGCAGACCTCACCAGCATAATATTCCATATGCAGCAAATTTCCATGTAGATGTGATTGCTTTAGCTGCCTGTGCTCTCCAGAGGTGAGGCTGCTCTCCAATGCAAAGTAAGTTTACTCAGCACAACCCACCACTTGATCAGGCCTTGCAAAATCATAAAAATGGTACTAGAACTGCAGGTCTAGTGACTTAAATATTCTACTTAGTTTATTGCCATCAGGGCAGGAATGTTTCTCAAACTGTATTTAAAAACCATCACTTTTAATAAATGCATAACTAAAGCATGAAGTGTTAGCACACTGTCATTTGTAATCGGCAGATTGTACATTGAAATGGCGACAGTTTCCCATTGACATGCATCATTACTGATTAAAACTATTTAGTGTACAAACAATGTCGAAGTAGTTTCTGTAGATATGTGTCCTTTGCACATCACCAAGTAAAGTGTTCTGGTTTGTTTTGCTCCTATTTAATTCTTTGCATCACACTTTTTAATTACAAAAAATGTGCTTTTATAATGCCTGATATATTCTGAAATATTTACAATATTAATTTGCAGGCTATTTATTTAAAAGTTGTGTGTTAGAGAAAAACGATTCACATCTTCCGACATCTCACTTGACAAAAAACCCCAACTCTAGTAAGAGAGAAAAATAAACCTAATTTTCAAAGCCGCAATTAGTTAAGACAGCCTGACATTTGACCTCTTTCCTTGAACAGACAGCAAATTCGTCAAGATAAAAACAAGATTTAAAGGCATCTTCATTGCTCATTCACTTTCTGGATGAACAGAATACCTGTTCCTTTCCAGCCTAAGTTTACTAGCCAGATGGGACTAGTAGGTGCTAAAAATAGCTAGACCTGATAAAAGTTTACTTGCAATTGCAAGAGGGCAAGTATATTTTTCGAGGCCTGTTAATTTCTGTGGTGGGCACCTGCACTCATTTTAGCAGTTTTGAGCTCATTTCATCAATAGACCATTACCCAAAACAAAATGGAAAGGGAAGCAAGAGATGGGGAAAACAAGGCAGAAAATAGGATGAAAAAAGAACCAGCAAGTGTATATTAGTGAAAGATAAATGTTATGACAATTTTGGCATTCAGCAATAGGACCCTAAGAAAAAGTTTGGGCCTCTGCATTTGTTGATAGCTCACCCTGGAATTGGTGCAACTAGAATACCCACACAAAGATTGGACCATAAATCTCACAGTAAATGGTATCCTCTTCACACCACAGTTCGTGTAAGCCACCCAGTCTCCATAGATGAGAAACAAATGGTGACAAAGGTAACCAACAAGAAAAAGGTACATGCAAATCCGGTCCTAACTAGCACTGGCAGAAAATATTGTCTTCACAAGAAAATCTAACTTGTTTGATTAGAAAATCTGCCCGAGTGGGGAGATGTAAGAACAGCAAGAAATGCCACAAACTATGGCCAGTATTTGGAATCTACACTAGACTATGCTCGCTAATAAGATATTGTCATATCCCAGAAATGTTACACTGCTAAAAAAGTGCATTGGAGTTGGCCTCCTTGTTTACAGTAATACTGACCTGTCGGCTCACCTATTCACTGTAAAACTCGCCCTGCAGGAGTAGGCCCTAAGTTAGCACATATCTTTAATTTCGTACATGGCAGAACTCAATTACTTAAACTTCCTATCATAACAACAAAGCTACCCTGTATTATAAAAGAGTACATAACAAACTTTACAGAATCTCTGCAGTATGTAGTTGTGAGAAGGGCAAAAAGCGAGACCATCCATACCCTGGCAGGGTAACAAAGTGGCAAAAAGCAACTTGTCTTCCTTTTGAAGGAAAACAGTTCATCAACATTTAGTGATTTGGAATTGGTAAATAAAGCACATAATTTCAAATGTTTGGAAACCATTTTTAGGTCTCGTCTACGCAGCACGCAAGCGCTGCTTAGGATGGGACCTTTACAATCGATCACCACTTTTGCCTAAACGTGTGCATGTTTTGCATTGCTTTGTATTGCAATGCGTGCACGTTTGGAGTTTCCCTTGCGGGAGCGAGCAGCGCCGCAGTCTGTTAGTAATTATCTTCAAAACAGATGGTGCCGCTGCTCAGTTCAGCAAGGGAAACGCTGTGTGTGTCTGGTCCCCATGCACGTCCCCTCCACCCCACCTACACAAGAGTGCGCATCGCTTTAACTTTCACGGCCACGCTTGTTGTAATTTAGCATTTGCTGCCCGCCGTTGACGCTGCTGGTTTTTCTTCCCTTCGCCCTCTCCTCAGATTCTCCGACTGCCTTTCTCATTCCCCTTGCCCGCTCTCCTCTCCATATGTGCTGCAGCTGGTTAACTGCGCGGTCCGCCTCTGACGCACTTATTTAATTTGCCATGCGGGGCAAAACATAGCGTTTCGCAGCACTATAGCAGTGTGCTTTCATTTTATGCACCGTCTGCCTCGTAACGCGCATGTTTAGTTATTTAATTAGTTTCGCGCAACACATTTAGGGGTGTATGCAAACCTGCCTATAGCTCTAAAACTGCAAGCCTTTGTCACCGCCTCTGTAGTTTAGGAGCCTGATTTGATGGGGGAGTATCCGCCCTCATGTAAGCTTTGTGGGGCATTTTTGGAGTGCGCCCTATAGAAGCAGAGCACAAGTAGCCAGTCGCTTCAGACTCCTTTACCTCCCCCCCCCCCCCCCCCCTCCACCTTGTGTGTGGTAGCCCGGGCTGAGACTGCTTCCCGGGCACACACAGCCGCACCCCAGTACTTTACAGGTCTTTAAAAGACCATTTGAATGTTTGAGACTTAGTTGTTTTTTCACCCCTTCTAAGAGCCTCTGCATCTACACTCTGCCTATTGGTTGAAGATTCAGCTGCCCCCCCCCCGATATTGCCCCTGAATCAGGCTGGTGATATTGGTGATGTGTGTTGCGGTGCATTAATTGTGTGTGCACGTTGTGCCCTGTTTTGCTGCTCTGTGTTACTCATTGTACCTGCTCCACGTCGTCCGTGCCCCTCCGACTACAAGCGCCAATGCCTGGAAGCTGCGCCTCTAAAACACTAGAACCTCATAACACCAGTTGACTCAGCCATAAATACAAATTAACTATAACTGGAGGGCTCTGGGTAGGTGTTTGTAATGTGCGTGTGTGCTGCGCAGTGCGCGTGCACCCGTGACACCGAGTTGAGAGGGGCCGGGCCACACCAACAAGCCCTCTACTAAGAGCAGCCATCTGTCCACTGTTGTGGCCTCTGACACAACCACACACCCACAAACTGAGAGAGCATCGAACAGCAACACACCCACACATCGACTGGCATAAACACACCACACAACGCACAGAAAAGACAGATTCACCAAGCATGTTACACTACACAAACACACTGGAAGGTAGTGACATGGGACCCACCGACTTATGCTACACACACAGGCCTACAATGCATACAACAAACACGTACTCCTAAAAACACACTAGGACACAGCTTAACCAAGCAGCTGCCCTACACAAGCACACAAAGGGCACATGGGTACACAGTTACCCAGAGTATTACACCTACACACAAGCGACACAGGCCTGCTACTCACTCTAAAACGAGCATTGGCATAGCCAATAGGTCTCGCTTTTGTGACCTTAGAAGTATTTAGTTATGCAGCACAATATCCTTGGTGCAACAACATCAACCGTTGCATGGCTAAACACTTGTAAGGTCCCAAAGGCAAGACCTATTGGCTATGCTAATGCTTGTTTGTTGTGTTGTGACCGATTTAGATACTTTTGGATGAGCAAGCACGATTATGCAAGGCATTTCTCGTTTGAAGTGAAAAATGCAGTTGCAGCATCTACCTGCTGCCCCGCACCTTCCTCGTGTGCCACAAATTAACGACAAATCATTTACCTTTGAAGTAAAACGAGAGAAATGGAGATTTCCATCTAAAGGAGGAAATTAATAATGTGAAAAGCCCGTGATTGATCCCAGCTTGACCAAATTGTGTTATGATAGGCAAAGTTCTCTTGTGCTTGATTCAACAGTCTATAATGTTGCACCATGTATAAGAATCTAGGCCACATAAACGATGCAATTTACCTTCTCGTGGCTTCTACTGGCAAGCCACAATCTAACCTCCTCATGCACCAAGAATTTAAGATAAAGCTTCAACCTTTGATGTGAAATAGGAGAAATAAAGCGATGTCCTTTTAGTAGCCGAATTACAGTGAATGCAGAAAACCTGTGCACTGCACATGAACTCTATATGCCAGGTGGGGAGCAGTGGTGACCATTGAGGGCTGGCACCCTGGAGCATTGCTCAATTGAAGATGGTTGTTGCCCTAAACAATATGATCTGAAGGTGCCGTTTCTTTGTGTGCTGTTATGAACCCCATATGCCAGGAGGGGGCCATGGTGAAGTGAGCAGGCTGTTGCCATGGAGCAGCGTACAACTGTAAAGAGAACCAAACCGTTACTCACTGAGGAAGAGCAACAGTTTTACTACGTAACCATCCAGGAGGACCCGAGACCTGCTACCGGATTCAGGGAGGCTCACCTTGTAGGCGTAGGAGCGCCTCCATCATAGCATTGGGACCTCTACTCTGACACGCTACAGTGTGGAGGCACTCTGACTTTCTAAGACTTTTTGCTTTCTAAGACTTGAATTTACTAGCAGTACCTAACTGGAATGTCACCTCGCGTATATGCGGAATAACCATGATCCTTTGACTGGGAAGTGGGACTGGAGAGCTGACGAAAGTAAGTGTCCCTGCCTTAAGGAGACTGTATATTTCTTGTAAACCAAATGCCTGAGTGAATGCCCATATACAACCCATGTAATCCCTACCCATGGTTTGTGCTGCCTTGCACTAGGGTTTTTCTTTTCTTAGAAAGACACACAAAACGATACTATGAGACTATTTCCTCTTCGCATGTAGTCTACAGCACACATGTCAAGAGGAAATGACGAGAAATAAAGATTTTGGTGCAAACCTATGTTTACAAGTCTTTGTAAATATGAGTTTGCATCGAAATATATTGGTGGGTTCACGGGAACGTCCTAGCACCACCTATGTAATGCCTACATGACACATGTAAATGTAAGGCAGGGCAATGTGCTACCATGTCAGTTATTTTACAAAGCCGCACAAACTGGATTTGTGTAGCACTGTAGACCCCAAAATAGATTTTGCATCAGGGTTGTGCACAAAAAGTGATGCAATCCGATGCAAATTCTGGACCCCAACTTATACTTTAACACAAAATTCTGACACAATCAAATTTGCAACAAGGAGAAACAGGGCAGTAAATCTGTTCTGCATAGTTGGTAAAGTCTGAATTTTATAATATCTTATGGGGTTAAGGCACCTGCTCCAGATATCTATGCTCCTCGTAAATCCGATTGAACAGTAATAATATTAAAATAACTCGTGGTTAACACATTTGCTGGAAAGATCGGTTTTGTTTAGTCACAGTTTTGACTCAAAGTAGCATACAGGCTTGATGGGTCTTCTGCAGAGCACATCGTGTAACATGCAGGTAACATTTCTAGTTTATGTAGCTAGATAAGTAGGTGACTGTTTTTAACAGAGTTCCTTTTGTTACTTTCAATTGGATTGGAAACCTTCTAATATAGCACAGTGAGCTATGAATGATGAGACTCCTACACCTTGTAACCCTCTCTTACGCAACCTATTCTAAACATTAATTTAGAAACGTGTGTGATTTCATGTCCATAAGTATATGTGTTATGTAAAGCTCTCTGACACTCTGAATTGGGATGATCAGCTCTATAAAAGAAATTACATTAAAAAAAATAGTGTGTATATATATATATATATATATATATATATTCTCCACAAAAGATGTCCTGTGCTTTGAGGACGCAACTTCTTGGTGATTTGATTATTAAAACCTTTATTCACACACTGCCAGCAGTTTCAACAGAGTAAAATTCAATGTCCCTGACGCGTTTCGAGGCAGCATGCCTCTTACTCATAGGGGAAGCAGCCAGTGCGCGGTTGCGCATTACAACTTTTTTATCCATTGCTTTTGCATGCCGCTCACAGGTGAGTATTTCCAACAGCATGCTGGGGGTTGTAGTGCTTTCATACCCTTCAGTGGGTGATTTCCTTGCCTCCAGTGGCTTCCGAGTACTGACTTGTTTAAATGTTTTTTCGATATTGATTTATGATCCTCCAGTGGGTTTCATGTAGAAAGGCTGGCATTATTCTGGAAAAATCGCCATGCTGCATATCAAGCCGGCATAATTCCAGCTCGCAGTCCCACCACTCCTTTCCACGGGCGGTGCATCACTCCACGGCCAGACTGCTGTGTTGAAAATATCGGAAAAGCATTTAAACAAGTCAGTGCTCGGAAGCCACTGGAGGCAAGGAAATCACCCACTGAAGGGTATGAAAGCACTACAACCCCCAGCATGCTGTTGGAAAATACTGACCTGTGAGCGGCATGCAAAAGCAATGGATAAAGACGTTGTAATGCGCAACCGCGCACTGGCTGCTTCCCCTATGAGTAAGAGGCATGCTGCCTCAACGCGTCGGAGATTGAATTTTACTCTTTTGAAACTGCTGGCAGTGTGTGAATAAAGGTTTTAATAATCAAATCACCAAAGAGTTGCGTCCTCAAAGCACAGTACATCTTTTGTGGAGATTATATATTACTGGGACCGAGCAACACATCCAACTTTCTTACAGTGGATGCTTATCTATTACATACGGTGTCTGAAGGTCAAAATCATGCTTTTAAGTACATGTGAAGTGCTAACAAGATGTGAGTTTGTTTCCCTTCCACTGCCTTTACATCGGGGGTATAGGCTACAGGTAGATTCAAGCCTGGATACTTGGACAAAGCAGTCTGGCCTTTGCTATAGCTCAGCTGGAGTCTGAAATACCAAAGCCTCCTTCTCATATAAACGTTGCTGCTTAGAATGTGTTTGAAAATCACACCAGGAAGAGTTCAGCATATTATACAGTGGGGCCAAGCTTCTTGTCAGGGTGGACAGCATCCACCCCGTGAAAGTAGTGGGTGGACACCGTGTACCTGCTTGTACCTCCGACTTACACCCTGCCAATCACGATGCCAATTGTCACATGTTGTTCCTCAGAACAGTGTTTGGCAGTGCAGGTATCGTAGGCCAGGCTGCCTCAATCTGATATACTGGTTTGCGGCGTCCTCCACTCCAAGTCAAGAATAGCTTTATTCGGTTAAAAATTTTAAAACCATCCAAGCATACGACAGTATATCATGTTGCAAATAGTTACAATTACAGTAATCTGAAAAATCCAATACCAAATAAACACAATTAACGATGTTTCATAAATAGTAAATAATACAATATAATTAGCACATAATCACAATAAAAAGTATGTCGTCAAAATAATTCTACAATTTTTACATATCCCATAAAACCAAAACTAATTCATTAATCCACATTCTCCAACTATCAAACAAAACTAAAAATGAGGGAGGTTCCCAGAGGACTGCACCCTATTTCTACACCTGATCGTCCCTGTGATATAGCTGGCTACCCCGAAACATGCCAATGGTGACCCTAGCATTTGCAGATAAACCAATGCGGGCCTCACTTGCTCAAAATTACGGTTCTTCAAAATAGGGCAGATAAATTTCTTGCGCTGCAAAGTGTAAAATTTGCAAAAGAAAACCATATGCAGCGTGTTTTGTTCTGAGGTGTTATCACAGGGACAGGGCCCCAGGGTTCCCTCTTTGAAAAAACCTTTAGGGTAAGCTAAAAGCCAGGGAAGCATGCCATGCTTGAACCTTATTAACAACAGATGGAATGGTTTGCTTATATAGGTCAGGTATGGCTGAATCTCTCTGCCTATACTTAGCATGACAAATCTCCTGACTGTCGGCTTACCCCCACTCAGTCATTTACCACTTAAGTTAACCAGTTTATTTCTGTATAAAAAGCAGTTTATTTAATGCCACAATGTGCCAATAGACTTTAAAAGTCTGTAAGGGGAAGAGAAGAGGTAAAACGTCTGGAAAGGAAAAAGGAATAAAAGAGAAATTGATAAACTCAGGTGAAGGGCTTGGGCAAGTGGAGTCACAGAAGAAAGGCAACATTTTAGGTCTGTCAGATTTCCTACTTCCAAGCATGAAAATCTCACTCGGTCCATTTTTATTGCTTTGGATTCTGGTACTTGTAGTCCTCCTCATAATTTCCCGACCTTTCTGTAGGTAAAAGAGAACAGCGAATGTAACCTACACGGTTTCTGGTCTGTATAAATGTGTTGCAGTGAAATGTGCATAGGCACTTCAGTTTGCAGTCTGAGACTTGGAGCTATTGGGATGCTGAAACATAGAGAGGTGCCCTTCTATAAAAAAAAAAAAAAAGTTATGCGCCTGCCAGCCCTCATTAAAGAAAGTGCTTTAACATAAAGCGCGGCTTCCGGGTACAAAAAAGTTATGTACGCGGCAGTCCTTGAACCCGTATGTTAAGCATGTCTGAAAATGAACCGATGCAAGACTGCAGACCACACACACACACACAGACACAACTACTGATGGAGAAGGAGTGAAGGTTGTGTGAGGGTAAACAAGGAAAGAAAAAGGGGAGGGAGATATTTAATAGAACCGTCTACACTGGCATCTGCTTGCATTCGTAAAGAATAATCTGATTCAAGCTTGAGATCCAAGGAACTGTCAAAACATCTTAAAATATGTACAACCCCCATCACTGTGTGTAGCACAGTATGGAACTTTTGTACCCACAAAATCGCGTCCATGCCTTCACGAACTGTCCTGAAGTGTCCAGTTGTGACCAGCAGGTAAGGGCAAGTTAACAGTTGTGGTTAACTGGATTTAAGCTAAGGTGTGAATGGGACATATCTGACTTAGCTACACTCTTTGGTTGTCATGTCGTTATTTAAATCAAAAGCAGTTTTTAATGGAAAGGTGCCAAAATACATTTAAAGAGATAAAGTACATAATCGCCCACCATTATAATATCTTGAAAAAAGGCTGTTCTGTCTGTGATGTGGTAAAGCAGAGATCTCTCTACAATTGACAGATCTAAGCTCAGCTCAATGCATTGCGAACAAGAGTGCATGCAGCAGAATATATCCGATAACGTGCCGCTAGCTGGGTGAAGGTAGAGCGTTCACGTACGCTTGAGGGCGCGTGACACGGTGAATTCATATAGCTGAGCTACACAGCGTTTTTTACGATTGGTAAGGTGGGAGGGGGTCAGGTGGCAGCAGCCACGTCTGATAATTCGCCCCACGAAAGAGCGCTTATGATTAGCAGTCTGGAGTAGGGCTTGATTTGCCCGCTGCCACCCAAATATTATCTTGCCAGTGAAGTCCTGTGGAAGTTGATTTCTTTATTGGTGGCCGGAGGTGGGTGAGGAGGTCCTCATGTGCTCAGGACATTCTAAACTCAGCCAGCAAGCTAACAAACAAAGGGGGACATAACTGGCCATATGAGCCAGCACAAAATTCAAAGACAAGGTCACTCTAGTCATACAGTCGGATTCTCCTCTTCGAGAGGGCCGTACCAATGACCTCAACCAACCCTTGCGCACTGCAAGCCTAAGGCACACCTGCGCAGAGTGGGGCAGTTTAAAGCAATAAACTTCCTGCCTTTCTGCTTGCTGGCTGTCCAATACAATTTTTGGTCAAAGGCAGAGCTTGAGTACCAAAAAACTAAAACTCCTCTGCAAGCCAAGAAGGCTTGGCAGGGAAGGGCCCATTGGATGCTGAACAGCAACGGAATGTGGCGTTCTAATGTTCTTATAACGTGACCCTCTTCTATCGCCAACAACTGCAGGTGTGCTGCTGCCCAAACACCTTCCAACAAACCTGCCGCCTCCACCCAGCGTACCGTGTGTCTATAAATAGTCATGAAAAATAATATCCTTATACTCTGTGGAAATGAAGATGTAATGAAGTCATGTGTTTGCTAGCATACTATGTTGGACACGTATAACTTGCATGTAATAAAACGCAAAGAAGACCTTCCACCACTGTGGTCCGCAAGCAGTACATAAAATTCTATTGTTTTATGATGCATGGCAGCGTATTAATACAAGCATTTGCGAGACTTGGAGCAATCGCTTTCGTAAATCTAAAAGCAGGCGCAGTGCTCATACAAAGCACAGCGCTGGTGCATATAAAATGCACATGGCGTCCCTAGCCACCATGGTATTTAAAATGAAAAGTGGGCTTTTTGGGGTCCCCTTCTCTGTGTAATGGATGGAGGATGAGAGCCTATCTGATCACATGTCAGGGGCCCTTTTTAAACCGCCTGTGTGAGCCCATTCGGACCTGGTGCACATTTAGGCCATGAGCTATTGATTATTCTCTTAATATTAGCAGGGGTCTAGTTGGACAGGCAGGATGTTAATTGAGGGTTGCAAGACAGATCCTTCAATATGTTCGAGACAGGCTGTTTTTGGCTACTTGAAGGGTTTAAGGGTTTAGTTTATTGCACAGTTAATAAAAACTCACAACATTTAATAACATGATTTCATTGCTAAAAATTTAGATTTAAAACAACCAATTAAAAGGAAAATGTCAGCTTATTTAAGGTCTTTAAAAGATTTTTAAAAGTCTTAGTTGGAATCTATTAGTGTCCCGTTTTTTCTTTGAGTCTGGCCGCAACTATTTCAAAATATTTTGTTGTTCTGCAATTTAATTGAGTTTCCGTGGGGTTAAAACACAGCAACACGGCCTGTCTGCAGCTGGTTATCCTCCTCTGATTCCAAAGAATCCGGAGCAGGGAACGCCTTATATCCAAAAGGTTTTTACAAATGCAGATGATGTGTATTAGATCCTCCTTGCCGGAGAGGCATAATCTGCAAAGATTTTTTGTTTGATCCCTCTTCCAGGGTGCTAAATGTGGCATTATGGGTATGTTTCCTAGGCGGAGGTTAAGGAACTTGTTTTTTGTTTTATGTGTGAGACCCGTTGTTAGGTACTGTTGTGGTTTGAGAGTTGTGTAGTCTTTCAAAACTCCCCAACCATGCTCTCTCTTGGCTAAAGTTGCCTTGTCCTCTTTCAATGAGATCGCCTTGGTAACTTTTGTTACCACTCTTTTGAAGGTTCCTGCATCTGTTGGAGATTCCCACAGTTCTGTTAGGCCCAGGATGTCCAATGATTCCATTAAATAGGTCCTTGCTGGGGATTTGTCTCGTTTTATCAGTTCAATCCAGAGATGTGCGTTTAGTGTTCCTTGTTCAGCTTTTCTTATTTTCCACCAGCTTTTTATGTAGGCGCCTCTTCTCTCCACTGTTTGTTTTTGTAAGCCGAACTCTAGGCGAATTTGAGCTGGTGACGAGTAACTTGTAAGGTGGAATATTGCCCTGAATGCATGACTGATGGTGTTATCCAATGTTGTTGCGTCTTTGCCTTGCATAGATTCAAAGCCATAGGTAAGCATTGGTTGTAAGCGAGCTTTTATTACCTGCAAGAGAGGGCCAAGGGTCCGGTCTGGAAGGGCTTTCTGGAGTGGCTTTATCGACATGGAAAAGGTTGTGCCCTTCCGACGAATGGCTTCTAATTGTTGTTTAAAGGAGCCGTTGCAGTCTAATATGATGCCTAAATATTTGTAGGATAGTACCTGCTCTAGTTTCTGACTGTCCAAACGCCATTGACATTTCCTTTTTTTATGATAATTTATTGTCATTGTTTTGGTTTTGTTTAGGTTGATTGTTAATGAATTTACTTTAGAGAATTCGTTTGTTTTGTCTAAAAGATGTTGAAGGCCAACAGGGGATCGGCTGATGAGGACCAAATCGTCGGCGTAAAGGAGGTTAGACAATAATGTGTCGCCCAGCCGTGGTGCATGAGATGTAATTGTTATAAGCGCTCTTGGAAGATCTGCTAAAAAGAGGTTAAATAACATTGGGGCCAAGACGCAGCCTTGTTTCAGTCCCTTGTTGGTCTGTATTTTTCTAGAAAGAAACCTCCCGGAACCTAATTTGATCTTGACCCAGGTGTTGGTGTGGAGCGCTACCAGCTGCTGTAAAAGCGGTCCTGGAATTCCCCATTTGTCCAATTTCTGCCAAAGCTTGTGCCGGTCCACATTATCGAAGGCGGCGGAGTAATCGATGAAGCTTAGAAATAAGGAGGTTTTGGTGGTTTTCGCCGCTTCTATCAAAAGGGTTAGCGCCATGATATTTGTTGTAGTTCCATGGCCGCTTCGGAACCCGGTTTGGGTAACTGTGATGTTTTTTTCTGTTGCCCAAGCTGTTAAGTCCTCCAAAATTAGGCCCGCATAGTATTTTGCTTCGGTGTCGATTAGAGCTATGAGGCGATAGCTTCTAGGGTCATTCCTGGCCCCCTTTTTGTAGATCGGACTTATGATTGATCCTTTCCAGGATGGTGGAATTATAGTTGTTGTTCTAATTTCACAGAAGACTGGTGCTAGAATTTTGCTCCAAAATGCTGCGTCACTTTTGTACAATATTGGCGGTATCCCGTTTGGACCGGGGGCTCCCTCTGTTTTACCTTTGGATATTTGGGATATAATTCTGTCCGCTATTTCTGAGTTATAGGATTCCTCCTTATACTCTGTTAGATCAGATGGTGATGGTTGTTCTCTGAACTCCTTTTGTACTTGGTGGTGAGTTGACTTATTCATGTAAGGTGAATTTCCTGCTTTATTGGTTGTGCTGACTTTTTCTAGGTTCAGATACGTGTCATCGGACCGATCATCGCCGATGGAGGTCTCCTCTTCCAATGCAACTGTATTGAAATGTGCTTCTAGAAAGTTGGCCCAGTCAGATTCTGATATGTTAGAGTCTATTCCTTTGTGGCCTGGATGCTGAAGGTTATGAATTATTTTCCAGAAGTTAGAGCTGTTCTTTTGTTTAGAACTGTGGGCGATTTTTACCCAGAGGTCCTCATTCAGTTGTCTTTTCCTTTCCCAGGTTTTCTTTTTTAATTGGGCTTTTTGAGTGCGAAGCTCCTGTTGTAGAGTATCGGTATTGGGGTCTTTCCGGAGCCGCTTGAGGATCTTTGTTATACCTCGTTTTATGTTTTTTATCTCTGGCGTTGTTGTTTTACCGAAAATAGACCATGAGGTGTGTCCTTTGTGGGTTTTTAGTTCAGTCCCATGTTTAGCTCCCAGTGTCTGTGTGAAGTTTGCCCAGATGTTGGTCAAGTTAAGAAGTGGGCTGGGTGTTTGGTGTATGATGGCTTTTGCGCTGGCTGCTAACTTCTCAATATCTGACGTTTTACACCTTATTCGTCTGTAGTTTGCTGTGTAATCTAAGCCAGTTTGGCTTTTTTGCACCTCTGCTTTGTTTTCGCAAGTCAAGCTCAGATTGGCTTCCAAAGGTAAGTGGTCACTTTGAGAGCCTTCCCCTATCCTAAACTTGCTTATTTTCTCGTAGAGTGGAAGAGTCACCAACATATAGTCTAGATATGAGGTGGTTGTTGAAGAGAAGAATGTTGGTGCCGGTGGAGTGTCCTCTTCTTGGCGACCGTTGAGTACTCTCAAATTTAGCTGCTCTAGGTCTTTCAGCAGTTGGGAAGCTGTTTTTGTAGGTTTGCTTTGGGTCGGGAAAGATTGGCTTGGAATTTCCCAAACTTTATCCATTTCCTTGGTCATATCGTCTGTTGTTTTGTCGCCAAAGAGGTGAAGGTTAAAGTCGCCTGCTATAAACGTCTTTTCCATGTCCCTTTCTTCCATTAGTTTTGTTAGTACTTTGACGAGTTCCGTTGAACCGGATTGTCTGTGCTTTGGGTGTATATATAAATTGATGATGTATAGCTCTTTGATGGTTGTGTTGGATGTAAGTGTTAATGATAATACCTGTATCGCATTTGGTGGAGTTAGGTTTATTGTAAGTGTTTCTATTTCACCTATTGTTGTTATTGAAGCGAATATTGCCAGTCCTCCTGCCCTGTGTCCGAATGGGGAACTACTGATTGCCGGGTTTGATCGACTTGTGTAGCCTTGTAGTGATATTTCATTTGTCTCCCATGTTTCCTGTAGGAGTATCAGGTCGAAGGTATTAAAGTAATTTATTATTTCGGGGTCCTCTAGTTTATCCATGAGACCGTTTATGTTCCAGCTACAAATTTTGAGATTAGATCTTGGGGTGTCTCCTGAATTGGTAGTTGATGCTGGTTCAGTATGTCAATTTATGGTCCGTGTTATGGTTGTTCTGCGTAGAGCTAGTTGATTAGGGCTTAGTCGTTGAGGATTAGTTTGGTGGTTTCCCACTCCCGGCGATCGACTGAGGGCTCCTTTCAAAATCGATTTGACATTTTGATGGCGATCCCGGTAGTTTTCTTCAAGTAGCGGAGTAGGATACGCTGGCCTTTTTACTGCTTGGAGTTTAATTCCCCAGTGGGAGAATCTGCTTGTTTCCTGCATGATTTGGTTTGCAACATTGTTGGTTGTCCAGAAGGTCTTCGTTATTTCATTTCCATTGGGCGATTGGGCTGGATGGAATTCGATGGCGAGCAGGTCGAGGGTGTTTATTTTTTCTAATTTGTCGATTGAATTAATTAACTTCAGTATATTGCCCCTGTTTAGGGTGTCTGCTCTTCCTCTAGATTTAAATTCGGGTATGAAAAGTATTGTATCTGATTCGGATTCGCTTGGGAACCGCGATTCCTGGTGTAATTGTTGATTAGTTGTGGTGTTCTGTTGTAAGCTCTGGGTATTGGATAATGTTGAACTATGGATTATACTTGCGCTATGTTTTAATTCCTTGGTTTTACTGCTATCTTCTACTGTTGTAATGTCTGCTTGCAGGTTGCCTTTCGGTTCTATGGTTTTTGGCTGTATTGTGGGGTATGTACTATTTGTTGAATGGGCGGTTACTCTAGTCGATGTTCTAGAGATTTCAGATTCTTCTTGGGTATGTTTACCTGCTTCTGGGTCCGCTGGTGGTTCCTCTGCTTGACATGTGCTGTAGCCCCTTTTGGTCTTATGAGTTGGGGGTCGTAGATGACTCTGTAACTCCTGCCCTGATTGTTCCCTGGTTGTGTCGTTTGTAATGGTCAAGGTTCCTATTCTTGTTTTGAATGGGGTCTCTTTAACTAATTGATTTATGTGTTGAGGTGAAGGATTTTTGTATTCCATGGGTTGGGATGTGACTCCCGGCTGATCCTGCTCCTTTGGTGGAGTTGCCAGGCCGATCTCTTGTGTGGGCGGTTGGCTAGCTGGTTTGTTATACCTGCCCATCCTTATTTGTTTTCTTCGAGTGCGCGCGTTTTTTATATCCTGAACTAGGTCTACTTGACCTTTTGCTGAGTTGTTCTCTGAGGTCTCTTCTATTGTTTTTTCAAGGTTTGACTGCTGGAACCATTGCTGTGTGGCGCCGACTAGGTCGTTTTCTTGTACAGTTAAAATTGTGTCGCAAGATGGACTTTCCAACCTTGCTTTGTTTGTTAGTGGCGTTGTTGTTGTTGATTTTATTTCCTCTAAGAGATTTCCTAGCATCGTTGGTAATGAAGATAGTTTGTCGATTATCGGTGAGCATACGCAATTAATTCTTTCAATTTGAGTCAGTTTTACTGACTCTTGTCCTCTTTTGATGAGGCCGTTAAGATCGGCGAGTTTTCTATCAATCCCCGTTGTAGCCTCTGCCAGCTTGTGTAAAACTATCAGTTGTAAATCTAATTTGTCTGATTGATACTGGAGGGCTGTGGATGATAGTTGAATTGTATTTAGTAAGGTTGTCCAGAAGATATCGGTGGGGTCTTTTGTCCCTTCTGGGGACTGGTGTATGCTCTCATTTCTTGGTCGGTTCGCAGGTTGTTTTGCGCTATAAGCGGCCACTAGATCATTCCATTCTTGTGTTACCAGGAAAGTCATATCTTTTTCCGAGGAAAATGAGTCCCTTGTTACTTTGATGGGGGAGGAATTTTTTGGGCGTGTTGCTTTTTCCTTTAGAGCTTGTCCCTTGTTGTCAAAGGGGTAGTTTAGTTCTGACTCGAAGCAAACTTCGTGACCGCTGGATGGATTGATTTCTGGCTCTTTTTTTGCATACATCTTAGCCGTTTTTTCTGTAGGCGCAGAGCAGGGAGTTGGAAGTTGAGTTGGGGAGATCTCTCTATTTGGGGTGCGGTTGCCAGGAGGACCTGGTGAGTCATCCAGCTCTGAAGCAAGTTTGCCCGGTGTGACGTCTTTTAGCATTATGTGGGATACAATTGGTTCCTGGATTAGACCTTCCGTTAGTGGGGCTGGATTAATGTCACCTAGTTTAGGTACGCCTTCGTTCGGAGTTAGGTTAATGTCGTCTAGTTCCAGTTCTTCTCTGGCCCCGGTTTTGTCTATGATTTGTTCTTTGTTCTCCCTTAGACTTGGATGCTTATGTAGTTCGACTACAGTTTGATTGTAAGCTTGGGGTAAAGGTTTGCTTGCGTCAGCGGGTTGCAGTGGGGTTTGCAAACCTGTTGCAGTATAGTTTGATGAATAAATCTCATTTCCCGGGTTCTTTAAAAAGGTGAATTTGGTATAAATTTTTGGTTGGAAGTCGTATTTAGTTGTTGGATGCTGACCTGCAAAGTTAATTAAGTCCTGTCTCTTTCTCGTTTTTTTGATAGGTGGTAAAACAGAAGTTAAGGTCTTGGTTTGGTCTGTTTCTGTTAACTGTTTTTCGTCTGTGAAGTGGTCAATTACGGTGTTAAAACTCCCTTGTAAGTCTGTGTCGTTTGAACTATTGGATAATTGTTTGTTTTTTGTTAATGGCCCTGCGCTTGAGGTTATGGTATTCCTTTTGTTCTTCGCCGTTTGCTTTGTTGGAGGTTTTCTTTCTCTTCCTGACCTCATGTTGTCCTTGTATGTGCGTTGTCCTGTTCTGTCTGCTGATGGTCTGCTCCGGTGCTTCTGTAGTCCTTTACCCTTGCTTTTGTGCCTTGTTGGGTTCCTTTTCAACTCTGGGCGTTGCTTTCCTGTAGCTTGCTGTTACTATTGGTCGCTGCTAGTGCACTAGTGCACTTTCCGCGTTTTTACTGCCGCTTATGCTTTCCTGCGCTCTTATTGCTTAGCGACTCAAAGCTTTCCGTTCCCTGTGGGGGCCTCTGTGGGCTGAATTACTCAACCTCTGCCCGGGTACTGGGTCCTGGTTCGGGGTCTGGTCCTCTCTCCCCCGATGCCCCCCCTCACAGCTCTCGGCTCGCGGTTTACGGCTTACCTACTGTCCTGCTGCCCCTTTCACGGCTGTCCCAGTTGTTCCTGCTAGCTCGCTGGGTCGCTGCTGGCGGCTCTCTGTGGTTCTTCGATCCTGTGGGGCCTGGCGGGTGCAGGCGGGTGGGCAGGTAGCCACTGAGATTCTTCCGGTGGTGCGGCTGAACCGGGACCCAAGCTCCCGTGCACTGTCTCCACCCCTACGGCGCATAGCTCTGTGAAGGTTGAGCTAGCTCACGTCTAGAGCCGCTCACATTCAGGTGTTGCGCCACCTCGGTGGGTGGTGGTCTCCGACGGGGGTCCGGGGGGATCAGGCACCTGGTCGGGGGTGGGTCCGTGACTCGACCGAGCTCAGCGATGCTGCTTCTGCTCTCTCGCCGCTTCCGCGTCTCTCTGGCGACTCTCTGGTGCTCGCTGCTCGCTCGCTCGCCGGTGCCGCTTCTGCGGTACTCTGCTGCTCTCTGCTGGCCAGTCGCGTGGCTTGCGAGTCCCCGTATTTCTTTAAAATAAAAGCCTCCTTCCTTTCTTTCCGACGTGTAACCACACTGCTGGTGCAAGTCTACTTGAAGGTTTTCAACAAGTTGTACTGATTACGTTGCCACTCTGGGTAGCAGGTTGTAACCTGGCAGGCCTTTCTCCCAGACTGCGCCTAGTAATGGACGTGTGATGGATGCTATTTGGGCAGTAGACTGGAGTGTGAGCAGAATCTCCTAGAGTCGAAAGATGGACTTTTGGATAACTCCCCCACATCTGCTCATTGATGTTTACATTATTAGCTCTGAGCGGTCCAAACTCCTTTGCGTTAACCATCCGCCAGAAGGTCGTTGCATCCCTACTTTTGCTGGTGTGAATGAGTCTAGCCCAGAAATCATTGTGAACTGCTTTTCTAGAACACCCACAGCTCCTTTTTTTCAATTTACTCTTCTGAAGGATCACTTCTTCTTCAAGAACCTTGCACAAGGGTTTTCTCGGAACTACCGCAGGAGCCTGTTTATATTTTTCTTAGAGCTCCTCACTTCATATGGAAGCTACTGTGTTGTCTGAGCCTTGAACACACAGCCTTGGGTGAAGTACTATCTGGGGCATTTCATTATATTTTCCTTTGTCTTCCCAATTACGTACAGTAGCTTTTATGGCTTTTATGGCCTGTATTTTCAAAAATAAAGCTTGCACAGCTATTTACAATATCTTCGGTACTTTCTTCATCCCATCTCTATCTTTTTAAATTCACTGTATATCCATCTGACAGGATAGCTTTTGATGCAGTTAGTACTTGGGTCCTGTCAAAGAAATAACCTGGGGAATATGATCTCTGTCCAGACGTTGATTGCTACTGAACTGTTGATTCTGATTAAATAGGGCAACATTTGCTATGCTATGGTATAATTTAGGTATGAGATGTGATCACTCACTATTCTCGTAAATGCTGACAGATTGTCACGAGAAAACTGACCATTTAAAAACATAAGGCCTACTGAAATGCAGACATCCACTAGTTTTTTTCCTAAGAAACCAGGGTGCTTCTTTGGCTAGGAAGCCTGTTTTGGAATTACCACCTGAAGACCAGTGTAATATAATTAATTTCTTCTTGAATGCAAAACGGATTGAGTTTGAAATCACCTGTTTAGCAACATGTCCACATTATTATGCGCCACTTTCAGATACATAACTTTTGAAATTGTTTTCTTCTTTTGGGCGTGGATTATCGGGGACGAATCTAACGGTGGCTCACTTCAGCCCGCATGGTTTATTTAACTCACTGAAGCAATTGACTCTGCCAAAGCTTCTCTTGAGGCCCAGTGTTTAATTGAATGAAGTTCTGCCTTCTGCTGTACATTGGGCTTTTAATTATTGCTTATGGTTCCACCTTTGCAATCTTTCATGTGCGCCTGCTTCTCATTTCTTGGGATCCGTTCCTTTGTGTTCTCTTTAGTAAAGATTGGATATAGCCTCCCTGTGTTCTGTGCCAGAGCTGGCGTCACAAGTCCATTTCTGCCCTTGCACAGTCTTTCCCTCCTGCTTATTGTAGTTGAGGGGGTGGCCTTTAGGTGTGGGTTGGAAGGGGTCCAGCAAATGATCCCCCAGGCAGTGTTGCGTAATAAGCACTGGGCTTGTTGGAAAATTACTGACCGTTTGGGAGTCTTCTTGGTTCCCTGATTTAAGAACCTCCGCAGTGTTACTTATTTTATTGCTGCTTTCCCGCCCACACATTACGTTTTTGGATGTTTGTGGGGGTAATGTGACTGGTCATGGATCTTACTTGAGCCCAATGTAAGACTACTCAGTTTAACTTCCTTGTTGAGGCTGCTTGTTAAAATGGGTTATGTGGTGAGCTTGCCTAGAACAGGAGCAGGAGGTTGCTTGTACTGAATTGCTCGCGGCCTCAGCTCTCATGAGCAAGTTAAGCTGTTTCAACTTATCGTCTATTCCCACGTCAAAGCACACCAGGGTATTAAGCAGGCTAACTCTGACATCCATTTTATCAGAATGATGGTTCATTGCCTGCATTGTATTCCGGAAGGCTTGCCACTGTTCAAATCCGTGAATGCGGTGTAAATGTACACCATGATATAAGCATGCACAACAGCAGCAATACCAATAAATGCAATGTCGATATACGATATAAACTATGCAAGCATAATAATGTCCATACCAGTAAAAAGTCTATATATGCTATGATAACTGTAAGCATAATGAGAATGTCAGTAAATATATCAATGAACTCCATGTTTTATATAGTCACCATTTGTGGTGTTGCTGTCAAATTCATCCAGCATGACCGTCCCATCAACCCAGAGTCAGAGATACGTCGTCAGATAGGCCCTGCAACCCAAATCCAGGCTTACTGATTGATAGGTCACAGGTTGGGGTTACACTCAGCCCGAAGACAAACCTGCAACCAGCAAAAACTGTGATTGATCCCACAGATAGGCAGTTACACCACAGACTGCTACGCAGAAATCTGCCCCAATAAGATGTTTGTGACATTTTGGGAACGTGCGCATTTGGCCAGAGTTGGGTACTACTTTCAGTCAGGCAGACTCACCCAATCAGGAGCCAGCATCCACACCACATGTAATGATCGCGCGTTCCCCATGCCGGACATCGGGACACAAACACTGGCCCACACTAGCTCTCCCCAAGGTTGAGAGCCACCTGTGTCCCCCTTATCAGATTGTTGTAGTGCTGGTTTATAAGGCCCGGACCCACATGCTCTCCAAGAATGTGAAATCGTTTTATTGTACCTCAAGAACTGTATATATGATTGTCCAAAACCTCTGTACATTGAGACGGTCTTCAGACGCAACTCTGATGCTGTTCTGGCCAAGGCGTTAAATTAAACCAACTTGTTCCTGTTTTGTCAAATGTCTCTTGTCTTCATTTTTTTTCAAGGTAAATTCATACCTGAGCAACACCATGTAGATCTATTGGAGGTCTCGACTGATTTTTGGGTCTTCTCCCCGTACTGATAGCAGGCCAGATTATTCCAAGCATGTTTGTGCAGAGGGGGCCCAATGTCCAGAAATGTCGAGGCCATTCACCAGTGTTCTCTGGACATTCCTCCAGGCAGGTGCTCGGAAGTGCGCTGCTCTGCGAGACATTTAGTCAGTGGCTTTTGGAAATGCTTCCAAAGGCTGTTGCCGACCACCAGCATTCGGTTACGCGCACAAGCGCGCGCCTTGCTCCGCCTCTGCAATCAACACTGCTGCGCGCGCGCATCCCTCGAGTGCTGAGCTCAAAGCACGTAATCACGATCACTTTCACCGTGATCACCATGACTTTCGCTTTCACGGCCGCGCGGCATTACTTTTACGGCGGCGCAGCCAATGCATGTCTATCGATAGCCACATGTGGCTAAGAACAAGAATCTATCTAATAGATGTTGTTCTTCTGCATTTGGGTAAACTAAGGGAATTGGTTTCTCTTTGAGGAGGAATAGGTGGGTGATTGCTCAGTGAGTCTCGCGTGGTCACTATCGGAATATCCGACTGTGGAGAAAACACCACTTCTTGTACTAACACAGACTGCCACCAACCCAACCATATGACTCCAAATCCGCATTAGATGTGACTCGTAGCTCCATGCTGTGGTGGGTGGAAAAAATGTGAATGCCATGAAGTAAGTTGGCTGAAAGTACCTTGATGCATGAGTTTTTTTATTATTTTACAGAACCTGAAGCTGCAGAGACAAAGCTGTCTGAAGCCTAAAGGGCCTTATCTTCAATGCAGTAACTATAGAGAACTGCACACTGTGCTAAAAGTCCTATTGACACGATCTTGTTTCCAGCAACATCAGTCCAACTCTGATCTGCTGAATCACTTTGTGATGTCTCTGTATATGGCTAGCGTAGCGCAGAGGGCACAGTATATGCTCTCAGTGGATCTCCTCAAAGCTCACTTCTCTTGTCAATCAAAGCATTAATAGTACCATACGTGAATGAAGGTCAATGCTGTCAGTATGGAAGCCCGGCGTTATTGAATGTGAATTCTCGGTGTCTGCAGTTCTTCATATATGTGAAGCAGTTCTTCATATATGTGAAGCACATCTGTAGTCCTACTGTGGCAGGCTGTCCAGAGGTCATTATACACATCTGACTGGATGGTATTTTTGGTGCATAGGGCGGTTCTACAGCATTTGCACAGTGGTCGATTGGTTTCTACAACTCTGGGCCAGGGTCACTGGAATGTTTGTGCTACTTGAGCAACCCTGGGGAGCCGGCAATCAGTCAGTTGGTGTGATATTAAGCATGCCAGAGGACATACTACCTTTACCTGTGCACTAGACCCAAGTGTGCACATCGGTGCAGGAACTAAGAGCAAGAATAGTTAAACAGGGGGTACATGCAGAAGGAACTGGAATGTCTGATTTGTCCAGGCCTCAGTAGTGGAAAAATGAGGAGTGACTTTGCTCAGCGACCTGGTGGATAGGTGCCGAGGGAAAGCATCGAGCCATTGCCGAAAAGGGAGTCTATGGCAGGGGAGCAGCCCGATAATTTACTGTTCTCCAAGGCTCACCTTCTCCCTTTGATGCGCCTATTTGCATATGGTCATCAGTAGGCCATGCTTGCAGCATTATACATTGTGGCAGTCTGGGATGGAGCGGAAACTGTAAAGCTTCTAAGTTCTTATCCTCAAACCCATTTGTTGTAATGCCAAGTGTCATAGCTTACTGTGGTTACCTTAAGGTGCTACTACCAAAAACCATAAGGACATGTACATGCATGTTTCCTCTTCATATGAAGGATCAACGGGAAATTGTCAGTATTCCTGAGCCACAGAAGACAGGAGGAGTCTGATCTTATTGTGTTCAGCCCCTGAGATGCCAGTAAATTGTGCCCTCGGACCTGATTTAGGGAGAGTCTTGGGCTCCAGCACTGGTGCTAATTAATGTCTCCCTTCCAGCCTCAGCCTATTCACCCACAGGGGTTGCTTCTCTTCATTGGATGAACTTGAAGTGAGCTTTTGAGACCGAATCCAAAGTAGTTCATAATAGCAAGTAGACAGAGGGCCAGATTCACTAAGGACTAGCGCTGTCCTTACTAAGGACTTGCGCTGACGCAAACCGATGCGTATCCTTAAATGGGATTTACAAAGCTGCGCACGAGGCATTTGCACAACCACTGGACACAAAAGCTAACCTTACTGTCTTCTATGCATGATGTTCATTTTCTTTTACCCTGCTTCAGGTACATTTTCACGCAGCTCTTGGCACCTATTCCAGGCTGGATATAATTTTGGTATTGCCTGCCCAGTCCTAGAACAGTCTTCTAGTTTTACTGTAGCCTGCTGTCCTAGAGTAATTGATAACTACAACACGTGCTGATATTAAGAGGGGGGCCCATTTAATAAAATGCTGCAGGTTAAACTTCAGTGGGTGCTGCAGCCAAGGGTACAGTGCCAGTGAATGGCTGATGTCCAGCGGGTCTCCTTTCAAAATATCCTGTGTTCGTACTGCTCCATTACCTGCGCTGAGCCCGACCTAAACATGATTGGTTAGGGTTTGTTTCCAACAATGCTGTTCATATTTTAGTCCCTAACCTACAACATGTTATTGTGCATTGGTATATTGCTTCTGCACTTAACTGGTTCTTTGGAAAACTGTTCCCTTAGCGTCCGCACCCATTGATGCCCACTGTCAAATGTTTGTTTATACTGTTAGAATTGCGTTAACTTGCATAAAACCAGTTTCAGGCTACAATATTGAGACCTCAGTGTTGCACACTTTGTTCTTTCTCTGCCACAGTTCTTGTGACTGGGCTGTGTATGTCCTGTTTATCTTTAAAACCCACTGTCATCTGAATTATAAAATGCCTCCTGTCTCAAATTAAAACGCTGCACACTCTTATACATACACCTTTCTAAATATGACACAGCAGTGATGTTCTTTGCAGATAACTATTTTGTACATTCACAAGCACGTTTGTGCTCCTTGCAGGAAATCCTACTGTAAAATCAGCCTGACCTTTAAGATTAATTGGGTGTCTAATTATGTGTACAAAAGTAGTCCGTTAAATCGTGAAGTGCATATTCATACAGCTATGTATCATTATTTTAGCCAATAAAAAAGCTTGTAAGGATAACCCTTGCTAACCTGCAATGTAATGTGTAGGGACTATAGGCCAAGCTCGAAGGCAAGACTTGTGCAGCTACCCTCCGAGTCTAAGGTTTATTTGTGAAGGTTGGCTGTGCGCTGTTGAGCATTTGCGTCATCCTTTGTTTCTGTTGTGGAAGGATACATTCTCTTGGCGTAACCTTGTGTGCAGTATAGATGGACTGCACTGGTGCTTGAAACTGGAGTTTCCATCTAGTAGTGTCTCAACATTTTTTTCTTGTGGTGGTGCTACACTGTGGGAACACACCTTGTTGCTCTTAAGGGGTCGTGCATGTTCTGCAGTTGGGTACATATTTCAGACTCTGATTTTCTTCCAGATTCATAGTTAGCTATAACTTGCAACTATTGTGTATGTGCTCGCTAGATTTAATTTAAATGTTTTGTATAGTGCAGCCAGACCAAGGAATGTATAAAGGTACTTTACATATAGCCAGTAATCCAGATCTTCGGCTTCATCATAAGGAATCGAAGATAACATTTCAGCATTTATGATCCTGGGAGACCGCCTCGGTCAAGCAGGTAAGGAATTTCATGGAGAGTAAAAAGCATATTGACAGATTAAAGTTGGTTAGCTGTTTTGACGCAGCCACTACTTGGGGTAGGGTAACATTGGGCCAGAATTTGAAGCAATGCTTTTCTTTCTTCTTTTTTTTTCTTTTTTTTTTTTCTCTTCTATTGTTTTTGCTGTCTTCCGTAAGCAGAGATGTGAGCTTGCAAGTTTGCGCTTTACTAAGAGTGTGGTGGGCTAGCTAAAAGTCCTTGTCTTTTATCCTTGAAGCACAGAAAGGGGTGGCACTATCTGACCTCCATGCACATTGCTAGTAAGAAGTTTACTCTTGAGAGGCAGGTGTTGGCCGACTATAGCTAGATGATTTCTAATTCAGTTAATCATGCATTGCCCTCCTGTCTCTGCTTTCTGCCTTAAGTTGAGCAAATGGTTTCCATCCTCTTGGTATCCAGAAAAAGCAGATAGTACCACTAATAGCTGTTCGTAGGAAAATGCTTCAAGGATAACTTTTTTTCCTTTTTAGATCAAGCCTGGACCGCGCATGCTCTGCTGTGAGGCATGCAGTATTTGAGTATGGCTTTGAAGCCCCGTCCACTCTCCGCCCAATTTTTAATTGGCTTGTCATTGTCCTTCATAAATGCTGGCTTCCGAGTCGTTATTAGACTTGTTAGTCCCTTCTTGGTACTGCCTTGTCTGCATTTGTTACCTCCCATAACAATCTTCAATGAGTTTCTCCTTCTGCAGGCACAGCGTGCTTTCCTACAACGGCACCGCTTTGCTTGCCCCATTGGCAGGACGCTGCTTGTTGCGCGAGCCGTCGAGGAAGCGTACATTACTCTGTGATATGGCATAAACACTTAAACGGTACACACGTGAATGAAAACCTCTGGAATTGCATTTACATTTGAGTGTGTCGTGTTCCATCCAGTATTGTGTATCTTTTCGACCCCCGATGCTCCCTTTCGTATTCCGCACCTCTGTCAAATAAGAAAACGCATTATTATAACTAGCTCTGTGGTTTCTTTTACAATTCTGAAATGGCACATGTGATGCAACAGCAGACATCCTACATAACTCCGCTCGACTATCGCATAACTTCGCTTAACTTTCACTTGCTGCTACACCACAAGCTTTATAATTTATAATTTAAACTGCAAATGACCGATTTTAAAACACAACGGGGAGAAAAAAGGAGGTCTCTTCCGTAATAATTTAACAAGCATTTGCAATGTGCCAAGTCTAGCATTTTCAGGAGTTTTAGCTATTAGCATTGTAAGCCTCAATGCCTTTTTATGTTTTAAAAACCAAAACCTCAATATAAAACCGTTGTCATTTACATGAGTTTCAGCGATTGGCATTGTAAATGCAAGACCAATTGCATTGCAAATGCTTGTTTAATCACTGGATTTGATCCTATGCGAATTCTAACCTTTCTGATCTGATGCCTCACCCCCACCTTGAACAAAAATCAAGAAACTTACTGAAAACGAAGGGTTGGTAGACTTGGGACTCATGCTCTGGGAGGCCTTTATACCAGTGGTGAGGGGGGCAGGCTATGTCTCTTGTGACAGCTGAAAGAGTGAAAGACAAAAATGAATCGGGCTATTCTAGAGATTGAACTCCAATGCCCCAGACAGACGAGATGCAGAAACATCGACTTGCTCTAAACTGCAGGAATATTGAGAGGTAGTTGAGGGAAACGCTTGGGCTGTTTTTGTGTCCTCTAAGCATTGCCGCTATGATGTGGGAAACACATTGTTGGTTTGGCTAGAACAAAGATCAGAGAAGCAATTTGGTCCTTGAGATAAAAATGGCTCGGGGAGACTCTGAGATGGCGGAAGAGTTTGCGAGAAACTACACTACAGTGCATTCTCCCACAACCACCAGGTCCACTATAGAGATCCAAGACTTCCTCAGATGTACATTGGTGGACCAACTGGAGCTAGAAGTAGAGATAGAACCCAGTCAAAGTGGGGCAGCAATAAGCGGCATGCAATCAGAAAAGGCTCTGGAGACTGATTACTTTCCCATGCCACTCAAACATATGGCTACCAAACGCTTGCCGTATATGCCCCACATGTAGACTGAGGTAAGGCAAATGGGCCAATTCCCATCATACCAAAGATTAGCCATAATAGTTGGTCATACCAAAAAAAAAAAAACTCTCACGAGTACACAAACTCTTTACTAAATGCAGTGGTAAAAATACCAGCTAAAATATGAGCAACTAGGCTGAAAAGTTGGAATGACCCTAGTCTACGCCAATGCTGGGATGCGCAAACTGTATATAGGCGCCAACATTGAGGTCCCTAGGTGCCGTGATGGCATTCGACACACTCAAATGAAATTATGTTTGCAGCCTTGGATGGGCTGGGCTTTGGCCCACAGTTGAAAAAATTGGGTAGAACTCCTGTATAACCAACCGCTCGCTAGGGTTACTGTCCATGGAGTACGGTCTAGTATCCCTGAGCTGATGAGAAGAATAAGAGGTTGTCAGCCCCCCCCCCCCCCCCCCCCCCCCCCAACGTTGTCCCTGATATTTGCAACTGGCAGTAGCACCGTCGGCAGCATGGATCAGAGAACACCCATTGTTCAGATATGCATTGGGAAGAGTGGATTTCTGGGAGTGCAGACCATGTACTGCTCTATGATACTGACCCAGAGCTAACGATCTCTAGGTTAATGCAAATACTGCACAATTTTGGCACCTTAGGCTGTAGGTAGTAATCCCCTCCTAAATATAACAAAATATTGGGTGTCGCATCTGCCCGTGATCAACAATTTGGGTCTATGCAGCGCAAACCAAGCCTGCAGTTTAAATTGACAGAGAACCTGGGAGAAAGAGTGTACCCTGCAGCACTATAGACTGACACCCCAAGGAGATCTAATTACCCATTCCAAAACAGTGGCCTCGATAAAGAGGAGAGCATTTTTAGGCTGGAAGGAGAAACTTACTGCTGAAATGCCATTGTGGAACAGTGACCTGCTATCTGCTGTAGGTAACTTGAGCGGTTTTTTTCAATTTGGAATGTGAGATTCATAAACTGGGGCATCTGTAGATGGGAGGAGACTTAATCCTCTAGACACCCTCCACAGGAAATATCCCTTAGCGGCCCCTCAGACCGTCTGCTACATGCAGGTCAGGCATGCGTGTCCAGCCCACATCACAAAAGGAAGAGAACTTCAAGAATCTTTGCCACTGCTTGCAGACCTACTGCCCTGGGGTGGACATATAATTACTCTATTTAAAAAAACCGAATAATAATAATTTCTCTGATCGCCTGGGTCCCTTAGGAAGGTCTGGGAGGGCAACCTCCTGGCCTTTAAGGGCGGGGAGTTGGAAGAAGCGTTGGAGGGCCCATGTGTCCTTGCAGTAAGCTCGGGGTTCTGACTTGTGCAGCTCCCCATCATGCATTGACCCTACCTCTCTGGAACAACCTTAGTAAAGATGGGATCTACTTTGATCGATGTTTGAGAGGATGTGAGCAATTGAGATTCTTCCTTCACATTTTCTTGGAAATGTTCAGGCATACGAAGCTACTAGGTCATTGGTTGCATGGTGCAAGCATAGGGAGTGCACCAAACTCTCCCAAAAGAACTCTCCTAAATATATGGGGTGAACCATCTGTCCCAAAATATCAAACTTTGGCCTGCACCAGGATTCATCGTGGCAAAACTAACCCTTGCTATCGAATTGTAGGGGCTGGGGGAGATTTGCCAAGTCTTGAGGACTGGAGTAAAGATATGAACTGGTGCAGTTTGGATGATAAAACCATATGTGAAGGCAGATCATGCCCAAAGTAAAGGAATAACATTTGGGACGCATGGGTACGCATCGGGGTTACTGAACATTCGTGATTGATCACATAAAGCCGCACATTTGGCAAGGCCTGGCGAACCGCTGCACATGAAGGATAGATGATGGTTGGGAGGTTGTCAATACCATGGATATGTAGGCTCGCCTAAAGTCGTAGGATATTTGGTGGAAATGCAAACCTGTTTTAATTATCCAAAAAACAAATCCATGGGAAAAAAAATCCAGGAACTTGCTGTGATGTGTGCTATTGTTGAAATGTCAAGGATCTAATTTCAAATGCCTTCCTGTGCGGACCCTGGGGGGGGGAGGGGTAGAGGGGGGGCGGCATTGAGATGTATCCCCAGTTTATTTCAGTTGCAATCGTGAATTATGTTGTGCCGTTTATTTCACCAGCACTCGTGACTGTTGCATGCCTATTGTGTCCAGTCTTGAATTCAAGAGCTTTGGGTTGCAGAGATGCATTCTGGATCCTTAAAGGAGACCATTTTTAAACCAATTTGTGTTTTTATTCATTTAATAAACTTACTCCATTGTGCAAAATCGACAACCTTTTATGTGATGGTGGTATTTTTTTGGTATGTACGGACTAGACTCAAAACACGCCAGTAAAAGGGACCAAGGGTATTTCAGAATGTGTTCTAGTGGAACTTGTGTATTAAAGCTTGCAGCAAAAAATGACGTGACGAGCAAGAGGGTTTGAATGAATTTATGAAATGAGAATTTTGAAAATCATGAGCTCTGTATTTGAACTCTAGGTACATCTAGTTATTAAGACTTTTCTTATATTTTAATCTTTTCTGTGCAAGTCATGCATTTTCCACTCTGTCACTCTAATCTTCATTTTATCCCCTCTTTCTTCATTGAAGCGATGTGTAGAGCGATTGAAGAACAGTCGTTCACGGCTTCTGGACCGATACCGCCAGGTGCCAGACGGTGAACGAGGTGGCTTGCGGCGCTCCCTTCTGGTGCAGGACGTGATGGAGGAGGAGTGGCAGGAGCTACAGCTCACAAACGCCAGCCTGCCATCGCTCTGGAGGAAGGGAGACTTATCACAGGTCTGCTGCTTCAAACCACACATGCCTTTGTCCAGTCTAATTCTTCCTGATCATGCCCTCATTGAAGTCTCCATATGAGTCACTTTTATATACTGGGCTCAATACAGATCTTATGAATAAATATTCATTCTGATCTGGATGACTTTATTTATTTATTTATTTTTTCCCCCTTTCTCCTTTCCTGAAAGTAAAGGGCTGGTTATTTGCGGATAGTAAGATGTCCGATTGGAGTTTAATTCCACTTTCACAAACTTACAAAGACAACCACTCCTTGGAATGCCCACTTCTCAAACCCTTGCACGGGTTTTATGTCTGCAGTTAGCTACATACTCTTGTTGGAATATCTTGCACAAATCCATTTATGCCTGCCACAAATCGTTTTTTGAACTCCAGACAGGTGTAAATTGAGCTACATTCGCCCATAAATGTACATACATGACTGAATACCTTAATGACTCGGGCCTATGTTTTACTGGAACTTGGTAGAGGCAGTGACTTCACTATTCTAAAATATCCTATATTTTACTATCTTTTAGGAATTTTCGCTTCTGCTTTCTATGCAAGTCATATATTTTTGTTGCCGAAAGTGACCTAAAAGTTATAGTATGTAGAGATCCTTTTAATTGGCACTTGGCCTATTTGGAAAATTTGCATTCAGTACTCCAAGCATATTCCAGACAAGTAGGTGGGTTGAGTCCAACTAGTAACACTGTTAATACAGCTCGAGGTAGAGCGGATCAAAAGATCTTTATACAAAAGAGGGTTTATTCAGCAGCTTCAGTTCAGGTTGCTTTGTTTTTTAAGCTACTCTTGCCTGTCCGGTGTCAACGTTTACCACAGAATGGTTAATGACCGGACCAAACCAATTCTTGGATTACTGTTCCCATGTTCCATGGTCACGTTCATGATTCTTTCTGAGATCGGTGTGTACCGGTCTTTCAGGGTAGAATAGTGGTGCATTGGTTGTTAAAGCCTTGGTAAAAGATGGAAGGTTTGAAGATGGTTACTGATGGAAGTGCTCCTTCGAGGAATCTGCAAGACTGTCCTCGGAGACATGTGCTTAAAATGCGGTGTACAAATAGAAGGCATTAGTCTGAATAGCAACTTAATTCAGAATCTGTGCCCCAGTGGAAATCTCTGAAGGTGATATGCTTGAAATTGTGTATTTTTAGTTGAGAGATAGAGAACTTTGGAGATGGAATTAAGTTTTGGCAGTGGAAGATGGAAGAAAAAAACAATTTCCCGACAGACTACTTTCTGATAGACTGATGTATTTCTTTTAATCATTGATGTCATCATGAATGTGCTGTTGACTTGAGACCGTTGTTAACTGACCCCAAATTGCAAGTTACTCTTAACATGTTCTAAACGGTCAAGAGACTAACAGTGTATGTTTAGGAAGGGGTGCATAAAATGTTGGAGAGATATATATATACATTTGTGTAGATTCTTTGTCTGTTTCGTTGCATTGGGAGGGTGCTTGCTCCATAAATGATCACTCGTGTTTGAAACGGTGTCCTCTACAGAATATTCACTTATCTACATTTAGTGTGGATTTAAAAATGGACCAACTAGTTTCACAAGGACAGAAGACTTTAGACTAAGTTTGATTTCTAAAATAATCCCATGTAGCATCTCATATTTAACTGTTTATCCCCAATCCAATAAAAAGGTTAAAATAAAATGAAAGCTGTTATAGCAGGATGGTGGTATTTTGTAGTGCATGTAGTTGCACAACTATGACCCCATTTTCTAATGTTACTCTGACCCCCCCCCCCCTCCTCCTCTTTGTATTTGACACCATTTGCCTTTAAGAAACCACCCTTCTCCATCAATCTTACCAGTGCCCGATTTATTTCAATTCGGATTGTTGCATATAAATATCCTTTGAGTAATTCTAATCTTCGTTGCAGGTTTTTGGCATGCTACAAGATTCTGACGAACTGGCCCTACTGGAGGAAATTAAACAAGAGTTAATTTTAGAAGGTATGTTTCAATTTTGCATTTAATTACAAACTGGTGAATAAAATTTCCTTTTGAAATGGGGTTCTTCTATTGTGCACCAAACTAACCATAGTGTAGTCTACCTGACCACTTTATGAAGTGCTTAAATTGAGTGCAGACAGAATGACATTTTGCAAAACATTCTGGTAACCATGTGAAAATCTAGACCAGGGTACGGAGCCCATTGGACCACAGAAGAACGTGAATGAACAAGTTTAAAAACTCTTAACACAAGCGATTTGCATGGAGAAGCCTTACTAACTGGATCCTATTGCTCAACTCCCCGTCCGAGGAAGAGTTTTACTAGGATGGAAGAGTCTTCGTCTCTTTTTGAAAGCCTCAATGGTGTGCGCCAGTGTTTTGTCCAAGCAATGAGTTTCCAGAACTGAGTCCTTGATCAATAAAGTGTCATCTGTTTGAAGGTGTAGTGAACAAACTGGTTTGGCATAGCAGTGCCATTGGTTATTTACTTTCCTGTAAATTTTGGACGAAGCAAGCCCAGGGTTGTGAAAGCTATATGGGTTGCAAATGGTGTCCTAGGAGTGAGGGAGATTATTTTTTCAGATTTTTACCTCCATTTCTAGTCTTTGTCTTGCTGTTTGGTTGTGGTCAACTTCAAAATGGGAATGTTGGTTTTTCAAGAAACTTCAGTATTGGGTGTTACAGGTAAGCTTTAGTTAAATAGATGGATTAACACAGACCAAAAAGGGATCATAGAATAGGGGACGATGTCACCCCTGTGCCCTAGCTGTAGCGTGAGGATGTGATCTGGAATTACCATGTGGTGGGGGAGGTGGGGGGGTTGGCAGTGGTCTGGGATGATCCTGCATGCATTGCCAGTTTGGAGTATGCATGATTGGTGTGAAAGAAGATGGGGGCAACTTTCCTGCAAAACTGCTGCACCTAAGATTAGTAAGCGATCCAGGGCTATGTGGAATGACTTTTTATGGGTCTGCACAACATCCAGGACATAATTGCACCAGGCCCAAAGAGCAGATGAATATCTACTTAAATTAGATTTTATTGAACACATGTTCTGCAGTGATAGCAGTGTATGAAAATATTTAAACTAAGGCAAATATGCAATTGCCTCCTTATTGGTTGTAACAAAAGTACGAATGGAGCTTAAAATGGGCGGGGGGATTCTAGACTTGTGTGAACTGATCTAATGCAAAGTGGAAGTGAATAGAAAGATTTGGTTTGCTGGTGGATAGAATGTGAAGTGACAAATGCGCTAGTTTTGAATCCCCTACAGCAACACCATAACTTAAGAGCTTTCTCTGTATACAGAACAGTGCATGGTCGAAGAAATTGAGCGGGTCCTTCAGTTTGAAGAGGAGTGCCTCAACTCTGTCATCGAGCTCAATGCCGAAAACCAGGTTGTCTGTCCAGTGTGTAACCGGTAAGGTTTACTATGAACTTTGTACCATGCGTCCTGGAAAGCTACATTGTTTACCCACTGTTACTACTCTGTTAAGGAGTTCAGTGCATTAAAGAGTGACCAGATAACCTGATTCTTTTTCTTTCCTCTAGGAATAACGTTACAGTTACAAGTCACTTTGTTCTATGCCCCTGCGGCCTGTACATTAACACTAAAGTGAGTAGCCGTATAAGCAATGTTCATTGTGTAAGTGAAACCTTTCCCCTGGGACCACTGCTCTGTACCTATTGAAAAATCCCAGTAAACCGAGTTACTCGAAGATTTGTGAGTGCAAGAGATGGTGTATTGTAGAAAAGGGAAAAAGGTGCCTACTAGCGCTTGATTTTATCATCCAACAAACTTTGCGTCCGTAAGAAGATAAATGCAGACTGATCTCAAACCATGCAGAAGAATTGTGTTCTTGTGTTCTATCAACTAGTGAGTGAGAGGCTTTTTTGGGGTGGGCAGTGGGATCTTTTCTGATTCTTTCTGGGATTTTTGAATGGTTTCTGAAAAGTGTTCATTTTTTTGTTGTTGTTGCCATCTTCTTTGTGAGTGGTTACCTATGTATTTTACTGTTCATTTAGAAATGTAACTTGCTTTAGCTACACTGATCGAAGGCATATTGGACATGCTTTGTCAGGTGTGTATGTTCTCCTCCATTGACTTATTAATTTGAATGATATGTAGTGGTATTCTTTCAACATTTAGTAGGTGATATTGGAGTGATAGCAGACAACCTACAACTTTAAGATGCTGCAGCACTAAGTAATGGTCTTGGAAGCGAACTTTACAATAGATACTGAAGTGACTCATTTGTATTAAGGAGGGCAGTTTTTGAGGGTGTGAAGGTTGCCATTTGGTCACCACCTTGGGTGGTTCGTGTTGCCTTTGGGTTAACACTAGGAGTCCTAACTGTCAAAGCTTTCAGACACATCTTCCAGGGAGGGAAGGTGGTTCTGATTTAGACCCAGTGGGACCTCCATGTATTTAATTCAAAAGCATGGAAGTACACTCTCCCGACAGTCACCCAAGACGACTCCACAGATTTGGCAGTGAGCACAAGAATTCAACATATATTTACTAGTAGAACTCTTGGCAGGGGTTGATGGTGACTTTCCAGAACTTCCAAGCAGCGACGCTCAGGACACGCACAACTAAAACATGACTCTGATGTTACAAAAGTATTTTCTCAAGTGGGGCACACCAACCATAGATTTGTTTGCCATTGCTTAAACAAAAACAAATATCAAACATGTGCCTCTAGGTATCCCTAACCCCTCTCTCTCTCGGGAATGCATTATGGATAAATGGATCATGGACTGTTGCTTAAGCATTTCAACCTCTCCCACACATTCAATATGTGGTGCAGAAGATGTGATGGGCACCAGTGACACATTTTATTGTGGCATCCATATTCAGCGACCTGGCCGGACTACTTTTCCTGCCTGTTGCCTAGCACTGGCTTGGTCCTGCCTCCACTTGTCCAGCGCCGGGAGACCCTGTTGGGCAGCTGCGCTCTTTATTAATCTATAAATAAAATAAGTGAGGCACCATTGGTACACACGCCTGTTGGAATTGTTGGTTGAGCCACTTTGCAAACTTCCTAACCAAACATGTAATGATTCATCATAAGAGTCAAATTTGGCACCCCAAACCGCATGGTGTCAGTCTAGCAATTGGGTTCTCCTCCATCCTCTTTTATGGCACTTAAATATAGTGCTCACAGAACTAATGTGTCAAATGTTTGCGCTCTGCATTCCTATATATGACAGGCACTCGCCTGGCAGGTGGTACGTTTTAATAGCAATCACTTCTCTATGCAGTATCAGTGCATTATGGTCCTTATCTGTGTAATAACCTTGCATTTGTATTCACAAGGACAGGTGTAGTCCTGGGCACTCATCCTCATTTCCTACTGACTGTTATATTACCTGTTTATATAAATCAAAGAATTGACTTGGTCCTATTTTTTCACAATGACACACAGACATTTGCATTCTCATGAAGCTAAGTGACCTTTGCTGTATTACATATACAAAACTAAGACTATTAGAAAGACAAAGCAGTGTTTGTTGCTTTCTTATTCCTCCATCTAGGCAAAGCGTTTCTAGTGCAGATATGCCAGATGGATTGTAAAATATGTTATGCACTTACTAAATGCTCATTACAACGAAATTCTTGTGCAACCCCACATGCAAGAAAAGAAGACACCGTCTTTTTCTTAGAAAATGTTTTGTTAGTGGACATATGCAGGAAGGTAGGATCTGACTGCATGGTTACCCCCACTTTTTGCCTAGTGTTTTGCTAGTTTTTGCCTAGTCTGACTGGAATCCTGCTAATCCGGACCTCAGTCTATCTGCTTTCTCCCTAAATTGGTTATTTACTTGGGTACACTTCAGATTGGATACTGGGGGTACCCTTGTCAGTCCCTAGTATATGGTACACATGTACCCAGGGCATAGGTACCCCCAGGTTCATCCCATGGGCTGAAGCATACATTATGCCACCCATGAGAGGCCATGCTAAATGGAACAGGCCTGCCATTCCAGCCTGTGTAAGATGGTCCATGCACCACTTACTTTAGATATAGGTTTACTATATCTATAGGTCACTACACTCAAAACCCATAAATCACCCCTATAGCAGGCCTTGACAATCTTGAAGGCTGGGTGTTACGTGAGAGGGTGCCCCTGCATGAGCAGAGCTCCCTTGCAGCCTTCGGAGAACATTCTCTGGGGTTGTCGGTGACGCAGCCAGACATATAGGTAGAGGTGCATTATATGCTAGCATAAAATGCGATCTCAAACTGCTGCAACAAACCATGTCATGTTTGGTATCAAACACCTTGGAATCATACCTCCACACCAGTAACTGGGGTGGGAGGTATGATTCCACCCTTCTGAAGCAAGTTTTGTGGGTCCCTGGTCTTCCCGGTACCAGCCTTCTCGACCCGGACAGCACAAAATGGATGCTGCCGACCAGAGACACATTTCTGCCCTCCTGCTGCTGTGCGAAGCTGTAGCCGAGGAAGGCAGCCCAATAGGCACTCAGGATTTAGTGTATTGGAGCTGGGTGGGTGCACTTCCAAAGTGCCAGAAAGTCTGCACGAGGGGCACATTTGGTGTCCCTGTGCATAGTCCAGCTCAAACCAATTCTGGGAGCCGTTGGCTCCTGCTCTGACGCGAAACTGGACAAAGGACATGGGTGTAACCAACCCCCTGTCCTGACCCTCACCTGGGAGGGTCCCCTGAATCTGTCCAACCCTCTCCAATGAATACAAAAGGGCTTACTTGGCTGTAGGACCCTAGATTTAATGTTGAAAAGATTCTTAACAAGAAACCTCCAACTGTCTGGACAACCTAGACTTCGACTGGGCCTGACTTCGTCTCCTTCTCCGTCAAAAGCATAGTCTGTGCCCGTGCACCATACAGGACCTGTGGAGCATCAAGGACAACTGAAGTATTTCCCTTGGAGTGAAAGTCACTCCATTGCATTTGCAGGCACCGTAACGCAACTGACCAGTCTGCTGATCCTGAACTCCTGTGGACTCCGAAGGCTCCAGCAACGCAGGAGGTGGGTTCCTACGTTCCTTGAGGTCGACCTGCCTTCTCACCAAGTTTGAGGCCAGTATGCCTCGTGGGGACTGCATAACCCGAACCCCTGTGCACCACGTACTTTTGCAATTGCATACGCTTGTTGGTGTGCCCCAACTTCATGCATTGGGCTGCCGAAGGCCTAGCCTCTGCACACATTTCGTACAAAGGACTACGGACTCCTCACACTCTGTGCCCTGCAAGCTGTGTCTTTGTGAAACTTCTAGAGGTCCCCTCACGACTCCTGTGCCTTCGGCCTGTGGGTCCATTTGAGGGACAACACTGCTTTTCTTGGGCTCTCCAGACCTGCCCTCTCTCCCCTTGCTGTGAAGAGTCCTTACTGGGCCAAACCGTAACCTTCTTTGACCTTTGTTGGTGCTCCCGCCGTACACCGACCCCTTCCGCACTCGACATCCTTTGTGGGACAGCTCGTATCTGGATCCTGGTCCCTGCAGCTGTAGAGTCAAGGTCTTCTTCGCTCCTGAAGCACCTGACATCGGTGGGCATTCGTCTACCGAGACCCTGGTCACTCATGAGTGACCCAGACTCTGTCCCCTCTGCTTTCAGGTTCCTTCCATCAAGCTCCACCTGCAGATTCCACTGGACACTTTTTCTTCTTTCCAGCAGTGGCATTTCATTGAAGACTCATTGAGAACGATGGCAGGTTCTGACACCACTTCAAACCTATGCACCTGGCTTCCCTGGGATAGGTAACTGGTACTTCGGTATCCACGGGTGTGGTGGCTCTCTAACCTTCTATGTTCCAAAGGGTTTCCTCGTAATCCACTGGGAAGGGTCCTTAAGCTTTAAGATGGCAACTGCGACTCTCCCATTGTATTGCACGCGGTCATGTTCACATTGCACCCGTCCTCCGTGGGGTCCGTACTTACTCACCTTGGGTGGTTCCTTAGGGTCCCAGCGATTCTACCTTCTCTAGACATTGTCTTAACTCGAGTTGTGGTTCTTATACCACTATTTTAGTATATGGTTTGGTCTCTCCCTGGAGCCCACTGTTTATTAGGGCTACTTATGATTGTTTCTTCTGTAACAGTGTGTTGTGCTTTGTGTTAATCTGCGTGTAGCAGATACTGTGAGGTATTTAAGGTGTTATTATAATATATATTCTTATAACTACTGTGTGGTTCTCCTTTCATTTAACCAATACAATAAGGTTACATTCTGGTAAAACAAGCTGCTTAACATTCCTTCAAGACTAAGCCTGAAGGCTGCTTTCCACAGCTACCACTTGGATAGCTTTCATAAAATTATCTTTGACCTCTTAAATCACCATAAGGGTTGTTTGGACTGGTGCAAAGTGCTCACTTTAGTGGACATCATATACCAGGCCAACTTCTCACAACATATATTGGGCTGCGGCATGGACATCTGTCCACACTTTCACTTATTACTGTGTGGATATTCATGTATAATACGAGACAAACCGGTCAAAATGTTTTTAAAACACTATTTAATACTGCTATTAGTCCTTTGTCTGTCACCTCATTTACAGTGGAAGATACTGTTTTACATTTTGTAAATAGGCTCAGCATGTGCTCTATCATATCGAAGAACAAAAGAATTCCTGGCGCTCCACCTGTCACTGGTTCCCATGCTGGGAATCATGACTGTTTCAGCGGCACTGCTTGTCTGCTCAGGGGACATTCGGACAAAACTGTTGATAATGGGAGTCTTGACACAGAGGTCAAATTCTGTGGTAACAAACTGCATTGTTGCTATGATTTAGAGCAACTTTGCTATCTGATCAAGCCCATGATCATCTTCCAGGCCAGTCCACTATTATTCTTCAGCTACGGCTTTTATGTTGCTCTACTCTGAATTCTTTCCCATCATTGTGGTGCGTATTCTCTATTTCTAATCTGCAAGGTACATTCATAACTAATTTAGAGTTTGCCTATGCACTTTTAGTTATTGTTTCTTTCCACTAAGGGAGTGGGTAGGCATAATCCCAACTTCCTAAGACCTTGTGCACATTGTCACAGAAATGAAGTAATACTAAGCAGCATTCTTCCATGTTTTTGAGGGGCGTTTTTTAGGAGAAAAAAAACCTAGTTTGGAAAAAAGAAAATCCCTGTAACCAACTGAAAAATGATCTAACTTTATAGGAGCTTTTGGGTATGTGTCTTTCACAAGTATCCAACCCAAGAGGTCTGTCCACCAGAACGGTGGTACCTTAGTCTGTCAGGGCCAAAACATGTCGTCACCTCATCTTGACACTTGATGAATTCCATGGAATCACCTAGTGTGCCTCCGCTTTCCTTCTTGGGATAGGAAGGTACAGTGAATTGTCTACTTCATACCTTTCATTATTCTAACCCCCGTGGGTAGTAATATATTCTACTGAATTCCTTGACTGGGTTCCTCTCCTTACTCAGCATGCAGGGGAGGGGCTTGTCTTGCTTCGCCTTTCAGATAATACAGAATCTCCCACACGTGGCTCGAAAAACAAGGCGAAGCAGGAGACCTAAACGCAGTAACACCTTTAGAAAAGGGTTTTATTTTATAAAATGCAAAGACTCTTTTTAGAATGAGGCTAGGGGTTTTATTTTACACAATGCTCTCTAACAAAGGCGTTCCCAGATGCCAAATGCACAACATTATTTTATATATTCACTTAAACCATAGGTTTCACACATGTTATAGTTAGGTGGACATTTCACTCGTAAAAAACCAATGAAATTCCCCCGTTCTAGTTAGTTCAGATAACTATAACTCGCGCGCCCGCAATCCACTGCTCATGACGTCACATATTACATCACTCATGAAATGGTCAGTGGCATCACTCATGACATCACTGATGACATCATCCTTGTGATAGAGTGGCGGTCGCGCGAGTTATCTTAACTAACTCTAACGGGGGAATTTCATTGGTTTTTTTACGAGTGAAATGTCCACCTAACTAGAACGTGTGAAACCTATGGTTTTTTAAGTGAATTTGCAAGGTTTTTTAAATGCTAATTCCTAACTATAACGTTTGTGAAACCTATGGTTTTTTTAAGTGAATTTGCAAGGTTTTTTAAATGCTAATTCCTAACTATAACGTGTGTGAAACCTATGGTTTTTTAAAGTGAATTTGTACGTTTTTTTAAATGCTAAGTATGTATTTATTTTTGTAAGGGTTTTTTTTATTTTTTTATTTTTTATTTTTTTTTTTTAATGTTTTTTCACCCTTCTGGGTCCTTTAGGGACTCCCTGAGGCTAGGGGGTCAGGAACTCTCTACCCTGTCCCCTTTTCATGTTCGCCACCTCTCTTTTTCACTCTCGCACCCAAAACAAACAAAATGGCAGCCGACACTTCCTGATTTCGAACGTTGACTGACATGTAACCGCCAATCAGAATTACGCTCGCGCACATTAGGGTACGCGCACGGTGCGCGCCTATAGACATTTATGTACTTTTAACTGCAATTTTCTCAGGAAATACTGAACAGATTGACTCCATACATGCAAAAGGCACATGCCTGACCTGAGAACTACCTCTCTGCCAAATTTCAAGTAATTCTGTTCAGCCGTTCGGGCTGTACCTTCGACTAAAGGTCCTATGGGAAAATGCATGGGGAAAACGCGTTTTGGGACCCCCCTTTTTTCTCTGCCCCCGTTTGATGAATCACCCCGAGACTTTCAGGGTAGGAGCTGAGCGCCCCATTAGTTTCGAAATTTCGCGAGGATTCGTCAACCGGCGCCAAAGTTATTCAAAATAGAATTTTCAGATTTCCTATGGAAACACGGTCCTAACTATAACTATCTACTGGCGACCGCCAGTAGATAAAATATATATATATATCAAATGGGACGTGCTGCAAGAGATAAAGATAAATATATACACAATCACAAAGAAAACACCTCAAATGATTAAAGCCACTGGCCACACATCACAATGGCAATAATCAAAACTCAACACTTCACCTGGTGCAAAAACTGCATTTTAGCCCAATCCTGACTGGGGGATTAACAGCCGGGGATAAGCAACCAGGGTTCCGCTGTGCCTTCTGTCCCCATTCGGATTCCAAAATCCCGGTTTCTAAGTCAACAACCCTCTGCTTTATAATCTCAAAACAACACTAGAAGGTTCGAGAATCGTCCTCCCCGCACAAGGAAACTTAATAGGACTGGCCAGCTTCAAAGCAAGCATTCAATGGCAGGAAGAAGTTCCCATGTCATGTCCCCTCTCCATTCTCGCATGTTTCACCCTTTTATCCTGACTAAGCTCCCGAAAGCCTTCCAGGGTACATTAAACAATCTCTCACAAAAACAATCCGTGAACGTGATTAACCCAAACAACTTGCAAGCGTGGCTGTGCGCGCAGATCAAGCTCAAGCCAGGCAGAGTCAGAATTCAGGATGATATGAGGCCATGTCAAAGCCAATAGTAAGAACTTCATAATACTTATCAATGTATAACAGTGCACATTTGTGCACCACTGCTTATAACACTGCACTTCGTGACCAAAAAGTACATTCCACACCTCTCACTCACATCCCACATGTTCTGTTCTTGGCAAGGCTGTTCTACTCTGTGACGGCTCCCACTGAAAGACTGCAAGATTACAAGAAAGAAGCATTTAAGAGAAACAAGGCATATGCAGGACATCGTACATTCAGGCTAGGATAAAATAACACGCCAAAGCAATTATGGTAATGGTAGTCAAAGGTCATCACAGGGTGTCAGACCACAAGAGTGCCACTAGCACTACAGGGCTCCCCACCTCCCTGCCAACATCACCGCAGTCTGGAGTGAATACAATGATGAAGCACGTCACACAAGTGAAGGCAAGTTAAGTATCCTTCAAAAAACAAATACCTTCCTAAGCAGAGAGGATGGTCTTAAGCTACTTATTTATGCATCTTCCGGTTTATGAAATTCACAGATGAGGTCTAAAGTGGTTCCTGGTCCGTACAAGGGTGTTCCTATTTTCTATACCGAAATGGCTGTGGGTGGCGGTGGAGGCACCCTTTTGTTTTTTACCCTCTCTTCCCCATTTCTGTACTACTATAGTGTCAAGGGACCTTCAATTCAGTCTGAATTTTGGGTTTCTAGATAAGCATATGAAGTTTATTATTGACTTGTTTTAAACTGAGACCCTGTTGCATATTGGAACCTGGGTGTTTGATACAGTATATGCAGACAGTGGTCCTCTATGTATAATATCAAACTATCTAGTTTTGCTTTTTAGTCGATAAAATGCAGCAACATTAGGAGTGAGTTCTGTGGGTAAATCCTATCCAGCAACTGAAGCAAAAATTCTTCCATAAGATTGATTTGTATTTAGTTCATCCAAACGTATACATGGTATGGAATCACAAAGTGTAGATGAGGCAGAGCTCAATACAAAAGAGCTGAAGTTAATTGCAGGTTGCATAATAATGTAGTGTTGTGTGGGTCCCCTTGTGTATTCTTTCCTGCGTCAACCAAGGCTTCGGGCTCCTCCACAACCACCTTAACCCTCCTTTTCCTGGCTTCAAGGCACGGTGTAAGAGGATCCTGGTGAACGTGACTTTGAGAAAGATCTGCAGATTGAAGGAAATAAATTGAACAAATCTGTATTGCCTGAAAGGTGACAAGTGTCCAACTTTAGAGTCTCTGCCATAAGAGGTGCTCGTTCACACCACAGAGTTGGTCTACACATTTTTTGTTAAAGGCTAGCAAACTCTTATGTCGGACATCTCATGTACTGACTTGCGAGAACATGAACCATGCTCTACTCTTTTGAGGGCATCTAAGAGTAGGTATCGCTGTCTGCATTAAATCGTTTCTTCCACTGTGAGAAGCACAGGTTAGTGGAACATGCTTTTGGGTGGGACAAAGCAAGCGGGGCTCAGTACAGAGTTGCAGAAACTCTGCTTTTGCTTACAGGGTTCTGCAGGACTGAAAATGAATTCTCATGACCACAAAGTGATAGCTGCACAGAAGCTAAAACAAAGGACTTCAATATTACAGTGATTGCATCACACCGTGAAATAAAATCTGTCAATGGATGTGCATTTCCTACCAGCCAGAAGAAAGCATGTGTTCAGTATGCTTTTGCAAGGAGAATCATCAAACTACATGATCAAAGTGTCAACTGTTATTGCAGACAGAGGTTTCTATAATTTGGGGTATGGTGCAATACTAATACCCTATCAATTAATTTCTCCCTTATCCATTGCCTACTCGATCGTGCAGATTGAAGCTGTGGCACAGTTCACCACGGTTTATATCTCCGCTATTTCAAGATGGATGTGAGGAAGTAATCAGATTTCATTTATGTTCTGAATGTCTCCTGGGGAACAAAATCTACTTCTGGAAAACAGCTGAGCAGTCTGAGAACCTCACTTCTGTGGATGGAATTGGAAAATAAACTGCAGCATATGCAAAGGCAATACATGAAGGTGCTCTACAAACGAGCCAGCCAGCATCCCTTCCAGGGGTCTAGTTTTTCTGTTTTCGCTATAGTTTGTATGTCACCTGCTGCACCAGTAAATTCACACAATGTGGCTCTGCCGAGAAGTAACTCAACAAATGTATTCTTGGCTTTTTCAGATACTGCAACGGTCATTTGTCAACTGTGCCTCGACAAAACCAAGTTGGTAAATACACTCTCCCTCCCAAGACTAAAGCCATAAATTTAACAAGAACCCAGTAGGCTGGAACAAGAACCCATACTCCTGGCTGAATGGGCATCTCTCAAAAACAGATACATTAATGAACCTCTTAGAATAAACTCTTGCAACTTTTGCAGATTTGTTTCTTAATGGGGTTGCAGTTTCTGCTCCCTATAGTCTAGAACAGACTTGTTAGGAGGCTGGGGAGTACTAAGGGGTTCTCCTTCATCTGTACATAAAGTGACTTGTGCACAGAGGGGTAGAGCTATAACGCTTGCTATTCCCCAGAGATGCTTCCTTTAAACCTGATCTGGATACTTTGAACCTCTGAGAGCAGGGCCGGCTTTAGCGCTGGTGGCGCCCTGTGTGACCATGCTTGTTGGCGCCCCCCCCCCCCCAATGACAACCTCCACCACAGATTCTCTCACTAGCACCCTTTAACAGTGACCAAGTCTCCATAACCACACTCTCTCAGATGCATTGAATTAGTTATATAGCGCCACTCATACCAGTGTAGGGTGTCCCAGCACTTTGCATCACACAAACATTACACAGAGACCATCAATCATACCTGTATAAATCAGTGTATAGGAAATGTTACATAAGCCAAAGGACTAAAAGTGTAGGAGTCACATGTCATCCATACTGGTAGGCAGTATAGTTTTAAGAGTGCTTGGTGTGGAGAAGCACAAACTCAGTCGAGAAAGAAACCGCATAGTTGGGAGTTTTCTTTAATAATCCGAATCGATTTCTAGCCAAATTAACCCTTTTGGCAACATTAATCAATGTTCTAATGTATACTTTACAGTGTGTATGCAGTTCTAGGATAAAAGTTAATAGCTCACTATTCTAGATTAGGACTTTAAGTTATAAATTGCAAGTAACAAAAGGATGTCTCTTTTGAAAGCAGTAACCTGCTGATCTATTTACATCATACGCACTCTGTAATCTACTGGGTACATGTTCTTTGCAACAGGCATATTAACCCTCTGCACTAACTTCACCGAAGTCAAAACCTCCACTATACAAAATGCTGATCTCTCTCCAGGAAGATAATTAATCACACAAGTTATCTTGACATTTATGTGAGGCCTGGTAATTGCCGGCGGAAAGAAACGCTGCAGCAGGTGCTTCAAAAGCATAAAACTTTCAAGCACGGCGCCCCCTGGAAGCCAGCACCCGGTGCGGTGGCACCGGTCGCACCGCCCTAAAGCCGGTCCTGTCTGAGAGCGTTTGATTTCAATTGATAAGTGGTGTCTAAATTATTGTAAGCTCTGACTGATAGTCGGTGAGCTTTACAACAGCTGAACTCGCTCCACAATCAACCTGTTGGTTTCAAATCCTGAACATATCCCTCACAGGGAATCCAGACGAAGTCTCAGACTTCGGATAACTTCATTCAGTAAACACCTCAAACTAAGATGAAATATGGTCTATGATGCCTTCCTTTAACTGTAATAACTCTTCAGATGCAAAGTTGTATATCAAGCTTGGTCTGTCACAGACGCATCTCAACTTCTATTATCTTGGCCCTAAAGTGGTTTTCAGCAGGTTTCTACAAATATAGTATCTCTAGTGACAATCTCGCAGAATCGAACAAGCAAAAAAGTCCTTCCCTACTCTTGACACCAAGGGAATACTTGTATATTATTTGGATGGATCAGTGAGTTCTGCCAGAAACTTGTTTTGTTTGAACAAATAAAGGTCACAGTCGTGTTCATATTCAAGTGTATGTATTTGTCACTGCAAGCAAGGCAAGTGGACGGGTCATGTGCATGATGAGGGGAGTAGCCGTGGTCCCAGCTTTGCATTCCGTACTTGAAAGTACGTCTTCAGCACATTTGCAGAGCAGCATTATGGATCACATTGCACACCTTCTCAAATGCTACTTGGATACATTCTCTAGGGTCTACCTAGAGTCACAGGGCTCGGACTTCTAGCCCCCAGGCCCTAAAGACGTGCTGTGCTAACCTGAATTATAAATCCAGTTGATATGCAACACATGCGCATCCCAATGAGCAATACTGTGTGGAGTGTTTCCTAGTAATCGTCAGTACCATAAGATCCGTTCAGAGACCAAGTGGAGCTACAAATCCTCTTTCATTAACGCGCTCCAGTAGCATTAAGAAGCAGCATATCTATAGAAGAGTTTTGGATATGAATGTTACATAACAGAAAATATTTCAATGACTCATGCAAAGTAAAGAACTCTAGGGCAACAGACTAATCCTCCGGTATGACTGGACCTAGCCCTCCATTCTCTCCTTGCCCCTCCTCAACATTCCATTAACTAGCACCACTTTGATGAATCCTCTCCTTACCGGCCCCAACTCCTTCTGGGGGGGGGGTCAAGGCGCTTTCAATAAATTGCTGAGAAACCTCCAGCAGCAGTTTGAACTCTGCATACTGGGTCACACATCTTCTGTTAGATGGCAAAGAGGATCCAGCTGCACACTTGCTGCAAGATCATTCATGTTTAATGTTCATATTACTGCTGTGTAACGCCAAGGGTTTCTAAACCAGCTTGAAGTAATTCAAACCACGTCACTACAAAGATAGCAATGCTGTAATACTAAAGGTACAGTTACATATAATTCCCTTTATACTCCACATGAGCCCTGTAGAGTAACTGCAGGATTCACTTTTTCAAAGTGTATGTTTTAAATTATTAGTTGAACACTAAAGTCTTGTGTGGGTCATCCTCACTAGATAAGTTAACTTTTATTTTAGTGGTCATTTTCCATTCAATTGTGGGCACTTCATCTCTGTGTATATTGCATTTTGACTTGCAGTATCCTGCTTTGTGGCTCTCTGAATTAATTGTTAAAACTTCTGTGTCATTGTTTTTGGTTTAGTCACGAGAATTAACGGTCGCAAAGCTGCAGTCCCTTCTGGAAAGCCATCTGTTGGATCATCGATGTTATTGTCTGCATTCTCCTGTGTTTTCTGTTCCCTCCCGGACGGAGGGAGAAAGTAATCTTTTCATGAGCTGTCAGGTGAGCCATTCTGATCTTGCCATGGAACCCGCACACCTATTCAGTCTGTCAGTGTTGCACTAGATTACCTTGAACTTTAGCCTGCATTGGTGATCGAGGCACAGATAGCCTTTGCTTCCTTGGGGTGAACTGACATGATACATTTCACGCTGACTCTGAAGGGTAATGTTAAGACCTAGGGCAGGCCTTTTTCAGTTCAAGTTCAAACCCATTCATTGACTTTTTGTTTTTGGAGTGGGTGTTTGGGGGTGGGGGGGGGGGGAGTAGTCGTGACTGGTCATGGTACAAGTCTGAACTTTCTTGCCACTGCCGTGGGTGTGATAATGCTTCTCGTACTGTGGAGTCTCTTGACTGCGTTTGACTCCAGGGTTCATTGGGTTTGCAAAGCAGTGCTAGAATGGATTAAATAATTCTGGTCTATCAGGTGCCATATGAAGGTGTGCCAGTCTCAAAGGGTCCTCCTAAACTCCTGCTTCCTTTTTAAAAGCTATATTAGCCGGCTATCTGGTGCAACACCTTGGCACAGCCTGAATTTCCAGGTGTATGGTATGAACACTCCGCTTGAGGTGTGCCTTTAGAAAGGAGAAGCGCAGATAAAAGACTTAAAACCACCAGCAATTGGAATAAAGTTGTTTCCGTAAAGAACAGACTTGAATGCAAGTTAGATGGCTCACCCGGAATGGGTCTAAAATATGTTTTGCTGGCTCTCTTTCCCAATTACAGTTCAGGCTTTTACTTCCTCATAGGGTAGGTTGCAAGTTCCAGTGGAACATGCTCTAGATCTGGGACCAGTTGTGGCACATATGCCCCAGGAGTCCCATGTCAAACAGGTACTGAATGTGCAACCTCCACCCTGGGGCTGTACAGAGACCAATGGAGGAGGGTTCTTGGGTGTAGTGATGTCATTGTTATCCATGCAAAGAATAACAGCTAAGGACTCAATCATTTGTAATCAACTTTCTGGTAAACCAACGTTGAGAAATTGCCTTATCTAATCCAAATTCATATGAACATTGCGCTACCTGCCTTATCTTCAAAGCACTCTGCTTAACTCAACCTGTATGCAAGCAGTGCATTTGGAAGTGAATAGCTAGAATCTCTTCAACCAGCCAAAAGAGGCAAGAGTAGGCCTTTCAACAGTGATACTTCCATCAGTAATGTTTCTGTAAGCTAATCCAGGCCTGTCATCTTAATGGTTAAACCTGCTAGAGATTGTTTGGATACCATGGTCCGTGCCAAAAACTGCCCTTAACCTAGAAAAAGAGGTAATACAGGCAATATTAGGAGCGTTGTGATATTCCCATATCCTTGTTTGGGTGGCCAATAAACATTGTTTGACCTGTTTGAGAAACCAAAAAGAACCTTATTTGATGTGTCATTTTGGCCTGGCTGTCCCAGTCTTGCAGCGATATTTGTGTTACAAGCGTTGATGTTCTTGGACCACGCAGTTCACTCTTGTCTGTCTGGTATCGACTTTCTTGTCCCTTGCACAGGACTGGTTTAGTCCAAAGGACTGGTTTTCCCGTGACATTTGCTTTGGTGACCAATACCCCTACCTTGTATTTAGTTGCTGAACAAACCCATTTGCCTGTATATCGATTATTTACGTATTTATTTGTTGACTGGAGATCCTTAACGGTGCGCAGAGTTGACTGCATGGACTGAAAAGTGTTCTTTGGATGCGGTTCATAAAATTCGGCACTCAATGCTAGGTTAAAAAAAAAATATATAACCCTATGAGATGGGCTTACTCAGAGTGTAACAAGGCTGGTGGCACACATTATGGAAATGTGACGCATTTTGATTTGGAGGAAAGAAAATGTTACAGAAAACAAATTTAGACCCATCAACTGCAGTAGAGTAAAAATTAATTGCAGTGTGCCAGACCTTACCAAAGTTGGACTAAGAAACGCCTTTGTGGTTAATCCTACTGACAAATTTACACCGGCAAGGAATTGGCATCATGTCTCATAGCAAACGACCAGTGGGAAATTAAATGATATCAGAAATGTTGTTGCAGGGATTCTGTTCATGCACAGAACTATGCGCAGGAAACCAGGACCTCTGTGTATTGTTGTGTACCAAATAAGCCACCTCAGTGCCCAGAACCCCAATCCGACTAGCAATAGTGTCTCATTCGTTCTCCGTACTACAGCAAAGCTACCAATGATTAGACAACCTAGAACATGTGACTTAGTAAACACTCAGGAATAGTGGGAAACAAGAACACTTTCGTTCACACTCATACTTGTCCACAACGTGAGTAATCAGAGACACCGTATAGGTTAAAATGTTTATTTTTAACTAACGTGCTCTAAAGCGCAGTATTCTAGCCAATACGAGCAGCAGAATGCATAAGAACAAGATAATCAGCATTGTTAAAATTCCATAAAGCACAAAGGGGAAATCCTGTTATAATGACAGTGGAAACAGGACTATAGCGCCTTTTACCACCCTCCCCGTGCTCATGAGCTAGTTTAGAATAATTATAGAAGACCTCTGGGCTTTGTCAGCGAGACCCCATACCTACGAGATCAGATGCAATTAATTAAATCCCAGGATCAGCACAGCTCTTCTATGTTGGAAAGGTTTTCTTCAAGTGCCTCCTCATGCATGTAATGCCATATTAAAAAGTACCCCGAGTTTCAGCTGGGCCGCTGTGCTTCATGTAATGCCTATGTGCATGGGACTGACCAAAGTGAATCAACAGCATACATTGTTATTCGACCTTGAACACGCTGTGCAGACAGAGCACGGTGCCCAGCTAGATATGTGAAAGGTAGACCGTTCTCATGTGAAGCAGCGCCAGCAAAGTATTTTGCGAAGTAGTGTTGTGTGCAAAAGCGGCAGAATGGCAGCCAAGCATATACTACTTATGCTAACTTAGCAATGTCTGCAGTTAACCCCATTTCCTCACTACAATGTATAGACGGACATCATGCAGTGACCCAGGGACGCATCCAAACCAGTCTAGCAGTGTCTCCTGACTGCTAATCCACCCACCCAACACCAGCAGGGTGGAACACAGCGCAATTTGTATCTGTTCATTGGGGGCATTGACTCCAGGGTAATCGTATAAAAGGGAGCCACTTATCCCTAGAGTGGGCCATGAAGCTGGGAGAAGCATCGCCAGAGGTTTCAGACATAGTTGCAGATAACATGGTCACAGATTCAGTCTGCGACGCAAGGCATGGAACCCCCTCCATCACTCGAACTAATGCCTTTTGCCAGCAATAAGGCCAGTACTATAAATTTAAGATGCGTGGGATCTCTCTAACATCTTCCAACAGGGCAACGTGATGTAATCCATTGAGGACCCGGTCAGTCAATAGCTCGAGATTGATTGATTGTGTTGGAGCCTTCAGCTTTCATCAGTTACATCCAACATTAAGTCAGCCTTCCTGGCACCTTGGGACAAAAGCAATGGCCTAGTTGCCAACATTTTGAAAAAAATTCCAGGGACACTTTACAGCACAGCTATCAATTACTTACTTGAAAATTTACCACACCCAATGCCCCAAAGCTCCGTCCAACCCACATAATTAGCATAATGTAACTCCGCCTACTTAAAATACTGTCATGGATTGACTTGCATTGTATAATAAACCGCATGCTATTAAAGTTCGTACATACAGTCAAGACCGATAACACCTTCAAACTGGACAAAACTGCCAATCTCAAACAGCTCCGTGATAGACATTACTTACTCACTCTCTCAGGACCAGCAGATGGGACCAAGTACAACTATCTTTTTTGGTTCCCCATGATCTCGTTCTCCACGGCTTCCCTCCCAACCACTGGCCAACAGTGCCCCTCATCTTCCATAGTCCCTTCTGTCACAAATGTAATTTGTTTTATAGTTCTACTTGTACAAGTACAGGGCGTGACTTTACTAGTCCCATACAGCAAATGAATGACCAATAGAAAAAAACTTTTACCAACGGGTATATACAGTTTCGACTACCATTGGAGGAACAGCAGGCTAGAAAGTATGTAGTGGATCATGAGGAGACGGGAGCTTGTATGGCCAGGGAGTGACTCAGTGCCAGTAATCGGGGAGGGCGATGAGGCTCCCTACCTGCACTCACTGCAGTCTCGTCCTCCCTCTGTGCCAGACTGGATCTGCCGTGTCGCAAGGCTCGTCCAGGGTGTCGCCGTTGTTTCTTGCGCCCCACTTCCCTCAGCCTAGTGAGGCGTAGTGGGACAAAATGGCAGTGTCCACAATGTGGTGTGGGTTAGGATTTGTTTGGATGTGAGACAAACGCGCGAAGCCTTATTAAAGCTCGCACGCCATATGCCAGGACTGTCTCCGAATGGTGAATTACCAAGGACAGTCTCCAACTTGCCTGGACATTTGGCAGCTATACAGTTGGGAGCACATTGAAGGAAGGCATGCACGTTTGACTCCCAAAAAATGTGCTGAATTGGATATGAAATCTTGTAGTTGAAAAGGTTCAAGCCCAATGAATAGCATACTGCGAATCCTGTGATACAGAAATATGTCCAATGGCAATAAAATCCCATGTGTCCTCCGATGATCAGTCGTTTAAAAAGGTGCTAGAGGGGAAGCAATACCTTACTTGGATGTTTGTATTCATTGACTTCCGGGAAAGGCAGTAGTTTGACTAGGCATTATAAACATTTTTGCCCTTGACACCGTGGTTTTATGGAGTGGAGCACTGCACACCACAGTCGCGCTACATTGGGAGTGAAGTAGGTTGTTACGGTCCATTTGGAAATCCAAGGATGGTACATACTTTTTAAATGTTTCTTTGTAAATTGTTAGAGATGCACCCAGACTGGCTAGAATAAGATTTGTGGGGAGCGTCTGGTTTGTGTAGGTACTAAGGAACATATTTGCAAAAAGCACAGATTCTTGTGGGTTGCTTACATTTCAAATGTATGTTTGTCATAGTTTATTAAAGTTTAGATTTGTCTGCGCTTCCAATATTAAAGCAGTTTGTCAACCATCTGTTAGTAATGGTCAGTTAGCATATTAAACATTTAACGTTACTCAACTTTGTTTTTCCTTTTTGTTCAGGTGTGCGACACTGTGGCTGTGATCCTATAATCTTCCCACAGACTTGGTCACAGAAATGCTGGCGTTTTAAGGAGTACTCTTTATGCCTGTTGTCTTATTTGTAGTTCGTCTTTTGTATGTTCAGCTGTGCACTTTACATTCAATAAAGCAGAGTATTTTACTTATATTCTGTGTATTGTATTTTAAGATAGGCCCTGTCTGCCAAACTTGAAATCAGCCCAGACTTGGTGGAGTCCCCTGTTGGGCACCCTGTCCGTCTGTGTACTGTACTGTACTGTTCTGGAACTTTGGTGTAAGTAAAAGGAATAGCCTGGTGATTGTGAACAGAAACACCCCCCCCCCCCCCCTCCACCTCCCCCTCCCCCTCCTTCTGTTTGCTGAGCAGCCTATGAAACATGGCAGTAGCTCAGCAAACTTTCAGTGCCTTTGGTGGTGGCTCCTCTGAAGGCCTAAAGATCTCCGCTTGGCTGGCAGATCTCCAAATATGGCCGCAGTAGTCCATCCGGACAGCGGAGGTTACTACCTCTGCTTCCCTGTCAGGTAAAGGCGTGGCAGCCAAACTGAATGAACCAGTTTCTCCTATGTGGCAGACTCCAGCATGAGGTAGGGGTTAAGTGTTCCAAGATGAACATTGAACAGTTGCATCACTGTGAAGAAATAAGAAAAGCAACATATGTTCCATTTCAAAGCTTCCATCCCTCCCCCCAGTTGTAGATGTTTTAGTTAACCCTCTAACAACTTGGAGGGTTGCCCAATTGCGTTTGGGAAAATTACGTAATTTAATACAATCGCATGTTCGCATCCTTCCAGAAACTGCTACTTAAAATGGAAAATGAAGGGAACTGAAATCGGTAAGCGTTCAAGGTTTTTTGGGTGGGGGAGGGGCGATTGAAAACTGCTTGGACACCATTCAAAGGAACTCTGGCCTACATTGCAAGTAACTTTAACAGAATATCTAAAGCATAAGATGCTATATATACTTGTTCATTATGTAAAAATAAACCCACCATACTTTAACATCTGCATTGACTCACCTCTAAAAGAGCTCACGTTTTGATCTGCTCGTCACGCACCAAAGAAAGTGGCCCTACTTCCCCAATGGAAAACACGTGATTCTCGCCTAGTAATTCAGTCACCTATGAACTTTCGGATGGACTACCGGAATGCCACCCTTAAAGCTTTCCAAAATCTACCGTGGTACCCCGCAACGCTTGCTTTTATTCAGCCACCATAATTCTACCTATAGTGCCAAAAAAGTGGCCTATGGCACTTTTTTCAAGTCCTCTAACTTTATCCTGATGAGGCCAGACTCTTATTCAGGCTTGCATGCAATCATTCATAACCTTCCAGCAAAACCATAATATCTATATTTCTCCTCCACTTCAGGGAGTGATTAAAAGCCTTAGGAGAAGACATTTGGGACTAATTAATTAAAATAAAATATTTTCTGCATGCAACTACATTATTCTCTCCTTCTCCCCCACCCCCAACACTCCCCTTAAAGGGTCCAAGCATTTGTAATGCAATATGTATTGCATCTTTGAGAGTTAAGAGCTATTGGCAATGTAAACGACAATATTTTTTACCTGTGTTTTGGTTTGATGTAGTGGATGTATCAGACACAGCTGCAGCACTGACTAGAGGATTTAGAATGGTAGAGTTACTGACAGAACCAGAGAAGCAGCTAGCAGCACTATCTAGAGGACTAAGAATGAGCAATTACCAATGGGACCTAACAATCCGCTAGTAGCACTGCCTACAGGACTAAGAATGAGGAATTGCCACTGGGACCAGAGAAGCAGATGCAGCACTGCCTACAGGACTAAGAATGAGGAATTAACACTGGGACCAGAGAAGCGGCTGCAGCACTGCCTACAGGACTAAGAATGTGGAATTACCATTGGGACCAGAGAAACGGCTATCCGGACTGTTTAGAGGGCTAAGACTGAGGAATTACCACTGGGACCATCCACTCGTATGGATTGAAAGTGAAAAGCATGGTGATACATTATATCTATTGAATAGTTTTATGTAGCGCAGAATACACCATTGTTGACGTCTCCGCTATTTACACGCATGGCAGCATGTGTATAATGTACCCCGTTTTAGACAGTGCTGTTTATATGCTGGATAAAAAACAAATCCATCAAGAGTGAAATGGCTACTCCCTTAACATCCAGAGAGTCTTCAGACCACTGGAGGCAGAAAGGGAATGTCAATTTAACCCCTTGCATGCCCGCCCCTTTCCCCGCCCAGTGCCGCGCCTTCCATTAGCGGGCGGAGTTCATGACGAGCTGGACTCGTCATGGGCACAGCGCCACCGCAGCCCATGACGAGTCCAGCTCGTCATGGGCACTGAAGGGGTTAAAGGAGATATTTTTACTTTCTTGTTGGAGGTTCGACAGAAACCGCAAGATTGATCTTTAAACGTTATGGTGTGTTTATAGGAAATGCTATATATTAATAAATGTAATAGAGGAATATTTTAGAATGTGTTCACAGACCGGTTATTAATGAGCTATTAATATCTTAGAGTATATCCCTGAATTACCATTTTCTTCAAAAACCAGAACACCTTGAACTGTGTAAATGTCATCCAGTTGGTCTTTGAATGAGCCACTTAGCAAAGATGTGTTCACAGGCTCTATTCTTTTGCATCCAAACTAACAGTATAAATTTAGGAGCCCATATTCGCATAGGAAAGGGTAATTATATGTCAAAAGTAAAAACCCTGAGATTTGTAACACACTTTTGCCAGCTAAATTGGCAAAGCTATGATCAGAATCTCTTTACAAATGATGATCAAACTATGTTTGTGCTGACCTACCAGACTAACACCAGAAGCCCTATCAGGGAACGCGAAGCCTGGTCAGCATACTAGATGACGGCCGGGACGTTTGTAGGTGCTTGCTTCACTCTTGCCTGCCCGCGGTGCTTGCATGAGGTATTAAAAGCACAGTTTCATTATGATAGTGTGATCGTGGCCATCCACCTTGCATTATGCGCAGCAAGCAGTCGTTGCATCTCGTCTTACTGTGGGCTGGATTTATTCAAATTGAAAATTGCTCTGTGTTGGGGGGGGGGGGGCTCATAACATATTGCAAGTACCCCTCTATACATGCTCACTTAAATTATACACTCCTTGTGTAAACTCCTGACGGTGTCATAACTCGCACTTTATCCTGTAATGGGTAGTAGCCCAGACACTTAAAAGCAGAATCAACTTACTTTCATACTGGTTAGTGTTTATCGGAAGAATACTGACCGTTTCATTGAAAATTGCATGGATGCATGACATGATGCTTAAGAGGGCAATTTTAACTTGTGTAACGTGCAACATGAGAGAAAACGTATGCTACTTAAACTCTTCTCTTTCAGTGATGAGTGAAGCAAGTCCAAAGCGAACAGTTCACACGTCACCACCCCTCGAGACCGGGCGGGGTGTGACAGTAACACAATGTAACAAATTACATTTAAAAAAGCAGACACATTGAGAAAGTTGTGCTTCGCAAGTAGACGCTCTGCAGTTGGGCTTTGAAAGCGGCGTTGCCTTTTTCTGCGTGATGCTCTGTTCGAGTGTGATGTTGAGGCTCGCCTCACTGCCCTCCAGGTGGTCTACGGCTAGCTTCTGTCAGTGATTAGCAAGCAGTGCCAGCGGCAAGACGGTGCTTTGCAGCTGAAGTCACTACCAAAGAGCATGAAGACTGTCCAGTCCCCTCCCACCACTGGAGAGTGGGAGGGAGGGTGAGAGACTCCCAATGGAGACAAGGGGGGTGCCTTGTCTCCAAGTAAAGACATTTGCAAAGCAATAGGTTTCACACTGCTGAAAGTTTGAGCTATTGGCATTGCAATATTGCAACGCCAATAGTGCAACCTTTTAGTAATTCAACACCGATTGCTCTATTCTGTCCGTATCCTATGTTTTTAGTAACCAGCACGGCACAGGCAGTGTGCTGTGCTGCTTATGAAAAATTTACAATATTGGAAAAAATAGTTTGCCGTGCCACGCCAGAGAAAAGGCGTGTTCCCATTGTTTAACATGAAGGTGGGCCTCACTGCCTGCAACAGCAGCTAAGATAAACTAGTTGGTGAAATAAGACTGTAAATAAAACAGACCTAGTAACACAGTAAGCGGGCCTGTCTTCATGGGAGGTTACAAAAGGAGAAAAGGCGGTACTAAGGAGGGACTACTAAGCTTGGTCCAGAATCAAAAGCAACCCTTTTATAAATGACAGTAACAGGAACCAATTGAAAAGATGGGCAGAGCTTCAAGTCCATACCTGAATACAGCATGACTTGAAGAGCCAGCACAAGCACTGCCTAGGCGAGACCTAAAAACTGCTCCCTTTACCCAGACTTGTGGTGCTAAAGTTTGCAAACAGTAGGCATTCTAGTATGTTGCTTTGAATTCTGATTGGGTTTTGAGCCTTATGTAACGTAATTCACTGGATGGTCCTTTAAGAACAGCTTCTGATTTGCGGGGAACATGGCGGCTGGCTTAGGAGGCGGCTGCAAGCGCTCGTCTCTCCTGCTGCTGCATTCTTGTCTAAAATAGATTAAGCCGACTGAATTGCCAGCATGGTTTACTTTTTCATATCTGCGCCTCTCGTCTGATTGTTGCCTGGTACCTTTTTCCTCCCTGTGGAGGAAATATTTGAACCATACTGTCACTGGAGATGCTCTGGGACATGCTGCTGGACACACACTAGTTCCTGTGGGTCCTGGCCTCCCGATTACTCCAATGCGATAGGAGAGCTACTGCATGCGTCTGCCTCTGAGGGCAAAGTGGCAAAGTCAGCACAAGTGTGCAGCCGCGGGGAGTTGCTATACAGCCGGCACTGGATCCACTTGTGCTGAACTTCACCCTGCATGCGACTCCCAAAAGAGTGCCCGTGGTAGAAGGGGAACCCAAGGCACCGGGGAAGCCATCCTTAACTATTAAAACCACGCAAAGGAGGAAGATGTAAGGCAAGCAGAAGGCTCGTCCAGCGGTAAAGGCTCAGAAGACTAACCGGTACGCTTTAAGGAACCAAGGTATAGGGATTGCTGAAACCCAAGAGACTTCGCAGAGGGGTAGGAAAATATCCCTCTCTTCACCCCCCCCCCCCCCCCCCTCCCCTCCAGTCATTTCACCTATATTTCGGGTACCCAGTTCTCCGTTAGGAGTACCCTGCCAAAACCACGCCCTTGAACATATTCATAGGAAAAAAGAAGTTAGTTACTCCAGCTGCAGTATGGGGGGCCCCCCCGACCCTCTGAATGGTACTAATACCATGAGACAAAAACTGGCCGTGGAGACCCTGATTTTATTAGAGATGCCCTTGGCTATCACCTCCGCGGTGTTGACCTCTACTGAGAGCGAGAATGCGGTGGCAGGGCCTCCACCAGGAGTGGGGGCTTCTACACATACTCTGGGGCAGGAGAATATCGGGGAATTATTGCAAAAACAGATTTGCAATGTTGGAATCTAATCAAGCCAAAATTTGTGATGTCTGAGTTTGGAGAAAAAAAACTCACTGACCTGACGGACAGAATAAGGAACTTAACTTCTACAGAAGGGAGGTTGCTGGAAACAGTAAAGAAATACAACGCTGCAAAGAAAGCGAAAGCCGTACAGGAAAAAATCGAGCTGTTGGAGAATAATTCTAGAAGGAATAACTTAAGGCTCCTCAATGTGCCGGAGTGGGAAGGAAGGTGAGAACTTGAAAGGGTTTTTGTAGACCTGATTAAAGAAATAGTCCCTGAAGTCAGGGATCTAGATCTCCCTCAAGACATTCAGCGGATACACAGAGATCCCTTCAGACGTAATCCAAATAGTGATAAGCCCAGGAAAATTCTTGTTAATTTCAATACTTACTCCATCAAAGAAAAAATTATTTCTGAAGCATTGAAAGTGGGATCTTACAATAAAGATGGATGGTCCTTTCGCATCCACTCCGATCTTGCAAAAGAGACCCAAACACGTAAAATGGGAAATGGGTAGATATACACAGGAACTTAAATCCATAGGAGCTAAAGCCCAAATTTAATTCCCAGCCACATTAAAAATTATGTGGAACAATAAAATGCACAAATTTAAAGATCCAGAGGAGGTGGACAGTTTCATTCAGCAAATTAAAACATAAATAGGCTAAGTCCACATGCATCTCCAGATATATATATATATATATATATATATATATATATATATATATATATATATATGGTAGGAGAGACGAGGGCAGCTGGTCAGACCTATGCCCAACTATGTTAAAGTAAGGGTTCCTCAGGGTGGGGGGGGGGATGTAAATAGATTAGGAAAGGTACATGCACAGTATGTAATATCACATTGGGTGGGGAGCATTGGGAGAAAATAAAAAAAATATATATGGTCATCCTTGTTCCCTGTAAGGTGCACGCTTGCGCGCCCGCCCGCTCTACTCATCTCGAGCGCGCAGTCTCAGTTGTGAAGCGCGCACACATTAGTACATCCTCTTCAGGCAGGATAGCATTTCACACATCAGCTTTAAAAAGGCAAGCGGCACGGGAACAAACTTAGTTTTTGTTTATGGCGAGTATTGCAGGACGTTACGGGTGGAGAAGACCACCGTGCAAGAGGAGGGTACGAGCAGCAGGTAAATATTGCTCGTCCATGGCAGTCTGTTATGGGTGCAGAGGGTCACAAGTTCTGTTGCAAGTGTTGTCTGCAAATGCCACTTGCTGCGTTAGTTTTAGAGAGAGGGAGCAGCAAAGGGCTTGACAAGCAGCAGTGGCATCTCACAGCATGACGTTTGCTTTGCTGATAAATACATTTTTAATGCTGTGCAATAATTGTGCACAAGCTCGTTCGGTCTGACCCCCCCCCCCCCCCCCCCCCCCACCTCCAAATGACAGGTCTGTAGTTGTTAGTCATGGAGTGTGCCAGTAGCACCACCAGTGTGCTCGAAACAGCAATGGGTGCATTCCCATGCAGAGTGCATGTCTGGAGTCATGAGCCATAAAAAAAGATGTCTCTTGAACTCTCTGTGACTCACATATTTCCATTCACCTCATGTTTATATCTGGGTCTCACCAGCTGCTTCGTTGCTTCTTAGTTTCAAACCTGTGTGCTGTACATTAAGTGCCTGTAAGTTTTTTGGTGGATTGAGAGTGTTGATAAAGTTTTATGTTGGTTGATGTGGCCTGAGTTCAGCGCTGAAGCTGCCTCAAAGGTTGACTGGGGAGAGTAAAGGTGGGCTCAGAAAGATTGAATGCTGGAATAGCTTTGTGATTAGACACGCTTCCCAAAAATGCTTAATAGAACCTCGCATCACGGCGCCTTCATCGGGGAAGAGCGATTGTAGAGGCAACAGGGGTATAAATATATTTTCTGAAATCTACATTGTTTGGCGTCCAAGGGCACGCCCAGTGGCTTGCAGATAACAGGCATTTTAATCTGAGTACTCTGGGCATTTCTTGTGATTTATGAGAGGGCAGCAGATGCGAGGGCTTCTGTTGTTCATCATACTGGTGATGTTCGGAGATAATGATTAGTCTACCCAGGGGTTTTGAAAAAACTGGAGGGGGGGAGCGGGTGGTGTCTAAGGAGCGTGGTCAGTGTAATTAAGGGCGTGGCTTAAAAATACATAAGCTAAACATCTGTGTTTAGCACAGCATGCTGCCTGACTTGTATTTTGCTGTTACTGTTATTGCGTCCAGATATGATACAACAAGTCACATTATACCTACAAGTCAGGACTACTGGCTTTGTCAATGGTTGTTAGCTGCATAAGATAAATAAGCAGCAACTATGACTTGTATATAATATTGAGAAACTTACAGCCCTGGTGACACCACGACAATGTTGCTGCTCCTGAGTTTCAAAAGGAGAAGGGAAATCCAGAGAGAAGGTGACTCTTTTTAAAGGATTTCCCTTCCCCCTACAACGCTCACCACACGCACATCGCTGTGCCTGCTGTCGCTACAGTCCGGAAAAATACTGTAAAGAGACCCAGCCCACTTAAAGCCCTGAGTCTTCCCACTCTTTGTGCTTTAGTGCACTGGTCCTACATGATGTGGATGTCGCGGCAATTTCCGGAACCATTACGGTTGTCCCCTTTGTAAAAGAAATGCTGGATACTTATTCAGGTTTAAGACCCAGCAAGGTCCCAGTCGTAATATTTCACAAGAACAACTAATGAAGTAATCTGTGTTCATTTTTAAAATGACCCATGACCTTTCTGTTTTTGTTTACTCATCAGTCCGGGATCATTAGGCATCTTGCACGCCCTTTTTAAAGTGTCGTCTGCTTAAGTATTCAGCAAGTGGCATCTGCAGGCTGTTGGTAGGAATAAAGATGATAAAGAGAAAACATATCTGTGTGGCTCAATGATTAGAGCGGCAGACCCGGATGCAGAGGTCTAGCCTGGAACCAGGGTTCAATTCCCCGCCTCGGCGGGTCTTGGGCTCAACAAATTCCACGGACCTGATAATTCTTGCCTCGGTGCCTATTCCAATCATGGAGTCCCACTCTGCAACTCTGGGCAATAGCTTGCTTAATCTCCACAACGGCCCCCACAACGCTAAGGATGCCTGGCCTCCACCTTGGGGGTGCCCAGGAGTGGACGCCTCACAGGGAAAGCCAGGATGGGTTCCACAGCGGTATTCGTACAAGCGCCTTGAGACCCTTGCGGGTGAGTAGTGTGCTATACAAGTATCAATTTACAATTTTCTATGTAGTATAAGGTGATACTTTTCTGCTAACCTAGTTGTTTATCAACATTCTGGCTAGAGGTGGGTGAGCCACTGAAAGCTCGGGTCTGTAGTCTGGCTCAGCTAGAGGTCCTGTTGGAATCTTCTAGTCCATAATGAGCCGAGCTGTAACGTGGCTACTTACAGTCACCTTCCCTCTTCCTAGGATGTGGCTTTATGGCCAGAGCTGCTGACTTTGGAACTGGGAGACCAGGGTCATTTCTCGATGTTGACTCAACATCCTGTTAGTTTGAGCAAATCAAGTAAAATCCCTGTGCCTTTCAAAAATGAATGTGACCTTGTGTAATATAACTGGTACTCGCATAAAAGTTTAATTACCTCCAGGTCAAGTTTGCGCTATATAAAAACTATTAAAGAAAGCACAATGGGGTAAAAACCAAGCGTCCACATAAGGAAAGACAAATATATACTCATTTACAGGAAGATTTGTACAAAGTGAAACCAGAAAATCCAGTAAATCACAGCATTCCTGCTTGAATTGTGTGAGCTTAGGCAAATATTTAATTTTACCAAAACGCCTCTTTTTTTCTTCATTATCGGGTAGAAAGTTCTTTCAAGTAGGCGAGTACAGAATACCAATTGTACAAAAACCTATTGTGTTTGATTTAATAAACTTTAATATTGCTCTATAATAATTTGGGCCATGTACAGGGCTTGTATGACAACTGTTGTGACTCTTTGTTTGCTAATGTTTTATGTATAAAAAATCTCAGTGCAGTGCTCTAATTTGACTTATTCATGATAATCTCAAGATTCTATGAGGTGGAGCTGTATGTGTGGAAATGCACCTTTTTTCACTTTTTTTTGTAAACCAGTATGGAATGGTATTTGCCACTGATAATTGTAGCTACACTCTCACATGCACTGTCAATCTTGGAGCACATAGCTTTGGCTGTAGTGCACAGAGACCTTAGACTGCTGCACATCAAGAAAAAATAATTAGAGGGAGCATCACATGCAGGGTAGGAAGCGCGGGAAGTGGGGCATTGTTGGAAGATTGCTAATTTAGATAAAAAACAGATCCTGAGGGTATTACGGTGGAACATAAATAGTCCGTGTAGCAGATAGAATTCTCCAATTTTTTTTAAACAATCCAAAAGTGAAATAATGATACAAGAGACGCATTTGCGACAAGCTGAATGAGAGTTAATACTTAAGGGACACAAATGGGTCCAACAATTTGCATGCACTAATCAGAACTGTAATGTCAAAGGGGTAGCAATTTTGATCAAAAGCTCGGCCCATGCAAAAATAATAACCATCTCAGACCCAAAGGAGAGCTGGGTCATTGCCAAAATAAGAGTACATAACACTAAACTCGCTCTGATAAGATACTGTGGCCCAAATATAGACGACCCATCACCATTACAGGAGCTGTTCCAGCTGATTTTTGATTACAATAATCCCATTATAATGGCTGGGGTTTTAATACCTTACTTAATTTAAAGCTAGATAAATCAACCACCAGACCAAGTTAGCATTTAGAAGGTATTGTTTAAAAAAAAAAAAAAAATGTTTTTCAAGTATACTGTCAAACTAAGAGTATGGGGAGGGCTGCGGGAAACTTCTCGCATGGAAGACTATGGGAGATTTAGTTAGGAACACAATAAAACAAATGGTCACGGAGGGGTCGAGTAAAAGTTGCTGCGACGACCAGGACATCGGGAATGCTTTTCCTTGTATAGATTCTGGAAGAAATCAGTAAGAGCTACAATTGTCCGATGAGCAAATATCGAACTGGATCTTAAACAATCCCTTGTTGACAATTCACCTGGATAGGCAACACCATCTTAATAGATTAATAACCGTGGAGGAAGTATCTATAGCCATAAAACAATTTAAAAATGGGAAAGCACCTGGGCCGATGGAATTCCTAGTAAAGTCTATAAAGCCTTAGCAGATGAAATTACTCTTGCACTAACCTCACTACTTAACGTGGTGTATATAGAAGAAGCTGCTGTCCCGGACTCTTGAAACAATGCCACAATTGCTCCAATTTTAAAACCAAAAAATCCCAAAAAGTGCTTGTCTTACAGACCGATTTCCCTATTGAACAATGATTACAAATGATTCCCTAACATTTTAGCCAAAAGATTAGAGTCTGTATTAAGAGATCTAATACGGCCCTCACAGAAAGGATTTATGAAGGGCAGACAGCTAAACCACCTTACCCATAACTTGGTATGCGCCATAGACCTGGCTATAGATGAAAACCTCCCATTAGCCATTTCGACAGTGGATGCCGCCAAGGCATTTCATAGGGTCAGCTGGCCTTTCCTTTACGCTGACATGAAACCGAATGGGCTAGGGGATACTTTTCTGAACACAATAAAAAAGATATATATATAGAAATCCATCAGCAAAGGTTTTAATAAATGGTTCCCTCACTAAACAAGTCAAGATAAGGAGAGATACGCGGCAAGGATGCCCTCTTTCTCCCTTACTGTTTAACCTATATATTAAGCCCCTTGCTGGAAGAACAGGGGATTCGGCCCTTTCAACACCATGGTTGGGTTAAGAAGGAGGCTCTTTATGCTGACGACTTAATGATTTACACACACAACCCTGTAGAATCACTTCCAATTATTATGCATATATTAAAAGATTTTGGGAAGGTAGCTGGATACCAGGTCAATAAAGGGAAGACAGATATTGGCTTGGAACGTACAACTGGCCACCATCTTGGAGAAAAATGTATAAAGTGAGATCAGATACTTAGGAGTCCAGGTGGTCAAAAGCCTGGCGGAAATGGCTCCGATTAACTTTCGGAAACTCCTAATAGATACCAAGAGGCATTTACAACTTTTGTCTCCTCTGCCTTTATCAATCATAGGCAGCGTAAATCTGATTAAGATGATGATTCTCCCTTCATATTTAATGCCCCACCATTGCACTTCGAGGCAAAAGGCTTTAGGAAGTTACATAGTGACTTAACTAGTTTTATCTGGGCCAGCAAAAACCCAAGAATTGCTTGGAAGACGTTACGCAAGAAAAAGATTGCAGGTGGGCTTGCCCTTCCGAATTTCCAATTCTAATGTTGGGCTTTTCAATTGAAAAATCTTTAAGTACTCTTAACTAAAAATTATCACTCAAGATGGCCATGCTATGGAGCCTTGACCTATGATTTTACTGAACATGGCAGTTGCTTCATGTTTAAATATGGACGTTCCAAATTTTTCAAAAAGGTCCGCTTAAAGTTTCTGAGCACAACATGCAAATTGTGGATCCAAGTTTGGAGAATATTAGACCTACAATATTACAGCTATATGGCCCCAATTCGGAAATCATTTGGGACTCCTGAATGTTTACAAGACTTGTTGTCTATGCCATTTAGGGAAGCCGCAATGGAGAAATGGGGTAATTTTATGGATGTACATGGGGCAATCTCCTGGGAGCACTTATCGAAGGAAACTAATAATCATTTATCCAGATTTAAGTACTTTCAATTGGCAAGTTGGGCTCAAAGTCAAGTACTTAATGGCCCGAATAACTGGGAAACTGTACTATGCAGCAACCCCTTTGTGAAAAAAGAGATCACTAAATGGCATTGGATGATGGTACAATGAGGAAGACCACCATAACATACCACTGGAAGAAGGTGGAAAGATGAGATACCGGACGTCGACTTCTCTGTGGCAAGTATCTCTGAACATGCTATTGTCCTTTGTCAAATATGCTCCATTAAACAAGAATCAACTTTTTACTTTACGTAGAGTTTATTGGTCCCCCAAGAAATTATCCAGAATAGGAGGGGAAAATCCGGTGTAGTCCAAAGTGCGGATTGGCTAAAGCAGATGAAGTGCACATGTGTTGGCAGTGCCCAGGCTTTCATTATTACTGGCTAGAAGTGAGTAAGATACTGATGGCTATTTTGAAAGGGAAGATAGAGGTAAGCCTTTCTTTGATTATTTTTGGGATTCTGGATAATGGTAGCTTCATTGGGAAGAATAGGAAACTACTAGAGCAACTGTTATTAATTTTAAATTATAACTGCATGTAGGGAAATATATTACTCTCTAGTAACTTACCTTCCTGTGCAGCTTGGCGGTTTGGTAGGATGGATTGTGTCAATGGTTCAGCGAAGAGAATTAACACTTCGGAACCCTTGTTTCTTTATAACTCCAACCCAATTAGAGAATAAGTGATTAATGGTCCAAGGATTAAGACATCCAAATCCATGGAGAGGTTAAAGTGGGGGTAACCTCACTACCTCTGAATAAAGGCTGAATGTAGGTGTAACAGGGACCGGTGTATCCAGCAGGATGTGGCAACCAGGTCCGAGTTCAAAACCTGATTACACCATAACTATCGCCTTTATGGATTGTCGCATATGAGGATCAAAAAAAAAAAAAAGAAAAGAACAGCTTCTGTTGGGGGGGGGGGGGGCGAAACTTCTACCTTTAAACTACACCTATAGCTACGTAGTACCTCATAGTGTGACAAGAACATACTAAGTTGTTTGTACACAATAAAAATGCTAAGTAAAGAGAGGATTGATCTATACAATAACAAAAACCCAAAATGAAGCAATCCTAATGTAAAGGTGGTAATTAAGGGGGGGAAAACAAACCTAGAGTAATGTAAAAATGTTTTTTATGCATATAATATTCAAAATAATATTAAAAGGGGCTTAGAATTCGGAACGGTTTGTTTATTTTAACAAAATACCTACTCGCAAGCAAACGGGAACTGAACTAATTGAAATCCTATGCAGTTATTGCTGTTATGGCGATTCCATGGAAAATGATTTAGAAAGAAGCATCATTGAAACAGTTACAGGTATTTGTTAAATTGGTGGTTAATTTTCTTTTTTTTTTTTTTCTTCCTTTCGAACACAGGGCTGTTTTGCTTTGCCTGTCACTTTCTTGATTTGGTAATGAATTATAATGAAACACACAAAAGGTGTTAAGCTGTACCTGACTGATGAGCCCATAATTAGGGCGAAATCAGTCCTGGGTTGCTTGTGTTCAGGATCAAGACTGATTTGCATATGGCTGGGTCCAAACTGGGGTGGCATGGTGTGCAAAAGAACAATGGGAACGTTGGAATGCTACCTAAAGCGATTGCCAGTGGTTAGAAAAATTGGAAACATTCCTCAAATCACCTTTTGTCTTTTTAATGAATTATAATACACATAATTTCAGTACATGAATTTTGCATGAAAAGATTACAAGCTAAAGTCCCATGCATGATAATTGGTAATTTTGTTAATGGGATTGCATAGTCTATCCCTTACCTAACAAACCTAAAACCATTGAAGGCCAGAATGGTTAGGTCTTTAAGGAAGTAGGAGTATAAGTAAGTTAAGCTGTTCTATGTCCGCCTTGGAATTCAAAATTACAGTTGAGCTTCTTGGTATAGTGTTAAGAAAAAAATCTGAGGTGTTCACGTTGGTCAGAAAGAGTAATGAAACCAGATATGTTGGTTTTATGCTTGCTTGAAACATTGATACTGGAATTGTTAGAAATGGGTATGTTTTAGGTTACAGTATCTAAAATGTATTTTTAGCACGGTCACCCAGGCTCTTATCACAAGCAGACTTGATCACGGAAACTCCCTCTACGTTGGAATCCCAGCCCATGTCCTCCAACTCCAAACCACCCAGAACGCCGCCAGACTCATCCTGAACATCTCTCAAAATAACCACATCTCTTCACACCTCAATCTCGTCTGGCTCCCAGCCCAGGAAAGATGCAAGCTCAAACCACTCGCCCCTACAAAGACCTCCACAGCACTGGTCCGGCTTACTTCAACCACGGCCTCAACGTCTACCTTCCAACCAGACACCTTCAATCTGCATCCCAGGCACGAGCACACATCCCTCGTATCAAGACCAGAAGCGGAGGAGAGCCCTTCCCATGCCTTGCAGCCCTGACCTGGAATGACAGCCTGAAACGCCTCAGAACCTCCCCCATGGACTTCTCGAAGGAACCTGAAGACATGACTCTTCCAGATGAAGCCGGCATTATCTCCTCCCCACCACCCTTCAGGCCTGGCCTACTCATTGCCTGAATAGGTGGTTAGCCACGCTCTACAAAGTCACATAGCCTAACCAACGCTGCAGCCTTCTAGGCGTTCTTCCACTCGCTATGCATACACCAGGCACTGGAGTGCTTCCAGTTAGTGGTGGTTATGACTTTTTTTTTTACAAGATGGGGTGGCATGGAGTCTCCAAACCTTTACCCCAGAATATCCTGGAAGCTTTTATAGGAGCCCATGAGTAACCTACTAGACCCTTCCAGTTTGGTTCCTGGGTTGTGTTAGTGAACTGCTTAACCTCCAGCCTGATCCTCAACGTCCATTTCCGGCATAGGCTTTACTTTTGGTATTAGAGGCGCTAAAGTTTCCTCCTTTTGAACCTTTAATGAAGGTGGCGTTTAAGCTTCCAATGCAAAAAAACTCCATCTAGTGGCAATTACCTCGGCTAGGCCTTCCAGGGGAACAGGCTGCTCTTTCCTGCAAACCTCCTTTTTGCAAGGTTTTTTTTTTTTTTAAATAACGTTTTATTAACAGTAAAATCCGCAGCAGTTACAGCAGTCGTGATACTTTAGCAGTACTTATCTATACAGGGTGCATGTAAGGGCATCAGAGACGACAAGCATCAAATCAAGGGTATTTAGCACAGAGACAAACCAAGCATAAAACAGTGTACAGGCGATTCTCTGAACAGATTAGGACCCGGGAGGCTCCAACCCACATGGTGTATGATTAGGTTTCTCCAGGAGCTCCGGACAACCCACCCACACCTAAGTCGTCAAGTAGGGCCCGTCTCTCTCGTCGGAGTTCTACCGTGGGAGAAATGCAGATGTCCCCTCGATATTTATTCCACCTTTCCCATTTGTGGTCCCATTTTGTGGGGCAACCTCGACCCTTATAGACCGTTTTCTCCGCCACCATCGATAAATCCATGTCTTTGGCCCAGGCGCTCAACGATGGCACGGCGGCTACCCCCCATTTCTGGGCAGTATTTCTTTTAGCTATGGCCCAACCTAGCGCCGCCCATTCCTGCTCCGCTTGGGTAAGGTCAGTATCGTCCCACACATTAAGGAGGCATAACTGAGGGGAGGGGACAACCGAATTATCGGTAGCCTGCGCCATCTGACGGGTGACTTCTGTCCAATAGTGTTGTATGGGGGGGGGGGCAGGCCCACAAAATGTGTGCGAATGTGCCTACATGAGGACAATTCCGAAGGCAGAGCTCATCGGGACGCCTACCTAGTTTACACAATAAGGTCGCATCAAAATATACACGATGCAGAACTTTGAACTGAACCAGGTGGAGCTGCATCGGTATCGCCACCTCCCGAGGGGAGGCAAGCGCATCTTTCCATTCCTCGTCCGACATTTCGCCCACATCCGTCTCCCACCTGGCCCGTACTTTCTGCATTATGTCAGCTCAGTTATTGATTAACTTTTTATATGTTAAGGATATGGCCCTGTGGTCCATTGGATCTAGCAACAATCTATCTTCCAAGGGCGAGTAGTCTGGAAAGGGAGTCTCAGCGGGTAGTACGCAGTCGATAGCATGGCTTATTTGTAGATAGCAGTAATGCTCGGAGGGAGCAAGCTGGTATTTAAGTTGAAGCTCCGCAAAGGTTGCCTTCCTGCCTTTAACCCATATGTCCCCCACTGTAGAAATGCTAATAAGATCCCACTTATCGAACCTTGCACAGGTGCTCAGCTGTCCCAGACAATCCGGTTCCCAGAGCGGAGTGGCCTTAGTCAGCCGCCCATACCACCCCATTCGCTTCTGGAGAAGATGCCAAGTTTCCACCGTTCTGGCCGTGGGGCCAGTCATTTTGCAAGGTTTTTAAAGAAAGATTGGTTTTTAAAACCAATGTCTTCCTTCAGTCTGAAGGTTAGCGCTACTTTTCATCATGGTCAAGATGTGGTTTTGTCTAATTTTGTTTCCTATTCCACCGTCTGCAGAGGAGAAGCACCTTGACAAGAGCTCTCTTGGTTTACCTGGACAGGGTGACTCCCTTCAGGGTCTCTCGATCTTTGTTCATTTTGAGCCTGCGCGTAAGGGTTGTAATTATGTCAAGACTGATTTTTATAGCTTATGAATGGGGGGTGGGAGGCATGGGATTCTTTTTCAGGAGTTAAAAAGGGTAGATCTACTTGTGCAATGTCTGCCTCTGTTGAAGAAAGTCAGGGGGCTTCCCTTTCTGAAATTTGCAGTGTAGTGACTTGGATTTTTCTATCTACTTTCATTAAGCATTAACTGATTGTGCCAGAGCTGGATTTAGATTTTGTCAGCTATAAAGTAATGGCATTCTTTTTATTTTGTACTCGAATTTTCATCAAACATTACATTCTACTAAATATTACACAGTTGTCTTGGGCGTTGTTGCTTGGTACATCTCAGTAAGTAAGGAAAGTGAGGGGACATGGATGTCATGCACCTATTACTTACCGGTAATCTCATTACTCTTAACCTGTCCTCTGTTCCCTTACTGTGTCCCTTTTGGGTTTCCCGGCCAACTGCTTATTGAGACAGCAACGCTTGCAACTAACAGGGGGTCGGGTGAGGGCGCGAAGGAGATGTTTTGGGTCTCATCTAGGCAGTGCTTGTACTGTCTCTTCGAGATGTGCTGGATCTAGGATATGGGCTTGAAAAAAACGACCTTCTCTTTCATTGGTTCCTGTTGCTGTTCTTTAGAAATGCTGGTTTTTCATTGGTGAATACACTTAGTAGTTCTTCCTCTTGGAATTTTGTTTCCTCCCATGAGGACTGGCCCTCTTGCATGTGTTCTTACTGCTCAGGTTATTTATACTTGGAGAGAACTCTTTTGTTTGGGGGGTTGGGGGACCTCCCACTTTATTCATTAACTGTTCTGTTTACTTGTGCAATGAAACATCGGTCGCTTCATTTGCTTGCTGTCACGTTTTCTCCCTGTGCCTCCCTTACTCCCATAATGCTGCCTCATTTGCTTCATGTCCCTTAATCTCCCTGTGCCGCCCCTCCAGCAACACTGCTCACAGGCCCCCCCCCACCACCTCTGAGGCCACTACTGTTTGGCTTATTTTTTTGGTTACTTTATGCATCATTTGTAATGCAGTGCCCTAGTTTAATATCCCTTTGCAGTTCTCCCACACACACCACCCTGTATGACACTGCTTGCCCACCCCAGAGATCGCTGCATTGAATTCTTATGTTATTTCACATTAAACACTTTTTATTTATATAGTGCGCCTAGCCATGGACTCGGACATTAAACAATCAGCCCATAATCACAGGATGTTGAGCCGACAGCAGACTTGAACAGGAATCCCCAGCCAGCAGCTCTCACTGCTGTGCCATATCCTTTCCCATGACATGTTGGAGAATACAGTACCATATGTGGCCAAAAGAGGTCCTAAGGAACACCTAGTGATAGCCAGTGGTACTGCACCCTCACAAGTCTGGTTTTTTTTTTAGGGGAGGGGGTGGTTTAGCAGTTGTAGCGCAGACCAGAAAGTATTGGAGCAAGTTACATCAGCACCAGTTCTCCAGTTCCAAAGTGGCAGCTCACGTACTAACTTTTTCCAATTAAGACATTTGTATTATAATCAGGGCGGCTGCTCTGTGCACCAATAGGAAGCAGTGTTTCATTTCACTTTGCAATTTGGCGTGCACAGTTGGGAGCGCTTCAGTGTCCACACACACTAATGGAGGCAGCACTTTCCTGTTATTTTGCTTTTGCAGTTGTAGCGCAAACCCGACGGGAAGGTATTGGTGCGCTTTAGGTGAGCAGCAGTGCACCAGTTCCAAAGTGGCAGCTTGACGCACTAACTTTTTCCAACAAGGACCTCTGACTGCATTAGGTTTGCTCCTTGGCTCACTTGCTAAAAACCATAGCTTCAACAAATGACTCTTACTCTCTTTCCTCGATTTGTTCCCCTGTGAAATGGATTCAAAAGAGAATGAAACACTTTGGAATAGAAAAATATCAGAAAAAAAGGCATTTGCATCGAAAATGCAGCCTCAGGATGGTGAGACAAAAAAAAGGTTCAAAATACGAAAACTGTCCGTATTGGTTTTATTCACAACCAAACACAGTGGTGCCACTTTACAAAGTTTGCTAGTGAAGCGCATCTTTCGTTTTCTCTTCTTTCTTTGAAAAAGTGTTTACTTCTGCTGCCCCTCCCCCCTTTTCTTCCTCTTATTCCCTCTCGCTGAAAACAATGATTTCAACCAATGGCTTCCCCCATCTCCCCTCTCCTTTATTTGTTCTACTGTGAAATAGATTAAATAAAAGAAAAAAACACTTTGGCTGCAAATGTCCTCCTTCTCTGACATATCTGTTTGATAGTGCAGCCTGAGGATAGAGATCAAAAAAAAGGATCAAAATACGAAAATAAACACTAAATAAAACAAGATAAAGTGACCATATTGTGTTTTTTTTCATTCATAACCACACACATTAGTGCCACTTCACAGAGTTTGCCAGAGAAGCGCTACTTTAGTTTTCTGTTCTTTCTTTGAATATCATTGTTTTTCCCGGGTGGGGAAGTACACCATTCCTAGAGGTAATGCAATTCCTAGTTGATTTGCAATGCAATAGGTTTCGCAATAGTGAAAGTTTGAGCTATTGGTATTGCAAATGAAAAAGCGTTAGATTTGATTCATTTAATTACAGAAAATATCCCAGCAGAATGTTACTTCTAAAAACAGGCATGTGCTCTTAAAATGTATACCACTTGCCTATGAAGTTGGTACGACTACTTACCAGTAAACTAGTCTTCATAGTCAAGGTTGTTAATGTAAATTCTCACCCAGAGACCACCAACCCCTTTATCCTGTAACTGGGATGATTTTTATTCTTTTTAAATCATTCCCGACCCCTCCCTACCCTTTTGCTGGTACAACCTCGAGTGCAGGAGTAAATCTCCTGCTCAATTTGAAGGAGCTTTGGCTACCTCGGGCAGTTCACATAGCCCTTTCCACCTATTGATCCATGCCTACTTACTACATTACAGCAGATCATCACTGGGACGAGGGACTAGCAATCCTGTCTCTGTGGATCCCAGGGAACAGGTGACGCCTCACCCCATGCTTCTGGTGAATTTAAGCCAAAGTCGCCACCATGAAACCCCGAGACAGACTGATGCGCGAACAGAAACCTCCAATTGTCTTGGAGATAGGGACACCACTCTGCTTGTTTAAGAGCCCGCCACAGAGGCCAGGGCACCATGTTGCGTCTTGGCAGCATGTTTCTTCCCCGATTGTCCTGCTTCCAGACGCACCAGAATGCCAAGAGTGGAGCATATGAAAGGCCTCCTATCAGGCGCGCAACACCCATTGGGCTCACCGGGCTTCAGCCCCCCTCCCCCCTCCCGGTCGTGTGTGACAGCCCGGCTGAGACAGCCTCGCGGGCTGGCGTCCGTCTAATTGCAGCCGCACCAGAGTACTTAACGGGTCTTTAAAAGACCATTTACTCGTTAATGAGGCTTTTGTGTGTTTTCACCCCTTCTTACAGCCATTCTACCTATGGCTGGAAGACTTAGCGCCCCCCCCCCCCCGAAATTTGGCTCTAGTTGCCTGCCTCCTATAGCTGGCCAATGCTCTACACAGGTCTGAAACCCCCCCTTCCTCAGTATGGACCGCAGACTAGCATAGCGCAGCAGCAAACGGGACAAAACATGTGGCTCGAAGACAGAAAGAACAGAACAAGCCATAGTGAAAGTTACCTTCTTCTAACGGAGATGGAACGAACTGGTGGTGCACTGAGAGGAGATATGGTCATGAAGTGTGTGATTTCCTTAGTACAAAATTTAAAAAATTTGCAATGCAAAAGGTCTCGCATTTACTCGAGTTTCAGCAATTGGCATTGTAAATGGCAATGCCTTTTATTTATGTTTTGGTTTTTAAAAACCTAAATAAAAGGCATTGTCATTTACAATGCTAATAGCTTAAACTCTCGCAAATGCGAGACCTATTGCATGAACAAATACTTGTTTGTGAAAGCGCCCTATGCCGCACTTTCACTTTAATGGGGGGCCACGCCCTTTTCTTTAGATGACCCGCGTCTAAAGAAAAGTGCACAGCCGTTATTAAAGTGAAAGCGCGGTATGGGGCACTTTTACAACAAAAACAAGCATTGGCATAGCAAATAGGTCTCGCTTTTGGGACCATATAAGTATTTAGTTTTGCAGCACAATATCCTTGTTGCATGGCTAAACATTGTACTTTATAAGTGTTTAGCCATGCAACAGTTGCACCAAGGATATTGTGCTGGATAACTAAACACTTAATGTCCCAAAGGTGAGACCCATTGGCTATGCCAATGCTTGTTTAGCGATGTTGTGCAGCATGAATAAAGAGGAACCCCGCCATTAAAAAAAAAAAATATGCTATTATGCAGTTGCAGCAGCTGTGTCATTTTCTAGGTAAAAGCACAACACATGAACGCACCTACAGCGTGCGTGTCAAGTTTTTTATTTTTTTTATTTACTGATCAAAGTTGTACTGGTAAATAAAGAAAAATAAAGCAGTGCCAAAGCTTTTTTTTTTTTTTAGGCAGGTGGAGGGAAATAATGAAAGCAGGGCTCAGAAGCAACACAGAGAGTACTGGTGCGGGAAAGATTACAGAGGATGTGGTCAGAAGCAACACGGATGGCGGCTGGACAAGCAGGGCGAGAGAGAGCAACGTGGCGCACGTGAGAACAGAAGCACACGGGATAAAGAGAGCAACATGGAACGGGTAGAAGCACACGGGGAAAAAAGCAATACGTGGGAGGTGAAGCACACAAGGGCAAGCTCAACACTGAGGGAGTGGGGGAGCAACATGGAGCGTGGTGGAGTGGCGATGGATAAAGAGGAACCCCTCCATTAAAAAATTAAAGATACTATTATGCAGTCGCAGCAGCTGTGTCATTTTGTAGGTAAAAGCACAGCACATGAATGCACCTACAGCGTGCGTGTGAAGTTTTAAAAAAAAAATGTATGTACTGATCCAAGTTCTACTGGTAAATAAAGAAAAATAAAGCAGTAGCAAAGCTTTTTTTTTTTTTTTTTAAGGCGGGTGGATGGAAATAACGAAAGCAGGGAGCAGGGCTCAGAAGCAACACGGAGAGTACTGGTGCGGGAAAGATTACAGAGGATGGGGTCAGAAGCAACATGGATGGCGGCTGGACAAGCAGGGCGAGAGAGAGCAACGTGGAGCACGTGAGAACAGAAGCACACGCGATAAAGAGAGCAACGTGGAACGGGTAGAAGCACACAGGGAAAAAACTACAGTACAGTACTACTACAGTAGTGCTAGGCCCTAAACTGGCATGCCAAGCAGAGCAAACATGCAGGACTTACTCACGAACATATTGTGACTATTCACAGCAGTGTTTCGGTACTCCAAGAGACAGCAGTGAAGGTGTTCAGATTAGGCACTGCCACGCTCGCGAATGCCTTACCGTGCATAGCAGAAGTCAAAAGTTCTTCGGCACTGCACACAGCCACCACCACGCCACCAGTGCTGGAGGCCTGAAAGGGAGCAAAGGAGTCCTTGTATCATACCGCAGTCAAGCTAAAAGCACCAGTGAAGGTCTTACTGTAAACAGCAAGAGTCAATGGTGCTTCGGCACTGCACACCACGCACTACCCCCACCACGCCACAAGTGCTGGAGGCCTGGCAGGGAGCAAGGGGTCCTTGTATCATAATAAAAGCACCTATGAATGACTTACCGTGCATAGCACGAATCAATGGTGCTTCGGCACTACACACCAAAAAAAGAGAGCGAATGCATGTGTGCGTGAGTGCCTGTGTGTGCGCGCGTGCGAGAGAGAGGGAGCGAGAGAAAGAGCGTGCATTTGTGTGTGTGAGAGAGGGAGAGAGTGTGCGTGCATGCGTGAGAGAGCGAGAGCGCACGTGTCCGTGGGTGTGTGAGAGAGAGTGCATGTGTTTGTGCGTGCGTGTGTGAGTGAGAGAATGTGCATGTGTGCATGCCTTTGTGTGTGTGAGAGAGAGCGTGCATGTGTACGTGCATGCGTGTGAGAGGGGGAGAGAGAGAAAGAGAGCAGAGAGCCTGCATTTGTGAGTATGCGTGTGTGTGAGTGCGAGAGCATGCCTGTGTGTGTGTGGGAAAGAGAGAGAGCATGCATGCCTGTGTTCGTGTGAGAGGGAGGGAGAGAGAGAGCGTGCATGGGTGTGTGCATGCGTGTGTGAGAGAGAGAGCTTGTGTGCGTGAAAGAGAGAGTTGATGCTGCATGGCAGAGCATGGTGGGGATCCCACAGCAACCCTCAAACCCCTGTAGGCATGTGTTTCGTGGAAAACATGAATATGACTCCAACGCCAGGTATGTAGGCGTGTGTAGGGCACCCTGCCATCCCAGAACAGTAGACTGGGTGTTAACTCTGCTAATTACAAACACAATTAATACAATGCACACATTGAAGCACAGAGGTTTCAAATCGGATGAAGGTCTACGTTGGTTTTGATTAGATGAATCGGGTGGCTCTGTATCATAGGTTATTAGACTTGGATTCCTGTACTGGCTTGATGTATTGAACTTTTATGAAGCGGTCTTGTTACGCATGATTTAATTATGAGATGTAAATATGCACACTAGTTAATTACAATCTTAACTTTAGTAATATTAAACTGTTTAGCACATTGGGGGTTGTCCTGGCTTGACAAAGGGATTGGTTTCCGAGAAGAATCCGATCTGCACATAGTTATTGTTAATGAGCATGAGGAATGCCATATGGCCCCTCTGCTCAAGCGAGCGCCCGCGCACATGCACTGCAAGCTGTAGCTTTTTTTGAAGTCCATACTTAAGTCTCGCCAGACCAGCGCAAGCGCTGGGTCAGGCGAGACCTAAAAAACATTTAAGTGGACAAACAATTTTTTTTTGTTGTTAAAGCGCCCCATGCTGCGCTTTCACTTTAATGTGGGCTGCGCCCTTTTGTTTAAGACAAGGCTCGTCTAAAGAAAGATGCAGCCACAATTAAAGTGAAAGCCCGGTATGGGGATCTTTTTAAAATAAAAAGCATTTGTTAATCAGCATAGCACTTTCAGAAGTGCCATGCTGTGCAGGGAGCATTTTTTGAAAGATAAAGCACATCGTCCATGATTGGGCGCCGCATTGTCATGAAAACAGGGTGGGTTAGGGAGAGCCTGTTGTGCCTGCAAAAGCAGCTAGATTAAAGACATTAAAGAAAATAGTGCTCACAGGCTGTAGCTAAAACAGACTGTGTAACAACATAAGTAAAATGTCCAGTCCTCATGGGAAGTTGCTTCATGTACCTTAATCTCCCTGTGCTTCCCCCTCACCCCTTCAACACAGCTTGCAGCCCCCCGCCACTGAGGCCACTACTGACAAATGCATAGAAGGAGGGACTAACCAGTGTATTCCCGTATCGGAAGCAATGCCTCACAAAGCAGCACATTCGCTGCCCTGGCTTGACCTAAAAAGTCTTATGGACTAGATTGAAAATGGGGTGAGCATTATTTCTAGGGGTACACGGTTTTCCATCTTTCGGGATGATGACTCACCTCATATAACTAAGAATTGGGATAAAGGCAGTCATGGGGGTAATGGGTACTTTAGAGTGCCACAATAGGAGTAAATGTGGCTTTAAGGGCTTGTTCCAGGAAGCCCACCGTTGTCGTCTTAGGCTACAGAGATGCCTATTCCACTGACAACTTTGTGCAGATAAATCCTCTTTATCTACAGCAGTATTTATTGGTGATTTGTTCGGCTCCTCATGCGGCTTGTGGAAATTGCATTGGAGTGCCTTTAGATACGCACTTTTTGTTGGCTCCTGTGGACTTGACTAAGCAGCTTGGACATGGTGAGGATGCATGAGGAGATGAGGCCATGCATGTATCAGCAAAGCAATTTAAATTTTTTTTTGTTAATTACTTCGGAGAGCGCAGCCGGGCCAGTGTGTGCCAGGAAGAGGCTGAGCCATCCCTCTTGCTTTTTTTAAATTTTAAATTCTAAATATGGGGAATATCTCAAGTTATCATTCAATTTTATATAATGGAAAATAGCTGGGTTAAAAAGCAAATTTGATAACTGCCCAAAATAATTTCATTAAATATACAAAACAGAGCTGGATGGAATGCTTGAATTAATTGCAGCCACTGGTAATCTCTCTGGCCATCCATTGTTATTCTGCATACCATGCCACCTCAGTTTGGACCCAGCCAAATGCAAATCATTCTTGAGCCTGCTTCAATAGAAACAGTCCAGCCCGAACTGCCAGCTCGATCCTCCATGAACTGGATCACAAGCAACCCAGGACCAGTTTCGCACTAGTTATGGGCTCATCAGCTGGGTACAACTTTGTTCCAGTGACAGTGTGCCTGGGACCCAAGTCTGGGCATACCCACCTCACTTAGGGCGACATAAGTATACAAAACAGTGATGGATAGAATGCTTGAATTAATCTCATCCACTGGTAATCACTCGGGCCGCATCCCAATCCATCTTTATTTTTCACACCATGCCACCTCCGTTTGGACCCAGTCGTATAAATCAGTTTTGACCCTCCAGCAGGAACAGTCCAGCCCGAACTGTGAAGCAAAGTCCTTCCTGGACTGGAACACAAGCAACCAGGACCAGTTTCTTGCTTCCACTCTAGGGAGGACTGGACATGGACGCTCAGGCTCGACTGTTCCTATTGGAGCAGGATCAAGACTGATTTGCATATGGCTGGGTCCAAACTAGAATGACGTGGTGCTCAAACAGATTTTTTTTAAACTATGGATTCAGGCACAGATCTCTGACTTGGGATGCGAGTTTTACATTGTTCAGCATTCCGTCCATCAATTGTTCTTTTTGCATTTGGCACCCCAAGTGGGACGGATATGCCAGACATGGGTCCTGTCTTCGCCATGCCACTGGAGTGAAGCTATCCTGGCTGAGGAGTGACACCCCAAAATCGGTCATAGGATGATGATCCTTGTTTCCAGGCCTGGCAGTTCATGCTGGGCTGTTCCCAAGGGGAGCAGGGTCATGAGCAAAATTCGATGGATTTAGGCCCAGACCTCTGGGGGTGAGTGTTTGAAATTGTTCAGCATGCCGTCCATCAATTGTTCTTTTTGCCAAAATAATTTCATTAAACAATACCATTTTATTTGCCTACAGGAAACTTGGGCACTACACACACACACATGGATGGTAATACATATCTAATGTCACTCTGGTGTCTCAAGATCGGGTCAGACAAAAGAAGCGTTGTTGATTTTGGTTTTTGTGTCTCATAGAATTCTGCGGTTTAGTATGGATAAACCTGATTGTCAGTTGCCATGTTTAAAGGGTAGAAGCTGTCACACAATATTGGTGGTTACTTTCAAGTAACCTTCCAGCCAACACAATTTGGCAAATTATACATTGCCTTAGAAAATCTATAGCGGCTAGGCAGGAGTTAGAACATAGAAATTAATTGATAATATAGGCTGGTTATGTTAATGCACGTTTATGTCTGGAATCTGCTGGAGCCACTTGAGGAATATATGACTTGAATGAGCATGCCCTATATTGAGCATCACTTGCAGTGCAATGCCTTAAATGTCGGTCTGTGTTTTGGTTTCGACGGTTCTTTAAGTTCTCTCTCCCACAGTACCCACTTTCATTAGAAGAGAGCTAACAAGCACCAGAGATTTTGTACTTATTTCTAGAGACATTAGTGCACTGGTCTCGGTTTTGATTTCCAAGATCATCTTTTTTTGGGGACCGTAATATTCTCTCAATAATTGTTCACACCGGGATAAATTCTTTGCTCACTGTTTAGTAGGACTCCAGATATCCTAGGTGTTTAACTGATGTAAAACGTACAACAATGGGAGAGTTTACATGCTCTTTAGATGCCTTGACGCTGAATAATTTACAGTTATGAAATCACTTGACAGTGTGCTACAAAAAAATATAAAAAACACGACCGTTCCAATAAAACATGTAAAAAAAAAAAAATATATCAAAAAGATGGTTTGATAAATCCTTTTACTGTGCCCACAAAAATGTAACCGCATTAAAAAAGCAAGTCACGTGATGTCACAGAAGTACAAGCCTGCAGATTAAACTATAAGAATGCTGGGCAGGATAGGAAAATTAGTACAAGGTAGCAGGCTTGGGACACTGGGGGGGGGCAGCTAGGGCCACGATAATTATGCCTTTTGAAAGGTCCTCTGTCCGAACCCTTTTCCCAGGGCCACGGGTCACAGAGGGGCTACTGTGCCCAACAGTTGTGCTTGAGATCGGTTGCTCTGATGTCCAAGGGCCCAACCTACTATTGATTCTGCTGAACTGGGCCAAGAATCCCTTATGCACTTGACTCCCCGTAGTAACTGTGGTCGAGCAGTCAAGGCTCCCTTGGGGGAGGGGGTTTGGGATGTAGATACAGATCAGTGAACAAAACTCCTAATGCAACCACTATGAACAATAAAATCAGGGTCCAGCCATATACTTGCTTTTATAAGTTTAAATAAAAAAGAAAAATTCTGACTCTATATATGCAAAGGAATACAACATTCAGAGGCAACTACACTATCCCCCTTGAGGTCAGGTCTCTAGAAGTAGTCAGGCAAGTTCCCGCCCCCCCCCCTTTGTGTACCCAGTTATTCCCCCATTCACTGGTGGCTGCATCAGGTAATGCAAACTATTTGACCATACTCACTTATGACCTTTTTAGGAACTTAGTCAAACGTATCTATGGTGCTGCATCACCATAAATTCACCCAGGCCCATTTTCAGTCTTACCTGCTCCAGCGGTATGGCAGTAGTCCAGCAGTGCAGAAAGTGCCCTCCCCTTGGGCACGCCCCAGTCCAGAGCCTTAACACCTAAGTTGTGCTGCTCACGATGTGCGCAGCAGCACTCTGTGGCACAGACTGTTCCTGTCGAACAGCGCTGGTGGTCGGTTTCTAGTGATCGGAGCTGCTCCCGCTCAGCAGACACAAAAATTACGTTACTCTTCCGTCTAGTGGGCGTGTGATCCTCTGGCTCCCGAGCAGAGCTCCAACGAGGGTAAGATAGTCTTCTCAGTGAACCATGAAAGGCTGTCGGGTGCAGGTCAAAGCGTGCAGGCTTGACTCACTGTTCTCCTTCGGGCCAAGCGATGGCCTGAACTCTAGGCGAAAGCGGGACTGGCAGCCCCTCCAAGAATACTGGGTTGTCACAGTAACTACAATCCAGGTGCAGACCCTCCATATACGATCACAATACGGCAGCACCTCCTGGCATACAGGGGTCACAAAACTCTGTATCCACAGGCCTTCCGCACATGCCCTAAACTCAGTTCACTGGTGAACCCCCTCTGACTTACAGGATCAGCTTGGTGCGTCCCACCCAGCGCTTCCAATACAGATCAGAACAACACCGCACCTTTCTTGGCATACAAGGGTCCCAGATCTAGTACTACAACAGCCCCTTCGGTGCACAACCTCACACCTCGCTAAGGGAATCCTCATGCATGGCTCACCACTGGACCTTGCTCTCCTCTCCCTCACCGGGCAAACTGATCGCGACAGGCAGGCAATGGTACTCCAAGGCTGGTGATCTTGGTGTCCTGGGAGACGTCCCCTCACCCAGGAGGAGGGCCAGTAGACCTTTGCCCTCAGACCTAGTCACAGGCAGAAGTCTTGCAGAGCTGCTTCTCACACAGCCGATCTGGCTGCTTGGCAGGGGACACATTTTTGGGGATTCAACCTCCCCTACTTGTAGTCCTTTTCCCGACAAAAAGTGTAATTTAGAGTCTGGCTCTTGGAAGATTTATGTTGGGGGTTCTGCATCTTTTGAAGCGGGGAATTTCTTTTCCTGTTCTTTCATGAAATAGGTCTGTCACAGCAGGCACCACTCCAAAGCTGATCAGCCAAAACTTAATTCATGGTGTGACCAGAGTTTACACCTAGATGTCAGCCACAGGGATACGTGCAAAGGGTTCATTCCAGACCCCCAGCCCTTCTCTTTAGGATTCCCTCATCAGCCCCATCTCTCTTCCTGAGATGTGTTCAGGTCCCTTACTTGTGATGCATCACTGAATCAAAAAGCAGTCTTTTGAGATGTAAAGGGAGTCTCTTCCTTCCCTCCAGTGTTCTTCACCCAGCTCTCAGGAATGCAGCAATGTACTAATCTATCTGGGGGAATTGCTCTCCTCCTCATGTTTTTATAAAGCAGGCCTGGGCTTTCCAAAATGGAACCCAGGATCCTCCATACAATGTACCATTGCAGATCCAGACAACAGTACAGTTGGGCACTCAGGGCAGGGGTATGCCTTTTACCATGCAGAGGACTTTTCCTCCCAAACATCAAATCTAAACCTCTTTAAAAAAAAAAAAAGTTGAAGGTACGATTATAGCCATTACAATTCTTCCTGGAGAGAAATGGGTTATACATTTTACTTCTCATTCCATTCAGGGGAATCATGTATTTCTTTGGTGGATAAGTTACTGCATAACTCCTATTCTCCATTAAGTTTTGGAGTCACAGGGATAATTTGGACTATAAATAGGAGCCCCAAGCTTTCTCAGCAAAACATCAAACTGTGGGCTCCTGCACTGACAAAAGTCATAAATAGTGCCATAAAGTGGGACTTAACCACTCCCTACCCCTTCCTGGTCAAACACATCATAGTACCCATTTTTATGTAGCATTGGCAAAGCCAATAGGTCTCACCTTTGTGAGCATTACTGGCTTTGCCAATATCTTTCAAGCATGTTGTACAGCAGTATGGCTGCTATTCAGCATAGCTAAAAGTTAGTGGTGTGGAGTGATGTAAATTATATTGGTGTGGAGTAAGTACAGTTGTGGGTGTAATTGATAAGGCAGATAGAGTGAAAGCAACATAAATAAGAAGCCGCATGCCCATGTTAAAAGTAGGAAAGCACATTGCACATCCAATAATTATACTGAAACAATTGACATTACATTTTTTTAATTTTTAAAGAGCTTCGTAAAAAAGACCAGGAATAACATAGGGAGCTAAGCAATTGCAAGTTTGCAGATGAGACAGCTAAAACTAAGGATATGCTGTGGGCAGGATGTAAGCCCACCTAATTGTAAACAATATGTCTCGCAGCACATGGGAGACATAACAAGGGTGGTGGGGCCAATTCAAAATTTTATAGCCCTATCGCTCCTCTAGATTCTAAGGTAATCGAACCTGGGGTGAATCAGTGTTTTAAGAAGATAAGGGTTATGTGGCCAAAAATGGTCCTAGAAAAGGAGCAGAAATTGGCGCCAGAAATAACAGTAGTTATGATCTTCAGGGGTAGGCAATTAATGCTGGAGGAAGCAATAAAGTATGCACAGGGACAAGAATAGATTAGAACAAGCATTTGCAATGCAATAGGTTTCACATTTACGCAAGTTTGAGCTATTGGCATTGTAAATGACAATGCCTTTTTTATGTTTTGGTTTTTAAAACAAATAAAAGGCATTGTCATTTACAATGCCAATAGCTTAAACTCGCGTAAATGCAAGACCTATTGTATTGCAAATGCTTGTTTTAGTTATGCCGCGTTTCCTTGCGTAGTTTATAGAGAAGAGTTCAGGTCACAGCGAGTATAGACGGTGTGGGCCTCTACGTGAACCAACAAGAACCCTGCCCATCCAGAGAAGTCTCCCAGCAGAGGACTCCGCTTTTACGTGATGAAAACTGACTGACACCCTCTAGAAACCACCTCCCAAAGAGCTGGCGATGGCATTAGAAATCTCCATTTTAAGCGTGGGATAGATACTCCACCGGTTTTCCACTCACTTCTAAAACGCCCCATGAGAAAGCAGTCTCCGCTGTAGCAGTTTAGGCAGATCCACAGAACCCAGGCAGCGAGTGTATTGTTCAAGTGTGTGTTGCATCAGTAAATTCCTCTGTGCTTAAAACCAATAGAACACCGGACTTAACTAATTGAGGCAAGTAGCAAGCTAATGTGTGCAGTACCATGGGTTTGTTTTTCCACAGTGAGCTTTGTCGCTGACAAGATAACGTAGAATAGAACCTTGAATCCACCCAAGAAACTGCACCTTGCCGCAGCCTTACAGAATAATGTAAGTTAAAGAAACTGAATCGATGGAAATCGGCATGCTCATTTTGGTTTCAAAGCTGAAGCGGGTCATAATTTACACGCACAGGTCGACACCTTCTTTCCATACAGCCCCCCCCCCCCTTCCCCTCTCAAAAATACACCGACCAGGAGTCTTAATGTCCCCTTCTCGGGTGTGTATGGCCAATGTTCCTTTTAGCTTTGCATTCAAGTACTTGTCGTTTGGTTTACCTCATTATACATGCTGGGGTATAGTTACAAGAAAAGAATGCTAAGTATGAGCGAGTAATGAGAAAAAGGCATTCACACGTGATACTAGACAAATTGTTAGCACTCTGTTTTAGTGCCCAGGTAAAGAAGCCCAAGAGCACTGCCTCACAGCCAGCTGTACCCCATTGCCTCGGACCCAGAGTAGTCACTCGTACAGACTTCACCGCTTCTTACCTCACTGCACACACCTCGCTCGCCCTTCTCCGCTTAGAAGCTGCAAGAAAATGAGGCGGGTTTCTGTATTTGCACGGCCCTTGTGGCCCTGCCGTAAAGTTCCCGGGATGATAAACGAGAGAATGGGGAAGTATTTAAAGAAACAGGCGCGTCAGCAGTGACGCCAAGATTAACGATTAACTTTGTTTGTTGGAGTTCTCCTGTTACACAGATTTTCCAGACATACGCTAGGGAAACAAGACACGGCCGATTTCCTTTGTGTCGCGGACGGGGCTCCACCTTCTACATTGATATGTTTAATAGTACCAGAGAGGAGAAAATGAAGGAACCCTGCAAGCAAGTCGTACGCGTGTCCGGGCGCAAGCTGAGAACGCCTGAGAAGACAATAGGTCTCGCCAAGGCGAGCAGCGCATGCGCTGCGTCGCTAAGCGAGTCCTAAAACAAAATATATATATATATATATATATATATATATATATATATATATACACACGCAATTTGTTTCCAACAAAAATCATATATAGTTCAGGTACTCACATAAAAAAAGTGATGGGATAAGTGAGGGTGACTATTTAAAAAATATATCGCATTGACAACACACAGGCGAACTCCTCAGAAACAATTTATACAAAGTACAAGAACTCCTTGTACTTTGTATAAATTGTTTGAGTTCACCTGTGTGTTGTCAATGCAATGTATTTTTTTTTTTTTTTAAAGTCACCCTCACTTATCACATCACGCTTGTTTTCACTTTTTTGATCAGTACCTGAACTATGATTTGTTTTTTAATATAATTTTATTAAGTTTAACAATAATCACATACTTTGTACCGCTCATTGTTCTTTACAATTATCCAACACATTATACCAGAATCAAGGGAGAACAAGTTACAATTACAAATCTGTTACAACTCTGTCTCTACTTCTTCGCATTTCTAGCTCCATCATTGGGGCTATACATATACTTCCCCGATATACATTCCATTTCATCCACTTCTTATCCCACTTTTTAGGACATCCGCGTGTTGTAAATACTTCCTTTTCCGCTACCATACACTTGTTGAGCTCTTTCGCCCATACATGGATGGATGGTGGGTCCACCGCCCCCCAGTTTCGTGCTCTCTTGCTTAACTAATGTATATCCTAATGTTGCCATCTGTTCAATTTCCGAGAGGTCTGTGGCTGTCTATATGTTAAGTAAGCCCAGTTGCGGTGTAAGAGCCAACGCTTTCCCCAATGCAGTTTGAATGCGAGTTGTGGCTCCATCCCATATATGCTTTATAGCAGGGCATTCCCAGATCGTGTGGTAAAAGGTGGCTATTTGCTTGCACCCCCTAAGAAACAGCGCATCTGTTCTGGCGCCAATTTTGGCCAGAGTGAGCTCCGTTAGATAGGACCGATGCAGAATCTTAAGTTGAATCAGTCGGAAGCGGAGGGCGATAGCCGCTCCTCTAGGGGACATCAGGGCCGTTTGCCAGTCGTCATCATCGATAGGCCCCAGGTCACTTTGCCACTGCTCTCTAAGTTTTTTAAAAGTGTCGGGCAAGTTGTTACATAATTTTTTATAGGTTAACGAAATGGCTTTCGAGTGTAATGGCCCATCTAGCAATCAATCCTCTAATGGCGACGACTCTAGTATGTCCTTGAGGTCCGAAAAAAATGCCGTACGGGTGTGTCTAATTTGTAGGTACCGAAACAGCTCCCCTTGTGCCATTTGGTAACGCCCCCGGAGTTCCTTAAAACTAAGAACAGAACCCTCTTTAATCAAGTCTCCCACCACTGAGATCCCGATCATGTCCCACTTGTCAAACCCCGGTTGGTGGCATAGAGTGCCTAGTCTCTGGGCTTGCCACAGTGGCGTCACTTTTGTGAGGATATTTGCCCAGCCCAGGTGTGAATTCACCTGGTGCCAGATTCCTACCGTGTGAGAAGTGGGCCCAAAATATCTATGTTTCTTGACTTTGGAATATAGTGCTCCCAAACAGCCGGACTGACCGGTTTGATATCTGTCCAGCACATATGCCGGATCATTAGGGAGGTGGTACATCCAGTGGTTCACCACTACAAGTTGCGAAGCCCAATAGTAGAGTTTAAGATCAGGGAGGGCTATGCCCCCATCATACCCCCCATTCGTTAACTTTTTTAGTGTCACACGAGGGGCCTTGCCATCCCACAACAGCGTACGGACTTCACTCTCCACCGCTACGAAATATGTATCTGGGACACGATTCAGACAGTTCTGGAGAACGTATAAAAACTGCGGGAGAGCCACCATCTTAAAGAGGGCAGCGCGGCCCACTAGGGACAGAGGCAGGGACCACCAGTGTTTTACATCTGCTCGCAACCGGGCTAGCGGAGGGGCCAAGTTACGGTTATGAAACAGGACCGGATCTGATGTGACAAAGAATTCCAATTAACGGAAACCATCCTTAGCTTCTTCTATCATACAATCCGCCAGAAGACGAGGAACCTGTCCCCGAAGCACAAACAGTACAGACTTGCCCCAGTTAATCGCATAACTGGAATACTTTCTAAAGTTCGTAAAGATGTTCAAAACAGCATGTATGGATTTATAGGGGGAGGCAAGATATACCAGTACATTATCAGCGTATTATGATATTCGATCCTCCTGATCTTCCGTCCATTTCAGCCCCCTTACCATTACATCCCGACGTATCCATGCAGCGAGTGGTTCTAGCTTGAGGGTAGATCTCAGTGGCGATAAGAGGACAGCCCTGCCGGGTACCCCTTCGCAGTGTGAAGGCACGGGATGTGCAATTGTTAACTCTTATTTGTCCCTGTATATCCGTATAAAGCAATTGCACCTAGCCCAGAAACTTCGGACCAAATCCCAACATCGCCAGAACCGCGAATAGGTACAGCCATTCTATAGAATCAAACGCCATAGAGGCATCCAATGAAAGAACCACTGGGTCTTCCTCCATGTATTCTCTGCGTGCGAGCACGTTAGAAACGACGGATATTAAGCACCGTGTTCCTACCCGGCATAAAGCCAGATTGCTCCGGGTGGACTAAGGAGGCGATAACTGCGACTAGTCTAGTGGCAAGCACTTTCGCTAACATCTTAGCTTCTACGTTGATCACCGAGATCGGTCAGTATGAGCCGCACTTATCCCCCGGTTTACGGATAACTACTATGGTGGCAAGACGCTGGTCTTTGGGCAGTTTTCCGGTCTTGTAACTTTCGTTATACATAGCTCGCAGATGCGGGGCTACTAGGGAGGCAGTCACCTTCAAGAACTCGATGGGAGTGCCGTTAGGACCCATCGCTTTCCCCTATATATGATTTTTGTTGGAAATAAATTATATATATATTTTTAAATCTATTCTTGTCCCTGTGCATACACTTTATTGCTTCCTCTAGCATTAATTGCCTACCCCTGAAAATCATAACTACTGTTCTCATGCCTGGCACAAATTTCTGCGTCTTTTGATAGATTAGAGACCTGAGCACAGGATAAATCTATTCTTTCTGACTTCCAATTTGGCTTCTGGTACGGTCTGGGTACCACTGAATAGTGGCAGAATTACAATTTGTTGGTTAACAAGTATGCAGTAGCAAGGGAAGGGTGTCTTCATGCACCATTCATGGATTTATGTTGCAAATTTTTTATAAAATTAATATTTTTTTATTAAGTTTCATACAGAGATAAACTCCCTCTAGCCCCCCCAACCCCAACTTTATGAGCATACGTTCAAAAGTAATTGTCCCCCATATTAGTTCCAAGCTGGACCATACATGGCAGTTCCTCATCCTTCACACCCACTCGTCCCGCTTAGAACCTCACGCACTCCTTTGTCTTGCTAACTTGAAGGCAGTTGCACAAGCTTTCTCCCGTGTGTATTTGCTTGTTTAATGTTCATAGATTCACAGCGGAATATAAACCAATTGGAAAGCATATATTTAACATAGTGAATAAATGTCTATACATTCTGCCAAGAACTACGTTGTCAACGAGGAACATTTGTGTTAGATTTATTTTTTTTACATTATCGTTGTCATCCACTTTTCTATTGTACAAAACAAAGTGCTGAGGTCTAAGTTTGCAATACAAGAGCAGGCATTTTAAACTGGACACAATTATTGAAGGAAAGAAAAAGGGCCATACACTTAATCACATTGAGAAATGCAAGTCCAATTTCCAGGACACCATCAAAGACCGGGCATTACCTCAAGGTATTAATCCTATACATAAAAGGTACCTATTGACGCGCTATACTCACGACCAATGCATTGTTCACCAGGAAGTTTGCTAAGCATTGTTTTATGCCTAACAATCCTATAGATGGGTAATGGAATTAAACAGAAATCCAGAATGATGGATTTGCACGAGTCAGCTGCTTCTTTGACCAGTCAGTCTTAGCCTTTTTGATGTAGAGCTTCTTTTATATGCCGCAGACATATTCCAGCACACCTTTCAGAGGAAGATTGTAGCTTACACAAAACAATGTTCTCCTATCTGAAAGATCAGTCACAACCTTCCTCGGTTGATAGTGCTTCAAGAGCTCTTCAGCCAATTTTTTTTAAAACTTAAACACCGACAATTATTGACATTTGACAAAGGTTTTGAGCTCCTCGAGGAATTTAATATACTCCTGATGTTCCAGGGCAGTGCTCAACTCAATCAACTCATCCGCAAAAGTGTTGTCTACACCACGATCAGCCAAGAAATCCATCAAATGATCATACAGCGCCTGCAAAATATCCAAATGGAGCCTGTTTAATAGTACATTTGGGACAACTTGCGTATCAAATGAACAGAAAGGTAAATATGCAAGTACAACAAAACACTATTTGTCATTTTCTATTAAAGAGTAAAAGGGAAAGCTTTGAATGAACAAAGAAAATCATCAGTTTACAGTAACATTTCCTCTTTAGACCAGCCATTGAAGGAGAATCAAATGTTGAGCAGTTTGCAGAAAGCAGCATCTAGGATACTTATTAACAGGTGACATTTGGTGAACTGCAACCAGAAATATAGATAAGGCCAGTCTCTAAGAGTCAAGCAAAAGATAAATAAACATGGGGGCAGACACCCCGTTTTTGTAATGACTCAGACCCCAGTGAACAACCAGCAGTTGAATCAACGCGAATCCAGGCATGTGAACCTTAACTAAATGTTCACACCAGCAAGAGCTAGAGGAATTAATTTACCAACAGAATTATGCCAGCATTTATGTGTGGTGGTAATGAGTTGCATTTGGTGGTACGAACTTGCCCCCCCCTTCCAAAAAAGCATCAACAGCAGAAATGCAGAGAATATAAATATATTCCTGTCACGTTGTTTTAGAGGCAGCTGAGGCTCAAGAGAAACGAAGTAGCTACAGAAAACAGTAATGCAAATAATTGGGTGCATGTTTAAAGGGGAGAGTAGAAAAAGACAGATTTTGATCTCTTTCACTATCTGAGGTACCCTTTACAGTTGAGCAGGCAACAGAATCTAGCAATCTTCTCCATACTGCAGAAACCATTTCTAAGAAGCGTTTATGGCTGTCGTCCAAGTTTATACAGCACATAGGCACGCATTACTGGGCAATCGAAATATAAATTCACCGAAAACCTTTAAAAGGTTTGCATTTGGAAGATAGCGAGGGTTCAGAGGACTTTTACTTGGCGAGCAGCATAACAGCACCATCCCCACACTCCAAGTCTGATTATCAAGTGTCCCAGCCTCCTCACCAGGGAATCGTACAACATTGGAGTTATGGACTGTGTTCCAGGCACAGTATTTCAAGGCACAAGCAGGGTCATGTTTCCAGATAGGTCACATTGCGGATTGTTTTGCAAGAGGGGACATATTAAAATGAAGCTTCACAACCTTTCCACAAAGAGCCAAGTTCAGACCGCCAAAGTATATGTGAACAGTTTTTAAAACCATCATTTAACGTAATTTAAACTGGTGTATCTAGATGGGGAATGTAAACTGTGCTAATTCACAGTTGCCATTTTCCCCTCAGTAGAAAGCCTAAACCAATGTAAAGATTCATGTGGCGGCAAATGTTTTGCCATACTTGTCATTAACATGCCACACGCCTACTTGAGTATGTTTGCTTGAATTATAATGCTCTAGCAAATCAATCTCCTGCAGAAATGAGTAGCATTTGCAACATGTAAAATGAAGAAAGATTAAGACATGGATTTAGAACAAAAGGCAGGGAAGGAGTGGCTGTGATGCACCAGTGGGCCCAGATTTCAACAAGCACTGGCAAAACCAATAGGCCTCGGCAATCCAAGATGTATTGGCATGGTCAATGGTATTGTCTTTTAGCCATGTGCTATTGAGTGGCAATTTAACCGTAGTTAAATTAATTGGTTAAAACATTCATTATTCAACCTGTAATTGCTGCTTCCCTGTTATGAGGGTCGAACTGCTTGTGTTTAGTGACAATGACACAACCATCAGCAATAAAGAATGAACACAAACCAATTGGCAAACTAAAACAACAAATATATTGAAGCAACATAAGACTATACCAGGACAGTCATAAAGTGACAAGCCGTAGCGGAGGAAACCAGAGTATATCTTGTGGACAATCACTGCATTGTACGCCAGTTGTGACATGAATGGTACATCGGTCTCTGAGAGGTAAGCAAGTATGGTAACATTTTTATTTGATCTTAACCTCAGTCTGCCACACGGTGTGCTTTTGGAGCATAAAAGAAGCAATGAGTGACACATCCAATTTAAAACCTAAACAAAATAAGTTGCATCTTGGCACATTTTAAGAAACCTGTAACACTATCCTCCTCTCCCCGCATGACAGCCAACTCAGAGGTGCTGGTTTCTGACAGACAAAGCTGTTGTCCATCTTAGGGACAGTTAATATGAGAGTTCTGTGACTGTTCAGTGGTAAGAGGATACCATGGAGTGTCATGAAGCGTGGAGTGTCCTCCCTTTTCATTCCTGTTTGCAACACTGCTATGAGTAAAACTGCTGAATACAAAACTAATAAACTGGTAAGTGCATTGGTGAAACACTGCTCCCGCTTTTGCGATCATTGTAAAATTTAAAGTAACAGGTCTGTGTGTAACCTGAAAGAATCAGGATAAATTCCTGGCAACTAGGCTCGGCCCTTGAAGTTCAGTCAATAACAGAAATTATATAATACCATCCCTAGTTATTTTTACACCATGGAAATGCTGTATTGTGACAGGATGGAACACAAACTTCACAAATAAAATTGTCCTATACAAAGTGCTCACAGATGAACAACTGTGACTTTCAACAGTGTAAAGATATAGTAAGATAGCAGGGTAAGTTGAACCTGCTACTGATATAGAATTCTGTCAGATGTCTAGTTGGAGCAATCAGCCCCTGGTTGATAACTTGTTAACTACAGTGCTGTGAAGTACGACTCTTGCAGTATGCACTATTTTAGTCAGAAGACTTACTCAGGAAAAGTGCAACAATACAGCTTTAGACACGTCTTTGCAGAATGGAGAGGCCTGTTCACAATTCACCCTTTTGACTCCAAGGTCAGTAATGGGCTTAAGGGACAACCCATATTACTTGCAGTTCAATTATGATACTGCAAGGTATTGGTGTAAGTTATATATTAAAGCACGCTCCGAGTGTAGTGATGCCATAGAATTACCAACTATAGCACATACTGGGCTCCCATTTCTTAACTAAGAGCTATTTGCGCAGCATACACAGCTTCACACACAGCTTGTGGCAAAGCACAGGCTGCAGAACAGAACCAGGGCTTTGTTTGCATTTTCTCATGAACACTGGCACAATCAACTTGCTTTAGATTCCTGGCAATATTTTATTTAAAGAACGCAACAGTGAAGGGTTGGGGTACCATTGGGTGTGGGAACAGTGGACTGTAGCCAAAGCCAGAGTGGGCTGTAGCCATGGAGGGGTTAATGGGTGGGAGAACAATAAAGGATTTTGGAGAGCCTGGGGCCTCAACGGCTCATACAAAGATAAGGCCTGACGGGATGGGAGAAGCAACCTGTAATAACTAATTTTGTAAACAAAAAGAACACCAATCACAAAAGCCTAAGTCTGCTCCCTAGTGCCTTATGAACCCCTTTACAGCACGTTTGTGGAAGTAATGTGTGTATGCTTTTATGACGAAACTCATTTTCATGAAAGTATTCCAGATGCAGCCCAAGAGAACTTTAAACACGCATTTGCAATGCAATAGGTCTCGCATTTATAAGAGTTTGAGCTATTGGCATTGTAAAATTACAATGCCTTTTATTTATGTTTTGGTTTTAAAACAAATAAAAGGCATTGTCATTTACAATGGCAGTAGCAGAAACTCGCATAAAAGCAGTGTGTGGAGTGCAGCAGTGTGAGGAGTGCAGCAGTGTGAGGAGTGCAGCAGTGTTTCGTGTAGCAGTGTGAGGCATGCAGCACTGTGGCGTGCAGCAGTGTGCGGCGTGCAGCAGTGTTGTGCAGCATGCAGCAGTGAGTAATGCAGCCGTGTGCGGCGTGCAGCAGTGTGCGGCGTGCAGCAGCATGCAGCCGTGTGCAGCATGCAGCAGTGTGCGGCGTGCAGCAGTGTTTCGTGTAGCAGTGCGCGGGGTGCAGCAGTGTGCTCAGCAGTGTGTGGCATGCGTTAGTGTGCGGCATGCAGCAGTGTGAGGCGTGTAGCAGTGTGAGGCATGCAGCACTGTGGCGTGCAGCAGTGTGCGGCATGCAGCAGTGTCGTGCAGCAGTGAGTAATGCAGCAGTGTGCGGCGTGCAGCAGTGTGGTGCAACATGCAGCAGTGAGTAATGCAGCAGTGTGCAGCAGTGTGCGGCGTGCAGCAGTGTTTCGTGTAGCAGTGTGAGGCATGCAGCACTGTGTGGCGTGCAGCGGCGTGCAGCAGTGTGCGGCGTGCAGCAGTGTCGTGCAGCATGCAGCAGTGAGTAATGCAGCAGTGTGTGGCTTGCAACAGTGAGTGGCGTGCAGCAGTGTGCGGCGTGCAGCAGTGTCATGCAGCAGTGAGTAATGCAGCAGTGTGCGGCGTGCAGCAGTGTGCGGCGTGCAGCAGTGTGCGGCGTGCAGCAGTGTGCGGCGTGCAGCAGTGTTTCGTGTAGCATTGTGCGGCGTGCAGCAGTGTGTGTAATGCAGCAGTGTGTGTAATGCAGCAGTGTGTGTAATGCAGCAGTGTGCGGCGTGCAGCAGTGTGTAATGCAGCAGTGTGCAGCGTGCAGCAGTGTGCGGCGTGGTTTGTAAACAACAAGAAAAGTGGACATCAAAGGAAGGGTGGGAGGGAACGAGCATATGGGGTGCGAGTTATAACGAAAGTTCTGGCGAAAGCAGTCTGCTGCTTTCAAGTCCGATGCCAGCTTCGCGCTTGAATGCCTCACATGCACTGGCCATAAACCGCTTTCCTAAGGTCTTGTGCCCCTTACTAAATCTCTCTGAATGCGTGAGGCGGCGCAGGAAGTAGCTGGTGGCAAATTGAATGCGCGTGTAGCGTAACCGCCTCCCGATCCGCCTGGGAAGCCTTTGGGAGCATTTTCGGAAGCCCCTAAATAAGTCTCGCAGAGCTTACGCGATAGCCAGGCGAGACCTAAAAACCAGCAAATGGCAAACAATGTGGCTCCCTGCAGATACAGGGAGATTCACAGGGAGGTGTTAAACTGGGGGCTCCCGGCATGCGTGTGTTTAGGGGCAGCCACGCTGCACTGTAAACATCTGCTTCCCCAAGCTGGGCACCAACTGTGAGGAAGTCACTCACAGTCCTAATTATGCACAAAAATGAAAAGTAAACGTAAAACAAGAATGCTCAATTTGAATTTACAAACTCTTCGTGTGTGGCCGACCACCTGGGATGTTGGTGGTAATTAAAGCAGGAGAGGGTGGGGTGGTGTGAAAAGGGGTGGGAAAGCAGGCAGAAACAGCTGGGAGGAGGTCGGTTGGACCAACACAAGCGATGGGCAGCAACGGCAGGGGTGAATTGGGAACTGCAGAGACATGCAGAAGGTGAATGAATATGCCTCGCAAAAGAAACAACTGTATAGGGCTTGGGCCTCTGCAAAACAGGATTCACTCCTGCACGTATTCACCAAATGTATTACAAAGCCTCATTAACCAGTTCCTAGGGGATGTAAATGGTCTTTTAATGACCTGTGAAATACTCCGGTGAGGCGGAGTTAAGACACCAGCTACTGTCCACGGAGCCCACAGCAGCTCAAGCACTCTGTGTGTGTCCTGGAAATTGCATCAGCCCTGCCGAGACACACGGGGGAGTGGTGCAGGGCTGCTTAAGCCAACTGTGGACACACATACTCCCCAGACGGCAGCAAGAAGACAGACTGCCAGAGACCAGGAGCAGTAGTGGTTTTGGGACAGCAGAGGCACTATCAAGGGATGAAACAACAAGCTGCTGGAAGAGGAAAAGGGAATGGAAGGAAGACAGGCAGGGAGGGCGCAACAGGCAGATGTCTGGAAGCTGCAGGGAAAGTGCTCTGCTAGGAGTGAGACAGAGCTTCTCAAAACAGAGCTCTTGTGTGGCGTGTTCAAACACAAATAAAAAAGTAGGTCCTAAAAAAGGAGCAGCGTAAGGACGCAAGTAATGGTCCCTGCTCAACACAAGAGGAGGCATGACGCATGAATGCCATGGACAAATAGGGACAAAGGATATGAAAGAGACAACGGAGCAAACAAATGGGAAGCCTATGGGTTGGCTGAAGCTCACAATTTAAAATGTACATGTCTCTTTGAGACAGCGCATGCTGTCTACCCGAGACCTAAAAAGTGAAAGGCATACTACATGCCAAGAGCCCGTAGTTGCTTACCAACCTGGATGAGAATTCGTTTTGAGGCTAGCGCACTGTTTAGTACATGTATGTAAATAATAAAAAGTGGGAGGAAAAAAGAAATGGACAAATTTAATTGCACCTACCCAATCCAAGGAGTCTGTGTTGAGGGTGTAGCTAGTTTCCTTCCAATCAGTTTCTCCAGTGGGCTGGAAACTGACCTCACGAATTGAGAAAATATCACTCTCTTCTTCCTCACCATGTCCAATCTGTGAAACAGGATAAATTGGGGGGGAAAAAATAAATAAACTATGTACTTGGCCCTAGCCCCCTATAATGACATATCAATGGGTTGTGCAAAAAATGACCTATCGTTGAAATCACAACAGAATGTATAGAGTTAATTTCATGACTCTTCGAATAGCAGCGTATTTTAGATGGACAGGTTCCTTTAATAGTTATTTATGCATATTTTTCTGAGACCTAGTAAAGTTCCTATCTGCCAAACCAAGGCTGTTCATGGCCATTTGCAGCCTTGGTTAGGGTTAGTGGAAGTTATGTTAAGTGACATCACACGGGTAGATTACAATTGCATAGGGTTAGTGAACGTTATGTTAAGTGACATCACACGGGCTGATTAAAATTGCAGGTGCAAGCCCTCACCCCTCCAACCCCATCTCATCTGCAACAGTATTAAAAGACTGCAATTTACATATTTCACTTTAACATGCATTAATGTTGGCCACAGTTCTAAAACATATTGTATGGAAATGTAACGGTGCACAGATAATAGATTATGAAAATGTGCAAAATATAGTAGCTATAAACATTTTAAATTAGGATAAAAAAAACATTCAACATAAACATCCGCTCAATTATTGGCATCCTTTCCTTCCTGTAGCCACTCACCTCATCTTCAGGATAGTGGCAGTCCAGCACAAGATTATGCCTGGAGTCCTGTTTTGCTACTTCCACAACAAAGTTAGGGGTGGACACAAGATCCGGCTACAAACAGAAGATATTGTTAGTACATTCACACACCTCTACCAAAGTCCTCATGAAAATTAAAACTATTCCAGAGGAAAAGAAAACAAATGAGCGTTACTGAGAACTTAGGTTTAGCAAAGCAATTAACAACACAAATTAGAAGATCTTCATTTATTTAAGGAATATGAAATAGCACAGACCTAGCTTCAAGACAGCAGATCTTTTATACCATAGCAGGAGAACCTTACACATGAGATGCTGTAAATACAACAGTAGCGTGAGGTCAGGCTGCAAATGCAATTATAGAAATCGGAACAAGAGAGTGTGAAAACAGGTAATCAACTAGCCAGCACATTGTGCAACTAGTGACTACATTATAATACGTGCACATTTGTAACTGAGGTAGAAAGGGAGTGATTTTCCAAGAATCACATTCTTTTTGGTTAAATTTCAAAGCCAAGAGCATAACCAGGTCTCCGGGTTCCTCCAAGGTCCACGATTTGCCCATCAAACTATATCAATGTTGCTGACAATTGCAGGATACTCAAGAGCCCATATTTGTTCCAAAGCTCACCCTTAACCTATACGTCAGGCATAATACATATATTTTAAAATACAAATTTAACCCTTCAAGTCAACTCAAAAATTAATTTCACAAGTCACAACTTTACTAAGAATATCAGTGTGATGTGCAGAGTAAACAGTTCTTTCCTGTAGCTAATTTTTTTCAGCAAAACACACAAGATGATGGACGGAATGTTGCACATTGGCAAAACATTCACCCCCAGTCACAGATCTGGGTTTAATCCATCGTTATTTTGCTCACCACGCCACCCCAGTTCAGACATGGCCATATGCAAATCAGTCTTGACCCTGTGCCTCATGGGAACAGTCCAGCCCGAACTGCCAAGTCACGTCTTCCCTGGACCGGAATCAAGCATCCTAGGACCGGTTTCGGGGTTTCACCTCTCTTCAGCCAGGATAGCTTGACTCCAGTGGCGTAGTGAGCATGGGACCCACGTCTGGGCATACCCTTCCCACATAGGGTGAACAGCAAAACACACAAGATGATGGACGGAATGTTGCCCATTGGCAAAACATTCAACCCCCTAATTTTTTCATACATCAAAATGTATTCTAAAAAAAAAAAATGACTCCTACAATGACCATTATAACAGACATCACAGGCCATCAGCACATTTAGCTAGTTACTTACTATTTTGATGTACTTTGCTAACCTTGGAAATCGTGATTTTAAAGCATCTTTCCTTAGTCCAGAAAATTGTAAAGCATTTGTGAACCAAAAGAGCTTCTCTTAGCTCTCACTGGCACTGCACATAGCAATGCCCGATATCTAAGAGCAAGCTTTACCAACCCCCTGAAAACAACCCTAACGGTTATAGTCTTCTATGGTTGCATCCTTGAGACTCAAGGCCTGCATCAACCATCACATCATTTAGATCAGTCTGCTGCTGAGAGAGGATTCCAGATTGTGACAAATGGGATCCATCACAAAGGTTAGAATAATTTAATCTGAGCAAAACAAACAAATAAAATCTTTACGCCCCACCAAGAGAAATAACAGTGCTGCTCTTCTTAGAGTATCAGCCTTGTAGCAAGGGTCTGTAGCATATGCCTGCTGCAACACCATCACCAACGCCTAAACAAAAACAAATCCTGAACTTTAACACACATGTTCAAATGGATACAAAAAACAAGCCTTACTTCCTTTTCATCCCCCTTCTTGCTTTCATCTTCTTCATCAAACGATGGTGGAATGCTATTGTTTGTGTTAAATGTAACGGTTACCCTTTAAAAATAAACGTAAAAGAAAAAAAAACATTACGACACAGCAAAACAAAGACTCACCTGAAGCTATCAACATTCACAACTTCTATACAGCATTTACACGAGGAAATGGGGAGAAAAGAAAAAGGAGAAAAGAAAACGCCATATCATCCAGTCTACATTATCACACCACAGATTTAGTGGAAATTATACATTTTAGTAACGCCTGGAATAGAAATTGTAACCCTCTTATTCCAGACCCGTGGGTTCCCCAAGATCAACTGGCCCCAGCACTAGTTAATTATTTCCAATAATATATTAAAATACAAATATATTCTGGGATCTTGCATGGCGCAACAGCACACAGGCCCCACCTACACTTGAATTTCAAATCCCAGTACCCAACCTCAGCTAAAAATAAAAAATACCTATCAACGGGTAGTCCTATCAGAGGATACAGCCAGGTATCACCTAAAGGAATGGAAAGGTAAACTAGCAGAATAGACACTGTAGCCGATACTGTGCAATTAATGGTATATTCAAACCCCCAAAACTCAATTTGCATGTAAGTGCAGAGAATGAAGATGTAGGAGGCCAGACAAATTGTTAAAATATCATATTACCCTACTTCAGACACTAAGGCCAAAGCAAAAAAGTTCCTTTATATAAAGAAAAAAATATTTATAACAAGCTACAATTACTTGCCCACCTGCGTCAGCACTGCAACTATAAACTGTCAGAAAAACCATGTCTGATTGAATCAATTGTAGATGGGAGAAGGCTGGTCTACATGATCTAACACAGATATATCTGAGTGGGGGGTTTAAATGCCTTTCTATTGGGACCTGCATGAATCGCAGAAGAAAAAATGTAGCTGCAACTGGGTAGATTCTGAGTTGCAGGAGCAAGACAGAAGATCTTTGTTGCAGTAGGCTCTAATACTGTCTGGTGACGCACCGAGTGGTTCCAACAGTTGGCATGCGACTTTCACGCTTGACGCCATCCACCATATATCACAAGATGTTACACTGTGATTGGTCATATGCCTAATGCTTGTGTAATTCTTGCATCTTCTGCATTAGCGACTGTAGTGGTGGGAGGGGAGATTTTAAAAAAGGTGGGGTAGGGGGAGAGAATTTAACTTACCTTCCCAGCAGCCGCCTCGTCTCCGTCCTTCTGCCCACAAAGCAGCAAACAGGATGCACACACACTCCCCTAGCCAATCACGACACTGATGTCACCAGCATGACAGCAGCGTCGCGATTAGTCTGAGCGCCGTGGTTCAACTCTCGGACAGGGGCTGGGAGGCTGTGCATGTTCTCCACCCAGGCTGTGCAATACAGCCGGGTGGAGAACATGCTAGGGCGCATGACTTTTTGGCCGGCCAAACAGTCATGCGCACTTAGAAATTGTCCCAACCACTCATGCCCCTGCTCAGTGGGCAGCCCAGCGAAGACAGGATCAACATCTGGGCATACCCTTCTGACTTAGGGCAAAAATGCAAAAAGAACAGATGATGGACAGAATGCGGAATTAATCAAAATATTCACCCCAGACACAGATCTGGGTTAAAACTGTGACTGGGGGTGTGTGTCTGAACTGTTTCAGCGCTCTGTCCATCATCTTCTTGTGTGCGCTTTGTTCGCACGAAGTTGGCAGGGTATATCCAGACGAGGGTCCCTTTGCCACTTGATTCAAGCTACCCTGGCTGATGAGGGGTGTTAACCTGAAACCTGGTCCCAGGACACTTGTTTCCGTTCAAGGGAAGGCCTGGCCTGGCAGGTCATGCTGGACTGTTCCGCATATGGCTAGGTCTGAACTGGGTTGGCGAAGTGAGCTAAAGAACGATGATGGATTCAACCCAGATCTGTGACTGGGGGGGGGGGGGGGGGGGGGGGCGGGAGGGAGTGTCTGAAGAGTTTCAGCACTCCGACCATCTCCTTGTGGGCGCGCTTTGTTTGCCCTGAGTTGATAGGGTATGCCAAGACGTGTGTCCCTTGCTCACTTTGCCATTGGATTCAAGCTAGCCTTGCTGATGAGGAGTGTTACTCCGAAACTGGTCCCAGGATGCTTGTTTACAGTCCAAGGAAGACCTGGCTTGGCAATTCAGGCTGGACTGTTCCCATGAGGAACATGGTTAGGGCTGATTTGCATATGACTGGGTCTCAACTGGGGTGGCGAAGTGAGCTAAAGAATGATGAAGGATTCAACCCAGATCTGTGACTGGGGATGAGTGAAGAGTTTCATATGTGTATATATATATATATATATATATATATATATATATATATATATATATATATATATATATATATATATATATATATATATACACATACATATACATATATATTCGAGTTAAATATGCCACAGGGAATAAAGATTTTCAGGCGGGCTACATCTGTCCGTAAAATTCCGCAGATCATGCCAAAGAACAGGTGAATAAATCACCAATATCGCGCCACAATCCGGAAGCCATCAAAGCTTCCTGATTTTGTAAGCAAGGACGTGGACGCTTCGGCCAAATTGTGGCACGATATCGGTGATTTATTCACCTGTTCTGTGGCATGATCTGCGGAATTTTACAGACAGATGTAGCCCGCCTGAAAATCTTTCTTCCCTGGGGCATATTTATACAATGTATCTCTTTTGTGAACACTGTTCGAGCGCTTGAAAGAAATAAAGCGGTGGAGTGCTTCTTGGAAATAGAAATTTGGACGCTCAACTGACTTTTACAGTCCGGATGATGACCGCATGATTGCAGAGCGGTCGAAACGCCGAAGACGCATGTGTGGCCAGAAAACGAATGAAGGACACATTATTTTGTTTCATGTTGTTCCCTCTGTATGACATTATTTCGTTTGCTACTTGTCTAGTTTGTAAAACACATTGTCTTTTTGTACCGGCACATTGTATTGAGCGCCTGTGTCTTAACTGTTTTTAGCATATATTAATTGTAATAAATCTGCTTATTTTTTTATAATTACTCTATTCGGTACTCGAAGTGAAGTCAGCCAATGGCTGAAATGGATTGAGCCACTTCCACATGATGTATACTGCAGTGGGTGAAAGACAAATATGAATGAAAACTAAAGACCACTGGATGAAGACACACAGCCGGTTGAAGGTGGCGATAGGCGTTTGACAAGAACGCGAAAGAGGGCGGGATGCATTTTTAGATTTCATGAATGTAAAGGTCTGACCAACACTTACTTTTCTCCAGATATTTTCCGGACCAATTTAGCTTCTGTGCCGTTCAATTCTAACTCCCAGCCGCCAGACATCTTTGGGAGAGTTTTGTGTTTTTGAATTTTTGCCTCTTCCTTAATTTCATCTGTGAGAAATTCTGCAAATGCTTTGTCACCTAAAGGTAAGAAAAAAACATTTGGACCATGTCTAAAACACAGATCAGATGCAAGAAAATATATTTACTGCCAAAAAATGTGTGAATGGTATTTTGGGGCACTGGGAAAATCATTGCTCCATTCAAAGCTTAAACAGACTAACTCAACATGTACTGGATAAAAACACTTAAAAGCATAAACTGGCATTAACAAAAAAGGTTTTACAGAATGATGTAAATAATGCAAAGTCTGTACATTACACTGTATGAAACAACTCACTTTTTGAAAGTCTAAAAGAACATAATGCCATGGATTATAAAATATTTACTAAAATATGATTAGATAAGATTTCAAGGTGGTGGAAAAAGAATGGCGGAAAAAAATAGGATCTCTTCAAGGAGATGGGGGTGGATGAATCAATAAGGATCATCATTTAATAGCACATAGAAGCACCAGGCAAGGAACGAGAACAAAGCACAAAAATCAGTGTCAAAATTCTCTAAACAGTTGCTTAAAGCTCTATCTGTTCGATGCCAAAAGGCACTTTAAACAGAGAGCATAACCGATTATAAATGCAGCCTAACAAAACCTGCTGCAATAATCTATTGCATCTACATGCACGGTAGACATCAAACGGGCCTGAAATACTGCAGGGTAGAAATAAAATCTGTGTACATAGATGCGATATTGAAATACAAGTACGACATACAAAAAGGTTTAAACCTGTGAAATGTGTAGGTCTAGCACAGTCTCTGTGGTATAATCACATACAAATTTCATGAGAAGAAAAGGTCCATAATATCATACAGGTGGTTGAAACCAGCACGGTAACCTACCTCCAACGAGGTTAGCCGGTGTATAACAAACCCTGTCCAACGGTACTACCCCAACCACGTGTAGGTCACAGTCAAGGGCGAGAAACAAGTGTTCGAAAACACAGCGTCCGCCCCCCCCCCCCCCCCCCCCCCCAATACATGACAATGTGTTCCATCGAGACCTAGCAGTTAACAACCAGAGGTGGGACATAAGTAGCACTGCCCACTGATTACGTCATCTGTCACGTACGACTCCCCTATGCCTGGGTGCAGTGATCCCAGTTAGTCACTATCTGGTGACAATGAAGCTGTTCTCTTTGGGGTGCAGTGATTTATTAATGTTGCTCGAAGATGCTGCTTACTCCGCCGTGGAGGAATGCATTTAACTGACCCAAATTTCTTATAGCTTCAGTGAATATGGAATTGCAGGAGTGCGGTCATACTATTTTACGTGCTACAATAACCATCTTGCACGTACAGGCTAGCACCACGATTACTTCAATAACAGACATGCTACCATGGTTGGGATTTAAACCCCACTCAGTTATAAGCACACACAGATTCACAAAAGACATAGGTAGGTATTAAGACGCGAGTGGCTACAGTGCGATATAGGCACATTTAATGTCATTATCTCCGCTAGACAAAAAAACATAGCGGAGTCACGTTCTCCGAACCGTTAACAAAAGAAAGATCCGTTCACATTAATCAGTTCGAGGACATACACAGGACTCTCCGAGTACCCTAACTCCAAGGACATCGGACTTAGACATAATAGTAGAAATCTGCAACACCGGTCTCCGTAAATCCTTACAGTAAAGGCTACTACACAGAGCACATTCTAAGAGCTGTTCCTCGCGCATCTATCGGTATTCCTCCACGCCGTGCCGCCGGCGGACTCTATTGATAACTAGCCTCTGCACAAGCTCATTCAGTTACCGCCCCCTGCTTCTTGGCAATGATATCCCTCTCCCCAGACCTGGCGTTCCTCCCTATATTCAGCTCTCACCTTCTGTGTGCAGTCCTCCGCAGCCGCAGGACACGGATGGCAGGCCTCGCTGGGAATGCAGCAGACCGGGTCTCTGAGGGGTGGAAGCAGAACCCAGTAGCCAAAGGCTACGAGTGAAAGGACGCGTAGGGGCGGCGGCTCCCAAAGCCATGCGAGGCAGAAGAGGCTCCAGGGGTCGCATAGCCAGGCCAAGAGCAGGCCGTAGAACCCTGGACATGGAGCTCAACATGACTGGTGGTAAGAAGGCACAAGCGCGCTGCGGAAGACAGGACAGGACACAGGAACACACGTGCAGAGGGCACAGGCCGGAAAAACGTCACCGGGCCGGAAGATCTTCCACATAGGCCAAACATCCTCCAGAACTGGTAGGACGGTGACCTAGAAAAGGGACTACGGATGAAAGCTCTGCATCAGCAAATAACTTGTGGGCCATCTTAGAATGGCGTCCTTTTATCGTATTGTCTTTTATTTATTTTAGTATGCTGTTAGTGTGCTGTAGAAAGTGTGTGTGGTTAAACATTGTGTGAGAAATATGAATTCTGGTAATGTATTACTTAATAGTACTTTACTGTACTCTCTTTACTTATGTATTTAGTTGCATATTCTGGAGTTTGGATCCTTCTTGCTCGAGGATCTGCATGCTGCGTTATTCGTAAAATGCTGCTATAACCTAAGCTGGATGGCCCTCTCTCATGCATGCCCACAATTCACAACTGGAAAGTGAGATATTTTTAAATAAACGTCAGAGGAATGTATTTTTTTCAATGACTATTGTTGCAGAGGAACTTTTAGGCCAGAGATAGCTAAAGCTATCTGTTGGCATGTGTACTCTGGTCATGGGCTTTTAATTTGCCAATAAACTACATTTGAAGTTCATCTTATTTTATAGCTATTGAATCACAGAATTTTAAATTCTATTGAGATCACGGAGGCGAGGATTATTCTTTTCTTACTCTACTGCAAAAACACAGCAGCCAATCATGTTACAGTAAAACACAACAAAAAACGTAATTTCCAATAATCTGCCCTATGACATGAGCACCCTTTCCACCAATCTACACCTGGGAATAACTAGAAGACCTGCTGTCCACGTTGTACTTCCTCTTTCTTTGCCAGAATCCTAGCCAAAACAGATCTATAACTTCTGATGGAGTAGGGGAAAATACAAACATTGAAGTCAGTTAGAATTTTGTTTGTTGTTGTAGTGATTCCAGTCCGGGTTTTGGCATTGTTTTCGTTCTCGTCCTTGTTGGCTGGTGAATCTCGGGAGCTGCCGCAGAGGGAAGCACGAGAATCTGGCGGTGGTAGCGAAAACGGCGAAAAGACTTCCCTGCACCCCGGGGCACCACGGCGGAGAGTGTAGAGTGCGAGCAGGCAACAAGCAGGCAACAAGAGCGACCACGAGAGTGGCGAGAGCCATGGGGGACTGAAGCAGCGTCGGAAATCGCCGGCCGGCCCAGCAGGAGACGCAACAGGCAACTAGGTACGGCTTTGTATAGCTTTGTACACCTTTGTGAGCAGTTGGAGGGATTCACGGGAGCCAAGGGAGAGAGACCGGTAAAAGCCGCTAAAAGGCCAATAAGTTGGCTAACAGGAATCGGGGGCAGGAGCCCTACAGGATCTCCCGCAGGACCTTAGTAAGTCCAGTGAAAGAATTGGGAAATCCACGGGAGGGCTGTAAGAATCTAGTGAGAACCCAGAGCGGGCTCTGTGTAGTGGGAGAGCGGCAGTGGGCGTGAGCTATTTAGTGAGAGCTATTCACCTCACCTCTCCCCTCTCCCCTCTCCCCTCAGTCTAGTAGGAGGGGCTCCAGAAGTCAGCATCCCATACCCGTATACCTGCAGGAGTAACTGTAAAGGATCTCAAGTAACATAAGGAGAGTGATTATTTCCTCGAGAGAGACAATGAGGTCAGGGAGAGACAGAACAGAGACCAAAACAAAACCAAAAAAAGGAAACAACCATCATAGCGGCAAGTCGAGTGAAGGAGCAAGCGACCGCACAGATGAAGACAAAGTCCAGGAGAAAAACACGCATCCACCCTCTCATTCCGTGAAGACCCATTTGAAAACACCAGGCCATACAAATTTAAAGATCACTGATTTCTTAATTTCACCAAAGTCACGAGTTCAGAAAATAAAAACCGTTAACAGTACAAAGGTCCCTAAAAAGGAAAAAAGAATGTCCAAATCAGTGGGCTCCATGTCCAATCTACTACAGCCACAGTCCAACATCTCATCATATTTCAACACTTCTATAGAGAATAGCCAAAGCCTCCGGAAAATCCACAAAAGTCCCACAGCAATCACTAATAGGACAACAGTGACAGTGATAGCTCAAATAAACACAAACGAAGCAGCCAAAAACGGTCAAATATCTTCATGCAAAATTCCTTTAGAGGTATTAAAGAAAAAAACACCAAGGAAAAAAAACAAGCAAAGATCAACAAGCCTTGGATCACTTTGTTGCGCTCAGGGACCAGACTGTGGGGGTGGCTGGCTGCCGCTTGTAAGTATGAGCACAACAGACGCGGAATTGATTGACACAAAAATAAAACCATACCAAGCAGGGGGTGAGACAAAAAATGTCCTCACAAACCTAGCAACACAGCACCAACAGAAGCGCCCAACAATCATTCAGGAGCCATCACAGGTAGTGCAAATAACAAAATCTGATGCAGCTTTCGAAATACAGGGAGCGCATGAGTGTTTAATCAGTTCAATAACGTGTTACGAACCAAATGAGCCAAATGAAATCCAATTAAATGGCCCGAGAGGGCTCCCTCACACGTATAACACCATCCTATCACCAATTAAAGTTTTTCCAGTGAATGGTTTCTATTCCCAAACAAAAAGTGATAAATCATCAAAATCCGAACCAGGCCTGGGCATGGGAGGTGACCCACAGGAAAATATCTGGAACAAACCAGTAGAGGATGCCTGGTCAAGTCAACAAGTAGGCGCAAACCAACCAGACCACTTCCTACCATCACAGGCACCACTGTGGATGCCTTTTATAGGTCTCATGGAAACTATATCCTCAGCCCTATTGCAACACTCTGAAAAACTAGAGTTACAAATAGATCTCCTGCAAATCTTGGCATCACATGTGGTTGGTATTGACAGAAAAATACAAGATCTAAACTCACTTATTGAACGGGTGCAGAAAGATCCACATACAACGTACCACGAATGCCAATGCTCTGGGACATTAAATCAATTAAAAGCCCTACCAGCAATTCTAACAGAAATTCTGGCAGAAGTAAAAATCAAAACAACGGTCCATCAGAACAGCATGCCAAGCACCCATACGGAAAACGTCTTAGAAAATTCAAAGCAATTTGCCAGCTTTGACACTTCAGTCAACGAGGAAACAAGCGTGGACGCAATGGTTGCCCCATCAAAATACCTTACATCAAAAAATCCAACATCAGAAACTCTGTTAGAAACATCCTATGGCACACCATTGCAAAATATTCATAAAGACCCACATACAAATGACGATCAATTACCTGAAGAAGCAGGGCGACAACCTAATGTGCAACAAAAAAGTCTCAACTCTTTAACTAAACGTGAACGCAAGAGATTGAGAAAAGCTAGACATAACAAGCAACAAAGAAAAAAGGGGACAGCATTTATTACCCAGCATCAGGCCCAAGAATCATTACTAGAAAACTACCAGCACATAAACTCACCCGACTCAACATCACCAAAAGGGACACAGGGAATAGAGCCAAGCAAAAGAGCACAGGAAGAACTTGGGGAAGTGAGTCAAAATCGCGATCCTTACAGATCCAAGAAGCCCCCATCAGTCTTACCAACAGCACAGTCAAGTAGTCGAAAAGATTCTCAGTCCATTCAATGCAATATAAATAAACAATCTGCAGATGGCCTATCAAAACAAAAGATTCAACCAGGACAAAAAAGTATAGCTCATTATTTCTCAAAAATTACAAAGGGTCAAAAATTAAATCCTATGGCCAATGCGTATCAATTGAGAACTAGGACACAAGAGCCAGAGATGCCAAGAGCTCTCATTCGATCATTAGGAGTCGAGGAAATGGCACAGGATAAGGTTAAACAATCCATATAATCAGGAAAATAAATTAAAAACAAGTGCCCAAAACAACCTTGCGGACTACAAAGAAAACAAAGATCTCATCTATCCAGTAAGCCTAAAAACACTTGAAATCATTCCGCATTACAGCTCCAGAGGTAATCATGACATTCTTAATCGGAGTGCTATTTTATAACTTGTCAATTCAATTGAATCACTAAAGCATTTGAACACTAATCACATAGAAAGTATTCAATTCAAACCACTATTAAACGTAAAAGGTAGAGATAAGACAGTGGTAACTTGGAGTGACCCAAAGAATGCCAAAGAATTCTGGCAGCATAGAGAAGTGTTTGCCAAATGGGGAATTGAAATCAGATTAATTGAACATGAAAGATACCCAGGACTGTCATGCCCGATGGTAGAGTCAAGAGCACAATCCGATAGCGGCCTACTTCGAGGGGCGGTTGGTTGTACTACCAGCATCAAGGATGGACCAACTTACGTATCATCCATCAAGGTCCACTCGGAGCAACCAATCCAATTCGGAAAGTGCTTTAACATCAAGTTCCAATGAAGCATGAAAATGCAATTTGAAAGTGGGCTCGTGGAACATAAACGGTCTAGGTAGCAAAACAGAGAATGCAGATTTAACAGCATTCCTAAAACAATTTGATATTTTATTACTCCAAGAGACATGGTTAACAACATCGGTTCAGATAAATGGCTTCAAAGAATTCCAACAACATGCCATCAAAAGAGGTTCACTTGTCAGGGCAGCCGGTGGATTATCTATCTACCTGAACACCAGCATACCGTGGACGTATGCTCCAATTGGCTCAGGACAGACATGGATCCAGTGCATCAAAATCGAACTACCACCAGTCCCCTGTCCAGGATCGCAGGATTCCCCAGATATACGGCCTTTGGTAATTTGCAATACCTACATTCACCCAGATTCTAAGAAGAAACCAGAGAAAATTGCGATTCTCAAAGCATTGGTTAAAACTTTGCAATCCTCCTTTCCACAGGCGGGATTGGTAGTATCAGGCGATTTTAATATGTTCCTATTACAAGTAGACCACACACACAACCTTCAACAAAATAAACTGAAAGGAAAAACAATACCGCCATTGATAATATACTTTCGGAAAAAGGATAAACAAGGACAGCAGTGCGCCTCAAACTTTGCTGAAATTGGCATGATCATATTGAATAGACGCTTTTTACAAGACCAGCCCGCAGCTATGACAAGAACAGCTAAACAGACCCAATCAGTCCTAGATTACACTATAGTGGACTTGGAAGTACTCCAATGGATCGCCAGCTACCAAATAATACATAAATTGGAGAGCGACCATAGTCTGCAATCAATAGTTCTTAACATTCAACATGTAAGGGCACCAGCTACCAATGATTTGATGGAATTTCCTAGCCCTTATAACTTAAAACGACTCGCATGGAATGGAAAGAATGTTGAAGAAATTATGACCTATGTAAAAAAGGTCAAGGAAATAGGTGCAGACAAAAGCTCGGTAGATCTTCGGGCTAATTGGGAAAAGACGATTATAAGCTTAACAGACAAATTCGGTGTCCAAAATAAAAGTAATAGAAGAATTCCAACTACAGCATTCCCGGTACATCTTGGCTCGATAGCGAGTAAAAAAAGGATTTTAAATCAGGAAATTAGAAAGATTCGAGGAAAAGATCAGACTATTGGAAAAGACCGTATAAACACAACAGAATAGGGGGTCTATTGGTAGACAGCACAAGATTAAAGAGAAAGAAAAGTAGTGTGTGAAATATCAGACCCATACATAGTCAGAGCAGAGCACGGAAAACCATCAAACCGACTCAACCAAAGAGACCAAAGTTGAGAGCAAAGTCACCTCTCACGATCAGTTTATATCATATGGTCTCCACCAAGAGCCGAGGTATGCCTCTTAGTCATAGAGACTTCCTCGTTAGTGTAAGGCTCTCTTGCTCATATGGGTTGATAAAGAAAAGTCCAAAAGTCACGTGACAGACTGTGACCACCAGACAGAAGAAGTGCAGTGCAAAGGAAAATGTGAAGTTTAAAAAGAGATTGTGTGAAGAGTACGATATAATTCACTCATTTCTACACATCTCAATTAAAAGGGTGTGTGAACAAAAAATATATACCAAGCAGTGCCAACTAGTCACTGTTGAATGAGGGTCAACATGTTTCAGCCTTCACGGGATTATGGCCCAAGGCTTTCTTCAGGACCTATAAGAATTAGTGCTACTGCATTCAAATTGATGGATTCCAAAAGGTGAAAATATAAAGTGTGAAAACTTAGCAAAGGAAGAAGTAATCAATACAACCTCACTTTGTCCTAATCCTCTATATCACAGGGTGCTAGCATCACCCAACGTGATCAGGGATTGCACCTCACCTACCCTGGAACCTGGCTCAGGTTAATGAGGCCCCGCTCTGTCCGTCGTTGCCCCTGGCTTTCCTAAGCAGGGTGGAAAAGACCAACAGCAACAAATTCACAAACTAAGGCAAAAATATAAAAAAAGAGGTTTGGATAGCAAAGAAAATTACTAGAAACAAGCAAATTAAATAACAATAGGAAATTTTGGGCTGAAATTAATAAAATAGCAAACGGAGAATTCCACGAACACAAGCCAAATATATTAGAAGCAGACTGGATACATCACTTAGAACAGGGGTACTCATAGTACGGCCCGCGGGCCGTCAGCGGCCCGGCAAGCCTTCCTTGGCGGCCCGCTGGGGCTCTCAGTTGTGCATACTTAATTCCGAGAGGTAATCAAATTGATTTCCGAGGCCCGCGTTTCAAGAGCGCAGACGTTCAAGTGGTGGCGCTAACAGAATTATGTGACTGGGAGGGAAAGTGCGAGCACTTTGGAGCAGCTGTCGAAAATCACATGGTGCTTCGAGTTACCACCCGGGATAGCCTTCCTTCGTGCCATGAGGCCTCCTCGAAGGCAAGCAATCTTGCCTCTTGGCTGACCGTGGCATGCATGGAAACCCCTCGAAGCTGTCAGAAATGGACTCGCCCAAAGGCCTCTTCGCAATAAACCACCTTCCCTAAATGTATTCAGGTCATATCTACTATCGGTGTGCTGCTACTTGTTTTTTGTGGCATCAAAAGCAAAACGCGTGCAGATTCCATCAAAAATCTACCCCAGTTTCTTTATTTGCCCCTTAAAAATACACAGTGCAAATTTTGCAGATAAACCCTGATAAATGCACAAAGCAGGTTTTCTATAATTCTCCCAGGACTTGATGATCATCATTGACTCGACCTGACGGTATTGAAGTGCTTTACATGAGCACCAGCTGCATTACAGATTAACACTTGCATTTTGTTAGGCACGGGGAGATTAGGTGATTTGCCCAGAATCACAGGATGCCGAGCGTCCCTGCCGTGTAAAATTACAGTTTCACGACGTTTTTCACCCAGCATACAGTTAACAGACATGCCAACACTCCCGATTCAGGCGGGAGACTAGCAATGAAACCGATTCCTGCAAGCAAAAACCCGATTCCTCGGGGTTTCAGCAGACAGGGCTCGGTATTGTGTAACGTGCTAATTCTTCCAGCAATAGTCAGAATGGCGATGCAGGAGGTCTAGAAGAGGTGAAATACCAACAAAGCCTCATTAACAAGCAATGGTCTGTGAAGTACTGGGAGGAGGGGGGGGGGCGGCTATGTGTGTGCCCAAAGCTGTTTCAGCCCGGGCTGACGAGGGAGGAGGGGGAGGGAGGAGGGGGGGGTGTATGCACTGGCCACAACCTGCCAGGCCAGTTCAAACTCTTGCATCCCCCTCTTTCTCTGCCTGCGATTGCGCTCCATGCTTCTGAAAGGTGATTAAAAAAACACGTGAATTTGCTTTCAAATGTCCGATCCTGCAGCAGCACACTTCCAAAGTCCATACATGACAGAAACCCGATTGAAGGCCCCATTCTCCTGAATTTTTTTTATTTTTTTTTATTTTATTTTTTTTAACTCTCCCACTTTGCTTTTCTGAAATGTTGGCATGTATGAGTTAATATCAAATTCTTATGACATTAAACACTGTACTTTTGTTGTATTTATTGAAAAACAGCTTTTTTCAAATGTACCAACCAAATGTTTAACAGGTTCTCACTGTGAGGAACATATTAAGTCAACGGCGCGTTAATATGTGGAAAATATACCTGAGATTTGTAATTGGTGGAACAACTTTTCGTTTTCACTTCACATTTGCGTGCTTTTGATGTCCCAGGCTGCTCACACCAGCAGAGGAGACTTCTGCAAACACACTTAGCACATGAAAGGGTGTTTGGTGCAGTCACACTGCCCAGTGCCAGGGGGGGGGGCAGGGCCGCTAGAAGCACCTTTTGTTTCCCTGGTAATCAGATTGTCAGTCTGTTGTTGTGACAACTGCTTTACATTCTCGGCTCTAATCTTTGCTGAGTGGCTCAGACAGGGGGCAGGTGAAGTCTCAATGACCAAAACTACTGGCTGCAGGGCAATGTCAGCATGGCTGGGGAAAGTCAGTAGGATTTCTTATAGCGTTTCCTGTCCCACTTTTGCACAGATAGAGACAGAGAGGCAGGGACAGATAGAGGCAGAGACAGATAGAGGCAGGGACAGATAGAGACAGGGACAGATAGAGGCAGGGACAGACAGATAGAGACAGATAGAGACACAGATAGAGGCAGGGACAGACAGATAGAGGCAGGGACAGACGGATAGAGGCAGGGACAGAGGCAGGGACAGACAGACAGAGGCAGGGACAGACAGAGGCAGGGACAGACAGAGGCAGGGACAGACAGGGAGAGTGAGAGAGAGAACACGAGAGAGAGAGAGAACGAGAGAGAGAGAGCGAGAGAGAGAGAGAGAGAGAGAGAGAGAGAGATGTGCATGCCGGGTCTGGTGGCTCAGTGGACGAAGGCATCCGCTGCAGGGGCCTGTGTTCAAGCTCATGGTCACAGGTTTTTTTTCTAGCCCCGCCCCCTCCCCCACTGGCCCCGCCCCCTCCCCCACTGACCCCGCCCCCACCGGTGCGGCCCTCGGCCACAAACCACACTCTAAATTTGGCCCCCGAGAGAAAGTTTGTGAGTACCCCTGACTTAGAACAAAATCAAGGGAACAATCGTAACCACCAAGTGCTGAAATCAGATAACACTACTCATCAACAACATAAAGGGGAAGATCTAAAACAAAATTTTGGTGAAAATTGGATCAGACCACATCAAGTACAAATGGTTATAAAAAAACGGAGGTCCACTGGCGCTCCCGGACTCAACGGCTTGTCAAACGGGCTTTTTAAACACGACCAATTATTTTGGGCAGAATACCTCACCCCATTGTTCAATCACGTTTTTCAAACAGGAAATTTACCATCATCTTGGAGAGGGAGCATTTTACATCCAATTTTTAAGGCAGGAGCCAGATCAGACCCGGCGAATTATAGGTTGATCGCTCTTATAGATGTAGACGCCAAAATATACGCATCAAATCTCCTGACAGCACTGGAAGAATGGGTCTCTACGAATAAGATCCTCCCAATCACACAGACCGGTTTTAGACCGAGAACAATCACGTTGTGCAACCTGTTCGCCTTAAAACTTCTGGTAGAAAAAGCAAAGGTTAAATCTAAAAAATTGTACACCTGTTTCGTTGATCTAAAATCCGCATTCGACACAGTCCCCAGGGAGATCTTATGGCAAAAGATGGCAAACTGGGGTATTCCACCTAAGCTATTACACACCATTATCAATCTATATACATCGACATGGGTCAAGATAAAATTAGGGAATGGTGAAAGAACAACAGCAAAAATCCCAACCCACATTGGCCTAAAGCAGGGATGTGTCCTGGCGCCTACTCTTTTTAATATTTTCACAGCAGACCTGGAGAAGTGTATATCAGAAATCCAGAGCGATCCTCCAAAGCTAGCACATCGCAAAATAAGCAGCATGCAGTACGCAGATGACATCGTTTTATGCAGCCAGACCCCAATGGGCCTACAGCGTTCCATCACAAGGTTGCATGAATACACCAGGGAGCTTGGCTTGCATATCAATCACAAAAAAACGAAGATCATCTGTTTCGCTTCACGTTCAGGGTGGCAAAAATTCAAATGGCATGTGGCAGGTAACACCATAGAGCAAAGCGCCACATACAAGTACTTAGGAGTAGTGGTAGACTCAATGTTGACTTTAAAAGACCATTTATTGTATAGAAGAGCCCAGGCCAACAAACTACGCTTTGCTCTAAATTTATTAAAAACAAAATTGAAATGTCCATCTAACCTACATTTGCTAAAAGTAATCACAGCTAAATTTCTCCCTACCCTCACGTACGCCTCGGAATTATTTAGAGGTCAAGACACAATTTTTTTGAATCTTCAACAGTCAGAGTTATTCAAATACATTTTTCAGATCCCGAAGTTTGTATCACAAGCACAAGTACGTCTGGAATTTGGGTTACAAAATTAGCACCCAGCAAGACAAGCAGCAATATTAAACATGTGCTGGAAATTAAAAACAGCACAAGAGGATTCGTTGATGGGGCTCTGTTGGTGTGAAATAAAGAACCAAACTAAAGGAAATAACGTCTGGAAAACAGCTCTAGAAGAGGCATTGACAAATCTCAAAATGAAAGAAGCATGGAACACTAATCACACCTTTGCTTTTTTTTAAAAAATAGCTAACAATGCGGCAAAACAAATAGCCTGGATTACAGATAAAGCCGCGTTAGCAAAGAAAAACCATGGCTGGATGGTATTAGCTTCCTATGAGAAATGTACCCCTCAACCATATCTAGTCAAGCACATCACCCCAGCTACCCAACAAATGCTACTCCGAATTCGGATGGGTGCTTTCATTTCTAAGGATCAGGTTCCAGTATGGAAACAAACATGGCCAATATCACTCTGCAGACTATGTGGTCAAGCAGAAGAAACTCTGACTCATTTATTGTGTATTTGTCCTTCACTGAATAATTTGAGACGTTTTTATTTATTATATGCATTCCGTAGATACCAAATTAGATCATGTCAGCCAGCAGTCATGTTTGCATTCAATAGCAACATGCTACAGGTAGCATGCAGGGACACCAGATTTTTGCAGAAAGTCAGTTTCTTAATACAGAAAATTGAAAAATAGCATATGGCAACAATATATATATATTTTTTTATCAGAATTTAAAGATACATTTTTTTCTTTTCCTTTTAACATGCCTGTATGATACGCTTGTATATTTTTCATTGTTTTATATGTCAATTGCAAGCTGTCGACACAAAAACTGTAAAAGTTTTAATTAACTATATACAATACATTTATTACGATTACAATTACAAACATTTTTGTACCCTTCGAAGTTAATGACCTCATAACTTTAAAAATACTAACTGTCTGAATGCATGAAGTAATCAACAAATGCACCTTTAATTAGACACTACACGCGGGAAACTAACTGGCATTCGCAAAAATCTAATTTATTTACCAGTGTGAAATTAAATTAACATAGGTTTGTGATTCGTGTAGAATACCAGGAGTAAATTGCATGTATTTTGTGTGTAGTGAAATATATTGTGGCAAAAGAATGCAGATGGTAAGTAAAATGGCTTTAACTTTCACTTATGCTAGGTAACACCTAACACGGGTCATTAGAATGGTGGGTGGTAAACAGAAGGGCTTATTTTCTATGTCTAATTTCTGCTATGTTGTTTTCATATTAGTTCCGTTCGGGCCTGCTAGGCCTCACTTGGAAAATGGCCGCTGCCGAGAGATGTGACTGTACACAAGAACGAAAATGGCCCCCGCGCATGAGCAGAATGGAAGTTTCAGTCACGAGTGTGTGGCCTATGCCCGGAGTGAGAGATGTCAAGGTCGAGCCGACCTAGGACAAGAGCTGTGCCAACTATCCCTGTGTGCGAATGTATGGGAACGGATGAATACTCGAACTGCAGAAGACGATCCCGTTCATCATTTTTTCTAATTGTTGCAAATACATTAACAAAGTAAAAATATCTGAACTTGACAAGTCACGAGGACTGTGCAAAAACATGTTATTTACAGAACCGGTTTAGGCAAGGAGGACAATGAGGTGACCATCACCACCCCTCCAATGGACCAATCAAAATGATCGCAGCCCCTAAAAAGTTTCAATTTCGGGTATAGCAAGTTAGTGAAAGGGTATAAAAAGTAGTGCTTATAATGATGTTGTGGACAATTGTTTATTCTACTATTCAGCACGACACGCTGTCTGTTGAAACAATTTCCTTCCTGATGCTGAAAAAAGACTTTGACAAATTTGAACATCGAACTTTGATGGGGAAAAGGAACAAGACCGTTGCGGGAATCTATCCTAGAAGGGAATACGTCCGAGGAGGTTAGAGGGACAGTCAGTCAGTTTGGGAACCTATCCTGTGATCTGCGGTTCATGCTCTGGTGAACCATTCTCGTCATCGCGCTAAGGCCAAGGTTAATGAGTATTTTCCGTTTCTATTTCAATCTTTACTGAAATGCTTATGAAATTAAATATCTTTTTAATTTTGTCTAATAAAACTTACTTAATCAATTTATTCAATGAATCTAGATAAAGAAATTTCATGCAAACCCAAACTGAGTCTGGGGTTACTAGAATTAAAGTTATGATCCATAAATGTTAAAGGTTTTAATTGTGATTGAGCTGGACTTAATCGCCATCAACTGATTCCTACTAGTTGATTCATCGACCCAAATTAGTGGAGTATCTTGATGTTTAAAACCGAAAATTCTAGAGTCAAATGTATATAATGTATATAGTGATTATTAGAGAAAATTAGTATCAAGGGACCCCGTATGTCTTGCAGCTCACCAGCTTATCACTAATCCAGAAAAACTGAGTGAGTGTGTGTTTTCGGTGTTATGGACCCTGCCGATGAATAAGTGGTGTAAGGGTTTTTCTGGATTGGTGTCGTTTGTAAAGGTTTTACTATAGTCGCACTGCATCACATCTGCAACAGATAACGATCCCAAAAAAATCCCTGCTAAGGTCCACCACTGATTGTCTTCAAGCATCAAGGAACGCACTGTCTGCTTGCCTCCTGTGACAGAAATCTGAATCTTCCTGAAAGAACTGGAATACTTCAACCAAAACTACACCCGGAATCAGCGCCATCAACCTTGTTTTCCGTCTGCACCTGCGAAAAAATAAACAATCCGTAATAAAACGCAAGCAACCCCTATAAAAGCAATGGCAGGCAGTATCTAATAGTTAACATTGCACATGAGCATATTGATTACATCAAACATTAATAAAATACAGTAAGATACCTTTGAGTGGGATAATCCTTGCCCTGGAGTTCTTAATAGACTTGAAAATTCTTTGACCAATAGCCATAATTCTTTTTACTCTATGTCAGGACCGGAGTCTTCGGATTATGCTTGTTCAAAAGCTGACCCACAACAACAGAAGTTACATCAGCAATCGGCTTATAGTAGAAAACTTTAAAAGTAGAGTCCGAGCACCAATAGGCAGCCACCATAATGTCCTCTAAGTGGGACCCCAACAAATAGGACTTGGAGACCATTGCTCCTCACACTTAATGCGCACCAAATAAGGACTTGTCCACACCTGCCCCTGGCAACAACTACTTAACCCATCAGGCCAAGGTGGCTGATCTCACAGGTTCAAGAGGTTTTTGTAAAGCGATAAGTAGCTGTCTGCCACACCCTGTTTGTCACCAGTGGCGTAACAAAACCTTAGGGGCCCCCCTGCAATGTACTGCAAGTGGGCCCCCTTATTCGATCACTCTACCACCCGCTGGTTTAAAGCACCTCACCCTCATAACCTGCCTCATAGCTAGCAGCAGGGTTTTCACTGATACAAATGGCTTCAAGGAAATCAACAAGTTCTGTAGTCAGGGGGACATTAGGGTATATAAAAACAGTTTTTTGATGTTATTGATTTAAAAAATGGATCTATTGGGGAAAAAGAGGAAATGCTTGGTGACATGAAGGGATCCCAGGGCACAGCCATAGGTCTATGAGCATTTCAAAGTTAGTAGTGAGCAAAAGTGATGCCTTTGTGCTACTGAGAATTCCATTTGCATCGCACCAATGGACCATGTTACCGGTCATTTTAATCTCTCACATTTCTCGCTTAAGCTTTCCCAGTCAGTCTCTCATCTTTAGCCCTTATTCTTTCATCACCTTTTCTGCTTTGAACAGTTCACCTGATCTCTTGTTCTTCCAGCACTGCTACCCTTCTCCAGCATAATTAGGCCTCCCTCCCACTAGCACTGATGTAATTTACCTTTGTCATTCTTATTTCTATCATTCCCAGTTTCCCCTCTCCCACTTCCTGTTCTATTCTCGCTCCCAGTACTCTTAATTCCACTTCTGTCTTCCCGTTTCATCAATTTATTTGAGTTTCCTCTTCAAACACAAGATTATGTCCCTCATTCTCATGCTGCTGTCATGATCCCTCACACTTCCCCTACTTGTTCTGACAATTGCTCACTCTGCTCTATTCCTCCTGAGTTTCTTTGCACCCCAGTCTCTCTTATTCTTCTCTTTCTCTCACTATCACCTCTCAATGCTACTCTCAGAACTGTCTATGATTTTCGTGCGTCTGCATCCCCAGTTTCCAAACAGTGTTTTTTGCTATCTGTATATTATTTTCGTCCGTTCAGGCCATTTAAATGAACATGAAAAAACGTAGTTTGGAGAGTTCATAATGATCTAAGTAAAGAGGTAAGTCAGGGGATTCTGCACCATGGAAAATGAAATATGGATGGGTGATTGGCACTGTGTCTCACTTTCTGAATCCAGGGCAGGTCACACGAACTCCTAGGGCAGGGTTTTGCATTAGAGGCACCCAGTATGGCAATCTTTGTTGGCACTCCGCCCCACCGCCCATGATCTGCTTCTCCATGGATTCCCTCACTACCTCCCCTCCATCGGTACACCTCATAACCCCAATGTATCGTGCCAGAGCATGCTTTATATCACACACACATAGGGCAAAGAGACAATAAATCATACAAATGTATAAATCAATGTTAGGAAATGTTACATAAGACAATGTGAGCAGCAAGATGTAAGAATCTTGCAATCCTGACTGATAGGCATTATAGGCCACATGTATCATGCATTTTACCGGTCGCAAATTGGTCCGATCCACAGAATCGGGCTGTTTGAGACCAGTAAAATACTTTTCGGTATCTATGAATTTCAATTTGCGCTTTAGTAACATGTTACCTAATTGCAAATGCATACCGATTTGGTTTTAGTAAGGGGCGTGTTCAGGGCGTCCCTTCCTAATATTAAATCGCAGCGGTATGTATGAACATTTGCAAATGGCCTTCTTTGTGAATGTTTGTAAAAATGTTTTTAAGAGCAGGCAGTGGTTCCACAGACCAATGCCTGTTCTTGTAAAAATGTAAAGAACACTTTTCTTTTTTCTATTTTAAACGCAACCCGCTGCATTTAAAAAAAAAAATGATTGCTTTATTTAAAAGCAATCACAGACATGGTTGTCTACTGACCCCAGCAGGCCACCATCCCTGTGATTTTTGAGATTCCTAATGGGTCGCACATTGCGACCTGCCTCGTTAATATCAATGAGGTAGGTCGATTTGCGACGCTTTAGGAAACGCTAAATGAAACTCATGGAGTTTCACTCATTCAAATAGCGATTGCCTAATTGCGATTCGCATAGAATCGCAATTAGGTAATTTCTGGTTGAAATTATGCTACATGTGGCCCTATATGTTAAGAGTGATTTCTCTGGAGAAACACAAACTCAGAATTTAAAATGTAACAGTGGTTGGGGTTTTATATATTAATGAGAAGTTTTTTACTACTGAAAGGAACCCTTTTTAGCAACCTTACAATAACAAAGGTTTGAGAAAAAAATAAGGTTCAAAGCTTATACCTTGCAGTTTGCATGCAGCTCTTTGATAATGGTACATAGCTCGCTGTGCTATATTATGAGGATTGTAGCTTACGAACTGCAAGTACCAAAACATTCTCTGTGAGAAAAGTAGTAGCTTACTGAACTATCACCATAAAATTCTAATCTGTGATCTGCTTGTTACACAATTGTAGAAGGCTCATTAACTCTTCTGTGCTACTTAATAAGCCAAAACCACGACTAGACGAAAAACAGCTCTATCCAGCAAGTACATTATTCACCAGAGTTAGCTTTCTGTTATTATTATGCCTTGAAAGATTTGGGGCACACAAAGATCTTCGCAGGCTGCTTTGTCTCCCCTGCCCTCTGACCGGTCTTAAAGAAGCAGAGGCCCTGTATGTGCAAACTGGAAGTGCAGCAGGAAAAGAGTGAACATATTTTAACCCTCCAAGAGCCCCTCACTTTTGAATGAAAGGCGCTCGTCAGTGAATTATTTTTTTCCATTCACCTCTGCCACTAATGATAGGCCCCTGGCCGGCCTCTGTTGCTTTTTTTTCTCGTCAGCTGGATCTTTAGGGGGCCCCCTCTGACCTCGTGGGTGCAGGGGCCCCCCCGCACTGCGGGGGCCTCCGTTACGCAACTGTTTGTCACACCAACAAACCCATCATTTCCATGCTGAAGCATATCGCTTGTGTTTGTGCTCGGAGCTCAAGACTGTTTCAGCTAGAAGAAAGCTTGTTCCGAAAGACCCAGCATTTGTCAGCATCTCCCAATACCCTCCAAGCCATCAGAACCAGCTGGCCTGACAGAATTAGATGAGGAAACCCTAAGGGGTCAGTGAGAAGATCCTAGAAGGTTGGAATCCGAATTGGACTCTGGCATGGCATTTCCAGCAATAAAGGGAACCCGAGCCCTCCAAAAAGGGGTCACTAGAACCAGCTCTGTCATCTGGGAAATGACTCTCGGAATCATGATGGGGGGGGGGGGCAACATAATGGATGTTCTCTCACCAGTTCTGGAGGAAGGCATCCAAGCTCACTGCTAGGGGGATCTGACCTCCAGCTGAAAAAGATAGGGAGCTGGGCGTTCAGATGGGAGACAAAAAGATCCGTCACACAGTGGGCCCCATTGGTGGTTGGGACATCAGAAAATTCTGGGGTGTAACATCCAATCGTTCACGTATCCCAGGAAGCGGGAATTCCAGTCCGCCACCACATTAGTCTACTCTGCTACCACCGAAATCTTGTGTCGGAGACAAAAGTGCCAAAAATCCTTGGAAATCACAGCTAGAAGCCACAACTGGGTACCCCTCAATTTGTTAATGTAGCTCTCCCCAGAGATGCTGTCCATCTATAGGAGAATACAGCATGAATTCTTGTGAGGTGATAACGTCTTGATTGCAAATGACCCCGCCAATAGTTCTAGGCAATTGATATGCAGTTGCAACTCCTCCGGAGACCAATGGCCAACAGTAGAAACAGGGCCACATCTCACTCCCCGGCCCCATCTGCTGGCATCTGATTCCATAATGACTTCTGGAATATGGCCAAAAAGGGCTCTGCCATTCCAAGCATCTATATGGCCCAGCCACCAAGTCATCACTATCTTGACTTCCTCCGATAAGGAAATCTGCTCTGAGTACGATAAACCCTTCTGTAGATGTAGGATCTTTAGTCATTGAAGTGGCGGGAAAGATCACATGAATGGACAATGCTAATAGTCCCACAACTCTGGCAAGGGCGCTCAAAGAGACCATCGTATACTAGGGAACTCGCCTTAATACTTTCTTGATCGACAAAATATTTTGAGCAGGAAGATTCAGCTGGGCTTGGATAGAATCTATCTGAAATCCTAAAAATTACAGGGACTAGGAGCAGATAAGACTCGATTTCAGGACGTTAATGATGAATCTCAAGTCTTGCAAGGACCCAAGCCATTAGGATTAGATCATCTAGGTAAATTATTAACTTTACACCCCTGAGGTTGAGAGACTTTACAAATGGCCTCATTAACTTGGTTAAACACCAAGGGGCAGAGGAAAGCCCAAAAGGAAGGCCGGTGAATTCTTACCACTGTTGGTCCCATTGGAATTGAAGAAACTGCCTGTGAAATGAGAAAACACAAACCGAAAGATACACATCTTTCAAGCCAGCCTGACTAGCCATTCTCTCTCCAGTAGAAAGTCATTCCAACAGGTGAATGCCCTCCATACATATATCTAATTAAAAAACAATTATTAAACTAATAATTTTAATTTATAATTTCAGAAGTTTTAAAATAATGTAATGCTATAACAAATATATATATATAGATATAGATATATATACCAATAAAATATGTAAAAAACGAACCATTTTAAATAAAATAACATCAAATTTCTTACAATTGTATAAAAATATTTTACACATTAAAAATATGAATTATAAATATTATAATTTTAAATAAGCAAAAACATAATAATATAAATTATAACAATATAAAAAATGTATAATTTTACATTTAATACATATACTATTCCCACTACAATTTATACAAAAGTAGGCAAACTGTTCTAGTAAAGATTTTATTGTATTGTAATTGCATTTATAAAGCGCTTACTACCCCTGGCGAGGCATCAAAGTGATTTTTCAGCAAGTAGCACGCTACTCCAGAACCCATAAAGGAGTAGTGGTGAATTAGTATAGTGAAATATGAAAGTAATTTGAGTGGTGGATAGGTTAGTCAGTTTTTTGGATTCAGAAGGATAGCAGAGGGATAGAAGAGGGAAAAGGTTTGCATTTATATAATACTTGCTACACCTGATGGGGGGTTGGAGCGCTTTTTTGGCGAGTAGCACACTACTCTGGAACCCATAAAGGATTAGTGGTGAATTAGTATAGTAAAATCTGAAAGTAATTTGAGTGGTGGATATGTTAGTCAGTTATTTGGATTGAGAAGGATAGCGGAGGGATAGAAGAGGGAAAAAGGTTTGCATTTATATAGCGCTTGCTATCCCTGATGGGGTGTTGAAGCGTTTTTTTTAGGTGAGTAGTACGCTACTCCCGAACCCATAAAGGATTAGTGGTGAATTCGTATAGTGAAATATGAAAGTAATTTGAGTGGTGGATATGGTAATCAGTTATTTGGATTGAGAAGGATTGCGAGGGAAAAAGGTTTGCATTTATATAGCGCTTGCTACTCCTGATGAGCTGTCAAAGCTCTTTTTTGGCAAGTTGTACGCTACACCGAAGCCATAAAGAATTTAGTGGTGAATTATTTGAGAGGTGGACATGTTAGTCTGTTATTTGAATTGAAAAGGATAGTGGAGGGAAGGAAGAGGGAAGGATTTAGACTTTTTTGGTTTTTTTGTTTTGGAGGTCATAGCAGTAGGAGGAGGCTTGGGATGAGTAAAAGGGGTGTGGAGGAGGAAGAGTCAGATGGAAGGGTTTAAAAAAGGCTTGTTTTGGGGGATTGGAATAGTAAAAGAGGTATGAGATGATGAAAGCAAGGGTAGAGTAGGGAAGAGTTTAGAAAGGGTTATTTTGGGGATCATAGTAGTGGCATGGGTTTGGGATGAATGAGAGAGGGGAGGTAGAGGATATATTGATAGAGGTATAGAGTGAGAAATAGGGTAGTGCATTGGAAAGAGTAGTAGAAAGAGGTTTGAGATGAGTCAAAGAGTTGAGGGAGAGGATATATCGAGAGAGGTATAGGGTGAGAAATAGGGTAGAGCATTGGATATGCTGAATTCAAAGAAAAGTAATAAATATATAGATTCATAAGTACATAGAAGGTATATAGATGCATAAAGGAAGTATATGTAGGTTAAAGAAGCCCTAAATAAACTCTGACATTTCAGTGTTGTACTTTAAATTCATTTTCTCTATTTGTTTATATATAATTTCTTTTTTGTAATTCATTAGTGAAGCAATTGTAGATAAATAGATGATAAAAGATTTACTCGTTAATGCAATCACTTATATACATGTTAAAAACAGAGAATAATCAGTAATATGTACATATGTTTCGCAGAACTATATATTTTTTCTTTTTAAAAACATAATTATTCTACACATTTATACAAAGCAATACACATATATAGGTACATATCTATAGTATAAATAAATGCTTATATACAGAAGGATATGCTGTATATTTCTGTTTGCGTATGGCCCTAATGTGGGGAAGAGCCAATTCTTGAGTAGTTTTCTGAAGATAAGTTAGTTATCTATGGATCTTATGTTGGAGGTAAAGAGTTCCATAGTTTGGCTGCTTAAACAGAGAAGGATGTGCCACCCATGTTTTTTTTTCTTGTATCTTAGGAATTTGAGGTGAGGTACCACTCTAGATCAGATGTTCCTTTGTTGAATGTGGTTGGTGATTTTATTCCTGGTGAAGAGCAGTCCCATTCCATGTATCGCTTGCAGGGTGATACAAAGCAGCTTGACTGTGAATCTTCTGGCAACCGGTAACCAATGCAGGGCTTTGAAGGCAGGGAAGATGTGGTCTTGCGGTTTTATATGCAAGGGTAGTGTGGCAGCTTAGTTCTGAATCCATTGTAGTCTTTTCATGGTCGTTAAAGGTAATCCATGGTAGAGGCTATTGGCGTATTCGAGTTTGGACAAAACAAGGGAGATGGTAGCTTGGACCTTGTGTGCAAATCCCAAATGGTGGAAGATTCATTGCAGAGTTTTTATAGTAACAAAGCTTGATCGTGTTAGTTTGTCCACTTGGGCATTCATCAATAGCTTGGAGTCCATGGTCATTCCAAGGTTTCTTACTTCCTTTGGTACTTTAGGCAGTGTTCCCAGATCATCAGGCCAGGCAGCAAGCAGGTCATAATTTTTCCAATCGCCACACGTGAGTATTTCTGTTTTGGAAGCATTCAACTTGAGATGCCTCGGCGTCATCTATTGATCCACGGCTCTGAGACTACTGAAAATTGGAAAGTTTCCAATGTCTTTGGGGCATTTCAGTTGAAGGAGTATTTGCGTGTCATCTGCATAGTTATAGCACATGAGATGAAATTGATTGGTCAGTAGCAGTAATGGCTTCATGTAGATGTTGAAAAGCGAGGGCGAGATGATAGAGCCATGAGGGACCCCTGCTTTCGTGGGGTACGGTTTGGACGAGAAAGGTGGGGTATGGATGACATTAGGTAGGATGCAATCCAGTCTACAGCAATCCCCTCTAGATGTATAAAATGTACTACTCCCACTTCACACAATGCATCAGTTGGAAAATGTTACATCACACAGGGGTAAAATGTACTATTTCCACTCCAGTCAATGCAACATTAGAGAAAATGTTGGATTGTGTTGGGGTTAAATTTACTATTCCCACTCCAATCAATGCAACAGTAGAGAAAGTGTTGGAGTTACAAATTACCATTCTGACTCCATTCAGTGCAACAATAAGAAAGTGTTGGATTCCGGAGGGACAAAATTTACTATCCCCATTCCAGTCAGTGCAACAGTAGAGAAAGTGTTGAATTGCAGAGGTGAAAAATGTACTATTCCAACTCCAATAACTTCAAAAGTGGGGAAAGTGTTGGATTACGGAGAGGAAAAATTTACTATTCCCACTCCATGCAGTGGAACTGTAGGGAAAGTGTTGGATTGCGGAGAGGTAAAATATACTATTCCCACTCCAGTTAGGAGAACAGTAGGGAAAGTGTTGGATTACTGAGGAGTAAAATTTACTATTCCCAGTCCAGTCAGTACAACAGTAGGGAAAGTGTTGGATTGCAGAGGGGTAACATTTACTATTCCCATTTCAATGAGTGCAACAGTATGGAAAGTGTTGGGTTGCAGAAGACTAAAATTTATTATTCCCACTCAAGTCAGTGCAACATTAGAAACAAAGAAATTCTCTTCAACACAATAAAATAATTGCAAAAACATAGTAAACAAATAAAAATATAATTATGTAACGAAAAATACAAACATTTTATATTAAATATTAAACACAATAAATACTTATTACAATGTTAAATGCATATCATAAATAACTACAAATATTACTATAATTATAAAAACATATTTTCATTTAAATAAATGATTGTATTTGAAAATGATTTATTAACAAAAAAAGTTAATAAATATTTTAGTTACCTCCCAGCCAGTACCCCTTCAAAACTCACAACTCGCACCTAAACCGTAACTTTAAAAAACTTACACTATTAACATAAATATTTATCAATAAACTAATTACCATTAATTAAAAATTAATATTTCTTAATTATAATTAATTTACTTACAACAATATACCGGAAAAAAAACACACAACACACTCGTAAAATGTAACTTAACAAAAAATAATTACACTTAACCTAATAATCAAAATCAATTAAAAAAAATATAACCCAATTAGTTATTAATTTACTTCCTGCCCTATACCCCTACAAAACCCACACCCAAAATGTAAGTAAAAAAAATGTTAATGCACGATTATTATTAATTCTCAATTAAATCATTATTAATTAAAAACTAAATATAAATTACTTATAATTAATTTACTTCCCACCCTGTACTCCTTTTAACCCCACAAAACAATTTGTTTGCACAATTAACATAATTATAAATTAAATAAATAATAATCACAACTAAATATTAATTAATACAATTTAAATTACTTCCTAACCTGTACCCCTATTAACCCCACAACCCGCATCTAAAATTTTAATTAAAAAAAGAAGAATTGAACCATTAACAACATTCATTACCAATTAAATAAATAATATTAAATAACAAAAAAATTATTAATTTATTATAATTAAATTCCTTCCCACCCCGGACCCCTATAAATCCCCAACCATCTACGGTACTCAAAATCACAAAAAATAATTAAATTAAATTTATAACTAATAAAAATGTAACAGCTATATTAAAAAACAAACAATTATACAAAAAATTCACCTCATATATACTAAAATACATAACAATTAAAAAACGATATTATAAACAACTACCTTTTTTAAAACGATATTAAAGACTTCTATACTCGAAAAATAATACCTCACCTTAAAATTGAAATTCTTGACAACGATATTCTTGCATACGATATTTCCATATCACAATATTTTGGAGACGATATTCTGGTATGACGATTTTTTTAGTTCGATATTTTGTCTGAATACCAATTTTTTCAATGATATATCCTCCACGTTCAATTCTGAACCGAGCCGCGCTGTGTATACATCGTGGGCACCTGCCATTAAAAGAGGACTGTGTGCGCTGTATCCAAGCACTGACGCATTATCCTGCCCCTCACTCTCGCTCCACACTGTGCTTATCAGCAAGTCCACGGTTTCATCAGCAGCAACCAGGCTGCATGTAATAACCACACAATTAAAACAAATCATTAAACAAGTACCATCACAGGTAAAAACACCACTACGTTGACAAGCCGGAGCATGGATAGAGAGATCGCACACTCGCTTATGCACCACCAATCAGGAAGTGGAAGACCCTAATAGTAATAAGCAATCATTCCATAAAGCACAATATGTCAAAATTCATAAGCAAATAAAGATAATAGTAAAAACTTTGCTCATGACTGTTAGAACTGCAAAGAAATAGGAAGGAAAATGGAGACAGCAGGTCTGTAGGAAGCTGGTTCTTTATATGATATATCAAAATGAGATATATCAGTTAAAGAGTCCAGGCGATCCCTTATGAGTGATCAGGGAGCTGGCTATGGCAATCCCAAGGTGCTCTTCTAAGGGGTAGTGTGGTCAAGCAGCCTTAGGCTTCTCACAGAGGAGTGCACGACATCTGAAAATACACACAATGGTCAATAAATGAGACATATGACTTAATGAAATTCACACCAATTTATAAAAATAACATGTATCTTTATATATGTTTAGGCACCAGAAGTAATTCGTTCAGGTAAATATGCTTTTAAATAGGAATTATTTACAGTTCAAAAAGTCGACAGTGCAATTTTTGAGATCTGCAATGTTAACCCATGGGAGGAAAATCATTTGCGGTTTACTAGTTTTTGTCAGCGACTTACGGAACCAGTGTCTCGGATCAAAAGTGAGTACAGGGCAAGGTTCAAGGCAGCACCACCAGGTCTCCTCTAGTGGCACCAGGGCGGGCAGGTGCAGTAGTGCTAGCAGCGTTGGGTGCCGAATGCAAACCAATGTCGCTTGATACGTTCACAAAGAGGCTGTAGAGGGGGACTGAGGGGTCAGTTCAGTGAAACCCACTGTAGTGGAGATTGCTATCTATATACGTACAATGCTAAGTTAGCACAACCGCGTTAGATGTTAGAAAGCCATCTTGCCGCTTTTGCTGCTTTTGCACACGACACTGTAGTTACATGTTATTAATTGAGAAATGCTTGCTCGACTTTGCTTCACATGAGAACTGTCTGTTGTTCACATCCCAAACAGTGAGCAGCGACCTTGGTCTGCACATCGTGTAAAGAAACAGTCTGGGTCGCTAGACGGTGCATGTTGTTGGGTTCAGGTTGATCGGCCCACTATTTAGCCATAACACGCACGCAGCTGCGAATACCTGAAAGTCGGGTGCTTTCAATATGGCAGTGTTGCATGTTTTTCATTACATTCGGAAGAAGAGCTTTCCCAGGAGCAGAGTCTAGCTGATCCTGTGATGTGATCTCACTGAGCTTATCTTTACGGTATGGGGTTCCCCATTCAAGCCTAGAGACCTTTTATTAGTCTAATAATAATATTAGTTTGCTAGCGAAAGGAAGGTGGCTGAGATCCACTGTCATTTTAGTATGATTACTCCTTTCATTTTCTATGGTATTGTAACTATGCTGATGGTTTTGATTTTAATCATTTGTCTGCGTATGTTAGCCAAAGTACTGCATCTTAGGACACGAGGTTTATAAAATAAACTCTTTAAACTTTACTGTGTCTCTGTTTATTCTGTTGTGGACTGATATGAGAATAAACACGAACAGGTATTTCTGATTCCCACCATTCCTGAGAAATACACTAAGTCGCTTGTTCGGGGTTGTCTATACATTGGGACCGCCGAGATAAACCTCGGATAACGAATGGGACACTGATGCTGGTCGGATAAGGGGTTCTGGGTTCTGAGGTGAGCTTTTGGTACACCACAATTCACTGAGGTCCTGGTTTCCTGTGCATAGTTCTGTGCATAAGCAGAATGCCTGCAACATGGCGACCCTAACGTTTGGTCTATTGATTTGAAACGCATTAGTAGCGCTTTTATTAGTCCTCAACTCCCTCACTCTGGTTTCCGGTTGACGGGAGTAACGGTTTAACCTACCTGTGTTTCGACTAATAGGTTCCTTCAAGCTTGATCATCAAAAAGGTTATTTTTACTGAACCCCAGTGCTACTGTTTATATCGTTGATACTCTTTAGTTGTGTCCTAATGGCGGTTGACATAGTCGCGCATAGTCGTGCACCTCTACGCTGTCATTTGACGACGTATGGGGTGCCAGATGACGGGATGGCTGTTATTCTTGTGGTGAGCGCTGATGTGTCATACCCGTATGAGTTGTTTTACTCATGGGTGACTTTTCCGGCAGTGGATGACGATGATACGTTTCATTCCTTTACTCCCACACAGCTGCCTGCGGTCTATACCCCGTATAGGACACAAGAAATTCCAATCTCTGCCTGGCAGCATACCATTTGGTTTAATGGCGCCCTTCCCCATGCGGTTGCACCGGCAAGAATGGGCCCTTTGTCCACTGCAGGGGCCACATGGGCGGTTCTGGCCGGCTTTACACCTCATCCCCGCTATCTCACGTTGGCGGTGGCTGAGTTGCGAGTACTACACACAGCCCATAGGGCTTTAGTGCAGTGCGTGTCGCAAAACATGCAGGTGGGGACACCTGCTGTTGCGGGACAACCAACGGACCACCACGCGGTGGTTATTAGTCCTGTTATGGTTAATTCGGTTATGGGCAAGCGCCCACAGAATAAGGATGATTTTCCTTATTGGCTTGCTGAGAAATTTGACCAACTGGAGGCGGTTTTTCCGCATACAACTCCTGTGGAGAAACACAGGATACTCACCATTAGTTTGCCGAAAGACTTGGTCCCAGATATGGCTGATTGCACAAACTGGGGCAAGGTCTTTGCCGCGATCTACTCGAAGTGCTTCGGCACTCCGTCTATGTCTGTACTACCCTCCGTCATCAAACGTGTTCAAGAGAATCACGGTGCGGAGGCTGCTGTTGAATTGGGAATGAGGCTTGTCGGAGTGTTCGATGTGGTGGCTTCCATGGTAATGGGCAACCTCAAAGGAGATGCCATGCAGTTCCAAGTACTAAATAAGTTAGACAGCGTGGATGAACTCGACAAGCCCAAGGAGTTCGCAAAAATAATTGCGCAAGCCTACAGGCAAGTGGGCCGTAGTGCGTTGGGTGTTAAACCAGCCGTTATTATTCCTGATATAGTACAGCAAACTAAGGTAAGCTCGTTAACTAAAGACGAACGCCCAAGCTTTCCCAAACAAAGTTGGCGAGCAAAGAAACAGGGTAAGCAGCAACAGAAACAGGGGTCTCGTCCTCCATCGCCCGTGCAGTCGTCCAGTGAACGCACATATGATCTGCGCAATCGATCTCGTATTAAGTCACCTGATAGATTTCAGGTTTCTGAACAACGCTCTCCTCGTTCTTCACAGGAAACATCGGCTTCACAATCCGGTGGCGGAGACCGTGGGAAAAGGAAGTGGTGCCCAAGGTCGTGAGCAACCCCGCCAGACTGACGGCAAAGGCAAGCAGGATGAGTCTGCGCGTCAACGACCCCCGTTTTCGAAGAAGAAAGTTGCTGCGCTAACAGCGAGGTATGCCACAGATGGTGCGGACGCAGCTTCAGAACCTGACATGGGCACTAACGCTGCTCGACAGCGCGGCGGGAGTTACAGTAGTGCGACAAGCACTGCGTCCATATCTGGTGGCGACAGCAACTGATACGTTCATAACTGTAGAAACTGCTGACACTAGAGTGGCTCCCCCTGACAGACTATATAACATAGTCCTTTTAATTGAGGGTGACATACAACGCACGATTAAAGGGATTTTTTGGGATCATCTGACCACTTCATATGATATTCTATTGGCAGAGGCAGATTGGCCCCCGGCTTTCGTTTTAGATGCTCCTAGAGGGGAGGATGTAATATGCCCGTCCTTTGCGCACACAGTGCCAAAGGACCAAGCTAAAAAGTTCGCCGAGGAGTGGGCTCTGGTGCTTGCACCTGCGCTGTATCGTTATCAGGTCGGCTGGGATAAATTGTCCCCCAGCCATGAAATTCCGTTGCGGTCCACGCCCCAGCCACAACCCCAATATCTCATGCGTCGCGAAGCAAGACCTCACGTCGCAGCTATCCTTGAACAATTGGAATATCAAGGGGTAATTGAAACTTGTGTGTCACCAATGAATAATCCTTTATTCACTGTGACGAAACCTGACGGGTCGTACCGCCTAGTTTTGGATTACCGGCATTTAAACTCACATTGCCGGACATGCGCAGTACAGAATACCCACAGTTCGGCTCTTGTCGATAGTCTCGTGAGAAAACGGTTTAAAACCACAGACATTTCCTATGGCTTTTACAGCCATAACCTGTCCTCTCTTAGTAGTGAGTGGACGGCATTTACCTCGGGTGGTAAACAGAAACATTTCAAAAGATTGCCGATGGGCTATAAAAACAGCCCTGGTGTCTTTGCCGCTCGCGTGGTCTCTCTGTTAGAGAGCATAGACCCAGATGCATACTCGTATGTAGATGATATTTATCTCACAGATGACGAGTTGGGACCGCATCTCCGTCGCGTTGATCGCATTATTGTTTTGTTTGCAGACTTCGGTTACAAATTCAACTTTGCGAAGTCCCACATTGCGGAATATACAGTGTTGTTCTTGGGATACGAACTCAACAATGAAGGTCGAGGATTGGCTCCGCACTCCCTTGAGAAATGCGCATGCCTATGTGCTCCTACGACACTGAAGAAATTACAATCTCTGCTGGGCTTTCTGAATTTCGGTCGAACGTACATTCCTGATTATGCCCAGCGTATCAAGCCGCTTTATGCCTTGGTACAACCTACTTTTTCCAAATCATGTTGGCTGCCGGAGCATTCAGCTATATTGCAATTATTGCAAGCTGACCTTCTTGCTTCAAAATACTTACTGACGCGTGATAACCACACTAACCTGGTAATACGAATTGTGCCAGGCGCAGTGGGTTTCACATACTTAACGTTCAATGAGGGCAACACCGTCCCCATTGCCTACAAATCACACTTGTACACTTCGGCTGAACTGCGATTTTCCGCTGTCGAGAAAGTTCTGACGGCAGTACAGATGGCGATTCTGAAAGAGCGAGCGCTATCGCAAGGTAAACGCATGTTGGTGGTAACACCATATCCTGCCCTTGAGGCGGTGACAAAAGCAAGTGTACCAAATTCTAAGGCTTTGCATCCAAGGTGGGTACAATGGGCCACTTCCTTGACATCGCCTGACGTCACATATATCTTTGACGCGGCACTTCAGACTCAGGAGTTTTTGCAGTATGAATTCGTTCATCCCGCTCCTCTGTCTTTGCGCCCGCTTGAGGATTACCATTGTGTCATTTACACTGACGGTTCTGCGCAACCGGCAACTGGATCAAAGCATGCCTATTCAGCAGCCTGCGCAATTGTGGTCGGTACTTTCGTAAATGGTGATTTCCAATCCGATGTCGTGCATACGCAGTCATTGGGTGATTGTACCGCACAGTTGGCGGAGCTTCGTGCTCTGGTGCTAGCACTAGAGTTTGCTGATCCCCGAGTCACTACCCTTATAGTGAGTGACTCATTTTATTGTGTCCAATCATACAACGACAATCTACATTTTTGGTCTCAGAATGACTACCATGATTCCAAAGGTAGCACGATTAAGCATAAAACGCTTTGGGTTCGAGTGGCAGAACTTAAAGAACAACTGCCTCTCGTGAACGTTATTCACACTCTTGGTCACCAACGAGTTGGTGTCCATGCTGTCGGCAACAGCCTGGCTGACGAGGCAGCAAAAACAGCAGTGGCAACATACTTAGTAGCAGCAGTTACAAGATCCAAAAGTAAGATTGATGATGACATCTTGGCAGCTATTGCTGCTACAGAGAAGGGAACGAAATATCCAAGAGGTTTCACTTCTCATTACCATTATCGTTTAAGTCCTGATAACGTCCCATTAGTGAGGATTAATGACGTTCGTGACAGATTGATTCCCAACGCGGACTGCAGACCATCTTTGATATTAGCAGCTCACGAGGGCATGGCGTCCGCGCATGCCGGCGTAGCAGCTACTGTATCTCTGTTACAACAACGTTACTGGTGGTGCGGTTTATATAAACAAGCCTGAGCTTATGTTCTTAATTGTGACATTTGCCAGCAGATAAAACCTTCGACTGCGGCGCGCCCACCACAGACTCAGTTGTACATATCTAATAAACCGCTGGGTTGTGTTTATTTAGATCATTGCGGTCCATTTACCTCTGATACTGCGTACAAATACATCTTGGTTGCAGTGGATTTGTGCACACGTTTTCTGTGGGTGTGGCCACAAAGGAGTGCTGATGCCCGTACTGTCATCAAGGATTTGCGTGTCTTTGTGGGAAGTTTTGCATGTGGTACCTTTCATTCTGATCAGGGCCCTGCGTTCGCCTCTAAGGCGTACAAAGATGCCATGAGAAATTTGGGGGTCCAAGTCAAATTTTCGTCTCCATACCGACCTGAGGGTAATAGTGTAGTGGAGCGAATGAACCGTGACTTAAAGCAATCTTTGACAGCCAGGGTTTTAGGTACTGGCCGGAACTGGCTAGCCTACTTATATGACGTACAACGTGCACTAAATAATCTCCCTAGAAGGACTCTGGGTGGGCAGACCCCATACATGATGCTCTTTGGCATACGAACGTTTGTCCCGGACCTTGATGGTCTGGACATGGCGGCGTCGGCCGCACCCTTTGACGTAGATGATCACTGTGCTGTATTGCAGAATCTTCAAGAAGCCAGAGACAGTCTAGCGAAGGAACACGTACCCTCCTCATCTGATGCTGCGCTCAGATTCCGGTAGTCGGCTGGCTACCTCGAGTTGGTGATCTGGTCCGTGAGAAGGTGGAGAACAAGAAGGAGTTCGGTCCCTCTTATCGTGCACCAGTTCCAGTGCTTGGAGTACAGGGTACACGAACAGTCATTTTACCTCCACTTCCTGGTCGAAAGGATAACAGGTACATCTCTATTGACAATGTCAAGCTACAGCGAGTGGCCGATTCTTCTTAGTATGACACCGGCAGTTTCTTGCCCTTCGATGCTGAGAAATTCTGTTGTGGCCCCAGCTTCTAACACCGTGCCTGATGTTGCCGTCGAGATGCATACAGTTACTGGTCCTTTATTGCCACCGACACCTGGTGGTCTACCTGAAGATGTTGAGTATGCTTATCCTGCGGATGTTCCATTGCCTGTTTTACAATCCACCACAGTTACCCAGTCACGATACTCTTTTGACTCTAATTCAATGACTTCCATTGCCCCGTCGAAAGTTTCGATTTTTGTGGCCTGGTTCAAAAGACATTTTTTAATTCCTCCTTGGACTTACATTTGGCTGGTGCTCATATGTATTTTTTTGTTTATGTCCATTGGCTTTGTGGTAGTGTTTTTTAGACTTATCAATGAAGTACTGTTTTCTGATTTGAAATATTATGCTGCATTTGATGCTGAAGATTTGTATTTAGATACTGCTAATTATGATGAGCAATTCTGCTATCAACATTATGGCACACACTTCCTACACAAAGCAAATACGTTTAGAAATTTCGTAAATTATACACAATGGGAACAATGTCCCGCCCCTAGGCTGGGCAGCTCCACCACGTTAGTGGACAAATTCACATATTTTTCGGACTTTAGTGTGTCAAATCCGGCCTCCTTTTATTTTAAGGTTGTGGCTGAGTCTGCTTCTAAAGTTAGACTGACACACACCAAATTGTTGTATTCCAAGTCCTTTATGGACAAGTTGGCAATTGGAGGATATGATCTGTGGAAAGCTACTGGCGATCTTAAATCGGTTTGGGGTTCTAAACCGTGGCAGGTACAGGGAACAGAAGCTTTGCATCGTGCCTGTCTGATCCCGAATCACATGTTATTTTTAAATTCGTCAATTTTTCAGACCACCTGTTTTGGATTGGCTACTTCTAAAAAAATTAAATTCTCCCTCCATTCCGGGTCTGGGTGCTTATCCTAATTGGGGTAATCATACGGATCTGTCCCTTGCTACGTTGCAGTCATACATTTCCAACACATCCTTCAATATTTCTGAATTGAATCCGGAAGGGTGGTTGGTGTGGCAAACGAGTTTGGATTCCTGTCAACATCGGTTTCTGGATTTGGCGCCGGGGTATACACAAGTTCGTGTAGACCCACATTTTGAGTCTTCTCACACTATAACTACCTACATAGTAGGGAAGTTATGCCAATCCTGGCTGCAACATTCCACCTTAGCATCTGTTGAACTTCATTTAGCACGATTAAACGACAAAATAGATTTGAATTATTTTGTTAAGGGTCCTGCGGTTGGCAGGTCCAAAAGATGGGTATATGCTGTTTATAACGAAGTTTGGAAGCTATCACAAATTGAGGCTGCGTCCAGATTACCTGCTATTGATCAAGCCAATATGGAAAAGGTATTGGCTGTAATAGATAAAAGCATTAACACCCTGTCTTCCAGAATTTATACCTTAGATAATATTGTTTCATCTGTGGTAGACATTGTGCAGGATGATTTGTCTGTTTTGTATCATGGTCAGAATCAATTGCGTTCTATTATGCAGTTTGCATGGACATTGTAGACGTTAAAGGCTGGGAAAGTCCCTTGGGATTACATGAATACTTCATCTTTGTTCCTTCCTTTTAATTTAACCGCAAAACAACAGTTCATGTCCATGAAAGATGCGACTTATTCATTGCTACACATTGAAAAGTTAGAACCTTTACCTTTCTCTGTTGCTGAATTAAATTCCGCTGTGTGGCTTATCCACGGGTTGATCACATTACCGTTCCCTCTGTTTACGTTCAGTTCGTGCATGAAACATTATGCCCTTGGCAGATATGAAAAACTTGGTTCTGCCTTCCTGCACGAAGTTTGGTCACTTCCATTCATGTATAGATGTGTGAGAGACGGAAAAGAAGTATACTTAAAAGGTGAAGAGTGCACTTCCACTCCGGATCACTCTGTAGTGTGTAGGCACATTCAATTGCATGGTGCATGTAATGTGCACGCTCCCAATTTGGCTTGCGTCCTGAAAGGGATCCCTGTGCCAGTTATAACACCGTCTGTTACGCTGCTTGCTAACGGTAGTTATTTGCTATTAAATAATGAAGCTTGCTGTGGGATGTTAGTGGGAATTCCCTACATAGTGACTGTATCACAGAGAGTGGTTTGTTGTAATAACGTCCTTTTCCCACCCCCGCATGTATCCATCTGGCCTTCCATTCCAACCTTGAAAGCAGAGTTCAATAAGATGAGCAGAATAAGGGCTCTATTGTCTCAAAAAGAAGTTGCGTTGACTTCATCCCGGGAAACATTTGTCCTTCACGTAGCAAACACGCGCACTGAGGTGCAAGCGCTTTTGAATACTGATCTCCCACTTCATTTTGGGACCCTGATTCAGACTATCTTTAATGCCTCGTCAACAAGTGGCCTGGCTCATTTTTTTAAAATTGTGGGCTCCGGCCTCGTGACCTCCTTTCAAACTATTTTTGGCGTGATCCCGGCATTTTTTCATTCTATTTTTTTCAGCGTCTTCGGAGGTCTCCCTTTGCTTCTCGCCCTCGTAGCTGGGGTACTTTTGTTGATCTGCGCACTACGCTATGGATGCACAACTTGCGTCTCACAACAGCAGGTCCCGGCTGTTACATCTTCGTAACCGGATGCTTGAATACTATGGCACTTTACCACTGGCGACATTAAGCATAGCCTATGGATTGTCCTTCCGGTTTCCCTACTCTACTTGTGTACAGCCTGTCTTTCATTGCCTAGATTGTCCATTCCAATGGGCTCTGGATTTGTGCCTGTCGAACTCGGTGTCTCCTGCCCCGGATTATGATCGGCTGATGAGCCCCTTAGTGGCTCATGAGTTGGCAGTGGCGGCTGGTGACATTTTAAAGTGGTGGGGCGTAATCTGATTGGTATACTTCACCGTTGCGAGCGAGCGTAGCGAGCGAGCCCGAACCCCTATAAGGAGGGTTCGGGGGGGTTCTCCCCCCGAGAAAATTTTGAAAAAAGAGGAGAGAAATGGTGCATTTTCAAGCAAATTTGAGAAAGCAGGAAGGTTAATAAAGCAATTGTGAAAGTGCAGTTATAACATTAATAAAGAGATGTCATATAACATAGGTAGCTGCTTATTCAGTGTATAACCACAGAGCTTCATAACAGACTTCGAGATACAATGCATTTCTGAGTACCTCACTCACAGATGTTTTTTATTTAACAAACTAAACTGGTTGCAAAGTAGCAGCATTCAACATTGTTTACTTTTTGTAAATGAAATCAGCACGTCTCTCTCTAAGAGCAGCAAACTTTTCAATAACTTTAGTGTTAAAGTCCGGGATTTTCTGAACTAGCTTGCTCTCTACAGAGAGCATTGCCAAAGCATTGAGTCTTTCCTCAAGCATGGTGTTTCTCAGGAATGTCTTAATCCTCTTTAAGGCTGAAAAACATCGTTCTGCCTCGACTGTTGTCATAGGAGTGGTTATGACAATTTTAAGTAAAGCCACTGTCTCTCCAAGTGACTTTTCCATATTAAGTTTATGGATTAAAGCCAGCAAAGACAAGGCACTTGTGGCCTTCCGGTACACAGGCATTCCGTACAGTACAGTCAACTCAGTTCTCAGCTCTTCTTTATTGAGCATAGGATAAGCTCCCACAGCCTCATTCAGAGCACGCTCCGGGAAGGATTCATCATATTTGGCAAACTGTTGACTTTGCAATAATGTGGCACTCACCAAATGTTTAGTGAAAGAAAAACGCTCTCGTGCCTGCACAATTACAATGTCACAGATCTCCTTTGCAATTCGGACCATAGTGGTGATGTTTTTCCTGTGGTTTGTGAAAAAAGATTTCTCTGGCAGTTTGCTGTCTAAATTGTCAACCCCATCTCTCACTTTGCTTATGCTTTGTACAAACATAGTAGTATATACTTGCACTTTGACAGTATCTATCTCTCGTGCTTGTAACTGATTGTATAACAGGTCGACAGCTAGCATTATATCATGAAATAAATACAGTAAGAACTGAAACTCTCTGTCTTGTAGTGTTCTACCAAAGCCATGGGCTTCAATCTGACTTTTGTAATCAAACTCATCATTGGCTTCTATGGCTTCAAAACATTTCAGAAGGTCCTCTCTATGTTCATAGATTAGGTTGACTGTACGGATGTTAAAGTTCCAACGAGTTGAGGATCCCCTTGGAACGCTTTTGTCTACAATGTCATGAAGTGCTTCTGTTCTTTTGGGGGAACGCGAGAAGAATGCTGCCATGCCTCCTATATCCTGAAAGAAAATCCGTGTCTCGGTGATCTTTGATACTGCCTGTTGCATAATAAGATTAAGTTGGTGAGCGTAACAGTGCACATAATGAGCATTAGGGTACACATCTCGAATTCTCTTTTGTACTCCACTAAGGCTTCCACTCATTACGGACGCACCATCATAGCTTTGCGCAATAAGTTTTTTTTTTTGAGGCAGCTCTGGAAAAATTAAGCTCAGTTGACGCAGTATAGCTGCAGTAATGGTTTCTGCACTAGAGTCTCTTAAATGTGTGAAACCATAGAACCTCTCCACAACTTGTCTGTCATTGTCAATGTATCGAAACACTAATACGGACTGTGTTTTAGTGGCCACATCAGTGGTGTCATCAGCCTGAATAGCCACAAAGTCTGTGTTTTGCAATTCTTGCACAATATGGCTTCTCATAATTTCGAGCATACACTCAAGAAGTTCATTTTGTATTGTTTTAGAGGTGCCCTTAAAGACTGTAGCACGTGCTAAATGTGCTTCCATATCCTTGTCTATGCTTGCTATTAAATCCACAAGGCCTTTGAATATTCCAGGATTTGGGGAACCTTCCGATTCATCATGACCTCGTAATGCCAGTTCAAAAGCACCACAGAAACGAATGCAATCAATTATTTTGGATAGAATCTGTCTGTTCCTATCAACTGCTTCATTGTGTTTCTGTATTGCTTTGCGGTATGCATCACTTATCTGCTGCTCAATCGGAGCATCTTCCCCCAACATCCCCAGTCTAGTCAGGTTTTCCATATGCTTTCTTGTGCGTGAATGCTTCTTTATTTTTTCAGACAAATGCTTCAAGTCTGTTACTCCTTGATTTGTCCAAGTAAACTCACCACCAAACAGCAAGCAGGGGAAGCAGAACAGAGAATTTCTTAATGGGCACCCTGTAAGCCAATCAGCTTTTGTGTACCAGGCGTTTGAGAATGTACGTGTGGACATTTTTCCTCTGTCCTGGGAAGTTTGCTGTAGTTTTAGGTCAGGCCGATGAGGTCCCAATTGCTTTAAATCTATTTTCTCGTGAAGTGGCCGTGCCTGGAATGACCTTGTAATCAGCTCTTGTACTGTATTCATGATGACGATGCTGGCCTTACCAATATATATTAAAGAAACCTGCCAATAATCAAAGTACAACATATAAGGTGCGGTGCAATAATATAAAATTGCAGTATAAATACATATATCTTGTGCAGTATCGCAATAAATCTCCAACAGCTCCCCTTTGCACAACATGACTGCTAAAAATACAGCCTTACTGTCTGCTGCCTCTGTGTGCCATAGTGGTTGCTGAAGGCACTGAAACAGACACTGCTTGAGGGCTTTGAACAGGGCAAGGGATAGATAGTGCTGTTAACAACCGTTATTGCCCAAATCACAGGGCTAAGGGTGTTAGTAAATTCCATCCACTGAGGGTACAATGTTCAGAATGTGTGCCTACCCCAACCACCATGTACAGTGACCACACACATACCTCTAACTCCAATCTAAAAAAAAAATAGCATCAGTTTCCTTACCTTTAACTCTGGTGTTTGCTGGGTCGTAGCCGGGGTGAAAGAGCAGCAAAGGAGGTCTTGTTCTTCGCCTGAAATATGTCCAAAAATTTGGTAAGGGTTGTCAAGCTTTGGAAGGTGCTGAAAATAAAAATAACGTGCTGTAACTAGACAAGCATTGCTTTTCAAATACAAGTAATCCCAATGAATTTTACCAGCGTCAGTTCTTCAAGTTAACATAAAATAACTACAGTGTTCTTAAAATATTTATTTTGTTTGATGTTCGGGGAAACCAGACTTTTTTTAGTCTGCTACGTTAAAATTATCCATTGGAATCTGCTTACATTTAAATGTAATAATTATATGATTTTTAGCTTTCAGTATCTTTATGGAATATAATAGATCACAATTTTAAATTCAAATTATCCTTTAATCAATACATTAAGAAGTGCAGCAGAGAACCATAACTTGTGAAATAGTGTAAATATGTGCAAGAACCTATTCAGTCTCCGCTCCAGCAGTGTAGGCGGATCTACAGAACCCAGGCAGCGAGTGTATTGTGTAAGTGTGTTTGCGTCAGTAAATTCCTCTGTGCCTGAAACAAATAGAACACCGGGCTTAACTAATTGAGGCTAGTAGTCTGATTGCCGACTTTGGGGCTGGAAACCAGGGTTCGAGCCTCGGGTTCGCGTCCACATCCTGTGATTCTGGGCAAATCACTTAACCTCCCCGTGCCTGAATGTGTCCTTGTGTAATGTAACCGGTGCGTATGTACAGCGCCCCAATACCTTCGGGTCGAGTTCACGCTATATAAATCTGCATAAAAACAAAAGTGTGCAGTACCATGGGTTTATTTTTCCACAGAAAGCTTGGTCACTGACAGATAACACAAAACAGAGCCTTGAACCCACCCAAGAAACTGCACCTTGACGCAGCCTTACAGAAAAATGTAAGCTAAAGAATCTGAACAGTAGGAAAATCGGCGTGCTAATTTTGGTATCAAAGCTGAAGCGGAGCATAATTTACGTACACAGTTGCCACCTTCTTAACCCCCCCCCCCCCCCCATATACTGTGTCCATCTCATGCAGGCTACAGTTAAGAATACAAAGTATGAGCGAGCAATGAGAAAGGTTTTCACACGTGATACTAGACAACTTGCTAGCACTGTGTTTTAGTGCCCAGGTAGAGAAGCCCAAGGGAACTGCCTCACAGCCAGCTGTACCCCATTTCCTCAGACCCAGAGCAATAACTCGTACCGGCCAGCAAAGCTCTCTCCGAACCGAACGTCATATTCATAAAGAGCACGGCCCGGGCTGCAAATTCAGCATCTCACTTTTTGAAAGCCGCAGGGATCCGTGCAGCGACAACAACGCCATTCCGTGCCACTGCCAACCCTAAAATGGCGGACGCCTCTGCGCACCGCCACTGCGTGAAGAGTGACTGTGTCAAGGTGAGGGGCACGCGTGAGAAACAAGCCAGCCTGGAAACTGGCCTGGTCTTGCAAACATGGTGAACACCACTAGTAGTTATCATTAAGATATTGGCTCCGAATGGATGGTAATCGTGTTCCATTGACAAAGCGCTGCCCTCCACAGTTACCATCTAGAGCTCGAGCCGTGTTAACACTCGGAGTAAATGCTCATGCATAAATGGATATTTAGATATGAGTGCCCTGAGGAAAAAGCCGAGACTAGAAAATACAAAGCTTTACTGGAAGCAGGAGCTGAAAGAAGCCGGTACTGTCAGAATATGTGCGTTTCTACACAGAAAGTGTTCGCTCCGACGGTACCAGGCATGTTTAGTAGCAAAGATTACCCCAACACTATCCAGGACCTTCGGTAAATAGTATTTCTTATCACTAAATAATAGACACTGCTGGCAGGCAGAGGCTCCAAATTATTGGAACCACAACATTTGAAACTTTAAATTAACATGTTACTTCAATGAATTGTGTTATGCGTCTAGGACTTGCCTTCGCACACACTTACTTTATGCAGTGATGGCCGAGAGAGCAGTTGCATTTCCATGTTGGCTGCCCGTGGCCTCCACTTGTCTGATGCCTGGCAGCCCCAGCTCACGTGGGCTGGCTCAGTGTCAGCTGAGAGCTGAAGTCAAGGGTCCCGGGCCGGCTTGCTCGGGCGCCGTCAAGACCGCGGTGGTCCCCGTGGGGTCCTCGGGGGTCGGACTCACGCTTAGTTGCAAAACCACAGGACTCATTTTAGAGCGAGCGGACTCAGTGCAGAATTCAACTGCGGCCCGGTGTCGTTAGCACATGCTGGGACTCGGAGGTTGGCCTAAGCAGTCAGTGAACCCCTATTAATTATCTGAACGCCACAACACCCCCTCCCCCCCCACACACACACGCACTTCTCTTGTACTGGTGACAGTGTGCACGGAGATGTCACACCACCTCAGTTTGCCTTCTTTGAGGAGTGCGCAGTCACCACATAAGCTTCTGGAAAAGCCTCCCATTCATGGTTTTTTTTGGGGGGGGGAGGGGGGGTGGCAAATGATACACGGCGCATAAACCTGGGTGAAACAGTCTTCGCCGGTGCACTCAGTGCAGCCGTGCACGCCTCGCCTCGGTTGGGAAATGCACGGCACATCCCTTGATTAAAATAAAGTGACGTATGGATTTTCACAGACACGGGACAGGAAGGAGGCAAGAGTGCAGCGGGCATTATGCAGATCCGAGAGTATTGCAGACCCGGGGCATCACTGCACTAGTACTCACCACCAATGGACAAGTCCGGAACAGTAGAGTACGCAAGGTGACAAGAGTTAATTGTCAGTCACCAGCACCACACCACGACAGTGACGAGTCCGACACACGAGGCACTCAGTCACACGACGGATCCTGACTCACTCCTGTAGTGTACGCACCGCCGCCACGAGGTTATGCAGACACAGACAGTGTGGCACCACCGCGTGCGTGATGACGCGACCGACTGCTGGAGTGCGCACCTCATGGCCAATCACTGTCACTGTGTTCAGACATAAGCCACAGTGATTGGCCATAGTTGCGCGGCACCCAATTAGCGGTTACTCGTAGGCTGCCACGGGTCTGAGAGACTGTATCAGGCTCTCAGCCAATCCAGAGACGCTGCATTAGCAGCGCCTGCCCTGGATTGGCGAAAGAGCACGGATAGGGCTCGCCCGGATACCGAGAGGGGGGCTGCTGCATGAGGCAACCCTCGGCTTCTCGGCCCCCTCCTCTCAGTAGTAGGCAGTAGCAGACAGTGCAGCGAATGCGCATGCTCGTGCTTGTCGTGAGACAAACTCGAGCATGCGCAATAAAATTGCGAGCCGCTGCCTGTCAACTGTGTCAGTGCTCGCCCCCGGCCCCACCCCCTTCATGTCCGACGCAACGCATCATTACATTGCCATTGCTGCCGGTCTGGGATTGATTTGCGTGCGTGTCGGACCGGACGGTAAGTGGGGCTCCGCCCCTGCGCCCCAATGGACGCACCGCCGCTGTGAGTTGGACTGTTCTGGCGTCAGGATTATGGCCTGTGGAGCAGCGCATGGAGTCCTTGGCAATTGGGACATCGGAACGGCTGCAACTGAATTCTTAGCGAGAAGTTATCTTGAAGTGCACGCCAGTTGTCCTCGAATGGTACTGGCGGCTCCGGTTGTTGAGGAGCATGTGTGTTCCTTCCCCGTGCTGAACTGGATGGCAGATAATTTTGCAGAACGTTCCAATGATTTCCTCTTGGAAGCTGTTGCAACTTATTATGCTTATACATTGATGGATTGACTTTTTTGCACCTTCATTTCGTCATGCGTCCTTCAATGATGTTTTTTTTATCCTTTAAATGGTTTTTTTCAATTCTTTTATTTTTTTCTTTGTTTTTTCTCTTCGAACTTTTTCACTTACCTTATATGGACTTACAGTTCATGCCCTTGGTTCCGTTCTATCAAACTTGAACTCTGCGTTCTTGCAGGTGCGCCCCTACTGGTTAGTGGTCCGATCAAGGGGGGGTGTAGTGGAGATTGCTATCTATATACGTACAATGCTAAGTTAGCACAACCGCGTTAGATGTTAGAAAGCCAGCTTGCCGCTTTTGCTGCTTTTCCGCACGTCACTGTAGTTACAAGTTATTAATTGAGAAATGCTTGCTCGACTTTGCTTCACATGAGAACTGTCTGTTGTTCACATCCCAAACAGTGAGCAGCGACCTTGGTCTGCACATCGTGTAAAGAAACAGTCTGGGTCGCTAGACGGTGCATGTTGTTGGGTTCAGGTTGATCGGCCCACTATTTAGCCATAACAGGCACGCAGCTGCGAATACCTGAAAGTCGGGTGCTTTTAATATGGCAGTGTTGCATGTTTTTCATTACATTCGGAAGAAGAGCTTTCCCAGGAGCAGAGTCTAGCTGATCCTGTGATGTGATCTCACTGAGCTGATCTTTACGGTATGGGGTTCCCCATTCAAGCCTAGAGACCTTTTATTAGTCTAATAATAATATTAGTTTGCTAGCGAAAGGAAGGTGGCTGAGATCCACTGTAATTTTAGTGTGATTACTCCTTTCATTTTCTATGGTATTGTAACTATGCTGATGGTTTTGATTTTAATCATTTGTCTGCTTATGTTAGCCAAAGTACTGCATCTTAGGACACGAGGTTTATAAAATAAACTCTTTAAACTTTACCGTGTCTCTGTTTATTCTGTTGTGGACTGATATGAAAATAATTACGAACAGGTATTTCTGATTCCCACCATTCCTGAGAAATACACTAAGTCGCTTGTTCTGGGTTGTCTATACATTGGGACCGCCGAGATAAACCTCGGATAACTAATGGGACACTGATGCTGGTCGGATAACTAATGGGACACTGATGCTGGGTTCTGGGGTGAGGTTTTGGTACACCACAATTCACTGAGGTCCTGGTTTCCTGTGCATAGTTCTGTGCATAAGCAGAATCCCTGCAACACCACGAGTGTCTTGGGTTCTTGCGATGTTGGTAAACACCTTTGGCCCTCTTCTCCCCTGAACGGGGCACCAGGGTGCAGAGTCTTTTTGTGGAGTCGGGTTTCTCCAACCGGCAACAGTTGCGGTTGAGGGGGCCTGCACTCAGAGGCTGCAGGTGACATCGGGGAGTTCATGAGGAGGCACTCCACAGTGGGCTCAGTACCTGGAAGGCTTGGGGACCATGCTGACACCGTTGTCCCACTTTGACACGGGCTGGGGGGCTCAAGTGCTGTCTGCAGGATGCAGAGGACAGTTCCGTTGTCCCTCTGGAGGTCTTGGTGCCTGGGCCTGTGCTACCTGTCCAGGTGGCAAACGCCTCTGGACAAAGGGAGATCGGCCTTCTCTCCTATGAGGGGAGCAAGATTCACATTTCAAAGGTAGGAGCATCTTTTATGTTCGCGGGCCTAAGAGTGCTCATCAGTAGGTCATCCTAAGGGAGAGGGTGGGAACTCCTTCTTCCCTTGCAGGCTTTGTTTCTGGCCTCCTGAGATCAAACACCCTCACCCTGGGAGGTTAGAAATCTGTCTCGGGTGTTGGTTCGATTCGATGCTAATGTTCTTCCTTGTGCTACCAGGCTCATTAGAAGTGTCAATTTAGTCGGGGAAGTAACACCGGTGCATTGAGAACAATTACAGGGTCGTTTTAGCATGCCATCACCTGGTCAGCTGTCATCAAATGTGTTCATACATTAGGACCCACGGCTTAATGATGGAATATGTCTAGCCTTGTCTTATGCTGCGCTGTCTTTGTTTTTCAGCCACGATCCGTGCCCTCGGATGCTCGAAGTGTAGGGTTCAACACAGGCCCATCCACAGGAGGCGGTTTTCTGAGGTAGCACACACGGTGGTGTGAGCACGTGTGAGGGGGCAAGGCTTGGGGGGATACAAGAGTCTCACTAGGAAAGGGAGGGGGGGTCGACAGCGACAGGCTGGCAGGGGATTGAGCCGCGCCAGTGCCCGGTAGTCGCTAGGTGTTGATTGGATAATAATTTTCTCTTCATCCTCCGCACGCAGGGTTCATCAAGATCCCCACCACCCCCCCAATCCCAGTGTCATCAGAATAAGATCGTAGCAACGAACAGTGAAGTAAGTACGGTGTCGGGGACTGGGACCAAGCGCTCGAGGGGTGGGACAGCATTTCTTTTCCAGGTGAGCTGACTTCGTATTGATCAGTATAAATAGCCAGGAATCCCCCCCCGCTTTTCTCGCAGATGTCCCAGGTGGAGGATTTCCAGCCAGGAACCTCCCAAGATGCGCAGCTGGCAGCTGTTATGGAGATGGTCAGGGCTAAAGGAGTGGCTTGGGCCACCGAGCTATTGAAGGCGAACAGCCTGGATGACTCCGGTATCGCCATGGCTGTCCCGCCCATGGGGCAGGAGCCCGGTGAGGAGACCGGCCCCACTAAGTCAAAGAGGGTTTGCAGGCCCACAGTAAAAGACTTCCCAGCAGACCCGCTGCCAGCCAAGAGTCAGACCCCGGTCAATGCACAGACTGCAGCCACATCGGTGACTGCCCCACCGCTCCCCGCAGTTGGACCCGTGGTACCCCTGGTCAGCGCCACGTCATCGCCGAGCTTTGCCACACATGGCGATTTGGGTAAGCTCACGGACACGTTGTCGAACTTCATGGCGAAGGTCAAAGCTGGCCTCCTGGCTGCTAGCAATCCCCCTGTGATCACCAATACGAACAGTGGTGTGGGGGTTACTACGACATCACCACCCGTACAGGCACAGGGCGGCCCATCGATCACGCAGGTTTGGCGGGGAGGCGTGGGTGCAGTTAACAAACAAGGAGTCCACAAGGGGGCCTGTTGCGGGGGGTCCCAGGGGCTGAGCCAGAGCCCGGGGCAGTTGAGTACACACATCACCCTAACAGGTGGCGAAGAGTCAGTGGGGACCGCCCTCGGGTTAGGCAGCCAGCAACGGGCAGAGCCAGCCCCTCTGTCCACAGCAATTACTTACCCTCCCCTGGTACCAGTCACCGCCGCGACCCCGCCACCCGCACCCCCAGCAGCAGGTACTCCCACTCCCCCCGCAGCGATGCTCACCGCGCTTTCTGCGCCAGGGCCACTGGTCACATTGGCACCCCTGATGTCAGGCCGGTGCTCCTTAGCGTGGGAGGTGCCACTAGAGGCTAAAAAAGGAATTTGGAGGAGGGAGTTCATTGATATTTTTACCTTGCTGATGCATGGGGCGGAGGGGGTGGACACTAGGAGAATGGGTGGCAAGGAAGAGGACAAGAAGGTGCGCTTCCAGGCCTGGCCGGAAAAACAATTAAGACATGGGGACAGGCCTTTGCCATTCTGGCAGCTGTAGTGATGGAGCGATACCCAGAACAAGGGCCTGGTTTGTTCCAATATGCCAGCATCATCAACAATGAGGCTGAGACTAACCGTGGAATGGGCTGGTACAGGTACGACTGTGAGTTTAGAAAAAAGATGGCCATATGCCCGGAACTGGGGTGGGACCAGATGGAGGTGCGTCTTTGGGTTCAGTACATGGGCAAGGGCAGGGTCGAAGCCGGTGAGAAGACAAGCACTTACAATAAGAAGGGGGAGATGAGCAAGGGACAGAGGCAGGACAAGAAGGGTCAGTTTAGGCAGCCCTTTCGGGGAGGACGAGGTGGGGGCCAGAAGCAGGGAACCAGAAGATTATTTGATGGGACATGCAGGCTGTATAATGCGGGGGCATGCTCTTGGGGTAAGGCCTGTAGATTCTCCCACACCTGCAGCAAGTGTGGCTCCACACATTCAGCCACCTCTTACGACAAGCGCGAACCCGCTACGATGCCTGCCCGACAGGACAAGTAGGCCCTCTGCCCGGCCTTCCCTGGCCAAGTCCCCTGCCCCCTCCACCCTGGTCAGCCCTGCACGTCCTCCCATAGGTGTGCCTCCTGGGAAGCGCCTGGACAAAGGTCCGTCCCCCATGGTCATTTCTAACTTGCTGCCCCTGTTACGGGATTATCCAAATGCTAAGGACAGAATGTTACTAGCACAAGGGTTCTTGGAAGGCTTCAGAATTCCTTAGCAAGGGTCCCTGGTTTGCAGGGATTCTGAGAACCTTAAGTCAACTAGGGGACATCCCGAAGTTGTAGGGGCTAAGATTAAGAAGGAAGCGGCCCTGGGGAGGGTGGCGGGCCCCTTTCAGCAACTTCCTCTCCCGAACCTCGTGGTCTCTCCCTTGGGAGTGGTTCCTAAGAAGGAGCCTGGGGCCTTCAGGTTGATTCAGCACCTGTCTTACCCAGAAGGTGATTCTGTTAACTACTGGCTGGAGGAAGGTTCCTGCTCGGTCTCATACTGTTCCCTTGATATGGCGGTGGACATGGTCAGGAGGGCGGGCAGGGGAGCGTGGTTGGCCAAGGCTGACATCGAGTCAGCATTCCGCTTACTGCCAGTCCACCCTGAGAGCCAGCACCTTCTCGGGTTCAAGTGGCAAGGGGAATTCTTTTTTGACAAGTGCATGCCCATGGGGTGTGCCGTGTCTTGTGCCTACTTTGAGGCCTTCAGCTCTTTCCTGCAGTGGGCACTCTCAGGAAGGTTTAACGTGGAGGGGTGACCCACTACCTTGACGATTTCCTGTTCATCGGGGGTGTGGGTACGCAGGAGTGCAGCAGGTGGCTACAATGCTTTCAGGACATGGCCAGACACCTGGGGGTGCCGTTAGCACCTGGTAAGATGGAAGGCCCTGCGCAAGTTCTCACTTTTTTGGGCATCGAGCTGGACACGGTGATGGGCGTGTTTAGACTCCCTGCTGAGAAGGTGCAGGCGTTGCGACAGGACATCCAGTCACAGCTGGGGAAAGACAAGGCTCCTTTGTGTGTCATCCAAAGCCTCTTGGGCAAGCTAAACTTCGCAGCCAAAGTAATCCCGGTGGGGAGGGTGTTCGCCAGGAGGTTGGCCAGGGCCACAGCAAAAGTGTCCAAGAAGCACCACCTTGTTAAGCTGGCATTAGGCCTAAAGAAGGACCTGGCCATGTGGGGTGAGTTCCTGTCTCACTTCAATGGGACTGTTATCTGGAGGGCTCCATGGGCGGACAGTCTTGAGCTCTGCCTTTTTACGGAAGCATCAGGGAGGGAGGGCTTTGGGGCAATCCTGGGTGAGGAATGGTGTGCACAGGAATGGCCCAACGCCCGGCGCAAGCGCGGCATCACTGCCAAGATCACCGTCCTGGAACTGTTCCCCATCGTTATTGCACTCCACCTGTGGCCAGAGATCCTGTCAGACAGAAAGGTCCTATTCTGGTCTGACAACATGGCTGTGGTGCAGGCCATCAATGGGCAGACAGCCATGTGCCCGCTGGTGCTGTGCTTGCTCAGGGAACTAGCCAGAGGGAGCCTGCGCCGCAACGTCGAGTGTAGGGCTAGGCATATTGAGGAGGTCAAGAACGTGGCAGCTGACGCTCTCTCTCATTTTCAGTGGCTCCGTTTCCGGGAGGCCTGGCCGCAGGCGAGAGCGGAGATGACCCCCTTCCCGGCAACCCTCTGTAGGATCTTGGAGTGGAGCAACAGTTGAGAACTCTCTGGGTGAACGGTCCTTGGCCCTAGGTACTAGGAAACATTACCTGGCTCAGTTGGCCTCCTTAAACAAAGTGGCAGATGCCTTGGGCCTGTCAGGGCAACCCGTGGAAGGCAAAGTACAGGCGTTTGTGGTGTGGGCCAAAAAACATGGGAAGAGCCACTCCTGGGTTTGTGGACATTTGGCGGCAGTCAGCTACGACGTCAAGTTGAGGGGAGGTCAGGACCCAGCTAAGTCCTTTATCATCAGGGCGGCCCTGAAGGGGTGGGCCAGAGAGGAGCCCAGGGTTCCAGACAGCAGGTCCCGATCGACTTTACCATACTGCAGGCCATGTTGGATGTGCTAGGAGGAGTTACCCAATCGCCCTATGAGGCCTCCCTCTTTGCAGCTGCATTGGGCTTGGCGTTTTTCGGAGCGTTCCGCATTAGTTAGTTAGTGGCACGGTCCAAAACTGACAGATCAGGGGATACGTTGGGCATCTTGGATATTGGGTTGGAGGGCAAGTTGACTGTCCACCTCAGGAGGTCTAAAACAAACCAGGCAGGGAAGGGTGTGAAGGTGGTGTTAATGCCGTTGGGAGACCCTAGATACTGCCCGGTTTCCAAGGTCAGGGAGTACTTATCGCTTCGCCCAGTGGCACCTGGCTACCTATTGATCCATGCCGACCTGGTGCTTTTAACCAAATATCAGATGGAGCGTTTAATGGGGGCTTGCTTGTCCAGGGCCGGCCTCCTCCAGACAGATAAAAAATACTCCAGCCACTCATTCAGGATTGGGGCAGCCACCACTGCAGTTAAATCAGGCTTGGACCCGCAGGTGTAAAAAGAGTGGGACGCTGGGAGTCCCATTGTTACAAACGCTATATCTGCCCTTGAAGGCGTCTGTGTAGTGGAAAGTAGTGTTGTGTGCTAATATGGTTTGCAGTGTTTTTGCAGTGTTTTAAGTGCAATGGCATAATGGCTTTGAATAATAAAAATACAGAGTTTCAATGTGTCCTTTCCTTTATCAAGGTTCATAGTATGGGTCATTGGGCACTCAGTCATCTCCAGCAGAGGGGCCTGGGATTCATTAGACACAAAATGATCCAAGAGAGGGTCAAGGTATACTTTGAGGCAGATGGGGTACACCCATCACCAGTAGGGTTGGACTTGTTCTTGTTAGACTTACAAGAGGCATTAGTGCAAAAGGGTTGCAGGTAAAGACCAGAGCGGTTTGGTGGGGGGCCCTGGCGGCGACGGTGGCCACCTCCAGGGCTGTGGCAGTGTTACAGGGCGATCTGGAAGCAAATGGGTACAGAAGGGTACCTCTGCGCGGCACATAGGGGTGCCAGAGCCTAACCCCAGGAGCCTCATGGGAGGTTCCTGGAATCTATGTCGGCGCCCTGTTAGTCCTGTGGGCGGTTGTGGGCCTGAGCAACCGGGGGCTTGCCTAGCTACGCTCCGCCCTGAAAGGGGCGTGAGTATAAGGGACCAATGGTCATGTGATCCGGTAAGGGGATCACCAGAAGGTGCAGTACAAAGGTGGTCTGCCATGGTGCTGCTTGGCTCTTCAGGCGGGCAGGTGGCCATCAAACTTGTGTGGTGTGGATTTATTTGCGGGCATATTATGCTAAAGGGGGGGGGAGCTTTGCCATGATGGTGCTATGCGGCTGCCCAAGGCCACCGCAGGGGGCCACTCAGGAGGGCAGCCCTCTAGTGGCATTGGGCTTCCCCCCCCTCTGGGGGGGTTGGCCTGGTGAGGAGTCCCCTCCAGGGTTGCGGGCGTGCGAGGGGTACATAAGTTCCCTCACCAGGTTTACTGCCTCTTGCTGCACCAGACACGCCACGGACACCAGGGAGCTGGACAAACTGTCTCCCACCCTACCGCTTACCCAGCGTGTTGGCGGAAGGAGGCATCGCAAGAACTTAGTAATGTTGTACTTTTTTTGGTGCAGGCGGGGGCTTGCCTAGCTATGCTCCGCCATGAAAGGGGCGTGAGTATAAGGGACCAATGGTCATGTGATCCAGGAAGGGGATCACCAGAAGGTGCAGTACAAAGGTGGTTTGCCACGGTGCTGCTTGGCTCATCAGGCGGGTAGGTGGCCAGAATGCTGCCTGCTTTTGGATCGCCCGTAAACTAACCCACCAGATTACATAACGTGGTATGTAATAAACCTGCAGCAGTTTTTACCAAGTCTAAACTTGTGTGGTGTGTATTTATTTTCGGGCATATTATGCTAAGGGGGGGAGCTTTGCCATGATGGTGCTATGCTGCTCCCCTCATCTGCCCTTCTTCCCCCCCCTAATTCCACCCAACACTGGATTTGACAGGCTTACCAACCGCATGGTTTGCAGCGTTCTATACACAGTGCTGCAGCGAGGCTCGTGAGTGCACCACCTACGAGCCTCAGTCCAAGCACCATATCCAGCACAGCCATTGTGAGGTCTGTAGTGCTTTGCAAGACCACTGGAGCCCATTGCCTGTGACACACGTAAATACTAAGGAAGAACAAGCTGGGCTGCACTACTATGAGCTTGGATACTTACATTGTAGTGCAACGCTGTTGAGCCCCAAGGTATGCTGAGCAGGAGACTAATATCAAGCAATCTATGTGTAGCACAACCATTCAGCATGAGATCTACAGCACCGCTTCTGAGCACTCAGCCAGGCCCTGCAGTCCTAACAATGTGTGCCTTTTCCCCATGGAACTCTCTCTAGGCTACTCTCAGGGGTACATGTATTTACAGTAAGTTGTTTTTATAAGCGGAGAGTCTGAAAAATACTTGTTTTTGGACATTGGTCAACTGTGTGCCTTTCCTAGTTGTGCATGTTCTTCACTTTCAGAGAGGAGCCATTACCCCTTGCCCAAGAGGTTCACAGTGCCATTGATTGTTCCCTCCTCATGGTGAACTTATTTAGCCTTATTTGGTGTGAGATTTTGTCTACTGCTTCCTGAAATCAGATATACCACTCATTACTCAAGGTTACAATCTGTGTTTTTTAAGACACACGAGATAAAGTGATTTGCCCAGAATCACAGGGTGTTTAGCCGATGCCGAGATTTGAACCAGGTTCCCCAGTTCCAATTAGCAGCGCTGGCCTTATTACCACATCCTTTACTCTCCCTTGCCTCATCCCTTGGGCATACACACTTTCCTGTTTACATTGTGCTTAAAAATCACTTCTCTGCTACTTTAAAAAATGTAAGTCTACCGTGATAAGTAAATTAATATAAAAATAGGTGTGATGACGCGGTGGGGTTGACCACATCAGGCTTGCATGCATTGTTAGCATTTTCAAAGATGTGTTTGCTTTGCTAATGCTTCTTAAACTATTGGAAATTTCTACCGCCCATGCTGAGTTCACACTGCATGTTTAAATTGCAGAGATGCCCACATTTCAGGATGAGGGTATATTGACGAACAGAAAGGTAATATTACATGTTTGGTGTGGCAATGGTTTTGGCATGCCCAGTTAGAGGCACACTGACAGAGCTGAGATGACGCTGCATTTTTAAAGATTTCCACATTTTGGGATGAGGTTACATTGACGAACAGGAAACTAATATTACGTTTCGTGTAGCAGGGGCTTTCACATGTGGCATGCCCAGTGGAGGTGCACTGACGGAGCTGTCCTTTGATAGTACATGTTTAGAGTGACAGATTTCCAAATGCTAGAGTGAGGTGCACTGACGGAGCTGCATCTTTGCATGTAAATGTTTCGCATGACAGGACTTCCATAAGCTCGGCTGAGGGGCACTGATGGAGCCATGAGCTAAAAACACACGTTTGGAGAGGCAGATGTTTCAGCGGGTTGCACTGACGGAGCCTTGAGTGATGTTGCATTTAGCGCGCCCACAGCTTGCAAATGGCTGCCCCTCACTGAAAGGATTCACAGGAGAGATACAACTTCGATTGTGGTTTAGCCAATGTGTAGAACTTTATCTTTAGTCACACAGTTTAGCTTCAGTGAGACAAAAGAACCACAGTTAAGCAGATATTCTAGTTATGAGAATACAGGACATAAGATCAGCACAAAACAGTTCAAAGATTGCACAAGCAATACATCATTTGTGCATAGTGCCAGAAGGCCCTTCTTCTCCCATGCCCTGAACAAAGGGCATTCCGGGGATTATTGGCAAGCACACCTTAGTGGCAACTTACATGTACTCTACGTCTGTCAGAGGGATGCGCAATACCCGCAGTTCCACACCAACATATACACCAGGGCACTGCATAGGGCTCCGTCCCTGCAGAGGTACCTGTCACCAGGTAATTTCATCCAAAATATTCAGCTTCAAGCATCCCGGGGTAGGTCAGAAAGGTCCAGGACCACCCGCAAGTCAGTCCCCCCTTTCTGCCTGCCCAGTGCCCACACAAAATAACACCCTTCCAAGGGGTCAGTTCAATGTTCAACTCCAGGCATCCCGGGGTAGGGCAGAAAAGGTCTCAGACCACCAGCAGGTCAGTCCCCCCTCCTGCCTACCCAATGCCCACACAACTCAACACCCCTCAAAGTGGTCAGTACAGTAAATCAGTCCAAATATTTAGTGTAGTCTCCTTTTTCTGTTACAGAGCGAGGAGGTCACTGGCAAATTGGCCCTCCTCCCGCCGTCGCCGCAGGAGGGCTTCGCTAATGGCTCCAAAGATTGTGTGAATGCAGACGGAAGAGCTTGCGGCCCTCAGATGGCAAATTACTCCATGACCAATACTCCTACCCCCAGCTAAGCCCATTGGGTATGTGTACACTGGCTGACTCCCCAGCAGACAACTGTAGACCATACTAATACCTAAAGGTGTAACTATTGGACCACCCTAGGAGCATCTCAATTCAATCTGGAAATGTAAGTATTCCACCAAATCTCAGTTCCTCCCCGCTAGGAGGCTAATGTGCCCTCGCTCAGCTGCCTTTGTCCCTGGATGGAAGTTCCCTTACCTGCCCCCTTCGCATCTGCATAGCTTACCTGGGACTCCTTAAACACAGATGGAAGATGCCACTGACCGCTTGCTCTGCCTCTTTGAAGCTGGAGCCATTGTCGCTTGATGGCACCAACTAGCCCTGCCCATACGTAGACAGTCTGAAAATTGCTCCGTAAGGTGGAATTCACATTTTATTGACACCACAACTTGTGGTCTGATCCACTTGGCCACACTGACCCGGGCATGATCCCCCAACCAATCAGAGTGAACTTAGAAGGGGTTGGATCGCCTATTAGCTGCAGAGCCTCAGTGCATCCCTACCCCCTTAAGCTGACAGCGATTAATTCATGCCCTATCCGATATTGGCCCAGAGTACTACATCGGGCACTCCCATTACTCAAATCTAGATAAGGGTCTGAAGGTCTGTTGTTGTACATCCTCCAACCTCCTTAACCGAGGATCCCTCCTGATTCGCGTCATTTAATGGACCTTTGCACCCCAAGTGAAAGCAACTGACACTCCGAGGGAACTTGGTTCTACCCCATCACCCAGAGATATAGCCTACCTTCAATTTGCTGTGGCAGACCCGCTCCATTCTCCTTAGCTAGGCACACTTTCTTCTAGCGGAGAATTGTGGGCTAATATGCATGGAGGGTGATAAAACCTCAACCTCCGCGATTCTTACGCCAAAACAGCTCTGGCTTGATGTTACCATAGCAGCATGAGTTGGAGTAAATGTGCGAGACCATGGTGGCCTCATGAAGAGTCGCTCAAAGATACCTTAGTGCAACTGCGCTTTTTAGGTCTCGCCTGAGCCAGCGCTTTAGCGCTGCTCTGGCGAGAGCTATAGAAAACGGGGATTTGGAAGTGCAAACAAGTGCTTTTCAGGCCCCCAACTACAGTGCATGTGCGCCGGGCGCGCGCACCATTTGGCAGCCTGCGTGTACATTTCGCGGGCGCTTTGATGTTCTCAGTGAGCCGCGCGGCCACTGAGAACATCAAAGCGCCCGCGAAAGTGCTCACCATATGCCAGCCTTCCCTGTGTTGGAGCTTTAAACAACTATAGTGACATCCTGTGTGACTGCAGTTAAATAACAGGCTATTTGGCAAGCTTTTGAGTCCTGCTGAAGCATTCAAATGCCAAGAAACCTTAGTGCACTGGTCCTCCTATTCAGGCCTGGACTCGTTTCAGTTTACACTTCGCTCAGTTCATTGCTTCCACACAGGCTGCATTGGTCCATTTTAAAGATGCCTGCTCTGAAATGTACGTGTGGTTTGTGCTTGGACGTTCTCCATTATCACTTCAGCTTTAAAATGGTTGGCTGCTGTTCTTCTTTCTTTTCCATGCAGTGTTCCAGTCTCTGCAGCCATTAGACTGTATGTCCTGCAGCACAGGGAACACAACAGTTTTCTCTTGCGTGGTTATGAGGTTTTCTGCCTCTGCCATCTTTCAAGGTTACCTGACCTGGTAGCGCATTGAAGAGTACATACAGCACACAAGTCCAACGCCCTAGGACGGTTTTCGATTGAAGCCATCTGATTTATAGAAAGTTCCTTATCAATTACCAAAATAACTTTCTTTTTCCTTTCGTACCTCAGAGCTGATCATAAAGCTTCTCTTATGACTTTTAGTATATATGCATTCAGTATATATGAAATATTAATGATCTAAAATGACGAAACTGACAATATCAATTTCTGAAGATTCTCTTAAGCAAAAGCAAGAAGACCAACAAAAGGATTTAGAAATGCCGATGTGCCTTAACCATGTGTATGTCAAGAAACTCCTGTGCTTGAATGGAGCAAATGCTGAGATTCTTGTGCTTCCATCCCCTTTGAGCAGCCACAGACCCATGGAAGCGCCCTCTGTACACCTACAAAGAAACCAGCATTTGGCTGCCAACTTCTTGGCTTTCCCAATTGTTGTTTTCTTATTTCTTTTTGTAAACATTTACTACAAAAACAATTTTGTGTCTTCAAAAAGCACAATAAAACAAGTGGCTAAGCTATATGTCTGCGCAAACTAGTGTGTTCCTATTTTTAAAAGTTAAAAAAAGTCTTTATACACGGTGTTCCAAGGAGATGAAATGGCCATCACACTCCAACACAGGGAAGCATCGCTCCCCACAATAATGTATAATACTCCAGAGCTCCGTAATGTGAAGTAACAAAGAATTCAAATTCATTCCAAATATAGTCCTTATAATTTTCTTTATTTTCGTCTTCTTTTAGGCATCCAACAAACGTTTCAATTCTGTAGCCAACACGTGTTTTGTAATTAAGGTGCATCAACCAATGATTTCCTCAGGGCTACAACAATAAATTAAAAAGCATTGGCATAGCTAATAGGTCTCGCTTTTGGGACCTTGTAAGTATTTAGTTATGCAACTGTTGCATAGTTGAACACTTATAAGGTCCCAAAAGCGAGACCTATTGGCTATGCCAATGCTTGTTTAAAGTACTCAATAGGAGTCAATGCATGCCTACACAAGGCGACCGATCCGGATACCAGCTGCTGCACTCTGCTATCGCTCGGCAGCCCCTGCTCCAGCCTCTGTTCAGTGAGCACCGACCTGCGCTGGGATGAGACATACCCCTTCTTGTATCACCTAACTAGGTCCATGGTCCGAACTGAGGGACCTACCCTGAGTTGCAGTCTGCCCCGAGTTGCAGTCTACCCCTTGCAAAGTGGATGAACAGGACTATGCAGACTGGCATACAAAGATCCCACAGCCCCCACTGAAGAATACAATATACTCAGATCCGGAGCCACACAGACTGTAACTCGAACGGTTGCTTACAAACATCGGGGGAGGGATTCCCATTCCCTGGACCTTAAAATCAAGGGCACAGCACCCATCAATCCTCGTTTTAAAAAGGAACCTCAAAAAAATTAAACAGCTTTCTGTGAACGATACCTTCTCCCCCTCGCCCCCCACCAACAGCACTGGTCTTCTGAAATTCTGCACATCAAAGACACCATATTTTTGAACACCTACATATCCTTTTCTATAATAACCCGTGTTTTGCTTGCCTCGCCATTATTCTATGTTTTATTTGGTTAGAGCGGGCACCCCCATGAATCCAACCATAACATCATAACACACTCTGTGACAGACCAAAGAATACATATGTCTCTTCCCAGTGGTGAGAAATTTCCGACCGCAGGCCCACACACTTCACATGCACAGCTTGAATATGGTTGGCCGTGCTTGCAACCCCCACCAAACCCTGCTGCTGCCTTCCAGGCCCTCTTTGCGCCGGACACGCTGTCTTGTTGGTCGCTGTTCCCTCGCTGGTCACGAGAGTCCATTGCGTCGGATTTCGCTGGGGCGCGTCGCGCCGTTGGTCGGGGATTTCTCGATGGTGAGTCCGGGGCATAATCCCGGTTGTTGGACAGGCCACACGAAGGGCTTGCTCCCTCCCCGCACGACAGGGCCCGAGCTCCGGCCCACCAGGCATAACCCACGAAAAGCACCCGTACCCCGTCCCCCGACGGATCTTCTGCCCTCGGACCTCTACTCATCACGGGGCCCAGCCCCACCGGCTCCCCCGGCCGGTTCAAGCCGCCATCTTGGGCCCTGCACCACGAGGCCGCGTGGCCTCGCCCCGACCCTAACCCCGGGCCTGACCGGCCCCGACATCCCGGCACCACCATCCACCCGGGAGGTGAGCGGACCACTTGGCAGGTCAATGGGAGGACGAAGTGTCAAGAGCTCTTCCCCCGCCAGGTGCCGATCGCCTCCAGCTCCCCCAGGCGCTGGCCCCACCCCCTGCTGGGTGTCTGGACACCTTCATCCCGGGCCCTCCGACCTCCAAGTGCGAGGGTCCGGACATCAAAGAGCGCCTGCCCTATAACTGGGGCAACTCCGGAGCAGGAAGGCAGTTGTATCCTGGAGTCGAGAGACACCGAGAGAACTCCGCCTTGACGGACTACTGGCGCTGCCGTAGCCCGCTCTTGTGAACCATCGTCCTGCCTGCTGGCGCTGCCGCGGCCTTCTACAACATCCATCCTCGTCGGGACCTGCTGGCGCTGCCGCGGCCCGTTGTAACGACCATCCTCACCGGGACCTGCTGGCGCTGCCGCGGACCGTACATCGACCATCTTTCCGGGACCTGCTGGCGCTGCCGCGGCCCGTTGTAACGACCATCCTCAGCGGGACCTGCTGGCGCTGCCGCGGACCGTACATCGACCATCTTTCCGGGACCTGCTGGCGCTGCCGCGGCCCGCACCAACTGAGCTCGAGGATTGTGAGCTAATCATCATCTCATCCAAACTACCTGACTGGTAGACAGACTGTCCCGCTACCCCTTACCCTGCTTTGAGAGACTTGAATCGAGGGGACCCCTGAGTCCAGTCCTCCTTGTACCATTCAACCGTACCTTAAGAAGTGCTTATAAAGAACACTGAACCTTATCCGTGTGTGGTATCTGTCTGTGGGGGGGAAGTTACTTGTCTGTACGATCGCTGGAGACGGCTCTCCCCGGAGACCTCTCCTCCTGACCCCGGCCGACCCTCCCGGTCCGTCTATCCTTTCTAACATTGGTGGCCAGCGGCGCGATCCGAATCAACGCGTAATCGTACAGAGAGTAGCTCACCCCACGACAACAACACGATGTCAGCCAAAGATAGCAACTCCACCGAGAAATTCCAAATGGATAAATTAGAAGAATACAACCACCGCGAACTGAGACAATTCTGCATAGAACTTGGCATTGCTACCACCGGCCTGAGTACCAAAGATGATCTAAAGCACGCCCTAGAGTCGTGGACAGAAACGGGGGTCGCCGGACCCTCCAACCAAAGCAGCATCACACCAGAGGGGAACGCCACGGCTCCCGAGGAGCGGGGAACGGGCCTCTCGCAGGAGGAGATCCGAGAAAGAGAAAGAACCAGATTGCACGAGTTGGAAATGGCACGACTCAAGATGGATGGGGAACTCAAGTTAGCTGAACAGAAACTCAACCTCGAGCACATGCGGCTCCGAGATGAACGAGAAGAGAAGCAGAGACAGAGAGAACTGGAGGAGAAAAAAATAACGCTCGAGCACGAGCGCAAACTGGCGGAAATAGAACTTCGGAAACAGAATAAAGAACTGGGGGTGCCTGAGCGACCACACACCCCGGGGCCAATCGAGAAAAAAGTCCACATCCCCAAGGATGTTGTCCGCGAGTATGTCCGAGAAGACGACATACAACAGTGGTTTAAAGCCTACGAGATCGCCATGACCTCCCACCGGATCGACCGGAGTGATTGGGGAGCCGGACTCTGGGGGAGGTTTATCAACGAGGGGCGCGATGCCCTACTGCAGCTCCCAGATCACCAAATGTCGTCCTACGACCACATGAAGGCTGCCCTCCTCACCCGCTACGGCCTCACACCCGAGATGTACCGCCAGAGGTTCAGAGATTGCACCCGGATCCCAGGTACAACTTGGGTGGAATACGTGAACTATTTCAGCCGTGCCTTCGAGGGTTGGATAAAGGGGAGCCAGGTCACCACCTACGAACAACTCTTTAACCTGATGGTATGGGAGCACCTGTCGAACAACTGCTTCGTCGAGCTCAGGCAGCACCTCCTCGACAGTAAGCTGACTGACCCCCGGCAGCTCGCCGCCGAAGCTGACCGATGGGAAAGCACCCGAGTGGGCCGGAGGGGGCCACACGAACAGAACAGAAACAACCAAGGCCAGCACCGTCCTCGGGGAGGAGGAGGGGGCCAGGGGCGAGGGAGAGACGCCTTGCCCGCCACACCCGTGGCCAGCACCCCGGCTCCGGCCGGTCGGGGCAACCCCCCGTGGCGTCCTGGGGTCCGAGCCAACGTCACGTGCCACCGATGCCAGCGAGTCGGCCACTACGCCAATGACCCGAGCTGCCCGCAGAACCAAACACCCAAGCCCCGCCAGGTAGCTGCCGCCGCCCTGGGGGAAGAGCGATCATTGGAGGAACCAGAGGAGTATGAGCCGGCCCAGCAAGAGTGGGAACCGGCCGCCATGGTCCTGGCATGCTTAGGGGGAAGAGACATGGTCCCGCGGGCTCCCCTACCCGCTAACACCAGGAAATACGGTCAGTGGGTGACCATTAATGGACAGCGAGCCGAGGCCTTGCGTGACACAGGCGCCAGTGTGACGGCCGTCCGCTGTCACCTGGTGAAGCCCGAGCAGATCCTGCCGAACATTCTCTGCCCCGTCCGCTCGGCAGACAACTCTGAAAGTATGTGTCAAATGGCCTGCGTGTCAAGAACGGCAATACGTGTTCCTGCACGGTTTCCCCTGGGTCTGATCGCAAAAGAAAACTTTTCAATTACCCTTGGAGTCGGCTGTTTCACTTCCCTTCCTTCAGACGTTCCAAAAAGAAGACTAGTCTGTTAAAGACCATTACCAACAGGGCGCCCGTTCTCAGGGCGGTCTTGTAGGTTAGCGGTCTAGTGTTTGATAGGCAGTTGGTTTGAACGTGCGCGCGTTCCCTGACCGTGACGCACTTCAACTGTAGAAATTTGTGAGGAGGCTGTGTCGTTCGAGTCTCTCACAGAACTTCTTGAAAGTATTCGCTGGGGGTTGAGAAAGTTATTCTCCGCTGCCCAACAGATTCCGGAGGTGGAGTTAGTAGTCCTCTATCTCACCTCGTGTCACTAGAACTTTCCTGTTATTTCCAGTGAGTGGAAATTCTCCAGAGTCTCTACCAGCGGTGTCTTGTGGAAGGACTTTCAAGGCAGGAACTATCTCAGAGAAAAGGTCAACAGTCATTCCTCGGTGAGTGGCCAAATGTATAACGCGCTGGTATAAGAGCAGCAGTGCGTAGTGAAGCATAAGCGCTGGTACAGGAGCAGCAGTGCGTAGTGAAGCATTCAACCAAAATGAGACTGTCAGGCTGCTAATATTCCCTTACAGCGTTCCTTGTTGTTGAACAAGATGCAGTCCCCATAGACTTCCTTAATTTTTGTTTGGGGTGACTGACAGAAATTTCAAGAGAGTACAGATCAGGCTACAGGCTTCAAGTTTCCATGAGGAACTTTCTTCTGCAGTTCTGATAACAAGAAAAGAATCTACTTCATCTCGTTGTATGTAAAATATATATATATATATATATTGCTTACCACCAATTGCCGCAGGAGCAAACATCAAGCGCAGCAGTAACCATCAAGCGCAGCAGTAACCATCAAGCGCAGCAGCAACCATCAAGCGCAGCAGCAACCATCAAGCGCAGCAGCAACCATCAAGCATAGCAGCGCTTGCTTAGCGCGGAGTTCAGAAAAAGCAACCGAAAAGAGAGAGGCTAAACCACAGTAGAAGTCAGGTAAAGGTCAGGGCGTAGGGAGTGGGTAGTGAGGGCCTTTAAGGGGACTTCCATTAATCCTCTGTTAACTTCATTTACAGATGCCAGAGTAACCCACACTAGTCCGGGAGAAGCAGGCATCACAGTGGAGTCTCTCTATTATCCCATTCCCATTTCCCCCTTCTTGCTGGAAGTGAATTTAATTCGCTGTAGCGAGGCAGGGGAGCTGGGAAGTTATCATCAATTGAGTCCAGGTCTTCAGTCCAGCTGTTCCCGTGGTGGAAAGGAATTTCAGGTGCGTGGTACCTTCTTTCGCTTGTTCTTGACAGATTGAAGTGCCATTCAACTAAATCCCACCTGAGCAGTATGGCTGAGGGTCTGGATGTTAAGACATTGGCAGCAGTGCTAGAAAGAATTCAGGAACAGTTAAATGTCACCATGGAGGCAAATAAGACTCTCAGTGAGGAGGTCAGGAAGTCTAGTCAGGAAGCGAATTTCCTTAGACAGAGGGTGGAAGAATTGGTTTCCGAAGCAAGTGCTGAGTTTAAGGCCCCAAAATCTTTCCATTTCTCGCCCACGTCATCTACGTCTGAACTGACCACTCAGGTTATCCATGCCATGTCTCCCACTATACCTTTGGCAGCCCCAGAAAGATTTACAGGTGACCCCCATAAGGCGCAAATTTTCCTCACCCAATGCTCTTTGCATTTCCTTTGCAAGCCAATAGTTTTTAAAGAGGACCAATCCAAGGTGGCCTTTGTACTGTCTTACCTGAGCGGAGATGCGGCAGCCTGGTCTATGCCGCTTGTGAGTTGCAATGACTCAATTCTGTATAACTTTGAGGAATTCAAGGAAGAATTTCTTCGCATTTTTGATCGTCGCACAGTGTCACAAACGACAGACAATGAACTTTTGGATCTCAGACAAGGAAGTCGGGAGTTAGTAGCCTATATTGCCCAGTTCAATAAACTAATAGTGGAAACCAAGTGGCCAAAGGAAAAGAGGGCGGCAATTTTTTATCGAGGACTGAAAGATGAAATAAAAGATGGGTTGGCACAAATCCCTAGGAGGCCCACAGATGTGTCAGAATTAATGGACCTTGTACTTCAGATCGACTCGAGGCAAAATGAGAGGCGGAGTGAGCGTCGCAAGGAGGTGCGGCCTTTCCTTCCGCGTTTCGACAGAGCCAGGTCTGATCCGGTTAAGTCATCTGAGACAACTTCGGGGGAAGAACCAATGCAAATTGGGTCAGTTAGGGGCCCATTAACTAAGGAGGAAAGGGAGAGGCGACGTAATGGAAAGCTGTGTATGTATTGTGGAACTGCCGGGCATTTTGTCAAGGAATGTCCACGAAAGCCTAAGATCAGCACAGTGCCAAAAGACAAGCCCCACCAGTAGGAGGAGTTGCTCTGGTGGGCGCAGAAGATAAGTCAACTCCAGATCCACAAATGCTTGCTAATACCCTTCAGTCCGCGGCCCCTCATTTGATTATCCCCTGTTGGATAAAATTTGGAATAAAAGCTATGGAAAACATTTCTGTTATGATTGATTCTGGGGCAACAGGAAATTTCTGCGACATAAAATTTGCCAAATCCCTAGGAATCCAGTTTGTCCGCAAAATCAAGCCAGAACCGGTGCGGGCTGTCGACGGCACAAATCTCTCTTCTGGCCCCATCACTTGGGATACTGAAGAAATCATCTTGGAAGGTCCAGGGAGCCATAGAAGCATTTTAAAGTTTGCTTTGATTGATGCCCCTCAGTTTCAGCTGATTTTGGGTTTGCCCTGGCTCACGGAACACAACCCAAGGATTGACTGGGCTAGAAGATCGGTGGAAATGAGCTCGGATTATTGCAAGGAACATTGCTTTCAAGGAGAGGAAACCCATCTCCAGCCCTCCCAAGCAACGTTATTGGCGGAGCCGTCCTTGGTGGTCTGTGCTTTGGAGGTTCCAGCGATTCCAAGCGAATATCTGGATTTGAGAGATGTTTTTGATGAACAGGAGGCCAATAAATTGCCCCCACATAGGGAGTATGATTGTACCATAGAATTGGAACCAGGGGCACTCTTGCCGTGCAGTAGAATCTATGCCCTCTCTGAAGCTGAGAATGTACATCTGAAGGAGTATCTGGATCGATATCTAGCTAATGGATTCATCCGGCCCTCTCAGTCTCCGGCATCTTCTCCCTTATTTTTCATTCCTAAGAAGGATGGGAAGCTTCGCACATGCATAGATTATCGTGCCTTGAACCAGGTGACAAAGAAGAACAGATACCCGCTACCACTGATTTCGGAACTTTTAGATCAGGTGAAGGATGCTTGCATCTATACTAAGTTAGACCTTCGCGGAGCCTATCATTTGGTTAGAATGGCTGAGGGGCATGAATGGAAGACAGCTTTCCGGACGCGGTTCGGCCTCTTTGAGTACCAGGTAATGCCATTCGGCCTGTGCAATGCCCCAGCTGCCTTTCAGCATTTTGTAAATGATATCCTTCGAGAATTCCTTGACCGCTTTGCAGTGGTATATATTGATGACATCCTTGTCTTTTCTGCTAATTTGGAAGAACATGTACAACATGTGCGCGCCATTTTGAAGAAGTTGCTAGATCATCAGCTTTTTGTCAAGTTGGAAAAATGCGTTTTTCACACCACAGAGGTTGAATTTCTGGGATTCATTTTGTCTCCTGAAGGAGTGGCCATGGACGATTCCAAGGTAAAAGCAATAAGAGACTGGCCCCCTCCACATAATGTCAAGGAAATACAAAGATTCATTGGATTTGCTAATTTCTACAGGCGATTCATTTCAAATTTTTCTGAGAAAGTTCGTCCGATCACTCTCCTTTTGAGGAAAAAAGAACCTTTTGTGTGGGGACCAGTGACTGAGGAAGCCTTTCAGTCTTTAAAAAGGGCCTTCATTTCCGCTCCAATTCTGCAGCATCCAAACATAGAGGAACCATTCTATGTGGAGGCGGATGCTTCTGATCAGGCGATTGGAGGAATTCTGTCGCAGAGACATCGAGAGACTGGCCAACTTCATCCAGTTGTTTACAGGTCACGGAAGTTAACAGCGGCTGAAGTCAATTATTCCATTGCTGACAAGGAATTATTGGCAGTGAAAGATGCTTTTCAGGACTGGCGGCATTACTTATTAGGGGCCAAGCATGAAGTAACAGTCTATACAGACCATAGAAATCTGCAGTTCCTGAAGTCTGCGCGAACACTCTCGCCACGACAATTGCGATGGTCATTGTTTTTCGCAGATTACAACTTCGTTTTGACATACAAACCAGGAGCAGACAATGGAAAGGCAGATGCCTTGTCCCGGCTAAATTCAAGTGAGCAAAGAGAAACTTCCCGAGAAATTCACATAATTCCTGAGGAAAAGATAATTGGGGCAATACTTTACTCAGAATTGGAAGAGAAGATCAGAGATTCAATGTCGCAAGAAGATCTGGCAAAATGGTTAAAAGAGGACCCAGAGAGAGAAAGCAGAGATGGGAAACCCTATCATCACGGAGTATTGTTCGTTCCACAGGCTGATCTACAAGGAAGAGTCATACAGCATTGTCATGATGATCCTTTGGCCGGCCACAAAGGGGTCACGAAGACCATTGAATTGATCAAACGAGACTTTTGGTGGCCCGGTCTGGAAGCTCAGGTGAGACAGTATGTGGCATCTTGTGCTAGTTGTGTCAAGGGGAAGGCCGTAAGACAAGCCCCACAAGGGTTACTTCAACCTTTGCCCATAGCACCAGCTCCTTGGCACACAATCTCAATGGATTTTATTGTGGATCTTCCTTCTAGTCAGGGGTTGTCCGTTATATGGGTGGTGGTAGATCATTTCACCAAGATGGCTCATTTTGTTCCATTGAAATCCCTCCCAACTTCAACTCAGCTTTCCACTCTGTTTACTCAACACATAGTCAAGGCACATGGGATTCCAAAGGTGGTCATATCCGATAGGGGTCCTCAATTCATTTCACGATTCTGGAGAGCCTTCCTAGACAAATTAGGGGTGGATTCTCGTTTGTCCACCAGTTTTCACCCACAGACTGATGGGCAAACGGAGAGAGTAAATCAAGAGCTGGAGCAATATTTGCGCTTGTACTTGATGGATCAGGAGGGAGATTGGCCAGAGTTAATTTGGGCAGCTGAATTTGCATATAATAACGCAGTTCACTCTTCTACCGGATTTTCCCCGTTCTTTTTGAATTCAGGTCGACACCCCAATACCTTAGTGAATAGGTCTGAAAGTCTAGTACCAGCTGTAGAAGAGAAGGTGCGTAAATTACAAGAGACTTATAAGGTAGCAACTCAGAACTTGATTAAGGCAAAGGCAACACAGAAGGTGCAGGCAGACAAGAAAAGAAGGAAGAATCCCGTTTTTGAGCCAGGGGACAAGGTTTGGTTATCTACTCGATACATGCGCCTCAAGGGGAATCGGAAATTCCAGCCTAGATTTGTAGGTCCATATGAGGTAGAAAGGATGATGAACTCAGTTACAGTGAAACTCAAGCTTCCCACTAGTCTAAAGATTCACCCAGTGTTCCATGTATCGTTAGTAAAGAAAAACCCCGTGGGTATGAGAATGGTTTTGCCTCCAGCTCCAGTTCACAGACAGGCTGGAGAAGAATTTGAAGTTAAGAGGATTCTAGACTCAAAACTGAAGAAAGGAGAAGTTTTCTATTTAATTGACTGGAAAGGGTTTGGTCCAGAGGATCGTTCATTGGGAGCCCAGTTCAAATATCCATGCCCCCAGATTGGTTCGTGAGTTTCATAGGACATATCCCAATAAACCAAAGGAGAGCGGAGGGGAGTTCTTGGTGGGGGGTACTGTCAAGAACGGCAATACGTGTTCCTGCACGGTTTCCCCTGGGTCTGATCGCAAAAGAAAACTTTTCAATTACCCTTGGAGTCGGCTGTTTCACTTCCCTTCCTTCAGACGTTCCAAAAAGAAGACTAGTCTGTTAAAGACCATTACCAACAGGGCGCCCGTTCTCAGGGCGGTCTTGTAGGTTAGCGGTCTAGTGTTTGATAGGCAGTTGGTTTGAACGTGCGCGCGTTCCCTGACCGCGACGCACTTCAACTGTAGAAATTTGTGAGGAGGCTGTGTCGTTCGAGTCTCTCACAGAACTTCTTGAAAGTATTCGCTGGGGGTTGAGAAAGTTATTCTCCGCTGCCCAACAGATTCCGGAGGTGGAGTTAGTAGTCCTCTATCTCACCTCGTGTCACTAGAACTTTCCTGTTATTTCCAGTGAGTGGAAATTCTCCAGAGTCTCTACCAGCGGTGTCTTGTGGAAGGACTTTCAAGGCAGGAACTATCTCAGAGAAAAGGTCAACAGTCATTCCTCGGTGAGTGGCCAAATGTATAACGCGCTGGTATAAGAGCAGCAGTGCGTAGTGAAGCATAAGCGCTGGTACAGGAGCAGCAGTGCGTAGTGAAGCATTCAACCAAAATGAGACTGTCAGGCTGCTAATATTCCCTTACAGCGTTCCTTGTTGTTGAACAAGATGCAGTCCCCATAGACTTCCTTAATTTTTGTTTGGGGTGACTGACAGAAATTTCAAGAGAGTACAGATCAGGCTACAGGCTTCAAGTTTCCATGAGGAACTTTCTTCTGCAGTTCTGATAACAAGAAAAGAATCTACTTCATCTCGTTGTATGTAAAATATATATATATATATATTGCTTACCACCAATTGCCGCAGGAGCAAACATCAAGCGCAGCAGTAACCATCAAGCGCAGCAGTAACCATCAAGCGCAGCAGCAACCATCAAGCGCAGCAGCAACCATCAAGCATAGCAGCGCTTGCTTAGCGCGGAGTTCAGAAAAAGCAACCGAAAAGAGAGAGGCTAAACCACAGTAGAAGTCAGGTAAAGGTCAGGGCGTAGGGAGTGGGTAGTGAGGGCCTTTAAGGGGACTTCCATTAATCCTCTGTTAACTTCATTTACAGATGCCAGAGTAACCCACACTAGTCCGGGAGAAGCAGGCATCACAGTGGAGTCTCTCTATTATCCCATTCCCCTTTCCCCCTTCTTGCTGGAAGTGAATTTAATTCGCTGTAGCGAGGCAGGGGAGCTGGGAAGTTATCATCAATTGAGTCCAGGTCTTCAGTCCAGCTGTTCCCGTGGTGGAAAGGAATTTCAGGTGCGTGGTACCTTCTTTCGCTTGTTCTTGACAGATTGAAGTGCCATTCAACTAAATCCCACCTGAGCAGTATGGCTGAGGGTCTGGATGTTAAGACATTGGCAGCAGTGCTAGAAAGAATTCAGGAACAGTTAAATGTCACCATGGAGGCAAATAAGACTCTCAGTGAGGAGGTCAGGAAGTCTAGTCAGGAAGCGAATTTCCTTAGACAGAGGGTGGAAGAATTGGTTTCCGAAGCTAGTGCTGAGTTTAAGGCCCCAAAATCTTTCCATTTCTCGCCCACGTCATCTACGTCTGAACTGACCACTCAGGTTATCCATGCCATGTCTCCCACTATACCTTTGGCAGCCCCAGAAAGATTTACAGGTGACCCCCATAAGGCGCAAATTTTCCTCACCCAATGCTCTTTGCATTTCCTTTGCAAGCCAATAGTTTTTAAAGAGGACCAATCCAAGGTGGCCTTTGTACTGTCTTACCTGAGCGGAGATGCGGCAGCCTGGTCTATGCCGCTTGTGAGTTGCAATGACTCAATTCTGTATAACTTTGAGGAATTCAAGGTAGAATTTCTTCGCATTTTTGATCATCGCACAGTGTCACAAACGACAGACAATGAACTTTTGGATCTCAGACAAGGAAGTCGGGAGTTAGTAGCCTATATTGCCCAGTTCAATAAACTAATAGTGGAAACCAAGTGGCCAAAGGAAAAGAGGGCGGCAATTTTTTATCGAGGACTGAAAGATGAAATAAAAGATGGGTTGGCACAAATCCCTAGGAGGCCCACAGATGTGTCAGAATTAATGGACCTTGTACTTCAGATCGACTCGAGGCAAAATGAGAGGCGGAGTGAGCGTCGCAAGGAGGTGCGGCCTTTCCTTCCGCGTTTCGACAGAGCCAGGTCTGATCCGGTTAAGTCATCTGAGACAACTTCGGGGGAAGAACCAATGCAAATTGGGTCAGTTAGGGGCCCATTAACTAAGGAGGAAAGGGAGAGGCGACGTAATGGAAAGCTGTGTATGTATTGTGGAACTGCCGGGCATTTTGTCAAGGAATGTCCACGAAAGCCTAAGATCAGCACAGTGCCAAAAGACAAGCCCCACCAGTAGGAGGAGTTGCTCTGGTGGGCGCAGAAGATAAGTCAACTCCAGATCCACAAATGCTTGCTAATACCCTTCAGTCCGCGGCCCCTCATTTGATTATCCCCTGTTGGATAAAATTTGGAATAAAAGCTATGGAAAACATTTCTGTTATGATTGATTCTGGGGCAACAGGGAATTTCTGCGACATAAAATTTGCCAAATCCCTAGGAATCCAGTTTGTCCGCAAAATCAAGCCAGAACCGGTGCGGGCTGTCGACGGCACAAATCTCTCTTCTGGCCCCATCACTTGGGATACTGAAGAAATCATCTTGGAAGGTCCAGGGAGCCATAGAAGCATTTTAAAGTTTGCTTTGATTGATGCCCCTCAGTTTCAGCTGATTTTGGGTTTGCCCTGGCTCACGGAACACAACCCAAGGATTGACTGGGCTAGAAGATCGGTGGAAATGAGCTCGGATTATTGCAAGGAACATTGCTTTCAAGGAGAGGAAACCCATCTCCAGCCCTGCCAAGCAACGTTATTGGCGGAGCCGTCCTTGGTGGTCTGTGCTTTGGAGGTTCCAGCGATTCCAAGCGAATATCTGGATTTGAGAGATGTTTTTGATGAACAGGAGGCCAATAAATTGCCCCCACATAGGGAGTATGATTGTACCATAGAATTGGAACCAGGGGCACTCTTGCCGTGCAGTAGAATCTATGCCCTCTCTGAAGCTGAGAATGTACATCTGAAGGAGTATCTGGATCGATATCTAGCTAATGGATTCATCCGGCCCTCTCAGTCTCCGGCATCTTCTCCCTTATTTTTCATTCCTAAGAAGGATGGGAAGCTTCGCACATGCATAGATTATCGTGCCTTGAACCAGGTGACAAAGAAGAACAGATACCCGCTACCACTGATTTCGGAACTTTTAGATCAGGTGAAGGATGCTTGCATCTATACTAAGTTAGACCTTCGCGGAGCCTATCATTTGGTTAGAATGGCTGAGGGGCATGAATGGAAGACAGCTTTCCGGACGCGGTTCGGCCTCTTTGAGTACCAGGTAATGCCATTCGGCCTGTGCAATGCCCCAGCTGCCTTTCAGCATTTTGTAAATGATATCCTTCGAGAATTCCTTGACCGCTTTGCAGTGGTATATATTGATGACATCCTTGTCTTTTCTGCTAATTTGGAAGAACATGTACAACATGTGCGCGCCATTTTGAAGAAGTTGCTAGATCATCAGCTTTTTGTCAAGTTGGAAAAATGCGTTTTTCACACCACAGAGGTTGAATTTCTGGGATTCATTTTGTCTCCTGAAGGAGTGGCCATGGACGATTCCAAGGTAAAAGCAATAAGAGACTGGCCCCCTCCACATAATGTCAAGGAAATACAAAGATTCATTGGATTTGCTAATTTCTACAGGCGATTCATTTCAAATTTTTCTGAGAAAGTTCGTCCGATCACTCTCCTTTTGAGGAAAAAAGAACCTTTTGTGTGGGGACCAGTGACTGAGGAAGCCTTTCAGTCTTTAAAAAGGGCCTTCATTTCCGCTCCAATTCTGCAGCATCCAAACATAGAGGAACCATTCTATGTGGAGGCGGATGCTTCTGATCAGGCGATTGGAGGAATTCTGTCGCAGAGACATCGAGAGACTGGCCAACTTCATCCAGTTGCTTACAGGTCACGGAAGTTAACAGCGGCTGAAGTCAATTATTCCATTGCTGACAAGGAATTATTGGCAGTGAAAGATGCTTTTCAGGACTGGCGGCATTACTTATTAGGGGCCAAGCATGAAGTAACAGTCTATACAGACCATAGAAATCTGCAGTTCCTGAAGTCTGCGCGAACACTCTCGCCACGACAATTGCGATGGTCATTGTTTTTCGCAGATTACAACTTCGTTTTGACATACAAACCAGGAGCAGACAATGGAAAGGCAGATGCCTTGTCCCGGCTAAATTCAAGTGAGCAAAGAGAAACTTCCCGAGAAATTCACATAATTCCTGAGGAAAAGATAATTGGGGCAATACTTTACTCAGAATTGGAAGAGAAGATCAGAGATTCAATGTCGCAAGAAGATCTGGCAAAATGGTTAAAAGAGGACCCAGAGAGAGAAAGCAGAGATGGGAAACCCTATCATCACGGAGTATTGTTCGTTCCACAGGCTGATCTACAAGGAAGAGTCATACAGCATTGTCATGATGATCCTTTGGCCGGCCACAAAGGGGTCACGAAGACCATTGAATTGATCAAACGAGACTTTTGGTGGCCCGGTCTGGAAGCTCAGGTGAGACAGTATGTGGCATCTTGTGCTAGTTGTGTCAAGGGGAAGGCCGTAAGACAAGCCCCACAAGGGTTACTTCAACCTTTGCCCATAGCACCAGCTCCTTGGCACACAATCTCAATGGATTTTATTGTGGATCTTCCTTCTAGTCAGGGGTTGTCCGTTATATGGGTGGTGGTAGATCATTTCACCAAGATGGCTCATTTTGTTCCATTGAAATCCCTCCCAACTTCAACTCAGCTTTCCACTCTGTTTACTCAACACATAGTCAAGGCACATGGGATTCCAAAGGTGGTCATATCCGATAGGGATCCTCAATTCATTTCACGATTCTGGAGAGCCTTCCTAGACAAATTAGGGGTGGATTCTCGTTTGTCCACCAGTTTTCACCCACAGACTGATGGGCAAACGGAGAGAGTAAATCAAGAGCTGGAGCAATATTTGCGCTTGTACTTGATGGATCAGGAGGGAGACTGGCCAGAGTTAATTTGGGCAGCTGAATTTGCATATAATAACGCAGTTCACTCTTCTACCGGATTTTCCCCGTTCTTTTTGAATTCAGGTCGACACCCCAATACCTTAGTGAATAGGTCTGAAAGTCTAGTACCAGCTGTAGAAGAGAAGGTGCGTAAATTACAAGAGACTTATAAGGTAGCAACTCAGAACTTGATTAAGGCAAAGGCAACACAGAAGGTGCAGGCAGACAAGAAAAGAAGGAAGAATCCCGTTTTTGAGCCAGGGGACAAGGTTTGGTTATCTACTCGATACATGCGCCTCAAGGGGAATCGGAAATTCCAGCCTAGATTTGTAGGTCCATATGAGGTAGAAAGGATGATGAACTCAGTTACAGTGAAACTCAAGCTTCCCACTAGTCTAAAGATTCACCCAGTGTTCCATGTATCGTTAGTAAAGAAAAACCCCGTGGGTATGAGAATGGTTTTGCCTCCAGCTCCAGTTCACAGACAGGCTGGAGAAGAATTTGAAGTTAAGAGGATTCTAGACTCAAAACTGAAGAAAGGAGAAGTTTTCTATTTAATTGACTGGAAAGGGTTTGGTCCAGAGGATCGTTCATTGGGAGCCCAGTTCAAATATCCATGCCCCCAGATTGGTTCATGAGTTTCATAGGACATATCCCAATAAACCAAAGGAGAGCGGAGGGGAGTTCTTGGTGGGGGGTACTGTCAAGAACGGCAATACGTGTTCCTGCACGGTTTCCCCTGGGTCTGATGGCAAAAGAAAACTTTTCAATTACCCTTGGAGTCGGCTGTTTCACTTCCCTTCCTTCAGACGTTCCAAAAAGAAGACTAGTCTGTTAAAGACCATTACCAACAGGGCGCCCGTTCTCAGGGCGGTCTTGTAGGTTAGCGGTCTAGTGTTTGATAGGCAGTTGGTTTGAACGTGCGCGCGTTCCCTGACCGCGACGCACTTCAACTGTAGAAATTTGTGAGGAGGCTGTGTCGTTCGAGTCTCTCACAGAACTTCTTGAAAGTATTCGCTGGGGGTTGAGAAAGTTATTCTCCGCTGCCCAACAGATTCCGGAGGTGGAGTTAGTAGTCCTCTATCTCACCTCGTGTCACTAGAACTTTCCTGTTATTTCCAGTGAGTGGAAATTCTCCAGAGTCTCTACCAGCGGTGTCTTGTGGAAGGACTTTCAAGGCAGGAACTATCTCAGAGAAAAGGTCAACAGTCATTCCTCGGTGAGTGGCCAAATGTATAACGCGCTGGTATAAGAGCAGCAGTGCGTAGTGAAGCATAAGCGCTGGTACAGGAGCAGCAGTGCGTAGTGAAGCATTCAACCAAAATGAGACTGTCAGGCTGCTAATATTCCCTTACAGCGTTCCTTGTTGTTGAACAAGATGCAGTCCCCATAGACTTCCTTAATTTTTGTTTGGGGTGACTGACAGAAATTTCAAGAGAGTACAGATCAGGCTACAGGCTTCAAGTTTCCATGAGGAACTTTCTTCTGCAGTTCTGATAACAAGAAAAGAATCTACTTCATCTCGTTGTATGTAAAATATATATATATATATATTGCTTACCACCAATTGCCGCAGGAGCAAACATCAAGCGCAGCAGTAACCATCAAGCGCAGCAGTAACCATCAAGCGCAGCAGCAACCATCAAGCGCAGCAGCAACCATCAAGCGCAGCAGCAACCATCAAGCATAGCAGCGCTTGCTTAGCGCGGAGTTCAGAAAAAGCAACCGAAAAGAGAGAGGCTAAACCACAGTAGAAGTCAGGTAAAGGTCAGGGCGTAGGGAGTGGGTAGTGAGGGCCTTTAAGGGGACTTCCATTAATCCTCTGTTAACTTCATTTACAGATGCCAGAGTAACCCACACTAGTCCGGGAGAAGCAGGCATCACAGTGGAGTCTCTCTATTATCCCATTCCCCTTTCCCCCTTCTTGCTGGAAGTGAATTTAATTCGCTGTAGCGAGGCAGGGGAGCTGGGAAGTTATCATCAATTGAGTCCAGGTCTTCAGTCCAGCTGTTCCCGTGGTGGAAAGGAATTTCAGGTGCGTGGTACCTTCTTTCGCTTGTTCTTGACACTGCGTTCCATTCGAATGGGGAGGGGTCTCCGGCCTGTTGAAGGTGACGGTCCGGGACGATGCCCCCGTGGACTGCCTCCTGGGGAATGACCTCGAGAGTTCCCCGTGGGCCACCGTTGAGAGAAGAGAGCACCTGGGGATGCTGGGCCTCCCGGACTGGGCCTGCGTAACCACCCGGTCCATGGCCGCCCGTGCCGTCCCTCGATCAGAAGAACCAGAATGGCCAGCACCTCCGCCCCCAGTCGCCCCAGTAGAAGACAACGACGAGGCCAGCCTCCCAGACCCGACGGCCGAAGGGGACGCGCAACCCCAGGACCTTCCTGACCTGGCTCAGTGGCGTCAAGAGGGGGGGCCCACCCAAGCACAGTTCCGCCAGGAACAAAAGACCTGTCCCTCCCTCGAGGGACTCCGCCAACAAGCCAGCGCCCAGAACGCAGGGGACTCCACCGGAACTCACTGGGTCTACTGGGATAACGACCTGCTATACAGCGAGCAAAGAATCGCCGAGCTGGGGGCCGGTCGAGTACTGGTGGTACCTCTCCGCTTCAGAGACTTTCTGCTCAACCTGGCCCATGATGTCCCCCTGGCTGGACACCTGGGCCAAGATAAAACGTACAGCCGCCTAGTGACCCACTTTTTCTGGCCGAAGATGAGGAACGACGTCCTGAACCACTGCCGATCTTGCCCCACATGCCAAGCCAGCGGGAAGAGTGGTCGGAAGCTGAAAGCCCCTCTGCAACCCTTCCCTGTGGTCACCACCCCGTTCGAGAGGGTGGGGATAGACATCGTGGGGCCTCTGGACCCCCGCACGGCACAAGGACACAGGTTCATCTTAGTACTGGTGGACCATGCCACCCGCTACCCCGAGGCGGTGCCCCTACGGACCGTGACAGCTCCGGTGGTTGGCCGGGCCCTAATGGGGATCTTCTCCCGGGTAGGCTTCCCCCGAGAAGTCGTCAGCGACCGAGGCACGAACTTTATATCCAAATACATGAAGTCCCTCTGGCAACAATGCGGGGTCACCTACAGATTCACGACCCCCTATCACCCCCAAGGGAACGGACTAGTGGAGCGTTTTAACCGCACCCTCAAGGGGATGATTGGGGGATTGGAAGAGCCCCTCCGTCGCCAGTGGGATGTACTACTCCCGTGCCTCCTCTTCGCCTACCGCGAAGTTCCCCAGAAGTCCCTCGGTTTTAGCCCTTTCGAACTCCTGTACGGGCACCCTGTGCGAGGGCCCCTCAGCATAGTAAAAGAAGGTTGGGAGATGGCCCCCCTAAAGACCCCTCCAGACGTCTTCAAATACCTCCTGGCCCTACGCAATCAGACCCGGCGCTTCAGAGAGATGGCCAAGGCGAACCTCGAGGCCAGCCAGGAGGACATGAAGAAGTGGTATGATCACAATGCCTCCTCCGTTGAGTTCGAGCCTGGACAACAAGTATGGGTGATGTCCCCCACCGAACCATGTGCCTTGCAAGATAAGTGGACGGGGCCCTTCAAAGTGGTCGAGCGCAAAAGCCCCGTCACTTACCTCATCGACCTGGGGACCTCCCGGAACCCCCTTCGGGTCCTCCACACCAACCGACTCAAACCACACTTTGTGCGCTCAGAACTCAGCCTCCTGATGGCTACGGACAGTGGGGCAGAGGAAGACTCCGAACCCCTCCCGGATCTTCTGAAGACTCAGGAGAATGACGGCTCCGTGGACGGGGTCCGGCTCTCTGACGCCCTCACTTCGGAGCAACGCCAGGGCTGCCGGAACCTCCTGCTGCAGTTCGCTACCCTGTTCTCCCTCACCCCCGGGGTCACCCCTTGGTGTTTGCACGACGTGGACACCGGGGACAGTCCCCCTGTCCGACACCGGGCCTACCGCGTACCAGATCGGGTACGGGCCTGCATACAGGAGGAGGTGGCCAAGATGCTCACAATCGGGGTCATCGAGCCCTCGGACAGTCCCTGGGCCAGTCCGGTTGTATTGGTCCCCAAAGCCGCTGCCCCCGGCACCGCACCTGAACTGAGATTCTGCGTCGACTACCGGGGCCTGAACGCTGTCACCCGGACCGACGCTCATCCGATCCCCCGAGCAGACGAGCTGATCGACCGGCTGGGGGCCGCCCGCTACCTCAGTATCTTCGACCTAACAGCGGGCTACTGGCAGATCGGCCTCACACCCAGGGCTCAGGAACGGTCAGCCTTCTCTACCCCCGATGGCCACTACCAATTCAAGGTCATGCCCTTCGGCATGAAGAATGCCCCCGCCACGTTTCAACGCCTCGTGAACCAGGTCTTGGCGGGGCTCGAAGAGTTCAGCGCTGCCTACCTGGACGATATCGCTGTGTACAGCCACCACTGGCCCGACCACCTCCGTCACCTCCAAGAAGTCCTACAGGCCCTCCAGCGGGCCGGCCTCACAATTAAGGCCGGCAAGTGCCAAATTGGCCAAGGGTCTGTGACCTACCTTGGGCACCAAGTGGGAAGCGGGCTGGTGGCCCCGCTACAACTTAAGATTGCTGCCATCCAGTCCTGGCAGCCCCCCGTCACCCAGACCGAGGTCCGAGCCTTCTTGGGGCTCACCGGCTACTACCGGCGGTTCGTGAAGGACTACGGCAGCATCGTGGGGCCCCTCACGGGTCTCACGTCCAAGAACCAGCCGAAGCGGATTAACTGGACCCCCGATTGTCAAGCGGCCTTCGAGAAGCTGAAGGCCGCTCTATGCACCGCCCCCGTGCTCCAGGCCCCCGATTACAGTCGGGAATTCATGGTACAGACCGACGCCTCCGACCACGGCATCGGAGCCGTCCTTTCTCAGTTAAACCCCGAAGGTCATGACCAACCGGTGGCCTTCATCAGTCGACGCCTCCTGGCCCGAGAACAGCGCTGGAGCACCATCGAGAGGGAGGCCTTCGCAGTGGTGTGGGCCCTCAAAAAGCTCCGGCCCTATCTCTTCGGTACCCACTTCCGGGTACAAACCGACCATCGACCCCTGCAGTGGCTGATGCAGATGCGGGGGGAGAACCCAAAACTCTTGCGCTGGTCCATTTCCCTGCAGGGAATGGACTTCACTGTGGAGCACCGACCAGGCCAAGACCACGCCAATGCGGATGGCCTGTCCCGCTTTTTCCGCCTCGACGAAGAGAGTCCCCAAGGAGATGGGTGACTCTCCCCGCCTTCAGCTGGGGGGGACGCATGTTGGACAGGCCACACGAAGGGCTTGCTCCCTCCCCGCACGACAGGGCCCGAGCTCCGGCCCACCAGGCATAACCCACGAAAAGCACCCGTACCCCGTCCCCCGACGGATCTTCTGCCCTCGGACCTCTACTCATCACGGGGCCCAGCCCCACCGGCTCCCCCGGCCGGTTCAAGCCGCCATCTTGGGCCCTGCACCACGAGGCCGCGTGGCCTCGCCCCGACCCTAACCCCGGGCCTGACCGGCCCCGACATCCCGGCACCACCATCCACCCGGGAGGTGAGCGGACCACTTGGCAGGTCAATGGGAGGACGAAGTGTCAAGAGCTCTTCCCCCGCCAGGTGCCGATCGCCTCCAGCTCCCCCAGGCGCTGGCCCCACCCCCTGCTGGGTGTCTGGACACCTTCATCCCGGGCCCTCCGACCTCCAAGTGCGAGGGTCCGGACATCAAAGAGCGCCTGCCCTATAACTGGGGCAACTCCGGAGCAGGAAGGCAGTTGTATCCTGGAGTCGAGAGACACCGAGAGAACTCAGCCTTGACGGACTACTGGCGCTGCCGTAGCCCGCTCTTGTGAACCATCGTCCTGCCTGCTGGCGCTGCCGCGGCCTTCTACAACATCCATCCTCGTCGGGACCTGCTGGCGCTGCCGCGGCCCGTTGTAACGACCATCCTCACCGGGACCTGCTGGCGCTGCCGCGGACCGTACATCGACCATCTTTCCGGGACCTGCTGGCGCTGCCGCGGCCCGTTGTAACGACCATCCTCACCGGGACCTGCTGGCGCTGCCGCGGACCGTACATCGACCATCTTTCCGGGACCTGCTGGCGCTGCCGCGGCCCGCACCAACTGAGCTCGAGGATTGTGAGCTAATCATCATCTCATCCAAACTACCTGACTGGTAGACAGACTGTCCCGCTACCCCTTACCCTGCTTTGAGAGACTTGAATCGAGGGGACCCCTGAGTCCAGTCCTCCTTGTACCATTCAACCGTACCTTAAGAAGTGCTTATAAAGAACACTGAACCTTATCCGTGTGTGGTATCTGTCTGTGGGGGGGAAGTTACTTGTCTGTACGATCGCTGGAGACGGCTCTCCCCGGAGACCTCTCCTCCTGACCCCGGCCGACCCTCCCGGTCCGTCTATCCTTTCTAACACCGGTGGTAGACAGCGAGGTGGGAGTTTCGGAGCTGCTGTGCATTGGTAGCGCTATTTATACAAATTGTCCTGCTCCGAGCGTTTGGGGGCACTCTTGGCTGGGAAAGTGTTGTTTAACTCGGTTATAATTGCAGCAACGGATATGCTTGTGAGAGGCGTAAGGCAAATCCACGCTGTTTTGGGAGTGCTAAAAGCCTTGTATTTGAGGACACGGTGACCAGCAAGGGCCAGGAGATGCAGCTCCTAGGCGTGGTGTTTGTGCGGCGCCATTTGGGCTTATGGTTCTGCCCGGTCGGTTTTGGGGCATGCCTGGGCCGGCTGGGCATTGGGGAACAGCGTAAGCGGCGCGGCCTGGAGCGGTGAAGGAGTCGCTGCATGCGGGTGGTGTGTGTTCCCTGCGCTCACGTGTGACGGGTTGTTGTGTCGGGCTTACAGGAAGCCGTGGCTCCGAGGCTGTGGCAGGGGTCCTTGTGCCCCTGCCAGCAGGCATGTGTGACGAGATTTGTCCTCCCGAAGGGGGGAGTGTGATTTTAAAGGACGTTGTACGTTTGTCGATCGACACGTGGGGAAATCCTTGGTGGTTGTTGTAAGGGTTTTGTTAGACCTACGCTCTAGGGACCACGTGGCATCGCAGTCCAGCCGTAATGAAGGGACACCACACATTCAGTCAGGGTCAGGGCCGGAAGTCCCGTGCGACCTCCGCCCGTTTATTTATAGTCTCTCTGGCCACGCCTGGCCAGAGAGTGATACAAAGTGTGTATGTGCTTCCTGCAGCCTTACGCTGCATGCCGACAACTAGACCGCTACATCCCATCCCAAATCAGTCCTTTTCTTTCCGACCCAACTGCGTGCTCCATGCAAACTCAGAGAGTTGGCTGTTCGGCTGTGGATTGGGGCGTAGATTATATTTGTGTCGCACAGCCCCTGTGCCCCTGGTCGGGCTGCCAGTTTCGGGCTCACATGGTGCTTCTGTCGGGTTGTTCTCTTCTGTTCTTGCCAAGGTCGGGGATCTCGGTCGCGGACTGACAAAGTGATCGATGTTCGGATCCATGTCAGCCATGTCGGCACAAGGAGTTCTTTCTTCACCTAGGCGATCTTCCTTCGTTTCCGGAACTTCTTTAAACCATGATATATTTCGTGTGACTACCTCGCCGTTCCTTTCTGCCGTCACAGCAGTACCTCGGACCTCCTGTACCAGCCATGACCCTGCCTCATACGGTGTTCGAAACTTTCCTCCAGGTCTACGATTTTTTATCAGCACCCGGCACCCTGGCCTCAGAGTTCGACTCTTCGCTCTTCTCCGTTGACTGGCTCTGATGTTGGTCATGGTCCTCCGGCGCTGAGCTGCAGCCGCATCGTAGGGTTCTTGTTCCCACGTGTCAGCCACTGGAAAACTGTCTCGCCGAGGCCCGGCCAACATTAGCGACCACGGGGTCCTCTGGGTCGTGCAGTGTGGGGTGCTGCGATACTCTCGCAGGAATTTCTGTAGTGCTACCTCGGGGTCAACTTGTTCTGCCATGGCGATGCGCAGGATCTTGTTCAGGGTCCTCATGAACCGCTCTGCTGTGCCATTGGCTTGTGGCCATTGAGGCGTTATGCGATGATGCTTTATTCCAAGCCGTGCCAGGAATTCCTTGAACTCACCCCCTTGGAAGGGGGGTCCATTGTCAGTCTTGAGGGATTCAGGCAGTCCAAACAGTGCAAATGTCCTTAGGAGTGCTGGGGCGAGGTGATTGAACGCCGTGGATGGTAGCACTTCCACACACGGGTACTTCGAGTAGCTATCCACCAGCACCGCGGTGACTCTTCCATCTGGGAAGCTTCCGAAGTCTAGGTTCACACTTGCCCACGGGGCAGGTGCTGGGTCCTCCGTGATCACAGGAGCCGGTGCTTCGGCAGTTCCAGTCAGTTGGCACGCTCGGCAGTTCCTGACTACTTGTTCCACGGCTTCCTCTAGCCCGGGGAACCACATCTTTTCTCGCAGACGGGACTTCATTCGGTTCGCCCCTTGATGGCCTTCGTGTGCCAAGCTAGTGATTCTCTCCTGCAGGCTTGTCGGGATGATGATTCTTGACCCTCGCAGCAGGATGCCGTTCTCCGTTGTACTTAGCTCATCTCGCACTCTCCATATCTTCCCGAGGCGTGTCCTTTCCGCCTCATTCCAGCCTTGCACATTGGTGAGGAAACCGTCCCACGCCCCTGTTCTTATGGTGTCTACCGTTCTCTTGAGGACCATATCCGAAGCCATGCTTGCGCTCACTTCTTCGCACGACACTGCTTGGGGGCACGCCCACTGAGACACCATGTTCACAAAGTCTTCAGTCTTCCTCTCCTGACACGTGTCCACCTTTCCTTGCTGGCTTGGGTGGCGCGACAAAGTCCGCCGGGTTTTTAGCACCTGGCCGGTATACCAGCTCCATCTGGTACTGCTGAAGCTGTATAGCCCACCTCTCGATCCTTGGCGGTGGGTGCGGGGCCGTCCCTCGAAACAAAGGAAGTAGTGGTTGGTGGTCAGTAACCACTTGGAACGGGTGCCCGCTGACGTACAAATGAAAGTGATTGCACGCCCACTTGATAGCGAGGGCTTCTCTCTCAATTTGTGAGTATCTGGCTTCTGTTGCAGTTAGAGCTTTGCTGGCGAAGGCTAGCGGCACCCATGTGCCTGGTTCGGTCTCTTGGGTCAGGACTGCTCCCAGTCCTACCGGGCTGGCGTCTACGATCAGCTCTGTCTGCCGATTGGTGTCAAAATACGCCATCGTTGTGCTGGCCAGTAACGCTGTCTTGATTTTCTGGAAAGCGTCTTCTTCTCTCTTGGACCATTGCCACCCAGTGTCTTTCTTCGTCAGTTGGCGCAGCGGTTCGGCTATAGTCGCCAGGTTCGGGATGAACCGTCCGCAGTATGTCGCCATGCCCATGAAGCTGCGTACTTCTGATGCAGTGTTTGGCGCTGGTGCCAGTTGTATCGCTTCCGACTTCTTGGGGTCAACTTTCACTCCCTCAGGACCAAACACGTACCCGAAGAACTCAATGGACCGCTGGAAAAATTGGCACTTTTCCTTGTGTAACGTCACTCCATGTTCCGCTATCCGCTTCAACGTCGCTCTTAGTCGGCGGTGGTGCTCTTCAAGTGTGGCTGAGTGTATCAGAATGTCATCACTCACATTCATAACTCCTTGAAGCCCTGTTAGCACTTCCTTCACTGCATTCTGGAATATTTCCGCGGCGGATGATATTCCGAAGTTCAACCTGCGGTACCTTCGTAGTCCTAGATGGGTTGAGAATGTGGTAATGTACCTACTGTCCTTGTCCAACTTTAGCTGATGGTACCCCGCATTTAGGTCTAGTTTAGAAAACCATTGTGCACAGTTGAGATCAGCTAGAATGTCATCAACGGTGGGTGTCAAATGTCTTTATCTTTTGATGGCTCGATTAGGCATTCGCATGTCAATGCATATGCAGATCTTCCCTGGTTGACGAGGTTTTTCCGCAATCACCATTGGGGACACCCACGGAGTCGGACCGGACACTTTCTCAATCACCCCTTGCTGTTCCAGCTTTGACAGCTCTTGCTCGACCAGTGGGCGCAGGTGAAACGGAATTCTTCTGTGACGTAGAGCTATTGGCTTTATCGCTGTGTCAATGTGTAACTTGACCGGAGGCCTTTTGATCGTACCTAGACCTTGAAACAACTGTGGGAATTGTGTTAAGATATCTTCCATTTGTGTAGTCTTGACCGCATTGGCGAATGTGACTAGCGACAAGTCTTCTGCCGTGTGGCTTCCGATCAGAATGTCCGCTTCCTTGTCTACCACGTGGAACGTGGTGGCGACTTCTTGGTCTTCTGACTGCACGGTCACTGTTATTTTCCCCTTCAGCGGTAGTGGCACCTGGCTCCCATACGTGAGGATTCTTACTTTGGAGGGCATTAGTGGAGGTTTTGTCTTGAGCGCTTTGTAGTGCTGGGATCCCATCACATTCACAGAGGCCCCAGTGTCTATTAGTGCGGTGACTCGTGTCCCTGCGATCGAGACTCCGCAAGTCGGTTGAGGACGGCGTTGTCTCTTCAGGTCGCACACAAACGACACAAAATGGCACTCTTCTTCTTCCTCCTCGGACGAGGATGCTTCGACATAGCGAGGATGCCCTGATCCGGCCCGTTGGGACATTGCATGTGACGCATCCTCTAGATGTAACTGTTTCACTTGCTTGTACGGCGCCTTTCTCCCTGTTGAGCCTCTCAGACGTGGGCCTCCTCTGCACACGCTTGCAAAATGATTAAAGGTGCCACATTTTGTGCACGACTTTCCCCTTGCTGGGCAGCTCTCTGGAGGATGCTCTTCCTTCCCGCAGTAGCCACACTGAGGTTTTCGGGGTGTTCGGGAGGGCCACCTCCCTCGATTGCCCCGTGCTACCGTGCGAAGTGCGTCTGCTCTCTCCGTCTTCACAGTGACCGTCGGTTCTGCGGCGGTGTGGAGAGCCGCCTCCATCGCAGACGCTCGCACATCCGACAGCTCATGTGACCTGGCTAGGATGAGGATGTCCTCTAGCGCAATGCGCGGTTGGCGTAGAATAAGTGTCCTTAGCGTTTTGCTGCGACACCCTTGGATTAATTGGGCCCGGGCCTCCTTTACGGGGTCATCCTCGGTGCATGTGCTAGCCAACTCTCTCAGACGGGCATGAAAAGCGTCCATCGATTCCCTTTCCCGCTGCTTTGCTTGTCGCAATTTGAACCTCTCATAGTCGGGGTTTAGCTGGGGATCCAAATGTGCGTTTAAGGCCCTGACCGCTGCATCATAGTCGGTTGCTGGTCCTGTATTTGGTAAGTGCGCGAACAGTTTATAAATTTCGTCTCCCGCAAAATGTAGCAGCAACGACCGTTTCACCTTGTCATCCGTTTCCCTCGTGGCGATGAAATAGTTGTCAAGGCCACCCAACCACACCTTCCATCTCGGGGACGCTGTCGCAGGGTCAATCAATTCACTGAAGGGAGGCAAAGCGCTGACTTGGGTGTGCGTCGGCGTCACCACGGGCGCAGGCGTCACTGGTTGTCTACTCGTGCTTGCCACCTGGTCCACCATCGTGGTTATGTAAAAGAGGCTTACTGAAAACTAGCCGTCGTGGAGAAACCCCCACCATAGGGGTGAATTGAAACTAGGCGCGGTCACCACGTGCTGCGCTGCGGCGAGACAGTGCACCCTCAGCCCCAAACTGCGATCACACCAGTGCACAGAACCACTTCTCCTGGTTGGCCGTGCCACCTAGGCCAAAACATATGCTGGGAGCCCAACAGTCACAATGTTCATGCCACCACACTTTGCGTGTGCCTGTGGTTGTTGTTAACGACTATTTTATTGTTTCAATCTGTTTATTTATGTGTGTTCTTAATTCCACAGCCAATGCTTGATGAGGAAGGTGGTGGTATTGCCGCTTTGCACGAAGTTTGCCGGCTCCCCGCTTCCGCGCTCCGGGAAGGCACACAAACACCCAGCAGGTCAGGGGGCAGACACGCGCGGAGCAGCACAGGCAGAAGGATCCGGTGCGCATACGCAGGCCTCAGCGCGTGCACCAACAGCCCGTCTCACCGTCGGATGGGCGGCCTCCTCCTCGCGCGTGACTCGCGCTGCCGGCTTCAGAGGGAAAGACGCGGGATTGCGTCATCGGCACATGGGCACATCACAGCATCGGGCAGGCAGTCCGAAGGCCCAGGGCAGCAAGGCAGGTCAGAGTTCGGATCGCACCCGCATCACCAGGGCAACGCTCGCTGCGGCAGCCAGTCACTTCCGACAGCGGGGTACACGCGCGTTGAAGCGCAGAGCATGTAGCGCCCACCCTCGTCGCCAGTGTAAGGGCTTTGTTAGACCTACGCTCTAGGGACCACGTGGCATCGCAGTCCAGCCGTAATGAAGGGACACCACACATTCAGTCAGGGTCTGGGCCGGAAGTCCCGTGCGACTTCCGCCCATTTATTTATAGTCTCTCTGGCCACGCCTGGCCAGAGAGTGATGCAAAGTGTGTATGTGCTTCCTGCAGCCTTATGCTGCATGCCGACAACTAGACCGCTACAGTTGTGGAGCCCATCTACTGCAATGGACCACGAGATATGGTCCATATAATTCCAAGAGGAGCCCTTCCTTGCAATCTTAGAATAACAGAGAAAAAACAATAAGGATCTAAAGCGAAGACTTACTGTTTGCATGCAGCTGCTTGATACCAATAAATAGATCACTGTGCTATATTAGGACTGCGACTTATGAACTGGAAGTAAGAAAATGATCTCTGTGTCAAAAACAGTAGCCCACTTAACTTTCTACATAAAATCTGGGTTTTACATGCTACCGGATGTGCTTTCCAGTAGGCACATTAACACTCTATGCTACTTTATGGGTTAAAACTGTGATAGAACAAAACACAGAATTCTTCCTGGACTGCATTAAAACACCGGAGTTATATTACCACTAGAATAAACCCATCAAAATTGATTGGAACACAAAGATAGCAGCAGGTGTTTTAACCATTTAAGTAACGTTTGCCCTTGTTGCCAATTTCTTTGCATCAGGTTTCTGTTTTAAAATACATGTTAAGTTGACTGTCAATTCAGCTTTTCGAGCTCCGTCCCTCGTGACACCACACGCTTTCTTCTGCCACACACTGACCCCTCATGTATAGGTTACGGAAGTTAGCGTTTACAAATTGCAACACTGCCTCGGCTCCGACCTAGCCCGCTGGCGAAGCTTCTGCCAGGAACTGCATTGTTTGACAGCAGGCTAAACAGAACGTGCCTAATAGTTTCCCTTTTCGCATTATAAGCAGGGTCTGCCTCTTCCCAGTGCCCGCCTGGGTTCTGCAATTATCTGAGAGCAGTTGACCGGTTGTCCTCAAAGCGGCCCCCTACAAAGCCCAGAAAACAACTAGTCTGGCCAAATACTAATTACAACTGCCTAGTCTCGTCTCTTTCTTATGTTTTTAGGGGAATGTCGCCCCAAGTAAGTTGTGTGCGGTTAGGGTTAGCAGCCACTGCACCTCGGGCTTGTGATTGAACTTTACGAAGACCCGCCCGTGGTCCGTGTCGTAGCTCCGACCCTGGCTGATGCAGCCGCCACCTTCATATGATGTGGCTTTCAGCCCAGACGTCCCCAGACCCCAGCGCTTCTTTCAGCTGCAGTTCCATGTCTGTGGGGCGCTCTAGATTAGATAGTCTGCTGAGGTGGTGTGGGCTAGTTAATACCCGCACGTGTGTCTGACAAATTTGTAGCCATCTTGTAATGTTCTAGGCCAAGCCTTCTGCAACTAACCAGCGTAGCAATTTTATTTTAGGGAATAGTCTCGTCATTGTGTACTCGTAATCGTATTGATATAGCGCTTACTATCCCTGAAAATGTATTCATAAAAAGACAAATTATGGCAACGATATTTTAAAACTTTCGCTTTCCCTTCAGTGTAAAATATGCTCTCTCAAAGACGACCATTATTACAATGATATCACGATGCAATTAAACTTTAAACTTGTGGGTGTTCTCTTGATGTGCCCTTTTACGGGAAATATGAATTTCTCTCTTTGATGCCTATCGTGTTTTTGAATGATGCTGAATTTCCTTTCCATTCATTGAAAACTTTTAACTATGTCGCAATTGTAAATTGTGTCCAATGAATAAAGAGCGTGCAAATATTTTGCTGGGGCGGTCTTCGAGAGCACAAACGTGCGACGAAAACAGACGCCATGCTGCTGGTCTGGAAACTATGGAATCAGCAAAATAATAATTTGGGTCCACTTTTGGGCCCCAGACGTCGCCATCGTATACAGTTAATAATACTGCGCACTAAGTTATAAACTAGCTAAACATGGCGCTGTCATTTTGAAGTAAGTATAATACATCTAAATATTAAAGTGTTATGCGATTATTTAAAAAATACTCTCCTATTTCCATAGCCTCAAACGACGTTTCTCTGTAAATGTAATCATATAACAAGCGCTCCAAGAGGGCTACCTCGCTTTCTTATGTCTGGGACGGGCCTCGTCTCGCCGTGTCTTTTGGAGAACTCCTACTGGCTAAAGCGAGGCACGCAGGTCGTCAGGGTTATACGACTTACAGCATGAACTGTCTCATTTCTATTGGTGCACAGGTTTTTTGAAATTTGCGTGATGTTGTTTGTGATTCATGCACACGAAGGGAAATTGAATAACAAAGGATGTGGTTCCAAGGTGCGTGCATGTCCTTGTGGCTTTGGCCTTAGTAACAGAGGGCCTTCGGCGGCGCTGTGGGGACCTGCTTTCTTGTGAGGACAGTTTTGTATTACGTTGCTCTCCCGGTTCACTCAAATCTCGGGGACTAATGGGCCTGGGGGCCTTAAGCGGGGGTTAAGTCATCCTCGGCTGGAAGTTTGGAGATCTAGCGCAGCAGCCACTTCTTTGCCTAGCAAGCGCGATTTTGGTGCGGGAAACCAGGGTTTGAGCCTCGTGTCGAGTCCTGTGATGTTGGGGAATCCTTAATCTCCCAGTGCCTGAATATGTAAGGTAGATGCTGTCTTCAAGGGCAGCCACCAACGCTGGGGCAGGAAACCAGGTTTCGAGCCTCGAGGTTGCGTCCTGGGATCATGGGCAAATCACTTCATCTCCCTGGCCTGAGTATGTAATGTAAATACGGTGCTCACTGTGCAGCTGCTCACGTTGGTGCAGGCAACATGAATGCGAACAGTGTGGAGCGGCCTGTGATCCTTGGGCAAATCACGTAATCTCCCTGGGCCTGAATTTGTAATGTAAAGGCGGTATTCAACTTTCCATGGGATTTGCAGCTGTGCTTGATCTTGTGCGCCGCATGCGGCTTGATTCAAAAACTTTATACGGGAGTTTGTGATGCAGTTGTACTTTTGGATGGCGCCTATGTAGCAAATCCATCACGATGGCATTGATCTGATTACTCACATTTAAGGGGATGTCTATGGTTCGTTGCGTGGCTATTTAATGTTGTCAGTACACAAAGACACCCGTTGTTTAAGTCCGCATGCTCCTTTGCTTGACGTGACTGAGGATTCGGAGGAGAACTGGACAGACCACTGCCTCCAGTGGGCCTGTTCAGGTCACTTGAGGGCATTGCCTCACTGTTCCCGAGCTAGCATTGCCGATAAAGTAGTAGCATGAGCTGTTCTACAGGGAAGGCAAGTCTCTATCAAGCACGAAGCCAACCTCATCCGGGATGGCTCAAAGCCAAGTAATTGGTATTCAATACAACCAATTGGGGTGTTAAAGTACAAAGGGGAAGATGATTGTTCTTGCAGGTCTCGTCGGCGGATGATTTTGGGACCGCGTTAGCGCGCTGTTTTACGCAAGCTCAGTGGTAATCCTGGTGCCTCTGGTGGAGCATGCTACCACAAGACGGGGGTTCAAATGCTACTATTGTCCCCAAGGTATCCCATAAGCTGAATATTCATGTACTGCCTCTCGCACGCATTTTACATGTTCTCCTCGGAAAAAGTTGACTTGCTTATAGGCTTGGATCTGGATATCAATATGTCACCCGCATCTTCATTGTTGGGTTGCTCGCAATAAAGTGTGAGTCTTAGTACTTAAATTCCCCATAGTTCATCCTTTGTCCCAACAGGGACAAAAGCTATGGCCAGGCTCTGTTTGCAAAGAATAGTTATTGGGTACCCGCTTGGGCTTTGTTCGCAGTTCAGTGAGGTCAAGTTTGTCTCCAACGCGGAGATGGTGCGCCGTATTTCGTTTCCGAAGGGCCCCCCCACTTTCCGCGGTCGGCACCTGGGTCACGTGCATGTGACCTGTCTGGCTGTTGCAGAAGTTGATTAGTGCAATGGTCCCCAGTTGCGGTAGAGCTGGCCATCCATCGAAGGGAGACATTTAAGGAATGTTCAACACGTTAGGCATGGTTCAGGGGTGGACCCTTCAGCGGTGTCTTGGTGAGGGACTAGCGCAGGGGGATGGGTTTGTGGTGCCTTTACTGTTGATCTGGGATTTTCGGTGTAATCCTCGGTGTCCTGTCCGGCGCCTGGGTGGCGGGCGCCGCGAGAAGTCTTATTCGTATTTTTGCATTAAGCGAAGATTTCGCTGCTTGGCCAACAAGGCCTTTGGCCACCAGGAGTTATGCAGGTGGCCCTTATCAATGTCTTATTGAGGTATGTTCTACTGATGACAAATGGTAAAATGGTTGTCGGTTTTGGCCGGGGCTCGGCAAGTATGGTTTCATCTTTCACATAACACTTGTGCATTATCTGTCAGGCGCGGATCTAGGGCGCCTACCGGAAGTACAGTCAAAGGAGGACTACATCCCCCAGAATCCCTGGCTGTATGGAGGCGTGGCCAAGAAAGGGTAAATACGTGCGAAGCGAGCCACTCGAGGCGCGTAATACTGAAAGGTGGTTTGGTGCTGGAGACGAAGCTCAACTGAGTAGAGGAAGACGCTGATGTTCGCGTCTTATCCGTTGAGGAAGCAAGTGCCTGGCCGTGGCAGAGTTTAGTCGCGAGGTACGCGGCTCCGGGAAGTCAGTTCCGACTTCAAAGAAGTGCCTGGCCGTGGCGGCGTTTAGTCGCGAGGTACTGGGAAGTCAGTTCCGACTTCAAAGAAACTTCACGCGGGACGCTGACGCAAGCGTCGCCGCGTATCAAGACCGCTGGACAATAAGGAGGTTCGGAGCGGTGGCGTTCCTACGGACATCGAAAGAGACGTGTTGGAATAGCGGAAGGAATCAGGTATCTCTGGAACCCGGGAAGGGTTGCTCATTGCGGGACAGTATATTGTTGCCAGAGAAGAGAGGAGGAGTAGAGGGAATTGGGGTACGAGACATTTGGTCATTCCTTACCTTCTATCTGGCGAGGACGCCGAAAGCCCTAAATACTCTACATGGAATTAATGCTGGAGTAGTGACTGTGGGATTAGGGCACTTGGGTTTCATTACGAGAAGCGCTTAGTGGCGCCACTGGGGAGGCAACTAAGGGAACGAAGGGGAGAGAAAGGGCTGACAGTGCCTGCGGGTATTAGAGCGGGCTGGTCCTCTCGAGTCTGTGGTTACGGCACCAGAATTACGGAGTGCATTGGTATGCCTGACACATGTGGTATGAACCCTTAGTGAGAATTAACTGAGAGTAGTGTATCTTGTGTTTGTTTCCTATTTTTCTTATGTTCTTTCCTTGCAGGGCTCCCAATCCCTGCTGTACCCCTTATATTCTTTGTCCCTTGCCTGATAGCTCTGGTACTCTGTGTTTCTGTAAACCAGAGCCGGGGACGTCGGGAGGTGGAACCCTTGTGCTTCATTCGAATCCACCGGAGCCACAGAGGAACGTGACAGAATTACGCGCCCAAGATAATACTCCTGCGGGTTCGAATAAAGCACAAGCATGGCGTCGTTCGACGACGTGTTGCAGGCTCACCTGTTACTGCAACAGGAATTGGCCGCCTCAAAAGCAGAAACGGCCGCCCTAAGAGACAGGGTGGATCGCCAGGGTAGAAATCCATTTGACGCCACTCAGTCTTCATCGCCTATACAGGTGAACGTGTCTCCTCCCATACCCCTGGCTAGCCCGGAGAGGTTCTCGGGGGATCCCCTCAAGATCCAAACCTTTCTGACGCAAATAGCCTTGCATTTCTCATGCAAACCCGCTTCCTTCCCCTCTAACCATTCACGAGTGGCTTTTGCAATCTCGTACATGACGGGGGACGCTGCCAATTCGGCGGTGCCCTTGGTCAAATACGACGACCCCCTGTTGTCGGATTGGAACGCGTTTCGAAGCGAGTTCGAGCGGGTATTTGATCGAAGGGCTACCACTTTCTCGGCTGACCGAGAATTGTTGGCACTCCGACAGGGTAAACAGGATTTGGTAACGTATCTGACCCATTTCAACCGTCTCGTAGCGGAAACAGCATGGCCCGAGGAAAAAAGAATGTCCCTCTATTACCAAGGCTTGTGCGATGACATGAAGGACGTATTGGCCCATATAGATCCGCAACCCTCCACGTACATGGATTTGATGAATCTCGCGTTGAGACTAGATCATAGACTGTCAGAACGAAGGGGAGAGAGAGTATATGCTCAGGTAGAGAAAACAGAGAGGGGTAGCAGAAACGCCGGAACCCCTTCGGAGGTCCATACCGAACCCATGGAGGTGGGTGCTATCCGGGCCCCCTTATCTAGGGCGGAAAGGGAATCCCGTAGACTGGCAGGGTTATGCATGTACTGCGGCAAGAAGGGCCACTATGTTAGGGACTGCCCCATAAAACCCAAGAAGAGCGGGTACGCTGGTTTAAAGAAAGTGGCGGTGACCACGATGCAGGCCTCCCCCCCCAGACACGTTGGTTCCTGAACAGAGCGTACAGGTATCCGCCCCCCGAGCGATGCAGCTGCCTTCTTTGGCTGTCATAGAATCAGTCGCTTCTGAATCACACATTCTGTTAGCCATGCGATTGACGGTGGGAACACAAGACCATGAGGTCGGAGTGATGGTTGACTCGGGGGCCACCGGGAATTTCGTGGATAGCGGATTGGTGAAGCGGCTGGGGTTGAGACGCCTTCCGAGACATAGTCCGGAAACGGTATGGGCGGTCGATGGGAAACCTCTCATTTCAGGGCCCATCACGGAGGTTACGGAAGCTCTGACCCTGACCAAACCGGGACCTCTTTGGGATCATGTGGAAGAAGTCGCCCTAAATATCATCTAGGCTCCCCAGTATGAAGTAATTCTAGGGATGCCTTGGTTAACAACCCATAATCCCTCGATAGATTGGAAGAGGAAAACGGTGGAATTCGAAACCGAGTATTGTAAAGGGGAATGCGCTAACGTGCACCGATCACATCTTCTTGCCCTCACCCAGGGGTATCACATTCTCACGGCCGCTGAGAAGGAGACGGTACTTCCCGCAGTGTATGCCCAGTATAGGGAAGTATTTAGCGAAAGTAAGGCGGAAGACTTGCCACCACACCGCATTTATGACTGCCAAATAGAGTTAATCCCTGGGGCTCTCTTGCCCTCGTGCAGAGTGTATGCCTTATCTGAGCCGGAGACAGAGCATCTAGGACAGTACTTAGAACACTTTGTAGAAATAGGGTTCATTAGACCTTCCCGTTCTCCGGCAGCGTCACCTCTTTTCTTTATCAAGAAGGCTAATTGCGAATTGAGGACGTGCATCGATTATCGCGTTTTGAATAAAAACACGGTTCGCAACCGTTACCCTCTTCTGCTCATCCCTGTCTTGCTGGACCAGGTGAAGGAGGCAACCATTTATACTAGATTGGACTTGAGGGGAGCCTATCACCTGGTCCGGATAAGGGAGGGTGATGAGTGGAAGACGGCGTTCAAAACGCGATACGGTCTTTTTGAGTATAGAGTAATGCCGTTTGGGCTGTGTAATGCCCCGGCGGCATTCCAATACTTTCTCGATGACGTTCAAGGAGTATATCGATAAAACAGCAGTGGTATACATAGACGATATACTGATATATTCCACAGATCGTAGAACCCACAGCACACATGTTTCGCAGATACTACATAAGTTGAGAGAGAACAAGTTGTTTTGCAAGTTGAGCAAATGCGAATTTCATGTTGAGAAGGTGGAGTTCCTGGGAGTAGTCCTGAGTCCTTCGGGATTGAGTATGGCTGAGAGGAAGGTGTCCGCTGTACAGGAGTGGCCTATCCCCAGAACAGTGAGAGATGTACAATGTTTCCTGGGCTTTTCTAACTATTATAGGCGATTTATCTCTCACTTCTCACAGCTCGTCTCTCCTCTCACTCGATTGCTACGAAAAGGTCACCAGTTTTCATGGACTCAAGAGGCTATGCAGGCGTTCTGTGAGCTAAAACAAGCGTTCACTACCGCCCCAATTCTACAACATCCCAGATCCGACTCACCGTTCATCGTAGAAGCGGACGCTTCTGACATAGCTGTGGGGGCGGTTCTCTCGCAACGGGAAGCACTGTCAGGACAATTGCATCCCATCGCCTTTCTGTCGAGGAAATTGTCCCCGGCTGAAACACACTATACGATTGCGGAAAAGGAGTTGCTAGCGGTGAGAAAGGCGTTTCAGGAATGGAGGCACTACCTGTGGGGGGCTACGCATCCAGTAACAGTGTATACTGACCACCGCAATTTGCAATACCTCAAAACAGCCCGGCATCTCACGCAACAGCAGATGCGGTGGATGCTGTTTTTTGCAGGTTTTGACTTTGTCATCACTTTCCGACCTGGTTCGGAGAACAGAAAAGCGGATTCACTATCTCGACAAAATGGGGACCATACGGCTCGTCGGGATGTCCTTGAGGCCATCATTCCCCCGGAAAAAGTGATATGTGGGATCAGAGCAGACACGTTCTTGAACACCGTAAGGAAACAACGCATCCTGGCGCAATGGCTGCAATGGGAGGAACAGGGATCAGAGCGGCGAATGAAAGGAGGGTTGCCTTTTGTTCGGGACAGGCTATTCGTTCCGTCAGTGGCGCTGCAGCGCCAGGCCTTCGTATGGTGCCACGAATCGCTGATAGCGGGTCATCCAGGGTGTACAAAGACACTTCATCTCCTACAACGTCACTTTTGGTGGGAACGCATGAACGAAGGCGTCCGACAGTGGATACAACAGTGTGACGTGTGCGCCCGAGCCAAGGGCGACCGCTCGAAAGCCAATGGCAAGTTGGTCCCCATGCCGACTCCCGCAGGGCCCTGGCGGCACATCAGCATCGACTTTGTAGTGGGTCTACCGATGGACCAGGGAAGCAATGCGATCATGGTGGTGGTGGACAGCCTCACCAAAATGGGCCATTTCGTGCCGTGCAAAAACCTACCCTCGGCCAGTCAAACCGCGCAGTTATTGCTATCCCATGTGGTAAGACTGCATGGATTTCCTGGGGTGATCGTATCGGACAGAGGCCCGCAGTTCATCGCACGATTCTGGAAAACTTGGTGTAAGGCCCTGCAGGTGGAGGTAGCCACGTCCACCAGCTTCCACCCACAGACGGATGGCCAGACCGAGCGTCTTAATCAAACGCTCAAGACGAATCTACGTTGCTACTCCAAGGAAGCAAGCGCGTCATGGGTATCGCTCCTCTGGTTGGCTGAGCTCTCATACAACGCGTGCCATAGCTCCATTAAGGAATCGCCCTTTAGGGCCACCTACGGATATCACGCAAAGGTTCTTCCATTGTCTTTCCCCGAGGAGGTGCGGGACCAGCCCTCTCTTGCTGCCCAGTTGCAGGTTCTGGGGAACTTGCATGAGCGCCTCAAGAAGAATCTGGAGAGAGCGAAGGGCCTTTATAAGGCTTGGGCTGACCGCCGTCGGCAGGATGGACCGTCCTATCTACCGGGAGACAAGGTGTGGTTATCCACGAAATACCTCCGCTTCAAATTGCGCAGCGTTTTTCATCCTCACTTCATCGGTCCGTACCCCGTGGTCCGTCGCGTAGGCTCCGTGGCGTATCGGTTGGCTTTGCCTGCCTCCTTGCGCATCCACCCGGTGTTCCACTGCAGCTTACTGAAACCGGCGGCGGGGGCTAGGAGGATGGCGGCCCCGCCGGTTTATCGGGACGGCCATGTGGAGTACGAGGTACGGAAGGTGTTGGATTCCAGATATCGAAGGGGTCGGCTGTGGTATCTTCTGGCCTGGAAGGGGTACTCGGCGGAGGAAGATTCCTAGGTTCCGGCCTCGGATGTCCACGCCCCGGTGGCGGTGCGGTCCTTCCACGCCCGCTTCCCCGGCAAGCCTGGTCTTAGGAGGCGCACGGAGAGGGGGGCATACTGTCAGGCGCGGATCTAGGGCGCCTACCGGAAGTACAGTCAAAGGAGGACTACATCCCCCAGAATCCCCGGCTGTATGGAGGCGTGGCCAAGAAAGGGTAAATACGTGCGAAGCGAGCCACTCGAGGCGCGTAATACTGAAAGGTGGTTTGGTGCTGGAGACGAAGCTCAACTGAGAAGAGGAAGACGCTGATGTTCGCGTCTTATCCGTTGAGGAAGCAAGTGCCTGGCCGTGGCAGAGTTTAGTCGCGAGGTACGCGGCTCCGGGAAGTCAGTTCCGACTTCAAAGAAGTGCCTGGCCGTGGCGGAGTTTAGTCGCGAGGTACGCGGCTCCGGGAAGTCAGTTCCGACTTCAAAGAAACTTCACGCGGGACGCTGACGCTAGCGTCGCCGCGTATCAAGACTGCTGGACAATAAGGAGGTTCGGAGCGGTGGCGTTCCTACGGACATCGAAAGAGACGCGTTGGAATAGCGGAAGGAATCAGGTATCTCTGGAACCCGGGAAGGGTTGCTCATTGCGGGACAGTATATTGTTGCCAGAGAAGAGAGGAGGAGTAGAGGGAATTGGGGTACGAGACATTTGGTCATTCCTTACCTTCTATCTGGCGAGGACGCCGAAAGCCCTAAATACTCTACATGGAATTAATGCTGGAGTAGTGACTGTGGGATTAGGGCACTTGGGTTTCATTACGAGAAGCGCTTAGTGGAGCCACTGGGGAGGCAACTAAGGGAACGAAGGGGAGAGAAAGGGCTGACAGTGCCTTCGGGTATTAGAGAGGGCTGGTCCTCTCGAGTCTGTGGTTACGGCACCTGAATTACGGAGTGCATTGGTATGCCTGACACATGTGGTATGAACCCTTAGTGAGAATTAACTGAGAGTAGTGTATCTTGTGTTTGTTTCCTATTTTTCTTATGTTCTTTCCTTGCAGGGCTCCCAATCCCTGCTGTACCCCTTATATTCTTTGTCCCTCGCCTGATAGCTCTGGTACTCTGTGTTTCTGTAAACCAGAGCCGGGGACGTCGGAAGGTGGAACCCTTGTGCTTCATTCGAATCCACCGGAGCCACAGAGGAACGTGACATTATCGGCCTACAAGCCAAGAAATACTTCACAGGGATCTGCTCACACCAAAGTGGGCCAAGATCACACAAAGCACAGGATGAGTGACTGGTGTCTGACAGATATGGCGAATCATAAGATAGATCCCAGAGGTAGCGGATACATATCTCAGATTAGATCAGTGATATTATCAGGGTTCATCCTTGTCCCAATATAGACAAAAATTTACGGACAGGCTCTGTTTGGCATGGAATAGTTAATTTGCCTCCGCATGCGCCTCTTTCGCTGTACAACGAGGTCAATTTTGTATACAACGCGGGGTCTGTGCGCGACTATTCCGTTTCCAAAGGGTTTCCGCTTCCGGGACCTTGTTCACGTGCAGGTGACCTGCCTGGCGGTTGCAGAAGTTGATGGGTAATGGTCCCATTTGCGGTAGAGCTGGCTATTTATCAAAGGGAGACATTTAACGAATGTGCAACATGTTAGGTAGTTGCCAGCTAACAAGTGTGCTGTGGCGTGAAAAGTGTGGCAAACACTGCGTCAGTGCCAAATGGCGACAGGGTATTTCCTACCTTTTGGCATCCCATAATTCAGGAAAGGGTAGGTATCTGCACACTCTTTGCCCTCTGATTACACAGACTTGTCTGCCCCCTCCCCCCTGGGTTATCCAGCTGCGGGCTAGAACCAGACAATAGAAGGGGCATCTTTGGGACTGGGGTCCCTAACACATTGATAGCCAAGCGCTGGGGTGATGTACCATGTATGGCATGGTCACCACTGGGGTTGCCCCCAGGTTCTGGGGTCAAAGTGGGTTTCAGCATTAAGCCTTCAGGCCTGGGATAGCATTCTGCAACCCTTCAATCCAAGTACGGGCAGTTAGGATAGATAAGTATCAGCAAGTGGGTAACATACACTGGCTAGTCAGCGTAACCGTGCCCCGGGGGCATGCGCACTTTACAAATTCAAAAAGCGGCAACTAGAAGGGGGTCTAGTTGCATAACGAGTAAAGAGGTTATGAGGTGTGTCTCTGGTGTTACAGCTGGGTGTAGCCAGTCCCCATAGAGGTACGTCCGGGGGATAATGGTGTGCTCCTTTAGATCCCCATGAGGATTTTCAGCTTATGCTGGGTAGGTGGTTCTGTATCACCAACTAGCAGGGTGCCATGTGGCATAAACCAGTAAATATGTGTAAGAAGGACATAGATGCAGGTCAGGAGATGTTTGTCTACGGTAGTACGTAGTGCCAGGCATGGTTGACAACTCATCCACACCAGTTGGATAGCCACCAACTGACACCGGGAACCTCGGATCCTAATAATCATTGGAAGACACACATCGATTCTGTGGTCTTGTGGGGTATGTTGGTCCCACCCGGAAGTGTAGAAGGCAATAGAACTGCACATGCCACTATTGTGGGGGTGACCGATGCAGCAATTTGATCCCTGCCAAAGCAATCAAAGGTTCCTATGGCCAGACGCACAACATACAACCGTTCACCCTTGCCTCACTGAAGGTAGTCGGTTAGCAGAGGTATAGACGTCTTGCGCCAGGTTGCAGATACTGCATGGGCAACACTGCAGATAGGCTGTTGCCAGACGAGGGTGCTTGCCCGCTGGGAGGCCAGGCAATGTAGCAGAGCAGACCCCAAGGACCCCTCTCCCCCACCGAACTGCCTGCGAACGCGAGTTCAGTGAGTTTTGCAATGTCGTAGGTACTCTCCCGTCCAGACAAGGGCAGAAGGGTACATTGCAGGAAACTGCATAAGTAAGTGTAGGACAAGACCTATAGAGCATCAGGGATCTCAGCTGGTCAGCAGGGACGTTAGCATCTGTGATAGAGTGTTAGTCAAGGAAGTCTGGTAGTAGGCGTAAGTTGTCTCAAAATTGTTGTTTTGACCGCAATAGGGTGCGCTAGGCGGAAAGCAGTCTTGTTCGCTAGGGATTATTATAGAGAAGGTCTGTGCATGTCCGGTCAACCTCAACTAAGAGGTGCACCCTACTCCCGGGCGGGCTACGGGTCGCTTCAGTGATGCCCCTTAGTCGCATTACCAAATGCCCCGTCCACATAGCCACGGATATAGGCTGGTTGTGGAAGCGGTCCTATAAACGAGTGGGCTGCGGTTCCATTGAACCAGGTGATAGGGTGCACATAAGGCTAGAGAGCTGCAACTACAAGGTTTCAGGAGGTGGGAGCCACTTCAGCTTGAAGGAAGATAGCAGCGTTTAAGAGTAGAGCCCCCTCCTGGAAGGCCGTCACATCCTTGCAGGGCATGCGAGGCACTGGTCCTTCACAGAGAACGATATACCGCTCCATGCGCGAATTCGCAGAGCAGGGGTTTTGGCTTCCATCATTTGACTCTGGGGACCTTAGATTCTAAGAATATCTCTGGGAATATACACACGATTCTGTGGTCTCGTGGGTTATGTAGTTCCACCCTTTAGGGTAGAATGCAACAGAACTGCACATTGCCATTATTTAGAGCGTGACAGATGCAACAATTTTTTCCCTGCCAAAGCAAACCAAGTTTCTTATGGCAGAAGGGATGTTCTGATGTGCGTCCTGTGAGGCCATCACATCCTTGCAGGGCATGGGAGGCACTGGTCCATTCCCAGGGAAGCAGGCACCGCTCCATGCGCAGGGCAAGGGGTTTTGGCTTCAGCAGGCATGAGCCATGCCGTGCGAAACCCAAAGCGTAGTTTGGCATAGTTTGGGTGCACTTGGCACAGGTGGGCTTTGATCCGTTTTACAGGACATGAATATGGCCCGGGAAGTTGCAGGTGGCAGTGAGAAAGGAAGTGTTTTGGTGGGGGGCTCTTTAGGCGACGGTAGCCGCCTCCAGAGCTGTGGCGGAGTTACAGGGCGATCTGGAAGCATATGGGTACAGAAAGTTTACCTCTGCAAGAGCACAATAGGGGTGCCAGAGCCAAATCACAGGAACCTCGTGTGGAGGGTCCTGGAACAACTACGTCGGCGCCCCGTTAGTCCTTCGGGCGGTTGTGGGCCTGAACAACCGGGGGTTCGCCTTGCTACGCTCCGCCCTGAAAAGGGCGTGAGTAATAAGGGACCAATGTGTCATGTGATCCAGTAAGGGGATCACCTGTGATCCAGTAAGGGGATCACCCCCTATAAGGGGAGCGCTGATTGGTTTCTCCACAGTGCGTGGCTCATCAGGCGGGCAGGGCAGCATAGGTTTATACAGCTGCCTGCCCTTGGATCGCCCACCATATTGCATACTTTTGTATGGAATAAACCTGCAGCAATATTTTTCCCAAACAAAAGTTGTGTTGTGTATTTATTTATGCATGCATACTCTGTTGTGGTATGGGTGGGGCCTGGTGCCATAATGGGACTATGCGGCTGCCCGCGGCCCCCGCAGGGGGCCACCCTAAGCGGGCGGCCACCCTTAGTCGCATTTGGCACTCCCCCACCCCCACTAAGACGGGGGACTATAGGAGGAGTCCCCTGACCAGCTACGTCACTTCCGGTACAAAGAGGAGGGGGAGGTATTTATGCCTCCCCCGGCCATCTTGGCGTCCTCTTTGCGCCGGACACGCTGTCTCCCACCCTACCGCTTACCCGGCGTGGGGTTGGCAGGCGAATTACATAGGATGTTGTAATGTTTTTCTTTGTCGTTGCAGGCGGAGTTACAGGGCAATCTGGAAGCATATGGGTACAGAAAGTTTACCTCTGCAAGAGCACAATAGGGGTGCCAGAGCCAAATCACAGGAACCTCGTGTGGAGGGTCCTGGAACAACTACGTCGGCGCCCCGTTAGTCCTTCGGGCGGTTGTGGGCCTGAACAACCGGGGGTTCGCCTTGCTACGCTCCGCCCTGAAAGGGGCGTGAGTAATAAGGGACCAATGTGTCATGTGATCCAGTAAGGGGATCACCCGTGATCCAGTAAGGGGATCACCCCCCATAAGGGTAGCGCTGATTGGTTTCTCCACAGTGCGTGGCTCATCAGGCGGGCAGGGCAGCATAGGTTTATACAGCTGCCTGCCCTTGGATCGCCCGCAAGATAACCCACCATATTGCATACTTTTGTATGGAATAAACCTGCAGCAATATTTTTCCCAAACAAAAGTTGTGTTGTGTATTTATTTATGCATGCATACTCTGTTGTGGTAAGGGTGGGGCGTGATGCCATAATGGGACTATGCTTGCCTCGCCATTAGTCTATGTTTTATTTGGTTAGAGCGGGCACCCCCATGAATCCAACCATAACATCATAACACACTCTGTGACAGACCAAAGAATACATATGTCTCTTCCCAGTGGTGATAAATTTCCGACCGCAGGCCCACACACTTCACATGCACAGCTTGAATATGGTTGGCCGTGCTTGCAACCCCCACCAAACCCTGCTGCTGCCTTCCAGGCCCATCAGGAGAGTGAGACTGCGAGAATCAAGAAGGCCGGGGGCTTCGGTGATTGACTGGGGTGCTGTGCACAGCAAGGAGCAGTCTGAAACGTGTGAGTATTAAATGATGGCGGTATAGACCGGGCTAAGCAGAGCGGATAGCAAAGAGCTGGGGAAGCCGTGCTCCCAGGTTACAGAGGCCGCAGGCTCGGTAAGTGAGAGGACAGGGTGTCTAACTGTAGGACATTGGGTACCTGGAGACATGTAGAATTGCCAGATGACTGCCTTCTATTCGTGGAAACACAGGAACTCATTTTGGTTTAAAGTGTTCAAAGTCTACAGCTCCCAAAATGCATTATGTTGCGAGAATCGAAGGCCAGCAGTGACGCCTAGCGCCACGGCTGTCACCATATAGCGAGTGAGGCTCGAGTCTTTTTCAACATGAATGAAGGGAGTGTATAAGTTTGGCCACAGTGTAGGGTGAGGGAAAGGGCGGAGAGCGGCGGGGGAGGGTGCATGTGTTTTGTACAAAGAGGTGGCAGCAGTTGCGATTTATCGAGCGGTGGATAGAGTCTTACTGTTGTCAAAAGACTAGCAATAGAGAAGGAGGCGTGGATCATAGTATGTGTACTTTCATATTGAAAAAGAAAGTGGCATTCACAGGGGAAGGTAGATTCTGGTAGGTGTGGTGGAATGCAAGAGAGGGATGTATAATCAAGCCCAATGCAGAGCGCTTTACTGGCATGACATGGCAGACTTAGCGTCTAAGTAAACATACTGAAATCCCTCCACTGGCTCCCAATCTCTGAGCGGTGCAAATTTAAACTGGGCTGTATTATCTTTAAATCCCTTGCCGGCACAGGTCCTCTGTTTATTTCCTCACTTCTGCACCCATATGTCCCTTCCCGTACCCTTCGCTCTTCCTCCCTGGCTTTTCTCCAAATCCCTAAGTACAATCGTAAAAAACATGGTGGACTAAGGTTCTCATTTCTTGCCCCCTCTTTTTGGAACGCCCTTCCGTTAAGTTTGAGACTGGCCTCCTCTTTAGCCCATTTTAGGTCTCTTCTGAAAACCTATCTATTCCGTATAGCTTACAATTAGAATCTTCTTAGCCTCTCGGACTGTTTTGTTTTCTGTCTCTCTGTCCTCAGCGCCAAGAAACCGTCTGGTGTTAGCCGCGCTTTATAAGTTCTTTTTACATTACATTACATTACATTACATTACATTACATTACATTACTGCCTAATATAAACTACAGTGTATAGTTTTGGTTTGTTTTCTGGCTTTTAGTTTGTGGCAGTATGGTTCTGATGCTCCCTTTCTTCTCTTTGGGGCTGCGGTCCCATGGTCTGTGCTGGTGGCTGTGGCTGATGTGGTCTGTGAGCAGCACTTCCTACAGGTTGTTTCTTAGCACCTCCTATGGTAATTGTTATTCCTCCTCGGCTGACCACACAGAACTGTGAAATCTTGTAATTTCTTTGCTCTGGAGTCTTGCGTGCATTTGTGAGCTTGTGTTAGCAGGATTCCTGTTGTTTTTTTGCTTCATGTGACTCTGTGGGAAGGGAGAGGGTGCAAACGTGTCTGTCATAAGGGGGCTTACACGTATTACAGTTTCTAACGTGGCCCAACTGTGTTTTTTTGAGTAACTGCGGTGTTGGATGTGTGCATCTGAGAGACCGAGGTTACATCTTGTATGTTTGTGAGAGGGCAGCTGGCGTGTTTGCTGTGACACTTAGCAGGTGTGTTTGGAACATTGCTGGCTTGAGGGCGCGGGGACACCTCACTCACTGTGTGATTATGATGAAGGAGAACATGTCCCTGTGTTTGTTTTCCATGTGTGGCTGTTAGGAGTCATGTCTGTTTAATGTGTGGATAGGGAGGTTTTATATTTAACCGATCTGTGGCGAGTGTGCTTTTGTGAGTTTGTGTGCAGTTGAGTTGATTTGTGTAATGTGGCTATGCCCCCTACGCTGCGACCCCCTCAACCTGCCTTCCAGCTCCCCCACTTTGAAACTTCACCAGCCGCCACGGATTGCCCTTGACCCAACATTCGATCCTTACATACATGGCTATTTTGAGCTCTACAACCAGAGAAGATGCTAGACAGCCAGGGCCCCTACACGAACCACCGAATGTATATGTTCAGATGGGCAGCAAGCTCCTCCTGGAAATATTTATGCACATTTCTATGACTGGTCCCCACTCCACAGAGGGGGGCTTCTGCCAGGGAAGGGTGTGCCGCTATAGCAGGTGGCGTTTAAGGGTTTCCTCTCTCTCTAGAACTGCCTCCGTTGCCTTGGTGCCCACTGATCCTTGCAGGTCAGTTTGGGGAGGGTGAAAAAGGGGGCTGCTCACGTCAACGACCCCCAACCCTCATCCATGTGGCTAGGGGATGCCTTTTCTGAGCGGGCCATAAATACCATTTCCAGTGCAATATGAAGGGTATGCTGTGCCAAAGGTAGATATGAACCTATGTATATCCACGTCTATATCTGCATGAGTACTGCTGCACGAGGGGCTGAAAGCAGTGGACACACTTCTTCCCTGCACAAGGCCAGAAAAAACACAGGAGCGTGCGAAGGAGAAGAGGGGGGAGCACTGGCCCCGGCTCATACTTTCTCGAATACAAGGAACCTTCTTTCACATACACGACCGGAGTTTATTTGAACAGATGCGTTCTGGTGTTCAGCACCGCCACTGAGAAAATACAAGCACGCATGACAGTCTGCCACGTGGTGGCGCTGTTTGTCATTCAGATATAAGCAAACAGCTTGTGGTGTGCCCAAGGGCAGAGACTACCGCCAACACATGGCTTGCCAGATCCAGGGTCGACCTCTTGCGTCGGGAAATTCCTGATTCTGCACAGGAAATACAAAGAACATCCGCGGTGCAAGTCTGGGTGCGTGGACTGGACCCATGGCTGCCTCTGTCCTGAAGACCCAGTATGAATGCACGACGGGTTACACAACCTCCCGAATGGGCTACAGAATCGGGTAGATGCTGGGAACCACTTGTTCTACCTTCCTCTCATTATGTCAGGTTCGACTTCCCAGTCTGTGGACTTCTAGGTGCAGTGTTTTAAGAGGTCAGGAGAAAACAAATTTTAATGGGGAAAAAACCAGAGTGTCTTTAATGTATATAGTAGTTTTGCCAATGTAAGAGATTAAGTGATTTGCCCAGAAGGGCGAGCCCACACGTGAGGCTCGCTCTCCGTTGGAATAGTTGCTACTGATATATTCCCCCTATATGAGGAAGATATCCCATAGCCCCGCTGTGTAAAGCAGGAATGCCCCTTGGTTCGGCCCCCCTTCCCCAAAGGGAGAGGGACAGTGGCTGGACCGGGGGCCTTAGTGGAGGCCGCCCCCAGGGAGTAGAACCCGGACAGGACTGGGTGGGGACAAGGGAATGGAGGCAGGGAAGGAGCTGGGCCAGTAGATCACTGCGCTGGGTCAGCTCAGTCATAAATTTAATCTTAGGACGTCGGCAGAGAGGTGGGGGGCATTTAATTCCAGGTGCCTGGCACAGGGCCCTCTTTCTCCTGGGAATTTCTACAAGAGAAGCCACCCTCTTAGGAACAAGAAGTAGAGGGGAAGAGACAACAGGGAACATTTGTCGCAGAGGCATAGGTGACTTGCAGGAGGTCCTTTGGTATCAAAGGTTGGGGGACAGGTGGCGAAACGGGAAACAGGCCACAAACGGGACAGTCAGGGCCACAAACGGGACAAATGGGTCAGGACCTAGGGGGTACTGGCAAGCTCTCCCAATGGCCGTTGTTCAGGAGAACCGAAAGCGAACAATTAAGTAGATAATTAAGGGCAGAGCCTGTGGCATGGAAGAAGTTGGGTACTGGATCACCTCCGCAGAGATGGGTGGGGTAACGTTCACCGAGGGTCTGGCGGGCTGGAAGCACTTAGGCTTGCCCGCATAAGAAAAGTTTGGACACACCGGAAGTGAAAAGTCACGCGGTCGGGTTGGAAGCAAGTGCTTACCCAGAAGGAGATGTGTGGACATCGGAAGTGAAAGGTCACCCGGCCGGAAGCAGATCCTTACCCAGGAAGTGTGTGGACACCGGAAGTGAAAAGGTCATCCGGTTGGGTTGGAAGCAGACACTTACCCAAGGGGAGTGTGTGGACACCAGAAGTAAAAAAGGTTGCCCAGAGTGAAAGTGAAAGGTTGCGACCCGATTTGATAGGTCACCTGGGACAAATGGACCGGCACTGAATGTAAGGCACAGTGCTGAGCTTAGGGGTCAAGGACACAGGCTCGCCTAATAAATTAAATGGTGTTTAAAGGATTGCTTGTAAGTTGAGAAATGCCTAATAAACTGCGGCCTCAATTCTTCCATAAACATGAAATTGGTGTGGCCTCAATAAATTGGGATCCGGGTGGGGCGACTAGGTGGGGGATGCTTCTGCTAAGTAGTCAGTAGTATCCGGTATCCCCTTCCTGAACATGTACTCCTTGCTCGTCGGCTGTCCACAGGAGTCCTCCCATGCTACCAGGAACCACCGCTTGTCACAGCGAGCACTTCATTGCCTCGCACAGATCAGGAATATTCTGTGCCCCCCTCCTTCGGATTAAACAGACACAGGAGTACTTTGCTGCCAAGCAGCTTTACCTGTACACGTTTCCTGATAAATAAACGTGAAAAACAATACCTAGTCAGTAACTAAAAGCTAAACACTATACACGTTTGTCATCTGACCTCTAAGCACAAACGCTGCAGTACATACTTTTTAAAAGCATGCCTATCATCTCCTTAAACTGAAGTCCTCCATCATGTCTTCAAAACTCCAAACTAAGTGGAAATCTGCTGAGGCAATTACGATGAAGTCTTGGGACGGCATATGGAAGTCAGTGGTCTCATATAAAATCTCTACCTCCCTTTCACAGACAAAGTTCTGGTTACTACTCCGGACCTTCCTGACCCCGACATGCCTCCACAAACTCTGTCAGAGACTCCATCTTGCTGGAACTGTAATGACCCTATAGGAGAGCTTCCCCATCTCCTCTTTTACTGCAGCGCGGTCTCTCCATTCTGGGACTCTGTATTCAGCTTCATTCACTCTATCCACGGATTCCATTTAGAAAGGAACTGTTTAGCACTAATCAAAGGTTTCTATGATCCAAATATAACATCCTGCAACAATAGCCTACTATTTGATATCCTTTTTACTACTGCCTGTAAAACAATTCTTGCTAATTGAAAGGACACAGTGGCTACCTCTTTCCGCTCCTGGCTAAACTGGGTCTCCTTCCTGAGAGGCGCAGATAACATCTCCAAAATGGCCACGGGGCAGGAACTCTGGACCTGAGCTCCGAGGCTATGGGATCACTACAGTGTGTAAATCCCTGCTGCTCCCCCACCACGAATCCCGCTATAACCAAGACAACCGGGACTCACCGGAGCAAAGCATAAACCGGAACAGAGTGGTGTGTCCACTGCTAGATCGGCAGAGAACGTCGATCCACACCTCGCCGCCTCCGGGCTGAAACAGCTGCCTCGGAGGTGAGCGATCAGCGGATTACACACAGGCGGTTCGGAGACTGCAACACATTAGACCCGACAGAGGCAACTGACTGCGGGCTGATACAGAGATGCACAGCTCTGAGATCGCTGGAGTGAGTGCCCCCCGTCTGAGTCTTCCCGATTGTCACTGCATCCAAGTCGCAGAGGCATTGCCGGTGAGTGACTGAGAGGTGGAGGGCGATGGTCCACTCTCCGGTTCCTAGGGGCAGCTGACACCGACACGCTGGCCCTAGTAGCGGGAGGCACAGGACTTTGATGCCGGATTAGAAGAAACGCGGGTGCCAGACCTTAAGATGGCAGCTCCCCGGGCTCAGTCAACCATAATGCTAGGACCTCAACAATGAAGAGGTGTGACCACAATGTTACAGCGTAAGCGTCTGCCACTTCTTGCCTACTCTGCAGTTTGGAAGGAAAAGGCTCCTACCTCCAACGTATCAGAAGCTACAAAAAAAATAAAACAATTGTAGATAACTCGGGTGCCTGACCATAAGATGACGGCTCCTCGGTTCCAATCAATACCAATGTGATGACCTCAATAACGATGAGGTGCTGCACCCAAATCGCAGAGACAAAACTGTCTCTCTACCCCCACTCCTGTCTCCCTTGGAGTCCCCCAAGGATCTATTCTCTCTCCCTTCCTCTTTAACCTCTTTATGGAACCCCTCACCCTCATTCTTAACCAAGCAGGCATAAATTACCACCTCTACGCCGATGACACCCAAATCTATTACAAGATTAAAACTCATGCTGACATCTTACACCTGAACAACACCCTTACCAAGATCCAAACCTGGTTCCATTCCAATCATCTCAAACTCAACCCTAACAAAACCGAAATCTTTCTCTTCCCCCCCAAAAAATAACCCTCTACCCATTCAATCATGGATCTCTGACCTCAATGCACTCAATTGCTCACTCACCCTGTCCAACTCCGTCAAATCTCTTGGCATCACTATCGACAACACCCTAACCCTTAATGTTCACATCAAAAACTCTGCCAAAGGAGCCCTCTTCACTCTCCGTCACCTCAAGAAAATCAAACCATTCATACCCACCGATGATTTCAAACTCGTAGTTCAGTCGCTTGTTCTGTCACGTATTGATTATGGTAATGCCATCCTCAATGGAATCCCCAAGGTACACCTAGCTCCAATCAAAGCTGTGCTCAACCTTGCTGCCAGGCTCATCACGGACTGCAAACGCTTCGATCATATATCCCCGGCTCTCAAATCTCTTAAATGGCTCCCTATCGAAGGAAGATCTGCCTACAAAACCACCTGCATTACTCATAAAGTCCTCCACCAAAACACTCCACATTACCTTTCAAAGAAACTCCACTCTGCGGGCTCCACTCGACCTCTGAGAAGCACCAACACCCTACTCCTAATCCCACCTCTGCATAAAAAGAAATCTATATAGTCTTGCTCCTTCTCTGGCAATGTCCCTATTATCAGGAATGCCCTCCCAAAAAACCTGCGCTGTAATCCCTCCTATTCTAGTTTCAAAAAAGACCTCAAAACCCACCTCCTCAATTATTATTGGGGTTCCTACTCATGATTTCTTATCTATCATGCTATATTTGTTCAGTAACTATCTACCCTGTTCTCCTGTTCACCATTTACCCAATTACTTAAATGTATAGCTCCTGTCCCTGTTTAGCTGGTTTTGTATAATGCTCATATAAGGGGGAGGATTGCAATCCTCCCCAAAAGCAACATCTCCGTAACGGAAACGGATTCCTTCAAATATACCTCATTTGAATATCTAACATCCACCATTAAGACAACAGACATCAAAACGCTATACTGCCATCTTCTTTACTAACCGCCAGGAAACACCCCCTCATTTGGAGAACATCTCTCCGATCTGATAACACACTGCTCACTCTTGACTCTCACAACATAATACTACGCAACCTCAACCTTCATTGGAACGATGATAATAACTCTCTGATCAAATCCATGAATGAACTTCTACGCAACAACAATCTTATCCAACACTGCACAGAGCAAACACATAACAGAGGCTCAATCCTGGATGCCATCATAGCTCACGAAGATACAGTCACTATTGACCACATCCTTCCTGTTGACTGGTCAGACCACCACATCACTCTATTTCACATCAACGAAAAGATCCAGTGCCTACCTCGTACACAGGAATCCCCCCACTGGGCGAGAAATCTAGGACAGATTACCCTTGCTGACCTGGAAGAAAAGATCAGTTTAATCCTTCCCACCATCACATGCGACCTATCTACAACAGAACTTACTTTACACTACAATGTAACTATAACCTACATACTTGACCAAATAGCCCCCTTGAAACAAAAAAAGTGTCAGTAACATTCCATCAAGATCCTGGTTCAAATTAAACCTGAGCTAAGGCGACTACACAATTTGCATCTTTCGATAATTGGCAGATGCAATATAATCAAAATGCTTTTTCCCCTAAGTTTTTGTATTTTATAAGGGCCATTCCGCTAGAATTTAGTAACAATTGTTTGAAAAAGATTGAAGACTTGTTTTCACGATTTATTTGGTCCTATGGAAAACCCAGAAGAGCATACAAGTTCCTCTCCCTACCAAGGGGCAGGGGCGGACTGGCTCATCCAAATATCAGACTTTACTATTGGACAACCACTCTTTTGTATAATCACACTCTGTTTTCAGACAAGCCAATAGATGACCTCCTAGGGTACATACCCACACCTATTGAACTCATAATGGGCAAAGATGCTTGGGGATGGGCTTGGAGGTTTATGAATGACTCGCATTACAAAAAGGTACGCTTTAAAACGCTGGCTGCTTGTCATAAAGTAATTAAAGCGGTTCGTAAATGCTAGGACTAGGCCGCTTGAACTATTACTCACCAACTTCTAACAACTCCAACCTACACGAAATTTTTAAAGACAGAATAAGTAAAGGATGGCATGATAAAGGCCTGGCTAAACTCGGCGATTTCTATTCCCTCACCGATATAGCTTCCTTTGAAACCCTGAAAGAACATTACGATTTAGACTGGAGGGATTTTTATAAGTATCTGCAATTACGCGACTTCCTAAGCAAAAAATGTGTCGGCCCACTAGGCTTTATTAATAATCCCTTTATAGATAATCTGAGGCATAATTATCCATCTATAGGAACTGTGTATAACTCCCACAATTCTCTAATGCCGGATGACTTGGGACTGCGGGCTCGCAAGTGGAAAGAGGAAATTGATATTTCAAAGGATCTATTTCTTTACTCAGCTGAACTAGCACAACAATTTTTAATACCAGCACGGCTTCAGGCGCAATACTATAAAACCTGCTTTTCACTTTACTATACGCCGAAAAAGATGGCTAAATGGAGAACAGGGAAGGGGACCTTATGCCCCCGATGTTCTCTGTATCAGGCTGACCTCAATCATATGCTTGCCTCCTGCGTTTCGCTGAATAGCTTAAAAATGGAAATAACTAAATTGTTTAGAGAGGTGTTAGGGAGGGATATCAGTCTTTCATCAGCCCTAATCTGCCTTGGGGTAGATCAGGAGAGCCAAGGGAAGCCAGGAGAGCAGCTCATTTTCATAGGCATGGCTGTATATCGATTTTCCTTGGCCTCAGCCTGGCTAGATCCATCCCCAACTGGTTATCATCAATGGGTAACACGACTAGCTGCTAACTATAACTTTGAAAAAGCTATATATGGGAAAAGAGGGGTTTGGGCTCGCTCGAAAGGTGCAAAGGTCTGGGAACCACTGACCAGGTGGATCGAGAGATAAGAGCAGGTGCTTAAGCCATATTCGGCTAGATACTCTTTAGCAGCCCCGGCATAAAACTACTAAAATGTATCTAAACAGATGGCCAACCCTGGGGAGGGAGGGGGATTTAAAAAAAAAAAAAAAAAAACTATAAAACCGTGCATGAGGAAAATGTTACGGAAATGGTATTGGCTTAATGGCACGTGGTATTATGAACTATGAATTATCATTGTGAATTAATTGTGAAGTAATAAGTGAATAAATAAGGGTATAATCTTTTCTGATTTCATTGCTGTTTTTGTTAATAATTGCAAATTAAAAGTGCTACTTGTATTATTGTAACCATGCATCAATAAAAAATAAAAAAAAAGATCCTGGTTCAACTCCGACCTAAACTCGGACAGAAGAGGGACCAGCATGGCCGCTTCGCGGTGAAGCTCCGGCTGCCGGACCCCGCCGATCCTCCTTACCCCATCCTAATCTGCCCTGGCCGGCTCTTCTTGCCTGATCTGGTGCCCTGACTCGCCCGGCTCCCCCTGGCCTGGATTTGGGGCGCATCTGCTCCCTCAGAGCCGCGGCCGGCGTCTCTGTATGTGGCCGGCGCGAAGTGGCTGTGGTCCTGGTCCCCGGACGCGTGGCTAATAGAGCCTGCGGCGCCAACGAGGTGCTTAGGCCTGGAGGCCCCGGCGGCCGGGAAGAGTCGCCCCGGCGGCCCCCCCCCCTCTGGAGGTGACAAGCAGGGCTCCTGCCCACTGCTCAACAGCTGGAGGTGAGGAGGTGAGGGGGCTCTCCCCGGGAAGCGGAGCTGTGCGGGGGATCCGGCGGTGACTGCGCTGCTGTTTGAGGCCCCCGGTGGGACGACCTGCGGAGTTGTGGGGACTGGAGGTGGTGGAGGAGCCCTCCCCATCGGGCCGAGCATCGGCGATCAGGGGACGGCCCCCTTCCTCCCCCCCCGCTTGCCTTGCCGGCCTTGCCCTGGTCTGCTGTGCCGTGGTGGTGGGTGTGCTGCCGCCTTGGGGGCTCGGGCCGCGGGTCGGCGGTCAGAGGGGGGCTGGTCATCCTTCTTCATCCTTCTTTGGCCCCCCCTATCCCCCTCCCCCCATGCTCGACTCCAGGGTCCCGTGTGAAGACCTAAGACCTGCGAGCGACAGTTGATTGACTGCTACTTACTGCGGGGGGTTTTGCCCGGCCTGCCTACCCCATCACCCCCTGTCCCCCACACAGGGGTGACCTGGCCCTGACATTGCCGAACTCGGTAGATGCTTTACTGGACGCGGCGTAGGTGGGGCCTCTGCGCAGGAAGTCTTGGAGTGTGGCCTCATCTGCTGTGCCGGGGGCCGCAGCACACAGAGTTTGGTTAGCGCCCGAGGGTCGAACGTCCCCATACAGTCAGAGCTGCCTGGCAATATACCTACACAGGCATACTGCAAAGGGGCCCTGGGCTGAGTGCGGGCGGTGGTGGCGCTGGACCCTCCGAGGGGAGATCTGTGGCACGGTTGGATGCCCCGCGATTCCGGCTAATGTGAAGAGGCCTGGCTCCGGCTGTGGAGTGTGGCGGCGGGTGGCGCTCCTCCGGGAGAGGTTTGGGGCTAACGGCTAGCGGCCGCTCCTGGGAATTCATCGGCTGCCAGATCGGGCAGACAGAGGCACGATAACCTGCGGGGCTGGACTTCGACCCCAGCGAGGTGTCCCGCTCGCGCTTTCCCCTCCCGCCGTTCGCCTCCTGAGACCTGGCGGAGGTGTGGAGGCTGGCTCCGTGTTTCCTCGACCAGGTGCGGTGCCCCCGTGACCCCAGGGGCTGCCGCCATGGGTAAAGACAGGGCATCCAAACCGACGCCCGCGGCCACCCAGACCAAGATGGACAAATTCACAACCTCCGAGAGGGGGCCGAGCTCCACCGGGGAGGTGGCCCCGACCCCTGGCACGGACCTCGCTGCCATCCTACAGGCCATCACGGCGTCCCGCTCGTCCCTGGAGGGTATGGTGGGAGAGGTAAAGGTGGATGTGGCCCTTATTCGGCAGGATTTGCGCAATGCCACCGCCCGTCTCTCAGAAGCGGAATCTAGAATTTCGACAGCCGAAGACGATATCCGTCAGCTGCAGGACCAGGTACGCGAACTGACTACTCATTCTAAGGAGCTGCACCGCCGGGTTGAGGACGCCGAAAACCGCGCCCGTCGCTGTAACCTCCGCCTGGTCGGCTTCCCGGAGGGAGCAGAGGCGGGTCGGGCGGATGATTTCTTGGAGCGCTGGTTTAAATCCTGGATGCCGGCAGACAGCCTCTCGGCATGTTTTGTGGTGGAAAGGGCCCATCGTTCCCTGGCTCCCAGACCCCCGGGGGCGCCCCCGTCCCTTTATCCTAAAGATCCTTAACTTCAGAGACAGAGACGCAATCCTCCGGGAGGCCAGACGCGCTGAGACTCTCAAGTACCAAAACCACGCTATCATGATATTCCCGGACTACACCCGAGAGGTACAAGAGCTGAGGCGCTCATACACGGAGGTAAAGCAGAAGATGCGATCCATGGGCCTCCAGTATCAGCTGCAATTCCCGGCCCGCCTCAGAGTCATTTTCCAGCACAAGACTTTCTTCTTTGACATGCCACGTGCGGCCTGGACATGGCTAACAGAGGAGTGCCCCCTGCGGCGTCCTGGACAGAGATCGCTGGCGGGCCGACGGGAGGCGCCCCGCTCTTCAAGATCCCGCCGACGGCGCCGCACGCTGCCCCGGGGGCATACCGGGGAGGAGGTGATTGCCACGCGCCCCGGGGGTCTGCATCGTCAAACATCCGGGGCGTCCTCTGCCTCGTCGGCGGCACCTGCCAGTCCTGCTGCCGCCGGGCGGCGGGTTGCGTCCCCTCAGCGGGCGACTTCGGCGACCCGCCCTGCCCTTCAAGTGGACACTTCAGACCTTTCCCGTAGCCCCACCATCTGACTTTCGTCATCTGTTCTTGGGGGTCTGTCGGGGGGGGGCTGGGGTGTGAGTCCTAGCTGAAGGAACTGGAGGTCGGGCTTCAGTGCGCCATCATACTTACTGCTCTCGGCCAGGGCGGACAAATGGGGTTTGTTTTGATTTTTTAAGGGGTCCACTGGCACTCAAGCATGAGCGTTTTAGCTTGGTTGTTGTTACAAACTGTTAGGGCGACAGATGCTTCTGTTTTCGAAGTATAGGGTGGGAGATGTGGGGTTGGGGTTGGTTTGGGGTTGCTTTTCCTCCTAGAGAGGCTTCTGTTGATAGAGGGTTCACTCCTCGCTGTTTTAATTCCAAGGCATCATGTGACGTATGACCTGATCTCCTGTCCACTCTCTTCATGTTCCTCCTTTCAGAGACCTCACACGCCCAAGCGCCCTTCGGCCCTGGTGTGGGAGTGGGGCCCGCTGGGTGGGGGTTCCAGGCATGCTTCCCGTCTCACCCAATGCTTGTTTTCGGGGCCGCCCCCTACACCTACTGTCATACATGCCCCCGATTGCCCATATGGCAGACACATCCGTGCCCAAGGCTGCTGTGCGCGTGCTGTCCTGGAACGTCAATGGTCTGTTGGATCGTTTCAAGCGTATGGCAGTCCTCAAATATGCCCAGCGTGCGGAGATTGATGTGCTCCTCCTTCAGGAGACCCACCTTTTAGGTAATAAATGTCCCTTTCTCGCCCGGTACGGCTACGATAGGGTCTGGCACTCGGGCTTCGCCAGGGGCTCCCGGGGGGTGGCTATCCTGCTTAAACGATCCTTCCCCTTTGTGCTGGCTCAGGTTCACCTAGACCCCCAGGGAATGGCCGTCGCGGTCAGCGGCACTCTTGAGGGCCGGCCGCTCACTTTGCTGTCCCTTTATGCTGCACCGTCCCTGTTACACTCTGCTCTATCTTACACCACGGAGCTACTCCCCAGACTTCCGGCGGGAGCGCTTGTCCTCGTCTATACGCCCCCGCCTGGACTCGACGGGCCCGGTCTCCCTTACCAGAGCCGCTCGCGCAAAGCAATTATCGTGCTGGGCTGAGGCCCAGGGCCTGTGCGACGTCTGGAGGTTCTGGCATCCACGCGATCGCCAGTATACTCACACCTCGGCGGCGCACCATTCTCATGCCCGGATTGACCTACTCTTTGTCCCCTCAACGGAATGTGCAGGGGTCCGCGATGTCCGTATTCTGCCAAGGGGCCTCTCGGATCACTCGCCAGTGCTTCTCGCTCTTGGTCCGCCTCCATTCTCTGCCCGCCCGACGTGGCGTTTGAATGCCTGGTTCCTTCAGGACAAGACCTTTCGGAAGGTGGTGGAGCGCGAGATCGAGGAATACTACTTCCACAACTCAGGCTCCGTCTCGTCCTCGGCGGTCCTCTGGGAGGCTGGCAAGGCGACTATCAGAGGGGCAGCTAAGGGGCATTTGCAACAGCAGCGTCGACGTCAACTCCAGCAACTCACAGCTTGTGAAGCGCAGGCCATGGAGCTCGAACGCGACCAGGGCGGGTTGGACGACGCCACTCGGGCACGACGGCTGGCCTTTCTCCGAGAGGAGATACACACGCATTCTCTAGAGGCGGCGAGGACTCTTTGGCGTTCCTCAGTGGCCCGAGTTTACGGATGGGGGGGATAAGAATGGTACGCTTCACCGGCTGGCTACCTATCCTCGTGCGGGCCGGGTCATCCCTGCCATCACAGACTCCGAGGGTGGGACTCACACGGTTTCGGTGGAGATAGCTCAAACCTTTGCCGATTACTACTCCCAGCTATACCGGGAGCGGGCACCGGGGATCTCCCTTGCGGAGTTGATGGGGGAAAACGGGGCGGCCCTCGAGCGATTGGGGCGGGACTCCTGTGAGACCTTGGACCTGCCCATTACCCTGCAGGAGGTTGTAACAGCAATCGGCCACTTAGCGCCTGGGAAAACCCCGGGACCGGACGGTTTCCCACAGGAGTAATACGCCCACTTCCGTGAGACCCTGGCACCGCGGCTCCTGGATCTCTTTGCTGAGGCGGTGGAGAAGGGCTCATTCCCGCGGGAAACAGATACTGCCACTATTGTCGTCCCCCCGAAAACGCAGCCCCCTTCGCAGTCCTGCTCCGAGTATAGGCAGATATCTCTCATTAACACTGAGCTTAAAGTGTACGCTACCATTCTCGCACAACGGCTGCGCCCGCTTCTCGTTTCGCTGGTCCACCTGGACCAATGCGGATTTATGCTGAACTGAGGAACTAGACACTGCTTGCGGCGCTTGCACCTTGCCCTGGCCCACCGAGAGCGCCTTTCTCCTTATCTGGCCCTTCTACTGGTTGACTTTGAATAGGCCTTCGACTCGGTGGGATGGGACTACCTAGGGGCAACCTTGGAGCAGATGGGGTTCGGCTCCCAGTTCCGCGCCATGGTTCGGGTTCTGTACGCGGCTCCACGGGCCCGAGTACTGGTTAATGGGACCTTGTCCCGTGCGTTTCCCATAGAACGGGCGACTCGGCAGGGCTGCCCGCTCTCGCCCCTCCTCTTCGCCCTGGCGATGGAGCCTCTGGCTGTGCTCGTCCGGTCAGACCCTGCTCTCCATGGCTGGAGCTGGTCGGGAATGGTCCCAGATAAAATTGCTTTATATGCGGATGATGTCCTTCTGTATCTCTCGGATCCGGCTGTCTCGGGGCCTCGGGTGCGCCGGATTCTCCGCCGGTTTGGGCAAGCGTCTGGTCTCCGTCTAAACTCTGGGAAATCTGTATTGGTTCCGCTACACCCCTCGCGGGAGTGTTTTGACTGGAAGTCTCACATTCCCATCCGGAGACTGTCCTTTAAATACATGGGGATCTGGGTCACCCTTCTCCCGGAACTTTGCTGGGCTCTTAACGTAGCCCCCGTGGTTAATAAGGCCAGATCAGACATGGCAAAATGGCACTCACTCCCGTTGAACCCACTGGGGAGGATTGCTCTTTATAAGATGATGATCCTCCCTAGGTTTCTCTACATGCTACAAAACACGCCCTGCTCCATTCCCCGCTCTTGGTTTCGGGACCTAGATAAGACCGCAGCTAAATTTCTCTGGGGTGGCGGTAGGCCCCGGTTGGCTTTAGACCGTTGCCGTGTTCCTTCTTATGACGGCGGCATGAGCATGACAAAAATCTACCTGTACTATCTTGCGACGCGGCTGGTGGTGGTTCATGACTGGTTTTCCGGTGGCTGGGACGATCCGGCTTACAGGCTGGAGGTGCGGCTCAGCGGGTTCCCCGCTATTCAAAGCATGCTCTATGGAGCGACGATCCCTCAGTCGTTGCCAGAGGTTGTGCGGGCTCCCTTTCTGGCTTGGCGTGCCACCCTGCGGCACACCGTTGGTCGAAGGTGCTGACCCTGGTGACACCGCTCTGACATGGCACTTGGCTGCGGGAGGTGTCGGGGCTCGATGGATTCCGCGCTTGGGATCTTCTGGGGATTTCCTGCCTGGGTGATGTATGGCGGGGGAGCCACATGTGTTCCTTCCAGGAGCTCCGGAGTCGATTTTCTTTACATCCCTCGCAATTCTATAGGTATCTCCAGCTGCGCCGCGCGCTCCAGTCTCATGTTCCTCTGGACTCCAGACTCCCCGCCCATAGCCCGCCTGAAGCTCAGGTGATGCTGGGATGTCTGGGGAAGGGGGGCATATCCCATATTTATCGGTCCCTGATCAATAATACCCCGGTGGACTGGAGTGGACTGAAGTGGCGATGGGAAGTCTGGGTGGGCTCCCTGGATGATAATGATTGGAGGGATGGCCTTATGGCGCCCAGGACGATCACCACCTCGGCTAGACTGCGGCTTATTCAGCTTTATTACCTTCACACGGCATACCAGACCTCGGAGCGTCTGTTTCGAGCGGGCCTGTGCCCGGTGGCTTACTGCGCTCGGTGCGGGGGGGAACCGGCTGATTTCTTTCACATGGTCTGGTCTTGCCCCCGCCTGGAGAGCTTCTGGGTCGAGATTGAAACTGAGCTAACTGAAGTCCTGGGGTGGGAGGTTCCCCATGACCCACGAGTAGCGCTGTTGGGGATCACGGATGGGCTGGATGGCTCCCGTAAGGAGAAATATTTCCTAACTACGGCTCTGGTGGTGGCCAAAAGGGATATCGCGGCTGCCTGGAAGCAGGCGGACCCGCCTGGTGGGTCTAAATGGAGGAGAGGTGTGGACTGGTGCGCTGCACAAGAACGGACACTGTACACGGCCCAGGGTTGCCCCAAAAGATTTCGCAAGATATGGGGAAAATGGCTGGGGGGCTTAGTTTAGGAGAGGGAGTACATTGGGGGGGGGAGCGAAAGGGAGGGGATGGGGGGGAAAGATCATGCGACTGCTTATCAGTGATTATGTGACAGGTCTCGTTGATGCCAAGTTACTCAAATGGATGTATGTCCTTCTTGATTTTACTGCCTGTATAAAAATAAAAATTTGTTTATCAAAAAAAAAAACTCAGACAGAAGAAGACTAAGAGCTGCAGAAAGACTCTGGAGGAACAACCAGTCCACAACTCACCCTGACCAACCCAAAACTGAACGCAGGAAATACAAAAAGCACATCAAAAATTAAAAAACGTCCTTCTTCCGCAGTGCACTAGACAATGCCAAAAACTGTCCCAAAGAACTCTTTAATCTCATTAGACAACAAACTACCAAGCCCCCCTCAACCTCAGTGCAGGCTTCCAAAGACCTATGTGATAACTTTCTTTAACGATAAAATAGCCAAGATTGAGCTCTCCCTGGACGACCACTTCCGTCCACCCAGTGAAAGCCCGCCCCATGGCAAAGAAGAAAACAACCCACCCAGGAACCCCCCTACCAACTGGAAATCGTTCAACCCCATCTCTGAAGCAGAAATCGTTGAAATGATTACCAGATCCAATCCCTACAACACATTGCAGACCCTATCCCTGCCCAACTGGCTAAAAAGCTCAAACACACCCTAGCCCAGATCTGGACCATGATCATAAATAGCTCCTTGACAACCAGATCCATGCCAGACTGGCCAAATCACTTCTAAAAAAAAAAAACCTGGCTCTGACCCAAACGATCTTAACAACTTCAGGCCCGTATCCAATCTCTCATTCTTCGCCAAAATCCTAGAAAGATGTGTTTTCCTTCAACTTACCCAATACTTGGACAGAAACACCCTTCTAGACCCCCACCAATCAGGTTTCAAAAAAGGCTGCAGCACGGAGCCAGCGATCCTGAATGTCATAGATAATGTACACAAATCACTTGATACAGACTGATGCGGTCTGCTCATACACCTGGACCTATCGGCAGCCTTCGACGCAGTAGACCACAAATTGCTCATTAATGTACTCCGAGAAAGGTTTGGAGCGGAAGAGGTGGCCTTACAGTGGTTTACCTCCTTTCTATAGAACCGCTCCCAAAGAATAAAAAATAAAAACTCCACGTCGGACCTTCTCCCCATAAGCAGAGGCGTCCCCCAAGGATCAGTTCTCTCCCCATCACTGTTCAACATCTACATGGAGCCCCTCACCACCATACTCAAAAAAGCCAACATCCCCTTCCACCTCTATGCAGACGATACACTGATCTACCTAGAAACTTCCTCCATTGCGGACATTCAGAGACTAAACGACACTCTAAGAGAAGTTCAACACTGACTATCACTCAACCACCTGAAACTCAACCAAGACAAGACGGAAATCCTTCTCATTTCCAACAAAGAGCAGACCCCCCTAATCACAGAATGGCTAAAAAACATCGATGCTCTCCGGATTGTGCAGATGCCACTGGGTTACAGGGCCTGCTGTATGTGTGCCGCTTGACAAATAACATTTGTTTAAAAAAATAAAAATGTAAAAAAAATACCTTTGATGCTCTCGACTGCAATCTCACCCTGGCCGACTCCATTAAATCACTGGGAATCACTCTGGACCCAAACTTGGACATGAACAAACATATCAAGAACACTGCAACAAGTGCTTTCCTCAACCTAAAACTACTCAACAAAATCAAGCCCTTCATCCCTCGCAAGCATCTCAAACAGGCCACACAATTCCTGGTTCTGTCCAGACTGGATTACGGGAATGCAACCCTCACAGGCACGGCAAAATCTCACTTAGCTCCCCTCCGATCAACCCTAAATGCAGCAGCCAGGATGGGCACTGGAGTAAAGAAATACGAACACATCTCTCCCGCTCTCAGTGAGTTAAAATGGCTCCCAATCGAAATGCATGCAAGCTTCAGAACTGCCTGTCTCACACATAAAGCTCTGCACTCTGGCAAACCTGCCTATCTGGCATCCAAACTCAACAAGAATGGTCAGAAAAGGAATCTCAGGAGTCCTAACACTCTACTTCTCATCCCTCCAAAAACTCGCAAACAAAAAACCTTATCACGCTCCTTCTCCGAAAATGCACCCAAAATCTGGAATGCTACCCCAGTCCATATCGGGACAAACCCCTCCTTCATAAACTTCAAAGACCTCTACCTCTACCGAACTCTTCCGAAGGGATAGCCACTGCCTTACGCCGAATCTTGCCCATTGGAATATATAATCACGTCGATAATGAAGACTTTAACATCACCTACCTCTTGACTCGCTCCTCTGCCCCCACTCCCTGAACATGATTCGTCCCGTATCAATTGTGTTTTCTATTTGAATGACACAGGACCTACACCGTGCCACTTTCTTTACTGCAAACTGGTTGACACAACGCACGTATGCACATCTTGGACATGGGGAAGCAGCTGATAACTGTTGCTTGTATGGACAACCTATGTTACTGTCCATACATCTATGTGGGGGTTGCGGGTCATATGTTTTACATGTTTTATTGTACGCGTTTTATTGAGTAGTTACTTGTGAATCTTTTACTGCTATCTACCTGTACATGAGCGCCAGTGCAACCAAGGACTCTGTATGGCCACATGTGCACACGCATGCCGAGGCCAACATGACCTAATACCCAAGCTTCATTGGACACTTAAGACTGTGAGATTGGCATGGACTACCATGTCCCTATGTCCCCTCTCCCCTTCCCCCTTTCCTTACGCATGTATTGGATATATATTGGAAACGCTCACATTGACTTTGCCCTTCCATGTTTGTTAGGTTGCCTTGAGACATGTACTGACACTGTAGAAGCATCTGCATGGGGCGCGAGCTGTAACGACTGAACCGCCCAACAGTACAAATGCCTGTAATGATCATGCTGCGTTTATGTGAAAACTTAATAAAAACAGATTCACAATATCAATGTGTTTTCTATTGTTTTAGTCTGTATTCGATTGCTACCTTTGTCCCCCCTCCCTGAACAGGATTTGTCATGAATCAATATGTTTGCTGCTGTTCTATATTGTTTTACTTTCTACTCGATTGCTACATGACAATGACGATACCTTCGGGTCTGGCCAGCGCTATATAAAACCCTTAAAATAAAAAATAAATGTATCTCCCTGCAAAACTCCCCTCGGATTGTACGCAGACATTAGTTAGTGATAGATTCCTTACCTTAGAATTACCCCCAGGCATCAGACTGGGTCTAGAAAGTTTTTGTCAGCAGTACCCCTGCGCGTAGGAAGGTGGCGCCGTGCGGCTCCATGTCCGTCGTAGGCGTCGTGATTGCTGGGATGATGTCGCGGCAGCTACTTAGACGCCGCCCTTGCGCTCGGACGTCAGTTCTGTACACGACTTTCCGCGCCAGGAACGCAGAGCCATGCAAGATACTGACCACTGGTGTATTGAAACTAGGGTCCTGAAAGGGATGACCTTAACCCTAGAAATCAGTTCGCAGAATGGGGAGGATGGGCGGGGTGGTAAGGAATCTGTCATTAACTAATGTCTCTTACAGATATATCGTTACCGAAGGTAAGTAACTTGTGCATCTGAAAGAGACACGTTAGTGAGATTCCTTACCTTAGAATAGATACCCCAGCAATACCAACCCAGGTGGTGGGTCTGCGAACCAAGATCACAACAAAGTCACGGAGAACAGAACGGCCAACGAAGCCGTCTCTCCGGACTTGGCTGTCAAGACAATAATGTTTAGTAAAAGTGTGCAGCGAGGCCCACGTGGCCTCCTGACAGATGTCTTGCATGGGAACACCACGTCCCAATGCAGTAGTAGCTGTTGTCGCCCTGGTAGAATGGGTGCGCAGCCCCACCGGAGGTTCCTTTTTAGCCAGAGAATAACAGGCTTTTATACACAAGACGACCCAGCGGGAGATAGTCCTCTTGTGTACAGCCCGGCCTTTCTTGGCGCCTACGTAGCCAACAAAGAGCTGGTCATCCACCCGGAACTGTTGTGTGCGATTCAGGTAAAATGAGAGCGCACATTTTGGGTCCAGACGGTGGAGTCTCTCTTCCTCTCTGGAAGGGTGCTGAGGCGGAAAGAAAGTGGGCAAGGTGATGGTTTGCCCGATATGAAAGGCAGTAACAACATTTGGCAAAAAGGAATGACGAGTGCGGAGCACAACTTTGTCCGGATGAACAGACAGAAAAGGAGGTTTACAGGAAAGAGCCTGGAGCTCACTCACGCGCCTACCGGAGGTGATGGCAACCAGGAAAGCAGTCTTTAAAGTCAATAAACGAAGAGGACGGTTGTGAAGTGGCTCAAAGGGAGCACACATAAACTAGGTAAGAACCAGATTCAAGTCCCACTGCGGCATCACAAAAGGAACAGGAGGTAAAGGAGAGTAATGCTTTTGAGAAATCTACTTACGACAGGGGACTTAAAAAGAGAAGGCTGCTCAGGGAGCCTGAGAAAGGCCGAAATTGTCGAAAGGTAGCCCTTAATAGTGCCCAGAGCAGAGCCCTGCTGGGGCAAAGAAAGAAGGAACAAAAGGACTTCTGAAAGAGGGGCAGAAAGGGGATCTACAGCCTTTGCTGTGCACCATGCCACAAATTTGTTCCACCTGCAGGTGTATACCGATTTAGTGGAGGGACGCCGGGCTGCCAGAATGAGATCACAGACTTCAGGAGGCAAGTTAAATGGAATCAGCTGTTGCCGCTCAATTTCCACGCAAGGAGGTGGAGGCTGGACAGGTTCGGGTGGAGGACCATCCCTTGCTGCTGCGACAGAAGATCCTCCCAAAGAGGCAGTCGGATCGGGGGATCCACGCTCATACTGAGAAGCTCGGGATACGAAACTCTTCGAGCACAGTCCAGGGCCACAAGAATGACTTGGGCCCGGTCACGCCTGATCTTCTTCGGGACTCTGGGTAGAAGTGGTATAGGCGGAAAGGCGTACAATAGACCGCAACTCCACTTGTGACAAAAAGCGTCGCAGAGCGAGTGCCGCCTTGGAAATTCCAACGCGCAGAACTGCTGACAGCGCGAGTTCTCTTCGGTGGCAGATAGATCTAACCAAGGCTCTCCCCACTGTTGAAAGAGACCTTGCACCACCTCCAAGTGAAGACGCCATTTGTGATCCATCATGCACCTGCAGCTGAATTCGTCCGCCCTGGCGTTCAAATAACCTGCCAAGTGTTGAACCACCAAGGAAATGCCTTGATGTTCTAGCCATGTCCAGAGACGCAGAGCCTCCTGACATAGGGTCCATGACCCCAACCCGCCTTGCTTGTTGCAGTACCACATGGCGGTGGTGTTGTCTGTGAACACCTACACTACTATCCCCTTGACAGAGGGAAGAAATGCCTTCAGTGCAAGTTGGATCGCCCAGAGCTCCAGAAGGTTGATATGGAGCTTGGACTCCGCTGGAGACCAGAGGCATCTGATCTCCGCCTCTCCCATGTGGCTGCCCCATCCCAGGAGGGACGCATCCTTCACCACTGTGTGCTCCAGTTGGGGAAGGGAGAGTGATCTGCCGCTGACCCTATGCTGGTTCGTGAGCCACCACTGCTACTGTCGTGCAGTGCCCTCCGAGATCTGAACGTACTCGGACAGGTCCCCTTGATGCTGCGCCCACTGGAACTTCAGGTCCCACTGCAGAGCCCATATATGCCATCTGGCATGATTGGTCAGCAGGATGCCATGAGGTCCAGCAGCCTCAAGGTCATCCTGACCGAAACCCAGGACAAGCACTGAAAGATCGGAATCATTGCCCAAATGACCCGGACTCACTGTTCTGGAGGATAAACCCGAAACTGCGCTGTGTCCAGAACCGCTCCGATAAAGAGGAGCTTGTGAGAGGGAATCAGGTGCGACTTCGGCACGTTGATGGATAACCCCAGCAAATGCAGGAGGTTGGCCGTAGTCTGGAGGTGGGAGACGAATGCCTGGGGCGAGCCCACCTTCAACAACTAGTCGTCGAGATAGGGGAAGACTGAATCCCCTGATCTGCGCAGATGAGCTGCGACCCCCGCCATCACTTTCGTGAACACTCGAGGAGCGCTGGTAAGGCCAAAAGAGAGCACGGTGAACTGAAAGTGCTCGTGGCCTACCGTGAACCGCAGTTAACACCGGTGGGCCGGCAGGACGGGGATATGAAAGTAAGCGTCCTGCAAGTCCAACGCTACAATCCAGTCTTGCGGGTCTAGGGCAGACAACACCTGAGTAAGTGTGAGCATTTTGAACTTCTCCTTCCGGAGGAAGCAATTGAAGTTCGAAGGTCTAAGATAGGACACAGGCGCTTGTCCTCCTTTGGAACCAAGAAGTAGTGGGAGTAACAACCACAACCTACTTCTGGCGTAGGAACGCGCTCGATGGCCCCCTTGGCCAAGAGGGCCACAACTTCCGGCTGGAGAAGTGCCAAGTGATCCCCGACATGCGGTGGTACTGAGGTGGCATGGCTGGAGGGATGGTCTTGAAGGGGAGGAAATAGCCCCTTCGGACAATCTGTAAAACCCACCTGTCCGAAGTGATGGTGCGCCAGTGGGGGAGGTGATGGCGAATCCTGCTGGTGTTTGGTGGGCCTGAAACACCGGAATAGGAAGGTTTGGAGGCAGTGGTGGCAGAGGAGGTGGTGGACTGACCCGCCCGCTGGCCCCATGACCCACCTCAGTCGGTCCCACGTCCGCAGCTGCGCTGAGACTGTTGCTGCGCAGGCCTGTGGCTTTGAAACAAACGTGTTTGGGGCGCCCCTTCCTTGGCCACGAAAGGAGTGAAAAGCAGAAGCCGAAGGAGTGTGCGTGGCCAAAAGGCCCAAGGACTTGGCTGTCGCCCGCAAGTCCTTAAAACGCTCCAACGCACTGTCTGCCTTGTCGCCAAAAAGGCGATTTGCCATCAAAAGGCATGTCCATCAGAGTGTTCTGGACATCCCCAGAAAAGCCAGTCGTCCTCAGTCAGGCGTGATGGCGTAGTGCCACTGTCGTGGAAATTGCTCTGCCCAGCAAGTCGGCGGTGTCAAGGCCACAACGAATTGTGAACTTGGCTGCATCTCTCCCCTCAGCAATAGCTTGGGAGAGCAGCGTCCGGGCCTCCTCCGGACACTGAGGCAGCACCTGCGCCACCGTATCCCACTAAGAGTGGGAATAACAGCACAAGAGGCATGCAGTGTTCACAGACCGCAACCCTGAATTGGCGGTAGAGAAAATCTTCTTCCCAAACTGCTCCAGTTTCTTGGATTCCCTGTCCGAAGGTGCGGAAAGGAATGCGCTCGGAGACACAGAGGCTTGGACAACCAAGCTCTCAGGGGTAGGGTGTTGGGAGAGGAAAATTGGGTCGCCCGGGGCTGGGCGATGGTGTCTGGCCAAGTTCCTATCCACAGGAGCCCCTGTGTTGGGCCTGGATTAAAGGGCAGCCGCGGCTCCGCAGAGAAGGCTGCCGGCCAAAGCACTTCTGTCAGGAGGTTAGTCCCGACGGCCACTGCAGGGAGCTCGAGGTGGAGAACCTCTGCTACCCTACGCAACACCACTGAATAAGTACCACCCTTCTCCATAGCCATGGTAGAAGGAGACAGTGCGCCAGGTTCTGGAGAGAAGTCCAGATCACCTGCGTCCTCCAAATCCTCTGTCCCGTCCGGGTCCAACTCCGGGTCCAACTCGCATTGGGCTGAAAGAGGGTCTTCAGACCTCTCCCAGTCCTCCCCGTCCTCTGTAACCTGCTGGGCAGGTGGGAAAGAAGGAGGAGGATGGAGAAAGGGATAAAAATACCCCATCGGCGTCGATCGACACCGGTTCGGCACGTCTACATGTCAGGGTGGAAGCTGGGGACGACATCAGCCGGGGAGCCGGCCGACGCCGGTGCTGTAGACGTCGATGTCGGTGGAGGTCGTACGAGGTCAACCGACATCGGCTGTGATCCATGCATGGATCCATGGGGGTCTAGCGGCGCCGATGCCGGAGCCGTCAACGGCGTCAGGGCCGGAACCATTGACGAAGAAGGACAAGGACCCCCAGTCGGACCCGCGGGCCTGAAGGCATGCCGGCAGGGCCCAAAGGCACGCCGGCGGGGCCCGACGGGCCAAAGAGACGGCCCATGGCTGACAGAAATTCCTGCACCTGGGCCGGAGTCACCGACGGACCCGGGAAAGGTGGGTAGGCCGTCGGCAACTGCGGAGGCTCCACTGGAGCCATGGGGGTGGCACCACCCACACCCTCAGCCATATCGCGTGACAGGCTAGGGGAAGGCGAAGAGCGACGGTGCTTCTTCGACTTCTTATGCTTCGTCTTAACTTGACCCCGAGTGCGAAGACTTCGTCGAACGATGGTGGCGGCACCGCAACCGGTCCCTCACCTCCCGGAACCGGGACCTTGAACGGTGCAGAGCCAACTCCCGGGCCTTAAGCAACTTTCGGGACCGCTCCCGCAAAGTTTTCGGAGCCATGGCCCGGCAGTCGGGGCACGATGTGGGGTCATGGTCACGCCCCAGGCAGTAGAGACACTCACGGGGCGGGTCCGTCACTGACATCATGCAGGGACAAACCTCGCAAGACTTGAAACTGGGAATCCCTATAACACCAGGAGTCAAACACTCAAAAAATCGAGACAAAGGTCCCAAAAAACTCAGTCAAAAATTGACTGGGCGTACCACTGTCTCCGGATCTGCGCTTGCTGGCGCGGTAAAGGAAAGAACTGACGTCAGCGCGCAAGGGCGGCGTCTAAGTAGCTGCCGCGACGTCATCCCAGCAATCACGACGCCTACGACGGACGCGGAGCCGCACAAAGCCACCTTCCGAAGCGCATGGGTACTGCTGACGAAAACTTTCTGGATCCAGTCCGACGCCTGAGGGTAATTCTAAGGTAAGGAATCTATCACCAACGTGTCTCTTTCAGATACTCTATTTAGATGGAGCAAATGCACAGAGGAATGAGGTCTAGGACCTTACCAGGAGAGTGAAGAGAGGAGGTGAAGCCGGGACTGCAGGGCCAAGTAAGCAACATGGGGAGGTTAAACCTGCCACTGCCAGTGCTGCACACCAAGGAAGAGGTGGAGTGAGGAATCCAGAGTGGCGTTGACAGGCAGCCTTGAAGCAAGGCCAGAAAACCATGCAGACTCAGTCACTCCAAGAGAGAGGATGCTGAATTCCTGACTGCCACGGTTCCTGGAGGGGCTAAGGCTACATGGCAAGTACTAGTGTCATGGTGGAGAATTTGGAATGGGCACAGAGGATTAAACAGGGCACAGGTGACTGCATGAGCAGAAGGACGGAGTTGTGGTGGGGAATCCAGTGCGCGTGGTGAGCACAGAGCAGTCTCCTTTTGGACCACTAATGTAACCACAGAATGAAGAAAATGGGTGAACAAAACCTAGTTAGCATTCCTCTTATGAGATCACTCCCATTTGCTTTTTCTGTCGTGGGAACCTGAAGAAAGATTCTCCTAGTGGGTAGGATGAATGGACAGGCCCTGAGAGAGCAGGAGGCGGATAGTTACGAGGATCTATAAGGCTCCAGTTGTATTACATGACACATTTTGAGGAAATTGAAGAAAAAACGCCGATTAACTTAAAAACTGTGGTAATATCAAGACAAATGGAAAGGAAAAAAGAACCCCTTATTGACTTATACCTGGTTATTGGTTGTGACAGTTGCCTTAATCATTGTGGATCTACGTGTCTGAAAATTCATGCCGACATGATATAGCTGGATTTCTGAAAGAAGGTGGAATTCTTGCTTATGGCAGCTAAGAAAAGGTTCTGATCTAACAGGTCCCTATGCTCAAATGGTAGAGGATTCTGTTAAGGAAAATAAACACCACCCACTTAGTTGGAGAATGAAGCAGGAGGTGTCAGAACTATGGACTTAGTGAGAAATACATATATTGCATTGTTGGCTCAATAAAGGAGAAACGTGTTTCACAGTGATATTGGCAATAGTGACAACAAATATTAACATCAGGCACATGAACTCTGCTAGAGTGTGAACATGTTCTGTAGTTATCCAATACCACATGCAAATGACTTGAAACAAATCCTACATTAGATGAACTTGAAATGAAACACGGAGACTTTATTTTTTCAACTCTGGTTTCTTTACTTTAAGACAGGAAACTACTGACATTTAAAGGACTCACAAAATGCAGTTCCCTCCGTGTCCGCTAAAATGTATTCAACAGAATGTGCTTCACATTGTTTTTACAGCAGCAATGCTGTTCTTTATTACAGTAATAGATTCTAAACAGTGCTCTAGAACTCCCTGCTGTGCATATGATTCCTAAAGAATTACTCTCTATTGCAGTATGCTTGCCAGCCAAAAGTGCAGTCGGTTATAGTACCTGTAATAATTTCATAAATGCTATGCTTTCTATCACTGGATGCACCTGGAACTCAAGCTTGCCCAGCTAGTGGTTATAATTCGGAACCATTTTTTGAAATGCAAATTCGGATCCCACACAGAGTAATGTTATTTTAGAAAAATGATCAGACGTGTAATGAAGCGATATAATTTTCTCACTATAAAGTAGAAAATGTGGCAACCTGAGAACAAGAATGATTTCTGTAATCCAACTTGCACTCCCTTTTCTCCTTCCGACATTTTCAAAAAGTGTCAAGAAATTCTGGAACCAGTCATGGTTACATCAGTCTTCCTCCACTAGCGATGGTCCAGACTGAGCTGCCCGGCCAGGTCCTCTATGGACTGGAAGACAAGCAGTCCTATGATGGAAAGGTATGCGACCTGAGTGACGTCCAGTTGCTAAAATATTTTCAAGCATTTCATCCATCATCTTAGTGTTTGAATTTCCCCACGCAGCCCAAATACTGAGCATATACAAAGAAAGAAATTGTTTGTAGCTCATGGCATAATTTAGGGACAAGGCTGTGAAATCCTGGCCTGCTCTGTGGATGGTGATAAAAGTGTTAACTGTTGAGATAAGCCGGAGTAATCTCGACAATTTACTTAATTTTGTTTTTAACTTGGATATTTTTGAGGATCATTTACATGGTGATTAGGTATACTCTGGTGTGGCTCCATTCTGGTGGACCTACATTGGGCATCTCTCGATTTAACCTTTTCAGTTTACTTATGCTGGTGTCAATTTTAAGATATGACTTGGGACCACCAAGCCACATGTTTATTCTGCTGTCAAAGATAGTTATGTTTGTCAGCCATTTGAGCCCAGAGTGCAAATGGGAATTATGAAGAGAAAAACAGGCTAATTAAGAACGCAATTTAGCCTTTGAGTTTTATTTTTGTGCCCATTAAGTATCAGAGGAGCCATCACGAGAAAGCAATGAGGAGAGGAAATAGCTACACCAAAATGCAGGCGGAAGGTCTGTTCTAATTAAAAATGCTGATGTTCCGTTAATGACCATCTCTGAATTAGCCGCATTATAACCATGCAGAAAACCTATCTTAAATTGGCCATGGTTTGAAACAGTCTGATAAATCAGTCTTACAGCAAGGGTGGTGGACGCAAAAAGAACACTCCCTTTAGAATTCCAGGGTCTAGAACAGAAGTTTAACATCGATGAGGAACAGTGAATTCTTACATAAACACGGGATTATTAGATACCATGCTAGCTCCATGCACATCAAACCCTGCGGGGAAAACCGAAGAGAACATGCAAAGTCTGTGGGATCAAAGTAGATGGGTCTATGAACACACTGAAAAGTCTGGCAGTCACCATCTGGTGTCAATTTCAGATATTCCATAAAAAGAGGTAGCATTCTACTTTTAATCTTATAACATCACATAAAAACATTAAAGTAGATTTCCCTAACAGTACTCTAACTAAAATGAAGTACTGGAGTTGCATTCAGGAAAGAAATCCATCAATGCTGTCTGGCAGTAATTTGCCAGCCCAATTCTAAATAAGCATCACCCTATACAGCGAGCGCAAAGTACTAAAGGAAGCTTAATGCATCAAGCGATGGAGTTCTTTGAAAGTGTGTTCATTTATGTGAGATTTTACAGAATGAAGGACTTCAAAATTGGCTCTTTTTTGTGCAATCATATATTAACATCCTATTTAGAAATAACAGGTGGGGATTCAAATGTGTTTCAATATGCCCACCATCGTACAGCTGGATGGAGTCCACTCCCATCGCCATAGGATCAGCTGAGCTCTATGTAGAGAATTCTTATTCTAAAAGCACTAGCTCCTTTAAGCACTTGGTAGACATATAACAATGCTTATTTTCTGCTTGAAAGAAAGTACAAGTGGATATTGAGTGTCCCAGAATGTCACTTTGTATTTTAAAAATACCATGAAATTATTATATGGGCTCTTCAATTGTTAAAACACAATTGAGTGCAGTTCCTCTTAAACTGGAAGCTAACGAGAAATGCCTGCTAGCAGGTCATGGTTTGTATTTTATGGTCCTAATGAAATTAAACATGTGATCCAAATGTTCTAGGGTGGTTCCCTTTTTGTACATTTTAACAAGCAATTGTAGGATATGGGGTTTGCTTATGAGTCTACAATTTTATATCTATTTATATTAAAACATTATTTTCTAGCAAAATTACCACCATAACTCTTTATCTAGGTGATCTGGCCCACTCACTTCTACAAACTTTGAACATAGGTAACTTATCCTAAGTTTTCATACAATGAATATAACACAGCGGTTTGTGATTGGTCATTTATAGATGCTTGATGCATAATTATCAGTCAAAAGACTGAATAATACCATGCAAGATGTACACTGGGAAACCTTTGTTCAGTTCATCACAATAGTAAGCGAAGTTCAGGTGCTCAGATGATAACAGGTTAAAATCAAAATCAGATATTGAAAACGTATCTATATTTGATGAGCTGATATATAAAAAGTAGCACCACCGTCTGATAAAATGATAGGCTGACAAAAAATCTTTCCTATTTCATAGCACATTTAAGATAAAGAACATGGGGGCTGTGGACGAAAAGAAAGAACCTATATTAATTTACTAACCTATATTAAGTAAACAATGAGGAGGCATTCTCAAAATATTTGACACAATAAACCATCTGTACATAACTTGTTATAGATTATGATTATTCTACAATGTTAGTAATTTCTGTCATTGTAATGAAAAGCATACATTATATATGACCTGCCTAACAATATTTTCGTATTTGAGGATTTTAAAATAAAGAAAGAAACCACCCGCCATTCTATAAAAACACTGAAACGGAAAATCAGTTTGAAAAATCAGTTTTTTGATGTTTTTAATTTCCTGCGAAAGTAGTCTGGCGCGGCCTCAAAGAGCCAGTCAGGATCCACCAGGCAGAGGTCCCTCATGTAGCACTTGGAGGTGTGCAGCAGCTCATTGTAGACCACGCAGGCCGGCTTGCAGTGGAACAGGACCGAGGAGGGGTGGATGGCTACCGGCTGGTGGGTATCGATAGTGGCATAGGTGCCATCTGGCTGCAGCTCTGCTGTGTTCATGAAAAGGCCATGCGCCAAACACTGGCGGATATTTCCAGTATCTGTTCGGGATGATTCTATTGGCATTGAAAGCTGTCAAAATACACAAGGTAAAACAGAGATGACCAACGAGCAAGTAAGACGACACAGTAGGTTTTAATAATCCCAATAGTCATTACACTGGACCAAGGGAATTTGCCTCACCTTCCAGTTTTGAGTTAATACACAACATAGTTTTGTGAAATTCAATAAAACAGGAAGGGATACGTGTGTAGAATACTTTGCTACACTGGCGATGCAGTAGTCTGCATGTCCATACGTGTATGTCATTCTAGTGCTTTTAGCCCAACACTTACACAGACATTAAATTGGTTATACAAAAGTATTAATTTACAAAACATAAATATACTTCATAGTACGCACAGAATGAATGTAAGTGCTCACCATCTATGCCACGCTGTTCTTGTGCTAGCTGCAGCAACCTTTGCCTGGTGTTTACTAGGCGGGTTTTAACATTGCAAAGTGCACAGCCTTTCTTTAGTACTATGTGGAGAATCCGAAGTGAAAAGATTCAGTCAGAAGGGGGTACTATGAGCTGAAGAACTAGTCTGAAAGCTGTTTTTTAGCTGCATTAGACTGCATGAATGCAGTGCATCTGTGAAAGGCTTGAATGGAAGGTCTGAGGCTATGACACGAACGGCCTGTTCACCAAACCTGGAGAGAGCTCTTCTATATTCTCTCCGTGGGCCAATGTGTGGATATATGCCAGGAAAGCTTCAGTTTGTAGTCTGACAATTTCCATGACTGGAACGTGGAAAGGCAAAATCGATGGGGTCTAATCACAAAAGCTTTTTCATTTTGCAGTATATAACGTAGTACTCCAGCAGTAGAATTTTACATGCTCTTACATGCTTAATGAATTGCCCCAAAACTTCTAACATGGGACTAAAACGGGAATATCCATACACAATTAGTACAAGCAGAAATAGCTGTGTCCGCTTTGAACTCTTACTACAAGAAGTCGGATGTTTTTGGGCTAATTCACAAAGGCAAGAAAGAGTGTGCAAAACAGTACTCCTGCAGTATGTCTTCCAGTACTCAAATGCTTTTGTGAATCAGCCCCCAAAGTTTTGGTTTAAATCATTTAATACAAGTATTTACTGCATACATAAAACAAGCCAGAAATAATCAACTCTCCACCAACATTCAATTACTTACAATACATTTGGCTCTATCCCACATGCAACCAATAGGAAACTACAACCTATACTATCCAACGGTCTACATCCTTGAGACCTCGCCAGTGGGTAAGCTACCGTAAAGGAGGAAAGAGGAAGATGAGAGAAATGTAACTACTTGTGCAAAGACATTTCCCTCTGGTGATCCACCTTCGAATGCACTGGACACCCAGGAGAAGCTTAACCTTAATGTTGAGTTCCTTTTAATGTCAGTTTTTCTGAAGTAGCGACTGGGTTCTCCGGTGAACCTCAGCTAACACCGTTTGCCCACTTCGACTTGGGCTGGGGGGTTTGGGTGCAGTGGTGCTTGGCGGCATCAGGTTTTTGCGGGTCTGAAGTCCCCATGGTTCTCAGGGTGCATGCAGGATGCAGGGGAGCAGGTCGGGGAGGGCTAGGGGTCAAAGGCCTTCACCCTTGGTGGTCAGAAACCAGTCTTTTGTGGCAGGCTGGCAAAAACTAGATAGATAGCACACGAGTAACTGATGGGTTTTTAAGGGGCACCTTTAATGGTCCCTCTGTGTGCATGTATTAACAAATCCACCGCTGGCATCAGTGTGGGTTTATTAATACGATCTGTCCGATACCAAGCATCCCTATTTTTAGTAAAGCCATCATGAAGCTAAGGAACCAGTTTGTACCCATAACCAGCACATGCTTCGAAATGGCTACCCTGTTCACTTGGGTAGGCAGTAATGGAACTGTCTAGCACAGGAGCGCATCTGCTCATGCAGGTATGTCCTAAAATGTAGTATAGTGCACCCTGCCTTAGGGATGTAAGGCCTACTATAGGGGTGGATTACCTATACTGCAGGCTGTGTCTGCTGGCATGGCACAGAGGTACCAGACTCTCCATACTCAATCCGGAGCCACAAGAATAATTTTGAGCCTGGTTGTTCCTGATCTTCTGGGTAAGAGTGGTACTGGCAAGAAGGGTACAGAAGCTAGAGTTACACAAGACAAAAAGTGTCTCAGAGCAAGAGCCACCATTGAAACTCCAGTGCACAGAACTGCTGAAATTGCGCTTTATCTGTAGGGGCAAACAGATCTAACCAAGGCTCTTCCCACTCTACAAAGAGAACTTGTACCACCTCGGGATGGAGAAGCCAAATCGTGATCCGCTAGGCATCGACAGCTAAGTTTATTCGCCTTGAAATTAAGAGAGCCTACCAGGTGTTGAGCCACCAGGGAGATGCCCTGGTGTTCCAGCCATGTACAGAGACATAGGACTCCCTGACAAAGGGTCCACGACTGCACTCAACCCTCCTTGTTGCAGTACCACATGGCGGTGGTACTGTCCGTAAGCACCTGTACTACCCTTCCTTTGATGGAGGTTAGAAAGGCAATCAATGCAAAGTGAATCGCCCAAAGCTCCAAAAAGTTTATGTGGGGCCTGGACTCTGCCAGAGATCAGAGCCCTCTGATTTTCACCTCCCCCAAATGGCTACCCGGGTCCGGGAGTGATGCTTCTGCCACTACAGTCAGTTCCAGCTAGGGAAAGGAGAGGGCTCTGCTGTTTATGCAATCTTGGTTAGTCAGCCACCGCTGCAAATATGTTGCAGTTTCCTCTGAGATCTGGACCTTGTCTGAAAGACTGCCCTGATGCTGTGGCCATTAGAACTTCAAGCCCCACCGCAGAGCAAACATATACCAGTGAGTATGCTTCACTGGCAGGATGCAGGAGGCTATGAGGCCCGACAGCCTCCGAGTCTGTCTTACAGAAACTCAGTATAGAGGTTGAAACATTGTTATTATAGCCTGAATATCCTGGACTCGCTGTTCGTAAGAATTAGCCCAAAACTGCCTTGTGCCCAAAACCCCAAAACAGCTCCAATGAAAGAGAGCGTCTGAGAGGGAGTCAGGTATGACTTTGGCACATTGATAGTGAACACCAGGGAGTGCAGGAGGTTTGCCATAGTCTGTAGTGGGGAGACGATTTCCTGGGGCGCACCCATCTTTTACTGCCAATTGTAGAGGTACGGAAAGACTGGAACTCCGAACATCCGCAGGTGTGCAGCAAACAGCACGATCACCTTGGTGAACACCCGAGTAGCGCTGGTGAGGCCAAAGGAGAGCATAGCAAATTGAAAGTGCTTTTGGCCCACAGTAAATCGCAGTTAACGTCTGTGGGCACACAGGACGGGGATGTTAAAGTATACACCCTGTAAGTCCAATGCCACTATTCAGTCTCCCGGATCCAGGGCACACAGAACTTGAGTGAGCATGAGCATTTTGAATTTCTCCTGTTTGAGGAAGAGATTGAGAAGGAGCAAGTCGTGTATAGGACGGAGGCCTCGGTCCTTCTTAGGCACCAGAAAGTAGTGGGGATTGCAACCACAACCTACTTCTGATGCCGGCACCCACTCTATAGCTCCCTTGGCCAAGAGAGCAGACATTTCATGGCAGAATAAGGAAAGGTGGTCCTCCATCAACTGGTCGTAAGTGGGTGGCATAGGTGGAGGGGTAACAACAAAGGGGATGGCTTTAGCCCCTTTGTACAATTTTTAGAACCCAAAGGGCTGATGCTATTGTCATCCAGCGAAGCAGGTGATGCCATATCCGGACCTCCACAGGATACCCGCGATGGTAGAATGGCAACTAAAGGTGCTTGGAGGATGACTGCTGGGGAAGTAGTGGACTGCCATGACCTCTGGCTACCTGTCTCAAGTGGTCTGTGGGAAAAGTGTCCTCAGCCACAAAAAGGCATGAAACTTGCTGGCTGGGAGGGTACTGACAGTTCGAAACCCTGCCTCCGTGGCCACAAAAGAGGCGAAAGACAGACTGGGCGTGACAAAGGGTTATAGAGAGGGTCAAGGATCTGGATGTAGCTCTGGAGTCCTTTAGGCGCCTTAGCACAGAGTTAAGACTTCTCTTCGAAGAGTTTGGAGCCATCAAAAGGTATGCCCATAACCGATGCTTGGACAACCCCAGAAAAAATAGTAGTCTTCAGCCAGGCATGACGCCGAAGGGCCACCAACAAAGAAATTGCTCTGCCAAGTCAGTCCTGTCCAGACCAAAATGAATTGCGAACTTTGCGGCGTCTCTCAGTCGGCAATAACCTGCGAGTTTATGGCTCTGGTCTCATCCGAGACCATGGACAGCACTTGTGCAACTGAGTTCCAGATCGTGTGGGAGTAATGGCCCAACAATCACGGGGTGTTCAGTACCGCAGTGCTAAGCTGGCAGAGCATAACATTCTCTTTCCAAGGTATCCGACCTCTTGGATTCCCTATCCGGGAACACGCCAGGTTTGATTCTGGAAGTGGAGGCTTCCTGGACTACAAAGCTCTCTGGGGAGCAGTGCTGGGTGACAAAAACTGAGGTCCCCTGGAGTGGGGCGGTGGTGGCGAGCAATCATCCTGTGCACAGAAGACCGTGTGCAGGGCTTGGACAAGGCCCCGTGGAAGATGTCAGTGAAGGCTTTGTTAAAGAAGAGCAGGGGTTCAAATGGGGGGCAGCCCCCGGCTGAAGCACCTTTGTCAAGATGTTAGCCTTGACTGCCACTGAGGGTAACTGAAGATCCAAGCCTTCAGCAGCACTATGCACCACTATAGTGAAAGTCTCTCCGCCTCTGTTGCCACAGTAGGAGGGGAGATCAGGCCAGTGTCAGGTGAGGTGTCTAACCCACTGGCATCGGCCAGATTCTCATAACGGGTGTTTGGGGTATCATCCAATAGATGGCGATATTCATCAGGGTCGCCATATCACTCCCATTCGCCTGTCAGAGAAAAAAGGCCTTGGCTCCGACCCGGAAGGCATGGCGCCGGGACCTACATCCCACGACGTTTGTCCAGCTCCGTGTCGGAGTCAAGAACAAATTGGATGGCGTCTAAGGCGCCCTGGGTGTCGGTATAGGAGAGCGTATCAGAGAAGGTCTTAGTCTCGCAGGCGGAGCTGCTTTGGATCCAGCACCGGATCCAAGGGTCCGAATGATGCAGAGAGCGCACCCACTGGAGGGAATCTAAAAGAGGTCACTCCCAAAACCTTGGGGCCCGAAGGAACTCCGGAGGGGTCCAGCCCCCAAATATGAGGTGCTTGGCCACACAGAATTCGTCCAGTTGGGCGGGGGTCTGTCCAGCTCTGGGAAAATTCATTGAAGCATGAAGCCGACACTGGTTGAGGTTCCACAGAGGAGCGGGCCTGGAGTGCTGATGCTCACTCGTCTTGTCTGAGGATTTGGAAGGACTCAGAGAAGTCAAAGACCTTTTTGACTTCTTAGATTTCTTCTTTTTATGTGACTTACCAGACGACTGAGATGGCCTTAGGTTGAGAATTGTCAGACCGTCAGTTGACCTTTCAATCCGACCGAGATCTTGATCATTGCGGGGTTGGCCTACGTCAGGTGGCAAGGAGCTTGAGGGAGCGTTACCTCAGCGACTCTGGGTGCATGGCACGGCAATCCTCACAGGCCTTCAAGTCCTTGTCTTTCTCGAGGCACAACAGACAGACCAAGTAGGGGTCTGTCACAGACATCTGCCTTTGACAGGCACTACATGGTTTGAAATCAGATGGTTTCTTGGGGACATCCTATCACACCAGGAGAAAAGATTTTCTCAAAAAAAGTGGTCAACAAGTCAAAGAAAGCCAGTCAAAAAGTGACTGAGGGGTGGCTCTTCATGGATCTGCGCTGGAGCGGAACCTATATAGGTACTGCGCACATCACTTACGGCGCTGACACGAAGCCAAACAACGCCACCTACCGGTGAGCAGGGGTATTGCTTGAAAAACTCAAAGATAGAAGTCTATCAGATAGATAGTATCAACACATCACGTATGATTTAAAGTAATGATCAGATAAAAAATAAACCTTTTATTACCTTTATACAAATGTCCCTGAGTTGAGATCGAACCTCTGACACCATCATCATATTTCTTCCATTCACAAAGTTCTCTCGGCACCATTCCTGCAGTACAAAGAAATACAAGTTTTATAGAAAAGCAGGCAGGCCTGGTCAATTCACAAAAGTTTATTACCTTTGCTCGAATACGCAGCAACAACTTTGCCAAAGGTTTTCCTAGTCATGTTTCCCATTTTAACTCGGTTTTCCACAAAGCTATGCAACAATGACACATCAAAAGATATATTATTTCTATATTTTATGTAGCGAACTGTCAAACATTTCATACTCAACATGCCACAAGCAAATTTCTGTTCTGAGTCGCACACTGATTTAAGAAATATTTGAGGGGGAAGAAGTGCTGGAGCGTTTACCAAACAGACAGAGAAGGTGCCTAGCTGAGAAAAAAAACCTCAAATTAAAATGAAATCTTCTGTCCTTTTGGTTTTGAGCTCTGATTGCATGGTTCACCCAAGGCACTAAATGCTGATACTTGGCCAAGGGTTGCCCTGCAGGAAATAAACCTTTTGAAGAGTTCTCTCTTCTCACAGGTATGTGCATCTTAAAAACTAACAACAATAGTTTGCCATGGATAAATGGCAGTTGTGAATAATTAGCACCCATGCTTAATTTGAAAAGGTGGTTGCAGTTGAGGCCCACTGGCACTCTTTGTTTGGCGACCAAAACTTATTTTTGGGTGTTCATATAGAGGGTACTAAATGTCAAGGCCAGAGTATTGCGAGTATAAGGATACAGAAATTCGTATTTCTGCTGGTAAGTATATTGTTTTAATTTGTTTTAATATCTAAAACTTCAATACAGTTGTAGAATTATACAGGGCCTCATTACGATGTTGGGCGGACTTTTGGAACTGCCTGACCCTAGGTCAGCAGTTCCAACCGCCGGATTAGGATGCGACCACCCACAGTGTGGTCGCAAATATCCATTTTTCAATGGAAGCTTGTGCGGTGGGCAGAAAAGGTCCGCAGTACATGCTTCCTTTGAAAAATGAATGTTTGTAAACATCCCTGCACCGTGTGGCAAGCACCATGCAGTTCCTGCCACACAGTGGAGGGATGTTGAGGGGGGCACCATAGGTGTCACCCAGGTCCTATGACGTAGGGCCAGGGAGGATGGGGGCCTTACTAGGGGCCCCCAAAGTCACTTTCCAACAGCCTAGAAAAGTCAACATGAAAAGGCTGTCGGAAACCAACATCCTAATCCCAATGTCGGAGTCAAGGGTGGCTCCGCCATCATTCAAGGGATTACAATTCCATTCCTCTTCAGATGGGCTCATCTTCGTCAAAAGAGGAGGAGAATCCCCTTGTGAGTTTCCCTTTGACCGCCATCATCATAATACAACAGTCGGAGAGAAATCCTGGATGTCTGGTGGAAAGCCTCTGTTTTTAGTGTATTATTCAAATGTAAATGTTATATTGTTTATTTGAATGTTAAATGAGTTTCTATATTTTTAAATGTTTGCTACACTTTAAGCATATATTATATTTTAAGTTGCTTATTTATATACATTTTTAATGTGCCTTTTTTCAGGGCATTGGGTATTGTAGGGGATTAGGGTATGTAGTGTATTACATTGTATTAGATCTATTTTCAGATTTCTTTAAATATAAACATGTAATTGTTATTTATTGTTTTTGGGAGGGTAGTGTACTAAATTGCTAAAAATGTATTACTTGTTCTTTTATTTGACATTTTTGTGGTTAACTTTTGCAACTGATTATTGTAATTTATTTTGGGGTTGTTGATTATTTTGGTGTTTGGGTGTGTGATTAAATAATATTTTTTAAATGTTAGAAATGTGTTAGGTAATTTAATTTTATAAAATATAAAATTTAATTATGTTAATTGATGTTAAGGATTTTAGGTTTTACAGGGGTTTTGGGGGAGTAGTTTATGAAACTTTCTTTTTTTTTCATTTTGTTTGGTAATTTTATTTAAGTTATAAATGTTTTTACATGTAATTCATGTTATCTATTCTTTAGGTTGTTGGGCTTTAGAGGGGCTTTTGGGGAGTATTGTTATAAATGCATTTACATCAATTTCAAAATGTATTATTTTAATATTTACTCAGATTTCCATTTAGTGCTTTTTATTTTTCGGAGTATTTGGATATTTTGGCATTTTGGGTGAGTAATTTATTATATTGTATTAATTTAACTTTAAATTTGAAGTTTCAACTCCCTTATTTTTATAATGTTTTATACAGTTTTAGTCGTTGGAAAATATAGTGATTAGTTGGGTAGTGTAATAAAGTGCATCACGTATAAATGTATAATTTTAAAAATATAAAAACTATATGTTGATTTAGATAACACTCGCACATACCTGGGCAGTACGTGGACCTGCTGGACGGCGTTTGGATCGCCATTGCCTTTGCCTCTGACCTCACGCCTCGCGGAACCCGCTCCGCGGGTCCCGCTTCGCCAAGGGGCGCCTGGGACTTGGGAGCTGTCGTTGTTGGGACAGACCAGGGCTAAGGGCTGTGAGGGCTGCGAGCAGGAGGGGCTGGACTCAGTTTCCCAAGAGTCACAGCTCAGCTCCGCCCGCAACACCTGGGCCGCTCTCCCTCATCGCCACGCCCTCAGCTGACCAGTGAAAGCTGCCGGATTCCTCCCTCTACGTGGGACAACACTCGCACATACCTGGGCAGTACGTGGACCTGCTGGACGGCGTTTGGATCGCCATTGCCTTTGCCTCTGACCTCACGCCTCGCGGAACCCGCTTCGCGGGTCCCGCTTCGCCAAGGGGCGCCTGGAACTTGGGAGCTGCCGTTGTTGGGACAGACCAGGGCTAAGGGCTGTGAGGGCTGCGAGCAGGAGGGGCTAGACTCAGTTTCCCAAGAGTCACAGCTCAGCTCCGCCCGCAACACCTGGGCCGCTCTCCCTCATCGCCACGCCCTTACCCATTACCCAATTATATCCTAGGCCATAAGTAAGAGCACGAACACCGCTGCGCGGGAGCGTCCCGGGAGAAGCCCGGGACAAGGGCGGGACCGTCTTTGGCCGTCAGTGGCCGAAGGAGGCTGGGCTGGGCCCACTCTCTTGATCCCCCTGTGTGTTACAATTAAGGCAATGCCTTCGCCCCCACCACGGGAAACCCCCTCAAGGGATGGCGCCTCCAGCTCTGGGACGTTGGATAATTACTTTAAACCCACTAAAGGAGAAGCGGACAAGGAAAGCTTGCTTGAGAACCGTAGGGTGGAGCGCAGGCGCTCCATTGAATCTATGAAAACCAGGCCCTTGACCGATATCATTCCTTATCCCACCACTCAAGAGGAAGGCACTCCACCCAGCAGTCTGATTAAATCGACACTCGAGGACTTGCCCGTCTTACTAAGGGAAATTCCTTCTACTCCAGGGATAGCGCTTGGAAAAAACACAGAGCCAGCCCCTCTCGAGTTCGCCCATACCCCTATTAACCTGGTAACTCAAACCCCACCTACGCAATTGGTTAATAAGAGCAAGTCCAAATTAAATGTAGTGGCGGAGTTACATAGGCCTCCACCCAGTAAACGTGCTCGGAAAACAGTGGGGGGGCGGGGGAAATCCAAAATATCACATCTTGACTTTGGCAAGAAACGCACTAACACCGCTCTATCGGGGAAGCCTACGGAGATAGTGCCTACCATTCCACCGCCCACGCCCCCAAACCCCAGTATAACGGCCACCACTAAAGAACCAGAGGTAATTTCTTCAAACTTAAACCTCCCACTCTCTGCCAAAGGGAGCATTGAATTCCTACTCCGCTCCCTTTTGCAGCCTATTACCGACAGCTTAAAAAAAGTCGAGATCAGGCTCACCCTACTAGAAACTTCTCTTACCACTTTGAACACTCTAGTAAGTAAGCAGACAAAGCTAGTGGGAACCTATTCCTTTGCTGGGGATCCTTACAAAGCAGAAGCTGCAACTAATGCCAATAAAGCCCCCCCCAGAAACCCACCGCCTGCCCCCCCTCTGCAACCCCTTATGGCCATCCAACTCCAGGCACGGCACAATAATCAAAGCAACAGACCTACCCACCCCGTGGACTTAGCCTCCCATAGCTCTCAAATAGAGTCCTCTGGAATACATCAAGATCAGGTTAACGCCCCCCCACCCACGCCCATTTGCCCAACTCCCAGACCACGAAGGCCAGACCTCCCGCCTGAAGCTAATAGATTAATGGTGGTCCTAGCTGGTGCCCCCCACTTAAGATCATGGGAAAATGAGGACTACCAATCCCTTAAGAAAAAGGTAATCAAATGGCTTAACTGGAACCGACCCTTGCCATCCCATTTTAATAACGAAATCATCATGGTGAGAAGGGTTCCATGGCTAGGGAAGACCAGGAAAACCATAGTGGGGGGACTGTATTATGGTAACCTTTAAGGATCCGGGAACGGTACGACACATTTGTGGAGGAATGAACCGATCCCTTGATTCCACCATACAGACCCTCCCAGTATCTTTTTTCTTCCCCCCGATTCCCAGGCACCAGGTCCCAACACACGATGATTGGACAAGGGTGGAACACAGACGTAAACACAAAGGCTTTCGACAACGCCCGTACTTTCAACCGCCTGAAACACCTTTTTGCGATTTTAATCGCTTTAACTGCCTGAACGGTTTGGGTGGGGTCGACTGACTTACCGTCTGTAAGACAGTGCCAGGGGTCTCGGGCTCCCCCGCTGTGTCCTCCGGTTCAATTTCTGGCCCCCTGAATGATCCAGCTGCTTCAGACCATGGCAGAACCGAATCTTTTCACCAAGCCACTGATGGGGTAGTTGTTGCTGAGGGGATAACTACGGTTCCTTTCCTTGTGGGCAATGGTGCGCCAAGACCACCGGTGCCACATGCATCTTCTGCTGCCCCTACTATAGGTCCCGCATTTGAAGTGGGGCATGGACTCACCTCCTCCAACCCTCATGGTATGGCATCTGCCACCTCCGAACATTTGAAGATAATTTCCTGGAACATCGCGGTATTAGCTAACAAACTGGAAGACCCGGCTTGGGCAAAGTACATAGAAACTGGTGACATATGCATGTTCCAGGAAACCTGGGCCAGAGAGGACTATGGACATCAAGGCTATTCGTCATTTTTCATCCCAGCAAGGTGGGAAGGCAAAGGCCGCCCATCAGGGGGCCTTACGACGTGGGTTGCTGCGCACCTGGGCTGTGTGGCCACACGGCTCCCATTCAACTCTGATGACATCCTTGCGGTCTTATTAACATGGCCAAACAAAGCTAACCTCCTGCTGGTTAACATCTATTCCAGGCCGATGGGAATGGCAAAAGAATCATCGACCTTTGATGAACTCTCGATCTTCTTATCTGAACTGTCGATTGATTCATATTATGTGGTGGGTGGGGACTTTAACTCTCACTTTGAGCCACTCCCCGGCCTCCAGGAAGGGTTCTTATCAGAAGAAGAAGTTAGGTGGGCAGTACCATGGGTTGATGTGCCATCTCCGAAAGCTTGGACCCCACTGGCACTGCAAATCACTGCCCTTACGTTAAGGTTTGGACTCAGAGCGTGTAATGGGCGAATTAAATCCGATATACCAGGCAAAAATACTTACAATCGGCGGGGAAGAGAGTCTCATTTGGACTATGTCCTGGTCCAATTGGCGAGATGGTCAACAATACAGGACTTCAGGGTAATAGACAGGCTGGACAGTGACCACAATGCCCTCGAGTTAGACCTTGCTCATCCAGCACCTCAGGCCCCAGTGACCCATGAGGAAGGGAATCGCCCCACGCTCCTCATAGACAACAGTAGGAGAAGAATTAGGTGGGAGCATATGGTCACAAGCAAGGATAAACTCCCACTGCTTTATGCAGAGATTACTCCCATCCTGGAAACTGTTGGGGATCTTGACAGTGTGGCAAATAAAATAGATATAAGGAGCAAACTGTTTGTTGCCCATGAGGAACTTATAAAAGTTGCGGCACCCCACTTTACTCGTAACATACGAAAGCCAAGGGAGAGGTGCCAAGGTAAAACACAATGGTATAATGTAGCCTGTAGACGGGCCAAAACAGAACTCCTTGGAGCAATTAAGGAGGGCACAGGAGGGGAACGCCTTAAGCAACGCAGGCAAGCTTACAAGAAGCTTCTTGCTCAGGCCAAAATAGAATGGGAGGAAAATCTGTGGGAAGAACTTACAAAGGCCCTAGCAATTCAAGATCAACGCCTGTTCTGGAGAATTGTGAATGGGGGATCAGGGAGTCTACACTCGGCAGTGGAGCCTAATATAGCTCCTGGAGTGTGGCAGGCCCACTTCCAGTCCCTATATAGCGCTGAGTCTGGAGAACTCCCTGCGCCAATCGAACCGGAGAGGCTGGGCCCTCAGGCGGATCCAATAACACTGAGTGAGGTCACTGCTGCTATTTCAGGCCTGGCTTCGGGGAAGGCGCCTGGACTGGATGGGCTACCGGGAGACCTGTTCAAGCAGGAGCCCACCGTCTGGGCGCCTTACCTCGCTGCTCTTTTTAACGGTATCCTCGGTGGGATGGAAATCCCTAGTACTTGGCTGGGGGCTGAGGTGGTCCCGATTTTCAAAAAGGGATCCCCCCTCCTCCCAGCCAACTACAGACCGATTAGTCTGATAGACGTAGCGCAGAAGCTGTTCGGCAGGGTTCTCCTGAATAGGCTCCAGGACTGGATAGAGGAGGTGGGCGCCCTCAGTCCCTATCAGGCAGGATTTAGGAAAGGGGTATCGACTGTGGACCAGGTTTTTAGATTGAATCTGGTCTATTGGAGGACAGTGAGGTTCGAGGGCGGTAGTTTGTACACGATTTTCGTGGACCTACGGGCCGCCTTCGACCTCGTGCCCAGGGGAAAACTCTGGATTATCTTGGCAGGGATGGGCGTACCACCAGATATTTTATTGACCTTGCAGAGGTTGCATCATAACAATTATGCCCAGGTGAGGTGTGGGAGGTCGGGGGAACTGACTGACAGATTCCCCGTTGGCAGAGGGGTAAGACAGGGCTGTGTGCTGGCGCCGACCCTGTTTTGCCTCTTCGTCAACGGGGTAATCGCCCATCTTAACGCCACCGACTACACAGATGCCCCCAAACTAAACGGCAACAGTGTGCCCGCAATAATGTTCGCGGACGACACATTGTTAATATCTAAAACACCCATGGGCATCCAAAGGATACTCGATGCCTTTGTGGCCTTCTGCCAGGATAGAGGGTTGGAAATCAACGCCACAAAAACCAAATATATGGTATTGAATCCGAGCCCCAAACAGCGCCCGAATCCCCAACTGGGAGCAGTGCGGCTGGAAAGAGTAGCCACGTTTGAATATCTCGGCGTGACGCTCAACGAAAATATGATCTGGGGGACCCATCAGAGCAGGGCTAACCTTAAATTAGTGCAAATTACCGGGGGTATATCCCGGATGATGATTGGTTCGACCTACCGCCCACTGGGGGCCTTAATTCAGATATATAAAGCCCAGGCCAGGGGGGCGATCTTGTACGGGGCTGAACTGTGGGGCCACATTCCATGTCGGAACCTGTCTTCCACGGAAAATAGGTTTATAAGACAAATAACCGCACTTCCCCCTAGCACTCCACTTCTTCCTCTGAGGCTTGATCTAGGGCTACGGCCACTTGCCGACGAGATAAGTCTAAGACCCATTGCCTTCTGGCGCAGGCTATGGAGCAGCGATGATCTCGCCGACTATAGGGCGGAATTGGCCGAACTATTAAAGCACCCCAAGGCGCTCAGTATTCCCTGGGTCAAAAACATCCAGTCAATTTGCACCGATCTGGGGCTCCCTGAATTGTGGACCGAACCAGCGAATGTAGCACCAGGAATCTCTAAGAGATCCCTGGCGAATCTGTATCACGAACACAAAAGGGCAAGGGCCTTAGCTACCCAGACAGAGGGGTCCCTCTCTTCCATATTCCTGCAAACTAAGGATCTCTACAGATTTGAGAAGGCTTTCGATCCCATATATCCCATACTCACCAGAAAGTTATTTCTCCAGTGGAGATACAGTACATTGCCTTTTCGGTCCTTTTCAAGCACCTGGCTACAAGTCCTTTCCACCAAATACTGTCCTCTTTGCGTTGATAAAGAGGAAAATGATTTGCATGTGATCTTTTTCTGCCCAGCCTACAAGGCAGCCAGAAAGCATTGGCTGCTTCCCTTGATTAAGAATTTGGGTGGCAGGGAATATACACCTATGTACAGGATTTTAAAATCCGATGTTTCTGGCCCAACCGTTTTTGCACTTTCCAAATTCTTTACGAATGTTTGGTATACGCGTATTCGTCTTTTAAAAAATGCTGGGTAGATTTTAGAATCACTTCAATTCTTAATAACTGTTTTTATTGTCTGTATTGATCTTAAAATCATGTATTGATGTTTTAACAAATCTGACAGAATTCATGTGATTTTTTTTGTATGTGCATCTTTTATGACCAAATGGTCGAAATAAAGATTGGAAAATGAAATGATTTAGATTAGATGGGCAAGAGGCACGAGTGTTGCACTGGTTTTTTCATTATTTTTGAAGGTATAGGAATGGGTATTGCACTTGGTTAGCAATTTGATTTTAGGGCACAGGGATGGGTGTTGCACCAATTTCATAATTACTTTTTAAGGTGAAAGGATGGTTATTGCACTAGGTTAGTTAAGAGGGCAAAAGTATGTATGTGGCACAGAGTTTTGTAATTAGCTTTTAGAGTGTAGGGATGGGTTTTGGACCAAATTACTAATCCATATTTAGGGCGCAGGAAAGTGTTGCACCAGGTTAGTGATTCGTTTTTAGGGCACACGGATGCCTACAGCACTGGGTTAGCGATTAGTTTTAATGGTTCAGGGGGCATCATACCGCGATAGTGATTCTGTTTTTTGGGCACAGGGATAGGTCTTGTTATTTTATATTGATGTTTTAAAAAATTATTTAACTTTTTAAAGATGTTTATGTATTGTATTTCTATATATTTAAAAATATTAAAATTATTTTAGTGTAAGTATAATTGTTATAAAATAATTAGCTTTATTTAGTTTAAGTTTATTAATATACATTTTAGAAAATAATTAGCAAATTTTTGAATTTTAAATTAATTTATTAAAAGATAGTCTGTATTTTGGTCCATAGTTTGATTTTTAACATTCGTTACTTTTAATGTTAATTTTAAAAGTCAATATTAATGCAATGTATATTTTCGGTTTAGATATTTTTGTATATTTTCGGTTTAGATATTTTTGTATGACGATGTTCTGGATTCAATATTTTTGTTTCATTATAGAATTGTCTGAATTATGTCGGTCTATATTTTGGGTTCGATATTTTTATATGTCAATATTTTTTACATTGATATTCAATAGTACAATCTTAATTTGTCTCCATAGACTTCCAGAACAAATAATAGAATAAAATACAAACGGGGGAAAGAAGGATGAAGAGAACAGAAGAGTTGTGGCGAAAGGAGGAACTTGCAAGAGTGAGAAAAAAAGGCAGGGAGTACATAGTGGTAGATTAAAGAGGCAATTTAGTAGAGCCAAGACTATGCAGCCCTGATGCTCGGCGTCCTGACCTTTGATAGTGCCAGCTCTGGTGTTCTGGGAAAAAACTCTGGGTTCCCAGCACTTATTCTTTTACATATTAAGCGCAGGTTATCACACAACAAAGACTAAAAATAGAAGTTATTCCTTAATTTACTGGTTTAAATGTGATGGAATATTTGACAGTCATCATCCCCCTAAAGTCCAGTAATAACCTATTTCATTATTTTTTAATTTGTAAAGCATTGCCCCATTCATGCTATCTGTAACCAGACTGTTCCATGGGGCACACAAACAATGAAAGTGTATGAAGTCTCTGGGATAAATAGCAGGATAAATCTGCTATAAAGAGAAGACAAGTAATCAGGTTATTCTGAGGAGCAAGACAGAAGTGATGCAATTAATGTCGAAAGGATAAACATATTTCACTTGAGGGTCAAGAATAAACTACCCAGGTAATGGTAGGAGCAAGTATACTATGTATACCTTATTTTTGCCCAGAGTTTTGAAAGCTCTGTATATGTTAAGCAGAGTGATGTGATCTCCCTCGCTGGAGATAAACTTCTTCCTGACTGCTTGTACATCATCACGTCGGGAAGGGGGGTTGTGCAGAACATTGTCGACGGACAGCAGTGAGACTATAGTCAGGACCTCCTCTGTGCAGTGAAACTTTGGAGAAAGTAATATGGTCTGGAAAGAAAGGAAAAAGGAAACTTATTAAATCTGAAGGTTTATTTATATAATTTAATTCCAGAACAAAAATCTGAAAATTCTAGGGTCTTTCATACCACATAACTGGTTGAGAATATACTAAATGTGCCTCTTAGGTGGTGGAACTCGAATATTGCATTTTTAGGTCTCGCCTGACCCAGCGCATGCACTGGTCTGGCGAGACTTATTGAGAGGGCTCCAAAAAGTGCTACCAGGCCAGCCTAGAGCTACAGTGCATGTGCGCGCGCGCGCTTTACCGCGTTTACTTTCACGGCCGCTATGATGTTTGATCGTGATCGCGATCACTTTCACTTTCACGGTCGCACGGCCGCTTGGCATAGCCAATAGGTCTCGCTTTTGGGACCTTATAAGTATTTAGTTATGCAACTGTTGCATGGCTAAAACAAGGTCCCAAAGGCGAGACCTATTGGCTATGCCAATGCTTGTTGAATAGTACTGGCTGTATTCACATGTAATCAGCCATGTGCCCCTTTCCCATGCTGTGCCACAGCGGCCTTGTCTTAAAAGACAGAAACTTGCAGTAAACATGTGCAGTCTATTTACCGTGAGTTTGCAGTGGGTGAGTCACCAGTGGTGGGGCTTATCCACAGTAAAAAGGTCACATACCAGGTAGTCAAAAAGCAGTAACTCCAAGCATATTTGATGGACGGAACTCATTGCCTTACAGTTAACCGTCAGCTGATCCTTACGGGGACGAATTAACCACTATGCATGGGTATTCTCTGCCTGGTCAGTGATAACAAATGATGAGGGCTTCGTGCCAATGTCCGCTACCCAGACACCTAATGTTGGCAATCTACCACTAAGACCACCTACCTCACACCCAACCATGAGGCTAACTTTCCCTACAGGGAACCCAGACTCCACCATGAACCCTGCCGATTCTAGGCTGGATGCATTTAGGACACTAAGGTCCTATATGGACTGAGCAGAACTAGACCTACCCTTTCCCTGGTTCACAGAACACTACGCCCACCACACACTCTCTGCTAAAGGTCCAGTGCCTCAGAACTGATGCCTTTACACTAGAAGGGTCTAAACCCGATCTTCTAGGCCACTGACTGGTCTACCTCTGGAGTTTACTCAACCCAGTACCCTCTCTTTCGGGTCTGTACATACTGGCGATGCAGACGCCTTTGACCCTCTCCCACAGAACTAACGCTAGGGTCTATAGCTGCCATCACTCTTTCAGGACTGTCTTACCTAAAGAAAGTACTGCTCACTCAACACTTGGGGGGTGATTACGATGGCGGACAGACTTTAGTCCATCCTCAATCGTGCCGGGGAGTGGGACTGCCTGCCTACAAGGCGGCAGTCCCACCGGTGGTATTACGATGCCACCGCCACCGTGGTGGTCGCATCTACCATCTTTAACATTGAGGCGGGTGCTGCTAGCTGCAATGTTAAAGATGCACTGTTTAGATTTCCCTGCACTACGTGGCATGCACCATGTAGTACCTGCCACTTAGTGCGGAGACATGTAAGGGGGTACCATGGGTACTCCCCTAGTGTACCCCCCACCCCAGGGGGGCCCACAACGGACCCCCAAATACAATCCTCGCCAGTCTGTGAATGGCGGTTCCACCACCAAACACCGACTGGCGGGGATGCAGCATTGTAATTTGACAGACGGTGCCTGCTAGGCACCACCACCATTTTACGGATGCTGGCCGCTCCGCCAGGCAATCGGATCGATTGCCTGTGGCGGATCCTTGACGGGCGGTCTATTCGCCCGCCATGGTCGCGGTTGGATTCCCCCTGCCATCCTAATTTGGCAGGGGGAAAAAAATCGCGGTCCGATGGCAGAAGACCCTCCACTGTACGGCTGGCGGGCCTTCCGCAATCGTAATCATCCCCTAAATACCCCCCCCTTGCAGAGAAGCCATTTAAGATAGGTGCCATCTGGCCTGGTTGTGCCACTGAGGGCCGACCCGTCTTCACCCCCTTTGCTGAGGGCTGCACCAACCAGCTAAGTCACCTCAAGGTGCCCAGGGGATGCACACCAAGGCTGGTACACCCAAAGTGCACCAGGCTGGAGTCTGCTAAGACAGAACCTCAGCAACCTGTCCCTCTGACAGATCAGAGCGCAATTCCTAATAGACATGGATTACTGACCCATCCCCCATCCTGGGGACTGACCTCACAGAACCTACCCGATTGATCACTCGGCCAGGCACCAAAACAACAACACTCTAGGGTGTTATCCTTTACTCTCTTTGGGCAGTCACCTACCCTACCCTGATACCTCAGAGTCCACTACTAACCTCCTTTCTAAAATCTAGGAAGTCAACCACCCCCACTCATATCTCCTCAGGGTCAGCCACCTAGTCCACCTAAGGAACTTAGGGGCTACCACCACACTACCTATTTCGGAAACCATCCTCCTCTGGGGCCACTACTAGGTAGCTCACTCTCTCCACCATATAACCAATGGGGACTGTGGGAACCACAACTTTCTAGCACCCGTCCACAACCCCCATTGTGGGAAAATATCTTGGAGACCACCCCAACCAACTGGTGGGAACCCTTAAGGGTGCCACTACTTCTGGGGAAAGCTCCAACCCTACCCTTCCAGTGATTTTGGTGCGTGCCAATGGCAAGAAAAATATCTGTGTAGAGAATGATTAGTTTTGGGCTCCCTCTCTGCAAACCTGCACTGCGCTGGAATATCCCGGAGCCCCTTAATCACCTTCCACACCCGAGAAGCAGGCCGAACCCTACACCTCAAATCTTTGTGGGTACCAATTGCTTTTCCTAAACTTCTAGAGAAGAACCTTCCTCCTACAGGCCTAGTTTGGGTAGTGTTGGGGTTCATAGGGACACCATCGCCTTGAACAATATCATGGAAACTTTCTTTGGAAGCTCAACCCACCCTCACTTTATTTGTAGACCCAAACTAGTCAAAACACAGTTTAAACATTAGACCTCTATGTCGTCACATGACGTGTGTGTGTGTGTGTGTGTGGGGGGTGGGGGGGTGGAGGAGTTCCTTTCCCATACCTTCAGTTCACATGACCAAACCTTTGAACCCCTCTCAGAGCCTTGCACTCTATTTGCTCATTAATGCATACGTAATGTTTGGAAAAACTGCTATCAATGCATACTGTACAGGATACTCTGTATCCTGTCGCTGAACACCAAAGTACAGAAACAGGCCATTAATTGTGTGGCCTGCACAAGTAATGGGTTCACATTCACCCTCCACTGGGAACCAAACACCCAATTGTGTTGCTTGACTCTCCCAGGGTAGTGGAGCAAAGCAGTCGAAGGCCTACTCAAGAGGTGGTGTGGGCGAGTAATCACCATTCACTAGCACGCAATAACAATAATAAATAATTGTCCAGTCTGTGCTTTCTCTTTAGAAAAAGGAAAAGTACATGTATTACACACATACTACTAAATACTACGGAGTTTTTAACAAATATACACAAGGCTAGTGAAAATACCTTTGGCAATATTGCATAATCACCTCTGCCCCCTTAAAGGGTCAAACAAACGCATCCGATAAGTCTATTGACTTGGACAAAGGTTCAAGATCAACGTACCACATGTCATAACACCATCATTTTAGGACCAAATGTAATAATCAAACTGATCAGTAATCAGTCAACACTATTATGTCAATAATGCATTTAGAAATCGACTTCTCGTGTGTCTGTGTGCTTTATATATACAATCTCAAATCATGAAATGTAATCTTAAAAACAGACCCTAGAGAGCATCAAATTCTTATTACATAAGATGCAACCATAGACTCAGCCCCTAGGGGGCACGGTACCACATGAACCTTCTTTTATACACCTTCAGGACCCAATAACTGTAACCTTAAGCTTAGCTCCCAAAAGGCGCTGCTCTCCCAGCCGAAGAGCTCCTGCTCCACCCTAGGAGTTTTTAAAAAGCCAAAGAAATCCTGGGATAGTCGGACTTAACTTGACCCTTCAAACATAGGGTCTGCACTATTGTTAAAATCCTTTGGGGGTAACTGCAACACTCATGCAACTTCCCCACACTCCTTTTTAGGTAGATGGTGGTGGCTCTCCCGTCCGGGCCACCCCAGGCAGAAAAGATTTCACCAATTTCAGATGAGCGGATCTCTAGCTGTGCTTGAGTGAGCTGCTGCCTTTCTCTTTGCTTGTTCCTTGCTGCGCAGCCTCGCACCACACAGCGTTGTCTTTTTATTTGGGGGTGCCCAGTCCCACTCGGATACCCCTGTGTGCTTTGTTTGTTGGAGGCAGACAAGGGAGCACACCTCTGGCTGCCCTGTATGCTTACTGCGCGGTCCGCACTTCCCTCTCCCTCCAGACAATGGGCACGTGGAGCAAGAAAGGCCTGCCACAGATGGCACTCCAACTTCCTCTTCCTTATCGGGCCCGGAGTTGGGGATCCCTGGACCCCACTGATGAAATCCGGCATGGGGGTGGGTTATCAGGGCCCTTTTAGCTCTGGGGAGGGAGTATGGGGGGCAGGCAAGCCCCCTCCCAGAGAAAATTCAGCAAATTTCTCATTACGGCGACTCCCAAGTCCTGGCCCACCCCAGGGGGTTTTAGCAGCTGGGCGACACCACATCACCTCTCTGCCCCAAACCACCTGCACAGCATGCTGGGAAAACAAACTGGCGTCACTTGTCATATCTTCTCTGGGGGACTCAGTTCCGCCCCTTGCGGACATCACTGCCTTGGCCTTTCCCAGTAACACATCAAAGGGAGCCCCCCTAATGGGTTGGCTCAGGTTGTCTGAGCTTCCTCCTTTGTTCAGTGGGCTTGGGCTGGTACAGTGTAATAACCGATTAATTGATGCAGATTCTGCTTCCTCACCGCTTTCCTCCTCAGGAGTTGAATGAAGCACTGTAAATTGCTCTCTTTTTGTGGGTAGGCCTTTGTTCCGGCTGCTGGAGAGAAAGGGTAATTAACTTGGCAAAGAAGGATGACAAAAAGGCCTGGGTTCTGATCCTGAGCTGAGCTAGAGAAACAGGACAATTCTGGATGACCAATAATCTGTATAGAAATTTTCTTGGAACTCTCATATTTGGGTTTGACATACAGACTCCACCACAGCTTGATACGCCACGGTCTCTGTAGGCCGATGGGAAGCGTGTGTGTATGGGTGTATAATGGAGTGACACTGCAGACAGGACAGTAAACCACACTGACTTTCCCCTAGGAGTATACACTAACATTACGCTGATGACTCTCAAATTATTTTCTCACTTTCCAAATCAGATCCCTCCTCTTCTGTTTCTACTCTTCAGTCGGGTCTACGCCAAATTGCTGCCTGGATGAACAATAATTATTTAAAGCTTAATGCAAATAAAACGGAGGTACTTATCCTAGGCAAACAGAAAGATCTTTGGGGTGCACGTCACTGGCCTAATGAGCTGGGTCCTCTTCCCCGTCCAGTTGACCACGTCCGTAATCTAGGATTTTTCATCGATGACTCTCTGAGAATGCACCATCACGCCACTAAAGTGTCTGCCACCTGTTTTGCTATTCTAAAGTGGCTGCGCAAAATTATTTGGATGCTGCCTAAGGATACTCAGAAAACCGTCGTCCATGCCCTTATCACATCCCGCTTGGACTACGGTAACGTTTTGTTTTTAGGTGCAAACAAGACAATATCCCGCAGGCTGCAACTTGTGCAAAACTCCGCTGCTCGACTTTTATGCGGAATTTCCAAACACGCTTCCATCTCCCCCCACCTCCATGCTTTGCACTGGCTCCGTATCGATAAGCGTGTTGAATTCAAAGCCCTTTCTTTTATGCACAAAATTAAGTGGGGCCGTGCACCCAACTACCTCCAGTCTCTTGTACGTCAGTATGCTCCAACTCGCACTCTCCGCTCCTCCTCCCTTGAGAAATTTGATGTGCCTCGGTTCAAACTCTCTAGAATGGGAGGTAAATCCTTCGCTGTTTTGGGCCCCTCTCTCTGGAACTCGATTCCTATTGCCTTGCGCAGAGAGCCATCCTACTCCCACTTTCGCTGTGCCCTCAAAACCTGGCTTTTTACTCATTAAATCTTCTCCTTTCAGCATTGTCGTCCAGGCGCCGGGAAACCCTTTTTGGGTAGCTGTTGCGCCATACAAGTTAAATAAATAAATAAATAAATAAATTATGAGGCTTACCCCAGGTGAATATCCAATTCTGCACAGTCCCCTCTGCGCAACGCTACCTGTGCACGGTTACTGTGCTGCGCACAACAGAAGTCTCCCACTCACAGTCCTCACGCATATGGACGTGTTCATTTGTAACCAGCCAAATGCCCCTTATACTTACTGCATCGCAGCCGCCTTGTCTTAAATGGCGGACACTGGCGGTAAACATGCACGGTAGTTCATTTATAGTTTGTGAGTCACCAGTTGTGGGGTTTACCCACAGTAAAAAAGATGCACACGCGGTGGAGAAAAAGGACAAAATCCAGGAGGACTTGATGGGAGGAACCCATTGCCTCACAATGTGCCGTAAATAAACATTTCTAGACTATTTCTTACTGGATTAACTCCTTCGATGCTGCGCAGATTCCGCCGCTGTGCTGACGGAATCTTGCGCGGGCGTGGTCATGACGGAATGGTTCCGTCATGAGCACAGCTCAACCGTGGGTCATGACGGAACCATTCCGTCATGAGCACCGAAGGGGTTAAGGATAATGTTACTTACCCAGTAAGCATCTCTTCTTGGCATGTAGAGCTGTAGATTCACATGCTTTGCATACTCCGGCCATCTAGTGTTGGGTCCGGATGTTTGCAATTTTCTTTTTCTAAGAAGTCTTTCCAGTCACAAAGTAAGGGGACTCCTCTTTCCATTGCTAGAATGTTTTCCCGCAAGAGGGTGAGAATGGAATAAGTGAGTGTGGTAAAGAGATGCCCATGCAAGATAAAGTGAATAATGAGAACTGCAACAACTACAGGTGCAGGTGGGAGCATGTGAATCTACATGCCGAGAGCAGATGCTTACTGGGTAAGTAACATTACCCGTTCGAGGCATGTGCGCTGGCGATACACAAGCTTTGCATAGACTAAGCAGTATTCTCCCAAAGCGGTGGCTAACCAGTAGATGTTGCAGTTGTCTGGAAAAGTGTTTTTAGCGCTGCCAGCGCTGCATTGGCTTGTTGGCATGCTAGTAAATCCACACAATAGTGTTTGGTAAACGTGTGTTGTGGACCATGTTGCTGCTTTACAAATGTCAGCTATAGGAATGTTACCTAAAAAGGCCACATATGCCCCTATTTTCCGAGTGGAATGCGCTCTTAGGGTATAGATAAACTTCTTTTGGCTTTTGCGTAACAAGTTTGAATGCACTTAACAATCCATCTTGAATACCAGATTTAGAAATAGGATTGCCTTTGTGAGGTGGTGTAAATGAAACAAACAGTTGCTTTGTTTTATGAAAATCTTTTGTTCTTTTGATATAATACAATAAAGCTCTTTTGACGTCAAGTGTGTGAAGAGCTTGTTCTGCTACAGAATCAGGTTGAGTAAAGAACACAGTTAACTCAACTGATTGGTTCATATGGAAAGCAGAAACCACTTTGGGAAGGAATTTGGGATTGGTGCGAAGAATTACCTTATCTTTATGGAGCTGAAAGAAGGGTTCTTCCAAAGTTAAAGCATGTAGCTCACTAACTCTCCTTAATAAAGTGATTGCAATGAGGAATGCAACCTTGCAAGAGAGAAATTGTAAAAGACACTTGTGTAACGTTTTAAAGGGTGGACCCATAAGTCTTGTAAGTACAATATTAAGATTCCACACTGCCAGTGAAATTCCTGGTGGTATAACTCTTTTTAAGTCCTCCATAAATGCTTTAGTGACAGGAACTCTGAACAAAGACAAATGTTGTCTGTTTTGCAAATACGCAGCTACTGGTGCAAGGTGTAACCTAATAGTCGTGTAGGCTAGCCCACATTGCTGTAGGTTTAAAAAGGTAACAGAATGTTCTGAATAGAAGCATATAATTTTGTTTTTATTGCAGTAAACAACGAATTGTTTCTATTTTGCGGCACAGCAAGTTCTGGTAGTAGGTTTTCTTGCTTCTTTCAGAATAGTCATGAAGTCTGGTGGTAAATTTAAATACCAAAACTCTATAAATTCAGGAGCCAAATCGCGAAGTTGAGCTCCTTGGGGTTTGGATGCTTGATTTCTCCATGGTTCTGAGTGAGGAGACTGGAGGTGAGATGTAGCTTTTGATGTTGAACTACTGAGAGCTCTAACAGTGTGGTGTACCGCGGTTGACGGGCCCATGTGGGAGCTACCAAAAATCAGTGACGTCTGTGTTTGCCGTTACTGAGACCTTTGATTGTGTAATGATGGATATGTGCACCCCAACCGGTGAGATAAAAATAACCCCAACGCTCAGTCCATCTTCTCAGAAGGTAAGAATTTTCTCCAGCCTAATGCGGGAAAAACTGAAATTATGCTGTTTGGCGACGCATCTCTGAGATGGTCCCTGAGCTGGTGGCCAGAGGAGCTAGGATCCACACCTACCCCCAAGACCATGGTAAAAAACTTGGGGGCACGCCTAGACCAGAAGTTGTTATTGAAGGAACAGGCCTCTACCACCACCGGTGCCTGCTTCCATGTCCTAAGCCTTCTGCAAAGGGTATTTCCCTTCCTTCACCTGTCCACTTGGAAAACCCTTATCCAGACACTAGTATTTAAGTCACCTGGATTATTGCAACGCTCTGCTGATCTCAGCGAATGAAGCGTCATTAAACAGACTACAGGTGGTCCAAAATACCGCAGCCCGGCTGATCTCCAATGCTCCCTCCCGCACCTCTTTCCTTTCCCTCTTGCAGAGCTTGCATTGGCTCCCAGTGCACAAGCGGATCCGTTTTAAGGGCACTTCGATCTGGGTCCAAATCCCTTCTTGTGGTTGCACGCTGCAAAAAATACCGGCAGGGAGGTAAAGCGTTCTTCCATTTAGCCCCGACCTACTGGAACCAACTACCCATCCAGCTGCAGGAGTGTGCCGATCACCTGCAGTTCCGGAGGCTTCTTAAGACGGCGCTGTTCTAATTGGTCCCTTTCCCTGGCCGACAAAAGCAAGGTCATAGCACGGAGAGACCCCGTGAGGGGTGATTCAAGCGCTTTATAAACTATAGATCAAATCAAATCATGTGTCTGATGTATGTGTCTGATGTTAGCATGACTTGTAGAACAGGATCGATGAAAGGCCGCACTTTTGATACATTTTGTGGGTTCCATTACTGCAGAGAGCGATGGGTGCGGCGGTCTACCAACACTAGATCTGTAATTGACCCTGTGACTGATTCCACCGACGTGCTAAGTATTCTTGTAATTGACACATTTGTAGTCTTGCATGAGGTACTATTGCAATGCATGAAGCCATCATTCCCAGTAGGCGCATGAAAGTCCTGGCTGGCAAGATATGGTTGGTTTGGAACTGCAGCAATAGAGTTTGAATATTGGAAATTTTGGCTGCATTGGAGGAGACTAGAGTCGTGTGAGTGTTGATAGTGGCTCCTAGATAAGATTATATCTGCAAAGACTGTAGGTGAGACTTTTGAATGTTGACCGTGAAACTCGGTTAGTGAAGTAGGTGTAGAGTGTTTTGAAGACACTTTTGGTGTCTAGGTAGGGGAAGACATTCATTTGTTGCCTTCTGAAATGAGCTTTTACCACTGCTAGGCATTTTGTTAATACCCTGGGAGCAGTAGTTACTCCGAATGGAAGTACTTTGAACTCATAGTGTTTGCCTGCTATCACAAATCTGAGATATTTGCGATGAGCTGGATGAATGGGAATGTGAAAATATGTGTCTTTTGAGTCCATTGTGGACAAAAAATCAAGCTGTAGGAGAGGAAGAACCTGTTGAAGCGTTACCATATGGAAACAGGTGTTCCTTGTCAAAGGGGGTGTTCAAAATGGACTGTTGAACCTCAGGCTTAAACCCCAAGATCCTAAGCCATGCATGCCTTCTAAGGAGAATGCTGGTATAGATCTTCCTAGCTGCAGTGTCAGCGGCGTCTAAAGCACATCTTATTGAGGAGTTAGAGATGAGTTTCCCTCTTCAACTAACTGCTGTGCCTTATTTTTGGGTTCGTCTGGGATATTTTTGAGTAGTTACTCCATCTGATCCCAGTGTGCCCTGTCGTACCTAGCTAGTAGGCCCTGTGTGTTTGCGATATGCCAGTGGTTAGCCGCTTGAACAGCTACTTGTTTTAAAGAGGCACCTATAAGTTTGGATTCTTTATCTGGGAGAGGTGCATCCCCAGAGGTTTGCGAGTTAGCTCTTTTGCCAGCATTGGACACTACTAGTAGGGAGTCAAAAGGTAATTGCGCCTTAATAAACAGGATATGATGGTAAGGGTATATATTTTTTATCTACCCTTGGAGTTAAAATACGTGCTCTGACAGGGTCTTTAAAAATATCATCTGCATGTCTAATAATGCCTTTAAGCATAGTATTTGAATTGACCTATGTGTGCACTCAAGTGTTTCAAATAGAAAGTCCTAAAAGATTTTTAAAAAGTGTGCAGCTACCAAATGGGGTTTCGTGGCGCAGGACAATGTGCAAGCCAAGGTTGCAGATAATAGTACAGTGAGGATTATACTTGATTGTAAAGGAAGGTCTATAGTTTCTTACGAAAAGCGACTGACACATCCTACGTTTCAAAGGACGAGAATTCCACCGTTTGGGGCCAAGGTAGGAGAACAAGCAGCCTCTCATACGAGTGACCCGGACTATGGGAACCAAAAAAAAAAAAAAAGAAATCGAGAAATACTGGCTAATCTCAACTGTCGAGTGGGTACCATGTTTAGCTTGGAACATGTAGCATAAAGCCTTAAACTCAACGTGTTTGCTCACCTTGAGCCAGTGGAGTTGATGGAGCAAAGACGGAGGCATGGCGAGGCAGCCAAAAATGAAGATGGGCAGCTGCATTTTGTATGAGCTGTAAATGGTGGACAGACGGCTTTATCAGCGCCCAGGTGCAATACATTGCCATAGTCACCAATCACCAATGTCTGCATTACGGTTCTCTGGGCAGCAGGTGGAATTAACCAGAGGATTTTTTTAGCCACTTGAGAACCGCAAAGCAAGTTGCGGTGACTCCCGACACCTGATCTCTGAGGGAGAGGTTGTTGTCAATGGTTAACACCCAGGTTCTTAACATTCGGGACCGGAGCAGGTAAAGGTCCCAACATGTTAGGTCAATGGGTAATTCCCCAGAGTTCAGGATGATTCTTTATGTAATGGTACCCCATGATACTCTGCTGCTCTGGCAAGGAGCTGTCGATAAGCCATATAATCATCTGGTGGAGATCGTTTTGCAGGATAAAGGTCTGGCTCATTGTCTACTGGAGGGGCAATGTGAAATCATTCCATGGGTCTGCAGGCAAATGAGTATAATCATCCTGATGCACATCTGGATCTGTATGTGGAGATCCTTGAGGTGTTATGTGTAATGGATCTTCAATTATTAACTGTGGAGAAGATGGTGGAGGTGAAGAGGGTTGTGGGGGCAAGATAAACAGGTCTACTAGCCATATCCTCCTCCTTCTTTAAGGGAATTTCATCAGATGTGTCCTCTGCAGGAAACCTGTGTTTTGCTGGATTTTTAGCCAAAATATGTCTAGCATCAGGTTTAATATTTTTTTTTTTGTTTGTGATCCAATGTGGCCTGAAGAACGTCTAAAATTGTTTCTGGATGCTCAAGAACATTGTCCTTGGATTTCGGTGTCAAAATCGACTTGTCTTTAGAATGTTTCAGCTCAGAATCGTGTTAGTGTTTTGAATCTGCGGGTTTCGGCTCCAAAGCATGTTTGTGTTTCGAAGCAGAGGGTTTCGGCTCTGAACCAGATTTGTGTTTGGAGCCTGATGATTTCGGGTCCGAAGGTAATTTCGGCGACTCTGTCCTGAGCTGGAAGGTTTGACTGTTTGTTTTGGTGCCGAGCCAAGAGGCGGGGCACTGGAAACATTGTCTCGGTGCCGACCTTTTTGCCAAGTTTTGGAAGAGGATTTAGGGGGCAAGGGGTATTTGGTACTCACAGCACCATGTCCCGGAGGCACATCTTCGGACACCAGATCGATTTTGAGCTTGGAATCGGACTCTGTAACAGAGGACCTCTTCTTCTTCGGCAGACGCTTCGACCTCTTCTTGGTCGGATTCTTCCCCGAAGATATCCGGAGTGTGTTGGATGCTTTGGTGCTGCATCTCTCGTCGTCGAGCCAGACGATCGCGTACGAGTCTTCTTCGACCGAAACGACTTAAAAGCGTCGCAGTCTTCCTCCTTGTGCTCCGGAGAGAGGCACACGTTACAAACTTGATGCAGGTCGGTGCGAGGGTACTTGGCGTGGCACCAAGGACAGAATTAGAATGTAGTCTGTTCCATCGGCAGCAGGCTGGCCCAACACGGCAAGGTCCGACGGCCACCCATGAGGTTTTCGATCGAAAATGGAGTTTGTGGAGCGATTTGATATGCGGGGAATGGCGAACGGAAACAAATACCGGTGAGGTTAGAGTGGATTGCGCACCGAGGGGGAACACGAAGAATGGTTTTCGAACCGGAGTGCAGCAATACATATTCGAACCCGATGGCGGAAAAAAACAATTTAACAATGGAGTCGATGCCCATGCGCACTATCAACGAAAGGAGGAGTCACCTTACCTCATGACTGGAAAGACTTCTTCGAAGAAAAACAAATTGCAAACATCCGGACCCAACACTAGATGGCAGGAGTATGCAAAGTATGTGTATCTACAGCACACAAACCTCCAACACAAAGTTACAGTTTATGGAGTACTAGGTCAGGAAGTATGAATGACTGCCAGAATTAGTTGCACAGCTGAAAATAAATTCTTAAAGACATTCACAAACATTTCAAACAGGTTTGTGCTTCTTTTTCAGGGGTATTCAAAGCCACCAGAATGACACAACACATTTGGAGTGGATGTGAAAAAGGTTCACAGCGGCTAAACAATCTTTTAGTTTCAAGCCTCCTGCTTCCAAAAATATCATCCAAACTCCTCTATGGTTTTTTCTTGTGGTCAAATACATGGTACATCCTCCTTGACCTTTAGCACCCAACCGACCCCAATCAAAAGCCATCAACCAATGGGCTTACCAATGATACTCTACACTGAGACTGACCATTTCAAGGCATGGAGGCCACTGCACAGCAGGAAGTTGGATGGATCGAATCTCCCAACCATGCCACCAGGCTTATCTTGCTATACCTCCTCAATCATACCTCAGTCTGCCCCCTTTTTATTTTTTTACCAGACTTGCTCATACCCAGCTTCTTCCCTGCCCCTTGACAGACTCTTTCCAGTCCTATCCACTCACTGTGCTTTCATGTTTTGTAAACTTTGCAGCTTTACCCACGGTTGAGTTATTTTCTGGGCACTTTCATGCTTTTCACACTATGATAATTTCCTACCCTCAATTTATGTCTCTCATCGGTCATGCTTCAACCCATTCATTGTACCCATACCTCCCACTGCACCGGTCACCATTCCTCTTGTTCCTCCCGTCATGTTCCTTTTCACTCTCAGTGGCCACAGATGTCCTAGAAGCACTAACACTTTATAGAGAATGCAGAGAGTGCACAGAAAGCAACATGACAGCGGAGAAGTACTGTGAAGAACTCTCTCCATAGGTTTTAGACTCCATTGAAATAAATGGAGTGACAATAAGGCCTTATTACAGTCATATTTCTGCTGTAGTAACAACTTCAACAATTGTTCAATGAAACCATTACCTTTGAGAATCTTGGATCCAAGGGGAACGCTGCCATCTTTCTTCCCAGAGAGGTGAGAAGGATTTGATCCTCCTTCTGTTCCACAGCACCTAACAGGCTCAACTGCTCAATGGCTGCTCGAATGGCATCTGTCACAAAGATTAGTCAAAATACTTATTTTGGGTCTAAATAAGAAGTTTATAAAAAATTAAAAGTAGCGTCCGTAAAGCGGCTTTCATAGTGCGATCCATTTAAAAGAAAAAAAAACACAAAGTGTGATTCTTTGTTGGAGAACATTTTTTGCAGGTACTTTTGAGAAGTGTTGACGGCGCCCTGATGACAACAGAGTCTTTCCATATTATTGAAACATGAACCATGCTGCTGCGTGTACAAATGCAATAAATCTGACCATCCACTGGACATACTCAGTGAATTGTGCCTCCATTAGTGGAAATGTGTACATAGTCTCAGTTTTTGCCAGAGAAGATTGTTCATTAATATATTTAATGTAGACCCTCATGATGGCGAACTAGGATAAAGAGTAAGAACCTATTCCTTCATTATCATGTGATCTTCACTAATAGTCACTAAAAACAAGACATGCTTATTACTAGCACATGGTAGTAGGGAAGATAGGAGGACTGGTAATATAGGAGAAAAGATAGTAAACTGCAAATTAAAAAGATCCTGCAGAGCAGCCTGACCACTTGCATGTCTGCTTTAAAGCCAGCAAATATATGAACATGTGACTTCCAGAAAATGCCATTAATTTGATCACTACTAAGCAAAGCAACTTGATACTGTGCACCTCAAATTGAATAGCTGCTAGACCTATTCCAAAAGAGACTGGTGGCCTTTTGGTAACAAAGTTACACATTATGAATATCGCTTGACTGTTGCTAGGTCTGTGCAAATAGCAGCATATTTAAACAGCTGCTTTGTTTTTCTAATAACTTTGGTTCTGACAAGTTAATGTGGAAGGGCTCCTTTCACATGTAGAGTGTAAACTGATCTTTTAGCTAGAAAAGTAAACAGGGAGAAAGGAGAGTTTGATTCATATGAAAACCCGTTAGAATTCAAATTTGTGTGAAAATGCTTTATGCTCCAAGAAAATTTTAGAAAAAAAATCAACTTTACAAGTGTTCCGGAACCCTGCACATAAGTGGAGATATTAAAGCATTTATGAAATTGAATGAAGATGCAAGCAAACAGATACAGGAAAAGGTAGATAGATATATTTAGTTTAATAACTACATGTTGTTTGCAGAGCAGTGTTCAGGACTAGGTACAGATTTTAGCATGCACACAAGAATGCACTGGTGTGTACACGTATAGAGTATTCAGGAGCATGTCTATCCTCAGATACAAAAGCTCCAGGATACTTTGAAACGTAGATACACACCCTAACCAGAACCTTTTTTCAAAAAAGTGATAACACCCCACAGCCTGTCCTAAAGGATAAAGCTACACAATAATCCACGTTCAAGAACATTTTTAGATCCAATAAAAACTCACATGCATCACCATTATAAACACAGACCTTCATACCCTCTATCCTTACACTTGCGCATAAGCTCACCTGGAGATGGTTTGGACATGAAGTCAAACTTGAGGATATTTGGAATTCGTATGGCTAGGAGCTGCAACAACACACTGGCTAGGTTACATCTGAAAAAAGGATGTGCACATTGTAAAATTTCCTTGGGGCATTTTTTAAAGCATAAACAAAAAGCGGACATCACTTTTCTCTAGATCTGTTTTTACCAGGATAACAATGAAAGATACATTATTCGAATCCTTACAGATAAGAAACTTGTAAATTTATTGAACGCTACAGATTCCGAGGATCTTTCAATTATCAGGATATGGTGTGCTCATCATCATATAGGAGTGTTCTGCTCAATAGATACACACCAGGGCCCATAGTACAAATATGGTACACTGCCCTGGCCTCTACAGATCAGGTCAGTGCCCCCATCACCATGAATGTGCTGCAAACACGTGACTGCCAAGGGGCAGGGCATTAGTCCAAGGCAGACTGCCAGCTTCAAACAAACAGTCCGTCTTTCACTAATGGTTTGTCTGTACATATAGCAACCTGCATCCAACTGTAGGCTGAGTGCAGCGAGTGAATGGATTTATATGGTGTGGGTGCACAAGCGAAATGTTTTCTCATTTGCGTGGCCCCTCGACTCCAGGCAAATGAGGGAAAGCTAGTATCAGTGTTACAAGTGTACTGGCAGGATCAGTGTTTCATCAAGTACCCTACAAACATTTGCGACCCCCTTTGCAATACCAAAGTGCCCTGGTACACAAACAGCAGGCGCACATGCCTGCCGCACTCCTGGATCACTGTTGATAATACATCTCATGGCTACATCCAATCATACAGTTCCAAAAATATTAACCTAGATCACAGTTTGTGATTCACATCAACAGGCAGGGACAGAGATAGATGGTCTTTTAAAGGAGGGCAAACCTTTTATTTGCCCTTTTATACGCTAAAAGTACCTGTCTAACTAAAACACTTGCTTAGTGAATTTAGCCATATGGATCAACCATGTTTAAATGAGATTTCTACACTTCTTTTTAGAAAATGAAACTTTCCAGTAAAATTCTTCAGCCAATTAAAGTCCCTCAGGAAACGTACACTAAAAAGGTTTTTGCACGATTTCATAAAGCAAGTGTTTCCACATGTTTATTCAATGGCTCTAAATGAACTACATGGGAACCACTTGTTAAGCACAGAATTAAAATCAGAACAAATGATGGAATTTGGTTCATTTGTTAAGGGTTACTTTATAACTAAAATGCTCCTGGCTACAAGAGAATTCACAAGTGTCATATTAATTAATATGGTGTTACTGAGGCAGATGTTTTTGCTTCATTTCGCATTTAAGAAAAATCCTTCACAGGATTTTTTTTATTATTCTGCATGTGATAACGAAGAGAAACCAGTGACAATGTGAAATCTTTCTCACACAGACCACCTTTAGTGGGTTTCCAGGACTATCCCTGGCAGACAGAATAGAACCACATACAGGGAAGGAAAGGTTACTTCTCGTAACCCTAATTCTTCCTTTTAAAACTAAAAGGAAAGAAACTAAAGCAGAGTGGCAGGCAGAATCTCTAGTGCAGCGTAGGCTAAATGTGCTCATTAGAGTTCCAGGCGTTCTAGGGGAGGTGGATGGGGTGGACGGGTTGGTTATGAATTGTGGACAACTAGAATTACAAGCAAGTCCTTCTCCTTAGGGGATTTTATTTAATATCCCTACACACTTGCATGGAACAGCAAGTTTCAAGTGGTTAGAAAGCAAAGATAAACAACTAGACGAATCATGAAATATTTTCATTTAAGAGGCTCGCTTGTGTCTTTTCTTTGGAATCAGAATCCAGGCAGCCGAATACCATATATGTTTGCAATTGCTTAAAGTGCTGCTTTCACAGTTTAAACACAAGCAAGGTTTTTTGCTTTGCAATGAACTATTGCAAATGATACAATTTGCACAGTGGCCACACTGAGGTTAACCCATACATATATCCACCATGACTGTCTGGATTACTGCTGGTCAGACTGCTATGATCATCTTTTTCTGGCTACCAGATAGTGAAAGAATATTTCAGATTCCCTCAACAAGACCCTGTACATCACACATTCTTTCTTGTAGAGATTCTTCATAGCAACTGTGTTGTCTGCCTGCACCAGGACTGTTGCAAATGTTATTGTAGGAAGAAAGGGACTACGGGTCTGAAGGATTAACCTCAAAACCAACATGAAGAGATAAGACTTCTCCTTTTGCGACTTAGAGCCACATGTACTTAGAACTGGTTGCAAAATATAGGTATTTTATGATCAGTATTTTTGTGACCAGTGTGGTAATTCATAAACTGACTTGTGTATTAATAGGTCAGTTCGCAATTTACGGATCCCTAGGGACTCGCAATTCGACCTACCTCATAAATATTAATGAGGTAGGTCGCAAACTGTGCCATCTCAATACTGTACAGCTGTCAAACACAAGCCCAAGAGAGCGATTAAGCAAATCTTTATAGTTTCATTCTTGGCATCATACCTTCTCCATTAATAAAAATAGATATTACTCACCTGATGTAAGCAGAGTCAACATGTTTCAATCCCTGTATCGTACAAACATCTGGTTATTGCATCTAAGCAAAAAAAATTACTTTCTATTCATTTCACAGCAGTGCTCTTCCAGGAGGACCGGTCAATAACGATAAGTGAGATAGCAGCACACCATGCTTCTTACTTATATGCTAAAAAGACTAAGCTGCTGCCTCCCGAATATCAAGTACAAGAACTACCTTGGCCAAAAACGTTGCAGCCATACCACTTGTGGCCAATCTCCCAAGCATGAGGTAAGCTCATCCTGAGCCAAAGCAGAACTGCTTTCCCAAAACCAACAAACAACTGGTTCTCCAACCAGATTGTTTTAATCTTAGCACTAGAGAAGCTTAGTTATCATTTGTGCATCAAGCCTTTGCAGCTATTCATCGTCCTTGGATGGGTGAAGTGGCATAAAAGATGAGGAAAGTGTAATATTGTGACCAATGTGGACTTGTGACTACTTTAGGAAGGAACAACAACGTTGAGCTCTTCCTTTGCTCATCTTGAAGAAAACGGTGATCCATATTTCACTTCTGTCCATAGAGTATTCAAGTCATTCCTCAAACATCAGTCTGCATAGGAACAGGTGAAAGAAATTTATGATTATCGTGAAAGGTCTCCTCGCAGCTAACCGTGCTTTTAATTAATCAGGCATTGTATATGTCGTGAGGTTTATCATTTTAGGAAAGTGCCCATTTTTGACATCGTCACCCCCACTTTTCGCCTGGTATTTGATGCAATTTTGACAGAAGTGCACTGGGTTCCAACTATTCAGGTCCCCAGTGCCAGATCTTTCCCTAAAACTATACAATTGTTCCCCAAATTGGCAATACCTTTAGCACCCCCGTAAGTCCCTAGTAGATGGTAGCCTTGGTACCTAGGGCAAGGAGACTAAAAAGGGTCCCTAAGGGCAGCAGCGTGTATTGCTCCACCCCAAGGGACCCCTCAGCACTCTCATGCAAACTGCCATTGCAGGCTGTGTGACATGGAGCATAGAAAAGTGAAGACAAAACATGGCACAGCGACTAAGTGCAATGCCTGCAGACACTGCATGCAGTACAGGTAAGTCACTCTTACAGCAGGCCTTACATCCCTAAGGCAAGGTGCATTATACAACATACGTGGACATATCTGCGTGACCAGATATGCCCCGTGATGTCTAAGTCGATCCTTAGATATTACGAGTGAACAGGGAAGCCATCTTAAGTACATGTGCTAGACTCTGGTAATTAAGAGTTCCCCAGCTACATGATGGCTTCACTGAAACTAGAGATGTTTGGTATCAAACAGCTTGTATTAAGAAACCCACACTGATTCCAGTGATGGATTTATTGATACATGCACCCAGAGGGGACCTTAGAGGTGCCCCGTGAAGACCTACTGACCACTAGTGTACTAGCTGACTGGTGTAGACCATTCTGACTCCACAGACAGGTTTCTTACCGCTTGTGAGAGCTCACGCTCTTTGAAGGCAGAAACAAAGGCTGCTCTGGCTGCAGGGATTGTCACCTCCTCCAAGCAGTATGGCTAAGTAATCACCATAACAAGGCATGAGGCATAAACAGCCTCTGCCGCCTTTGATATGTGACCCACAGGTTCCACAGATAGGAGAAATGCCACCCCTGCCACAGGCCTATTTGGCACTAGGACAGGCGGGGAAATTGGCTAGTCAGGAAGCATGTTTCCTATCAGGCTAGTTCCACCCCTAAGGTGAGCGATCTGACGTAAACACAAAACTTAGAATTCCACCATCTAGGTTTGTGGTGGACTTAGGCTCTCTGGGTGAGGGTTATGCTCACTTCCCACAGGAAATGGTCATATAGGGAGTGAAGTCGCCCTAAAGGTAAGCAGCCGATTGGTTATTACTTGTCACTACCCTTTACACCCCTAAATTGAATATTTAGGAGGCACCCCTGATGCCAGGAACTCTGATTCGACGGATCCAGATGAAGAAGACATAGAAGAGCCGGAAGACAATGAGAACAGAAGACTGCTGTGGACCTTTGGTGCCAAACCCTGCCTGCCTCCACAAGCCCGACAATCATGACCAAGTGACGGTTCCTGCAGCTGAGTAACTACAAAGAACCCTGATAGACTGTCAGCCCTTCGCAAATTGCCAGAAAGAGTAGAGGAGCTACTTCCCTGCAGTCGAAAGGCATCAATGAAGCAGAGTCTGGTTTATCATGTTGCCTTTCCCCAGCCACCCCGCACAGCAGCTCCCTCAAGAAGAGGTACCTGTGCTATGGAAGGTAGGATCTGTCCCCCTCCACTGAGTGAAAGGACACCAGGACCGGCCTGAGTCAGTTAGCAACAATACCTGGGCTACAGAACCCCTTTGCAGCAACCAAGGCCTGTGTAAGTGCAGTCAGAAGTTTAAAGGCACCGAGACAGAGCTGCTGCAGAAGGACGTCAGCACCGAAGAGACCTGCAGAGGCCCCGATTTCTGCACCCTCAACAGGCAAGGACCAAGGACGCACACAGCCCAGCCTAACTATCCATTCTGCACCCAAGTACCCCAACTTATTCCTTTTCTAGGAAACATTGCTGCGTAAAGATGCAGTTAAGTGAACTGTTTACTTACCTGTGAAATTCTTGGTATCAATATTTCTATAAAATACAACAATTTTCTAAATTGGCATCAGATTTATTCTTGAGTGTGTCTCTCGTTTATTTCCTCTGTGAGTACAACAAATGCTAAGCACTACCTCTGATAAGCATACACTGCTTGTCCACACCATCACAAAAGAGAGCATTTAGCATTATTATTTTTGCCTCTGTAAACCAATGAGGGTTGCCTGGACTCTCTACAGAGAATTGCTTTGTCCGTTCTGATCTTTTGTAGATTTTTTTGATTTACTGTTACACAAAGCAATGGACTCTAAGTGACCATTGGAATAAAAGACATCTGCCCTCATTGTAAAATGAAAGAAAGCAAAACAGAGAGCATTTCAATTTGATGGCGATTGCAAACTTGTTTATCTCTACCCAGTCAAGGCTGGTGGCTTGTGGTCAACTCAATGTCTTTGACCAAGGCCCAATACTATATCTTCAAAGTTTACCCAAACTACTGATGGAATATTCTTAAAGATTTAATCCCTATTAGACCAGAGATCCATCCATAACAACTGTCATGAGTAGCCTGAAGGGAAAGGGCTGACTTTTCAACAGATTTTCTACTTTGGCTCACTGTTACAAATTGACCTGCAACTTCTAAGCCACCACTACCTTATTGAATTGAGTTCTTTAGAATGGATTCCACTGCTCCCATAAGCATCAAATGGAGGATAATGCCCTCGGTCTAAAGTGCAGATGTACACATGATGCATTTGGGCCAGAAGATAAAGCAAATGCTTACGTTTATAGTGCTGTTTCTATCCTCTCCAAATTATACTGAACTATATCAACTGGAGTGAATGCCACTCCCCAAAAAAAGGGTGAAGTGGTGTCAGTGAGGACTTTTCTACATTTATCTATAAATGTAAATATTAAAGAAGGCTGCATGATTACCTGAAGTGTGAGTTTGCTGGCACCAACAGTCAAATGAGGATGATGATGAAATAATTTTTATAGAGCCCCACCATTACCCTAACAAAGGCGTCTTGGCGCTACCAGACAGAAAACATCAATCCGTTTAATTAAACAACCATGTCTTAAAACCTCTCTCAAAATGATGGCATTCCCCCTTAAATGAAGTGGGAGGGGCTGTTTCATAGTTTGGGGACAAAAAGGAGAAAGATTTTCCCCCTTTGCAGGCCACGCTTATTCGGGGGACAGTGAACAGAAAAGCATTAGCAGATGGTAAAGCTCAGCCCAGAGAGTAGATCTGAACTTTACCTGCTATAATTTCAGAACCTACCTTGTAGAAGGCCTATGAGACATAAAAGCAATTCTGCATTGGATTCTTCTGCCAAAAGGTAGCAATGCAGATTTCAACTGACTCATTACCCTTAACTTGTGCCAACAAAATAGCGGCCCAATTTTGCCTTTCGGTAAGCTGCCTATCGCCATAGATGGTAGCCCCAAATATAAAGCATTACAACAGTCCAAGCACAATAGTGGCTTGGACTACCTCTTTATGAGTCGGTTTATGAATAAATGGGAGTACTTTAACCAGCATACGTAAATATAAGGAGGAAGCTGAAACGTCATTTATTTGTTAATCCATAGTAAGAATATTGTCAATCAGCATCGCCAAATTTCTAGCTTCAGACACTAAATCAGAGGGTCACCAATTTGGTGCATTGGTGATAATCAACTTTCCAAAACATAACAACTCCACCTTATCACCATTTAGCTTCAGAGCATTGACATGCATCCATTTCATCACTGCAGCAAAACAATCATGCAAATTTGAGGCAGCTTCAGATACATCCATCCTGAGACAACAATTTAGGTATCGTCAGCATGTAACTCAAGTGCTAGACCGCATTTTCTATTAATCAATGAAGCAGAGGGAGAGCCATATATTAAAGAAGGTAGGGCTAAAAATACCACCTTGGTGCACCCAACACAACAGTTGTCTTTTATTAGAGGAAATATTTGCCATTCTCATCACTTAAGAATGATTGAATAAGGATGAAGAGAACCACTCTAGGGTTTTACTTAGCACTCCAACCACCTGCAGTCTTTGGCGCACAACACTATATGACACCGTATCCAACGCAGCACTAAGTTCCAACAGGATCAAAGGCCATGCTGCATCCGTCATCTAATAGCATCTTCATGTCATCCAAAATGGACACCAGAGTGGTCTCAGTACAGTCGAGTGGTCGGACATTTACTTGTGTATTATCAAGCACTTTGTTTATCTCTAAATGTTTTTTCAATCATCTATCAATATTTTATTCAAATATTTTTGTGACATAAGGTACTTTCGAGATAGGCCTGTAGCTTGACTGCTTAAGCGGGTTTGTTGATGGTTTTTAAAATTAGTTAACTCTGAACATTCTACCATTGTGGGGGCAGACTGCTGAGCTGATCGATTACACAAATCTGTAATAATTGGCACTAAAGAATCCACCGCCGGATGATACCAAATAGCGGGGCAAGGTTCTAATGGAGAACCAGACTTTATTGGTAGTAGAAGGGTTTCACTGTATTAAACTGTAGTGGTTCCAGGCATGATAATATCGAATGGGGTGTAGGGCAGCCATCCAAAAGTTCATCGTCTAAATGCTCTCACTGGAGGAAAGAAAACAAAAAAAAAATCCAAATATTGCTTATCTTTTCCCTTACGCCACAAAAGATTCACTAAGCTCTGTAGTCCAATCTCCCATTTAGAGAAGGAGGGGAAAAGCAAATCTTATACTACTTTGAAGTATTCTTGGTCTGAGGTCTCTGCCTCTAAGATTTTATTAGAGTAAAAATCATTTATTGCCAGCCAGCAGAGTTTTTTTTATAATAAGTTTTCAATTCGAAATTGTAGACCTTTCCATCTTCCACTGCATATGTAATTCACCATTTACATTAAAATTTACAGTCATCAATTCTGTGGAATACCAACGAGGAGATGGAGGCTTTCTTTTTTGGGATTTTACTTTTACTGGCCCCCTTAAATCTAGAGCTTATGTGATCACGTCATCAACACTAGTTACAAACTGGGTGATCTCCCCAGTGTGATCCCTACTCTGCATCGGGCGACTGCACAGGGTCTTAGTAAATGAGGCCTGTGTGACCTCTGACCAGAACTGTCTTACTAAACAACGCCCTACCCTGTACCATCTAACTTACAATGGTATATTACTATCTTTTCGAAATGGTATCCGTAGTGATTGGACCATAACAAATTCACAGGAGTTCCAACTGTCATGAAATTATTTGCAGAGAAGACTAGATCAATCAAATGTACTGTTTCATGTGTAGGTGAAAGAATTTGTTGCCCTAAATTTAATGCTGTCATGGCATGATAAAAATCCCTAGTGTCACAATTGTTCAATATATACCACCACATATTAAAATCCTTCATCATTAAAAAATGAAGATTTTAATAGGCTAAGGGGCAATAACCTCTGCTAAACTAACCCAAAAATTGGTGCAGTAGGTGAGAGGCTGTTATAGTAAAAACAGTTCAGAGAACCTGACCCTTCTGTACAAAAACGGAACCTGAAACAAGAGCAAGTGACAAACAATGGTTCTGTGGGAGCCTTTTGTTAACCAATCAATTTAACTCTCTTGACATTTTCACTTAATTTATTCTCAAAAATAGCTAAAGTATAAAATATATACACAAAATAAGTGCAGATGGCGCAGTGCCCAAAGGTGAAGTGATGTGCAATATTTACAGTGAAACATAATAATAATAAACAGTTTTATTAACCCCTTCGATGCGCGTGACGGAGTGGTTCCGTCACGCGCGTCGGTCGCGCTGTGCGGGTGACGGAACCACATCCGTCTCTGCCCCGCCCGCGCAAGAACCCTTCAGCACAGCGCGGTAATCCGCGCCGCGCTGAAGGGGTTAAGCACACAGCTACCCCCAACGAGGTGTCCCGGCGCTGAAGTACACAGATCAGGGTCAAGAGAGTGCCAGATTAGTCAGAGCGGCAAAATAGCCATGTTTTCAGGGACTTGAGGAACTCAAGATCCGACTGAATCAGGTGAAGGGGAAGATTGTTCCAACATTGTGTGACGCCCACTTCAACAGATTTGCCGCCCATTCTAGATTTTAAGAACCGGGGATGACAAAGAGGTGTTTGTTATTGGACCGTAAGAGTCTAGCTTGATGATAGGGACGTAGTCTCCTCTTTAGATAAAGAGGCCCTTTTCCATGATAAGCCCGGAAGGCTAATATCAAAACCTCAAATTCTATTCTCTTGGCAAAGGGCAACCAGTGAAGCTGTTTTAAGAAGGGAGAGATGTGATGACGTAGTGGGACCCCGCAGATCAGACGTACCGCAGCATTCTGAACAGTCTGAAGTCTACGGAGCAAGCCCACTGAAATGCCCAAATATAGTCCATTAGCATAATCCAGATGGGAGGTTATCAACGCATGTACTACAGTTTTACGGGATGCATTGGGCAGACAGTTAATGAATTTTCTTATGGTTTTAATTCTACCGAAGCAGGTGGCTGAAACCGCTTGGACCTGCGTAGACAGGGACAAATGCGTGTCCCATCTAACGCCTAAGTTCTTAATTGAGTCCTTAGGTAGAGGTGCAGTGCCTAATTCCGCCGGCCACCACAAAATTGAAGAGAGGGGGGACGGTTGGTTAAAAAAAAATAAGATCTTAGTCTTATCCACGTTGAGTTTTAAAAAATTACGGTCCATCCACGTTGCAATATTTGTAAGGCACTCTTTTAAAGGCTCAAAAGAAGAGGCAGACACATCCCGAAAGGTGAGCAACAGCTGGGTGTCATCCGCATAAGATATTATTTCGATCCCACTTTTAGAAATCAATTCTGCCAGAGGGGTCAGGTAAATATTGAAAAGAAGCTGGCTCAGGGCTGAGCCCTGCAGCACACCCCACTTTAGGGGTTTGATAGGTGAAGTGAAAGGGTGGGTCCGGACCGGTTGCTTGCGATCAGATAAAAAAAGATGACAACCAGTTAAACACTGTTCCCTGGATACCAATGTCCCGGAGCCGATTCAGGAGGATACCATGAGAGACGGTGTCGAATGCTGCAGATGAATCTAGCAGCACCAACACCGCCTTACATCCTACATCTACCGCCCAGCGAATGGAGTCAGCCATGTCAATCAATGCTGTTTCCGTGCTGTAACAGGAGCGGAAACCAGATTGAGAGTCATGAAGAAGATCATTAGTCTCAATAAAACCGGCCAGTTGCTGATATACTAGTTTATCTAAGACCTTTGCCGGGGCAGGTAAGAGCAAAATAGGTCTACAAATGGGATGTCTTTGCTGCTCAATCTATATTCATTGATAACCGTTCACAGCTGATTGCATTCCAGACAAACCCGTAAAAATGCTGACATGGCTTTCATATTCTTTTATTTGGAAGGGGGTTAGTGGGGTGGGGCAGTTTAAGAAGCACTGCTATATATTGATACTGATAAAGCCCGAGTAATAGTGCAAGGTAGTATATTTCTTAAAAGGACAATGGACCCTCACTCCAAGAGGTGGCACGATTCATCATCGGGGCTGCTCCTCACCCTGGGCATGGTGTTTTTATTCTAGGGCGAGTTCCTCAATGGGAGTTATTTTAAGAGGAGACTTGTTGGCTATCTAGTGTCCATATTGAAATGTATATAAATCCGTGCGCTATGCTATTCATCTCGATAAGTTGCAAGAGGCTGAAGGTGGGGCTTTATCAGTTCAAAATTACCAAAAGATAGACAACAATTTCACCCTAAGGCAACTTGTCTAGGCCGCTCATATTTAGTCCATATTGAGTCCAGTTTTTGGAGTCCCTGTGAGGAAAATCATTATCAGCCCAATTGTCAAAGTCACCATAGTCTTCCGTTCTCTGATAATGTCTAGTGAACTCTAAAACAACACTATTGATGCCAAACATCACTCAACATTGTGAATTTGTTTGTGGGACTAAAGGTTTTCAGCCAGTGGTTCATGAATGCAGTCTGTCTTTTTGACAGTTTTTTTTTTTTAAATTTTGAGGCATGTCTTAAGTAAATGCAGTGGACGTTTTGAGGCTGCATTTACAAATCACGGGGTATCACAGGACCTGTTGCTAGTATCTTAATCATCAGATCTAGCTCTGTTGGTGTAATCTACTATCGCTTCTTTTGCAAACGCAGTATTTTTGGGCAGCTGGCGACCAAGTCGCTTAGAAGAGCATGGAACCCTTATCGGGTCAAGCCGTTAGTATGTACCTTTAAAGAAATCTCCATCACATGAGTTCATTTATGCCTACCAGAGACTTTGAAGTAATTTAAAATATTTATTAAATGGTTTTACAAAAAACATTCAATTTAAGAAGAAAATGAGCAAGATGAATTAAAAGTTCCTGGAAACTGCAGATTTTCGAGACTAGGTGCTGGCTCACATGAGAAGCTTGAAACCTCTGGCACAGGGAAACGATGCATATGATTATCATGCTCTGCTACAGAACCCAAAAGTCTTGCAGAGCAAGGCTCGCATCTCTCCATCTTGTGTTTTTCTATGCCAACTTTTTCATGGTTAGACGAAGAGTGCTACCTGGAAGCTTTCCCCTTCTTACGGTATCTAGATTTGCCCCATGATGGTGATCTGGACTTCGATCCCTTCTGATTTGCCTATGCTAAAATAATGTACTTACTTGCTCTCTCTCATGTGTGGTTTTGAGTGCATAAACATCAACTTACCACAAAGGAAGAGAAGTGTACCCTTAAAATCACCACATACAAAAGGAATGAGACTTGAGCATAATGCATTTTTTGATAAAATGCATACGGATGTTTGCTATTACTGTAAATAGTTTTCCAGATCCCATTGATATTTGTGGAAAATTAAAAGATGAGGAATCTTGCAAGAAGAAATATCCATCACAACACAGCATTTTCTCAGGATCGCTTAATCAACCTGTTTGCACCTTTCTTTTCTGTCTTTCAGTTCCTATTAGACAGTCATTCTCAGTGTGACACTCAAGAAGAGAAATGATGCATCAAGCATTTACTTTTTGCCTTTACTTTTTACTTTCACAGGAACTAAAGAGGCAAGCAAGAAAAAAAATTATATATCTTGTTTCACAACAATGGCTGGAAAGCCTAGTAGATGTCAAAAAGGTGTCAAATGAAGCATTGTAGATGAATAAAATGAGTGCTGTCATTAAGATATACCCAGTTGTCTAAGAGAGGCTCTTTCTTAATGTTTTACTATTAGGTATTGACCTTTCTTTCTTTCTTTTTAAAGGGAATGATTAAGATAAATATGTAATGCATTTAAAAAGAGGCTTAGTCATATTGTCATCACAACTATATTGTGAAAGATAATTCACTTTATAGTAATTGTTTCAGGATCCTGCACATAGGTGTAGGTATCAGAGTTTTCATGATTAGTAACAAATAACTGATAAATATGTCTAAATCAACATACCTTTGTATTTCTGGAACTGTCATGCTATCAAACTTCTCAAACTCAGCTTCTGTGAAGAGTCGGTAACACTTTCCACTGTCTTCTCGCCCAGCTCGGCCAGTACGCTGCCAGGCTTGGGCTTTTGACACTCGCTGAACAGCTAAAACTTCAAGACCACTTCCTAGGAAAAGAAATTACCTACTCAACAAAAACCATGAAAAAAACATTCAAGTTTATTAGCACCTTTACTGAAACTCACAAAACTCCAATGTGACGCAGGGTTGGTTTAACAGTTAAAGCGGCAGCTGAACAGGAATGACGAAAAGGAAAGAAGATGTTTCATAAGGCAATAAGAATGCAATGAAAGGAACAGGACATGTAGAAGGGGACAGTGTAAAGATGGTTTATTACCGCTTTCTGTAAAGTCCTTTACATTCTCAAAGTTGGTTACTTATTTGCTTAAAAGGGTGACTTTACGTTTCAGTCAAGAAATAAAAGGAAGAAAAGCTTTTATTCAAATATGAATGACAATTTGTGAGGAAAGTACATTCAATACAATGGGGCTGTCACAGGTGAAATTACTTTGATTCCATGTCTGCTTAGTCTATTTGTTCCTCTCTGGCCCAGCAACCATTAGCTGATCTATAGGAGTAAGAGTTCGATTTAAAGGCAAACATACTGCTTTGTGAGTGGGATTTTCTAAATTTCGCTGCATTACTTGCTTAATTTGCTTCTAAGCTTGCCTCTGTGTGAAACTTTTAAACATCATGGGGATGGGCCATTACTCACAGGTTATTAAACGTGTTGGAAGTTACTTGGAGCTATACCAGGGGCCAATGCCTTTCACAAAATCCTAGAGGTAGTGTTGGTCTTTATATAATTTCTGGCTTGGGCTTTAGCCTATACTTAAGGAGCCTTGAGCCCCCCAACGAGGTAGTTGCACTCATGATTGAAGCCACCCTGTGTGACTTGTTGGTGTCTCCTTCCTACTTTGGCTCCATAACTCTACCTAAACAGTGAAGTCAGTTGGACGCAAGTCCAAATAAATCTAAATCATAGTTTGGGGTCTGAAAAACAGTAAGCCTTACCAAACAGTGCTATTGAAAAGCCTGGGACAAAAGAACACAATGCCAAACAGTACCAAACAAGTGCCAAAATGTAGCACTTGCTTCTTTTCGTGCAGGACTTATAGCATTCAGGGAGCAATCCTTTACAGCAAAGTTGGCAAATGTGTAAATACAACGTATGATTGTAGGAGAAGAAAGAAGCAAAATGGAGCAGTGTGGGAGAGAGACACAGACAGGGGAAATATTTGGCTAGTCTAACTCATACCACAGAGATACAAGCTACTGGATTACTTCCCTGTACATGCCTCGAAGTCTGCTGCTTTTTTCTCCCAAGCCAGAATTCGGCTATAATCTAGTTGCTCTTCTCCGTAAGGCTGAGGCCTAGTGATAGAGGAACCATTGTGGACAGAAGGATGTTCAGAAATTTCCAATCGTCTCAAGACTCCGAATGCCAGGCGCGAACTCAGAGGTTGGAGAACAGGCAGCAACAGCACACAATATGCAACATGCCACGTGTGAGTGTGTGTGCACCCGCCTAAAGCTGGCACGCGTGCTCCAAGGCACAGCCTGCCTCCATCAAGCCCCGTAGGAAGAATTGTTTAACTGTCACTCTTAAGTAGCTTGATGGTCATCTTAATAAGGAAGCCCTATAAGGTAACCATCACGAGGAAGAGGTGGATTGAGGCGAATATAATTTGGTGGCAGCAGTGGTTTAACATCATCAACAAAGGGAAGAGGACAAGTTAGGTTTGAAAGACAGGACATAGGCAGTAGTGGTCGAAGATCACCATAGCATGGAGGTGTGTTATGATGATCAAATATATTAATGCACATCAGGGATCTTATGAAGATAAACGAAAGTGTTAAAATCACTTTTGATAATCTCAGAAATGGCTAAAGAGTAGGTTTCGAGGTTCACAAAAAAGGCAGTATGTTTTGGTGACTATCACAGAGAGATGTCACAGCCACCCCTGAATGTATTGTGGTTTTGTGCTTACCAGCGCAGGAAAGGTAGCCTGGCACATGAGTAAGAGAACTAATCCAAAGCAGACTGTGCTTTTTTGGATTAATTTGTGAAAATTATAAAAACGCAAATGACAAAAAAGTATGGCTGAGATAGCGGTGTTGGATATATATATATATATATATATATATATATATATATATATATATATATATATATATATATATATATATATATATATATATATATATAATGATTTTCAACAGTCAGCAAATGGTATTTTTGGCCAATTAAGTGTGCTTATTATGAATCCATGGTTGTATCATATTGCTTACAGCTTTACAAATTGTAAAAAATAAACCTTAAAAGCAGATCTTATTTACTCTCTGGTGTTACTCTCACATCCTACAAGACTGGAAGGTGAAAACGTGTCTTTCCTATTCAAATCACCAATTACAAACCAAAAGTCTGAAAGAGTTACTTAATCACAAATAAATTATTTCCTCTAAAACCTTACTCAACTATCCCCTTCCCTAATTCTCAACAATTTTTACGGGATTCAGGGTACACCTTATAGGTCAGTCTCCTTTATTCAACATATACATTTATCCATTATGCCAGCTACTTTGAGTGCTTTGTGTAGGATCCACAAACAAGTGGACTTGTCTTTCTGTCCAATTTTACTATGTTTATAAACCTCTTTAATGGTGTTTGAAATTTATGGTGCAGCTTAGTTTCCATGATCTAGTGTTACCTAGCTTGCAGGTATCTTCGGATGATTTACCTCTTGTTATTTGTCAAGAATTAAGTACTTTTCTGAATCTGATGAAGTTTTGCTCAGCACAAATGGGGATTTGATATCTGTCCCAACTACAGAGAATGCCTGAAACCAAACCACTTTCCCACTATTGTTTTCCTGCTGCATGTTTGGCCAAATATTCTGTGGTGAATGTTTGATCGAAGGAGACATGGAAGGATGTAGAAAGGGTTTCTTTCTTAGAGATATTTGATATACAAGGATGTGTAGGAATTTGAGAATTGAGACGGTAGTTTTGAATTTGATTTGGTACCCACTTTTGAACCACACACTTTTGAGGTGCCCATTCCAGCTTTAGCAGCCAACCCTACCCGTTCCTGCTTTGGCAGTCAGAACTGGCTGAAAACACAATCGTCTGATTTATACATCATCTGAAGTCATTCCATGATATAAGCAAAAACTGGAGGCCATTGCCTTTTCACTCGATGACTCTTCTTTGACTATTTGTTCCTGACTGCGAAGGGGCCCCTCCTTTCCACCACTCTACTCTAGTACTAATGTCAATATCTCCAGGCTTTACACTCTGCCTTTGTCTCTGAACACTCAAGCAGATCCGCAAATTTACTCAGAGCTTCCAATTAACCACTTGCCCTACAAGCTCATACCATGCAAGCTATCATCCAAATTACGAGCTGATGTTCTGATGAGCTTAAAGTAACCGTATTCCTTCAAAAAACGACCCCACACCTCATCAATGGCCTATGTTTAGCAGCTTGCATTTCCTTCTAGCTCTTCTGTATCCTTTTTAAAGCTGTTCATCCAACATCGATCATCTTACTGCCACCAAAACGCAGTTGAATGCAGACACACCACTTGCAGCAACCGTCTCCTCTATTAGATGTTGTCAAAACAGAAATCTTAGGATAGGAATGTTCCGGTACCCTGAGAGAACATGTATGTGCTACTGTCTTGTTTTCCATTTTTGTTTTGGTCTCAGAACACACAACCACCCTGTGTGTGTGCCAAAAGCTGCTGTAGCTTGTACTATAAAATGCAGTGACCCAGAGAGATGCACCAAGCATGCCTTCTGTTGAGAGTGGGACTACTGCCCCCTCACCAGATGTTAAGGTACTAATAGGGGTGTCAGTGGGAAATGTCAGTAGAACATTAGTGAAAGGAGTGGTCTACCATCCTCGTTGTGTCAGTTGTACATTCAGTCGAGTAAAAATGTATCTTACACTACATCCTTATTTGTAAAAGTAGTGGATCTGTGGATGCTAAGTGCATGGTAGAAAAGTGCAAGGAGTATGTGTGCCACATTAGCGTATGGAATCTAAAGAATTATTTTTGATTCCACTGTTGGGGTATTGGATACCAACTGGAGTATGGCAGTAACATTCCAGATGGGCAATGTGGATTGCAGAACCTTGACTCAGACCTAACAGTCCGGTGGTTAATGAAACCACTGGGTGTTGAAGACAGTGATGTCTTGGAAGTACAAGGTGTTACCTGGGCATGCCCAGCCTCCCCAAAGAGGTGCGATGGGCAAAATCTAGCAGATTGGCAAGTGTGACGGCTGTCCCCTCCTTGCCAGTCTGTTGGAAAGCCTTGCGAGAGAGCTTACCAAACCCACCCACCTTCCCGCTATAACCTAAATAATCAAAACTGTGGCCAATTTGGCTGAACCCAATACACCTAATGTTGGAACGTTTGAGAAATCTTTGTCAGAACAGACCCTGAATCATTAAATAATTTCTGGAAGGACTGTATAAAGAGTAGCTGGAGCTTGCACTCATGGTTCCAGGACCTTTCATGTGGGAGGCAGCTGTGATCCACATTTAGGGACTCAGACTGCCAGATTATAAATGGGTGGGTGAGGGACGATCACCCTGGAAGACTAAAACCTCCTGCTGAACATCACTTTTGGAATGGGGAGTGCTGAGCTGAGAGAAGGGCAATAGAGCCGTCCCTACAAAGTGTCTGCATAGAGAGAAAAACCCAGAAAGATCTGCCAGTGTGTGGTCAGCTAGTGAATTGAAGTGCTTGAGGCCCTGTCCCAGGAGAAGCTAAGATGTGCCGCAAATTTGCCAACACCGTGCTAGTGAGCTTATGCCCAGTGTGAGCGCACAACCGAAAAATGAAGGGCCAGAGCAATCGGGTCACACTCATAGTTGTGTTGCTTCATTGTTTAGCTGGACATGTTGCTGACATTTTAGTGACCCCCATAGCTGTATGCTTCATTTTGTACCGACCCATACTACCAACATCGTTAAGCCCCAGCGCGGCTGTGCTACTTTATCATTGTAGGAAGCTGGCTCTTTAAATAGTATAGGTATGCTGTGTAAAGAGCCCATGCATCGCTTATGAGTGGACAGGGATTGCTCTAGAAATCACAAGGTGCTCCTTCAAGGGTAGTGTGGTCAACCAGCACTAGGCTTATCAGAGAGGTGTGTTAGACATTTGTTGGACACACAGAGTCAATGATGCATACGTTCAAAAAAGAAATCCACACCAATTTAGAAAAATAACATGTATTTTTATATATATTTTGAACCAAGAACTTTGTAATCATGCAAGTATTTTTTCGCAATATACTTTTTACAGTTTTAGCAATGTTAACCAACAGTGCATTTTTACATGTAATGCTTTCCTATGGGATAGAGAACATTCACTGCATACAGATACTTGCAATGAGTTTCCATAGGACCCCTTTTGATCCCAAGGTGGTAGAAGGACGAGGACCAAAGTTCCACCAGCAAATCGGTATTATCTGCCCTGGTGAGTCAGAGGTGCTGAAGAACAAGTTACTTACCTTCGGTAACGATGTATCTGTAAGAAACATTAGTTAGTTAGATTCCTCACCTTAGAATATCCCCAGGCGTCAGACTGGATCCGGAAGATTTTTCGTCAGCAATACCCCTTGCCCGTCGCTAGGCGTCGTCTGCGGCTCCGCGTCCGTCGTCGGCGTCGTGCGCCGGAATGACGTCGTCGGAGTACTTAGACGCCGCCCTCGCGCGCTGACGTCAGTTCTTGTACATAGCTTTCCGCGCCAGAAACGCAGAGCCATGCAAAGACCGACACTGGTGCCAAAAAATAAAATCTAGGGGCCTGAAAAGGATAACCTTAACCCTAGATGTCAGTTCGCAGAACGGGGAGGATGGGTGGGTCGGTGAGGAATCTAACTAACTAATGTTTCTTACAGATACATCGTTACCGAAGGTAAGTAACTTGTTCATCTGAAAGAAACACGTTAGTTAGATTCCTCACCTTAGAATAGATACCCAAGCAATACCATCCCCGGTGGTGGGTCTGCGAACCAAGATCACACCAGAAAGTCCTGGAGGACAGAACGGCCAAAGAAGCCATCCCTCCGGACTTGGCTGTCAAGGCAATAATGCCTGGCAAACGTGTGTAACGAAGCCCACGTCGCCGCCTGACAGATGTCCTGCAAAGGGACTCCCCGTCCCAAAGCAGTAGTAGCCGCTGTGGCCCGAGTAGAATGGGCGCGCAGCCCAACAGGAGGGTCCTTTTTTGCCAAAGAATAGCAAATTTTTATACACAAAACGACCCACCGAGAGATGGTCCGTTTGTGCACAGCTTTCCCCTTCTTAGCGCCCACGTACCCAACAAAAAGCTGGTCGTCCACCAGGAACTGTTTTGTGCGGTCCAGATAAACTGAGAGCGCACGTTTTGGGTCCAGACGGTGGAGCCTCTCTTCCTCTTTGGAAGGATGCGGAGGCGGAAAGAAGGTGGGCAAGGTGACAGACTGCCCAAGATGAAATGGAGTCACCACTTTCGGAAGAAAGGAAGGACGAGGCTGAAGGACAACCTTGTCCGGATGAACAGAGAGAAAAGGAGGCTTTGAAGTTAAAGCCTGGAGCTCACTCACCCGTCTAGCCGAGGTGATGGCTACCAGAAAAGCAGTCTTAAGAGTCAGAAGACGAAGAGGACAATTGTGAAGAGGCTCGAAGGGAGCGCACATCAGGAATGTCAAGACCAGATTCAAGTCCCACTGAGGCATTACAAAAGGGACAGGAGGGAACGTGTGAGTAATGCCTTTTAGAAAGCGTGTAACCACAGGGGACTTGAAAAGAGAAGGCTGATCAGGAAGCCGCAAGAAGGCGGAGATGGCAGCAAGATAACCTTTCAGGGTGCCAAGGGCAGAGCCCTGCCGGGCCAGAGAAAGAAGAAAGAGGAGAACCTCAGAAAGAGGGGCGGAAAGGGGATCCACAGCCTTTGCTGTGCACCATGCCACAAATTTGTTCCACCGGCAGGCGTATACCGTCTTTGTGGAGGGACGCCTGGCTGCCAGAATGATATCACAGACTTCAGGAGGCAAGTCAAATGGCATCAACTGCCGCCGCTCAATCTCCACGCATGGAGGTGGAGGCTGGACAGGTTCGGGTGGAGGACCGTCCCCTGCTGCTGCGACAGAAGATCCTCCCGAAGGGGCAGACGTATCGGGGGATCGGTCAACATACTGAGTAGCTCGGGATACCAGTATCTTCGTGCCCAATCCGGAGCCACCAAGATGACTTGGGCCCGGTCGTGCCTGATCTTCTTCAGCACTCTGGGCAGAAGTGGTATAGGCGGAAAGGCGTACAACAGACCGCAACTCCACTCGTGACGAAAAGCGTCGCCGAGCGAGTGCCGCCTTGGAAATTCCAGCGCGCAGAACTGCTGACATTGCGCGTTCTCTTCGGTGGCGAATAGATCTAACCAAGGCTCTCCCCACTGCTGAAAGAGACCTTGCGCCACATCGGAGTTCAGACGCCATTCATGATCCATCATGCACCGGCGGCTGAGTTCGTCCGCTCTGGCGTTCAGAGAGCCCGCCAGATGTTGAACCACTAGGGTGACGCCCTGGTGTTCCAGCCACGTCCAGAGGCGCAGAGCCTCCTGACAAAGGGTCCACGACCCCACCCCGCCCTGTTTGTTGCAATACCACATGGCGGTGGTGTTGTCCGTGAACACCTGCACGACACTGCCCCTGACAGAGGGAAGGAAGGCTTTCAGTGCAAGTCGGATCGCTCTCAACTCCAACAGGTTGATGTGGAGACGAGACTCCGCCAGAGACCAGAGGCCTCTGATCTCTGCCTCTCCCATATGGCCACCCCATCCCAGGAGGGACGCATCCGTCACTACGACATGCTCCGGTTGGGGAAGGGAGAGGCTCCTGCCCATGACCCAATCGCGGTCCGTGAGCCACCACTGCAACTGCTGTGCAGTGCCCTCCGAGATCAAGACATGGTCGGACAGGTTGCCGTGATGCTGGGCCCACTGAAACTTCAGGTCCCACTGCAGAGCCCGCATGCGCCGCCTGGCGTGATGCACTAGTAGGATGCAGGAGGCCATCAGCCCCAGAAGCCGCAACACTAGCCTGACCGAAACCCAGGATAGAGGCCGAAAGATGGGAATCAGGGCCTGTATATCCCGGACCCGCTGTTCTGGTGGATAGACCCGGAACCGCGCCGAATCGAGAACTGCTCCGATGAAGAGGAGCTTCTGAGAGGGACTCAGGTGTGACTTCGGCACGTTGATGGAAAATCCCAGCAAATGCAGGAGATCCGCCGTAGTCTGGAGGTGGGAGACGACTGCCTGGGGCGAGCCCGCCTTCAACAACCAGTCGTCGAGATAGGGGAAGACTGGAACCCCTGATCTGCGCAGATGAGCTGCGACCACCGCCATCACTTTCGTGAACACCCGAGGGGCACTGGTGAGGCCGAAGGGGAGCACGGTAAACTGAAAATGCTCTTGGCCCACCGTGAACCGCAGGTAACGCCGGTGGGCCGGCAGGACGGGGATATGGAAATATGCGTCCTGCAAGTCCAACGCTACCATCCAGTCTCCGGGGTCTAGGGCAGCTAGAACCTGAGCCAAGGTTAACATCTTGAACCTTTCCTTTCGGAGGAAGGCATTGACGTTCCGGAGGTCCAAGATGGGGCGTAGGCCCCCTTTGCCCTTTTTGGGAACCAGAAAGTAGTGGTAATAACAACCACGACCTACTTCTGGACTCGGAACGCGCTCGACGGCCCCCTTGGCCAAGAGGGCCGAAACTTCCTCGCGGAGAAGATTCAAATGATCCCCCGAGATACGGTGGTGCTGCGGTGGCATGGCTGGAGGGGTAGTCTCGAAGGGGAGGGAGTAGCCCCTTCTGACGATTTGCAGCACCCACCTGTCCGATGTAATGGACCGCCAGTGGAGCAGGTGATGGCGAACTCTGCCGCCCACTGGCGTGGAATGGGCCTGAAAGCTCGGACTAGGAAGGCTTTGAGGCGGATGCTGCCGGGGTTGATGTGGGCTGACCACGTCGTCCTCCAGATCCGCCACGGCGGAAACCACGTCCGCGACCGCGCGCAGGTTGGTTCTGCGGCTGGTGGCTGGGCGGACGTGAGGAGGCGCACCTTCCTTGGCCACGAAAGGGGCGAAAAGCGGAGGTGTGCGCCCGCGGAGCCGAGAGGCCCAAGGACTTGGCCGTAGCCCGGGAGTCCTTAAAGCGGTTCAGCGCACTGTCCGCCTTCTCACCAAACAGGCGAGTGCCATCAAAGGGCATGTCCATGAGGGTGTTCTGGACATCCCCGGAAAATGACGTGGACCGCATCCAGGCGTGGCGGCGGAGCGCCACCGTGGTGGAAATCGCCCGACCCAGCGAGTCCGTGGTGTCAAGCCCACATCGTATGGCGTGCCGCGCTGCATCCCTCCCGTCGGCCAAAGCCTGGGTAAGACGTGTCCGGACCTCCTCCGGACACAGGGGCAGCACGTCCTCCACCGTATCCCACAGAGAATGGGAATAACGGTCCAAGAGACAGGCGGTGTTCAAAGACCGCAGGCCCAAACTAAGGGACGAGAACAGTTTCTTGCCAAACTGCTCGAGTCTCTTGGAATCCCGGTCCGGCGGAGCGGTCGGGAAGGAGGATTGGGAGGTAGAGGCCTGGATAACCAGACTCTCGGGGGTGGGGTGTTGGGACAGGAAACTGGGGTCGCCCGGAGCAGGGCGGTGGCGCCTGGCAACGTTCCTATCCACAGGAGGAACTGTGGAGGGCTTGGACCAGGTGCCCTGCAGAACGTCAGTGAGGGCCTCATTGAACGGCAGCAGAGGCTCAGTGGAGCTTGCTGCGGTTTGAAGCACCTCAGTGAGGATGTTAGTCCTCACAGCCACGGCAGGCAGCTCGAGCCCAAGGGCTGCGGCCGCCTTGCGCAGCACCACAGAAAATGCTGCACCCTCCTCCGAAGCCACAGTCGGAGGAGAAGTGAATCCAGTGTCTGGCGAGGTATCCAGACCACTGGCCTCCCCCAGTTCATCTGCCCAGTCCTGTGAAACCTGCGACTGAACAGCCATAGGGTCCTCGAACCCCTCCCAGTCACCCCCGTCGTCCGATTCCTGATAAACAGGAGGAATGATCGGAGCCGGACTGTAGAGATGATAGGTCTCAAGCGGCGCCGGACGCGGCGTCGGTCGACGCCGTTGCGGCGCCGGGTCCGGAATAGGGCTAAACTGGGGTTGGACGCCGTCCGGAGCCGGCACCAAAGGCGGCGGCGTCGGCGGCACCGGAGGTGTAGGCGTCTGCGCCGGCGGCGCCGTCGGTGGTTCATGCGCCGGCGCCGGTGGAGGAGTGGTTAGGTCAACCGGCGTCGACGGGGGCCCAGGCATGGGCCCCGCGGGGACCTGCGGCGTCGAGACCGGAGTCGTTGACGGCGCCGGGGCCGAAGCCGCCGGCAGGCAAGGTCGCCCAGTCGAGTCCGCGGGGCCCGAAGGCGCGCCAGCGGGCGTCGACGGCGGGGCCAGGCTCCTCATGGCCGAGAGGAAGGCACTGACCTCTGCCGGTGTCGCGTTAGTCCCAGGGACCGGAGGGTATGGGGACAGGCGCGGCGCCTGCGGCATCGCCGGAGCCGCGGGGGTGGAACCACCCGGACCCTCGGCCGAGTCGCGCGACCGGCGAGGGGAGTCCGAAGAGCTATGTCGCCGCTTGGACTTCTTAGAGCGTTTGGACTTACCCGACGACTTGGAGCCCGACGATCGATGGTGGCGTCGGCTAGGGCTCCGCGAGCGATCCTTGGACCTCCTCCTGGACCGGGATCGCGCACGACGCGGAGCCGAGTGGCGAAGCTCGAGAAGCTTGCGGGACCGCTCCCGCCGAACCTTCGAAGTCAGGGCCTGGCAATCGGAGCACGACTCCGCGTCGTGGTCGGGGCCTAAACAGTAGAGGCACCGGCGGTGGTGGTCGGTCACCGACATCAGTCGATGGCAATCCTCGCAAGCCTTGAACCCAGGCATCCTACCGGCACCAGATGTCGACAGACAAGGATCAAAAGTGATCAAAAAAGATTTAGTCAAAAAAGACTAAAAGGGGTAGCTCTCCCGGATCTGCGCTTACTGGCGCGGAAAAAAGAAGAACTGACGTCAGCGCGCGAGGGCGGCGTCTAAGTACTCCGACGACGTCATTCCGGCGCACGACGCCGACGACGGACGCGGAGCCGCAGACGACGCCTAGCGACGCGCAAGGGGTATTGCTGACGAAAAATCTTCCGGATCCAGTCTGACGCCTGGGGATATTCTAAGGTGAGTAATCTAACTAACGTGTTTCTTTCAGATAGGGTTGGTAACCTTGCTCGCTATGCGGTAGAAAGGAGGGGCACTTGGAAATAGGCTGCAAAGGGGGACTCTGGGACCGGTCTGAGAGCTTCCAACGAGGGGCTCAGATCGGGAGGGTCCTAGGAGAACGGAGGAGCAGTCAATTTCCTTAGGCCCTGGCGCCTCAGGTGCAGAGAATTTGTAGTTGGCTGGCTCTTGTGCGTCAAGGCGCTCAGGTTTGTCGTTCAGGGCCAGCAAGGGGACAAAAAAAGGACAGCTGGGCCAGTCTCTGTGCTGGCCTCTGCAGAGCTGATATCCCTCACCACCTGATCGGTGATGTCGTTGGAGTCGGGCTGGACTTTCAACAAGCATTGGCCAAGGCAAGGGTACCCGGGGTATTGGTACAGGAGAGCTCGTGGATGTCCTTGCATCTTCAGACTTGGCAGGAAGATGGATATAACTCCTGGAGTGCTCTGACTTTCTCCTGGGCAGCTACTGCTCGGTGGATTTGGTGGACAGCAGCTTCTTTAAATGGGACGCAACTGTCAGTGCCTGTAGGCTAGTGCCTCTTCTGCTCCAAGGGAGATGCTGGCTGCTGGGCAAAGTGCTGGCAACCCTCCAGGGCTTGTGGAGGATGCACAGCTGCAGGAAGAGTCAGGTCTTTGCAATTGTCGAGTTTCCGTGGAGGTGGCAGGGTTTGGCACCAAAAGTCCACAGCAGTCTCCAATTCTTGCAGGGCCCAGCTCTTTAGTGTCGTATTCTTTTCAGTCAGTGAAATCTAAAGTTCTGGCTTCAGGGAGCCCCCTAAATACTCAATGTAGGGGAGTCAGGGGAGTGGAGATTAGTAGCCAATAGGCTACCTACCCTTGGGGTCACAACGCCCCCTTTATGACCACTTACTGTGGGAAATGGGCACAACACAGTCCCAGCTTACTAAATTCTGCCATCACCATGATGGCAGAATTTCCCTAGAGTGCGGCACATCAGGCAGCTCACCTCAGGGGTGTGACTGACCTGGGTGCGCTCCACACCTACTAATTTCCTGCATGTCCTAGTGCCAAATGGGTCTCAAGGCAGGGGGTGACATCTCCCAGGTCTGGGGGATGCCGGCATCGCTTATAAAAGGCGGCAAAGGCTTTGAGGCCTCCGGCCTTGGTATGCGGATGGCTATCCATCCTGTTTGTAGGAAGTGTAAACACCTCCTGACAGAGCAGGCATTGCTCCTGACCTCTGAGAGTGGGCTCTCTCCTCCTAGGGGTCAGAAGCACGTCTGTGGTGGCAGGCTGGACAGTACCATTCAACCAGCACACTAGTGGACTAGTAGGTTTTCAGGGGGTGTCTCTAAAGTACCCTCTGGGTGCATGTATTAATAAATCCATCACTGAAATAAATGTGGGTTTATTAATATAAGAGGCTTCATACCAAACATCCTTGGTTTCAGTGAAGTCATCATGTAGCTGGGGAACTCTTATTCACCAGTGTCCAGTACATATCCTTAAGATGACTTCCCCCTTCACTTTCAATGTCTATGCATCGACTTGGACATCACTGGGGCATATCTGCTCATGCAGATATGTCCACACATGTAATATAATGCACTCAGTCTTAGGGCACTGTAAGGCCTGCTGTAGGAGTGACTTACATATATTGAATGCAGTGTCTGCAGTCATGGCACAAAGGAGGTGTGCCATGTTGTGTCATTACTTTTGTCTGCACCATGTCATGCAGCCACCAACTGAAGTTTGCAGGAGTGTGATGAGGGGTACCTTAGGGTGGCACAATACATGCTACAGCCTTAGGGACATTCTTTAGTACCCAGGACCGAGGTATCAGGAGTAACATCTACTAGGGACTTACAGGGGTGTTAAAGGTATTGCCAACTGGGGAACAATTGTACAGTTTTAGAGAAAGATCTGGCACTGGGGACGCAGATAGCAGGAACCCAGTGCACTTCTGTCAAAACATTATCAAATACTAGGGAAAAAGTGGGTGTGACCATGTCATGAAGGGTCAGTTTCCTACATAACCCCTCTACAAACAAAAGAGAATAAGAACAAGCTTTTCCAAGAGAGTTTCCATCATCTACGCTGAAAAACCTGGAAAGGCCATCTGCATTGGCATTGTCAGACCCAGGTCTGTGATCCACTGTAAAGTCCATTAACTGTAGGGAGATGGACCACCTCAACAGTTTGGGGTTTTCACCTTTCATTTGCATCAGGTATTTTAGAGGCCTGTGGTCAGTTTGAACAAGGAAGTGAGTTCCAAAAAAGTATGGTCTTAACTTCTTCAGGGACCAAACCACAGCAAAGGCTTCAATCTCAACGGCTGCTCTCTGGGGAGAATTCTCCTGCTAATGAAAGCAACAGGCTGAATGGCCATCATCATTGGTCTGAGATAGGACCACTCCTATCCCATGCTCAGAGGCATCTGTCTGTACTATGAACTGCTTAGAATAATCTGAGCACATTGCTTCATTCAGAGTGTCAAAAGCCTTTTGACAGCTCACTGTCCAGTTTACCTTCTTTGGCATTTTCTTGGAGGTCTGTTCTGTGAGGGGTGCCACAATGGTACCATATCCCTTCACAAACCTCCTGTAGTACACAGCAGAGCCAAGGAATGCCCTGACTTAGGTCTGGGTCATTGTAGCTACATAGTCCACAACTGTCTGGCTCTTCGGGTTGAAAGTGTTGAACTTGACATCCACCTAAAAGATGGCCCAAGTATACAATAGAGCCTTGCCCTATCTGGCACTTGCTGGCCTGGATAGTGAGCCCTGCACTCTGCAGAGCCACAAGGACGTTTCTAAGGTGGATCAGGTGATCTTGTCACGTGGAGCTAAGACAGCAATATCATCTACATATGCTGCGCTAAAAGCTTCCAACCCAGCAAGGACTTTGTTCACCAACTTTTCAAAGGTGGCAGGGGCATTCTTTAGTCTAAATGGCATTACTATAAATTAGTAATGTTCATCTGGGGTCGATAATGCACATTTTCTTTTGCTTCTTGGGTCAGACCAATCTGCCAGTATCCTGATTTTAAATGAAAAGTACTGAAAAACTTGGCTGCCATTAACCTGTCAATTAGTTCATGTGCGCTTGGGATAGGGTTTGCATCTGCCTTAGTGACAGCACCAAGACCTCTATGCTCCACACAAACCCTTAACTCTGTTTTACCACCCTTGGAATGAGGCTTGGGACTAAGACCACTGGGCTGGCCCAGTGACTGAGAGCTCAATCACTCCTTACTCCAGCATCGTGCTGACTTCAGCCTTGATGCTTTCTTTCACTTGGACAGACTGTCTGTATATTTTATTTTTTACAGGCATACTATCACCAGTGTCCACATCATGGGTGCACCAGTGAGTCTGACCAGGGGTGAGGGAAAAGAGCTGGAGCATTCTGCTCCAGGACTTGCCTGCAGTCAGCTTGCTGTTGGGCAGAGAGGGTGTCTGAAAAGACCACTCCATCAACTGGCCCATCTTTAGGACTGGAGAGGAGGTCAGGGAGAGGTCCACACTTTTCTTCCTGATCCTCATCCGTGACCATCAACATGGCCACATCAGCCCTATCATGAAAAGGCTTATGGCAGTTCACATGGATGACCCTGTGAGGGCTCCTGCTAGTGCCCAGGTCAAGTAAGTAGGTGACATCACCTTTCCTTTCAAGGATAGGGCAAGATCCACTTCATTCGTCCTGGAGTGCCCTGGGAGCCATAGGCTCTAGTACCCACCCCTTCGGCCCTGGTTGGAACTCCACCAGAGCAGCCTTTTGGTCATACCAGAGCTTTTGGAGCTGTTAGCTGGCCTCAAAGTTATGGATGCTTTCTTCATATACTCAGCCATCCTTGAATGCAGGCCAAGTATATAGTCCAGAATATCTAGCTTAGGCTCTCCGAGAGGTTACTCCCATCCTTCTTTTACCAGACACCATGGTCCCCTCACAGGATGGCCAAACAGAATTCCAAAGGGCCTAGAGCCCATTCCCATCTGTGGGACTTCTCTGTAGGAAAAGCAGGTATGTCAAAAGGGCATCCCATCTCCTTCTGAGTTTGTCAGGGAGCCCCGTGATCATGCCTTTCATGGTTTTGTTGAATCTCTCAACTAAACCATTGGTTTGTGTATGATATGGGGAAGTGAACTAGTAAGTCACACCAAATTCATTCCACATGGCCTTTAGGCAACCAGACATGAAGTTACTACCTTGGTCTGACACCACCTCTTTAGGAAAACCCACTAATGTAAAGATACTCAAGAGGGCCCTGGTAACTGCAGAAGCAGTGACTGTCTAAAGTGGAATAGCTTCAGGGTTCTCTTTCCCTGGTGGGGGAGGGGAGGGTACTGTTGGAGGGACTCCCAGTAGGGGATTCTGAGGAATCATCATCACCCTCACTGACCGCTCCGTCCGTTGTGAGGTTCTCTCTCATTGCCCAGTCTCTATCACATCGAAATGAGGGTCAGTAAATTTTCAGGCGATAATATACACTGTGAAATTTTAAATTGTCATACCAGCAGGTTTCTTTCAGATGTTATTTGCCAGTGATGGTCACATTTTATAGCTATGCTGTTTACCCTGATGCCCCCACTACTTTAGAAACAAGATGTGTTTCTACCATGTCACAGTGTTGAAGATCAACAAGAAATATCCAAGCAACGACCCCAATTTTAAAATGCAATGCGAGGAAACAGTTATGAACACACTACCCATCACAGATAAGATTGCCTGAAAATTGATTCCTGGCCCAGTAGGGTGGAAAGGGAAGAGGATGGGATTGGTGCAAGAAGATATACAGGGAGTTCACCTTAACATGTAGTCTTGGAATAACAGTATTTATAACTCTGAAACGCCTTCATCCAGCCTTAAGTTAAATATTTTTCAGACCAGCACCTCAATATTCAAAAAGACTGAGATGGATTGGTTATTCTTGGCCTCATAATTTATTTGAAATAACAGAAAACCTTGCTCCTCCTTTCAGTCTTACCCAGAGTCTGGTTGGGAAAATAAAAAGAAGCATAACATCCCTGGAAATTATATTTTATTTATAGACTGCAGCATTCCCTTCTCATTTGTTGACTTTAGGACTGGAATGCATGAACTCTCATGCCATTCAAGCTAAGAGTAGACAAAGACACAGACATCTCAACCAGGACTGTGCTCTACCCCCACCCTGTCTGAAGGACTATTCATGGGGAGTTTAATAACTTTACTACTTCAATGGGAGTGTTCATCTCATCCCCCACTACAATCCTTAAAGGAAAAAAACAGTCTAGCAGACTTCACATCCTCCTTGTATGTGGGGAGTGATGCCTGAGCTCTGACAGTCACATAGGGTACGTTGCAGTTCAAATATCATGATCCAACCAGGGTCTTATTCACTGGAGTCCAACCTTGTGGTAGGTTACCACCTTGGATTTATTACTGCTGGTCCCACTCTAAGCTACGCACCTCACTGCAGTTAAAAAATAAAAAAACAATAAAAGAAAAGGCTGCAACCCCAGCCGCAAGCATGACATTTGAAAGAAAAAAAAATCATTCTGTAGGTTTAAGTTCATACACAATTAACATGTATGACAGATGTGTAGGCTATCTGCAATAAATGTTATTATACATTGCAAACAAAACACAGATTTGTCACCCCAAAACACACATGCCTCAAATGTGAGCAAACTGGGTTTTTCTATTTCTCCATTGTGTCCTGATCTTAGACATAGGGAATCCTGTAGTTCTTACCTGGGTTGTACTTCTTTGCTTTAACCATGCCAGTATCAATGACATATTTTATCCCTGCAATGGTAATGGAGGTTTCTGCAATATTCGTGGAAAGGATCACTTTGCGATGACCCTGAAGAAAGCAAGAAAAGTAAGCATGTTGAAATCTTTCTAACTAAACACTCAGCTGGAAATGTAATGTTTTATGATAAACTCTTCAAAATTCTGCAGCTTCATTTCTGTCAAACATTGAGCAATCCTAATGAGCTATATTTTCATCCAGTAAAATGTTCTTTAAATGTTGGTTTCACAAATCAATAAAGGATTCTTTGAGGCACCAAATGAGCAAATTAGTTAATAGTCAGAACACACTAAAAACACAATCACAGAAACAAGCATGTAATTAAAAATATATGCGCTTGCCTACTGCTCTTACACAGATAAGGCATTTCAAAGTGAATTTACTAAATCCTGTTCTGTGTATTCTAATCCGACTTTCAGAGAAAGTTGAGATTGAATCAACCCTCATTTCAATGCAACTAACAAACACTAAGCTGATGGACTATTTGAAACCTTTGCTTGGGACCCTGCATTATCAATGGTTACTTTGAATATCTTCAGCTGTCAGTAATGCCCCAGGTGCACGGAGGCAGTTGTAGATTTTTATAGCATGGTGTGGGACTTTCAGGTGGTCTTTGAATTTTGGAAGGAAGTACTGAGTAATGTCTCAGAGGTTACTGGCACACTTCTACCATATGATCCTACCAACTGTCTAGTGGAGATACGAGTCAGGTCGAAAAAATTAAGCACTTCACACTCTTTGGGTCGTAAGCCATGGAACTGGCAAGATGCTGAATAGCCATGGCACAGAAGTCCGCCTCAGCTCCCTTGTTGTCAGCATGTCGCAAGGACTTAATAGAATGGACACATGCCAAGATTACTTCATGGGCTCCATTATGGATTAGTACTCGAGTGGTGGGTGGGTAGATATACCAAGTGGGACATGCACACCAATAAACTGGAATCTAAGTCAGGTGACTATCCCCAATGGAACATAACACAGAGTAATCCTGCAATAACACTTATGTAAAATGATACAGAGAAAGGTCCATGGGTGCAATTAGACTCTGCTGTCCCAGAAGATGGGATGTCGTTTTTCAAAATTGTACTTCTTTCTAAAGCAAGAATCTGATTAGGTAATATGACCAGGCAGATTTTCATTGATGTATAGCCGCCTTAAGACCCGCTCAGTCTCCTGTGATGTGGAGTAGAGTACCCTTCACCGTTATGTTAATTGCTGTTGGACCGGACATCCTTGGAATGGTTTTTCCCTACCTTTGCCTTCAATCCTCCTGTTTGTGCTGATTTTGTTTTTGCTTGCATTAGGACGACTCTGCACACATTAGCACTGCTAATCAGTGCTAAAGAGCTTGTGGTCTCTCCTTAAAACATGACAACACCGGCTTCCACACAACTGGCACATTTAATTTACTTGCAAGTCACTAGTAAAGTGGCTGTGCATGCACCCATGATCTGTAAATTAAATGCTACTAGTGGGCCTCCAACACTAATTGTGCCACCCACAGACATAGCCCTTTAAACAGGTCTCAAGCCTGCTACTGCAGCCTGTGAGGTCAAACTGCCAATTCGATCTGGCAAAAAACACCCTTTGCCATACTCAAACCCCTAGGTTAGGCCCTAAACAGCCCAGAGGGTGCTGTGTATAAATTCTGAAAATGCCACTTTTAGAAAGTTCTACGCAAATAAATGATGGACGGAATGCTGAATAAATCATACATTCACCTCCAGTCAAGAGATGTGTGTTAAATCCATCATTCTTTTGCTCACCATGCCACCCCAGTTTAAACCCAGCCATATGCAAATCAGTCTTGACCCTGTGCCTCATGGGAACAGTCCAGACCCAACTGCCAAGCCAGGTCCTCCCTGGACCGGAAACAAGCATCCTGGGACCGGTTTCTGGGTATTACCCTTCATCAGCCAGGTTAGCTTGATTCCAGTGGCACAGTGAGCAAGGGACCCACGTCTGGGCATACCCATCCCACTTAGGGTGAAAAGTGCTACGCACACTAATGATGGACGGAATGCTGAATAAATCATACATTCACCCCCATTCGAGAGATCTGGGTTAAATTCATCATTCTTTTGCTCACCATGCCATTCCAGTTTAGACCCACCCATATGCAAATCAGTCTTGACCCTGTGCCTCATGGGAACAGTCCAGACCGAACTGCCAAGCCAGGTCCTCTCTGGACCAGAAACAAGCATCCTGGGAGCGGTTCCTGGGTATTAACCTTCAAACGATGGATTGGGGTGAATGTACGACATTATTCTGCATTCTGTCCATCAATTGTTCTTTTTGCATTTGTCACCCCGTGTGGTACGGATATGCCCAGACGTAGGTCCCGTGCTCTCCATGCCGCTGGAGTCAAGCTATCCTGGCTGATGAGGGCTGAAAGCCCGAATCCGGTCCTAGGATGCTTGATTCCAGTCCAGGGAAGACCTGGCCTGGCAGTTCGGGCTGGACTGTTTCCATTGGACGCAGATTCAAGACTGATTTGCATATGGCTGGGTCCAAACTGGAATGGCATGGTGAGCAAAAAAACAATGGATTTAGGCCCAGATCTCTGTACTGGGGTGAACGTGTGACATTGTTCTGCATTCTGTCCATCAATTGCTCTTTCTACTTTTAGAAAGTTGGCATTTTCTTGTCTTAACCATTTGGTGCCTGAAGCATGTATCCTGGGTCACATGACTAGGTATAGCTGGCAGTTGGTCTTTGTGTATTGTTCCTAGACAGTGAGACAAAGAGGTAATAGTTGTTGGCAGGACAGACCATCTCTGACTTGACAAGGGGAGGAGCAGTCACCCACCACACCTGCACCTCACAAAGACTCTCTCAGCACACTCATAAGGGGGTACACACCAGTCTACTGTGCCCCCAGACAAGCTGGGGCAGGGACATGGAGGCAGGAAATTCCAGACACCTCTGTTGCATGAGGAGTCTAGAAGCCTTTTCATTCTTGAGAGCTGGCACCAAGAATACATATTTGACCCTCAGACCCAACTCTTCAATACACATCTGGACTTATGGCAGACTCAGGTGCAAGCTGCAAGAACGATTGCTACCCTGCTGCCTGAGTAAGAAGGGCTGGATCTGCAGCTTAAATCCAGGACCACCAAAGTGACTTTGAAGGCTAGTCGGCTGGCCTCCTGATCAGACCCTCAAGGACAGAAAAAGCTGCAACCATTTTGAACCCTGGACCTGGACTCTGCCTGCTGCGAGTCTTGTCCCTCAAGTGGTACCATCCCAGCCCTGGAGCCCTATAAATGGGACAGAAGATTCTCTGCCAGCCTAGATGCGGTCTTTTGGGCAGAACCGACGCAGCAAGACATCTGCTCGCATCCCCGTATCGGAACCGCCTCTGCACGACGCACAGCCAATGCAGGAAGCTGCAGCTCTTTGGAACCGCTGCTGTGTGATGCCACCTCAACAGAGGACTTTGCATTGCAGCTCTGCAACTCCTTGAAACCCCAGCGGCGCGATGTATCCTCAACGCATGACCTCACATTGCAGGACCCCGGAATCGCAGCTACTTAATGCTACACATTATATCCTCAGCGCGGGATCTGGCAACACTTCGCAACCAGGATTTAAGATACTTTGTTCAGCGAGCCCAACGTGGTTTCTGTAGCAAGGCTGCGTTCCATCACGGTCGGCCTGAACGTGTGACTTTGCCCCGGCCTGGTGAGACAAGATTACCACAGTTGGCACTTCAGGTTTTTAAGCACTATTTTTATTTAAATGTTTAAAATTGCATAACTCCTGTTGTACAGATTGGATTTTTGTTGTCTGGTATCAAATAATGTATTACACTTTAATCTATTTTTTTTAAATTAGCCTGAGATTTATCTTGTGTTGTGTACTACATAAATACTTTACACATGCCTCACAGCTTTTGTGCCAAGCTACCAGAGGGTTAAGCACAGGTTAATTTGGGGTTTGCTTGTGTTTCACCCCGACAAGAGTTGCGGTTGCTGCTTGAGAAGGGTTTTACCTGGCTGAATCAGTAACCAAATTTTTTTGCAATTGCTTAATATTTTAATGTTCAGGATAGATCGCCTGCATTCTGTAATATTTCTGACCATAATGTTTGCTAGACACGCCGCAAGCCTGCATGCAACTATGGATATAAATGGTCAGGTGATGTGGTTATAATTCGATAAAATTGATGTTGTGATGTATGCATGTGGGCTTGGATACCCTCTCAGGTGATTAGTGCGCTATACAAATCAATATACCATAACATAATGTGGTTTACATACTCACACAGTTGTAAAAAATGAATAAAAATATATCTTTAAAAAAAGTGCTTGCTGTTAATAACCAACAGTATCAGAGGCCCACCAATACCAATGCACCCAATTCAAGAAACCAGTTACAGCGTTTTGGAATCGGACTTTCCCGGAGTAGCCTGATCAAGCTGCTTAGCATTTTTAGGCTTGCTAGGTGTTAGATGTACCTATACAGCATTACATTGGATACTACAAACTGAATTTCATGTCAGTTTTATCATTTATTTGAAGAAGAGGACTTAAAGGTAGCCAAGCAGAGCTAGTTAAACTATGACACATAGAAAATGCTAACAGCTTCTGGAGTGAAGTTAAAAATCCAACCCTATATACCATTTAAGTGCTAGTCACTCTACAGACAAGCATTGAAAATGCAACAGGTCTCTCCTTTAAGTTAAAGCCATTTACTAATGGCATTGTATAGCAAAGCAAATGGCTTTAACTTAATGAAAGGCAAGACCTATTGTATTTTTAATGCTGGTTTTAAATATGGCATGTATATTGTGTGTTATCATATCGGGGTCATTTTTCCCTGATGAGGCTGGTGCCATATTCCAATAAAATATATATATATATTGCCCAGGGTAATAAAGAAGCCTTATACCTGCAGTCCTGAGTGCGTGCCTTCTTACAGTGTGGAGCAGGAGTTTGGAGATATATATATATATATATATATATATATATATACACATATACATACACATACACATACACACATACCTCTCTCAAAATACAGATGCCTGCTGTTGGAAGGCGGACCCCGAGGAGTCGGTACGACCACCAAGGGGGGGGGCCCTCACACTGCACGAAGTAGCCGAGCGCTGCCGAGAAGTCTCCTGAGAGATCCTTCTCCTATCACGTACTAGCACAGTAACACCACCACACAGGACTCAAGGAGGTTGTCTTGTGACAAGCAATTCTTTATCAGCAATAAAAAGGTTACGAGGTCAATATTTACACGACGGGATCGAGGGATCCACCAAAAGTCTCAGTGTCTCTTTGGAAGGGTCGGGGTAGCGGGACAGTCTTTGGCAGGAATGCGGTACGAGGGTACCTGGGGCCCAGTTCTTATCCTCAAGCTGGAGGACCTCCGGATCTCGGATGGGTCGAGCCGCGACGGCGTCAGCAGGGCTCTGGCGTACAGTTCGTGGAGAGCCGCGATCAAATCAGCAGGGCTCTCAAGATGGTTTCTGCTCAGCTCGAGCCGCGACGTCGTCAGCAGGGCTCTTAGGAAGGTTCCAGCGAGGTTGGGCCGCGACGGCGTCAGCAGGGCTCCGATGTTCCAGGTGGTTCAGAAAGGGTTCACAAGAGGGAGCCGCGACGCAGTCAGCAGGGCTCGTGATAGTTCCGACAAGAGTTCTTCTCCGTAGGGTCAGCCGCGATTCAATCAGCAGGGCTCTCGACTCCGGGATACAACTCCCGAGCTGTGGTGGGGTCGCCCCAGATATAGGTCTGGAGCCCTTTGATGTCCGGACCTATGCGCCCGAGGGGGCGGAGTGGCCGGGTGGAGGTGGCCAGACGCCCAGCAGGAGAGGCGCCAGGCCCATGGGAGTTGCAGGGCGATCACACCTCGAGAGGGGAGGACAGTTGGGGGTCCCATCGATACTGTCCTCCGCCGGGGGCGATGAATGGGTCCTGCGGCACCCCCTGGCTAGTTCGTGGTGCCTCGATGTCGGGGCTTCACTGGGGTCGAGGCCGGGTTGAGCGGGGGTGCACGGTGTGACGTGGATGCCAACAAGATGGCGGAGCCACGAGGAGTATGCGACCACGTGCAGCTCCGGGTGAAGGGCCTTGGTGCAGTTCAGACGGGTGGCCCGTGAAGGCCGGGGTGGGGAACGGGCACAATCCAGGGGGTTAAGGACCACGCCACGCGGCCGGGTCCAACACCTGCTGTAGAAGACGACTGCACCACAGGTAAGTATCAGCCAAAGTACGTTTATTCAAATAAGCAGCAGGAAGACCACACTCCAGTCCACTAAAATTATTAGTCCCATCCCGATACGTTTCGTTAGTTACTTCATCAGGAGCATTGGGCTGGAAAAGTGCAGCAGGACGAGATTTGGCGGCACTTACTCAATTCCAAAAACCCGCCTCAGTGGGCGTGGACGTCCTGCTGCTCTTTTCCAGCCCAATGCCCCTGATGAAGTAACTAACGAAACTCGTCGGGATGGGACTAATAATTTTTGTGGACTGGAGTGCGGTCTTGCTGCTGCTTATTTGAATAAACGTACTTTGGCTGATACTTACTGTGGTGCAGTCGTCTTCTACAGCAGGCATCTGTTTTATATATACACACACACATATATATATATATATATTAACAGAAAAAACCATAGGTTTCAGGCACGTTATAGTTAGGAATTAGCATTTAAAAAACCTCAAATTCACTGAAAAAACCATAGGTTTCAGGGGTGTTATAGTTAGCTGGACTTTTCACTTGTACAAAACCATTGAAATTCCCCCGTTATAGTTAGTTCAGCTAACTATAACTCGCGCGCCCGCAATGCACTGCTGATGACGTCACATATTACATCACTCATGACATGGTCAGTGACATCACTCATGACATCACTGATGACATCTCAAATGACATCACTGATGACATCACTGATGACATCATCCAGTGAATGTGTGTTATTCTGAAAATTAAATATGTTTTATATATGTATATCTCAAGGTCGATGGAAGAATAAATGGGTATATAAGTGTCTAAATGGATGATTTGTTTTTGAAAAATTGATTGTGTAACTGACTGATTAAGTGTATCATAGTGAATACATGGCTTAGTGAGTAATGTTTAAATATGTAAATATCTGTATCAGTCTCTCACTTTGTGTATAAGTGGCTGCATGGGTTGGTGAGTAGCTACATGGGTGTCTATATAGGTTATTAGTTGGTTTTTTGAGTATCAGTCTGAGTGTCTGCATGGTTCGGTGGGGGTATTACGTAGTGCATAGGTGCATGAATGAGTGACTCACTGTTTGTATGTGTTGAACACAGTATGTGTGCAGGACTGTATGGGTGGATGAGTGTGTGTATGGGTGTGTTAGTGAGTGAATGACTGTCTCAATAGTGTCTTTATGAGTAACTACATATGTTTTAAACTAGTATATGTGACTATTGGTGTATATATGTGAGTATATGTGAGAGTGAGAGATTGAAAGAGTTCCTGTATGAATAAGTATGTGTTTCTATAAGTGATTGTTTAAAAGACTAAGTATGTGTAAGTTTCCGTAGAAGTAAGTGTGGTGGTGTGTGTATAACTGTATATGCAAGTAAATGTATGTTTGATTCTTTATTAGCATGAGTGACTATGTGTGTGAGTAACTATGGATGAGTGGCATTGTGTAACAGGATGTATAGGTGTATGAGTACATATGATGAGTGAGTACATGTATGAGTGACTGTATTGGACTGTTGGTGAATGAGTGGATGTGTATGTGGATCTTAGAATTACTGAAGAGGTTGTTGTAACTGGTATTGGTATGTCCATTGTTTTGAAAATTTTAGTCTCTATTTTTGAATGTGTGTATCAAAGGTTATATTAGGGTGAGAGGAGGTCTGCCACTCTATCACAAGGATGATGTCATCAGTGATGTCATCAGTGATGTCATTTGAGATGTCATCAGTGATGTCATGAGTGATGTCACTGACCATGTCATGAGTGATGTAATATGTGACGTCATCAGCAGTGCATTGCGGGCGCGCGAGTTATAGTTAGCTGAACTAACTATAACGGGGGAATTTCAATGGTTTTGTACAAGTGAAAAGTCCAGCTAACTATAACACCCCTGAAACCTATGGTTTTTTCAGTGAATTTCTGAGGTTTTTTAAATGCTAATTCCTAACTATAACGTGCCTGAAACCTATGGTTTTTTCTGTTAATTTCAAAGGTTTTTTAAATGCTAATTTCTAACTATGCCTACAGAGATAGGACATGTGAAGAAAGAAGAAAAAATGCACAGAAAGAAACAAAAGAAGTGCAGAAAGAAGCAACAGAAGTCCTCAAATACGAAGATAAGTGCAGGAAGAAGGATAACGTGCAGAAAGAACAAAAAGAAGAGCAGAAAGAAGCCTTGTTGCAAAATCATCCTGTACCCTCAACTTTTTCAGACGGATACTGGTGGTAACTGAGTCTGACTAACCAGTCCTAGAGCCAGTGCTATGTTAAAAGACACTTAGAATACAGTGAAAACACCTACATACACTAGGGAACATTATGCGTTGGGGTCCCCCTGTGATTAGCCTTACCTCCTCTATAAGCCCCTAGTATATAATAGGGCATGGGGATTAAAACTACCTCTTAAAACAGGCCACAGGGCGTTTTTGCACACGTTAACTCAGGCCCCGTCCCCTCCTTTCACCATTGTGTAAACACGCCCTGTGTCCGTTTTTAGTTGGGAGATTAAGTTCATTTGAGTCCTGAGGGTCCCTAGGGTCCAACTAGCCCACTAGGTACCTCCAGTAAGTGCCACAGAGCTGCGTTGCAGAGAGGTGTAAAAAGTGGCACGGCCTGGACCACCTCTCTGCAATGCAGCTCAGTGGCGCTTACTGGAAGCACTTGGTGGGCTAGTTAGCCCCCAGGGGCCCTCAGTATTGAAGGGAAATTATATCCCCAATTTAAAACGTGCCATGGTGCGTGTTTGCACACGTCTCCTCAGGCCCCGGCCCCTCCCTTCACCACTGTGTAAACGCGCCCTGTGGCTGTTCTAAGTTGAGAGATTAAGTCCCCTTGAATCCTAAGGGTCCCTAGGGTCACACTAGACCACTAGGTACCTCCAGTAAGCGCCACAGAGCTGCGTTGCAGAGAGGTGTAAAAAGGGGCTTGGCCTCAGAACACCTGTCTGCAGCGCAGCTCCCTGGCGCATACTGGAGATGCCTGTTGGGGGCGCGTTTGCAGAGTGCTGCATGGAGGGGGCATGGCCTCCGGCACGATGCCAGTCTTTTATTTATTTTATTTTTTTAAGAAGGGGGGCTGTGTGGTTCCCCTTCTTATTCTAATTTATTGGCCCTGATGACCCCATCCCCCAGGGCCTGTCTCCTAATTATATTTTTTTGACCCCAATCCCCAGGGCCGGCCACTGTTTTTTATTATTTTTAAAAAATATATATTTATAGACACACATAGGACATGCTGGACAAACCGTACGTACCTATCACCATGACGATTTGCGTGATATTCATTAAAAGGCGACTATGCATGCAATTAATCCACGTGGAATGTATTTACACCACTAGTGAAGCTCTGACATGTCTGATGCTCTACCGTGCCTAATCCCGGTAGACACCCTTGTCGTTTATTTATACAAACATGGGTAGCTATTGACGGGCACATTTAATACACATGCACACCAAGCCATTCAAAGGGGATTCGACAAAAATTCGACCAAAACTATGCAAGAAACCCCCCTCACAGTTAATAAAACACACATCCACTGCCGGATGTGTAATACTTTTTATTTTACTCTCTGGAAAGGGGACGAACATCACTTGCGAGTCACAGCGCGCTCCTGACAGAGCCCAATGCTGTGTTACACCCACCATTGCCTGCCGAGTGCCACACACCTCTGTATTGTATTCCACTAGCTAGTGCATATGCTATGACACTCTCTAGCCCATGTGCACTGTAACACCACCCCGTGAAAATGTCATGCCACACTTGTCTTCGCACGGGTTATATTGCCCCATCTAACGTGCCTTCCTCGATGCCTATGTTATAACGCACAGTGCTATGCCATACATATTACAATTTGGGATCCATATCTTTGTCACAGTGCATATGCAACGTTACACTCCCCAGCACATATTTTATATTACAACTTTAGAGACTAGTTAGGTTACACAACACTGCCCTGTGCATATTACACTCCAAGGCGCATATCGCATAGCACACGCTAGTGCCTGTGCTATCTCGCGCTCTCCAATGAATCTGTCATTGCGCACAATGTATTGCATATTATATTTCACGCCTGGTTCATCTTATATCACACTTTTTGGTGCATAGTTTATACCATACACTATATCTAGTTTTCATTTTCAATCGTGCTCTCAGGACTATGTTCTATATAACACTGTGTTCACCTACCCTTTTCACAGGCATTACATTTTGCGATAGGGGGTGGAGGGTCAGGGGGTGTTTTTGCCAAGTGAGCCCGGAGTCACAGTCACTAACGTCTTCTTCTTCCTGAATAAAAGTGAGATTATGCTGCATACTTGTTCATATTTTAAGTAGTTTGCACAGACAAAATGTTTTAAAAACAATAAAGTTTCTAATACCCGCCTTCTCTGAACAGTTAGCTTGCTGCCCCATCCCCCTCCTCCCTATCCTCTGTTGTGTGAATCCATGGACTAGCCTCCTCCCTCCTGCCATGCATGGTCTGATGTGCTGCCACTGCCCTCAATTTAGTATGATGTACCAGTCCACTCCTCCTGCCCTCCATTGCCCAATTCTATGCCCCATCATTGACCTCCTGCTTAAACTCTGTGCTTAGCTTGCTGCCCCTATTCTCCTTCCCCCTGCCCTCCGATGTCTTTGTGCATGCCCCTGCTCCATCCTTTTTGCCCACCATGTCCCATGGACCTGCCACTCCTATCTACTCTGAGTGTTCTGTTGAGCTGCCACTCCCCTCCCACCTGCCTAGCATTGTCAGATGACTGTAACCTGTCCCTGCCACCTCCACCCTGCCTGTCCACATGCCATGCCTCTATCCTCTTCCTCCTGTCCTACATGGTCCATTGTACTGCCACACCCTTCTGCCCTCCCTGGTCTGTTGTGCTGCAACTGCTCCTCCTGCCTGCCCCGTGTGGTCTGTTGTGAGGCCCCTTCCCCTGAACTTTCTTGTCTGTGCACAGGTCCTGACCCTCCCTTCTATCCTCCATCGTCCTTTGTGCATGCCCCTGCACCCTCCTTCTTGCCCATCATAGCCATTGTGCTGCCACTAACCCTCCCACTTGCCATGCAGGGTCTTCTGTGCTGCCATGGCCCCTCCTACCTTCCCTGTGTGGTCAGTTAGCTGCCCCTGACCCCCTCCCACCTTCCCTCCATGGTCTGTGTGTATGCCATCACAGTCTCACTGTTGCTCTTCATGTTGTGTCTTGCTTCTAGTGCCCATCCTGCCTGACCTCCATGGCCATCTTGCTGCTCCTGCCCTGCCCCCTTGCCCCCAGCCCTCTGTTTACATGTGCAGACCCCTACTCCCTCCCTCCTGGCTTGTCTGTTCCATTGTAATGCCCCTGATCCGTCCCTCCTGCCCTTTATGGTCTGTTATGCTGCAGCCTTCTCTCCTGTCTGTCCATTATGGTCAGCTAGCTACCATTGCCTCTTGCCCCTCTGTTCTCTGTTGTCCATGTGCATGGTCCTGTCCCCTCCCTCTTGCTTTCTATGGATTGTTGTGCTGCACTCCCGTCCTGCATGCCCTGTGTGGTGTATTGTGCTGCTGCAAACCCTGATGCCTGCCCTGCAGGGTCAGTTTGGTGCACCTCTCCATGTCTCTCCTGTCCTCTGTTATCCAAGTCCATGTCCCTATCCCATTTCCTTCCATGATCCAATGTACCATACTTGCGAACATTTTGAACTTGGTAAGAGGGAGATTTTGAAAAAAAACTGGGGTATTGATTTTCCCCTTTGAGTTACATTGAAAAAGAGGATATTGTAGACAGGAGACAGATCAAATAAAGCCCATTTGAGCTTAAAAACATTGGACGTTTCCTGGCTGAATCGGGTCTGTTGGCATGTATGGTTGTACTACCATTGCCTCTTCCTTCTGCCCACAATGGTCTATTACATTGCCACAGCCTTGAAGGAGGGTAGATTTTGTATCACAGGGGGCCCCTGGCCCGTTCTGTCCACACCTGAAGTATGAGACCCTTGTCCTTGCCCTGCCAGCCGCATTTGTAGGCCGTATTAAATTGACCAGCGGGTCCTGTGTTGCTATATAATTATCCTGAGACATCCTTACCACTCAGCCAGCATAAAACCCCTGTGTAGGCCCTTCTGTTCAATATGTAGGCCTCTTTGTTAAATTGACCATAGCTCTGCAATTTTAGTGTATAGCAGTCTGAAGGCAGGTCTGCGAGGCCTTCTGCTCCAAACTAGTAGCCCCCACCCTACCCGAGTGCTCCGTGCTCGGTATCAAAGTTCAACATCCCCCTGAAGCTGTCGACAAACAGTAGGCTGCATCCTGGACTGGTACTTGCTTCCTGGGCAGGTTTCCCGCTTTTAAGGAAGTGGCAACCGCAGAGCGTCAAGTTAGGAGAACTGAGGAGATTTTATACATGAATATATTGAATTCCTGTACAATACCCATTATTTTCTGCTTGCTCTATGGAACTTACGATAAGCGATTGGCCTGAGAGACTGACCTTTTCACCCAGTCCATTGTCAGCATTAAGTGGGTAAATGACGAAATGTCTGGTAAAATCTGCAGACGAAGCTTTTGGGTAGCATACGTAGGTAGATGTAGCGTGCAAAGGAGCCCACAAAATGATATAAAAAGGGAGCACCCACAGATATCGACGGACAACCTCGCCGTCTGTATGTAGGTTAACAGGCTGTGCAGGTTTTCCCCAAGAACTGGGAGCTCTTGTCTTCCTTTGCTTAAAATGTCTTGCTCGGCTTTGCTTGAAGTATCTTATTCTATTTTACCTGTATGAAATGTCATGTTATGTTTAACCATTGTTCTCTTTACTTTTGCATTTAAAAGATGTTGTATTGTAATTGCAGGAATGCTTGCTCTAAGAGTAAATGTGAGTGTCCCTAGGTAACATTTTCCTTGGTGTAACTTGTTTCTCATGATGCATTTATAGATGTGTTTTCTCTCTCTCTCTGTCAGTCCATTAATTGAGATACAGAGAATATCATGACAGCTGTATGATTATCTGGATTCTGTATTTTGTACTTTAGGTCTCTATTCTGCGGTTTCTTTGAAGTTGCATCTTCTCATTAAACTGCCATTGTATTCTGCCTCCAATTCCATGTCTCATATGTCTGTTTTCTTCATTTTTGGAGCAAGCGTTCCTAGGCACCCCGGCTCAAATTAAGGTGCCCCTTTTGTCCCTGACTCACTCTCCTGCTCAGTTCTGTGGTGGCTCCCGGGGCTCTGGGGACCGCCCCTAGCTTCCTTGACCCGTAATAGATCTTCCCTCCAACAGCCTCTCTTGCAAGTCCTGTATTGTTGGTTTGTTGCCCCTGCCCCCCTTTCCACTGCCCTCCATAGTCTGTTGTGCTTCCACGGCCCTTCCTACCTGCTCAGTGTGGTTAAATTGTTGCCTTTGCACCCTCCTACCTGCCTTCAATTTTCAGAGTCCGTGCCCCTGGCCTCTGCCTCTCAACAGTATCCTAATGAACAACTAGATTGCTAACATTCTATATTTATTACAAAAGTGTGGAGCGCCTGACATCATCTTGATGTAATCAAAACTGTAATACCTAGAGCATTCCTTTAGAAATTACATATATGAGAGGGTCTTATTGGCATCAAAATTATGGTTAGTGCTCTAAAAGACTAAAATAAGGACATATTTTCTGAGTTTTCAAATAGCGACAAAGCACTTTTAAATTATTTGTTATCTTTATGTTTTTTTATCTAGTTGACAACTTGATTAAATGTTGCACTTAGGGGAGAGGATGTGGTGTTACTTCCAGAACTGCAGACTTTGCAACTGGGGAACCAGGTTGAAGTTTCTGCTTCAGCTCGACATTCTGTGATTCTGGTCAAATCACTTAGTCTCCCCATGTCTACAACCAAAATGAATTTGTTCTTGTGTGATGTAACCAATGCTCATGTAAAGCACTCCAATACCTGACAAGTCTGCACTATATAACACTGCAAAAACACAAAATAATAAGTGTTTTGCACACTTCTGTCATTGGGCTATATTTGGGCTATATCTGGGTGATTTTGGGCTACATTTGGGCTCTTTTGTCTCCGGTGGCCATCTTGGGAGATTTATTTGTTATGAAGTTTCCTAATTTCCTCATGTACTGCAGTCTCCTCAGTCGGAAATGCTTTCAGTTTTTTACTTTGATTCCATCATGAAGGTATTCAGATATGTCACACATTTGCCATGAATTCTGAATGTTAGCACTCTAGTTGCTCATTAGATCACTGTAGTAAAACTACTGCTCACCATGGAAGTCTGCTCCTGGTATTAAAAGTGCATGTTTCAGTCTGCATGTCAGAATTTTTTAATGAAATAGAAGAGGATTTGAGAAGTCACTCAAAATGTGCCCTCATTTTCTTTCTTCAGCATTAATCATAATTTCTATGGCAAAATGAACCCCCTCATTGTGTTCCTTTTTAAATTAAATGTTTTAAGTGTTACCAGTTTATTCCAATCAAGATGGCTTCAGGTGTGCCATACTTTTGTCATAATGAAGACAGTAAGTGCTCTAGTTGTTTTTAAGAACATTCTTGGACATTCTGTCATTGGGCTATACTTGGGCTACATCTGGGTGATATTTGGGCTACATTTGGGCTCTTTTGTCTCTGGTGGCCATCTTGGGAGACTTATTTGTTATGAAGTTTCCTAATTTCCTCATTTACTGCAGTCTCCTCAGTAGGAAATACTTTCAGTTTTTTACTTTGATTCCATCAAGAAGGCATTCAAATGTGTCACACATTTGCCATAAAATCAGAATGTTAGCACTCTTTTTGCTCATTAGATCACTGTAGTAAAGCTACTGCTCACCAGGGAAAACTGCTGCTGGTATTGAAAGTGCATGTTTCAGTCTGCATGCCAGGATTTGAGAAGTCACTCAAAATGTGCCCTAATTTTTCTTTATGCAGCACTAATCATACTTTTTATGGAAAAATGAACCACCTCATTTTGTTCCTTTTTAAATTAAATGTTTTAAGAGTTACCACTTTAATCCAAGCAAGATGGCTTCAGGTGTGCCATACATTTATCATAAGTAGGACGGTTAGCGCTCTAGTAGTTCTTTGGAACACTCTGGAAAGCTGCAGTAGAACACAAAGGAATCAACTGACAGTCTCTGCCCTTGTTGGATGTACATGTTTTACTGAGAATGTCAGACTTCATTCTCACATGACTGAGAAAGATAATGTGAATTTACAGAAAATAAGCTCTCAGTTTAGCTTATAGATCACCTTCCAAACCTCTGTGGTAAAAGCATGAGAAAATATTTTTCTCTCAATCATGATATCCCAGCAGAAGGCTTTTTCACATGGTGAAATCACCTTAGAACATACCACAATTCCTAAAATGAGTATGGTACCATCAACAAATGATTTATAATGTAACTAAAGTCTTAAAATCTTCTATTAACTGCAATGCTTTTTAATGAGGTGCTATCATGTATATTGGTCCCAAGATGGCTGCCAACACTTCTTGGATGAAGTGCTGACAGCCAATCAGATCTCAGGATGAGATGTGTGGTTAGGCTCCGCCCACATATATATATTGATTTAAATGCTATTTTCTCAGGAACTACTGAACAGATTTACACCAGACCTACAAAAGGCACTTCCTTGACCTGAGGACTACCTCTCTGCCAAATTTCAAGTAACTCTGTTCAGCCGTTCGGGCTGTAGCTGTGTCTAAAGGTCCTATGGAAAAATGCATGGGAAAAACGCGTTTTGGGACCCCCCTTTTTTCTCAGCCCCCGCTTGACGAATCCCCCCGAGACTTTCAGGGTAGGAGCGGAGCGTAGCGCCCCACCTATTTTGAAAATTTCGCGAGGATTCATCGACCGGCGCTAAAGTTATTCCAAATAGAATGTTGCGGATTTCCTATGGAAACTGGGTCCTAACTATAACTATCTACTGGCGACCGCCAGTAGATAATATATATATATATATATATATATATATATATATATATATATATAGAGAGAGAGAGAGATGTGTGTGTGAACTAATATAGAGAATGTAGATACAACTATTGATGTTAGACCTCCACTGTAAAGAATGTATTTAAATGAAAAAAGTTTGGAAGGAAAGCATAAAGGAGAGAGTAGAGTGAGAAGAGAGAGGAACATAGAAAAGAAGAGAGAGGGGAAGAGGGGAAAACCTCACACTATAATACCTGAATTCTCGTTCAATCTCCCAGGCATGGGACTACATTCCAATCTCTCAGAACCCATAAAAAACCTGATTGTTATGCCTCTCATGATGCACTTTGGTGCAGGGGTAGTTCCCAAAAGTCAGTCACCTACAGGGCCCTGGGCAACGTAATCCACCATGGTAGAGCCCAGGACTTCCCATGCACACTGCCAGAGGTGCCAAGAAAGTTATCAAGAACTAGTCATCTACGAGGCACTGTCCATGCACAATCCCAGAGGTGGAAGACGGTGTCGGTGTAGTTCACAAGATTCAGTCACCCACGCGGTGAGGTCAATGCATTTTTTGTTTTCCAGTTTTATGTAGCACGAACTCGACCTGGAGGTATTGGAGTTGCTTTACAGGACCACCAGTTGCATTACACAAGGACACATACATTTTATGGCAGGCATGGGGAGATTAAGTTATGTGCCCAAAATCACAGTAAGCTGAGCAAAGGTCGAAGCTCGAACCTGGTTCCCCAGCGACAAAGTCGGTAGTTCTGCCGTTACGCCACATTCTCTTCACAAGTCAGTGACCTACGGGGATCTATGCAGTGAAATCCACCACAACGGAGCCCACGACTCATAGTACGCGCTCCTACTGGTGCTGAAGTAGTTCACGAGAGCCAGTCACCTCAGGGGCCCGGTGCAGCAAAATCCAGCCCAACAGAGCCAACGGCCCAGTGCACACTCGCAGAAGTGTAAGCTCACACGATCCTGTCACATATGGACCTCTGGCGAAATATTCACCCACAAGAAACCCCGCAATGCACTAGGCACACTTTTCGACTGGGGTGGCGGCAGTTCACAATAGCCTGTCACCTATGGGGCCCTGTGCAGAAAATTCAGCAGAGCTCCCGATGCACCAATGCACGCTCTCGGAGGTGCTGGCGAGGTTCACAAGAGCCACTCACTTACGGGTCTCTGTGCAGTGAAACCCACCATCCACGTGTAACCCCACAGCGCACCAGACACACTCCCACTAGTAACTGGGTGGGTGTCGAGACCTGGCTGACTATAGGCCTTTGCCATAGGGAAATCCGTAGCGGCTGAGCACGTGACCCAACGAGCACCCACGCACATGTTCGGTAAGGGCGTCAGATCCAGGGTTAACCCATTAGAGATTTTTCACCACTGATAAACACAGCCTAGAGACACCTGGTGCTCTGACACAACCTCTAGCGCCTGGAGGTTGTTTGAAGGGCAGGAGGTGCTGTATAAAGACCGCGCAGCATAGAATAAACTCACACTTCATTAGCAGGAAGCGGAAAGCTGTTTGCAGAAAATGGATTTCCCTACCACATCACACATGTCAGGCTGAGGGAGCATCTCACATGCTCAGACGCTCTCCTCACAGAGCTGGCGTGCCCTCCGCCATCCGATAGCCATTAGCAGGGCGCGTGGGGACACCCCAACTGTGGTGTGGCTAACCAGAGGAACTTCAGGACAAAGAGGCGAAGCTGGTAACCACACCAGGCCTGGGCCAGCAGCCAAGCGTGAGGCAGCGGACACCCAGCCCTCCGACAAGCGCTCACCATAGCGCTGTTTATATTTGCATCGCGCTTTCACTTTGAAAGCGCAAGCACGATGCAAAAATAAACATGCAGCGCCCTGTCTCCTTTTGGGAGGCCCATCAGGACTGGATCTCAGAGGCTTGTTTACATAACAGGCCTATGAGATAAGAAATTGCTTCACGACAGCCATGAAGCAGGAGACCCAGTCCGGATTGGCCGTCCCAAAAGGACAAAGGGCGGTAACACAGAAGCCTCATTTTCAATGGGAAGCCACCGTATACCATAAAAGGTGATGCTACCCAATGAAAATGAGGGGCCGGGCTTCAAGCCCCCTTCTGAAATATACTAACCCGCAATATGTCTCGCAGACGCGAGCAGCGCATGCGCGCTGCAACGCAGGTCTGTGAGACCTAAAAAAGTAAAAAGGGACATCTCCAATTGCAATCCAGTCATGATGATGACATGAAACGTAAACGAGCTGAAACACCATCGACCCACACATCGCAACTGTTTAGCACTTTCTGGTTCTTGACATGTTTCTCATTTAATTGTATCTTTGATTATCATGTTTTGTAACTTCTCCAAGTCATTACTTATTGCACCGTTTTCGCTGTTCCTTTTATTTTGTCACATGTTCACCTGCGCCGATCACTTTTTGCACAAGCACTTGGTGCACACTAATTCTTGGGGAAAGAATTTAGCCTTAAGGCTAGAGTGGTCAACGTTGAAGCTGGGAACCGGCTTCAAGTCTCGGTAGCGATGCTCAACATCCTGTGAATCACTTAATTTCCCCGGGACAAACAAAAATGAATGTGTTCTTGTGTAACGAAACTGGTGCTATGTAAAGCACTCCGATACCTAATATCTTCGGCTCTAGTTCGCACTATATAAAACAAAAACAAACAAAAAAAAAGAAATTGGGGGATTATATCTATATACATTATAATAGTGCTGATATATTCCAGTGGTGCCGCCAAGAGCCGCCATTTTTGCTAATTGGCGGTCTAGTTCTCGGGCACACGGGACTATTTAGATGCTCGCTGACGGACGCGCAGCGCCTTAGAAGTTCCGCATTTCTTGCCACGTTCTTTGTGCTCCTTTGCGTATTTGCACATTTTATTTGATCCATACTTGCACTTTAAAAAAGAAAACAAAATCATTAAATTGGAGGATTTTATAGATTTTTAACTGTATTGGATTGGGGCCTACTCGGGATACTGGGATAGTCCACTTCCTGCATTCCCGTGGAGCCGCCGAGAGCCGCCATTTTTGCTAATTGGCGGTCTAGTTCTCGGGCACACGGGACTATTTAGATGCACGCTGGACGGACGCGCCGCAGGCGCGCCTAAGGCAAGCCCGTCTGCGCCCGTCAGTGTCCCGAAAGCGGCCAGTGCCAGACATGCTGACCGCTGTCTTCTGCCTTTGGTGGCTCCGCGGGTGTATAGCCGTAGGAAATTGCTGCTGCTTAGGCCTAGCAAATGTATAGCAAATCCTAGATGGGATGTGTGTTGCCATCGGACGACAGTTTGTCAGGAGTGTCAATTCCACCTGGGCTCCGATCTTGGAGGGTTGGAGCATTTGAACGAGCTCCCGTCTATAGCCAAAGTGCGTCCTACCATCAGAGCCGGGCTGATAAATTAGTCGGTCGTTGGTGAAACATTACCAGGACATATTTGATCTTATCCTGGTTCAACATCTCGACCTTCTGTTCATCACAGAGACCTGGCTGAATGAATCCTCTAACCCAATTGTTCAGATGGCCATTCCAGTAGGATTTAGGATTTCCCGGACCGACCGCCTTAGCGGCAGGGGGGGTGGTGTTGCTATTGTCTATAGGGATGTTTGGGAGGTGTCTCAGGGGAAAAACATTGTACTGGGGCAGGGTGAATTCTTGGATTTCACCATTGTTCTTACGGCCCATTCCACGTTGGGTGGGACGTTAGTCTACAGGCCCCCTGGTTTTGCTGGGCCTTTTCTTAGTGGTCAAGAAGATGTTATTGTTCCTCGCGCTTTGCACTTTTCGCAATATCTCTTTTTGGGAGATCTCAATATCCATCTGGACCAGATGAATTGGAAAATACTTTCGATCTATTAGACTCCTTGAATTTGGCCCAGCTCACTCAATGGGTCAGCCTCCCTACCCACGGCGGAGGCCATATCTTAGACCCCATTTGTTCTAACTTCCCTATTTATATTGAGGACCCACTCCCAGTCCCCTGGTCAGATCATTTTTTATCTTGTTTTACGTGGACTGTGGGAGAAGGGGCCGCCGACCATCAGGTCAGTCCCAGCTCTGCTACCGCCAAAATTGATCCGGTAGCTTTTAGTCTTATTTTAGAAAATTCTAGGGCCGTTCTTCCCGCCGACTTGAAAGGGGCTTTGGCCTGCTTTACTGGATTGGGCGGGCAGTGGATAGCCTCTCTCCCCCCTCATGTCGTTGCCGTTATAGGAATTCTCCTTCGAAGCCTTGGTTCTCAGCTGATTTGAAAATACTTAAACAACATTGCAAAAAGCTGGAACGCGGCTGGCGCCTAGACTTTTGCCCAGGGGCAAAGAAGACACTTGGAGAAGCCCAGAAGGTTTACTATCTGGCCATTAGAAAGGCCAAAGGCTTTTACTATGCTGAACGGATTGAGTCCGACTGCAATAATTCTAGGGAAATATTTTCTATTGTTCAGAGTTTCATGGCCCCTAAGGCTATGATTACTAAACTCCCTGTTTCAGCTGCCTGGTGTGAAAAGCTGTCCAATTTCTTCATTGATAAGATTCGGGCCATCCAGGCAACGTTTGTTGGCCAGAGCCTTCATTTGGATGTGGCTCCATCTTCCGCTTCTATGCTGTCAGCCTTTGCCTTTGTTGATCTGTCGGAGTCCCTCAAAATATTGAAATCTATGAAATCTGGGTCGCCATCGGACCCGTGTACGGCCAGGCTTCTGGCCTCAATTGCAGAATCGGTTAATTTTGAGGTTGACACACTCATTAATCTCTCCCTCAAAGAGGCAGTTGTCCCGTCGGAGTGGAAACAGGCGAAGATCCTTCCGCTGCTAAAAAAGCCATCGCTTGATTCTGGGGACCCAGGGAATTATCGCCCTATTTCTCTGCTCCCCTGTCTGGCGAAAATTTGAGAAAAGGCAGTCAACAACCAGCTTACGGATTTTGTTGAGAGGTTTAGTTTACTTCATCCAGTACAATCGGGTTTTAGAGCCGCCTATAGTAATGAGTCCGCCTTGGTCGAGGTCTCTGAAGCTATTCGAGACTATCTGGACTCGGGCGGAAGTGCAGCTCTCATAATGCTGGACTTGTCGGCTGTGTTCGACACTGTTCCCCATGCATTGCTGTTGGCTCGGTTAGCGGACATAGGCATCTCTGGACAAGCCTGGAAGTGGCTGAAATCCTTTCTTGCGGGGCGTTCGCAACAGGTCTGGCTCCCGCCTTTCTCATCTCCTCTCCAACTTGTGACCACTGGAGTCCCGCAGGGGTCTTCTTTGAGACCCCTGCTTTTTAACATATATGTTACTCCTCTGGTCCAATTGGCAGAAGAGCGGGGTGCCAAGATCGTTGCTTACGCCGATGACACCCAGCTTCTGTTCACCTGGGGTAAATCGGAATTTTCTACTGTGAGGGTGCAGGAGTGTCTGACAGCCGTTTTCCAATGGCTCTCTGCCGCTCAACTGAAATGCAACGAGGAAAAGACTGAAATTCTCCTTTATGGTAGATTTCCCCCACGCTTCAGGGAATCTCTCTGGCCATCTGACTATCCATGCCATCTTGTAAGGGTCTACCAGTCAAAAATTTGGGGGTCTGGTTCGATGAACAGTTGTCCTTTTCGACTCAGATCAAATAATTGGCGGGGAGTTGCTTTGGGATATTAAAGTCTCTCAAGAAATTCCTTCCACTACTACCAAGACCAGCAAAGGAAACAGTGGACCGCGCACTGATCCTCTCTCGGGTGGACTATGTCAATGGGCTGTATCTGGGCCTTCCTGACTACATTCTTAAAAAATTGCAGGTGGTCCAGAATGCAGCGGCCCGGCTGGTGCTCAACATTCCTACTAGGAAGAGTATCCAGCATCATCTGCGCATGTTGCATTGGCTCCCGGTTAGGAAACGCGTGGAGTTTAAGGCCTTGGTCATAGCGCACCGCGCTTTGTATGATGGAGGACCTCTTTATCTCAGAAAGCGTTTTGCTTTCTACCTGCCTACTAGGCATCTGAGATCGTAATCTCTGCTGCTTGCGCAAATTCCCTGTGTGCGTCTCGAAAGAATGGGGGGCAGATCACTGGCCGTTATGGGGCTACGGCTTGGAATTAGTTGCCTCTCTTTTTGCACGGCATCCAAGAGTTGGGACAATTCAAGAAACAGCTCAAAACCTTTCTGTTCTAATTCTTCTTTTATTCGGCACCTCGCAGGCTCGCGCCGGGACACTCCTAGGAGTAGCTGTGCGTGTTATAAAACCCAATAACATAACACATAACAGAACATAATTTGCATTTGTGAAATCTTAATACAGACCAGTTTCTCCTCTTAACTTCCTAAAAACGTTTGTCTCCCTGTACCCTTGTGTCACCACTAGTTTTTGCTTTTCATTTGTCAACAAATATTACCTGTTGAGACACTGCTGTTCGAGACAAAACATCTGCAGCAGATTTGGATACAAGATTTATCTGGCCCTTTTGGTTGTCTTGAGTGTGAAGTATTTGAGCCCTGTATTATGCATGGGCTCAAACAGTGACCTAATGAACTGACTTAGCACCGTGTTTAAGTTCCACATTGGTACGTGTACCATTTGGAAGCTGAGATGTCCAAGTCTGCGGACTACCCTCAGGAGCAGAGAAATCAAACAAAAGCAATTTGCAGTACAACCTTCCAAACCATTAAATTGTAAAAGAATCCCATGCACCTTTAGTAATAATTCCTGGAAAGAGAGAGTACACATTTTATGTTTTCCTTTATCACAAACATATCTAAGTGTGACCTCGCCCACTTACAGAACATCAGTTTTAACTGACATGGATGCATTTGCCATTGAAGACAGACAACCTCAGAGGTGTCTTGAAGCATTTGCTTGTAGAACCCTCACTCGAGAAGGTATAGAGCTGTTAACCATTTGCAAAGCTTGATTGGTAAAATCCAAAGCAGCTACGCCAACAATAAGAGACCAGGACAGGTCATCAGCCTTTCCTACAAAGTACATATTGTGTTTTCTGTCTTAAACAGCACAGGATTTTCATTGGGTTAAAAGCAGAAAATCTTCAATCTGACTGCTCTGAATCTGAAAATGTTAACGAGCCTATGAGATGGACACCCCATCTGACTTGTGAACCATCTACAAAATACTATTCGTTTTTGCTTCAGAACAGAAAATAGCATGCACTTTAAGAGATTACATGGGTCCTTTCACCGTGTCGTCATGTGATGGACTGCAGGTATCAACATCAATAGGTGTATCCTGATACCACAGTTGTCCATTATCGCCTACCTCAAATGTATTTTCAACTTGCAGTGTCGTCGTGCAAAAAAAGTAGTTTTATAGCTTGAAGAGTTTTTGTGCATTCACATGTACATTATTCTGCTACCTAGTGGTTGCGTCCCTTTATAGGCTCTTATCTTCTTCTCTCCTAACATTTGTTGCCGTGTCACATCTTTTGTGCAGTCAGATGTATGCCCCATAAGTCCCTCTGTGAGGTCACTATCTTCAGATTATTTTTTCCTCTAGGCAACTTCTACAGTTTATTGGGCTTCCTATTTCTTTGTACATACTGCTTCCACTACTAGTTTCAATCTCCTAATTTCCAGGGGGGTGGGATGTAGATCAAGAATCAGATGCATGCTGTGCATAAATACTGTAGCAGTATTCTACCTCCTTGAAAGTCTGGGTTGAAATGAGTGACCTACATCCCTCCTGTGCTTCCTTGTTATCTTGAATGCCCATATAATAGTGTTTTGTGAACGGTATGTGTTGATGACCTTGTGGCTGCCATGCACATGTCACTTATTCAAACGCTTGCGATAGATACCAATGTGGGTCCCTTTTTCCTTGTGGAATTAGATCTTGTTACCCCTCTACCCACAAGACCCCCACCCCCTGGCCACTCCTTCTGTCTTACATGTATGGATTGTGTGCACTATCACTTTTGTAATAGTCCCCCTGGTGATTGGTGAACTTAGTTGCCAATGCAAAGAAAAAGAAGCATTGGCATAGCCAATAGGTCTCGCCTTTGGGACCTTATAAGTGTTTAGCCATGCAACAGTTGCATAACTAAATACTTATAAGGTCCCAAAAGCGAGACCTATTGGCTAAAGTGATCGCGATCAAACATCAAAGCGAAAGTTAAAGTAATCTTGGCGCGCGCGTGCCCGTGCACATGCACTGTAGCTCTAGGCTGGCCTGTTAGCACTTTTTGGATCCCTCTCAATAAGTCTCGCCAGACCAGCGCATGCGCTGGGTCGAGCGAGACCTAATAATTGCCTCCTTTTTCAGATTCGTCTGGTTTCTAGCTGGAAACACGCCCTAACAATTTGTTAGGGCGTGTTTCCAGCGAGAAACTTGGAAAATTTTCATTCTATGCCATGACCAGAAGCGAGGATTATTCTAGTTCAAAAGGCTGCTCACTACCAGATGAGCCCTATCCAATTCCGACTTAAAATAGAACTTCTTAAAGGTAGAGTCCGAAGACCAATCCGCTGCATTCATATTATGTTATAGAGCCGGCAGCTACTCAAGAGAGTGTCCCGGTGCTAACAGAACAGTAAGGAAACAAGAGAGCCATCTACTGGACAAAGAGCACGGTTTTAAGCCTTTTCCTGAACAGTCATTAATCCTCCATATACCGGAGTTCTAAAGGAAGGGTGCTCCAGCCTATTGGCCCCAAAACAGAGAAAGACCGCCTGCCTACTCTAACAAGCAGGACTCTCGGGACTGTGGCCAATTGAATGTTGGAGGACCACAACTTTCTGGACGGGCTGTAGAGGAAAATCCTCAACAACAAATAATGTGGTCCTGAGTGGTAAAGCGCTCTGGTCATAAGGAGGGGTCTTAAAAAGAATCTGCTTGTGCACAGTAAGCCAGTGGAAATTCAGCAAACAGGGAAAAATATGCTCTCTTCTAGGTATACCAAGAATGAGCCTTGCCGCAGAATTCTGCAGTTTGCCAATGCACCATATGATGGCCTTTCGCAATATTTGTTGAGGAAACTTCAGAGTCCAACCTGGACATGACCAATGCCAAGATCACCGTGATCCGAATTGGGACTGACAATAAGTGTAGGAATTTCTAGACCATATGCAGTAAGCGGAAACATTTGCCAACCACAGAATTAATCTGAATATGAAAGGGCAATTTATTTTCAAATTTCACATCCAAGTTATTGACTGTTTCCACATGCCTATTGGATGGAGGTGCCCCCTCTGGCCAGTGTACTTGCAACTTGAGGTCAAAAGTGTGCCCCACACAGAGAACCTCCGTCTTCTCTGTATTACATTTCAGTTAGAAGAAACTCATCCAACGGAAAACGGCTGAGAGGCATGGTTTTATATCACCATGTTCAACTGGCACCTGGTATTTTATCAAATGTAAAAATAATCCGGGCCTAGGAGATTATTTTGGCCCTAAAGGACTCCACCAATTCAGCAAGGGGAGTCATATAAATATTAAACAGAATGGGCCTTAAAGCTGACACCTGGGGAACTCCGACGGAGACATTTAGACTGCCCGAGGAGAAAGGAGCTAGCCAGACCTCTTGCTTCCTATCTTCTAGGAAGGATTCCATCCGCTTACATGCCATGTCCCTGAAAACAGTCTCCTGATGTCAGTTGAGCAGACTGGCATGTGGGACCCTATTGAATGCTGCAGACAGGTCAAGCAGTACCAGAACTACTTGACCACCCGCATCGATGGTGCCTTTATCAGCTCAGAGACCTCCAAGAGAGCAGTCTCCGTGCTGAATTTTGTCCTGAAGCCTGACTGACTTTGATGTAATAATTTATTGACCTCAAGAGGCTTAGAGAGTTGGTCATTCACAAACTTTTCCAGCAACTTGGATAGCGCAGGCCAAGGGGAAATAGGTCTGTAGTTGTCTGAGATGTCAGAGTGTGCATTTGTTTTTGGTTTTTTAAAGTGGTAAGATTTTCGACTGCATCCAGACACACGGAACTGTAGCTGTATTCAGGAACTTATTTAAAATGGCATTCATAAGAAATAATAATGTCCACTCCCAGAGCCAGGAGGAAAGGAGGGCAAGAATTGGCCGGTGAACCCAATTTAAGTTTAAGAATAGCCCTCTGGAGTCTTCAAGGGAAATTAAATTAAACTCAGTCACCAGACCAGAAACTGCATTTGGGGATTGTGTATAGCCAAGAGCCTCAACATTGAATGGTGCAGCTGTTATTAGACTGTTCTGGATAACCTGAATCTTGTGAAAAAAAGAAGCCAAATCTGCGCACCATTTGGCAGAGGGGGCTTTACTTCTATGGCATGCAACAGGGTCCAAGAAATCTTTTACAATCTGAACGACTGCTTTCGACTTGTTACTTGTCGCTTTTATCCTAACTTCAAAAAAATCTGTTTATGGTTGATCAGTGTCACACAGCTTTTGAGGGCCCCTCTATACAGTGCTTTGGCCTCCGCTCTGTAATTCTATGCCATTCCCTTTCTGCTCTCTTGCACAGTTTTTACTCCTGTCTGAGCTCCTCAGTAAACCATGGGCTCAAAACCCTGATTTTGCTGGGCAAAAGCTGTGGCAGGTGCCAAATTCTTTGCTGTGGTGCATAACCAATTATCCACCTTGAGCAAGTCAGAGGCAATGGAGCCCGACTCAATCGGTGTATTGTTTTCCAGGGCAAGCAGCAAACTGTTTTGAGAAATCTTAGCGAAAGGTTTCGTCAAGCATGAGGTAGTATGGATCACAAGCTATGATATCTTCCAGGGGGGCAACCAGACTGAAAGTCTTCAAAGCCAATGCACCACAAGCCGAATGCTCTCCACAGAGTTTCAGAACAATACCAGCCTTTTGCATCACCCACTTTACCCAACGGGCAATGGTGATGGTAAGACCCTATGCGGTTTCCGGAGGGCAATAAGGTGTTGACGTTCTCCCAGCAGAAAGAGTTTCTGCAGACATCTCCTCATATGCTTAAAGGCACTGCACTACTGGCAAATTCTGGGAGGTCTGGAAAAGCCGGGAAGGCAATAATCCTAGTGTTACATTTTGTCCTCCTACATACCGTGAAGGACACTCCGGAAGGGGAGAAAGTCCTGCCAGTGATAGCCAAGGCCTGTACATCTGAGACCCATCTACAAGATGTCAGACATAGCAGCATAGCTGGCTTAGCTGAAAGCTATTTTCTAGATAAGAATCTGTTAAGTTGCCACGACAAAAACAGGTTAAGCACCTGATTGATATCCCAGAGCGTAGAATATCGTGGTTCTAGGGGAAGAGACAGTCGGATTCCCCGAAGAAGTCAACACACAAAGGAAGGTTTAACCAGCAGAGAGCTCTCCATCAGGACATGCCCTGCAGAAATAGCTGAACGAAAGGTATTGATGGAGCAATATGCCAATCCCTCAATCACCAAGCTAGCCAGGAAGTTGATAATGTGGACTACAACCGCAACAACAGGATCAAAACCCCGTCGCAAACACTAATGGGTAAATCGTGCCCACGATCTGTACCGTTTAACTGAATTGTCGGTCGAGGATCTGGGCAAGAAATCCTCAGCTTGTCTCGAAAGCCCCAGGACAATCTTTAGTATGCATATTTTAGGTCCAGACGGACCATCCAATACAATGGTTGCAGGACATTGCACAGGAGGTGGATAACCTCCATTTCGAAATTACGGTATATCAGCCATTTGTGAAACTCGCATAAGGTAATGGACGCTGGCCCCGGTTTTGTCGACTAGAAAAAGATTGCTGATGAATCCTCGGGGATGCAGAACCGAAAGACATATAGCTCCTTTGCTCAGAACACAGCCAAAATTCACGTCCACCAGTTCGGCCTCCTGCAACAAAAACAGAATGGGTCGTGGATGGGCATCCTGCTGGGGAGAGCCATAAAACTCGATTTAAAAAGCTTAAATTGTTTGCAAAACCCACGCGTCTGTTATGATTGTTTTCCAGATGTGGGAAAAATTCACCAGCCGGCCCCTGACTTTCAGAAGGGTAGAAGGGAGAACATTAACCGTAAGTGGAGGAAGCACCAGATCCCTTAAAGCCCCTGCCTGAGAAATGCCTGCCTCTGGTTGGACAGAAATTGGCGAAATCGGCTTGATCATGGCCACGTCGGGAACCTTGCCCTCGAGGAGGATACTGTGAGAAAACTCGGCCGGACAAGCAGCCACTGACTTAGCCAGCTCCTTGGAAAACCTGAGGGTAAACACTTTTATAATGGATGACTGGGCCATGTCCAAGGAAGTGAATGTGTTGACAAATTTGCCCAATTTTTTAATTAACGGTTCCCCGAAGAGCCCCATCGAAGGCTACCAACCCTGCCTCAGAGTCCACCAGGTCCCCAAGCTTCGGGTCCACTTTTATTAAAAAGGAGAGGCAGCGTTCAGTTGACAACGAGCAGTTTACATTGCCAAGGAAAATTATAGCACGCTACACCCATCCAGAAACCACCTATGGGGAGACTAGGGAGACCAAAGACTTGGCATCCTCGGCGAGGTCTAGTATTTTTTGTTACAGGACAAAATAGCATGTAGGAGCTTGACCTGGCACACCTGTCAGGACCTATCCATACCCTTCTTAGGGTCCTTCATGAATTTTTGAAGAAAGGTGGCCATCCTGGGGTCCAGTTTAGGGGCTAGGGCCACCTTCTCATCCAGAGAAGGACGGGGACATTCAGTCCGAAGGCAGTTACGGGCCTCCTTCTCCAGTGGTTTCCGAATGCGTACCGCCACATAGTTCGCTACCTTCTCTGAAGAGATAGGCTCAAAGGACCGAGGATGAAGGGCATTATTAGGGTCCAACATGTTGGAACCTGCGCCAAGGCTATTGGGTGCAGTTGGGGGTGGAAGAGAGGAGGGGAGCCAAGAAGGGCAAGCCTTCATCAGTGTCTCAGCAGGAGTCATCATCAGGGTGGGCGGGGGAAACAGGAGGAGGAGGCTCAGAAAACAACCTAACCCGGGTCTCAGGATGGAGGAGGGGGAAGGGGCAGCGCAGGCTAGGAAGGCTTAGCTATGCTGTGAAAAGGCATCATGGTCAACCCCAGGTCCATGGCGATGCTTCCCTGGGGTTGCCCCAGAACCCGATGGCTGGGAGTCACCCGAGGGCCCAAGGGTCTTTACGGGACCTGGGCTGGACTTAGCAAACTTGACAGTTTGCACGTAATGTACTGGGAAAGACATTCTTCTAAGGGGCACATGGCCTCGGATACTGCCCTAAATATCGTGGCATCCACGCCTTATAAAAATCACCGTCCCATGGGAGGAATGCTACGGGGTCTTCCTCCCTCAGTGTGTCATCATTGACCTTCGTATCAAAAAGCCCAATAAGCACAGGAGAACAAAGCCCCAAAATTTGAACAAGAGCGCTGTGGCGTGCACAAGCACTAACCCATACAATTATGTGCAGGCAGTGCACTGCAGATTTTTCTGGGTGCTAGAAAACGCTGCAATGTAAGGCTTTCAAGCCAGCGCTACTATAGTTAGGGACCAGTATGAGGCACAGGCAGAGTACTGCAGGTATGGTGCTGGGGTTACAGCCAAGAGATAGATATGGGGGAAGCCTCGCTGTCGGTGGGTCTAAGCCTGGGGACACCACCCCCCGGTGCCACTATTAATGGGGGAAGCCTGCATGGGAGAGTGTCCCCAAAACGGCCAGCGTGGCCTGTTAGCACATGTAATTACAGAATCCTCGGCATCTACTGCAAGTCACACTCAGTGGTGACCCTGAACAGCAGGGCATCAAGAAATGTCAGGATTGGCCCAATCAGGCAATACAGACCCCGCACTTTGCAGGGCGTTACTCTCCAGGCAGCAAGGCTCTGCGGCTGATGGCGCGTAACTCCCATCCCACTGTGGGGGGATTAGAACATCATGCGTCACAGCCTAATGAATGCGCTAGGTTTAGTGCCGCCTTGCGGCAGGCGGACCGCACCGCGTCTGGAGTCACACCAAAGATTAGTGCCCGCAAAGGAACAAGATTGGGTTCCCACAGCCCAAGTCACAAGCACACCAACATTAAAGGCATACCACATAGCATATAAAGGCATACAAATAAAGATAAAGCTCCAAAAGTACATGCTTTAAAAACATGGAGAAAAGGAAGGATGAACTTATCTCCGCTGCGAGGAGGATAGAAAGAGGGTGAGAGCACACAAACAAAGGACTATATTCAAGACTGCTGATAACAGATTGTATGGTGCTTTGGATCTTTTATCGTACTGGATGTTGTTGTTTTTTACCTCATTCCCGGAGGTTCATGGAAATGGTAGTTTGCTGTTGGTAAGTTCGTGAAATGGCTGCTATTAAAGGCAAAGGAAGAATAGTATAGTCCTCGTCTCCTGTCCCGACATAGAATTGGGGATTTGTCTTCATGATCACCTTTCCTTATGCATCTCTAGGTACAGTTTTTAAATTGTGAGTGCCTGAAATTCACTGACCATACGCAGGAAATGATAGCAATGAGAAAAGCTGTCTTGAGTGTTAGGTATTAGAGTCCTGCCTTTTGCAAGGGCTCAAACAGTGACTTAATTCACTGACTGTAGGAAGATGGCTCTTTATATAGTATACCAAAAAGAGGTATACTGTGCAAAGAGTCCAGGTATCGCTTAAAAATGGTCAGGGGCTTGCTCTAGCAATCCCAAGGTGCTCTCTTAGGGGGTAGTGTGGTTTAGCAGCCTTAGGCTTATCAGAGAGGAGTGTTAGACATATGCAGTATACACACAGTCAATAAATTATGCACACAACTCAATATGGGGATCCACACCAATTTATAAAAATAACACGTATCTTTATAGAATATTTGTAACCAAGATCATCAAAATCAGGCGAGTACGTTTTGAGATAGAAATATTGATCTTTTTCAAAATTAGTGTGCAATTTTCATCAGCGGCAAGGTTATCCTAGGGAGGAAAAATAATAACTGCACACTAGTAATTCACAGCAACTTACAAGACCAATCTCCTGGACTTAAGGCAAGTAAAGGGTAAGGTCCAATGCAACATCAATAGGTCACCTCAGTCAGCATTGGGGTGGCCAGGTGCAGAGGTGCAATACACTATTGGGTGCTCCTTGTAAGTCAATGGGGATCGGTGGTCACAAAGAGGCTGCAATTTAGGACTGGGAGGCCAGTTTGGTTGAGCCAACAAGGGGGCTCAGGTCTCACAATGCTTGGGGACATGGGAATACCTTTGGCCCTCTTCTCCTCAGTGCGGGGTGCAGAGGTGTTCTGAGGCATCGGATTTTCATCATCGGAGACATTTGCAGACTGCAGAAACCAACCGACTTGGCCCCAGCCCTGCCGACCTGTCTGCAACCCTAGACAATCCTGCGCCAAAAGACGACCCGTCCTGCGGCCCAGCAACCTCTAATGCCTTGGGAGAACTGCCTGCCTTCGACAAAGATGAAGATCTCTCTGTTCAAGAAGAAACCATCTATAAAAGAAAAAGAACTCTGCCTTCAGGTACCGAAAAACTGTCCCGAGACCACCACTGCACCTGACGCACATGGCCCGAGTCCAAGTGGCCCACTGGTCCTGCGAAGGTACCCAGCGATTCCGAGCCAGAGTCTACCGTGGGCTGACACCTGCCGGACTTCAACTTGAAGTCAGCAGCCTCCATCCAAAGACTCCCCTGCCTGGTAAGCTGTTCCCGATGCCAAAGGACACCCCTGCAGCCGAAGCCCCTGAACCTTGGGGTGCTTGACCAACAGTGTCCCTACGTTCCGTAGCATCACTACTTACCTGGGCAGCTGTGGGTTTTCCTCATCCGGCCTCCTGGCCCGAGCTTGCAGCCTTTCTTCAAAACGAATCTCCCCTATTGATTTGCATTGGGTGCCCAAAACGGTGCTGGGACTCTGCACCCGGCAGCCCCTGTGCCTCTGAGGGTTTAAGTTTGGTGCTTGCTGCATTGTGCCCTCCGTACTTACCTTAACTCCAGGAGCACGACCGCTGACAGCTCTTTATTCACCTGTGAGCAGTGAGACTACGAGTACCCCCCGGTCTCCATTGATTAACATTAGGCGCCCGACTTCGAATTTGACCTCTGCACCTGGCTGCCCCTGGGCCGATGGTGGTGCACTTTTGGTATTGATTTGAACCCTGCCTGGTACTGACCAAAGACCCTAATGACTGAAATAGTAAGTCGAGTACTTACCTACAAAAGGAATATGCTACTTACCAGTATGCATCTGTTCTTGGCACGTAGAGCTGCAGATCTACACACTTTTGCATAGATTGCCATCTGGTGTTAGGCCCGGATGTTTGCAGCTTGTTTTTCCTCTTGGAAAGTCTTTGGAAGTCACGAGGTCGGTGACTCCTCCCTTGGTTCGTATTGCGCATGGGCTTCAGCTCCATCCTCAGATTGTTTTGCGCCAACAGGGAAAGATGGAGCGTAGTAATAACAGTGAAGAAACCCATGTGTGTTGTATCTATATAAGATAGACTGGAACAGATACAGGTAGCTGGGGAGGCGGGTGGGCGTGTGTAGATCTGCAGCTCTACATGCCAAGAACAGATGCATACTGGTAAGTAGCATATTCCGTTCAAGGCATATGAGCTGCAGATTACACACTTTTGCATAGACTATATAGCAGTTCCCAACCTTAGCGGCGACCACCGGTATCTGTTGCAGTGGTTTGAAATAGTGTTTTTAGTACAGCCTGGCCCACACTAGCTTGTTGCTTGGTTTGCATATCTACACAGTAAAGTTTAGTGAAAGTGTGCAGTATTGACCATGTAGCTGCCTTGCAGATATCATCTAATGGGATATTCCCTAGAAAAGCCATAGAAGCCCCTATCTTTCTTGTAGAGTGGGCTTTAGGGGGAACAGATAGCGTGCGTTTTGCTTTGTGGTAGCAAATCTGTATGCATTTTACAATCCACCTAGCTATTCCCGATTTAGAGATGGGGTTGCCTTTATGAGGTGGAGAGAAAGAGAAACAATTGCTTTGTCTTCCTGAAAGGTTGTGTTCTCTGGCTATAGTAAAGCAAGGCCCTTTTAACATCCAGTGTGTGTAGAGCCCTTTCTACAACAGTTTGAGGTTGCGAGAAAAAAACCGGTTATTCTACCGATTGGTTTAGCTGAAAGGGTGAGATGACTTTGGGTAGGAATTTTGGGTTGGTACGTAGGACAACCTTGTTCGGGTGCATTTGGAGAAAAGGTTCTTGTATAGTAAGTGCTTGTATTTCACTGACCCTTCTAAGGGAGGTGATGGCTACAAGGAAAGCGGTTTTCCATGTGAGGAATTGCAGTTCGCATTTATGTAAGGGTTCAAAAGGCGGTCCCATTAGCCTTTTGAGCACTATATTTAAGTTCCACACAGGTGAGGGTGGCACTCTGGGGGGAATTATTCGTTTTAGGCCTTCCATGAAGGCTTTAATGGCAGGCACTCTGAAAAGTGATAGGTGCTGTCTGTTTTGTAAGTAAGCAGCAATTGCTGCGAGGTGTAGCCGAATGGATGTATATGCTAGGTTACATCTTTGTAGGTGTAGTAAGTAGCATATGATGTGCTGTAAGGATGCGTCTAGAGGGTTGATTGTGTTGTTATGGCAATGAACAACAAATCTTTTCCACTTGGCAGCGTAGCAGGCTCTAGTGGTAGGACGTATAGCTTCTCTGATAATGTTCATACAGTCGGGGGGAAGGTTAAGGTATCCGAATTCTAGGATTTCAGGAGCCAGATCGCAAGGTTGAGCTGAGCTGGGTCCGGGTGTCTGATCTCTCCATGCTTCTGGGTTAGGAGGCATGGTGAGAGGTGTAATTTTTGGTGTGGCACTACTGAGAGTTCCAGCACCGTGGTGTACCATGGTTGTCTGGCCCATGTTGGAGCTACTAGAATGAGTGTGAGGGAGTGCTTTTGTAGCTTTCGCACCACTAATGGAATTAGTGGGAGAGGTGGAAAGGCGTATGCAAATTTGCCTGACCAGTTCATCCATATCGCATTGCCTTTGGACAATGGGTGTGAGTATCTGGCAGCGAAGCTTGGGCATTTTTTTGTTTTCTTGGGTGGCGAATAGGTCTATCTGTGGATGCCCCCACATCTGAAAGAACGGGTGAAGAATCTGCGGGTGAAGTTCCCACTCGTGGATCTGCTGCGTCTGTCTGCTGAGCAGATCTGCCATGGTGTTTTGGACTCCTGGGACATGCTGGGCTAGGAGAAAGATTTTGTGTGGAATTGCCCATCTCCATATGCTCTGTGCTAGTTGAGAGAGCTGTGGAGAGTGTGTGCCGCCTTGTTTTTGGATGTAGTACATGGCGGTCATGTTGTCTGTGCGGATAAGGACTGCCTTGCCTAAAATCTGTGTGTGAAAGGATTTTAGGGCTAAAAAGATTGCCAGTAACTCCAGATGAATGATGTGGAGTAACTTTTGCTGCGGCGTCCATGTGCCCTGCACTGTGAGGTGTAGTAGATGAGCTCCCCAGCTGGAGAGCGATGCGTCTGTTGTCAGGATTATTTGTGGAACCGGGTCCAGGAACGGTCGACCTCTGGAAAGATTTGTGGTGTTCCACCACTGCAGAGAGCGATGGGTGCGACCGTCTACCAACACCAGATCTGTCAGTTGCCCCTGGGCCTGGTTCCATTGGCGCGCTAAGCACTCTTGGAGTGGACGCATCTGGAGTCTTGCATGAGGCACTATGAAAATGCAAGAGGCCATCATCCCTATCAGTTGCATAAACTTGCTGGGAGGGAGTGTTGAAGTATGAATTTTTGACGCAAAGCCCGAATGCTTGCAATCCTGGCCGGATTGGGGTAGGCTATGGCTTTTGAGGTGTCTATGGTGGCACCGAGGTATTGCTTTATGTGGGATGGTGTTAGCTGGGACTTTTGGTGGTTCACCATGAAGCCTAGTTGATGAAGTAGTTGGATTGTAGTGGCGGTGTGGTGTACACATTGGTTGTAGGACGCAGCTTTTATCAGCCAGTCGTCCAGATACGGGAAGACGTGAATGTGCTGTCTTCTGACTACCGCTAGGCACTTGGTGAATACCCGTGGTGCTATTTTCACCCCGAATGGGAGCACTTTGAACTGGTAGTGTTGCCCGTCCACTACGAATCTGAGGTACTTTCTGTGGGCATGGTGTACCGGAATGTGGAAGTATGCGTCTTTCAAGTCCAGTGTGGTGAGAAAGTCGTTCTGGGAGAGGAGCAGAAGTACCCGCTGAAGTGTTACCATGTGAAAATGGTCCGAATGTATGTATGCGTTTAGAGGCCGGAGATCTAAGATAGGTCGTAGAGTCTCGTCTCTTTTTGGTATCAAAAAACATAGGGAGTAGACCCCTACATTTTGCTGATCGTGGGGGACCTGTTCTATTGCGTGTTTTTGTAGGAGGGAGATTACCTCCTGTTTTAGTCACGTGGAATGTTCTTGTGACATTGGGCGTTGCCTGGGTGGAATGTTGAGGGGAGTAGATGCGAGTTCTAGGCAGTACCCTGAACGAATAATTTGGGTCACCCACTTGTCTGATGTGATGGACTCCCAGACGTGAAGGAAATTTTGTAGTCTGCCCCCTACCGGAGTGGGATGGTCTGGGGGGAGCAGGGGAAAGTCATTGGGTAGGCGGTGTGGCAGAGCGGGCGGTATTTGTTTTGCCTCTGACTTTATTGTTCTTGCCTCTATAGCCGCCTCTTTGATAACCTTTTGTGAAGGTGGACTGAGGAGGAGATTTGTAGGACGTGGACACGCTATCTGAGGAGTAGCCTCTGCCCGTGCCCCGAAAGGAAGAGCGGCGAAAGGAGCGCCTAGGGGTGTGACTGTAGGGCTCCCATAGATTTCACCGTATCTGTGTCTTTTTTCATCTTCGAGGGCCTCATCTATCTTTGGACCGAATAAATGTTCCTGATCGAATGGATGGTTTAATATGGAGGCTTGTACCTCAGGTTTAAAGCCTGAAACTCTCAGCCAAGCATGTTGACGGAGTAGGACACTGGTGTTAATGGCCCTGGAGGCTGTGTCTGCTGCGTCTAAGGCACAGCGTATAGAGGTATTAGTTATGGTCTTACCCTCTTGAATTAATTCATTGGCCCTATTTTTATATTTTTCTGGGAGATGGTGCATGATGGTTTCTAGTTCATCATAATGCGCTCTGTCATATCTGGCCAATAGCGCTTGAGTGTTGGCGATACACCATATATTGGCTGCCTGTGAGCCAGTGCGTTTTCCTGACGCGTCCAGGAGCTTTGATTCTTTGTCAGGTGGTGGTGCTTCGCCTGACGTCTGGGAATTTGATCTCTTTCGTGCGGTGGATACCACTAGGGAATCCAGTGGCGCTGGCCCTTTGATGTAGGCAGGATCTGTTGGGGCAGCTTTATACTTTCTCTAAGCGTGGGTTTAGGACCCTAGCCCTGACTGGGTCTTTAAAAACCTCAGGCGCATTTTTTATTACCCCTTTGAGCATAGGTAGTATAGCAGTAGACCTATGTGCAGTATCAAAGGTGTCTAGGAGGAAATCTTCCTCTACTGGGTCAGTGTGTAGCTCTACCCCGTGATAATTACGTTTGTGTCTTTTAATTAGGGAATTCTCTACTTGTTCACGGGGCTCGCTTACCTGCTGCTAACAGCGGGGGTTCTTCGGCGGGTCACAGTCCCCGGTCCGTCACGGCTAACAGTGCCGATTGAACGGAGGGACGGACGCGACTCCGCCCACCTCGCGCCCTTCATTTCCGGGTCAGAGGGTACTTCAGACTGATGGCTTGCCGGCCGCGCCACATCTAGGTATTGGTGCACGGCGAGGCCACCTTTTACACTCGTTTCATGCTAACAGCAAAAACTGAAGCTGCTATTTTTGCACTGTATTTTGCTCTGTGAATCTGGCACATATTGCTATTTTGCACAACTTGTTTTAAACGTTCTATATTTTAATTACGATTGTGTCTTTTAATTGGGGAATTCTCTACTTGTTCACGGGGCTCGCTTACCTGATGCTAACAGCGGGGGTTCTTCGGCGGGTCGCAGTCCCAGGTCCGTTACGGGTAACAGTGCCGATTGAACGGAGGGACGGACGCGACTCCGCCCACCTCGCGCCCTTCATTTCCGGGTCCGAGGGTACTTCAGACTGATGGCTTGCCGGCCGCGCGCAGCGGGCGCGCCGCTGGTGCGCCGAGGGCGCGCCTAAGGCAAGCCCGTCTGCGCCCGTCCGCAGCCGGCCTTTTTGCTAGAGGCAGGAGTGATCAGCCTGTTCACTGGTCGCGGGATGAGCTGCTGGGTCTCCAAGGCCCTCTCTGCATTAGATCTCATCAGTATGATCTTGCGGCCTCTCAATTGCCACTGAGTTGTGGGACCTGCCACAGGAGCTTGGCTATGGATAAGGACCCCAATATGAGACAATCTGGGCCTCGGGGTGTGCGAAGGAGCGCAAGGATAAAATTAAAGCCTGCCTGATTAACTGTAGATCTCTGGTCAGGCATGCCACGGAGGTGTGGTCTCTTCTTAACGATGGTGTTTGGGACCTTATGTTTTTGACAGAAACCTGGCTCCACCTAGATACGGTGACTTCAATTGCATTAGCTATACCGTCTGGCTTTAACTTCTTCCATGCCGACCGTGAGGGCGGGAAAAGAGGGGGCGGGGTTGCTATTATCCTCAAGGATTCATGGGTGATGACGTCCTCGGTACCACTGGTTGAGCGGGGTATTGAAGGTCTCAATTTCTGCATCCAATTCAATCCGTCTTTTGCCCTGGCTGGCATCCTTATTTACAGACCCCCCCCGACTGTGCCACCACGGCCCTGCCAAACTTATGCAGCCTGATTGCCCAAAAATCAGTAAAGTACTCGAATTTCTTGGTTCTTGGAGATTTTAATGTACATGCGGACATCGCAAATTGCGCACTAGCTGGTCAACTGATATCTGCCTTGGCAGGCGCTAACCTCACCCAACAGGTCTCTTGACCCACGCATATAGCAGGACATACCTTAGATTTAGTTTTTACCTCTCTTACTGAGTTAGAGTTGGAGAGTCCAGTTCCTTGAACGTGGTCTGATCATTATCTGATCCCTTTTGGCTTTCCCCTGCTAAATGGAGGGCAAACGGAAGGCTCCCGCTGGATGCTAAAGAGAAATTGGAAAAACTTGAATGAGGCAGACTTAAGCGCGGCCTTGCAGGCCACTCGTCCCCACCTATATTCTGACCCGAATGCAGACGTAGTCTCTATTCATAAATGGATTGCCTCCGCAGTAGACGCGGTGGCACCGGTTACAGTAGCTCTGTACCCGACTGCCGCTTGGTTCTCTTGTGCCCTTAAAGCAACTAAAAGTAAGTGCAAGACTGGAACGCCAGTGGAGAGTGAGCTACAGCGACTCAACCAAGGCAGCCTACAAAAAAGCACTAAAAGACTACCACAGGGACATAAAAACAGCTATGAGAGCCCACTTTATTAGTCGCATTCAGAATGCAGACCACTCCGGCCGCGAGGTTTTTAAAGTAGTCCAATCCTTTTTTAACCCCAAGGCGCTGGAGTCCAAAGTAAACCCCACCCCAACCTTGTGTGGCAAAATAGCCAATCATTTTGAAAACAAAATTTCAAAGGTCTATAACTCCTTTGTACCACCGGAGCCTACTACGGCGACAGACAAATCCCCAATTGCACCAGGGGCCCCTGGGCTTTTTAATTTCTCGCCAATACAATCTCTGGAAGCTCTAGCGGCTATCCAGAGATGTCACTCAGGCGCTCCTGACGATCCCTGCCCACCCAAACTATGGAAAATAATAGCTGCCCCTCAGGCGGATTCACTACTGCAGTTATGGAACTCCTCGCAGGACACGGGCATTTTCCAGGATTCCTGGAAACATGCAACTCTACTGCCATTAAGAAAGAAATTAAACTGCGACCCAGACTATCTCAGCAATCTCCGTCCCATTTCCCTACTCTCAGCCCCAGGCAAAATGTTGGAGAAATTGGTGCAGCACCAACTGACCTCTTTCATCGAGCTTAGAGGGGCCCTACATGACACACAATCAGGTTTTAGGGCATGTTTCAGTACAGAGACCGCGCTCCTTGAGGTTGCTGAGTCAGTTAGGTGGGCAATGGACTCAGGCGATTCGGCAATGCTGGTGCTTCTGGACCGGTCTGTGGCGTTTGATACCGTGGACCATTCCATACTGATCCAGAGGTTACATGCCGCGGGCCTTGGGGGTAAGGTTCTGGCCTGGCTGACATCCTATATGAGTGGTCGCACGCAGAGGGTCGCCCTTAAGCCATATGAGTCTGATCTGAGACAATTTTGGTGTGGTGTTCCACAGGGTTCTGCCCTGAGCCCCCTACTCTTCAACCTATATCTCGCGCCGCTCTTCTCTCAGATTGCCAACTGGGGTGTTAAAGAGATTTCCTATGCTGATGACACCCAGCTGTTTTTCTCTTTTAAAGAGCAGTCGGTGGAGGCCTTTATGAACTTTAAAAGCTGTTTACGGGATATTGCGGTTTGGATGAATTCAAACAAACTAAAACTGAACGCGGGAAAGACCGAGGTTCTGTTCTTCGGTCAGGGCGGTGCCCCTGATGCTGAGCTGTGGTGGCCGGTGGAAATGGGTCCACCGCCCTCCCCCGCCAAATGCATCCGGAACTTAGGGGTGAGATGGGAGACAGATCTCTCCCTCTCAGCTCAAATTCAGCAAGTCTCGGGGGGCGTGGTTAACGCCTTACGAAGATGGCGGCTCTTCCCTGACGCTCCCGGGGTCGGGAGGACAACGCCGACTTTTTCTCTCGTAATTACAAGTACGAGGATGCCACAAAGTGAGGACAGGCTGGCTGAACATCCGGAGCACTGAATTTTGCAGTCGCTATGTCAGTAAGCTGCATTTAATCCTCTAACTCCCTCGGAGGCCCCGTTTTCGGAACGGCCGCCATTTTGTTTTTTCGCCTGAGGAGAATGTAAGCTGTTGACTTGAAGAAGCATGCTGCAAAATTGGTTTCTCTCCCTTTTGGCTATTATTCTGCTCAACTCTGACTTTTGTTTTCATTTCTTCACCAACTCTGGACAATCTCAATGACATATTTCTGGAGAATACGAAAGGTGCGTAGTTTGTGCAGCGTCTTCTTCTTCGATCCAACCGCCATTTTATGCACGCACTTCACGAGAGTGCTTTTCTGTACTGTTCTCCTCAGATAACACAGTTCTTCCTCATTCATGGCTGTTCTTAACGAGTGTTCTTGTCTCAGATATTGAAATGATTTTATGGAACTGCCTCATTTTTACGGATACGTCAATTCAATGACTATTTCTCTAACTCAGTTCAAACACGCGCTTCAATGAGGCTTTCTGATACTTGCTGGATCTGACAGTGATGTTAACCATTTAACTAGTGATACTCTCCTTCGGGGTCACGTCTCTGCCCCTCTCGCTCACCTGGACTGTTGGACTTGCCTCTTATGGGGAGAACGAAAGGCTCACTTGCTAAACACCCTGCGCCCAAGTATACCCTTATCAAAAATTCAAAAGTTTTTACTGCCTTCTCCAAACTAGAGGATTCACTGTTATCCTCACAAGACCCCACGGAGAATATGGATCCCTCTCCCTCGCCAGTACCTGCTGTGAAGTCTGTCACCAAACGTCTAAAGCACAACCCACCTTCTCCTCCTAAATCGACCTCGCCTATTTCTATGGAAACACTACTGGAAGAAATCAGGGCCCTTCGTCCCTTTATGGAGGAAACAAATAATAAACTACAAGTCCTCACTGACTCTTGGGCTCAACTTGATACACGAATTACTGCAGTGGAAAGTCACATGTCTTCCTTTACGGACACTAACACCAATGTCTCTCACCTTCAATCTCAAGTGTCTGCCCTTCAACGCCAAGTCGAGGACCTTGAAAACCGTAATAGGCGGAACAACCTGCGTATTTATGGTCTGGTGGAGGGATCAGAGGGGTCGGACCCTCCTACTTTCTTTAAAACTTTCCTACCCAAGATTCTCCATATGCCAGAAGACACCGCTCTCAACATTCAGCGAGCCCATAGGTTAGGGCGTCTTCCATCGAGTGCATCTCCTTCACAGAGGCCGAGAGGTGTCATTTTGTACTTTTTGGTGTACACGGACTTGCTAAAGGTTTTGTCAGCGGCCAAATCCTCTCAACGAGTCACCTGGTCCGGTGCCACTTTGTTTTTCGCTCAAGATTATGCCAAGTCCACAGCCAACAGACGTAAGGCCTTTCTTGATATGAGACCTACTCTTCGTACCATGGGAGCACGTTATGGTCTTTTTCACCCCTGCCTCTTTAAGGTCACGTTTAATAACAAGACAACATCCTATGAAGATCCGCAGCAGTTACAGAGTTTCATAAACTTTCACAGGACGGAGACCATGGAAGCTTCGGGACCCTCGTCGTCAAATGTTACTTGATGTTCTGATGATTTTTCTTATGGTTCTTTCATTCATTGTTTCTCTTTATCAACGTCCCTCATGTATTCTTTGGTGTTCTTTTTAGTTTGAATGGTCTTCTTAATTTAATTTGAGTTGGTACCTAATCGTTTTGCTCTGTTTTAACTCCCCTATTCCTCATCGCTTACTGTGCTAAATAGTTTTTAACGTTTTTGTTCTTTTGTTCCCTCTCGCATCCGTAGATATCCTATTTTATTGGCGTTTTCCCCCTCGTCCTCCGTCTGGTCAGCCTGGATGGGCTGTCTGTCTCGTGTGGCTTCTTCCCCTCCCCCTTGTTCTCTTGGATCTTCTTCATGTAAGTATGCCCTTTGTTCATATGCTACTTTTATGCTTTCTGTGCTGTTCTCTGTCATTGTTTCTCTTCTCCTGTTTTTCTTTTTCTTTTCTCCTTTTCTTTTCTTCCCGCTTTCACCTCCCTCTTTCTACCCCCTTCTCCCCTTCTTTGGTCATTTGCAAATCCATATTCCTTGCTTCTGTTCCTTATCCCTTATCGAATTTCTTAATACCATTGTTTTTACTCTCTTCCTCTCTTATCTTCTTCTTTGTACATTTCTGAGTTCTCATTTCTCTACTCTTTCCAATCTCAACCCTATTTATCGCATTGTATGTTCATGGTTTTTGAATTCAATCTTATCCAGCCAAGTTCAGAGTTATCACATGGAATGTTAAAGGATTGAACAATCCCATTAAAAGACAACGAGTTCTTTCCCACTTAGCAAAGTTAAAATCTGATGTTGCTTTCCTTCAGGAAACCCACCTTCCTGAGGCTGAAGCATCTAAATTAAAAAGATGTTGGGTAGGTAATGTGTTTTCTTCTCCAGCTTTAGGTAAGAAAAATGGTGTTCTTATTCTTACTCATAAAAAGCTTAATGTATCGGTGATTTCTCAAGAAACTGATTCTGAAGGTCGTTGGTTAATTGTTAAATTACTTATTGACAAAATACCAGTGGTTTTCTTCAACGTTTATGCTCCAGTTTCAGTTGACAATGTTTTTTGGTTGCATATTTCTGATAAGTTGCTCTCCCTTACAGATGATTATATTGTTTTTGGGGGTGATTGTAATCAAGTTTGTGATCCCATTTTCGATAGGAACTCCCCAGTCAGATTTGTAAACAACAAAATGCACTCACAATTTGCTTCCACCATCCGTCAAAAGTCTTTAGTTGACATCTGGAGACTATGTCACCCTGAACTCCGTGAATATAGCTTTTTCTCCCCCCCGCACAAATCACAATCCCGTATTGACTACCTCTTTTTAAGTAAACCTCTAACGCAACACGTACTTCATTCAGAAATAGGCTCCATTTTAATTTCAGATCACGCCCCGGTTTCTGTTGATTTTGACCTTCTTCCTCACACCCCAGGTGCTGGACGTTGGCGTTTTAATAATTCACTACTTACAGATCCTAATTTTTCCAGCCAGTTCAGTTCTTTTTCGTCAGAATTTTTCACCATAAACACTACTCATGATTCCTCCCCTGCTATGATTTGGGATTCTTTTAAAGCAGCTGCCAGAGGCTTTATTATTAACTTTGTTTCTCGGAAGAAAAAAGTTTTTGAGAAACAATCGGCTCAATTGCTTGCCAAAATTAAAAAATTAGAATACGCCTACTACCACTCGTACTCTGAAGCTTCTTTGAAAGATCTTATCACTGCCAAAATTACCTTCAACAAAGCATCCACAGAAGCGGCTTCTTCTTATCTCCTGAAGTGTAGTGCTCGTTACTATGGAGGTCAGAATAAAATGGGGAAGCTACTGGCCAACTATCTAAAATCTCGGCGAGACAGAACTAGGATAGAGTCTCTGAAGAATTCCAATGGTGACACTCTTCTCAAGGATGAAGATATCTTAAATGAGTTTGTCTCCTTTTATAAAACTCTACACCCCTGAGGCCCAACCTCTTCAATCTGATCTTTCCTCCTACTTCCAATCCATCCCTTCTCCTCCCTCGCAACATATTGATTTTGATTCACTGCAGTCAGATATCACACTAGCAGAAATTTCTCATGCCGTATCGGTCTTGAGGCGAGGGAAAACCCCTGGTCCTGATGGTTTTACCATCGAATTTTATGAACACTTTTCGAAACTCCTCCTCCCACAACTTCTTCTTTTGTTTACTTCTTTTATCGCAAACGGATCATCTCAAGGTACCTTCCAAGATGCTATGATCTGCCTCATCCCCAAAGAAGGCAAGGATTCCTCTTTCTGTAAAAACTATCGCCCGATATCTTTAGTGAACACGGATTATAAAATTTTTGCTAAAATTCTTGCCTTACGTATTGACCCAATTTTACCTGAGCTTCTTGGTTCGGAGCAATCGGGCTTTGTAAAAGGTCGCTTATCCTCTGATAATTCTAGAGTCTTTTTTAACATTCTTAGCAAGGCCTCTTCCTTAGACTACCCGCTTGCTGCCATAGCTTTAGACGCCGAAAAGGCTTTTGATAGGATTGGCTGGGACTTTATGTTCCGCGCTCTTCAATGGATAGGGTTTCCCTCTAAGTTAATTTCCTTTATTTCTCTCTTATACTCTGGTCCTAAAGCGTCTATTTTTGCTAATGGTAAGGTCTCCGATTATTTTTCTCTTTCAAGAGGTGTACGGCAGGGTTGCCCCCTATCCCCTCTCCTATTTGTAGTGGCATTGGAGCCTTTCCTTACCAAAATCAGACAGGACTCCCTAATTACAGGATTCCATTTAGGTACCCACCAAGTCAAAATGTCTGTTTATGCAGACGATATTCTGTTATACTGCTCCAATCCCGATACTTCTCTTCCTCCTTTCCTTTCCCAAGTAGATGCGTTTTCAAAACTCTCAGGATACCGCCTAAATCGTGATAAATGTGAAGTCTTGCCCCTCAATGTTTTGTGTCTTAAACACTATTTTGATCATACCGGTTTTTCCTGGCAATCCTCTAAATTAAAATATTTAGGATTATGGTTCTCCCCGTCTATTTCCGAAACTCTCAAACACAATTTTGATTACATTACTAAGAAGCTAAAGGACTCTATTACCAAGTGGCACCCTCTTTTTCTCTCTTGGTGGGGTAGGTTAGACTCCATTAAGATGATGCTTGCCCCCGTCATTTTATATTCTCTCTCAATGATTCCTGTACACATCCCAGATTATTACTTTAAGATATTAGACCGCACTTTACTAAAATTCCTCTGGAAAGGTAAACCCCCTCGGATAGCCTTATCTACTCTTAAAAAAGATAAATTAAATGGTGGGCTTAAGTTTCCTGACTTTAAATCTTATCACCACGCATTTTCCCTGAAACAAGCCTCTTCATGGCTTTCTTCGGACCTTCCTACCTATCCTCCAATTTGGCTTAACATCGAGAAGTTTTTTACTTCCCCCTTCGCCTTTATGGAATCCCTTGCCTTCTCTGCGCACACTTCTTCTTTGCGTCACCCTGTTATCTCTCACACGCGAAAACTTTTAACTCCTCTCCTACCAGCCTCTTATCCCTCACGTGACTCACTTTCTCAACAACCTATTTGGCATAATAAGTTACTACGTATTAAAAATCGTGCTTTCTACTGGAAGATATGGCACGCCAAGGGCTTGAAATGGATTTCCCAACTCTTAATGGATGGTACACCTCTTCCCTTCTCAGTCCTCAAATCTGACTTTACCCTTCCTAATTCCTGTAAAAAGCAATATGACCTTCTGCTTCCCTCTCTTCACCAATATCTCTCATCGCTCCCACCTTCTCCAAACCTCCCCACAACTTGCTCTACTTTGTTTCCATTGATAAACGCTTCCCCTTCTGCATCTTCCCTCTACAATGGTCTCTTATCTCTGGCAACGCGGTGCAAAACAAGGACTGAACTGGCATGGGAAAAAGATTTACTACATTCCTGGTCTGTCCCTTTGTGGGATAAGCTGTGGTTAAAGATTCATAAAACTTTGCGGGCGGCCAATACCACTCAGACTCTTTATTTTGTATACCACCGTGCATTATACTCACCCGCACAATTGGCTTCCTTTTCTTCCACCACTTCATCACACTGCTGGTCCTGCTCATGTTTAAAGGCTGACTTAAAACATATGCTATTTGATTGCCCTAACATTGCTAAATTCTGGCTCTTAGTTTGGTCTCAAATTAACAAGATATTTAACACTAAAGTTCCTTTTTCCCTTTCAAATATATTCCTTGGTTCCCTATCCCCCTCATGGCCTCATCCTTCACCACATTGTCAGTTAATAGATTTGTTAATTGCTATAGCCTTACATCTAATTACCCTGAATTGGAAACACGCGGATAAAGTCACTTACAGAGCCTGGTGGAACGCCATCTGTTTTAATCACAGACTTGACACCAACTATGTTACCCCTATTTCACTAGCAATTAAAAGGGATTTGTTATGGCTTCCTCTCACTACATATTTATCTGCTTCCCCCCCCCCAAATACTCCCATTACTGTTATTGTGAGAACATCGGATGATGTCCGCAAACTGCCTTGATTTAATTTCGTTGTCTTTTGTTTGAATAATTTATTATTGTTCTTGTATACTGTACTCCTCCCTTTATATCACTATATGCGTTTTAGAGTTTTACAATACATGCAATGTAATGCTTCATTTTACCTCTTTTGTTGCCCTTGATTGCTCTGAACTCTCCTCAACGAAATTCTTATTGCTCCCTCCCCCTCCCTCCCCCTCTTTTCTTTTTCTCTCTCCCTTTTTCTTTTCTAGGTCACCATGTTTATTGTACCCTTTATGCTTAATATCCTTTATTGTTCATAACATAAGTACTCATGTTCTCTGACCGGATTTTCATTGTGTATTGTATTTTCTTGCTGGTCTCAATAAACTTAAACTTAAAAAAAAAAAAAATTCAGCAAGTCTCAGCAACCTGTTTTAGCAAATTAAAAAACCTAAGGAAAATTCTGCACTGCTTACCTGTAGACTGCCGTAAAACGGTAGTTCATGCAACAGTCACCTCGAGGCTGGACTATGCAAATGCCCTGTACCTGGGTCTTCCCAAATATGCGATTCATCGACTCCAGATGGTACAGAATGCAGCTGCGAGACTGGTCTGCCGCTTGCCTTTTCGAGACCATGTCTCTCCGCATCTTCTGAAACTCCACTGGCTGCCAGTAGAGAAGAGAATCATTTTTAAGGCTATGACCTTGGTCTACAGGGCTCTAAGTGGCAAGTGCCCGAGCCATCTAGAAGATAGACTATGCCCCTACAAACAGTCACGCGCACTGCGCTCTAACGCCCCAAACCTGCTACAGTCTTTCCACTTTAGGAAACCTCGCCTGGGTGGTAGCACCTTCTATGTTAGAGCAGCCACATTGTGGAACTCCCTGCCAGGCCACCTTCGCCTGGCGAACACAGAACTTGGTTTCCGGAAGGCCCTGAAAACCTGGCTGTTCAAGTCAGATTAATACACTAGAGATGGCTCTCGTCCTCTTTGCTTGTTGCTATTGCCTGATGTTTTCAGCGCCGGGACGCCCCTGCTTGGGGTAGCTGTCGCGCTTTATAAGCTTCTGTATTATTATAATAATGTGCCGCCCTCTGAAGTAGGTGGTGAAAACCTAGTGAGTCTTCTGGTGGAGATGGCCTGGATGGATAGAGGTCATCTTGTGGGACATCTGGAATGTCTGGATTATTATAATCATCCCAGGGGTCTGGGGATCCTGTAGGGGTGGGGTCTTGTGGCACATCTGCTGGGTCGTAGTATGGGTCCCCCTGATCATCATGGTCCGGAGACGGGGTCGGAGAGCGATGAGGCAGGGGTGGAGAAGGTGGAGGGGGTGGAGGTGGAGGAGGTGGGGAAGGCCCTCTGAAAGGGGAAGTAACACAGTCCTTCCTATTTGGAGGTGGAGGTGGTTTGTCCAAATGTCTCTTTTTAGAAGACAGTGCCAAATGTCCAGTCTTTGGATCCTTGGTAAGTGTCTTTTGCAAAGGATCCGGTGTAAAAAGTTCTTGCGACACTGGTTGTTCGGTCGGCGCCGACGTTTTCGGGGCCGACGGCTTCTTAGGCTGGTCTGTGCTGTGCTTTTTGGGAACCTCCGATTTTTTGTTCGGTGCCGAGACAGGCTTCGGCGCGGGAGTGTCGGTGCCGAGGGCCTTATGATGTTTGGTCGGCACCGAGAGGCTGGGTTTGGACACCGAGGGCTTTGGTGTGGAGCTCGGTGTCGAGGTAGAGGCCGATCTTTTCTTCGGTGCCGAAGGGTGTTTATCGGTACCGCTGGCAGGCTGGCCCAAGCCCGAGCCGCCGGAATGCTTACTTGGCTTCGTCACCGGGCCTGAAGGTGGGGTGTTCGAAGCAGTGTCTTTGGTCTTGCCTAGGCCCGAAGGCGAAGGCGTGACCGAAGCCTTTTTTGGTGTGAGCGCAGGTGTGGGAGGGGGTATTTTACTCACAACCCTCTGCGCCGGGGTGATCGGCTTTGGAAGCACTGACGAGGTCCTCTTCGGTGTGCTGGTGTCCCGGAGCTTCGGCGTCGTCCCCGAAGATGTCGACTGGAACGGAGGTCGAGGAGTGCGCCATTTTCTGTCTGGCCCTTCGATCTCGAATAGTCTTTTTGGATCTAAAAGACTTGCAGGCGGGACAGTCTCGAGCCTCTTGTTCAGATCGGTGTGGGGGAATTTGAACCCACATCGAGGGCACTTCTTGAATGGAGTTCTTTCCATCACCCGGGACCGGAGACTGGATAGGCCCGAAGGCCGCCGTCGATGACTGGAATCGAAGGTGCGTCGAAGAAGAAGGTGATTGAGGAGATCAGTATCTAAACAATACCGCGGAGAGCGAGGATTCCGCTTCGATCGTCGAACTGGAATGTTCGGAACCGGAGCGCGAAGTATTACATCCGAGTCCGATGGCAGAAAAAAACAATCTGAGGATGGAACTGAAGGCCACGCGCAATATGAACCAAGGGAGGAGTCACCGACCTCGTGACTTCCAAAGACTTTCCAAGAGGAAAAACAAACTGCAAACATCCGGGCCCAACACCAGATGGCGATCTATGCAAAAGTGTGTAATCTGCAGCTCATATGCCTCGAACATTGCTTTTTTGTTTTCTTCACATAGGTCAACATTGCAAAGCATGAAAATTGCACTAAGTGTCCACTTTTTAAAGTGTAAGTATTTTTCCAGAAATACTTACTTACCTTTTTGCAAACATTTTGGTCTTAATATAAATGTGGAAAGAAGCTTAGTTTTGTAAAATTGGTGAGGATGTCCTTTCGAGTCATATGTCATTTATTAATCAATGAGTGCATAACAAATGTTTTACACTTCTCTGTGTTAGACTTAAGGCTGCTCGACCACACTACCACAAATAGAGCAGTTTTGGTTTACATTGTGCCATGGACACTTCTAGGGAAATATCTGGACTCCTTGCACGATATACCCACCTAGTGGTATATCATAGAAGGAGCCAGCTTCCTACAATGACTCGTCAACTGCTGTTACAAAGTGGATTTCCCCAGTGAAGGCCATGTTTCCCACTGCAGCCTGGACCTCGTTTAAACCAAACACCTGAAGCCAGGCATGTGATCTCACGGTGGTGCCTAAGCACATCTGCCTGCTGGCTGGGCCTGTCATGTCCAGACCCGACTTCAGGCAGATATTACAGATTACAATTCGGCCTGGTCCTCCATTTGGCTCTTACTCTTCTCAGTTCTTAAGGGGATTTGGAATCCCTTAATGAGTTGCCAAACTCCTTTTGTCTCATCTGCGCGTGTATGTCGGCCTAAAGATGGTGCTTTTCCTTCTCGATGTTGAGCGCTATCAGTTTCGGAGCCTACAGCACTTTTCCTTTCAGTGTGAAGCTTCCTTTTCCTTGGCCCTCTTCTCTCTTTCAGATTTGATGCTGGCTCTGAGGGTTTACCATCAATTATGTCTTTCTAATTTGACCAGTGGGGCACCTTGTGCTTCCACTTGCTATTGATCACCCATTATTTCAGCACTGTGGAAGCCTTCAATGACTCGGGGTCCAAGGACCTCAGTTTGTGTTGGTACAGGGTGCCACTTCTGCTCCCCTTCCTTTGGCAACCTGTTTGATGCCTCCTTTTTCAGCTTCGGTGTTGGGTCCTTCCCCTGTGCCACTTCAGTTTCATCAAGGATCTTGTCGTCGCTGGATAGTTTTACATCTTTCAGGAGGATTGTTTATGCTGTTAACTGTGTTGTGGCGTAGTGTGCCCACCTGCGTTTCTCCCTAGTTTTCAAGGTCTGTGGTACGAACACCTGGCAAACCGAGCTGTGATCCTTAGGTAGACAATGGTTACACACTTTGCAGCGGTCATTCCGGGCAAACTTGTGGTGGCACTTTGGGCAAAACCTAAATGGAGTATGCCCCATTCTCAATGCCTCGACAGGAGAAGTAGTTAGTTGGTGGACCGTTGATGCATGGTTATGTATTCTTTAAACAGGTACATCTTCAACTCTTCCCTGAATTGGAGCAGGGTTGGGGAGGTCCTAATGGATATGAGGGTGTTGCTCTAGGTCCTGAATGCACAGGTGGAAAAGGTGTGCTGCCTTGTTTTATCATTTTTAAATTTCTTACTCTGCTTAGTCTGACATTACTGCCAAGTGTTTCCGGGCTTTTTCAGTGTTTTCTCAAAGATCCCATCTTCAACAATATCGGGGCTCCTGAGCTCTCAACTTTGCTGGCAGAAACAATAATCTGAATATAGTGACCACGCAGAGAGGCTTATTTGGTGCATGCCTGACTTGACACAGGGAGGGACATGGCACCAAATGGTCGACAATGCCCATGAGGAAACGCAAAAAACAAAAAGACTACAAAGGGGCAATTCATGAACCAGTCACAAGGTGGAAGAATAATACACAGCATGTGAATACAGAAATCTTCCTGCTCCAAAACTACTCCTACGGGTAATCATTTTGTTTTGTTGATACTACACTGCAGGTTGAGAATGCATTTGAGGTAAGCGATGATGTGCAGTAGTGGTCAGGAAACATACACTGATACTGATGCCTGCATTCCAGGACACGACGACGAGGTGAAATGACCCACATTAATCTCTTAAGCAGCACGCTGTTCTCTCTTCTGAAACTACAACTAACAATATCTGCAGAAGTTTCACTGGATTTCCATTAGAGGGCTTCAGAATCATCTGGCTTTTCGAAAGGCTATAAAGACCTGGCTCTTTCCGGCGTAATTTCCATTTTGTTTGAGTGGTCTCTAGGCACTTGTTCTTTGGGTAGCGCTGGGACGCCCCGTCGCTGGGGCAGCTATGCGCTGTATAAATTCCTAAATAAAATAAATAAATATGGTCAGGTGGGGGTCTCCAGAAAATATTCATGCTACAAAAATAGCAAAACATGAGCCCAAAAAGCACCTTGCATTACTTCACTGAGAACATGTGACATCATCAAGATTGAGGTGAACATCCTGAAATTGTTTCACCAGCACCTGCATGGTACTCTTACCTGTATAGAGGAACCGTACGGATGGCAAAATAGGTCTAACTAGGAAGAGAGTTTAAGAGATGCTCGGTTTTCTTGACCTTGTAGACTGAACAAACCCTGAAGGAGCCAGCATTTAGGTAGGGCTATCTATTCTCATGATGGGCTTTTCCAGCATTAGACATTTTGAAAATACCTTCGGTCATCAGTCCAAACTGTAGTACCTTGAAAGGAAATCTATTTCTGACCTAGAAGCAAAGATATTTACTGCTTCAGTGGAATAGGTTCACAACAGGATTTGAAAAATCCACACATCTAAAAGGTACATATGAGATATTTTTACACGCTTACTTAATTTTCAACATCTGATGCAGCAGTGCTGGGGGACAGTCAGATGTCTGAGGGTGCATGAGATCTGAGAAACTATGCCCACACTATTTCGTAATTTCCAAAGTAAGACTAATATTTGACTTACTCTACCAAAGCCCAGTAGGTCTCTTCAGAGATGATCTGGACATGTAATTTCAGATTTCAACTGACTAAGTCCACCTTCAGAAGCCTTCAAGAATCACATGTCATGTAGCTGACCCATACCCACCCTTCTGCTCTTTAGAGCTCATTCTGGCATAGGATCAACTATTCCTCATACTGCCAGCGGTAATAATATCATGTGACAGACTCTGCTCCAGAAAAGACCAGCAGTGTTGTCAAGTGGCCCCAAGTGATGCGACACCTTCAGCTAGACTGGGCTCTTTAGTCAGCAGAACACAGTCTTCTGGGACTTGTATGTATGTATCCATGTACATTGTATTTCTATAGCGTAAACCTACCCAAAAGACAGAGGAGCACTGCACATGGTCGAAGACAAGCTTAAAGTCAATGAGTATTAAGAGAGAACGATGGGTTGTGAATGACTAATGCACTGTGATGAAATGTTCTTTAAAAAGGTGAGTCGTCAACTCTCCTCAATTAGAGAGGCATGGGGACTACCCTTATGCATACAAGAATGTTGTTCCAGATCCTGGGTGGCTGGATGGAAAAGGCCTCCTATAGTTTTGTTGTTTTTCCTTAAAGTTAACCCACACATTTCAATATGTGAGGTGTGGCTTGATAATGAGGTACAACTGGCTACAGGTTTGGAGCCAAACATGGGACCAGTAAGCAAATATATAGATGATTGCTCCCAAGACCTACCAACTTTTCAGAGGATAATTGGAGAAAGAAAGTTATGCATGCAAAAAAATAAAAATTACATATTTGAAAGACGGGCCTGGAACATGCGGACTAAGTACACACAAGGATTACTAAAATTAGATATAAATGGCAATCCATCAAAAGAATGCATTTCTTCTCTGCACAAAAAAACCAAAAACACACTCAATACGTGAGACCCAGGTAAATATAAACTGGCTTGAAATGTTTCCAGGCCAGCAGAATTACTAAAAGTTCAAAGGGACAATGTGGCTTGCAAATTAATTAACTTGCTACATAGGTACAAGTAAAGATCAGTAAAAAAGATACTCAATGTATCACACAGAAAGAACATCTCTTTGCTGCAGAGGAGGAATCACAAACCATATGGACACACAGTTCGTTCATGTATTTGTTTAAGGACTGACTTCCAACCGTCCAACTCCACCTAGGAACTTGTTCCACTGCACAACTGCCTACGATTCACCACTTAAAACTGTTCTTTCTTGGCAGGGTCAAAAATTACTTTTTTGAGAACTCAAGTGGCTGCCTCTTTTTTAAGGCTGCCAAGTACCCACCTGTCAGAGGTTATATCTACCCGTTCCTTCCACCAGGGTACCAACATTCCAAGACCTTTTTAGTGTCCACCTTGATTGGTTGCTAGTGCTTAAATATCCACTCTACAATGTATTATTACTAGGCTGTAGCAGGAACCTCTATGTACACAAAGTATCCAATATCCTTACATTCAGGGATAAAGGAATACATATTGAGATCCAGTTTCACACACAGTGTCGAGATGCTATTAAGATGGAAGGAAACTATCCTTGACCTTTCTGCCTAGAACTTCTCAAAAAGTTCAAACATCGTTTCTATCTCTTTATCTCACCTTCCACTCCTCAGCTATGCTGCAGTTGGACCGAGGAAGACAAGTTCTGGGCCACCTGACTCAATCCTTCCTCCCACACTATTAATGTTGAAATCAGCAAGTGGTAGGTTGATCACAACTAACATGCCAAATCCTTAGTGAAGAACTCTTAAAGTGATATGGGATTCACAAACCTTTCAGCAAATGAAGACTTGGATAAAAATACACTTGTAAAAATCAAACAGGACAGGATGCAATAAAATTGGTGGGTTATCGAGAGGACTACACTAAGAACAAAAAATGCTTAAATTGTAACTGCAGGGCTCCAAACTATGGTACGTGATGCTAAGATTATGCATTAGTGATCTCTTAAGTAACATTTTCAGTTTTCAGACATATGAATGAAACTTATACATGTGCAAATGAATCCAGAGACATACTTTTGCTCCTTAATTTACTCTGACAAATAAATAGTGCCATGTGTTGTAGCAACTCAACAGTGAATACGAGTAGTAAACAATAGTAGTAAATAAATATTTAATTACTGTGGGTGCAGACTGGAAGACCCGGAGCTGTTGCGAGTGTGGGAGGGAAGCATACAGAGGCATCACAGTCATCTGTGGACAATCATCTGGTAAATGTTTCACAACATCCCTGCATGTTTTTGCCATGGCTTCGATTTCTTCTTGTCCTGTCAAAAATACCAGTATGTCCTGAGAAGAAGGTGCTTCCTATGAACGGAAAGAATAATAGAGATAATGAACAACACTTCATTAGCCATACCAAATCATCAACAAGAAATCACCCACTACTACACGACAAGCATCATCAAAGCCACCTACACTTCCAGTGCTCAATGTCACTTGGAATTAAGAATTACCCGGTCTGACACTATCACTGATGAGAACCATGGGGTAAATATGGACTTCGGCCTCACTCTGAAAGCCAGGGTCAACTAGGTTACCAATACCTCCCTTACTTCACAGCAACCTTGCACTGCTGTTCCCATACCCTCAGTTCAAGCTGCAATCACCTTAGTTCGCTCTCACTTTGACAACACTAACAGACTGTATCTCTTTGTTGTACAGACTACGGCTTTTTGTCCTACACAGACTTCAGGGTCTTCAATACGCCACCATCAGACTTCCACAACATTTTTAAAGGCGAGAACACATCTCTATTGCTATTTAAGCTAATTCACTAGCTTACCATGGACAGGCATTTCTTCATTGCAGAGTCCTTTTTGGTGTTCGGTTGATGGTTTTTGCAACAGAAACTCTTCTAGTAACATCTAAAATAGCTCTATAATCAAGATTATCACTTCTACGTATCACTTTTACATAAAGTCCCACATCTGCCATGTTCTGGATCACCATCCCAGCACAATCTAAAAACCTCTCTAACCAATTTCAGTTCTGAAGAGCTTTAACAAAATAGCTGTCACACCCTGGCTCAGCTCACACCCACCTTTGATCTCAGATGTCCTTCTATGGTACACGTCACAAATAAACCAACAAAGATGTACTGACAGAGGCTTCAACAGGAATCAGTTGAGTACCAACAAGTACAATCCTTTTAACCATATACTCTTCTGCATTCCCGGTATATTTATACCATCAAGTTGGCAGTAACAAAAGGTAAACGCCCCTCTTGTCCACATGCGTGACTCCCAGTGCTTCCCCATAGGTCAGATTAGAAACTCTGTCCCAGTCAAGTATACAGGGCAAAGTTGTCACAAATCAGACAGGTAAGGGACAGAACTTCAGAGCCATATTACTGAAACACTAAGGGGACCGGTGGTATCCTTGCAAACATCTTAGCCACATGCAATTATTTGAGGCCGCAATCAAGACCATCATTTTTTGCTCACTATGCTACTCCAAATACGGACCACTCATATAAAATCAGACATGGCTCAGCTCTAACAGGGACAGATTCAGCCTAAACTAATATGCGGGATCCCCTTCTAGAAGGAAAACCAAGCGACGGGTGTGCCCAGACTCCTGTTCAATGGCTCACTGTGCCACATAATTCAATCTGCACCGCCTCGAAGAGGCTCAACAAGGCTGAAACGGGTCTGAGGCTTTCATTAAGTATTCCCATGCAGGTTTCATTCAGAACATAAGCAAAACACATGCATTGATCTTGGACAGCTAGCATGTAGAAAAACACCTGCAGTGCAAAAAGAAAGGATGTACATCTGGTAGTGTCTTTGGTAGATATTACAAAGAAGCAGCTTAAGAACTACGCAAATTATCCAACACATCCATATTTCTATATATCATAATATCTAGGAGGAAGCATTTAATCTTATTCAATTCCACTATCAATCTGATCAAACATGGTAGGTAAATAAGCTGTGCAATTTTCAATGTCTACATACATCTTTTAATCAAAAAGTGATTTATAAAGTGCTTTATAATAAATAACTGCCATTTAAGTACTGTGAACTAGAGAAATAGCAAATACCTGATGGATCTGAAAGAGTGTGACCACAGCTGCTTGGAGGTAATCACTCTGCGACTGTTTGGTGTAAAATATCTGGATGGGATGCTGTCGGCCTTCCAAGTAGAGTACTGGTGCTTTATTGAAATACTGTGAGAAAAGGTCTACATCCATGGTGGCGGACATTACAATCACCTGTAAGGGCAGACGCATCAGTGAGATCTACACTTCAGTAACGAGATGGGGCACACGTGCCACTTATGCTAAAAGTAGCAAATGTCAAAGCATATATTGCTGCAGTGATTCAGCTATGAATAGCTTTATGCATCTGGTAATTTAGCAGCATACATATCAACAGAAATGAGAACATCTGTCAATGTACCACTACCACGGAATTAATTAAACACATATATATGGACTGTTAAAAAGAAGAGCATTCTAGAGATTCATTAATTCAATCACCTTTCCTGAAATAAGTTGTTTCTCTGCGTAGAAGCAGTACTCGTAGCTAACTAATGTTACTTTGTCATAAATCTAAAAACAAGCCTTTACAGCCCAGTTGCGACTGATCAAATTTGTCCTCATCGGAATGACTGTACATGGTTGAATAAATGTACATGGTCAAAACACTGTCCACACGTGTGCATTGCCCCTAGCGACTATATGGTCCTATTGAACAATTTGTTATTAAATACAAATACTTCATTCTAATTTTCATCACTGTCCCATAGTCGTTTGCGTAGTCTGTATTTGCCATTGAGAGCACTTGCATTTTCAGATCACAAATGAACAAAAAATCCTCCGCTTCTCAAATCCGGATAACATTACCCAAAAGGCACTGATTCTTGAGACAGACAGCATACTAATATATAGGAAAATAAATATGCCAACCAAAATAATGAAGAAAAAAAGGATTTCATTACCAAAAAAAAGTGTTTTATAGCATGAAAATGGTGGTCTGAGTAAAGTAAGCTATGTTTGCTATATTAATGAGAGAAAGAAACTTGAAAACTTTTATATCAGAATTATTGGAATAAGATTTTGTTCAATAGAATTTAAGGCTGCAACTCGATTTTTTAAAAAATATAGAACAGCAGGATGATAAAGGTTGCTTACAAGTATGCAGTGCTCGGTCAGTAAATTTATAATATACATATGTACTTTTCACCCAAGTTGGACTGCCCATTTTTGACTTTGCGTTTGTCACAGTAAATTAAATTCTGGGACAATCACCAGTATGAACAATTGTTACTTACCTGTAAACAGGTGGTTCTCCAGTATTGGTGTCTTTCATAGATTCACATGCTTGAATATTCCCCGTCGTCGGAGTGGGAGTCCCACGGTAAATAAAATAGCAATATATATATAGCAAAATATATACATAAGTAATCACATAATTAGCGTTATATAGGTGTAAAAACACCCATAGTGTACCTATAAGAGAAAACTCCATAGGAATACAATAGAGAGAGACAAAAGACTTTTGTAGTCTATCTCTGTCATTATGCAAGTCCGAACTCCAGCAATCAGGCGTCAGCCCCTCTCTAGAACCTTCTCCTCAGAGCTTCTCACCTCAGATTTTCGTAGCACAAGAGTGACTGTAGAGTGTATGAGGAGAAGAGAGCCTCTGAAGGGAGGAGGGAGGGTCGCATGTGAATCTATGAAAGACACCAATACTGGAGAACCACCTGTTTACAGGTAAGTAACAATTGTTCTTCTCCAGTATTAGGGTGTCTTTCATAGATTCACATGCTTGAATATAGAATAGCTAGCAGTAACAATCACCATTGTTTCCATGCCAAAATAGATTCAAAATATAAAGATAATCAATCTTCTTATGCATAAAAACAGTATCGAACAACTGTAACATTGTAAATGCATAATATAAATGGAAACAATATGGAGGTGGGAGGAAGAGGCTCACCTTACTTAAAAAGATTGCGCAGCACTGCCTGTCCCACTGCAGCATCCTCCTCGCTTAAAGTTGCCAAGCAGTAGTGCTTAGTAAACGTGTGTCTGGTCGACCACGTAGCTGCTCTGCAGATGTGTTGCAAAGATACTCCAGCAAATAAGGCAGTAGATGATGAGACTGCCCTAGTGGAGTGTGCCCTCACTGGAGACTGCAGAGGTTTATTTGCCCTTTGGTGGCAGAAGACAATAGCTGCCGAGATCCAGCGTGCAATCGTTGGTTTAGTAACCTGACGTCCTTTATGACAGCGTCCATATGCTATAAAAAGTTGATCGGATTTCCGGAACGAAGCTGTCTTACTGATGTAGAATTTTAGACACCGCTTCACGTCCAAAGAATGTAATCTTTGTTCTGCAGGTGTCTGAGGATTGGCAAAAAAGGTCTTTAATATTACTGGCTCATTAATATGAAAGTCAGTAGGCACCTTGGGTAGAAATGATGGATTGGTGCGTAACACTACAGCATCCGGTTTGAACTGCAGTAACGGAGGTTTGATGGTAAAAGCATGGATGTCACTGACACGACGTGAAGACGTTAGTGCCAGAAGTAGGGCTACTTTCCAAGTTAGATATTTTAGGTCGGCCTTGTGAATGGGCTCGAACGGAGGTCTCATCAATTGCGCTACACAACGTTGAGGTGCCACAACGGAGGACGACGCCGAACTGGCGGAAATTTTCGGAATAAGCCTTTAAAGAATTGGCGGATTATTCTTGAGGAACAAAGGGAACTTGATCCATCTTGCCGGAAACGGGAAATAGCTGCTAGAAAAACCCGTAGGGTTGCATGAGACAGTCCAGAACTGGCTAGGTGCAAGAAGAATGGTAGCAATTGCTCTGCCGTGGAATGTATCGGATGGACTCCGTTAGCAGCACACCAGTGGCAGAATCTTTTCCATTTGAACTTGTACGTCCTGACTGTAGAGGGTGCTCTTGCCTGGGCCAAAATATCCCTACAATCCTGCGGGATGTCTAGGTGGGCGAACTCATGGTGTTCAGGTTCCAGGCCGATAAGCTCAGTGAGGAGGGATTTGGATGACAAATTCTCCCTTCGCTCATTGTGAGCAGATCCGTCCGATGTTGCAGGAGGATTGGTTGGCATTGGGACAGCAGGAGCAGTTCTGAGAACCACGCTTGTCGTGGCCAGCGCGGGGCTATTAGGATCAGGTGGCAAGGTTGTCTCCTCATCTTCCAAAGAACCCGAGGTATGAGGGGTATTGGAGGAAAGGCTTACGCAAATAGATTGCACCAGTTTATCAAAAGGGCATTCCCTTGTGATTCCTTGTGGGGATGCCAGCTTGCGTAATTTCGGCATTTCCGGTTCTCCGGCGTAGCAAAGAGATCCAGTTGCGGACGACCCCATAGTTGGAATATCCTCTCTAGAGTGGGTTGGTGTAACTCCCACTCGTGGGTCGACGAGGAGGACCTGCTCAGGGAATCCGCTAGGACATTGGATACTCCTGGCAGGTGTACTGCCGTAATCATGATCTGATGACTGAGAGACCAGTCCCAAATTCTTTGAGCTAACCTGGAGAGACTTGGGGATTTTGTTCCGCCCTGTTTGTTCACATAGTGCATACAGGTTGTGTTGTCTGTCTGTATTAGCACTGACTCTCCTTGGAGCAAAGGTAGAAATGATTTTAGAGCCAGAAAAATCGCCATCAGCTCCAACTTGTTGATGTGCCAAGATCTTTGATGTGTTGACCATCTTCCCTTCACAGAGAGATCCTCCAAATGTGCGCCCCATCCCTCCAATGAGGCGTCTGTCGTGAGTGTCCTGTCCGGTGGCAGCGACAGAAATGACATGCCTTCCGTCAAGTTGGCTGGAATTGTCCACCATGCGAGTGCTGACTTCATTTGATCTGTGACACATATCATGTCGTGGAAAGATCCCGTTACCTGACGCCACTGAGCATCCAGAGCTTCCTGGATAGGACGTGTCCTCAGCCGGGATGAGGGATCAAGGCAATGGATGATGACGCCATTCCCAGAAACGATTTTAACAGTCTCACAGAAACTGACTCTTTTGATCTGATCAGAGACACCAGTCGCAGCATCTTTTGTAGACGCTCCTGGGAGAGAAACGCCTTTGCTAACACAGTTTCCAGAGTTGCTCCCAGAAAATCTCTTTGTTGGTACGGATGAAGTTGGGATTTTTCTGCATTTACGGACAGGCCTAAAGAGCGAAACACGTCCTGGCACAGAAGAGTGTGTTGTCGCAGGTGAGTGCTTGACTGAGATTTCAGGAGAAAATCGTCCAGGTATGGAAATATTTGCACTCCCTGGAGTCGCAAAAACGCTATTACTGGAGCTAGTACCTTCGTGAACACTCGAGGGGCCGAGCGCAGGCCAAATGGTAACACTTTGAATTGGTAATCGTGTTGACCCACCCGAAAACGCAGGAACTTCCGATGCCGCTGTAATATAGGGATATGAAAATAGGCATCCTGGAGATCTATCGTTGCCAGAAAATCTTCCTGCAAGAGTAAGCGCAAGAAGTCTACTAGCGTCATCATACGGAAGGATTGGCTCTTTATATATTTGTTTAGTGCCCTTAGATCGAGGATGGGCCTCCACTCTCCGTTTTTCTTTGTGATCAGAAAGAACCGGGAATAAAAACCTTTTCCCTTCTGAGACACTGGCACCAATTCTATAGCTCCTTTTTGCCTTAAAAGTCGAACTTGATGCAACAGTTCTTTCATGTGAGCTGGTGGCGGTCCGGAGGGTGGTGTGGGAGGAGGGAATTTGGTGAATTCTAAGGCGTGTCCCTTTTTTACAATGTCCAAAACCCAACGGTCCCTTGAGATGGAGGACCATTGGGAAAAGAACAGAGAGATTCGACCTCCAACCTTGTCCGTCTGGTAAGAGTCACTGTCTCTTTGACGCGGTTCCTCTGTATGAGGATTTTCCTCTATATGACTTGGAGGTTTGCTGTCGTGATGCTTGCTGTTGTTGGCCATAAGAGTAACGGTTGGATCCTTGATTGTAAGGTTTGTATTGTTTATTGTCCCTTCGAAAACTTGAGGAGGTGCCGCGTCCGCGTGCACCACGAAAATTGCTCCTTTGAAATTGAAGGTTTCCTAACGATCTAGCTGTCTCAGTATCCTTCTTTATGGACTGTAGAGCTTCATCGACGTGGCTTCCAAATAACGCCTCGCCGTCATATGCCATGTTAAGGATCATGGACTGTACCTCCTGACGAAAGGATGTCGATCTTAACCATCCTTGCCTACGCAGAACAGCCGCTCCGGCAAGCTGACGGAATCCCATGCAGGCGATGTCTACTGCCCAATCGATTATTTCCGCCGATGCCGCTTCTCCCTCTTGGAGCAACTTCATTGCCTCCACCTTAGATGGCTCTGGCAACTCCTGAACCACATCAGAAATATCAGCCCATACTTGTCTGTCATATCGTCCCAAGATGGCCAAGGCATTAGCTGCTCTAACCACAGTAGAGGCCATAGAAGAGAATTTACGCCCTATGGCATCCATCCGACTTCCGTCACGATCCGGAGGTGTGGGGATAGTAGATGCAGGATTTTTCGCCTTACGTTGCGCTGCCTGCGTAACGACTGACTCAGGTTTAGCCTGACCCGTGAGGCATGCTGGGGTTCCTATTGGTGCCTCATATTTCTTTTCTAATCGAGGCACCTGTGCTGGCAAGGTATTCGGTGTCTGCATTAATTTCTTGCCTTCTTCCCAAATAAACTCAACAATGGGAATAGCATGCGTCTGTTTGTAAGGTTGATTCTTGAAATCATAAAGGAAGCAATCTTCCTCTCTGCGCTCCGTTGTTAGTTTAAAACGGTGTGCTGCCCTTTCCATCAGTTGGTGAAAATTGGCTATGTCCACTGGAGGTGAATCCCCTGTTACTATCTGTGAGGGGGATGGTGTTTGTGCCTGGTAATTGTCCCACTCCGCCATATCATCGTCATTGTCATCCACATCCCCATCATCATCTGGGATTTCACCCTCTTCTGTGTCCTGAGGGCCTTCCTCTACAGGCTCATAGTAAGGCAACAACCTTTCCGGAACCTGTCTTGGAGGTGCAGGCGGCATCTGAGGAGCAGGATTTACAATAGGTACCGGTGGAATATTTGCCGGAATCACCGGGGCTGACGGAACCTCTGAACGTTGAGGGGATAGAGGGAACCGTTGGTTGTAGTCGTCCAACATGCGTTGGAGATTAGTTATGAGCGACAAAGGAAGAGTCGCCGTTTTATGCTTCGGAGGGACCTGCTGTATGTAAACTGGATCTTCATCCTCACTGCTGACATCCTGGCATTTAATAACTAAGTCGGACGGACTTTGTGCCGTTCCAAAAGACTCCGGTAACCCCTCGGACTCCTGATCAGAATCCGTAGCGAATAATGGTGAGGGAGGCTGTGCATCTCCCACAGGAATATTGTCTTCCTGGCTATCCGGGCCCACAGTAGGAGGTAATGGTGTCCAAGAAACTCCAGTTAAAGATGAAACCGACGCTGAAGTTAGCTGAGGTAGTTGTTCCCTCTTTGTCTTCTGGGCAGACGAAACGCTGCTTACTCGTACCCTTACAAATGTCCCTGCCGTCGACTGCTGCATGGTATGTTCTGCAGACGCCTTTGGAGAGGCCCTCGTCGACGGAGCCGTCGTCGACGGAATGATGGTCGACGGAATTATCGTAGACAGAGTCTGTGGCAACAAAATCGATGTTGACGGGGCCACCGTCGACGGAGCCACCGTCGACGGGGCCGCTGCCGACGGAGCCGTCGTCGAGGCTTTCGTCGACAAGGCTTTCGTCGACGGAACCACCGTCGACAGTGTCGTCGACGGGATCTTCTTTTTCTTCGTCGACGGAGTGGGCGTCGACGAGCTCGACGACGTCTTCGTCGACGACACAATCTTCGTCGACGGAACCTTTACCTTTTTCGTCGACGTTGAAGTAATGGGCAAAATAGAAGTCACCGCCCTCGAGGAACTGATGGTAATCGTCGACGAGGATAACGTCGACAGAACGCTCGTCGACGACGAAGCAGCTGACGTCGTCGTCAGAGTCACCGTCGACGAGTTAGAAACAGCAGATCTCGTCGTCGGGAGTATCGTCGACGAGGCGGACAATCTTTTCCCTGAGGAATGGGAAGTAGACGCCTCAGCAGCCTGAGAACAGTGTCCCTTAGGCGACAAAGCAGTAGGTGAGACAGCAGAAGTGGCAGCTGTCAGAGTCAAAGATAGTTTCTTTTTCTTCAGGAAAGGAGATGGTAACTCCTGCACACTACTGCGCTTAGAGGCTGGTTGAGAACGGCCAGAAAAGAGACTTTCAACATCAGAGAGTGGGTTATCCTTATCCTTCAGTCTCTGTAGCCATAATAACAGGCGGCCTTCTCTGTCCTTTAGAGTTTTTGTAGAAAAGGTTCTACAAAATTTACATTTTGCCACTTCATGGTCTGGGTATAAACAGTAAATACACTTACTGTGTGGGTCCTCAGAAAATAAACGCAGCTTTCCACACGAAGAACATGGTCTAAACAAAGATTTCTTACTAGAAGACATCCTGACTGACAAAAACTGAGCAGAGCTCAGGGAGACTCCCTGTCACACGACGTGCGGTAGAAAATCTGAGGTGAGAAGCTCCGAGGAGAAGGTTCTAGAGAGGGGCTGACGCCTGATTGGCTGGAGTTCGGACTTACATAATGACAGAGATAGACTACAAAAGTCTTTTGTCTCTCTCCATTGTATTCCTATGGAGTTCTCTCTTATAGGTACACTATGGGTGTTTTTACACCTATATAACGCTAATTATGTGATTACTTATGTATATATTTTGCTATATATATATTGCTATTTTCTTTACCGTGGGACTCCCACTCCGACGACGGGGAATATTCAAGCATGTGAATCTATGAAAGACACCCTAATACTGGAGAAATATATACAATTTGTTCCTTAAAATGTCTTTAAATAAAAAACACTCATACCCTGTTCAGCAACTTTACTTGCATCTAAATCTTGCAGTAAATAACATCCTAAATAAAAATTAACATAATAAAATTAGCATCCTTGATCTATCACCTCAAGAAAACTACTCGCCTCTCTTGCTATTGCGAGTCAGGTTTTATTATGGCAAGCTATTTTTAGGGCCTACCTGCCTGGTCTGGCGAAAGAGCTCGAGTTGGCAAAGAACATGTGTTCTGTTCATTCAGAAAGTGAATGAGCAATAAAGATGCTTTTACATAACTAAGGTGTTTCAATTGATGACAAACTAGAGAAAATAAATGAAGCTAAATAACTGACTTGGCATTGCTGTGACTGATATGTGCGTAGAAAATTAGACTGGCAATTGGGGTACAATATTATTAGAAAACCAGGTTTATCCTGATTAGAACTCCTGTTGTGATGTTGCATGAATTCTAGTTTTTGCAATACCCAGGAGATGGCCTTTTGGGCAATGTCTTAATGTAAAACAAGGTGCTTGTTATTTCATAAAGTTTCCAATTGTCATTATTAATTAACAGGAACACCAAAATGCCACATAAAACGAAGTTGGTGATATTTATGAACATATTTATGGCATGAACACTGTCATACAGAATGTGGGTTCTTGATTGTAATATTTTAGTAGAAATAATTCCCATAACAATTTAAAGAACCAGTGCAACAACCGATTTAAAATGATCAAAGTCAGATTTTCATGGTCACTCAAATTACTCTGCAAATGCAAAAACGTATCTAATTACAGCATACTTTGTGCAGACTTGTCAACTAAAAATAAATAAATCACCATGTGAAGTGGGAGCAGAGCCTTGGAGGGGGTAGGCCCCATGCCGAGAACTGATAAAGACCCACCTCTGCCCCTTCCTGACCACAACCCTCTCCTAAAACAAAATGTTTCTGAGGCTGCAGCCAATTTATCCTGGGGCATTTTCACACCCCTTAAAAGTCATCAGCCAATCAAAGCCTTGAAAGACGAGCTGAACACTCAATCACCTCAGTGGTTTCTAGCTGGTCTTCCCTGCAGCCATGTGATATTGGCTCCTCACCGGGTGACTTTGTGAAGGTAGTGTCACACACATAGCACTGTGCGAGCTGGCAGGTCTGCTTGTGATCAGAATATCACAATACCAAGAAATTCAGAGCAGTGTACAAACTTCTTAAATAAATACGCTTTTGCATGCTATGTAAGCCCTTGCACCAGGAGCCACTGAGTGAGAGGAAAAGTGTGGAAACACATGGTTAACTGCATCTGTACTATACTAGTAAATGGGCTCCAACTGGCCTACACGGATCTTACAGCCAGTAATTGACAGTGACGCCAGAACCTTTAACACAGCACTTAAAAACCTGAATACAGATCTAAAATAGGGGCGGAGGGGAGAAATTAAACCTCTTCTTATCACACTAACAAATACATAGGATTGCTGCCTTTCTTAGGGCAGCCCATGAAAATCTAATTCCCCTTTATTTTCCCCAAAACTTCGGGAGGTGTAATGCTACCCCATCAATGTACTTGCTTTAAGAGGAACTTTCCCCAGCTCCTTCCGTTTCTTTTGTGCCATTTTCACCACCCCGAAAAGCACATCTGTGTGTATAGTTCTTTCATGCGCCTCATCTAGAAGAACAATGCTGTATTTGCGCAGCTGAGGGTCTCCAATCGCCTCCCGGAGCAGCATTCCATCTGTTAAAAACTTGATTCTGGTCTCATCGGAGGTGACATCTTCGAAGCGAACAGTGTAACCAACCTGCAAAAGAGGAGTTTTGCACAATCAGAAGCAATTCAAATCTTCATTCTGCTGATGTTAAGGAAGGCTTTTGACATTTCCCTTGCCCATCTACCAATCTCCCTTTTAAGTTCAAGTCTGCACAGAACATGACCGTTGTATTCTTTAGAAAGTGAGGTACAGGCATTCCAAGCCTAATGTGTGAATAGAGCAAGTTTCAAAAACAAATCAAAATAAACTTTGTCAATAATTTTTCAAGTGTAAAGCTTACTAAGTTGACTATATATGTTGACGCAAAAGAAAATGTGATGGGAAGCACCATGTACAAGATAGGAGTCTTATTCAGGATGTTCCATTTCAAACATCTTAATATACTTTCAGTAAACACATTTATCAATGTAATTTCCATTTAATAAAACAAAAGCGAAGAACGGATTAGTTCTATTTTCAGTTGCCATTTTTGAAGTTGTGTCAAAATTCCAAACTTTAACTTTTGGAAGCCATTCAATGCCTCATAGTTTGGGATAAATGGGGAGAAAAAAAATATCAATAGTTAAGGAAATCAAGGGAGAGAACCTGAAAGCAAAGCAGCCAACAGAATGAGTAGGACTACCATTCCAAAAACAGCGATCAGCAAAAGTGACCTTGGGGGACACAGCAGGAAATAAATGAGCGGGTTCCAAGGCTCCAAACCTAGAGATCATACTTTTAAATGCTCTTATGGCCTCCATTAATGAAGAACTTATCACTAAACTTCAGGTTCTGCAGAACACTGCCGCCAGACTTGTTCTAAATCTACCATCGCGATCTCCATCGGACCCTAGTCTGTGAGCCCTGCACTGGCTTCCCGCCAGGAAACAAATCCATTTCAAGATCATTACCCTGGTCCATAAAACTATCCCAGGGAATGGCCCCAGTTACCTATTAAAAAAAACCTCAAAGGGTACCAGCCCAGTAGAACTTTGAGATCAGGAACCAAGTATCTCCTAACTCCACTCAGGATACGTATTCCCAGGCATGGTAGGAAATCCTTCTCACATCTTGCACCTACTCTGTGGAATGTTCTCCCCTTGCGTCTCCGTAGGGTCTCTGACCATCGTCAGTTTCGTAAAATGCTAAAAACCTGGCTATTTTGATCACTTTCTCCCCTCGCTGTTGTTCTTTACCTCCCCTCCATGGTTTTGGCTAGCGCTGCGAGACCCTTGGGTGATATGTGCACTTATTAAAATCTTGTAACATAACATAAATACAATGCAGTCTATTGTAGTCTTTGAATTCTTGACTCATTTTTAAAAAGGTTATAGATGAAATAAATGTTTTATTTATCGGACTAATAAATATCCATAAAGGAACTGAAGCATTATGTTTTTTTAATCTAGTATAAGAGATCAAGACCAAAAGTATAGCAAGCGTTTTTCTTATACATGACCGTAGGCTAGTTACATTAGGTGGTGTATTTTTCTGACTGATACTTAATATTCCCTCATTTGGAAGGACCCCATGAATGTCAGACTCGAATTAGAAATTGTAGATCAATTCATCCAAAACTCCACCAGTCCCAGAGTCACCAAAGTCACTTGCAGAATTGATGCAATGACGCCATAAGAGTGCTACCTTCACTGCTAATGTCAATTCTGCTTTTTTGCCTCACCCCACAGAGGTCTGGACAAAAGGCCAGAGCCAAAGGTATTACTATCGGAAATAAATATTATCCAAGAAAAATATCTTCTTAAGGAGAAAAAAAGATTATGTGGAATTAAGAAAATAAAAGTGGTCATAAGAAACTTGATATCCTTTGAACACTTTGCCCATGCATTCTCAACTTGGCAAGATACAAACGACATGTGCGAGGGGTTGAGTACTGAAAATAAAGTTGTTGCATCAAACTCCACATAATAATTTTTTGTGCAAGTGGCAAATGTCAACAATGGGTATTACCCTCGCTAGAGCATACAATCCTGCAACAAGAGATGCCGTTTTTTCAGTTCTCGGCACTCCAAAAATTGCTCATGAAAAGAGCCATGCATAGATCCTATAGGTGACCCTCCACACCACTAAAGAGGAGCATTTTGACACATTTTATTCTGTGGCAATCTCAACACATTCTGTGCAACTGACAACCAAAGAAGATTGCTGTACACCTTACTCTGAATCATCAATGGATTCCATCTGAACTAGCTCCACTAGGAACTGAGCCACCATTAAAATGGGATCACGGAACAAGAAGGATGCAAGAGGTTATCAGTCCCAGAAAACAAGAATGGAAAGAACTTTAACCCTGTACTGAGGTGAAATTGATAAACTATGTATCTGACGTTCTGAATTCTGGCCACTAGTAGGTAGGCTTGCCCCTAACAGGGTATACATACTGGTGGCAACTACATGTAATCTGAAAGGCGATTCCACAAGGGCAAAGAGGAAAAGAAGACATGAGAACATTTTGCAGTTGTCATGTGAGTGATATTATATCCTAATAGAGCTTGATCAACCAATAAGCCAGAGAGTAATGTACATACATATCTTGTCTCGGAAAGCAACTTGCCACAACTAACATGCCCTGGACAAGCACTTCCATGGGCTATTGCGTGCCAAATGATAGCGCACAGAATGGAAAATGCTTTTGTCTAAAACTAACACCCTCCAGTTTTGTGACTCCGGCATCTGCAAGCTATGTACCACCATTTTGATTTTTTGCTACCTTCAAAATCTGCTCTTGGGTACATGAACAAAACTGTCTACAGTTTTATTGGACCTAAATACTCTGAATAATGCTCTGCACGAGGCACTCATTCTACAACCTCTTTCACCTAGCAGATTAAACTTCTGTTCGTCAAGAGGTTTAAGTAGGCTGAGAAAGGAGAGGTGAAAGCAGTGAAAGGTAGGATTCTTATCAGAGAATGCCAAAACACCTTTTGTGTGAAAACGATTACCCCCCCTCAAGGTTAATAAGAATTCGGAGCTCCCCATTTACAAAAAAAACTTGGATGGTCAGTAGCCTCCATTCCGTAACCGTATCTGCCCTGCACCCCACTCCACTAGAGCCGTATGTGACATCACTTGCAAACTCAGCGAGCGTTGGTATTAGAAGAGATCGACTCTAGATCAAGAGCAGTGGAGCGCAATCATCTTAGGAGGATTATGGTCCGAGAGAGTCTACCTCATGGTTGGATGGCGTCTACCCTAAATATTCTGTGTTAATGACACCGCAGGCCACAGCTCCATTACAAAACAACAGGTGGATGAGGGTGCGCAGACGATGCAGAGTAGTGCGAGAACTCTAAAACTGTCGAGAAGCATCCTACGCCACATGCCAGAGTGGCCTGTCCCTGATCCAAGCCATTGCCTGGCTCCCCGTCGCCTGTAATGGGGGTGTTGACTTACCAAGTACAATGTTGTGCACACAATTGAAATCTCCACCCAATATACCCGGGCTGACAGGCTCTGCACCAATCTAGAAACTGTGATTGGTTGTTATAGGGGGCTTAAAACGTCACTAGTGACAGTGGTTCCCCATCTAGTTCCCAACTCCTTAGGTAGCTTCCCACGCACAGGCGCGATCTCCAGCATGCACTGTGCCTTACTGCGGTTCTACTCTGCACCTGCATCACTTGTCCAACTGCCCAGGATTCTAGCTTTGTCATAATTAACTGCTGAATACCGGACAACCATGTGGCTACGTGTCATCGCTCTGCCTGTCCTTATTCTTGAGCCCCTTTCCCTCCCTGCCCCGACCCCCCACTGCATTGCCAATATTGCGATTTACCTCCTGTGTAGTTTTGCCATTCTTCCCCGTTACATTTTTATTTGTTTTTGTTTACTGTTTGCATTGCAAATCGTCTCCCTTCTGGAAAGGCCTCTTGAGCCTGTCCAATGCATGCGACATTCAATAAAATACATTCACAAAAAGTGGAGGACGAGAATGTCCTGTGTATGACTGAGTCCCCCTCCTGTTTTGAGTGTGCGGTCTGTGTGTTACATGCTACAGCGATCAGGAATGAGGCGGTCTGCAATGTACGTGGTGAGCAGCGTGAATGAGGTTTCAGCGATGAAGACTGTATCTAGGTTTTGTTGGGTGATAATGTTGGGGTTGTTTGGAGTACGTAGGACTACTGTGTGACCTAATGAACAACAACTGAGTGCCTGGTGGCAGGGGTCTTTGATGTAGCGAAAGGTATGTGGAGGAGGTTAGACTCGTTAGTGTTCAAACACGGTGAATGTGCGTGAGTGGTTTGGTTGTGAGAACGGGAACGGTGTGAATTGTGAAGCGAGAGATAAAGTTGGTTTATCTGGAGCAAGGCTTCAGACCCTAGGTCGAAGCAGACTGAGGCCCTTGCCTGTGTCTGCCATTAGCTGGAGAGGCTCAGGCAGCGTGAGGCCATAAAGAGCGGACTAAAGTAGGGAAGGAAACAGGACATTACAGATGGAAACCAATGATGTCAGAGTCTGGATGGGCGTGGCCAGGACGCTGATACAACAGGATGCGCGCCTAGAGTGCTCCGTATGAGCTGCAGCTGTGACTATGCGGTGTGCGGGGGGGGGGGGAGGGGGGGGGGGTAAGACTGGTAAATCATGCGGCCCAGGGGATAGACTTGAACTCCTGCAATCATACGATCCTCCGTGGAGCTAAGTGCCCAAGATGGTGGCCGCCAATAACTCATTGGGACTCCCACTGGCTTGAAGTGGACTGCTCAAACAGCACTTTCTCTACCCCCCCCCCCCCCAACCACCCTCTATCTCTACAGAGATGCTCACCAGTGAAGACTGGTGCCGCTAACAGACATTCCACCCAATGAGCCAACGGCCACAGGTGGACATACTGGAGAAGTATGCATACAGGAGTGCTGAAGAAGCTGACAAAATGGACCACCCAACAGACAGAGGTGGCGCAGCCGGGGACTATCGGTGCCCCACTTTCACTTTGATCAGGGTGGACATGGGGGAATATCTCAGAGTGTGTGACTGTAGCACAGGCCACCCTGAATCGCCACTCGGGCCCATCAAAACCCTGACAGCAGCGGTTGCCCATCAAGGAAGTCACCAGACTTCTTCACACCAGGACCAGAGACGCAGAGGGCAGATCCTGCCACAATAACGTCTTCTAGAAAAGTAGAGGGATCAGATTTTGGGAAATTCACGGAAGACTCACTATCCACCAGGGTGAGAACCAAAGAGTTCTCCCCTACATTCCTGGTAGAGCATACCCACAGAGTACCCGGGGTCGAGCCGAAACCCAGTACCTGACGAGACCAATAATAGCTAAATTTCTTTCGATGAGCTAAAACAGAAACTGAAGAAAACTCAACTTGCAATACTCTATGCTATACCCTGCAAAACTGGATATTAGATGGGGTAAGGCCTGGTTCTGGGCTTCCAAAGCGGAGGCCATGGACTGGCTGGGCAGCAAGGGAACTCCTGTGTCCCTCACTACCCCCAACAGAGGGATGACTGTTGACACCCCTGAGAGACCCAAAAGGAGTTCCGAGCAGATGATAGATTTAAAAACTGAAGATGTGGCAGCCGGCGCTGAGCGGGAGCATGCAACTTCGAGATGTCCCTTAGGACAAGCCAAGCAACAACCACACCGTCCAAATTTAAACAATATATGGACTTAATAAGGTTTTGTGAAGGGAGGGGCAAAAGAAACCTACGGCATGGGGGGCAGGTAGTTCTCACAGCTTAGGGAGGTAGGGTGGGGGATTTCCTGTTGGGGGTTTGCCTCGGTTGATGGCACACACAAGCTGGCTGCGACAGTCCTGTCCTTACTTTCTGACCCCTGAAACTACAGGGAGAAATGGCAGCTGAGGGGCGAAAACGAGGCCTAACGTTGCTCTCTTGAAATGTGAATGGGCTGGTGGAGTGAACTTAAGAGAGGGGTGGTATAGTGCTTTTTGGCAAGACAGAAGTTGGACATAATCCATCTACTGTAGACCCACTTATAGGTAACAACTGTGCATTCCTGGGGAGGGGCTGCTACACCGTTCAGGATTCTCCATGGGCTCCAGGGGCATTTACATACTAGTCAAGAAGTCTTTTCCCATACTGGTTTGGAAATCCTGGACCAACACGGGGGCGGGGAGGGGAGACTGTTACTCGGCGATTCTGGGCGAATGGAATGGAGAACTAGCAATAGCCTCCTGGTATTTTCTACTTTGCCTCAAGAGGAACATGTTCCGAAAGGCCAGGGACTGGCTAGTGTAGATCCCACAGATGAGGCGAGGAGATTGTTGCGAGGGGGTTGGGTGAAGGGAGGGGGGCGGCGGGGGGTAGTGGGTCTTAAACCGTATAATGGATGGGGAATCACGCGGGACCAGAGTTACTGTGGAAGGACTACTCTGCTATTGGCATTTGTTGAGGCTATGGGAATGCCGGACATCTGTCTGGAGTCAACCCTACTGATGGCCTCTACTCATTCTCAGCTGGGACAGTGGGCTCTATGTCTAGTTTAGACAATATTCTGGTACCCCCAGACTAAGGAAGGGAGATCCGATGATACCAGCCATCTACTCAGGGGCATTTTGATATTGGGGAGTGATCTCGAGGGCGGGGGAGGCAATAAACTGGAGGCTAGACCCCTGGGAAACGAGAGACTGGAACACTAGAAGGTTCCTAATGTCCGCCACAGAGCTTTACTTCAAAAAGAATGCACGGTCGGTGTCCTCTGACGTAACCACTTGGGAGGCCTAGATAGCCGGCCTTAGAGGATGTCTAATATTCCATGGGAAAGAAGCAGGAAAGAGAGGTATCTGATCTTGAAGCGTAACTGATGGACTAGGAGGGAGAATACTCGATGCAACCTTCCACCGCACTCTGGCACTGCATTGCCCTTATCAGGGAATATCTTAGTTTGGTGGTGGAAGAGGTGAGGGTTTAATATCAATCTCAATAACACAGACTGTAAAAAGTGGGTAATAAAGCAGGGAAACTGATTACCTGATTAGCGCTCCGGGAGGAGCCAAGGCGATGGATACACCACATTGTAAATAGAGATAGGGTGCCGCAGTACACAGCAGACAAAGTTGCGATGGCATTCACAGCCCACCTGGCAGAACTTTATAGCTCTGGGAGGGGTCCCTTCAAAGCGGACCTCCTGAGGTTCGTGGATGATCTCTCCACACTGATACTGGACTGCAATGGCTTGGAAGCCCTAGATAGGGAAATCTGGGTAGAGGAGATTTAAAGAGGCCATTCCACAACTCCGGCGAGGAAAGACTCCGGGGCCCAATTTCTTCCCCCCAGAACTTTACAGATGTGTGAAGCACCTTGTGGCAGATCAGATACGCTGTAAGCTATACGCGGCTAGGAAGGGGAGAATCCTGCTCAAAGACCTGAGAACCACTGTGCTGATACAAAAGGAAGGGAGGCCCCCAAAGCAGTGATATTTCTATAGGCCTATGTAGTGCAAAGTCACTCCTATGGTTTGAAACCATGTGATGACCTTTGACTACCATTATTTTAATTGACTTTTGGTGTTTACATCATTTCTCCCATGTGCCTTTGTTGCCATGAAGATTTCTTTCGTATCTCTTTGTAGTTTTAGCACAGTGAGGAGCTGACACAGAGTAGAACAGCCTTGCCAGGAACAGAACGTTTGGGGTGGGATGAGAGAGTGAGTGACAGAGAGAGAGAGAGAGGCAGAGAGAGGGAGAGGCAGAGAGAGGGAGAGGCAGAGAGAGGGAGAGGCAGAGAGAGGGAGAGGCAGAGAGAGGGAGAGGCAGAGAGAGGGAGAGGCAGAGAGAGGGAGAGGCAGAGAGAGGGAGAGGCAGAGAGAGGGAGAGGCAGAGAGAGGGAGAGACAGAGAGAGGGAGAGACAGAGAGGGAGAGTGACAGAGAGAGAGAGTGACAGAGAGAGAGAGTGACAGAGAGAGAGAGTGACAGAGAGAGAGAGTGACAGAGAGAGAGAGTGACAGAGAGAGTGACAGAGAGAGTGACAGAGAGAGTGACAGAGAGAGTGACAGAGAGAGTGACAGAGAGAGTGACAGAGAGAGTGACAGAGAGAGTGACAGAGAGAGTGACAGAGAGAGTGACAGAGAGAGTGACAGAGAGAGTGACAGAGAGAGTGACAGAGAGAGTGACAGAGAGAGTGACAGAGAGAGTGACAGAGAGAGTGACAGAGAGAGAGTGACAGAGAGAGAGTGACAGAGAGAGAGTGACAGAGAGAGAGTGACTGAGAGAGAGTGACAGAGAGAGAGTGACAGAGAGAGAGTGACTGAGAGAGAGTGACAGAGAGAGTGACAGAGAGAGTGACAGAGAGAGTGACAGAGAGAGAGTGACAGAGAGAGAGTGACAGAGAGAGAGTGACAGAGAGAGAGTGACAGAGAGAGAGTGACAGAGAGAGAGTGACAGAGAGAGTGACAGAGAGAGTGACAGAGAGATAGATGTGGAATGTACTTCTTGGTCTCGAAATGCAGTGTTATGAATAGTCGTGCTCAAATGTGCATTATGTTGTACATTGGGAGATACAGTAAGCAATGCTATTGGCAGTGGTGCACAAATGTGCATTGTGTTGTACATTGGGAAGTATTATGAAGTTCTTACTATTAGCTTTGACGCATCTTGAATTCTGACCGTCTTGCTTGAGCTTTTTGCACGCACAGGCATGCCCCCAGATTACTCAAGTTGTTTAGGCTATTCACGTTTAAGGTTGCTTTGTTTTCTGTGCTTTTGGAGATTAATTAATGTAGTGCCAGAGACTTTTCATAAGCTTCATTAACATCAAAGCTGGAACATGTGAGAATGCAGAAGGAAGTGAGAACTCCTTTGCCTTTGGAATGCTTGCACGGAAAGTGGCCAATTCCAGTAAGTTTCCTTGGCGCAGAGGAACGCTTCTTGGAACCTTCTAGTGTGTTTTGAGATTATAAAGCTGGGTTTTGTTGGCTTAGAAACTGGGCTTGGAATCCGAATGGGGATGGACGCATCTACTTCGGCAGAATCAAGGTTTATTGAGGCTCTTAAGCCCAACTATGAATCCCCCAGTCTGGAGTGGGCTAAGATGAAGTGTTTGCAGCCGTTGAGGAGATTTGTTTCTTTGAGTATTGAGTTTGTGATGTGTGAGCATCTGTAAGCACATCCAAGTTAATCATCTATATGTATTTTGTGTATATATCTTTATGTTGTAGCGGACTTCCAGTATTATCTGCTTGTGTTTTATTTCATATTATTATCCATGCATAGCGGAGAAAGGAGTGTGCTCCGGGGGGTGTCCTAAAATATTAGCATTCATGCAGGCATAAAGGGCAGTCAAAACAATATTATGTAGGGTCTTTGCACTTGCGGAGACTCTATGCAATCTTTAACATTAAGGAGGATTTATGCATATAGGTATCTTGGTGTACCAAATACTATTTTGGTGACAGTGTACATGGAGTGATGTATTTATTTATTTTTATATATGTATATATCTATAGATTATATTTATATTCTCTTGTAGTATAGATGGACTTGTTAATATATTTTGGAACTGCTTTGTGATCTTGCGCGTATCACCTCCATTTGAAAAGGAAAAAGAAAGAGAAAAACTCAAGAAAGGAGCAAAATAGAGAAAAAAAAGACTGTGTACCAATTCGAAAATGGTGTAAGTATTTTCACTATGTTCATTTTGTGTGTCTTATCACGTGGTTCATGCATTTAAAAAGATGGCGTTTTTACCTCACGATTATGTGATCAAGGGCAAGTGGTGCCCGAAACGCGTAATCCGAGAAAAACAGAAATACATATCTAAGTTGCCTACATTTCCGGTGGTTCGTGGTTCCTTTTTGGCAGAAGCAGGTTCTGCGATTCGACGGAGGACCTTTCTGGTTTTTGTACCCAATTACGAAAGGTGGTTTCTTCCGTGACGAACCCACTCCCCGGAAAGTGGTTGTCGCCCTCAACCAGAAGCAGTGTGGATCCGAGAAAGGAGTTTTGGCAGTAACCCCCTGTTGCAGCTGGGAAGTCTCAAGGCTGCCTGAAGGAGTAACGGCACGGTTGGACAGCCGGGCGAGTACGAAATTTTTCCGGAAGGCAGTGAGCGTACCAGTGATTGCTCAGGTGGGGAGGAGCAAGAGGCATATTGCGGCTGGTAGACACGGACTACGCCGCAGGAGTTGTTATATCATTGTTTTTCCCTGAATATGTCGGCGGAGGTGGTTCGGGAAAGAGGCCGCTGCCATGAAATTGTTGAATAATCTACCTTCAACATCAACGGAACGGGAGGCGCCCACCAGTTCAGGCGCAAGCAAAGAAGGAGATGCGAGACCCCTGCTAAAAAGACTGGAAAAATACATGAGGTCTGAAACAACGAAATGGTGGGAGCATAAATCCCTCACGAAATATATGGAAGTTGGGCGAATTCCAAGAGGATTGAGAATCCTATTCGCTCAGAGTTTTGAAAGCCCAAACCCCAGTATGCTGAGAGAATGGGGAGAGAGCAATCTGGCAGCGTCGATGAATTTGGTCAAGATCTTGGTGAAATATGCGTAGATTGACATGCACTACTGGGGGAAATAGCGCTAATAAATGAGCAACTAGCTAAATTGGAACCAAGTGAGTATATCGCCAAAACAAGAAAAGACATCCAGGACAGATTAGCCAAACAAGAGGATAAAATCAAACTTCAAAAGGCGCATAAGTTTGCGAGAGATAAATGCGACTATGAACAGGGACACATTTTTACATTTGCCCGCCAAGTATAAAAACGCCAAAAAAGCGATATTTGACAAGAACCCGCAGAGTACTATGACAACGCAAAGTTCAATTGGAGTGAATATAGGCAGCACAACTGTGGAGAGCGACTCCCTGACTAGCGAGCTATCATCTGATAATGAAAGCACCAGCAGTTTGGGAACAGTTGGTCAAAAGAAGATTTTGAATTTGGGGCAAGAAGTGGATTTTTTAGCGTTCGATCGACGCCACACCCTGAGGCCACGGAATCCCAAAAAGAGAACAGAGCCTGAAAGAACGCACGAAGAAGGGAGCGGCGGAAGAAACGACAGAGCGCAACTGAAAAAAACATTTTGGCGCAAAAAGTAAAGGCAAACGACAATACCATCGTTAATCTCTCTACTACAGTTTTATCACAAGCAGAACAACAGCTTCTAAGTTTGGGACTATCTTTCTGTCCGGTAAGCGATTTTAATTATTCACAAACTAGGGTTGATGTTTTTTGTTTCATCAGAAAATTAAAACTCAGAAAGTTTTTTGCCATCAAGAAAGGGTTAAAAGAAGCGCAGACAAGTCGGCTAGTTGGCGAAGACATTGAGAGGGAGCCCACTATGGACCTGCAGGCATCAGATGCGCCTGTGTTGCTAGCTTTGCAAGATCTGAACAAGGAAGGCAACATGGGGATACTAGTGGAAGGGGAGACTAACTCTACACAAGAGGGATTGCAACAGTAAAATATAAAGCAATTGGGAGCAGGTATCAGTCCGTTCAAACCGAAATCTAAATGTATCCCTAGTATGCCGAAAGATGCGATTGATATCTTTCACGAGGAAGTCACGAGGAAGTCACATCATCGGACAAAACATAGAAAACTATATAAAAGTAAGAAGGGAGTGGAATACGCCAGGTTGTTTAAAAAGGTGAGCAGCAACCATGAGATTATTGTGGCCAAATCGGATAAACGTGGCAATATGGTCATTTGGCCCAAAGGGATTACATATTAGAAGCACAGAGACATTTACAAGATAGGGAATGTTATGAAAAGATCACTTACACGAAATACAATGCGGCCAGAGAGGCTCTAAAAAAGGAACTATTGAGTTGGAAGAGGGAAGGGGTGATTTCGGCGGAGGAGTTCAAATTTTTGAATATAGAACACCCAGTACTAGCAAAACTCCATTTCATACCTAAAGTCCAAAAAAGATAACACCAATCCCAGGCAGGCCCATAATATCATCCATCAACAGCGTGGGGGAAACAATAATCCAATACGTGGATTTCTTTCTTCAAGAGTCTGTAAAACAATTGCCAAGTTATGTGAAGGACACTGGTGATTTATTAAGGAAGATTCAAGGAGTTACATGGTCGGAAGATTTATTGTTCATAACATAGGACATTGAATCTTTATATGCGAGTATTGAACATCCCATAGGACTCAATGCAGTCAAGTATTTTTTAGATTCTAGACCTATTGAATTTTATCAACATAATAAGATGCTTTTAAGTTTAATCTCATGGTGTTTGCACAATAATAATTTTTTATTTGGCAATGATATCTACTTGCAGAAGAGAGGAGTGGCGATGGGGGCTTGCTTCTCCCCCAGCTATGCATGCTTGCATGTATTCTGGTGAGAGGAGCAGGTCCCCAAGAAAATGTACGCCACCACTTTCAATGATCATGTTTTGTACCGGTTAAGATACATCGATGATGTTTTTATCATATGGCGAGGTAACGAGTTAAGTGCATCTAATTTTATTAGGCAGATTAACAATAACTGTGCTGACCTCAAGTTTACTTCAAATCTCAGTAAGAACTGCATTGAATTTTTGGACGTAAAGGTTTACCAGAATCAAGGGTAATTATTTACTACACTGTTTAGGAAAGACACTGCTGGCAATTTGACTTTTGTGCCAGCAGTGCTCACCCAAAGCAGTTGATTAGTAATATTCCGTATGGTGAATTTTTGCGGCTCAAGAGAATATGCCGCAGCAATGAAGATTTAGAGAGATGCACGGAGGAGGCCTACCAGAGATTTAGACAGAGGGGCTATAGTGAGAGGATCCTGAAAGCGGCTATTGAGAAAACTAAGGACCGATACAGAGAATCCCTGCTTAATTATAACTTAAATTTGCAAACGTCCAAGGACGATAACGATGCCCCTAGACTGATCACTACTTTTAGCAAGCAAGAGAGAAAGATACGGGCCATTATTAAACGCAATTGGCCGATTGTTCTGACAGATGGGGTGCTGTCTTCTAGGTTACCATCTCAACCAACTGTTACTTATAGGAAAGGTGTTTCTATGCGTACACAGGTTGGGAAGTCCTGCCCTGAGTTGGCAGTGACGAAGATGTGGTTACAACCCAAGGATGGTTTCACGAAGTGTTCCACCAGTAGAGCATGTAAGTTCGGGAAGAATACCACACACTATTCGTCACCTTTTAGCCCAGAAAAAATAGCTATTAGGGGCAACTTTACGTGCAGGACTGAGTTTGCGGTGTATATTCTGACATGCACCTGCAGACTAAGATATGTGGGCAGAACTAAGTTGCAGGTGCATGTCAGAATACTACAGCACCTGCGGGCCATCGTGAACAACGATTCATCTTATCCGGTGGCTCGCCATTTCAAACAAATACATAATTAATGATCTTAATTGTTTGAGTTATTTTGTTGTGGCAGCCAAATCACGGAGAGGGTGAGACCGAGAGAAAGCTATGGAGTCGAAAATTATCTTGGAGCTAGACAGCAAATTCCCGTACGGTTTGAATAATACTGAGGATCTGTACAATTTCTTATAGAGGTCAGTTGGGAGCAATTGACTCTAGGCCCTTTGAGCATGGTGTATAGTTATATTTGTCTTTTATGGATGCAATGTGAATCCTGTATTCGTTTGTAAATAAGTATCAATTCTGGCAGCGGCTGTCCTTTTTTAATTAAGTGCAATCAGAATTGGATTTTATTCAGTTTTAGTTGGATTGAATTATTTTAGGCCCCAAGCTTTAAAAGTATTTATATTATTAAGTATGATGGAACATGTGTTGCACTTGCACTTTAAAATTGTATGTTATTTGCACATTGGTTAGCACTTTAAACACTTTGGACTTTAAACAGGCAGCCTGATGAGTACTTGCGGGATTTATCCCAATCGTAAGCGGAGAAAGGAGTGTGCTCAGGGAGGTGTCCTAAAATATTAGCATTCATGCAGGCATAAAGGGCAGTCAAAACAATATTATGTAGGGTCTTTGCACTTGCGGAGACTCTATGCCATCTTTAACATTCAGGAGGATTTATGCATATATGTATCTTGGTGTACCAAATACTATTTTGGTGACCGTGTACATTGAGTGATGTATTTATTTATTTATATATGTATATATCTATAGATGATATTTATATTCTCTTGTATTATAGATGGACTTGTTAATATATTTTGGAACTGCTTTGTGATCATGGGCGCATCACCTCCATTTGAAAGGAAAAAGAAAGAGAAAAACTCAAGAAAGGAGCAAAATAGAGAAAAAAAGACTGTACCAATTCGAAAATGGTGTTAGTATTTTCACTATGTTCATTTTGTGTGTCTTATCACGTGGTTCATGCATTTGAAAAGATGGCGTTTTTACCTCACGATTATTTGATCAAGGGCAAGTGGTGTCCGAAACGTGTCATCCGAAAAAAAAAAAAAAACCTGAAATAAATATCTAAGTTGCCTACATTTCCGGTGGTTCGTGGTTCCTTTTTGGCAGAAGCAGGTTCTGTGAGTCGACGGAGGACCTTTCTGTTTATGTTTTTTTCCTGTCCCTCTCCCTCCCTCCCTCCATTTGACATCTGGGAAAGCCTTTCTGTTAGAGAGCATTGCATAAATAAAACCCCAAGCCTTATTCTGAGAACAGTCTTTGATGTGCTTCATTTTATAAAGTGAAATCCCTTTCCGGGTGGTTCGGTGTTGTGTTTATTGCTTCGTTGTGTTTGAGCCTCTGTGTGGGAGAGTGGTACTCTCTATTATCTGGGACTACGAAGCTAGACAGCCTATAACTCTGCTCAACGCTGAAGTTAAAATACTTGAGAAGGTCCTGGCTAACAGGCTGATGCAAGGGATTGATAAATTAGGGAGAGATCTACCCGTCACAACATGCAGTGAATGTTCAGCTGTCTCGTCTGCAGGCGCAACGTAAAAGAACCAGACATGTTATCGGCCCTTGACGCTCGGAAAGACTTAAAATCAGTTGAATGGGACTTCCTATGGGCGGTCCAAGACAAGAGGGGATTTGGAAGAGTTTGTGTATCCTGGGTCTGTCTGCTATATACGACGCCGATGGCCGGGTTATGGGCGTATGTGGTGCTCTCTAGCAGATGTGACCTAGGACGTAGGACAAGGCAGGGATGCCTGCTTACCCTCCGGCCCTAGAGCCCCTGGTTTATTGAGAATCAGATCCAGGGAATGAGATGAACAACGGATAGGGTGGATATTATCTCCCTCAATGTGGACAATGTTATTGTTGTACTTAGTCGACCTCCTAAGGTCCATCTCCAGAACCCTTGAGATTCTCAATACATACTGTAAAAACTCAAGGGTATGCAACAGCTAGCAGAAATGGGTCATGTTTACTTAGACTCCTCCGGAGGCTTGGGAGTGCTGTCTGCAGTGGTCCCTGGAGGGCATTCGATATTTGAAGGTCCAGGTTACAGGTGACCCCCGGAGAATTCCCAGAGGCACAATCTAGTCTGAGTCCTGGGCGGTTATAGAAGGGACACAGGAAAGTTGAGGACACTCTTCCACATCAATTTACTTCAGAATACACTTTTCGAAGTCCCAGAGGAGTTGTTTTTTTAATCTGGGGACGCAGTGACTAGATCCTTTCTATGGTATGGCATTGTATGGGATCCTGGTCAGGGACTGCAATGAGATGCAGGAACCCCCCACATTGTAGGCCCTTACCAAAGACCAATACAATGGATGACCCAGACCTTTGTCTGAACTACTGAGCCGCACAACTACTATTTGTCAGCGACTTTGCATGTGCCCCCCAGGAGGATTCTTCTCTAAAGCAGACAGAAGACTGCTGGGCCCCCGGGGATACTTGTGGAAGCTCTATGACGAACACAGGCCAATCCAAACACTTTTACCAGGCAGACTTAGTGATAAAAATATAGAACAAATCCCCCGCCCCCCAAAAAATGGGAAAGCAGGGAAGGCTCATGTTAAAGACCCCACTATGGAACTCAGCCCTTCTGGGAGCCTTGCAGGGGATTGAACCGCAAGCACCTGTGGGACATGACTGGGATATCGAAAAGGGGAGATAGTGGGGGCACAAGGGGTGCTCCACTTCTCTGATCCATAGTCTCAATATGAGCTTGCAACATCTCATCACTTCCAAAACGTGAAGTCCCCGACGGATCGTGCAGGATTTTCGGCTACTATCAACCCCTCGAAAGAGCCACACTATTTCCCTAGCATAAAGGACAATGGTGGCCAGCAGCCAGCTTTCCCTGGACATGCTTGGTGGGCGATGGGAGGTGGACCTGGGGGTCCTGATGGAGGAAGATTGGGGGAGGCGTGTCAATACCCCCGAGAGTTGGCCATCGAAGCTGGCTACTGGTTGGTACAGTTGAAAATCCTACATACCTCACCAGAATTAGATTGCCACAAATGGGTGGGGCTGACACTAACAGGTGTCTGCAAGGCTGCGGATATTGCAGAACCTTGGTACACACGATCTGGGACTGTCCACTCATCCAACCATTTTGGACACAAGTGGGGAGGTGCCTTTCCACAGCACATTAAAGGCATGGGAAGGAGGGCACCTAACTCTGCGCATATACCCACTATTGTTCTTTAACGTAGCCCTTGTTATAGCCCGAAGTGGCATTGCTCATAATTGGGGAAGTACAGACATAACCACACTATCACAATTGCAGGAGGGGATGAGTTGATGCATGCAGGCAGAACGCACAATGTATTAAGGAAGGGGATGCCCTCGAAAATTAGAAAAGAAATGGGCCTATGGGGGGAATACAGGGATCTCAATTGATTGCTCAGATTATCAAACGGTCAGCTATAAGTCCAAAATGTATGAATCACTGATGATTTGATCTGTGTGCTATATCAGAGTCAGAAGTTGCCGGGTATGTTTTCTGTTCATAGCATAATAAAAAATATTTCAAAATGATGTAAGCGCCTGCAGAGATGGAGGCTGGGAAATGCAGCAATATATGTTCCTGTAGCAATGGATTCTGAGAAATGCAGTCGTGTCACTTCTGGTAGAGATGGATGCTGGGAAATCTGGAGATGGCTTCCTGTTGAGATAAGACGCTGGAAAGTGAAATCCACTAGCCTGGCATCTTCTTTCAAAATGGTCATACAAGATGTCACTTTCTGGACAGATGATTGCTGGGAAAGGCAGTTAGGTCACTACTTCCTGTTAAGCTGGAGGCTGGGAAAGTCTGAGTGATGCTTGTTGTATGAAAACATGTATCTCTTCTTCGCTGCTCCCTGTGGAAAGGTTCATAAACCCCAAACTTTCAAGCCTATACTCACCTTTCTTGGATCATACCCAATCAGTGTTCCAACCCACTCATAAGACAGAGATTTCCTTGCGGCAGCCTTAAATGACATCAGGATGGGGCTTAATGGAGGCGATGACACCTTACTGATACTTTTGGACCCATAGGTAACTAGGTCACCTGCCTACACTGGTCTACAGTGTACGTTACCTCAATCCTGTACGACTCTCACCTTTCGTTTGTCTCCCAGATCAATAAGGCCCATTTTCTCCTACTCAGGACTCGACAAAAAACTCTCCCCATCTGTTTTTTATGAGCATCATCTCTTCATTCAAGCTGACATTTTCTCTAGTCTACACTACCTCAATGCTCCATTTCTGGACCTGCTCAAATATTTGCTTGACAGACTCCAAGCTATTTATAACAGGGTCCAGAGGAAATTGACGAGCTTTCCTCTTACTTTGCTCAACTCCACTTGGCTACGTACATCCAAAAGGGTCTCTTCTAAAGAACTCTGTGTGGTGCTATGGGTCATCCAGTGCAGCGTCCTATCTACATGCAAAGGAAATTCATGCCTTCCATTTCAACACAATCTAAAGCCCTCTAGTAGATATTTTGCTTAAGACACATCTGTACTTGTGAATTTAGTTTCTTCTTCTATGCTTCTTCTATATAGAATCAGCAATTAAATCATTTCACTTTTATAACCTATAGAACCGCTGGTTGTAGATCAGAGATTATCGTCTTCCACCTCAAAAGAAAGATTACCACTCTTCTGTCTTTTAGATTGTCAGGCATCCTACACACCTTAAAGTAGGCAGATGTGGATAGGCTGAAAAGTGACAACCTGTGCTGCTGATGGCTTCTCCTTTCAGGTGTCTTCCTCTAACAGGTGCAAAATACAAGAGGTCTTGTACTGGCAGGCCCAGTGAAGAAAACAGCCTCTTAAGTTAGGATGGTGCTGACAGAACTGCCTTACTGGTGAAGGCTAGATCCAACTTAAGAGTCGTAATCATTCTCAGCTTGAAATTACTAAAGGAAATTGTCAGTGTTGTCGCCATCAAACAGAACATCTATCATTCTAGATTGGATGCTTCCAGTAGGAAAAATAGAAAGCATACACCAAAGAATGAGGGCAGATGGCCACGGCACCCAAAACCAAAGGGTCACTGCATCCAGTTTTTAGCAAAACACTTACTTGGACACCATCATCCCATCCTCGACTACCTGATCAACCTGATCAACAATCATCCAGGACACAGGGGTAAAGTCATCACAGCCCCACCCACGGCAACTATTTCCCTATTGCAGAGGTAGTCCCTCTAACAAACTGCGGTTGCACTGGAAGATTTGTGCAACAGACTGTACAAACACTAGTTCTGCTCTCCCTGCATGTCTGTCCCTTTCATGAACTCACACCACTGGGCTTCGTAATGCAGAGCTGCTGCTCAACTAATGCATATTTGTACGGTAAGGAGATGCACTTAGATGAGGAAAGGCATCTTTGTAACTGAAAATAAGTCACCAGTCAACTTCAACCAATTTTTGGAAAACACTAAAGAACTGCTCAAGATATCCAACTCTGAATGTTTACCAAATATATGATGAATTAGAAAAAGGAACAATAGACTGCAAATCAAAAAGGTCAGGTTGAACAGAGGCGTAACTTATGTGGTGGATGTGGTTTGTGGAGCGGAGGGAAATCAGATAAAGGGTGGAGGGATCTGTGAAGAAAAGGAGTACCTAACAGAACGACTAGCCAATTAAACAAGCATTGGCATAGCCAATAGGTCTCGCCTTTGGGACCTTTTAAGTGTTTAGCCATGCAACAGTTGCATAACTAAATACTTATAAGGTCCCAAAAGCGAGACCTATTGGCTATGCAAAGCAGCCGTGCGGCCGCGAAAGTGAAAGTAATCGCGGTAAAGTGCGGTGCGCGCGCCCGCGCACATGAACTGTAGATCTAGACTGGCCTGGTAGCACTTTTTGGAGCCCTCTCAATAAGTCTCGCCAGACCAGCGCATGCGCTGGGTCAGGCGAGACCTAAAAAGGAAATGCAGGCAAATTAGAAGCCATTTAAATGAGCAGTCAACAATGAAGTCCTTTTCAACACGTGGACAGATGATGCAGAAAAGATAGATAGTGAGGAGATACGGCAAGAGACTAAGTGAGAAGATTAGCAATATGGACTAATTGGAGAAAAAAATCCTGCAAGAAAGAAAACTTGGCTTGGGTGTACTGAGAAAAGCAGAATGGAGAAACATAATTTACATATAGTTTTTCCACAGATAAACACTTCTTAAGCATGCTCCCAGGTTGTTTCCCACTAGTAACTATGAACGGAAGAACCACTGCATACATGGCGTGGTTGTGTTAGCAAGCTCTATTTCTCATGAACAGTAAATTATGATTTTTGATTCATATGACTAAATCATTTCTCAACACTCATCCTCTTGCATTTGCTTTTCTTTTAACGTAAGCTATGCATTAATAGGAAACAACAAAAAGTGGAGTAGACTTCAAATATGTTCACATACAAAGTTTACAGTTATTGTTACTGGTTGCTATGAATGAGATTCAGATAAGCATATTTGATCATGTTAAGAAGGTGTCATACCAGTTTTCCCAATTCGGTTTTCTTTTCCTCCGCCACTCTAGTTGCTAGTGATATGGCAGCTACTCGACGCGGTTGAGTCACTGCTATAATGCCTTGGCGGCCAATCCCAGATTCATAGAGATACTGTGGGATTTGTGTGGTTTTCCCTGATCCGGTTTCCCCTGTAAAACAGAAACACAATGTTGACAGCAACAGTGAAACATCAAAAACACAAGATGCTGAACCATGCAGAGATAACTTCAATTTGGGGGTACGTGTGGTCACAAACATGCTCTCTCCAAAGCCAAGATTCTACTTGGTTTCTACAGACACAGTGCTCCGTCTCTTATCGAGCTTGGTAGATGTAATGCTAAACATTATACAATGTGTTCATAACCATGTCCAGTGAGAGGATCAAACCTTTAGGTGAAGGATGCTATCCCCAAGTACCCTGGTGGCGACTTAGTGGAGTAGGATGAGCTCCATAATCATGAGTATTTTTAAAAGTCATTTTGCACATTTATCAGGTTTTTATAACAATCACAAAGTGACAAGAGGGTTAGCCAAAATAATATTGGTTTCGGAGCATTAACTCTAAAGGAGGTGGGAGGCAGAGAATTCTCATACAAAAGTCTGTAAGATTCATTAAAAAAAAGTGAGTTTTGACTGCTTTGGCATGTTGGTTGTCCAGGTGCTGTCAGTCTGGGGATACGTCCTGTGTATGTATTATGCCTTCAACCATTATTTATAGGTACAGAATAGTTTTAAAGTCTGCGGGACCCTGTACCTGGTAGACAAATTAAGAAATTCTGAAATCTTCTGGGGAGGCAGGGTAGGGGTTTTAACATGTCCGTAGTAGTAGTGCCACCACCCGTAAAAAGGTATTGCTCGAAGTTAAGTTCTCAGGCTTCCTGCCAAAGATATCCCTAATGGCCAATCTTGCCTAAATTATCATAGAAATGCCATTATCCCTGAGAATCAACGCCAGATTTCAGCAATTATTTGGCAAGTGGTAGGCAAAGAAGCCACAGGCACAAACCTGTTTTCTCCCAAAAATCTCCCTGGTTGCTTCAGACCTAAGGAAGCCCATGAACTCTGTCTGCCCCAGTAACAGCGCCACCGTAAGTCATGTGACCACCAAGGCTTTTTAATTGTGCAAGGGACAAGCCACCTACAAACAAAAACCGCATTAGGGTCATAAATCAGAGCGAGACACGCCCAGACACTTTATGAATCTGGCTGGAATGCTCATGCCATACCGAGATGTCAGTTATTTACAGCACAACCGGTGTCGAAAAATCATTAAAAAGTTACCAGACATGCAGGTTTAATGACTTGATTAATCCACACGACCTAACTAATATTTGTGACCCATCAACTGGTTTTAAATTATGTGATCGACGGGTAAAATCACAAGGATAGGAAAACATACTATACTGTTAAGAGTGATGAAGACACAATAAATAATCCCACAGGTTGCTATATGAATGAACACAATTAATAAAAACAATAAGATATAAATTAACATACTGACAGAATCAATCAAAAAAATAAATGCATTAAATGATTGTCAACCTACAATATAGATTATATATGTGGGTCCATACTTCACTCACAATTCGACCCAATTTACTGTTTGCACCCCCAATACAGAGGTCTGGTACTACAACTTTGGGTTGTTCAGGTTCACTTTCTCAGGATTCTCCAGTATTTTGGTGTACCAAATTCCTTTAATAAATTGAATGGATTGATCATGCACATCTATATCATCCAGCCATTCAAACTCCTTCTTCACACTTGTTCACACCTCATATTGAGACACACTTCTTTCATTTTCCTTACACAAGGTTATTGAATTCTTGTGCCACACCTTTCTGCCACTCAATAGTGCAGAATTGCAGAACACTTTCTCAACCCTCAAAAGCTCTGAATATTTGCTGTTACCCTTTCTCATCATTCCACCTTTTTTCACTCTTTCCCAACCACCAATATCAAATGCAACATGGTTTACAGCCATGTTTTTTATCATCATTTTTTTTGTATGTGGCTTGGGCTCAGGACAACCTTTCTCTAACCGTATTGGGGGACCATCCCACTTTCCTATGACGTAGTCATGCAGCCTACATTGTCCTTATGAAATGGTGTGACCCTCTCATCAATTCATAAGGACTACACCCAGTGGTAGCGCTGAGGTGTGAGCCTACAGGCCCGTACCAAGCAGAACAATTCCTTTCTCCACTTTAACTTGCTGCTGCTGGCCAATTGAACATTCCCTTTAATAACTCGGTTGAATCTTTCTACAGCACCGTTCCCTGCTGGATTATATACAGAGGCAGTCTTGTGCATGATACCATTCCTGCTCAGGAAGGATTTAAAACTCTCCGAGATAAGTTGTGGTCCAGTGTCACTCATAACCATTTTGAAAATGCTTCTTTAAAAACAATTGTCAAGGATACCAAGGATCTTACAAGAAACAGCCCTTTGCACGTTTTCCACTTCCGGCCACTTCGAATAGTGATCAAAATAATCAAAACTAAATACCACTGTTCGCTATTCTCCCACATGGGCCCAGTAAAATCAATACCTACCCTTTCCCATGGCATGTTGGGACCACAAATAGGATGTAAATGTGTTTTGAGCGTAGAATTAGTTCGGTCAGAAACTGACAAAACTTGTTGCACTGAACACAATTTCTCACCTTCCTTTCTATTTCCTTGTCCAGCCCAGGCCACCAACACAAATTCTTCATCCTGCACTTAGTTTTACCAATTCCCAGGTGTCCTTCGTGACAAATATCCAACAATCTTGATCTCAATCTCTCAAAATTTTGATGGACGAGATTAAATTGTCTTTAATGATTTACTCGTTTTTTTATTGAATTTGGCAGATTATTGGAAATATTTATGGAGGAATAAATGTCTGAGTCTCTTCTCTAGCCACCCCTTCAACATCATTTTACTTACTTCTGTAAGTGTCTTATAATAACTCTGAGCAGTTTCCCACTCTTCACCTGGACAAATAGTCAGGCTCCTATCAGGTTGTAGTGGAAAACTAGTGGTAGGCAGCAGTCAAATTTATTGTAGTGAACCATTTTACAGACTCAGCATTGCGCAAAATAATTTCGAAATCAGCTAAGCAGCTTGATGAACGCATTATTTACCATTTTGGCTGCAAAAAAAATTCTCACAGCAGATAGCAAAAAAATGGTGACTTCTCATTGGCTGTAAGCACACGTCACTATGTGCGCCCTACAGCCATAATAGCGGCTTCCTCCTGCATGTGTTTATTCAGTGCATCTACTAGCGGTCACTGGCAGTCAAGGAACAAAGTCACATCTTGTACTTTCAGCAGATCTGGATGCAAACCGTATGCTATATTATTTCAAAGGCTCGACTGCATTTATTATTTCAAGTCCTCAACAGTCGGTGCAATACACCAGATGAACAGAACAAGTGACAGAAAGGATGCACCAGCCCATCATACAGGCTGCACTGATCGAAATAAAGAGCACCGATGATACCTGGCTTGGACATTTCAGGGCCGTAAATTTAAAAGGATACAGGTGCAAAAGGGTTTTTAAAGCACACTCATTCGCACCGTACTAAAACCTGGAGCAAATATTAATGTTGAAATGAAAATGTAGCCCTGCTGTTTGTAAACTCTTAGGCAAAACAGTTCGAACACCCCATTATTCCTTAAGAAAATAAATAAACGGGTGACAGCATGCAAATGAAGGTTTCCGTGGCGTCAGTTTACCTAGAAGCAAAATGCACATTTTACCGAAAACTAGATACACTACCCCATTCTGACTTTTAAATAGCCTCACCAGGGCGCAGGCAGCGGAGGAATAAACACACAGTACTCGTGTACCCCTCTCGTCAAGTTACACACACACACTTAATATGCCAGACTGGCATCACATTCATTAAGCAGGGTTGCCTGGATTCTGCCTGGGACACGTTTCAGTCAGCGAACTGTTCTTTTAAGGTTGTCACCATTTTTAGGTCTCGCCTAGGCAGCGCTTTCGCTGTCTCTTCGAGTCATGCTGTATTCAGGATATGTGAATAAAGCTCCGCCTCTTTCCTGCCCATCTTTTTAATTGGTCCCTGTCCTTTGTAAATGGTGGCTTTTCATTGGTATTAAGCTTTGTAGTCCCTCCTTAGTAACTCGGTCTCTTTTTGTAACCTTCGATGAGGACACCCTCTATTACATGTCTTGTTACACCCTAGGTTTTAGTTACAACCTCAAGGCACTATTTTCTTAAAGGCCTTCAGATGGGACACTAACATGGTCCTAAACAAGGTTAGCAGTAATTACTTTACTCGCAAGCACATTTCACATTTATATTAGACCTTCTATAAATTTCCCTTCATCAGCTCCACAGAGTACAACCTAATCCGGAATTAATATAATAATTCTTGTGTCATATTTCAAAGCTATTAATTGTATATATTGATGTACTGTAGTACTGTCTTCCATGGCATTATGGGTAGGGTGGATTTACCATATCTTCAAAGTTTATGATGCTCACTAGGGACATCTAGGCGCAGCTTGCGGTATTGGCAGTGCTGGTGCCTTGCTTACTAAGGACCTCTAGGAGCAGCCTGCGGTAATGGCAGAGCTGGTGCCTTGCTCACTTGGGACCTCTAGGAGCATCTTACGGTACTACACCTATCAATCTCACATTTATTTTGGACCTTCTATAAATTGATGTACCGTCTTCCATGCAATGCATTATGGGTAGGGTGGATTTACCATATCTTCAAAGTTTATGATGCTCACTAGGGACATCTAAGCGCAGCTTGCGGTATTGCACCTTGTCAGGGACTGGCCGCCGGTTGCGCACTGACTGCTCATAGCGCGTGAACAAGGAAGTACCGAACTATCTTTAAACTACAACTCCCGTCGAGCAACGCGCAAGTCACGCCCCACGAGACTCACGCGCGAAGCCGGATACCTAGTATAGGGCAGCGGAGACACCAAACACTGCCGATTATCCTGGTGGATTCCCACAGCAGCGTTTCCGAGTATTCTAGGACCGCAGGCAGTAACAGTGCATCCTGCACTATTCCAGACCGTCTGTCTCGTGTTTGTGGAGTCTGGTGTGGTAGTTACCCCACTAGTGCACTCTCTCCCTCCTCTGTTGGCCGAGAGCCGCTATCAGGCGCTCTCTTGTAGAGGAGCACTTTTGCTTCTCATCGGGGCATTTTCGCCTGATATCTCCCTGTTGGAGAGACTGGCCCCCTGCTGAGGTTTCATGCGGGGAGGATTAAAGAAGTCTATCCGACCGAACTTGGCAGCCTAGCATGAGTACTCAAACCACTCTTCCCTGAGTGGCTACTTCTCTTCACTAGGGCTGTATATTGAACCCTCACCTTGGATCTACCTTGGTATTCTCGCAACCTATTTGAGGGGCAGACACAGCGTGTACATTATCACAGTCATTTTTTGTGGAACGTTGGTATCTTTCTGGTGCCAAACAGGAAACATCCTCAGAGAACAGATCCATACACAGGAGGTTTATATCGACTGTGGGTTGTGGATCGCACAGAGGTATAGACATTAATCATGAGAACTGAATAGTACAAGATTGGCTCAGGGTATTGTGATACCTAACAAACCTGAGCACCTTTTAGTAGTGGGCAGGTACAAGGCGTTAATTGTATCCAGGACCCCTCGTCGCTTCTTCACATTTGGTTGTTCTCATCTTTTCATTTCCTAGGAGAGAGGAATCAGAGAGGGTGTGCAGACGGACTCTGCCTTGCATATCAGGCTACTCCACATGTGACTTTTGGTAGGTGTGGTGTGAATCTTCTCTCGTGTTAGCAGGGTATCAAATGCTATGTTGGTATAGGATTTGTTTCAGAGGTTTGTTCTCTCTTCCTAGTAGTTACGTGTTGGGAACTTGCAGCCACCCTCTTCTCTCTTCTGGCATCATTCTCTCACCTTCTTATTTTACAGGTAGTGTGTTACAGACCTTATTGTTATGCATGTGTCAACACTTCCTTAAACTGTATTACCCGTATACTCGCCCAAAAGACTTGCGTTGTGTTACGGTGTCATCCTCAGGTCTCCCTCCACGCTGTTCCTACCCTTTCCTTCCCCCGCTTGACTATCCCACCAGTCTGTGTGTACTTGTATTCCGGACTTGGGGCAGTCGAGAGGTGGACCCCCTTGAGCATCAGCACAGTCCCGAGGATTCTGGAAGGAGGAGCCTGACACACCTACACATCTCACATTTATATTAGGCCTTCTATAAATTTCCCTTCATCAGCTCCACATAGAGTACAACCTATTCAAAATTAATATAATATTGTTTTGTCACAATTCATATCTATTAATTGTATATATGGACATAGCAGTTTGAATGTACTCGTGGTACTGTCTTGCATGCAATGCATTAAGGGAGTAGCATATGTGACCAAAAGTTTGATGCTCACTAGGGACCTACACATCTATGTTAGACCTTCTATAAATTTCCCTTCATCAACTCCACAGAGTACAACCTAATCTGCAATTAATATAATAATTATTTTGTCACATTTCAAAGCTACTAATTGCATATATTGAATGTACTGTGGTACTGTCTTCCATGCAATGCATTATGGGTGGGGTGGATTTACCAGATCTTCAAAGTTTATGATGGACAGCTTGCTGTACTGGCAGTGCTGGTGACTTGCTCATTAGGGACCTCTAGGAGCAGTTTGCGGGACTACACCTACCACATCTCACATTTATATTAGACCTATAAATTTCCCTTCATCAGCTCCACATAGAGTACAACCTAACCTAATCCGGAATCAATATAAAATTATTTTGTCACATTTCAAAACTACTAATTGTATATATGGACATAGCTATTTTAATGTACTTATGGTACTGTCTTGCATACAATGCATTATGGGTAGTGTGGATTTACCATATCTTCAAAGTTTATGATGCTCACTAGGGACCTCTAGGAGCAGTTTGCGGTGCTGCACCTAGACAAGCAGTGCTGGTGCCTTGCTCACTTGAGATCACTAGGAACAGCTTGCGGTACTGCACCTAGACATGCAGTGCTGGTGCCTTGCCCACTTGGGAGCCCTAGGAGCAGCTTGCGGTACTGCACTGAGACATACAATGCTGGTTCCTGGCTCACTATGCAATAATTTGCAATGCACTAGGTCTCGCATTACTGAAAGTATGAGCTATTGACATTGCATTATTATTTGCAATACCTCAAACTATCAGTAATGCAAGACCTATTGCATTGCAAATGCTTGTTATTCATTGGGGTTGCTTCATGTACCCTGTGCTAAGGCTACTGCTGAACCCAAACACACAGCGCCTAAAGACAAACAATGGCGCAGTATGTGTTTAGCGAAGGCTGTTAATCATAAATTAAACACACGCACATCATAGGATGCCCTTCAGTATTGGAAGTATGCCCCTGTTGTGAAAGCTTACCTCGTGTAGCGGCTCTGCCATTCAGGAATTTCATTATTTCCTGAATCTCCCTGTCGCTCCACTGCAACATCTACTGATAAAGCCCCGAGAGACAAATTAGCTAGCTGCACCCTACATGCAAAGTCATTATTAGCTGAGTTGCTTACTCTAAGTTGAGACAGCTTTGGCCAGGAAGGGATTCTTGGACTCACAGCACATACACAATACCACCCAGATTATGCCCATTTCAAGGTGGAATACTCTGCTAAAAGAGTTTCCATTGATTTATGGCTGAAAGGAGTGACTATGAGTAAAATAAAGTGCCACACAAACGGCAAAAAATGTTCATTTTTGAGCCGCAAAATTTGCAAATCTATGCCACAATATCCTGGGGCTGTCTGATTTTACCCCCTTATGCAAGGCAACATTTGACTGATACTTGGCAATGGAAATTGATCCACCAAAATGTTTCTGTTAAGGTCCACAAGTAACCTCATTTTGCCATTTGCTACCACTAAAGGTGCTACCCACTCAGCTGACTCAACTCGCTCGATCACGCCAGCAGACTGTAATTTATCAAGTTCTTTTTCCACTTCTTCTCTCAAACCAAGCAGAATATTTCTAGCCTTGTGTACTGGAGGCTCTGCACCCAGTTTTGTCAAAATTTGATTATTGAAATATTTGTCACAAATAACAGACAATGCCCTATGAATACATCTCACAATGTGTTTCAAGTAATTTGATGGGCACAAATACAATTCTTTGGGCAGCTAAAGTAACAAGCATTTACAATGCAATGGTCTCGGCAATATTATAGGTAGAGCTATTGGTATTGCTCATTATTTTTTTATCATTTTTGTATCCCTAAATAAATGGCATTGTCATTTCTATTGGCATTAGTTTTTTTTTGCATATGTGATACCTATTGCATTAGCAGAGAGAAAGTGAGGTAGTGAGAGAGAGAGTGAGGTATTGAAAGAGAGAGTGAGGCAGTGAAAGAGTGAGTGAGTGAGGTATTTTCTGACGTAGTGAGATAGAAACAGTGAGTGATGTGAGATAGCGAAAGATTGAGGTAGTGAAAGAGAGAGTGAGGTAGTGAAAGAGAGAGTGAGGTAGTGAGGGATGTTGTGAGGTATTAAGATAGAAACAGAGTGATGTAGTGAGATAGAGTGATGTAGTGAAAGAGTGAGTGTAAGTGACTTAGTGTATTTGAGAGAGAGAGAGTGAGGTAGTGAGATAGAGTGAATTAGTGAGTTAGAAAGAGAGAGTGAATTTGCGAGGTAGTGAGAGAGTGATGTAGTGAAGTTTTGAGAGAGTGTGTTGTGATATAGTGAGGTAGTGAGAGTGAGATAGAAATAGATAGTGATGTAGTGATAGAGTGAGGTAGTGAGATAGAGAGAGAGTGAAGTTTCTAAGTAGTGCGTTAGAGTGAGAGATAGTTACTGTGGTAGTGATATTGTGTTGCTGTGAGAAAGAGAGAGTTGAGTAGTGAGTTAGAGAGTGAGGTAGAGAGTTAGTGAGAAAGAGTGTAGTATAGTGCAAAAGTCGGTTTAGATGGAAAACTTTGAGCCAATGTACAAATCAGATAGTGACGCTATTACCATATGCATGTTCAAATACAGACTAATGCGGGGATAAGTCTTGTTTTAGAAAATCCATGCGTGTTTTGTAAACAGGTTGCGGTGTGGCATTCTCGGAGAGGAGCAGCGGTGCTACCCACAAGACATGACCATGTTCAGTATAGGTCTGTTTCAAAGCCACATTTGGGGGCTGGTTGACTAATGCCATCCACTACTACCTGTGTCGGAGACTCCTGGGGACTGATGGTGAGCGGCGAGACCCACAGATTTGAGCGGGTGCTCCGAAATTTGCATATTAAGCCGTGGTGTGCAGAGGGCCTTTCCACAAGATGGCGCCTTGCCCGGCTTGATCGACCCGCTTCCTGCTGACAGTGAGGCGCGAAGGCCTATAGCGGAGGCGCGGCGGCTACCAGAGGAGGTATGGCGGGTACTCCATGCCGACAGCGAGGCGCGCAAGCCTAGAGCGGAGGCGGAGGAGCGGCGGCTATCAGAGGAGGTACAGCGGGCGCTCCCTGACACTGGTGAAGGCATAGGTGGGCTAATTCAACCTCCTCGCCCCGGGGTTCCTTCCGCGGGAGACAACCGAGGGCAGCTGCGGATTTAGAGCGACCCAGGGGACACGAGAATGCCATCTCCGCTGCCCAAACGCCGATAGTAACAGGGCTGCGAGGCGCCTTCCAGCGGAACCTGCCTTTGATCCTGCCTCCAGTGAGCGCCTCGATGATGGGGAGGTGTGCCCCTCTCGCTCGCGGAGGACCGGAGTGACGCGTGATCCGTTCCTGGCGTTCTGGCCCGCTGGGTGATCTGGCGCTACGAGGAGCAGGTGCGGGCGGCGGACGGGTGGTGGAGGTCCCCCCCTGATCTCCTATCTCCTTTTGCATCCCTCCGGGCTGAGACCTTTCTGCCCCCCCGGATTTTGACATCTAGAGGGTCTGTAGCACGTCAAAGGGTGAGAGTGGCAGCCGATCCGGCCTGGCCTCATTGTCGCGCTCCCTGGTGATGACGTGGCGCGTAGAAGGAGGGGACTCTGGTGGTGGCTGCAGCGACTGCCGGGGCGCAACTCTGTAGGCCTCCCTGCTATCCTGCGGGGTCTGAAGGAAGATGGCACTTGGGACTGTTTTCGCTCTCCGGGAGACGCGCTCTGAAGCCCTCGGGCGCCCCCGAGATGATCTATACACGCTGGGAACGCTGGACACGCTGGGACCACAGGAACAAGGCAGAGCAAAAGGCAAGCACACCACTGCCTTTCTCCGAGGCAAAGCAGAAATGCCTCGGAGAAACGCAGCGACGGTTTCAGATTCGGGGGCATGTTTCTTTTTCTCTCCTCTTGCCATTGGCAGGAGGAGAGAAAAACACGCCTAAAAAAGGGCGTTGCTAAAAAGTGGAAAGAACAGCAAGAAAGACGCCCCCGAATCTGAAAAAGACGGAGCCTATTTGGAGGGACGGCTCTCTCCTCCAATGGCTGGCCTCCGTTTAGGAAGCCAGCCAATGGAGGAGAAGCAAAAAGAGAGGCGGGCTAAATAGCCACTCTAGGAAACATTAAATCTCCGACTTCCGGTTCTGCCTTCGGTAATTATCTTGGTAGATTTGTCCCTCCTTAGTCTCCCTGGAGGTTGGTGCATTATAACAGAAACCAAGAGTAAACCCAGAATCTCCTCGGAGCTACCGGGCATAATCCTTCATGTAGCGCCAATATAGGTGAACACCCCAGAGAGGCATGTAATGGGCATCCAATAAAAACATGGTGGACGCCTGCAGCAGACATCGTCTGAAATGTATCAGAACTAACAACAAAGGGTTAAAACAAAAGGAAAGAGAACAGCCACAAAGAAAAAGGAGAAAAGGGGACAGAAAGGAGAGAAAAACCTTACAAACTACGGTGGTACCCAGGGAAATTTGTGAGGCAGTGTTACTGGCTGTAGAGGGGGGAGGGGGGTCGGGTCTCGACGGGAACATCCCGCGACCAGCGCGAGATGTTATCCTAGTCAGGATTGCTTAATCGGTGGTGTTGTCCCATGGAGGGGCCAGGTGTACTTAGAAGTAAAGCGCTCTCAGCCGGGGGCTGCAGGCAAATAGGGGTAGGCCTTCTGAAAGGTAGCTAACCAGGGGGGTCCAGATATAATCAAATCCCTTCCGTGAGTCTTCTGCTATGTCAGTTAGTCGTTCCATTGCTAACGCCTTCTACAATCTGGCATGCCATTTGGAGAGCGAAGGTGCTTCGGGTCTCTTCCATGCCCCAGCTTTAGCCATCTTCGCGGCACCCAGGCAAACCCACAAAATTGATCTATCAGCATGTTTTTGGTATTTGAGCATCGGGTCGCGGAGACACAACAAAACCTGTTGCATAGAGTCCCCAATTGGATAGATCAATATGAGCTTAATTTGGGAGAGAATCTCCTTCCAAAAAGTTTTTATGACCGGGCAGTCCCACCATATACGTTTAAAATCTCCCACCAAACCACATCCCTGCCAGCAATGATCGGAAGTGCCCGGGAAGATAGTGTGTAGCTTGTGAGGGTGCAGATACCAGTCATAGAGCGTTTTGTAGTGGGCTTCCCTGAGGTGCATGGATCTATTGAATTTTGCTATATCCTTATATAGGGATTCCCATTGTTTGTCCGAGGGCGGTGTCTGTAGCATATCTCCCCAAACTACTCTGGCGGTGAGTGCATTGCGGCGAGAGCGTGAGTAGTAGGGTATATAGAAAGGAGATACAACCTTTGCCCGTAGTGCCCGTCTGGACAAATTTCTCTATTAGGAGGTAGTCCCTAGTGGCAGCTTGGCGGATCTGTGGCTGCTGGACCCAATGGCTCAATTGAGTATAGTGGAAGCGCTCAGTGAGCGGGAGGTGGAAGTGGTTCATGCAATCGTGGAAGAAGCATAGCTTAGTACCCTGGAAGAGGTCCGAAATCATGAGGCATCCCCCTTCATACCATAAGTCAAAGGGCCCCTTTCTGCACCCAGTTTTAATATAATCCTGTGTTGAAATACTTTAAGTATCCCCAATTTCCCTGAAAAAAAAGTTACAAAATGATTTCCAATATATCGCGTCCAAGCTCTTTATCTGGCTGTAGCAACAAAACTGGTTCAGGGCTATTGGGGTTCAGGGTGATTCCCAACATTCCCTGATCCATCCACCCAAGAACTGACGGACCATTTAGAGTTGTTGCTATGGTAGCCCCAGGTGGGAAGGATATGTCCAGAAGTGGGTCCCATGCACACTATGCCACTGGATTCAAGCTAACCTGGCTGATATGGGGGTGATACCCTGAAACCGGTCCCAGGATGGGACTTGGCCTGGCAGTTCGGGCTGGAATGTTCCCCTGGAGAGCAGGCTTATGACAGATTTGCATATGGCTGGGACCAAACTGTGGTGAAATGGTGAGCAAAGAAAACGATGGATTTAACCCAGATCTGTGACAGTAGTGAGTGTTTGACAATGTTCAACAATTCCTCCATCATCTTTTTGTGTTGCTATGGACTACTGAGTTACACACAATTTTCCTAAAGTCTCCCTGTTCTTGAATTTCCTATACCCAGCCATGTCTATGTGTTCCCTCCTAAATGTCTTAGGAGAGATGTCAGTTTGTTCTAGATCATTTCCCACAACAGGAACAAATTGACCTCACTAAATACTCTTGTCAACCATCGTGTATGGAGACACAAACTCTGCTACTAATGATGTGTACCCCACCTATGGTCATTTAACACAAACACATTAGTTTGTTCCGCTTACCATCCACACGTAAAACGATGTTCCGCACACACATATTCAAATCATCACTGTCTGACACCTCCGAATATGCCTCACTGTCAGAATATACTATTAATACAGATTTACCCTTTTTCTTCTGACACACTTCGTGAAAGTGCCCTAGGATACCACAATTTGCGCATTTCTGTTTCCAGGCAGGCCACTTTCTTTTTTTTCTTTTTTTTTTTAATTTCAAAAGTTTTTATTGGTGGTTTTCATAAAAACAAACACAAATATCGAAATCAAATTCAGACAAATTCTCGACATAGAAAACAATAATAGGAAAGATTACTATGGTGAATATTAAGATAGTGACAAAACATTCCAGAAAAAGGTTACTATAGATCTATAGTAACGTCCATTAAGAAGATAGCTGAAGAGCAGTAGGAGCCATCTAAGGAGACACATCATTTATATAATAATATCACACTACAAAGAATACCAAAAAATTACAAAATACAAAAGGAATATAAACAATATAAAAATACATATCAAAACTTGACAGTATGCAGCTGCTAACATGTTATATTATCAATTATCTTACAGCGCTTTAGAAGAGGACAAAGCCGGACAGAAAGCATCAAGGTGTGGCCAAAGGCAGGGCCTACCTCCTCAATAAGTTTTGTAAATCATGGCGGTTTATGCGATTGGATGTAAACATCAACACTATCCCACATATGCCTAATGGGGGACTTCCAGGGTGCGTTTTGGAGAGCAATAGTGTCAGCGCCCCCAAGGTGGGAGATCCAGTTCAGCCAGCATTTAAAAGACGCTTTTTGTGCGTCTTTCCAGTTGTTTAGGATAAGCTTAACTGCTGCCATTAGGAGGAGGTCCAGAAGGGCACTAGCCCCATCGCTCAATGAATCCACACGTAGGAAGCCGACTATCAGTGTGGAAAGTTCCCTGTTAAGGGTGCATAAGAAAAGTTTAGAGATAAAGTCAAAATCCTTGTCCCAGAAAGGCATAACACATTTGCAGTATGGCATCAGATGGGCCAGGTCCCCTATTTCCTCTTTACAATTCCAGCTGGTAGGTACCTCCCGGATCTTGTGCGAGTGTAGGCGGGCTGGTGTCCAATAAGCCTTATGTAGGAGCCAGAATTTTGTCTGTGAAAGGGCTGGTGAGATTTTATTCCTGGAGACAGAGCTCCAAGTTATAGACCATTCGGCTTCTCAAATCGGGGAAGAGGAGTGTGAATCCCAAAAGGTGATGAGATTCTTGGTGAGGGAGGATTGCTTTGGGCGGACTTGTTTGTAAATCCAAGATACTTGATGGCCTAACTTGTTTATCTTCTTTCCGCAGTTGGGTAAGGAGGGGGTTGAGGGCAGTAGTTTGGCTTTCATTAGTGCCGCCTTAACCTTTAAAAAGTTGTAAAACTCCAGAGTGTCCAGATTATATTTAGACAGCAGATCTTTGAAGGTGATGGGGTAAGCTGAATCAAACAGTTGGTGCGGAAAAAAGATACCCTTATCAATCCAAGCCTCATTATGTAGCGTCTTCCCCCTACATAAAATATTGTGGTTGTCCCATATTGACTCAAAATTAGATCGTCTTATGCTGATATCCAATTTCTTATCCAATTTCAGTAGGGCTGCTTTTGTGTTTTTAAATATGGATTTCGAACAGCTGACATTCGTGAAGTTGGATGCGAGAAGAGTTATTAGGGCAAGATTATTTAGGAGTAAAGCTTTTTCAATTTCCAGCCAAACTGGGGTATATTCCGCAGGTGGTATGATCCAATATGAGCCCTGTTTAGCCAAGAATGCAGTTTGGTAAAGTTTAAAGTCTGCTAGGTTGAACCCACCAAGAGATTTGTCTAATCTGAGTTTTTTCCAGTCCGATTCTTGCTTTCTTGCCCTGCCAGTGTGCGGTGGAAATCTTCAGACAATAGAAGAGGGAGCATGGTGATTAGGTAATTCATTAAGGGCGTAATCATCATTTTGATGGTTTCAACTCTACCCCACCACGTGATGAATCTTGGGGACCATGCGTCTAGAAGAGTTTTAATCTTCCCCAAGGTGGCGGATTCATTCTGTTGAAGAGATTCAAGTATATTTCCGCCAAACTATCCCTAGGTATTTGATAAAAACCAGGTTGCCATGCGAGGCCCTTTTCTCCTTGCCCTATTAATCAATGAGGATGCTTTCAACACTTTTTCACACCAGCATTCCTTTGAATCTAAATAAGATCAAATAGATAAAAGAATACTCAATAAGTGTATGGTGGAATAAATAGACCTTTGAGTATCTTTAGAAGAGTGATCTTCGTTTCAAAGGAATGCTGGTGTGAAAAAGTGTTGAAAGCATCCTCATTGATTAATAGGGCACGGAGAAAAGTGTAAAATGTAAATTTGAAGTATAAATATGTATATATATGTATAATTTGTCTATATATATTATGAAAAGAAGAAATACATGTTATGTAAAAGGTATAATAAATAGTATAAACTTTTTTGACACATATTAGTCAGTATACATTTTTTGCTGGATTTTCTTTGACTTTGGATTTAAAAACAAATATAGATTTTCAACAAAAATAAGACGTTTATGAAGAGATAACTAAACTACCTCTTCATTTAATTGTGTTCTGTATTGATCCCTAGGCCTTACTTATTTTATAATCTTGTTTATTCACCCAGATGCCAGAGGGTTAAATGGGTAAACCCCCTTGTTTTTGAAGAGATTGCTCAAGAGTAAAGGCTTCCTAGAGTGTCCCATTGCTCGCTATGCGGGCAGTAGGTGCCGAATACATAGCCATGTTAATGTATGGACCACCTAGATTGAAGGACCGCATGCAGTGTTTCAAGAAAGGCCACAACACACTATCGAACGCCTTTTCTGTATCTAGGGTGATGGATCAGGTTTCAGTTTTGCTTGCTCAAGTATGTGACATAATAAACAGGTATTGTCATTAGACATTCTGTTTTTGAGGAAGCCGACTTGGGAGTTACTGATCAGCTTCGCGAGAACCCCATTCAGTCTTGTGGCTAGGATTTTAGCTTAAATTTTACAGTCCACATTGATTAGTGAAATTGGCCTATAATTCTTAGGTAATAATAGATCTTTCCCCTCCTTGGGTAGAACGATAATATTAGCTTCCTTCATTGAGTCTGAAGTGCGTCACTCTCTGGCTATAGCGTCGAAAACCTTTAGCAGGGCTGGTTGTAGTGTCCCATCAAATGCCTTATCAAAAGAAACCGAGAAGCCGCCCAGGCCTGGAGCTTTATTACTTTTCAAAGATTTGATAGAGTTGTTAATCTCCGTTTCCGAAATGGGCTTCCCTAGCTCTGCGTATTCTGTCTCAGACAGTCTTGGTAGGTTTAGTGCGCCTAGATAACTGGCACATTCTTCCGATTGGAATGTTTATTTACTTTTATGTAAATCCTCATAAAAGGTCTTAAAGGCATTCAAGATCTCCTTTATTTGGTTTGGGTATTATTACTGTAGTCTTTAACCGAAGAGATAGTGTACTGTCTCTGCTTATGTTTAAGGTAAGAGGCTAAAAGTTTACCCACTCTGTTGCCTTCGCAGAGTTTGAGGCCCTTAAATGTGTTAATCCACACTCCCGCCCGTTTACTCACAATCTTATTATATTCATATTTCTTCTGTACCAGTTGGTTAAGGATAATACTGTTATCCAACGCTATGGCATGTGAGGTTTCTAGAGGCTTAATTTCTTTCTCCAGCTCATTCAATTCTGAGTTAAGTTTTTTTATTAATTTTTGCTTTAATCCCGATGAGTACCCCCTTAATGGTCGCCTTCAGTGCTTCCCACAGGGTGAAAGTGTCTGTGTCTGGGAGATCATTATACTCAATATAGTCTTGGATAGCGCTCTCAATCTTCTCTTTGTCTATCGGATCGGAGAGGACTTCGTCATTGAAGCGCCACCTTTTAAGAGGAGGTGTAGAAAGGGGACCTGCTAATTTGGTATTGATGCAAGCGTGATCTCGCACCAGTTTGGGTGCAATATCCGTTTGATCGATAAGGTGTGTAAAAGAGCCGGATACTAAAATATAGTCTATCCTAGTGTATGAGTTGTGTGGGGCTGAATAAAATGTATAGTCACAAGGGTCCGGATGTTGAAGGCGCCATGAGTCCTTAAGGTTGAATTTTATATCTACACTTGGATTGGCGGTCAATTAAGGGGTCTAAAGGCAAGTTGAAGTCACCCCCTACTATGATAAGATCATCTTGTGGAAAGCTACCTATAATCTCCGAGATCTTTTCCCAGATGTTTGGCTCATCGGAATTGGGGCCGTATATATTGAGGACATGTATTGAATGATCCCCTTTCTTCAGGTGTGTGACTAACCCTCTACCCTCATCGTCGTGTGCGCGAGACAATAGAAATATTGGATTTCCTGGCTATTAGGGTAATAACCCCTTTCTTTCTTATGATCAGCTGGAGAACATAAGGTATGTGAGATCCAGTTGTATTTGATAAAGCCAGCATCCTCCTCTGAGAGTTTAGTTTCCTGAAGGAGTATTATATCACATTTAGTTTTGGGCAAGTAGTCGAAGATTTTCCTACGCTTAACTGGATGGTTGAGTCCCTTCACATTTAGCGAGACAATATTGGGGTCCTCAGCAATATTTTTAATTTGAGGCATCTACTAGTAATAGTTATAGAAACACCTGCACTTATAAAGTCAGTGTAAAGCACCACTCCCGACTCCCACAATGATATATTTAGTAACGTAAGAATGTTCGACTGTTAAGAATGTCTCACTTTGCGGCTAAAAAGGGCCCTGTCCCTGGCAACGTACATGATATAGAGCTTATCTGTCATTCTAAAGAAAGCATGGATAAAACAAAAATACAGAAAAAACTAAAACTACGTATATTTTATCCCCCACACCCTCCTCCCCAACCTGAGAAATTCGAATGAAGGAGCTGAAACAACGGGTCCATCGATCTGGCAGCAGGGAGGTTATTAACCTAGGATTCATCTAATCTGGAGTAACTCAAACTAAAGTATCGCTAATTCTTAACTTGTAGGTATCAACCACAGCTATCCTCCTATATATTAATGTACAACTGGGGACACTTGAGGCCAGCATTCTTATTTAGTCATTAGAAACAGGGTACAGCCCTGTCAAGTGATCCATTGAGGTGTATGAAGTTAAATACACTATCATACCAACCACAGCTAGGATCCCGTCCACAACTTATATTAGAACAACCTGGAACAAAGTAAGCCAAAATATCAAGATTACTTAAAGATCATGGACAATGAAGATTAACAATGTCTGGTTGTTGCGTCAACTACTTATAAAACCAGCGTACCAAGAAGCAAATACACACCTGAGAGTGTATAACGCCCCACCATCCGCACCCAATAACTTGTGTCAAGAAGGAAGCTAGGCCCATATGTCGATCCGCAACCCACCTGGGTACAACAGAATCGAGGCACGTGTGGAGCATTTCACAAATATGAAATCAACCCAAAGCATTAACAATATCTAAATGATATCATGACTTCCTTTTATTCGAGGCCCCTGTAGAGAGTTCCATTTCTTGTCCTGGGGGATGCTTACAGGTGCTATGCCAGGTCTTTGGGGTTTATAAAGAAGTGTAGCTTGCCATTCTCAAAAGATCCTGAACCTTGCTGGCCCCGCGAAGGAAAATTGGATGTTCTTTTCTCTCAATTTGTTTCTTAGGAAAAGGAACACTTTCCTCGTATCCACTGTCATTTTTTAATAGTCCTGCGTGAAAGTTATTCGTTGGCCTTCCCAGGAGACCAAGTGATTCTTCCTGGCGAAGTTAAGGATGGCCTCCGTATGTTGGTATCGCAGTGGTTTGCATATTATAGGTCGAGACATTTTCCTATTGGAGGAGTTGAATGTTGGGATCCTATGTGCCCTGTCCATTTCCAGTGCTTGGTGAAATGTTATACCAGTGATCATGGGTATCCAGGACTCCAGAAATGCGGAGTCCTCTGAGCCCTCCGGAACCCCGGAAATAGGTATGTTGCCCCTTCTATTGCGGTCCTCCAACTCAGCTACATGCCTTTTGATGTCGCTTGTGGTATCCCGGAGGTATTTTATTTCTTTGTTGACCACGTAGGCATCCATCTGCCCTGGTTTGCTGATAGCTATTTCTAAACTTGTTCTTTCCATTTCTGTTAATATGCTTACATTGCAACAAAATGGTAGAAAAAGGGACGATGGTTTGTGAATTCAGTGTACTACCTCCTGCAGCACTTGAGAGTGTTGTGTGGATGTGGTCCCACTCATGAGTAATTAATAAACGTGTTATTTTATTTCAACTCCAGTGCCGATCTCTATTTTGTTGGTCTTTGGACCCGTGGACAAGAGGGTGACCCTGCACATTTCCACAGTTGGCGCCCGGCGCGTGGGGCCCTATCGGAGACGCGGCTGTCCGAAGGAGGGGTCTTGACGGAGGATCGAAATATTACTGAGGATGCGCACTGCATGAGGAGACCCTGGTCTTTGCAGGTCGACGTGACTTTTCCGGTTTTCCCGATTTGACCCTCTGGGTGGTGGCCGGTCTCGACTAGGGCTTTCTTTGGCATAATTCTGCAGTGACCATTAGGTCGACCAGAGATCGGCAGGTGGGAGTTGGAGATGTCGGTTTGGTAAGGTCGCTGAAGCGGCACTCTTGATTTGTTTGGCTTGGTTTTTGTATTCATTCTTTGCAACGATTGAAGGCAGGTAATGTGGGGATTTCTCTCCTTTTGGAATATTAGTTTGGAGTAGTAATATTTTACATATACTTGTGAAACATGCCTGTTCTCAGCACACTCCGCAAGTGTTGTTGCTGCTCTTGTGGTACCAAAGTTAGCTTGGAACAAAGTCAGCCGGCTGCTCCAGAAGGGACGTCCAATAGAGATATGTATGTTAAATATGGTATTTCTCCCATAATGTACGGTTCATTGTGGAACAAATACACAAAGAAAGAGTCTGATTTGCAATGGCCAGTTGATGAGTCATTCGATTCTAAAAAGGTTCAATATGTAGAGCAGTGTTTATTTAAAAGAAAAAGTAGGACAGGATAGGTTTGATTGTGTGCGCATGTGGAAAAAAGAAGTACGAGAGAGAGCGAAGAGAACAGAAGCTATAGCAGAAAAAGGACAGCGGAAAACGATATATCAAAAAGCGTTAGAATTAAAAAAATAAAGAAATGAAGGAAAAAATTGAAAAAGATAGAGAACATCGATTAGAGGTAAATGGCCAGTACCCTATTAGGCACCCTATCTATCCGCTACTTAATACGCCTCAGGATGATTGCATCCTATTAGAACGACCCCCACCCCTGTATAAATTTCCTACTCCAAGTACCCCTGAGGATGAGGTTTCTGACGAGGAGCATTGGTCTTCAGAAGTAAAAGATAAAGATAAGCAAGGTGGGCCGCAGACTCGCTCTACTTTGACTAAAAAAGAAAAAGATAAATAAAAAACCACTGCTAGAGAGGAAGCTCGTCGTCCTCACACTGCATCGATCATCGTAGCTATGGTTCAACAGTGGCAAGATATAGAGCAATTTTATTTTGTAGAAAAATTTGCTTGGGAGATATTTGATTTGAGACAAATTTAAAAAAACTAGAGCCAGCTGATTTTTCTGACTTATCCGATATGATTAGACAAGTGGTTAAAATCCGAGACGAAACATTGCGTTTACGAAAGGAGCAAGAATTAGCTAGAAAACAGAAAGTTGTAGAAGTAGTTCAATCTCAATCAGTAGATGCTCCAGTAGATGAGATTACACCCGGTAGTGGTACCATTACTATGAAACCAATGCGTGAAGCTGCACCCTTGTATGTTCCTCCTTAGGGTGCAGGAACAGATGATGATAAAACTTTGGATGATACAAAGATATTTTATATATAATTGGGTTTACACTCCTTGGGAGTAGAGCAGACGTTCTGGCTCTTAAGGCTGCTTTGCCCGACCCCCAGAAAAATCCTACCGCCTTCAATGAGGAGGTGGAAGGAGCCATTAACTCCTGCACTACAACCTTGCCAGATATTGATATGTTCTTTGGGCTTATTTCGCCCCCTGATGTGTGGAGAAAAATACGTAAAATAGATGACAATGTGGCATATGGTGATGCTTGGAAACATTTAGAAGAAATAGATGCAGAAAGGGAGCCTGCGCAGAAACCTCAGAAGGGGATATTAGATCTTCCTAAAGCTATTGTGACTACGTTAAAGACTCTCATACCTCCTAAGAAAATAGATTGGACTACGTTAGCGTCCTGTAAATAGAAAAAGGATGAGTTAGTTTCGGATTTCTTTTCAAGATTTGAGGAGATGGTCTATGATTTCAGTGGTCAGTCATTGGCAGATGATACGGGTAAGCATTTGTTTGTTCACAAATGTATCGCCAATATGTTACCAGAAATCGATAGTCGCTTAAAGGCAAGCGAGAGTTCTTGGACCACGTCTTCCCCAGTTTCCCTTTTGACTATGGCCCAATATTATGGCGACAGGAAGCAAAAGGCAGGGAGGATAAGAAGGTTAAAGATTTAAAGACAAAAGTTATGTTGGCTCAAGTATATGGACCACCATTTAGTAGAGGTGGAAGAGGCGGACGTGCAATGTATACACCTGGAGTGCCCCCTCTCCCTCGAGCAAATTTGTCCCCTGATCAGTGTGCTTATTGTAAAGAGACTGGGCATTGGCATTCAGAGTGCCCCCTTTTGCGAGGTCATTAGTACCAGCGGGGAAGGGAGAAGTATGAGAGGATGCCCAGGGAATTCAGGAAACAGGGGAGGTACAGAAGCTCGTCCCAGGTTTGAGGCGGTTGAACAAGGACCAAATTACTCTATAATTTTTGATAGACGAAATCAATACGAAATGTCTGATTATTCTGCTGATGCACTTACAGATTCAGATTACGCATAGGGATGTGTAGGATGGGGTAAGGGACCGGTTGAGGTGCAAGTAGATCAAATGGGTCCTTATGTTGACACAAATGTCTTGGGATCTACTGATCAGTTTCTGGTTGATACAGGGGCTACCCGTAGTGCTCGGTCTAAAAGATTGGTTCCTAGGGCTCCCCTGTCTGGCACAACGATAACATCAATAGGGTTCGATGGAACACCTACACCTAGCCTGCTTTCACAGCCACTTGAATTCGGACTAGACAAATTCACTGCAGCATGTCCATTTTTGCTTTCCCCTAACACGCTGGACAACATTGTGGGTATCGATACGATTAAATATTTTCGCGCTACAATACGTTGTTCTCCGGAAAGTGTGCGTGTTATTTTGAATGACAATTATCCAATGGTTGAGAGATCCTGTCTTATCAATGAGGATGTCGCTCTGGCGTCCTTACCTGGTATTTTGTGGACTAGATCAGATACTGATGTGGGTCAAATGGTTATTCCACCTGTGCATATCCAAGTAAAGGAAGGCGTTTCATTGCCTCGTCTGCCCCAATACAAAATATCCAGAGAAGGTGAAGAAGCACTAGCAGGTATTGTTCAGGATTTGATCAAAGTGGGGGTAGTGGAAGAAGTCCCCTATAATATTTGCAATAGCCCTATCCTTCCTATTTTGAAAAAAGACACTGACACTAAAATGTATAGATTCATTATTGATTTGCGAGAGGTTAATAAAATTGTAGTACCCCAATATCCGGTAGTTTCGGATATCAAAACACTTCTCACTATGGTCTCTCCCACAGCCACTACATTTTCGGTGATCGACTTAAAGAACGCATTTCTTTCAATACCCATTCACCCAGACAGCCGTTATTTTTTCGGATTTACGTAGAAAAATAGATCATTCCGGTTCTGTAGAGCTCCACAGGGCTATACAGAGAGTCCTAGTATTTACAGTCAGGCATTAAAAAGACAGCTCGATTCCTTTCCTTTATCAAAAGGGGTGGCCTTTATCCAATACGTCGATGACATCTTGTTAGCTGCAGATACCCCTGAGCAGTGCGAAGAAGGAACGCTGTTATTGTTACCATTTCTTGCATCACATAATCACAAAGTCTCTAGCAAGGAATTGCAATTTTGTAGACAGCAGGTTACCTATTTAGGTCACCTCCTGTCTAAGGAGGGACGTGCACTCACACCGGATCACATTCAGACCATTTTAGATACTCCTGTGAACCGTACTCAGAAGGATGTCCGTGCACGGATTGGCCTCACTTCTTTTTGTAGGCAGTGGATCCCCAGTTTATCGCACATTATTAAACCATTGTTGGCCCTTTTGACCAAAGACACTCCGATGCCTTTCCCATGGACTACCAAATGTCAGAATGCCTTCCAGCAGTTATGTCAGGCTCTTTGCTCTGCACTAGTATTAGGAACTCCAGACTACACTAAGACTGTCACACTATGTACACGAGAGGGAAGGTTGTGCCCTCACGGTTTTAACACAGACACACGTGATAAACAACGTCCTTGTGCACATTTCTCAGCTGTCCTTGACCCAGTCGCTCGGGTGCTGCCTCGATGTTTCCGAGCAACGGCTGTATCTATACGTCGGAGTGAAGGAATAGTTTTGTAACACAAATTGCTTGTGTTAGTACCCCACTCAGTTGATGCTTGGCTAAATCAAACAAAAACACAGCATTTGACTAGTGCTCGTTTGACAGGATATGAATTGACACTGTTGACCTCTCATCACATTGAAAAGATGTTTGACCTTAAACCCTGCTACACTATTCCCATTTCCAGTTACTCAGCCTCAGTCGCAAGAGTTACATGATTGTATATTCCTCACCGAAGAACAAACAAAGGGTCGTGTTGACCTACAAGATACACCTCTATCTAGTGTTGAAGGGGAATTATGGGTTGATGACTCGGGTTTGAAGTTGCCTGATGGCACTACATCTGCTGCCTATGCGATTACAACACTTCAGACAGTAGTTGAGACAGCTCGCATCCCACAGAAGTCGGCTCAAGCGGCCGAACTGATTGAACTGACAAGAGCATGTGAGCTTAGTACAGACTTACTTGTTAACATTTTGACTGACAGCCAGTACACTTTCGGGGTGGCACACAATTTTGGTCGCTTGTGAAAAGAAAGGGGCTTCCTTACCTCACATGGGACACAGATAGTACATGGAGAATTAGTACATAATCTTCTTACTGCCCTAACCAATCCTAAGAAAATGGCAATTGTTAAATGTAGTGCACACAAGAAAATGACTGATAAAATAGGAGCAGGTAATGCCTTTGTGGATCACACAGACCGTGAGACCGCGATGCAGCGAAGTACCACATCTATGTATGTGGTGGTCACAAGCTGAACGTTGGCCTGATGCCAGGCAAGAGGTGCTGGACATGCAACACTTTGCCTCTGCTGACGAACTAGACCAATGGTCTAAGGAGGGAACACTAGATGATGAGGGCTGCTGGAGGAATAAAGATATGACCAAATGGAAGTTACCCACAGCCTACTTATCCCCCTTGATTCACATGGCACATGGGCCGGCACATGTTGGTGCATCCTCAATGGCAAAACAACTTATGCTAGTTTGGGATCATCCTGATATTGCCAGAACTGCTACAAAGATAGTCCAGTCTGGTCTGAGCTATCTCCAGTATAATCCTGGAAAGGGAACGCGAACTCCAACAGGAGGGTCTGCAACACCAACTGTACCTTTTGAGGTCCTGCAAAATCGACTACATTTAGTTTGACCGCTGTAATAACCTAAATATGTCCTAGTAGTGGTTTGTGCCTTCAGTAAATGGGTGGAGGCGTATGCTACGAAGGATAATACAGCTCTCACGACAGCAAAAGTTCTCCTAAAGGAGTTCTTTCCTCGATTCAGCACTTGTCGAGTCTTATGGAGTGATAACGGACCTCATTTCATTGGGCAAGTTGTAGAATATGTCATGAAAGGGTTGGGGATTAAGCAGAAATTTTATGCCGCTTTTCATCCACAACCAGCAGGCCTGGTGGAGCGTTATAACTCCACCCTGAAATTGAAATTGGCTAAAATACAGGCTTCCACGTCTTTGAAATGGCCTGATGCACTGCCCCTAGCCTTGCTTTCTATTAGATCAATACCACATACACGATCTGGCCTTACGCCATATGAGATCGTCTTTGGCAGGCCGATGAATATTTGGTGGATTCCTAAGCCTCGCCCTATACATGATGTACCCCATGTGCCGATGAGTGACTATTTGTCCCAGTTAACGGACAGCTTGTCTTATATTTATCAGCAGGTACGGGAAGCTCTTCCAGACAGGTCGCTGGATGAAGGCCATGATCTGCGGCCTGGAGATTTTGTGCTCACAAAATCGTTTCAAAGGACCAGTTCCTTGGCACCTCGGTGGCGCGGCCCAGAGCAGGTCCTCCTGGCCACCAGAACTGCAGTGCGAGTGACCAACCGGAAGAACTGGGTGCATGCCACCCATTGTCGAAAGGTTTTGCATGCCCTCATGAGCCCAGCTGCGTTGACAGATCACCGTGACATCCTGGTCACCGAGAAAGGACGAGCTACGTCACCCAAAGGACCTGAGGAGGTCTTCCTGGACCACACGATCCCTGGTGCATTTAGATATCTGCTTCGATTCAGGAAGAAAGACATTTCATCGCAGAAAGACTGTTTGAGTCACTGTCCTGGGTGGTTAAAGACTGACTACAAAGGGGTGTAGCCTTTTAGTGACTTCTCGTCTCAATGTTAGTGAAGAAACCAACGCCTGCTCAGGACCTTAGGGCACCATCTGTTTTGTGGTTTGCCGAAGAAATAAACATACTTGAGGATAAGAAATCGAATGCTGTAAAAGTCTGTAACAAATGCACAATGTTTATTACTGGACTAACTTTGACTGCTGTCATCAATGCTGTGATAATGTGGGTTGTGGAGGAAGTAGCTCCGGCTCAAAACTTACTGACTGCTACTACTCCTGCCCCCACCGAACATTATTATTTCACTCTTCCCTATCATGAAAAGAAGCACCGAATGTCATATCTCAATAACACTTTTATCAAATGTTGCATCATACTCCTAATGCTACGAACTGCTGGGTATGTGGAATGATGCAGCCCATCAGAAGAAGGGAGGAATGCCTTTCATTTCTCTGCCATTCTCGCATAATGGCTCCTGTAGAGCCTGGTTCGCACTGTTGTGGGCCAATGCTTTGTTCCCTCTCTATTTCCACTTGTACTACTTGTCTACCATCTAACACGAATGTTCAAAATGTAAATGCCCGTTCAGCAATGGAACGAGAAATCTGTGATATACTGTTAATTGACATACATGATGATGTTTATTGTACCCCTTTAAAAGCATAAGAAAATGTCTTAGCTTAGGGTCGTCTGCAGAAACGTGTAATATTTTACTTAGCAAAAGCAACAGCCATTTTGGCTGTGGTGTCCATTTTGTTTCCTGCGTAATTCTTCCATCCTCTGCTGCTTGTCTTTTTCACTCTGGTTGTGTTGTCTATTTTAGTTGTCCTCCTGACATGGCTAAGCAATGTACGTGCTAGGGTTTGTAGCTGCCAGTGCACCTGGTCTCAGATGTAAACTGTCGACCATTTACTGCTGCCATAAGCATTCCTGCTCCCCCTCCCACTTTGCTGACCACGTAGTCATCCATCTGCCCTTGTTTGCTGATAGCTATTTCTAAATTTGTTCTTTCCATTTCTGTTCACATGCTTACATTGCAACAAAATGGTATAAAATGGACGATGGTTTGTGAATTCATTGCAAGACCTCCTGCAGCACTTGAGAGTGTTGTGTGGATGTGGTCCCACTCATGAGTGATTAATAGACTTGCTATTTTATTTCAACTCCAGTGCTGATCTCTATTTTGTTGGTCTTTGGACCCGTGGACAAGAGGGTGACCCTGCACCAGTGTGCCCACTTTTAGGCACATTTCCACAATCCCATAGTTGACGCAGCCCCAACCGTTTGATTGCTTCCTCCAGGTAAAGCCTTGCGGGGCAGTTTTCTTTAGCTTGCAGTTCCTTCCACAGGAGAGCATTGAATATTTTCGCTTCTCCCCTGCTTATTTTATGCCAGCTTTTTAGAAATGCTCCTTTGCGTGCCAGTTCTTCCTTGGGGAGCCCAAATTCAAGCCTCATCTGCGCAGGTGATGTGTACCCCGGCAAGCCAAAGATCATGAGCAGTGCTCTTGCTACTGTACCACTTACTGTTTCAGCATCCCTCCCTCTCATCACTTCACTGCCGTAAGTGATAGGTGGAATCTCCTTTATTAGGGGGACGAGGCTTGAGCCAGTGATCTTGTTTTTTAGGTTTCTTAGAGATACCACGGTCAATAATCCTGTCTTTTTTATGGCCTCGCATTGTAGCTTGAAGTTGCCCTTGGAATTTTAAATGACCCCCAAGTATCTATATTCACTTAGAACATCCAGCCTCCTTGAATCCAGGAACCAATTATTCGTTATTCTCATTTTATGAGTGCTGATACACAACTTTGGATTTTTCTTGGTTGATATTGAGCTTGTTTGTTATAGGGTATCGCGATGTGATATCCAGCAGCCGCTGCAGGCCTATCGGGGTCCGGCTGATGAGCACCAGGTCGTCCGAGTAGAATAAACTGGACAGCTGGAAGCCCCCTAACTTAGGTGCGTGCGAATTGCTTTTGTTCAGCAAGGTTGACAGTTCAGCCATAAAAAGATTAAATAGTGTTGGTGCAAGCACACATCCTTGTTTTACCAGAGCGCTTGTAGGGATCTTCCTGGATAGAAATTCTCCAGCACCTAGTTTGACTGGGACCCAGGTATCACTGTGTAGGAGAATTAATTGGTTTAACAGCAGCGGAGGGATGTTCAGCTTTAAAAAAAAATTACCACAGGAGATTTCTATAGACGTGGTCGAGAGCTATAGTCAATGTAGCAGAGATATAGAGGTTGTTTTGCTACAAGTGCAGTCTTGATCAAAAGAGATAGGGCTACTGTGTTATTCGTCGTCCCCATGTTTTTGCAAAAGCCGGTTTGATTATATGGAATTGCTGTGATATCTGCCACCCACGATGTTAGCTCCTGGAGTAAGAGGCCCACATAGTATTTAGCCTCGTTATTGAGTAGGGCTACGAGCCGATAACTTCTTGGGGCGTTACGGTTTCCTTTTTTGAAGATTGGGGAGATAATTGCTCCCCTCCAGGATGATGGGATTGTTGATTGCAGAATTTTTTCAAACATTGTTGTGAAAACGACAGCCAATATTCTGGCTCTTGTTTAAACAAAATTGGGGGGGGGATGCCATTTAGACCTGGTGCGCCCTCGCGTCTCCCCTTTGAGATTCTTTTACAGATCTGTGCATTCGTGATTCCTGGTTTTGTACTAGAGCTTCTTTGAGTTGAGGTGGCGGGGCTCCGATAAAGTTTGTGGGATTATATGGCCCTTCCCTAAATTCTAGGGCTTCATTCAAACGTGCACCAAGGTAAATTGTCCAAGCCTCTTCAGTGGCATAGGATTCAATCCCCTGACTTCGCTCGCTAGTCAGATTGTTGATCTTTTGCCAAAACTGCGCACTATTATTTGTTTTAGCATTGTGTAAAAGTTTTGCCCAAAAGGCCTTATCGATACCAAAGGGGATGATGGACGGACCGTTTGAGCAAACCAAATACTCACCCCCAGTCAACTGATCTGGGCTAAATCCATCATCATTCTTTAGCTCACTCCACCACCCCAGTTCAGACATGGCCATATGCAAATAAGTCTGACCCTGTGCCTCATGGGAACAGTCCAGCCCGAACTGCCAAGCCATGTCTTCCCTGGACCGGAAACAAGCATCCTGGGACCGGTTTCGGGTTCATAACCCTCATCAGCCAGGCTATCTTGAATCCAGTGGCAAAGTGAGCAAGGGACCCACGTCTGGGCATACCCTGACAACTTAGGGCAAACAAAGCGATACCAAAGGGGATGATGGACGGAGCGTTTGAGCTAATCAAACACTCACCTCCAGTCAACTAAAGAATGATGATGGATTAAACCCAGATCAGTTGACTGGGGGTGAGTGTTTGATTTGCTCAAACGCTCCGCGCATCATCCTCTTTTTTTTTCCCGGGGATGTAGATCGAGGTTTATCAAGACTATATCCTCCTTTTTTACCCGCTCACGAGTAGAAAATCGCAGGACTTCCATTGCGTTCGGAGGGGCTAGCTTGTAAGCCAAGGGTGCTGCTGCAACAATGCTCTTTATGGAGCTGTATGTAGCAAGGCCGCCCTTCTTGTGGCCAAACGATGAGCTCTGTGTAGGAGGCAGAAAATTCAAGTTATAGCCCGACAGTGCAGGTGGAAAGTCGGACCATGTTTCTTGCAATGTAATGATGTTGAATCTTTGCAGACAGGTGTTTAATTCAGAGTCCATAAGCTTGTCTCCTAGGCCATTGATGTTCCAGGGGAACAGGTTTGAAGATGTTGAGCGTGTTTCCGGCTTTGGCTTGGTCATTTATTTTTAGTTTTAGCATTTATGGTCCTGGAGAGCCAACTCCAGTCTTGTAAGGTTGGGCTTTTCGTGGCGAGTGGTCTCTTATAAAACTGCTCTCTGTGGACTAAGATCTCCGGGGTGTTGCTCCGAGCCCCTCGCAGTACTGAAAGAGAGCGAGGATTCTGGTTGGTCTGTCCGTTCTCTTTCTGTTGCTGGCTATCAAAAGTCAGAGGATCCGGGTATCTTGGTTTTAAGAATGGTCGAAGCTTTATTCCCCATGAATTAAACTTTGCTTGTTCGCTTATCAGTCTCTCAGCTAATTTTGCTGTAGCCCATACTGTTTGTTACTTCTACCCCGGAGTACTCCGGCAGTTCTGTAAATTCTACTGACTCTAGGTCGCTGGAGGATATGTTTTTTAGGCTGTCGATGGATTTCAGTAGGCGCAATATATTCCCCGTTTCAAATATCTATCACGCCCTTTGATTTGTACTCTGGGTGAAACATTATTGTGGGGCTGCCTGCTTGCCCCTTCTCTTGTGTTGGGCTATTCTGCGCAATAGTAGAGTCATCCCCTGAGCCCCGGCATTCCTCAGTTGCTTCCTGCCTCTGAGCGCTCATTTCATTCACATTGATTTTGAGCCGATGGGACTTGCTACAATTATGGACCCTTGTGGGCCGCCTTGAGGACATCAGTCTTCCTTTTTTTGGGAGGCACTAGTGGCAGACATTCTATTTTGAGGTGTTTTTTCCTTTTGGGTTTTTCCCTCCCTTCCTGGTTTCCAGTTTCTCTTAGCTCATAGTCCATATCTATTTCATCGCTCATCTGGACAGGCCTATCTTGTGATGGGTCCGGTATCGTGTTCCCACTAATGTTATTCTTGCCCTAAGCTATTACAGGGGTTATTCTCTTTTGGTTACGCCCCTTCCTTTTCTGCTTTCTACGGTTTTCCAGATCAGAGGTGTTTTGGCGCAATTTCATTTTGCGAGATTTCATCCAGTGACATTATGTTCATAATTAGTGGTGGTTGGGTTCCTCCGTTTCGCCCCGCCTTTATTGTGTACACAGTTTCCCTGTACTGCTGTGAGTCTTGGGTCGGCTTTGGGCTCTCCTGAGTTAATAACTGGGTTCCTGCTGTCAGTGGCGGCCACGTTTCGCTTCTCTTTCTTGCAGGGCCATCTAATGGTTTGTTTTTTACGGCCTCCCTAATGTAAGAGAGGAGATGGTCCATTGCCGATGGAAGTCTTGCCAACTTGTCCACAATTGTTGCGCAGGAGCAGTTAGGTTGTATGAATGGAGTCTCTGCTTGCGCCCTTCTAACCAAGTTGTTAAGCTCTGCTAACTTGCTGTCAATATTGGCAACAAAAATTGACGGAGTTAAGGAAGGAAAGTTGGAGATCCATCTTGTCTGACTGATATTGGATGGCATTTACAGACAGTTGCATTGTATGCAGAAGCGATAAACAAATATCTTCTTTTACTTGTAGTGTTTCCTTCCCGGAGTCTGCGTTCTTCCCACTCCTCTTGGGTGAGGTACAAGGTTTCAGAATCTGTGAGCTGGAATGGTATAGGTGGTGTATTAGTTGGGGTGACTAGGCCCAGAGAGTGAATTTCAATTTGGCTTGGGGCGCCTCCTAGCTTGACTTGCTCAAGTTGCTTTTCAAGACTATCATTTGTTTGAGGTGAAAGCCGTTCCTGCACTGTGGCTTCCGTTTTAGTTAGTGTATTAAGTTGCCTCCCCTCTTTCATGTCAGCCGCTGTTGTAAGTTCCCTCGTTCTCTTATGTTCTTGCAGCGCCAACCTGTCCTCGGGCTTTGGAGGTGTGTACTTACAGAGCACCAGCTCTGTTTGAGCTTATAAATCACCATGCTGCGTGTATTCACTGTTTTGCGCATCACCCGTTCCCTGCGGAGTGTGGTACCTGGGCCCCCAGGGTGCTGTTGCCTCCGGCCGTTCTTGCCTCTCGGTGTATCCAGGTGGTCCTTGTTCACCCTTTGAAGATTCTAAAGATTCGCCAGCTATAGGACTATCAAGGCTTGTAGGACTCCTCTTCCAATTTTTTATTGTGACAGAATTGCGACTTGTAATCGAGTCTTGACCCTCTCTTTCGTGCTCCTTTATGCCTCCGCACCCACGGCCCTTTAGGTTTGGGTCTGTCTGCTCCTATCCGCATCCCTGTTCCTGCACATTTTGACTCCGTGGGGCAGTCTTTTCAAGTCCCTTGTTTGACTCTTCTTTGCTTGCATGCCCAACCGAGATTGCTTGTATTACGACTATTCAAACAAAGGGATGAGCTGGCATCTTTAATAAATGAAAACTTCGTATAGATTTTAGGTTGAGAGCCGGATTTATTCACGGGGAATGCACATACGGCCACTTTCACCTTAATATCTGACAGGGGTTTAGGACTTGTGAGCATTTTCGCTGACCTTCATTAGGTCCTTGAGTTTTTTGTTTGCTTTCCTCGTTCTTTTGGGGGGTTAACAGATGCCGACTGGTCCCTTGACTTCCCTGGCCTCATTACTCTGCTTTTTACCTTTGTTTTTACTTTTATTTTGTTCTTTACTTCTTTTCTCTTTCTTCTTCCCTTCTGTTTTTTATCCTGCTCAGCTCTGTGCAGTGGTTCCAGTCCGGCTAGTCCCACCAATTGCGAATCCAGTAGGTGACAGTGGTAAGATGAGGCGAGGAGAGGAAATGCGGAATGCTGAGGCTGTGAGTTGAGCGAGAAGGACGGAGAGAGAGATAGGTAGAGGAGCGGAGAGCAGGGCGCACTAGAAACACCGCAAGCCACACCCGACCTAGTCGGACCGCCTCTGCGGGCTTACCTGTGCTCTTCACTCTGCAACCTCCACTGAAGGTGGTCGCGCTCTCCTCCTCACTCTTTCGTGGCCCCGTGAGCTCTGCACTACACTCTGCTGCCAACTCTTCACCGGCACCCCGCTGCACCGCATCTCACCGCACCACTCAATGCACAATGCTGCTCAGTGCCGCTCGACTCCGGGTGTAATAGCCTCGGGGCATCAGGTTCTCATATTTTTGTTTGAGGTTGGTTGAGGCTGGTTGGTGCAAGCAAAAACACACAGGGACCCCCCTCCACCCCTGCACTCCGGGTCTCGCACAGGTGTGAAGTGCTCAGTTTTACTTTGGCCGGTAAGCAGCGAGCAGTGAACCGTCTCTCGGACTCAGCTTGCTCTCACCACTTTGTCTCTCCACCGGGAGGCTCATCTGCCTCCCGTGGTGCTCCCATGGTGCTGCCCACACCGTTGTGCCGTCTACCGTGGCAGTCTGTGGTAGTCTGTGGCTATAGTTTCAGAGCTTCCCTGGGCGCTGCAATGCAGCACCAACTCGGCTCCACCGCACACCTCACAGCCCGCTCTGCTCCGCACACTCTGCTATGCTCTGCCTGCTGTGAACCGGAACCGGAAAAGCAGAAAGTTACTGTCATGAGGAAAATTGGGTGTGAATAGGAGGTTTGGCTAGTAGCATACATTGGCAAAGCCAATACATTTGCGCCTGCGTTTGAAAAGTGCAACCTATTGGCTTGTCAATGCTTGTTTTTGCTTGCGCCTGGGCCCATGCCACCCTTTCTGCGACACTTCCTGCACACCTGGTTTTAAGACTAATATGCAAACCTTTGCTAATGAGCCCATGGTAGAATGAGTAACTCATATCCTCTGTAACTTTTCCCTTAAATATTGTTACGCCCACAGACACACACCAAATTCTGCATGCCCTGGAATTTAGTGGTCATTTTTCACCGTTGATTGCTTCAACATCATACCTACCTAGGTGTGAATTCATGGATTACAACTTCTCTTTTGGCATTTTCTCTTCCAGGTTAGCCAAAGGAATTAAAGCACAGTTTGACTTAGTCTGGAGTGAACGCCACATTACACCATATGGTATGTTGTAAGTTGACCCGGTTACCCAGAAATTTTCAAATCGTACATACAGTGAAAACGAAAGTTTTGCAGTCAACTGTTGCCTCTGCAAATGCTACCCTACCTTTCTGTCTGTCATTCTCTACAAAGCCTGTCAAAATGCTTCCACAGTCTATATTTTTTACACTCTTTCCACGTGACAGGATCTGTAAGAAGAAAAGGGAACCCTCCACTTCTGCATGTTTTTTTTAGGTTTGGTTTAAATGTTCCTCAAATCCATTCTTCGTGTGCAGTGCTTCACTACTACTGTCAAGCCATATGTTGATTTAAAGGTTCTAATCTCATCCCTGTTATCATGGAGGGGGACAATCACTATGTCCTACTTCATAAGGTTGCTAATGCACTGAACTTTGACTGCTCAGAACCCAAATACTTGTCAAGTGCCCGTTGGAGAAGCCATAGTCTTCCTATTAACTCAATCCCCCTTTGACATTTATACATGGAGGTTGCAGAAATCTAAAGCCTCCGTACAAAGAAACATCCACTAGAACTCTGCACTAACGCATGCTAGTATCTTTCTTCTTCCTTGATGAATACTAACCTTGCTCACAGAGCCCGACCTATCCAAGCTAATTATTTTTAAACAAGAGGTGAATTGGGTTCCTTAGTGCTCACCTGAGTAATAAACCCATTTAGTACACTGATTAATTATGTGCGGTGCACAAAAGGGAAGACGGTTAACCCAACATCCACAAATTGGAACCCCAAAGAGGTTTTAAACAGGCGTACTTACACCCTTATGGCACACGCAATTTTATATACAACAATATTAGTAAGAATTCAGTCTTCGTTTGACGGTTTTAGGTCTCGCCTGACCCAGCACTTGCGTTGGTCTAGCGAGACTTTAAGTAAGGGCTTCAAAAAATGCTACCGCCGGCCAAAGCTTCCAGTGCATGTGCGCGGGCGCGCTTGAGCAGAGGCGCCATATGGCATGATTACTGCTGCGCGCGCACCACTCGCGCACATGAACTGCAAGCTGTGGCCGGCAGTAGCATTTTTCCCCCTCTTTACGGCTCTTATCATATGCAACGGGTTGGAACAAGAGGCGGTCTATAGGGCAAGAGGATGCATCCAGCAATTTGGGGAATGTGGCATGAAATGTATGACCAAATACTCGCACAGTTGATCTGAACATGTGTGGAGGTACACCAGGGGTTTCGCAGTATGCAGATGAATCAATGTTCATCATTAAGAGAAATGGGTTAGGGTAACTGTAATAAGATGTTAGGATGAGAGGGTGGGGAACCATCCGCATAGCACATTCTGCCTATATGTAAAACCTGCCACTATGAAACTTGAATAATGCTACCAAGAACTGCCAAAATGCTGATATGTTATGGTTATTAGTTTGTATCTAGGCATAAACAAAACTAATAAAAAGTTTTTTATATTGATGGAATGGGCCAAGTGGGAGTCGGAGAAGCACTGGCTACATATGGATAGAGCTATTGCAGGACGGTCGGTCTGGGACTTCATATGGCGGCCCAAGAGGGAACGGCCTGAGAATGCCTATGTTAGCACCCCTACCCGGACCAGCTTGAGAGTATGGGACTCCATATCAGGGAATGACCAGTGGACCACATTCCCCTCACCATACACACCTCTTCATTTTAATCCAGCTTTTCCCCTGGCTCTCCGAAAAGGACACTTTGACACCTGGAGAGAGGGTAGGTGTAGGGCATTGACTCACCTATTCCATAATTCTGATCTTCTTACTTTTGACAATTGTATGAGGGACTACGCTTTAGCCCGACTGAGCATTTTCATTACATTCAATTGAAACATTGGGCCCTCACACTTCATATCCACGCAGTGGCCACACGCCCGCTCATGAAGTTTGAAAAATATATACAGAATGTAGACACTATGAAACGAGTGATCTCCTTTTTATACACGTACCTACTTACCTCGGCCCACTCTCCGCGACCGTGATATATGGCCATGTGGGAAGGAATATTGCAACAAGACATTCAAGATAGGTAATGGTCAGGACTCTGGTCAGACATAACGAAATTCAATCACTCCAAAGAGCTACCGAAAGCGCATCTCAAAACCATGATGGACTGGCACTTGTATCCCGTCAAACTCAAAAAAATATTCCCTAACACATCAGACACATGTTGGAGAGGATGTGACCTATTGGGAGACTTCCAACATATTTGGGGGACTGCCCTATCATTCGACCCTTCTGAGAGGAAATCCTCGCACAAATCAAAGAGATGTTAGGGTATCCTATCCCGATCACTATGGCAGAGACCCTCCTGGGCCTCCGTGACACTTCTCTCAGATATCAAACCAAGGTCGATAAGGCCATTATGTGGACAAACATTGGGGCAGCAAAGGTAGAAATAGCAGCAGCCTAGAAAATGGAGGAGGCTCCCGCTATCTCACTGTGGCACTCGAGGCTCTGGAAGCTATCGTGTCTTGAAAGGATGGCTGATATATTCCGAGATGATTATAAAAAATGTGAATATCTTTGGGGCCCACTGATTACTTTGCTCACCAAGGGATTGCCACTGGCAGTATGTCCCGCCTGTGTCAGGGACATGCATCTTTTTCAATTTTAATCACCGTGGGCATGATATGACTCTGAAATACATTGGAGCTGGGTAGCCGCCACCAGTTTGTTGGAGGGGAGTGGGTTATGTTGTTCCTGTACTTGTTATTTTTAGTTCTTTTTCTCTTCCTTGTTTTTAGGGATGTTTTACCTCTGGGGTTATTTCTCCGGGGGAGCACCTTCCCTGCTGGAAGGCGTAGAGACATCACCTGTCACAAAAGAAAGATGGGTTATGGGTATATCTCCCCCTTTAAGATGTGCTTATTCCACGCCTGCATAATTTTGGAAACTGCACTTGTTCTTGTAGATCCTTATTCTCTTTGAGAACAGGCTGGAATATGTGTCTAGTAGCGTACAACAACCCTGGACTCTACATACTGCCATGCTGTATATGCATATCTTTTTGTACCATTTGCCTGAAAGGTTTCGCAGTATATGTAAATTGCTAATAAACATACGTTTGACATAAAAAAAGTTTTTTATTTAAATTTTTAAAAAAATGCGTGCCAACTGGACGTCCTTCCACCACCATTTCCCGCAGTTATGCAGTAATAGAGGAGTCAAAATGCAGCCAGCCTTTTGGTTTTGTCAATGCTTGTTTTATTTTGTCAGGGCTTTTGCAAAACCTTTATTGTTAGAACCTTGATGAGAATATATATAAATATATATAAATAACAAGGATTTCCAGATTGCATTTTCTGAGACATTTGGCAGTGCACTATGGGATTTGTATTTTTATCTGCAGCCATGTGACCCATGAACTCTCTCAAAGCATGCACAAGCGCACCTGGCGAGTTAATTACTCAACCTTCCACCTGTGAGCAAGGCCAGTGAGGCTGAAACGTTAGGTAACAGGAAGGATATCGTGCTGCTGATACTGAATAAAAGCGTCATTACCAGTAATGGGCCTCATCTCTTTTCTACACTTGCTGGTGTTTAGATGGACTGCTCCGTGTCCATCATTTAATGAGGCCGCCCTGAAGGGTCGGGGGCTCCGGAACAGGAGAATGCTGTGTTTGGATTTTATGGAGGAGCATGACCCACTCACGCGCCCAGCCTATTTAGGAATGCCATTTATGCGAAAACCTGAGCGCGTGTTGGAAGGGATTCGGGATGGAGTACATCCATTGCTGATCGTGCTGGTGTAATGAGACTTTGTTCAGATCATTGGAAAAAATATTATAAATCTGCGAGTGATACCACCTCACCTGGCTGTCTCTTACAAAGGATTCCCCACCAACATCAGTGCCACTGCCACGAAGGTAATAACTTTCAAGTTTTAAACTCAAAAATAACAAGGATTTCCAGATTGCATTTTCTGAGACATTTGGCAGTGCACTATGGGATTTGTATTTTTATCTGCAGCCATGTGACCCATGAACTCTCTCAAAGCATGCACAAGCGCACCTGGCGAGTTAATTACTCAACCTTCCACCTGTGAGCAAGGCCAGTGAGGCTGAAACGTTAGGTAACAGGAAGGATGTCGTGCTGCTGATACTGAATAAAAGCGTCATTACCAGTAATGGGCCTCATCTCTTTTCTACACTTGCTGGTGTTTAGATGGACTGCTCCGTGTCCATCATTTAATGAGGCCGCCCTGAAGGGTCGGGGTTTGGAGATATAGATAGATATATCTATATCTATATCTATATCTATCTATATATATATGGCGCACACTGCTAAAGTGTCCCCCGGTACTGAAAGGAGTTACATTGTGTTCGAATGTGCTCCTTGCAAAAAAGCAGAATGCCATCACTCAGTGAATTTAGCCAATAGTTGAAGTAGGCCGACGCATTGCCCCATTCTGTATGTTGTAGTGCAGCTGTTGCTAACCTGTGGTCCACGGCCAATGAAGGTCACAAGGTCTACTTAGATGGTCTGTGAAGGTTTAGAATATTAATTTTAGCAGATTAATACGGTATGCATATATAAAAGACAAAATATAAAACCAAGAATTTTAAATTGATCTTTTAAATGTGGAGGAATGAAAAGAAAAAAAAAATTCTGAGAATAAACATTACATTGGTATCCTTAGCTTGACTTGCAGGAGCCACACATTTACAGCACATAGAATCTAGAACCGAATTGGAAGCCTCAAATGAAGCGGTCATCGGCAACAACAAGGTGATGGATGCAGTTGGCGCCTCAACTGCGACGGGTATGCCCTGATGTGGTCCTGTGTTCACTTTGCCACTGGAATCAGCTATACCTATTTAATGAGTCCCAATCAGGGCTAAACTAGTCGTGGGTTACTTGTGTTCCAGTTCATGGAGAACTTGGGCTGGACTGCTCCCATTGGACCAGGGTCAAGATAGGTCTAAACTGAGGTGGCATGGTAGGAGAAAATTAATGGATTGGGATGTGGCCCTGAGCTATTGCAAGTGTCTGAGATCAATTCAAGCTCTCCATCCATCACTTTGTTGTTGTTCCAAATAAAGTGGTGACACACGCCAACAAAACAAAAGGTAGTATTTAACTGTACACAGGAGGGCTATTTCATTGTGCATTATTTATTTTTAAGCCAAAACATATAAATAAAAATGCTACGTATTTTCAGAAATTATGGTTCAAGTGCTCACAAAATAAGTGACAGCAGGCGTGATGTGAAGAGTGAAAGTAACTTTTTAAATATATACATTGCATTGACAACAAAAGATAGAAATTCCTGGGTGTGGTTTAAACAATAAAAGGAGTTCCCTGTTGTATAGGGGTCGACGACGTTTCAATCTTACTGATTAGAGATCATCATCAGGACAAAAACAATTGTGAACATGAAGAATCTATAAAAAACGTATAAAGAAATGTATTGAAGTTGGTCCCTGAATCAATAGTTACAGAACAATATTGCTGAACTAGTGCTCCTGGTGGATCAATACAGTTGTCAGTGAGTTGATAATTCAATGCGATGTATATATTTTAGAAGTCACTTTCACTCTTCTCCTCGCGCCTGCTGTCACTTATTTTGTGAGCACTTGAACTATAATTTCAGAAAATACGTTGCATTTTTAGGCTTATAAATAAATAATGCATGATGAAAATCTCTCCTGCGTCCCTGTGTACAGTTAATTACTACATATTGTTTTCTCCGTCCGGCAATAATTGCCCCTCTATGCCTTTTGATATAGGCATATTGACTAATACTACCATAAACATAACTCTTTGTGCTTTGTTGGACCAAACTGGCTCTGTAAGAGAACCATTGTTCTTTTAAAAATATTAACAACAAGCCCAGGTTCGAATATTGGGGTTCCCTTGTTTTCTCATTACATGCCAACAAAAAGCAGGGCATGAATTAACCCCTTCGGTGCTCATGACGGAACGGTTCCGTCATGAGCCACGGTTGAGCTGTGCTCATGACGGAACCGTTCCGTCATGACCACGCCCGCGCAAGATTCCGTCAGCACAGCGGCGGAATTTGCGCAGCATGGAAGGGGTTAAGAGGAAAAAAAGACAAAAGTGGTATGCTGGAATCTTTTCAAATACTTTTGTTAGACTTCAGCACTCCTGACTTTTCCAATGTATGTTGATTTTTCTATTTGTTACTCAATCCCTGATCTCTATTTTCTTGGTTTTGTGTTCCGGTTTGGGTCACGCCCACAGATCACAAGGTCCTTGTAGAAACCTCAATTTGCATATTGCCCCACAAGTAGGGAGAAGAAAACTGTGAATGAAACAACCACAAGTCAATGGAGGAAGAGAGCTAGCTGAAACCCCTCAAGTGTATTATACTATGATTTTAGTCAAATCAAAAGGTTTTGCAGATGTGCTCCTTATAAACTAGCAGAATGCGGTCACTCACAGTAAAGTTAGACAATAATTGAAAAAAGCTAACCCACTGCCTCACTCAATATGCTGTAGCCCATTCAATATGCTGTAGCAGGCGGGGGGAATATTTGAATGACACAATCACAGACTAACGGAGGAATTTAACTTGCTGAAAGCCTCTTTAAATCAGTGAAGTATGCATATAGTGTTAGTATAGGGTGCCGCTCGTAGGCTTGGAAAATTGGACTTGCTCAATCTCTATCTGGCCTGGTGTAGTAGATCGGGGGTAACGGATCCCTCATTCAGGGAGGAGTGTTTCTCACCCGGGAAACCCTGTTCGGGACTGCGAGGTCCAGCGGGCCTTGCGCACGGATTATTCGCTGCAGCTGGGGGCCTCTTCCCGACCCCTCCCTCCACGGATTAAGACGCCTCGCGGCCCCTGCCTTGCGGGTGCCGCTCATAGGCTTGGAAAATTGCACTTGCTCAATCTCTATCTGGCCTGGTGTAGTAGATCGGGGGTAACGGATCCCTCATTCAGGGAGGAGTGTTTCTCACCCGGGAAACTCTGTTCGGGACTGCGAGGTCCAGCGGGCCTTGCGCACGGATTATTCGCTGCAGCTGGGGGCCTCTTCCCGACCCCTCCCTCCACGGATTAAGACGCCTCGCGGCCCCCGCCATGCGGGGGCCGCTTGTAGGCTTGGAAAATTGGACTTGCTCAATCTCTATCTGGCCTGGTGTAGTAGATCGGGGGTAACGGATCCCTCATTCAGGGAGGAGTGTTTCTCAACCGGGAAACTCTGTTCGGGACTGCGAGGTCCAGCGGGCCTTGCGCACGGATTATTCGCTGCAGCTGGGGGCCTCTTCCCGGTCCCCTCCCCTTGACTATTTTAGGCACGCCCAGTAATGCGAGAGCGGGACGCGAGCGGGGCAAAGGGCGGGCAAAGGGCGGGCAAAGGGCGGGCAAAGGGCGGGCAAAGGGCGGGCAAAGGGCGGGCAAAGGGCGGGCAAAGGGCGGGCAAAGGGCGGGCAAAGGGCGGGCAAAGGGCGGGCAAAGGGCGGGCCCGTTTAAGCCCGTTCAAGAACGGGCAAGACCGGACCGGGCCCCCCCACTTGGCCGTTGCTCACCGGAGAAGAACGAGGCAATGATATCAAGGGAGATGAGAAGTAAAGCCACGCCATTAATCCCCATGGTTGCAGGTACTTTGAACAGCTTTCTCATCAGGGCCAACTCTGTGGTGAATAATAAACTAAATATCTTGGAAAGACGGCTTTCGGATGGGATTGAAAGCACCAGAAGATCCTCTTTGGGTCTAATTGCAACTGTTAGAACTCCTGAGAATCTGGATGATTCTCATACCGCTCTTATGGACAGCATTGACCAAACGATTGAATCTGTCTTGCAAGAGCTTAGGACTAGTACATCCTCACGTCGAGACTCGCTCCAGCCTATTCCTGAGTGTGTATCTGCTTCTACTTCCGAAGCAGTTTTAACTGTTGATGGGGGGAGTGATTTAAAGATATCTCGTATACGAGGGTCCTGGGAGGGCGCTGTCCCAAAAAGGAAAGGAGAGAGGAAGTTTAAGGGAGGAAAAAGGGTTAAACTAGATCGCCCCCTTGATAATCCAGCGACTACGTCGCTTTTAGTGGATAGCCCGCCAATTGTAAGTTCCAACGCAACTCCCATTTCACTTGACCCCGCACAAACACTGCCGTTATTACAGCCTCCCTCTTTTATTTTTGGAAAGGGGTTTGGAGGGGGGGGGGGGGGGGGGGGGGGAAGACTACCTAACCAATGCCCTTACTGATGTTCTGAAGGAATTTCTCGTTCCCCTGATGGCCAGATTCGATACTATTGATGTTAGGTTAGAATAAATAGAAATGGTCACGGGGTCATTGAGAATTGCCTGAGGTTTAAGGGCACTATCCAAAGTGTGGCTCCAATAAATATGGTCGATCCCTCTCTGCTTAATTCTGCTGGTTTGATAAATTCCGCCACAGCAATTCAATCTATCCCAGCAGGAATATCCTTATCTTTACCCAACCCCCCACTTTCTCCTACTGTAACGTCACTATCCTCCCATGAGCAACCACCCTCCTGTGTAAGGAATGCTAACCTGGTAGCTAAATCAAATCCAACTGAATCAGGGAAGATCCCGATTGAGACTGGTGGCCGTACTACTCCAGATTCAGGCAGTCCAAGTTGGAAAAATGTAGTTAATCTTCCCCCAGAGGCAGCACCCTATGTAATAATTTTAAGCGGCTTTCCTGAGCTTACTAATTCGAAACCAGAAACCTGTGACTCTTTAAAAAACAAAGTGATCAGCTGTTTGAATACTTATAGGCCCCTCCCCCCAAATATGAGAGGTGATTTGTTGATGGTTAGGAGGGTTACTTGACTGGGAAGTACTGTGAAGAAAATCAAGGGCGACTGCATTTTGGTGAATTTTAGAAACCCACAGATTGTCTCCTATATTTGTAATTGGTTGGGTAGTATGGAAGGCACATCCATTCAACCTCTCCCACTGTCCTTTTTTTACCCCCCACGAAATATCCATACCCATCCAGGGAATGACGACGAATGGATAAGGGTGGGACCCAGTCTTCAAGGTAGAAGGCATTGGTATATTCGTTATGAGGCACCTACTTTAGGTGATTACTCTTGTACCACTAGGTACAGCTGCCTTGAGCAGGTAGACTGACTTTGTGGGGAGGATGGCACTGGGGGAGGTGAAGGTGGGATTCCCCATTCAGTGAAACCGGGGACAGTGATAGCTGCCCCTGGTAGTGGGCACTCAACACGAGGACACTCACCCTCTGGACTGGCGAACTTAAGTAATGAAGATTCTTCGATGCAACCCCGTGATACCCCTCATGGCCCATCTGTATTAAAAATCCTTTCCTGGAATGTAGCAGGCCTTGGTAACAAGTTGGCCTGCCCTGACTGGGGCTCATTTATAGATCTTCATGACATTTGTTTCTTCCAGGAAACATGGGCGACGGAAGTGCAATTTCGTCTGGGATTTGCCTCATTTTCAGTCCCCGCTAGGTGGGGAGGAAAGGGTCGACCGTCAGGGGGTCTAACAATCTGGGTTGCAACCCATTTGGGTTGCAGTGCCAGAGTTTTTGACACAGGGACCGACGATGTCCAGTGTGTGTTTCTGGAGTGGCGGACTGGCCTCAGATTTGCTATGGTTAATGTCTATTCTAGACCCATGAGCCTCTCCGCCGAGTCAGGGGTCATTGAGGAGCTATCCATTGTCTTGACCAGAATTCCTGAGGGTGTTACGTTTGTCGTGGGAGGAGATCTTAATTCCCACTTTGAGCCACTTGAGGGGTTGTTGGATGGCATAAATCAGGAGGAGGATGATCTATGGAAAATCCCACTTGTGGTAGGGCCAACGGTAAGCACATGGGCTCCCCTGGCCGTCCAAATTACATCCCTGACGTTGGCCCATTCGATCAAACATGTAATGGTCGCGCAAAATCCGACAACCCCTCTATGCCTACTTTTAATAAGGCTGGGAGGGAGGCTCGACTTGATTACATTTTTGTTCAGTGCAGGGCTTGGGACAGAGTTCTAGATTTCAGGGTGGTATCCAGGGGAGAGAGCGATCATAACCCCTTGATCCTGGATTTCTCTGTACCTGGTGTGTGTAAGGGTAGACCACTATCGCTCTCTGATACATCTAGCAGGGTCACACTGTCTAGTAACAGACGTAGGGTAAGATGGGATAAGCTGGTTGACAATCCCGAGGAACTATCTGAACTGTATGGTAGGGTTAGCCCAGTATTGGTTGATGTGGTCGCCCTTATTGAACAACAGCCTGTGTTTGACTTTTATGAAAGACTGGGTGAACTTAACAAGTTATTATTTCTTAGTCTCTCAGATATCCTAAATCCCCCAGGCCCTTGTGGGAAAAGGGTACGAAGGAAGCTATCCTGGTATAATAGGACATGTAGACTGGAGAAGAGAGAACTCCTTGATGCATTAAAAGATAATGCAAGCAGGGATATTATTCAACATAGGAGGCAAGTATACCGCCAGCTAATCCACCATGCCAAGCTTGAGTGGGGGAATGAAAATTGGGCTAGGCTAACATCAGCCCTAGCGGTTAAGGATGCACGCAAGTTTTGGCAGATTGTGACCACTGGTTCAGCTGAACCCGACCCAGCAGCAATGCCAAACATCGCTGCAGAGGTATGGGAAGAACATTTTAGCACTCTGTATAAGGGGGGCAATTCGTGTACGGAGGCACCTCTGGGTGATTTGATGACGAGTTAGGTTGATGGTCCAGCAGTGATTAGTTTTACCCTGGGTGAGGTCCGGGGATGCTATAGCCAAGCTTCCTGTGGGCAAAGCACCAGGGTTGGATAGGGTCCCGGGAGACCTCTATAAACATGAACCCAGGGTCTGGGCGCCTTATCTTCTAACATTATTTAATGCCATTTCTGGAGGTATGGCGGTCCCTATTACTTGGCTGGGAGCAGAGGTAGTCCCTTTTTTTAAGAAGGGGTCGCCTCTGCTACCAGCCAACTACAGGCCAATCAGCCTAATAGATGTAGCCCAGAAACTTTTTGCAAGGTTGATTCTGGACCGCCTGCTGGACTGGATGGAGGACTCTGAGATTCTAAGTCAGTATCAGGCAGGCTTCAGAAAGAGTGTATCCACCATTGATCAGATTTTTAGACTGGCTATGCTCTTCTGGAAGACGGCAAAGGTCGAGGGCGGTTCACTATATACTGTCTTCGTAGACCTGCGTGCGGCCTTTGACCTGGTTCCACGCAGCAAACTTTGGAATGTTTTACGGGATCTAGGAATCCCAGCCCCTCTTCTGGATATCATAATTCGACTCCATACTCATAATTTCGCAAGGGTCAGGTGTGGGAGAGAAGGCAATTTGTCATCTAGCTTTTCCGTTGACAGGGGGGTTAGGCAGGGTTGCGTCCTGGCACCAACCCTGTTCTGCCTCTACGTAAACGGAGTCATCTCCCATCTGAACGCGGTCCCCAATAGAGACGCACCAAAGCTTGGTGGTACAGGGATATCAGCGATCATGTTCGCTGATGATACCCTGTTACTCGCTAAGACACCAATGGGCATCCAGCGAGTTCTGGAGGGCTTTGTCTCTTTCTGCCATGACCGGGGGCTGGAAATAAATACGGCCAAAACGAAATTTATGATTTTTAATCCTCCGAAGTCATCCCGCCCAAACCCTGTTATAGCTGGTGTGAGCCTGGAAAGAGTCCAGACGTTTGAGTATTTGGGTTTGACTCTAAATGAAAATATGACCTGGGCTCAACACCAGACTAAATCTCAATTAAAGTTAATTCAAAAGGCGGGGGGATTATTAAATTATGGAACAAATCCACGACAAAACCCATTGGGCCCCCTCTTGAAATCTACAAAATGCAGGCACGCGGGGCAATAATCTATGGTGGTGAATTGTGGGGACACAATTGTGCCCCTGCAATCACAGCCACGGAAAATACGTTTCTGAGGCAATTAGTTTCCTTGCTTACTAGTTCACCCCTTCTACCCCTCAGGCTTGATTTGGGAATAAGATCATTAAAGGAGGAACTGGGCCTAAAGCCCTTAACTTTTTGGAGGCGCCTTTGGGTAACCCCTGAACTTTTTAGTTACAGGCAAGAGCATATGGAATTATTAAAATTCCCAAACATATGGAAACTCCCCTGGCTAAAATATATAAAGCAGGAATTTGAGAGGCTGGGCTGCCCTCAAATGTGGATAAACCCGGAAGAGGCTTGTAGAAACATATCGCGCAAAGACTTGGTTAACATGTACTACGATCATAATCTGTCTGCTTGCTTACAGAATGACCAAATGGGGACAATGTCCAGTACATTTATAGCAACGAAAGACTACTATAAGATGGAGACTGTTTTGGATGACATCAGTCACACTGGCCTAAGGAAACTCTTTCTCCAATGGAGACATAACTCCCTACCAATTAGAGCCCTTACTAGCAGATGGCACCCACCCACCAGTAAAAACTGTCCAGCCTGCACTGAGGAGCAGGAGAATGATATCCATGTTATGTTCTTCTGTCCTTCCTATCGGAAGCCTAGGAAGAAGTGGATCATTCCCATATGTAGAAATTGGGGGGGGATTAGGAATTGCTTGCATTCCTATCGAATACTAAAAACTGACCTATCCCCATTATCTGTTTTTGCTGTAAGTAAATTTTTAGCTGCCATGTGGAATATCAGAAGAAATGTTGTGGTAAAATGAGACCTGTGCATCGCTGTTTAGCTTAAAGGTCCATGAAGCCTACTACCGAGGAGTGGGATTTTTAGCTGATTTTTTGTATAAATGAAGAAAATGCTTTTATGATCAATAATTGTTATGGGAAGATGTACTTTTTTCTTTTATTTAAGAATTTAATACCACAATCTGTAATGATTTGTTTGGTACTGTATTGCGATCTCTTTTATGACATTTCTAAGTCGAAATAAAGATAATGAATTAAATTAAGTTAGTATAATCAAAAGATCTTGGCTAGCACCAGACATGACAAGCACTGGGTACGCCAATTGGTCTGGCTTATTTATGAAAGTGCCTTTGGTGTCATTAATGCAAAAAAATGCACTTGTGTAAAAACATGAGGATGCATTTTGTGCAAACAACAGATTTTCAATTGGCAGAATTTTCCCAAAATTTCACAAATTTGGTAAAGGCTTTACCACAGTGTAATAATGATCCACCTTTACAAGTCTATTGCCTTTAACACAGGCTTTTCACAGTAAGTCAGGCCTGCTTGCTTTGTCGTAACTTATATAGACAGTTAACATGTAAGTAATCTGGTATAACTTTCCCCATTGAACCGATAAGGTCAATAGCCTTTACCATTGGCTTGACACAATAACCAAACACAGGCATACTGAAGCTCATATAATCTGGCAACCATCATAAATATGGTTGTAAAATTTCAAATATGTACTGAATTACAGTTGGCAAAACAATATACAGCCCCTCTCAAAAGGGCCTAACGAGAATCATCACAGTGAAAATCTTCTACTCCTAGGGTTTATCAGAGTGGGTGACCAACACCAAACACCAGCCTACTATGGTAATCTGTGAGAATACATGCATCCAAATATCTGTCTGTAGCCAGTAAAATAGTGTAATAACAATACACTGTTAGAGGCCTACTGGCTTTAACCATAAGCGGGCCTGCTGCCTCCGTAAAAACTTTTCAAAATAAACAAACCAGAACTATGACATCTAGTATATATGTTCCCTGCGCACCTATCAGGCCTATTGGTGTTATCATTGGCTTGCCACCATAACAAACTCAGGGCTACTGTACTGAGCATAACTTTACCCACAAAGCAACCATCAGGCATGAAGTCATCAAATTTGCAAATATATACAACATTACAGTAGGCAAAGCAAAATACTATCTCTAGTAAAGATTCTCAGTGTGAATCTTCTATACCCAGTTTTTTTTTTAAAGCTTTACATTTATTCATGCATAGTACCATACAGTAGTTTGCCTGCTCCAGCATCAACAATATACTACTTACATAGCATGAAGTAGTAGAATACACAATGTGTTACCTGGCTAGTTAGCACTGCCATCAATTCTGTATCCTGTCTTTTGTCCCCAGTTCAATAAGCTATTTAATTATAGTGAGCGGCCCAACCCTGACATGTCCATGGCAACCCAGCATTATCACAAGCCCTTTCTTTCGTCAGCATCTTCGTGCTCTCCACCAGGACGGTAGTCCCTCAGTGGTCCCTGTATGGGCATAATCCCCCTGGGAACAGGGTGCAGTATTGCTCTGAGTTTGCGTTACAGGATGCCAATTCACTAAGCCATTTGTCCTCTGTAGGAAGGTGCACCTCTCCCGACAACATGGATACCTAACAGCAAAGCCAGACCAACAAAATTTCTATGGTGTTTGGTTACCATTTTAACAAATCTCAAGATGGTCAGCAAAGCCTCATTCAGTAAACAGTCTGTTCCAATAATCTGTGATTGAGGCACACTTGCGTGCAGGTGTAAGAAGTCTGCCACATGACTAGTACATCTCATTCTTGTGTCATTATCTCTCCCACCATATCTGTGCATTTAACTGGGGTATAATAAAACTGATGTTATCATGCAATAATCTGTGTCTGCCATTCATGAAGATCTCTTTTGTATGTCGATAGCATTATTCCCCACTATACGTCTTAATTGTGTGCCTAGATCACTCAACCAGTGATCCCTGGAGCGGTGTTCCTACCTAGGCATGTCTCTCATGACTTTGATTTACATTACGGTAATTGTCTTAGTGACCAATGAGCCTACTGCGGCAAGGTTCAACAGTTCCCAATCTGCTGGTTCTTGGAGTTATGTGGGGAACGCCTCTCTCACTGACTTTCAAAGTCTGAGGTAGAGGAACGCTGCCAAGGGTGTAGAGCAGCCCCTTTGCAGATCCGTTATGGGGATGGACTGTCCACCCACATAACTATCTCCGAAAGTGAGAAGTTGTCTATCCCGCAAGTGTCGCACCATTAAGGGTTTACAAGTGGAAACTTAGGGTAAAGGATCAATTTTATATACGAGAAGCACATGATGTCGATGTCTGAGATCCGAGCCAACTGTGCTCATACCCATCCTTTGCAATTCACTACATGTATATCAAAACATAACCGCGTCAGTGTTTTCATAATGACACTGGTAAGTTTATAGGGAGCCCCAGTCACAGTTCTAAATTCCGGTGTGGCACCTGTCTATGGTTATGGAAAAAGTGTGTAACGGACTGTGCCTGTGCAACGCAATAATAGATCTCCAAGTATAGTGCAGCAAAAACACCCTGGTCGTCAAGCTAATGCAATAATTTCTAACTGACCCGTGGCTGCCTACCCGCCCATGTGAGTTTGATTAGGGAGGACTGTAAGCGGCTGAAGAATCCCCAGACCAATGGTATTGGAACATTTTGAAACAATACCCACAGTTTGTCATAGGTGGCAACCCTTGTTTACTATGGTAATCTGTGAGATTCAATGTAACAACATACCTGTCTGTAGGCTTTTATACACAGTAATAATAATTTAATGCCTTTTACTTTTAACATACGTTTTCACAAAATATTGCCTTCTTTGTAACAATCCATAATAAATAGATCAGGTCTCCAAGTGTTATCATCAGCTTGTCACTATAACCGATTCGGCCCTGTTGTATTGAGTTTAAGCTTTACCACAAGTCAAAACGTGCAGTTCAATATAAGCACTATAGTGGAAGCACGACTTCGGCCCAATCCAATTCTCTACTCATGGTAAAACAATGTGTGGGTGGAGCCTAAGTCCCCCTCTCTCAGTAGTACTCAAATAATTTTATAAATCACATATGGTGATTACCACCTCCACCTCTTAGGTGGAGGGAAACCCGACTACTGCAGCATGATCCCAGGGGACCTCAGCTCGCTCACCTCGCGGAAACAGCTATGCTGTTCAAGCAGACCTAAAAAATATTACTGTGGATTACTATTGCTCTCAGCATCCCATACTGCTCCTAAACACACAACCACACTTTAAAGTCTAAAGTTAATGGGAATGGGATTTGTGCTGCTGCCGAAGAAAGCAACCTTTGTAAACTGTGTACTTATCCAAAACGTTTCAACAGCTTCATGTGCATGCCTCTGAAAATTCAAGCTGCATCCCATCAGAAGCTTGATTCATTATGTGTGTGTGATCTTTCTCTAGGCACTGCTGCCTCTTGCCGATGGATTACCAAACAAATGAATCTCAGCAGCAGTGAGGGGGAAGCACTTTCTCTGTGGAAGCACACAATCAAAACACTTACTCCTATGCAACAAGTGGTTGAGCACAAAGCCCCTCTCTGTACTAGTCCTGAAATATTGTTTAGGTTGAGCGTATAAAGTCTCTCCACAGCTGTGCTGTCGAACTATACCTAACAAAGTAACATGCCTTCTTGTTAAGAACTCCAACACGAAGTAATTGGTAACACTTCTATTTGGTTTCCCTCCTTCCACTCTTTAAGCATCCCCCAAAATAGTTATTTTCCCCAGCATTCTTTGATTCAATCACCTTCTTAAACACCTGGGCTCGGCTCATTCAATTGATAACTGGTTGCCAGGTATCCACCGTACAACCCATCAGTACGAGTCGTCAGAGTCAACACTGATTACATTGTAAGTGCCACCCTTTCTTTCACATCTGGTGACCACTATACGCTGGGCCACTAGAATTATGCGATTCTGTCGCTTTCCCCCAGCATAATTATGGGTTTGCCGCATTCATCACACGATCCATCATGTGCAAATTTTTAACAAAAAATAAGTTTTGTTCGTGTCTCAAACATATCAAAAGTTACTAAAACTTTGCGACATGTGCTCGCGCGCACTGGAAGGCCCTTCGCAAAGGTAAACAGGTAATCTTTAGGTTGCTTATTTCTGTACTTAGTTGTTAAACTGGTACTGAGAGGTTAAATCTGTGCCGAGACAGTATTACTATGGGTATACATTATTAAAATAATGAAGTAATAATACAAAAAACGTGCCGCAGATATTGCCTTTTCTTGCCGCATAATTTGTTAAACCCATAATTTGTGCTCCAATGCGTCCTTCTCACCTATGAGTACGGCGCAATCCAGCCCTCGCAGCTGTGCCAGAAGCTGCGGCCGAGCATGAAAAATGGGCAGTTGCCTGCGCTGCACCTCCAGAGGCAAGGTGGGTGGCTTGCGGGGGGTGCCCGCCTGCATGGCCGGCTTGTGGGGGAAGGTGAACAGCGGGGATCCCGCCTTGAACCTCTTGGGCGGAGGGAAACCCGACTCCTGCAGCATGTTCCCAGAACACTTCAACCCGCTCACCTCGCGGCACCGGGCGTCACGCGAGGCCCCGGCTGAGCGGACCCTTCCGGGCCGCGTCTACCACACTCCGAGGTAAACATACTGTCATGACCCATGTCTTGGACACGTGTTCCGGGTTTGTCACTGAATGATGATGTCATCATTTTCCCCACAAGCGTTTTGCAACATAATGTTCTAGCCAGATACACACAAGAATACTGATTTCATAAGAGCCATTTATTCTGCTGAATAATACCGCACTGCAGATTCGCTTGTATGACGAATACCTGAACCTTTGCGTTTCAATGTAAAGTTCGATTCTCATTTACAGTATGGTTTTCCAACTTCATAAACACACTGTTGCGAAATCTAAACGTTTAGACCGTATATTTACAAATTAGAGCCCAATTCTGGTAAGTCTTTATGCAGATCCATGAAACCACTTATTGAAAGATGGCCGTGCAACTATCCGGTAAGAGTTGAAAATAAGAAGGGTTTATTTTGGGAAGAGGCACGCTAGGCCTACGTGTATTATGCAGCGCAGCGGCCATCTTGTAATGGTGAATGGAGATTCTTTCAGTTGATGTGATGCTAAAAGGAGAGTGTATGGAAACCTGGGGAAGATCATTTAGAGGCACTAACTTCTAATCTCAGTCTGTGTATACATACGCTGCTCCTGAAATCACCTGAGCTATTCAAGCTACTTGCATTCCTGTGGTCATAGGAATCATTAATGTTTCCAGCATCACTCATATTTCCGGAGGCTACAAATTCTCTCACCCACCATCATTCATTTCTTTTAAATCATCTAACATCCAACTCTTGTTACTTTTTTTCTTGCCAATCTGTATGTTGGCCTTGGTCTCCTCATTACACCTGGCCAATTTACTGAAATGCCACACATTCGCATCAGTGTGTTTAGCTGAATTTGTGAACAATTTGACAACCTGAAATGGGCCAACAAACTTCTTGCTGCCCTTGATTTTCTTATGTGGCTCCTTAACCATAACACAATCACTAGAATTTAACTGAGTGCCGTTATTGCGCACTAACACTTTAGGAATTCCCTCCAGTAAAATGACTTCATCGAAAAATCTTGTCAATGCCTCTTAGGTTACCTCCTTCAAAACGCAAAGCCCAGGCCACTTGGTAAATGAATCTAAAAGCACAACAATGTAGCAGGCTATGGTACTGGTATTCACAATAGGACCAAGAATATCAATGGCTAATTCTTCCCACGACCCTTCAGGACACTTGTTGGGACCCAGTAGTAGGCTAAAAGTGACAAGAGTCGTATCCGCATCCACACATTCATGACAACTCCTAACCAATCTTCCAGTTTGAATATCAGTATCTGGCCACCAATACAAAGTTTTAATTCTTTTCTTATTTTCACATTCCCTTAATGTCCTTCATGATTAGTTTCTAAAATGATCTTCCTTAAATTTGCAGGAGGCACCACTCTCTCACTTCTCATTCAAAACCATTATGATCTCTAGATAGCTCATTTCGGATTTCCCAAAATTGTCTGATTCCATCTTCCATTTGTTTAGGTATCGCCAGAGCCAGCGCATGCGCTGGTCTGGGGAGACATTTAGTGAGTGGGCTTTAAAAAGCAGACCACAGCTTTTTGGGTGGCATAGAGCGTGCGGTTACACGCACAGGCACGAGCAGAGTCGCCATCTGGCTTTCCTCTCTCGTCATGTGCACGCACGCACCACTCGCATGCTTGATTTTTTTTACTTTTAGCGCGAGGCACGTGCGCTTGTTTTAGCCCGCCAGAGGAGCCGATCCCCAAGCTTCAAAGTCAGCCGCTCTGGTGGTTTCCTGCTTGTCTATTGCCTGTCGCTGCTCGCAGTTCCATTAATCAGTTAATCCCCCTGGTGCTGTTCCCACACCACAACCTGCTCATTCCTGCTTGTTTATTTTTGCTTCCCCCTCCCGCTTCGCATTATGAGCCTTCCCCCCACCTTCTGAGCACAAATGCAGCGTTTCCATTAATCAGGCGGCAACACTTCCTCCCTCCTCCTCCAGCAGCATTCGCTTCTCTGCCCAACCGCCTCCCTCTGCTTCCGCGGATTCCCCCGCTCCACCAAGGCCACCAAGAAGTCGGGCTCCTGGCTGGGGACTACTCTAAGCCTCTGCAATACCAGTACCTTATTGCCAAGCCTGCTGCTGCCCCCCCACCCCAAACACAGCATTTCACTTCCGTCGCTGCTTTTTATTACTTGCGAGGAGGTAGTGTGTGTGCTTGGCACGCTGGTGAAATGTGCTCAGCTGACAGCATTTACCACGGATGCTACGCTTCATGTATTTTTTCAAGGGCTTAACAGCCCCAGTCAGATCCTCTACATATCCGTGAGCCACCTGGTGCTCCAATATGAACCCGGGGACCCACAGAACTTCCATGACAGCAACAGACTGATGCCCTTCTTCTGCTAGTGTATTACCTGATGCATGTGCAGTAAGATTAAATACCCAACTGTTTTCAATCTAATTTGGGGAAGATGGGATTCTCGGCATCGATAGCCTTACATGTAAAGGCTTCATGTCTGCACACACATGTATGCCTCTGTGCAAAGTGTTCTTCAGTGGTTTGTGTGCACTGTTTTTATCATGTTAATATATGTTTCAGTTGCCCATGGCAGTACTAAGGTTAGCTTGGTAAGTAGACAGGTGCAAGTGACGGGCGCCATTGCAGACCGTTTTTTTGGGGTGGTTCTCTGTAGCGCTCAAGGCCCACCTGGTTAGATCCCGGAGCTTCATATAAAACAGCGAGCGTCTTTCTATCAAGACCATTTGCACATTTTCGTCCACTCAGCAGCCTACGGGTTCATGAGCCGCCTGCAGAGATCTCTTTGTAAACTGTAGGTCAGTGTTTATAATTCAAGAGGTTGTGAGTGACTCAGCAGTTATTCTGCATGGCGTAAGCTTTGCCCTTGGGTGTTGTGACGCATTACGAAAATTCAAACCTTTACCCTTGATAATACCTATGGGATACGACATTCTTGCTCCCACCGTCTCCTCTTTTTCTTGCTTGATAAAAGGGGCGCAAATTAATTTCTTGACAATAATAGGTTTTTCACTGCTCGCTGTAACAGCAAAACATGGTTTGAAGCGCTAGCGCGCCGTTACAGCAAAATCTTGCTCGAAGCGCTACTTAAAGCGAGTTATTTGAAGTGTTTATTATATATTGAATATGCATGGCTTCACGGGAAGGATTGTTTACATCCAAAAGAAGGTGATGAGATGATGGGTTTTAAGTGTGCACTGTGAGGACTAGATTATAAGGCATCACCAATCGTTCTGCAGTGTGCACTAAGAAAGGTACATGGTATTTTATCCAATTAGGTACAGTTTACTAAATTGTGGAAGTCCATACATTGTTCTACCTTAAAATAACAATCAGGATCTCATTGATAAGCACTGCACTGGTCCCCAATACTGCTGTGGAGCAACTTTCCTTTTTGCTCCCAGGCCACCAAACTTATGTCAATATTTTTTTTATGGGACATCACACATTACTGCTGCAAATTATGCCCTATGAACAGAAAGGAAAACATTACACAATGGCACAAATCATTTACTTGGTTGAGTAAATGCCGTCTTTCTACTGTAACAAAATAACATAAACAATACATGTATTTCTCTAAAATCCATTCTTTTTTCTTGTCTAATATTATGTTTTATTTTATTTGCAAGAACAGAGCATAGTCCAATATTTTATTATAGTGTATATGATAACCATTAAGTCATCAACGTAAAAATAAGTCTAACAATAGGTAAGATAACAAGCATTGGCATAGCCAATAGGTCTCGCCTTTGGGACCATATAAGTGTTTAGCCATGCAACAGTTGATGTTGTTGCACCAAGGATATTGTAATGCATAACTAAATACTTATAAGGCCCCAAAAGCGAGACCTATTGGCTATGCCAATGCTTGTTTTGACAGGCCACCCATTAGATAAGTAATCGCACACTTTGTTTAAAACAGAATCCAATTTATATCCTTCCACCCATTCTTCATTAGATATAGCCTCGCAATCTACTTTGTCCAGTACAGCTACAGCAAAACCATTCCATCTGTCATAAAATGCATTTAAATCAGTCTTCTGAAGTCCTCTGCTCAAATAAGTCAGCAACCTGATTATTCACTCCAGGGACATACTCTACCCTGTAATTATAATCAACTAGATGCAAGGACATACGTGCCAATCTTGGTGTAGTGACATTTATGAGTGCTGTAGTAGGAACTTTAGTGAGAGGTTTGTGACCTGTCCTGACAACAAATTGGGAACCACACATATATTGCCTAAACTTACCAATCCTCCACACACACACTAGCATTTCTCTTTCTATAGTTGAATTTTTTTCTTCCACTGGGGTAAGGGAGCGAGAAGCAAATGAGATGGTAGATTCAACATTGTACTTATTCCTTTGACAAAACTGCCCCAATACCTTTACCACTAGCATTCGTGATAGTGATGAAGACATAATTGGGGTCGAAGCCCTGGATAGGAATGGCATTACAGATGTCACTTCAATGCTATTAAAACACAATTGATGGATCTCTTCCCAAACAAATGGAACACGGTTTTTCAATTGCCTCAATTCGAATTGGTAGTGAAATCCTTAGCAAATTTTTAATAAACTTCAGTTAATCATAGAAAAGATCTTCCTTTATCCTTAGAAGTGGGAGAGGGAGCATTGCGTATAGCAACTAAAAAAAGTATTTTGGGTAAAAATAAATTTCGCGCTGATTTCATGCCCCTGGTAAGTCACAGAATTACCATCAATTGTGCACTTTTCTAGCTGTGCTTAAAGACCCTTCTCACTAAGTATGTGCAGCACATCTTTAAGCCTAAAATCATGTTCATGTTTGTCTTTTCCCATGATTAATATTTTGTCCTGTAAAAAGACCATGCCATTAAGATCCTTGAACAGCTGATAAAATAACCTTAGAAGTACTGTTGCTGCTGACGCAAGCCAAAACGGCATGGATTTGAACTGGAAGCAGCCCAAGGAGTTATGAAAGCTGTGAGGTGTTCGCTGTCGGAGTGCAAGGGAATCTGATGGTATGCTGCTGTTAGATCCAGTGAGGTGAACCATTTGAATTTTTAGTCATAGCAAGCATTTAATCTATCGCTGGCAATGGAAATGAGTCTACTAATAATACATACAAATTAAACCACAAAGATTGATGCACAATCGGCTTGCTATTGGTCTTGTGAACTATAACCAAAGGAACTAACCAGTTGCTCGATTCAATGCTCTCAATAATGTCACTCACTACTAGGCTCTCCAATTCGAGTTTCACATCTTCTCTTACACTGAACGAAATGTTGCTTGTCTTATGTGACACTGATGTGCACTTGTCTTTTAAAATGAACTTATGATGAACTACATTTAAAACCCCCACCTTACCCAAAACAACATGAGGACATTGTTCTAGTAGCAACTGAGAAAACTTGGGGTTTTATTAACACTTGTTCAGTATTGTTAGGATTCTATGTGATACCCAACTTCCCCAGATCCATCTACCCTACTACTGAAGGACCTTTTTTCTGCCACATACAGCTTGCCCACAGCCTTTCTTTCTTTAAATTCCAAACTTAGTTTACAATACCCCACCAAGTGTATGGGTTCGCCTGTCAAGGTCACATGATGTACATTGGCTGGTACTAAAACAATGCCCAGAATATTTTGAAACATTTTGTTCCCATTTTGTGTGATTTATGGTGGTGAAAGGCAAGCCTGAATAAGACACAATCTCAATAAGAGTTCCTCTTAGTATAATAGAACAAGATGTGTTTTCTTACTATCATTATACTGCTGTAGTAAATCACAATCTATACCAAGGACACATTCTGTTTCAACATCCTCCCCGCCTGACGAATCCGCGTTTACCACGCGCTAAATTGGGGCAGATGCTTTTCTTCAAAGTTGTTTCCCTATGAGCCCACAGCCATTCCTGTACGTTGAAATAGTTGGAGTGCATGACAATCTGACCCGTTATCAACTCATCTTGTAAGGTTTCCAATTTGCAGGAAATTGCCAATCTTTTTAAATCTGCAACAAAGTCAGCTATAGATTCCTGAACACCCTGATGCCTTTGAAACATTTTAGACCTGTCCACAGAAATACATACTGATGATGTGAAATAGCTGTCTAAATCTTATATTGCATGAGCAAACACATCAGTGTCTTCTGCAGACCTTGTTTTTTGCTCCTTTTGATCATAAATTCTTAGTTCCTCTAGCCCTAACGTGTGTAATAACACCTAAGATTTTCTTCTTGCTGAAAATTCTTCCTCAGAATCATCCTCAATTGTGGAAATGTAATTGAGGAAATATGCTTTCCACTAGGGCCATTTCATCAGAGGCTCCCCTGGAGACACTAAGAACAGTTGTGGAGATGTCAAGGAAAATGTTTGTGCATACATTGTAACTTTCATTAAAAGTGAATCGAAAGACAAATTATGCCAAAGGAGTGGATGATGCTTCCTGAAAGTTGCACTTAAAATATTCAAGAAAAAGAGTAATGTGATCCAGAAATATTACAGTGCATCTAAAATGTCCATGTGCCAAGCCATAACAATAGTGCATACAATTTTAAAAATACCTTAAAGGTAGTTCCTTTCTTTGCTTGTAAAAAGTAGCCTTTTCCAAAATGCAAAGCAACCGTGCTAATTATATTAATCCGGGAATAGCACCCAATTCAAGATGGCCATCCTGTTCAGTCATGTAAACAGCATTTGATGTCACGCGCAAGGCAAGGCATTGTGGGCCGACTGAAATCTGGGTCACAAAAGCTGTGCAAGGATAAAAAAAAATTCTAGCTATCGCGTTAAGAATTTTCAATTCTATTAAGGACATGGAGGCGAGGATTATGCTTCTCTTTCCTTTACTGTTCAAAACACAGCAGCTAATCACATTACAATATAACAAAAAACGACACTTCCCATAAGTTCCAGTAGTCCTGTAACCACCAATGACAGGAGCACATTACACATAAAACTCCATGTAACAATCCCACTTCCTCTTTCTTTGAAATCAGTCCTCACAGTCATTTTTTTAACCGTTTTTCAGATTAATTCAACTTGAATCCTCTCGGAAGCCGGATTCCTGTCTCCGAACTGGAACATAACGACAACAAAGGCAACAGCCCTTCCTTGCACTACTGCTCACTCCAGCCTTCACGCCGCCTTAGATTCTGTACCTGAAACAAAAGTTTAAGAGGTAATACTTTGTTCCTCAAACTGTAGGAGAGTAGGATCTGCTTCTTATAGTTACCCCCACTTTTTGCTGATGTTTCAATGTTTTCGACGTAGTCTGGCTGGGATCCTGCTATCCAGGACCCCAGCCTAGCTGCTTTCTCCTCTAAATTGATTGCATGTACTTTAGGTACACTCCAGATTGGATTCTGGGGTACCCTTATACGTCCCTAGTATATGGTATACTATGTACCCAGGGTATAGGTACCTCAGAGGCCTCTCATGGGCTGCAGCATGTATTATGCCACCCCTGGGAGACCATTCAAAATGACACAACAGGTCTGCTACAGCAGCCTGTGTAAGGTGGTACATGCATCTCTTACTAAGATATAGGTTCACTATATCTACTCCATATCACTGCACATATAAACCTATCAGTCACCCCTATGGCAGGCCTTATCAATCCTGAAGGCAGGGTGCTGGGTTTTATGTGAGAGGGTGCTCTTGCATGAGCAGAGCCCCTCTGCAGCCTTCGGAACCTCTATTCCGGGGTTGTTTGTGAGGCAGCCAACCATATATACTTAAGTGCATTATAGCCTCGCAGTAAATGCTAACTTTAAAACAGCTGCATGGAAACCTGTTGTGTTTGGTGTCAAAAACCTTAAAATCATACCACCACACCAGTAACTGGTGTGGGAGGTATGATTCCACCCTCCTAGTGGGAGAAATATGATAACACCGGTACACCCGGTATTAGCTTTCTTGACCCTGGCTCACAAAATGGATGCTGCCAGCCACAGACACAAGTCTGCCCTCCTGCTGCTGGACGAATCTCCGTCAGGGGAAGGCTGGACAATAGGTTTCCTGTCACAGGGAGGTGTGACCACCTCCCAGACAGGCTTTAGTGTATTGGGGCTGGGTGGGTGCACTGGGGGCACATTTGGTGTCCCTGTGCATAGTCCAGCTCAAACCGGTTGCAGGAGCCATTTGCTCCTGCTCTGGCACAAAACTGGACAAAGGACATGGGTGTAGCCACCCCTCTGTCCTGACCCTCCCATAGGTGGGTCCCTAGAGTTTGTCCCACCCCTTTCTTGGGTATAAAGTAGGAACCCCTGACTACAGGACTTTAATTTTTACCGAGCAGTATTTCCACTGAAGATTTCCGGCCTACACTCCACGAGTGTTCCGTGGGCTGGTATTTTGTGATTCAGCTCGAGGCCCCTTTGCGATCCCTGGTTCATTGTGAAGGTAACTTTGACTTTCTGTGGGCTTTCCTGGTTGCTCCAGACGTGCCCTGACTCTCCATAGCTTGGAGAGTCCCTAGGACCTTGCTGGTCCTCACTGAAGCATCTTTCCTCTGACTGAGTGGGGTGCAGTTGCCAAGGCTTGTTGGTGTTCAATCTGGACACTGACCCCCCCAGCACTCAACATCCTTCGAGGTACAGCTCACCTCTGGACTTTGGTCGTCGTCGTCGTCGACGTCTCCTGGTCCCCGTGGCTGCAGAGTCAAGCTTCACCTCTTCTCAGCTGAAACACCCAAAATCAGTGGGCATTCGTCTATTGTGCCCCTGGTCACTGTGAAGTGACCCAGACTCTGCCCCTCGGCTTTCAGGTTCTTCTCAGCTCTTATCCAGGCTTGGATCACACCGGACACTTCTCATCTTCCCAGCAGCAGCACTTCTTCGCATCACGCCATTGAAATCAACAAGCGTTTCTGACACCACTTGACCCCTGTGCACCCGGCTCCTCCGGGATAGGTAACACAGGTATCTCGGTACTCTCAAGGGTGCTGGTCTTAGAACCTTCTATGTTCCAAAGGGTTTGCTTGAAGTCCTCTCCTAAGTGTCCTTAATCTTTAAAAATCCAACCGCGACTTTCCCATAGAATTGTACGGAGCTCGTGCCCGTGTTCTCACACTGCACACATCCTCCGTGGGTCCCCTGTGACACTACCTTGGGTGGTTCCTTGGGGTCCCAGCGATTCTACGTACTCTAGGCACTGTGTCTAGTCAAGTCAGGGTTGTTATACCACTTTCTTAGTATATGGTTTGGTCTCCCCTGGGGCCCATTGTGTATTGTGCTATTTACTGTTGTTCTAGTGCCTTAATATTGTGTGCTTTGTTCTCTAATCTCATAAAGAGGTTAGTAGAGAGTGTTTAGTAATAAATACATATATTTTATATATTCCTTGTGTGGTTCACCTTTCATTTGGTCATTCAGGAGGTTATAATCTGGTAAACCAAGCTGCTTTACATTCCTTCGAGACTTAGCCTGAAGGCTGCTCTCCACAGCTACCACTAGGATAGCTTTCAATAAAGGTTGTCTTTAACCTAATCATCAATAAGGATCGTTTGGACTGGTGCAAGGTACCCACTTTAACTAGTGGACAGCATATACCAGGCCAACTTCTCACACAAACCACTATATAAAATTAGGGTGGGAGAATAACCTGCATATTTAACCATCATATGTTCAGTATCATGAAACAATCCTCAAGAATGATTAACCAAGACATTTTTTCCCAAACAACCCCTAACGGGTGGGATAATCCTCGCCTCCGAGTCCTTAATAGAATTGAAAATTATCGACCCTATAGCTAGAATTTTTTTATTTTATGGCAGGAGACGGAGGCTTCGGATTATTCTAATTCAAAGCTGTGTCACAATATTGGACGCCACATCCACAACACGTTTGTGATTAAATACTTTAAATGTTGGGTCATAAAATTAATCCATGATGTCGTCCAGACGAGAGCCCATAGAATACACCTTAGAGACCATGGCTCCCCTGACTGAATGTGCTCCAAAACGAGACACATCAAATCCCGCCTCTTTGAGGATCTATCTGACCCAGCGGGCCAAAGGTTGCTGGTGTAACCAGGTGGAAGGGTTTCCGTAAAGAAAAAAGTAATTGACCAGTCTGGTCCCTTCTCATTTCTCTTGTCTGTTCCTCATAACATTTCAAACATTTAACCACACATAACTTTTGGCGATGAGGGAAAAGCTGGATATGTAATAGATTTTGAATCAGTTTTAGTGCACTTTGAAGTAGAAAAGGAAACACCAGAAGGACTAAATACTCTACCTGCAATAGCCAAGGCTCTAACATCCAAAACCCATCTGCAGGGTTATAAGGCATAACAATAATGTAAGTTTCGCTGAAAGTTGTTTACGCGTAAGATCCTCTTTCGCAGGCCAGGTCTTAATAAAGAGTAAAACTACCTCCACATCCCATAAAGTGGAATATTTAGGTTGTGGAGGTTGTACCATCCTTATGCCCCTTAAAACTTTGCACACCAGGGGATGTTCCCCTACTGAACAACCCTCCACATGAGGATGTCCTGCAGATATAGCTGAACAAAAGTTGTTCACAGATCTGTAAGCTAGGTCTTGCTTTGCTAGGTCTGATAAGAAATTCACAATTGTATGGATACCGGATCCCATGGGATCCACCTCCTGGTCACCGCATCAAGCAACCCTTCTATGCCAGGCGCCTTCGTATCACTTATGGGTAGAGGCGGCCCAAGACTGGAATAGGAAAAACAACGTGTCTTCTGAAACTCCTGACACTTGCCAACGTCTCCTGAAATCCGCCATACCATGAGGTACAATAGCTCCTGTTCCACTAGGGGATGGAGATGACCTACCGGATATGTTGGGAGATTTGATCAGGGTTGAATGCAAATTGGAAGGTCGCAAGTCAAGTCCATTGCCGTTGGAAACCAAGACTGCGCTTTCCATATCGGGGTAATCAATACAACCTCCGCTAATTGCCTGCTCACTTGTGCAAGGACCCTCAGAATCATTGAAAAGGGAGGGAATGCATACGATAAGTCAGTTGACTAATTCTGTAGATACGCATCGGAACTCAGAGCCTGAGGATCTGGTCTCCAGCTGTAAAACCTCTGTAGCTGAGTACTGAGACGTGATGCAAAAAGATCTATTGAGCAGGGGCCCCTGCATACGTTCAGAATCTGGAATATTCGCCTAAGTAATTTCCAGTCGCTGGAATCCCGAAGAAAAAACGGAGATTTGGTTCTTAAGGCAAAAATGCCAAAAATCCATGTCAATCTCCGCCAGCAGACGAGATCTGGTTCCACCCAGGCGGTTGATGTAACGCACCACTGACACATTGTCCATTCTTAGGAGGATACAACAACTCGTCTTGTGCTGTGTGTTGCTAGTGTCTGGATTGCAAATGATACCGCTAGCAACTCCAGACAATTGATGTGAAGTGCTAGTTTCTCGGAGGACCACCAACCTCCCGTCTCCCACGAGCCACAACGCACTCCCCAGCCCCACCGGCTGGCATCAGATTCGATTACAACCTCCGGAACTGAAGCAAATATGGCCCTGCCTTTCCAGACGTCCATGTGCTCCAGCCACCAATTCATTTCTGTCCTGACTTCCTCCGTCAATTCTATTTGTTCCGCATAAGATAAGCCCTTGCGCAAATGAGAGATTTTCAATCGCTGAAGGGCTCGATAATACAACGGGCCCGGAAAAATTGCCTTAATTTGAGATACTAACAGGCCTATGAGGCGAGCCAGGGTCCTCAAGGATATTATCGGAGAGGCACGCGCTCTCCTCAACTCCTTCTTGATTGCTACTCTCTTACACAAAGGGAGTAGAAACTGGGACCTGATAGAGTCTATTTGGAAGCCCAGGAAATCCAGAACTTGAGACAGAGTACTGATAGATTTCTCCTTGTTCAGACTGAAACCCAGGTCTTGAAGAAGCCACCCTGTCCAGGCAAGATGTATCAAGACCGTGTCTTTGTCTTGTGCCATGACGAAATGTCGACCAGATAAATGATCAGACGAACCCCTGGTTCTCTTAGGTATTGAACTACAGGTTGAAGAAGCTTGGTAAAACACCAAGGTGCTGATGAAAGGCGAAATAGTATGTTGGTGAATTCATACCAATGATGGCGCCATTGGAATAGCAGGAATCTGCGATGAGGCGCAAATATGGGAACCACCAGATATGCGTCTTTGAGATTAGATTTGACTATCCAATTGCCCTCTTGTAAGAGATCTCACAATAAGTGAATGACCTCCATTTTAAAGTAGTGATACACTATCCAAGAATTGAACTCTTTTAGATGAGCACCAGCCGATCCTTCTTGGGGACTAAAAATAACGTACTGGTGAAACCCCTGGGGTGTCTGTCTGCTTGGGACACCACCCCCTTTTTTATCAGTGATTGAACCTCTTCGTCTATGAAAGACATTTCTGCATGGTAAAAATGGAGAGGGACCGGAAGGGTATCCTGGGTTGGAGTTGCACACAATTCCAGGTGAAACCACTGAACTGTTTGCAACACCCAAGGGTCCTGAGATATTATGCCCCAATTGTGCAAAAACAGTTGGATTCGTCCCCCCACTTTGGTCTCTGACTGAGGAACAAAGCTCACCAGCGTAATTGGCATCAGCGTTGTTGTCTCTACCTTTGTAGCCCCCTCTGCGGCTTCAAACTCTGCCTCCACAATTTCGTGTCGGGTAGAAATTTGACTGTTTGGGAGCACCACCTCCTCCTCTAGGGGTATATCCGCTTGCGGCCTGTTGGAAGCCGCAGCCTGGCGCTCGGCACCATAGCGCCCAGCCCTGACAAAAAGACCCCTGTTGAAGACCTTTTTTAGTGATGTTTGCGCTTTGTCTAAGGCTGCGAATGTCGAAACATATTTACCGAATTCCTTGACGAACGTTTCGCCAAACAACAGACCGTTGACAAACGTGCCTGTTTCATTGGAGGCCAGGTCTGCCAGCTGGGGGTCTACCCTCATGAGCACCGATTTGCGATGCTGCGTAGATAGCACGCAATTCGCATTGCCTAGTAGACACTGGGCTCTTTGGGCCCATTCCAGAATCTCTCCCGGATCAAGTTGGACCTCGTTGTCTTTGGTCTGAACTGTCAAATCTAGGATCTTGGTGATGGGGTGAGAAATATCCAGTTCTTTGTCCTGGCAGTTCCTCCAGGCTCTGTCCAGACCCTTTTTGGGGTCTTTGGTAACCCATTTTTAGAAGGTGGACATATTCGGGTCAAGTTTCGGAGTGTCCACTACCTTCCCCAAGAGCCATGGAAGTGGGTACTTGGAACACAGTGTGTTGCGCAATTCCTTGTCGAATCCTTGTCGCAGATTGGCCTGGACATAGTGTGCCACCTTCATACACAGAACCAGCTCCGTGGATCTGCTTCGGATCGAATAAAAGATTTTTGTTAGGAGGGAGGTCTGGTTGGGTATGGTGCAACTTGCGTTTGCGTTTTTGAGCCTAACCAGAACATCCTGGGAGGTCCTCGTGGTCCGAGGAGGACTCCGATGTGGAGGTAGTTGGGTCCGCTGTGGCGGTGGAACTTTTAGGGAAACCAAAGGACCCTGAATCCTCTGTACTTCCGTATTCGTGATCTAGCAGGACCAATTGCGCCAGCTGTGAGAGAACCTCAGTCAAGGACCCTTTAGAAGTACTGCAAGCAAAACCTAGAATAGATGGCATCCATCTTGACCACCGGCTACTCGTTTTGTACTGTCCCATGTTATCATAGTCTCTCAGCGCCAGGATACCCGTAGGGTGGCAGACTGCGCTATACAAAAGATTATACAATACAATACAATACAAAACCTGCATCCTGACCAGCCATATCACGCCTAGACGTGCCCCTTACTGCACCCAGTAATTCTTGCCGGACATACCTTTGCAGTGGTTGTATAAAGGGGTGTAAGGCTTTAATCAAGGCCCGGTTCACCGAGCATTGCACTTGGGAATCAAGTGCCACCACAAGACGATCCTCCATGTCTGGCTCATATGGGACTTCTGAATATTCTAGATAGTCCTCACTCATGTCGTCTTGGTAAGCCATGATTGTTATTTTTGACTCTTTTCCTTCTAATGATTCCCTGCTGAAAACAGGCTCAGAGGAGGTTCCAGGGGGGAGAGAAAAGCCCCAGTCAGGTGCATGCTATTACTGGTAGCTCAAACGGGGTCAAATAGTCCCCAAAGTGGTTGCCTGTATTAGTTGTGGAGGGAGGCACCTGCTCTCCTAGGGTGAGGCCCTTATCAACGTAAATTTGCTCTGTCGGGGGTTCACTGGAACCAGAAGCGGTGTATGCAGCTCTCGAGCTTGGCGTGCAGTGAGCCGATTGGACAAAACCCGATTTCGGCCTCACTGCGCATGCATTAGTACCCGGCAACGAGAGAGGACAGGGACCGCTTAGCGCATATACCAGGGGTCTCCAACGAGTAGCTCGGGAGCTACTGGTAGCTCGTCAGTACCTTCAAAGTAGCTCTCAGAGGTGAAGTCAAGCCCAGTATAAAATTCAGAGAGTAGGTGACTATTAAAGAAGGCAGCACTGCTCATCTCAAGACCCTTAGAGTGACAGTCACCAAAACCTATGTCAGTAACTCATACTAACACTCAAACACACACTGTATCGGCTTATAGGGCCTGCCACTTGACACTCTATATCCAATCTCAATATAACTTAGCCACAAGGAGATTGACCATGTTCTAGTCCCTGCTTTATCAATCACAACATGTGTGTGAACGGTGGACCATGAAAGAAGTAGGCAGCAGTAGCATGCGCAGTAATCAGTGCTGACCCACCAAAGTCTGGGACTGCAGGAGTCAGAGTGAAAATGTGACAGTTGGGTGCATGATCAGCTCAAGACCTTAGGAGAACAGGGGATGATTCAGACCAGAGAAAATTAAGAGACTCATCAGCATTTATGTGCGTTCATAACAAACACTATTGTTTCCTGAAAGCTACGCCTGGTGTCAAGCCCCAGCAAATGTGTATGCTAGCCCCCATTATAAGGGTGTTATCTCTGATATAATTGTGTCTGTTCCTGGCATAATAGTGCCAATGGCATAATAATGGTCATCCTTTATTATTTTGAGTATTTTTAGTCAAGTTGTGCTATACTGACAGCCATCATTTACATACTAGGAGCATGACTGGCCTACATTTAGCTATTCCTGGAATAAAAATGGTCATGACTGATATATGGTTTCTGGCTTTTCTTATGGAAAATTGAGCTTGTTTGCCCAAAGTGGAAAGTGGTATTTGATAGAAAAATGTGCATTTTCAGAAACTAAACTGATGAATGATAATTCAAGTTAAGCTGGGGAGACCTACTGTTGTACTTATGTCCTTTGTGCCGTAGGGCATGTCAAGATTTGAATGTTGCTTCATAAGTCAGGTGGAGGCATTTTATATTGATGAACGTTTTCCTGGCATTTCTGATGGTAACCGCACCTGGAGTACTTGGGTGGTAACTACTGATAATCCTGCTTAGGGTGGTCATAGTGCAGTCACTGTTTTACAGTTATAAAATTGGGTAGCAGCTCAGGAAGACATTCTTTGAGCAGAAGTAGCTCTCACTACAGAAAAGGTTGGGGACCCCTGGCATATACCATGCATCCCTCTTCCGCTCCATGGCAACAATTATGCGCTCGATCGGCAGCATTAGCGCTCGCTTACGCACGCACATATAATCATGAATAAAGCAAAAAGCAAAATGACTTAACTACGGCCACTGTAGCAGCAAAGAATGAGGAAGTGGGATCGTTACATGGAGTTTTATGTGTATTGTTGTTATGTTGATTCCCAGTTCATTTGCATCCTTTAGCTTCCTTTCCCCGCGCGCCCCTCCCTCCTGCGCGCGGCAGCTTCCAGCTGGAATGTTGACAGCTGGACGTTCTAGGTGACAGTTGGGACGGTTGTATTTACGTCATTCTGTGTTGGTGCACTTAGCCTCCGGTTGAGTGTGTCGTCCTGTAAGTAATAAACTTACTTAATACATAACCTCCTTACGTGTCATCTTTACAATTGTGCCCCTGTGATTGGTGGGTACCGGACTACTAGGGCTTATGGGAAGTGTCGTTTTTTAGGTCTCACCTGAGCCAGCTCATGCGCTGCTCTGGCGAGACATTTAATGAGTGGGCTTTCAAAAGTCCGACCACAGCTTTTGGGGTGGCATAGAGCGTGCGGTTACGCGCACAATGATGAGCAGAGTCGCCATCTGGCTTTCCTCTCTCGTCATGGTGCGCGCACATTGCACACCACTCGCCAGCCTGCTTTCACTTTTGCTGTCGCGCGCGCGTGCACGACTCGCCACCTCATCCTGCTCCCTGCAGTGGCATAACGAAATTTGAGCCCCCCCTTTGCAAACTACGGGGTCAGTGGGGCTTATTTTCCTATCGTGTCAGCGCGTTAGGTTTCACTTTTGTTTTTAATTATCGTGTTAGCGCGTTAGGTTTCACTTTCACTGCCGCTAGTCATCCGGTAACCCTCACAAGGGACGCGCACGAGTTCTCATTCCAGCAGCTCCATTTTAAATCTGCATTCCTTGGTCCCTCCCGACGTGCGCAGCCGGGACAGGGGTTTTACAATCTGCGCAATGCTGAGAGCTTGTTGTTTACAGACAACACCCCAGCTGCTTTTGACCCACCACGTCCTTCTCCCTCCTCTGTTGTTTTACCCACCCCCCCCTGCTTCAGCCATGTCCTGCGCCCTCACTCATGTACCTGAAGGCATTGGAGTGCTTTACATGAGCACCATGTACATCTCACTGACACTTTCACTTTTTCCCCTTTTTTTCCGATTACACTGGGGGGGGTTAAGTGATTTGCCCAGGATCACGGCATATCGAGCCAACGCCGAGAGTTGAACCCAGTTCCAGGGTCAGCAGCTCTACCTTAGACATGCATTCGTTGTGTTAACCCACTAGTCCCTGATCCGCTTGCCGCCATGGTTTTTAACAAGCCCCCTGGCTTTTAAAACACCACCTCTTCCTGCTCCCTGCAGTGGCATAACAAAATTTGAGCCACCCCCTTGCAAACTACGGGGTCAGTGGGGGATTATTTACCTATTGTGTCAGCGCGTTTGGTTTCACTTTTGTTTTTAATTATCGTGTCAGCGTGTTAGGTTTCACTTTCACCGCCGCTAGTCATCCGGTAACGCTCACAAGGGACGCGCACGGGTTCTCATTCCAGCAGCTCCATTTTAAATCTACATTCCTTGGTCCCTCCCGACGTGCGCAGCCGGGACAGGGGTTTTACAGTCTGCGCAATACCGAGAGCTTGTTGTTTACAGACAACACCCCAGCTGCTTTTGACCCACCACGTCCTTCTCCCTGCTCTGTTGTTTTACCCACCCCCCTGCTTCAGCCATGTCCTGCGCCCTCACTCCTGTACCCAAAAGCATTGGAGTGCTTTACATGAGCACCATGTACATTACACTGACACTTTCACCCCTTTTTTTTCGATTACACTGGGGGGATTAATTGATTTGCCCATGATCACGGCATATCGAGCCAACGCCGAGAGTTGAACCCAGTTCCAGGGTCAGCAGCCCTACCTTAGACATGCATTCGTTGTGTTAACTCACTAGCCCCTGACCTGCTTGCCGCCATGGTTTTTAACAAGCCCCCCTGCTTTTAAAACACCACCTCATCCTGCTCCCTGCAGTGGCATAACGAAATTCAATTGACTGACACCCCTTTTGAAAGTGATTTGTGAACTTTAAAACTAAGTGTGGGTTTCTGTCATGGAGCGACATGTCGACTCCCTATAGAGAAAAACTTGTTTTAATAACGATGCGTACAGCCACAGTTCACAGCACACTAAAATAACAAGTGCTGTATTCCACAATGTAATTGCGTCTTTCGCTTTTGTTTCTTGCGTGTATTGTATTCTAGTCCAAGTACTTCTGAAACTCCACTCCGGGTTTTGTCATTTATCGCACGCTCTGTGCAGATTCTTGGTCAATGTTTGTTCCTTGTTTAACACACATGCTGCTCGTTTATTTCCTTGTTCTGAGATTGCCAATTTGATTCCAGGAAACAATCCTTCAGAAGTCCTGTATTGCGCCTTATGTTTTTTTTTTTTTTTTTTAAATACTGCCACTGAGATTTTAGAAGTCGCAGCACACATGCCCTTTCTCCTAGCGTCGAACGAGCGCAAGTAAACCGTGAGTATCTACGGGCGCTAGACATATTCGTGAAAGTTATTCAGGTCTGTGCACGAGCCATGCTGCATTCTTGGTCTGTTTAAATATATTCATAACCGCGAGCTGTTTCTCTTTCCCTTTTCACTGCATATTGTTTTATTTCTGATTCTGACACCTCCCTGCCTGCTTACCGCTTGCCCCGTTTGTGTCCTCACCATTCTCTCTTTCACTTCTCTCTGTGCCTCACAACTCACTGCCTCATCTCTCTCTTCCCCACCTTTCATACACTATCTAGCCACTCAATTTACCTCACCACCTATTGGTCTTCTATGTCTCTCTTTTTATTGATGTCCTCTTTCCCATTATTTTATTTATTTCTCTCCTCAATGCTCTCTCTACCTCTTCCACTCCATCTATCACTCCCTTTGCTTTCATCTCTCTTTCTATCTCCTTCACTGTTTCCGTTCACACTCTGTTTCCAATGTCTCGCTCATTTAATACATCTGTCTCTCCCTCCCTTTTTCACCATTCTCTACTTCTCCCTCGCCCTCCCTCTGTATTAGCCTCATCTCTCTACCTCATCTGCACCTCTTTTCTCTCTACTTCTCATATCTTTCTATTTTTCATCCCACCGGCTCTACCTGCCTCTCTCCCTCGCTACTTTGTTTACCCGACCTGTCATTCTGTGCTTCTCCTTTCTATTTCTGCTATCTCATTATAACTCACCTCTCTTCCTATCTTATTTCTCTATAGACCTTGCCCCTCGGGTTGGCGCCTTTCTTACCAGCCTACATTTAAAACAGCATGCCAGGCCTCTAAAAACAAGCCTTGGCATAGCCAATAGGTCTCGCCTTTGGGACCTTATAAGTTTTTAGCCTTGCAACAGTTGATGTTATTGCACCAAGGATATTGTGCTGCGTAACTTTAATACTTATAAGGTCCCAAAAGCGAGACCTATTGGCTATGCCAATGCTTGTCGTTATATTGTAATGTCTTTGGCTGCTGTGTTTTGAACAGTAAAGGAAAGAGAAGCATAATCTGAAGCTTCAGGGGTGTAACACAGGCCCCCGCAGACCCCGCGTTGCGGGGGGCCCCAAGCTCCAGGGGGCCCCCTCAGCGCACGCCGCACAGTACAGTACTTTACAGCATGATCCACGCACCATGCTGGGACTTAGTTAAAAAGTTATGCGCCCCAGTCTCCTCAAATAAATGAAATGCTGCGTGGTGGTCCGTTCCCAAACTTTTTTATTTTGAAAATGTGTCCCGGACGCAAGAAATCACCATCGCCTTTAAATAAAGCTCGGCGTTTCCTGGCGTGCGAGGACGGGCTACAGAGAAGTAACAGGACTCTGTCTTTTCCTTCTTGCCCAGAGAAGACAAGGACAGTGTCCACTTCTGCTCTGCCGCTTCAGCTGCCCCCCCCCCACTCTTTCCTTCTTCCCTCTCTTTCTAGCTAGCAGTTCTTCTCTTACTGAAAACCGTGACTTCAAGACGGGGTTCTCACTCTCTTTCCTCTCCTTTCTTTTATTTGTGGATCCAAAAAAGAAAGACACTTTTGCTGGAAATTTCATATTTTTCTGACATTTTAATTTCAAAGTGCAGCATTGGGAATAAAAGATTAAAAATGTGAAAAATAGATAAATAAATAACTAAATAAAGTAAGACAGAGTGGTAGCAAACTGACCAGATTCATTTTATTAACACCCAAACACATTAGCGCCACTTTTACAGAGTTTGCCAGTGAAGCGCTATTTTTGTTTTTTTGTCTTTGTTTTCCCTGGACTTGGAACTAGTGCACCAATCCAGGAGGTACTGCAATGTGTGGATTGAAAAACAAAATGTGTACTGCGGCTCTGCGTCCAGGGATGTGGTCTTTTTACCATGCTGCTTATGTTTTGTAAGGATATAAGCAATGGATATTGAAATGGGTCCATTCAGGGCCCTGTAGTCATGTCCTTAACGTTTCAGGCAAAAGCACTCACTGATTTCTGAATAGTGAGTGTAAAAGTGTTAAGGTAACCATGTTGTTCCTGCTTACATTTCACATGGTTTGCAAAATTTTGCATTCTCTATAAGTGTTTGCTTTTTCCAGGATGGTGTTCCCTTTTTTTTTTGTAGGCCGCATATTGCTCTTGTCTAGTGCGTAATATAATTTGAGCAGGTGTTTATAGCCGGCAACAATTGGGTTGTAGTTGAAGGTAGTTTGAGTTTTTCTCAGTGGGGCAGTACGGTGTTCAGTGGGGGAGAGGATGGCACTATGGCCAGAGCTGCTGAATTTTGAACTGGGAACCAGGTTCAGCCTTAATAACCAGTCCACCAGACCACTCTCCTGAGAGAGCACAATCCCATGCTAGACCTTAGAAGGCTTTGCAAGACCTTAGAAGCCCTGGTGTCAGAGCACCAGCAGGTAGACCCTAGCATGACAAGTGTAGGTTAACCTTAAAGGCTTGTCCACCACTATCCATACTGAAGTTCACCTCCAGTCTAGAGGGCAGGCCTATGAAGCAGCAAACCCTAGAACAACAGTCACTGATGTCACAGGACCCTTGAGACGGGCCAGCTCTAGGGCGGTGCAACCGGTGTGACCACACCGGGTGCTGACTTTAGGTGGAGACTTTAGGTGGAGGCATCATGTTTGCAAGTATAATATGGTTTTAAAAGTGCTTGCTGCCTCCTTCCTGGCCTCCAGCAATTTTCGGCAACTATAAAAATGTCATGATGGCTCTGGTGATTTATGTTCTTCCTAGAGAGAGATCAGAATTTTGTCTAGTGGACGTTTTGACTCATGGAAAGATAGCTCAGAGGGTTAATGTACCTGCTGCAAAGAATATGTACCATGCAGATCAGAAAGTGCACATAATGTAAATAGGTCAGCGGGCTACTGCTTTTGTCAGAGAGATCCTTTAGTTACTTGAAGTTTATAAGTTAAAATCCTAACATAGAACAGTGAGGTATTAACTGTCATCTAAGAGCTGCATGCAAACTGCAAGGAATACATTAGTGTGTTATGTTTTCCCCCCAGTCTTTGATTATCCTAATGTTCAAAAAAGTGTTCTTTTGGTCAAAAATGAATTCTGATTATTAAGGAGAACCCCCAACATGGTATTACGTTTTAAATTCCGGGTATTGTGTTTCTCCAGACCAATCACTATTAAACTATACGGCCTACTAGTATGGTTGTCATGTGACTCCTACACCTTGTAGTCCTGTCTGATATAACATTTTCTATACAGTGATTTATACACATATTGATGGTGTAATGTGTGTGATGTAAAGTGCTCTGACACTGTACAATGGTATGAGTGGCACTGTAAATCAAATTAAATGAATCCGAGACAGAGTATGGTTATGGAGACTTGAGGGGCACTGTTAAAGTGTGGTAGTGAGGGAATATATGGCAGAGGTGGTCATAGGGGGGCACTAACAAACATTAATGCACAGGGCACCACCAGTGCTAAGGCTGGTCCTGCCCTTGAGGCCAGTCCGCCTCACCCATTGGTACCTCCATTGGCCTTGTTTCAGCAGTAGTTGCTGCAACTCACCAGGGACTGGAAATGCAGGATTTGCACGCACACCAAACTAAGTTCGCAAACTTCACAGTCTCCCTGCTTCATTCACAAGCACTTTTAACATGTGCTGCCTGCTGTGGGGCCACTGGAATTAATTATGCAGCAAAGGAGGACAACATTATGCCGTAGTGTTGACTAAATTATGCATTAAAAAAAGTCTGCAGCGTAATGCAGTATATATTCTGATATTTTATTATTTTGACATGTGAACACATGCTAACAGTCTCTGGAAAGAGTTTGCCTTATTAGTACCAGTGTAACATACAAATGCGGCAGTGAGGAAGTTGATCAGTCAACCTTTGCAGTTGGCCATCCACTCCGCAGCAACACAAGTCACATTTTTTATTGACTTTTGATATGTTTGAGCTACAAACAATTTATTAGTTTAAATGGTCAGATCATGCAGCAGATCTTGCATTATGAGGCAAATATGGTGGAGCCATAATTATATAGAAAACATTTGCAAACTAGGATATTTTGCCATTCATGTTTGAACTGCTGTTGTGGAAAGAGGGAGCAGTGCTGATGACAGAAACTCCATGGCTCGGAGACAAATGGCTTGTGTTTCCACATTTTATCGTATTTGGGACATTGTGTGATTAGAAGCATATCCCACTTTGTGAATATATTTTAATGTCAATAACTCATTATACCCTTAAATAATCACGTGTATCAATTGATTGATTAAACTGGGCAGTGAAATGCCAAACAAATACAAAAAATTGGGATGTTTTTGCATTCTGACCACACCTCTGGCTCCGCCCACTGATCCAATCCTCGGCTTACTCCGCCCTCTCATTCTCTGCCCACAGTTCCCCTACTTTTTTCCCCGCACTTCGACCACTGGAGTGAAGCCATATTTAAGATTGCCGTCCTAGTCCCTTATGGGGATCGTTTCCTAAATGGCACAGCTGTAACGAACTCTACACTCTGTAACAGGCCCTCAATGCATAAATATCTCACACATCAAGCTGAGCGCCTCTCTGAGTGAGTGGGCCTGCAGTTTTTCCTGGGGGCGGCGACTCTATTTCTCTGGCCTCTGGTTAATATCCTGCTGGCAGCCCAAGTGTTGAACCATTTTATAGATAGCGCAAATTCGACCAGAAGTTTTTGTTGAGGCGCTGTCACAGTAGGGAACACTTACCATGGTTCAATTCTAGCCATAATGCTTGAAAAGATGCATTACCTTTGCAGCACAGAATATCGGCACCTCAGCTTGTGTTCCTTTCTGTTTTCGGAAGACTCGGGCATTTAGAAAATAAAAGCGTTACAACGTGCTACTTAAAACACGGTTTGACAAATGAAAGCATTTTTTTGCCAGAACTGCTTTATCACTCAGTCTCTTTCGCCAACATAACAGACATGCACAAATGTTTTCTATATAATTATGGCTCCACCATATTTGCCTCATAATGCAAGATCTGCTGCATGATCTGACCATTTAAACTAATAAATTGTTTGTAGCTCAAACATATCAAAAGTCAATAAAAAATGTGACTTGTGTTGCTGCGGAGTGGATGGCCAACTGCAAAGGTTGACTGATCACCTTCCTCACTGCCGCATTTGTATGTTACACTGGTACTAATAAGGCAAACTCTTTCCAGAGACTGTTAGCATGTGTTCACATGTCAAAATAATAAAATATCAGAATATATACTGCATTACGCTGCAGACTTTTTTTAATGCATAATTTAGTCAACACTACGGCATAATGTTGTCCTCCTTTGCTGCATAATTAATTCCAGTGGCCCCACAGCAGGCAGCACATGTTAAAAGTGCTTGTGAATGAAGCAGGGAGACTGTGAAGTTTGCGAACTTAGTTTGGTGTGCGTGCAAATCCTGCATTTCCAGTCCCTGGTGAGTTGCAGCAACTACTGCTGAAACAAGGCCAATGGAGGTGCCGCAGCCCTCATGGTTTTCTTGAGGTAATGTTGTTACCTCTACATTTGCACATATTTTAAAATTACAACCAATGCCAGATCTAAGTTGATAAGTGGGGTACAGAACACCCCCATCAAGTGAGAAAAATGCCAATTGACCCTGCTATTGGTTACTTTTTGTTGGCTAGTACTCTTATTGACTGAATCCTATTAGCTTTTACAAGAAATAAGTTTTAAAAAGTCTGTTTTTCCCATATTAATTTCCTCCGCCCGTTTATCAGTCTTGGTAGTAAATTATTATTTTATGTCAAAGGGGATTTGATAAGGCACTATCTTTTCCAGCTGGTGGAATCCGTACGTGTCCCAACTGAGCTAAATGGCAAATAGGAGTGTCTTTAAAGCCCTGTGAACTTGACATGTTCATTCATTCTCTCATTTTATAGGAAGAGTTTCAGGCCAAAGTAGTTAAGAGGGAATAGTTTTACCACGGGAACAAGACGGGGCAATCTAATGTGACTGCACCATGCACATTTCTGCCCCAGTTGTGGAGTGTGAAATAAGCTGGCAATAAAAACGTTTTAGTAGTAATCCTTGCAGCAAAGTGCAGCTCACCAAATCTAACTAGATGGTAAAGGCTGGGAGTATTTGAATGTAGATCCAGTTAGCTGTTTTATCCTACGTCAGAGACTGGGAGCTTAACAACCTCTGCGTTGTATTTAGTGCGCTTAAAAAATATGGCCTCCTTATTCTTCTTCTTCTAACGTACTGGTGATTGTTTGTACTTTTTGACATATCTCCCCTTAGCCTGCGTCTGACCCACTGTCGGGTGTGCTGCCGCCGTTCCGCGAGTTTGGTGACCAAAACGGTTCTGAGAGTTTTGATCCTGTGGCCGTGCTTTAATTTCCAACGGGAGATGGCGGCTCCATTCTCTCTTCCCGGCACAGCAAAGCGTTATGTGCCATGCTTTATTGACAGCATTTTCATTGTGACTGCAGGCTTAACAGTAAGCTATTATTATCAGTGCTTTAAATGGGCTGGCACTCACAGATACTGAGTACCGGTGTTGTGTAATATCTGGTATCCCCACGGTATCGTGTATTCTTCGGCACTTTTCGGAAACGAAACTCAGCCCGGGCAGGTTCAGACAGAAGCAGCTGATCACTGCTCGGGCTGAGTTAGGGGATACACGATTCAACAGGATGCCAAACTCGGCTGTGGTGATAAAGCACCTGATTCTTTTGAACGAAGAGAGACAGACAAAAATAAACAGAGAAAATGAATCGTAATGCAAATAGCAATCAATTAAGTTAATAAACATTGTGAAAGCACATAACTATTGCTGAAGCATATCGAATTGTAACAAAATAACATGAGGGGAAGAGAATAGAAACAACGGCAGGGGTTCAAATAAGGGGAATAATAATATCAAAACGAGCGAAAGATTAAAGGGTAAAGGTAAAAAAAAAGGCAATGAAAAAGCAAAGTATTAAAATGGGGCAAGAAAGTGTTTTGATTTTCATATAATGAATATGTTACAAGGTGTTAATGACAAACATATAACTTTTACAATAAGTTGAATAACAGTGCATGTTTAGTTTGACTCATACAACATACTTGGCATTTTACCAGCTCCCCTATCTTTTTGTGTCCATGCTAATTAAACAAGCATTGGCAATGCAATCGGTCTCATACTTTTGTGAAGGTTAGAGCTAATGGCGTTGTAAATGACGCTATTTTTTACTTTTTTTTTAGGTCGAGCCTGGGCAACGCATGCGCTACTCTGTGGTATGATGTATTGGAGCATGGAATAGAAGCCCCGCCCACTCTCCTCCCATATTTGCCATTGGCTTTTGTCATTGGCCTTCGTAAATGCTGGCTTCTGATTCGTTAATAGGCTTGTAAGTCCTTCCTTAGTACCGCATTGTCTTCATTTGTAACCTCCCATGAGGACTGGCCCTTTTACTTCGGTTGTTACACGGTACGTCTTTTTTAGCCTGTAAGCACTTTATGCGTGCTTTCACTTTCCAAGCAGTCAGGGATAATGGCGGCCGCTTCTAATAGGTCTCGCATTTACAAGAGTTTGAACTATTGGCATTGTAAATGACAATGACTTTTATGTATGTGTCATTTAGCAAAACAGATACATTAAAGTAATTGTCATTTACAATGTCAATAGCTTAAACTCTGGCAAATGCGACATCTATTACATTGCAAATGCTTGTCATACATGGGTCCTGGTGCACACTGGGGGCACACATTCTGATGTTTGTTTCTCACATTGCTGGTTTTCGTACGCAGATACTAGTGCATGCTCGTGTCTCAGGCAACACAGCAAACATTCTGGGACTAGTTCCCTTACTGCCTTTGTTCGTACATGGATCCTGGTGCACGCTGGTGGCTCCACGGCATACATTCTGGTGCCAGCTTCCTACTTGGCAGGTTTTTGTACATGAATTCTGGTTCACGCTCATGTCACTCACTGCACAACACACTCTAATGCTGGTTTTCTACATAGCAGGGCAGGTTTTCCTACACAAATCCTGATGCGCGCTTGTGTCGCATGCTGCACAGCACACTCTAATGCTACTTTTCCACATGTCTGGTTTTTATGCACAGATTCTGGTGCACGCTCATGTCTCATGCTGCACAGTACACACTAATGCTGGTTTTCCACAGGGGTATTTTTCATGCACTTATCCTGGTGCACGCTCGTGTCTCATGTAGCACTGCACACATTTTGTGACTGGTTTTCATACACGGATCCTGGTGCATGCTTGTGTCTCACGCATCACAGCACATTCTAATGCTGGTTTCAAACATGGCTGGCTTTCGCGCACAGATCCTGGTGCACGCTCGTGTCTCAGGTTGCACAGCACACACTAATGCTGGTTTTTCACAGGGCTGGTTTTAATGCATGGGTCCTGGTGAATGATCATGTCTCGTGCTGCACAGCAAACTCTAATGCTAGTTTCCCACATGGCTGTTTTTCACACACGAATACTGGTGCACGCTCATGCCTCACGCTGCACAGCACACTCTACTGCTGGATTCCCACACGGCTGGTTTTCGCACACGGATCCTGGTGCACTCTCATGCCTCACGCTGCAAAGCACACACTAATGATAGTTTTCATAATACATGGACCCTGGTGCACGCTCGTGTCTCATGCAGCACAGCACACTCTAATGCTGGTTTTCCATAATGCCTTTTTTTAAGGCACGGGTACTTGTGCACACTTGTGTCTCACGCTGCACAGCACACTTTAATGCTGGTTTCCCACATGGCTGGTTTTCACGCATGGAACCTGGTGCACGCATATACCTCATGCTGCACACCACAATCTAATGCTGCAGAGAAGTAACAGGACTCTGTCTTTTCCTTCTTGCCCAGAGAAGACAAGGACAGTGTCCACTTCTGCTCTGCCGCTTCAGCTGCCCCCCCCACTCTTTCCTTCTTCCCTCTCTTTCTATCTAGCAGTTCTTCTCTTACTGAAAACCGTGACTTCAAGACGGGGTTCTCACTCTCTTTCCTCTCCTTTCTTTTATTTGTGGATCCAAAAAAGAAAGACACTTTTGCTGGAAATGTCGTATTTTTCTGACATTTTAATTTCAAAGTGCAGCATTGGGAATAAAAGATAAAAAATGTGAAAAATAGATAAATAAATAACTAAATAAAGTAAGACAGAGTGGTAGCAAACTGGCCAGATTCATTTTATTAACACCCAAACACATTAGCGCCACTTTTACAGAGTTTGCCAGTGAAGCGCTATTTTTGTTTTTTTGTCTTTGTTTTCCCTCGACTTGGAACTAGTGCACCAATCCTGGAGGTACTGCAATGTGTGGATTGAAAAACAAAATGTGTATTGCGGCTCTGCGTCCAGAGATGTGGTCTTTTTACCATGCTGCTTATGTTTTGTAAGGATATAAGCAATGGACATTGAAATGGGTCAATTCAGGGCCCTGTAGTCATGCCCTTAACGTTTCAGGCAAAAGCACTCACTGATTTCTGAATAGTGAGTGTAAAAGTGTTAAGGTAACCATGTTGTTCCTGCTTACATTTCACATGGTTTGCTAAATTTTGCATTCTCTATAAGTGTTTGCTTTTTCCAGGATGATGTTCCTTTTTTTTTTTTGTAGGCCGCATATTGCTCTTGTCTAGTGTGTAATATAAATTGAGCAGGTGTTTATAGCCGGCAACAATTGGGTTGTAGTTGAAGGTAGTTTGAGTTTTTCTCAGTGGGGCAGTACGGTGTTCAGTGGGGGAGAGGATGGCACTATGGCCAGAGCTGCTGAATTTGGAACTGGGAACCAGGTTCAACCTTAATAACCAGTCCAGCAGACCACTCTCCTGAGAGAGCACAATCCCATGCTAGACCTTAGAAGGCTTCGCAAGACCTTAGAAGCCCTGGTGTCAGAGCACCAGCAGGTGGACCCTAGCATGACAAGTATAGGTTAACCTTAAAGGCTTGTCCACCACTATCCATACTGAAGTTCACCTCCAGTCTAGAGGGCAGGCCTATGAAGCAGCAAACCCTAGAACAACAGTCACTGAGGTCACAGGACCCTTGAGACGGGCCAGCTCTAGGGCGGTGCAACCGGTGTGACCACACCAGGTGCTGACTTTAGGTGGAGACGTTAGGTGGAGGCATCATGTTTGCAAGTATATTATGGTTTTAAAAGTGCTTGCTGCCTCCTTCCTGGCCTCCAGCAATTTTCGGCAACAATAAAAATGTCATGATGGCTCTGGTGATTTATGTTCTTCCTAGAGAGAGATCAGAATTTTGTCTAGTGGACGTTTTGACTCATGGAAAGGTAGCTCAGAGGGTTAATGTACCTGCTGCAAAGAATATGTACCATGCAGATCAGAAAGTGCACATAATGTAAATAGGTCAGCGGGCTACTGCTTTTGTCAGAGAGATCCTTTAGTTACTTGAAGTTTATAAGTTAAAATCCTAACATAGAACAGTGAGGTATTAACTGTCATCTAAGAGCTGCATGCAAACGTCAAGGAATACATTAGTGTGTTATGTTTTCCCCCCAGTCTTTGATTATCCTAATGTTCAAAAAAGTGTTCTTTTGGATAAAAATCAATTCTGATTATTAAGGAGAACCCCCAACATGGTATTACGTTTTAAATTCCGGGTATTGTGTTTCTCCAGACCAATCACTATTAAACTATACGGCCTACTAGTATGGTTGTCATGTGACTCCTACACCTTGTAGTCCTGTCTGATATAACATTTTCTATACAGTGATTTATACACATATTGATGGTGTAATGTGTGTCATGTAAAGTGCTCTGACACTGTACAATGGTATGAGTGGCACTGTAAATCAAATTAAATGCATCCGAGACAGAGTATGGTTATGGAGACTTGAGGGGCACTGTTAAAGTGTGGTAGTGAGGGAATATATGGCAGAGGTGGTCATAGGGGGGCACTAACAAACATTAATGCACAAGGCACCACCAGTGCTAAGGCTGGCCCTGCCCTTGAGGCCAGTCCGCCTCACCCATTGGTACCTCCATTGGCCTTGTTTCAGCAGTAGTTGCTGCAACTCACCAGGGACTGGAAATGCAGGATTTGCACGCACACCAAACTAAGTTCGCAAACTTCACAGTCTCCCTGCTTCATTCACAAGCACTTTTAACATGTGCTGCCTGCTGTGGGGCCACTGGAATTAATTATGCAGCAAAGGAGGACAACATTATGCCGTAGTGTTGACTAAATTATGCATTAAAAAAAGTCTGCAGCGTAATGCAGTATATATTCTGATATTTTATTATTTTGACATGTGAACACATGCTAACAGTCTCTGGAAAGAGTTTGCCTTATTAGTACCAGTGTAACATACAAATGCGGCAGTGAGGAAGGTGATCAGTCAACCTTTGCAGTTGGCCATCCACTCCGCAGCAACACAAGTCACATTTTTTATTGACTTTTGATATGTTTGAGCTACAAACAATTTATTAGTTTAAATGGTCAGATCATGCAGCAGATCTTGCATTATGAGGCAAATATGGTGGAACCATAATTATATAGAAAACATTTGCAAACTAGGATATTTTGCCATTCATGTTTGAACTGCTGTTGTGGAAAGAGGGAGCAGTGCTGATGACAGAAACTCCATGGCTCGGAGACAAATGGCTTGTGTTTCCACATTTTATCGTATTTGGGACATTGTGTGATTAGAAGCATATCCCACTTTGTGAATATATTTTAATGTCAATAACTCATTATAACCTTAAATATTCAGGTGTATCAATTGATTGATTAAACTGCGCAGTGAAATGCCAAACAAATACAAAAAAATTGGGATGTTTAGGCATTCTGACCACACCTCTGGCTCCGCCCACTGATCCAATCCTCGGCTTACTCCGCCCTCTCATTCTCTGCCCACAGTTCCCCTACTTTTTTCCCCGCACTTCGACCACTGGAGTGAAGCCATATTTAAGATTGCCGTCCTAGTCCCTTATGGGGATCGTTTCCTAAATGGCACAGCTGTAACGAACTCTACACTCTGTAACAGGCCCTCAATGCATAAATATCTCACACATCAAGCTGAGCGCCTCTCTGAGTGAGTGGGCCTGCAGTTTTTCCTGGGGGCGGCGACTCTATTTCTCTGGCCTCTGGTTAATATCCTGCTGGCAGCCCAAGTGTTGAACCATTTTATAGATAGCGCAAATTCGACCAGAAGGTTTTGTTGAGGCGCTGTCACAGTAGGGAACACTTACCATGGTTCAATTCTAGCCATAATGCTTGAAAAGATGCATTACCTTTGCAGCACAGCATATCGGCACCTCAGCTTGTGTTCCTTTCTGTTTTCGGAAGACTCGGGCATTTAGAAAATAAAAGCGTTACAACGTGCTACTTAAAACACGGTTTGACAAATGAAAGCATTTTTTTGCCAGAACTGCTTTATCACTCAGTCTCTTTCGCCAACATAACAGACATGCACTGCATTCTGCCGCAGCCCTCATGGTTTTCTTGAGGTAATGTTGTTACCTCTACATTTGCACATATTTTAAAATTACAACCAATGCCAGATCTAAGTTGATAAGTGGGGTACAGAACACCCCCATCAAGTGAGAAAAATGCCAATTGACCCTGTTATTGGTTACTTTTTGTTGGCTAGTACTCTTATTGACTGAATCCTTTTAGCTTTGACAAGAAATAAGTTTTAAAAAGTCTGTTTTCCCATATTAATTCCCTCCGCCCGTTTATCAGTCTTGGTAGTAAATTATTCTTTTATGTCAAAGGGGATTTGATAAGGCTCTATCTTTTCCAGCTGGTGTAATCCGTACGTGTCCCAACTGAGCTAAATGGCAAATAGGAGTGTCTTTAAAGCCCTGTGAACTTGACATGTTCATTCATTCTCTCATTTTATAGGAAGAGTTTCAGGCCAAAGTAGTTAAGAAGGAATAGTTTTACCACGGGAACAAGACGGGGCAATCTAATGTGACTGCACCATGCACATTTCGGCCCCAGTTGTGGAGTGTGAAATAAGCTGGCAATAAAATCGTTTTAGAAGTAATCCTTGCAGCAAAGTGCTGCCAGTGGAGAAATATAGTTTGTGTTTAAGACAAACGCCTAATTACATAGGCCATGCATGCCCTTTCTAGAGACCCCCACTTTTTTCTTCCCACTTAAAACCCTGATGTCAAGCTCTTCCATTTCTGGTGTTTTGCTGAAGTTTTAAGATGATCTTAGAGTTTTTCGTTGCTCAAATGGGTTTTATTTCTGATATTATATGTTCCTCCTCATATTTATTGCTTGATTTTTCACACGAGAACATGTCACTCATAGTTGTTGGAATATCACTCACAATTAGACAGAAATTCAGAAAATGTCAGACATAGCAATCTGAAACCTTGGCAGCTATGCGTACTTCCGCAGTAGAAGATAAGCAAAACTGACGTATGCAACAGCGAATAGGCAAGTTAAAGTATGCGAAATGACCAAATGTAAATTCTTCTCAATACAACGCTCTGGTTTGCTTTTAAAATGTATTGGTTGTTGTCATTGGGCGTTATGAGGCCTAAATTCAGAAAGTGCAGCTCACCAAATCTAACTAGATGGTAAAGGCTGGGAGTATTTGAATGTAGATCCAGTTAGCTGTTTTATCCTACGTCAGAGACTGGGAGCTTAATATCTTCTGCGTTGTATTTAGTGTGCTTAAAAAATATGGCCTCCTTATTCTTCTACTTCTAACGTACTGGTGATTGTTTGTACTTTTTGACATATCTCCCCTTAGCCTGCGTCTGACCCACTGTCGGGTGTGCTGCCGCCGTTCCGCGAGTTTGGTGACCAAAACGGTTCTGAGAGTTTTGATCCTGTGGCCGTGCTTTAATTTCCAACAGGAGATGGCGGCTCCATTCTCTCTCCCCAGTGTAGTGTTCGGCGTGCGCGAGGCGTTCTAGCCTTCCGCGCTGTCGAGCCGCGCTAGCACTGACGCGTGACGTCAGGCGCTAGCGCATTTAAATAAAGGGGCGTGGCCTCGGCGCAGCAGTCGGAGCCACGCGGGTGTAAACGAAAGATCGGCTCCCGTGTATTATTTAGCGCTTACGCGCAGGCATGCAGATTAGGCTATCTAACGCATTACACTGGCGACGAGGGGTCTAATGAGCCCTGTTGTGCTATCTGGTGCCCCACAGGGACCACTGTTGGCCTCCCATGCATACTGGGCCTGTGTGTGTGCAGCCCCCCTCGTGGAGACCCGGCTGAGCCTACTGTGAGGCCTGTTGGGGGACACTGCAAGTGCCCTGGACGTCCATCCAGCCATCGGAGGTGATGCTGTGTGCGCCCTGGGGCCACAATCCACAGCCTGGAAGGAGTATGTCTCCCCCAGGTGGCGCCCCACCTGCCCCACGAAGTGCCTGACGACGACCGCGCCCTCTCACGGGCCAGGCCTACGCCGAGCGTGATCGCCTCAACCCTGAAGTGCCTGAGGAGTCCCGCGGATGCCGTCTGGAGGTAGGCGCGCTCACCGGTAGGTGCAGCAGCGCGAGGAGAGTCAGCGCGCAACGCCCGGAGGAGGTGCACGCCAAGTGGCGTCGACGCAAAGGAGAGGAAGCCTGCTTCCACCGCGTGCTGCGCACGTGCCAAGATGGCGTCGATCCCCGCCATTGAGCCGTTTGTCGTCGACGGTGCCCCGTCGTCCCTTGCCACGCGCTGGAAGGATTGGACAGATCGCCTGCAATTTTACTTCGAAGGGGCTGGCATCGCGAGGGAAAGGCGCAGAGCACTGCTGCTCCACCTAGGAGGCAAGGACATCCACCGCATCTACAAGACTCTCGTGGAAGCCACGCCGAAGACATACCACACGCTGCTGAACGCGCTTAACGCCCACTTTGAGCCCATGACGAACATAGACTATGAAAAGTTCATCTTCCGCCAGGCCAAACAAGAGGCGGACGAGTCCCTGGATGCGTTCCATGGCAGGCTGAAGGAGTTGGCCAGCACGTGTGGATTCCGCGACGAACAGGAAGAGATCCGAGGGCAGATCATACAGGGGTGTTACTCGTCTAAGCTTCGCGTCACGGTCCTCCAGGAAGAAGGAAAGCCCCTGGCGGACATCCTCACCCTCGGACGGTCGAAGGAGCTATCGCAAGCGAGAGCCTCGCATATGGAGGCAGCCCTACATCGCCCGGTGAAGACGGAGCAAGTGCAAGTGGCGGAAGCGGTGAACGTAGTGCGGCCGAAGGGGAGGCGAGCCGGAGGGAAACGGCAGCCGGAGGCAAAGAAGGAAGACTGCGGGTACTGTGGCGGACAACCCCACCGCATGCAAGACTGCCCGGCCCGAGGGAAGAAGTGCGGCGCCTGCGGGTGGATGAACCACTTTGCGGCGGTGTGCCGGTCCACTAGAGCCAAGAAGGAGGCGGCCCATGCGGTACGCGAAGAGGCAGACAGTGAAGATATGGACGACGACACCGAAGAGTACCCAGTCCATTATGTGTTTGCAATCCATCAACCACAGAAAAAGAAGCGCAGACTTCCGAAATGTCGCATCCTAATCCAACAACAAGAGGTAAAGGCGACAATTGACACCGGGGCCTCCATCGAGCTGATGGCCGCCAATGTCTACCACCAACTGCGGGCAAAACCCCCGCTGAGAGAGGCGAAGATTCGGGTGTTCGCATACGGCCAGAAGACGCCCATTCCCCTCATCGGATGCTTCAAAACAGAGCTACGACATGGCGAGAGGAGCATCAACACCACCGTCTATGTCACGGAAGAGGGCAGCGGGATGCTGCTGAGCGGGCAATCGGCCGAAGAATTAAGACTGATCTCGTTTGCCATGGCAGTCCTGGAGGAAGAACTGGACACCATTCTGGAAGAATTTGGAGAAGTCTTTAACGGCATTGGGTGCCTGAAAGGAAAGGAAGTATCCTTACACATCGACCCGTCGGTCCAGCCAGTGGCGTTGAGGCACCGGCGGATTGCTTTCCACCTGCGGCAGAAGGTCGAGGAGGAGCTGGAGGCCCTGGAGAAACAAGGCATCATCGAAAAGGTCAGTGGGCCAACCCCGTGGGTATCCCCGATCGTCATCGCCAGGAAGCCGAAGCAGCCAGGACAAGTCCGCATCTGTGTGGACATGCGCCTCCCTAACGCCGCGGTCAAAAGAGAGTGACACCTGACGCCCACCATTGATGACATCTTGGGAGAGCTGAACGGGGCCCGGTGGTTTTCAAAGATGGATCTACGGTCAGGCTACCACCAGCTACCACTTCATCTGGACTCGAGGTACATCACCACATTTTCCACCCATGTGGGCCTCAGACGGTATCGGCGCCTAAACTTCGGCATCTCAAGTGCCGCCGAGGTATTCCAAAATACCATCAGAGAGGTGCTCAGCGGGCTCCCTGGTGTGCTCAACGTGAGCGACGACCTGCTCATATACGCGTCAACCATAGAGGAACACCACCAGAGGTTGAGAGGGGTTCTCAAGAGGATTCAGGAGTCAGGTTTGACCCTGCATCGGGAGAAGTGTCAGTTCCTGCAGAACAAGATCAGTTTCTTTGGGTATACTTTCTCAGACCAAGGGGTGGCCCCAGACCCGGACAAGGTGAAGGATGTCCAAGATGCCCCAGCTCCGACGAACATCTCGGAGGCCCGGAGTTTCCTGGGCATGGTCAATTTCTGCGGCCGCTTCATTCCGGACCTCTCCAACCTCACCAAACCCCTCAGAGAGCTGACCAAGTCGTCCACCACGTGGCAGTGGGGCCTGGAACAGGAGCAGGCATTCCAAGCGACGAAGGCGGCCCTGTCTGCGGACACTACCCTCTCATACTTCGACCCGGCAAAGCCCACCAACGTGGCGGTCGATGCGAGCCCGTTTGGGCTGGGAGCGGTCCTGACGCAACTCCAGGACAACGAGGAGTGGGCCCCCATCGCCTACGCCAGCTGGTCCCTGACCGAGACAGAGCAGCGGTACTCGCAAATCGAGCGAGAAGCAATCGCCATCCACTGGGCATGCCGGTATTTTCACGTCTACGTGTATGGACATCATTTCACAGTGACAACCGATCACAAGCCACTCATTCCCCTATTCCAAGGGTCATCCTCGAAACCGCCGCCCCGGATTGAAAAATGGATACTCCAACTCCAAGGGTACGACTACCGGGTGGAGTACAAACCAGGGGCTACTAACCCGGCGGACTATCTGTCACGACACCCACGGAAAGCAACGACGGAGGAGAAGGAGGAGGCCGAGGATACAGAGGAGTACGTCCGGTACGTGACAGAGCGGTCACGACCCCTCCCAATGAGCCTGGCCGCAATAATAGAGGCCTCGGAAGGTGATGAGTGCGTGAGAGCCGCAGCCGAGACTGTCAGATCGGGGGATTGGAGGACAATCCAAGCCTCGCTCAACAGACGGACACCCCAAGCCAAGCTGACACTGGAATCGTTCTTGAAAGTGAGAAGTGAGCTGTCCGTTGACGCCCAAGGATGTCTCCTGCGGGGTCCGAGGCTGGTCATGCCGGCCAGCCTCGCTCAACAGGCGGTGGACCTCGCCCACAGGGGACATCAAGGAGTGGTAAAGACAAAGGGCAGGCTCCGAGCCAAAGTATGGTTCCCAGGTATGGATGCGATGGTGGAACAGACGGTGAGAACCTGCACGTGGTGCCAAGCCGCAGGACAGCCGGAACGCCCTCACCCGGTGGCGACCGAAGACAATCCTCAGAGACCGTGGGAGTGCGTGAGTGCCGACTTCGGACATCTCCCCGATGGACGGTACGCGTTGGTCATTATCGATGATTTCACCAAATACCCAGAGGTCGAAATCGTGGGGAGCCAGACAGCCACTGAAGTGATCGCGAAGTTCGAAAAAACCATCGCCACTCATGGCATATTCGGGGTGGTCAAGACCGACAATGGACCGCCTTTCCAAGGGCAGGAATTCGCTGAGTATCTCAAGGGCTGGGGGATCCATCACCGCAAAATAACACCCCGGTGGCCCCAAGCCAATGGAGAGGTGGAGAGGTTTATGAGGACTCTCAACAAAACCATTCGCATCGCCATGGCTGACGGATCTCCACTGGAGAGAGCGATCTACAGCTTCCTGCGGGAATACCGGTTGACCCCCCATGTCACGACCGAGGCAGCGCCAGGACCAGCCACCATGGGGAGAATCGTGAGTGACACGATCCCACACCACCCTACTTGGGTTCCGGCGCAAGCCACCAGCGAAAAGACCTTAGCCAATCGGATGCGCTCGAATGACCACGCCAGCCGGCGAAGGGGAGCCAAGGAGTCCACGATACAACAACAAGATCGAGTGTACGTGAAGGACCGCTACCCAGGCAGCAAGTTCAGACTTCCTTTTGAACCCCAACCATGGATTGTCACCCGCCGGACAGGCACGATGGTGACCGCTCAAAGAGGTGCTGAAACGGTCACGCGAGATGTGTCCTTCTTCAAAAAAGTCCATCCAGGAACACCCTCACGTCCCGGGACTGAGCCCGAGGGGCCGGATCCCGACCAACCGAGCGAGGATCAGGAGGTGGAGGACGGTCGGAGCGAGGAGAGTGGCTCCCAGTCCATCCCCGCCACCCCGGGGGGTAACTCGCCTGGCAGCTCCCCAGTCCGGGTAGAGCCGAACACCCCGAGGCGCAGAACCCCCGAGGTGGCCCCTTCCCGAGGCGGCCCATCCCGCTACAACCTGAGGAAGAACCCGGCACCCTCATCCCAGCTGGCGGACTATATGGTGTAACCTGTAAGGACTGGCAGACTGGTAATAGATGCATCGTTGGTTTTTATATTTTGCTTAAAGTTTTATAAAGGTTGGAAGGAGTGTAGTGTTCGGCGTGCGCGAGGCGTTCTAGCCTTCCGCACTGTCGAGCCGCGCTAGCACTGACGCGTGACGTCAGGCGCTAGCGCATTTAAATAAAGGGGCGTGGCCTCGGCGCAGCAGTCGGAGCCGCGCGGGTGTAAACGAAAGATCGGCTCCCGTGTATTATTTAGCACTTACGCGCAGGCATGCAGATTAGGCTATCTAACGCATTACACCCGGCACAGCAAAGCCTTATGTGCCATGCTTTATTGACAGCACTTTCATTGTGACTGCAGGCTTAACAGTAAGCTATTATTGTCAGTGCTTTAAATGGGCTGGTACTCAGATTAGCGGCACTTCCCCACTGCAAAGGAGAGTACTGTTTACTCATTGGTGCTATTGCAGCTGAGCTTGAGGCAGTCAGAGTGGAGTAGATCTGTAGGGCACTCTGACAGCCTAGCGCCTCTCTAGTTCTTAGCTGAGTCACTGCTTAACCATTCAGCAGCGGCTCATTCCTGTTATGCAAGAGATACCTGTGTGTTGGAAATTTCAGGTCCTGCTCTGTTTTATAGAGTAGGGCCCATTTAGGCCCTGCTCTGTAAATCCCATTCACACTGTTGCTTGCTATGCAGTAACACAGGAATAATCCCAAATGAACCTTTTTGGTGTGTATTTGTCTGCTTGTGTGTGTGTTTGCCTACTCTGTGTATGTTTGAGTGTGAGAGAGAAAGCGAGCTCAGTGAGGAAGAATTCGGGACACTCTCAGGAGGTAGTTTTAAAGAAATGCGTGGAATGCTTTTGTGTGTGCATTGTCTGCTTTTTTGTGTATAAATGTAAGTATTGTGCCAAAAGTAACCAAGTCGAAACAGTATAACAGTAAGAAGCTGCAAATATTACCAAACAAGGAAACCTTAACATATTGTGTTAGGCCTTTATTTTGTGTAATGAGTTAACATGTTTTGTTTATATTGATACTTTTCTCACATTTTGTTATGTCCTGCAACTGCCGTAGTACTCATTATTAATGCGGCTATTCCAAAGTCTCTTTTGTTCTGAGCCACACTGATTATTAGCCTTAATAGGGCTGTTGATGGCATGACTGTATTAATTAAAAAGCTGTTAATCTGTATATATGGGAAGTACTAGCAAGGGAAATGTAAGGGCAAAATGAATACTCCATAGAAATGTCTTTGCATCATCATGTCTTTTCCCCGCCTCTAACCCCACCCACTAGCTATGCCCCAGCTCAATTTAATGAGTACCTACACTTATTTTTTTCCATTTAAAGGACTTATTATTATTGCTGTTCTCCAACTCGGATGACAGCAGTTGGGTTGGGGAAAACATTTTCTTGACCCTGAAGTACTTTCTTGGGTATAAACTACAAATGTTCGAGATATTAAAATGGCTGACCCATTTAAAATGGGTTTGCTGCTCTAAAGCAGTGTCTTAATCACACACGGTGCTGAGCCAAAAGAGACATCATGTTTTTAATTTACACTCTAAAGCTTTTTAAAGACCTGACAATGGCCTCTGCAGCTGGCCTGTATTTTTTTACGATATACCAAGCTTTCGTAGGCAAGGCCTTTTCTAAGAAATCATTTTACATACAGCCCAGTCTAGCCTTCATGTAGTCCTGCAAGGGCATTGGATTGATTGATGATTTTTTAATGGAGGGTCCAGTGACTCCGGTCGCTGCAAAGGAGGGAGGGGGTAGGTGGCGTACCTATAGGGGTTGTGATGGCACTGCTGCTTTTTGGGGGTTGCTTGCTGTTACTAGGTACATCAGAGTGGGCACCCGACTCAGTATGTCTAGGCGGCCTCTTGCTAGGGCCTCCTTTGTTTACCCCAGGTCACGATTGCTGCCTTTTATTAAGTTGCCATTACTGGATGGGAGATTGTTGCAACCAATTAAGGGCCGATGCCAGAGACGTTTTAAGGCATGGGCAAAGTGGGCTCTAGCCCAGGGCCCCAGCATTTCAGGGGGCGCCCTGATAGAACCAGCTCTGCTCTTTAGAGGCTTGATTGCTTGATGGCTTTGAATGATTCTTAAACAGATTGTTTTAAATACCATTTTTCTTTGCTTTATTTTCACTGTGAGTGATATGTGTGTCTATTACATTTTTACAGAGAACTGTTGTGTTTATGGTTCATGCAACATCCATAAAATAGTTTCTTTTGGATCAAATAATGACCTCGCATATGGGAAATGGGAGTGTGTCACAGAGATTATTTGCAATAATATTAGCAAGCATCTGCTGTGTTACAATATTGAAAACACACATCACTGTCCCTGAATATTACATGTAAACACATTTAGAATTTGAACAAGTAGGTCTGGGCTCTGTCAATGACTTGGCCAAAGAGGGCATGAAAGAGCTGAAATAAAATCATAAATTCAAAACTGTTCCTTACAGGTGCCCCCAAAATATGCTTGGCCCAGGGCCCCGAAAATCCTTAGGATGTACCTGGTGCCGCCATTTGCGAATATGATGGCCCCAATTACCACGTGTGCTGGCATGTCTAGGCCCATGGAAAAGACATTTTGTGTACAAAGTTCAGCAAAAAAGCAAATTATAGCAAAGCTACAGAATGTTTAAATTCTGCATAAGTGTTTCTAAGGTTTTATGAAATGCTACAGCCACTGTACATCAGTTCTCTTTGTAATACAAGTGTGCTCACATCACATTCCCTCAATGTGAATTATTACCTTAGGGACAGAGCATCATGATGCAGAAACGAACCCTACATTTACAGATGTACGTCATCCACACATCTCTTAGTAAATAAAGGTTGATGAATTCTGAATTGCCCAAAATTCACAGCAATCAGAGTTGGTTGAACCCACAAAGCCTTTTTAAAATGCGAGCTGGAGGTTTGTGGGTGTATGACATGGGGGAGTCGGCAGTCTGGCATTTATTTTAATATGAACTACACTACTATAACATGTAAGAGAAATTGTTAGTATTCAGAAGTATCACGCACTATTGATTGCAATAACTTCCTCTTTCGTAGACTGCCTAATCTCAAAATAGCAAATATTCTCACTTCATGTCATCAAGAATGGTACAACCAGATGAGCAGCGTAACAAGGCCTAAATTATAATCAAAAATGCATGTTAAAAAAAAAAGTATTTATCATTCACAAGGGAGGCAATAATTTCCATCACCTACGGTATTTACCAGAAAACTCATGAGAAATAAGTTTAATGAACTAGGGCATTCCTGCAGGGAGTAACAGAATGTAAATAATGTTATCCCAGCATAGTGTCTTAGAAACCAGAGGTCAAGTGGGTGGTAATGATGGAACACAACACTGCCTGGCTTTCTTAAATTTGAAATACACTCTCTGTATTTTTCTCAGCAGTTGGCATTAATGATGACCTTCGTTTCCGTAGAGCTGCTGTGACAGTTTCAAGTTATTGTCCATCAATATACATTCTAATTCAGACACTAGAGAGTTGTTCTTTGTTGTTCAGGGATAGGCAGTTCCTGAGACAACAGGACCGCTCCTTGGCATGGTTCTGATTACTGTCTCAGTTAAATAATCTGCTCTTGACAATGTTACAAATGGTGTAGTTTTATATATTAAGAGTGTTTCCCAATTTCTCATTAGATCTTTGAGCAAGACAATAGAGTAATTTCATTAAATGGTGGAGGTTTCAAATCAAAATATACCAGATTCCTGGGCAGTGGGGCAAAGTGGTAGGTGGTGGGCCGGGCGGCCCGGGGGGCTCCCTCCATGTACTTCGCAGGGGGGCCCCCTCAAGTTTTTTTACGCCACTGGGAACCAGGACGTGCAAGGCTAGAAGGGAGTGATCAAGATATTGTGCTGTACTTTGGTAAGAAAAAGGAAAAAAGGAAAGACAAATAACTACTGTCAAGGTCAGAAAAATTAGAGAGAGAATCCATTCCTCAAGCCTACATCACATTTCTCTTTGTAAACAAAAATACAGACAGCAGAATTTTCTGCGTAAAGTTAAACATGTTCATCCAGCTCTCGGTGTCCTGAAAGATCTCTATGCTAGGAGAGAAGTTCATCAAGGATGGAAAGACCTTCTCAGATTGTTAGCCTGCACATTCTTCTAATTCAGGAGGTATGTGGCCTAGAGAGAATGGAGATAAGACTTTGCCTGTGTCCACTGGGAGTGTGACAGGCATACCAAGGAGGAAGATCTGGTAGCCCCTTACCTGATGTAAGATTTTGTGACCTTGTTGACAGTTTGAACCAAAAGACTCTTCCCTTGGATCTGATTGGCATAAGACTGCATACTCATTGTATTGTATTGTAATTGCATTTGTATAGCGCTTACTACCCCTGACGAGGCGTCGAATCGCTTTTTTCGGCGAGTAACGTACTACTCCGGGACCCATAGAGGATTAGTGTTGAATTAGTACAGTGAAACATGCAAGTAAATTTTAAGTGGTGGATAGGTTATTCAGTTATTTGGATTCTTAAAAGCTGCTTTCAGTCCTCTCCAAGTGAAAGACATCTTGGGGTCTTGATTGATCACAACTCTTGAGCCGAGCTCAAATACAGAGTGCTGTGTCCCCATTCCATGGAAGCTTAAGCTCAAACGTCCCCCCGCACTCCCACACGGATGGGCTATTGCTAATTATAACTGGAGTAAAATTTCAAACACCCAGCCATCAGAGCCCAAGTTTAATATGGCCTAAGACTTTTGCCATCTTGAAAATGACCAAAGCTGGAAGGGTTGGCTCCAGGAACCTTTACCCCATTTGTTAGGGCATGCCCAAGAGTCATTCCCGCCCACTAGCTCATGCTAGGCATAGATGTGGCATCTCTAGTTACCCACTTCAGAACACTGCTGGACCTCAGGATGAATAGAAGGGACTGGACCTGCTGCCTGTGACCTGAGAGGAGCCCCGAAGAACTGGGCCTGGCCCCTCTTGTACCCAGAAAAAGAAGTGGACTCCAAGGGTCAGCTGGCTGTCTTCCTGTTCAAGCTACAGGGATACAAGAAACTCCCAAATTATTTCCTGCAACTGCCAAGTTGACTAGTAACAACTGGAGACCTGAACTGGACCCTGTTGTTGGCCCCCTCATGGCACCATGCGAATCTCTAAGGGCCTCCCCTAATGTCCTAGGGGGGCTTTAGATGGATACTCATGTGGTGGATTGGGACTTAAAACACTAAAATCAGAACATAAATTATTTTACCAGGACGAACCAGGTTGGTGCATTCGACCTGCACTCTATCGTGGTCAGCCTCAAATTGGGCCTACATCTGACTGTAATTGCCACTTGGTTCTTCTTAGAGCTATTCCTACTTAAAACTTTAAAAATTCATATCTTTAAAAACTCATATCTCCAGTTCCCTTTGTTGGATTTTTCTCATAGTGGTGTTTTGTTTATTAAACTTTACTCTTTTTTCCCTAATTCTGGTTGTTATTTTTTTTGTTTTGCCTTTCTACTCTATTACTGTTTTGCTACTGCATAAGTAGTTTACACATTACCCCAAGTTAAGCCTGTCTGTTCCCTGCCATAGCTACCAGGGGGGTAGAGCTCAGGTTAATTTAAAGGCTTTGTGGGTTCGACCTGACAAGGGCCATGCTTTTCCTCGAGGCAGGCATAGAATGGAGCATCACAGGAGAGTTTGCTGGGGCAGGATTTACACAGGAGCCATCACTGACCAGAAGCTCCCACAGCAGAAGAAGCTCCGTCTACTCATGGCACCTACTAAAGCTGCTACCGACTCATGTAGCATGGACATCACGTAAGAGTCTGCCGGGGGCAGGAAACACCCGGGAACTCCACTGACCAAAATCCCCTGAAGCCCCACCCACTCACGGCACCAGTAAGGTATACCGGATTCCCACTTCGCAGGATTAGCCAAGAACAGGCAGATTTCGGGTCCATCAGAGGATGGAGGAGGACAGGTTGGGTCCCGTCTCTTCGCTTTTGTTCAGGAATAAACAATGTTCTTCAGCGCCCAAAGCAATTATGTGTAAAAGGAAGGCATCAATTCCCCCATGAGAACGATGTACTGTTAAGAAAGTTTTTTTTTATTTTTTTAAAACAATTGGAGCAATTAATGATGAAATAGCCCAAGTTGAAGTACAGATTAACAATGTTCAAGAGGCAAGTAAAAATGCAAGTCATATAGCCTCACCTGACAAGTAAAATGATGAAAATGATTCATGTGTTGTAGATTTTCTCTGAGACTCTACGGTTACTGTTTTAGTTCAGGCAGATTTACATGCAAACCTGCATCCTAGGTCCTTGTAAAATGGTTGGATAGATCCAGTAGTATAGATAATCAAAAGTTGCATTGAGCACTGAAAAACTTGCCTCTTTTCTGTAGGTCACCGGAAGAGCATCCTTATGCTAAGGCAAGGGAGCATTTGGAAAAGGCCAGCGTCCTTAAAGATTCTTTAACCCTACAGCAAGATTGCCCTTCTACACCCGACAAATAATTTTTCTGATTCCCGGACTGCCTTTCTTAGGTTTGGCCTACACAGCGCACACGTATTGTTACAATCCAGTGAGATTACAACCTGCCCACAGCATACCATTAGTTGATTTTGTTGTCACTCCCATTTGTAATCTTCCAATTGCTTTGCCCCCGTAGGCTGACCTTCCTTTCTTGCGTGAGCTCCTCCCTAAAACATGGATAAGTACATATGTTCTTCCTTGTCTTTTTGCAACACATATTTTTTTTAATTTTATAAACGCTCTAGTATTATTCCTAGACATGTTTGTACTCTCCTACTTCTAACACAGGCATACGGGTTCTTATTTTTTGTTTCACCCTGTCTCTATTTACTCTTTATTTACTTACATTCACAACTGCACTACCATACGCAACTCTACTCCACATGCCACTCTACCCTACGTCACTCTACTCAATGCCACTCTACTCCACTCCATTCCACCCTACTCTACACCACGCCAATCTACGCTACGCCACTCCACAACTCTCCGCCACTCCACTCCACACCACTCTAGTTTACGTCACTCCACAGACTGCCACTCTACACCACGCCACTCCACCCGACACCACTCTAGGCCACTCTACTCCACTGCACGCCACTCTATGCCACTCCACTATATACCAATCTAATCCACGCCTCTCTATGCCACTCAACACGAGTCCACACCACTGCACTGTCAGCCACTCTTCTCTATGTCACTCTCCTTTATGCCACTCTATTGTATGCCACGCTACTCTAAGTGACTCCACTCCGCACTCCTGTGCTCCAATTTCCTCTACGCCGTTCTACTCTGTCACACCACTAACCTTTTTGCCATGCTGAGCAGCAACCATGCTGCTGCACAACATGCCTAAAATACATTGACAAAGCTAATAGCTTTAAACGTAGGCGAAATCAATTGACTTTGCCAATGCCTTTTCTAATAAGAGAACATTAAAGTCATATCGACTGCAATACTGATATCTTTTTAATTACTGACAAGAAACTAGTATTTCTGCTGCCTGATGTGGTTGACTCCATTAAAATAAGTCGTTCTTGAAATTTCCCCATTAATCTTTTTAAATGTGAAATAGATTTGTTCACTACTGTCATTTCTAATGTATTAAATGCGGCCGGTAGAGATGGCTCATGGTATCAAATGGCTATTGACCCCATTTAAATAAAAAAGAATTAAAAAAGAGGAGAGGGGTGACCCCATATGTTTTTGACAGGTTCCCTTGATAGACTGTTGATAAGATGGCTGACAGAATTTTTGATGAGGCATATACTAACCTGGCTCTAATAAGCAGGATTCTAGCTGAGACCCAGTACGGCTCCAGGGCAGATTTTGGAATGGTGCATTTAACTGTGAATATACTGTGGTCCAGAGAGGGTAGTTGGCTAGGAGTAAATTGTGGCTCATCACAGAATCCATTCAATCACCGACCTCTTGAGAATTTTACATCACAACCTGCCAGCTAGTGTTAGATGTGGGGAGGACTCAGATAGTTATGATCTGAAAAGAGACATGTATCAAGGATGTGTCTTTGTCCCTCTTCTTTTTTTAATTTTTGTAACCTTTTATAGCAACCAGCTAGAGACTTTTTTGGGAAGAGAAGGATCAGCACACCCTATGACTAGGAAGCAGACCAGCGCACTAATATGTGTATTGGTCAGGGGCAATAAAGGAAAATAGATACGAATAACTCTTCAGCAATATCATTTTCAGTGTGTATAACCGTATTTCTCTCGCCACAAGTGTCTACATATATTATATACTAGTTCTAAAATTAACACAAAACCCTTGTGTTAAGCAAAAAATGGAATGTCAAATTTTGCTCTCCTTATGTCACTAAATATATCTGTCCAATGTTCAGATTTATTGTTAAGTATATAAATGTGCCCTTTATAATACACTTCAGCCACCCGTGTCATATATTTGGTCAGTTATACTGTTTAACTCATACTACCTTACTGTTTTTCACGTCATGTCGATATATGCCTACTGATGCTACACCACACCCATCAGACATAAGAGGACATCCTGCAAGCAGCGTTTTGACTCTGTCAGCAGCTGGTCAGGTAAGTCTACGACACCTATACATGTACCACTATCCACTGTAACGTCCAGCTTTTCTTTCCCTTTGTTATTTCTGCCAAAACTGTGTCCACTGATTAATTTCTCTCTCTTCATTGAGCATCGAGCCTTTCTGTTGCCGATTTTTTGTCTTGGGAAAGTTAGTGTAAAAATTCACAATTAACCTCAGTCACACCAACACTCATCTGGTTTTAACTGATGCTGGATCCAGGGACACATGTCCACCACCCTCTTCCAGGACCCAGCCGACAGCTGACGATTTGTCCACAAAGAAAGCATTCATAGCAAGTGCAGACAAAATGTTAATTTATATGATTTCTTTTGCAATATTAATAGCACTAATATAATAACCGCTATATAAATCATGCATTTACAATTTATCAACTAACAGTACATAATAATGTAATATTTAATTTTTTTTCTTTTTTTTGCAGTTTTATATAGCGCGAACTTGACCCGAATCCAATCAGGTATCAGAGCGCTTTACATAGCACCAGTTACGTTACATGAGGGCACACATTCATTTTTAGGTCTCGCTGAGCCAAAGGTTCGAAGAGACATTTTATATGTGGGATTTTCAAAGTGCTATCCACAGTTTTGGCTGGCCTAAACCTTGAGTGCACGATCACATGCACGTGCACAGCTGCTCCCACTCCCCCCTCCCTTCTCTATAGCTTTCTTTCACTTTAGCCGCTTTGACCCTTGCATTCCCCCCTCCCTTCTCACCCAGCCCTTTGATGCTCTGCTCGATTACTTTCACTTTCGCCGCTACAAACTTTTCAAGCCTTTTACCGCCTTTGATTTTCTTTTATTTTGCTGAGCCTTGATTCATACGTGCTTGTTCCGATTTCAAGGGAAGTCTTACCCATCTTCAACTAACAGCATGCAGCCAAGCGTCAAGGATTATCGCTTGTACTTTCATTTCATATCATCTACAGCGCGTGTCCTCTAACGCATGTAAATAAATGTAAAGGCACGATCAGACAAACGGTAAGGATAATCGCTTGTGCTTCCATTCAACTTTGTCTTCAGCACGTGTGTTTGTCAGCGCGCAGCAGATTTTCATGTTTCCTCGCTCATGACTATACATCGACGCTTGGATCATGTTTCTCCATCTCTCCCTTCCTCCTATGTTGTCCTTAGTTAACTTTACATCACTCTCTGCTCCTTTGCCACACACTCATTTGTCCTCAGTGTATCGCCTTCACGCTTTGCTTCCACTGATCTCGCTATTCCCTCTTCTTCTCTCACTCATCCCGCAGACAGCCTTTCTCACTGCCTCCCGTTCAAGCTCATTGCTTTCAATTCTATCTCCTCGCTCTCGCCCACTGCCAGTTTGTGTCGCATTCACCCTTCCAGTTCCTCTGACTCTGCTTTCCTCTGATTCTCTCCTTGCGCCGGCTCCCTCTTTATCTCGCCTCTTTTTCTTTATCTCTCTGCCCTCTCCTGCTTCACCCCATCCTGCTCTCTCACAGCTGTTCTTTCCTCATTCTCCCCGCCCTGTAGCCCCGCTTCCCCCCCAACGCAGCATTTTTAGACGTCCTCACCTTTCACTTTCCGACTTGGCTGTTCTTATTTCCCTTCCGTCCCCACTTTCTGCCTTGCACCCCTCTTCCTCCCTTGCAATCCGTCGGCACCGAGGCCCTTTTCCCTCGTGCTCCTCCTTCCTGTTTCTCTCTGCTGCTCTCCTCTGGCTCGCGCCCCTGCCTTATTTATCAGCCTTCCACTCTTCCGCTGCCGCACTTCCCTTTTCTTCCGTGCTTCTAGGTCATTGTTTGTCCTGTTCGTGTCTCTTACTCCCTTCTCCTGTAGTTTCCCTATTCCCTTTCCTCATTGCTGGTCTCCCTCCAGCACCTCTATTTAACAGCTCTAAAACAAGAACACATCATGGGGGATGATCACGGGACTCGTGATGTGTGGAAGATGCATTCATTTTTTATCTCCGATTTCAGAACATTTCACAGCCTTGTTTTAAAGTGTTACCAATTTGGATTATTTTGTTATTTCAAAAGAATAAAAAAACACCTCGAATGACACACAGATTCAGTGTAGTTAAACACCTTCCCAAAGTCTAAATGCTCACGTATTTCCTACACGCACGAACATCTCTAGCAGATGATTCTCTGTAATAAATAAACTAATACCTTGAATTTGGAGATCGTGATTCCGCCGCAGCAGGATAACCCGCTGTGCTGCTCAGATACTGGGAGCCAAATAATTACCAGAGGCATTACAAACAAGAGAGAAGCAGCACTCGTCTCAGACTGCACAACTGCCCGGACCTACAAGATCACCACCAAGACCTTCACCCCCCTCCCCCCAATACCCGACGAGTATCCGGCCGACGAGCGGCATACCGCTAATAGCGCCTGCATTAATAAATGCCAACCTGAATATAATTGTTATTAGAGTTTCCTGGCCAGATAATGTGATAGCTGCCTATCGATATGCTCGCGAACAGTTTGTGCTAATTTTGACCAGTCTCTTGTGAAATTCACGATGCGCGATGCACTGTGGTATCAGATGCGCAAATGTATTCTACTTCGCACGCACTTCGCCCTCCCAGCTCTGAGTCATGCGGAAAAATGCCTGCACTTGTGTGGTCTGAGTACAGATTCATTTTTGTAATCCTACGCAATGCGCGGTTCGTCTAAAATTAACCATGCACTAGTCTCCGGAGGTGACGCGCAGCAGAATTCTATAGCGCTTAACAGTTTTTCCCAGTTTTTATTTAGCGCGAATTCGGACCGAGGGTATTGGAGCGCGTTACATGAGCATCAGTTATATTACACAAGGAGACATTCATTTTTTTTGTAGGCACAGGGAGAGGAAGTGATTTGCCCAGAATCACAAGATTCTATCCGACGCCGAGATTCGAACCGAATTTCCCAGTTCCGAAGTCAGCACCGCTGGAGTATCCCAACGAATCCTAGTTAGATGTGGCAGAGATTTGTTTTTTTTTCAGTGTTGTGGTCTTTTCGAGGGGTTGCGAAAATGTGTGTGCACATTTAAGCCCTTCTAATGTGCAGTTCTTTATTTTTTGCAAATGGGTGACAATTATGGCAATCATAAAGTCGTTTGCAAACATTTCATTGTATTATTTCTCAAGTGTACACGACTCTGCTCTGAAAACAACTCACGTGATTACGTTCACGCAGATAGCCCAACCAGAGAAGATAAGCACATTTACAAAGATAACACAACGCTGGAAGCCGGGGCTCCGCGAGGAAGAGCCCTCCCTGGTTTGTGATTGGTGAAACAGAGTGAAGGTGTGAAAGGTGTGCGCAGTACAGCTCGGCGTCGCCTTCAGGATGACCCGCGACACTTATTTCGTGATTGACAGGCAAACGCCTGTTAGTTCTGGGAGTTTTTTAGGCTCCCTTCATTGTTTGTCACTTGTGAGAGCGGCGTGGTTGATTGTGGCTTGGCAGCCTGCGTGATCATTTCACGGCCGCTTTGATGTTCTCAGTGAGCCGCGCGGCCACTGAGACCATCAAAGCGGCCGCGAAAGTGCTCACCATTTGCCAGCCTGAATGTCTCCACCTCCCCCCCCCCCCACACCCCCCTCTGTGTCTCTTCACGAGCTGGAAAGGTCGGGCTTAAAGACTGCCTTTTTTAAAGCACCGTTCCTGAATGGAGGTACATAATATATTCTGCATATTATAGCGCTGCATAGTACAGCACAGAATAGCAGCACCTCAGCACTATATTATTTTCTTTGGTACGGCGTAAGAATTACTCAGATGTGGAGCTGCAAATGGATTGCCCCTTCAACAAGCATTTGCAATGCAATAGGTCTCGCATTTACACAAGTTTAAGCAATTGGCAATGCCTTTTATTTATGTTCAAAAATCAAAAATAAAAGGCATTGTCATTTGAAATGTCAATAGCTCAAACTCGCGGAAATGCGAGACCTATTGCATTGCAAATGCTTGTTTTTTTTTTTGTCAGGTACGGGAAGATTAAGTGATTTGCCCAGAATCACAGGATGTTTAGCGTCATTATGGAGACTCAAACCCAGTTCCCCCAGGTTCGAGGTCGAGCACCCTCATTAGGCCAACTCCTCTCCGCTCAATTAAAATGATAATGTATAATTTGCTGATTTACAGATGTGCATAATCTTTCTGTTTAGGAACATGGGAGGATACAAATATCAGTATTATTATTATTATTATTATTGGTTTTTCCAGCAACAATCGACTATGCAGGAAGCTATTTGTCAAATGTGGGAGTCCCTTCACACCATCTCACCAGCAAGAGGTGCCTAGGTTCATGATGGGACGGACATGTGTCTTGGAAAAGATTAAGACATCGCTTCAAGACATGGCAAAGTTACACCGGGAACATCTTTGTTTGTTGCGGCAGAAAGATGGAAGGTAGATGGTACAGGTCATATCCCACAAGTGCCTGAGGCAATCTGCCGGGCCTAGACACATGCCTAAGTCAGCTGGGACACAACATCAACCTGTAAGGCACATCCCTGCAACAAACCCTGGCAACATCCCACCTGCATCACCCACAACCCTCCAGACTTGAACTCCACAAGCGTACAACCTCAACCTCCAGTGGGCCCAGTATTGGATAGCTGCATACATGGAGGATTCTCCATTTCTCACCCCTGAGCGTGTACAACATCCACCAACCCCATTAGCTATTTTTCGACCACTCTATCACCCATCCTCACAAACATACTAGAATTGTAAAATTCACCCACCGCACAATTATAAATGTACATGGAAACAATTATTATGCATCCATTTCAGTCAATATCATTTGCATTTACCTTTCACCTCACCTATGAATATGTCTGTAACTATACTGATGCAATCCAGTGTGTCACTGATGGACCATTTAACAATAACCCTTAGAACATCGCAGTCACATACATGCCAGGCATCACCACACACACAGAGCAATCTTATGAATACAACTACCTTAAGGTTTGTTTTAAATGTTTTTATCTGATATATTATAATATTTAATAAATATTAGGTCTATATTTTTGTAAATAGCCTGTTCTTGGGAAGAGGATAACAAGCAAAAATAGAAATGGAGTCCATGGTCAGCGATGTAACTTAGTGGGGTGGGACAACTTCGAAAACATTTAGAATGACAGCAGACCAGTTTGTTCACAAACTCAAATTGGGATAATGTTCACAAAATCATTCTAAACGTTTAAAAAACATACTGTCCCAATTCAAATTCAAAAGTCCTAATTTAATGTCAGATTTCAAACAAAAAGTCAAAATTAAATAGAAATTCCATCCCCCACGACAGATAGGTTTCGGAAAGGCTTCCCTAGGTGGAGTAACACAATGTATGGTCATTCCCTTTCTTTTTTTGAGAGAGTAGGACTACCTAGACCTCCTCCGCAGGTGCAGGCCCTTAGATCTACAGGGCGGGACCGGACACCAATTGGAGATGTGTGAACATTTGGGTAGGTGTTGGGACAGAGGCAGAAAACATCGTACGGGGTATAACCACACTGAAGAGTGTTGGACACACAATGTGTGGCTAAGGCTGCAGTCCAGGAGGACCTGAGGAAGCAAACCTCTCTGTGCTGATCAGCAGGCACTACTCTTGAAAGTCCCAAGAGCACACAGTCGGGGCTGGGCTGTATCACCAGGTTAGGACTCATGGCTGTCCGGTACGAATCTCACCCTTGACTGTTGTTCTTCTGGGCCGGAGAAGGAATAACAGGGGGTGGCAGCTGGAGGCCTAATTATTGTGGGGGTCCTCTTGACTGGTAGAGATGGCAGGCTCTGATGATGAAACGGCCTGCTCCTACAGATGGTATCTGTTGTCCAGGAATTACCCCATTGCGTGCCTCCTCCAGGCATGTGTTGTGCAGATCAACCATCACCTTACTGTTTCCTAGGTTGTGCTCGAGTTACTCTACATGCAGATGCACCCTCCCTGCTGGTAATGCTTTCAGCTCTGTGATGGTTCTGGTATCTTACGGCTTCATCTCTGGTCCTGCCACATCTCTGTCTACACTGCGGTGCTCAGTTGGATCACAGACCCCTGGAAAGCTGAGGCTACTTGTCGAGTACACTCGACCCAATAATCTCTAATTCCACCGGGGAGAAGTGGGTGACGTCTCCTCACAATCATTGGCCATTTAGGGGATAACTTTAGCGAAAGGAACAGCGGGCTGAAGGTGGACTGTTTGGTGGTCCTTAGATGAATCAGAAGTGGCTTAATTCCTGTATGCCATACCCTGTTTGTCGCTGTAGGCAGAGAGCTCTGTCCAAAGTGTGGAGTTGTCTGCCTACATAGTGGAGGCAAGAAATATGGTACACAGGCGGATTAAATAGTTTGATAGTAAAGTAAAAGGGAAGCACGCCTGAAAATGAAATAAAAAAGGAAGTTGTAGATACATTAGTAGTACATGTATTTGTTTATGAAGATGTGTGAATGGAATCCAACTTTACTTATACACACATACACAACATGTGGGGTGTTAGAATGGGGCATGAAAAGTAATTGTGTGAATGATGCATATAGGTCTAACATATCTATGAATAAATCAGTGAGTGATGTGTTAGTAGATGCATATTACATAGAGTCTGGATGCAACATCATGGTAGAACAGCACTGGAAATCATGTTTCCAGTGGCTGGGTGACGGAGGTGCCACGTTCAATGAATGACACCTAATACCGAGTGAAGTGGGCAGTGGCATAGATTCCCTTGCCATCTATTGCTTTTTTGCCGGTGACTGTGATGTGGCGATAAACAGGTGCACTTGGCTAGTGATGCCTCTCAGCACCTGTTGCAAGCAGCTTGATTGGCTTGTCTGTGAGCCCACTGGAGAGATCCAGTGGCCAAGAAATGGAGTGTGCCCAGTATTTTGCCGCGTGTTGGGGTAGCTACGTAGCATTGTGGCGCCATTTTGAACTTCTATTTCTAGGAAATAGTTCTCTCGCCTAGAGGAACACAACACAAGGTAACCTGTATGTATACTGGATTCCTTCTGTTTTATTTAAGACTGCTCATCTACTCTCACAACAGTTATCCAAACAACTTAAATGTATTTTAGATTAACAACAGTCATTCTTAAGGTAAACTATCCTAATCCATGAGTAAAAAATGTACTTTTTTCTGCAATAAAAAATAAATTATTCTTTTAAACAGAATTGCTCGAGAAGGCCATAGCTGGATAGCAAGCGGTTTTGGACTACATTGCAGCCATTGGTTATTTAGCCAAATAGACAGTAAATGCGAGGCGGCATAGAGAATACCAGAGCGATGTTCACCCTATTGCCATATTGAGTTAGCAAACTGGAGAAATCAGGTGTAAATGGATTCACTCTTAGTATTATTAAGTGTGGGTATTTGACAATAAAGTAAAACTCTACTGAGAGAATATGTTTTTTTAAAGATTTGGTGTGAATCTGGTCAGTACTTTTAAAAAGGTGCTTAATGGATATAAAAGGGTTAACACTTTTGTATATCTCACTCGTCAATCACATTTTGATTACTTTACACATTAGATTACCATGATTAGGGCTGAAAATGTTTTTTTATCCATCCTGAAACTCGTAAGTTAGCACTGACTCAAGAGCTTTACACTGTGGGGAAAACAATCTATTCATGGGAGGGAGGGGGGAGTGGAGCGCCAACCCCACGGTTGACTGCTCTCATGGCAGTGGTGAGTGCTGCCTAGACGCATGGAAAATAAAAGTTGCTTTTGCAAACAAGCATTGGCATAGCCAATAGGTCTCGCCTTTGGGACCTTAAAAGTTTAGCCATGCAGCAGATTGTCCCCTATTAGCATGCCCACACACTCAGCATAGCCAATAGCATGAACAGAATCAACGTGTACCACGAAAATGAAAAGACGTGGCGTTTGTGCGTCTTAGAGTGAAGGTGCTTACTTCTGTGGACGCGGACAATTGAATAAAGTTAGTTGCAAAAAAAGCTCACCGTGCCGATGCTTCCTACTTTTAAGACCATATAAGCAGGTATATAGTGGAATACAAAACGAAACAGAGTGAGCAGCGTTATAAAGAGAAAATGCTTACGTCTCTAAACGTGCAAAAGTGAAGTTTGAATAAAAAAAACGCTGATGGTGACAGTGCCTAAAGATCCTATGGCCATGAAGTCTATCACAATGCAGTAAGGTCTATCCTAATGCAAACAAAAACAAGCGTTGGCATAGCCAATAGGTCTCGCCTTTGGGACCTTATAAGTGTTTACCCATGCAACAGTTGATGTTGTTGAACCAAGGATATTGTGCTGCATAACTAAAAACTTATAAGGTCCCAAAAGCGAGACCTATTGGCTATGCCAATGCTTGTGTTACAAGGGGACGATTGTGCTGAAGAAATAAGTTATTTCTATTTTTAAACATAGCTCCCCCCACCAGAATCAGCGCCTAGTGCGGCTGCACCGGTCACACTGCCCTAAAGCCGGCCCTGATTACAGACACAAACAAAAACCGAGGTAGAAGGCAGGCAGATGCATGCTAGTATCCAAAGGGCACACAGAGAGACAGGAATGACAGCCAAACACCTCAGAATACAAGCACACTGCTCAATGCGTTTCTAGACAAATTAGCACGCCCAGTAAGATGGACACTCCTAGAAATACAGAGAGAACGAGATGCAGAGAGAGAGGCGAGGGAGACAGACAAACACACAGGCACTGTGGCAGATGGCGGAGAAGTCTTATGTTATTATGTCGGCTGCCTATTTAGTGCTATGCTACCCCAAGGCTGTGTTACAGTGCAGGGCGGGGCTCGGCAGGAAATGGAAGCTGGGGCTTTGAGGGAGAGGGAGCTGTACGGACAGGAGGATGACGATAGGAGAAAGGGAAGAAGGGAACATGATGACATCACGACGGATGATTGCTTAAAGTTTATGTTGCCCTGAAGCATCGACAAAGCACTGTGGACAGAGAGAAGGGAGAAGAGAAGGAGGGAATAAGAAAGGGTAATGGACGAAATAGAACAGAGCAAAAGAGAGGAGGGAACTGCAAAGGGAAGGAGCGAAGGTCGTGGCAGATGTGGGAAGGAGAGAGGAAATGAGAGGACAGAAGAGAGGAAATCAGGGGAGAATTGCAAAGGGAAGGAGCGAAGGTCGTGGCAGATGTGGGAAGGAGAGAGGAAATGAGAGGACAGAAGAGAGGAAGTCAGGGGAGAATTAAAGCGAGAACTGAAGAGGTGAGGAGAGAACAGCCGCGCGACAGTAAAAGTAACGCCGCGTGGCCGTAAAAGCGAAAGTCATCGCGATCGCTCTGAAAGCGAAAGTGATCGCGATGACGCGCTAAAGCACAGTGTTCAAAGTGCTGCTGGCAGCCGGCTGCGCGCGTGCACGATCGCGTGAACGCAAGCGCTAGGCCTGCCAGCAGCACTTTGAAAATCCCACATACAAAATGTCTCTCCGAGCCAGCACATGCGCTGGGCTCAGCGAGACCTAAACAGGCTCAATAAATACATCTCGCTGCATCAAACAGTAAACCTCGCTGGTAGCATTATGCGGAGTAAAAATGATGTATCAGATACAACAAGCTCAACGTGCGGGCTTCAAGAAATATAATTTCCGGTTTCTGACATTGCACACGTCACTGGCGGGTTGGTCAACAGCCGGACGTTCATTCTGCTGCCTTCGCACAGGGGTTTACTGTGCATTGTTCTGTTGGCAGCTTTCTCTTACTTTTCCTTGACTCCTTTATGCAAAATGTGGTCCCAGGGGGATCACGGCACGAGCCGTTGTCCCCCTGGGGAGTTTCGCATGGTGGAACAGTCCACACAGCGCGTGAGGGCTCTAGGCAGGTGGTGGGCGGGGCTTAGTAGTGTTAGGTTAGCGGGCAGCGGTTTGGAGGAAACGGGGATTTCTGTGAGGAGATTGGAAGGCAGTCGTTTTTGTGACCTAAGCCTTTCCTATTTTCTCGCTTTTTTCACTGTCAAGTGTTAACAGCTTGTGGCAGGATAGCAGAGATAGCGGCAGTTAAGGAAGCGCTTCGCATTATTTATGATGCGGGCCGTGAGGAATTATTGACGCCTAGTGTCTGCACAGTTTTAGCAGCGGCGGCCGGGAGACGCCCGAAGCGTGTGGCAGCCCAAGGAGTTTCTGAGGCGGTGGCAGCCTGTTTGCCTGCGAAGAGCCGGTCACAAGTGCTAGAAGGTCGCGCTGAGGTGGTGCCCCCTCTGCTGCAACACAGAAGTCGTGCGGCGCGTCGAAGCGGAGGCAGCAGGTTGCAGGCTCCCAGATTTCACTCGCTCCCTGACAGGATTTCAGGTCAGTTGGGGGCAGCAGCTCCTCATCGTGTGGGACGCTCTAGGAGAGCACAGGGCAGGGGTGGTACTTCCTCTAGGAGCCTTACTGCAGCAAGTTCCCTGTCAAGCAGGGGGAGGGGGTTTGGTGATGCCAATGGGGTTAATGACAATTTTGCTTTGCTGGCCTCTCCTTTGGCAGCCAAGAGAGGGCACATCAGGGACAAGGTACTTCAACATAATACTAATTTTGAAGGAATGTCTTCCATTAATATTGCATTTCCGGTGTCTATTGAGGGACGCTCTGCTGTATTGGTCGATTACTCCAGTGACTGTGGTGAGGACAGTGATGGGGCGCAACTTTTGTCAGATGGATTTCTCAATCTCCCGAACGTTAACGATGCTCAGGTGCTGGGTCCGGTAGGGGAAGGAGCTGTTTACGAGGTGTTTTTGTCTCCGGTTCCCAGGGGCCCGCCTGGGAAAAATGCTAATGTATATTTGCAAGACAGTATGACCACCTCATCTTTTGACTTAACAGAGTCAGCAGTGGGTGAGGAGGATCAAGATTTGGATGACGTTGTTTTACTTTCTCACAACTTATACCCTCCTTCACGTTTAGAACCTGCTGGTTATTCTTCAGGCCTGCAGGCCATTGTTTCGGAATCTCATTCTCCTCCTTTTTTCTCACAGATTTCTTTTGACTCTGCATTAGGGCCACGGCGAGGGCAATGGGTTTGGGTGGATCATGCCACTCCTTCATCTTCTGCAGCGGGCAGTTCAACGCAAGTCCGGGTTGGTGGTAAGTCGGTAGCATCTTCTGGCACGAGCGGCTGGAAGTCTTCATCACAAAAGGTCCAGCAGATGGTGGCATGTGCTTCCAATTTCAAGTCGGCGAAGCAGGGTGCGGCTTCTGGTAAGGGGGTTTATTTACAGAGCGGGTCAAATGCGGATTTTGCTGTGCCCAATTGGGATTGTTATGATGGTTGGGTGGGAGACGGGGAAATGCAGAGTGGTAGTAATACGGATTTGGTTATACCTTTTGAAGATGCTGGTCATGGGCTGGTGGCTGATAATATAAATGAAGGTTTTCTGTTTGATAATGTGGATTTGGATTCAAGAGTCATGGGTCAAGAACAAGTGGTGTCACAAAAGGGGTCGGGGTCAAATTTTGTTGGTAGTATTTTACAGAGGTCACGAGCGGGCAAGATAGCGGAGCAGGAACGGCTTCATGGTCAGCAACGGCGAGAGGATCCGAAGGAGTTTCTGAGGCGAGCTACTCAGTTGACATCAGGTAGGCCTCAGTGGTGGTCTTCATGGCCGCAGACTTTGGTGGGCAAAAGCAGGGTACGTTCAGTGGGGGTGGGCAATGACTCAGTGCATGAAGTTTCGGGTTTGGGGGTGGGTGAGACGGTGGAAAAGTCTCCAGAACAGGTGAGAGTGGGTACTGGTGCTGTGGGATCGAGTAAGGTGACAATTACTGATAAACAGGTTTTGGATGGGTCAAACTCCTCATCAGGGCAAGTTTTGGGTGCCATTCCCCCCCATACATAAGAAATTGCCTTACATGGGTCTGTCCATGCCCCTGGGGACACATTTAGCTGAAAAAACAAAGAAGAGAATCTGGGACCACGAGTTTGTTGACGTTTTCAAGCTCCTTCATAAGGACATTCAGGCGAAGAAGGGGTCCAAAGAGGAGGAGTGGGAGCTTTCGAGGCATCCCAGGGTTCCTAAAAATATTGAAAATTGGACGGCGGCATTTTTAATCTATGCAAGCGTCTATTGTGAACAACATCAGGGCAGGGCTGTGGCCATGTTTAAGTACATGGATATTATACGTTACATTTCGGGGGGTTCGCATGGCTCAGCTATGACGAAGAGTTCAGGGCTAGAGTAAGTCTTTTTCATGATAAGCCTTGGGGCGAGGTTGATCAGGAACTGTGGCTCCAGTGGATGTCCTCGACTCAACCGCCCGCGTCAACTCATACTGCAAGCGGGCTCTCAATGACTTATCGGCCCTTTCTGCCTCGCCCAGCCCAATTTGGGGTGGGTGGGTTGGGTAGAGGACTACTGCAAGTTACGGTAGCCTGCTGGAACTTTAATCGAGGTTCATACATCAGGCAATTTTGCAGGTTTAAGCACGAATGTTCGCAGTGCGGTGGGAGACATGCCATCATACGCCAATTAAGCTATCGGTCATGACACGGTGGTTGAAAGGTTATCCTGATGCGGAATCCGCTTCAAAACTCTTTTGGGGTTTTAAAGAGGGTTTTAAGATAGGTTACCAGGGTCCACGTTACAATAGATGGTCTAACAATTTAAAATCGGCTAAGGAATTGCCTCAAGTGGTCCAGAAGAAACTGGATTTGGAGGTACAGGAGGGCAGGATAGCAGGCCCCTTTAAGCACGGTCCTTTGAAGACTTTGATGATATCCCCGTTGGGTTTGGTTCCTAAAAAATTGGCAGGTGAATTTAGATGAATCCATCATTTATCATGGCCGAAGGGCCAGTCTATTAATGACTTCATTTCCCCGTCAGACTCTAATGTAACCTATACATCCGTTGATGATGCATTGAGGATGGTATGCATGGCCGGGTGTGGTGCGGGGCTTGCTAAATGTGATATCCAGTCAGCTTTTCGTACTGCTGATTCGCCTGTCGGACTTTGAGCTGCTGGGCATGTTTTTCAACGATTCTTTTTACATAGACAGAGTCCTCCCAATGGGTTGTTCAGTGTCATGTGCACTGTTTGAAATGTTCAGTACTTTTCTTCAGTGGTGTTTCTCAGAAAAAAGTGGTCACAAACAAGTATGTCACTATTTAGATGATTTCTTGTTTATTGGCGAGGCCCAGTCAGGTCAGTGCCACAGATGCCTACACATTTTCTAGGATTTGGCTGAGGAGTTTGGCGTTCCGCTGGCTCTGGGAAAAACTGAGGGTTCAGACACCAAACTTACATTCTTAGGTATTGAAATTGATACGGAACTCATGATGGCTAGGTTGCCAGCGGCTAAAGTGAGTGAGATTAGGTCCTTTTTATTGCAGATCATCGACAAGGACAAAATTCAGCTCAGGCAAGTTCAGCGTTTGTTGGGCTACTTGAATTTCGCTTGCCGCGTGGTGCGTGCTGGCAGGACGTTTTGTAGGCGTTTGGGGATGGCGATGTCTGGGGCATTTCTTCTTCATCACAGGATTAGGCTCAACACACAGATTAAGGAAGATTTATTAATTTGGCTGCCATTTTTGAGGGATTTTAATGGAGTCTCTCTATATTTTGTGGAGGATGATACCATCTGGCATTTTCAAATTTTGCAGATGCTGCTGGAGCACTCGTTTTTGGCATTTTTTGGGAGGGTCGTTGGTGCGTGGAGAAATGGCCTCCACATTGGCTACAACAAGGCCGAAGCATAGCCTTTCTTGAATTGTTTCCTCTCATTGTGGCTGTGTTGGTTTGGGGGGAGAAGTTTAAGGACAGGAGTGTTCTTTTTCACACGGACAATATGGCCGTTGTGGAGCTAATTAACAAGCAGAAGGCAAAGGATGTGCGTGTATTACACCTGTTGCGTTTTTGTATGCTGCAGAGTCTTAGATTAAATATTGTGTTTAGAGCGAGACACATTCCAGGTGTTAATAATTCAATTGTGGATGCTCTGTCTCGATTCAATTGGCAGAAATTCCGCAGTTTGGCGCCGGGGTGGACAGCTGCAAAACCTCGATCCCGAAAGACATCTGGGCGCTGGGGGAATGGGAATCGTTGATCTGGTGGAGAAATCTATAGCCCCTTCTACTAGACGCAGTTATCGTCAGGCCTGGACGGAGTTTTTAAGTTATGTTAAGTTACACAAAATTGCTCTGTCTACAGAGGGTAACAGAAAAGTTATGTTAAGGTTTGTTTTGTATTTTGTCAATTTGGGTTTATCTCATACAACAATTTCGGGAAAAATTGGCTGGCATTTCTTTTTATAGTCAGTTGTGTTGGGGACAGGATTTGACGGGGGATGTTTTATTAAGGCGTATGTTGAAGGGTCTGGGAGGGAGCGTCCATTTTCTTCGCAGTTGCGTGAGCCACTCACTTTCCAACTTTTGCAACAAATTCTAAGGCAGCTAACAGTTTGCTGTTATGATTTGTGGGAGGTTTCATGTTTTAGACTTTGTATGATTTGGTTGTTTTTCGGCGCTTTTAGAGTTTCCGAGTTGTTAGGTTTGCGGCATCAGAAAGGTATGCAAGTGGAGGATATTCAGGTGCAAGGGGGACAGCTTAGGATTCTTTTGAGGAAGTCAAAAACTGACCAGCTGGGTAAAGGCACTTGTATCTATTTGATTAGTAGCGGCGTTCAGGATTGTTGTCCGTTAAGGGAATGGGAGTCATTTTATGATTCATTAGGTTTGCAACATGGGGACATATTCATGCATAGTAATGGGAGCAAAATTACTAGTGGACAACTATTGGCAGTTTTACGTAAAGCTTTGACATTGTTGGGAAAAAAACCCTCACTATTTGGGACTCACTCTTTTCGTATAGGGGCAGCGACTGAAGCGTCCAGATTGGGTTGGGGAAAGGACGACCTTAAAAAGATTGGGAGATGGAAATCTGATTGCTGTACACGTTATGTGAGAAAATTAGAGGTTTTATTTAATATGTAGACTAATTTTGTTTTTTCCCGCCTAGGTGGTGTTAAAAGTTCAGTATCTCTCAAAGAGGCGGACATGGATAGTGGGCCATTCTTTTGTTAAATGGTCAGCCAGCTTCGCCCAACAGCAGATTTATGGCCGAGCCCTTGGTTTGCCTAGCAAGGGACATGAAGTCTTGTGGCAGGGGAAAGGGGGTAGGAGGTGGGATGCTTTATTTCCCATGCTCTCTGAGTTGTCTTCTGCTAGAGGTTTCCCAGATTTATTAATTATTCATTTGGGGTAAAATGATCTTGTTTCATTGTCTGGTTCATCCCTTTTGAAGAAAATTAAATTGGAATAACTGGGTAGGTACAACTCTGGTTTGGACTGAATTTATTTACAGACACCATTGGAGGGGAGCTCGCAACCACACGGCGATGGAAAGGGCTCGCAGGAAACTCAATCGGGAAATGAAAATCTTTTGTTCTGCACTTGGTATAAAGTTTTGAGCTCATGATAATATCACAGGTGCGGAATATCATCTTTTCAGGGAAGATGGGGTAAACTTGTCACAAATGGGCCAGGCATACTATTTAATGGAGTTGCGGGATCTATTGGCAGATTTTTGGTGCGAAAATCTTTGGTGTTCGTTTTAATTTTAATTATTTCTCAAGGCAGCAAAAAATTTCTGTTGGGGGGGGGGGGCAGGAAAACTCTTTGTTTTTCCTGGGTGGTGTTTTTTCTTGGGGGGGTTGGATAGTCTGGAGCGGGCTTATCCTTCCCTCTGGGGTAGGGAAGGGGGGTTTGGAAAGGTTGATTGGGATTGTGCATTTCATGGGGTATTTTGATGAGAAGTCTTTTGGGGAATATTTGGTTGTATATCAAAAAAGTTGCAAAGAGTAATAACAAGCATTTACAATGCAATGGTCTCGGCATTGTTAAAGTTAAAGCTATTGGCATTGCTCATGACATTATTTTTGTTTATGTTTTTGTTTTTAAAACATTTAAAGAAACGGCATTGTTATTTACAATGTCAATAGCTTAATCACTCTCAAATGCGAGACCTATTGCATTTGCACCCACACACAGAGCCACACACCCAAAGCCACCCACACACAGAGCCACCCACACACAGAGCCACCCACACACAGCCACCCACACAGAGCAACCCACACACAAATAGAGCCACCCATAGGGCCACCCACAGAGCCACCTACACACCCACAGAGCCACCTACACACACACACAGAGTTACCCACACACAGACAGACCCACCACGCATAGAGCCACCTACAAAAACAGCCACCCACACACAGAGCCACACACACAGAGCCACCCCCACCCCCACACAGAGCCACCCCCACACAGAGCCACCCCCACACACACAGAGCCACCCACACACACACACAGAGCCACCCACACACACACAGAGCCACACAGTAACCTCCAAATTTGACACATATTTACTTTTTTCAGGACCAACTGACAAACCCCTCAACAGGCTCTATCAAGATTAAGAGAAACCTTCCCCCATCAAGGAGCCCAGGGAACAGGGTTTGAGTCTCGGTAATGACACTGAACAGCGTTCTGATACCTGATTGGATTCGGGTCAAGTTCGCGTTATATAAAATAAAACTCTGCAATATAGGTAATCCAGACAATACTTTTCAAATCTATACATGCATCTTGCTTTTCTTAGGGTGATAGTTTTATCAGACACAATATGTTTATTTTCTTTATGGTAACGCTCTAGTACCGTGCAGCTCGTTAAACTATTACAAAATGAGTCAAAAATGCCCAATCTAATAAATGGATTTCTATTGATGATGGATGATTAGATGAATAAACTGGGTATAACCTCGGCTAACTGAAAGAGAAAATCAAATTACTTCCAAGTCTATAAAACCGAGTTCCCAGTTATACCTAACATTTCCGCTGTATTTGCTGGGCCATATATAAACGTATGCAACATCACTCCAAAATATGCTAATTCAGTATGACAATACCTTACTCCTGCAGGCTCGGTCTTTATGTTGTGTCCTGCAGCCTCGAAAAACGGAGCAGTTCGCTGTGATCTCGCAAGTGAAAGCATCTCCTGGCGTTGAATACAGACCTTAAGAAACCTAGAAATGCCTGTTATGCACATTTCTTATGAGCTGGGAACATAGCTACACCTTATATTTACGAAGCTAAAAAAGCTTACATGTGGCAGAAAGTACTGGAAAAATATACTATTGCTTGTAAATAAAGCGCACATAACCCAGCCGCAAAGTATGATCTTGGCATACTCATTTTATGCTCAGCCGTGGTTCTATAACGTTATCTGCGTAATCAAACCAAGGAGATACAGCATATTCTGATACAGTAGACAAACCGGCCGGTGGGGGCTCTCGGACTGCTATCTGTGGAGTGAGACGGTGCTGCGATCGATATTGCTGGCTTACACACTGAAATATATGCCGTTGTGAGGACCGTTGGAGCATCAGCGATTTTCAAGCCAAAGTGGAGACGAGCACCGCAGAGAGATCACACTGAGCTCGCTATAAAGTAAGTGCGGCTGCGGGTGGTGTGTGGACCTGGTGCAGTGTCACTCCCCCCTCCTATATTCAACAGGCGCCACTGGGTTGCGGTCCGTGGGACGCGATTAAGACAATATACAGGCGAATAGGCGGCCTACTCCACACTTCAACTTCACCAAAATCCAGAGCGGAGATGGAGCACAGGGTGAGCGTGGGTTCCAGCTCATGCACTAGAAAGTGCCGTGTGTGCTGCTGCTGCTCACACTACAGGAAGGAATTGTGAAGGGCAAATCAAGAACCGGGCTTACCGCTCATGCTGCGGAGTGCATCCTGCGGGAGAGTGCGATATTGTGAACGCTAGACTGCTATTGGGCCCATGATAGGAGTTACCGACACGCAACGCCCAGAACTATTATATGCTAATACCTGTGCAAGCTGCGACGTGATGCATTGAGGAGCCGACAGCAGGGGGAGAGGACACCATTAACACCACCGCCTTTCTCCGAGGTGCAGCAGAAATGCCTCGGAGAAACGCAGTGGCGTTTTCGGATTCGGGGGGGTGTTTTTCTTTCTCTCCTCTTGCCATTGGCTGGAATGTTTACATTCCAGAGGAGAGAAAGAATCGAAAAAACACGCCCCCGAATCTGAAAAGGACGGGGCTTGTTTGGAGAGACAAACCTCTTCTCCAATGGCTGACCAGCATTTAAGAGGCCAGCCAATGGAGAAGAGGAGAGAAGAGAGGCGGGCTCAAGCCCCTCTTCTCCAAGTCATTAACTCTCGCGAGCGAGACTGCGCAAGCGCAGCCTTCGCTAGCCGAGACCTAAAAATGGGGTATTTTTTGTACCAATAATTGTTATTATAGCAAGATGCAAATTTCTGTTGCCTGCCCTAATAAAGTGACCTTTTCTGCTAAGTGCAAATAATGGTGTGGTTGTTCTTATTGCGCGATGGGGTCCCAGGGGGATCGCGGCACGAGCCGTTGTCCCCCTGGTGAGTTTTGCGCGGTGGGACAGTCCACACAGCGCGTGAGGGCTCTAGGCAGGTGGTGGGCGGGGCTTAGTAGCGTTAGGTTAGCGGGCGGCAGTTTGAGGGAAACGGGGATTTCTGTGAGGAGATTGGAAGGCGGTCGTTTTTGTGACCCACCCACCCTCCCGTAAAATGTTTGTGTTATTTGCTGTTTTCTGTTAAAAATTTTTTTTAAAATAAAATAAATAAATATATTTAAAAAAAAAAAAAACATGTCATGTTAGGTGACAATTTTTTCCTTTGTTGATTTTCCTTGGGCGTTTTTTCTTGGGGGGGGTTGGATAGTCTGGAGCGGGCTTATCCTTCCCTCTGGGGTGGGGAGGGGGGTGTGGAAAGGTTGATTGGGATTGTGCATTTCATGGGGTATTTTGATGAGAAGTCTTGTAGGGAATATTTGGTTGTATATCAAAAAAGTTGCAAAGAGTAATGACAATGGGGTCTTTTTTGTACCAATATTTGTTATTGTAGCAAGATGCTAATTTCGGTTGCCTGGCCTAATAAAGTGACCTTTTCTGCTAAGTGCAAACAATGGTGTGGTTGTTCTTATTGCGCGATATGACATCACACAATAACGAGAATGCATAGTTGTAGTTTTGTTTGAGACCTGTATACCCGGAAAAGTAGAAAATGCCTAGGGGAATTTATTACAGTATTAGAATATAGTTAAAGCTATACAATAATTCTTATTTGACAATAACTCCCTCTTAAATATAAACTGCGATAATAACATCCGAGTCTATATAATTGCGCGCGGAGAACTAATTAAAATACTTTGATTTCCAACAGCTCAGTTATATTTTTGGCAAGTGCCCATTTCCTTCGGCATCTGAAGCATGCTTTCACCCAAGGACAGCTGAATGTTAAACAGGGACAGGTTTCTAGACAGCTGGAGGATGCTGGGATCAGAAGCTGAACTCGTGGTTAGCACATTATTAGCAAAGTGGGTCCAACGCCCACTGCTGAGACTGGAGTGCGGCTTGTGGGGCCCAGGTTTGAAGTAGGGGCCTGCTCAACCGGTCATGCTTTCGAGGTAGATGCAGCAATCACCAATGGAATGGAGCAAGGCATATGGCCCTATTTCCAAACATTTTGCTATAAGTGTGATTTTTTTTTTCCTGCAGCACACCTAAATCCCAGGTAGGCAGGAGTACGTCACACCGACCCATACACTAACTTTTATGTGTGAGAAGTTGGCCTGGTATATGCTGTCTACTAATTAAAGTGGGCACCTTGTACCAGTCCAAACAACCCTTATTGATGATTAGGAAAAAGACAACCTTTTGAAAGCTATCCTAGTGGTAGCTATGGAGAGCAGCCTTCAGGCTAAGTCTCGAAGGAATGTAAAGCAGCTTGGTTTACCAGATTATAACCGCTTGAATGACCAAATGAAAGGAGAACCACACAAGGTATATATATATATATATATATATATATATATATATATATAAAATATATGTATTTATTACTAAACACTCTCTACTAACCTCTTTATGAGATTAGAGAACAAGATACAAAATATTAAAGCACTAGAACGACAGAAAATAGCACAATACACAGTGGGCACCAGAGGGAGACCAAACCATATATTAAGAAAGTGGTATAACAACCCCGACTTGACTAGACACAGTGCCTAGGGCACGTAGAATCACTGTGACCCCAAGGAACCACCCAAGGTATTGACACAGGGGACCCACGGGGGCACGTGCAGTGAGAACACAGCTGCGAGCTCCGTTCAATCCTATGGGAAAGTCGTGGTTGGAATTTTAAAGCTTAAGGACACTTCGGAGAGGACTTGGAGCAAACCATTTTAAACTCAGAAGGTTCTAAGGCCAGCACCCATGAGAGCACTGGAGTACTCATGTTACCTAACCCAGGGAAGCCGGGTGCATAGGTGTCAAATGGTGTCTGGAATCTTCATCGTTTTCAATGGAGTGTTGCTGCCGTGAAGAGGAAAAGTGTCCGGTGTGATCCAAGCCTGGATCGGAGCTGAGAAGAACTTGAAAGCAGAGGGGACAGAATCTGGGTCACTTGCCAGTGACTAGGGGCACGACAGACGAATGCCCACCGATGTCGGGTGTTTCAGGTGTGAAGAGGTGAAGCTTGACTCAGCAGTCACGGGGACCAGGAGACGTCGACGATGACCAAAGTCTGCAGGCGAACTGTACCACGAAGGATGTCGAGTGCTGGGGGGTCAGTGTCCGGATTGGAGAACAACAAGCCTTGGCAACTGCAACTCATGTGGTCAGAGAAAAGATGCTTCGGTGTGGACCAGCAAGGTCCTGTGGACTCCCCAAGCGATGGAGAGTCAGGGCACGTCAGGAGCAACCAGGAAAACCCACTGAAAGTTAAAGTACCCTTCCCAGGGACCCACAGGTAGACAGACCAGGGATCGCGTAGGGTCCTCGAGAGGGATCACTAAATACCAGCCCACGGAACACTTGTGGAGTGTAGGCCAGTAATCTTCGGTGGAATCACTGCTCGGGGTCTGGACTACAAGTAGCCCAAAGCACAGCCTCAGGGGTCGCCCAAAAGCATATGCTGCTGCAAATGTGCACAGTGTCCAGGGGTTCGGGTTGCACGGTCCCCACGAGGGCTGAGGGCTGCGGGTCTCAGGTTCGCTGAGAGCACTGGTCGGCCTCGGGGAAGCTTAGGAACCCACCTCCTGTGTTGCAAAATCTTCGGAGTCCGTCAGGAGCTGCGTAGATGCAAACCGGTCAGATGCATCTTAGGTGCCTGCCTTGCAGGGGAGTAACTCCTTTACTCCAAGGGAGATTCTTTGGTCATCCTACGAAGTGTAGATAGTTGAAGTACTTGGTTTTTGTAGCAGAGTTTTGTCCAGGTAAATCTAAAGTCCTGTAGCCAGGGGTTCCTACTTTATACCCATGGAAGGGGTGGGACAAACTCTGGGGACCCACCTATGGGAGGGTCAGGACAGGGGGGGTGGCTACACCCATGTCCTTTGTCCAGTTTTGCGCCAGAGCAGGAGCAAATGGCTCCTGCAACCAGTTGGAGCTGGACTATGCACAGGGACACCAAAAGTGCCCCCAGTGCAGATATCAAAGCACTCTCAGAGTGCACCCACCCAGCCCCAATACACTAAAGCCTGTCTGGGAGGTGGTCACACCTCCCTGTGACAGGAAACCTATTGTCCAGCTGTCCACTGCCGGAGTTTCGTCCAGCAGCAGGAGGGCAGTCTCGTTTCTGTGGCTGGCAGCATCCATTTTGTGATGCCAGGGTCTGCAAAGCTGGTACCAGGTGTACCAGTGCTGTCATATGTCTCCCTCTAGTAGGGGGGAATCATACTCCCACAACAGTTACTGGTGTGGAGGTATGATTCCAAGGTGTTTGACACCAAACATGACATGTTTCCATGCAACCGTTTCAAAGTTAGCATTTACCGCGAGGTTATAATACACTTAAGAGTATATGGTCGGTTGCATCACAAACAACCCCAGAATATATGTTCCGAAAGCTGCAGAGGGACTCTGCTCATGCATGGCACCCTCTCACATAAAACCCAGCACCCTGCCTTCAGGATTGATAGGGCCTGCCATAGGGGTGACTGATAGGTTTATATGTGCAGTGATATGGATAGATATAGTGAACCTATATCTAAGTGAGGGGTGCATACACCACCTTACACAGGCTGCTGTAGCAGACCTGTTGTGTCATTTTGAATGGTCTCCCAGGGGTGGCATAATACATGCTGCAGCCCCTGAGAGGTCTCTGGGGTACCTATGCCCTAGGTACATAGTATACCATATACTAGGGACTTATAAGGGTACCCCAGAATCCAAGCTGAAGTGTACCTAAAGTACATGAACAACCAATTTAGGGAGTAAGCAGATAGACTGGGGTCCTTATTAGCAGGATCCCAGTCAAACTAAGTCGAAAACCAGCAAAACACCAGGCACAAAGTGGGGAGAACCATGCAGTCAGATTCCACCTTCCTACATTAGGGAGTGGGTATTTAATAATTAAGTACGAACACACAATCCAGTTCATAGAGAGAGCGCTACAAATGGCCATTAACACAAGGGTAGATCCCTACAATGCCTACCTTTGGTACCTTTAATGTGATGGGGCAACACTGAAGGAGCACGAATAAACAACTTTAGCTTAGCTGCTACGAGAATATCTAAGCATCCGCGACGGAAATAAAAGCATTGGTTTCTGTAATTGACACTTTGGAGAGAGGATGGCAGAATGATCGGATCCAGGCAACTAAGTCGTGTAGACACAGCAGCTGTAGTATGTACCTCACTGCTGAATTGTCCTTTGCAGTTTGCGTACAGGCTTGAGAAACGTGGCGCGCTTGTTGACTCACAGCTTCAACAAGCACGGCTGCGAAAGTGAAAGCATTTGTAACATGAGCCACAACAGATGGCATCCCTGTGCGCTGCTGCTGGCTCCCGAGAGCAAAATGCTCTGGGAGTAAACCTGGTCCAGAACAGATGGCCCCCTGTGCACTCCCGAGACCCCTAGGCCCTGGGAGTGAAAGTCTTGAGGAGAGGCGAAACAAGCACCCGTCTTTGGCCATTTGCGTGCTTTCAATTATTGAAAGCCACACGCAAAGGCCAATGGGATGTGTGGGAGGAGGCACACCCACACGGAGAAGGCTCTTGGAAGTCTGAAGTGATTCCAAGAACCCTCTCGTAGAGAAGCGCTCTAGGCGAGTCCTAAAAAGTGCTCTTTTTGGTGCACAACTCTCGAGTCATTTTTACAGCTTGACTCTACTACTATTTTGTCCCTAACTTTCGAGTCGGAGCAGCGTCCTAAGTGTCATACAGTGTACAAACAGATGTACAAGGAAAACCAAACACTAAAATGAGTGTCTGTCTTTGCTTGAAAGGCAGGATATATAGCGCAGGCCCTTAGCACATGCCTGGTCTTGTGCCCATGTTCTGCTGTGCAGTTCACCCTCCCCACCTGCTCCAACAGGTCTGGAAAGACCAACACCATGCACATAAAAGGTTGAACAACTAATTTTAAGTTGGTGCAAGGCAAGCCCTGAGGCCAAATCCCACTACATATGGCCGTTTGCTATGCCTAGCACAGTTGAAAGCAGTTGTTGAAAACTAAGTGATCAGAAAGCAGCAAGGAAATTCTCCTCTTGGATTTGTGTCTCCCCTAGAGCATACCCTCTTTACACTTTTAAATGGCTGACTTTTATCCTTCCACTGCTCATATTTAGGAAACAACTTTTTCATTAAGCACTACATTATTTTCTTGCTCTCTTCCTTGTGGTAGTTTCCCTTCTTTCAAATACCCACCCCCTATGTTGCTTACCCTTCACCCATCCCCCTACCTGTTCCTCCACCGCTCTTCTATCCATCACGGTCCTTAAAAATACCTTCATTTTAGGTTTTGGAGGGTCCAGCAGCGGCCATTTGCTGCTGGACCACTCCTCAGTTTGCATCTCCATTGCTCACATAACCCCCCTCTCCTCCATCCACTCCTTGTTGTGTCCCCCACCTCCTCCTGATCTCCCCCCTACCCTCACAGTTGTTTAAATAAATGTATTTTATTATTAGGTCTCGCTGGCGTTGCAGCGCGAAGCGCTGCCGCCAACGAGACTTATTGTTGCCGTGTTTGCTCCCAAGGGAGAAAGACCAGGGCACGCACAGCGATCGGGGTCTGTGGACGCGCTTCTGAGACGCGCTTGCGCAGACGCACACACACGCGCGCGCACACACCCCGCCGCTGCTGACCCCCCTCACTGCATCCGCGGCTGCCTAACGCGCGCGCGCACACACACACCTCGCCACCGCCGCCTTTGGGCAACCTTAAGCAGGAGACATGGCGCACCTCCCCTGCATTCTTTGTGTACACACACAGTTATACGTAAAACACAGCCCTACATCCATACAAACACAGGGCACACAGATAGAATGCACGTGAGTACACACAGAACACACGTTCAATCCACTAAGAAATACTTGTACGCCACGAAGAGAGATAAAACGCGAGTTAGTGCTCCATCAGATATACACATACTGCACAGGTAGGCGCTTGTGCCACTGAACGATCTGGACCCAGCCGACCCCGCGCACTTGGGGTGAACTCCACACCCATAGAGTGTGCCTGTGAGCGCATACACACCAGTAGCAACGCGCACAGGTGGGCGCTGTGCGCGGAGTCGAGGCGCTCACCTCCGGCGCACCTGCTCCCGGATCCGCTCTCAGCGCTCCCCCAGACGCTTCCTCTGTGTCCACAGTGCGCTCAGTCCAGGGTGTGACGCTGCTCACCTCTCCGTCTCCAGCCGCCCACTGCTGGAGGTCCCCGCCCAGACGCAGCTCCAAAGAAACGTTTTCCCAAATTTGGGTCCAGAGTTATACTTTCTCCCCTGCTACGTCACCAGGGCTTGGATTCGCGGACCTCTCCTCCGCACACAAGGCTGCTGCTGTGCGCTTCTGTTTCTGTGTTTCATGATTGCAGAGCAGACCACTGCTTGTTTTCTTAGAGGGTCCGGCAGCTTCCATTTCCTGCTGCACTACTCTGCATTGCCAACAGTGCTTTGGGGCTAAGAGAATGTAATTATTTACTGATCTAAGTGGCATTTGCTATTTTAAATCATTAAATATCAATTAAAAAAAATAGCATCCATGTTATTCCGTAGGCATACACTTGTGTGGTGATGCAGCCACATTATCGTGCCTTTTCTTTTTTAATCTTTTTTTTTAATGCACAGCACCAGCTTTTTGCCGATGCTCTACGAAAATACTGGCACAGCCAGTAAGTCAACAAGGCAAGACTCACTGTCTTTGGCAATGCTTATTTTAATACTCTTAGGAGAGGGAAAACCCTTTCAAACCCCCTTAGAAAAGTGAGTGTGGTATAGGGGTAAGTTTATCAGTGTGGAATTAAAAAAACATGTAGATTGAATCTATAGGCTGGGACAAGTGGTCTGTTAACTTGCTAAAGCTGAGCTGATAAGTGCTATTTAATACTGCATTTATATTTACTGTTTATGTTATTGTAAATTGCCCCTCGTTCCTGGTTAGCGTATCGGATGAATGTTTTATTGCTACATACATTTACTGTGCCAGAGTAAAGAAGGCTTTGATTGGTCTACTGTGTGGCATCTACATTTTCCTGTGGTGGTGATCAAGAGATTGGACCTCTGATGAATTGTTTGTGAAGAAGACAATTCTTCAGTTTTCTAGCCTTCTTACAGTTTCACCCCTGATTGTAGGACACCAGACTTCCCCCGAGGTAAAGAGCTCCCATCCGACGTTGAGAGATGCAAGTGTAGCTCACCTCCACTCCCTGCACCTTCTGAGGGAGAAACTTTGATAATTTCTTCAAGTAATTGAGGATAGCATATGCCCATACCTGGACATTTGTTTTTGCACTTGGGCGTCGTATGAACACCTGTCCACATCATCTGCTGATTTTATACGGCATGAGGTATTCAACACGCAAGCAGTCCATCAAACAATTGGACAGCATGCGTTGCCGAAGAGACATGCTGCTATTTGCATGTGTAAGTATGGTCAGGCAGATGCATGTCGGACGTACATTCAGGAACCTTTGCAAGCGGTCAGTCAAATGCATGTGAGGCCACCGCGGATCGGCAGAGAAGTTACCTGGAACCACATGCACTTGTAAGGGAAAGAGGTGGAGCACTTCCCATCAACAAGGGATTTCACTTTCTTCATGTGACAATAGACTGAGGGTGTTTTTTTAAGAGAAAAAAGTAAAGTCCGTACAGAAAAAAATTAGAGCAGCAGGTGAACATATAGTTGAACAGTAGTCTACCACACATTGCCTACAAGTCAATATTTTTCAACTTCATGGTACTTTCCAGGGGACAAAGTCCCAGGAGCTGGATTTCAAGTATCTGATTTGATACTGGTGAGCTAGGCAAGCAGGTAGTGTGTTGGTACTCAGCATATTACACTGGACAGTGGTAGTGCTTCATCCGTCTAGCATGAAGGAGGTTGGAGGAGGAAAGGGAGTGTATGGAGTGGGACGTTTAACCTAGTTGTCAAAATGCAAAACGTACCAGCACCACCATTTTTTCATTTCACAACAGGTGAACCAAACATTGGGTGGAGTAAGTAGGTCTTTTTGCATTATGCATTGGTGTGTGGGATCAGTTTACCAGCAGAAAGGAAGACGTCCTTGAGCATTCATCGTTTAATAGTAGAGCTACAGGAGGTCATTTAAGATTTGTATGTTAAAGTTGGTTAAACCCTTCTTCCCAAAATGAATACTACTTTGGAGCGATATCATTTCATGATGAGAGCGCAAAGGAGGTGAGAGCATGTAAGACTATGTAATGCCTCTATGCAAATTGGCATCAACATGTACATTTCTTGAGATTATGAAAGACAGAATACATGGCCAACACAGGCTGAAGTGAAGAAGTAATAAGGGGCTTGGAGAGTACTGGTAAAAGAAGACCCAGCCCTGAGCGAGGTCACTGTGGCAGCTTAGAAACAGGAGCACTCAAGGGCTTGCTTAGAAGAGATCAGAAAAGTCAGTGATAAGAGTGGAAATAATAAAGGAGAACAAATGGTGCAATAAGTAGCGAAGGAGAAACCTACCCTCAATAATGGCCCCAAGCCCTTTTGAGGGGAGTGCTACAGATGTGGTGTATAGGGTCATAGGGACAGCTGGAGAGATTGCCCAACAAGCAAACTAGTAAGCAAGTAACAAAACGGGACATTTTGCAAAATTTTGTTGTAGTGTGCAATCAGAAAAGAAAGTGATACTTCAGCAATCGGTGGTGACATTCATTTTCCAGGTGGATGGTAACGCTTGTGCGAATCCTGAAGATTGGCTGTAGGTTAATGATGAGAAAATTCAAATGCTATTTTACTAAGACATCATTAACCCTATTTGATAACCCTTAGAATGTATAGGAAGAAAAAATTGCTAAAAGCATACAGTTGAATTCCCGATACAGGTAGGACAATTACAAAGATTGTATAAAGCACTTAAAAGAGGAGAAGGAAGACCACAAACAGGTTTCTTAGAGTATAAAGTTTTATTTGTAAGTAGTTGTATCAGCACTACAGCCCAATTTTACATAGAGTAACCATAACACACAAGTGTGCACTGAACGTGCTAGTGACGGTGAACGGCGCAGTGACACAGAGGTGAGGAAACAGTGTGAACGGAGAGAAAAACAGTAAAAGCAAGTAGTTATGTGGTCAACGATACAAAGCAGGTATATACAAGGTAAGTTGTATGATTTGGACTGAATTGATTGACCACATTAACGCCACGGTTCACGCTGATTAGTCGACGGCGTTTCGACCGGTTCAATTTTAGGTCATCTTTAGACCACTCTCGACTGAGAACGCAGATGCTTCACTCTTCCATTACGATTTTCCGGGGAGTAGCAGTTTTTCTGCCTGTGAGTTAATCTCCTCTACGCTGGATTGCCTGACTCTCCGCATCCAGGACCCGCTTACCTCCTGAACCATCGGATTCCCACCTGAACTACTGCAATCTACGTATTCAGGTCCTGGTACAACGTTACTTACTATCTCCGAACATCGCCTTCCCCTGTCAGAGTGTTCACAGCACCCTACTGGATTTAGTAACCATTGTCTTGAAGATGACCTGGAATTGAACAGGTCGAAACGCCATTGACTAATCAGTGTAAATCGCGGCATTAATGTGGTCAATCAATTCAGTCCAAATCGTACTACTTACCTCGCATATACCTGCTTTGTATCATTGACCACATAACTACTTGCTTTTATTGTTTTTTTTCACCGTTCACGCCATTTCCTCACCCCTGTGACACTGTGCCGTTCACCGTCACTAGCACGTTCAGTGCACACTTGTGTTATGTAAGATTGTACTGTAGTGCTGATACAACTACTTACAAATAATACTTTATACTCATCATAAACTACTGGGCGTAATGTAAAACTTCAATGCCACCCTCCTGATACAGCTAAAGGAGTTGGAGTACTGTTGCTTGATTTCCATGGTTTGAATCTTTCCTATTTTATGGTATCTTAGCAGCATAATTTACAGTGGTTAAGTTCAATTTTGTTATCTTGACACACAACATCATATTTCAACAATATATAAGAATGGTTTTATCAGCCAATTGATCTATAGGCAAACATGTATGTAGTGTAATCAGGAACAATTCTCCTAAAGCATGTGAATGCATGAAATTGTTGCAGTTAATCAGATAGCTTCATAGATTTTCTATAGACAACTTTTCTATTTCAGAATAAGTGTTAAGGATCCTTCTGTGATAATAGGTTCTGAGAGAGAGCGCCATACTGTGGAGACATTTTTCATTTTTCCCATATGAACGACTTTCTGTCAGTAGATGAGATTTATGTGCTCCACATTCTCTGTGGCTGAGCAGCTTTGATCATAAACTATATAGTATCTGTACTAAGGTTTTCTCCTCAATAACCCATTCCATTAAAATTGCAGTTCTGTTCTTTCTGACTGAGTGATGTAGGATGTAACATATGGAGCAACAGATGTGCAGCTGTCGGAAACAAATTTTACATCATTATAGGCATTTCATAATATTTCTTGGGTTGTAGTCATTCTTGTATTTTGAATACTTCTGGTGTAAATTGTAGGATTTTTGTGATTGTCGAGTAACTGTGTGGCACTTAGCTAACAGGCTATTTATATGTCCCTTTTCAAATGCTGATCTTGGGAAATCATATGTGTAGTTTTAATTGTTTTGCTTCCAACTCCTTCTGCAGCTAGGAGTGCATTTGTGTGGTTATAACTGTAGGCCTTTGGTTTGTAAATGTTGCCAGTAACATGCTTTTGAATTACAAGTAATATAGTGCAAGCCAAATTTAGGTGCATCTTAACCTATGATATGTATCTTCCTTGATATACTTTTTCCAAATTAGTGTATAATTTCTCCAAGCTGAGGGGTCGCTATTTTTTGCTGCAAAGCACTTTTATATTACTGACATTTGTGCTGGCATTATACACAAACATTTCCGGATCAACCAAAAATAACTGCTCAGGTGTTATAATTTGAAAGTTTGCATTGCCCTCTTGCATAAAAATATGGAGATCATCCCATGCACATTCTACAGTTCAACGACAGAAACCATGTTCAAGCTTACATGTTTTAGAATACAACTAACATCTGGTCATTTAAATACCAATCTTTATTTGATACAGGATCATTAGCTAAAGCACAGGCAGGCCTCAAAAGGTCTACTCGCTCACTAGCTATGGCGAGTCTGATTTTATTAGGGTGTGCTATTTTAAGGGCCTTACTGGACCTCTCTGGCAAGAGAGCTCGAGCAGACAAGAACAGGTGTTCTCTTAATTGAGAAAGTGATTGCCTTTAAATCTTATTTTTATCTGGTCACTTAATGCTGTATTTAAAGACAGAGGTCAAATGTCCGCTTATGCCTTATTACAAATTGATTATTTTATACTTAAAATTGGAGTTTACTTTTCTTTCTCTAACTATAAAGACATGCTTTAATAATATATTCATTAAAAGTGAGAGTTTTTAAACATGAACTGAGAAAAATGTCTGCCCGCACCCTGATAACACCATTAGTGAATTAAAAGTCAAGTTAGGGTTCGTGTGTACCTTATGTTTGGGCTAGATTCTGATCATACATGTTGCAAATGTTTACTCTATTAAATCAAACAAAACTTTTATTTGTACAGCATACACGCTGAACTCACATATTCGAAGGAGCTCTCAAATGTGATGATGAGCAATTAGGTGAGCCGTGAAATAAAATACCTAGGATCACACAATTTGAGATCGGTTTACGAGATATGCGCATTATAGGCAGGTCGAGTAGATTATTCAAGTCACTAGATCTGCAGCTCTGATAAAAAAAATGTTATGATTTTTTTAGGCTTGACACATGTCACCTTCCAGTCAATGGTGTTCATTTTCCAGTGTTTTTGTGAGTTGCTGTATGGCATGCAGCGCTAAATTTTAAAGTCTGCAAAAGCATAAGAAAGAACAGATATGTCCGATTAATAAAGGAAATAAGATATTTAACTATGATATTGTCTAAATCATGACTTCAGAATATTTACTATAGGTATGAAATTCGGATGCACTTATTTCTTTTTTTTTTTAATTTTGTTTTTTATTGAGCAAAATTCATACAACCTAATATATCACAAAATATACAGAAAATACAATAGTAAATCTGAAATAGAAAATCATACTGTGGACCAGGGCAGGGAAGAATGGGTCGACTTGCTATGGGTTGCAGAGATAGCCTATAACAACGCCACTCACAGCTCCACACAGTCATCTCCGTTCTATAGCAACTATGGCCAACATCCCAGGTTCTTGCCATTTCTACATCCGTTCAGAGAGGACAGGATTCCCGCCACAGCGGACAGGGTGGCACACATAAAAGACACGTTGATGCGCTCAAGGGCTGTCCTAATAGAGGCCAAGAGAAGATACAAGGCTGCGGCAGACAGGAAGAGAAGGCCCGGGCCACTGTACCGCACTGGAGACTACGTCTGGATATCCACAAGAAACATGAGGTTTCGAAAGAACAGTGTGTTCCATCCCAAGTACATGGGCCCCTATCGAATTACCAAGTGTATGGGTCCCGTGAACGTGAAGGTGTGCTTGCCCCAGTCATTGCGGATACACCCTGTCTTTCATGTATCATTGCTCAAACCAGCACCCTCCAAGCCGTCTGGGACACCTAGGCCGGTATGCGTGGAGTCGGAGGTGGAGTATGAAGTGTCGGGCATACGGGCGTCCAAATGGCGCAGGGGGAAGCTGTGGTACCTGGTTGCGTGGAAAGGCTATGGCCCGGAGGAGCAGTCATGGGAACCGGCTGAAGGGGTTCATGCTCCGCGCTTGGTCTCCTTGTTCCATCGGCGTTTTCCTGCCAGCGCTGGACCCGTGGGGAGCCGCTGGGAGGGAGGATGTACTGTCAAGAATTCCTGTCATGCGAGGGGAGGAAAACGGTAACCAGCCTTCGGAACGCGTTGAGATACTGCACCAGGTCGTTGGATCCCTGTCTCAACTCAAGCATTTCACGGTCCGCCGTGTACGAGTCAGCCCTTCTGTCGAAGACCTTCAGGAATTCCTCGCGAAAAGCACCCCAATCACATAAGATGGTGTGCGTTACAGCTGGCAGTCCCTGTATCTCTGGTCGGGCTGGGAGTAACGACTCCAACCAGCAAAAGCGCCACTGCGCTTTGACTCAGCCGAGTCAAAAAGCGAAGCTCAATGGTTATCCGGTAGAGCTTCCGGGTCCTTCACAGGTGACGATGGGGCAAGACACGGCCCAGGGAGTAACGACTCGACCTACCTCCGTTCTTGCCTTACTGGAGCACCACTCCGGAACACTGCTCTTCACTAAGCAGGTACGTCGGTGTAAACACAATATCCGACAGCGTTGTACCTCCCGGTTCCTCCCTTTATAGGGCGTGTTTTCCTTGAGTTATGTAACAGCTCTCCTGTTTACATAAGGGCGTGTTTTCCTTGAGTTATGTAACAGCTCTCCTGTTTACATAAGGGCGTGTTTTCCTTGAGTTATGTAACAGCTCTCCTGTTTACATAAGGGCGTGTTTTCCTTGAGTTATGTAACAGCTCTCCTGTTTACATAACCTCTCAACCGCTAAGCATCCTGGGAGATGTAGTCCGTTTTCGCTGGTTACCGTTTTCCTCCCCTCGCATGACAGGAATTCTTGACACATACAAACAGTTTACATAGATATAAAGCCCAGCAGGGACACTTAAATTTGACTAGTTTTAAAAAGCAAAAAACTAAAGACAAAGGAATCAGGTAGGGAACAGATCATTCAGTTCAAGGGAGATATGTCATTAGACCTATGTTTTAAATACCATTTGAAAATAGGGGCCCAAATCTGAGCCCCCAGAAGCCTAGTTTTTTTACCTCTGGAGCTATACATTAGAAGCTCCTGTTTATATGTTGCCAAAAAACGGCTAAGCCAAATCTGAAAAGTAGGTAATTCAGAATCCTTCCACAGCGCCGCTAAAATAATACGAAAGATAGCGGTGCCCAAAAAAAGTATCCTTTGTTCTTCAGTACTATGACCGAGCGATTCATCATGTCCCATTAAATAAAGAGTTACTGAGTCTTGGATATAATGACCAAATACCTGAGCCCAAAATCCCATAAACGTGGCCTTTAATAAATCTAATTTGGGGCAATCCGCGAACATATGTATTAAATTCGCTTGGGGTTGGCTACATCTCGGACACCTATCATCAGCCCGTAGGCCCCAGGAAAATAACTTTGCGGGCGTGAAATAAAGGTTATAGAGAACTCTATAGTATTGGGCTTTAAGATTCGATGGAATAAGAAGCTCAGATGAAAGGGCCAGGCAGAGATCGATATCAACATTTGGATTAGCTAACCTTGTGGCCCAAGCCTGCTCAACCCGCTCTACATCATCTGGAGTGCTTTGGATCAGTAATTGATAAAGAGTGCCGATCCTAGTAGAGCGTTTTCCAATAATAGCAAACAAATTGATATTATCCAATTTAATTCTAGGGATACAGTCACAAATGCTTGTAAACACCTGAAGGTACTTCAGAAAATCAGTAGTTGGAATATTAAATTTCTGCTGCAGCCATCCAAATGACGAAGTAGTATCCTGGCCGAGAAAGTCGCCCACTGTATTAATACCTGAGGATTCCCACCTGCGGGCGGTAGAGTCATTAAGACCGATAGGAATAATAGCGCTACGCCATAAGGGGGTATATTTTGTGAATTTTGGAATTAATAAATATTTGGATACAGATTTCCATACCTTCCAAGCATCTGTGACTACCTTTAACTTAATTTTTTTATAATATAGTGGTTCAACCTGCCTTAGAAATAGGCCTTGGCATTTAGTCCCAAGACTCAGCTTATAAATGGAAGGGATAAAGTATTCCATACTAAGCGAGGTGGTAGATTTATAACTGAGTAATGGGCCCATATGTAGGAGAAATGTTGCCCATAAGTATAATGTTAAACTGGGAACACCTAGCCCACCCCTCTTCTGGGGTAGAATTAAAAAAGGTAGGGCTCTTCTGATCTTTCTGAAGCTCCAGATAAACTTGGACATGGAGGAATCAATGATCTTAATAAAACTACCCCCAGGCAGGATCGGAATTGCTCGAAACAGGTAGAGTATCCTTGGGAACATATTCATTTTTAAATAATTTGCCCTGCCAATTATAGATAGATGTAAATTATCTACTCTCCTGAGGTCAGTCTTTATTTTATTAATCAAGGCAGTATAATTAAGATGGTCGATTTCCTTCACATCAGAAGAGAGGCAGACACCTAAATAGGTGGCTTGCTTTACTCTAAGAGGGCTGTCAAAAACCGTATTATTTGTACAAAGAACCATTGTTTTATCCTTATTAAGGGAATAACCTGAAAAGATACCAAAGGACTGGGTGATTAGTTCAATTTCTTGAACTGCATCAGCAGGATTTGTTGTTAAGATGGCCACGTCATCGGCATAAGCCAAGACTTTCGTTGATGACACACCGATATCAACAGGCCGAATACCGGGTGAGGAAAGCAATTTTACAATTAGGGGGTTAATGTAGAGAGCAAATAATATAGGAGAGCAGGGACAGCCCTGCCTCGTGCCCCTCTGTATCTCAACAAACTCCGACTCAACACCACAGATGGAAACTTTTGCCTTAGGATCTATATATAGGGTCTTTATAGCTCTAATAAACTTATTCCCGAAGTTATTAGATTCCAGGATACTCCAGAGAAAGCTCCATGAAACACGATCAAATGCCTTCTCGGCGTCGAGAAGGATCATCGACATCTCCCCCCCCGTGTTGCCCATGATGTCAAATAGGGTGATGGCTCTCCGTGTGTGATCCGTAGTGCCCCTACCAGGGATAAAGCCATGTTGCCACGGGGAGACAAGACGCTCGACGATCCCATTCAACCGATTAGCTAGGATCTTGGCATAGAGTTTTGAGTCGGAGTTTATTAAAGATATAGGTCTGTAAGAGGATGGGAGATGCGGGGGTTTACCTTTTTTCAGAAAAATGGCTATATTGGTATGTTTCCAGGATTCAGGTGGAAGTGAATGATACTGAACCCCCAGAAACAGGTCCAGTAAATAGGGTAATATTTGTTTACCTAACACCTTATACAGATCGAGTGGAATTTTGTCCGGGCCTGCTGCTTTACCGTTTGCGAGATCAGAAAGTGCAATCTCCAGCTCCGAGATTGAAATTTCTCTTTCGAGATCTTCTTTAACTAGTTCATCAACCGAAGGATTAAGATCTTGATCCGATAGCCAATTTTTAAGAAAAGTTTTTAAGGCGCCATCAGAATATGAGTTGTCGCTGTGATATAGTTTTTGATAGTATTTTCGGAATACCTCCACAATATCATATGAGGAGGAATATTCCTGGCCCTCATACTCAATCTGCTGGATCTTATTTTGAGATTGTTTTTGTCGTGTTCGAAGGGCTAAATATCTGCCTACATTCTCTCCGAACTCATATAATCTACTTTTATTGGCTTCATATGTTTCTACAGCTTTTCGAGATAAAGTACTGTTAATTTCGGCTTTTAATACCAGTTTTTTTGAAGAGTATCGAGGGTTGGTGCTCCCTGTTGTATCTGGGTAGCATGATAAGTCTCGAGATTAGACAATTCGCGCATTAAGTTCATATTAATGTTGTCCTCTATCTTTTTGCGTTTAGCAACAAACGCAATAGTCTCCCCCCCTTAGTGCTGCTTTAAAACAGTCCCACACAATCAGTCTGGAAGCACTAAACTGATAACAATCGAAAAATTCCTGGGCCCATGATGTTATATGGGCTACATATTGATGATTAACAAGTAGCTTTCTATCAAAAGACCATTGCGTTTTCGGCTTCACACAGTTTGGCAAATCAAAAATAAGGGTAAGTGCATTGTGGTCTGAAATCGTTTTTGGGGTTTTAATTATATCTAGCAAGAACGAGTCCTCTAATGATGACATAATATAATCAATTCGGACATACTTGTTGTGTGGATATGAAAAATAAGTAAATCCATCATCGTTTTTCTTCCTTAACCCCCATACATCCAGTAAATTATGGCTATCCATCAATTGGCACAAGGCCCTGTATACCCTAGGCTTACGTCCCTTATAATTTGCGGATGTTTGAGTATGAGAACGTCTCCCTATAGCAATGTTAAAATCCCCGCATAGAATAAGAGGTCCAGACCAAGAGGCCAGTTCTAGCTCTAGATCTCTAAAAAGTAGGGGATCATCCTGATTTGAGCCGTAGATTGCACAGATTACAAGACCAGATTTTAGTTGAGCTATAGCCCATCTGCCATGTTTATCGGCCAATGTACGATTAGAATCACCAATTGTAGGCTTTGCAAGAATAGCAACCCCGCGTGTTTTAGATGTTTGTGAGGTGGCTATAATAACATTATACCCTGGAATATTTAGCAGTTCTTTATCACAGTCTGAAATGTGCGTCTCCTGTAAACATAAGATATCGACAGGGTGCTGCCTTAAAAGTTGAAATAATTGTACCCTTTTATTTCTGTCATTAAGACCCGCAATATTCCAACTACAAAGTTTTACTCTCCCCATCTACAAAAACAAGGAAAATTCCCCAACCTGAACATCAAAAAAACAGAAAGCTGTATAAGAAGCAAAACATAGGTCATAGTCTGGTTCCCTCTAATTACTACAATATATTCAGTATACAAAAAACTAGAAATTAACTTATTTGCACGAAATTGCTCATTTTTATGCTTTTCCCTCCCTCCCCCTCCCCCTGTCCCCCCCTCCCCGAACGGCCACCACCAGGGCATTAAGACTCCGAGGGAGTCTATGGTGATGGAGATATATTCCCTAACCAGCACCAACAAAAACAAACATCAAAGATGAAAAACCAATAAGGCCGAGTGGGTGCAGACATAGTGCAGAAGAGCAAAAGGGTAAAGAAAGAGAAGAAAAACCAAGCAACCCAACCCATTTTTCACTCCTAAACTCAGCATTACTAGTATATATAATATATATAATTAATCAATTATTAGCAAAATAAGAGAACAAAAAAAATGCTTAGAGCTTCAGGGTAGGCTATCTAAAAACTCCTTGGCTTTAATTTCTGAAGAAAAAAATTTAGCCTGACCGTTGTGGATGACTTTAAGCTTAGCAGGATTATTAAAATACACCTGCACTTTTTTTTCCTGAAAAGGTTTGATCAATTGGCGGAGACGCCATCTCCTCTCGACAGTGGTGTGACAAAAATCAGGCCTCACAAAGTAAGAGATAGCACCTCTGCTACGCCGAGCTTCAGGTCTTCCTTTCTCAGCAATAGCCTGACGGAGTAGAAAATTTCCAAAAAAAAACAAAACTGCACGGGGGTATCCCCCTTGTGATGAAGTCTTTAAAGTACTTGGGATTCTATGAACGCGTTGAATTTCCAAGTCCCAATTCCAGGATACAAGCTCGGGGAGTGTGTCCTTGAACAGCTGAATTATAAATGAGCGTACATCATCGCCCTCGATTTTTTCCGGAATTCCGAGTACGCGAAGATTGTTGCATCGAAGGCGGTTTTCCATTTCCTCCAGTTTCCACCTAACGTCTTTCAATTCGTCTCCGTGAGCCTCCACTTTTTCCTGAATTACAGTGGCTTCGGTTTCATTCGTTACTATTCGGTCTTCGATCTCCGTCAGTCTCATATTGAAAGCTGCAACTGTTTTTGAAAGTTTTCGGACCACACCCTGTACCTTATGAAGGGCTACTTGTGCCCTACGACCGTCTCTGGAAGTCTGTTCCCGATGGGAGGCAATACCTGCAGTACTGTATCCATAACAGCAGATAGTGTAGTACTTTGTGGGTTGGTGACGGAGAACTCAGAATGAGGTATGGAAGTATGATCCTGCGGGTTTGGTAACGACGCTAGGGAATAATCCTGCGCTAGCCTGGAAGCTCCGTGAAGACTCCTTTTCTTCCGCAACACAGATCTCCTGCTTTCCCTAGACTCTCCCTGAGCTGGGTCATAATCACTTTCAGTCGCACTAGTGTCAGAGCCAGTGTTAATTTCTGAGACCAAGTCTGAGTCTTGAGACCACCTAGGGTCTTCCAGACCTTCAGATATTGAATAGAAATCCGACGGGTCTTTATCAGTATCAAATGAATCAGAAGCATAGACCTTACAAGCCTTCCCACTAGGGCCCAGAACGCGATGTAAAATATTTTTAGAGGTGTTTGGTGCGGCACAGGTCAGAGGGAGGTCAGTGACACCCCCTTGTTCGGAAGAGGTGGTCATTAGCGGTTGTATTAGGGCAGCCGTAGCTGTTGCTATAGCTGAAATTCCATCAGTAGATTCCGCAGAAACAGCAGGAACAGCAGAAAACACAGTGACTTCTGAAGAGGGACATAAACCTTGTGCATCCCTACCTTCAAAATTTCCGATCCTTTGTCCTCCTGCCGCTTGCGGTTGAATACTCCCCTCTCCCCCTGAATTGCGCGGTATACAGCTTACCGATTCTGTATCGGTTGATTTCGCTGTAGCTTTCTCTCGCTGGGTTTGCTCGGGAGCGCCACCTCCAGGCAGCACATTCTGAACCAGCGAGATCGCTCCCGTGGTTGTGGGTAGGTGAACGGGGAAGGGAGCCCCAGGCGTTTTTTGTAAGAGCTCCATTACTGAGGGGCCGGGTCCCGGAGTAAGCGGCAGTTGTTTGGATGATTTGGCCAATTTCGCTGAAGCTGTATCCAGACAGCCGGGTCTTTCCGAGTCGACAAGCTCACCGCGCTTCAAAGCTAGCTCCAGATCTCTAAGCGCCTGCTTTGCTGCCCGAGTTTTGGAGGCGGCCACTGCTGCGGCGTTCTTTGGTGCCATTGTACTGCTGCGATCCTGCCTCGCCGTGTCCAGAGAGCTGGGAATGCTCTGTGTGATCACTATATCGTCTTGTAGATCAGCAGCAACAACAGGGGTTCCAATGCGAGTTCTGGTCAGCCGCGAGCGTCCAACAGCTCTCAACACCACAAAGCCGATCAAGGACGCCAGGACACGCAGGTGAGAGTGATTGCAAAATAGGACCGCCGTACGTTCGTCTTGTGGAGGTGTAACTGACGACCCGACCGACTCCATTAGGCTTGCAGTAGTCCGCGGCGTTTCTTCCTCTCAGGGTTAGTTTAGAGTCTTAACATAATTTAGAGAAGCTCATAGCGGTTGTATTTCTATTTTATTTTCTCTTCCAAGTTAAGAAAATGCACCCGCTTAGTCCATCATAGTCAGGACTGGTGCTGGTCAGAGGAGCATCTCACAGCGGTCTAGGACGCCGCCGCCATCTTGCCCCCAGAAAATCCGGATGCACTTATTTCTGAAGGTCTTTCATATGGTCATCCTCCTTGTCTGCCTAGTAAGAGCAGAGAGAAATAAACCTCTAAAAAGTTCTCAAATGTTGATTGGTTCTCCTTAAGCAGCTTTCCTTGTATATCTTTATCTTCTTTTCCAGCATTTTCTGAATGTAATGGTTGTATTAAATAAATGTTCATAAATATGTTCCAGGTTTTACAGCTGTATTAATTTCTAGATGTCTTATACACATTTCTTGTTATATAGTAGAAATTTGCTTCTTGAAAAATATATTGATAGATTTATTTAGCAGAAAAGGATTATGTGATATTAAGTATATAAACAATTTCCTTTTTTCTTTTACATATACAAATTGTTGCTAGAGTATGCAGTCTTTAAGGGGACCTCTGTTTATTAGTTAGTACAGGAAGTTTGCCATTTAAATTATTTTAAAATCACAATGTTTTATCATTTCCCGCAATAGTCAAGGGTAAATAAAAATAGTTTGCCCATGTAATCATTTGAATTATGCTTTATATGGCACAAAATATCTTTTACTTTGATTCTGGGCAACTGTTTGAACATATATATAGTGGCTGAAGCGCACAGTGTGAAACAAGAAAACCTAGGATTCATTTTGGTTTTTTCCACTTTACCAAATTGTGTGATCCTAGGCAATTATTTTATTTCACTTTTCCTCCTTTTTCTTCATTATCACAAATAAGACTAACTCAAAACACATGACTTCAGGATATGCGCTGTACAAAACATTCTCTTGTGTTGGATATAATTAATTTTAATATTCATGTACAATAGGAACCCAGGCCACCCAAAGAGTACATTTAACTGACTTGCCTCTTAGTTCACTATTGGCATTGCTGTCAGGGTGGGAGGAAGAATGAATCCTTCTAAATTCATGTTTGAAAACACTCACTTTGAAAAAGTACTTTTCAATGCACTGATATAATCTGATGCTCTAAGCGGTGAAACAGTTCTGCAAGTTAATGGAATACACTTTATCATATGTGTACACTTTTGCTGCAAGATGTATTTAAACTTAAGGTGTTCTTAAAGTTAAGCAGCGTTGAACAACCTAATTACGACCTTTCTTTAACTTCAATTAACCTATAAATAAAGGCTTGCATGTTCATATAGAACAAGTTACTTACCTTCGGTAACAATGTATATGGTGAAGACATACGTTAATTGTAGATTCCTTACCTTAGAATTTCCCCCAGGTGTCAGTCTGGATCCGGAGATTATTTTTTTCAGCAGTACCTCTGCACGTCTCCAGGTAGCGTTGATCGGCTCCGCGTTAGTCGTCGGCGTCGTGGGTGTGACATCACTGGATCTACATAGCCGCCGCCCATGCGCGCCGACGTCCGTTTTTAATGCTACTTTCCACACCCGAAGGGCCTTTTAGGGGAGTCCCTATCCCTAGAAATCAGTTCGCAGAGTGGGGAGGAAGGGTGGGGTGGTAAGGTATCTACAACTAACATATGTCTCTACCAAATACATTGTTACCAAAGATAAGTAACTTGTTCATCTTATAGAGTTAGTTGTAGATTACCTTAGAATAGATACCCCAGCAATACCATTCCCGAAGGAGGGTCTGTGAACCAAGATCATACAAGACCTGGAGGACCGAATGGACAAAGTACCCATCCCTCCGAACTTGGCTGTCCAGGAAGTAGTGTCTGATAAATGTGTGGCTGACACCGTTGCAGTGGTGGAATGAGCACGCGATTCCACTAAAGGGTCCTTCTTTGCCAAAGCATTGCATATTTTGATGCAAAGGACTTTTCTTGGCACTCACATAGCCAACGAAGAGTTGATCCTCCACCCAGAAGTCTTTTGTGTGATCAAGATAAAAAAGACAGTGCATGTTTTGGGTCCAGAGGGTGGAGTCTCTCCTTCTCCTTGCAGGGATGGATAAAAGGTGGGCAGAGTGATAGATTGTCCCACATGTAAAGGTGTGACGACCATAGGAAGGAATGAAGGTTTGGTACGAGGTACCACTTTATCCGGATACACAGATAGAAAAGGGGATTTTGAAGACAAAGCCTGCAGCTTGCTCACTCTGCGAGCAGAGGTGATGGCAACAAGGAAGGCAGTTTTGAGAATCCGCAACCTGAGAGGACAGTTATGAAGAGACTCGAAGGGAGCACACATAAGGAAAGTTAGAACCAAATTTCAAACCACTGGGGCATTACGAAAGGAGATGGAGGGTACAGATGAGTAAGACCCTTAAAGAAACTGTTAATGATAGGAGATTTGAATAAAGAAGGCAGACCTGGCAGCCAAAGAAAAGCAGGTAAGGCTGCAAAGTATCCTTCAAGAGTGCACAAAGCAGATCCCTGCTGGGCCAAGGAAGGAATATACAAAAGGACCTCAGACGGAGAAGGTCAATGGCCTTTGCTGTGCACTATGCCTCAAATTTGTTCCATCTACAGGAGTATACAGTCTTGGTGGAGCAATGCCTGGATTTCAAGATAACATCACAGACTTTGGACAGAAGGTCGCAAGCTGTCAACTGCCACCGCTCAATCTCCAAGCAAGGAGGTGGAGACTGGACAGGTTCGGTGGAGAACCATCCCCTGCTGCTGAGACAGAAGATCCTCCGAAGGGGCAATCTGATCGGAGGATCGTTGGCCATGCTCAGAAGGTCAGAGTACCAGACTCTTCATGCCCAGTCCAGAGCTACAAGAATGACTAGAGTCCGGTAGGGCTTGATCTTCTTGAGCACTCTAGGCAGAAGTGGTACAGGTGGAAAGGAGGACAGGAGGCCGAAACTCCACCTGTGACAAAAAGCGTCACCGAGCGAGCGCCGCCTTGGAATCTCCAGCGTGCAAAACTATTGACATTGCGTGTTCTCTTCAGAGGTGATCAGATCTAACCATGGCTCTCCCCATCGCTGAAAGAGACCTAGCGCCACCTCTGGATGGAGACACTATTTGTGATCAACTAGGCACAGACTGCCCTGTCGTTCAGAGAGCCCACCAGGTGTTGAACCACCAGGGTTATGTCCTGAAGTTCCAGCCATGTCTAGAGGTGGAGAGCCTCTTGACAAAGGGTCCACGACCACACCCCGCCCTGTTTGTTGCATAACCACATGGCGGTGCACCTGCACCACTTGTCCCCTTAGAGAGGGAAGAAATGCTTTTAGTGCCAGTCTGATCGCCTGGAGCTCCAACAGGTTGAAATGGAGGCTGGACTCCGCCAGAGACCAGATGCCTCTGATCTCTGCCTCTCCCAGATGGCTTCCCCATCCCAGAAGTGACGCATCCGTCACCACTGTTAGATCTGGGTGGGGAAGGGAGAAGGATTTGCCTCTGACCCAATCTTGATTCGTTAGCCAGCACTGCAGTTTTAGTGCAGTTCCCTCTGAGATCTGGATGTAGTCAGAGATTCCCCTGATGCTGCTTCCACTGGAACTTCAGATCTCACTGCAGAGCTATCTGGCATGCTCCACCAGCAGGATGCAGGAGGCCATGAGGCCCAGCAGCCTCAGAGAAATTCTCAGCGAAATCCGGGATAGAGGCTGAAACATCATTATCAGAGACCGAATATCCCGGAATCGCTGCCCGCGATGCCTACGGACACAGGGCCAACAGACACCATCTGGTGACACCCAGACATACTGCTGAAGAAGAAAAACTCTAAGGTAAGGAATCTACAACTATCTTCATCAGATACATATTTTTAATGCAGTGCTGAGAGGAGTAAACAGCAGTCCAGTGCTACTGCTGACCAGGGGCCCACATGTAGAGGTCAGGAGGGGAGCCATACTTTGAGCATCACTGCTCTAGCACCTACTTTAACAGTGAAAGGATACGCCTTTGAAATAGCTCTGTGTAACCAACCATGTAACTTATAATAAGAAGCTAACATTTCCTGAATCTGAAATACAAGTTATAAATGACTAATGTAATGCAGATGTGTCTTTTCAGTAAGATAACTATCTTTAACGTCTTACATATGTGCCTTTAGGAATTAGTGGGTTTTTCCAATTACCCTGATCTGCACTCATATTGCTGGACCTCTGCAGCTTTCAACATGGTCTCACACCTAATTCGCATTCAAAAACTACACGAAGCTGGCATCCAAGGACCAGCACTATGATGGATCTGCTCTGTCTTGGTAGGACACAACCATTGGTCACCTTGACCCCTTTCTCTTTGGACACCCTCAACTTCATCTGCGGAGTTCGTCAAGGATCATCGCTCCGCCCCAACCCTTTTTGAACACCAACATAGCTGCTTTCACCAGCATAATTTGTGACCACAAATTACCATCTTATCTAACACCTTCCAGTTCATACTCTCACTCTTGGACAAAACGAAGATCACCAGGACCAGCTTTGCAGCCTGCATGAACGAAGTCGCTGACTGAATAAAAACAATCATCTCACTAAGCATGACCAAGATGGAAGATGTGATCTTGCTTCGTTACACTAAAGATGCTATCATTTCCCGCAATAGTCAATGGTAAATAAAAATAGTTCTCCCATGTAATCACTTTAATTATGCTTTAGATGGCACAAAATATCTTTTACTTTGTATCTGAACAACTGTTTGAAATGGATGAACAGTTTGTATTAATAATATTGTTATACAAGTGTGGGGTTTGAAGGGCTTCTGGTGCTTCACATACTGCCACAGTTTAAAGGACACTTAAGGTAGGGGCTTTCATACAGCTGATTAACCTTAGCTGCACAATACACAGGTAATTGGTACCACATATTGGTCTTTAGTGTTAAATATTCAGTTAGACTTATCATTTGGACTGAAAGTTGATCAAAAAAAGACTTGACAATATATGCATACATCTCTTTGAAATTCCCAAAAAGTAATTAAATATTTATTAATTTCTGCCAGAGAGCACCAACCTCGCATGCCACAAAAGCAATACACTCTTACAAAATTAATACTAACCACCCAGTACAATAAAGGAGATAAAAAGTTGAATCTGGGAGGGGAATAGGTCATCACTCTGTTGGGCACAGACAGTTACAAAGTGAAATGGATAGCCAAAGGTAAAATCAAAATATTTAGTAATCTGTAATTAACCTCTAGCACCTGGATACTCACAAACATTTCCCCAGCGGTCAAAAGGTTTGGTCGGTGATATCCCACAATGTGCTCTCCACGAGCATCTAACCTCCTGCCAGGCAGCACTTATACTATGCACTTAATGCCAGCCCTTCCTTAATTGCAGTATTGTCCGAATGCCCCAGAACATGATCAGCTTCCCGATAGGCCCCATCCCAAAAGACTGCTGTCTTGTTGGCAGAGTTCCAGATTTGTCAAAATATCTTGCATAGAAGTATTCTGTTGGGTTGAAGTATCAGCTTTACCATTTTTAGGGCCTGGTCAGTAGTTTATCACAAAATCCGTCAAACAAGAACACGCTTCAAATGAGTTATTGAGGAATTAGTTTTCTAGCTGATTTTATGAACTGCAAATTACTGATATCTATAAATAATTCAAAGGTGTGTTTTGCCTCTGACAAGCTGGCTGTTCAATCATGCACGGTTAAGTAAAGTCAACCAAAGTATATCCGGACTAAACCAATCTTTTATCCAGGCATTACAAAACAAATTCTAGTAATTATAAGTGTATGACATTGTACTGGTCCTGAAGGCAAAACTGAACCATTAGCTTAATTAACCTCTTCATACTTAGCAAACTTACTTTCCATATAGTTCTCTCAGACTCCTGAATCTAAAAGTTCTGAAATCATCTTTTACTGACCATCTGACAAGATCATTTTCATAGAAGCAATCAAAGAAGCCACAACTAAACAGATAGCATTGTTTACAAACTTTGGAGATTAACTATTGCTTCAATTTAACAGAACAGCTCCTTCCATTGTCATGAAATTTTTTCGTCAACTGTTGCCCTTATGCATATGATGTTACTGATGCTTATGTTGTAGGTTTAATCCAACAGTCTTTCATTAAATGACAGAACCTACCATATTACATACACAATTTCAGTGATTTTTCTTCTCATTCTTCTTTTCATATAGGGGCCCTTATGTTACCTCTACTTGCACAGACTTAGGAGATTCCAAAGCTTTACTTTCTTCTGAGGGCATAGAACAAATACGTTTGCTTCCGATTTTATTTCGTCTGAATGTCGTTCAGTATGGCAATGATCTAACTATTACACTATATCTATAAGTCCTGCACACTTAGGTGGGGGACAATGCTAGAACATCTTTTAATTCAGTTTGTAACATCACGATGAACAATTAACTACTAGATGTGGTAATATAGCTCAAGAAATCTTCATGGTCCAGTTTCAAATTTACCATTTCATTAGTGTTTGGAAGATTTCTACTAAACAACTGCAGCATCAGAAAGGAACCACTAATTCCTGGAAGTATACAAGTATAAAGTAAGAGGTATTTATCTTGCTGATTTGGTTGACACGAAGTCCACATTCAGTTTCAAGAAAACTATGTCTTTAAGTGGTATTTCTATAGCACAGACCTAGCAAAAAGGCACAGTTTCATAGATAAGCATACAGTCAATGAGTGAAGGGAAGTGTGGCTTGGTTATGGGCCATTGAGAGTCAGAGTTTGATTAGACAGACATTTAAAAGGCATTTCCTTTCACTGTCGAAGATGATGCTGGAGGTTGATAACTATTTACTAAATACTAATTTGTCTTTAGATATTCATTCAAATCTGCAAACGTATGTGCGCATTAGAATGACGAGTCAAAGAGTGATATCCAATGTCTCTGTTTTCTCCCTTAAACCATTCTCTTTTACCCTTCTACCATTTGCCTCACATATTTTGTTGTGTGGTCTGAAGTGGATTTGGTCTAAGATGGAAGAGTGCACTGCTTTCATTTGATCCAAAGTACACGTTTAGTGCACTCAATAGATTGCCTGGCCCACATTATTATCCAACCTGAACTTTGAAACCCGGTACTACCCAAGCTAAAATTTAGATTTAGTGATCAAATTACAACAGGAAGTTAATTTGGTAAGGGCTGAGAATAAGGCCCTGCAATCAAAATTAACTGAAGGTGAACAAGAAATTGGTGCCATGCTAAAAGAGTTTAAATCTCACTCGCATATATACCCGCTGGCATCACCCACACAGAGGATCCAAAGAAATTAGCACTTTTGTTTTACCATTTAATTGTGAATGCAGCAATAAGTGTCTGTTTAATAGAAAGGATCGATTACTGTATAACTTCTGAGCAATGCTGCCAAATATATTTTTTATTCAAATAATTTTGTCATAAAGACTGGAGGTTACACAATACACTCCAGGAGGTTTTTTTAAGTGGACTTTTCATGTTCAAAATATGCATTATAATGGGTTGTCTTTTGCAGTATAGTTTGTAAAATATGTATTTTCATATTTTTTTTTTATGGAAAACTCTTTTTATTGTTTACAAGAACAGAACAAGGTCACAAAAGAAAATTTTGTTTCCCCAAAACAGCAGAGTTGCCGCAGCACCGGCGGTATTTTCATATTTTTAATAATTTGAACAGTTTGAAATTAATTTAGTTTTTTGGCTTATTAATATTTGAGAACATTAGCCACTGTAATACATTTTGAAAATATTTGAGAACATTAGCCACTGTACTACATTCTGAAAAGCTAAGTATTGCTGTTTAATTTATTAGTGTGAATCTTTCATATGGTGCAAATTTTAACTTTTCTTATTCCTTTTTAATGTTCGCAAACAGTTACCAGAGTACGTTTTTAAAAAAAATCATTGATCAACAACTGTTTGCTGATTTTTCAGTGAGGGCACAACACTTGGAAACAACCCTATGGAAAAAAGTTTATCTGCAAAATAAGTCCTGTTTTGAAATGGGATTTGTTTCTATTGTGAACGAATTGTTCTCAACCGATAAATGTTTTATATCTCTTTTGTGGGTGATTAGCCTTTTTGGTGGACATGTGATTAAATACATATCCCTTTACTGCTGAAGAAGTGAAGATGACTTATGACAATTCTCAAAGTTTGGTTTACTTATTCTGTTGGGCAAAGCAGTATGCCCTAGAGTAGAACTTAATGACAAATTTGGGTAAAATTATTTTACACGTAGGGGGTAATGATTTTGGATATACATGTATTGTATCACAATACATACTTAATTTTCTTGTGCAGTGCCCAAATTGGCTCTTCACTACTGGCTTTAACCCAAAATGTTTGTTGTAATTTCAAATGTACTAAGATTTTGGAGGTTACCAATTTGACATTCTTTAGCACAGCAGTGCAAGACAGGAAAATTGAAATATTTTCCAACAGATGTGATGGTATCTATCTAACTAATGTTGGCAATGCTGGTCTTTTTACGTAATTTGCAAATTACAGTGCAATATGCTTCTTAGTCACCTCCACTTACATCTGTTCACCAAGCCCAAAGGATCTTGTAAGACCTACCATTTCATGTACGTCTTTATTTTGTTATTAGTTATTTTTTTACTAAAGCGTTAAAAGATTTTTAAACACTGGACACATAAAAAAAGAATTATATCAAAACAATGTCCCACAAAGTCATACCATTTGGTTACCCAGGAGAGGACCCAGTAGCGGCTGGTACCAGACGGGCGTGGAGGGCGGGTAAAAAAACCCAAAAAAAACACACTTACCTGGCAGCTGCTGGCCAGTCGGACGCTGCCTCTCCTCCGTCCACTTTATCTACAGCCGGCCACAGCCTCTCCTCTGTCCTTCATCTCGAGTTTGGCAACAGGTAGCACCCGAGCACCCCACAGACGATCACAACGCTGCAGTGCAGCGTTGCGATTGGTCTGAGTGCCGTGGTTCAGCACTCAGACAGGTAGAAGGAGCCTGGGCATGTTCTCCACCCAGGCTGTAATGCAGTCTGTGTGGAGAACATGCAAAGTGCGCATGACGCTTTGGCCAGCTCGAGACGGCCGGCTAAAGCGTCATGCGCACTTACAGAGTGTGCCCACCACTCCTCCCCTTACAGTGCTCTGGCGTCTTGGAGCTCAGCTCTGCCCCCGCATAACCAACTGCGCCACTGCAGTAGGAAAAATAAAATGATAACGCTGTGTTATTTTATTTTTCCTTCTTGAACTGCTCGGAGAGCAGTGAGGTGGCACTCCTCAATCTTAGCGGAGGAGCTGCCACTCAGAGGACCGAAGGAAATGGTGAGGTAAACAAAGGGAGAAAGTATATGACATTTCAGAAGAGATATAAAAAATAATGCCAAGTTACTAGGGTTTATGGGCAATCAGGACAACATTCTAGAATGACTAAACAATTCCTCACTGCTTTGAGCATCACAATATATGTATTTGCCCCAGCAATGATAATGAATATAGTAAGAGTGACAATAACTTACATCTACTTTCTACCTCAACTGCTGTACAAACACCAGCCTACGAGGACTGTACTACTGATGATGTAGCTGTAGTAGATGCTCCCAACTCCAAGATTTCAACACTTTAGTGGTCATATTATGCAATTGCTGTGACCATTGCAGTTGAAGTAACTTAACCGCTTTCTATCCTCAAGATGGTGATTTCTATTGCCTGCAGTTAGCTGCAGAGATATTTCACAACAAATGTGATCATGGTGGAATGTTTGGAGAGATCTTACTGTGCTTTTTTTTTTAATGGAGCTTTATATAGAGCGAACTTGACTAAAAGGTATTGGGTATCAGAGCGCTTTACATAGCACCAGTTGCGTTACATGAGGACACATTCATATTTATTTTGTTACGCACGGGGAGATTAAGTGATTTGCCCAGAATCACAGCATGTTCAGCCTCATTGCCGAGACTCGAACCCGGTTCCCCCGAATCGAGATTGACCGCCCTAGCTGTTAGGCCAACTCCTCTCCTTGTGCCTAAGTTCCACTCACAAACTTTGACATGTTAAAGACATTTCCATGTTCTCGTCAGATTAGCCCTTCTGCATGGCTGCTATCATGCCTACCCTAAGATTAAAAGTAGTGACATTCTCAGGATGCAGACAGTCCAATGTGACCAACTGTCACTACTTGTGTGGCTCTGTACCAAAAGGTAACAATTATCCTCGGTTATTCTGGTTGCCTGGCCAGTGCACCCTCGCCTGCAGTAGCAATTGTGCAAGATCAGACTAATTCTCAATGAAAGTTAGCTTTCTAACTATTGCATGATGTAACTGAAAAGGTTTTAAAATATAAATGGTTTACTTTCCATGAAAGTAAAAATGAATGATTCCTGCTAAGTGATGCTACCATTGTATTTAGTCTCTGAAGAACTAATACATTGTTTTGAAGCTGAAATGGAGAGTGTTCTTCAGGGCTTGAAAAATCATAAAAGTTTTACTAGACCTGCAGGTCTAGTAACTTTAATAATCTACTCGACCTAACTGTAATGTACTTGACCCATGAACTGGTCTCAAATTGTGTGATCTTAGACAAATATTTTGTCTTAGGGAGCCGCCTTTTTCTTTATCATCACATTATAGAGTACCTTCAAATAAGCGAGTTCACTATTTCTCCTGTACAAAAAAACCTCTTTATTTACTAGACTAAATGTTTGCCCCATTTATAACAAGAATCAATCAGTAGGGTAAACATGATTCCTGGTTTGCCTCTTAGTTCACTTATAGCATTGTCATCTGGACAGGAGCACTAATAATTCCCAGTTCATGTTTAAAAACTCACTTTTCATAAATATAGTACCAAAGCATGATGTGGTAGTGCATTGTCATTTACAGACGGCATATTTTCTATTGAAATGGCCACAAAACGTTCCCACTAACATGTAGTTTTACTGATAATCGCACATAAACAATTTTTGGAAACTGTGTTTCAGCAAACATATTTAACATTTGCACATCACCAAGTAGAGTGTTCTAATTTGTTTTGATAAAAAAAAACAAATCACCACAGAATTACAAATATGGGTCTTCATAACTAGTTAAATATATTTGAAATGTTTGAACAGTTCACTTAGCTATTTCAGTGTTGTGTTAAAAAGAAGCCTGACATCTTACAGCCTTTCATTTAACTGCTTTGCACAGTTCAATTGTCACACAGTTCACTTAGCAAAATCCTCTAACTTAAGTCACAGAAAGAAAAACAAATGTAATACGATTGGCTTACTTTTGACCTCTGCCTCCGAAAGCCAGCAAATGTGACAAGTTAATAAAATGTAATGGCATTTTTATAGCTCTTTCACTTTGTGAGCAATAAAGATGCCTTTAAACTTGTTATCTTGTCACATTTGCTCTGCTTTCGGAGACGGAGGTCAAAAATCAGTTTGCGCCAGAAAGGGCGAGTAGTCCCTAAAAATAGCTCGTCCTGAATAAATCTTGCTCGACAATGCGAGTGGATTTTTCGAGCCCTGTTCTTTAATACTGCATGTTAGAAAAGGAAAATGCTACTTACCAGTATGCATCTGTTCTTGGCATGTAGGGCTGCAGAGTTACACAGACTAGTGTATAGATCGTTATCTGGTGTTGGGCCCGGATGATTACATTTTGTTGTTGTCCTGGAAGAGTCTTTGTATTTTAGATGACTCCTCCTCTGGAGCATAGTGCGCATGGGCATCAACTCCATCTTCAGATTGTTTTTCGCCATTACGGGAAATGATAGAGTTGTGTGAGAACAGAAAGAGATGCCCATGAATAATGCATCTAATTAAGATATTACTGGAACAGATAGAGGTAGCCGGGGAGGCGGGTGGTCGTGTTTGACTCTGCAACCCTACATGCTAAGAACAGATGCATACTGGTAAGTAGCATTTTCCGTTCGAGGCATATGGGCTGCAGATCACACACTAGTGCATAGATTGCATAGTAGTTCTCTCCCTTAGCGGCAAGTACCAGTATCTGTTGCAGTGGTTTGAAAGTGTTTTGAGTACAGCCTGGCCCACACTAGCTTGTTTTGCTTGCACATCTACACAGTAGTGCTTCGTGAATGTGTGTGGTGTAGACCATGTAGCTGCTTTGCAGATATCATCAAAGGGAATGTTCCCTAAAAATGCCATAGATGCCACTAGTTTGCGGGTGGAATGAGCCCTAGGGGGAATGGATAGAGTGAGTTTTGCTTTTTTGGCAGGAAATTTGAATGTATTTAACAATCCACCGTGCAATCCGTTTTTGAAATGGGGTTACCTTTGTGCGGGGGAGAAAAGGAGACAAAAAGACGTTTTGTTTTACGAAATGGCTTTGTCCTATCAATATAATAGAGGAGAGCTCGTTTAACATCTAACGTATGGAGAACTCTCTCAGCTACTGTTTGAGGTTGGGAGAAGAATACTGGCAACTCAACAGACTGATTGGGATGGAATGGTGAAATTACTTTTGGAAGGAATTTAGGATTTGTCCTTAAAACCACCTTGTTGTGATGGAGTTGCAACAATGGTTCTTGAATTGTTAGTGCCTGGATCTCACTCACCCTTCTGAGTGATGTAATAGCTACTAGAAAGGCAACTTGCCATGAAAGAAATTGTAATTCACACTTGTGCAAAGGCTCAAATGGAGGGCCCATGAGCCTGGTGAGAACAATGTTGAGATTCCATACAGGGGAGGGTGGAACCCTGGGAAGAATTATTCTTTTAAGGCCTTCCATGAAGGCTTTAATGGCAGGAACTTTGAATAATGATAGATGCTGTCTGTTTTGGAGGTAGGCCGCTATGGCAGCAAGATGCAACCTGATTGAGGAGTATGCTAAAGTGCGTTTGTGGAGATGCAGCAAGTAGCATATGATGTTCTGGATGGAAACATCTAGTGGGTTGAGGTTATTGGTGCAATATATAACAAATCTTTTCTATTTAGCTGCGTAGCAAGCTCTAATGGTAGGACGTCTAGCTTCTTTGATAACGTTCATGCAATCAGTTGGGAGGTTGAGATATCCAAATTCTAAGACCTCAGGAGCCAAATTGCTAGGTTGAGCTGCATGGGGTCCGGATGCATGATCTCTCCATGGTTCTGTGTTAACAGATGTGGTGAGAGTTGCAGTTTTTGATGTGGTACCACTGAAAGTTCCAGTAGTGTGGTGTACCACGGTTGCCTTGCCCATGTTGGTGCAATTAGGATCAGTGTGAGTGAGTGTTGCTGCAGCTTGCGCACCACTAACGGAATGAGTGGGAGAGGCAGAAAAGCGTATGCAAATTTGCCTTATCAACTCATCCATATCGCATTGCCTTTGGACAATGGGTGTGGATACCTGGCGGCGAAGCTTGGGCATTTGGACTTTAGGTGTGTGGCGAACAGATCTATTTGTGACTGTCCCCACACTTGAAAGAAAGGTTGAAGAACTTGCGGATGAATTTCCCACTCGTGAATCTGTTGGCGCTGACGACTCAACAGATCCGCAATCTGATTGTGAACTCCTGGTAGATGCTCTGCTAGTAGATAGATGTTTGAGGAATGGCCCACCTCCATATGCTCTTCGCCAGCCGGGAGAGCTGTAAGAAGTGTGTTTCTCCCTGTTTTTGGATGTAATACATGGCTGTCATATTGTCTGTGCGGACTAAGACATAGGTAATTTTGAAAGGATTTTCATGCTAGAAAAATGGCTAGCAACTCCAGATGGTTTATGTGGAGTAGCTTTTGTTGCGGTGTCCACCTGCCTTGAACTGTGTGCTCAGACAGATGAGCTCCCCAGCCGATGAGGGATGCATCTGTGGTTAGTACCACCTGTGGAACTGGCTCGAGGAAGGGCCGCCCTTTGGAAAGGTTTTTGGTGTTCCACCACTGCCGAGAGCGAAGTGTCCGGCCGTCCACCACCACCAGATGTTAGTGGACCTTGAGCCTGGTTCCACTGGCTTGCTAAGCACTCTTGTAGGGGACGCATCTGGAGTCTTGAGTGCGGAACAACGAAAATGCAAGAGGCCATCATTCCAATTAGTTGCATGAACACTCTAGCTGTTAGTGCGTGTTGCAGTTGAAATTTTTGTATAAGAGCTTGCATGGCCTGTATTCTTATAGGGTTGAGGGATGCAAGTCCTTTGGAGGCATCTATTGTGGCACCTAGATACTGTTGAGAACGGGATGGTTGGAGGTGCGACTTTGTTTTGTTTATAGTGAATCCGAGTTTGTGTAAGAGGTGAATGGTCGTGTGTGTGTGTGCTGGACGCATTGCTGGTATGGCTTGGCTTTTATTAACCAGTCGTCCAGATATGGAAAGACATGGATGTTTTCCCTTCTCAAGTGTGCTGCTACTACCGCGAGACATTTTGTTAAGACGCGGGGTGCTGTAGTGACCCCAAAGGGGAGGACTTTGAATTGGTAATGCTGACCGTCCACTACAAACCAAAGGTATTTCCTGTAAGCTTGGTGAATGGGAATGTGAAAGTAGGCGTCCTTGAGATCTAGGGCAGCAAGAAAGTCGCCTTGTTTTAGCAGAGGAAGGACCTGCTGTAATGTGACCATATGGAAGTGGTCTGACTGCATGTAAACGTTCAGGGGGCTGAGGTCCAGTATAGGTCTGAGGGAGCCGTCTTTTTTGGGAATAAGGAAATACAGCGAGTAAACCCCTGTGTTTTGCTGGTGTAGTGGAACTGGTTCTATTGCTTGTTTGTGCAGTAGAGCAACAACTTCCTGTTTCAGGAGTGCGAGATGCTCTTGTGACATGGGATGCAGTTTGGGTGGCATTGTTGGAGGAGTGGAAGTGAGCTCCAGGCAATAACCAAAATGAATTATTTGTCTCACCCACCTGTGTGTTGTGATGGAGTTCCAGACAGGTAGGAACTGTTGTAATCTCCCCCCAACAGGAGTGGAATCGGGGGGTGGGGGAAGGGAGGGAAGTCACTGCTTGGGGGCGGAGGCAGTACAGGTGTTACCTCTGCCTCTAGTATTGTTGCCTCTGTAAAAACCTCTATTAAGCAAGGATTGGGTGGGAGTTTTGTAAGAAGAGGATGCAGTGTTGGTAGGAAAAGATGTTGAGGCGCCCCTATATGAGGAGCGACGAAAGGACGCTCTGGGAGTTTGATTTTGTAAAGCTCCCATGGATTTTGCGGTGTCAGTGTCCTTTTTCCAAGAGAGGTATCAACTGAGGGGCCAAACAGATGCGGTTGGTCAAAGGGATGACTGAGAATACTTGTTTGTACTTCTGATTTGAAACCAGAAATACACAGCCAGGCATGCCTGCGTAAAAGTATGCCACTATTTATTGCTCTTGAGGCTGTGTCAGCAGCATCTAGACCGCAACGGATGGAAGTCTTAGTAATAACCTTCCCTTCTTGTATTATATCAGTAGCCCTGGTCTTGTATTTGTCTGGTAGATGTTGTATAAGGGTTTGAAGCTCATCGTAGTGAGCCCTATCGTATCTTGCCAACAGAGCTTGAGTGTTGGCAATTCTCCAGACATTGGCTGCGTGAGATGTCATGCGTTTCCCTGAAGCATCTAAAAGTTTGGATTCTTTATCAAGGGGTGGAGCGTCCCCTGTTTGAGAATTTGCTCTTTTCTGTGCGTTGGAAACCACTAAAGAGTCTAATGGTAGATGGCCCTTGATATGGGGTGGGTCAGAAGGAGCGGCTTTGTATTTTTTCTCCAACCTGGGGTTAATTACCCTGGCTCTGACGGGATCTTTGAATACGTCTGGTGCGTGCTTTGTAACCCCTTTAAGCATTGGTAAGATGGTTGTGGTCTTATGAGAGGGTAATAGTGTGTCCATAAGAAAGTCGTAATCCACTGGGTCCGTATTGAGATCGACCCCATGAAAGGCTGCTGCTCTGTGAATGAGATGTGTAAACCCTATGGTGTCATCTGGAGGAGATGGCCTAGAGGGGTATACGTCATCTTGGGGTAGATCCGGGGCATCTGGTGCATTGTAGTCTTCCCAAGGATCACCTGATGGGCCAGGAATATCGTCTGGGTCCTCTAAGGGTTGCTCATCTTCTATTCCCTCAGATATATCATCGTCATCAGGGTTATGTGGGCTGAGTGGCGAGTGTGTGGGGGAAATATAAGGATCTGGCAGTTCTGGTGAAGGTACCCTTATGGGAGAAGTTTGAGCATGTTTCTTGAATGGAAATGAAGGTGTGGGAGGAGGTTCCAGTTTCTGTTTATAAGGTACAGTGATTATATGTCCAGTCTTTGGATGGATATGAAGAGCCTTTTGTTTTGGGTCTGGGCGGAAAAGCTCTACTATGGAAGGATCCTTTTTCGGGGCCGGTTTGTCCTGTTTGGAATCGAGCTGTTTGCTTGGTTTACCGATGTTCGATACAGTCTTAGGAGCGGATTGAGGTTTGGGTTCTGAAGACTTGTGGTCGGAAGCTTTTTTCGGTTCAAATTTTTTCTTTGGATCGGAGATTTTTTTTCGGATCCGGAGTTGTTGGTTTCGAAGCTTGTTTCGGGGCGACAGTTTTAGGTGCCGAAGTGGGCTTAGATGTCAAAGTTGGCTTCGGTTCGACCGTCTTAGATGCCGAAGTTTGTGTTGGTGCCGGACTTGGCTTCGGTTCGACTGTCTTAGGTGCTGAAATTTGTTTCGGTGTCGGACTGGACTTTTGTTTGACAATTTTGGGTACCGAAGTTTTCTTCGGTGCCGAAGTCTGTATCGGTTTCACTTTCGGTTTGAGAACCTTTTGTTTATTGGGGTTGACTGAAGGCTGGCTCGAGCCCGAGTTGCGTAGAGGCTTTTTGGAAGTCTTCGTTGCCGGGCCCGAAGGAGGGGCATCAGAAGTTTGTGATCGGTGTGCACCTGGGCCCGACGGTGGAGGTGGAGGTGGAACCGAAGCCTCACCCAGTGTGGGGGGTAGGAAGAGGGTCGTAGTCTGTACTTACAACCGGTTGACCAGCTGGAAGGGGATCGTCATCATCGGCCTGCTCGTCGGCTCCGGAAGCTGAATCCTCTGCTTCGGAAATGATTACTTGTCCCTGCTGTTGCTCTTCTTCGGACTCTGGTTGGACAGGAGTATCCTGGACGAGGGTATCTGGTGCCGATGAAGACGATTGTGCCATGACTCTCCGAGCTGGACGGTCCCTTATTGTCTTTTTGGACTGGAACGAAGCACAGGCCTGGCAATCTTGGCTCTCGTGCACTGGGGACAAGCACAGATTGCACACCTTATGTAGATCAGTGTGGGGGAATTTGTGTCCACACCGAGGGCACTTTTTGAATGGTGGCTAGCACGGGAATCGAAAAGTGAAGGTTGTTCGAGACGCGTGTAGAAGGAAGTCTCAATCGAAAACAATACCGACGGTAGCGATCAGGGAATGCGCGTCGAAAAGAGATCGGTAACGAAACCGAACGGGAGCGACATACATCTCCGAGCCCGATGGCGGATGAGTTGATGCCCATGCGCACTATGCTCCAGAGGAGGAGGCACCTACCATACAAAGACTCTTTCAGGACAACACCAAAGTGTAATCATCCAGGCCCACCAGCAGATGGCGATCTATGCACTAGTGTGTGATCTGCAGCCCATATGCCTCGAACAGTATTTTTTATTAACTTAATGCTAACCTTTCATGAATGACATAAAACAATTTTTACGTTTCATAGATTGGTATGCATGATTTAAAGATGTGCCCTATGTTTATTTAGGAACATTATTTTGGGGAGAGGAGTTGGCCTAATGGCTAGGGTGCTCGACCTCGGACCTGGGGGAACTAGGTTCGAGTCTCGGTAATGACGCCGAACATCCTGTGATTCTGGGCAAAATCACCTAATCTCCCCGTGCCTAACAAAAAAAATGAATGTGTGTCCTCATGTAACGTAACTGGTGCTATGTAAAGCGCTCGGATACCTGATTGCATTCGGGTCAAGTTTGCGCTATATAAAACTCTGCAAAAAAACCAAAAATAGAACATGGCTTTGTTAAAGTGAAAGTACATTTGTAGCATCTGTTTTTGTGCGTGGATACCTCTCTGAATATGAACCATTGTTTGATTCAGTGTTCAATTTCTAGTCAACTTTCTAATGCAAGTTTTTTAACCTTTGCCAAATGTGTAACAACAATGGTATTTTACAATGTGCTTTGCTTAAGAATGTATATATGTGCCGATTTAAAATTGCTGCCATGATTGCACGGAGAATGACCATCCAATCCTGCAGAGGCATTGTATGAGAGTGTGTGTGTACCTTTCACCTAAGGGAAAAGTGGCTGATGCAAACAGGGAAGGAGAGTAAGATGGATCCCATGCTCGTCTTGCAGCAGAAAGAGTTGCTGGTCGTACTGCCCCTGACGTACGAAGAAACCCCTAAAATTCCTGGGTGTGCTCGTATTTCACATCAAGTGCAACTGTGGAACATTGAATGGCAGAATACTATGCTGGCAATATATGCAACAATGTGTGAATACCATAAAAACATGAAACCTATGCTGCAACACATGCATTGGGAGTGTATTTTATGTAGTATATTTTAACAAATGGAAGATCAATTCACAATAATTGTGAATGTGATCGGGCTGCTTTTCAAACAACCACCCCATAGAGTAGAGGAAGAGAGTGGCAGTGTACCTTCCACGAATGTTACAGCCCCCATGGGTACAACTTGACACAAGATGAAGAATCTCTGCACCAACCGTCAGAAGAATTTAATGTCATTGTGTCCGTAGTCAGTAATATTATTCTATCCAAGCACTGCTTGGAGAGAGGATGAGGAGTAGGAGAGTATCTTCGACCATCATCTTTTATGTCCCAACGGTAGTGACGTCCTCATTTTGCAGCACTGTTTCTTCTTTGTGTTCTAGCACCAAAAGATCCTTGTGAACCAAGATTTTGGTTGAAAACTAGCTAAAATCAGTGGTCTCCAACCTTTTCTGTAAATGAATGTTAAATGAAAATCACCCCAAGCTACTAATATTAGCGATGTAATAATGAACAAATCAAATCAAATTTAATTAGTAGCCGCCCAGGAAAGATTACCATCATCGATCATCTCAGTGCATCAGATAGGGCTGCCAGCAGGAATATTGTTATTTTTATTTTTTTAAAGGCTATCAATTTGAAATACCTTTACATGGCTAATATATAAAAGCAATAGTAACAATGCCTCTGATACCAAAATAATAATAGGAATAAGTCACTCCAAGATTTATCACTCAAACATTGAACTTAAAAAAAATTTGGTTCAATTTCAAAAACATTTTTAAACATCAGCTTATGAGTTCTGAAAATATACACATTTACATTTCAAATACAGGTTTGTAAATGTTAGCATACATACATTAATTAAGGAAAACAAAGGCTTTACGTTAGTAGCATGGGCTGCACACAGGAGAGCTACTTATAAGTAGCTGGAGACCTAACAGAAGCTCATCAGCTGCTCATTTGAGAAACATGAGCTAAATCTTTTTACAGTTATGTTTAATTGAAAGTTCACCAAAATTCCATGGTTTTGGAGGGAAATACAATGAGATGTGTATTGTGAGCCACTAGTGTTGTTTTCCCATTAGCATTAACTAAAAATGTGCTTGGTGAGAAATGAAAGTTCGCATGTCCCAGTGAGGTGTTGTGTGGACGTGTGATTAGGGTCCGCTAAAGAATGAACGAAGCCCACATTAGCACTCAGCTGTATGTTTAGCCACTTGTTCATGCTGCATGTCCATTGTTCGCTAGCAGCAAAAACAGATAGTGCACAGTACTTTAACGCAAAGTAAAACACCATATGTCCCACTAAAGAGTGTCAGTGTATCTGAGACATGTCATTATGATCCACCACGGCCTGGACTTAGCCCACATCCACCTCAAAGCGTGAATTGTTTTTCCCTTGTGTATGTGGTTTGTTTATTGTTCGCAAACAACAAAAAATGGTGCAAAGTGGTTTGGTAAAACTAAAACCCCATAAGTCCCGATGTTATGCGTGTCAGGAAACATATCCTTATGGTCTGCCACGGCTCAACTTTCTGAAAAACAGACATACTTTGACAAGCAAAGTAGCTCACGTTTTGTCTTAGATCTCCAAAACAGTGTACTGGATTGATACGGAGCCAGAAAGATGCACTAAATAAATGAAAATGACATTTAAATTTGGAGACCATCCGTTAAGCATTTACCGATTTACGTTCAGAGAAAAATACTCCCTTTTAACTTTTCAACTGTTTGACTGATCTGCATTGCATTTGGCACGCTGTAAGATATCCTCCATTATGTTGTTTTTGGTCAAGATTGGTTACTTCTGTCCAAAGTATTCAAATATACTAATAAATCAGATGCCCTATACAGTTTGCTACCATTGTGTCAACGTTCACTACAGAAGCACGATTGTGCCTCTGTAATACATGTTTTCCAGTAGTGTTTAAAGCTTATTGTCAGACTGCTTCGGAACTCGACCACAGGCATCCATTAGACACTTTCAAATCCACATGGCTTTTAGAACGAAATTACAATTTCACCAAAATGAAATGGTGCAGAGCGAAATGTAAAAATGGCCCCCGAAATACAGATAGGGTTACACCTAGTCAGTCACACGTTTGCTGCTTGAAAGTCCCTAGTCCTAACTGCTTTTCAGCTGGCATCTAAACTGTTACATTTTGGTGGTGGAATGGGGGTGGGGGGTATTGAGATTGGATGTTTAATCTTTTTGCTATAGGATCAGGCATTCATTTACCACACGATGACACAATATACACTGATCTAACATGAATTATTAAATAAGTAAAATAGAGATGGGGCCAATGGGTGGATGCATTCTTTGTTACTTATGCCTGCAGAAACGTTAGGTCAAAAGGAATCATTAATGCCTCTTTTTCTGTCCCAAATCTGAACAACTAATCATGCACAGCTCACACTACAAGAGGCTAGTTGAACACATAGGTCTAAAAAGTCATTACCTAACCATGTGGAATGCAGCTTTCTCTTACAGTCATAATGTAGTGCTATTTATAAACTAATTAAATGCAAATGTTCTATGGTTTAAATCAGGCCCTAGAACCAGAAATTCACAACAAACTGCACCCACAAAACTATCTCTTTCTTGTAAACCACTTAGACTGTTAAGTCAAAGATGATGTACTCTGCTTCAAGCAGTAGTCTACATGCATCAATGGTTTCATAATCAAGTCAGGTTATTGGATACAGGCAGCACAAACGGTGAAATTAGCCCGGAGAGGCCATTATATAACAATGTCACAAGGATGGCATGAATAAAGAACAATCTCAGCAATAAAAAAAGATATAAGGCTTAGTCTCCTAAACCATTTACTGACTTGCATTATCTGAGCAATTGCCTCCAAAGTGTTGCTGAGACAGTAAGCAATGACCATAAGAAGTGATAAATTATAATTCTACCATGTTTACCAGTTCCTTTCAAATATTTTGAACACTAAAGCACATCCCTGAGCGAGATCACAGATGTACAAGATTCATAAATGGAATTAGTTGCCAAGTCAAAAGTAATGTGGTTACATACTAACCTCTAACAGGTACAAGTTACCTAACCAAAGTCTCTTAAAATGTATCAGGCAGATCCTCGCATTTTGGAAATCTGGAAGAAAATGGGATTACTGCAATCTAAAGAAGCACAATTTATCAAGTAATATCCACAATGAGGTTCACCTCTTTGCTTCGCCAAAATAATAGAAATAAATACAAATTCAGAACGTGATCTTTTGATCCAAATCCCATTTCTAGAAACCCTTGGCACAACCACTAAATTTAAGACAACTTAACAAATGAACATTAATGGTTGTTAGAACAATTTATAGACTCTTTACCATGCTGGCCGACAGCATAGCAAATTTAGTCACAAATTCCTTTAATCCTAAGAGATTTTGACCACATATCTAATAAACATTGCTACTTGATTCACAGCCCAGCATGGACAAAAATAGTTTGAGAACACCCCAAATGAATGGTTAAGAGTATCTGTTCTTGTTCCTACTGGAGCATTTATGGACACAATTACAGAGGTATTTGGGTCTGACAAAACTGATCACAAGAGTTGCACATAGATTTCTGATCCATCTCACCACAATTGAGGCCTCCAAATATGATCTCCCTTAGAACTAAGTGGTAAGCAAAGATTATCATTACATCTGAACTTAAGCCAAATACAAGCCCGCCATTCCACAAGGTCATGTGTTACATTTGTCATTATGAATTGTTCCGGATGTATCATTTACCAGATCGTGCAGGGACAAAAAAAATCCTATAAATAATATTCTCGATTCAAATGGAAGTAATGGAATGCCTCAGATGTTTAATTCTATCATCTTGAACCCCTTTTCCAATGGGAGCTTACACACACAAAGCGTACTTCGAAATTTAAACCAAGATTGAGATTGGTTCTACTTTTGGATGAAACGACGCCTTTGTGACAGCCCCACATCCAGATCATCTTGAAGTTGCAGCTCAACTCATTTTCTTTGGACAATGCTGGTCACATGGTTTTCTTTGCCAAGATATTCTTTTAATAAAGTGAATGTTTAGCAGGGCCCCGCTGTGAACACAGACTTTGACTCCGATCTACCATTGTGCATAACATTTTAAAAAGACGAACCGGTAATGCCTGTGCAGATTCTTGCAAAAACTTTAGAAAAAACACCATAATGAGTCGGTCCCCCTAAATTCTCATTGTTTCACCAACTGAGATGGAAAATGTTTTATTTTTGTTTCTTTTCTAAAGAAATCCATACGTACATTGTGTCCTCAATCAAAGGACTTAAAAACATACATACACCAAAACCTGAAGACAGAAAAGAAGCGCTTGTGATCTTGTTTACAGGACTTGAAAGTAAATCAAGTTTTTGTCGTCCAGTTTTTTGGCTCCAGGAGAATAAGCTCACAGAAGAGGCACTGTTGGCCTGCTGGAAATGTTTTCTTGGTTCAGTAAGTGAACAGTTTCCATAAAGTGCTTTCTGGAATGACAGATGTAAAGCTCTCACAAATCCTGCAAAAAAGGGCTTGTGAACTCAACAGGGCAAATTCCATTTAGTCCCTCCTGGTTGAGTTTAACTGTCGGCACTTTGCTATCCTCCAAGCTGTTGACCCTCACCCCAGGCGAAACCCCCCGGACGCTCTTCAGGCAATGGATCATAGTTGTGATCTTCTTCTTGAGCATCAAAAATTGCTTTCCTGAAAGCCAAGAAATGAACACGTATTAATTTATCATTTCAAAACATATTTCTACAAGATTATATTTTTCTGATCATTACCTTGGATTGAATGTAATACTCATTCTGATAACTTTCTTGTCTTTGAGAAATTGGTTAAATTTTTACCAGTAAGTAGTGCATGCAAGTCAGACCCCGTTTGGGGTACGGGAGGAACAAAAGCACATGGTTGACAGAGCTATTGGTACCCCACCTTGGTGAGAGGGATAGTTTGTCTATGGTTTTCTCGGGTCATTCTTGCTATGGTTCTCCAAACTGGGCCAAATTCACTGTGTTGGACTTGACAATAGAAGTAGTGATGGTACACAGCATAGGGGTTAGGAACTCTTAACTGAACAGTCAACCAACCGACACAACAAAATTGTCCAGCCCCGTGCTTCTCTTTTAGTTAAAATAAAGTTCATAAATCTCACAGCGGAAAAACAATACTACACACTTCAGTGGAGTTACAGGACAATTACCTCATCTAGAGTTTTAGTGTGTGCCACAACCACTACAGTTCACTTTACCCACTCTAGGAAATTATCCAATGTTTACGGCAACTTATGCAAAGGTACTGGGATGAGCACTGATTAGGCACGTGAGCAGATCACTAGTTGCTCGCTCTGTGGATAGTTTGTACTTCAGTTCGCTAGTTCAATAATCCAAGATTTTGCATGAGGTATAGTAGGCACTGTGACAGCTGGTTAAACGTTGCATGATCAAGAGTTTTTCCGGGTTCAGGCCCAGCATTAACTGCTCAATTGAGACATGGTTTCGGCTGCTTAATCAAGATGTATTTCGGACAACGCTAGGTGGTGAGATCTGTGAAGTACTATGTTTGGTAAAGACTGTGGTGATGTGGTAAGATGGACGGTGGTCTCTCTCTTCACTTGGCCACTGTGGACCTGCTCGACAGGTACTTATCTTAGTCAGTTGCAGCCTCCAGGCCAGGTGTAGATGGGCATTCATCTTCAACAGTTGCGGACTCCGGGTCGAGTGCAGACATATCATCAACAGTTGCATCCTTCAAACAAAGTGCAGAAGAGTGGGGTCTCTGGTCCGGGTGTAGATGGGTGCTCGTCTTCGGCAGTTGGAGTCTATCGGCTGAGGTCTTCAGTGACTTCTCCCATGATACACCACGTCAAGCAGGTTAATGATGAGAGCATACCATTTGCTACTCATTTCCCCCAAAAATCCTATGGGATGAGTTCTTCCTGCTCCAGATCTCCCAAAAAGATCCTTATACCCTCAGTTTAGGGTTTATCTAAGGTAATTATCCAGTGTGCTCTAAAAGAGCATCTGCTACTTATTTTCCCTAAATGTTCTTGGGCTTTAATCCACAAATCTTCATACTTTAAAGTTTTTCAATTTTAAACTATGTTGCTTTACTAACCATTTGACACTCATTCTCCGAAGGTCCTAGGAGATGGGGATGGCTAGAGGAGGGGAGCACCAAATTGTCTATTAAGTTTCTTTTATTTATTTATGCATTTAAAAATCATGAAGCCGAGAGGCATCAGACAACTACTATAACAAAGTAAAATACATTAAAAAAATTAAGTATCAAAAGATAGTGTGCATTATTAAGAAAAGATGGAGTTAACTGGCAGGAGCCAGATTGGGTTTGAAGTGATGGGATTTAAGACCCTTCTGAAAGAGGGCACGGTAGAGGCCGGTCTTGGTTTCTCCAGTAAAGAGATACATATGCTTGGATTATGACACCATACATCTTGAGATAATATTTAAAGTTTTTCTTCAAGCCCCATCCAGGTTTCATCAATGTTACTGCTTCGTCATGGTCTAAAAGTTCTCATTTGGATTTCAGTTGAGAGGAGTCTACTCCCATACAATGATTCCTCCCTTTTTATTCAGTTTGCTAGACCTAGCATGCTTGAAGCACACCATTTGCTACTCATTTTCAAAATGATTAATCTGGTAAAATGAAGTTCACTTTTAATATATTAACATGGCCTGCTATTTGACCCCCAAACCGTCCCATTGAGATATGTGCACCCACAACGCCCTCTTTCTCCCCTTTATATTGCTGTGACTAAGGGTCATGTTCCTCATCACACATAAACCTTGCCATGGGCCTCACTTGTGGTTTAATGTACTGTGTAATGCTGCACCGTGAAATGCCACAGAGTAGAGTTGCAGATGTAGAATGGTGTGGAAAGGTGTTGGGAGTGGTGTCCTAGATAGATGGATAAAAGATGGTTTTAGAGCGAGGTGGTGTTGAAAGTTTTCAAACTGTGCTTTAACTACATGGTGACTGTGCTGCTTTTGTACGGATTGTTTGATATAGTTTGCAGGTGGCATGTGCTGTGTATTTGAACACTGCAATGGTGTTAACTGTTGGGGTGATTTTGGTTGCACTGATACATGGTCTGAGCGGCAGGTTGGTTGAGTTTGTTTCGATCTGAAAAATGGGATGGTGTATGCTACGATGTTTGGTATGGTCTTGGAATTGTTATTACGTAATACTGCCCTTAATATGGCACTGATGTTCTGTGTAGGCCGAGTCAAATTTGAGGCCCAATGTACTTTGCATGAACGGTTACCTTGACTGATATAGTGCAAACATAGCACTTACACACCAAGTTTGTCTTGCCGGATTTGTGAGCCAAGCCTTTTTTATGAGTGTGCGTCTTTGTTGGGCTGTGGGTGACTGGCTGTTTGAGTCAGTAGTGACTACGCAGTGAGGACTAGGGAGCCATGGCTTATTTTAATGTGGGAGGTGTGAAATGAGGAAGAAGTGGAGGAGATGATGAAAGCACCACAGATTCATTGTGATATGATAGCAGTTACACATGTTGTATATTAATCCAGATACAATGTTATATACATTATGCTCTTCTGTATATGGACACCTTCTATACATCGGGTCTGGTGCACGCAATATCACAATTGTGTTTAATATGTAGCATCACTAATTCAATTGTCAGAGGATCGCCGTTTAAACCTAAAAACTGGATCCGGAGCATGGTGCTAGGGTGCTTTTGGTGGACGAGTCATGCTCCAGTGGCATATAGGAACAATTGTATACTTTGAAACATGCAGTCACAGGGAGGGCCGAAAGAAGCGAGTCTTGCATAGCTTTCATAACTGAGAATCTGCGACTACCCAAAGAAGAAATGTCCAAATCATGTTACTGCGTTTAAGAGGGACTGCATTTACTTCACTTACTCCACCCATCCACCCCCAGTGCTGTGAGATAGAATCTGGACAGAGCAGCAGACACTTGATAATCACTACAGAACAAACCTCTCTGCAAATACCGGGGCCCAATAAACTCAGAACCTATGTAGGTCACAATGGGTTGACACCAATTGTGTGCCTCAGGCAGAACTGCACCTTGATGATTGAAGCATTGTACTTTGTACTTGCTGGACCTTGCATCCTAATCCAAGTAGAAAAGAAAGAGAGTCTGAGAAAGAAACAAACATGCAGATTCCAAGCATAAAAGCAGACCAAGTATTCATCTGAATATTCACTCGTCACCCCTCCCAGTGGCTTTATAACGCATTGGAGGATGAACTATAACTGGGAAAGTGACACAGGAATTCATGGCCATCTACAGGGTCATGTAAAGAAAGAGAAGGCCCCTCCGTCACAAACTTAGCCAGCTCCGGCAGACCCACAGAACACTATGGTCAATAGTGCCAACGGCCACTGACAAATTCAACAATAAAGGGGCAGAAATCTGGCCTACTTCAGCAAGCTGATAGCCATAATCCACTCAGTGTCAATGGGTGGTCTCTGTACAATCACCGGGATAATACTGATGTGAATGTCTGAAATATTGATAAATTTTCTACAAAAATCATTTTTTTTCGTTATATTTCCATTTTGGTTTTAAAGATGAAATATTTCTGGGGTGGACAATATATGAATCCGAGAGCCTCATGATATTTATAATCATTCAAAATAAAAGAAAGTAATGTCCTCACAAAAAAGTTGGCGTTTTCAAGATTCTTCCTCCACCAGGCTGAAAGGGAAACACGTCCTCCAGGAAATAATAGATGTGACCAACTGCAATTCCTAAAAATAAAAAATGTGTGGTTAACATAGGTGTGTGAAAATCTACTCATATTTGTGCATTAAAACATTTATTTGGTACACATAAACCACGAAACACTACGGCTAGTAAGACTTGAACAAAAGATTTTTAAAACAAAGGATACCTCATAAAAACACAAATGGAACCACCCTCAAAGGGAAACAAGCATGTGCTTTTCATTTTCCAATCTTTATTTCGACCATTTGGTCATAAAAGATGCACATACAAAAAAATCACAAATTCTGTCAGATTTGTTAAAACATCAATACATGATTTTAAGATCAACACAGACAATAAAAACAGTTATTAAGAATTGAAGTGATTCTAAAATCTAAGTGTTACTGAGATTTGTAAATGATGTATTGATTCCCTTATATGTAAGACAATCCTGATTTCTCTATTTTACTGTTCCAGGAGTGAAGATCACCCTGTCCTTTTTTGAGATCTCATCATATAAGGTTGTACTTTTTGACAATTTTTGGATTTTAAATCACAAATTCACTGGTGCAGTAGCACACCTTGCTATATAGGTCCTGAAGAAAGCCGGACACTGTTCCATCTAGGCTGAAACTAGTTGACCCACTGTGAAGCAACTTATTTGTTCCATGTTGCTTTAGCACGTTTTTAAGAGGAGTGGTATAGAGATAGTGATTAAAGGCTGTTTCTCTCTTCTCCAACTCCTTTTTATTTTTCACTATTTTTGCACTGCACGATTATCATCTCCACCAAATAAGAGAATACATACTATATCTCAACATTACAATCAACAGTTACCTCTGGTTTCTTTCATTCTGTGACTATACTTTGTTGGATCAGTTGCAATCTGGTAGCCACATGATTCCCCTCAAGGCTTTGAGGAAAAGCGGCCATGATTGAAGGATGACCAGATGATGACACTGGCCTCTCTTTGGCAGTTGATGGTAATCCTGACAACTCTCGGCATTGTTTGGTAATGTTTATTTGGAGATGTATAGTTACTTTTCTCTTTATACACTAGAGGTGGTGTAGTTTCTTACAAGCCTTTTTCCTTTAGACCATCAGTTCCTATATGTTTGTTTAGTCTAAAATCTACCCAGCATTTTTTAAAAGACGAATACGCGTATACCAAACATTCGTAAAGAATTTGGAAAGTGCAAAAACGGTTGGGCCAGAAACATCGGATTTTAAAATCCTGTACATAGGTGTATATTCCCTGCCACCCAAATTCTTAATCAAGGGAAGCAGCCAATGCTTTCTGGCTGCCTTATAGGCTGGGCAGAAAAAGATCACATGCAAATCATTTTCCTCTTTATCAACGCAAAGAGGACAGTATTTGGTGGAAGGGACTTGTAGCCAGGTGCTTGAAAAGGACCGAAAAGGCAATGTACTGTATCTCCACTGGAGAAATAGCTTTCTGGTGAGTATGGGATATATGGGATCGAAAGCCTTCTCAAATCTGTAGAGATCCTTAGTTTGCAGGAATATGGAAGAGAGGGACCCCTCTGTCTGGGTAGCTAAGGCCCTTGCCCTTTTGTGTTCGTGATACAGATTCGCCAGGGATCTCTTAGAGATTCCTGGTGCTACATTCGCTGGTTCGGTCCACAATTCAGGGAGCCCCAGATCGGTGCAAATTGACTGGATGTTTTTGACCCAGGGAATACTGAGCGCCTTGGGGTGCTTTAATAGTTCGGCCAATTCCACCCTATAGTCGGCGAGATCATCGCTGCTCCATAGCCTGCGCCAGAAGGCAATGGGTCTTAGACTTATCTCGTCGGCAAGTGGCCGTAGCCCTAGATCAAGCCTCAGAGGAAGAAGTGGAGTGCTAGGGGGAAGTGCGGTTATTTGTCTTATAAACCTATTTTCCGTGGAAGACAGGTTCCGACATGGAATGTGGCCCCACAATTCAGCCCCGTACAAGATCGCCCCCCTGGCCTGGGCTTTATATATCTGAATTAAGGCCCCCAGTGGGCGGTAGGTCGAACCAATCATCATCCGGGATATAGCCCCGGTAATTTGCACTAATTTAAGGTTAGCCCTGCTCTGATGGGTCCCCCAGATCATATTTTCGTTGAGCGTCACGCCAAGATATTCAAACGTGGCTACTCTTTCCAGCCGCACTGCTCCCAGTTGGGGATTCGGGCGCTGTTTGGGGCTCGGATTCAATACCATATATTTGGTTTTTGTGGCGTTGATTTCCAACCCTCTATCCTGGCAGAAGGCCACAAAGGCATCGAGTATCCTTTGGATGCCCATGGGTGTTTTAGATATTAACAATGTGTCGTCCGCGAACATTATTGCGGGCACACTGTTGCCGTTTAATTTGGGGGCATCTGTGTAGTCGGTGGCGTTAAGATGGGCGATTACCCCGTTGACAAAGAGGCAAAACAGGGTCGGCGCCAGCACACAGCCCTGTCTTACCCCTCTGCCAACGGGGAATCTGTCAGTCAGTTCCCCCGACCTCCCACACCTCACCTGGGCATAATTGTTATGATGCAACCTCTGCAAGGTCAATAAAATATCTGGTGGTACGCCCATCCCTGCCAAGATAATCCAAAGTTTTCCCCTGGGCACGAGGTCGAAGGCGGCCCGTAGGTCCACGAAAATCGTGTACAAACTACCGCCCTCGAACCTCACTGTCCTCCAATAGACCAGATTCAATCTAAAAACCTGGTCCACAGTCGATACCCCTTAACTAAATCCTGCCTGATAGGGACTGAGGGCGCCCACCTCCTCTATCCAGTCCTGGAGCCTATTCAGGAGAACCCTGCCGAACAGCTTCTGCGCTACGTCTATCAGACTAATCGGTCTGTAGTTGGCTGGGAGGAGGGGGGATCCCTTTTTGAAAATCGGGACCACCTCAGCCCCCAGCCAAGTACTAGGGATTTCCATCCCACCGAGGATACCGTTAAAAAGAGCAGCGAGGTAAGGCGCCCAGACGGTGGGCTCCTGCTTGAACAGGTCTCCCGGTAGCCCATCCAGTCCAGGCGCCTTCCCCGAAGCCAGGCCTGAAATAGCAGCAGTGACCTCACTCAGTGTTATTGGATCCGCCTGAGGGCCCAGCCTCTCCGGTTCGATTGGCGCAGGGAGTTCTCCAGACTCAGCGCTATATAGGGACTGGAAGTGGGCCTGCCACACTCCAGGAGCTATGTTAGGCTCCACTGCCGAGTGTAGACTCCCTGATCCCCCATTCACAATTCTCCAGAACAGGCGTTGATCTTGAATTGCTAGGGCCTTTGTAAGTTCTTCCCACAGATTTTCCTCCCATTCTATTTTGGCCTGAGCAAGAAGCTTCTTGTAAGCTTGCCTGCGTTGCTTAAGGCGTTCCCCTCCTGTGCCCTCCTTAATTGCTCCAAGGAGTTCTGTTTTGGCCCGTCTACAGGCTACATTATACCATTGTGTTTTACCTTGGCACCTCTCCCTTGGCTTTCGTATGTTACGAGTAAAGTGGGGTGCCGCAACTTTTATAAGTTCCTCATGGGCAACAAACAGTTTGCTCCTTATATCTATTTTATTTGCCACACTGTCAAGATCCCCAACAGTTTCCAGGATGGGAGTAATCTCTGCATAAAGCAGTGGGAGTTTATCCTTGCTTGTGACCATATGCTCCCACCTAATTCTTCTCCTACTGTTGTCTATGAGGAGCGTGGGGCGATTCCCTTCCTCATGGGTCACTGGGGCCTGAGGTGCTGGATGAGCAAGGTCTAACTCGAGGGCATTGTGGTCACTGTCCAACCTGTCTATTACCCTGAAGTCCTGTATTGTTGACCATCTCGCCAATTGGACCAGGACATAGTCCAAATGAGACTCTCTTCCCCGCCGATTGTAAGTATTTTTGCCTGGTATATCGGATTTAATTCGCCCATTACACGCTCTGAGTCCAAACCTTAACGTAAGGGCAGTGATTTGCAGTGCCAGTGGGGTCCAAGCTTTCGGAGATGGCACATCAACCCATGGTACTGCCCACCTAACTTCTTCTTCTGATAAGAACCCTTCCTGGAGGCCGGGGAGTGGCTCAAAGTGAGAGTTAAAGTCCCCACCCACCACATAATATGAATCAATCGACAGTTCAGATAAGAAGTTCGAGAGTTCATCAAAGGTCGATGATTCTTTTGCCATTCCCATCGGCCTGGAATAGATGTTGACCAGCAGGAGGTTAGCTTTGTTTGGCCATGTTAATAAGACCGCAAGGATGTCATCAGAGTTGAATGGGAGCCGTGTGGCCACACAGCCCAGGTGCGCAGCAACCCACGTCGTAAGGCCCCCTGATGGGCGGCCTTTGCCTTCCCACCTTGCTGGGATGAAAAATGACGAATAGCCTTGATGTCCATAGTCCTCTCTGGCCCAGGTTTCCTGGAACATGCATATGTCACCAGTTTCTATGTACTTTGCCCAAGCCGGGTCTTCCAGTTTGTTAGCTAATCCCGCGATGTTCCAGGAAATTATCTTCAAATGTTCGGAGGTGGCAGATGCCATACCATGAGGGTTGGAGGAGGTGAGTCCATGCCCCACTTCAAATGCGGGACCTATAGTAGGGGCAGCAGAAGATGCATGTGGCACCGGTGGTCTTGGCGCACCATTGCCCACAAGGAAAGGAACCGTAGTTATCCCCTCAGCAACAACTACCCCATCAGTGGCTTGGTGAAAAGATTCGGTTCTGCCATGGTCTGAAGCAGCTGGATCATTCAGGGGGCCAGAAATTGAACCGGAGGACACAGCGGGAGAGCCCGAGACCCCTGGCACTGTCTTACAGACGGTGAGTCAGTCGACCCCACCCAAACCGTTCAGGCAGTTAAAGCGATTAAAATCGCAAAAAGGTGTTCCAGGCGGTTGGAAGTACGGGCGTTGTCGAAAGCCTTTGTGTTTACGTCTGTGTTCCACCCTTGTCCAGTCATCGTGTGTTGGGACCTGGTGCCTGGGAATCGGGGGGAAGAAAAAAGATACTGGGAGGGTCTGTATGGTGGAATCAAGGGATCGGTTCATTCCTCCACAAATGTGTCGTACCGTTCCCGGATCCTTAAAGGTTACCATAATACAGTCCCCCAATATGGTTTTCCTGGTCTTCCCTAGCCATGGAACCCTTCTCACCATGATGATTTCGTTATTAAAATGGGATGGCAAGGGTCGGTTCCAGTTAAGCCATTTGATTACCTTTTTCTTAAGGGATTGGTAGTCCTCATTTTCCCATGATCTTAAGTGGGGGGCACCAGCTAAGACCACCATTAATCTATTAGCTTCAGGCGGGAGGTCTGGCCTTCGTGGTCTGGGAGTTGGGCAAATGGGCGTGGGTGGGGGGGCGTTAACCTGATCTTGATGTATTCCAGAGGACTCTATTTGAGAGCTATGGGAGGCTAAGTCCACGGGGTGGGTAGGTCTGTTGCTTTGATTATTGTGCCGTGCCTGGAGTTGGATGGCCATAAGGGGTTGCAGAGGGGGGGCAGGCGGTGGGTTTCTGGGGGGGGCTTTATTGGCATTAGTTGCAGCTTCTGCTTTGGAAGGATCCCCAGCAAAGGAATAGGTTCCCACTAGCTTTGTCTGCTTACTTACTAGAGTGTTCAAAGTGGTAAGAGAAGTTTCTAGTAGGGTGAGCCTGATCTCGACTTTTTTTAAGCTGTCGGTAATGGGCTGCAAAAGGGAGCGGAGTAGGAATTCAATGCTCCCTTTGGCAGAGAGTGGGAGGTTTAAGTTTGAAGAAATTACCTCTGGTTCTTTAGTGGTGGCCGTTATACTGGGGTTTGGGGGCGTGGGAGGTGGAATGGTAGGCACTATCTCCGTAGGCTTCCCCGATAGAGCGGTGTTAATGCGTTTCTTGCCAAAGTCAAGATGTGATATTTTGGATTTCCCCCGCCCCCCCACTGTTTTCCGAGCACGTTTACTGGGTGGGGGCCTATGTAACTCCGCCACTACATTTAATTTGGACTTGCTCTTATTAACCAATTGCGTAGGTGGGGTTTGAGTTACCAGGTTAATAGGGGTATGGGAGAACTCGAGAGGGGCTGGCTCTGTGTTTTTTCCAAGCGCTATCCCTGGAGTAGAAGGAATTTCCCTTAGTAAGACGGGGAAGTCCTCGAGTGTCGATTTAATCAGACTGCTGGGTGGAGTGCCTTCCTCTTGAGTGGTGGGATAAGGAATGATATCGGTCAAGGGCCTGGTTTTCATAGATTCAATGGAGCGCCTGCGCTCCACCCTGCGGTTCTCAAGCGAGCTTTCCTTGTCCGCTTCTCCTTTAGTGGGTTTAAAGTAATTATCCAAAGTCCCAGAGCTGGAGGCGCCATCCCTTGAGGGGGTTTCCCGTGGTGGGGGCGAAGGCATTGCCTTAATTGTAACACACAGGGGGATCAAGAGAGTGGGCCCAGCCCAGCCTCCTTCGGCCACTGACGGCCAAAGACGGTCCCGCCCTTGTCCCGGGCTTCTCCCGGGACGCTCCCGCGCAGCAGTGTTCGTGCTCTTACTTATGGCCTAGGATATAATTGGGTAATGGGTAAGGGCGTGGCGATGAGGGAGAGCGGCCCAGGTGTTGCGGGCGGAGCTGAGCTGTGACTCTTGGGAAACTGAGTCCAGCCCCTCCTGCTCGCAGCCCTCACAGCCCTTAGCCCTGGTCTGTCCCAACAGCGGCAGCTCCCAAGTTCCAGGCGCCCCTTGGCGAAGCGGGACCCGCGGAGCGGGTTCCGCGAGGCGTGAGGTCAGAGGCAAAGGCAATGGCGATCCAAACGCCGTCCAGCAGGTCCACGTACTGCCCAGGTATGTGCGAGTGTTGTCCCACGTAGAGGGAGGAATCCGGCAGCTTTCACTGGTCAGCTGAGGGCGGGGCGATGAGGGAGAGCGGCCCAGGTGTTGCGGGCGGAGCTGAGCTGTGACTCTTGGGAAACTGAGTCCAGCCCCTCCTGCTCGCAGCCCTCACAGCCCTTAGCCCTGGTCTGTCCCAACAGCGGCAGCTCCCAAGTTCCAGGCGCCCCTTGGCGAAGCGGGACCCGCGGAGCGGGTTCCGCGAGGCGTGAGGTCAGAGGCAAAGGCAATGGCGATCCAAACGCCGTCCAGCAGGTCCACGTACTGCCCAGGTATGTGCGAGTGTTGTCCCACGTAGAGGGAGGAATCCGGCAGCTTTCACTGGTCAGCTGAGGGCGGGGCGATGAGGGAGAGCGGCCCAGGTGTTGCGGGCGGAGCTGAGCTGTGACTCTTGGGAAACTGAGTCCAGCCCCTCCTGCTCGCAGCCCTCACAGCCCTTAGCCCTGGTCTGTCCCAACAGCGGCAGCTCCCAAGTTCCAGGCGCCCCTTGGCGAAGCGGGACCCGCGGAGCGGGTTCCGCGAGGCGTGAGGTCAGAGGCAAAGGCAATGGCGATCCAAACGCCGTCCAGCAGGTCCACGTACTGCCCAGGTATGTGCAATGCAACAGGTCTCGCATGACTGATAGTTTGTGGTATTGGCGTTGCAAATAATAATGCAGTGTAGTACTGCAAGCTGCTCCTATAGGTCCATAGTGAGCAAGGCACCAGCGCTGCATTTCTAGGTGCAGTACAGCAAGCTGCTCCTAGAGGTCCCTAGTATGCAAGGCACCAGCGCTGCATTTCTAGGTGCAGTACAGCAAGCTGCTCCTAGAGGTCCCTAGTATGCAAGGCACCAGCACTGCATGCCTAGGTGCAGTACCGCAAGCTGGTCCTAGAGGTCCCTAGTGAGCAAGGCACCAGAGCTGCATTTCTAGGTGCAGTACAGCAAGCTGCTCCTAGAGGTCCCTAGTGAGCAAGGCACCAGCACTGCATGTCAACAAAGTTGGAGTTATTGGCATTATAAATGGCAATGTTTTTTACCTAGCCATGTTGCAGGGTACAGTACCATATGTGGTCAAAAGGGGACCTCTTTTGGTCACATATGGTACTACACCCGGCAGAAGATATGGTAAATCCACCCTACCCATAATGGATTGCATGCAAGACAGTACTAAGAGTACATTCATATAGCTATGTCCATATATAAAATATGTAGCTTTGAAATGTGACAAAGGAATTATTACATAAATTTCGGAATAGGTTGTACTCTGTGTGGAGCGAATGAAGGGATATTTATAGACGGTCTCATATAAATGTGAGATATTCTAGTAAGTGAAGTAACCACTGCCAGACTAGCTCAGGACCAAGTGTGTGTCCTGATTGAAGCCATTTAAGAAAATAGTGCATTGAGGCTGTAAATAAAATCTAGGGAGTAACAACACATGTAACAGGAGATGTCCTCATGGGAGGTTACAAGAAGAGACAAGGAGGTACTAAGGAGAGACTACTATGCCTATTAACCAATGAAAAGCCACCATTTAGAAAGGACAGGGACAGGAGCCAATTAAAAAGATGGGCGGAAAGTGGGCGGAGCTTTATGCCCATATCCTGAATGCAGCATGTCTCGAAGAGACAGCGCAAGCGCTGCTTAGGCGAAACCTAAAAAATGGCAGATTTCTGTAATAATTAAAAATAAAAAAAGCAAGTGTGGTTAAGCAAGATAGTGGCCTACTCGCACACAAACCACTGTGTCATCTAACACCCTGTATTAAATGCGCTTGACCCGCATCTGCACAGAACGCCTTCCAGTCACCAGGATGCAGTAGTGCTTCAGTGTGGTGATATTTTACCTTGAATATTCAGCCACAAAACGAGCAAGCTGAGAATCATGGGAGGGCAGACAGATCTCTGTTAGCAGGAAGGATGAGGGGGGTCAATGGTTACAGAGAGCAGTGCTGTGGGAAAGGCATTTGGTTGAAGCAGCTAAGACAACGACCAAAGCCTAGGCAACGCCTGCGAGTCCTGTGTGATCCACGGCACATCGAGTGGGCCACAAAATGCAGGAAGAACAGTATTAGATTGGACTTGCATCTAGAAAAGAAGCTGCTGCTCTCCAATCCTATGTTCCAGAGTAGAGGCTGAGCTTCTGGTACGGAGCTGCACACCACTGGCAGGAGAGGACCGGCAAAATAATTCTCTGCCTCATTAAACAGGTTTCCAGCGGAGGCACACTCTACTGCAAAAATAAATTAAAAGGTGCTTGCTACCTTCTTAAAAGGATGAGAGACAACCGCTGGGCTAGGGTAATCACCTGCAACAATCTAAAGGCCTACATGAGTGAGGCACTGGAGTATTGAGGAGCAGATTGTCTCAAACAGCAAAATGGTGAAAGACTGCCACTGGGTTGGGATAACTGCCTGCAGCAGTCTAGAGGTCTGCACTGGTGAAGCATTGGAGTGGAGTACAAGTTCGTCTCACAGCCCAAATAAAGAAATTGGCCTTTCAACCATGTGGGACTGAAAGTTATACCCATGACAGAGAGTGAGGGTAGACCACAGAAAACATTTTGGCTTAGTGGGATCCTGACAGACATGTGGTTTCAACACAGTCAAAGGTGGCTTCTTTTGGACACAGTGAGGGCTAACAATGACTGACACAAAAGTACAGGGATATACTGGAGCTGTGCGCTGGTGAAAATGTGGACTGAATGACTGAGGAGGTCCTTTGGCTAGAACAGGTAGTGCGACACAGAATGGAGCATGTGGCGAAGACCAGAAACAACTGAGAGCAAGAGACTCAGCTGTGTGTGCAGAAATGCTGGCCGTTGACTACCAGTGTCTAACTTGATATTTTCACTCAAATGGTGAAAGACAAGCTGGGCAACAAAACAATACAATATACTCAGGCACAAACTTGCTTCAGTCGGTCCAGGCTCTGCCACCTATTAACTGAGCAAGAGACAGTGACCAACCTACTCCTACAGACCATGCAGGTGATACAGACTTCCAGGTAGGCTCTCGAATTTAAGACTGGCAGGGTCTATGGACTTAAATCCTCAGCACACAAACATGAAAAATATGGAAGCAAGCATATGGGTCATTTGAAATAATGTGGAAGCCCTTTTACCAGAAATACAAGCATGCAGGAGAAGGTCAAGGCACTGATGTCTTGGATGCATGAGGTGGGGGGAAAAGCAGAAGATGTAGAGGACTGTTCTAGAAAGAATAATCTTCGGTTTGATTAATTTTTGGAAATGGAGGCAGGACAGACAGCCCTATTGTTTTTTGAAAATTGGATTACCAAAGGCCTATGCTTGGCACTCTTCTTTCTTGATTGAAAGAGCTTCGCCATCGAGGCCCCACCAAGAACCCTCATAATAGAGCACCTCAATTATTGTTACCCAGCCATGTATGAAGTTTGACTGCATACAAGCAGGCTCTTTACAGACTATACCAGAAAGATGCAGGACCATTGAAAATCATTCCTGCAAAAATTAACGTGACGGGTCGGACATACATGTTGTTTTATCTAGCGAAACGTGTTGTTCTACAGGACAGCAAATGTCAATCCTTCTCAGACCAAGATAGTGTCTGGCAGGGGGTGGTGGTTGTAGTGGGAAGGGGGCAGGGGGGTAAGCCCTGACAGCCTTGGTGTCTGGAGCAGAAGAACAGCGACAGCCGCTGGGAAAGGAGGTCCCATGTATGTCGGGGTCCAAAGCGGACTGATAGGTGGAGACAGACTCTGAAAATTGGTGTGCAAAAACATAGAACACTATATCAGGACTCTACCCTGCAAGGAGCAGAGAGGACTCCTCCCAAGACTCAACTGGGCACGAAATCAAAGTTTATACATAGAGCACAGTCTCATCTGAGACAGATGAGATTAAGGGTTAGGGTGACCATTGAAACCGTGCACTATGTAGTTGATGTTGAAGATGAAGCAGCAGAGCAACAATACATACAAAAAAGTGTAGGGGAGAGATGGGTTGGTATGTGGGGTAACGTTTGAAAATACCCCTTGGTCTTGTAACTATTTCTGTGATGGGCATTGTAGGTTGAGGGTTGGCGGTAATTTTAAACTTGTAGAATAGTGGAGTAGGCCTGTTTTGTGGTCTTGCTGAGGACTTGCTCCCCATTTGGTGGGCTGGGATTTGCAGGGCTACAGATAGCCCATTTCAGTCAGTCACATTATGGGTCAGAAGTCCTTGTCAGGACAGGGAAGGATCGTCAATGGACATGGATTATTAGCATGTGGAATGTGAGGGATCTTAACAATAAAAGGCACAGTGTACACTCAGAACTTGAGACAACATAATGTATCTGGAACACTAATGCAGGAGACGCATCTCATTGGCAAGGATATGAGCAAACTTCACACAAAATGGAGAAGCCAAGTATATGCCTTGACCCACTCAATAAAAGCAAGAGAAGGGTTTGATTTCCGTACCAGCAGGGGTTCTACTTCAGATGAAGGAAATGGTAACATACCCAGAGGCTTGGTATGTCCTGTTTCATGGTACTTTAAACAGGGATATGTGCTTTGTTTGCGTTTATGTCCCAAACTTGGACAATCAGAATTTTTCCACACATTTATAAGGGCAGTGGTCCTTTACTAGTGTCAGTCATACTTTGGGCTGCAGACAAACTGTGTTGTGGATAGTTCGAGGATTAATACACTGCCTACGGTAAATATCCCAGTGGTCCCTATAGGGGAAAGTGTGAACCTCTACTTCCTTTGAGAGAGTAATTTTGACCATCAAGCGTTTGGTTCCATTTCTCAATTAGACAATATTATTTTAATTTCTGGACAAATAGAAAAAAATCATTGCAGTTTTATACTTAAAACAATTTATAAGCAAGAAGGTGATCCCAAACAGTGCAAGTGAAAATAATTGAATGCACAGATCGCTGGTGCTATACAATCTATGTACATACAATAGTAACTGATCCAGGATGCATAAGTGGTTTGTACACACACTAACCAAGGGTGAAATTCTCCAGAATTAAAATAAAAAACAGTACACTATTATTGTGTCAAGTCAACATTCCAACCCCATGCATACAATTTAGACGGTGTCATCATCAGGACGTAAGTTTGGGAAGCACCTGCCCAATGTGTAGGATCGATGTGGAGATGTTTTCTGAGCACTATGGACGCATTGGAAGCTTCAGAGGGAAACGGACGTATGGGACGGCTCAAGAGTGGTCCTCAAAGCATGTATGTAACTGTTTTGGATTCCTGGTTGGAGTTGTGTGGTGTGCGGTAAATGGATTTCCGTGGAAGGTATTTTCAACAAGAGAATTGAACTCAGGCAACATGTGGCAAACGGTTGACTAATTTCAGAATTCAGAAGAGCGGTCCTGTGTGCTTTTGATTCACTCGAAATTATCAACTTTGCAGCCTAGTGATCGTGTGGGCAAGTTTCGTGCTGTCCACTGCTGCTTTATTCATACAATACAACAAACACAAGTCATTGAACTGCTTTTCCGTCTTCTTTTATTTGAGCTTTTTCCATCATTAGTAGAAGGAATCATTGTTTAATTTTTTTCAGATGGATATTAACTCCCCATTTAAGGTTCCACAGACAAGGACATTATAGCACAGTGCCAAGAGGCAACCATTTGCTACAGGTTGCCCGAGTTCAATTCTCTTTTTGAAGACACCTACCGTGGAGATTCTTTTACCGCAAGCTGCACGGCTCCAACCAGGAATCCCACACAGTGGCATACAAGCTTTGAGGACCACACTATATATATTGGGGTCCAATCCCAGCTGTCCCATGTGTCAGTTTCCCTCTGAAGCATCCCATGCATCAAGAGCGCTCAGAAAATATCTCCACAGCCATCATCAACTTTGGGCAGGTGCTTCCCCAATCTACGTCCCGATGATGAACCTGTCTAAACTGTATGCTTAGGGTTGAAACGTTGAATTTACAATTCTGAAGCATTTCAGTCTTTGTTACAGTGTGTACAAACCACTTCTGCATCTTGGATCAGTCACTATTGTATATACATAGATTGTATAGCACCAACACACTTTGCATTCACTTATTTCCACATGCACTGCGTAGTTATGCCGTTTAGATCACCTTCTTACTTATAAATTGATTCAAGTATAAAACTGCAATGATCTTTTTCCATTTGTTAAGATATTAACATAAAATTGTCCAATTGAGAAATGGAACCAATCGCTTGATAGTCGAAATTACTATCTACAAGGAAGTAGAGGTTCACACTTCCCCATTTAAGGAACACTGTGATATTTACCATAGGCAGTGTCCTAACCCTTTAACAATCCATTGTTACTAGATTACCCATGCTCCCGGATTATTGGGTTGCCCCTTTTCTTATACATACATAGGGTAAACACCAAACTGGGGATGGTGTAAGCACTGAAGCAGGTCATGGAGGACCCAGAATTGATAGTTGTTTGGAGTTAGAAGCATCCTACGATTACTGCATATTCACTTCACTCACATTCATATAATACCCACAGTAGACTTAATCTCACCATAGGAAAGGACAGCAGCTGGTCTTTTTTTCACAGCAGTCATGTACCTGCCCAGCTTTTTGTAGAATCACTCATCCATGCAGGTACAGTACATAATTGCATATTATAGGCTGAGAGTGGCAACCTGGCGATTCAAGATGGAATTACTGTTAGATCTGGTCTTTGGGGAGAATCTTAGGAGTTATAGACGCGCACTTTTCCGTAAACTGCAGGGGTCAGGACTAAAGAATGGGAGGCATTCAAAGTGGTGGTCAGACATGAATGCTTGACTACTGTGTATGGTACTAGGCTTCTGCTATAACATTTACTAAGACAGATAAGTATTTGCAGCAACTGTAAGTAGAAGTGATGAGGAAATGTGGGGGGCACATGGGATACGTCAAACAAATTCACAAGGTGTATCAGCAGTGCCACCAAGGGGAGGGAAACAAACAAGGAAGACTCTTGCCTGGGCTGATTAACCGCAAAAAGCTATACAGCTAGATTTTGCATGTGAAAGATGCCTTGGGTGAAATTACTGCCACTCAGGAAGGAACGAATAAGCTATGTAGGATGTACTTTGAGCAGGTATAGGCTCAGCAGCATTAGACAAACAGACAGACGTTTGTCGATATTTAGATGGTCGCCAGAATGTGACTACTTTCCAACCAAATGTTACTAGGAATTTGGCAGTAGGCTGTTTCTGGAAGTGTATCAGGAGACAAACAAGGTGCGGAACCTACCACCTAGAATGTGGGGGGCAACTGTTCCTGCAGACTGGCAGACCCAAAACCCAATGGCTATCTAATTTTATTGCCCCATTTCCATTATAAATACTGATGTGAATTTATTCAGCAAAGACCTAGCCAGACGGATGGGGACAATCATCAGGACTTTGATTTGTGATGATTAGTGTGGGTTTGTCCCACAATTGAGTAGCCTGCGTCCCATACATCTTATGCACAGTGTTGGGGGGGTCATAGGAATCCTATTGGGCCTTGAGAAGGCCTTTGACACAGTGAAATGGGAATCTGTTGGGGCTTAAAACAGAAGGTTTTGACCTGTTTACAGTTACTAGGGGAAGTTATTATACACTTTTCCAAATATGAAAGTTATCAAAGGGGGAACGAGACAAGGATATCCCTGGTTGCCGAAGTGGTTTGCACCAGCAGCGGGCCCTTTGGTGTAAAGGCAGAGAACAAAGTTCATCAACTAGCTCATCAAAGTGGGATGGAATCAAGTGGATTCCCTTTAGCACACCGGAAGGGATGGACAGGGTGTACCTCACTGAGGTAAAGCTGCCCAAGGGCATGGAAACATTTAGCTAACTAGGAGCTCAGGTAACATGGATGCAAGCAAGAAGTCTTTCTGTTGGACCATATAAGATTGAACTAATAATTTATTGATACGTTTATGATGCAGGCCTATGTGCAAACAGCAGGCACAATCATCTCATTAGGGCTACATATTAGGAAGGAATTCAAACAAGTAAGTGCCATGCTTATAATTAAGGAACAGTCTGGAGGGAGGACATTGGTGCATGTTATGTATACAGGTAGAAGTATATTACATTGAAATGTATCACACTCCTAATGAAGTTGTACCTGAAAGTTGTAAATTCAAATTACGTAAAAAAAAAGAACACAAAAAAAAGATATGGATGCAAGCTTTTGCCTAAATATGGGACAAATAGTGGAGGGGCTGAGGATGTAAGTGGACTTATTTAATATGTTACCATTGACAGGATTTGTTAGGGTCATACTGGTGAAGATTGTGTTTCTCCCATACAGTCTCCACGGGTTACAGAGAGCAATGATGCCCATGCTGCTGCATACATTTAAGACACCAGATAAGCTTATGGTGTCACTGGTTTGGGCTGGGAAACCGGGTCGAGTTAAGCTCGATACCCTGAAGCTGCCAAAGGACATGGGGGAATGGGCTTACCCTGGCACAGAATTATACTAAATGATGACACAAAACTAGTTCCAAAAGGTTTGGCGAAGACTGAATTGGGAATTTGCTGCACGATTAAATGGGCAGAACTTGCTGCAAGAATTATTAATGATGGGGAGGTACATGCTGAAAGACAAAGCTATATTGTGTGGCAGGTTGTGAAGGTATGGGAAAGGGTGGTTAAAGTAGTACAGTAGCAACCTACATTTGAGGTGGAATTGCCCTTTTGAGGCATAAGGTCCATTAAAAAGACCGGGGACGTTGGAGGTTCTGTTGAGGTAGGGCAGATGTCTCAAGGTGGGGGACTTGTGCCCTAATAGCACTTTCATCACATCTGAAGAAGAGCAAAATACATTTACAATTTTTTCATCTGGCTCGTAAAATCTGGAAAAAATTACCCAAGAGCCCTGACACGCTATGGAAGTGTTGCTTGGCACGGCCTAAGGGAGAAAATTGATAACCTGTCTTCCCAGAGCCCTATGCCTAGACAAAGAGGGATGGGCAAATCAAGGCACTGAGAGATAGGGTGCTGACAGTGAAGAGCAAGTCACAGCCATAGTCTGGAATGGGATCTGCAAATGTTAAAAGGGTGTAAAAAAATAAATAAAACATATTTAAAAATAAGAGGGACCTAATCAGTTTATAACAAAATATAAAAAAAACAACCAACATATGAAAAGCTCAATTACAGGAAATGCAATTCAGTAACGTCTTACATTTGCGAAAGATTACAAATTTACAGTTTCCAATGGTGTTTTTCCTCAGGAAGTCTTAACAAGTGTTAAAGTATAAACCAGAAACACAATTCAATATCCACAGTTTTTACATGGTATCAATATATACAGCGAAGAAATTTAATTTCTTACCCAAAAGATCCACAATTACAGAATTTCCCAGTAACAAAGAAAAGCCCATAAGCACCCAAGGCAGGAACGGGGCCTGGAAGTTTAGAAGGCCAAAGAAGTTCATACGAACGTAAGGATTCCTTCGGCTCCAAACATAGACAAGCATTATCGTAAACGCTTGGCCTAAGAACACTAAACTAACAAACAAACCAAAGATCTGATGGAAACAGTTAAAGAATATTTCATAACAAATGTTCTTACAAAATTAAATTACAGTGGCGTGAATGTTGCAATAATACGATTTAAGGTAAATTCTCCATGGATTTAAGGTAAATTCTCTCCGGCAATGCAATTTTACAAATGTTTATATTTTGTTTTTACTTAAGACCAAAATTATCTGTAGCACAACTAGTCCAAGAGATTACAAGAAAGCTCCATCTTCGTGATGGTGGCTGTCCTCAGAGTCATATCAGCCTTTAAGACAGTACCTCCCACTTCAGGATCTCTAGTGACCGCATATTAACATGTGTAAATCTTGTAAAACTCTATTTGTTGCTTTTTATTGATCACATCGAGATGGCCGCCTGAGGTGATAAACTTTGGGGGACACGTGAGGTTGGGTCAACACTGGAGCCATTACAAAAACATTTATAAATGCCTCCTGCAGTAAAATTAATAAAAATTACTGCTTCCTGAATACAATGTATGCATGAGATAAATAACTGAATGTTACAGAAATTGTGATGCTTGAGCATTTTTTTTTTAAAACCTAAAAAATTCCCTCATCAATACAAGCGTGCGGTCAGGCAGAATGATGTATGAAACAGGTAACACAAAGATGAGAGAAGAAAATTCCTCTGTGCTGATCTAAGATGTGATTGGCAAGGTCTCAACACAATGGCTGAATGAGGCTGGTCGGAATAAGTGAACAGTTGACGAGGGCTGACTAAAAGCCAACTCTTTATATCTTGGAAGCAAAAGGTCTTGCAGACAACTACAATGTCAACCTACAACTGCTAAAAAAGGGACACGTCTTAAATTGTAGTTTCCAAAAGATTTTCAAATTTTCCTCCCCAAATTATTTATTCATGTGTTTATGCTGTTTTCATACTTAGCTACATATACTTTTTTCAAACTTTGGGCATGCGAGAAAAAAGTGATTGCATTACAAAGAATAAGAACTGAACTCTTGAGCAGGAGGTAGAATTAAGGCAATTATTACGCTGGAAAAAAACTTTAGAATGTCAATATTTGGTTTATCCCAGAGACAGAAGCATATTATATAAATACATGAGTTTGTTGTCACCATGGACCAAGTTTGAAAGTTTTATTATTTCTTGTTCTAAAGGTAAATTATTATCAATCTAGAGATTAAACCATGGCGGAGTATACCAATATTTACATATAGCATATAGTGTTGCTGTTAATGTGTGCCGGAGTACTGAAGCAAGAGAAGAAAATCTCTTAAAATTCATAAAATAAGTCTAAGTGATGCCCCTTGGAACTATTTTTGCCACATAAATAGCATGTTTTAGAACTGGATGTATACCCTGAACATGTGCTAATTTCAATAACCTATTAGAGGGGAGCAGAGAACTACTTTTGGGTAACATACGAAGCATTTCTTTCTGAATTATTATGCAACGCTTGGAGGCTTTTCTGTAAAACTAAAAAACAACCCATGCAATACAAACATTTTGAAGACATTTTGCTCTGTATGCATTCCGATTTTAGGAAAAATTCCAAAAGGATACAGTCATTAAAAGTCCTCCAAAAAGAAACATAAATACAAAATCTGCCGTCCGACTTCGGAAAGAGCCTTCTTCCAGCATGCGACAGTATCGATATCTGAAGGAAAACTAGTTCAGGAAACAATCAATATTTTTTAACAGGGAGTTCACAATCACGTTTCGTGAAGAGCAAATACTCATAGTATTCCGTCTAACACATTTTGTACAGTGCAGATGGTTGAAGTTGCGGGCTTTGTAGCTTACATGTATATAATAGATTTCCTCCCTATATTCCACAGCGACTATAGGAGAATAGCATGCTCACTTTGGCAAGCAGGTCTGAATCAAAAGGGCTTCACATGCCAGACAGAAGTAGTGCTTGGATCCCGCTTACTCTGAAGGAGTGGGACGGTAGACTATTTTAAACTGGAGTTTTTATTAGTGCAGGTAATGCACACACTGACAGCAGCAGTATCACCAGTACATTTCATTGTACGTATTCATCAGCAGGATGCATAGCTTTTCACCACAGCTTGTGAGTTTGCGTGCCACACTGTATGTTCTCTTTGGTCCTAGTGGTTGTGCACTTCCCTCTTTAGACCAAGACGGAAGGGGGAGTCCAAAGGATAAAACTGTGGAGCACTTCCTATGTAGAGAAATGGTAAAAGCCACGAGGTGACGATTCCAAGTGGGCTCACCTCCCAGGTTATGGCCAATGACGGAGGTGAATCTTCCACTAGGGTTTTATTTACCGCTCATTGGCTAACAAGACTGCAGTGCTGCCACTTCAGCAGCGGTGATTACCAGCATTTGAGGGAACGCTATACATTCAGATAAGGGGTGGATATTCGGGTCAGGGCTTACAGAGGAACCCGGGGAGGGTGAAGCAAACAAGGAAGGGGCCAGGGGGCAGATGTATCAAAGGGATTTAACAATTATGTGTCTATGGGAAAATGTGTTCATACATATGGCCCCAGGTTTCCAATGTGCCAGTAACATTTCAATGGATTCTGTCAAAAGTCAGATTGCACAGTCTCCACGGATCTGTAATGATTGGGCCATCTGGGCAGTAAAATCAGAATTTGGGGGCTCTCCCAGTACCTCTCCAACAGCAATGACGCTTTCAGCAGTGGTTCTTTTTTTTGCTCATGCCTCCATGAGGGATAGAATGTGTGGCATGATCCAGAAGAGGTCTATTGAGGTAGAAAGGAGGAGAAAATGAAACCACAATCACACTGAGGAAATGACCTGGCCTTTGAAAAGGAATGAAGCAAAGATTATGCAATACAGAAAACCAAAGGATGTGTAGAAAAGAAAATCTGAGCTAATCTTGCATTTTACTCAACAGAAAAGGGAGAGCAACGTTTAAACTTCAAACCACATCCCGGATTTTCTATTAACATATTACAATATATTTTATTCACAGGGTTCACTTTGGCTCAATAAAGCTTCTGAGATCAGATGGCGTTTGTTGTCCACAAACCTCAAGTGGGACTAACGTATGCACTCCACATAGCAGCAATGTTTGGATACAGTGGAAATAGTCACTTAGGACGTCTTGAGCAACGGTTTTTCATTACTGGACAGATTATGGTTTTAAGCAACAAATAAGGACGACAACATGACACTGGTATTCCACTTCGAACATATACGATGTATTGCCTATAAGATGAGTTTCATTATTGACCTAAAATACAACAAACAAACTTCCTATTCCAGTTAATAGAACTGCCACAGCAATGTTCCAAGACAAACTGACGCATGTCACAAAATATTGAAAACTATGTATGTTTTTATATTTCATGCTAAACTATTTGATATGATTCTACAACTGCAATAAAATGTTTTTACCCCAGCCTTGTGATTGAATTTGGATAAGCAAGTGTCTCAAACAAATATGTTTTTTTCCTCACTGTAACAAACACAATTACGCTTAAGACCGCTATTTGGCTGCTTTATCCCAGTTTAAAAACTGCCATTCAGAGAGAACTGCTTATCAACAATGAGAAGGGGGCACAGTTGTGCCTACAGAGCCCGGCTGGTTACTGGATATTTCCTCTTAGAGGACATCCCCTCAATTACAAATACACCAAATATGTAAAATGCTATTTTCACTAACATTTCATCTGGACTCTGGCTGGGCAAAGATTCTAATTTCCAACAAATTATTTCTGTTAATCAGTCCTTTCTGCCATGACACACTGCACCAACTCTCCTCATCTCTTAATTGTCAACAGTATTAGAATGGCCCGTTGGAATATAAAGGGAGTTCCCAGTAGGCTGGGGCATTGGATGCTTCATCCCACCTCTTAAGCCAAAGCGTCCAATTGGAGCCTTCGCCCCAACTCTTATCAAGCAGCCATCAAAGCGTCCATCATTGGAATCTTCTTCCCCGCTCTTAAGCCATGAAAGCGTCCATCATTGGAGGCTTCCGTCCAGCTCTCATCAAGCAACCATCAAAGCGTCCCTCATTGGAGGCTTCTTCTGTGCTCTTATCAAGCAGCCATCAAAGCGCCGATCATTGGAGGCTCCCTCCCAGCTCCCCTTATCAAGCAGCAATCAAAGCTTTCCTCATTGGAGGCTTCCTCCCAGCTCTCATCAAGCAGCCATCAAAGCGTCCCTCATTGGAGGCTTCGTCCCAGCTCTTATCAAGCAGCCATCAAAGTGTCCCTCTTTGGAGGCTTCGTCCCAGCTCTGATCAAGCAGCCTTCAAAGCGTCCCCTCATTGGAGGCTTCTTCCCAGCTCTGATCAAGCAGCCTTCAAAGCGTCCCTCATTGGAGGCTTCTTCTGTGTTCTTATCAAGCAGCCATCAAAGCGCCTATCATTGGAGGCTCCTGCCCAGCTCCTCTCATCAAGCAGCCATCAAAGCGTCCCTCATTGGAGGCGTCGTCCCAGCTCTTATCAAGCAGCCTTCAAAGCGTTCCCTCATTGGAGGCTTCATCCCAGCTCTTATCAAGCAGCCATCAAAGCTTCCATCGTTGGATGCTTCTTCTGTGCTCTTATCAAGCAGCCATCAAAGCATCCATCACTGTGACAGAGCAGTCAGAGCGTCCATCACACCAGTCTTGCAAATATTTGCACATTAACTGGGAATGATCCGTCTCAGCTACTTACACAAATATACACATGAACTCTCAATTTAGGTTTCATAATCTCCCATCATCCCATGTCAGTTTCATTGGGTGTACAGGTCTGAAACACAAAGGCCCATCACACGTGTCTTCCACTAAGCAACTTAAATGCCAACGGATTTGCAGTTGAGATCCACCGTCCAAGCTGTGCACCACACTTCACGTGTGGGAGCACTCCGAGGCATATTGCAGAGGGACCATGTGGCTGTTCTCAATGCCTTGCCCCTTACTCTTGGGAAATGGTGAGGATGAGAAAGTGTAGCGCCACTGCACCATGTTAGATTGTTGCCTTAGCTCTAGCAAACACCATTCTCTTCCTGCACAGGACTGGCTTTAATTTCTGAGTTCTTTACTGATCAAAAGAGCAAGATGAACCTGGTCAGTCTGGAGTTAAGGAATGAAAAACGCACATACTTCAGTAGTGTCATTTTTTGCGTACATACTGCGAAAAATAGCTTCCTGGTTATTGCATCTGAGCCCTTCTCAAATTTCCTGCCTTGCCAGAGGGCACTGTCCTCCACTAATAATCTTGGGGTTTGTGTCAGGTGTGTGTTTATGGAATAGAAGATATATTAGTGACACCTGAAGTTTGCAACTCTGTTAAACAGTCAGTAAATGCCTAAAACGCTACACTTATGGCGTTTATGTTCACGTAGCACTTCATGTCGCCCTTTTACCATTTGCTGTGCTATAAAAAATACGACACGATTTACAATTTTACAATGATAGTACTCAAGTAATAAACTCCTGAGGAAGGAAATTGAGGAGAAGAGGAAGGGCAACAGGGGCGCTAAGGGGGTGGGTTGGAGGGGGCTTGGGGAGGTGTGAATAATTACTATCTTCCAAACGCTGAAATAACCGGGTACGATATCATCATTCTCTGCTTCGGAGTGTGGAGATCAGCGTGAGTGGACCCTGCAGCAGTTGTTAATCTGTGTGTGCTAACACGAGCCCACTAACAGTTACATCAAACCTGGAACAGGAGAGAATGATACGTAAATGGAAATGTGTGTCAAAAGGATCTTCGGCACTACCAGTCTGTATCTGAAGTACCTTTCACAGGGCGCAGCGAGGGGTCCTCGTCTGCACAGGCATCAGGGCATCATACAGCAATAAAGTTGTAAAGGCCTTGAAAACCCATCTGGCTAAAAAGAGAACATTTTATGTCTTAAGCATTACTTTCTTTATGCGAACAAGTTAGTCATTTCCGATTTAACATTTTTTTTTATACATGTAATTGTACTCCTTGGACATCAGGCTCCTTTAATCTATTTGTTTCACAGGTGGGGGGTAAGCTTCGTAGGTTATTGTTCAGGGACTTCAGTTCCGGATCTGTAGCCAGGACCAACAACCTCCAAGCTGCTCCCTTAGGTAAGCAAAGAATGCAAACATTTCATTCACTTTTGGGTAGCTCTCCCACACTGCTCCTTCAATTTCCTCAGCTGACACTGCACACCTGAGTGGTACATGTACCCTTCTGAATCGGACTCCTCTGAAACAGCTGAATTTGGTGAGGGATATCTATGGAGAGGTCATGCCGCTACACCCCAAGATGGACCCGAAGATGTTTCGGTATACTCACAAAAAAGAAGTTAACCAACAGATGCAGGTTGGATCAACCTGTGGTGGTACCAATAAGATCAGAGACAAAGGAGGCACTTCAGTCCGCAAGGATCCTGCCGGTATGTTTTTTGGAGTTGGTAGAAAGGGTGCTCAGGGTTAGGGCCAAAGGTGACCAGGACCCACAGACATTGCCCTGCACTGGTCTGGGAGGGAAAGTTTTTCTACAGTTACAAATGAACATCCTAAACCAAGCGTGGCCCTGCATAGTAACACCAGGAAGAGCACCCAGAAGGCCTAGTTTTCCTGTAACCAGTGAGTAGCACCTGCAGGGTGGTCACAGATTGCCTGACCTTAACCTGCTCTGCTACACTATACGCCAGTGCATTTTGAGGCAGTCCAAAAGCGGGTGCTAGGCAACCTCAGACCAATTAAGGCCTTCTGAGGAGCTGGAGTGAACTCCTGACCCAAAACTGAACCATACACACTAAGCACACACAAGGACGAAAGGGTCACGGAGATAACTTCTTTCTGTTAAAGCAAACATCAGGCTCCAACTAGTGCAGGGTAATCGGCAAAACCGTTGTGGAGGAGGACAGATGAACAACAGAGGGTGAGAAAAACAGGAAACAGCGTTTGCATCGCTTGCGCTACAACGCATGCGATTACAATCACCGTGTGTTACAACGCAAGCCATTACATCGCAAGTCGTTTCTACGACTTGCTGTAGGGGGCACGCTAAAGTAAGGAATAGTATAATTTACCATTCTAACACCTTCCCTACTGTTGCACACACTGGAGTTGGAATAGTAAATTATACTATTCCTAAGTCCAGCCCGCCCGCTAAAGGAAGTCGTAGAAACGACTTGCGATGTAACAACGCGGTCGTTGTAACAACCGCATTGTAATCGCATGTGTTGTAGCGCATGTGATGTAACATCGCATAGTCAAGAAAAACTAATTGATGATGGAATAATATTAAGTAACAGTGGGAGAGGCACCGGAATGGTTATGTAGAAGTGGAAATAGCAGATCATATGAGAGGTAGACGCCTTCCTACCCCTGATCATGGGGGATGTCATCTCCTATTTTAGGCTCTTTGATGGAAGGGAGAGGGAGGACAATGGAGAGGATGTCGAAAGAGAAACAAAATGCACAATACGCATTACAGAGAGAAGAAAATGGTTGCTAAGAAGAAAGAAAGTGCAGCGGTTCAGGCGTGGGAGATTTATAAATGCAATAACAAAAAGTGACAAAAGAGGGAATGAAGAGGAGCAAGAGAGGGAATGAAGAGAAAAAAGTGGGAATGAAGAGGAAGAGAGAATGAAGAGGAAAAAGAGAGGGAATGAAGAGGAAAAAGAGAGGGAATGAAGAGGAAAAAGAGAGGGAATGAAGAGGAAAAAGAGAGGGAATGAAGAGGAAAAAGAGAGGGAATGAAGAGGAAAAAGAGAGGGAATGAAGAGGAAAAGAGAGGGAATGACAGAGACAAAACACATCAAAAAGAGAAAGTGTGGGAGAAGGAAAGGCTAAGAATGAGACCGTGACCGTTTCCCTCACCCAAGCAATTATTTTTCACATAACGATCATTTTCATGTTTGAGGAACAGAACCAAGCATGGCCCTTAAAGAGAGATTTATGCTGCTTGCACATCTGTGCCTCATTCTATGCTAAGGAGGAAACTGAGGCAAAGGTCAAGCTTGTCACGGTTTACTCGAAGCAAAAAAGCTTTGCAAACTATATGAAGATGCAACATTTTATACAGGTCTTTCTGAATGTTGCAACACAAAAACCGCCAACATGCACAATCCTAACTGATAATAGTAACAGAAAACATTAAGCAATATATTCTGGTACGATATTTACAAAGGGTTTTTGCTGAAGGTTTTCAAACAGCTTGTTTTTCAATGGGTTACACTGCGTTGAACAAGAACTGTTTTTCTCATGGCACAAATATGTGCCTGGTTTGCAACCAGTGTTTTGTATGGGGCACGGAATGTCTGTATAAACACACAAATGATTTTCTCAAGTAAAAGAATATTTAATTAGCTCTCCCCTTGAAACCACCTACAGAATTGCTTGCACTATAGCAAATATTTGGGAAATGGTGCTGCATAATGCAGAGCTTGATTGAATTTTTTCCAAAATGCACTTGTTGACGGAGAAACATTATGAATACTTCTGGGGAGTGTTGAAGGTGACTCGCTGCAATTTGGGGCTTTAAAAACAATCCATGGTGGTTTTGAGTTTCCCAATCCAGCCCTGACTTTGTCATCTCTCTCTGCACCACACACGCAAAGGAACCACACGGGTACATTCCACTCTTCACTGCTCACCCCAACAAGCAAGCGGCTGTTCTCTCATACTAGGTGTCTGCTCCTCTGCTACTACCAACCTACTCACTCTGTCATACCACCTAATGTTTTGTCTTCGGCGCTTTCCACTTCATGTAAGAGATAGCTGTTCTTTAGCATGATATATGCACGAACGCTAGGCGCTGGGTGCTTGTAGCGCCGGTAAAGTTTGTGATGTGCTTTTATATCGTGTTTTAAACGTTGGTGAAACCTTTGTTTTTAACCCTGGTGAAACCTTGTTTTAAACTGTGGGGAAAGCTTTTATATTTTTAGCTTTTGTACTGTGGCAGCAACTACTTGGGGTGAATTATAGCGAACTTTGCACTTACCTGACCCTTTGAGCCCGTCCCCGTTCCGCCACGGCTGTTGTGCCGATTGTTGCGGAGGGATGTGGCTCCTCCCCCCTCCTCCCTCACGCAGTTCCGGGGGCTGGACACTGCATATTAGTACCATGCCTAAGCGACCGCGCAGCGGGCGCGCCGATCGGCGCGCCAAAGGCAAGCCCGTCTGCGCCCGTTTAGCGACTAGCACTAGCCACGCTGCTTGTGAGGAACACCAGGCTCCGAGAATCATCTGGCTGCGTAATGAACTCCTCAGCTTCGCCCAAAAAGGCTGTCCGACGCCCTCCTGCATGGATGTATCAGGGTGGGGGAGGAATTTTGAACAATCAAAGGATTGTTGTGATTCCTGTCCCTTCCGCTTGGAGAAGCTTCCCGACAATGGGGTCAAGAGTTGTGGTAGGATGGGGGCAGCATCCTCTATAGCTTTCGTTCAATCACCTATGATACTACAGGCTTGTATGATTAACTGTAGATTTTTACCTAAACACAGAGAAGACATATGGCTCAACTTAAAAACGAATTCTTGGGACATTATGTTTCTGACGGAAACCTGGCTACAAGATAGCTCCAATCCTAATCTTTGCCTGGCAATCCCGGAGGGCTATAGGATGGCAATAGCCAATCGGCCAAACTCCAAACGGGGGGGGGGGGGGGGGGTACACTAGCGGTGATTCTCAGGAAGAAATGGGAAATTTCATCAAAAATTATCAAGTTGACAGGCCCTATCGAGGCCATGTCCTTTTGTATCAGAGTCACCTCTACTCTTTCATATGCGGGCTTACTTGTCTACCGACCCCCTGACTCTACTCCCTCGCACTGGCAGGAGTTGTTTGATACTATTGCTGTTCTCTCCTTAAAATACACCAATTTTTTTGTCCTTGGAGACTTCAATGTTCATATGGACAAGTCAAATTGCCCTTCGGCTGTAACTCTTACAGACACTCTCCTAGGTCTCAACTTGACTCAGAGGGTCCCCTCCCCTACGCATGTTGCAGGTCACACACTCGACTTGATTTTCTCAAATGACCTCTCCCTCAGTGTAAAGGACCCTCTTCCTTTGCCTTGGACTGACCATTTTCTGGTCCCTTTCACGTTAACTGGCCAGATGACGCCCAGTGGGTCCAGTTTGGAGCCTGAGGCAAGAAGAAACTGGAGGAAGGTTCTCCCCGAGCCCATGGGTCTCGAACTTCTAAATACACTTCCGCCTCTAACAGGTCAACCCGATCAAGATATCTCAATCTTTGATGCTTGGTTCACGGCGGCTCTTGGCAAAGTAGCCCCCATCAATATCACAAAACCTGCTAGAAAAAAGCCCACAGCCCCCTGGTTCTCGTTAGAACTCCAGCGGGAGAAAAGCTTGTGCAAGAGGCTTGAACGGCTCTGGCGGAAAAAGTATGAGGCAGGGGCAAAGGAGATCTACAGAATGGCTCAAAAAAGGTTCCATAAATTAAAACGAAAAGCACTGAAGGACTATTTCGCAGATCTAATTATGGCATCGGATAATTCCTCTAAAGAAGTCTTTAAAATTGTGAAAGATTTCGTAAAACCGCAAGTCCTGAAAAGTTTGATCGCCCCCTCTCTGCACTTATGTGAGGATCTGGCCACCTTCTTCCAAACAAAAATTCAGACCATTTACGCAACTTTTCCTAAAATAACCACTCCTAAGCCTCCGGCTGAGATCTTGCCTACCACTCTCCCCGCGGAGATCTGGAGTGAATTCCATCCTTTCAGCCCAGACATCTCCCTGTCTGAACTTTCTAAAGTTAAATCTGGTTCTCCAGCCGACCCCTGTCCTCCCAAGTTTTTTAAAATCCTAGCCCCATGGCTGAACCCGGTACTTAACCCTATTTGGAATTCCTCCTTGAAAGGAGGTATTTATCCTACCAACTGGAAAACAGCGTTTGTCCAGCCAATTTTGAAGAAAGAGGACGCTGACCCAGCAGACTTAAAAAACTTCAGGCCCATCTCACTCCTTCCTGTCCCTGCTAAAGTACTAGAGAAGGAAGTTCAAACACAGTTGGCTGCATTCCTGGAGTCACATAAACTCCTCCACGACTCACAGTCGGGCTTTAGGACAGGCTACAGCACCGAGACGGCCTTACTTGAAGTGGCGGAAACAGTCAGGGAGACGATGGACCAAGGGAACTGTGCGATGTTAGTGCTGCTGGATTTATCCGCAGCATTCGACACGGTGTCGCACCAGATCCTCCTAGATAGACTCGCCGCGCTTGGAGTGATGGGTACCACCCTGAGATGTTCCGCTCCTTCTTGGAGGGGCGTTCCCAAAAAGTGCTTTTGCACCCATATGTATCCTCTCCCACCACTTTGACATCTGGAGTGCATCAGGGCTCAGCCTGGAGTCCTTCCCTCTTTAATATATATCTTGCCCCTATAATCGAACAACTGGGGGTGAAAGTCATCTCTTATGCGGACGACACGCAGCTTGTGTTCTCCTTTAGGGAACACTCCGAGGCTGCATTTACGAATTTCAGAAGCTGCCTTCAGAAAGTTGCCTCTTGGATGAATGACAACTGTATGAAGATAATGCAGACAAAACTGAGGTACTCTTTTTCAACCAACCTTCCCCCCCCAGCCCAAAACTCTGGTGGCCTGCGGCGCTAAACCCTCCTCCGGTCCCAGCAACCTCGGTAAGGAATTTGGGATTTAAATTCGATGCCTCTTTGTCAGGCAAAGCCCAGATCAGCCAGGTCTCTGCCATCTGTTTTTGGAAGCTAAAAACCCTGAGAAGATTCCTGAAGCTAATACCGATCAGCTGCAGAAAGTCCGTGATTCATGCTCTGGTCATCTCCCAACTTGACTATGCGAACAGTTTGTATCTGGGCATGCCTGAGTACCTTGTTAGAAAGCTGCAGATTATACAAAACGCAGCAGCAAGACTGATTAGGAATGTTCCGTTCCGCCATCACATCTCACCACACCTCCGGAGCCTTCATTGGCTACCGGTAAAGAGACGCATCGAATTCAAGGCTTTAACCTTGGCCTTCAGAGCTTCTCGAGACTCAGGCCCAATATCTCAAGAAAAGACTCCAGAAATACCATCAAGGCAGAACCCTTCGCTCGAATTATCAGGAGTTACTGGTAATCCCCCATTTCAAGAAATCTAGGATGGGCGGCAGGTCGTTCTCGGTAAGAACCACCATGCTATGGAACTCCATGCCGGAACATCTGCGTAAAGCCTGTTCAGAACGGGTCTTCAGGAAAAACCTGAAAACATGGCTGTTTGATCGGGCCTAGACCCTCTTGGCACCTTTGCGTTTTTCTGTCATGCTCTGCTGCTAGCGCCGGGACACCTCCGTTGGAGGTAGCCGCGCGCTCTACAAATGCCAATAATAATAATAATATATTCTAACACACCAAAGACTGCATACCATTTCCCAGCACGACAAGGGAGGGGCCAGGGCAGCACACGTTTAGAAAAAGACAGATACGTAAATGCAAAGATTACTGCAGCCATAAAGATATATAGGGCACATGGAAGAAGTAAAACTAATAGATAGCAGATTGTCAACACCATCCTTGCACTTACTTCTGGAATAAACAGCTACTATTCCTTGGACAATAACCTTTAGCTCCTCGACCACAAGCCAAAACCTATCCAAATTGAAAATCCACTCCACTAACACATTGAGACCAGGCATCTACTGCCACACAGAAGAAAGTGTACCTCAACCCACTCTTACCACTCGAGATGGCATTTTTACCTAGCAAGTCTCTTGGCGTTGGTCTTACATGAACTAGGCTAGGCAAACAGCTATAAAAAGTGGTATTTTGATTTTTCTGAAGGCCATCATGGAACTGGGTCTCGTAAATAAACAGAAAGCAAGTTCCAGAGTTTTAGTAATTTCGACCCTGAATGGAGAAGACTGCCTCCTGTAAACACTAGCTTAAAACACAGAATGCAAACAGGATGGAGACATACATCTCGGGCCCAACTTCCTACCAGTGAATGTATTTAACATTGATTCCCAAGCAAGTAGGGCTAACCACGCAGTAAATGGCAGCAGCGAAGGGCAAAGAGCTGTTAAAAAACTCAACCGTTAGCTGCCATTTACAGCCAGAAGATTCCAGCGCCTGCCATCCATTTCGCTCATTGATCCTCAGTATCCTCTCTCTCATGTATGTACCACAAAGGGCTCGGTTCTAAAATTTGTTACTAGCTCTCTACTACGGTCACTGAGTAGCCTTAACTCTCACTCCACCACTAAACTACTGATTCTTCTGAGATCAAACGCTAGAAGACACAAGTTCATCAGTTAAACATTACCTAGCAATTTCAGTCCTCTTGACAACTGACCATTTAGAGCAGCACTGCCCAACATAAACATGGCTGATAGATTTTTCCTGAGCCAATATATTTGACCTTGTCCTTCTGGACAGGTGCTAAATCATAGATCTCAGGAAAGAAGTGAAGGCATAGGGGTCATCCTCAGGGAATTTTAAACGTCACTGCCTTCCCAGCTCCTTATTATCTACTAGCAGAAGTATTAGTGCTTACCATTCCACCATTCCACAAATCCATCATAACCTGGGTATTTTGGAACTGTATACCTTGCGTAATGCAAAGCTATGCTTCAGCTTGTTTGGATATTAAACAATACTAATGGATAACTTTCTTACATTACAAGAGAATTCAGATTACTTTCTCACCACTCTTAAAGAAATGGAATTAATCACTACTGGTATCCAGTCTGCTCACATCAGGGGCCATGAATACGAACAGTGTTTCACTGGTACCATCTATTGTATGGTCAGATATTTGCAATTGTCAGTTTATCACTCAGACTCGCGAACATAGTAGCGAGAACACAAAAAGACTTCCTTGTTAAAAAGATCAAACCGTCTCAACTTTCATTACTTTATGTCGAGCCTGAGCCAGCGCGCATGCGCTGCTCTGGTGATCTGATGAAGTGAAGTAATGAATAGAAGCTCCTCCCACTCTCCACCCATATTTGCCATTGGCTTGTGTCATTGTCTGTCCTAAATGCTGGCTTCTGATTCGTTAGTAGGCTTGTTAGTCCCTCCTTAGTACCGCCTCCTCTTCATTTGTCACTTCCCATGGCGACTGGCCCCTTTACTTCGAGTGTTACATGGTACGTTTTATTTAGATTGTGAGCATCTTTATCCAGTTTCTCTTACTGCAGGCATGACGTGCTTTCGTGCCTTCTTTACTCCCCCACCCTCCTTCCCCTTGTTGTGCCTTGTTAACCACCCCCTCCCTCCCATTGGTTATGCCTACTCCCCCCCCGCCCACCCCTCCCCCTCCTGTTGTCTGTGATGTAGGGGTGGGCGGAATTTGCGGAATTAACCTTCGCAAATTATCGCGAGAATGTTTAAAATTATCGCAAACAAGCAGAAATATCGCAAAGATGCGGAAGTTTTTTTCCGGCATGTTCGCGAGATTTTCTGCATGGTTGCGGGTCGCCAACTTACCCATGTGGTTGCTTGCGGGCGCGGCCATCTTGTTTTGAGTTGTTCTCGCGGTGCATGATCGCGAGAAGAAAGACGTGATCGCGCGACGCATGACGTCACTGCGGGCGCGAACTGTCGCGAGACAGCGCAAATGGCTAAAAACAATACAACATCTCATGGAGAACGCGACCGGATCAAGAAAACTTGTCGGCGAACGCAGGGATTCAGGTAAGGCGATCGCGCGCGCGCGAGAATGTATCATTTTACAGCGCGAGCAAGAAACAAATTATCGCCAAGCTGCGGAAACCGGAATTTTTGACATTTTCGCGCTCTCCGCGGAACGCAAAAATGTCAAATTATCGCAATTTCCGCGAACGGAACAAAATTTTTGCCCAGGCCTACTGTGATGTCTGTCATTTTCAGTGTAATAGGTCTCGCATTTACGCGAGTTTGAGCTATTGGCATTGTAAATGACAATGCCTTTGATATACGTTTTGGTTTTTAAAACATAACTAAAACGCTTTGTCATTTACAATGCCAATAGCTCAAACTCGCATAAATGAGAGACCTTTTGCATTGCAAATGCCTTTTCCCGCTTCTGAAAATTCAAACACATTTGTGGGTATCCTTGTTTCTACCATGTTGTAATCCTGATCTCCATGCATGAAATTAAACGATAAGCGAGCTGAAAGCAAACCGTGTAAACACCAGAAAAGACAGGATAAATGTGTCTCTTTTGCAATGCTTAAAAAGTAAACAAAAATATGCAAGCTCGCCATCATTCATGAAAAATACAAGATATTGGGAGTCTAGTGTTACAGAGATATGTAGCTTACCCATAATCATTTTAAATTTGACTCCAAATGCCAACTTTCAGGGGTATTCATGGTCTTCCCCTTTGGGCATCATGTTGATTTCCTTACCCATTATTACATAAAGAAAGCTGAACCTAATGGCAGGAATGACCGTGACTGTTGAGATCTCACTGCCCTCTTTCAACCCTCCAATTGTCTAGGTCAGTGAGTTCAGAACCCTTAGTAGAATATACACCAGTCTTCTTACTGCATACTATCATAATGGAGATGACTGAAAAGTTGCTTAGGTCAGTCAAGTTCACGGACTCCAATAAGGGTCTAGCACCAGCATGGTTTGAGAGTTTTTCTCCATTTGCTTCACTTCTCGTAAATTCATTCATTCTTTCCTGGAGGCCTACATCTGATTGCAAATCAAAAGAGGCAGAGTCGTTGTCCTCTTGAAAATCATCCATACTAGACCTAACATATTGTCCATATTCAGGTCACTTTCCAACTTCTGGTAAAAGTGTTGGAGTATGCGGTGTGTCAACAAATGCAATTGCATCTTGAAGTCTTTAATTTTAATGCAGAGGTTGCAGAATGAAGTAGCTCACCTAGTTTGAGATAATGATCTCATAAAGAGGGATCACATTAAGGCAGCCAGCAAAGCACTGCACTGGCTCCCGGATGAGAATCTGGTTTAAGCTGGGCTGCCAGATCTTTAAAATGCATTCATTGCATGGCTTTGTGCTGCCTAGTTGGTAGTATTAACGCCTATGCCCCTCAACTTGTCTTCCAGTTTGTAGACTGATATAACTGTCTCTCCAAATTCAAGGACTTAAAAAGCACATATAATCCTTTAGGATAACAATGATACCAACATTGATACTATGTGTTAACACTTTGTGAATTGAAAAAAGGTCAGCACGGTCTGAGGCCAAGTGCACAACAGGAACAGAGCTACAAGGTTTCATAATTAGTATGAAATACCATGCAAGGTATAGTTCATCCTAAAATACACAGTAGTCCTATACGATAAATAATGGGCAAAATATTCGATGCTGATAAAAACCTCGCACCCCCATAGGAGGATATTCTGATTACACAAAGGATACAAGAAAATCATGTTAAAAAAAAAGTTGAATCCAATAGGGCCAAAGAATAAAAAGTTTGTAATTAACCGCCATACCTAAAAAAGAGAAAGAAGACGAAACGTATTAAAATACATTTATAAATACAGTCAACCATGCAGAAGAATGCTTGACCTACTACTGTAAAACTTACTCACTTTCAGTAACAATATTTTAATGGATACATAATCTTTCTGCTGATTTCTCCCTTAAAAATCTTCCCCAGGCATCAGACTAGTCTGAAAAACCTTTCCCCAAGCAGCAATTTTCCAGCACCACCAGTTAACACCATGCGGCTCCAGGTATGTCTCCAACTGCGAAACAAGATATAACCAGTGTGTAAGAAGACCTACCCGCATGCCAACGTCAGTTCCTGAATCTTCTTCTATGCCACAGTGAGGCGTAGAGAAAAAACTGTGACAGCATTTTCAAAAGAAACAGTAATAGAACAAACTGTATGTACAGTTTGTTCAGGGGAGGGTGTGTGGAAGGAATATGCTACTTACCAGTATGCATCTGTTCTTGGCATGTAGAGCTGCAGATCTACACACTATGCATAGATCGCCATCTGGTGTTGGGCCCGGATGTTTGCACTTGTTTTTGTCTTAGAAAGTCTTTGGAAGTCACAAGGTATGTGACTCCTCCTTTGGATCATAGTGTGCATGGGCATCGGCTTCATCCTCAGATTGTTTTTCGCCAGCAGGGAAATGATGGAGCTTAGTAAGAAACAGGAAAGATGTCCATGTATGCTGTATCTAAGTAAGATAATACTGGAACAGATAAAGGTGGCCGGAGAGGCGGGTGGGCGTATGTAGATCTGCAGCTCTACGTGCCAAGAACAGATGCATACTGGTAGGTAGCATATTCCGTTCGAGGCATATGAGCTGCAGATTACACACTGTCCATAGATTGTATAGCAGTATCCAGTCCTAGCGGCGACCACCAGTATCTGTTGCAGTAGTTTGAAACAGTGTTTTGAGGACAGCCTGGCCCACACTAGCTTGTTGTTTAGTTTGCACATCGACACAATAGTGTTTTGTGAATGTGTGTGGTGTAGACCATGTAGCTGCTCTGCAGATATCATCTAAGGGAATGTTCCCTAGAGATGCCACTGAAGCCCCTATCTTTCGTGTAGAGTGGGCTTTAGGAGGAACAGATAATGTACGTTTTGATTTGTGGTAACAAATCTGTATGCATTTGACAATCCACCTAGCTATCCCAGATTTTGATATGGGGTTGCCCTTGTGTGGTGGTGAGAAAGTCACAAATAGTTGTTTGGTCTTACGAAAAGGTTGTGTTCTCTCTATGTAGTACAGTAGTGTTCTTTTGACATCCAAGGTGTGAAGAGCTCTTTCTGCGACTGACTGTGGCTGCGAGAAGAATACGAGCAGCTCCACAGATTGATTGAGATGGAAGGGAGAAATTACTTTAGGGAGGAATTTGGGATTAGTTCGGAGAACAACCTTATTAAGATGCATCTGCAGAAAGGGCTATTGAATGGTTAGTGCTTGCAGTTCACCAACTCTTCGTAGCGAAGTAATGGCTACTAGGAAAGCAATTTTCCATGTTAAGAATTGTAGCTCACATTTATGTAGAGGTTCAAATGGAGGTCCCATTAGTCTTGTGAGAACGATGTTTAAATTCCACACAGGTGAAGGTGGTACTCTGGGGGGAAAAATTCTCGAGTCCCTCCATAAAGGCCTTTATGGCAGGTACTCTGAAAAGTGAGAGATGTTGTCTATTTTGTAGATATGCTGCTATGGCAGCAAGATGCAGTCTGATTGACGTGTAGGCTAGGTTGCATCTTTGGAGGTTTAGTAAGTAGCCTATGATGTGTTGGATAGACACATCTAGGGGATCAGTGTTGTTGTTATGGCAGTATATCACAAATCTTTTCCACTTGGCTGCATAGCATGGTCTAGTGGTAGGCCGTCTAGCTTCTTTGATGACGTTTATACAGTCAGGAGGAAGGTTAAGGTAACCGAATTCTAGGACTTCAGGAGCCAAATCGCTAGGTTGAGCGGAGCTGGGTCTGGGTGTTGGATCTCTCCATGGTTCTGGGTTAAGAGGCGTGGAGAGAGGTGTAATTTTTGGTGCGGAACTACTGAGAGTCCCGGCAGTGTGGAGCAACTAGGATGAGCGTTAAGGTGTGTTACTTTAGTTTGCGCACCACTAGTGGAATGAGTGGGAGAGGCGGAAAAGCGTACGCAAATCTGCCTGACCAGTTCATCCATATCGCGTTGCTTTTGGACGATGGGTGAGGATACCTGGCGGCGAAGTTTGGGCATTTGGCGTTTTCTTGGGTGGCGAAGAGGTCTATCTGTGGTTGCCCTCACATCTAAAAAAACGGTTGAAGAACTCGTGGATTTGTTGTGTTTCACGGCTCACCAGATCGGCTATTGCGTTTTGGACTCCTGGGACACGTTGGGCTAGGAGAAAAATGTTCCGAGGTATATCCCACCTCCATATGCTCTGTGCAAGCTGAGAGAGCTGCAGAGAGTGTGTCCCGCCTTGTTTTTGGATATAATACATGACTGTCATGTTGTCGGTGCGGACTAAGACAGTCTTGCCTGATACTTGTTTTTGAAATGCTTTTAAGGCTAGGAATATTGCTTGTAACTCCAGGTGGTTGATGTGGAGTAACTTTTGTTGGGGTGTCCACCTGCCCTGCATGGTGCGATGTAGTAGGGGAGCTCCCCAGCCGGAGAGCGATGCATCCACTGTCATTACTATTTGAGCAACTGGCTCGAGGAACGGTCGCCCTTTGGAAAGGTTCTTGGTGTTCCACCACTGCAGAGAGCGATGGGTATGACCGTCTACCAACACCGGATCTGTTAGCTGACCTTGAGCCTGGTTCCATTGGCAGGCGAAGCACTCTTGGAGAGGACGTATCTGGAGTCTTGCATGAGGCACTATGAATATGCAAGAGGCCATCATCCCCATGTGTTGCATAAACACTCGAGTTGGAAGAGTTTTGCGGTTGGAATCTGGTGAGAAAAGCTTGCATGCTCGCTATCCTGGCGGGACTGGGATAGGGGAGCGCTTTTGAGGTGTTTATTGTGGCATCGATGTATTGTTGTGTATGGGACGGTTGCAGCTGGGACTCGGCGTGATTTATTGTGAACCCCAGGTTGTGAAGTTGTTAAATAGTGGTGAGTGTGTGTTGTACACACTGATTGTATGAGCTGGCTTTTATGAGCCAGTCGTCTAGATATGGGAAGACATGGATGTGTTGTCTTCTTAGGTGTGCTGCCACCACTACTAGGCACTTGGTAAACACTCTTGGTGCTGTGGTGACTCCAAATGGAAGCACTTTGAATTGATAGTGCTGACCGTCCACTACGAATCTGAGATATTTTCTATGAGCGCTGTGAACAGGAATGTGGAAATAGGCGTCCTTGAGGTCTAGAGTAGCAAGGAAGTCGCCCTGGGAAAGCAGAGGGAGGACCTGCTGAAGTGTGACCATGTGGAAGTGGTCTGAGTGCATGTATAGGTTTAGGGGTCTGAGGTCTAAAATAGGCCTTAGAGATCAGTCCTTCTTTGGTATGAGAAAATAGAGGGAATAAACGCCCTTGTTACGTTGGTGCAGGGGAACTGGTTCTATTGCATTTTTTTGTAGGAGGGAGATGGAACTCCTGCTGTAATAATAACAGATGTTCTTGTGACATTGGACGGTGTTTGGGTGGTATGTTTGGAGGGGTAGATGTTAGTTCAAGACAGTAGCCTGAATTATTTGGTGGACCCACCTGTCTGAAGTGATGTTTGCTCAGGCAGGGAGAAATTGGTGGGGTCTTCCCCTGACTGGAGTGGAATGGTCGGGGGGAAGTGGAGGGAATTCATGGGGTGGGGGTGGGGGTGGAGGCAGAGCGGGAGTTGTTGTTTTTGCCCTCTGCCTTTGCTGTTGTTCGCCCTGTAACCACCCCTTTGGTAACCTCTAGTAAAGGTGGATTGGGCGGGAGCTTTGTAACAGGTGATGGGGCTATCAGAGGAGTAGCCTCGATGCGTGTGTCTGAAGGAGGAGCGACGAAAGGACCGTCTGGGAGCTTGCGATTGCAAGGCTCCCATAGATTTGGCCGTGTCTGTATCCTTTTTCATTTTCTCAAGGGATACGTCTACATTGGGGCCAAATAGGTGTTGCTCATCAAAAGGCTGACTGAGTATAGAACTCTGGACCTCGGGTTTAAAACCGGATATGCGTAACCAGGCATGCCTGCGCAAAAGGACACTGGTGTTTATTGCCCTTGAGGCGGTATCTGCTACATCGAGGGCACACCGGATGGAGGTGTTAGTGATGGTTTTACCCTCCTGGATGAGTTCACTGGCTCTGTTTTAATATTTGTCAGGGAGGTGTTGCATTATGGACTCAAGCTCATCATAATGTGCCCTTTCATACCTGGCTAGCAGCGCTTGGGTATTAGCAATGCGCCAAATGTTTGCTGCCTGTGACGCTGTGCGTTTGCCAGAGGCGGCTAGGAGTTTTGATTCCTTGTCTGGTGGTGGTGTGTCACCTGATGTTTGGGAATTTGCTGTCTTCCTTGCATTAGAGACTACTAGGGAGTCCAGTGGTGCGGGGCCCTTAATGTATACTGGGTCAGTAGGAGCAGCTTTATACTTCTTTTCTATTTTCGGGTTGATGACTCGAGCTCTAACTTAAAGATCTGTTGCGTGCTTAATGAACCCCTTTAAGCATGGGCAGTGTGGAGGTGGACCTTTGTGTGGTAACGAAGGTGTCCATCAGAAAATCTTCCTCTACTGGGTCTGTATGTAGGGCAACCCCGTGGTATTGGGCAGCTCTGTGAAGGAGCTGGTTGAAGCAGATATTGTCCTCTGGAGGGGAAGGCTTGGAGGGATAAATATCATCCTGTGGGGTGTAAGGGACATCTGGGACACTGTAATCATCCCAGGGGTCAGGGGAGCCAGTACGGGTAGGGTCCCCAAGGGGTTGATCGTCTGCACCTCTGCCTGCATCATCTGAGGTGTTATCTTCATCATCATCTATTGGGGTAGGTGATGGTGTAGGAGAGCGGTGTGGTGGAGGGGGGGGGGGGGGTGGGGGTGGGGAAATAAGATGAGAAGGGATCCTTAATGGAGAGGTAGCAATGTCTCTGTTCTTCGGTGGCGGTGCAGGTGTTTCCAGGGGTCTTTTCTTGATGTTGAGCATTAAATGACCAGTCTTAGGATCCTTCATTAGAGTCTTTAGGGTAGGATCTGGACAAAACAGTTTATCTGTGGGAGACAGATCCTTCGGAGTCGAGGGCTTTGGAGCCGTAAGTTTTGTTCGGCATCGACTCTGTAGCGGTTCTAGACTTGGAACCGTGTGGTTTTGAAGTGTCTTTATGAGTTGGAACCGGTTGCTGTTTTTTCGGTTCCGAGGTCTTTGGTTTGGACGAATCGAGGCCTTTCGGTGGGCGTTGTTTATTCGGCTCCGAGGGTGTTGTCGGTGCCAAGGAACTAGTAGTAGCCTTCGACGCCGAGTGCTTCGATGTGGAAGCAGCAGTCGGCGTGGATGAGGACGTCTTCTTCGGTGCCGGAGTTTGTTTTTCGGTACCGAGGGTAGGCTGACTCGAGCCAGTCGCCTAAAGGCTTAATGTGCTTCTTTACCAGGCCCGAAGGCGGGGCATGGGAAGCAGTGTCTCGGTGTGCACCTGGGCCTGAAGGTGGAGGTGGAGGTGGTACCGAAGCTTTTTTTGACAATGTCGAGGGGGTGAGGGGGGTAGACGTCTGTACTCACGGCCCTTTGAGCTGGGGTGAGGTCTTCGACGTCAGAATAGTCTGCTTCGGAGGCGTTGATGATGGCTTCCTCGACCCGACCCTGCTCCGGAACATAGACTCCCTCTTGAAAGATGACGTCGGTGATCGAAGATGACGAGTGCGCCATTGTTCTTTGAGCTCGTCGGTCTCGGAGGGTCTCTTTGGAGCGGAAGGAGGCGCAAGCTGGACAGTCTCTGGCCTCGTGCTCCGGTGAGAAGCAGAGGTTGCACACCTCATGTAGGTCTGCGTGGGGAAACTTCGACCCACATCAATGACACTTTTTGAATGGCGTCCTTTCCTTGAGCTGGAGAGGAGGCCCAGGTAGGCCCGAAGGACTTACTCGACGACCGGAATCGAAGACTTCGAAGTTGAAGGGTCACGTGTGATTGAGGAACGAGATCGAAACAATACCGTCGTTAAGGGAAGGATTGCGCGTCGAAAGAGAAAACCGTTAACGGTTCCGAACTGGAACGCTAGAACACATCCGAGCCCGATGGCGGAAAAAAAACAATCGGAGGATGGAGCCGATGCCCATGCGCACTACGATCCAAAGGAGGAGTCACATACCTCGTGACTTCCAAAGACTTTCCAAGACGAAAAAAAAGTGCAAACTAACTGGTCCAACACCAGATGGCGATCTATGCACAGTGTGTAATCTGCAGCTCTACCAGAAATAGTGTTACAGAAAGTAAGCAGCTTTTACTTCTGATGGATACATCTCTATGCAAATTCCTCACCTTAATAATGAATCCGACAGCAACAGCATTTGGGAGGTGGGTACAAGTACTGCAAATTAACCACGGAAGTCATGCAGCACAACCCTGGTAAAGTATCCATCACTGCAAGATTGCAATGTGATGCAAAGATATTTAGCAAATTAATGCAGGGATGAACACACAGCCGCCCAGCCCATGTCAGATATCAGAAGCCCTTTGGTGACAGCAGTAGAATCAGCAGTGGATCGAGTGGAGGGAGTGCAAATGCCCTCTGGTAGGTCTTTCTTGGTCAAGTCTTAGTAGGTCCTGATCCACAGAATGTTCCATTACAAAATGGTACATTTGGTCACTGCCTTGCCTTTTTTGGCTTCAACAAACCCCACGAAGAGCTGATCATCCACTTTGTCATGTTGAATATGTTTGATGAAGTGCAGACTGGTATCCAGTCTATGGAGTCGCTCTTCCTCCATGGTGGGATGAGCGAGGGGGAGAGTGATAGACTGCACAATATGAAAGGCTGAAACCCCCCTGGGCAGTAAGTTTAAGCAGGTGTGCAGGACCAACTTGCCCAGGTAGAAAACTGAAGAGGGGAAGAACAGGGGGGCTTGACTTTATGAGCTGAAGTTATTGTTACTAGCAACAAAGTGTTCAAGTTAAGAAGTCGAACAGTACAATGGTGAATAAGCTCGTCCGGAGAAGCCAACAAAGTCAGCCCAAGGGTCAGATTCCACTGAAGAGCAATAAACTGAGTGGTAGGAAACAAGTAAATCAAACTTTTTATTAACGTGCCACAAACGGTGATTAAACGACGTCTGATCAGGGAGACACATGAAAACCCAACAAAGCAGCTAGGTAACGACTAAATGTAGCCATTGTGAGCCCCTGCTGTGCGAAAAACAGGGCGCCAGAAAGGTACACTCTCAGCCATCTGGTTCACATCATTGCACTAATTTTGTTCCAGTGACCCACATAAATGGACTCTGTAGCTTTTTTTTGGTAGCCAAGATAGCATCTGCAATCGGAAGGCAAAATGACTAACAGGCACCTCACAATCTCTATGTGTGAAGCCACAGCATTTGGGGAATGATCATTCTAGTGTGATAGCAGGTCCGTCCTGTGTGGAAGAAGTAGCTGAATGCTTAGTGCCAACAGATCGGCAGAACAGATTCTCCTTGCCCAATCTGGGGCAGTCAGGATCAGCTGTGCCTAAGACTCCTGCACAACTCTTGGCATAAGCAAAATCCATTAAAAGCATATGCACTCTACAAGACCAGTTGACCCTGAAGTCATCCCTCAGGGAACCATTCAGTGGAAGTGTACAGCATAAAACCAAGTGCACATCTTGCTCTGTGTAGTGACAAAGAGATCCACATAAGGACACTCCAATGTGGAGACGATAACTTCTATTAATTTGTCGTGTAGTTCCCACTCATGGCCCTCCAATGAGAGATGAGCAAGTGTGTCCTGCCTCATATTGAGGGACTCTGGCAGATGGGCAGCAACCGCGAAACGTCCCTGTTGCCGAGCACACTGTAACAGGTGAATCGCCTTACAGCACCTCCCTGTCTGTATATATTATGTATGGTTGTAGAGTTTTCTGACAGGATGTGAATTGTGTCCCCTAATATTGAAGGGAGAAATGCGTACATGGCAAGGGTAACCAACGTGAACTTTAACATTTTTATGTGCCAGAGATACACAGACAGGCACCAATGGCCCCACACCATCATGTTGCCCAAGAGTGTGCCCCTGCCCAGAGAGAAAGCATTCATGACCTCTGTAGCCTGCGCGGGCAGAGGGCTAAATACACAACCCACCTCCAGCTTGGAGAGCACCACCTACCCATGCAGGTCCAAGCAGACCAAACAGAAGATCTGAGTGAGCCTGGAGGTTCACGTGATGCCAAAGCCCTTGTATTCAATGATGCCAGTGAAACTCCCTGATCCGTCATCCGGCAGGTGGCACCTACAGGATGCACGAGTCCATGAGGCCCTCTGTTGAATATCCATCGTCTTCCTCCTCCACGAAAAATCCTTCATGCGGGTTGTGTGTCCAGCACTGCACCTACAAATGTTAACCCCTGCTTTGAAGCGAGGCAAAACTGTTGGGAAAGTCCAAGTTGCAGAGATGAGTGATCATACGCCGGAGATGTCCCTTGACCAGGACCAGGGGCTCCGCTTTAACCAGCCATTCACCCAAGTATGGAAATACAGGACTCCCACCATCTGTTAAGTTACCACAACAGCCAACACATGAAAACATGTGCGGCAGTTTCATGCCAAATAACAAAACTGAACTGATAGTGTTATGACCTCATGTTGAATTTCAGGTAATTCTTGTGAATGGGAAAAATTGGAAGATGGAAATCGATGCCCTGGAGATTTAGGGATGCCAACCATTATCCCTTCAAGGTGAGCATCTTAAACATGTCCTGTGAATGAAATGATAGAAAACGGTCCTCGGGTCTCTATCTTTCTTAAAGACAAACAAGTAAAAGTAGTAGAATCCAGAGCCTCTTTCTTCCACAGGTACCACTCCATGCACTCCATGATCCCTTTGTCCAAGAGGGCAAGGAATTCTGGCTACAGAGGTGAACTGTGCGTTTGATTACATTTTCTGGCAAAAGGAAAGCAGGTCAAAAGGGAAGGAAAGGAAGTTTTGGGTGTAGTCCTTAGAGTCAGCTAGATAATTCAGCAATCCATCGTGATCATCTCGAAATGGTGAAAAAGTGAAAGACCATCCACTTCTGATGGTGATTTCAAGGCGGAGTGTTAGAAAGTGTGTGTGTGTGTGTGGGGGGGGGGGGGGGAAGTCAGGTAGATTCGAGGCAGCAGACCTAGCAGTGGGCAGAATGGGCTGGATCCATAGTTGATGCTCATAGCAACTCTTGGATCCACCTGTGCCTCGAAAGGAGCCATACATTTTCAGGGGCATCTGGACCAGTTAAAAAGGTGATCTCTGTTGAACTGCACCTATATTTTAGGTATTAATGATGGAACCATCTCATTATTAAGGCCAGGTCCAGCTGCAAGCCGTAGTCTTACTATTTTTGAAGCATTTCAGAGAGGAATCAACCTTTTTACCAAACAGCCTCCCCCCGTCCCCCTCCACTGATGGGCTTGTCCATTAATACGATCTGAAAACTTCCACAGTGGTGCCCAGTGACTGACTCACTATTTTAAGAATTCAAACTGCAATTCAGGCCAGCACCTCGCCACAAAAACATGATAATCCTAGGTGACCTCAATTTGCACTTCGACATTAACTCCAACCTGGAAGCTCAATCTCTAGGGAAGGATTAATACTATGAACCTAATTCTAAAAATGAACACCCCCACCCACCAACTAGGACATATCCTAGACCCGATATTTTCCACCTTTCCGGGGATTGAAGTAGACACCCGGCTAATAGTTCCTTGGTCAGACCACAATTTGATGGCCTTTTCTACTCCTCTAGACAGACCCCTGATTTCCTTTAAGCGGAGTCAGATAATCACCTGAAGGAAATGGACTAAGGTTAATACTGAAACTTTTACTCAGACTCTTTCGAGTACCAATCTCCAACTCGGGGAAAATGTCAATAAATCTAACTCGGATGTTGAAATGTTGATATCAGGAGCCATACACGAAATGGCCCCGTGGACCACTCACTACACCCAGAGGTGGCAGAATCCTGCACCCTGGTTCAACGAAGCTCTGATTGCAGCCAAAACAAGCATTGGCATAGCCAATAGGTCTCGCCTTTGGGACCTTGTAAGTGTTTAGCCATGCAACAGTTGTTGTTGCACCAAAGAAATTGTGCTGCATAAATAAATACTTCTAAGGTCCCAAAAGCGAGACCTATTGGCTATGCCAATGCTTGTTCTTTGTAAAGAAATAGATGCTTGTTTCTATTTCTTTACTTTTGCTATAATCGCGGCACCGGCGCTTTATTTTTAACATTAAAAGTAAAGCGCCGGTGCCCGATTATAGCAAAAGCGCCTTCATGAATTACCCGTGACGGAGACATATGGCGGCTGCGCGCGTTCACGCGCACATGCACGCAGGCTTTAGGCCAGCGGCTGCAGCACTTTGAAAATCCCCTTACAAAAATTCGAGCAGCGCTGTTCTAGGCTCGACCTAAACGACTGCTGATGCTCAGATGAGAAAAAGGGTTCGGAATTTTACTGGGTGACCTGACATTTCTGTCTGAGAAACATTATATAATTTTGGGTAATTCTGCAGCTACTAGGTGCATTTAGAAATATTATATAGCTTATTATTCTTTAGTTTGAGAAAACAAAAATACGTATGCATTCGGTCCTAAAAGAAAATTCTAACCAGCCTGAAGTCAATGTGTAGTTTTGGGAGCATGTTTTTTCTGGTTATTTGATGCAAGCAGACGGCACAGTGGGGGTCAGTCTAAGCTTGGTGTCTCAAACAGGCGAGTCCCCTGTGTCTTCTAACTCCCCCTCAAATACCCTTTTTAAAGGGAGGTGCATTTTGTGTCACCTTCCTTTGAAGTGGAAACTGCTGTCTCGCTCGCAGTGCTGAAGACAGCGGCTGCTATTCACAACATACAGAGCTAACGCCAATCACACTGCCAAGTGTGAAGAAGCAGGCTGGAGCCCATCAAAGCCACGTCATCAATCCCTTCAGACCAAAGCAACATGGCGCCAAGAGTGTGGACAGAGTCAAGAACTTGTCACTTCCATTAGACCTGAAGCAATTCAAAGATAAAGACGCACTCTTCTCAACAAAGGCAGCAAGGCCTCGGGTTGCTATTTCATGGTGCGCCATGTTCAAACTGCGATATTCTCACCAGTCAAAGTACGTTTTGCATGCCACCCGTTTAGAATACCCAAGAAGTAGATTTGGCGGGAGAAAGTGAGATTGTGTTTTGTAATAAATTGGGAAATTCACCTTTCTAAATAGTGAAAGTGGCACGAGGACACTGCATAAACATTCAAAATGAAAATGAAAAGATAGATTGGATCTTTAGAGGAGGAACCTTTTGTTAATGAACAATTTATGCAGAAAGCTCTGTATGACTGCACCAACCCCATTCCAGGACCCACATTTACTAAACTTCACTTAAAAGAGCGCCACCGGAAAAACAGCAGCGCTACATTGTCCGACTGCTGGAAAATGCTAGAGTTAGAGAAAGTTCCCCTGCTGATGATGTAATTAGCAGCGCCAGCACAGTAAAGGCTGCTTAGCGGGACGTACGGCAATGTGCCATAGCGCAAAGGTGTGCTGGTGTTTTGCACAAGGGATTTGTACCCAAAGCACACGTCCTGTCCAGTACAATTTCTTGTGTGAAAACAGAGGCAGAAAGAAGCGAAGCCAAGTTCGACATGTGCTTTTCTCTAAAGCACACACATAACAGTATCAAAAGCGTATGACTTAACCCCGATTTTACTTGGTATGAGGTTTCGAAGCAAAGCCAAGTGAGGCTATTATATAATGTATCTGGCTTTGTGCCATACCCAGGGAAGTTCCCCGGAAATACGGCTTGCTTGAATTAGCATGGACGGTCTTATATTGCACAAAATAGTTTGGCACTCGGCAAACGTCAGCTTTTGAAGCTACAAAAATTGCAGCACTGCTACTTGCACTAAAAGGTGCATTGAGCTAGGGGCTTGTTTATGAGGAGCTTGCGCCCACCTTCATGAAGTACTCGTGACGGAGACATATGGCGGCTGCGCGCGTTCACGCGCACATGCACGCAGGCTTGGCCAGCGGCTGCAGCACTTTGAAAATCCCCTTACAAAAATTCGAGCAACAGCGCATGCGCTGTTCTAGGCTCGACCTAAAAACGTGTAAACGCCTCAAGCGTTACGTGAACGACGGATTACTGCCCCACTAGTAAAATCATTTACAAAAATGAGCTTTAAGTATATCACACACATTAGAAAAACGTGCTGTGCTTTTTATACTGATAAAATTGAGCAAGCCAATAACTCATCTCCATTCTTAAATGGGCCCACCATCTACATCACTTGAGAACTGCAACAAAATTGCTGACTTCTTCGCGTTTAAAGTAGCGAAGATCTACGACACATTCCCTTCAGAAGCACTTCGCTGTATCAATCTTGACACCTCATGACATCATTTGGGGGGGGGGACTGGTCTTTCTAAATTTAAAACCCCCACATTGGCTTACCTGAAGAGTGTGGCTCCCCTCTTGATCCAGCTATGGCCAAAATCCTCATGCAAGGAATGGACGCTATTCTGCCCTATGCCCAACAAGCTATAGGTATATATTTTCGCTCAGGCGAAGTTCCACTGAAATGGAAGCAAGCAATAGTTCTCCCTTTGGAAAACTTTCGCCTACCCTATGCTGCTAGAAAACTTAGGCTCTCTCTCTCTCTCCTGTCTTTCTTCGCCAAAATCGCAGAGAAAATGCTGAACCACCAACTTGTTAATCATATTAACCTTATCCGTGCATCGGATGGCCGGGAGCCGTCCGACGTCACGGTGGGCGTGTGCGTCGGACAGCTCCTGACCGTACTAGCGCCCACCAACAGGGGAAGCACTGGCACTCCCCCCATGGGGTGCCCGTCAAGCAGTCCTCCGCCCTCCACGTCATCTAATGGCGTCAGTGCCGCCTGCACGCTGACGTCATTAGGTGAAACCAGAGGAGCTTTGATACCTGCGCGATTATGGAGGAACAGGCGAGTTTCCTTGGGTGGGTGGTGGTGGTGGGGGGGGGTAAAAAGAGGCATCGGAAGAACGGACCGGGTTTTCCTTTCCTCCAATGTCTCTTTTCAACATTCCTGCTGCATGATCGCCGTGGGGGGGAGGGAGTTCAGCTCCTACCCTGAAAGTCTCGGGGTGATTCGTCAAGCGGGGGCCGAGAAAAAAAGGGGTGGCCCAAAACGCGTTTTCCCAATGCATTTTCCCGTAGGACCTTTAGTCGAAGGTACAGCCCGAACGGCTGAACAGAATTACTTGAAATTTGGCAGAAAGGTAGTCGTCAGGGAAGTGCCTTTTGCATATATGGAGTCAATCGGTTCAGTAGTTCCTGAGAAAATTGCAGTTAAAGCACATAAATATCTATAGCCGCGCACCGTGCGCGCACCCTAACGTGCGCGAGCGTAATTCTGATTGGTGGTTACATGTCAGTCAACGTTCGAATCGGTCGAAATCAGGAAGTGTCAGCCGCCATTTTGTTTGTTGTGGGTGCGAGAGTGAAAAAGAGGTGGCGAACGTGAAAAGGGGGCAGGGTAGAGAGTTCCTGACCCCCTAGCCTTTGTCAGGGGGTCCCTAAAGGACCCCGAAGGGTGAAAAAACATTTTATTCTTTTTTTTTTTTTTTTTTTTAAATCGCGGGGTGCGCGCACAGTGAAAAACCATTACAAAAAAAAGTGTTTTTTTAAAAATTAGCATTTAAAAAACCGTACAAATTCACTTAAAAAAACCATAGGTTTCACACACGTTATAGTTAGGAATATAGTTAGGAATTAGCATTTAAAAAACCTTGCAAATTCACTTAAAAAACCATAGGTTTCACACATGTTATAGTTAGGTGGACATTTCACTCGTAAAAAACCAATGAAATTCCCCCGTTATAGTTAGTTCAGATAACTATAACTCGCGCGACCGCCACTCTATCACAAGGATGATGTCATGAGTGATGCCACTGACCAGGTCATGAGTGATTAAATATGTGACGTCATGAGCACTGGATTGCGGGCGCGCGAGTTATAGTTATCTGAACTAACTATAACGGTGGAATTTCATTGATTTTTAATAGTGAAATGACCACCTAACTATAACATGTGTGAAACCTATGGTTTTTTAAGTGAATATAATATATATATATCAAGTTACAGGGGATTGTCCAAAATCAGAGTCGCACTCGAGTAGTGAGAAGCTTTTCCCCAAAGCTTTATTCAAACCAAGCAACCACACTCGCCAGGAGATTGATAGCAAGCGTCCGCTCCCTGACGCGTTTCGAGCAATCTCTTCATAAGAGGGTTTTGCGGGCGAACAGCGCGTTGGTGGTATGCCGCTCCCTTTATGCAACATCGCATGCCCCAATTGGCTGCCCTGTATGGGACTCTGCGTGGTTTCTGAGAATTGCAGTCCATAATAACAATCCAAATGGCAGCGCTTTCAAATAAATGCAAATCTGGCTCTACGTGAGCCCCTGGAGAGATTAGGTGCTTCCATCAATGCTCACTGCTCCCATAGCGGAGAGCCAGATTTGCATTTATTTGAAAGCGCTGCCATTTGGATTGTTATTATGGACTGCAATTCCCAGAAACCACGCAGAGTCCCATACAGGGCAGCCAATTGGGGCATGCGATGTTGCATAAAGGGAGCGGCATACCACCAACGCGCTGTTCGCCCGCAAAACCCTCTGATGAAGAGATTGCTCGAAACGCGTCAGGGAGCGGACGCTTGCTATCAATCTCCTGGCGAGTGTGGTTGCTTGGTTTGAATAAAGCTTTGGGGTAAAGCTTCTCACTACTCGAGTGCGACTCTGATTTTGGACAATCCCCTGTAACTTGATATATATATATATATATATATATATATATATATATATCCCACTGGGGGGGCAGAACCCATTTGACACCTGGGATTGTTTTTGTGTTGTTGGGGGATCGGCCCATTGGGCAAGGGTCGCTCCCCTTTATGGGGTGATTATTGAGGCCATTACTGCCCATTTGGGGGCAGATCAGCCATGTTTTCAGGCCCATCTGTGCCCAAGGGGGGCAGAAGCCACTAGGCACCAGGTTGTTTTTTTTTTTTTTAAATGTTGATGTTGGGGAGTGGCCCCTTGGGCAAGGGTTGCTCCCCATTTATGGGGGTGAATATTTTGACTGTTTCTGTCTCCCTTGGGGGCATACTGGCCTGGGCACAGATCGGCCTAATGCTCTTAGGCCCACCTACCCCCCAGCTTGGCTGGTGGATTGTGTGTGGACTAGTGCATTATTTGCATATGCGATTATAATGTTCTATTTCTTCTTTATTTTCTAGTGCAAACTTTTGATTCTTGTTTGTGGTTGATCTGCAGTTTTGCGTAGTTGAATGTATTTCGTAAGGAAAACCTTTTTGTTGTGTTTACTCCAAATGAATATTATTTTCATGCTTGAATTAATTTTTTTTATAAAGTATAAGTGGTGTCATAATAGCAGCAGATTTAGCTAGTGATTTGAGCATGTAATTCTTTGCTATGTGTTTTGCGTTTGTCTTATGTGTAATTTTCTTTTCTTTTTTAGAGGGATATTGTTGGTCCCTACTGTGTCTGTGCGGAGTAGGTGGTGGCGAGTCTAGCTGCTTCAGGCAAGTGAGTGGTATAGTTATGGAGTATATAGGTCTTTGTTTATTACTTATTTTACAAATTGTTTGTTGTTGACTTGTTTGACAAGTTACCTTTATTAGTAAGGATTATGGCTAGCCGCAGAATTACTGCTCAGCAGGTGGTTGGTATGCTCTTTGAATATTCCTCTGACCATGATTATGAGACTAACAATGCATCTGAGGGAGTGCAAGATTTTAGCAGTGAGTTTTCTGTCCACAAGGAATTATCTGATGATGAAACTACTCTCAGTACGGATAAAGCTACTCTCAGCGCCGATTAAGTGCCTGTTTTAGAGGAGGACACTGATGTGTCAGTGGTACAGCAAGAGGCATCTGGATTGCAGCCCAGGGCTGCACGGCTTCCTACTGGAAGTGCTGGACTTTGGGTTGATCCAAACATGGTGCAGCCGGTGTTGCCTGCCTTTAGTGGTGATGCAGGGTGTAGAGTGGATTGTGGAATTTTTTTGCCTATACAGTTCTCAGTTGTTTATGGATGATGCATTTTTGGTTGAGATTGTTGAGCAGACTAATTTGTATGCTGAACAGTTTTTGGGGGACAACAGTGCAAGACTTAGGCCCCGCTCTAGAGCTACCCAGTGGACTTCAACAAATCTGGATGGGATGACATTGTTGGGTTTTACTTTCTTGATGGGCTTGATAAGGATATTGGTCTACCAGTCCATTGATGGCAACTGCCATATTTCCTGAAATTATGAGTTGTGATCGGTAATTACCTTTGTTTCAGATGCTGCATTTTTTTGATAATGCTTAGGCATTGCCATGATATCACCCTGACTGTGACCATCTTTTTAAGATTCGGCCTGTTCTGGATCCCTTTGTAGATGGATTTTCAGAGATCTATACTCCAGGGAAAGAAATAGCTGTTGATGAGTCTTTGGTCCTGTTCCAGGGCTGTTTGGTTTTTAGGCAGGACTTTCCAGGCAAGACAGCATGTTATGGAATTAAGATGTATATGTTGTCTGGGAGTAGGACAGGATAGGCCTATAATTTCCGGGTGTATACTGGTAGAGATTCCACATTGTTTTTTATTTTTACATTTTCTTTTTATTGATGACAACATTAACATTTTACAATTGTGGATGCAAAATATAATCAGAGCAATACACTTACAGTATAGCCTGCGCAAACAGTCCTATCTCTAGCGTACATTGCTGAAGAAACTACTCCCCACCATCACGTTTTATTTTGTATCCATTAACACTGCTGGGTGTCGGGTCACCTGCGGGGGTCAACATATATTTCCTCTATATTCATTCCATTTCCCCCATATCTTTGACCATTTTTGGGGCAACCTTTCGACTCCTATATAGTTCTCTCCATAACCATGAACCAGTCAATGTCTCTCTTCCATGCGGGCAGCGTAGGTGGTTCTCGAGCTTTCCACAGCCTGGCCCTGTTGTGCTTAGCCACCATCATCCCCAGCGCCACCCAGGTTTGCTCTTCGCTATTAAGGTCTGTAGGCTCCCACAAATTCAGGAGACATAGTTTTGTGTTGGGTTCTACTTGTGCCCCCAGCACCTCTGCTATACATTGGGTCACTGCTGCCCAATAACATTGAATGTGAGCACACTCCCAAATGATGTGTATGAAGATTCCCTCCTGCCCACATCTCTCACACTCGGAGTTATCTCCATACCCCATCCTCACCAGAGCGGCACTTGACCGATAGGCTCTGTGCAGCACCTTGAGCTGTATCAGCCTCAGTCTCGAGGAGATCGCCATCTCCCTAGGGGATGTCAAGGCCCCTTGCCAGTCACCGTCCTCCAGTCCCGCTAGATCTTTCTCCCAATGCTTACGGAGTTGTAGGAGGGGGTCAGACATGTTATTAATTAACTTTCGGTATATCATAGAGATCGCTTTGTTAGGCATGTTTTCTTTAAGGATTCTGTCCTCGAGAGAGGACGACTCCGGGAGAGACTGCCGCTGCGGGATAAATGCCTGAAGAGTGTGTTTGATTTGTAGATAACGATAAGCTTCTGTATCGGCCATTTCATATTTCTCCCGTAACTGTGTAAGGGGGATCAACCCCCCCACCCACCCTCCTGCTTTCCAAAGGTCCCCGACCTGGGAAAGTCCGATCGCTGGGACTTGATTGAAGCCCTTGGAGTTTCTCAGAGTGCATAATATTTCAGCATCCCGCGTAATTTTCCCCGCCCATCCCAAGCTTTTATTAACTGCACGCCATACTTGAACCAAATGTTTAGCAGGGCCTGTCAATTCAGCTCTTGCGGGACTGGAGTACAGAGCCCTTGAGTAGTTCCCACCCGGAAGAAGCCACCTATCCATTTTATACCCAGGGCCTAAATATGCAGTGGTTAATAGCTGCTAGTTGAGCCGCCCAATAGTATCTTCTAACATCTGGGAGTCCTATACCCTCATCGCACCATCCCCTAACTAGTTAGGTCTCGCCTGAGCCAGTGCGCATGCGCTGCACTGCGAGACTTTTAGTACGGGCTTTAAACTATGAACATGTGTGTGTGCTTTTTTTTTTGCCACCCGCTATTGGCTTTTGCATGGGTCTTTCTAAGAAAGACAGCACGCAACTGGCCCAAGGCGGGTGCATGTCCCGCCTTCTGTCTCCTGTGGCCTAGGGTGCTCCGGAGCGAGCAGCAGCATGGACGGGTGCCAGCTGCTTACCTCGCATTCCTTGTTCAATTAGTAGCAGCGGGTCACGACGCGCTGGTTTAAAAACACGTTTTCTTTTCATCCCCACTCGTCCTTTTGATTTTGTCTGTTAAGCTCCCAGTATCCTCCCTCGTGTGTGTTCTGTACGTTTACATTTTGATACTAGGTAAACCAGGACCAGAAAGGAAGACTGGTGGATTTTCCATATGCATTTGCTATACATAATGAGAGCTTTGTTGTGGCGAAAGAGAAGTATGCTCACGGCCAGTGATCATACGGGCATCATAGCAAGTCTCACAGTATTTACCGGGTGCTGGTGCATCAGGGAATTCGGATAGTCGCATTTCATGGTTTTACTTTTCCTTCCCTTGCGGTCATTATGTATCTTGTAAAACGGATTTTGCAGTATTCCCTTCTAATCAGCGGAGTTCACATGTTCACTTTTTGGAAAGTGGCATCAGTGTGGTGCGCAGCCACGGACTGGGGAGTACTAGTTTGAAAGGGGCCTTCCGGCGAATGACGTCACACTACTTCTCATAATCCACGCAGACGTCACACATCCTTGGAAGGCTACCGTTTGCGACATTAATTCTAGATTGTTAGTATGGTAAGATGACGCATGCTTTCCAAATAACTCATGGTGGTTCAGGACAGGCCTCAGACTTCCAAAGGGTCCCCGCAGCAGGGATGGCTCTGCCCAGCTTACCGTAGGACAGGTCTGGCCATCTTTCCAAATTACCCCAAGCAGGAATGGCCTGGAGTCAGCAAACGACACGTTTGTGCCTCTTTCACACGAAGCCCGGCCACAGACAGGACTGACCACTGCAGTTTTCACAAGGAGCCCGTCACAAAGAAGTGCTGAGAAGACTCATCTTCGAGGAGCTTTGCCATGAGACTAGTGTGTACAGATTTGACCCGTAGAACAGACTGGACAGGGCTGAGCAGCTTTGTAAGGGTACAGGACGGTGCAGAAAAATCGCCCCCACCCGTAAGGAGCTGCAAGGGGCCCTCCCAAGTTCCACACATTCCGGAAGTGGAACAGAGACGCTCGGAAACAGGCAGCTGTGCATACTGCCAACACAGCATCAGGGAGGTCAGGGGTATTCTCAGCGAGGCACTCAAGGTTATGGGTCCCTTACCATCCATACATTAAAAGATTTATCAGGGTGAGCCAGTGGTGTCTAACATGCGACATGTACTTAAGATTTAATATCAATACAAATTTAAACATAATGACAACAGTAAAAGAGTAAGTCATGCACAATGTGTAATTCTGTAGTAAGGATTATGTTTATTACTCCAAAGAATATCGTGCAATAAATATCCACGTGCCCTTTGTTTGCAGATAGTGTGATGCAGAGTTTCGGAACAGCGCTTGCATTAACGTTAGGCGCTATAAACGGACACCTCCGTTTGCGGTGCTTAGCGCTTTCTGGGCACCTGTGCAAAATCAGTGTCATTTTTGGGAGGTTGTATTTTGAATATGGTTAGAGGAGGGCGCTCACTGACCATATTCTAACATGTGTGACCATATTTGAGAATTTAGTGATAAAATATGTAATATTGAGAGAGAAAAAAAAGTACGATTTGTTTGTCTAAGACACTAAAGGACCCATTGATGCTTCTCATGAGTGAGTCTATGTTTCAAAGCTCGAGGCACACAAAAGGGTGAGTCCTGGGAATGATGGTGAACTATTTAAGATTGCTCCAAAATGAATCAGCGAATAGCATAAATCTTGGGGATTTAGGACGGTTTAAGAAAAAGCACAGATTGTGTGTCCCGTGTCCATCTTTTCCCGGAAGAACGGGTTTTCTTCGGCATCCTGGATGGTGCCTCCTTTGCACTTCTGTGAGAAGAGGTGGGGGTGGTGATGGTGTGTTGAAGACGTTAACTTTTGCACTCTTCCTTTTCTTTCTTGCATTATTTCGTGGTGTGGTTGTAAACTTTTGCAAGCCACGAAAACTTGAACTAGGACAATAAAGGATAAAGAAAAGTTTAGTTTTGGAAGCCGTGGTAGTTTTCTGCCCTCCTTCGTGTGTCGCAAATGTTGGAGCGTAGAAAGGCGCACAAGGGCTGAAGGCACCGTCACAAGTCCAGGAAAGAGGAGAGAGGCTACTGCCAGCAGCATCCAAGCCCTGGGCAGGGGAAGGGGGAAGGTGGGCTGAGCTGGACCATGGAGCAGGAGCACCCCTCCCTTCTCCGGTACACTTTATCAGTTTATGCATCGTACGTGTTGCCGTTTACTTTTCCATGGGTCCACACAACTGAAGGACCACAGATGAGTGGCTTTTGTTTGCCGTGGGCTTTACAAAAGGATGGTTGGGTATTTGTGGTCATTTTATTTTACTATTGTAGGGTCGGTAGGAATATGATGTCCTGTGTATAGTTTCTCTCTCTTACAAGGCTATGCCAATGCTTGTTTTTTTATGCTATACTCGGCGGTTTCCCTTCCCAGAGTAGTTTCCTCTGGTGAGTTCTGTAGTATGTACAAAAATCGAGGCAGCACCATCATCTTAAACAGAGCGCCGCGTCCAGTTAGGGACAGTGGGAGAGATTTCCAGTGTTTAACGTCACTCTTGAGTCTCTTTAATGGGGGCAAGAGGTTGTACTTATAGTATTGTTCCGGATCCTTGGTGAAGTTTTTCCTAAATATTTGAATCCTTCGTTTGCCTCTGCCTTTATATAGGCCCTACGCAGCGAAGGAAATCATCCTGAGGTACATAAATGACTGATTTAGACCAATTTATAGCGTAGCCGGATTATTTCCCAACGTGTGTAAAAATGTGAAGTGATCTATTAATTGAGGTCCTTGGTGATGCCAGATACAACAATACGTCATCGGCATGCAGGGAGGTGCGATCCTCCCAGACTTCCACCCACCGTAACCCCTCATGATTGGGTCTTTTCTTATCCATAATGGCAGTGGCTCCACATCAGAGCAAAGAGCAATGGGGATAGGGGGCAGCCCCGTCTGGTTACCCTCTCCAAATTAAACACTCTGGATCGCCGGTTATTCACCACTACTTGCGCTATAGGTTTGTTATATAGAAGCTTCACCCAGCTGATAAAGTTAGGACCAAATCCCATCTTCTCAAGCACCGCAAACATATATGGCCACTCAACTGTATCAAATGCCATGATGGCGTCAAGGGACACCACCACTGCATCCTTCCTCAGTGTTTCTATCCTCCCCATTACTCGTGTAGGCAGTGAAGGTTGAGTGCGGTGTTTCTTGTTGGCATAAAGCCTGATTGGTCAGGGTGCACCAATTTCATGATGACACCAAGCAGCCGAGGGGCCAATAATTTAGCTACGATTTTAAACTCTGCGCTGAGCAGGAATATCGGTCTATAGGAAGAGCACTCATTTCTGGGTTTGCCACTCTTGTGGATAACCACTACGGTGGCCAGTCTTTGGTCTGCCGGGAGATACCCTTTTTACTGACTCCCCAAAAACATTGTGGCGAGGTGTGGCGCTAACCTGCTGGGGGCTAATTTATAGAGTTCGATAGGTAAACTATTTGGTCCCATTGCCTTCCCAGACTGCAGTTCCCCAATTGCTCACTCCACCTCAGTGTGTGTGATGTCGCTGTCTAAACTGGATAGATCGTCTGTTAAGAGGGTGGGAAGGGACATATCTGACAAAAGGGAGTTTACATCCTCCTCTGATGATACTGTTCGGGACATATACATCCTCTGGAAATGATCAGCAAATCAATTCGCTATTCCCAGAGGGTCTGTCAGATGTGACTCTGACTCATCCCTTAGTTCAGCCACCAATCTGTTGGCGTGTTCTTTCCTGTCTACGCCAATAATTTCCCTACTTTGTCCCCCGTTTCGTAGGTCCTACAAAGTGTGGCCTGTGTTGTGTTAGTGCAGCATCCGTAGCGAGATCCCTGTTCTCTTTTAGTTTAATCGTTAGCATATGTCTTCTGTGTCCTCTCCCTCAACCCTCTCAAGATATCAGTTTCTAACCTGGCTAAGTTGGTGGCTTTCTCTTTCCGGGCCCAGCAATCTGGAAGACTGAGTGGCCCCTAATCACCATCTTAAAAGCTTCCCAGAGCGACTGCGCTGACTCCACCGATCCCTCATTTTCCTAGAAATATTGTTTTATTTCCTGTGAAATCGTCTTTTTGACTGACTGGACTTTCAGCAACCAGGGATTTATCGGGCCACTCTGACTGCGGCTCTCCCACCTCTACCAGAGCCCACACTGGGGAATAGTACGAAATATCCCTCGCCAAGTACCCAACCTCTTTGATTTGTCCAATCTGGTGTGCCGGTACTATGATGTAATCTATTCTGGAAAAACTCTTATGGGCTCCAGACTGAGAAGGTAACTGAGTTTCAACGGGGTGAAGAGTACGCCATGCGTCAATAAGTCACTTGGCGCCTATAAATTCGCGGAGTTGCATTCGTGCAGGTGGTCCTTCCCTTGGGGGATATCGGCCCAGCTGTCCTGATGTGATAGAATAAAAGTCTCCTCCCATAAACATTCGCCCCACAGGATGGGTACATAGATATTAGCGTAACAGTTTTCCCCTCCCATCTCCCAAAGGTTGCCGTATACCTGCCTTGTTTATCAGTCCATGTGTGTTCAATGATCATTGGGAAGTTTTTCCTGAGCATTATTCCCACCCCTCTGGGTCCTGCGGTAAATGCCGAATGTGCCACGAGTTTGTCCCCCTCCTAGTCAAGGACCTGCATGCGTTTCCCATCAGATGCGTCTCTTGCAGGAGAACTATTTTAGGTGAATGTCGCTTTATATATTGGAGCACTATTCCCCCTCTTAAGCTTATCCCCCAGCCCATTCACATTAAAGGAAAAAAAGTCTAATGCCTCAGTGTGTGGATGAACTCATTCTTGTTGGAGCCCGTTCTGCCCCGTGGGCCAGTCTGTCGCGCTTGCATATGACCCCCCCACCACCACTTACGAATGTGATCAACACCCCGAGATAGTATACCAAGTGCGTTACCATACATACGAAACGTGAAGTACTTGATGCCCTATTACGCTGGGAATTAGTGTCATCTAAACTATCCAACAAACAAACCTGTGACCCCCCAAATCCCCCTCCCTGCTCCCCTGCAATCTGGGCTGAAATCCGCCCCTATACCCAACTATGCAGAGTGCCTGTCGTCCCATATAGAAACTCTATTAAAGAAAGAGGGGGTGGTGCGTTCTCTATACCCTCTACCACCACCATTATTGTAGTCAGGTTCCACTATAAAATTGCTACAGTTATAGTTCTAAAAGCTACTTATCCAAAATGCAGTAGAGCTTCTGTAGGTTGCTGCCCACCATACGAAAGTCCAATATTGTACCCTGCGTGAGCCACTTTGCAGATACTTGTTTCGTTCTTGTGTCTCACTCTTCTAAAGTTTTTCTGTCCTGTATTTGCCGTGGATGCACATCTAGTGCAGGTTGCTTGGTAAAAGGGTGATCCCTACTTTGCCTGGATCAGTTTCCGTTGACCGGCCCCCACCCGTCCAGCAATTCCTGTGCCACCACTGGAGTATCAAAAAACCATGCCGCCCCCTCCCCTCCAGTCGTAATCTTGCAGGGAACATCATTGAATATTTAAGTCCTCTTTCTCGAAGATTACTTTTGGTTTCCTGGAAAGAGCGTCTCTGTTTCTGCACATTGACTGAAGTTGGGGAAGAAAGTCACCAAACTATTGTCAATTTTAATCGGCGGGGCAGTACGGGCAGTTTGCAACACTATGTCGTGGTCTATAAAATTAAAGAGGCGTGCAAGCAGAGGTCTCGGTGGGGCACGTGATGAGCTCTCTCCACCGAGAAGATATTTGACAAATTTTTGGGTTGCAAGTGTTTGGTGATAAGGCCTTTTACGAAGCGGTCCGGCGTGGGCCCCTCCGCTCGCTCCGGCACACCAAGAATGCGGACGTTATTATGGCGCAACCTTCGCTCAGTCATCCAGTTTACTTTCAATCGCCTTGCTAGCTACTTGAAGGTCTGTGATTTGTTGCTGTATCTTCTTAGAATCTTTGCCGAGCTCCACTGAAACTCTTTCCATCGCCTTTACCTTGTCACTCATTTTATGCAAGTCAGCCCCTATTAGCGTTACTTCCGTTGTTATGGGGTCAATCCCACTTTCAAGTGACACACGTACTCCGGTAATAGCATCAATAAAGTCTCTAAGGGAGGGGTCGTCCGACTCCTGCCGCGGAGTTGTCATTGTTACAACCTTTTCCGCCTCCTCGGTGTCCGCAGTTTTGGACAGGGCATACTCATCCAGTTTTTTCTGATGGGTACTCTTAAGCCCTTTATTGCTCAATTTGAGCCCCTTAGAGGGCAGGGGAGGTAAGCAACCCTTTTTCCTGAGTTGTGGTTTCTCGTCCACTGGGGGTACTACTCGCCACCTGCCCGGGGAGCACTATTGCAGTGTGTCCCTTGCGGCCTGTCGGGGTTTTCCCTAGGGAGCCAACCTAGATCAGCAAGATCAAAAGTCCTTCCGCACTCTGTGGTGTAAGATCCTACCAGTAGTTTGTCGGTGTGTGCTCTGTATTCACCTAGGATTCTCCCTCTCGTAGACAATACGGCCTGACACCAGCGGTGTTTCTACCAAGGGTGTGAGTGACTTTCCGTGTCACAGTAGTCTCCTCAAATATGGGCAAAGACAGGCGCCACCCTCTATTTCGCTGTGGCCTCCCAGTTCTACCTGATCTGTAATATTGGGCACAAGGTCGCCTTTAATGTCTGCTATTCCGTGACCGACCTACTGTGGGAGTCCGGCGTAGTAATCCATTGAACGGCTGGGAGCCTGCTCCGCCCGGCTCAGCTGAGAAGGTGGCTCCCCCTTTAGGATCTTTTAAGTGCCTGCAAATGTCAGCTGATCCAGAACCATTCCCTGTGTATTTGATGCGGTGAAGCTCTTTATAGGGCACACCTGCTACTCAGATCCCTGGGGCAGTGTTTGCTAGTTCGTTTAGCTTCTGAGAGGGGGGTCATGTTTCTCACCTGATCTGATGACCCCGCTGTGGTGCGGGGGGGGGGGGGGAGGCAAATCTGTGTGGTAGTGGTCAAAAAGGAGGTCCACTCTGCTTGATATCAAACACTGCTTTATTTTCCAAAGATGTGTAGTTTTCGGGTGGCCAGTGTCAATACATCTTAGTCTTTCGGGGATAATGCTTCATATTCGGCTTTTAGTGTTCCGTGTAGTCACGGGACCGTACGTAGTCTTCTTATAGACAGGGCCGGTCTTCCACTCGGGTCGACTTGTGTCTCAGAAAAACCATAAAAAGGAAAGGGGGGGGGGGGGGGGGGATGGGGAAAGAAAGAAACCACGCATCAGCCGGTTTGTACCTTCGTTGCAGCCCAGGGTAAGGGAAGTGTGGGGTCACCGGTGTATACAAACAGAAGTCCGAAGAAGAGAGTGCTTGTGAGGGAAGGGGGACAGTTCACACAAGGAGATGACTCGGCCGACACTCCTCAATCACTTCTCCTCCCTCTCCTTCCTCTTGACCTAGCCGGATACCCGGTTCCGTACCTGTGTGAGCCACACTCCTCCTGAGGTGTGGTTGGGCGCTGCACAGGGTCGTTGGCCTCTGGGCGTTTGTTCAATTCTCGTTTCTTCAAGACCAGGGGCCAGCTTCTCGGTTCTTCTCGCTTCCCAGCTTGCTCCTCTCGTGCGCGCTATCCCTCATTCTTCCGGGTTCTTCTCCAGTTCAGACGTCCCGGCCGCACGATTACATTGGCTGGTTCCAGGTGACGTCGTTACTCCAGGCGGTGCTTCCCTGGTCTCTGTGGATTTTAAAGGGATATCCCTCCGTTTCTGGGGAACGTTCAAACCAGATTGTGTCTTCTGCAGGTTTCCATTTCTCTGGCTGTAAAGAAAGGAGATGTTTGTTCTCAGAGTGATTGGAACACCACTCCTCTCGAGACTCATTCTCTTCATGAGGGTCCTTGCGCAGGGGGGGGGGAGGGCTTGGGGGGGGGGGGGGTGACCTCCGACCCGTGACACCCCCCCTCACGGCTTCACCTTCGTTCCGGTCCGATCACGTTCTCCAGCCGGGCCCCGGCTGCACCACTTCACTCAGCCAAGCTGGGGAAGAAGATGTGAATGTCTTCGGCATGATATCGGTCTCCATGCGGGAAGGGCGCTCCACACTTCGCCATCTCCCTGCCGCTTGTCCATACCTCCGAAGTCAACTTGCAGCAAGATTCCGGGGGCCCGCTATCCCCCTTAAGCCATCATGGACTGCCGTAGTTTCACTTTCGCGCGGCTCTGTAATACACGCGAGCCCGTGGCTTCCTGCAACAGCCGGGCCCAGTTTTGTCACACCGCTCCCATGGTAGAGGCTGCAAATCAGCCGTTTAGACTCCCTGTGGATTGCGTTACCATTAGAACTGCAGTTTCATTATTGAGGCTGGATTAGTTGGACGGATATTGTGGCGGTCAGGGTTAGAATCTGCGGAGCTCTTCTACCGCACAGCCATCTCTGTCGACACGTAGCCACGCCCCAGAGATTCCACTATTGGCCTCCCTGGTTGTGCGTCCACTTTCGGAGTTTCAGAGAAAATTGTGTGGGAGCTTGCTAAAGGACTGTTTAACAAAGGTCACCATTTGTACCTGGATAACTTCTACACTGCTGTGCAATTGAGGAATTGTTCAAAGTGGTCACCCTTGTTAATAATATATACATTTTGAACCTTTCACTCACCCTCGTGGCAAATCCAACCAGTATGTGTGTGTACTTGAGGAACAGATGGATATGCAGTCATATTTATATTATCTGTCTTTCTGTGCTAAGGTGTAGTTTTTCTATAGGGAAAACTTCCCAACTTTAGATATTTTTGTAAACCAAAAAAATGGGGAGTAGTGGGTGGTGTGCCTCTCATGGATCCCAACAAGTTTTTTTACTCACAATGCCATGCAAACCTCAAAATGCGACTATAGTCACACATTTTTCTTGCATTACTTTGTCATAATCGTCTGGTATCAGAAACACCACAATTTTCCTACCACCCAACATTCCCCCAGGTCTCCTGATAAAACTTGTACATCGCTCGCATGGGTGAGCCAAGTACCCACGACAGGCAAGGGCCCAAAACTTGTTGAGGAGGCATCAAAATTTCCTAATAACCTATCACAAAACTACCTTGTTTTGCAAGGGGGCTCAGCTGGGTTTTGGGCCTGGGCTCGGTTGCCATCTAGGAAAACCGGCTAAACCCACACATTCCTGAAAACTAGACACCTGGGGGAGTCCAGGGAGGTATGGCTTGCGTGGGCTCCCCACGCTCCCCCAACATTTTCCTACCCAAAATCCCCTGCAAACCTCAAATTTAGCTGGTAAAGAAATGATCTAATTTTTCTCAAATTTCAGTGTGGGAAAGTTGTGGGACCACCGGGTAGACACAAGTTTCCTACCACCCAGCATTCCCCCAGGTCTCCCGATAAAAATGGTACCTCACTCGTGTGGGTGGGTCAAGTACCCGTGACAGGCAAGGGCCCAAAACATATTGTGGAGACATCAAATTACCTATTACTAAACAACCTGCTTTTTCAAGGGGGGTCATCTGGGTTTTTGGCCCCGGGCTCAGCGGCCATCTAGAGAAACCTACTAAACCCACACATTTCTGAAAACTAGACACAAGGGAGAGTTTAGGGAGGTATGGCTTGCGTGAACCCTCCACCCCCTAACGTTTTCCTACCCCGAATCCCCTGCAAACCTCAAATTTATCTGGAAAAAAAATCCCATCTTCCACATATTTTTGCGTGGGATCACCGTGCCTGCACAAATGGCCTACCAAACAGCGTTCCCCTCAGTCTGAGTAAAATGATACCTCACTTGTGTGGGTGGGGCAAGGGCCTGTGACTGCAAAGGGCCAAAAACATATGCATTAAAGGTATAGCACAGCGAATTTTAAGCACTACATTAAAAAAAAAAAAGATATATGTTTTAGCCAGTTCTGCATTGGACACCCACACCTTCTCAATCTGGCTTAAGAGCCTCCTACTCTACGGAGACGGACCTACTCCTTGCAACAGAAACACTGCGGAAAGGTGCCCCGAAGGCCATACTGCAGCATTGGTCCTGTTGGACCCTAGGGCGGCATTCAACACTATTACACAACTTGCTCCTTCAAAGTCTAAGGCTCTGTGGGATTGGGGACTCAGCTCTTCGATGGATGACCTCCCTCTTCTCCCGCAGCTTCCAAGTTGCTCAGCATCCTGAGTATATCCAATCGCAGTCCGCTTAGGCAAGGGGTCCCTCGGGGCACTATCCTGAGCCCCACTTTATTCTATATTGGCCCCCTTGCAGATATTGTGGATAAATACAGAGTAACCATTGTGTCATATGCGGATGACACACAACTGTCACCTTATTTCAGGACACGGAAAGAGTGGCTAATCCGCTCTCTTGTATAGGGGAGATCGCCTAATGGATGTTCAACAATTGCCTTAAACTTAACGGCCATAAAACCGAAGTAATGATAGTTGAGAAAACGCCTTCAATCTGGTCATCGGCTCTGGGGAAAACCCCGGCCCCTAAAAAGGAAACCAAAAATATAGTGGTCTGGTTTGATCCCAAACTTTTGTTTGAGAATCAAATCAGGAAGGTGGCCGGAAAATGCTTCGGAACTCTGAAAGTTCAAAGAAAACTCCTAGACCTATTACGGTCAGAAAAACCCTTGTGCACATCTCAGATAGACTATCGTAACATTCTTTATCTAGGAGCTTAAAAAAAAAAGCCTCAGCAAACTGCAACGTATTCAAAGTGCTGCAGCTTGACCGGTCCTGAATCTCCCAAGAAGAACATCCTCCTCTAAAGCTCTGGCTACCCTCCACTGGCTGCCAGTGGAAAACAGGATTACTTACAAAGTCATGTGTTACTGTCACAGAATTACATTTGGACCAACGAGTGCTTGGTTCTCCAGGTGAACAGAGAAAAAATGGCTGTGGAGTAATGTTCTTCATGATGGTCGCTACAAGTGGTACTATACAAGCATATGCAACATGCAGAGATATAGTATAACGTAAACTAAATCATACATGTGCCTAAGAAATTACACTACAAGCACATGAGGGACATATACCAGGAATCCCAAGTGCCATGAAATGGGGAAAGGAAAAGTCACTGCCTTCCGTACAAATGTAACAGCACCACTGCTCTCCTTCAGTCTTTCCCTCCCACCACTGCCTCCTACCCCCCCCCCCCCCCCCCCGTGTGTGATATCACACTTGAGATTGGTTCAACGGTGTGCGACAATCACATCCGCAGATCAGCCCGTCGGACCAACTAGGAAAATGTAAGTTCAAAGAAAACAAACTTACATTGCCAATTGCGAGTTGGTAAAGTCTCCCTGCAGCCAGAACAGAAGGTATGCGGCGGTTTCAGAGTGTGCATGGCGCGAAGTCCTTTGCGTTGGTGAGGAGGGCAGATATGTACACAGTCATGTGTTGTGGGAAACCAAGCTGTGCCCGACTTACACGCTTGTGCCTGACTCAGACATGTGTCGAACGACGTGCTCTATTGTGCGAGACACGGGTTGTCAGGGAAACCGTACCGTGCCGGAGTTAAGCGTACATGCCCGACTCCAAAAGGTGTCAACTTCTGGCAGATGTTGTGTGCTCCCTTCAGTCTGCAGGAGATGCCAAGGGGAGAGCAGCGTGCGAAGGAAAACAGAATGAGGCAAGGTGAGCACGTGCCAATCCTTGCTTGCCGATTCGTGTGAACAAAACACGCCTTAGTCTGTAAACAGTCTTCATGCAAATAAAATGAAGGCTTTAACGGCTCATGTAACGTTGCACAGTACCTTTTAGTTAGCCGTAGGGAGACACATATGTTGGGACGTTTCTTCCGCGTTTTCTTCGTCTCTTGCCCTTCATCAAGGTGCGACGCAGTGTCCTTGTTGTTGCCAGTGCAGAAAAGCAACACCAACCACAGCAACCTTTGGTGGAAGACTTCTTTATTCAGGAGAAGTTACCGGATTGCAAACGTCCCATCCACCTGGAGTCTAACCATTAACTGAACACATGGAATTCACAAACAAACAGCCCGAGGCGAATATTCTTAGAATCCCCAAAGGTTGCTACGGGAAACTTCACATGGGTTATGTGCAGCATTGACCCTATATCACACACTTTAAGGGTAGTGTAGCTCACATTAGCAAACAACCGCAGATATATGGGAAACCCTCATTGCATACGGTTTTCAATCTTTATACTACAGTTCAGAGAAAGCCAGGTTTCTAAAAATTCTGAACGTCTGTTCCAAAACGAATGCCCTACGATGAACTGCTTTTATCTGAATCAAACCTCTGACTGGCACTGAAACGACACAGAGAAATTAAATTGATATGGGTAGAGAAGTGGGTACTGTAAACAGTATTCGTTCTATGGAGAGAGTTTACTCTGTACCACACTGTTTGCAAACAGTGAAACTTCCATGTCAAATACACTACAGAGTATTAAAAGGTAGATACTAAGAACAGTGTACACTATATGCAACACTTGACAACAAAAGACAGTATTCGCTTAACATAAGCAACAGCTGAAGATGCTTAGGATTATACTACCTGCAGCCTCCATACTGTGGAAAAACTTTACAGATAAACCAGTTTCTGAAGCAAAACAAGCACATATACATAGCTTAATACCTGGCACACACAGTCTTGTATGCTATGCAGAAATTGTCATGCTGAGTCGATTCGGCCTATAATCTAAAGGCTGCTTACAATACTTAGTATTTTGTATGTAGAATCTTTGTACTGTTGCAAACTTTTTAAACAGAGCCTAAACTTGTGTGGAACATGCTGAACACAAGTTTTCAACTGTCACCTACGCACAGGGTTACTCTTCAATGCAAACAATTATAACTTGTTCAATACCTAAACACATCTATGATGTATTGGGGCGAATGTGTTTTGTAAACACTTAAACCCATTAGCTGGACACAGGCTGTACAAACTTAGATAAAGAAGTACTATGGTACTTAAGTGCCACTATGTAAACATTAAATCAAACTAACACTCTTTGGATGATGTCATCCGTGACATCATTAGGGATGTAATAGAACATGTCATGTAATATGTGAGATCATAAGCAGTGCATGGCGGGGGATACGTAATAGCTCTGCTAACTACTGGTGAATTTCTGTGATATTTTTAGGTCAAAACGTTAATGTTCTCACTGACATTCACCCAACTATAATGTTACTTTAACCTTTATTTTTTTCAGCGGATATGTATCATTCTTTCTGCAGGGTCTCCCGGAATGTTTCTCCTCTTGCTATTTGTTAGATGTAGAACTCAGCGAACTTTACACCTCCTGTCCAGTGATAAAGTGCTAGTGCTCCCCCTTTCAAAATGGTGAAATTGGCACACACCTGAGTGGCACATTTAGCTTACTTGCAAGTCCCTAGTATATAGTACAAAGGGCACCCAGGGCCTCTACGTTAAATGTCACTACTGGGCTGCATCATGCGTTGTGCCATCCACTATAGTGACATTGGAAACATAACTACAGGCCTACCATTTATAGCTTTGCTGTAACAGTTATAAACTGCAAATTCCACCTGTCAAAATACCACCTTTTGACAGGTCAATATCTTTCTGTTAAATAGTTATAATTTACCCCTATGTAGGCCTCATTGTCCAATAGGCACCATGCATGGTATTTAAAAGTAGAACATGTAGGAATGTAGTGTTAAACAGGTCTTTAGAGTGGAAGGCCCAAAAGCTATTTTTACTCTAGCAAGGCTGGCTGTTCCATAGAAAAAACAGCGTTATACTGTTACATTTATTAATGCTAATTTTGGTTAGGAAACCAGTAGAAATAGAATTAAATATTTATTAGTTATTAAAAATCCAACTCAATGACATGACCAAATATTTTATAAATATTAAGGAAAAGGTGCTTTCAGAAGGTTACCTTTTCACTGGTTAAAAAGCCTAAGGAGGACAGTTTCACATTTGTTCTCCCACTTCTGACAGCCACTATTTAGCATCTAAATGGGTGTGAATAGGTGAGAAATGTCTCCTAGAAGCAACCAATAGGCCGACCAGAATGAGCACAGATGACCCCTCTGAGCCAGACAGAATGTGGATTGTGTGGCTGTAAGCATCCTCTGACATTACAGTTTCAAATTCTGATTAAATGTCAAATCCTGCTTGACAGGACTGCTAAGATTTTAAATATAACACTTGGGGCACACTTCAAAGGACGGGAAGTATGACACCGAAGCAATTCTTATGTTACCAATTTCTGGTTGTTGGAAAACACTGCTTTGTTCCATCGATTTTTCCTCGCTGGATTTACTGGGGGTACAGTGATTGGGCCAAACTGGATTTTAGTGGTGGCTGTAGGAAGACATTAGGATTATCATAGTACACTCCCCTGACAAACACTCCCACAGCCAAAGTTTAAAGTGGTCGAAGACTTCTGCCATCTTGAAAATGACCAAAGTGGGGGAGCAGGATAGAATGGGGTATGATGCTGGTTGGGCCAGAACAATAACTTCCTGATAATAAAATGCTTTATAACTAGCTAAATGAAAATGCCAATTGTTGACCAATGTGATACACAGTAAAAACGTGAATAATGAGAATGGACAGTGTACACATACATGCGGCTGAGATGCTGATCTTCAATGCAACAAGCGGTGTTGGACAGGAAGTGAGCATCTTTGGAGAGTGGAGCAGGATGGTGGCAGAAAGGCAAGAACTTTTAGTGTGTGTGTGTCTATGAAAACAATAAAGATAAAAAAAGAAAATGCTCAACGTGGGTAGGGATGGCCTGGGAACTTTTTCTCCATTAATTAGGATGCCCCTAAAAGTTATTCCCAACCAATAGCTTGGGACTGAAACAACTAAAGTCAGAAGGTAAAATCTTTGACCTGGATGAACCTAGGTGGTGAATCCAACACACGCTCCATTAAAATCGGCATCAAATTGCACCTAGGTTCCGGTCTACCAAGACCATTGATTATCGTGCCACTTCTTGGTGCTATTCCTCCTTAAAAGACTGAAAAAAGAAAAATCTCTGTTCCCTTTATTGGATATTTGTTATTTGGTTTGCTAATTTTTACTTCTTGAATTTGTTTTTGAGCTTTATTGTTTTCCACTTCAACGCTTTTACTGTTTTGGTACAGCAAAAATACTATACACATAAACGGAGCAAAAGACAATAGCAGTAAAAACAGTTTCTACAGCAATAGAGATCACAGATATGACACTGCTACCCCTACAGCAGGGACAATATCAGTATCTACGGCAATTCTAAAAGTTTCTACCACAGCATGAACCACAGCTGTCATCCCGGAAAGGACAACAACAGTTGCTAGCAAGCAGAGACATCAGTGACGTATGTACAAACAGATGAAGGATTCTAGATTGGGGTACCCTTCACCCAACTGTTAATTAACACATCACAAGCACTAATCCAGTCCATTTGCTGGAGTTTTTTTTCCAATGAAGCTGCTGAGGCTTTTCATGCAGTTACAAAAGGCCAAACTATTAATAACTTGCATCCTCATAAAAGTAAAGGCACATCAGGTATGCTTGGAAACACTAGGATTCAGTTACAATTACTTTAACTTTATTTTCAATATTTGGAGATACATATGTAATTGAAAAGCTCTAATTCTGTGTAATATCTATATATGACGCTCGGTTCACAGGTTTAGGAAGCAGTGGGCCAATGTACTACTCAAACCTGTATTTGAACAAAAGTACATCCGGTAGGACTTGAAACTCTTGGATCTAAGAACAAATTTTATTTCATTTCAAATAACTCCAGGAAACACAAGAAATAACTCATGCATGTAGATACTTGTTTCCTTGTGTATGAGATAGAATTGGTTATTCCTTTCCTCAGCAGTAATCAAGACGCGATTTAATTGTTAGAATAAGGCATGCTTCCAGTTTAAGGAGTTCTTTGCGCATCTGCTCCTCTAGGATTCTGAGTTGTCGCAAGACCGTACATTTTATGTCCTGTTCGTAATGTTTTGCAAGGTGTAAATGTTCCTCTCGGGATACATACATGTTGAACATTTTCCTGGATTTATATTGTATCTCTCCATTTTTGGTCATTTTTCCAGTGCAAATCAGAGTGCATAGGCCCACATTGTGTGCACCATGTGCTGTGTGTTGCAATTTGTGAATTCTATGTGCTTAATTTGCACACTGTTATGCACCCATTCTGATGCTTCAATTATCTGGCTGCATACATTAGATGTACTGGGTTTGTGGTGTTATAGGTATAAGACCCCACATGGTTTGACAGTTTTTTAGGCTATTCTTTTTGTTGCTTTCTTATGCTCTTATGGGGTGATCTTAAAAGTTTGAAGACAAAAGCACCAAATAAGCTTATTTGCTTTGGACCTACATTACCATGATGAACTGAGGTTTCAGGATAAAACGAATTATTATTTCCATGGCAAATAAGGTTCCTCCAGAGTTTACTGCAGATTACACAATAGCATTGCACAATTTGTCTGTGCACATTTGAGCGATCATATGTTTGCATGTGTTGGCACAATAAAACCAGACCTCTTGACTTTGCTAGATTTAACAACTAGACTTTAGCAAACAAGTATATACTGAAAAGCATATAAATGAGCGACCATCCATCATTGTTAATGTGCAAACATACACAACGTCAAACCAACAACAATTAGGAGGAAAAGTGTTAACCAGACTGAAACACATGTGAGAACTTGATGGTCACAAGGATGTTTGCACAAATCGAAATATTACTAACAGATTTGCTATGCCGCACTTCCATAGATTTTGGTGTTTCTATAGGGGGAGAAAAACGTGCAAACTTACTTGATAATTCCTGAATATTAATTCAGGATTGAAGTAGAGTTGGAAAGGTGTGATTAACTCCAACTGCTGTAATCAAAAAGGAAAATATGATCAATACCTAGGCTTAAAATTGTTTTGTTGTAACAGCATACTGATGCATTCCTGCATTTTCTGTTCATAGCTTGGTTGTCCTCCTAAGAAACAACATTTCACTTTACCACTAGCTAAACACACATTCCAAATAAACAATCCGCAAACTATGTTGCTAGAAAGAAGCCAGACATTTGCCATGTGACTGGAGGGTACGGGTCTAGCTCAAAACACAGCTCGGGCAGGAAAGAAATCAAGTGCTTTGATGGTTTCCAGCATATCACCCAACAGAAACCATCCATTTATAGAAGTACATTCTGCAACGTAAAGGAACATACTATCCAAGTCCAAACTGGCCTTTTCTAGGAATCAGCAGGTGCCATACTACACACACAATATAGGGGTGGGTTGGGAAGCTGGTGGAATGTCTTAGCAGGCCTGTTACAGTTTATTGTACACTACTAGCCCCACTCATCAGGGCTGCAATATCGTAATGGCCACTACTGGCATTTCTCTGCAGTGCTGCTACAATTTATTGACACAAACACAAATACTTTAGTGATCAGTACATGCATTTCTTAGCACAAATGTTGTACTTTAAATGGGACAGCAATGAGCGTCTTAGCACTACGAGCACTTCTCAAAATATTGCTATGCTTTAAAGGGGTCAACGTGAGAGTAGTTCAGCAGTTTGCAAACGTTTAATGGGTTCGTTTTGGCTCTTCTCAGCAATAATTACAAACACCCTCTTAATTAGCTGCCCATCCCCTACATGGGAGTAATTCTGGGGTCCAGTTATGGCCAATGGCCCTTATTTACTCTTTCAGGATCAAACACAAATCAGTTTGAACAGACATGAGCTGCACACACTTGATGGGTCATTATTCATACTTTTCATCAGTACTGTCATAAATTTAACAAGGCAGTACCCTCAAAGCACACAGGTGTATTAAGTCTGAAAACGCACACATTACCAGACAAGAAGCAACATACGAGAAAGACCGTAGAAGGAAATAAAACTGATTCCTCAAAGGCACGGGACTGAAATGCACACACCCCAAACCCATCCCCCCTTCATCACGGTTTAGGACGAAGTGTAAACTTCACTTACACACTGCAGAGGTTCTGCATTGTCGAGGCCCCCCTCCAAAACTGCAAACTTCCCTCTCTCACATTTCAACAGCAGGTACGGGAGCACCCTTCATTATAGCATATAGGCCAGGAACACAAGTAGAACAACCCAACCTCGCGGGACAACTACAGTATCAGTGCAAGCTTCCCTCTTTCTCATACATAACATACTGCGCTGCAAGCTGCACTCAAGCACACACAAGTAAAGGCACAATTAACTTGGGTTTCCCTTATTTATACACAACAGGTACTGCCCGAGAAGCAGCAGTGTAAACGTAACTCCCATAAAACACGGACATCAGAGGGGCAGGCTTTTCTCCTACACACAGAACAGTTGCATACTAGGCACAGGCTGTGCGAACCTATTTGATACACATAGCATTACTGTGATCCCCACTCCGAAACAAAGAACAGATAAATCATAGACGAGTGCGAGGTAACATCTGCCACAAACACATACTCCGAATTAAGAGCGCAATGTTATCCCACACATGCAAACAACAATGCACTACATGCTTCCCTCAAACACAGGACAGTAACTGCATGCACAAGCACGGTGCTGATGTCCGGACACTCATTTAATTTGGGTATTTTCTTTCCCCACTCATCTGCTGACTGTTCAGTTTTTATGCCGGACTGCGCTTTGTCTGCTTCAGGAGTGGTGGCTTAAGATGCTGAATGGGGCAAGACTGGAGTGTTTTTTATGGGCTAAGAGTAGACATGGACAGGGCACTTTTAAAAAGAAAAAAGAAAAGAAATGTGCGCGACACCTCTAATTCTATTTATTATTATCTTACAACATGGTAGAAGAAAGGAGAACTCTCTCTGTATCGATTTATTAACATTTTATAAAATTTTCAGTTTACAACCCATCAATTACGGCACGTGACATACACAATATCAGTACATCGCAATCATCGTACAGTATACTGGCATTATCATGTACAGTGCGTTTATGACATATAGATACAACTATCCCAACCCTCCCTCCCCAACTTCGTCTGGCACCAACCACTCATTGCGCATATGGCAAGGTGTGCTCCGGTCTACTCCCGACTGCACAGAAACATTTAAAGTGTATGTAAATACGCTCCCTATGGCGCAAGATCCCAAAAACAAACGGAATACAATAATCATGGAACCTGAAGAACTGGGGCTAGGCGATACAACAATTATTAAGTCCGGGCTACCAGCACAGGTGGCGGGGCCAAGGCCCTGAACGCTTCCAGAATGCTGTCCCAATCTAAAGAGATGACTCTTTTGCGCAAACCCCGGGCTTCCTCCCAGCGAATGGCAGCACTCTCAACTCCACCCCATCTCACTACTTCCCCATGCCAGCTGTAAAGCTGTGGTGCTGTAGCCGATTACCACCGCATTGTAATGGAGCGCTTAGCCGGGAGCAAAGAGAAATCTACAAAGCGGAGTTGCACTTTCTGCGCCTTGGGGCGTCGTATCAGTCCCAGAAGACACACTGCAGGCGTGTCTGGAACGGGGATCTCAGCCGCAAGCAGGCATAATACCTCTGACCAATAATGGGTAAGCAGGGGGCAGCGCCACAGCATATGTAGCAAGTCAGCATCCTCTAATTTACATCTAGGACAACAGTGTTGTATGACCGGAAAGATACATTGCAATCGGTGCGGGGTAAGATACGCTCTGTGTAAAACCATGTATTGGATGAATTTGAATTTGGCTTTCCGTGGAATTCTCTAAGGATATGCCAATGCTCTGTCCCAGTCCCTATCTGTCAGGTCTGTCCCCAGGTCTGCGGACCATCTATTACGTAGGTCCGTTAGCGGGAGTCTGGTGTGAGCGGTAATACCTTTGTAAAGCCACTTGTTAAGGTGGCGGCTGTTACCCATCAGGTAGGTCATTAAGACCATTTTGTGGCTTGGGTGTTCCTCCCTGCGTGGGGACCAATGTTTCTTCACATATCCCATGAGTGCAGCATGTAATAGGTACAAGGCATCTGTGACTCCCTGATGCCGTACAAAGTTACCATGGTCCATAAGCATGCCATCATCAAATAAGTCACCCACTGTGGTCACACAGCCCTCCGCCCAAGGAAGCAGTCGTCTTTTTGTGAGTAGACCAGTGGAAGTAGGGATCCCAAGAAGTGGTGGTGTCGTGTCAGAGTAGGAGAGGTAACTACGTGTTTAGTGAGCGGCTTTTTTCCAATAGGTAAGCGTTGTACACAAAAGCAGTGGAGCGTCTGTCGGGATTTTAGCCTGCGGGAGAAGCAGAGTGTGGAGCCGTCCTCGGTCCATATCGGCAGAGGAAAAATTTATTTCCTGTAAATTGCGCCCTGCCAGCCAATAAGAGAACCATTGCAATTGGCTCGCATAGCAGTATGCCCGGAAATCAGGAGCACCCAGCCCGCCCTCATCGGTGTCCAACTGCAGCTTGGTTAGCCCTACTCTACGGCAGCCATTACCCCATATCAAAGCGGAGAATGTAGTGTTCAGGGAATTAAGCATCGGAGTCGGAATCACGACCAGTAAGTTAGTAAAAAAATACAGGAGACGGGGCAGGACCACCATTTTCGAGATCGCCACCCGGCCCATCACCAAAAGCGGTAGGGATGACCAGAAAGTGACCTGGGGTCGGAGCGAACGTATGGCCCTGCCCAGATTACCCTCTATGAGGTCTGGTGCTGATCGATAAATCTGTATCCCTAGATATCAAAGTATGTGCGGCGACTGTTAAGGAATAGGGCCCAAACTGAACCGTCTCTGGACAGTCCCCCTGTCGGAAAAAGCATAAGACTTACTGTCATTGATTTCAAGGCCCAAAAGCTGCGCGTAAGAATCAAAATTGCTAGGGATGGGTGAGAGAGAGAAGCGAGGTCATCAGCATACAGAATGATGTCATCCGCATATGCGGAAATTACGTGTGTCATGTGTCCCAAGCAGATCCCCCGGTGCATTGCCGATTGCCGCACCCTAAGGGCTATGGCCTCCAGGGCCAGCACAAAGAGCAGGGGGGATAGGGGGCATCCCTGGCGGGTGCCTTTACCAACCGGCTACTCCTTTGAGAGGTGTCGTCCCGTGCGGGCCGGTGCCGTGGGATCCGTATATAACAGCCTCACCCACTTTAAATAGTCTGGGGGTATACCAAATCGTTCCAGCGCTCGGAACATGTAGTCCCATCGTAGCGTATCAAATGCCTATCGCAAATCTAGGGTGACACAACCAGCGTTAGCTCTCTCCTAGGGGGTGGCTGCCATGACGTGGTACAACCTCATGATATTAAGCGAGGTGCACCGCGCTGGCACGAAGCCGCATTGATCTGAGTGGATTAGCTTGTGTACATATGGGAGCAAGCGGCCAGCTAGCACCTTACACAATATTTTGTATTCTGTGATGAGTAGGGATAATGGTCTGTATCCAGACAGGTCCGTCGATGGGCGACCTGGTTTGGGGAGAGATACCACCAGAGCCTGTCAAGTGGAATGGGGTAAGGACCCTGCAGACAGCGTGGCTTTGTACAAGCTTTCTAGATGCGGCACCAGTGTATCCAAAAATGTGGCAAAGAATTCGGCCGGGACACCGTCCAAGCCTGGGGCCTTATTTCGGGGTAGGGCCCGGATGGCTGCCTTGATTTCGGTCCTTGTAATAGGGCCAGAGAGCGTGTCCTGTGCGGATTTGTCCAGTTGTGGGAACTGTACCTCCGCTAAAAAGGCGTCAAGGGCCTCCTCCACCAGTGGGGCGGGCGTCCGATATAGGGCCTGATAGTAATCATAGAAGGCCTCATTTATGTCCCGTTGCGTATTTACCGTGTCCCCGCTGCTGGTGATAATCTCATGGATCGGGAAATGTGGGGGGTCATCCCTGAGAATGCGTGCTAGTAGCGGGCCTGCCTTGTCCGCGTTGTTCGTGCGTGCGTGTAGGCAGTATAAATCTACGTGCCCAAGTGTGTCTAATAGCTCAGCATGTTTTATTCGGGCGTCTTGTAAAGGCGTTCCCTTAGTGGGGTCGGTCGCTGCAGCCTGCTCGAGACTATTTAGAGAGTTTTCTACCTCTTTCAAGTTATTATGCAGTTTCTGTTGCGCCCCTGCTGTGGTGCCGATAGCTATCCCCCTGATCACCGTCTTGAATGCATCCCACTCCACTTGAGGTGTGGATGCAGTCCCAGTGTTCTCAGCAAAGTAGTAGTTTATGCCTGTTGCCAGTGCCTCCCGGAAAACAGAGATCTCCAATGGGTTATGGTCAGAAGAGTTTTACCCAAATATGTTGCATGTGCCACCTGGGTCGTAATGTGGTTGGAGCAAAGAATCCCATCTATGCGAGTATTGAGTTGGTGCGGGTGGGAAAAGAATGAGTATTCTCTACTGGTGGGGAATTTTAAACGCCAGATCGCCCAGGGCCCAGGTCCCAGCCCAACATGGGTCATGAGCTATCATTATTCTAAATAACCATCAGCACTCTGGGGTGTAATGTTGCTAAATAGATTAATGCTAGATCCTGAGTCCGATTGGTGTGATGCCTCATCAGATGGGTCCGATAGAATTGGATGGGCTTCATCCCTGAACCTGGCGGCCGCCTCCAGTGCCTCAGCTTGATCCCGCAAGGCCTGCTCTTGAGTGGAAACCCTGGGTTTTGCAGTGAGCTTTCCCCCCCCTTACCCCCCTCCGGAGGCGTCTCGACTTGCGAACTTGCCGTGGCCTCGGAGAGGCGGGGGCCATTTGTGAGGAGGGCCCAGATCCGCCGGGGGGTGGGGGAAACAATTTCGATCCATTCTACCACTTTGTCCGGGGATTCAAAAAATGATGTCTTGTGATCATGGATCACTTTCAGCTTGGCGGGGAATAATAGGGCATATTTAACATTCAGTGCCTTGACCTTCACGTCTTGGTAATGGGATCGTTGGCGTTGGACCAGGGCAGTGTAGTCCGGGTACAGGGATAACGGCTGGTTCTCATATTGAATACGGGACAGCTTCCTCGTCTTTTGTAATAGAACATCTCGATCCCTGACGTTCAGGACTTTGACGATCAGGGGCCGAGGGCGTGCTCTCGCCACTGGTCCGCCCTCTCCACACAGAAAAGATCAGAGAGGCCCTCTGGGGCCACGTGTTCCTTGAACCACTGTTATCTTTGACCACCGCAGCAAGTTTGTCGTGATCTGCTTTGAGGAGGGTGAACCCAGACGTCAAAGTCCCAAGTTGTTTCGCAATGACCTGCCGCAAATCATGCACCTCCTTTAGAATAAGGTTCAGCTTGTCCGGGGGAGCCCTCGAGTCAGAGGGCAAGTCGTCGGCAGGCGGCTGCTTGGCGGGCTTAGAGTCATCTATCTGCTGACCATCAACTGCACCAGCATCCGGCTCCTTGGCCCTGGGGTGGCCCATTGTGGCGCAGTGTGCTACCGTAAGCTGCAGGCTCGGGCAGACCTTCAGACACCACTGCAAGAGTTGGTAAGAGCCGCCACAGTCGTGTTGGGTGCCCACACTGCCAGACCCGGGGGACCGTCACCCAGCACCGCGGGTGGGGTCCAGGGGGACAGGTATTGCGTGTGGCCAAGTAGAACACAAGGAGCCGCAATAAATGAGGAGCGATGCCTCAGTACCCAGGCGGAGTGGCTCACCTTCCACTTTACATCAGGCAGCGCCGCAGGACCAGGTTTGTGACAGATCAATTTCCCAGGCTGGACCAGGCGTATGGTGGACTCCAGTAACCACAGGGTCCCAAGTCAGCTTCAGAGTTCGAGCAAACAATTCAGCCACAAAAAGGGGGAGGGAAAGCCAGACCGGCACATGGCCCACCTATGCGGCCAACCAGCAACAGACAGCCAGTAATCACTAAGAGGCAGATGGAGGCAGGCAACTCTCCCCAGGACGCTCCCAACAATGTCACGGTTGCAGACAGGCATGAAGTGAAGGGGAGAAGCGCCAGAAAGTAGGCCTCCGCCCGTCCACAAGGATCCTAGGCCTCAGGCCTACACCGGGCCGCCAGTTCGGAGGACAATCGGCGTTGCGGGCCTCAGGCACAGCAGCGAGTCGTGACCAGAGGTACCCCTGCCCAGCAGCATCCCAGGCATCCGGTAGCGGCGATAATCACAGTTCCTCTCCTCCCGCTCCAGTTCTTATCAGCGGTGCAGATTTAGCGGTAGAACAGGGAGCAAAGTACTCAGCAGGGAGGGGGCGGGCCCTCAGGGTACTCTCCCCAGCACCTCCGCCGCAGGCAGTTCGGGGAGATCAGCGGTAGGTGTCGGAGACAGGTCCGCCCGCATAGGAACTCACAGGCCGTAGAAGTAGTCCGGGCCGCCGGTGCAGGAGAAAAGCGGCGGAGCGGGCCCTAGACGCGGTGAGAAGTCGCAAGCAGGGTCAGTCTTACCGTAGAATCTCAGGCAGCCAGCAGCGGCAGAGCCTCCAACTGCCCGTTCTCCGCTACCCAAGACGTGGCCGGCAGCAGTGCCACAGTTATCAGCACGGGGCCTTGATCTTCCCCAGAGTAGTCAGGCGACCCACGGGCAGGCGGTCCACGGGCCAGTTCTGACCTCGCAGCTCACACCCCTCCGCTCTCCCTCCTCGGCCTCGGGAGGGTCCCCTTCTCAGCAGCAGTGGGGGTGCAGATTTACACAGCGGCCACCGTCCCTGCCATTGCCGCTCGCCCCTGGGGATAGGCCCTCAGCTCCACGGCCAACACCCAGCAGGCAGGCCCACTTCGGTTCGCAGAAGGGCCTGTCAGCAGATGCCAACAGTTTCCCCGGGTAGGGGCCTGCCCGATTCGCGGGGGTCACACCTCTGGAGATTTCGTGCCAGCGAAGAGCCGAAATTTCCAGGATCATGCAGGATTTAGCAGGTCCGGGCACGGAGCTCATTTACTGCGCGGCCGCCATGCTCGGCAGTCAGCCACGCCCCCCTACTCTCTATCTCTTTATGCCACTGAGATGAGAATCAATTGATAAAGAAATTAGTTCTATCTAGAGGTTACTGTTGACTGATGATTTATCATCAACAAAAAAAAAACACTTACAGTAGACTTATCAGTGAGGCCATTTCTCACCACAGCATTTGAACATCAACCACCTACGACATAGACTTCACAAAGTGGCAAGTGCCAATATGAAAAATAAATAATGTGCTCTCTGGCACTCAGTACTTTTTTAAACAGCTGTTCTCTGGGCGTCTTTCTCCCAAAACAAATGTGCCCTGGTGAACAATGCACACATCTGCAGCTGAAGGAGACATAGTATAGCACCTCACAACCACAGTGCCTCCTATCCAGTTGCAAAACAATGAATGACTAACAGCCCAATAGTGTGCCCAATCAAATTCACGACACCAGACAAGGCATCCAGCATTCTTCAAAAATCCTTGCCCAGCCAGGCAAACATTTCTAGGGTCCTAGATTGCCTATGTAATGGATAGAAATAAGAACTGGCTTCAGCTCTTTAACAAACGTCCCTGATACAACCACTGCTATCCGTTTCGACGTATAGACACATTTTTTTCAACAACTCCTACGGCAAACTTGTATTCACTTGTTACTGGAACACAGTTCCTCTTCCGGGATGCCACACCAGACTGTATTTTTCTGCTCTCAAATATAAAGCATGTGGAATTGATGGGTGTTACCAGGGCTCACACACAAAAGGTCATGACCCAAATAGATTGTGGCACAAACCAAAACGGTGGTTTCAACCAGATACCACCCTAATTAAAGTAATGCACTGTGTGATCGGTTTTGTACTCTTCTGTATAAGGATTGCAGGAGTAGTTGAATCCCCAAATTCAGTTCTTCAGCATCATATATGCTGAGAAAGTGACTACACGACATGGTATTCTTTTCTTTGAAGTCAAGTGTAGGGACAGAAGGACAGCCGACACGCGTTTTGCCCGAGGCTGATAAGCCAGGGCTTTCTCAAGGCTGAGACGGGGTAAGGAGGTGGTACAGAGATGGGAGTGGTAAGTAGGTGGTGGGTGGTAAGGAAACAGGGAAGTTAGCAAGTCATGTGGTTTAAAAGAGCGCGAGCAGATCGATGTAAGATGGCGGCCGTGGAACCAGAAATCACTGCCAACACCACAGCTACAGAAGAAGAGAAGAGCGAATCTCTTGAGGTTGCCAACCCTGAAAACTACATTAAGCATCCACTACAAAACAAATGGGCACTCCGGTTCTTTAAAAATGATAAAAGCAAAACTTGGCAAGCCAATCTTCGCCTGATATCGAAGTTTGACACAGTTGAGGATTTTTGGGCTTTATACAATCATTTCCAAGTTTCTAGTAATTTAATGTCTGGCTGCGATTACTCACTCTTCAAGGATGGGATAGAGCCCATGTGGGAAGATGACAAGAACAAGAAGTGAGGAAGATGGCTCATCACGTTAAACAAACAGCAAAGACGGAATGACCTAGGTCGCTTCTGGCTGGAGACACTGTTGTGCCTTATTGGAGAGGCGTTTGATGTCCACAGCGATGATGTCTGTGGAGCTGTTGTTAATGTCAGAGCAAAGGGAGATAAGATAGCAATATGGACGACTGAATGTGAAAACAGGGAAGCTGTTACACATATAGTGAGGGTTTACAAGGAAAGATTAGGACTTGCGCCAAAGATGGTTCTTGGTTATCAGTCCCATGCTGACACAGCTACAAAGAGCGGCTCCACCACTAAGAATAGGTTTGTTGTTTGAGAAGACGCCATCCAAGTGTTCTTTCATAGGAGACTGCGTCAAGCAATCGAGATTTGGGAGCTGAACCAAAGCCTCTTCAAAAGCAGAGTGGATTTCCATCTAAATGTTGCTAAGATTTGTGACAAGTCTTTTTCGCATTTGTCTCGTACTTCTGTGTTCAGAATATATTTGCCCCCCTTTGGTAGAGTAACCATTTTCCAATCAAAACATTTCAGCACTAAACCACCTTCTGCCCTCCCAGAATCCTTGGCCATGATAATGGTCTGGCGAGAATCGTGCATAGCTTTCGCAGACCACTTATTTATACAAACTATTTAGAAAAGAAATTGCATTTCCATCCCCCACAAGAACATGGCAAATGTTGTGCATTTCCATTGTATGACGTGGTATTTTTTGCTGATTTCGTAGGCGGAGGATTAAAATGCATTTAAACTTTTCTAGTAATTCATGTTTTTTGTTTTTACTTATAACAGCATTGTTTTTGCTGTAATCTGTGCTGATGTTGGCTGCTAGGTTTAATTTGTTTCCCTTTTGATAAACATTAGTGATGTATCGATTTGTGTTTTTTTTTTTTTTTAAAAAAAAGCTCCTGTAACATTGGTGAAGGATCTGGGAATAACATAACTGGGTTAAATAAACATTTTATTTTGTGCGTTACCTAGTAATTTTTCTTTTTTTGTAAACTCTTACAACAAAGCTTTGCTCCAAGTTTATGCATTTGAGTAAAATCAGTGATATGTTTTTCTGTGTGATTCCTTAAAAATTTGATTCTTTTGTTAATGTAACACAACATTCCTTACTAGAAATAGTATTTCTTTGTATCTTATGCCGTATTTTAACACATTGTATTACTTAGAATATAATTTGCTTTGGTTAAAAGATGGCTGAAGTAGAGAAGCAGTCCAATTCATATTAAGACAGTGTATAAAACTGTAAATAAAATGTGTACAGTGAATTGTCTTTTAGACAACTAGAATTGTCGTTTTATTTCTCTAGCCTCAAACAGGTGTTTGTAAATTCTGTGGTAAACGAAGTCTCTATGCGGACTTCTTTCCACTGTTTAAATAGGCATTCTAGTTTTAATTTTGAACAATTCAGTTAACTTCACTAGTTTTAAAACTGTCCTGTATAAAGACATGTAGAATTAATTTAATAACTTTAATGTTTTGCTTCTGTAGCCAGTTTAGATTCTTAGAAGAGAATAGTGTTATTAGTACTCATCTAGGTTTCATTGTTTTTTCACTGTCCTATGCAGAGGCTGTACATGGATTGTATAGTGTTGTTGCCACTCATTAAGATTCCTGCATGCTTGGAATAAATAGACAAAACTAAAGTCAGTTCTATTAAAAAAAAAAAAACATTGAGCAGTTAAGGAATTCGAAGATGTAAAAATATGCATTTTTTTATTTATTTAAATGCCTGCAGCTATTACCTGCAGTATATGTACAAGTTTATTCCACAAGACTGAGTACTACTACATTTTATGTGATTTGCCAAATGATTGCCAAATTATAAAGTTTGTGACATATATTTGCACTATTGTGGTTTAAAAGAGCGGGTGAAGAGGAGAGGGTAGAAGGGTGTGCAAAATGCTAAGGGCAACGGAAAAGAGGGTAGGTATGAGTTACGAACGGAGAGAAGGGGGTAAGGATATAGAGGGGTAAAGATGGGCCAGAAGTAGGATAGCTGGTTGATATAGTAAAGAAAGGAAGGGCAAGAAGATAAGTTGAAAATGAGAGAGGGTACAATGCAATAGTTAATTCAGAAAACAAATGACGTGCCTATGCGAAGTTAAGTCATTACAAACCCAATCAGTATTAACATAGGATGGTTCTTGGTGGTTACATAGATGAGAAAGTAAGTTGAGAATGAGAAAGGGTACAGTTCAAGTGTGAATTCACAAACAGTCGAACTGCCCAAGTAAAGTTGCGCCATTTCATCACAAATCATCAGTGCATGCATGTGGTGGTATACCGTAGTTACAGGAACAATATGTGGTCAAAAGACAAGCACAAAAGTTAACGCCATATTATTATGGTGACACCTGGGATTAAAGCCATTTCCAAAATGTCAGAGGAACATAATATAGTCATTTGAATATTAAGCAAAAGTGGTATCTACAAACTGTGTGTTCAGCATAAGTCTAAATCTTATATAATTAACATCAATACAGTTGCGAATGGCCTTTGTAATATATAGTAGGGCAGTAATGGACATATTGGTTGCACAGACAAGTACATATGGTCACAGGAACGATAAAAGTTGTTAAAGAATAGCACTCAAACTAATATAGTTATATACATGGTATGGCAGTAATTAATATTGTGGTTGTGCAAATAAGTACATATGGTCACAAGTACCGATAACGAGAATATAGAAATGGCACTCGAAATAACAGTGATGGACATTATGATTGCGCAGGTGGTTAAAAAGGTATGATCATTACGAGGTGCATTTTCTAAACAGACAAAGTGTTAGGGGGTAGTCTTGGACTGCCAGTCGAGGTCAACTTACCAGAAAGAAAATCTGGAAAGGGTAATAGGAATTAGGTCGAAGGAGGAGAAGGTAGGAAAAGGCAAAACCAGTGCGTGACAGGAGAAGCGTAAAAAACACCAGGGGGGATTTGTGCATCGCTACACTAGCAGAAAGCACGCCCTAATGAAAACCGTACCCTGTTGCAATTAGTGCAGGATTCGAAGAGTCAAAGATTCAAATTCAGAATTGAAAACAGACCCCCATGGTTGGAAGATGTCTTCACTAATAAGAGTTGATTTCTACCCAAATGAACCCTTTTTGCAACATGAATCAATCCTCTAATCTATACTTTGCAGAGCGCACGCAGTTGTTTGACAACAGTTAATAATTCACTGTTCTTCGTTAGGATTTTAACTTATGAACTGCAAGTAATAAAAGGATGTCTCTTAGAAAAGCAGTAACCCAAGGACCTATTTACATTATATGCACTTTGTGATCTGCATGGTACACGTTCTTTGCAGCAGGTACATTAATCCTCTGTGCTACTTTGTGATGAGTCAAAACCTCAAACTAGACAAATCTCCGATCTCTCTCCAGGAAGAACATTAATCACCGGCATTATCTTGACATTTATATTGTTGTCTGGAATTCGCTGGTGTCAAAGAACACGACAGAAGGGTCTTTTTTTTTGAGATAAGCAAATTTTTTATTTTGTGAAAGAACACACTTAAATACACATACAACAGTCCAACTGAACTAGCATCAAAGTGACATATCCCGGAATCAGTCACAATCAACAGCAAGTCCACCGACCCCTCCCCGGACCCCTCACTCCCCCCACCCGCACCGACCCCCCTAGATTAGTTCCCCTAGCCACTTCCCCCATATTGTGCTAAACTTTTTGGAGCAACCCCGAGCCGTATACATCATTCGCTCCAGCATCGCGCACCAGTCCACCCCCCTTCTCCATGCAGCGCATTTGGTTGGTTCGTTCTGCTTCCAGGCAGCAGCGATATCCCTTTTAGCCACTACCAGAGCAGTGGTTAGGAAAAATCTCTCATTGCGGGATCCGTCCAATCCGTCCGTTATCCCCAGCAAAGCCAATTTGGGATCATGGGGGACCTCCCACCCCAGGGTCTCAGTTAACTCAAGCTCAATCTCGCCCCAGTAGTTCCCCAGGCGCGGGCACGTCCACACCATGTGGAAGAAGTCCGCCGGGTCTGCCCCACAACGTGCACATGAGGCATCTGGAGAGAGGCCCGCACGGTAGAGGCGTTCCGGGGTCAGGTAGGCGGTATGCAGGTAATAAAGCTGGATGAGCCGCAACCTGGCTGATGAGGTAATCGTCCTGGGTGCCATAAGGGCGTCCCTCCAATCAGCTTCGTCCAATGGTCCCACCCAGGCCTCCCATCGCTGCCTCATTTCGTCCCAATCCACCGGGGTGTTATTGACCAGGGTCCGATAAATACGGGAGATTCCCCCCTTCCCAAGATACCCCAACATCACCTGAGCTTCGGGCGGGCTATGGTCAGGGATCCTTGAATCTAGAGGGACATGAGACTGGATCACGTGGCGCAGCTGGAGATATTTATAGAATTGCAAGTGGCGCAGCGAGAACCGATCCTGGAGCTCCTGGAGCTCCTGGAAGGAGCACATGTGGCTTCCCCGCCACACGTCGCCCAAACGAGAGATCCCAAGGAGATCCCACGCTCGAAACCCTCCCAACCCCACTACCTCTCGCAACCAAGTGCCGTGCCAGAGCGGTGTAACTAGAGTCATTTTCCCCGACCAACGGGCATGCCGTAAGGCCGCACGCCATGCCAAGAAAGGGGCCCGTACAATGTCCGGGAGCGACCGAGGAACCACCACCCCGTAGAGCATATTTTGAATGGAGGGGAACCCCATAAGCTGCACCTCCAGCCTGTAGGCCAGGTCATCCCACCCGCCCGAGAACCAATCATGGGCCACCAGGAGCAGAGGTGCAAGATAATACAAGTAAAGGTTAGTCATGCTCAGACCTCCGTCATATGACGGGATCTGACAACGGTCCAGGGCCAGGCGGGATCTAACACCCCCCCCCCCAGAGAAACTTGGTCGCTATCTTATCCAACTCCCGGAACCAGGGGCGGGAAAAGGACCAGGGCGTGTTTTGCAGCATGTAAAGGAACTTGGGGAGGATCAACATCTTGTAGAGTGCAATCCTCCCCAGTGGGTTCAATGGGAGCGACTGCCACCTCACCAGGTCTGATCTGGCTTTATTGACCACGGGGGCCACATTGAGGGCCCAGCAGAGCTCCGGAAGAAGGGTGACCCAGATCCCCAAATATTTAAAGGAGAGTCTCCGGAGGGGAATGTCAGACTGCCAGTCAAAGCAATCTCTAGACGGGTGCAGCGGAACTAGAACCAATTTTCTGGGGTTGAGAAGGAGACCCCGACGCCTGACCAAACCGGCGAAGAATCTGACGAACAAGAGGACCGGAGACAGCTGGATCTGAGAGATAAAGAAGGACTTCATCCGCATACAGAGCTATCTTATCAGGAGCCATCCCCGGCCAGTCCCACCCACGAAGAGAAGGGTCCGACCAGACCAGAACGGCCAGGGGTTCCATTGCCAGGGCAAAGAGGAGGGGCGAGAGCGGGCAACCCTTCCGCGTCCCCCGCCCAATGGGAAACGGGCGGGATAGAGCCCCATTCACCAACACTCGGGCCCGTGGAGCCGCGTACAAGACCCGGACCATGGCGCGAAACTGGGGACCGAACCCCATCCTCTCCAGGACCTCTCCGAGATAACCCCACCGAGTCAAAGGCCTTCTCAAAGTCGACCAGCAACAGGGCCAGGTAAGGAGAGAGGCGCACCCGGTGAGCCATGGCGAGATGCAGGCGCCGCAGGCAGTGCCGAGTCCCTCGGTTCGGCATAAATCCGCATTGGTCCGGGTGTACCAGTGAGGTAAGATGTGGGCGCAGCCATTGTGCCCGGATGGTAGCGTATATCTTAATCTCAATATTGATGAGAGATAGCGGCCGATAGTCCAAGCAGGACTGTGAAGGGGGCTGTGTCTTGTGGAGAACGACTATCGTAGCCGTGTCCGTCTCCGGTGGGAACGAACCCTTCTCCATCACCTCTGCATAGAGGTCCAGAAGCTGCGGAGCGAGGGTTTCACGGTAGTGGGCGTAATATTCCTGTGGGAAGCCGTCCGGACCCGGGGTCTTCCCGGGAGCCAGGTGGCCGATTGCTTCGTCAATTTCTTGACAGAAGGGTCTTTAAAACCAAAATAAACTTGCAAACTCAGCGTCCCCTGAAGTCAGCACCAGGTCCCCTGAAGCCAGCACCTGGTGCGGTGGCACCGGCCACACTGCCCTAGAGCCGGCCCTGGTAAAAATGTAAAAAAACAAGCATTTAAAATGCAATAGGTCTCGCATTTGCGAGAGTTTATGCTATTGGCATTGAAAATGACAATGTCTTTTATTTATTTGTTTGTTTAAAAAACCAAAACATTAATAAAAGGCATTGTAATCTACAATGCCAATAGCTCAAACTCTAGTAAATGCAAGACCTATTGCATTGCAAATGCTTGTTACTTTAGGAACCGGATATCAGCTGTGGGCAGCTTACTCAGACCGCATTGTGAGCCGGTATTCCACGTCTGAACTTTGCTACCGAAAACCGCCTAGGTTACTGTAAATTATAATCTCTCTCTACTAGCATCTCCCCCCACGCTTAGCATTTAGATCGTTACAATTCTTCCCAGCAAAGTTTATCACTTTAACTTTTTCCCTGCCATGCCTCCACTACGCCAAACCTGATCCCTATGGCAATCTCCTCACGCACTGCCTTTAGATGCCTTTCTCAGCCATGGTTATTCGATCCACTCCTCTTATTTTGTAGTCTAAGCGAGTGTTTCCTTTCCCAACACCGGACCCTTCAGTCATCACAGCTTTTTCATCTTAACAACGCACGACTCCCCCGGAGTCTTCGAATCCTGCACTAATTGCAACAGGGTACGCTTTCCATTAGGGCACGCTTTCTGCTAGTGTAGCAATGCACTAATCCCCCCCCGGAGTTTTTTTACACTTCTCCTGAAAAGGTTTTACCTTTTCCTACCTTCTCCTCCTTTGCCCTAATTCCTATTACCCTTTACAGATATTCTACACTTACCGGACATGATCTTTCTCGTAAGTTGACCTCGACTGGCGGTCCAAGACTACCCTATCTGTAACACTTTGTCTGTTTAGAGAATGCACCTCGCAATGATCATGCCTTTTTAACCACCTGCGTAATCATAATGTCCATCACTGTTATTTCGAGTGCCATTTCTATATTCTCATTATTGGTACTTGTGACCATATGTACTTATCTGCACAACCACGATATTAATTACTGCCATACCATATATATAACCATATTAGTTTGAGTGCTATTCTTTAACACCTTTTATTATCGCTCTGTGACCATATGTACTTCTCTGTGCAACCAATATGTCCATTACTGCCCTACTATATATTACAAAGGCCATTCGCAACTGTATTGATGTTAATGATATAAGATTTAGACTTATGCTGAACACACAGTTTGTAGGTACCACTTTTGCTTAATATTCGAATGACTTTATTATGTTCCTCTGACATTTTGGAAATGGCTTCAATCCCAGGTGTCACCATAATAATATGGCATTAACGTTTGTGCTTGTCTTTTGACCACATATTGTTCCTGTAACTCTGGTATACCACCACATGTATGCACTGATGATTTGTGATGAAATGGCGCAACTTTACTTTGGCAGTTCGACTGTGTGAATTCACACTTGCACTGTACCCTTTCTCACTCAACTTACTTTCTCGTCTCTGTAACCACCAAGATCCATCCTATGTTAATGCTGATTGGGTTTGTAATTACTTAACATCACATAGGCACGTCATTTGTTTTCTGAACTAACTATTGCATTGTACCCTCTCTCATTTTCAACTTATCTTCTTGCACTTCCTTTCTTTACTATATCAACCATCTATACTACTTCGGGCCCATCTTTACGCCTCTATATCCTTACCCCTTTCTCTCTGTTCGTAACTCATACCTACCCTCTTTTCCCTTGGCATTTTGCACACCCTTCTACCCCCTCCTCTTCACCCGCTCTTTTAAACCACATGACTTGCTAACTGCCCTGTTTCCTTTCCACCCACCACCTACTTACCACTCCTATCTCTCTACCACCTCCTTACCCCACCTCAGCCTTGAGAACGCCCTGGCTTATCAGCCTCGGGCGAAACACGTGTCGGCTGTCCTTCTGTCCCTACACTTGACTTCAGATAAAAGAAAAGAAGAATACTAAGACGCGTACTCACTTTCTCAGCAAATATGACGCAGAAGAACTGAATTTGGGGATTCAACTACCCCTGCAATCCTTATACAGAAGAGCACAAAACCAATCACACAGTACAAATATAAAGCATACATTTCCATTTAAAGGGGTGCACCCAAGCACCCAATGGCATGTTATTTAATACTGTTACGAGAACAACCAGAGCTTCTTCACTGTGCATTTCATCCATCATCCGCAAATGGCCTCTCCATTCACTGCCTGATGCCTGCTGACCGTGGTCATGTCAAGTTAATCCATGCCCCCGCTACGGTAGCAGTCGTTTGTTGCCACACACAGTGACAACCTGCTCTCAACCTTCACGGATCCCTTGCTCTGCAAATGCCATCACTCCAGCATTGTTTGTACAGATAGCATAAAAAAGGAACGACTACTCTTTCCTTGTTTATGCTACTTGAACAGTCGTCCTCCCCACCCCTCTCATACTGGTGCTTCTGTCTTTTGGTTGAGTTATCATCATTCACGGCTCGCTGAACCGTCTTGCACCTCTGCTTTAGTCTCCAGCATGGCTAATTTGCCTCAGTACACCCTCCTTCCTTAACACGCTACATACACTCTCGCTAATGTGTTTGCCCCGCTCATTTCATGAACATAAACATACAGCTCTTGCATATGCTGTTTATCCGTTGGTGATTGGCACCTCATGGACACTCTTCTTGGGGCTCTTGCCTACAATTGCCCTGCTTTGCTGCATGACAGTGCCAGTCCAGTCTTACAGAGACTTCCTGCAAATTCGCCACTGCCAGTCTAATGCTGCAAGACCACCACTTCTCAATGCCTTGACAAAATGGGGTATCTAGAATAACGACTACACCACAGAAAACTATAACTATATGCCGCTAAGGACAATCTTAAATATTCTTCTACACATCAGATAAACACAAAAGAAAAGACAAATTGTGTCTGCATTGCTTCCTCCACCACTTTCATGCTTGTCAATTTCCTGCATCCCACTACAGAGTGAACCTTCTACGGATCGTGTTTCATTAGATGGTGTCATCACATACCAACACAGCAGGAAGCGCGTCAGACACACAGACAGCAATGCCACACTAAGCACAGGACGTGAAATCTCAATAGGACCGGGCTGTTTTATGACAACTCTAACCCTTCACACTGGAGCAATCCGGGAGTTAGCTTAAATTCAACTCTTTCAGCTCCTATCTTACCTACCCCTGGCGGCACTTAGGTAGTGCACATTTTTAGGAGGTGCCTGGTTGCCCAGAAAGCAGATAGCCATACTGGATGCTATTTGGCATCCCTCGACCAATAATACACAGCCGAATATGTCATACGCGATTTTCAGGGTGTAGAGTCAGATCGAACAGTTAGTTCCCTCTCTTCTGAATGAGGCAATCAGTGCTCCCACACTGCCGCAGGTGGCCAAGATACAAAACCAATAACACTTTCAGCGGCACCAGGTTTTCTTCATCTTACGATTCTTACCACGGCCGCCGTGGTGAGCACACAGGCGGTGGTGTAGGCTCTTGTCACCACAGGGATGTCCAGGTACTCCTGCCGCAGCGACTGATACGCCATCTTGGGCACGTCACCTTTACTTCCGGCGCTCCATCCTCAAAGTTCTAGGGGCAACGTTTCTCACTGACAGTCTGAGACAAAAGGCGTGGTCTCACACAGAAAGCAGCCTGTGTGATTAAGCCATGCGAAAAGGACATGTTGGATATTGGCGATTGGTCCGCGTGTTCCCCAAGGCGGGTTTTCATTTGACTGGACAATTGGTAAACGAACCACATTGCTGGCTGTTGATTGGATAATGTCACAGTCAGTAAAAGGGTTTGCCATGGTTCACAAAAGTAAAGGACTAAAGGTATCAACGTTGTCAGCTTCATGAGACAACACCTCCCAATCTAAAATGGCCTCAGCCGCACTAGCCCGGAGATAGGACTAGCATATAATACTGTGAAACCACCGTACATTTTTCAAAGATCCTAAAGCTGTCGCCCTATTTTGTTACATTGATAATCCGAAAAGATTGAAAACATTTACGTTTCAAAATTAGTAGGTAAACATTTTTGTATAATTACAATGACAAAATAAGTATTTTGGGGGTTCTATTGAGAAATTAGAACAGTTATTGCCAGTAGCAATGTACTTTATTTTGTATCATGTAGTCAGATTCACGGATCTCCCTAGTTGTGTTTCATTTTAACATGGATGCCGCGTAGACTCAGAAGACGACGGACTATTCCGCGCGCTTTCCTGGGACGTAGAACGCAGTGCCGCTCAGCTCGGACGTCGGAAGTTGCCTTTAAATGAGTTTCGACCACCTAACTCCCAAAGGTAAGGTCTAAGTAGTGTTTAAAGGACGATCAAGGGTGATGACATATACGGTGTTATGCTACGGCTCTGTTTGCCGTTCTACAAGTATGTTTTATTTTTGCGACCCTCCTCCGTTCTTTTAAAAAAAGAGCGTTTTTGTCATTTCAGGTTGCGCTAACGTGGGGTTAGGGGCAGCTAATTAGTTGATGTTGAGCAGGGGTGCAGCTAGACCTGAACTTCGGGGGTGAGGGAGTAGTACTTTAAGAGGCAGTGGTGGGGCTACCTCTTCACGCAATGGGTAGACAGACATTCTCTGAGGCAGTATGAGAGCACACATTGCCAGTATATCTGGCTAAGCCATCCAAACAGCATTTGTGCATGCCTGTATTTTATGAATCGGCACATTAAAGCCAGATCTATTGTATTGGCTTTGCCATTAATTTTACTCGGGCACTAAGCCATGATGAGCAAAGTGGGAGAATAAAAAAAAATCGGGAGAATGGGGCCTTGAATCGGGTCACTGTCATGTATGGGCTTTGGAAGTGTGCTGCTGCAGGACTGGACATTTGAAACCCAAATGCACGTTTTTTTCTCACCTTTCAGAAGCACGGAGCGCAATGGCAGGCAGGGTGATGCAAGTGTTGTGCCCTGGCAGGTTGCTGGCAGTAAATACACCTCCCCCCCACACCCGTGTGTGGGGCAGCCCGAGCTGAGACAGCTTCACACACACAGTGCCCCCTAGTACTTCACAGGTCTTTAAAAGACCATTCGCTTGTTAATGAGGCTTTGATGGTTTTTCACCCCTTCTAGAGACCCTGCATCGCCACTCTGAGTATTGCTGGAAGAAATACTAAGCCCTGTCAGCTGAAACCCCCGAGGAATTGGGTTTTTGCTTGCAGGAATCGGGAGGCGGGAGACTAGCCTTGAAATCTGTAGTCTCCCGCCTGAATCAGGAGGGTTGGCATGTCTGATTAAGCAGTCCTGAAGAAAATCCAGACCGGGAGCACCAGCGTTCCGGTCGCCGTTGGAGCAGGGAAAAACAAGCATTGGCATAGCCAATAGGTCTCGCTTTTGGGACCTTATACGTATTTACTTATGCAGCACAATATCCTTGGAGCAACAACATCAACTGTTGCATGGCTAAACACTTATAAGGTCCCAAAGGTGAGACCTATTGGCTATGCCAATGCTTGCTATTTGAGTTCCTGGGACCAATATTGCAATTAGGTGAATAATAAAGGATGCTTTTTGTTGCTGCAGGAGGAAAAAGCAGCTACAGTGTAATATCACTCCCCAGCGTTGCCTCCGGCTGTCAGCATCACACTTTTCAGAAGTGGCTCACCCAGCCATTTCAACTTCAAAGCGTGGCCCTTCCTGTATCATCACCATCAACCCGGTCAGACAAAATGGGAAGAAATGGCACCGTTAGGGCATCGCCTGACACCACATTTTGAACCGGAGTAAGCAAGTGGTCTTGTCAGCTCTTCGGGGTCAGGCGCTGAAGCTGGTTTTGTGGCCTAGCAAATCATGCTCTGTGACAGCGACTGCAGCCCGAGCACAGACCTCGTAAAAACATGCCAGAGACGGGTGCATTTCAAACACGCACTCTTCGCTCTCTTCCTCTTGCGAACTGACACAAGGTGCCAAGCAGTCTGTCGTTCATGTTTGTTAAAGCATTTGTTAGATTCTGCTGGATTTTATTACAACCTCTATGCAAGGTAGTTGCAACATGCGCCCAAAGGGTGTTAGGCAAAACAGCGTGGGACCGACCCTTGGAGGTAAGTAGGTGTTACACGCGTGAAGTAAACTGTGCCATGCAAAACGTTTGCCCGCGCTTGCGTGTTATTGTTCAAGTATTCACATACACTCTACTTCTATCAATGCAGAAAATGTTCATGTCGCAATACACGTGTGCAGTGGTACTCACGATATTGACACATACCTGTGTTCCATATTTTGCATGTATGTGCTTTACACAACTTGTCCTTTGCTCATACGTACGGTTAGGAACATTGTGCAATTTTTTTAATAATGCATGAAAGTTTTTTTTTTCGAGCCCTCCATTTTTATAATGAATGGCACGCCTCCCTTAGCATGACCTATTAAATTGAGCGGTTTGAAGGAATTTCCTACACTGCTCCAGTCATGCCTCGTCTTAGTCGGAAAAATAACTCCAAATTCATTTCTGCATGTTTGTGAATACCCAAAACAGTGCCACCTTCTGGATGTTAAACTAAATTGCATTGCAGTTCCCGGGTCAAACATCTTACGCTTCCTTAGGTACCTCCCGTAATTTAGTCCGCACCCCTCCTTGTCCATTTTGGCACAGGTCTTGGTGAGAAAACAGACACACATATTTGGAACCTTTTTTGCCCTGGTGACCAGGTGGCCTCAAATTTGTTCACTTTTTGAACCCGATTTTCATTGCTGACAATAGCGAGTGGATAATATGTGAAATGAGCTGATGGTGTGTGCAAATCGGTCATAAATACTGCTTCGCTTGTTATCCCCTTCAATATCAATGGTCTCCACTTTTGGCAGTAAATAAAAACAAGCAGGAAGTGGGATAAGGGAGGGGGTGGCAAATGGTGAGCACTTTCGTGGCCTCTTTGATGTTCTCAGTGGCCGCGCGGCTCACTGAGAACATCAAAAGCGGCCGCGAAAGTGACCAGGCAAGCTGCCAAATGGTGCGCACACCCTGCGCACATGCACTGTATTTGGAGGCCTGAAAAGCACTGGTTTGCACTTCCAAATCCCCCGTTTACAAAAGCTCTCGCCAGAGCAGTGCTAAAGCGCTGGCTCATGCGAGACCTAAAAACCAGGCATGGCGGCAGGGTTGCCAGATTTTTTCACAACTTTCAAGCCCAAAAGCAACGAAACGGTAGCCCAAAGTAGCAAAAAGTAGCCCAATGTTGCCACTCCATTGACTTACGTGTAGCCTGACTACAACATTCACAAATATACTTCTATTTCAAGGATTATATGTTTACCTCCCACATTAATCAGATAACTTATATTTTGTACACTGAAATCAAAGTTGGTCTGTCAGGAAAACTGTCACTCACTTGATATCGCATGGTGTGGAGCAAGCCGGCCAAAAATTTTCTGGGTTCAATTTGGGGGACTGCAAGTGCGGAAACGTTCTACTTTGGAAAGGAGCGCTCTTCAGCTTGCATACTCACGTCAGGTCCCCCAGAATAACGGCAATATAGGCCAATGCTCCATGTTTTTTCACACTTGTTTGAATGCTCCCAAAGCAATGCTGATCATCTCTTTACATACGCAAATTACGTATGTTTCGTACTTTTTTGTACTCATCAGAAGAGAGCAGTTCGTGGCATGGGGTGCTTGCTGCTTGATGTTCCCATGAGCTGATACCTGACAAAGTGCAAGTGCATTCTGCAGACTCACAGAAGCACCATCTCCTGTTTTTTGCCAGGCAACAGTATGGTGGATCCTTGTTCAGAAAGTGGAAAGTTCAATTGTGCCAAAGAGTTCTGGGCCAGGCACTGGCAAGATAAGCAGCAGCCCATAGTATGGCAGTGGCATGGTGAAGGCTAGCAGCATCTCAGTCTGTGGTTCTGCCAAGATTAGCAGCATCCTTCAGGGTGTAGCAGTGGCAGGTTGAGGTGTGGAAAACGCTTCTGACAGTGCAGAATGTAGCAGCACCCTTCAGGGTTTGGCAGTGGCAGGTTGAGGTGGGCAACATTGTTCTGACTGGTTAAGGTGCACAAACTTCTTCTGGGCCAGGCACTGCCAAGATTAGCAGCAGCCCATAGTCTGGCAGGGGCATGGTGAAGGCTAGCAGCATCTCAGAGTCTGGCAGTGGCACTGCCAAGAAAAGCAGCATCACAGAGTCTGGCAGTGGCAGGTTGAGGTGTGGAAAATGCTTCAGGCAGTGCAGAATGTAGCAGCATCCTCCAGAGTCTGGCAGTGGCAGGTTGAGGTGGGCAAAATTGTTTTGACTGGTTAAGGTACACCAACATCTTCTTCTGGGCCATGAACTGCCACGATTAGTATCATCCCATAGTCTGGCAGTGGTACTGCCAAGATTAGCAGCATCTTCAGGGTCTGGCAGTGGCACTGCCAAGAATAGCAGCATCCTTCATGGTCTGGCAGTGGCAGGGTGAGGTGTGGAAAATGCTCCAGGCAGTGCAGAATGTAGCAGCATCCTTCGGGGTTTGGCAGTGGCAGGTTGAGGTGGGTAACATTGTTCTGACTGGTTAAGGTGCACAAACATCGTCTTCTGGGCCAGGTACTGCCAAGATTAGCAGCAGCCCATAGTCTGGCAGTGGCATGGTGAAGGCTAGCAGCATCTCAGGGGTTGGCAGTGGCACTGCCAAGAATAGCAGCATCACAGAGTGTGGCAGTAGCAGGTTGAGGTGTGGAGAATGCTTCTGACAGTGCAGAATGTAGCAGCACCCTTCAGGGTTTGGCAGTGGCAGGTTGAGGTGGGTAACATTGTTCTGACTGGTTAAAGTGCACAAACTTCCTCTTCTGGGCCAGGCACTGCCAAGATTAGCAGCAGCCTATAGTCTGGCAGTGGCATGGTGAAGGCTAGCAGCATCTCAGAGTCTGGCAATGGCACTGCCACGAATAGCAGCATCACAGAGTCTGGCAGTGGCAGGTTGAGGTGTGGAAAATGCTTCAGGCAGTGCAGAATGTAGCAGTATCCTCCAGAGTCTGGCAGTGGCAGGTTGGGGTGGGCAAAATTGTTCTGACTGGTTAAGGTACACAAACGTCTTCTTCTGGGCCATGAACTGCCACGATTAGTAGCATCCCATAGTCTGGCAGTGGTACTGCCAAGATTAGCAGCATCTTCAGGGTCTGGCAGTGGCACTGCCAAGAATAGCAGCATCCTTCATGGTCTGGCAGTGGCAGGGTGAGGTGTGGAAAATGCTCCAGGCAGTGCAGAATGTAGCAGCATCCTTCAGGGTTTGGCAGTGGCAGGTTGAGGTGGGTAACATTGTTCTGACTGGTTAAGGTGCACAAACATCGTCTTCTGGGCCAGGTACTGCCAAGATTAGCAGCAGCCCATAGTCTGGCAGTGGCATGGTGAAGGCTAGCAGCATCTCAGGGGTTGGCAGTGGCACTGCCAAGAATAGCAGCATCACAGAGTCTGGCAGTGGCAGGTTGAGGTGTGGAAAATGCTTTAGGCAGTGCAGATTGTAGCAGCATCCTCCAGAGTCTGGCAGTGGCAGGTTGAGGTGGGCAAAATTGTTCTGACTGGTTAAGGTGCACAAACGTCTTCTTTTGGGCCAGGGACTGCCAAGATTAGCAGCAGCCCATAGTCTGGCAGTGGCACAGTGAAGGCTAGCAGCATCTCAGGGTCTGGCAGTGGCACTGCCAAGAATAGCAGCATCACAGAGTCTGGCAGTGGCAGGTTGAGGTGTGGAAAATGCTCCAGGCAGTGCAGAATGTACCAGCATCCTCCAGAGTCTGGCAGTGGCAGGTTGAGGTGTGGAAAACGCTCCAGGCAGTGCAGAATGTAGCTGCACCCTTCGGGGTTTGGCAGTGGCAGGTTGAGGTGGGCACATTTGTTCTGACTGGTTAAGGTGCACAAACGTCTTCTTCTGGGCCAGGCACTGCCAAGATTAGCAACAGCCCATAGTCTGGCAGTGGCACAGTGAAGGCTAGCAGCATCTCAGGGTCTGGCAGTGGCACTGCCAAGAATAGCAGCATCACAGAGTCTGGCAGTGGCAGGTTGAGGTGTGGAAAATGCTTCAGGCAGTGCAGAATGTACCAGCATCCTCCAGAGTCTGGCAGTGGCAGGTTGAGGTGGGCAAAATTGTTTTGACTGGTTAAGGTACACCAACATCTTCTTCTGGGCCATGAACTGCCACGATTAGTATCATCCCATAGTCTGGCAGTGGTACTGCCAAGATTAGCAGCATCTTCAGGGTCTGGCAGTGGCACTGCCAAGAATAGCAGCATCCTTCATGGTCTGGCAGTGGCAGGGTGAGGTGTGGAAAATGCTCCAGGCAGTGCAGAATGTAGCAGCATCCTTCAGGGTTTGGCAGTGGCAGGTTGAGGTGGGTAACATTGTTCTGACTGGTTAAGGTGCACAAACATCGTCTTCTGGGCCAGGTACTGCCAAGATTAGCAGCAGCCCATAGTCTGGCAGTGGCATGGTGAAGGCTAGCAGCATCTCAGGGGTTGGCAGTGGCACTGCCAAGAATAGCAGCATCACAGAGTCTGGCAGTGGCAGGTTGAGGTGTGGAAAATGCTTTAGGCAGTGCAGATTGTAGCAGCATCCTCCAGAGTCTGGCAGTGGCAGGTTGAGGTGGGCAAAATTGTTCTGACTGGTTAAGGTACACAAACGTCTTCTTCTGGGCCATGAACTGCCACGATTAGTAGCATCCCATAGTCTGGCAGTGGAACTGCCAAGATTAGCAGCATCCTTCAGGGTCTGGCAGTGGCACTGCCAAGAATAGCAGCATCCTTCAGGGTCTGGCAGTGGCAGGGTGAGTTGTGGAAAATGCTCCAGGCAGTGCAGAATGTAGCAGCATCCTTCAGGGTTTGGCAGTGGCAGGTTGAGGTGGGCAAAATTGTTCTGACTGGTTAAGGTGCACAAACTTCTTCATCTGGGCCAGGCACTGCCAAGATTAGCAGCAGCCCATAGTCTGGCAGTGGCACAGTGAAGGCTAGCAGCATCTCAGGGTCTGGCAGTGGCACTGCCAAGAATAGCAGCATCACAGAGTGTGGCAGTAGCAGGTTGAGGTGTGGAGAATGCTTCTGACAGTGCAGAATGTAGCAGCACCCTTCAGGGTTTGGCAGTGGCAGGTTGAGGTGGGTAACATTGTTCTGACTGGTTAAAGTGCACAAACTTCCTCTTCTGGGCCAGGCACTGCCAAGATTAGCAGCAGCCCATAGTCTGGCAGTGGCATGGTGAAGGCTAGCAGCATCTCAGAGTCTGGCAATGGCACTGCCACGAATAGCAGCATCACAGAGTCTGGCAGTGGCAGGTTGAGGTGTGGAAAATGCTTCAGGCAGTGCAGAATGTAGCAGTATCCTCCAGAGTCTGGCAGTGGCAGGTTGGGGTGGGCAAAATTGTTCTGACTGGTTAAGGTACACAAACGTCTTCTTCTGGGCCATGAACTGCCACGATTAGTAGCATCCCATAGTCTGGCAGTGGTACTGCCAAGATTAGCAGCATCTTCAGGGTCTGGCAGTGGCACTGCCAAGAATAGCAGCATCCTTCATGGTCTGGCAGTGGCAGGGTGAGGTGTGGAAAATGCTCCAGGCAGTGCAGAATGTAGCAGCATCCTTCAGGGTTTGGCAGTGGCAGGTTGAGGTGGGTAACATTGTTCTGACTGGTTAAGGTGCACAAACATCGTCTTCTGGGCCAGGTACTGCCAAGATTAGCAGCAGCCCATAGTCTGGCAGTGGCATGGTGAAGGCTAGCAGCATCTCAGGGGTTGGCAGTGGCACTGCCAAGAATAGCAGCATCACAGAGTCTGGCAGTGGCAGGTTGAGGTGTGGAAAATGCTTTAGGCAGTGCAGATTGTAGCAGCATCCTCCAGAGTCTGGCAGTGGCAGGTTGAGGTGGGCAAAATTGTTCTGACTGGTTAAGGTGCACAAACGTCTTCTTTTGGGCCAGGGACTGCCAAGATTAGCAGCAGCCCATAGTCTGGCAGTGGCACAGTGAAGGCTAGCAGCATCTCAGGGTCTGGCAGTGGCACTGCCAAGAATAGCAGCATCACAGAGTCTGGCAGTGGCAGGTTGAGGTGTGGAAAATGCTCCAGGCAGTGCAGAATGTACCAGCATCCTCCAGAGTCTGGCAGTGGCAGGTTGAGGTGTGGAAAACGCTCCAGGCAGTGCAGAATGTAGCTGCACCCTTCAGGGTTTGGCAGTGGCAGGTTGAGGTGGGCACATTTGTTCTGACTGGTTAAGGTGCACAAACTTCTTCTTCTGGGCCAGGCACTGCCAAGATTAGCAGCAGCCCATAGTCTGGCAGTGGCACAGTGAAGGCTAGCAGCATCTCAGGGTCTGGCAGTGGCACTGCCAAGAATAGCAGCATCACAGAGTCTGGCAGTGGCAGGTTGAGGTGTGGAAAATGCTTCAGGCAGTGCAGAATGTACCAGCATCCTCCAGAGTCTGGCAGTGGCAGGTTGAGGTGTGCAAACCGCTCCAGGCAGTGCAGAATGTAGCTGCACCCTTCAGGGTTTGGCAGTGGCAGGTTGAGGTGGGCACATTTGTTCTGACTGGTTAAGGTGCACAAACTTCTTCTTCTGGGCCAGGCACTGCCAAGATTAGAAGCAGCCCATAGTCTGGCAGTGGCACGGTGAAGGCTAGCAGCATCTCAGAGTCTGGCTGTGGTACTGCCAAGATTAGCAGCATCCTTCAGGGTGTGGCAGTGGCACTGCCAAGATAAGCAGCATCCTTCAGGTTGTGGCAGGTTGAGGTGGGCAAAAATGTCCTGCCTCTGTCAAGAATAGCGTTTACAACCAACAGGAGCAACACTATTCCCCAAACCTGGGGTAAATAAACAATGTTATAGCTACAATAGTCCAAGGAAATTATTACAAATTAAAAAATTCATATGCATGAAAACACAGAAAAAATCATCTAAGCAAGAAATCCTGAAAAGATACCCAGCATAGAGACAAAAGTTTATACAAAAACATTTTTACTAAAACAGTAAATATAGAGCAGCCATTACAAAACATTTTAAGAATACTTAAAAAGGTCCTTGCATAGTTACACAGGGGACATCGCTAAAGGCTTAATGTACAGTGTGAACAAAAACAATGGCAAAGGGAGAACAGAAGATCACAATCAATGCTTCCTCATAAGTATGTGCCAAAGACAGACGTCAACGGCGTTTCGACCTATAAGGTTTTCAAGGTCATCATCAGGACACAGGTATTATTAAAAGTGCAACCAGTTCAAATAATTTGTATCTTCCGAGACAAATGTAGCTTGATATAATGCAAAAGAGATCTCATAAAGACAGCACCAGAAGTCCAACAAAAGAACAGAATCCTAAATCAGCACGTCATCCATTTAGTGCCACTGTAGGGTCTGGTACAATTGTAAAAACTGGCCCGTTTGCAATTCTGAGCCCAAAGCACCCGAATGCGGATGGGCTAGCCAAACCAATCCGCAAATCACTCCCAGGCAATGCGGTGGGAGGGCGAGAGTCCCGGCGATGCGGTGGAGGCGCGAGAGTCCCGACGATGCAGTGGAAGCGCGAGAGTCCTGGCGATGCGGTGGAAGTACGAGAGTCCCGGCCTTAAGTCGCCGAGAAGGTCTCGCTTCCACCGCATTGACAGGGACCGATTTGCAGATTGCTTTGACTAGTCCAGCCGTGTTTGTGTTTTGCGCTCTGTATTGCGAACGGGTCGGTTTTGAAAATGGTACCAGACACTGCAGTGGCACTAAATTTAAGACATGCCGTTTTATGATACATTTTTTTGTTGGACTCCTGATGCTGTCTTTATGTGGTCCCTTTTAAATTTTATCTGAGTACGCTTGTCACAGATTATACAAAGTATTTGATTTGGATGCTCTCGTAATAATTCCCTTGTCCTGATGAAGACCTTGAAAACATTGTAGGCCCAAACACAGTTGGCACCTGTTTTGCGGCACATACTTATGAGGAAGCATTGATTGCGATCTTCTATTCATGCTATTTGTTGGACTTTTGTTTTTAAAGTTTGACTCCCTTTGCCATTGTTTTTGTTCACACTGTACATTAGGTCTTTAGTGCTGTCCCCTGTGTAACTATGTGAACACCTTTTAAGTATTCTTAAACTGTTTTGTAATTGCTGTTCTCTAATTGCCGTGTGAGTAAAAATATGTTTTTGCATTAATTTTTGTCTCTATGCCGGGTGCCTTTTCAGGATTTCTTGCTCAGACAATTGTTTCTGCGTTTCCATGCATATGAATTTTTGAATTGTTAAGAATTGCCTCGAACCAGATACTGCTGTTGAACTTTGCTAGCAGTTCCGGCGAGGGCTTGAACGAAGAGGAATTAAGACCATTGCGCTTTAGTCCAAATTTTATGTTTAGTATATTTGATAGCAGTTTCAGCTCCATTCGGTTACGGTTCTCATTTTTAAGCAGGGTCATTTGTGAGAACACTCGTTCCACTTGTGCATTTGATATGGGTAGGGTCAGAACGTTAATGGCGCCCATGGCCAACCCCTGAAACCGATGATTCCCACCTGCATCTCTATAATTCAATACTTAAATCCAGAAGGATTCCATGCCTGAAGAGGTATTGAATGAACAGGAAGTCACTGTTCGCCACTGCGTTTCTAATATGTGTGTTGGGTCTGCAAAACACTCTTTTGGCAAGTCAGTAACCAGAGGTTTAGAATCTGAAAGCAAATTTTGGGGCTTCAGAAGCTCCAAATGTCTTAGGAGGCTCAGCGAATCTGGCAAGCGCATCTGATACTCTGCTGCCAGAACTTTAACAAAGTCTGTGCACCGTTTTTCAATGCAGTCCTTGGCAGCATCCGGCAGTTTACTTTCTTGGAGCTTTTTACGGAAGTCAAGGCCAAGGTCAGCATCCTCCTGCACAAGATAAATGGCACTACTTTGAAGATCCAAATTACACAATTGCTTCTCACTATTGGTACTGAAGACACTGGGCTTTACAATTCTTCTCAATAGTTGACCTATATACAGTTTGCAAATCCCGGAATATGTGGAGGACATCACCAGATTCAAGCTGAAATGCTTTGTTCACTACCTTAATTTCTAGTAACATAGGTTTGAGAAAAATAAGATAGAGATAATTTGTCTCGTCATTGTACATTTCTTGCAGCATTCTAGCTGCATAGCAATGTTCTACGTATGATGCGTTGCAAAAGTGCAGCTTTAGAGCATCATACTGCTCCAGAAAACGCTCCACACAATCCGCCATGATAAGCCACTGCGTTTCACATGGCGAAATAAGCTTCAATGGCATTCCTCCATCCAAAGTTTGATATAAATCTGTGTAGACAGCCTGGCGCTTTGGAGAATGTGCAAACCAGTTGTAGGTTTTTCTCACCATGAACTCCACATTGCTGGGCAAACTCCGCATTGCTTTTCTAGCAACAATGTCGAGCGAGTGGCAGATGCACTGTACAAGCTGCAAAGTAGGCTGCTTTTCTCACAACAAAGTGTATGTGGAGTGGTTTTTGCCACACATCACACTTGCGTTATCTGTACCTACCCCTACCATATTTTCAATTGGAAGCCTGCTGTCCTTGAGGAACTCCAGAAGTGCATTTGCAATGTCTTGTGCACATGCCTCTTGCAGTTCTATCAACCCAAGGTAACTACTCACAATTCTGCTACTTTTCTTACTGAAGTATTTTACACAGATGCACAGTAGTTTCTTTACAGAAATGTCAGTAGATTCATCAATGATCAAAGAATAAGGTGAACTGCCCATATCTTGAAGGAGCTCCCCTTTGAACTAGGGGCCTAAAAGTCCATTTATTAAAGCTGTGCACTTTGTCCTGTGCATACGGAAAGGAGGAACTTCTTCACTTAAAATTTCTCCCAGTCAGTCAATGCTGTTGATTGATGTGCTACATGCAGTTTGCACAGCAATCCTAAGCTCTCTCCTTTTCTGGTCATATGATAACTGACAAACTGGTTGTGCAAAAGATGCAACGGTTAGGCTAGGTATGTCCATGCGTGCACGATGTCTAGCTGTGGATGCATGCAGCTTTAAATCATGGTAGTGGGCCAGCAGCTGTAAGTGACAGTATTTACAGTTTGCCTTTGCTTCATCTGTTTTTACAGGGGCAATCCACTTTTTTAGTTCGGGGTCAGACTCCCATTCCTTTCTGTACACTTTCTTCTACTTTGACCACTTACCCATTTTGAAAGTTAGTTTGTAGCTTCTTGGGACCTGGTAGAGGACTGTACAATCTCTGTTGTGTGGTAGGGTGAAGAATCTGCAATTGGAAGAGATAGAATATCCATCAACATCCCTGGTTCGAGAAAGTTAGCCAAAAACCATAACATCACTTAGTCCCAAGCGTCTGTGTAGCAGTGAGGAGCTTAACCCAGTTTTTGGTCTGGTGCATGGTCTCCTGCATTGATCACCTAAAAAACCCACACAAAAGGACAAAGTCAAATCATAATTGAACCTATAAACGCATTGCACACATCACCCATGGCCAATGTACTAGCCATCTACTTAGCATTCTAGCTCAGTTTATCACTCATCCCAATATGCAATGCAAAGTAACCTTCAACATATCTCCACCTGTGTTTGCCCCTGTAAATATTTGATGATAGGCTGGACCACTGGAATTGTGAGACTGCGAGACAGAGGCATTTTTCCACATTATTATAGATTTGACACATTCGCCGCAAATCGATCTGCTGCATAATCTGCAGATATTACCAAAATAAATTGTTTCAACCTGAAATGGATCAAAAGTTACCAAAAACAGACCCATTGCGATGGTTGAATCGTCAGATTTCTGTTGCTTACTGCTAGCTTTGGGTGTTAAACTGGTACTACTGGAGGTGCACATACCCAGATAGTGTTAAAAATGCAAAAATGACAATATGGCACATCATGTGATTCATCCGCTTAGCTGGTTACTGCACCGGGCTGCCCATATGACATTTGTGTATAATTGTGTTCCTGAGCTGGAATGGTTGGAGAGATCTGTGGGGTGGTCATTTTCAACATCAGCCCATATTGGAGCCTTTTTGTGAGTTGTAAAGAACACATTCTTTAGGGAATTTGCAGGCTATAGTGCCCAGCCCTGTTACAAGCAGTCTAGGGAAAATAGGGCCATAGAGCAAGAATATTAATAATTAAGTTATGCAAGTTGTGTGATAAAGCTCAAGTTCACATGTGACTTAATTTGCTTCCCTAATAGCATTTCTTTTTGTTTAGCCGCCACATTGCTTGTCTGTATTTTTTTTTCATACTGTGCATTAATCTTGTGCTGTGACCTTGCTGCTCGCAGGTATCTCAGAGTTCAGGTTGTGGGCTGGCGTTTCCCAATGGGACACTATTCAAATATGTGAGCCATTGCGGAGTTTAGATTATTTTGTCTCTCTGCAGAGTGCAAAGAGCAATGGTTGCAAGTGCCAATTGTGATTATATATGAAAGTGTGTCATGGTGCTATAAAGCTTCCGAAATATTAACAGAACCAAAGTCTCTTTAGGGAACTGAGAGGCAAGACAGTCATGTACACGATGTAGGTGGCCCAGATTATTATAGAGACACATTATAGTCTATTACATTAAACACAATAGGTTTTCATACAACAAATATTCAGAAATCATATTTAAAAGTACCTGCATACAAGACAATAAAGATAAAGTTTTGGCAACAAAATATTTGCCTAAGATCACAGACTTTAAGCAGGAAGTCATGATTTATCCAGGCATTCTGTTTTCACTTTGTACCTCTGCATTTTTGGACGGTTTTGTATATTGTGAACTGGCACAGAAGATATTGAAACACTTTACATGAGCACCAGTTTGATTACACAACGTCAAATTAATGTTTGCAGGCACCAGGAACACTATATCTATGCGCTACGAAGATGACGCCCCATCCATTGCAGAACCATTGCTCCACTTTAAATGGGTAAATATTAGGCAACACCTGGAACATACTGTGGAGATAGTAAAGATACATATTCTAGAGGAGGGGAGAGATGCCCATTATAAGTAAGGCTCCCTGTTGTCCGTTTTTACTGATTTTTACAGATAAATACAGACAGAGAACCATTTATTTTCCTGTCTGTATTTATTTTTAAATGTGGATAAAAACGCAAATTTAGTGATTCTAAATGCTGTCAATCATGATTGCCAGGCCAATAGCTGTGCGGATTGACAGGCAAGGGGGTTCAAAAATATAGGGATTTTAATAAAGAGCCTTAAACAGCAGTAGATTTGCACAATCATGATACAAAAATGTACATATTTTCTTGCACGTGCATAATTTGCCACCTGCGTGTGTGATGTATATATGTCATTGAAACCTGTCAGGTGTTCAGGCAAGAGTGCACATTAACTGGTTAAATAAATGCAGAAATATACACATTTTATCGGAAGTTTTCACAAAACCTAAAATAAATATGGATAAATACAGGTAAAATTTGCAAAAAATAAATATGGATAAATACAGACAGAAATGACAAAAATATAAATACCATAAAACCGGGAGCCCTAATTATAAGTAAGGCTCCCTGTTTTCTGTTTTTACTGATTTTTACAGATAAATACAGACAGAAAACATTTATTCTCTTGTCTGTATTTATTTTAAAATGTAGATAAAAACGGAAATTGGGTTGCTTTTTGAGTAATTCTAAATACTGTCTGCCATGACTGCCAGGCCAATAGCTGTGTGGAGTGATAGGTAAGGGGGCTAAAAAAAGAAAGAACTTTTAGTAAAGAGGCTTTAACAGCAGTACATATGTACAAGGTTGATACTGAAATTTGTATATTTTCTTAAGTGCATTGATTTATCTCCTGCGGCTGTTTGCAGCATTAAAACCTAGTAGGCACTCAAGCATGAGTGCATATTTGCATGTTAAATGTGGAAATATACAAATTTCAGATTAATTTTTCCACAAAAACCCAAATAAATATGGATAAATACAGATAAAATTAGCAAAAAATAAATATGGATAAATACAGATGGAAATGTCAAAAAAATAAATACCATAAAACCGGGAACCCTAATTAGAAGGCACTGGACAACTGGTATCTACAGCCATATAAATCATGAGCACACAATTCATTTGCCCACAAATAAAACCCTTCTAAAACAAAACAACAACTGCCATGAAAACAATATTAAGAAACCCACTCCCAAGGAAGATAGGCGTCTAATTTGGGCAGAGACCCCTCTGTTGAAACATCAAACAGAGGCCGGCAGAGCACTGATGTGGAATTGCTTGGCATTGGTGGTAAACACTCTGGCAGCTTCTTTGGATAAGGAAAACTGCCCTTTCTTGACACTGGTACTTAAGACTGTGGAATACTTTAGACATGCAATGCGTTTCAAAAACAGCCACTATTATCAATAGAGACTGAATCCATATGTTACCCTTTGCTTGATTACCCAGCCAAATATTACATAACTATAAAGTAATAGAACCACTTCATTATGCTTGTCTTTTATGCAGTTCGGGACGGTGAGAATTCAGATAATATGACCTTTAACAGCATTTTGTAACTGACTGCATGAACCACGTGGTGTGGTACAATCTTGTCATCTATAGAAATGTATGGTTCATCATGCCGTTTGAATGAACACCAAATAGTAATAATAATTTAAAAAAACTAAGTTGCACCAAGATGCACACACAGGAGGAAGACTACAGGCAATGGTGGGACCATGTAAAATAATGTAAAGGTGGCACTGGGATAACTGTGCTCATGTCAAGGACATGTTGGGTCATATTCAGCTTCCGGAAGGTTTGTTAGCAGTGAAGGAGACTGCTTCCTGTTCATGAAAATCTGAACAGCTTCAAGGAACAAATTCCTGGTTCGCTCCATGCCTTCTATTTATATTCAGAGCCGGCTATGTTACTTTTGCTCTTACCTCCTATCCTGTAAGGCTGTGCTGCTCTCGGGGTAACTGCACTGCCGAGTGCAGGTCCACTACACTGAGCACCACTGGTCCTCTCTCAGGCCATGTCTCTGCTGTTCAACCACCTAGAACAGTAGGTGAGACAGATAACCCAGTAGGTTGAGCGCTTGTGGACAATAATGTGTAATCTGCAAGCCCGCATTCAGGCAGGTCCACATCAATTCTTTAGGTTAATGAAAAGCTTACCCGTGTGTTTTTTGATAATAGCACCTCTTAATGATTCAGTTAGTCGTGTGCATTGCGCACTCATACTATCTATATAAAATGTCCTGTCCCAAGAGGCACTTCTACAAAGGAATCTTTTCTACAGCTATTTAGCAAAATTAAAAAGTTTGTTAGGTAGTGGCACATATGGATACTTTTTTAAGTGTCTTCTGGAACCCCAGATAAGAAGAAAGAAAACACGAGCTGTTTTAAAAACTATTATGATAGATAGATACCCATGTCACCAGCATCACTTCCCGAAACAGACCAATGTCTTAGGGCATCTGCTTTACAAGTGTATCCGTTTATCCATTTGTGGTAAAAAAACAAACAAAAAAAACACACGCAACCACCGAGGTGGTCATCAGTGACAGCTTGTATTTGGTCTTCTATGGAGTCTGTCACATCTTCCCCTGAAGGATGGGGCTGGCAGGTGGTTGAACAAAGGGCATTACATAATAATTTACAGGGCCACAGGCTGCTGGAGGAAGCCAAGAATATAATCTGCCGTGCCTTTCTAGTGGAGGAAAGAAAGGAAATACACCTTAGATAATAAGTGAATATGAGGATTGTATTACGATGATGGATTCTTTCACCATTTATGCTAGTTGCAACACAATGGTAAATTAAACCAATAATAACTACAAAAAATAATACTAACCGGAACAAAAAACAACACCAACAACATTAATTTAGAATTTAAATGACTGCTATGCTCTTAGCGAGCTGTTTACATTTTATCCAGTCTTGTCCAGTTTGGGCGAAACACCTGGCCACTGAGATGCTACCATTTTGGGGAAGAACACTTTATAAAAAAAATGGCCCTGCGCTCTGTCATATTAGTAGGCAGTATAGTTTAATAGTGATTGATCTGCAGAAACACAAACTTAGAATTTACAACTTAATACCATGATTGGGGGTTCTCTTTAATAATCATTATTGATTTCTATCCAAATGAACACTTTTTGCAACATTAGGATAATCAAAGGCTTGGGGGAAAAAACATAAAGCTCTAGTTCATAAGTTGCAGTTTGTATGCAGCTCTAAGATGAAAGTTAATAGCTCACTGTTCTTTGTTAGGATTTTAACTTAAAAACTGCAAGTAGCAAAAGGATCATACTGACAAAAGCAGTAACCCACTGACCTATTTTAAATATGTGCACTCTGTGATGGGCATGGTACATTTTCTTTGCAGCAGGCACATTAATCCTCTGCGCTGTCTTTCCATGAGTCAAAACTTCCACTAGACAAAACTCCGATCTCGCTCTAGGAAGAAGTTTATTCACCGGAGTGGTTATGACATTTTATTATTGCAGAAAATTGCTGTAGGCCAGGAAGGACTGGCAAGCAACAGGGTTATACCCAATTGACCCTATATATACCTGGGTAAGGAACAATAATATATAAACAGAAAAAGGTATACAGGAATAAATATGCAAATTACTTTTAGATTAGAGCACAATTAGTTACTCTATCTCTAGTTTATTCATCTAGAGAGATTAAATCAAAACATTTTTTACATATCTACATAAAGGATGACTTGTGATCAGGAAGGAAACAACAACCACAATACACATATACACATAAATTGTACATACGCACAACCCTAACATGAAAAAGTGAACAAAATTATACATACAAACTAACCCCAAGAAAAACAAAAGTATATCCTATAAGTGTCCTCCAAGTAGTTCTGGACAGACCACTGGGAGATAGTCCAAAATATACGCTGTAACTCTATCAATTAGTTTCGACCATTCTCAGCGTACTGACAAAGCATCTCCAGACATTGCTTAAGCTCTGTGACTCCTCCTTCAGAAAAAGTCTACGCAATCGCGTTTCGGCCTTGCCTATACTTGGCCTCCTCAGGACTGGGTAAAAATCATGACTGTACACACAGTCAGGGCAGTGATCCTCCGGGCGCCTGTAAACAAGGACAGCCAAATCCCCGAAGTCCCAATGAATGGGAGAACTGCCTTCCTCGCCTGACAAGTCCCTCCCGAAATGAAAACGAGCCGCGTTCTTCTGTATGATCCCTCAGTCAGCTCCACACCCTCTCGTGGTGTTCGCAACTATTCTTAGGGTCCTGCACCAATGCTCGATACCCCGGTTTTCATGTTAGGGTTGTGCGTATGTACAATTTATGTGTATTGTGGTTGTTGTTTCCTTCCTGATCACAAGTCATCCTTTATGTAGATATGTAAAAAATGTTTTGATTTAATCTCTCTAGATGAATAAACTAGAGATAGAGTAACTAATTGTGCTCTAATCTAAAAGTAATTTGCATATTTATTCCTGTATACCTTTTTCTGTTTATATATTATTGTAGGCCAGGAAGGAGGCAGCAAGTGCTTTTAAAACCATAATTTACAACGCCCCCACTCAAAGTCAGCACCCGTTGCAGTCACACCGGTCGCACCGCCCTAGAGCCAGCTCTTCTCAGGGGTCCTGTGACCTCAGTGACATAGTCACTGTTGCTCTAGGGTCTGCTACTTCGTAGGCCTGCCCTCAAGACTGGAGGTGAACATCAGTATGGATTGTGGTGGGCAAGCCTTCAAGCCACACTAACCACTGCTGGAGTCCACCTGCTGGTGCTGAGACACCGGGGCTTTTCCGGTTTTGCGGGGCCTGATAAGGTCTAGCATGGGAGTGTGCTCCCTCAGGAGAGTGGTCTGGGGGATTGTTCATTATGGCTGAACCTGGTTCCCTAGTTCTAAATTCGGGAGCTCTGCCCCCAGTGCTACGTCCGCTCCCTCACTGAACACCATTCTGACCCACTGAGAGAAATTCACACTGCCCTCAACTACAATCCAATTTGACCTGCTATAAACAACTGGATGCGACTCAATTCAAATTACGCACTAGGCAAGAGCAATATGCTGCCTAAAGGAAAAAGTAACAACATCCTGGAAAAAGCAAACACTCATAAGGAATGAAAGATTAAATAAAGCATGTGAAATGTAAGCAGGAACAACATGGTGAACTTAACGCTTTTACATTTATGCAGAAATCAACGAGTATTTTTGCCTGAAAACTACAGGGCCCAGAAAGGACCCATTTCAATGTCCACTGCTTATATGCTTACAAAACGTAAGCAGTATGGCTTAAAAACTCCTAGGGACATATTATCAAGGAACGGCGATAATGTTATCGCCGTTACTTGATAAAATGGCCCCACATTCGTAAACACAAAGCCGCGGTACACATTTTGTATTGCAATACCTCCAGGTTTGACGCACTTCCCCGGGGGAGCGGGGGAACAGCGCTTCACTGGCAAACTCGGTAAAATGACGCTAATGTGAAGTGACCAACACGCAGATTGGAGTCAGGAAAGTCGTATTTATTACTACTCATCTAGGCAGCTTCCAGGGAATGACAGGAATAACGCTCTACACTTCAAACATGCACATTCCATCCCCAAGGCAATGACAGAACCTTGAATATGTCATAACATTGGAACCATAGATACTACAATATCTCCCTTTCTCACAGAAACATTAGGATTGAATAAAACAATAAAAAAAACATATAAATAACATAAATACATCAATAAGCAGATCAAAAATAAAGAAAAAGAATAACAGAATCGAAAAGATAAGTACTGATAACAAACCTTACTCTTCCTTATACCGACTAATACATTTCATAAGTCCATACGTTTGGGAACAAATCTCCTACGGCTACTCTTCCTCACTATAGGAGTAGACATATTTTGAGGTGAACCATTGCTGGTTGAACCATTCCCACTCAATTCTATCTCCCTCTTATCTAATGCTGGTTTAGTAGTAGAATGATCAACATTGAGTTTCAAACCCATCTGATGTACCACTTTATCAGGAATTCTATAAATCCTGGAAACATTCCACCAATTCTTCCCTTTTACTCTCACAGCATAACGTGAAACTGAATCAACACACATTGGTTGACTAAATTTTGAGAGACCTTTATGTACATTATGAGGAATCCTTGATTTTTGTGGGACCACCCTTCTTCGTAAACACTTTGTCCTGGTTGGTTTAAAGTATTTTCTTCCACATTAGTTTTTTTATGTGCAAGAGAACACGTGTCTCTCTCAATTCTTTCCTGGGATAATGATGAAAATAACATGAACGATAGTCCCTACTGTCTCATCCAAGCCGGACACATACTGAACGTAGCAACTCTCCCTCTCAACAGCTCAAACGGACTTTTCCCACATTCAGTGCCCGGTGTGGTACGATGAGCCCATAGCATACTCTGCTGGAAATATTGATATCAAAAGAGCTGTACAATCGCCCATTGCACACAATCCACCAAAATGCGATTCATGCGCTCAATGAAACCATTCCCTTGTGGTTGGTAAAGAGCCACTCGCCGATGATTAATACCAGCTTGATTTAAAAAACTGGACATCTCTTTGGAGACATACTGTACCCCATTGTCTGACACTAACTCCTTTGGAAAACCTTCTCTTGCAAAAAGGCTTTCCAAAAACTTGATAACTTCATTGGTATTGGGATCAGACATGAAACAAACCTCCCACCATTTACTGTAGTAATCTGCAATGACCAAGGCAAACTTGTATTTATTGGACAAAACATTAAACGGCCCAATGAAATCCAGTGCTAATTTCATCCAAGGACCAGACGGTAGGTCAACTTTCACTTTGGGAGGAATAACAGTCTTAATTATTTTGTCACTAGCACAACAAGTAAAACATCTCTCCACCATATCCTCTATATGTCGATACATCGAAGGCCACCAATAAATTGACCGAATTCTACGTTTTGTGCATGTTTGCCCAAGATGACCCTCATGTCCGGCCATAATTATACGATCTCTCAAGCTTACAGGAGGTACAAATCTATCACCACGTAAAATCATCTAAAATCATCTCACCACCTTCTAGAGACAATTCATCTGCCACTTTTGAAAAAGGTTGCAGATCACTATCTAGATGTTTTTCCTTTGGCCAGCCATTAATGATACATTTTCTCACTTCTTTGAGAACCGAATCAGAATGCATTGCATCAAACCACTCCTCCTCCTTAAAACATCCCTCTTTGCACACATCAATACATGCAATTAAACATTCCTCATCCTCATCTCCATTAAAGAGAGTAGATCAGGTCTTATGTTTTTTCCTCCAGGAATATGTTCAACTACAAAATTATATTGAAGTAGTTTTGAACTCAATCTAGTGATCCTGGGGGTGTGGTCTTTCACTACCACACCGTTGAGAATGGGAATAAGAGGTGTGTGATCCGTCAATAACTTGAAAGATCTACCCCAAAGAAAACTTTTAAACCTCTCAATTGCCCAACAACAAGCCAAAAGTTCTCTCTCGATGACAGAATAATTTTTCTCACTGGGACGTAAAGATCGAGAGATAAAACCAACCGTATGTTCAACATTACCTTCCATTTGAGTCAACATGCCACCAAGACCATCCAGACTTGCATCCACCGATACAATAGATTCTAAAGAAGGATCAAATGGAGTCAAAATTTTGCATGAGCCAAGTTCACTCTTAATATTGTCAAAATCAGTTTGACATTTTTGATCCCACACAAAAACTGTTGCTCTCTTCAAAAGTTCACGTAAGTGAGCAGTTCTGGCTGAAAAATTGGAAATGAATTTTGAATAAAATACACACATTCCTAGAAAAGAAGAAACTTGCTCTTTGGTTTTAGGAGAAGGAACCTTGACAATAGACTCTATCAAACCTATTCTAGGCAGGATTCCCTTTCCAGATATGCAATGGCCAAGATAATCGATGGACTCCACGCAAAAAACGCATTTGCTCAAATTTCCCACTATACCCTGTTCTTGTAATCTATTTAAGACTTCTTGCCAGCTTTTGTCATGTGAAGAAACTCCTGCCACCAGGATGTCATCTTGGAAGACAAGCGTGTTTTTAACTCCCATCAAGACTTTTTCCATAACACGGAAGCCGCCGAAGCTAACCCAAACGGCATCCTTTTGAACTGGAAAGTCCCAGATGGAGACACAAACGCAGTCAAATGCTTAGATGATGCATCCAGTTCGACTTGATGATAAGCCGAAGATAAATCTATCTTTGAAAACCATTTGAAACCTTGGAACTTAGCTACAATATCATCAATACGGGGTAGTGGGTGTGAGTCCACCCAAATATTTTTATTGAGACAGCGCAAATCAATGCAGACTCTGAGATTCCCATTTTTTTTCCTAGTGACCACCAATGGACTTAACCAAAGAGAAGACTCAATGGGTTCAATCACTCCTGATTCACACATTTTTTCCAACTCTTTCGTCAAATCATCCCTAGCACTCAAAGGTACATTTCGCAATTTATGTTTAATTGGGCCAGCACCCTCTTTTACTTTAATGAAATGTTTAAAACCATTGATTAAACCTAGTGTATCACAAAAAATATTGGGAAATTTTCTTCCCCAATTGGAAGAATCCTTATTACCTGTAAAATCACTAACAATAGACACAGGTTCTTTTGTGCCGGGTCTAAGGGTCATCCCAAATAAACCTTGGTGATACCACCCTAAAATGTTTAGCCCTTTTATAGCCACATAGATCTTCCCAGTTATAGATCTCTCTTTAAAGACTAATGTGCTTTAAAAAAAAAACTTTAGTTGGATCTTCCTCCCTTCATATGATACAGGACTTCTATCAGGAGGTTCGAGGTGCTTATCACCCCACACAGATCCAAACAACTCTTCAGTAATCATCGTCATACGTGCTCCTGAATCAACAAGTAATTTCACATTTTTCCCATTAACTATAATATCAACAATGGGATCTGCACACTCCTCACAATCATCTTTGACTACTAGCATTAAATCACTCATAGAGCTCACAACTTCTGTGTCACTTTCCACTTTTTCATTCTCCTCCCACACAACATTAATATTTCTCCTAGCAGTACACACTTTAGAGAAATGACCTTGTTTGCCACAATTTCTACAAGAAGCATTCCTAGCAGGGCAAATACGTGAATTAGGGAAATGGGAAGGAAAACCACATTTGGGATACACATTCTTCTTTTGAGCATAGAATTGTTTTTCTCTTGTCTATTTGTAGGCAGTTTTACTTTAACCTCAATAGTGTTTTTCTCAGACCTACTATTCTTTTCCACCACATTTTTCCCTTCATTGACAACACCAATCATTGCTTTTTCTGATCTAAGCTCATTTGATGACATTTGAGATAACTCTATGCTCTTGACTATAGAGACCGTTTCTTCCAAAGAAGGATTTTTCATTGTTAATAACTTTTGTTGAACTTTTTTATCTCTGCATCGTACCACAATTTGGTCCCTGATGAGCTGAGAGGTGAAATTTTCAAACTCACATTCAGAAGCCAATATACGTAATGAGGGCAACATACGACACAATGCTTTCAGAAGCTTGTTGTTCCCTCGTAAAAAACTTGTGCCTGGCTACTACCAAACTCTTCTCAACGTCAAATTGTTTTTCTAACATTGATATTGCTTGATCATAGTCATTCAATGGTTCGCCACCCTCTGCTACTACAGGTAAAGGTAAATGTTCTAACACTGCCTGACCCTCAAAACCAAGGTTGTGTTCCAGAATGAACCTCTTGCGTTCAGCACTAAATCTAAGGCCACCAATGGCTCCTAAATATTTAGTAAATGCCCTGTACCACACTTTCCACTCTACTGGTGGGTCCCCTGGAAGCTGTAGGAAAGGAGCGGGTGCTTGTACATTCTGCATAATTTAACAATACAATTAAAACACACTATGCAGTTTAATGTAGACACAAATATTCTTCCTTTCGTAACTACTGATATCTTCTTGTATATTTTTTTTTAATAAGTCTCTCCCTCACAGTTACCTTTACTCTAATATTAACTTAGTTAGTGAGATTGACCCTGCAAAATAACAGAATAATATTTGAAATCACCATTTACTCAGTACTATACATGAATCTTTCATCTTACTTTGAATATCCACAAGATGGCGCTCAAACGTTAATAATGTATTTCTTAGAATGTGAAAATCCGTTGCTCCGATGTGTTGATTTAAATGAAGGACGACTTGCTGAGTAATACAAAAGTACCTTGATCGTGAGTAAAATCAAGCAGTCCTCTTCGTTATGGAAATATTTAGCTGGGTCATATGATGAACACAGTAAATAGATTATTCTTCGCTTCACTTGAATAACGTTAGCACTTGAAGCAAATCAAGACGTTTATACCTCACACTTGTGATGTCCAATCTCGAAGAATACTCAAATAACGTGGCGGACGTGACGGCGTCATCCCCAACACGCATCCCACGTCATCATATGATCTTCCGGCATAGACGAGGGAAGACCAACGGCTCGCTCGGATCCGGCTCTCCTCACAAAACAACTCACCAACTTCGCAGACGTCGAAACAGCAGTACTGAGACCAACTTCGACAGTGCAGGTAGGATGAGGGTCTAGAGACCGCTGGCAGTCGATACCAATGCCGCCTGACACTGCTAAGCTAGTATTCTTTTTCCGCAGTGAGGCCAGCCAATTCACAAACGTTTGACAATAGCGGAGACAGCCGAGACCGTGTGTCCCATCGGCAGCGAGCAAACCAAAAAGATCCTCCGAGTGACTTTGAAATATCGCCTGATTACATTCGATTCCTCAGCCCAAAAAATGAAGATAGTGGTCTGAGATAGAGAGAGATTTTGCATGCATGGGTATTTAGATGAGCAGTCAAATCCCAATTGCGTCGCCAATTGAAGTGACCAACACGCAGATTGGAGTCAGGAAAGTCGTATTTATTACTACTCATCTAGGCAGCTTCCAGGGAATGACAGGAATAACGCTCTACTCTTCAAACATGCACATTCCATCCCCAAGGCAATGACAGAACCTTGAATATGTCATAACATTGGAACCATAGATACTACAATTGACGCACTTCCCCAGGGGGGCGGGGGAACAGCGCTTCACTGGCAAACTCGGTAAAATGACGCAAATGTTTTTGGGGTTTGAATAAAACCAATCTGCCCACTTTAAGAACACTCCGTCTTGCTTTATTTAATTTTATTTCCGAGGCTGCACTTAGGAATAGAAAAATGTCACAACGGCATTTCCAGCAAAAGTGTTTTTCTTTTTTGCATCCATTTCACAGGGGAACAAATGAACGATAGGAAGAAAGAGAGGGTGAGAACCTTTTCTTGAGTCACGGTTTTCTTTAAGTGAGGAAGAGTTAGACAGAGAGGGAACGAGTGTAAGAAAGAGGGGTGTGGGGGCAGCGGACACCTTCCTGGTCTCTTCTGGGCAAGAAGCAAGAGACGGAGACCTTTTCCTTCCCTGCTCCCCAAACAGCCACTAATGCCGAGCCTTCTCTGCAGGTCTTGGATATTTCTTACGTCCAGGGTCTCTGTTCATAATAAAAAAGTAGAGGAATGGAATCTATACAATTAAAGTAGGCGCACGCCGTGCCCTGCCGATCCCGCCCACTTTGACCACTGGCACGCATGCACCGAAGCCTTACTGTATACATTTAAATTTACACACCTGCCTCCTTTCACTCACCTTTATCTGCAGAGTTCACTCGAGAGGAGACGAGAGGAGGGGCTGGGGCCGGGAGGAACAGCTGACTGCAGGGCAGGCTGCTACAATCAAAGGGGCTGGGGCTGGGAGGAACAGCTGACTGCAGGGCAGCTGCTACAAGTCGAAGGCCAAGGAGCCATGCAGAGGCCTCGTCGTCTCAATCAAGGTGGTCGGTCAGTGGTCACTCTCACTCTCACTCGGTGGTCCGTAGTCGCAGGCTCAGCTGAGGTCGGAAGTTGAAAAGGAGGAAGTAGGGCGGGAGCCCAAAGATAAATTGTCTGAAATTGAACTCCGGTAAGACTGAAGTTCTACTTTTTGGCGGCCACACAAATTTCTGGTCTACTGCATTGTTGCCCTTGGATCTGGGCTCCCTACCAAATCCGGTGAATAAAGTAAAGAACTTAGGAGTCTCGTGTGATTCTATGCTTTCTTTTGAGGGTCATGTGAACTAGGTTACCTTGACATCCTTCTACACTTTAAAATTACTAAGAAGGATTTTTCCTTTTATTCTGGCTAATCTGCAGAAATTAGTGGTTTCGGCTCTTGTTTTATCCAAGGCTGACTACTGTAATGCTTCAAAAGACAAACCAGAGAGTTAGGACAGTACGAGGGCCGTCCTTGTCCTTGATGACTACTGTAATGGCCTTTTTTATCAACCTTCGTAAGAAATGTCTGACAAAGTTGCAGATTGTGCAAAATGCAGCAGCCTGTGTACTGTTAAACATCCCAAAACACAAATCTGTATCTATGACGCTTAAAGAGCTACACTGGTTGGCGGTTAAGAGACGGATCAAATTTAAGGCCCTCTGTATAGCTTTTAAAGCTATTCATGATATAGGACCTGCCTTTTTAAAACAGAATCTGTAACCTTACATTCCAGCCCGTCATCTCCGCTCAGCTTATGCTCATAACCTGGTAGTTCCCAGGTTCAAAAAGTGTTCCTGGGGTGGAAGAAGCTTCCTGGTCGGTACTACCCGACTTTGGAACTCGCTTCCACTAAGGCTAAAAGAAGAAACTCATCTGTTGGCCTTCAGAAAGGCATTACAAACGCGGCTTTTTAATCTCTGATGTGGTAAAATCTGTCCGGTATCTTTTGTCTGATGAGCCAGCGCCTTGACACTCTCAGGTGAATGTTTTGCGCTTTATACATTTCTTTTTAATTTAATTTCATTTTATGTGTTTACATTGTTATAACACAGATTCAGTTGGGGAGCAACGGAGTGCTGTATATTACGTTATGTCACTGAGACTTGTAGAGCGCTACAGCTGCCCCAGCAAAGGAGGAGTGATGGAGACAAAGCAAGATTGCATACATCAAGAGGGGGCTAAATGTTGAATTACACGCAGTAACACAATTACACCGTCATCACAGATTACTTGATTTGTTCAGAACTGCACAGTTTTCAGTTAAGTTCTAAGCTGAATTCCAAGCCAGGTTCCCAGGACCCACATCTTCTTACCTTAAGTGATGTAATAAAACATTCAATAAAAGGTTAAGAGTTGAAAATGCTCCAAAAGTTCGCCATCACCAATTCTTATGAACACTTCTATTCTTTTGATATTTTCCCATATGCATAATGCTTTATTCTCCATGCTGTCTGTTAAAAAGAAGACTCTTCAATCAGCTAAGTTCTGGTATTTATTAGTCTCCTCTATTCACTTTACAATGCTGCATTCCCGCCACCTCACAGCTTGCGCTCCACAACATTCTAATGCATGCTCTCTTCACTGAAGCACAAGGTTCAAACATTTTATGGTACACACAAACGTAACTGTAGGGAAGTACCAACAGGATAGACAAGGAAGGAGAAAAATAGACTATTCCTGCACCAATAGTACCCTTACTTAAAATGACAGCTTAAAACAGAGAGAAGTAAGAAGAAAATAAAACATGAGATATAACACATCTCCCCCCCCCCCTTAACCGATCATCTTACCATTACGTAGTTTTTGTGCCTCTAAAAGGCTTTTGATCTGGTCACGTCTGTTAATAGAGTCTTCATGTGATGTGGGTGTGGTGCTTTCAGTTGCCTTGTCAACTGAGGGTGGACATTTAGCTAGCCTGTCCATACTCCAACTTTGTCCTTTATCCAAAACTACCACATTATTATTTGTTTTCTATAGTCTTTTTTACGTTCAGAGAAATTGGAATCACTTCCACTTTCCCCAATGTTTTTTTATAGACACCCAGTCCCATACTCCCCATTTCTGAGGCTTAACACCATGTTTGCGGTCATAGAAAGTCTTGTACTTGTTTTGGTGAGAGGCGATCTTGTCTTTGGCCATAGTTAAATCATGTTCCACTCTCTCGCCGCCACTGATCTAATTTGGGAAGAATTTGGTACTTGGTTTCCTCCTTTTGAGGGATGAAAATTGGGAAATCCCTGTGACCTGGTTAGGGGTTATATGGTATGCCCACAACATCTCTTGTATTGCCCGATCTACAGGTAAGTGATTGGCAAAGGCAAGTTGGATGTTTTCTTTAACCATTCTATTCATTCTTTCAACCTAGCCATTGGCCCTTGGACAATATAGAGCAGTACTGATATGTGTTATGGCTAGTTTGGATTGGAAGTCTGTTATGGCTGAAGAGGTAAATTGCACTCCATTGTCCGTAACTATCGTGGATGGACTGCCTTCTGTGGCAAAATTGTCTCTCAGTAAGTCAATTAGGGTCTCAATGGTGATCTGGTTTACCATTCTTGTAATCACCCAATGGGATTTGGAATTGATGACCACAAATGCAAATCGTTTTGTGAACCCTATTTTGTTGATTGGACCTATAATGTCAAGTGTGAGTTTTTCCCAAGGCGTATCGGGTATGGAAACTGGAGATAATAGAACCGTACAGATGCTTTTGGTCTTAACGCTATTGGCACAGATTATGCAATTTTTTAGGTCTTGCCTAGCGTTGCAGCGCATGCACTGCTTGCTCGGCGAGACATATAGTTAGAGAGGAGTTTTGAGAAGGGGGCTCGAAGCCCTGCCCCTCATTTTCATTGGCTGGCGTCACCGTTTATGCTAAACTGTGGCCTGTCATTGAAAATGGGGTTTTGTAGTCACTTTCTCCTTTTCAGACGGCCCATCCTGGCAGGCGCGTCTGCTTTGCGGCTGTCGCAAAGCAATTTCTTATCTTTAGGGGGGCCATCTGTTACTTGTCTTGTTTTCATTTCGTCTGAGTCTGCGCGCGCAGGAGCAATCTGTTTTTTAGGTCCGTCCGTGTAATGCTTGTTTTTCTCTGTCATTTTCTCTAATCTATTGGAATTCTAGTGAAGCTGTAAGGTTAAAAGGAACACAGGAAATGCCACTGACACTCCCAAGAGACTCCCCGGCTGTCCTAAGGCAGAGATGTCACACAAAGGCAAGCCAAGAGCAGAGTTTTAATTTTTTTATTTTAGGATATTTAGCTGTTGCGTGTGAGGCCGTGACTTTAGGCGGGAAAAACGGGGCTGGCATTGGGGCGTTTTCTGGTACACATCCAGCCCGGCGCCACTGCAGTAGTTGGCTGTACTGCGCATGCTCGATTCCTACATTTCTCCATGCGAACCGGACTAGCCTCCCTCGCACGCAACAAACTGTGAATCACGCAGGACCCCGTTTGATAATTGATATTTACTGGGAAAATACTCATGCTGTAGACCTATAAATCTACATTAAAAACATAGGAACACCTCTGAATGGGGCAGTTTCAGATGTCTTACCTTTGAGTTGTAGTGACTGGTTTTAGGTTTCTTCGTGTTTATTTGGCCCACGCTGTGCCACACCTGTTTCAGCACACATGGACCTTGTAAAGTCAATATCAGATTCTAACAATAGGTCGCTGACTGTCCCGCCCTCCTGTAACTTACAGGCACCCAGGTTCCACCTCGCCTTTCACACAAAATCCATTCTGCTGATGCCCAGTGCAGTTTCAGACCACAGTCTGTCGAGAACTGAACTTTCTCTGCCGGCCAGCATGTATACTGTGTGCTCTGTAGTGAGCCATAAGCTGTCAAAGACATTTTGTGGCTAAAACTTGCAGAGAAAGGGACTTTACAGATGCAGCGTCACAGAGACGTGTGGTGTGAGGATGCAGCAAACCTGTAATGGAAACACCCAGGCCGCCGTTCAGTACGAAACCTGAAGAGTTTTTAATTGTATTACTGTATTTGATGTAATATTCTACCTCTCCCGTTATACGTGCGGGTTTGGGTGCCAACTTGCTGCCCACAAACCATTGTTTTATTTGGGTTTTGAAGAATTGATTTGAGCTACTAGCCCTTTTTGTTCTGCGAATAAGATACCTGATTCAACTTCAAATGTCCTTTTTTTTGTTTTATTTATTGTTCAAATTTTTTATTTCATGTCGATGATCAGAACAAAACTGCTCGCATCGCAGCCTAGCAGATGACACGTCCATTAAAGCGAAAATTCAACCAGCTGGAAAAATCTATCTTCCCACTCCCTGACACCTCCCTCCCAATGTTAGACGGGCAGCCCTCGGGCCATTCCAGCCTTCCGCAGCACAAATAGCATTCCAGCAAGACTAATATCAAACAATCCTTTATTTAAATAAAAATGCTCTCTCCGTCGTTCTTCCTCTCACCCCCCTCTATCTGTCTCCCTCTATCCTCTCTCTCTCTCTCTCTCTCTCTCTCTCTCTCTCTCTCTCTCTCTCTCTCTCTCCTTCTCTCTCTCTCTCTCTCTCTCTCTATCTCCTTCTCTCTCTCTCTAGCTCTCCCTCTCTCCTCTCTCTCCATCTATCCCTCTCTCCTTTCTCTCTATCCCTCTCTCCCTCCCACTCTCTCTCTCTCTCTCCCTCTCTCTCCCTCTCTCTCCTCTCTCTCTCTCTCACCCTCTCACCATCTATCTCTCTCTCACTCTCTCTCTCTATTGGGAATATATACTTTATATAATCGATTACGAATAATTTATTGTTGTTAGTGCAGCTTCATAATACGACTTCCCAAACCTGGAGCCACAATAAAGTCATAATTTATTAGACAGAGCAGTAAAAAAAAATCCATAAAGCATTTAAATAAAATAATTCATTGCTTGTTCAGAAACCGTTATAGATGGCTTCTAAGCACTTGGCAGGCACAACAAGACGTGTATGAAGCGGAGAGACTTCCACCCATGAGGCACACTGTGGGGTTAGGAGGGTACATTCTTGAACAGCTGCGTGCCAGTGGGTAGAAGCTGGGGCTTGTATGCTGTATAAGATTCGAAGAGGGTACTGCAAGTGTGCAAAAGCAGTTGGCATGATTGTGGGACCATACACCAGTATAGGGGGACCCTCCCTCCCACCGTGTCGTGTGCTGGTGACTTCTTCATTAGTTAAGTTATCTGGCCTTTGTATAGCGTTCACCAGCAACCAGTGTGAAATTTTGGCACTCAAACATTTCATGGCAATGAGAGGCCGGCCTGTATGTGGTTTGGAGAGTGTGTGGTTGTTGTATGTCCGATATGGGAAGAGTAGGTGTGTGCTTGAGGTCCTGATACATGCTCTGGTTCAATGGGCATAACTGTTTGCAGAGCATACAGTGGCTATTTGCAACAGGAAGCGCTTCATTAAGGACAAGTGGTTCCTTGCCTGATGCAGCAGTCCTCATAAGTGGAGCAGGCAGTGGCCATAATAATTGCTTTTTGCTGTCCTGAGGCCTGGGGTATTAACATTTGTAATGCATTAGATTAATATGATAAAAAAAACATTAATAAAAGCCAGTACCATTTACAATACAAAACGCACACTAGTACAAATGCAATGCAATAGATTTCGCAATTACAACAAAGTGAGCTATTTCCATTTTGCATTACACCATTTGATTAATGCTGCACGAAGGGGAAAAAAAAAACAATAACATTTACAATGCCAATAGCGCAAAACAATGTAATTGCGAGACCTATTGCATTGTAAATGCTTGTTTACTTTTGCTTCCACTAATCAATCCATGTTGGGAAACCAATAGCGTTCCCTAATTCTAGATTTTTTTTAAACTCCTCCCCAGGTCACCTTCGTGTACCAGATCTATAGCTTTGTCTTCAGTTCCTCTGGAGCTATTATATTTTTAGGGCACATGCATCAACGAAAATACCGATCGCAAACAGGCAGATTAGCAGAATCTGCCTCTTTGCGACTGGTATTTTTGCATTTGGGATGCATCAACCCAAATGCAAAATCGCAATTTAAGTAATCGTAAAATCGCAATTTAAGTAATCGCAAAATTTGCGATTACTTAAATTGCGAATGATGGCGATCCCTCAGCTAGGTTGGTGCAGTCGCAGCGGGTGATCTTGTATCCTTCGGGTATTGTGGTGGCGAAGTCGTGCACGTAAGCGGAGTTGAGCCAGGTATCAGTGAGGAAGAGGACGTCAGGTGTGATGGTGTAGATTAGGTCCCAAATTTCAGTGGTGCGTTTGCATAGTGAGCGTGTATTGAGAAGGGTGCATGCGAGTTGGTGTTTTTGTTCAGGTAGTGTCTGCGTTGTGTTTAGGGTGGGCCTGATCAGTGGGCTGGTGTGTGTGCTGTAGCAGGTGAAGTTTTTTTTTTTTATTTCATAGGGGTTATGGCCCTAAATGACAACTAGAAAGGGCCTACTATTAGAACATTCATGTTATGCAATTATCATATGGCAACTCAAAAAACATTCATATGGTGTGGAGTATTTATCTACTAAATTAGTCATTATTTTTTCATTGAGCATAGTTATTCACATATATGTTCAGAACAGGGGAGACATTACAATTGAAACAGTGAACGTACAATAACACAATTGACAAAAAACAGTTGACGAGAAAACATTACAATGCACATGACCATACATAAACCTTAAAACCAGTCATGGTTTTGAAAAGAAAGAACGAAAAGGCAAACTTAACAGTAATTTGTTGATCACATTATATTGTTCATTATTAGGTTGCTGCCAGAGGGAACACAAATTTATTATATCCAGGGATTACTTTATTTACACAAACAATTATTCACTGCGATAGGTTACAAATCCAAAAGAGGTGTCCCACTGGTTAAAGGTGCCGACGCATTTCAAATCCCTGCATAAGTTATGGGATTCTCATCAGGGCCGTGACTGGGTGGGATCTAAATAAACACAAAATCATAACATAAGTTGTAACCAACCCTGTTACATTTAACCCATGGATGGTGCTGTTGAATTTGAGGATAAAATACGCTTCACAGTGTCTCTGCACTAGAAACCAACAGATAAAAACACAATTTTAAATTACAGGAGCTTCCACCCAAGATCTTTAAAAGAAAACTTGCCGAACGGGCAATTGTTGAGAGTCAGACGAAATTGTTCACAAAGGGAAGTTTATGAAATTCATGCCGGTGCCCTATGTGATCAACTCAAATTACGAGGATAACCAAAAAAGTAACTCAAACATGCAATGAAACGTGCATGGTTCACGCCTCGAGAGAATTTGCTTTTGAAGAAACCAAAACAACAGCTAGAGAAACTAGTTTGTGTATCCACTTACGGACATGACACCAATAAATTTCGACAGATCATTCTCAAAAATTGGCACTTGATGGCAAACCTGTAACGTCCATTATCACCACCACTTTCCGCAATGAAAAAAAATGCGAGTATTGGACAACAAATTATCCGATCAGAGATTATATCCCCCGAAAAAAAGACCTACGATCTCAATGGAACTTAAAACCATTAGTAGGCCACCCTAAATGCGGAAACTGTTCCTCCTGCGAAACAACGGTGGAAGGAATAGACTCCACTCACAATAATATCACATGCTCGCGCAGAGACTTCACAAACTGTAAGACTAAGAACGTTGTGTACGTCATTATATACCACTGCCAAAAACTTTACGTTGGTAAAACTAACCAAGAAGTCAGACAGCGCATTGTCCAACATCGGTCCAGAATCAAAATGAAGGTAGCCACAGCACTGATGGTCAACCACTTCATGGAAAGAAATCACTCTGAGAAAGATTTCCAATGGACTGTTCTATGTGTGGTCAAACCGAATTCGAGAGGAGGTGACATTAATTTAACACTCCTAAGACTAGAAGCGTATTTTATCCTCAAATTCAACAGCACCATCCGTGGATTAAATGTAATATCTGAAATAGGTCGCATTTGATTTATAAGCGCATGAACTGCGCTTTCTCGAACTGTCATATTTTGTTCACTATCTGCCACATTTGTTGAAAATTGTGCACAATGTATCGCATTCATAAACTGTTACATTTGTTGCTTTAACAGTCAATCTGCACACTATGTACCTATTTTACAGAACGTACTCAAGGAAACCTGAACAATCCCAGAATACAAGAGACCTGATTGCAGTCTCAAGCGGAATATATACCGACAGTCTGGGGGGCCGCGCGCTTGCAGCCCGATGTACGAAGGAAATGCCGAGGAGTTGGAAGTGATACAAACGAGTGCGAACAATTGAACTAGCGCGAATGACGGCAAATGCTGCCGGTTGAAGTTGCTGCCTGAAATATTGGGTCTGACTTCAAAATTATAATTTACAGAAAGCTAAATACGTTTTCAACAGAACATTGGTCTTTTGAACAACAACTGCTACGCTTACAAAATTGAAGTAAGTGACCCAGCACCATTGTGATCAACCTGTAGTTCTTGACAAACAAGCACACATATCCAATTGGTAATATAGTGTAAATTCATTATTTTTAGAAATGGTGATACTTTGTGGCCTGATACCATTCACTGAATAATAACTTGTTCGTTCACTGCGAAAAGGAAGTCATGAAGCACTGGAAAGTACGGATTCCTTTCCTTGCATTAGTACAAGCCTTGGCTCATCTGCACACATGTATTTGAGACACTTTATCTCTCTACTCTTTAGAACACAGTTTGAGTCACACACAAAGGAACTTCCACAAAGGGCTCCTTCCAAGTATCAAATACAGGTATAATTTGTATGTCTATTCTAATACCACAGACCGAAGTAAAATTTAAGGGAAGGCTTGGTTACAACTTATGTTATGATTTTGTGTTTATTTAGCTTCCACCCAGTCACGGCCTTGATGAGAATCCCATAACTTATGTAGGGATTTGAAACGCGTCTGCACCTTTAACCAGTGGGACACCTCTTTTGGATGTGTAACCTATCACAGGGAATAATTTTTTCTGTGTGAATAAGGTTATCCCTGGATATAATACACTTGTGTTCCCTCTGGCAGCAACCTAGTAATGAGCAATGAAATGTTATCAACAAATTACTGTTAAGGTTGCATTTTCTTTCTTTCTTTTTGAAACCATGACTGGTTTTAAGGTTTATGTACGATCATGTGCATTGTAATGTTTTCTCGTCAAATGTTTTTTGTCAATTGTGTTAATGTACCTTTGCTGTTTGAATTGTGATGTCTCCCCTGTTCTGAATATATATGTGAATAACAATGCTCAATGAAACGATAATGAATAATTGAGTAAATAAATATTCCAAACCATATGATTGTTTCTTGGTTTGCCATATGATAATTGCATAACATGAATGTGATGACTAGATCCTCTTTGTTTTTAGGTCTCGCCTTGCTATCGCTTAAGCGATCGCAAAGCGAGACTATTGTAAGCGGATTTTAAAAGTGCTCCCAAAAAGCGGATTGCATGGCTAGCACGCGCACAATCACGCGCATCGTGGCGCCATGCAATCCGCTTTTTGGGAGCACTTCAAAGGGTCCGCTCCCCCGCACCTGCCAAGCGCGCGCGCCACGCTCCGCTTTTTGGGAGCACTTCAAAGGGTCCGCTCCCCCGCCCCCGCCAAGCGCGCGCGCCATGCCCTGCCGGGATTCTCTTGTTTACTTTGGCTCTGACTTGCATGTATTTAAGTAACCCGCATGAACGCAATTGACTTCAAAGACAGCTACATCACGTCCCGTGCTTGTGCACAGTGATTCTCCCCTCAGGCGGCAGGGTTATCATGCCTCTCAAATGGTGAACACTGGCATCAGATTCAAGAACATCAGTGGCTGGTGACATAAAGTAGATGCTTGTTTAAGACAGAGATAGCCGTGGTGAGGAACGAGAGACTTCTAGCAGCCCTCCTATCCCGCCCCTACTCTTCCCATTGCATCTGCCCTGGTTCCTTCTACGACTGTCCTCCGTGCTTCAGAGCTGCAAACTCTCGCTGCAGTGCTTGTTCAGGTCGCTCCTCGTGGGAGTCCCAGCAATTCTCAGCAGGGGCACAATTCTTTTAATGCGAGACTACAGGCACTTCTCAGCAGGGGTGCAATACTTTTAATGCAGACTACAGACACTTCTCAGCAGGGGTGCAATACGTTTAATGCAGACTACAGACACTACTCAGCAGGGGCGCAATACGTTTAATGCGAGACTACAGACACTTCTCAGCAGGGATGCAATATTTTTAATTGAAGAGTACCAGAACTTCTAAGCAGAGATGCAATATTTTTAATTAGAGTATACCAGCACTTCTCAGCAGAGATGCAATATTTTTAATTAGAGTGTACCAGCACTTCTCAGCAGAGATGCAATATTTTTAATTAGAGTGTACCAGCACTTCTCAGCAGAGATGCAATATTTTTAATTAGAGTGTACCAGCACTTTTCAGCAGGGGTGCAGTCTTTTTTATTGGAGAGTACCAGCACAGGGGCAATACTTTTAATGGGAGGGTATCGGGATTTCTCAGTGACAGACAGGCACTCTGGGCTAGTGAATTCCCTATTCAAGGTCACAGAACAACCAGGAAACACAAAGGGTTGCGCCATGTGTACTCTGCAAACAAACCCGTTGCCCAGGGGATTATTGGTCAGCCTTGCCATTTCTAATGCATATTTGGTATTTTTACGGACAATGAATGTTCTGTTAATTTGACGCTGGTTGCGCTCTATATACAGGTCACATTCTGCATGGAATAAATGCACCGAGCAGTTTGAGTTTCAACTCGTGGAACTACTTACGCGCCTTCTTATCGAAACGCTTTAATTCCAGCAGAGTTACTTACGCCTTTATGTAGTACAACTCGGACGCGCTGGCGTGCTTTGTCCTTTCGATTCGCGGTCAGTATGGCGGACTCAACCCCCCCTCATTCAGTTGAGATCACGGTCCTGTTGTAACATGAAGCTTTAGCAGGCCGTCCAGCGCATTCATGTGCCCGCACCGTTCAGAGACAGGTCTGTACGTCCTCGTGACCGAGGCGCTCTCGCAGCGGCTTCACGTTTTCATTCAGATGCATGCCGCCAGCTCTGAAGGCGCGCTTGTGCTTCTTACTACATCTTTGATCGTGTGAAATGCCCAGTGAATGAACTCTGCCTCAGCGTAGGCATGGCGTGTCATCTTTCAGTGCTCGCAGGCAAAGTTAACGATTGGCAGCACTTCTCAATCAGAACTTTAAATTGTTTTCAAACAATATTAAACACGCATTTGCAATGCAACAGGTCTCGCATTTATGCGAGCTTAAGCTATTGGCATTGTAAATGACAATGCCTTTTATTTATATTTTAATAACAAACACAAAAATAAAAGGCATTGTCATTTACAATGCCAATAGCTCAAACTCTCGCAAATGCGAGACCTATTGCATTGCAAATGCTTGTTCTAGTAGCAGGTGAAGTGGCATTGGGTGCAGGTGAAAAGTCCTACAGTGGAGTGTGGGTCGTCACAGTGGCAGTGTTTGTTGTGGCATTGAGGGTGTAGAGTTCGGTGATGGTGTATCTGCAGGGGGTGGGAGGGCCAGGAGGCTTGGCGCAGTCCGGCTTGGCTTTGGCACGTCTTCTGCATGCCTGCTCTGCGGTCGCGCAGCAGCCTACAATAAGTAGCTCTTGGGATGGGCAGGGCTTCTGTTGGGTGGAAGATCAGTGAGCTGGAAAACCAGAGTTGGAAAACCTGAGCAGCGGCAGTGTCACTTGGTAAAACGGCAGCCACTGGATCAGGCTGGAACAATCAGTAACTGTAGACCACAGGCAAGTGGCAGGCTAGGTGCCCAGGTGCCTACTAGTGCAGTCGTACTGCGGCCTGCATTAAGTAGGTCCTGGGGGGACGGAGCTTTTGTTGGCGGAAAGAAGGGAAGCAGAAACACCTGGGCAGTGGCGGTATCACTTTGTCATACGGCAGCAACTAGATCAGGCTTGAGCGAGCGGAGCTGGAGGCCACAGGCAAGTGGCAGACTTTGTGCCGAGGTGTCTACTAGTGTGGTCGTGCTGCAGCCTGCATTAGGTAGGTTCTTGGGTGGGTGGGGCTTCTGTTGTCGGGCAGAAGGGTCAGCAGGAAAACCCTGGCAGCGGTGGTGGGTGTCACTTGGTCAAATGGCAACAGCTGGATCAGGCTGGAACAAGCAGGAACTGAAAGCCACACGCTAGTGGCTGGCTAGGTGCCCTGGTGCCTACTAGTGTGGTCGTGTTGCAGCCTGCATTTGGTAGGTCCTGGGAGGGGCAGGGCTTCTGTTGGCAGAAAGAATGGTAAGTGGAAAAACCCAGGCAACGGCGTTGTCACTTGGTCAGAAAGCAGTAACTGGAACTGGCAGGAGGACACAGGAAAGTAGCAAGCTAGGTGCCTACTAGTGCTGTCGTCCTGCAGCTTGAAATAAGTAGGTCCTGGGGTGGGTGGGGATTCTGTTGGCAGGAAGAATGGTGAGCGGGAAAACCCAGGCAGCGGCGGTGTCACTTGGTCAACCGGCAACAACTCAGTCTGGCTGGAACAAGAAGGAACTGGAGGCCAGAGACAAGTGGCAGGCTCGGTGCCCAGGTGCCATCATATCCAAACTTTATCTGCTGAGAGATGGATGACCCAGAGTCAGTATCAGTGGACTCCTTAGCAGCCAGTCTTGTGGAGCGTACATCCATGGCTGAAGAAAATATGATCAAGGATCCTATGGATAAAAAGACAGATTCTACTCTGAAAGAGTCAAATGCTTGAGCTAACCTAGCTATGAGAGATGTTCTATATGGTGCATATACTAGCTGTGAGAAAGTGGTTTATAAGTTGGAGTGGCTGGGTGCCCACCCCAAGTAATAAAGTCACTATCTTGTTAGGTCCATTCAGACGTTTCTGTAATTTAAACCTGAGCTCAACCTCTGGTAGTTGTGGCATAGAGCAGGCGGGGGCAGGTTTAAGTTTTAGAAAATGGGTAAAGCATTTAGAAGTACCAAAACATTTAAAAAGTCAAAACCACAAAACAATAAAAATCCCCCTACAATTTAAAAAATGTAAGATGCAAAATGACACCAAAACAACAAAAATGCAATAAGGGGACCAATAGATATTAATTTTTAAAGGTTTAACCCGTTGTGTGCTTCTCCGACGTCACAGTGGGCGTGTGTGGAGGACGGCTGGGGGCCGCTCGAACTCCGCCAACTCAATAAAACTCCCGCAGAGCACGAAAATTCACGCCGCGTGGAAAGGGTTAAGAGGAAAAAGTGCCAACACGTGTGTAGCACCAATGGTAGACAAAGTTCGCTGTAGAACGGGACTAGGGGCAATTTGAGGCCGATCACAATCGAGCATGGGTCGGAAACATCAAGTTGATTGGCTCCACAAGGGCCTGGAAGTAGGGAAGTCCCAAAAAGTTTATGAACAGGGACTTGGTTGTTTTTCTGAGGAAAACTTGTGTCCTGGGATAAACATGAAATTCAATGCGATGCTGTAGAACTGCTTGTTGGATACCTTTCATGGCCTTAAAGTTCTGGAGCAAAATGTTTTGAAAACTTAACCAACTTCTTTTGGTGCCCAAACATCACATGAGTACATTTCCTTTCAACTTTTATGGTGGCTAAAAACAGACTCACTTTCCAGGTGACTTCTTCTCAAGATTGAGACTTATTTTATGCTAAGCACGGATGCCAGCTTGACGGAATGAAGGGCAAGAGTATTGGACCAAACTGCAGGAGGAGTGGACAATGAAAGACAAACATCAGTAATGGAACTGGAAGCAGCTGATATCAATTTGGAAGGCTTTGAAACATTTTCCAGGGCATTAAATACATTTAGAAGAGCTCCAACCTTTCAATGAAAATTACAATTTTGATTTTTCCACATTTGAATGTGAATTAAATACAATATTTCAATAGTTGTGAAATTGTTTGATGTATACATATTTCTGGTTTTTTTTAAAAATCGTTTTATGGTTCAAATTGTTGAAATTGCTTAGGTTGGGATATATATATATATATATCACCTACTGGCGGTTGCTAGTAGGTAGTTATAGTTAGGACCTAGTTTCCATAGGAAAAGCGTTTTTTGTTTTCTTAATATCTTTGGCGCCGGTTGACGAATCTTTGCGAAATTTTCAAAACTAGTGGCCCGCTCCGGTCAGCTCCTGTCTTGAAAGTTTCAGGGTGATTCAATAAGCGGGGGCTGAGAAAAAAGTGGGGGTCCCAAAACGTGTTTTCCCCATGTAACTTTAGACACAGCTACAGCCTGAACTGCTGAACAGAATTACATCAAATTTGGCAAAAAGGTAGGTCTTGTTTCAGAAAGAGCCCTTTTTGTTAAATGGTGTAAATCCGTTCAGTAGGTCCTGAGGAATTTGAAAAAGAAAAAGTTTCGATATCTAGGGACGTGTTGGAGTCGCGACCCCTCCCGAGCACGAGCTTCACTGTAATTGGCTGCCAACGCTCCAAACCAGGAAGTGTTGGCAGTCATCTTGTGACTCTGTAGAACCGAGTCACAACAAAACAGTGAAACACAGTGAAAAAACAAGAAAAGGGGGCAGGGTAGAAACACCCTGACCACCTAGGCCTGCTCAGGGGGTCCCACAAGTACCCCCAGGGCCCAAAAAAGCGTTTTTTCGACAGCAAAAAAATCAACCGAATTAGCGCTCGGGTCGCGAATCCGGCCGAGAAAATTAAAAAATGAAGCAGTTTCATTGTATTTAAGCCCCCGGGTGGGCCAGGTCCCGGGGGCACAGAAAAAAATGCGTGGGGGGGGGTCCTCATCCCCCCCCCCTTGTTTGTGGCATGGACGTAATTTAGAGACAGTGGGTGATAAAGCTAGTCCATCGGTATTACTCTTAAATGAAATATGGCATGGTCGTTCTTTAACCCCTTCAGTGCCCGCCCCTTTCCCCGCCCTGTGCCGGCCGTTGCATTAGCGGGTGGGGTCTATGACGAGCTGGACTCGTCATGGGCACAGCGCAACCGCGGCCCATGACGAGTCCAGCTCGTCATGGGCACTGAAGGGGTTAAGCAGGGGCTATTCGGCCCTTTCTCCTATGCACCCCCAACCCCCATGCATGATCAGGTCATGTGCACTGTGCAGGGACATTTCTGGTGTGGAACAGAGTCCATGACCTGTGGTCTTCTGGTACAAAGAAATTACTTTTACACTCTATCTCTAGTAAAACTAAAAGCAAGGAAGCGCAATAACGGACATATTTTCTAGTATACTTTATGGCCACAAGCAGATTGCTTTTAAGGAGTTAAGGCGTCTTTTGTAGATATCTATTTGTATAAAGTCAGCCTCAGCTTATAAATCCCGTAAAATAGCCTCAGCCGTTTAATGCACTTGGCTAGAAAGTTTAGTGTTTAGCACAAATCACCCGTTTGCATCTTCATCAGAGTTGAAAATGGAAAAGATCCACTCTGCACAGTCCCAAATATTGGGTCTGGGGCAGAAAGGGGTGAAAAGCAGATGCGCAGAGTGATGAAAAACAGAGTTGATAACAGTTGGTCCGCATTATTTTCACAAAGTCTGCCCCCAAAGAAACTCACATGGAAAAATGGAATTGTAAAACTGTTTTGGCTAAATGTATTAGCTACAAACTGCATTCATAGCTTATGGGGTTAAGGCACCTGCTATTGACAGGTGTGTTTCAAGTCTCAGGGTAATACAGGTTAGATAGCTTCCACAGCACATGCACTTTCTACGGTGATCGAGGTTTAACCACTAGTCATGGGATTAACTCATCATAACATAACTAAGAGGATTAATGTGCCTGTGGCAAAAAATTGTTATGCTATGTTATGCTATGCGCTGTGAAGGCAGCATCAATGTTGTGTAGTTCTTTGAAGATGAGAGTAAAGAGATTGAACTGTGCACATTTGTGTATCAGGAGCCAGTGGTGTTCCTGGGTGTGTAGTGTGATAGGTGTACTGTGTGGAAGGTTGTGGGTGATTCTGGCTGCCTAGGTCTGAATGGTTTATATTCTTCTGGTGAGCTGGCCCTGGGTGTAAATTATGCTGTGATACATTGTCTACCAGGTGTTTCTTTCAGTGGAAATACTGTATTTACGCATTTTCTCTCAGTTGTATCTCTAGGTGTAAATAATGCACTGATGGCTTATCTAAGAGGTGTATCTGGGCGTAAATAATATATTGATGCCTTGCGTGTCTCTTGCACCTCTGGGTGTAAATAATCTACTGATGCCTTCTATAGCAGCTGGCTACACTTCTGGGTTGAGTTAATTATTGTTCCCTTGTATAGACTAGATTATGTGTTAATACCTGGTCCATCGATCAAATAGTTGTTGCAACACATTTCATTAAACAACAACCTTGCCCTTTGTCTGTAAGCCTTGACCTAACATCTTATGTGAAAACACATATCTATTGTGGCAAAGATATGGAAAACGATTAAATTCTAAAAAAAACGTGTCGGAAGTAGGGGCTTTAGATAAGCATGACGTTACTTCTGTCGCCACATAATTTGGGATCGTCTTTGGAGAAAAATAAATCAGATTAAAATCAGATTCAAATTTTAAAAAAGTAATTTTTTCATCTGATCTATTAGTGTAAATGAAAAAAAATAGAAAAGCACAATTTTATTAAAAGAGCTGGAGATGCCGGGGCCTCATAGATGCGAAGCATGCGCTCTACCACTGAGCTACATCCCCAAATATAAAGGCACCCCACACCAAACCCTTAAAGACAGAGGGCATACAAGCTCGTCAGTGTTTGACTTAGTATGTATCGAAAGCAAATTTTAAGGTAAATTTAAAGAATTGCTTTCACACTCTTATCTGGGAACAGGACATTTGGTGCGAGCCAGAAAGAAGCGCATTCCTTGCTTTCTCACAGAACTACAATTGTGCAAGAACATTTCACTTTTTTTCTCTTTCGTCTGTTTAAAGTGTTCCTACTCTAACACAATCAAATTCTGCAAAGTAAGTATAACATTTAATTTCGTCCTATTTAATTTGTACGATTGTGCCAAGCCCGACATTTTCATGTTGTCTCACCGCATGTTCTCACAGTTTGTTTTTGATTGTATTTTTGGGCACTGCTTCTCAATTTCCATATTTTGGGGATTCTATATTTTTTACTGATTTTTGTGTAAAAAAAATATAAACTGAGTTTTCTAATATTGTGCGGGCGTTTGAGAAACTATGAAACCAGACATGTCCGGCCAGCGATATTTATTCAATTGTACTAATTTCTTTAGCCATTACCAGCGCCAAAATAGCTGTATCGATATCAGATTCGGTCTATACATCTATGAATACTATTATTATTATTAATACTATTAATAATACATTTAGTAATAATAATATATGGCTGTGGGCTAACTAGACGTCACCCAGAAATATACATAAATTATAATCCATTTTATGTAGAAAAAGTTTTGGAAATGCCGGGGATCGAACCCGTGGCCTCATACATACAAAGCATGCGCTCTACCCCTGATCTACATCCCCTCACATGGACACAAGGCTGTACCAGAAGAAGATCATCTGTCATACCTACATCTTCCGCCGTGAGTGTGGTGTGAAAGATTGTAAGTGATCGTGATCTCACAGAGGCCCCTCACTGCCTACAGCATTTCCATCGCACGTTATCTCTTTTTTATTGCAACACATTAAAAATGGTAAAGCGTAATGGGAAGAGTCTGGAAGACATGCAGCTCCCACACTCACTCCTCTTCTACATGCGCAAAGGATCTTGGAGCTGAGCGGGCTGAAAGACACAAGCTGAAAGCACCAGCTGTGAAACAGCGATTGTGAGAGGGGCTGGAAGACAAGCCACAGTTCGTGCATGTCCTTTAAAGAGAAGCATGCCATAACTCGGATCTCCAGAGACAGGACTAAAAGTTAAAAAACAAAAATCACGGAAAGTTCTCACATTCATACTGGGCATTCCGGCTGTTACTTCATTGGAATGGGTAATCTTCTTTTTCAGAAGCCCGGATAGCTCAGTCGGTAGAGCATCAGACTTTTAATCTGAGGGTCTAGTATTCAAGTCCCTATTCTTGCGACTCTATTTTGTTTACAGGGAAGATTATATATTTTTTGAAGTGGCTATAAGAACACACACTAAATAATATTTACTGAGACCTGTGTAGCTGAGAGGAAATCTAAACATGAATGGTTCTACCACCAAGGTGCCCAGAGAAGAAGGGGAAAGGACAGAGGCTGAAATTTGTGTCAGTAATTTATCCCACTGCACTCTACTGAGACTCTCCGAGCACACGACTGCCCCCACCACACATCCCCCCCTCAAATGCTTATTTGCAGATGTATTTTTTATTTTTTTAGAAGATAAAAATACAATACTTGGTAGCGAAAGCAAACACAAAATGATCACAGAACAGCAGAGGAAAAGCATATTCATGTAGTTATCTTGTAAAATCAGAATCCCGGATTCAAAGGATGTTCTTTGGGACCACCATCAGAGGCTAACAGGAGGCTAGTCAGGTACCAGGGCTACACGTGTTTTTAAAGGCTCTGAACCCAAGTTATAGGCCCGATCCGCAGGCTAGCTCCTATAACGAGGGGCAGGGCCTTTAACAACCAGTATAACCTGAGGCAGAAGGATTATAAATAGGGCTCCCGGACTTATGGTATTTATTTTTTTAACATTTCCGTCTGTATTTATCCATATTTATTTTGTGGCCATTTCATCTGTATTCATCCATATTTATTTTGTGTTTTACGTATAAATGAAGGTGTAAAACTGTACATTTCCGTATTTATTTAACTGATAGACGCCCACTCATACTTTGATGTCTGTCGTTTTTAAGCCATTTAAGCTGCCAAAAATTACATAACAATACATCCACTGGTAAATACTAGCATTATACCACAAATGTGTACCGACACATGCCGGTATTTAAAGAAATTTCCTCCTGTTTTTTTATTTTCCCTGCTGTCCATCTGCTAAGCTGTTGGGCTATAATGCACGAAAGATAGCACCGAGAGTCACTAAAAAGCTGCACAATTTTCTGTATTTATCCACTTTTAAAGATAAATGCAGACAGAAAACACATTGTTTTCTGTCTATATTTATCTGTAAAAATCCATAAAAACGGAAAACAGGGAGCCTTGATTATAAAGCTATTAGACCATTCCACCCACAAAGGGTAGAATGTTCTAAATTAAAAAGGAAGTAACATGAAGACAGTCATTGGAATATTGAAGCTCCAGGCTTATACCAGCCATTATAAGCCCAGAGCTACTCTGTTGGTTTCAATGGAGCTCTCAACCTTCTAATGTTCTAATTATTTTTGCAATTTTATATAGCGTTGACTTTACCCAGAGCCATTGGAGGACTTCACAAGAGAGCAAGAAATACTTAAAGGAGAAAAATAACCAGAGACATATGATTAGAACCAAGAAAACAGATAGAGCTGACAGTTCTAATCTGAATACACAGAATCATACAAGGAGTAAGTGGAGAATAAACACTATAAAAGAACTGAGAAGCACCAGGCGAACATCAAGGACCAACAGTTTGAGCCAGGATAGACATCAGGTCAACAGATTAGATGTGGAGCAACAATCCTCCCTTTATCCAAATCTCTCCAATATGAGGATTTCTGAGTTCCATTTTGAATGTGATCACACTGGGGGCTGTGCGAAAATATTGTGGGAGAGTTGCACTGTCCGAGAACACCTGCTTTATATAGCGTTCTTGCCAGAAAGGCAGATATTTGTATGTGCTTTTGTTCACAACATTTCCAATAGATGCTTTATGCTGCTCATATGTTTCAGGCTGCACTGCTCTGAGGCTTTGTAGGCCTTCAGCTTTGCTCATAAAGAAACCTAATCTTCAATCTGAGTGACGTTTACAAAATGCGCAGTGTACACCAAGGCATCTCTTACCGTGAGCATGGTGCCATCCAGCAAAATGGTGCTGCACCACATTTGGCCTTACTCAGGGGGATGAGATGGACTCAGATAGAGAGGAGTGAATGAGGAGCATTAAGGGAGAGCTGGAAGTTCGTATGATCCCAGGGGAAAGGTGGGGAAGAAGGGTAGTAACAATTTGATTCACCACTGTTGTGACAGAGTAACCCGTCCACCAAGATCTAAATCAGGCCCTGAGTCAATTCTGGTGTAATTGGCCACAAAGTCATCATTTTTAAATTTGCAGCAGAGATATATGTGAGCCCAGCAAATCTCCGGGGATACTTATAAGGGTAAGATAACTTTGGTGGTTAATGCAGTTGCTGGAGAGATCTATTTGTTTTGTCTTATGTTTTGACTCCTATAGTACCATAGAGGGTTACATTTTCTTCAACAAAGCGCATTGTCATATCCAAATGACAGATTTTTATTTTATGTAGCTACGTAAGTGGGTTACTGCTTTTGGTACAGACATCATTTTATTACTTGCAGTTCATAAACTGCAATCCTTCTAACATAGCACAGCGAGCTGTGAACCAACATCAAAGCCCTGCATCATTATTATAAGGCTGCTGAAAAGGGTCTCTTTGGGTAGTAATAAGCTCTTGTTACTACAGACAACCCCAAGCACTGTGTAAGTTTTTAGAACCCAACTTGTTTTTCTTCCGGCCATGTAGACATAACATATATTGCCTGCCAGCAATGACAAAGCAAGGTTCCTGCACATTGTAATCCTCATTGTCCTATGTAATAAATCCTGTATGTTGATTTTCACAAACTTGATATATTGACAATATATAGTGTGTGCATTTGATGTAAATTGCTAGGACACCGTACATTAGGATAAGTGCACCATTAAAAAATGATTAAAAAAATAAATGAGTAAGTGCTATTTGATTTGTTATTTATGTAGGTGCTCAGACAGACTGATACATTTGTCATTGTTACAGTGCATGCATATTGCTCAATAACAGCTGCCAGATCCAGGTTCCGTCTGGATCCACCTCATTTCTAGGCGCGCAAAGACAGATGATGGGCGGAAATCCACCAATAAGTCTGTGAGAAGGGAGGTGTAAAATGGTGGTGTTTGGTATTTGATGGCCCGAAGTGTGGCTTGATGCATAGGTGCATGGACCCCAAAGTGCTCCTTATGGGAGGAAGGCAAGAGCATGTGAGTAATAGTCGCGGTGGGAAGCTGTCAAAGTCCAGGATGATTCACTGGTGCTGCTTTGAATAGAGGTACAGCCCACGGGTGAACTGTCTGGCGGAGTAAGAAAACAAAAAAGTAATCGAAAGCTATGATTCGCTAAGTAATAAGTATCACTGGAAAAAGAGTGGAAAAGATTGCCATTACTGGTTCTTTTCTACCGAGAGTGGTACTTATAATTTTGCCTGATATCAAAAATTAAGTAAAAGTGCGTTAAAAAATTGGAGAACAGCAAAGATATTTCTCAGGCATGTTAAGAATGGTACACATTGAAAATGTACATATATATATATTCACTGAAAAAAACATAGGTTTCAGGCACATTATAGTTAGAAATTAGCATTTACAAACCTTTGAAATTCACTGAAAAAAACAGGTTTCAGGGACGTTATAGTTAGAAATTAGCATTTAAACACCTCTGAAATTCACTGAAAAAGACATAGGTTTTAGGCACGTTATAGTTAAAACTTAACATTTAAAAAAAAACTAGAAATTCACTGAAAAAACAATAGGTTTCAGGGACGGTATAGTTAGTTGGACATTTCACTCGTACAAAACCAGAGAAATTCCGCTGTTATAGTTAGTTCCGCTAACAATAACTTGCGCCCTCGCAATGCACTGCTGATGACTTCACATATTACATCATTCATGACATGGTCAGGGACATCACTGATTACATCTCAAATGACATCACTGATTACATCATCCAGTGACTGTGTGTTTCTGTAAAGTTTAAATTTGTTTTATATATATGCCAAGCTGTATTGAAGAATGAGTGGGTGGATAAGTGTCTGTATGGAGGATTTAGTAGGTACGTGACCGACTATAAGTGAGTGATTAAATGTGTCTTACTGAATGCATGGGTTAGTGACTAAACTGTGTGAAAGTCTGTATCAGTCTGTCTGTTGTGTAAGCTTCTGCATGGGTTGGTGAGTAGCTGCATGAGTGTCTATATGGGTTATTGATTGCTTGCCTGAGTATTTGTATGGCTGCCTGAGTGTGTGTGTGGGTGGGTATGAGGTGTGTGACTGCATAGATGTGTGAGGGGGTGATTCACTGGGTGTATGGGTTCAAGAGTGCATGTGGAAACAGCTGTGTGGGTGAGTGTGTGTATGGGTGTGTTGGTGAGTGAATGGATGTCTCTGGTACATGTGCAAGTAACTACATATGTAAAATGCAGTATATGTGAGTGATGGTGTATATAAATAACTATATGTGAGAGTAAGTAATTGTGAGAGTGGCTGCATGGATGAGTGTTTATTTGTATCAGTGATTCTATAAGAGAGTAGTTATGTGTTAGTATATGTATGAATAAGTGAGGTGGTGTCTGTATAACTGTATAGGTGAGTAGATGGAAGTATGATTGATTCTTTGCATGACTGACTAGGTTTGTGAGTAACTCTGGATATGTGGCAGTGTGTGAGTGTCTTTTTCCAGTGATACTTATTACTTAGCGAATCATAGCTTTCGATTACTTTTTTGTTTTCTTACTCCGCCAGACAGTTCACCCGTGGGCTGTACCTCTATTCAAAGCAGCACCAGTGAATCATCCTGGACTTTGACAGCTTCCCACCGCGACTATTACTCACATGCTCTTGCCTTCCTCCCATAAGGAGCACTTTGGGGTCCATGCACCTATGCATCAAGCCACTCTTCGGGCCATCAAATACCAAACACCACCATTTTACACCTCCCTTCTCACAGACTTATTGGTGGATTTCCGCCCATCATCTGTCTTTGCGCGCCTAGAAATGAGGTGGATCCAGACGGAACCTGGATCTGGCAGCTGTTATTGAGCAATATGCATGCACTGTAACAATGGCAAATGTATCAGTCTGTCTGAGCACCTACATAAATAACAAATCAAATAGCACTTACTCATTTATTTTTTTAATCATTTTTTAATGGTGCACTTATCCTAATGTACGGTGTATGAGTGCATTGATAGTGTTGTATTGATGAGTGACTATGTATGAGTGAATGTATGGGTGAATGAGTGGATGTGTGTGTGTAGACCTAGGAATCAGTGAGTGCGTATTTAGTAACTGGTATTGATGTGTCTATTGTTTCAAAAATGGTAGTCTGTATTTTAGAGTGGGTGTATCAAAGGTTATATTCAGGTGTGAGGAGGTGCATCAGATTTTCACGTGGATGATGTCATCAGTGATGTCACTGACCATATCATGAATGATGTAATATGTGACGTCATCACCAGTACATTGCGGGGGTGCGAGTTATAGTTAGCTGAACTAACTATAACTGCGGAATTTCTCTGGTTTTGTACGAGTGAAATGTCAAACTAACTATAACGTGCCTGAAACCTATGTTTTTTTCAGTATATATATATATATCACACAGAAAGGTGCCCTAGTAAGAACGACTAACAAGGAAGGTTACCCTCTGATGCTGCAGAGGACGGTGCAGGCAGTTTCAAACTTCCATCTCCTTTTGCGGCTCCCCATATATATATATATATATATATATATATATATATATATATATATATATATATATATATATATATATATGCCTCACGGGGGATCCCCGGACTACAGTAATGATTCAATGGGAGTTCACACAAATTAAAATAATCGCTGGTACATGTACCCTGGGCCTATAAGTTAGGTACCACTAGTGGACTGCAGCACCCACTGTGTCGTTCACTGCAGTACCAGTTTAAACATGACTGCATGCGTTTTTATGTGTAGCTTGACAAAAGAAAGCGAGGGAAGCCCTAATACTCCCACTTCTCAACTGCTACAAAAATAGAACTGAGAAGCAGGGAAAAATACAATCAATACTAAATCTAATGATTACATAAATGAATCATTGATACCACTGGAAGATTACGAGATTCTTCTTTTATTGAATACATTCAGTTATATTCACACTCTTTTATTGGAAGTATATTACTGTATGGTGTGGCGCATCCAACATTTATTTTCCTATGTACAAAAACAATACAAAACATTACACAATGTTACAATCATAGTACAAAATACACCCTAAAAAGACTCCTATCTTCCACTTAGAAACTTAATGAAGGCTGTGTATAGCATTCATCACAATCCCTCTGGTACTCTCTTGGGACCGTATGCATATACAACATAAAAGTCGTTGGTATTCGAAAAACATACAGGGTATTTAATACATCTTTTCATTAAAAAAAAACTTCAAGAGACTTCAAAAATGAGGTGTGTATGCTTTTCGGCCTTTCACTTATAGGCCTCTTCAGGACAGGATGAAAGCCAGAGTACAATCTACGTCTCAAGGTGTCTTTCAGTCAACCAAACAAGGAAATCCACAAAGTCTGCGGGTAACGGACAAATTCTTCAGTCTGGGCTCGTTCCCGGGTCACCTCAATGCGCAGTGAACCATCTAGCGTGGAGGCTGTGCAAGCAGGCATACTTCGTCTCCTTCTCCGTGAGGAAGCCGCTGATGACTCACCAGCTCATACCAGTGGAGGTAGGGGAAGTTAATTCACTTACGCGTCCTCTTGACAGACACACCGCCCCAGGCAAGCATCTGAGTCCTATAGCTTGATTGGAAAATGTTAAACTTCATACTCGACTTAACAAAATAACCCCTTTTGACAGATCTAAACCTTCCTTTTAAATATTAATAGGTCACCGCTTAGTAGGTCTTAACACCCATGTGTTGTATGGTATTTAGAAGTACGGCACATAGAAATTGTTGCACGTATCCTTGCTGCAAAAATGCCCTTAAACATATTTTCAGTGTTGGAAGACTAACTGTTCCCATGGGAAAGCATTGGGAGGCAATATTAAATTTAATAATGTTATGTCCAGCTGGAAAATAGCTATCAATTAAAATCTTAGACTTTTTGTTATATTTATTAGTAAAGTCAGATGTTTAATAAATATTATGAGAAATGTACTTTTTGGGTATGGGAAGGTGTTTCTGTGGCAGGATGACTATTTAGGTGGTAATTAGGAACTTGATGAACTTCAAAGAGGCCTACCCTGTCACATGCTAATTTCGGCTGAAACTGGGGCAGGGCCCTTCTTTGTTCCCCATGTCAGGCAGGCACCAATCCCAGTGGGGGAGAAACCACCCAAAAATGGTTTAGCATGACCACAGCGGAGGGGTGGCTCATTTCCCCGGCCGCACCTCTGGCGTGGGCACACAAGCTCTGAACAGGGGAGGAAAGGTTTTGCAATCTCATATTTAGGCAGGGACACTGATTTTTTTTCTGTAGGGCACACAGGAAGTGCTATAAAAGTGGGTAAGGTTACCCTTGGCAACCTTTACCCTATTGGTATGGGAGAGGCCAGGAATCACCCACAAAGCTGGTGCCAGGCATAAATGTGGCAACCACTACACCCCCCCATTCCCCCCCCCCTCAGAACATTACTGGACTGTGGAAGATCGGAAGAGGACTGAACCCACTGTTTGAAATCTGAGAAAAGCCTAGAAGACTGGAACTGCTCTCCCTCTTGTACCCAGAAGTGAACTCCAGGGGTCATTACGCTTACCTCCTCTCCTGTTCAGGCTACAGAGACACACAATCTACAAGAGGTCTTTCTGCAACTGTCCAGCTGACCAGTTCTAACTGGACCTTCTCTGGACCCTGTTGTAGGCTACTGCTGGAGTGAGTCTTGACCCCCAAGTGCTGTTGTAAGAGGTCCTGGGACCTGTGGCTATGTCAAAGTGTACTCCTCCTAACATACCATGAACCCTGATACGTAGAAAAGTTTTGGCTTCAGAGACCGGTGGATGATCATCACCAACCTGCCAAGTCAATCCAACAAATGTGTGTTGCTTCTGGGCTGAAGATTCATGTTGGTACCACCCGGAGGTTTTCAGCAGCAGCAAGTTCGATTCAGTGGTATCTCGCAGAGAAGGTATCCAGCCTTGTGGATCAGCTTCAGCTTTTAGCCTTGCCCCAATGGAAGAACCTAAGCTCTAAAAAAGTGACTAAAGTCCAAACGTATAATCTTCATCAGGCTAAGGTGTTAAAAGTGTTCCACCGTCGAGGGCCCTTCCTTAGGCTCAAAATTGTAATGTTTCCTGCTTGTAGCTGTCCCGTTAAAAGTCACAGGCTTCATCGGGACCCCGTCCAGCAGCTGTCCGATGTCGTGGAGCCCTCTTTGGCCACAGCGTGCATCAGCTACAGCTTTTAGCCTTGCCCCAATGGAAGAACCTAAGCTCTAAAAAAGTGACTAAAGTCCAAACGTATAATCTTCATCAGGCTAAGGTGTTAAAAGTGTTCCACTGTCGAGGGCCCTTCCTTAGGCTCAAAATTGTAATGTTTCCTGCTTGTAGCTGTCCCGTTAAAAGTCACAGGCTTCATCGGGACCCCGTCCAGCAGCTGTCCGATGTCGTGGAGCCCTCTTTGGCCACAGCGTGCTGCACTGCCTCACTGAGGATTTTTGGCTTCCTTCTCAGAGACTAAGTTCAAAGGTAAAATTCCTGACCTAGTTTAACTTGGTTTCTGTGTCTGACTTGTGCTCCTACAAGGTAGGGACCTTAACTCGCACCTAATTACCGGTCAAGCACAACCAGATGACCACGGTTGGTGCTTATCACTTTTTGGAGCTATTTAACTGTAAACTTGAAAATTGGGCATCTCTGGTTCTCCTTATTAGATTTTAGTCATTTTGGTATCCTTTGTTTATTAAAATGTTCCAATTTTTCTAAATTGGTTTAGGCTTTTTTTATGTTGTGTTTTGACCTTATTACTGTTTTGGTACTGTATAAATACTCTACATACTGGCTGCACTGTGCTATAGCTACCAGAGGTTTGAGCTCAGGTACCCAATTTCCTAGTTTAGTGACTTTAGTCATTCTCCCTAACAAGTATTGTGGTTATTATTTGAGGTGGACACCTACCCCCTCAACTAATACCCCAATTTCCTACAAAGCATATTTGAAATGCGTGTTTACATCAATATTCGAAATACTGTTCGAGGGAAATTGTGAAATTAAACTACTGAAAATGGGACTGGGGGGGGGGGGCTTAAAGTGACAGGAGAAATATTCAATAATTGTTGTAGGCTTTCTTCCAACCGAATAATAATTAAAGTGAAATAAATGTTGAGGGTTCAAAAACTCCAGTGATACCTCTCTAAAACGTGGCCTCAAGAAGAGTAAAGCCATTTGGGTTGATGGCATTGAAGTTGATGGAGGAGCACATGTTTTTGGAGGGTAAATTCTTCATGGTGGGTAACAAGTATATTTAGCTTATGTACGAGGCAAGTGGCACACTGAAAATCAGGGAGTTGAGAAATGCTGTACAAACCATGTTTAGCCATGTAGGCGCAGCAGCCACTGTCATTTAATCACATTTATGTTTTTTAACAATATATTAGTGCTTGCTCCTCTTTTTGGTACAAGAACATCTATTACAAAATCTCAACTTTTTGAGCTTGTGGGGCTTCTATAATCTTATTTTTTAAATTGAGTTCATGGGTCGAGGGCATCACTCTTAAGTTGAGTAGCTAACAAATCATTGTACTTGTATGTCTGATAGTATTTGTAAACATTTCGAGGCCTGCCACTATAGCATGGCAGACAGCCATTTCAGAATGGTGAAATCAAAGCAAACAAAAAAGTGCGGGCAAATGCAAATAAGTGAGCAGCACAGTAGCACTTAGCAGCTACGAGGCATTTCGAGAAAAATAGGGAACGGGAAGGGATGGGCAGGGGAGCACACAAGAGCAATAGATGAGAAATGGGGAGAGTACAGGGTAGGTTAGAATATAGAGAGGATGGAGCTCTGGTAAATTAAAATGAGTAAGAAATTAAGGCCTGTGGCAGTATAACTCTATATAGCAAATCATGATCCTTGGACTACCATCATTTCTTATTAGGCAATTAAAAGAACACATAAGAGTGGACAGGCAACCCTCCTAGCTTTCTAAAGAGTATGATATCCCCTGGGGCACATACATCCAAGGCACAATATAGCTGTATGTCCCAAATAATAAAAGGTAGAGGCAGATGTAAAAGTGAGTCAGAAAATATTTAATAGAAGGAGCCTGTTGTAAGCAGCTTATAAATGTTATCATCTGACTACACTAAAGGATTTAATTCAAGCAACGTTAGTTATTCTGGCAATCGAAGATTCATTTAATTTCTAATATACATAACTTACTCTATGATGGCGCAGCTGATGTCTTCATGAGTATGTTCCAAGTGGCAGAAACGTGGCACCAACGTTGTATCGCTCCTTATGGAAATACTTGAGTGATATTCAGTAATTATGCTTTGAAAGGCAATATATGTAGTTATATTTTGAACAAATATGATTATTGTTTCATGGTTTCCCATGTGTTCAGCCGTTTTTTCTCCAGTCTGGCTTTATGACTTGGCTTTTGACCGTGGGCAAGCTTTAAAGTCGACGACTTTAGAGGGTCAGAAGTGTTGAATCATTTAGAGTGGTTTGATTGTTTCAAGTTTGATTTCACAAATTATTGTGCTATTAAGACAACTGCATGGCCGCCTTTTTCTGTTTTACATATGCTGTTAGTATTCTACGGTGCTGATTGATTTGGCCGTAGCTATGCACTATGATGCTTGTATTCATTATGTTTGTTATTGTGATCTCTTCATTCCCTTCACCCGTTGGTCTGTTGTCTGGGCTCTTGGTCAGTCCAGTTCAGTTTCACTAGAAACACATCCACACACAAAGTACTTCCCGTAATGCTAGGAGTGCTAGGGAAATGTGTGCATTTTGAGACCAAAAGGATATTTTTGCCATTTCATTTTTTCCCGTATTGATGAGGGCCTAGTACGTTTTGCAAAAGCAGCGTCAAAACACGTATTGACAAAAGTCAATCCCAGACCTATTGGCTTTTCTAATGCATGTTTATGAATTCTAAATTAAAAAATATGGACTCAGCCATGCTGAGTTTGAACCTTAAATTGCATCATAAACCATTACCTTGTCACTGCTGAAGTCACTACTTGGATCTTTCCCTCAAAGGTGTATTTTACTTTATTTTGGGCTCTTCCCAGCTGAACACCCAGAGAACCAACATTGAGTGTCACACCTCCAAATAGGAGAAAAACAGCCAGATTTTAGGTGAGTGGACTACACATGTGAGGTGAAGTACATTTAAGAGAGTTGAACCTGTACGCCAAAAGATTTTTCATCGAAGAAGACCAAGCAATATGTTGGCACCACTAACATCCTCAGTCTGGTTAGGATGCCTCATGGTTCTGGAATGTAGGAATTCTAAATGCTTAAATGCTAAGACTAAAGTTTTGATTATAGCTTGTTTACGGACCAACAACAAAAGTTAGCAAGAATTTATGATTCTACGGGATATGTTCAGATGCATTCAGAAGGCGCTCCCTTTGCAACACACTTTATTGGCAACGACCACTGTATAGGCATTCCCATCCTCAGAGATTCCTTGTTACAGCTTATCCAGTACGTATAAATTGCCCTACTGCTGTTGATCAGTCTGATCAGAGCCATTGAAGAAAACATAGATGCTTATGCTTCTCTCTAACCATGCCCTTTTAAAATCTGGCTTCTGGCCTATAGTACTACTGTAGTACTATTGCGTCTCTGTTACTGAGTAGTAATGAGCTATTTCTGTTTCCACGCCTTGCTTTTAATATACTGTTGAATAGACTAAAACGTGTACACTGTGAAATTATTGTCTGCTTACTGTGCGAATATTTATTTTATTCCTTTTTTTTTTTTTACAGGTCTCCCTGTATTTGATTTCATTTTCGAGCACAATGTCTGTGAATCCGATGTGTTATGAGGCTCAGTTTTTTGGATTCACGCCTCAAACATGTGTTTATCGAATCTACATTGCCTTGGAGGGCTACCTTTTTGAAACAATGCTGGTGGTTGAAAAAGTGATCCTAAAGAAATTGGAAGGTTTACCGAGCTGCAAAATTAGCCCTTTCCAGGTCCGAGAAAGCACAGAGAAGTATCTTTGCTTCATGAACGACTGTTTTAATCACCTATTTGGGAATTTGGAAAGTGCGCTGTTGAATCTGCTCAGCTTCCCTACAAATGCTCTCCTGCCTGGTGATAAGGTCCATGAGCGGTATCCTTATACAAAGGAGCAGGTAGAGGTTCTCCAAAAGGAGACTGAGCAACTGCAGCAGCAGTGCAGGAACGAAACGCTGGCGAAACAGGCCCTTCTGGCTGAATTGGAAGAGCAGAGGGTGGTCCAGGCGGAACTAGAAAAGATGGTGCAGTGGATGGATGGACTGGACACTGTTTGCAGGGAGCATGGCATGAGCAGTTTGAAAGAAAGCTTACTCTTAATGGCTGAAACCGCTAGGAGCCTCAAACAAAAACGAGAAGAGGTTGACATTAAAAGCAAGAGACAAAAAAGTAATGAATCGTCCTCCAGCCAAATGAGCATTCAAAAAAGGCATCTGAGGCAGGATTGTAAAAAGTGAACTTTGGTGTTTGAGTTACAATAAATGTATCGTTTTTATTTTGAATGTGGTACATCACCAGCCAGGCCCTGGCAAGAGCGGGAAAGAAATGGCGTAAACCATTGCTTGTCAATCGTCTTGCTTCTGCGTACAGTATGAGTGATGCACTGATGACCTAGTGCTTTCTTGACTGACAGACCACACAACAAAAAAAGATCATGTGAAGAACATTTGTATTGCTCCCTCTTGCACTGTGCATTTTAGTGTTTGGGACCTGGAGGCTACAGTTCATGATTAATATTTTCAAGATGTAATACATATGTGCGCTGGCATGTGATAAGAGAGAATCACTCTTTACAGTGGAACAAAGTCATGAAAATAACATGCATTGAAAATCATTTTCAGCCAAGGCGCCTCATTGTATGATGATGGACGTCCAAAAAACAAAGTTTTAGTTAATGTGAAATTTGTTTCAAGAAAGGCGTTTTGTAAGAGTCCAATACAAAAATGTTTTCACATCTATATTTGGTTGTACGATCCAGAAAATGTTTAACTACATTAAGCTATAAAAGCTCTTTTTTTTAAAATCCATTTGTACACATTTCAATGGACACTTTTTGTAAATCTTATGATTAGTATCCTGAATGTGCAGATACAGGAATTTTTTCAAATGTCCAAAAGAAAATAAATTATGGAATTGTGCTATCCTGAGTGTACATCCAATTCATAGAAAACACTGATATATCAGTAAGGCTGTACATATTTTTTCTGTCGTTCTTGCTTTGTGTTTTTAGGTTTTGGATTGTCGAATGTAGGAGCAATGTTTGCTATCATGAACAGTGATTATTTATGTTAGAAAGACAGGCATACATCAGTTCCATTTATAATGTGACCACAGGTAGTACGTAAGTGGTTACATTGGTAGTGACCTTTAAGTAATAATTACAAAATGTAATGTCGATTACCCACATATATTTTCAGCGTAGTTTAAAGTTTTCATATGTTTAACTCGAGTTTTGATAAAATGATCGTTGGTAAACATTGTAGAAAAGGTAAAGCATTTCAAAACAACCTTTTCTTTATTGTAAATCATAATGACAACATAGGGCGCTCCATAGAATGATTTGTCTCTTGCTGCTTAAATAATAGGTTTCATTAGTACTCCACATCATTTTAAAACGTTTTTTGATGTTTGTGAGATGGCTCAGTCACCTTTGGTGGCATTACACTTGTGAGCTTTAGGGTACATGCAAGTCTATGCAGCAGATCTATACCCATGGCGCCATCTTTTTTTATTACATGTATATGGAGTTTTGCTGTTCTAGACAAGCATCGTACCTCATGTGCCGTATACTGCTCTCCCAACATTTATTTCCTTTCTCCTGCTTCAGGACAGTATTATGGTAACACTTATGCAGCCAGGCACCATTCCCCTGCCCATGGCTGTACAACCAATACTTTCTTCCAAAGCAACATTCACTTGAGCAGTTGTTTCAAAGCACAGTGATGATGATCAATGCTACTACCTATTTTATCAAGTTAATTTATCCCAGAATTCCTTTACAGGAGCAATAAGTACACTTTTTATTTGCCTCCTCTCTTTTCTTTTTTAAGGAGAGTTATATTCATTTTTAACCACTTTAGTGAAACTTGAGTTATTTGTGGCATCTCAAGAATGTTATTCATTTTAGTTGATATAAAATAGGGCTTCCATATGTATGTCTGTCATATTGACTGCCTTTATAATGCTTAACAAAGCAAAGCTGCATGCAGTATTTATGTTAATAAATGTAATGAACTTTGTTCTAGTGATTTTTAATGTTTTATTAACTTAAGCCTTTGTGCAATGTAGGCTAGACTTGCAGAGTGAGTCTTTCCACTAAGCCTCATATAGCATGCTGAATTAAAGGAGATCTATAGTTTCCTTTCCGTATTCACAAATTCCTTAGCTTGGGCACCCACGCAGGCAGCTTAGTGAGAGGTGTGCAATTTACTTTGAAAATATGGAGACTTTGCATCAGGATAGCAGTACGTACCCGCAAGAGCTCACAGGCTTATATTTTCTGTAGTGTGAGTGTAGTTCTTAAGGGGGTGTTGTGAGAGACAGTAACATTTATTCTTCTTCTTTAGTAGTCATAGTACAAATCGTTGCCCAGTTATTGATTATTGACTTTGATTTTTCATAACAATGTTGTATGTGCTCATTGTACTTCCTAATGGATTCCGTGTGTTTGTATCTGTGTTTTTTAACCCAATGATGAGGACAGCTTTCACTTTATTTTCTGCCAAGAAATTGCACATGGACATTCACTAATACCATAAACCCTTAAGAAGGTCCAGCCTACATGCTGTACTGAAAATGTATATTTGCCATTTTCCAAGTTGGCCTTGTACCAATTTGTATTGTCCAGATCACTCGAGGTAAAGTCATTACTACTATTTTTTGTTCCATATCAGGCTCGTCTGTCTGCAGACACCTTTAAAGCAGTACCAACTAAAGAAAACATCTATAATCCCTCCTATACACTGCCCTACATAAAGTCCCATATTCCATTTCACATCCTGGGGCAACTGCCAAAGCCTAAAGATAAAGCTGTTCAAAGTAGTTAGGGTGGGAAGGAGCAAGGCCTAGAATGCACAACCGAAAATCGTGCATTACCTTAAGTAATCTGGACATTACCACCTCAGTTTTTTCACTCTATCCCACCCTTATGTTGGAGAACATAATCATGTCAAGACCCAGCTTTGGAGAAAAACACACAAAGTGGTCAAAGCAAAGAGAATACAAGACCCATGTAGATTTGAATTAATTCACTAAAACTCCCAACCAGATACAGCCTACAGAATCCTAGTGCCAAAAGATGATAGCTGAAAATGAACATCCAATCTGTTATGTGACAAGAACTTAGAGGACACCATCCAAGTAGCTGCCAAACAGATGTCTGTGAGAAAGACTCCCTGTTCCTCAACCATGAGGCAGCCATGCCCCTAGTGGAACGTCCATGAATATACAAAGGTAAATAATGACCTTAAAGATTGTAAACCGTAGAAATGGTTGATTTTACCCAATGACTCAAGGTGTAAAAAGAAAGCACAAACCCTTTACCAAAGGCAAGTTCGTCTTTGCAACGCCCATGCATACATAGCACCAGCTATGCTGGTGATTGTGCTCAATAGAACCTCCATTGACTAATTAATTACTGTGAGAGGCTGGCTTAGTATATGGTGCTCACTTATGAAATTATAGCACCCTGCACTAATCCAGACGACCCTTATGGTGATTTTAGTGGTCTTAGACAACCGTAGAAGGCTCTAAGTGGTAGCTGTGTAGAGCAGCCTTCAGGCTTAGTCCAGAAGGAGTGTAAAACAGCTTGTTTGACCAGTACTTAATCTTATGGTATAAGTGAAAAAGAACCACACAGTGTAGTTATAAAAATATGTATTTCATTATTAACACTCACTAACACAATGTATTACCTCCTACCCGGAGAAATAACACAATACTTTGTCAATAGAACTCGTAAATAGCACAGAATACACAGTGGTCACCAGGGGGGAGACCAAACCATGTACTAAAATAGTGGAATGCGAACCATGACCTAGGTCGAGAATGGACCCCGAAGACGTAGAAGAGCCAGGGACCAGAGGAACCACTCAAGATGAGCATCTAGGAACCCCACGGACGTAGTTTGCAGAGTGGGAACACAAACACGTGCCCAATGTTAGTCAATAGGTAAGTCTCGGTTGCAATTTAAAAGAAGAGGGACTCTTCCCAGTGAACCACGAAGAAACCCTGTGAAAGATGGAAGGTTGGAGAGTCACCCCACCCGTGGATACCTCAGGAACCAGGATGCCTACACCACCGAAGCCGGGTACATAGGTTTGAAGTGAAGTCGGAAACCACCGTAGACCACAATGGAGGACTTTGTGAAAGATGCCTCTGCCGAAGAAGGTGAAAGTGTCCGCTGGAACCCAAAGGTGGATTCAAGGTGAGAGGTATCTGCGAACAGAGGTGACAGCCTATGCAACTCAGGAGTGACCAGGAGGCATGGAAGACGAATGCCCACAGATGTCGGAGATGCAGGAAAGTTGACGGTGCCCTTGAAGTTGCAGCTGTACGGACCAAGCAACGCATAGGAGAACCAGGAGCCGTGCACGAGCTGCCCCACATCGGATGTCAAGAGCCATGGGGTCAGTGTCCGGCAGGGGCACCAACAAGTCTCGGCAACTGCAACCAACATAGGTGAAGGAAAAAGTGTAGTGTCAGGACCATCAATGTCTACGTGACACACTATGAGTAGGTACAGCAGAGCATGCCCCGAGCAAGAAGGGGAGCCAACTGAAGCCAAAGAAGACCCTCAAGAGGACCCACGGGCCAAAGGCACATGAGTTGCAAGAGTACCTCGAGCAGCTCACCAAAAGATGAAGGCCCACGGTGCAGAGGATGCGATACAGGCGAAGATCTTCACTGTAGGAGATGCTTGAGGTAGAAGCTTTTTGGAGCCCGAAGATCTCTGGAGGAGAGAGTCAACAAGTCTTGGCAACTGCAAGTCGACGCGTTGCAGAGGGGTTCGGTCCCAGCAGTTCCGATGAGGGATTCTGGCCTCAAACTCAGTGCAGGCCTTGAGGGAATTGCAGAACCACCACCTGTGTTGCTGAACCTTCGAGAGTCTGTGTGAGCCCAGAATCAGCAGACCGGTCAGCTGCGTTGCGGTGCCTGCAGATGCAGGGGAGTGACTCTTTCACTCCAAGAGAGATTCCTTAGTGTGTCTTGGATGTCCACAGGCCCTGTGAAGAACCTATATGGAGCACAGGCACAGACGTTGCTGCATACTTGCAGGACAACGAGACCTTGAGCAGCAGGAGTCTTCCCAGATGCAGTCTCGGTTCCCAAAGCGAAGTCCAGCGAGGTCCAGAGTGCCCAGACGGTCAAAGTTGAAGTGGTCTGTATTCTGAATCTTGTCCCATGATGAATCTAGGGGCCCACCCACAGATAAGCCCTTACGTACCCTAAGGAAAGGGTTAGAACAATTCAGTGGTCAATCCCAGAGGAGGGGCTGAGCACTGGGGAGGATACTCCCATGTCCTTTGTCTAGTTTCACGCCTGAGCGGGAGCCAACGACTCCCTGAACTGGTTTCGACTGGAGTATGCTAGGAGGGCACCAAATGTGCGCTTCAAGCAGTCTGAGTGCCACTTGCAAGCACCCCCACCCTGTCCCAATACACTACGTTCTGTCTGGGAGGTGGTCACACCTCCCTGTGACAGGATACCTATTGTCCTGCCTTCCTCTGCTCGAGTTTAGCTCAGCAGTAGGAGGGCAGAATCTTGTGTCTGGTCGGCAGCAGCCATAGTTTGCTGTCCAGGTCTAGAAGACTGGTACTGGGAGGTCTGAGGGCCTCCCGGAGGAGCTTTACAGTTAATGGAATCATACCCCCACACCGCTCACGGTGTGGGGGTATGATTCCAACATGTTTGATACCAAACTCAACAGGGTTCGTTGCAGACAGTTTAGAGATGGTCATTGCGTAAAGATGCATGGCCACTGTATGTATCTTAATGGCTGATGCACCTACAACCTGGGAGAATGGACTCCAAAGGTTGCAGGGGTGTCCTGCTCATACAGGGGCACCCTCACACTTAGAACTGAGCACCCTGCCATCAAGATTGAAAGGCCTGCTAGCAGGATCCCAGTCCGACTAGTCAGTGAAACATAAGGACACCAGCAAAAAGTGGGGGTTCCATAAAACCAGATCCTACTTTCCTACAATTACAAAGTATTAAGAAAAACACAACCCATAAGCTATTTGGTTGCCATTCTCAGGGAAATTAGATTTCACATGGACAAGCCACATTTGTGAGGACCCTTTGATCCAAAGTTACCTCCACACCAGGGCAAAAGGGTGGTTCTCTAAAATTATGGACATATTAATGCACGCTTCTTGGTAAAACCGTGATGTAGAAGTTCACATTATTGATTATAGCGTATTGAATAAAAATACTACTCGGCACTGAATCTTGGACAAATAACTCCTCTAGCCCAGAGCTTTGTTTGGCATGTCCCCCTAGTTTTACAGCTATTCCTCCTGCCAGACCGGGTTGAGGTTTTGCCATCACATATGAGGAAATGGTGGACCTCAGGGAAATCAAACTGAAGGATATCAATGAGTCAAACTTGTTAGGCTTTATGATTCCCATACCCCAAAATAGTTGGTTTTGGGTGTAGTTTGTTATAGACCATCCTTAGTGCTTTGGAAATTTCGCAGACAAGTTTTTGAATTTCTGATCCATCCTCTAGTAAAAAATTCCTTGATAATGATTCTAGGATATTTTCACCTTTGGGCAGGATTGGGGGACTATTCAGCCACACTAGGCATCATAATGTGATAAAATCACGTTGACACAATGAGGGGTTGGCTCTAACCTCACTGTGAGTTACACTACGGGATAAGTGCCCGATTTCGACACAGCCAGGGTCCTGAATCGCTAAGGTGTGGTGGTGGTGGGGATAGTTGAGGTGAATGGCAGCCACCCCATCCTGAAAAGGTTGGCAGAAAGGGAGAGAAAGGCCTGGACGATTTCCCCAGGGGGGGGCAGAGTTGTGCATGGGGAACATGTAGTGCCCCTATCTGTATGCACTATTGTGCATGTACTGTGTGCCATACCCAGCATGGTCCATGGAAACAGTGGGCGCACGACAGTGCAGGCGCTGCTCCGCAGCTTCATTGTCTCCAGGCTCAATTAGGGGTCGATTATGTTGGCGGGCGGATCCCCCGCGCCCGCAAGGCGGTGATGATACGCCCACCAATTTCCACCACCCACCTCCCATTTCCCCCCGCCACAATACGATGGCCGGGGGGACCCTGGGAGACGGAAAGACCGTCTGCGGGTTTTCCGCCAGTCCAATCGTCGACCGGGTGGAAAAAGTGTTTAATATGGTGGCGGTGTCTGCAAGACAACGCCATCCATATTAAGATGACTGCGGAGATCAGCCTTTTGGAAAGACAGACGGATCCTGCATTTGGGGGCCTGTCGCAGGCCCCCATGGTGTTGAGGGGGTGGTGGTGCACATGGGGGGTACCGCATTTGCATGCACAAGGTGGCAGGCACACAACATGCATTTTTTACATTGCGGGGGGTGCTGCTTGCAGCACTGCCCGCCGCAATGTAAAAAAAGCGGGATGCGCCCGCCAGTGTGGTGGGCGCATCCTAATGCCAACGGCAGGACCGCCGCACCTATGTTGGGCGGTCACTTTAGCCATTGCGTTGGCGGGCGGACAAACACAATAGACCCCTAAGTGTCGCCGTTGACAGACTACCGCAGCTGTGGCGGTCATGTCATAATATGCCGGTCGGGATGTCGCCAGCTTCACAGCTGTCTCCCCGACTGCCGACCCTACGGTCTGGCGGTGTGACCGATATGATCGGAATCGGGCCCCAAGTGTTTTCCGCTCCAAATTTGGCAAAAGTTTTCCAGTTCATTCAGATGGCTTGGACTGATCACAAGCCTATCAATTTTTTTATAGAGGTAAAGAACATGGGGGCATACTGTGCTCCAGAATCAGAAGCATCTAAGCTCGGAACAGAGGTCCATGCTACCCCTGGAATTGTTCCTCAAGGCACTATACTTATGTGCACCAATTTACAAGCATCACCCACCAGCAAAGGATATGGGCAACACACTGCATGGATTACGAGCCTGTACAGTTCCCTTCCATGATTACCTCACATTGCAAAACCGAACGTAACATGCATGCCCTCGTATAACGCTACTCTAAAGGAAGCAAAACTTTGGTGCAAACATCTAGAATGCATATGGAGACTTCACTATGATTTAAATGAAAAGCGTAAATGAAGACAGGAGCCTACAAGATGAAAATGTCTGCAGCCAGATGCAACTATTCTGCAGAATGTATAATCACGTCCGGTAATCTCTTGAGGGAGGCTTTTGTGATACTTAAATCTCTAAGCGCACCTACTTGCATTCCACAACCAATTGAGCACTCCCATGAAGTATGTGATAAACTGGGCACCTTCTTCAGATATAAGGTGCTAAAAATTACACCAGGGCTCAGGAAAGGGGGAGAATGGGTCAGGCTAATACTGACTATCCCATACGGATCACTGATAAAATATCGACTACAAAAACCTCACCCTACAAAAATATTGCAGTTAAAATATCGTAAACACAAATATCGACACCCTGCACTTAAACTAGGATTTACAAAAACATTGATAAAAATATATTGTCAACAAAAATATTAACAACATAAATATAGCTAACAAAAATATCGATAACATTAAAAATAAAACATATACACCAAAAATATCAATATGATCAATATTGACTACACAAATATCGATAACATATATATAAACAACATTGAAAACAAGATTTAACATTAAAAAACAATATTTAAAATTATAAAATTAAATTACATATCCCAATTACTTAAAATAAATTATTACAACATATATAAAAATAATAAAATAGTTAATTAAAATACTATTATAATACTAACACAAATGGAAATATTTATTTATACAACATAAAATAAATATCCAATAAACCAAAAATAAACTAAACTTAATATATATCAACTGCAATTAAATTAAATTACATTTATTTACAAATATAGTAAAAAAAATAATAAATACCATAAATACAAACATTAAATAAACAACACATATATGTCAAACTAATTAAAAGGTAACTGCTAAAAAATTCAAAAAAGTATCTCAACCAATACATTTAAACTAAATTAACACAAGTGTTAAGTAATTAAATAAACACTATAAAAACAAGGAATTAATTAACGCAATTTTACCGTATATCGGCCAAACAAGGAGGGAGAGCGTTACTTAGTGAGCGAGAGAAGAGAGAACAGAGAAGAACTCCATAAACAACTATATCAAATGTTCTAATACACAGGTAGGAACAAAACTTTAATGCAAATTATAAATACTTCAACTTTTTTAATTGATTTAAGTTAAAATAATGACATGTTGCTCTTTAGATGTCATAGATACACTTCATAACAAATACACCGAGAGAATATAGAAGAAACATTTTAATGCCCACAATACTTAACTCAACATAATTAAAAATATAACAAACTAAATATATAAATTAACCTACAAATAAACTAAATTAATTGTAATTTTTAAGACGTAATAAAAGTACAAAACATAGCTAATAAATGCTTTTCTTTTTATAGCTGCCACAAAATTCAACTAAACATCAACAAAAACGACTACATCAACGAAAATTAGAAAGTATATAATTTGTATTACAAAATGTTTTCAAATAAAATGTAATTAGCACATGCATCAATGTTATTACCGGTCGCAAACATTCCAATTATCAAAAAAGCCTCATTTATAACAAATGGAAATGCTTTTACAATACATCGACTGAAAACGCAATAGCAAAATAAATACTTTCAAACTGCGATTTGTTTCAAATTGCTTACTATGAACCTCTACAACCATAGAGATTAATAAAAAATATTATACTCCCTATTACAAATTTTTATACATAACAATTTATGTAGCAAATAATATATACATAAAAAATTGCAACTCTTAAATAGCAATACCTTAAACATGGCCGTTAAAAATGTGCAATTCTTTAACTTCATACATGTGTTCATAAATGTTGTAAATAATCTAACAAACTAATAATAAAAAGTTTTTTCCTTTACTTCACAGCTCTATGACTCCACCAAAAAAGGTTACATCAAACAACTTCGAAGGAAACTACAAAATCTACATTGGGGTCGATTCCGATCCGGGTCGAACAGCTCTCCGAGAGCTGTTCGTAGCCTTACCTTGTGACCGACTCGTACCCAGAGCCGGTCCGTCCTGGCGATGAAGTACGATGCGCATAACTGACAAAAATCCGACCGACACGTAGGCTGTGATTCAAGCTTCATTCTCCGTCCGAGCCGTACCTCCGAATGCCGAACCGAGTCGCCCGGAAGCAGTATTCATAGCAGTTTCCGTCCGAACAAGTACGATGCGCAAATCATACGCCCTGGACGGGTCACCACGTACGGCATGTCACACCATCCGGAAAAGAAGCATATCAGGTATGTTTCGCGCCAGAACACAATCCACGGCTACGAGACGGACCAGCTTGCAGCGGGTACGAGACAGAGCAACAAGCAGCGTGTACGAGACAAACACATCATGAATTCCATCGCGCAGGTCATACCAGTACTGTACATCTATGAGCAGATCAGGAACAGACGCGGACGGCGCAGACGGTAAGTCAGAAACCCACCACACAAACAAACGACACGAACCCGCAAAATGTCCCACACACACAGGGGATCCATATCCTGGCCACTAGCAACAAGCCACCAAAGGGGATGCAACGCCAGCACCACCACCACCCCCACTCATAGGGCTTATGTTGCCCATCACTCCTGCCACCCCCACCTATAGGGGACCTGCTGCCCAGCACTACTGCCACCCCCACCCATAGGGCTTATGTTGCCCATCACTCCTGCCAACCCCACCCATAGGGTACCTGTTGCCCATCACTCCTGCCACCCCCACCCATAGGGCTCATGTTGCCCACCACTACTGCCACCCCCACTCATAGGGCTTATGTTGCTCATCACTACTGCCACCCCCACTCATAGGGCTTATGTTGCCCATCACTCCAGCCACCCCCACCCATAGGGGACCTGTTGCCCATCACTCCTTCCACCCCCACCCATAGGGCTTATGTTGGCCATCACTCCTGCCACCCCCACCCATTGGGCTTATGTTGCCCATCACTACTGCCACCCCTACTCATAGGGCTTATGTTGCCCATCACTACTGCCACCCCCACCCATAGGGCTTATGTTGCCCATCACTCCTTCCACCCACACCCATAGGGACTGTTGCCCATCACTCCTGCCACCCCCACCCATAGGGGACCTGTTGCCCAGCACCACTGCCACCCCCACCCATAGGGCTTATGTTGCCCATCACTATTGCCACCCCCACTCATAGGGCTTATGTTGCCCATCACTCCTGTCACCCCCACCCATAGGGGAGCTGTTGCCCATCACTACTGCTACCCCCACCCATAGGGCTTATGTTGCCCATCACTACTGCCACCCCCGCTCATAGGGCTTATGTTGCCCATCACTACTGTCACCCCCACTCATAGGGCTTATATTGCCCAGCACTCCTGCTACCCCCACCCATAGGGGACCTGTTGCCCATCACTCTTGCCACCCCCACCCATAGGGCTTATGTTTCTCATCACTACTGCCTCCCCACTCATAGGCCTTATGTTGCCTATCACTTCTGCCACCCCCACCCATAGGGAACCTGTTGCCCATCACTACTACCACCCCCACTCATAGGGCTTATGTTGCCCATGACCCCTGCCACCCCCATCCATAGGATGGGTGATGCACAACACATCCATCATACACCAACATTAGGTATGTAAGCAAAATACATCCCCCCTAACATCATGACAACAGTGTAGTCTGTGACAAATGCCCACAACAGTGATTATGACTTTGAACATACAATGTAACTATCATCACATGTATGACCAAGTGTGGCCTTCACAAGGCATCATCACTATAGCACTGTGTCAATGAAAAACTAACACCCCCTCACTGTGTAGAACAAAAGTTAAGTGTGTGGTTCCAAACTGCAGCAAATGTTGAGCATTGTGGTGATAGGCTCCAAAACCCCCCTCATCACAGTGGCCAAAAGATAAGTGTCATCATGGTCAAAGCTGCAAATGCCAAACAGCATGTATGATTCCTGGTCCTAACACATGAAACACTTTTGGGGCAAAGTAGTGGTTGTGTCCCATACCTACAGAGATGTGGTGAGGCTAACAGTGCTGTGAAACCCTAACATACTCTCGGCCATGTGCAGACAAGCACCACCCATGCATACAGTGTACAATGACACAAAAGCAGAAGTGACCATCACAAAGCATACACACATCTCAAAAATAGACACACAAATCAAAACAACCTGTGTAGACTGTAGGTGTCGGGTCACAAACTCCCATTCCATGCCAGCAATGGGACCTAACAACCAGGATGAATGTGCAGAATGATGTGATATGACTCACAGGGACAGCAGGGTAAATCACAAAAACAACATCCAGACAATGGCCCACAACAGCAATACCAATGCACTGATGCAGATGCACAAACACAAACAGGCAACCTCACACTGCACATCTGACACAACGTGTGTGTGTGTGTCTCAGTATCCCCAGGCAGCTACACAACACGAGGGTGGCTGAACCACAGTGAGACAGAGGTGGACGCAGTGCCATACAAAAGTAAACCATCAATGGGCCCCCCTTAGTGGGCAATCAGGCATTATGAGATGAGAGGGAGCACAACAGACACATGTGACACAAGCTGGAATGAACAGCAACCTACACAGCAAGAGACTGACACACAACAGCACTACCGCCAGGGACCAGGCATTGGGGTGACACAAGCATGCATGATACGTCCACTGTGCTGACAAAGGTAGATGTCGTACAAACCTTGAAACCCAGACATGTGTCCTGTTCCACAAACGTACATCACACCTACACAAACACAAATCACTCAGCATGGCCTGTCATCCATGGACAAACGGGAGCTAGGGGCCCTTCCATGCAAACATTTACATCAGTCCACCCTCAACACCACACACCCTGAACTGCACCAATGTGCATCAGTGAAGCCCACATGGACAGGTGACATTGCACATGCACCCATGTCAAACACAGTAATGTTTGGAGGAACTAAGGTGCACAGACTCATCACACAAGGACAGTTTACAACCCTGGCGAATGACAGAAATACTGCACAGTATGCGGTACATGGCCATGATGTCAAAGCTCCCGTAGCCTTAGGAATACCTGCCACAGTCCCAGGACAATGCAGAAGCAAAGGAGAACCACAAGGCACACATGCTGACACCTCCCAATATTGCAGCCCTGAACCGGACAAGTGGGAGCAGTCACACACACATACACATGTCTCAATCACTGAAAGCTACCACCTAGAGACAACTACATGATATTGCGAATAAACAAGTGCCTTGGGGATCCCTGACTGTGTCCCATCTGCGTCTGACCACATCATCACCACTCAGAACTGACAAATCCCAATGATGAAACACCAATTAACAGTAGTGTGTCATGCCCCCCACATCTGGTAACCCATGGCGTGGGATGAACACAGTACAACTCAGCAAGCATCAACAACAGGAACATATCACGGGAACACTGCCTGTGTATGAAAAGGGATGTGGACACACACACACATGCTCCCACAACACACACCATGGGCCCAGGCAATGTCACGGAACAACACACTTACGTGAGACGACTCAACTCCTGGGAAAGCTCAGCTGTGCCAAACATAGTCCCAGCAGGTCTCAGTCATGTCAGCAGAACACTTGGTCAGTCAGCCATCAGTTACCACACAATGAAGGCTCTGGTCACAACAGCCTGTGTATGGGAGTGTCCCTTAACTCCTTCGGTGCTCACGATGGCTGGGAGCCGTCATGGCACACAGTGGGTGTGTGCTCATGACGGCTCCCAGACGTCGTGACACCCACCCACGGGGGAAGCGCTGGCGCTCCCCCCGTGGGACATCGATTTCGATGCCTGCACCGGGGAAGGCAGGGGAAGCCCTTCCCCTGCGTCCCCCCTCCACGTCATCAATGTTGTCAGCGTGCAAGGCACGCTGACGTCATTGGAGGTTTCCCTTAGTTTCCCAACGCGCTGGAAGCCATTTGCTTCCAGCGCGTTGGGAAAGTAAGAGGTGAATTTTGCCTCGTGGAGGGTGGGGGGTGTATTTTCAAAGGCATCGGAGGAAAGGAAAGGGTTTTCCTTTCCTCCAATGTCTTTTGAAAAATGCATTCCTGCTGCACGATCGCGCCTGGGGCGCGATCGTGCAGCAGGAATGCATTTAATTTTTTGTTTGTACGTTTTTAGGGCCCAATTTGTCTCGGGGAGTGGCCCCTTGGGCAAGGGTCGCTCCCCTTTGGGGGTAACATTTAAAGTTGGATCTGCCCCCCTTGGGGGGAGGGCAGATCCGTTTGATTATGTAAAAAAAAAAATGTGTGTGGGCCTGTTTTTTTATTTTTTTATTTTAAAAATTGCCCAATCTGTTTTGGGGAGCTGCCCCTTGGGCAAGGATCGCTCTCCTCGGGGGGGGGGGGGGGATTGTGTAGCTGGGCCTGTTCCCCTTGGGGGGGGCAAATCTGTGTTATATTTTTTAAAAAATCGGTGTGTGTGGCCCCACTGGGCCAGTATGATTTTTTTTTAAATTGCCCTAGCTGTTTTAGGGAATTACCCCTTGGGCAAGGGTTGCTCTCCTTGGGGAGCAATATGTTTTTGGGGAGTGGCCCCTTTGGCAAACATTTTTTTGGGCCGTTTCTGACCCCTTGGAGGGGCAGATTCAATAATTAATTTTATTGTATGCCCACTAGGCCACCAGGGATTGTTTTTTTGTTGTTGGGAGCAGCCCCTTGGGCAAGGGTCGCTCCCCTTTATGGTTAGTTTGTGGTCTAGTGCATTATTTGTATATGTGATTGTAATGTTTTATTTCTCCGTTTTATTCTAGTGTAAAGCTTTTGATTCCTGTTTGCGGTTTCGGCAGTGGTTGTTTTGCAGTTTTGCGTAGTTTACTTTTTTTGGTAAGAATGTTTTTTTTTGTTGCATTTACTCCAAATGAGTATTATTGTCATGCATGAATGAATTTTTTTGTAAGTGGTTTCGTAATGGCAGCATATTTTGTTAGTGTTTTGAGTATGTAATTCTTTGCGATGTGTTTTGTAATGTCTTATGTGTAATTTTCTTTTGTTTTTCTTTTTTAGTGGGATATTGTTGATCCTTACTGTGTCTGTGCAGAGTAGGTGGTGGTGAGTCTTGCTGCTTCTGGCAAGTGAGTGGTATCGTTTTAGAGTATATAGGTCTTTGTGATAAAGAGGCATTTTGTTTATAACTTATTTTTCAAAGTGTTTGTTGTTCACTTGTTTGATAAGTTACCTTTATTAGTAAGGCGGTGGTGATCCGCCCACCAATTTCCACCACCCGCCTCCCATTTCCCCCGCCACAATACGATGGCCGGGGGACCCTGGCGGACGGAAAGACCGTCCGCGGGTTTCCGCCAGCCCAATCGTCGACCGGGTGGAAAGAGTGTTTAATATGGTGGCGGTGTCTGCAAGACACCGCCATCCATATTAAGATGACTGCGGGGATCAGCCTTTTGGAAAGGCATACGGATCCTGCATTTGGGGGCCTGTCGCGTGCCCCCATGGTGTTGAGGGGGTGGGGGTGCACATGGGGGGTACCGCATTTGCATGCACAAGGTGGCAGGCACCACGCGGTCCCTGTCACGTTGTGCATTCAGATGCACAACATGCATTTTTTACATTGCGGGAGGTGCTGCTTGCAGCACCGCCCGCCGCAATGTAAAAAAAGCGGGATGCGCCCGCCAGTGTGGTGGGCGCATCCTAATGCCAACGGCGGGACCGCCGCACCTATGGCGGGCGGTCCCTTTAGCCGTTGCGTTGGCGGGCGGACAAACGCAATAGACCCCTAAGTGTCGCCGTTGACAGACCACCGCAGCTGTGGCGGTCATGTCATAATACGCCGGTCGGGATGTTGCCAGCGTCACAGCTGTCTCCCCGACTGCCGACCCTACGGTCTGGCGGTGTGACCGACATGATCGGAATCGGGCCCCAAGTGTTTTCCGCTCCCAATTTGGCAAAAGTTTTCCAGTTCATTCAGATGGCTTGGACTGATCACAAGCCTATCAATTTTTTTATCGAGGTAAAGAACATGGGGGCATACTGTGCTCCAGAATCAGAAGCATCTAAGCTCGGAACAGAGGTCCATGCTACCCCTGGAATTGTTCCTCAAGGCACTATACTTATGTGCACCAATTTACAAGCATCACCCACCAGCAAAGGATATGGGCAACACACTGCATGGATTACGAGCCTGTACAGTTCTCTTCCATGATTGCCCTCGTATAACGCTACTCTAAAGGAAGCAAAACTTTGGTGCAAACATCTAGAATGCATATGGAGACTTCACTATGATTTAAATGAAAAGCGTAAATGAAGACAGGAGCCTACAAGATGACAATGTCTGCAGCCAGATGCAACTATTCTGCAGAATGTATAATCACGTCCGGTAATCTCTTGAGGGAGGCTTTTGTGATACTTAAATCTCTAATCACACCTACTTGCATTCCACAACCAATTGAGCACTCCTAAGAAGTATATGATAAACTGGGCTCCTTCTTCAGATATAAGGTGCTAAAAATTACACCAGGGCTCAGGAAAGGTGGAGAATTGGTCAGGCTAATACTGACTATCGCATACGGATCACTGATAAAATATCGACTACAAAAACCTCACCCTACAAAACTATTGCAGTAAAAATATCAAAAACACAAATATCGACACCCTGCACTTAAACTAGGATTTACAAAAACATTGATAAAAATAGATTGTCAACAAAAATATTAACAACATAAATATAGCTAACAAAAATATCGATAACATTAAAAATAAAACATATACACCAAAAATATCAATATCATCAATATTGACTACAAAAATATCGATAACATATATATAAACAACATTGAAAACAAGATTTAACATTAAAAACAATATTTAAAATTATAAAATTAAATTACATATCCCAATTACTTAAAATAAATTATTACAACATATATAAAAATAATAAAATAGTTAATTAAAATACTATTATAATACTAACACAAATAGAAATATTTATTTATACAACATAAAATAAATATCCAATAAACCAAAAATAAACTAAACTTAATATATATCAACTGCAATGAAATTAAATTACATTTATTTACAAATATAGTAAAAAAAACAATAAATACCTTAAATACAAACATTAAATAAACAACACATATATGTCAAACTAATTAAAAGGTAACTGCTAAAAAATTCAAAAAAGTATCTCTTTTTTTTTTTTTGAATTTTTTTTTATTGAGAATACATGAGTCAGTACATTCGAGATAGTCAATATAGAACATAATGTACATACAAACCGTACATATATGGTCCTTTTAAAAAACAAATAGCATATACAATGGCAGAATAATATACAATTAAAGAAAATGTCACCACTTCATACACCAAAAAAACAAAAAAACATCGTGGTTATAAACACTAAATAGAATTTATATTCAGAGATCTGAAGACAAATATTGCTCAACTGAGCCCCAAATTTGACATCCCAGTTTCTTCTTACCCTGGCCTTTAATAGCATATAAACTATACTCCATATTATAAACCTGATAGAACTGAGCCCGCCATGCCTTGAATGTGGGCGGTTCTTTCTGGAGCCAGTACGAAGCTATACTTAACCTAAGAACTGCAGTAGCAAGAAATATTAGATATATCTGCTTCTTTGGTATCCTTTCTACCTCCGTTCCCATTTCCACCCCAACAAAATCTGCACAGCTGTTAATTGTATAGGAGCACCATCAATTTTTGTTAAAAGCTGCTGCACCTGATGTAAAAGTCTAGAAAAAAAAATATGTATATCATCTGCGGGAGAATGCCCACATCGGAAGCATTCCCCTGTATGAGCCCCACTCCATTTTGAGGTTTTTTCTGGAGTATAGTATAAATTAAAGAGTGATTTGAAGTGTTGAGCCGACAATTTAGCAGATAAAAATAGTTGGATTGCCAAATTAATAGAGACCTCTAAATTTATGTCGGATCTTCCCAATCTGATCCCCCATTTTTGATTTTGCTCTTCTAAATCATCCAACTTAGTGCTAAGCATTAAGCTATATAAAGTGCCTATTCTTGCCAATTTCCGATTTGCTTCCACCAAATGATTAATCATTATATTACCAGGCAGCTGCATTAAATACTGTCTGATTTGTAAATACTTGTAAAAATCTGCCCTAGGCAAGTGATAATGCTCACACAATTGATCGAATGACTTCAGCCCCTCTGTAGAATATAAATCGCCCACCAAACGTATACCTTTTATTCTCCAATTATAAACCACCCGGTCCCAAAACACAGTTGGGAAAAAAGTTGTAGCAGCTAGTGGTGTATACCAAGAAATTTTCCCAAAATGATACATTTTCCTAACGGCTTTCCACACTTTATAGGCTGCCCCTAGGACCTTAAATCTAGTACGCTTGTAATAGCTCCAATCCAAATTTAAAAAGAGACAATTTTTTGCTTTAACACCCAAGAGCATCTCATAAATAGAAGGACACTCCGCCATATCTAAGGATCCCACCCCTATGAGAAGTATATTCATTCTTTGTAGCATACATGCATAATAGTACAAGGTAAAATCCGGTACCGACCACCCTCCTACCGACCGTGGCAAAACCATATATCTCATAGCCCGCCGAGCCTTTCCCCTAGACCATAAAAAACGCATACAGATAGATTGTAATTGCATTAAACTTTTATGGGAGATTTCTAAAGGTAAGCATCTAAACAGGTATAAAATTTTAGGGAGAATCATCATTTTAAGTAAATTACATCTCCCTACAAGGGGGAGGTGTAAACATTCGGCTCTATCTAATTGTTTCTGTACACCGACTATAATACCATCCCAATTTGCCTTAACAAGATCTGTCGATGAAGCTCTGATCTTGACACCCAAATAATTAACCTCTTCATAAACCCTCGAATCAGAATAATCCGGTAAGTTAGTGCACAAGATCTGAGTTTTGGCTGTATTCAACTTATATCCGGAGGCTGCGCCGAATTCCGAAGCTAAGTATTCAATTTCCTGCATTGCGGCCAGCGGTCTAGGGGAAACAATAGCTACATCGTCCGCATATGCTAGGACTTTAAACTGATAATTTTGAATATTTACTGGCTGTATCTTGACACGGATCAATATATAAAGAAAAAAGTAAAGGAGAGCATGGGCACCCCTGCTTAGTACCGCGTTGAATCTGTACAACCTCCGACTCGAGTCCCATGGTGCTAATTCAGGCCACAAGTTGGCGATATAAAGTCTGTATCGAAGCTATGAACTCCTGGCCAAAACCCCGTAGCTTCAATAGTTTCCATAAAAAATTCCATGAGACTCGGTCGAAGGCCTTCTCGGCATCTAGCAAAATTAAAGATAGCGGTTCTCTTGATACATTAGCATAGTCAAAGAGTGTAATTACTCGATTAACATGATTAGTCGTACCCCGGTGTGGAATAAATCCATGTTGAATATTAGAGACTAATGGGGTAATGACTGATGATAGCCGAGGGCCAATATCTTTGAATAGATTTTCCCATCTACATTTAAAAGTGATATTGGGCGGTACGAGCCAGGGACATTTTTCGGCTTATCCTTTTTATGAAACACAACAATTCCGGCTTCGTCCCAAGACTTAGGGGCACCCTGCTTCTGGGCGGCTATAATTGTAGCAAGGAAATCAAATTTCAGTACACTAAAAAAACTTTTATAGACTTCCAGTGGTATTTTATCTGGACCTGCCGCCTTTCCATTAGCCAGCCCATTCACCGCTGTTTCTAATTCCTCGAGTGTGATTGGAGCATCTAATCTTGCTGCCTCTTCATGAGAAAGCTCTGATATGCAGTATTGTCGAAGAAGGTTATTCGCTTTGTCATCATCATGAGCCTCGCCTTGGTAAAGGTTACTATAAAATTGTCTAAACACTTCTAAAATACCACTTGCATCTTCAACCAAGATTCCATTCTGATCTATGATATTATCAATTTTTTGGGCGGCTATTCTTGCTCTAAGTTTTAGTGCGAGGCACCTGCCACTTGCCTCCCCATACTCATATTGCAATTGTCGTTTAATCATAAACTTTTTCGCAGCTTCCTGAGACCACTGGAGATTGATTTTTGCTTTATAACGAGCTACCTCTGCTGTAAATTGACTTATATCACTCTTAATACGGACCCCCTGCATTAGCGATTCCTCAGCCCCAATCAAGGCCTTATAAAGGGCTTGAAATTTCGCCGCCTGTTGCTTTTGATTGTATAACCCGTAGCTCAAGACTTCTCCCCTAAAAGCAGCCTTAAAAGCATCCCAAACAAAAGCAGGTTGGGTGCTTTCTCGATTCACTCTGAAAAAATTGGTGATCCATTCCTTCATGTGTTCTACAAATAACTGGTCAAATAATAGCTTTCGATCAAAAGAAAACGGCCTAGGCTTCCTAACTGATAAAGAACATTTTATAGATATAACAACTGGGCCATGATCAGATGTAATTCGTGGATATACCTCGATAGATGCTTGATGCAAGATAGATTGAGGAACCAAGAAATAATCCAGTCTAACTAACTTTTGATGAGAAGATGAGTAAAAAGTATATCCTGGCTCTGCCCCCCTAAGAAAGGACCATGCATCTACTAAGCCATGTAACTGCATTACTGATTGTATAGCTTTAAAGACACGAGGTTTTCTACCCCTATACTGAGTAGTCTCTTTGAAATCATTTAATGTCAGATTTATGTTAAAATCCCCACAAAAAATCAAGGGCATAGACCAAGTCGATAGTTCAACATTCAAATAGTCTAGAACAGACTCCTCATCACTATTAGAGCCATATAGTCCACAAATTGTACAGGTCATACCACCTATAATGCATTCTACTATTGCCCATCGACCCATTGTATCAGTTAGAATCCTGCCAGTAGTACTTATATGATTTTTGGCCAGTATTGCAACCCCCCTCACTGTACAGGTGTATTTAGTACAAGCGATTAAAGCAAATCCCAGCTCTTCCAACAATCGCCGCTTTGCCCATACAATGTGGGTCTCCTGGAGACATATTATATCACAGCATAGCAGCCTCAGCTCCTGTGCCACTCGACGTCTTTTATCTAGGGAATTTAGGCCCCTAACATTCAATGTACCAATCCTAAGACCCCTATCTGCCATAAAATAGGCCTGTACTTCTATCACTAGTCATAAAGACCAGATTAACTTTAGAAAAGAAACCTAACGAAAAACAAATATCTATACTAGACTCATGTATTATTTTCAATTTTTCCCCCCTGGATCCCCCCTGAAGCCCCCTCCCAACACCCGCCAAGTGCCCCCCCCTTCCCACCCTCCCCCCACCACCAACCGCGGGAACTGAGGATCCTGTCCTCTGTGATGGAGAAAATGGTTGCAAAGACCTACCCCAGGCATCCCCCCTGCACAGCACCCATACCAAGACACTTTTTTATGACTAGACCAACCTTTCTTTTTCTTTTTTCCCCTTTAATCCTTCCCTTCCTCTCTCTTTTCCCCTTCATTTCCTTTGAACTTTTTCTCTTTCCTTCCTTTTCCTTTTTCTTCCCCCTTTTATCCCCTTTTTTTCCCCTTCTTTTCTTCCTCCTTTTTCCTCCTTTTTCCCTTCCCCTTTCTTTGCCACCCCCTCCCCCTTATTTTCTTTCTTCTTCTTAGCCTTTATTTCCCCCTTTACACTGTGTGGAAAAGAAAAAGAAAAAATGATGGGCTACCCTAACTAATACATTAGAGATATTTTTCAACCTGCTAATTATATAATTGCGTCTAATCAGATGATGAACACATTCAGCCCCTATACATGTATACATCAGTTATCCTTTAATCATTATCACACTTAATTAGCTATTTTATAACATTCCTATTGCTATACCATACTAGACAATGCCCTCTTAACTAGTGAGCCGATCCTTGGATTTTCATATCCTACAAACCAAGCAATAGTGATCCACATGAAACATCCTAGGTTCTATTAGCTTTACTAACCAAAGTAATACACACAGAAATTCCCCCAAAAATAAAAAAAAAAAGAAAGGGAAAGGGGGATTATTTCATTCAATCCTGAAAGAGGGCAAGATAATCTGGCAAGACATTAATGCTCCATTAACTCTTATTGATTCGCCACTGCTACTTGTCTTCCAGCATATTTCAAATAACCATTAGGATAGTGTCATACAGTACAATACAGTAGAAAAAAAGGATTAATTACAATTATATTTTATCCAGCGTTTTCAAAAACTCTTGTGCCATAGTTTCGGAGATGAAATACCGTGTATGATCATTATATATTACTTTTAGCTTAGCAGGATTGAGGAGAAAAGCCATCGCTCCCTTAGACTGAAATAATGGAATCGTTTGGCGCAATCGCCATCTTAGCTGAACAGTATCTGGGCTGAAATCGGGACGTACAAAAAACTCAGATCCAATACCTTTTCGTCTCTTATCAGGGCGAGCTAAATTGTATACTGCTTCGCGGAGTAGATAATTATTAATACAGATAAGAATAGCCCTAGGAAATTTATTAGTATCTGCTCGTGAATCTCCTTTCCTTTTACGCAATACAAAAGGATATCTGTGCGCTTGCACTATCTCTTTGTCCCAATTCCAATCCTGAAGCTCCGGGAAAGCCTCTTTGAACATAGCCACAATAAATTTCCGGGGATCCTGCCCTTCTTTTGATTCTTCCACACCTAGCACTCGGAGATTATTACGTCTGGATCGGTTCTCCAAATCCGACAATTTCCAATCAACATCTTGTTTTGATTTAGCCAATAGCTGAATGTCTGATTGTTGTTTAACTAAGGTATCTTCAGCTCCAGAGATCCGATCCTCGACCAATGCAACTCTTGTGTTAATTTCTGTAGATGTTTTTACCAGTTTTCTTACTGAATTTTGCAATTTGCGAACTGCGCCCTGCATGTGAAGATTTTCAGACTTTGTGTCGGCACGGTGATCCATTATGCTCTTATAGATTAATTCCAGAGTTACAGGAGAGCTTTGATCACTAGTATTCATGCCATCAGTTCTATCCGAATTAACTGATAATAGTACTTCTTCAGCAGGAGATGCGGATGTAGACACAGAATCCTTGCTGACAGAAATCTCCCAACTGGGTTGGGTAATCCCTCTGGACAGTAACTTATCAACTGCAATTAAATTAAATTACATTTATTTACAAATATAGTAAAAAAAATAATAAATACCATAAATACAAACATTAAATAAACAACACATATATGTCAAACTAATTAAAAGGTAACTGCTAAAAAATTCAAAAAAGTATCTCAACCAATACATTTAAACGAAATTAAAACAAATGTTAAGTAATTAAATAAACACTATAAAAACAAGGAATTAATTAACGCAATTTTACCGTATATCGGCCAAACAAGGAGGGAGAGCGTTACTTAGTGAGAGAGAGAAGAGAGAACAGAGAAGAACTCCATAAACAACTATATCGAATTTTCTAATACACAGGTAAGAACAAAACTTTAATGCAAATTATAAATACTTCAACTTTTTTAATTGATTTAAGTTAAAATAATTACATGTTGTTCTTTAGATGTCATAGATACACTTCATAACAAATACACCGAGAGAATATAGAAGAAACATTTTAATGCCCACAATACTTAACTCAACATAATTAAAAATATAACAAACTAAATATATAAATTAACCTACAAATAAACTAAATTAATTGTAATTTTTAAGACGTAATAAAAGTACAAAACATAGCTAATAAATGCTTTTCTTTTTATAGCTGCCACAAAATTCAACTAAACATCAACAAAAACCACTACATCAACGAAAATTAGAAAGTATATAATTTGTATTACAAAATGTTTTGAAATAAAATGTAATTAGCACATGCATCAATGTTATTACCGGTCGCAAACATTCCAATTATCAAAAAAGCCTCATTTATAACAAATGGAAATGCTTTTACAATACATCAACTGAAAACGCAATAGAAAAATAAATACTTTCAAACTGCGATTTGTTTCAAATTGCTTTCTATGAACCTCTACAACCATAGAGATTAATAAAAAATATTATACTCCCTATTACAAATTTTTCTACATAACAATTTATGTAGCAAATAATATATACATAAATAATTGCAACTCTTAAATAGCAATACCTTAAACATGGCCGTTAAAGATGTGCAATTCTTTAACTTCATACATGTGTTCATAAATGTTGTAAATAATCTAACAAACTAATAATAAGAAGTTTTTTCCTTTACTTCACAGCTCTATGACTCCACCAAAAAAGGTTACAACAAACAACTTCGAAGAAAACTACAAAATCTACATTGGGGTCGATTCCGATCCGGGTCGGACAGCTCTTCGAGAGCTACTCGTACCCAGAGCCGGTCCGTCCTGGCGATGAAGTACGATGCGCATAACTGACAAAAATCCGACCGACACGTAGGCTGTGATTCAAGCTTCATTCTCCGTCCGAGCTGTACCTCCCAATGCCAAACCGAGTCGCCCGGAAGCAGTATTCATAGCAGTTTCTGTCCGAACAAGTACGATGCGCAAATCATACGCCCTGGATGGGTCACCACGTACGGCATGTCACACCATCCGGAAAAGAAGCATATAAGGTATGATTCGTGCCAGAACACAATTCACGGCTACGAGACGGACCAGCTTGCAGCGGGTACGAGACGGAGCAACAAGCAGCATGTACGAGACAAACACATCATGAATCCCATCGCGCAGGTCATACCAGTACTGTACATCTATGAGCAGATCAGGAACAGATGCGGACGGCGCAGACGGTAAGTCAGAAACCAACCACACAAACGACATGTACCCGCAAAATGTCCCACACACACAGGGGATCCATATCCTGGCCACTAGCAACAAGCCACCATAGGGGATGCAATGCCAGCACCACCACCACCCCCACTCATAGGGCTTATGTTGCCCATCACTCCTGCCACCCCCACCCATAGGGGACCTGCTGCCCAGCACTACTGCCACCCCCACCCATAGGGTACCTGTTGCCCATCACTCCTGCCACCCCCACCCATAGGGTACCTGTTGCCCATCACTCCTGCCACCCCCACCCATAGGGCTTATGTTGCCCACCACTACTGCCACCCCCACTCATAGGGCTTATGTTGCCCATCACTACTGCCACCCCCACTCATAGGGCTTATTTTGCCATCACTCCTGCCACCCCACCCATTGGGCTTATGTTGCCCATCACTACTGCCACCCCCACTCATAGGGCTTATGTTGCCCATCACTACTGCCACCCCCACCCATAGGGCTTATGTTGCCCATCACTCCTTCCACCCACACCCATAGGGACTGTGTTGCCCATCACTCCTGCCACCCCCACCCATAGGGGACCTGTTGCCCAGCACTACTGCCACTCCCACCCGTAGGGCTTATGTTGCCCATCACTCCTGCCACCCACACCCATAGGGACTGTGTTGCCCATCACTCCTGCCACCCCCACCCATAGGGGACCTGTTGCCCAGCACTACTGCCACCCAAAGGGGACCTGTTGCCCATCACTCCTTCCACCCCGACCCATAGGGCTTATGTTGCCCATCACTCCTGCCACCCCCACCCATAGGGCTTATGTTGCCCATCAATACTGCCACCCCCACTCATAGGGCTTATGTTGCCCATCACTACTGCCACCCCCACCCATAGGGCTTATGTTGCCCATCACTCCTGCCACCCACACCCATAGGGACTGTGTTGCCCATCACTCCTGCCACCCCCACACATAAGGGACCTGTTGCCCAGCACTACTGCCACCCCCACCCATAGGGCTTATGTTGCCCATCACTCCTGCCACCCCCACCCATAGGGCTTATGTTGCCCATCACTACTGCCACCCCCACTCATAGGGCTTATGTTGCCCATCAATACTGCCACCCCCACCCATAGGGACTATGTTGCTCATCACTCCTGCCACCCCCACCCATAGGGGACCTGTTGCCCAGCACTACTGCCACCCCAACCCGTAGGGCTTATGTTGCCCATCACTACTGCCACCCCCACTCATAGGGCTTCTGTTGCCCATCACTCCTGTCACCCCACCCATAGGGGACCTGTTGCCCATCACTACTGCCACCCCCACCCATAGGGCTTATGTTGCCCATCACTACTGCCACCCCCACTCATAGGGCTTATGTTGCCCATCACTCCTGCCACCCCCACTCATAGGGCTTATATTGCCCATCATACCTGCTACCCCCACCCATAGGGGACCTGTTGCCCATCACTCCTGCCACCGCCACCCATAGGGCTTTTGTTGCTCATCACTACTGCCTCCCCCACTCATAGGGCTTATGTTGCCTATCACTTCTGCCACCCCCACCTATAGGGGACCTGTTGCCCATCACTACTACCACCCCCACTCATAGGGCTTATGTTGCCCATCACCCCTGCCACCCCCATCCATAGGCTGGGTGATGCGCCACACATCCATCATACACCAACATTAGGTATGTCAGCAAAATACATTCCCCACTAACATCATGACAACAGTGTAGTCTGTGACAAATGCCCACAACAGTGATTATGACTTCGAACATACAATGTAACTACCATCACATGTATGACCAAAAACTTAGTGTGGCCTTCACAAGGCATCATCACTAGCACTGTGTCAATGTAAAACTAACACCCCTTCACTGTGTAGAACAAAAGTTAAGTGTGTGGTTCCAAACTGCAGCAAATGTTGAGCATTGTTGTGATGGGCTCCAAAACCCCCCTCATCACAGTGACCAAAAGGTAAGTGTCATCATGGTCAAAGCTGCAAATGCCAAACAGCATGTATGATTCCTGGTCCCAACACATGAAACACTTTTGGGGCAAAGTAGTGGTTGTGTCCCATACCTACAGAGATGTGGTGAGGCTAACAGTGCTGTGAAACCCTAACATACTCTCGGCCATGTGCAGACAAGCACCCCCCATGCATACAGTGTACAATGACACAAAAGCAGAAGTGACCATCACAAAGCATACACACATCTCAAAAATAGACACACAAATCAAAACAACCTGTGTAGACTGTAGGTGTCGGGTCACAAACTCCCATTCCATGCCAGCAACGGGACCTAACAACCAGGATGTATGTGCAGAATGATGTGATATGACTCACAGGGACAGCAGGGTAAATCACAAAAACAACATCCAGACAATGGCCCACAACAGCAATACCAATGCACTGATGCAGATGCACAAACATGCAACCTCACACTGCACATCTGACACAACATGTGTGTGTGTGTGTCAGTATCCCCAGGCAGCTACATAACACAAGGGTGGCTGAAACACAGTGAGACAGATGTGGACACAGTGCCATACAAAAGTAAACCATCAATGGCCCCCCTTAGTGGGCAATCAGGCATTGTGAGATGAGAGGGAGCACAACAGACACATGTGACACAAGCTGGAATGAACAGCAACCTACACAGCAAGAGACTGACACACAACAGCACTACCGCCAGGGACCAGGCATTGGGGTGACACAAGCATGCATGATACGTCCACTGTGCTGACAAAGGTAGATGTCGTACAAACCCTGAAACCCAGACATGTGTCCTGTGCCACAAACGTACATCACACCTACACAAACACAAATCACTCAGCATGGCCTGTCATCCATGGACAAACGGGAGCTAGGGGCCCATCCATGCAAACATTTACATCAGTCCACCCTCAACACCACACACCCTGAACTGCACCAATGTGCATATGTGAAGCCCACATGGACAGGTGACATTGCACATGCACCCATGTCAAACACAGTAATGTTTGGAGGAACTAAGGTGCACAGACTCATCACACAAGGACAGTTTACAACCCTGGTGAATGACAGACATACTGCACAGTATGCGGTACATGGCCATGACGTCAAAGCTCCCGTAGCCTTAGGAATACCTGCCACAGTCCCAGGACAATGCAGAAGCAAAGGAGAACCACAAGGCAAACATGCTGACACCTCCCAACATTGCAGCCCTGAACCGGACAAGTGGGAGAAGTCACACACACATACACATGTCTCAATCACTGAAAGCTACCACCTAGAGACAACTACATGATATTGCGAATAAACAAGTGCCTTGGGGACCCCTGACTGTGTCCCATCTGCGTCTGACCACATCATCACCACTCAGAATTGACAAATCCCAATGATGAAACACCAATTAACAGTAGTGTGTCATGCACCCCCACATCTGGTAACCCATGGCAAAGTTGTGGGATGAACACAGTACAACTCAGCAAGCATCAACAACAGGGACATATCAAGGGAACACTGCCTGTGTATGAAAAGGGATGTGGACACACACACACATGCTCACACAACACACACAATGGGCCCAGGCAATGTCACGGAACAACACACTTACTTGAGGGGACTCAACTCCTGTGGAAGCACAGCTGTGCCAAACATAGTCCCAGCAGGTCTCAGTCATGTCAGCAGAACACTTGGTCAGTCAGCCATCACTTACCACACAATGAAGGCTCTGGTCACAACAGCCTGTGTACGGGAGTGTCCCTTAACTCCTTCAGTGCTCACGACGGCTGGGAGCCGTCATGGCACACAGTGGGCGTGTGCTCATGACGACTCCCAGCCGTCGTGACACCCACCCACGGGGGAAGCGCTGGCGCTCCCCCCGTGGGACATCGATTACGATGCCTGCACCGGGGAAGGCAGGGGAAGCCCTTCCTCTGCCTCCACCCCCCCCCTCCACAGCATCAATGATGTCAGCGCGCGAGGCACGCTGACGTCATTGGAGGTTTCCCTTAGTTTCCCAATGCGCTGGAAGCCATTTGCTTCCAGCGCGTTGGGAAAGGAAGAGGTGAATTTTGCCTCGTGGAGGGTGGGGGGTGTATTTTCAAAGGCATCGGAGGAAAGGAAAGGGTTTTCCTTTCCTCCAATGTCTTTTGAAAAATTCATTCCCGCTGTATGTTTTTGGGGCCCAATTTGTCTCGGGGAGCGGCCCCTTGGGCAAGGGCCGCTCCCCTTTGGGGGTAACATTTAAAGTTGGATCTGCCCCCCTTGGGGGGGGGGCAGATCCGTTTGATTATGTAAAAAAAAAAAGACGTGTGTGGCCCCACTGGGCCTGTTTTTTTATTTTTTTATTTGAAAAATTGCCCAATCTGTTTTGGGGAGCGGCCCCTTGGGCAAGGGTCACTCTTCTTGGGGGAACATTTGAAGTTGGATCTGCCCCCCAAGATCCGTTTAATTTTTATAAAATCAAGGTGTGTGTGACCTTTTTCGTAAAAAAAATAATAAATTGCCCAATCTGTTTTGGTGAGCGGGGGGGGGGGGGGAATTGTGTAGCTGGGTCTGTGTTATTTTTTTTTTTTTAATCGGTGTGTGTGGCCCCACTGGGCCAGTATGATTTTTTTTTTAAATGCCCTAGCTGTTTTAGGGAGTGGCCCCTTGGGCAAGGGTTGCTCTCCTTGGGGGAGCAATATGTTTTTGGGGAGTGGCCCCTTCGGCAAGGGTCGCTCCCTTCTGGGGAGCATTTTTTTGGGCCGTTTCTGACCCCTTGGAAGGGCAGATTCCACACTTAATTTTATTGTATGCCCACTAGGCCACCAGGGATTGTTTTTGTTGTTGTTGGGAGCAGCCCCTTGTGCAAGGGTCGCTCCCCTTTATGGTTAGTTTGTCGTATGCACTGTGCCGATTGTCCTTCTAATCCTGGGCTGTGTGTGCCCTCATGTTTCAGATTGTATCACACTAAAAAGAGTTTTTGGGAGTAACCGTGAGTCTAATAGTGTACCGCCTTGTCAGTATGGTTTGATATAGTTGTTCAGTTTCACGTTTGGCAATAGAATGATGTCTTTCGTTTCTGCTGTTGTTTTTGTAGTTATAGTTTGGTATCTAGTTCCAATTGGTTTGTGTTTTCTTGTTTGCTGGCAGTGTGCGTGGACTGGTGCTTTGCTGGCGGTGTGCGTGGATTGGCGGTTGGCTTGCGGTGTGTTTGGACTGGTGCTTGACTTGCGGCGAGTGGACTGGCGCTTGGCTTGCAGTGAGTGGACTGGCGCTTGGCTTGCACTGAGTGGACTGGCGCTTGGCTTGCAGTGAGTGGATTGGCGCTTGGCTTGCAGTGTGCGTGGATGGGCACTTGGCTGGCGGTGTACATGGACTGGTGCTTGGCTGGCAGTGTGCGTGGACTGGTGCTTGGCTGGCTGTGAGTGGGCTGGCGCAACGCTGGCGGTGAGTGGGCTGGCGCTTGGCTGGCGGTGTGAGTGGATTGGCACTTGGCTCGTGGTGTGTTTGGACTGGCTCTTGGCTGTCAGTGTGCGTGGACTGGTGCTTGGCTGGGGGTGAGTGGGTTGGTACTTGGCTGGCGGTGTGTAAGTAGTGACTAGCTACTGGTCACTACACACACTGCTAGCCAAACGCCACTCCACGCAATCCGTGAGCTGGTGTGGTTGGTGTGTCAGGATTGTGAGCGTGTGAAAGTGATGGGCCCTTGAATGGCGCTCTCTGCTGGTGTGAGTGTTGTAATGTGCTGGGCCCGCGGCTGGCGGTGTGAATGGTTTTGTATGTGTCACACGTATGAAAAGTGTATGAATGGCCTGTAAACCATTTTTATCGTGAGACCTGGGGGAACACTGCGTGGTGGGAAATTTGTGTGAGCCCGGTGATGCCACAACTTTCCCGCACAGAAATGTGTGAAAAAAGTGATTTTTTTCAGCTAAAATTGAGGTTTGCAGGGGATTCTGGGTAAGGAAGCGTTGGGGGATCCCCGCAAGCCACACCTCCCTGGAAGCCGCCTGGTGTCTAGTTTTCAGAAATGTGTGGGTTTGGTAGGTTTCCCTAGATGGCCGCCGAGTACGGGACCAAAAACCCAGGTGAACCCCCTTGCAAAACCAGGTGGTTTTGAGATAGGCAATTTTGATGTCACCTCACTACGTTTTGGGCCCTTGCCTGTCGCGGGTACTTGGGCCTCCCACACAAGTGAGGCACCCTTTTTATTGGGAGACCTGGGGGAACGCTGGGTGGTGGGAAATTTGTGTGAGCCCGGTGATGGCACAACTTTCCCACACAGAAATGTGTGAAAAAAGTGATTTTTGTCAGCTAAAATTGAGGTTTGCAGGGGATTCTGGGTAAGGAAATGTTGGGGGATCCACGCAAGCCATACCTCCCTGGAAGCTGCCGGGTGTCTAGTTTTCAGAAATGTGTGGGTTTGGTAGGTTTCCCTACGTGCCGGCAGAGCTAGGGTTCAAAAACTACAGCTAGGCACTGTGCCAAAAAAGGGTCATTTTTCACTGCAAAATTGAGGTGTGACCATGTTGTTTTTTGCGCCATTTCCTGTCGCGGGCACAAGGCAGACCTGCACAAGTGAGGTACCATTTTTCTCGTAAGACTTTGGGGAATGTGGGGTGGTAGGAAATTTGTAGATCCACACAGATTCCAGAACTTTCCACCACAGAAATGTGGAGAAAATGTGTTTTTTAAAACATTTTTTCAGTTTGCAAGGGATTCTGGGTAACAGACCATGGTGGGAGGCAGTCAAGTCACCCCATCCTGGATTCCCCTGGGTGTCTAGTTTTCAAAAATGTATAGGTTTGCTAGGTTTTCCTAGGTGCCGGCAGAGCTAGGGTTCAAAAACTACAGCTAGGCACTTTGCCAAAAAAGGGTAATTTTTCACTGCAAAATTGAGGTGTGACCATGTTGCGTTTTGCGCCGTTTCCTGATGTGGGCACTAGGCCGACCCGCACAAGTGAGGTATCATTTTTCTCGTAGGACTTTGGGGAACGCGGGGTGGGTGTACATTTGTGGATTCATGCAGATTCCAGAACTTTCCACCACAGAAATGTGGGGAAAATTTGTTTTTTTTGACAATTTTTTAGGTTTGCAAGGGATTCTTGGTAACAGACCTTGGTGGGAGGCACTCAAGTCACCCCATCCTGGATTCCCCTGGGTGTCTAGTTTTCAAAAATGTATAGGTTTGCTAGGTTTCCCTAGGTGCCGGCAGAGCTAGGGTTCAAAAACTACAGCTAGGCACTTTGCCAAAAAAGGGTCATTTTTCACTGCAAAATTGAGGTGTGACCATGTTGTTTTTTGCGCCATTTCCTGTCGCGTGCACAAGGCCGACCTGCACAAGTGAGGTATCATTTTTCTCGTAAGACTTTGGGGAATGTGGGGTGGGTGGAAATTTGTAGATCCACGCAGATTACAGAACTTTCCATCACAGAAATGTGGGGAAAATGTGTTTTTTGGACAATTTTTTAGGTGTGCAAGGGATTCTGGGTAACAGACCCTGGTGGGAGGTACTCAAGTCATGCCATCCTGCATTCCCCTGGGTGTCTAGATTTCAAAAATGTATAGGTTTGCTAGGTTTCCCTATGTGCCGGCAGAGCTAGGGTTCACAAACTACAGCTAGGCTCTTTGCCAAAAAAGGGTCATTTTTCACTGCGAAATTGAGGTGTGACCACGGTGCGTTTTGCGCCGTTTCCTGACGTGGGCACTAGGCCGACTCGCACAAGTGAGGTACCATTTTTCTCGTAGGACTTTGGGGAACGCGGGGTGGGTGTACATTTGTGGATCCATGCAGATTCCAGAACTTTCCACCACAGAAATGTGGGGAAAATGTGTTTTTTTTGACAATTTTTTAGGTTTGCAAGGGATTCTGGGTAACAGACCCTGGTGAGAGGCCCTCAAGTCACCCCATCCTGGATTCCCCTGGGTGTCTAGTTTTAAAAAATGTATAGGTTTGCTAGGTTTCCCTAGGTGCCGGCAGAGCTAGGGTTCACAAACTACAGCTTGCCAAAAATGGGTCATTTTTCACTGCGAAATTGAGGTGTGACCACAGTGCGTTTTGCGCCGTTTCCTGACGTGGGCACTAGGCCGACTCGCACAAGTGAGGTACCATTTTTCTCGTAGGACTTTGGGAAACGCGGAGTGGGTGTAAATTTGTGGATCCATGCAGATTCCAGAACTTTCCATCCAAGAAATGTGGGGAAAATGTGTTTTTTTTGACAATTGTTTAGGTTTGCAAGGGATTCTGGGTAACAGACCCTGGTGGGAGGCATCCAAGTCACCCCATCCTAGATTCCCCTGGGTGTCTAGTTTTCAAAAATGTATAGCTTTGATAGGTTTCCCTAGCTGCCGGCAGAGCTAGGGGTCACAAACTACATCTAGGCTCTTTGCCAAAAAAGGGTCATTTTTCACTGCAAAATTGAGGTGTGACCACGTTGCATTTTGCGCCATTTCCTGACGTGGGCACTAGGCCGACCCGCACAAGTGAGGTACCATTTTTCTCGTAAGACTTTGGGGAATGCGGGGTGTGTGGAAATTTGTGGATCCACGCAGATTCCAGAACTTTCCACCGCAGAAATGTGGGGGAAATGTGTTTTCTTTTTACAATTTTTTAGGTTTGCACGGGATTCTGGGTAACAGACCCTGGTGGGAGGCAGACAAGTCACCCCATTCTGGATTCCCCTGGGTGACTAGTTTTCAAAAATGTATAGGTTTGGTAGGTTTACCAAGGTGCCGGCAGAGCTAGGGTTAAAAAACTACAGCTAAGCACTTTGCCCAAAAAGGGTCATTTTTCACTGCGAAATTGAGGTGTGTCCATGTTCATTTTGTCCCGTTTCCTGTCGCGGGCACTAGGCCGACCCACACAAGTGAGGTACCATTTTTCTTGGAAGACTTTGGGGATCGCGGGGTGGGTGGAAATTTGTGGATCCACGCAGATTCCAGAACTTTCCACCGCAGAAATGTGGGGAAAATGTGTTTTTTTGGTCAATTTTTTAGGTTTGCAAGGGATTCTGGTTAACAGAACATAGTGGGAGGCAGTCAAGTCACCCCATCCTGGATTCCCCTGGGTGTCTAGTTTTCAAAAATGTATAGGTTTGCTAGGTTTCCCTAGGTGCCGGCAGAGCTAGTGTTTAAAAACTACAGCTAGACACTTTGCAAAAAATGTGTACATTTTCATTGTGAAAATGTGGTGTGTTCACGTTAAGTTTTGAGCCATTTCCTGTCGTGGGCACTATGGCTACCCACACAAGTGAGGTACCATTTTTATCGGGAGACTTAGGGTAGTTCAGATTTGTAAAGCAACTGTTATTACCTATTGATTTTTGATGCATTTCTCCCTTCCGAATGAAAGACATTGTGTAAAGAAAAAGTTATTTTGAAAAATGACCAATAATTCTCATGCTAGTATGAGTATTCCCAATTTCGAAAATGTGCAAATATGCACTGTTTCTAAACTCTGTAATTTGTTCCCATTTCAGAAATACATAGGTGTCTTTCATACCGATTTTTCCATGTATTCATTTCCCCACAATAATTGCCATATGCCCGGAACATAATAAAAAACCATTACAAAATGCTGCTCAGTTTTTTACTCTGGGTTCGTTGGGCTCTTGGTGAACCTACAAGTACTATATATCCCCACAACCAGGAAGGTCCAGCGGATGTAATGGTGTATTGCTTTCAAAGAGCTGTCATAATTAGTTACAGGTGAAAACGTTGACACAAAAGGCTGCTTTTTTCAACTAATTTTTAATTTTTCCTATATTTAACTGTTAGTTTCTATAAAGAAACCTTGATGGATCTACACAAATGACCCCTTGCTGAATTCAGAATTTTGTCTACTTTTCAAAAATGTATAGCTTTCCAGGATCCATTATAGCTTTCCCACCCATTTCTACCATTAACTGGAAAGAGGTTGAAAGCACAAAAAATAACAAAAATAGGCTATGTCCCAGATAAATGTCAAAACTGTGTAAAAAATGTTGGTTTTCTGACAAACTTCTGTCATTCCCTAAAAGCTGGAGAAATGGTGATTTCAGCCCCACAGACCCTTTTTTGATACCATTTGCAGAGAAACACTCAGACGCTTTCATTTGCAGCCCGTTTTTCCCATTTTTCACACAAAAAAAAAAACTTTTGCTGTATTTTGACTAATATCTGGGAACCCTCTAGGAGAATCCACAAACCCTGGGTACCTTTAGAATCCCCATGATGTTGGAAGAAAAAGGCACAAATTTGGCGTGGATACCTAATGTGGTCAAAAAGTTACAGGGGCCTAAGCGTGCACTACCCCAAATAGCCCAAAAAAGGCTTAGCATAGGAGGGGAAAAGGCCTAGCAGCGAAGGGGTTAAGTCATCTGCACATACTCAATACATATGTCCAGCAAGTTGCACAGAGGACCCAGTTGCTCCTACACCAATGATGCCCACACTTACATGTCCACTGGAGATGCGCCTACAGTCAGGGAAATAGACAAATTGGACAATGGGAAGCACATCATATGTGCATGTGTGCAAGCCACAGATGTGACCATGCAAATGAAATGTTTACAGAGATGTTCACAAATTGTTAATCATGACACACCCAGTAAGCTGCAAAGGATGATATGGATAACGACCAGAATAGGATATATATCTCATGGACCACATGGAGTACCTCACATCAACACCTCAGTATTCAACATTGTAAATCCAGCATTACAACTGCAAGGTCATGCTAAACATCATCAACATAATGTACAGCTAAATCAAATTCACAAGGATAAAGAAAAATGCTTTATTCAGCAATTTTAAAATGCAAAGTCCTTTCAAAACAAAGGCCAATGGCTAGTCCATATCCAAATGACAAAAAGTTAACTTGAGTGACAACTGTCACACGTGGTTTGCCTGCACTGGTAAGGACAGGGGACATCCCCTTGGAGGGGCATACATGGGGGCAGGCGAGGCACCACAGGGACAGGATCAGGGCGCAGCAGAAGAAGGCAGTGAAGGGGTGGTGGATGCAGGAGAGTCACTGGCAACTGCAGTGGAGCTGGCTGAAGTAGTGGGTGCAGTCACAACTGTGGGGCACAAGTCAGATGGGGTGGGTGCCGGCACAACTGCAGTGGGCAGGTCAGATGGAGTGGGCTGGGTCCCCACTGTAGTACCCAAGTCAGACGGGGTGGTCTAGGACTCCACTGCAGAGCCTAACTCAATGGGAGCGGAATGGGGTTCAGGTGAGGTCGGCAGGACAGCGGGGGGGGACACGGTCCCCACATCAGTGGCACAAACTGTCTGACCGGGGGTGGTGGGGGTGGAAGAGCAAATGGTAGGGGGGAGGGCCTGAGCATTTTGGGGATGGTGTATCTGTGGGTGGGGGAACCTGGGGCAGGGTGTGGCGGGGGAACCTGTGGAGTGGTGGCCTGGGGGATGGAGGACGGAGACTTATTCGTGGAGCTGTGGGGCGGGGGTGGGGTCTTGCTCTTCTGGCTCCGGAGGGGACATGCGGGTGGGGGCCTCAGTCTGACTGCGCCTGGGGGAGGGTGTCCGGGTGTGAGGAGCACTCCCCTCTGTGTGTGGGGACTTCCTCTTCCCCTTGTAAGCTGGATCTGCTGGGTTGGTGGGGAAGAGGCCAAGGTCACAGAGGAAGAGCTTCTGTGGAGATGGGGTTGGAGATGAGGCAAGGAAAGGAAGGGGGCTGGGAGGGAGAGGTATCAGAGGACTGCGGAGTGGTTTTGGATGACTGTGTGTGTGTCTGCAAACCATCCCCTGTGAGTGTGGTATCAGTCCCCTGCGCTTGCTTGTTTGCACGTCTAGCCCTTGGTTTGGGTGTTTGTGTGCTGCCCGTGTCTTTGGGTTTGTGAGAATGTGCTGGTGTGTGTGTGCTTGGGACAGGTAGGGTGCTAGGAAGCGTGGGTGGTGCAGGGGTAGGAGGGGTGAGGGACTGTTGGAGGAGGGACACTGCTGCCATCAGGGAGGAGGCCACGGACTGATTGGTTGTCTATAGGGCAGACATGCCCGACGAAATGCCCTCCATGAACGACACCAGTTGTGTCAACAGACTGGTGTGTGCATGGAGGACACTAAACATTGATGTCTGCCCTACATGGATCTGTCGAAGCAAGTCCACAGACTCCTCACTCAGGGCAGCAGTGGACACAGGGGAAGGGGGTGCAGTGCCTGGCACAAAGGAGACATGCTCCCGAACACGGGAGCCTCCACGGACCTCTGGAATGGGAGCCGATGGGAGGGTGGTGATGGTGGTGGTGGGGGCGGTGGCGGGGACAGCCTCACTAGCTGGGGTTTGGTGGCTGCTGACACCCGCCTCCACAAGGGAGTCATCCTCCGAGCTGCTGTGGTGGATGTTGCTGAGGACTCCTCGGTGTAGCTCCACTCGCCCTCCGTGCCACAGGGTCCCTCCGACTCCTCGCCTTCTGTCCCAGTCAGGCTCTGTGGCTCCTCCTGGTCTGTGGAGCTGTCCCTTCCTGTGGCCGTGGATGTATCTGGATAGAGTTAGGAAAAAAGAGAACAGCGTCAGTCACCTGCACTGACTGAAAACACCACAGTGAGTACATCACATTACAGGGCAAGCCCTGGCATTATCAGCTGAACACTGCTCAAAGTGCTCACACTGTGTAGAATAAGCCAATTGTCAATCTTACCATCAACCATGGCACTCATATCCCTCCTGGACTTGCACCCATATGTCTGTTGCATGTTGAATGCTAATACCCCAATGTGCCGACATGCACCACCTACACATTTGATGGACATGCAATTGAACATGTAGGAGTATGTCACTATACACACATCACATCTCTTGCCACTGACTCAGTACAGGTGTCAGGATGAAGGGATGCGCAGAGTCTCATTTCACATGCTTGTGATGCATGCCAGCAACACACACTATGATGTTCTCATGTCCTGATAGTCAATGCCACAATGGGGTGCATGGAGCACATTTGAACACAATGCAGGATCACTCATAGCAAGTTAAATGCCATGGCACTGGCATGCCTGGAAAGTCAGTCAACACTGTCTCCTGTCACAGGGGCAGGGCATCCAGACAACAACAGTATCCACTGTGTCACAATCATAGCTTATGGATAAAACAAACTCTGCAGCTGACAAGTGCACTTGCCCATCCCCTGCAAACAACATATCCCGGACCCAGAAGACCCCACATCATACAAAACAGACATATGAGTCTCTGCGAACACAACTCTCTGTACCTTAGCACATCACAGTCTGCTGTGCATGTAACACAGCTGCCTGAAGTGCACGGTTGCATACACCATTGTGCACTGTCAAGTGATCACACACCTATATGTCACACAGGTATTGTCTCTCATAGTCACATCTCAGATGTCCTGCTGACCCTCAAACTCATGAACACCACAGTTGTACAGAAAAGGAAGCCACACCACAATGACACAGAGGCAGACACCTGAAGGCACATGTCACTAAGCACAACCTGTAAGTTGATACACAGGAGTGAGATTACAGAGTGTTTCTAAATGCCCTTGAGTAGGCATGACTGCCCAGGTCTACGTGAAACAGTGTTTAGTCCTGGACAGTAGTCAGGTGGCTAAGCAAGTGTGACACACTTGATATACATACTCCTGAGGCACACAAATTGGAGTCCCCTGCTGCATGTGTTTGTTTGAAATACCCCAGCCACATGTGGCGAGTCAGACCAGCAATTGTAACACATATCAAGGGCACATACAGATCACATGTCAGATCTCAGGCATTGTGTAAACAATTGACCCACCCATGAAACACACAACATAGTCACGGTAACAGATGCTGTCCAGAAGCTGAAGCATAGCTGACTGCAGGGACACAGTGCCCTAGTGACACAAGCAACAGACTGTAGGGTCCACACCTGTGGATCAGATGAGGAGGGTGCATCACACAATTGAGAGACATGAGTATTGGACTACAAGACCTACATAATGTGGAAGTGTGACCAGGCCAAAAGACTGCAATTAGCAGGTCAGACATAGTACACAGATTAGGCATGGACTTACCCCCTCCTTGCTGCTGTCTGGCCTTCAGCTGCCCATCCAGGTCCGGGAAGACCACCGCCAGGATACTGAACATGTGGGGGGGGGGGTCAGGGTCCAGTGTCTGCCCCTCCTGCGAGAAGGCGACAGCTTCAGCTGGACCCTTGCGATCCTCCGGGTCCAGCCCCGAAGGTCCTGCCACCTCTTCTGGCAGTTGCGGATCCGGCGCTTGTAGACCCCCCACCGAACGAACTGCCCGGGCGATGGTCAGCCATATCTCCTGCTTCTGGTGGGCATCAACCTGTGAGGATGACAAAGTTAAAAGTCCATTAACACACATGGCCCATATTTGTGCTGCGCACAGTTGGATATACATGTCATCATCACAAAGGAAAATTAGTTACACAGGTAGTGCACCCATGGAAAAGGACAAATGGCCAGCATGTCTGACATGCTAACAATGCATGGGAAGTTTAAGCTTGCACAAATGCACTTTAGCTGCAGAACACCTGTTCATTGCATGTACCTACACACTTTGGGGGATGAAAGTACTCGGTGAGTATGCTTGCCACTGGTGTACACACTGCTAGAACTGCTAGTCAGACAACATGCACAATTAGGAAGGCAGTGGACTGCACACTCACCTGCTCCCCTGGTTTCCCATACAGCTTGCTGTACTGTGGAAGGAGCCCGTCCAACAGGGCCTGGTTCTCCTCCTCAGTGAAGGCTGGGGCCCTCTCCAGAGTACGTGCCATAGCAGTAGCCAGAGGATGCAGAGACAGCAGCAGTGGTAGCAGGGATGTGGTCCAGTAGCATGTAGTGCAGGCAAGTGAGCTCCATGGGGGCTAGCCCGCCTTATATCTGTGCTGCAGAGGCAGCATCTGGGCCATGTGTCCCAAGTGATAGGTCCAACACGGTTGCATTCTATGAATCTGGCCAATCCATGGAAATGTACGACTCATACATGTCTTCCGCATTGTTCAAATCTTCATCTTCATAAAACCCTAGGAATTGCAACATTGTTGTAGGCATCCAACTGAATTTCCAGCGCACGACTCGTACAAGTTTTGAATCTTCATCCGTCTCCATGACAGTCCAGAGCCAATGGGTGCGCACAGCTCGGTCAACTGACTGTACAACGCATAGTTTGAAAATACACACGCACCCGTCTCCATATGATTCAATGGCCAAGGCGTACGCCGGTCTCGGACCATGCCTGCCCGACGCGTATGCATGATAGTCACCCACATCGGTCCTCATTGCAGTCAATGGCTAAGCGTACGCACGGCTCAGTCCTGAACTGTGCAATGTGTACGCATAGTCACCCGCGTCGAACCTCGTTGCAGTCAATGGCTAAGCGTACGCACGGACCGCCACCGCACGGCTGGCAAAAAAATATTATTTGTTTAAAAGTACACATAAGAAAATGTTACAAATATTTTATGTTTTGTAATAAAATATTCAAACCATAAAAAAATATGATTTATGTTTTCATATTTTAATAAAAGTTCTAACTTAAAAAATACAAAGAATTTAATAGTGAATGAAAATCTTTGACATAAAGAAATGTTGATAAAATAATAATATATATCTATGTACTTATTACACAATACATAAAAACTGTACATTTTTAAATAATTAATAAAACAATTCCTATTACACATTTCCAAATAAAATAAACTCTGAAAAAAATGAAAATAATACCCCTCCCAATTACAATCCCAACAACAAGACTAACTATACTCACTTTATAATAGTAAACCAGGGAAATTGCTGGATAGTAAACCATAAAAATTTACTATTCCAACTCCAAATCCAAATAAACTCAGGGAAAATGCTGGATAGTAAACCATAATATTTAACTATTCCAAATCAAAAAAGAAATTATATAAAGTAAAATAATATATAAACCCCCCTCCCTATATTAATCTTTCAAACCAAAATGAGATTATTATTAAAAATAATTTTTAATTTTTAATAATTCAAAAATAAACAAATTCAATTTTGTTTCCAAAAAGTCTATAAAGAAAAAATACATAAATAATAAAAAATAAAAAAATCAATTAATTTCAAATTGTTGAAAATAATTTTAAATTTTTATTAACATATTAAAATATTAAACATCTTAATAATTCCAAAATATTCACTTAAAAAGTTTCACTACGAAAATAAATATACAAATTTACAACATTTAAAATGTTCAAAAATGTATTTAAAAAAATATATTTTTAATTTACTCCCAATCCTTACCCCCTATAGACTCAAAATCCAAATAATAAAATATATAAAAAAATGTATTAATCTATATTTTTTTATCTACATTTTTAAATTACTCCCCACCCTTATCCCCTATAAACCCAACATCCCGCTCCTAAAATATATATACAAATTGAATTTTTCTAAAAAAGTTTCATTAACATTTTTAAATTAGTCCCCACCCTTATCCCCTATTAACCCAACATCCCACTCCTAAAATTTATATTAAAATAAACATTAATTAAACATAAAAGAATTAAAGCATTATAAATTTACTAATACAAATTTACTTTAAACTAAAAAAAATTAGAACATTAAAAAAATTTAGAAACTACAAAATCGATATTAATAACCAATATTTTTACCTTCGATATTTACAAATTCAATATTTCTAAAAAACATTAAAAACTATGGGGCCGATTACGATTGCGGAAGGACCACCACCGCCAGCCATACGGTGGCGGTCCATCCGCCATCGGACAGTGATTTTCCCCCTGCCACATTACGATGGCTAGGGGAATCGCTTTCAGACCGCAGCGGACCCAAAGACCGTCCGCCTTGGAACCGCCGGAGCCGTCTGCATCTATGAAATGGTGGCGGTGCCTAGCAGGCACCGTTCGCTAAATTACGATGCTGTCTCCAGCCAGCCTTTCAGTGACGGGTAAACTGCCATTGAAAGGCTGGTGGGGATTGGTTTCAGGGGCCCATTGTGGGCCCCCCTTATGTTGGGGGGAGGTGTGGGTGCACTGGGTACCCCCCTACATTTTACTGTACCAAGTGGCAGGCACCGTGTGGTGCCTGCCACGTAGTGCAGTGACATGCACAACATGCTATTTTAACATCGTGGCAGGTGCTGCTATCAGCAGCACCCGCCGCAATGTTAAAATACAAAATGCGACAGACATGGTGGCGGTCGCATCCTAATTGGGTGTGTGGGATCGCCTCATGTAATGCAGACGAGTCCGTCCGCCATAGTAGTCGGCCCCTATATATTTAACATAGATAATACCTCTATATTTAAAACAATTGATATTCTTACCTTGATATTCTTGCATGTCGATATTATTGCGTCGATAATCTTTCTCTGCACCATCCCATACGCTCTGTTAGCAATGATGTCTCAGTTTTATCTTCCTTTGGGCCTCTTTCCTTAGAACAGTTTATAGGTAGCTAATTCTATTTCTTCCGGCTTTCCAGTTGACCCCTTACTATTTGCAGTCTGCCAAGTGGCTGCATCTGCACTAGATGAACCTCTGCAAAAAACCTGCAATGACTCAATTAACTCCTGTAGTGTGGCAATCAAGTGGAAATCCACCAGGGTAATCCCCTTGTTAAAAAACAAAAAAACTACTGCCAAACCTGAAGATCAAAGCAATTTCAGCAAATTCTCAATGCTTGCCGGTCCTGTAAAAATATTGGAAAACAAACAAATGATTATCAGTGTCAAAAAGGAGCTTTGCAACCTGGGCCTGATGTACACTCTCCCTTTCCCGGCATGGCTGCCCATGATGGCAGTGAACTGCGCTCATTTATTTGAAGACCGTGCAAAAGCATGGGTCTGGCTGGAATAAAGGCAGGGTCGACTGAGCCCCGGGGGAAACCGGGTCACCCCCGCTTCCACTTGACGCAGGGCGCCTACTATTCCTACTGTCTCACCTTTTCATTAACTTTGGGAACTATCTTCCCCCGGTATCTAGTTGTGAAACCTATCAGTGGCGGCTCCTCCGCTATGGCGGAGGAGTGTCGCCTTACTGCTTTCAACATTGCGGCAGGCCGGGGCAGGGGGCTCTCCCTTATGCCCTCCCGCTGTCATACACTTCCTCTGAGCTTCTTTTTCACTGGATCCCTGGCACCATTAGTCCTACTGTGTCTAACACATTACAACATTTAAATCTCCTTACGAGCCCCCCCGCTGCACCCCCCGCCGTTATTCAAAGTTGTCTTCCTCGGCCCTGGGCCGCTGCGCCTACTCATCCCATCTTGCCTGTTCCCCACACGCCGTCCTATAATACCACTGCCACGCTCCTTAATACCAGATCTGTCGTTAGCCATCAGCATGAGCTACACGATTTTCTCGACAGCCAAAACCCGGACCTCTTGTTCTTAACAGAGACCTGGCTTAAGGCAGACTCCCTCCCCAACGTCCTAGCCGCACTCCCTCCCTCTTATTCCATCATTCGTGCGGATCGCCCGGAGGGCAGGAGAGGTGGTGGAGTAGCCCTGATAACACATACTGACTCCCACTTTCAAATATTCCCCTCTCCTCTTATCCCTGAGGTAGACTGCCTAATAATTCGTGCTAGCTCTTACTCTACCCCCCTTACTGCTGTTCTCATCTATCGACCCCCTCACACAACTTCCAATTTTGTTTCCTGCCTTCAAGACATCCTCGCCACACTGGTTATTAACAACTCCTCAGTGTTGGTGTTGGGCGACTTCAATTTTTGGCCCAACGATCCCGCTGAAACCCCTCTTTCCAAAGAATTCACCAGCCTCATGACCAGTCTTAACTTTTGTCCCCTCATTCACAGCCCCACCCATGCTCATGGCCACTCGCTCGACCAGGTTTGGACCCTAAATATCCCCACCACTTCTCCTGTCATCTCCCCCTGTTCTTGGTCGGACCATTTTTCAATCTCCTTCTCCCTCGCGCTAGCCCCAGTGCCTAAACCTCTTCTCCCAAAGAACACCTGGGCTAGAAAATGGGGTAAGGCAGACATGCCATCTTTTTGCTCATCCCTGGCCAATTCCTGCCCTGACCTCTCGGGCCTCGCCGCCCCGGACCAGCTGACTACCATCGATGGCTGGCTGACCCGGGCAGGCGACGATTTTGCTCCCCTGAGACGGATCACGGTGAAGCGTGCCCATGCTGCCAATCGCTGGTTTACCCCCGATCTCAAGGAGAGGAAATTAGTCGCACGCAGAGCAGAGCGCGCATGGAGAAGAGAATATAGTCCCGCCAAAAAAACCATCTACCTCTCTGTGCTCAAAGTATACAAACAAAGCATACTTGATGCCAAGACCCTGTTTTACTCAGACAGGATACTAGCAGCTGAATCTCAATCTAAAGAGATTTTTGCCACAGTACATGAGCTTGCCTCATCTAATAGAGCCACGGCCTCGATCCCCCCTTCTCAACCGCTTTGCGACTCCCTCAACGACTTCTTCGTTGATAAGGTCGCAACGATCAAGGCTAATATCTCCCGCCCTTCCCCCACCTTCACTAATCCCTCCCCCCCTGCCATCACTTCCAAACTCACTTCCTTCCCCCCTCTGACCACAGTTACACTTCCTTCCCTGCTTCAAAAGGTAAAGTCAGGTTCCCCCCTGGACTTTGCCCCTGCTCGTATCTTGCGAGAAGTCTTCCTACACTGCCCTACCCCTCCCCTTACACTTTTAAATGACTCACTCAAATCTGGAGTGGTCCCCACTGCCCATAAATTTGCGGCAGTCATCCCCATTCTAAAAAAACCCGGTGCCGACCCTTCATTCCCTTCCAATTACCGTCCCATTTCCCTATTACCCTATTTGGCCAAGGTCTTGGAGACCCATGTAACCAGCACCCTGAGCACCTATGTGGAAGCCAACCACTGCCTCTCCCCCGGCAGGCGGGCTTTCGCCCCCTCCACTCGACGGAGAAGGTAGTGATCTCAGTGATGGACAGCCTACGCGAGGGCATTGATACCAACGTCCCCCAGGCCCTCATTCTTTTAGACCTATCCGCCGCATTTGACACGGTGGACCACTCCATCCTCCTCACCCGTGTCAAGGCGGCGGGTATAGAGGGCCTGGCCCTCACCTGGCTTAAGTCCTTCCTGAGTGACAGGGCTCAGGCAGTCCATCTTGCTGGTTTCACCGCTGCCTCTCGTAAGGTTGCATGTGGAGTTCCCCAAGGCTCTTCCCTCTCCCCTCTTTTGTTTAATTTATACATTTACCCCCTTATTTTTATGTTACAGCAGCTCGAGGTCACGGTGTTCAATTACGCCGATGACCTCCAGCTAATTTTTGACCTCTCCCACTCCTCCTCCTCTGCTTCAAATGTCCAATCCGTCATGCTGTTCATCCAGGATTGGATGAACTGCAACCACCTCAAACTCAACCCGGACAAGACGGAATTAGTCCTGACCAGAGGTGGTTGCAGTCCCTGGTCCCCCTCTCACTGGCCCTCCTCACTTGGTGTTCCCCCGCTCCCAGTTCCTAAGGTCAAGACCCTTGGTATCCTCCTGGATCCCTCACTTTCTGTTCACTCTCAGGTTAATTCAGTTGTTTCCTCCTGTTTCTTTTCCCTTCGAATCATCAGGAAGATTTCTCGTTTTTTTTCTTTACCCGCCCTAAAAATTATAGTGATGGCCATGGTGCTTTCGCGCCTCGATTATGGGAACATCATTTACAATGGCGCTCCAGCCTACGCCATTCGCCGTTTGCAGCTAGTGCAGAATCAGGCTGCCCGCCTGATTCACGGCCTGCCTAAATACCAGAGAGCTACTCCCCTATTGCAGGCCTTGCACTGGCTGCCGGTGAAAGAGCGTGCTCTGTTCAAGCTTGGCTGCACCACTTTCCAGGCTAAAACAGGCACTGCCCCGGAATTTATCTGTTCTGCCATCACCCCCTACATACCTGGACGAGAGCTTAGGTCTACTCATCAGGCATTGTTAACCATCCCCCGCTTCAGCAAGAAAAAGACTGGCGGTACGAAATTCGCAGTGCTTGCTCCTGCATTTTGGAACTCCCTCCCCCCGGAACTCCGTATGTCATCTTCCTACATTGAGTTCCGGAAGGGTCTTAAAACTTTTCTTTTTCCCCGAGCCTACAATGCTTAAACTCCCCTCTGCTCCTGCCTGCTTCTCACAATCTAACAGCGCCAAGAAACCGCATGGTAAAAGTGCGCTATAGAAATGTTTTTAAATTCAAATTAAATTCAACATTGCAGGCGGGAGGGAGGGCGGGGCTACTCTGCTCTCGGGCGGCCCAAAGCAGTCATGTGCACTTCCCAGTTCTCCATGCAGGCTGCATTACAGCCTGCATGGAGAACATGCCCACCCCTACAGCCCCTGGCTGAGCGCTGTATCACGGCGCTCAGACCAATCACAACACTCCATTGGAGCGTTGTGATTGGCTTAGGGGCAGGAGCCTGGCTGCCTGCTTCCTGTTCCTGGAAGCGGACTCTGGAGAGCAGGAGCACAGAAGACGCAAGACCCGGTCTCGAAGTAAGCTTTAAAAAAACAATTCTAAACCCCTCTCCTGTGTGACACTCCTGTGACCCCCCGCGACACTCCCCACGACCCCCGTGGCACCCACACTCTCCCCCCACCCGCGAGCCATGTCAGCTGTTCCTGAAACCTATCAAACATACACGGGGAGACCTGAAGATTCATACTACGGAACTTCAGGCGTCTGGGGACATCTGCAAAACGTTACAAACTCCACTCACAACTTAAACATACTGGCCCCCCTGTGGTTCTCCTACTGGAGACCCATGCCGACCAGACTTAGGGCTTCCACCTGCACCGCTGCCGGTAAGGTCAACTCTTTCCTTCCTCTTCCTCTTCTTTTTTTGGGAGCAGTAATTTGGGTGCTCCCAGGGGTTTCCTTCTTCGCTGATGAGTCCCTTACTAACAAGGATGGGCGATACGTTCTCTTAAGGGGGGGAGAAGATGGGCAACCAATAGTGATGAGGAGCTTGTATGTCCACAATTAAAATAAACACTTGTTCCTGTCTTTCTTCTCCACTCTTGTTGCCTAGTAAGTGGGTATCTACGGGCTATTTGGAGGCAACTTTAACTGTGTCCTAGACCCAATACTGGACAGGCTACATCCTCCCTCCCTGGCAACGCGAAAGCTCTCACAGACTGGTTGCAGCACCGGTCTCTAGTAGACATATGGAGAGCTCAATACCCTCACGAGAAAGAGTACTCATTTTTCTCTCCGCTGCATGGACTGCATGTCCGCCTTGACCACACAGTATGTTCCACTGACCTCATCACACAGACCATATGCACCACATTCTTGGTCAAGAACTTCTGTGACCACAACCTGCTTTATGGGGATGTACACTGGGTGACAGCCCTTGCACCGGTCCCCACTTGGAAACTCCAACCTCGATGGTTGAAAGATGCAGCGTTTAAATCCGTATTAGCAGAAGCAATCATGACATACTTCACCGACAATGCAGGCTCTGTGTCCTCTTTGGTGGAGCCTGAAGCCTTCAAAGTCGTAATATGGGGGACATAGACAATCTACTCCGAGATGTTGATAAATCATTGCGAAGTTGGGAGATTAGGAATATGGCAAACCCCACCATAAAACAGGATTTGGAGAGAGAAAGGGAGGCACATTCTGTTCTGTTAGAGCTCCTTAGATGCTTAGACTGGACGGTGTACCAGGCGTGGACACATGCCGAAGCTGATAAGCCAGGCAGGTTCCTAGCCAGGCTGGTTACGCCAAATAGCCTGGGCACCCTAACTCCCATCACCAGGGACGCAGATGGGTAACCACACAATTTGCAAAGTGAAATATTTGGCACTTTAAGCACATATCACGCAGGGCTGTACCCGAAAGTGTTGCAAGGCCCCACCGACTCCAGATATTGATCCCTGAAGGCTGTGACCTAACCTCAGATACCACGTGATTAGCAACAAACCTTAGAATACCCAATCACGGAGCAAGATATTAAGGCAGTGATTAGAATGCTCCAGGGGGGCTGCTTACCAGGCTGGAATGGGCTACTCCATGAATTCAATGCTACATATGAATTCTCATTAATACTGTGCCTCCTGCTGGTGTACCATAAGGCAAAGGATTGTGGCTTTCTCCTGGACTCCTTAAGAGAGGCCCTTGGGGTGCCCATTCCAAAACCAGGTTGTGACCATTTTCTTGCTGATCTCTCTTCTATCCACTGATTACAAAATCCTCAGCAAAATTACCGCAGACCGTATCCAGCCTCATCTACCGACACTGGTCCTCCTGGGCCAAAATCGTTTTATTCCATGGTATAATACTTCACTGAACATCCAACGCTTTACACAGTCAAGGAACTAGCATCTTGAGACTGGCCCAATGCTGCCTGTATCCCTTGTACCTGGAACAGACTTTTGACTCTTTAAGTTGGGAATACATGTTCTGGGCACTCTGCAGGTTTGGTTTTGCCCCCCAAATGCTTGGCTGGAGTTGATTACTCTATACATGCCCCACCACCAGGGTCCGGATGGGCCGTTACATTTCAGAACCCTGCCGAGAGGCAACATACAGGGATGCCCCTCTCCCCTTTGCTGTTTCTTTTGACCATGAAGAGACTGGCAGCTCTCCGCACCAGTGGACAAGATTGGAGTATATCCGTGGGACCTCCAGATACATGCCATTTCATTGTATGCGAATGATATGATCCTTTATCTCTGCAATATCTATGGGGATTACCTCTACTCTACCCTGAATAGCTTCGAAGATATCTCTAGCCTCTGAATTACCTATAATAAATTCATTGTCTTTCCATTTAGAGAATATTTCACCAAGTGGTGTGTGCAGCTGTGCAGTGAGGCTCTGACATGTGCCCCACAGATGTTCAAATTCCTGGTGGTACAGATCTACCTCAAGGAGGTAGGTCTCCTGGAAGGAAACCTTGGTGAGATGATACATTTCTAAAGGTCCCAAGTGGCTTTCTGGACAACTCTACTGCTATCCGTGGCAGGCAGTGTCGCTCTGTCGAAAATGGTGGTGCTGCCCCAACATCTCTGCCTCTTTTCCAACCTCCTGCTTATGATTCACACTAGCACTCTTCGGGGATTCACTACTGATTACACTGATCTCGGGACCAGGAGTGGTACTATGCACTTTGCAACTCCCCCATCTCAAGGTGGAATAGGGGCCTCAGATTTCACACAATAGTATCTGGCTATCCAACTTAAATAGGTGGCTCTCTGGCTGATGGTACACCACATAAACGAGGCGGGCTCCCCCAAGCTACCGTCTGTACTCCATGGCCCCCGATTGAGTGACCAGCCTCAACTCTTTCTGCACACTGCTCTGGGATGTTTAAAATGGGATTTCCCGTGGGCCACGGCTGTCTGACCTTACTCCCTGCTTGTAAAGCTGAGAGGGCTATTAACAGGCGGCCGAGGTTTTACTGGCCAGACTCTTGGGGTCTTGGAGATGGCTGGCATTAACACTCTTGGCGACCTTGTCGCCAATGAGACATTAATATCCTTTTGTCACCTCCCTGGTGGTGACCTTCCTTACAGAGTGCTTAAGGCTACATTACAGCAGTATTGGGAGATCCAGGGACCAGAAGCAGCCCAAGACTTGTAGTTCCACACCCCACACTCAGTGGGACATGGCAGGCGCCTGGTGACGCGGTTATACAGGGCCTTTGCGAGAGACCCTCTGGCTGTATTAACAAACTTACGATATGCCTGCTCATACTCACTGGCACAAGCACTCCATTATTCAGAATGGCTTAAAGACTAGAATACCCCAGTAAGATACCCCAAAACTTGACCCGCAGCGCTTGCACCAGATGTACTCCATAGTTCTAGATGAATGCCTCCCCTGTAAAACAAGCTCAGCAGATGAAGCAAACGTTTTAGCTGTCGAGAGCTGGGGAATTACTGGGACATGGTATTGTCACATATATCCCGGGCGACAGGGCAGAGACTAGACACAATGCCTCCTCAGTCTGTTTCCCCGCCCGACACCAAAAAATCAAAGACTCTCCCTTACGGACCATGCCCTACTCCTAGCAAAACGGGCTGTGGCGATGAAGTGGAAATCGCCACTCTCCCCATCCTTACTGTGGTGAGTCTCTGGGGTAGTGTATAGTTTAAGTTTAGAAATTGTGTTTTTCTTTGACTCTCTTATCTTACTCACATAGAGAAAAGACAATCTCAGAGGGCATCCCGTAACCCAAGTCTGTTACGCTGAGTCCTGACATGGGCTGGAAGAACTTTCCTGTATTTTCCCCTAAAGCAGTTTTGTTTAACGCATATATACTTGATGTGCAAAAGTGTATTTCCATAGATTTGTAACAATTCCTTGACAGAATGTCAATATAAATGTAGCTCAATCGGGATTTCATTCTGCTCCTGGAACAGAAATAGCCTTGGTTTCAATACTGGATGACTTACGAAGGCTAGTGGGCCAAGGCACTCCTGTGGCCTTGCATTTATTAGATCTGTCTGCTGCCTTTGATACAGTCTCTTACTCGCGGCTCCTATAGCGGTTAGGTGATGTTGGGATCTAATTAGCTAAAAGCATACCTAGAAGGCAGGTCTGAGGTGGTGCATCTTCCACCTTTTTGTTCTTACATGCTAGCTGTTGAGCAGGGGGTGCCACTGGGCCCTTCTCTTATGTTCACCCCTTGCATTGGTAACTAGATCCTTTAAATTTAGGTTTATGTGTTATGCTGACGACACCCAGGTTATCGTACCCTAAGATGATAAGGAAAGCGACTTAGCAGTAAAGTTCAGCATCTGTAAATAACGTTTCCATCTGACATGTGGTCAGCTGTTCTTGACCCCCAGTCTTCCACTATGGTACCTGTTCGAAATTTGGGTGTCAATTTGGACTCCAAGTTTTCTTTGGATGTTCATGTAAATAATCTGGCTAGGACCTGTCTGGAGTTATTAAGAATCCTTAGAAAGGTTCTACCTCTGCGGCCGCAAGATAAACATGCACCAGTAATACAGACCATTATTGTCAGCCGTCTGGAATACTGCAGTGCTTTACTCTTGGGTGTACCTACCGGTACGCCTTATAGAGTACAGCACATTCAAAACATGGCAGCAAAGCTGGCTCTCCAACTCCCCTCCATGGTGTCTGCATCTGAGGTTCTGCAATCTCTCAAATGGCTGTCCATTAACAAAAAAGTCCTTTTTAAGGTGTTCTGCCTGATCCATCCAGCCAACTGTAAACAAGGCGCATCCCCAGCTCTAGATGTCCACTGCAGCCCCACTCATGCTGCACGCTACAAACGCTGATATGGTAGTGACTCCGAAGTTCAGCTTGACTGCAATAGGAGGTCGCTTATTTTCTGTCCTGGTGTCCAGACTTTGGAACTGTTTTCTAGCAGGATATCACTGATGCTCCCATTCAGAAAAGCGCTGAACACCTATCTACACTCCCATTAATTCCATCAACTCCCACTGCCTCTATAGCGCCTCGACACCTTAGTCAGTGGTGGCTGGTGGGTTATTGAAGTGGTGACACCCCTAGAAGCCCAAAAGCACTCTGCAGCACTCGGCCACGGGCCTTTCCACCCATTGGGCCAGACTTTCAGATCACACACATACACTTCAATATGTGCTCAGGCTCACAAGTAAACATACACACAGTTTCAGACACAAAAACAAAGACAGACACAGACATGCTCACCATACATGCCAATAGACCCAATTCAGGCGGGATACTCCCGATTTCTGAAGCCAAACATTTTGTCTGTCCCCCGCCTGAAGTTGCCTCCGCCTCATTGTAAGCCAATGGGAGAAATGCACTCTCCCGATTATGTTTATTGAAATCTCCCACTCTCCTCTTCTATGATGTTGCCATGTATGACACATGCACTCCCAGACACACAAACATACACCCACACACGCTTTTAAACACATTACACAAACTTACCTGAGCATGGGCGTCCGCAGGGTGGGGGGGGGGGGCAAGGAGGGGCGCTTGCCCCCCCCCCCCCTCCCGGACTGCCCCTCCTTGCCCTCCCTGCAGACGCCCATGACAATCACCACGCGGCGTCTTCAATCCCTCGTTCACCCCTCTTTTAAACCACACGCCAACTCATCTCTCTCCTACCTCGACTTTAAACAGAGGCGCAACTAGAGTCAAATTTCAGGGGGTTGGGGGGGCTAATTCATCCAGCCAAATGCAGAGTGGAGATGCAGGGGCTCTAAGAAGGGGTGAAAACACAACAAAGCCTCATTAACAAGTAAATGGTCTTTTAAAGACCTGTGTGAAGTACTCGGGTGCGTGTGTGTGTGTGCCCGGGAAGCTGTCTCAGCCCGGCTGACACACACGAGGGGGGCGGAGGGGAGGGGGGGGGGAGTCTGCTGAAGCCCTTTGAGCGCAATGGGCGTTGCGCACCTGACTTTAAACACTCTTGGTGCTAAAATCTGTGAATTTGTTTGTTGCTAGTTTAGTCTCCGATGGCAGCTTTGCTGGTGATAGCAATTCAGGCACAAACTCTCATTTGCACCTGATACAGCATCATTATTTGGGTGCTGGCAATGGGGTATGTATTTGTACCCAATTACATGTGCCCTGAAATAAGGAATAACATGAGTAAACGTTTCCTGTGGCAAGTTTAGAATGTTATTACTCTTAGCGTACAGATTTGTACATCAAATATCCTCCAGGTAGGACCCTTTGACAATTGCATGAGCAAACACAAGAGCAAACGGCATGTACGATCAGCTCATAACAGGAGTAAGAACAAAAAATATAATCATTTGCCTTTGTTCTCTCCACCCACCTCAGAATTAGGCCTGTTAGGTGCTGTTTCCTCTTAAACCCTTGGCGTAAGAACCAGACCAAACTATTGTAACTGTATAATTGCGTATTTGTTGGGCAACCTGTCCTGGCACACATTGTTAATAGATGGTAGAAAGCATTTACCACTTGCCCGTGAGCATTATTTATTTGAGGTAAACCCACGCCCTTCAGAGATTGGTGCACCTTAAAACGGGTGATTTACCACACACCTTTACAGTATATTGAGAATGACCTCATGTGGGGTAATACATGTGCTCAGTACAGTGCAGAACATGAGGGTGCTCCTGCCAGATCCCGGGTATGTTATTAAGCATGGTACAGGATCCAGGGTGCCCTCCATGAGGTAATGCTGATTTTGGCCTGGCGTAATTTGCCAACACCATGACACATTCAGCAGCACCCGCCACTGACAGGTCTTTATTCTGAGCATCTGTGAGAAGTTGGCCTTGCATATGCTGTCCACTACTTATAGTGGGCACCTTGTACCAGTCCAAACAACCCCTTATGGATGAAAGGTTAAAGACAACCTTTATTGAAAGCTATCCTAGTGGTAGCTATGGAGAGCAGCCTTCAGGCTGTAAAGCAGCTTGTTTTACCAGTCTATAATCTCTTGAATGACCAAATGAAAGGAGAACCACACCAGGTATATATAAAATATATGTATTTATTCAAAAACACACCCCTCTAGTCTCTTTATAAGGCTAGAAGTCAAAGTACACAGGTTACAAGGCAAATATCAACAGTAAATAGCACAATATACAGTTAGCGCTAGGGGCGTACCAAACCATATACTAAAATAGTGGTATAAGAACCACAACTTGACTAGACACAATGTCTAGAGCCTGTAGAATCGCTGGGCCCCTTCAGAACCACCCAAGGTAGTGACACAGGGGACCCACGGGGGACGCGTGCAGTGTGGGAACACAGCCACGAGCACCGTTAGCTTCTATGGGGAATGTCCCGGTTGGAATTTTTTTTGATAAGCACATTTTTATTTTGCAAATAAACAAACAAAGTACATGGACAACCGTACAAGCAAACTGGCATCAAAAGACATTGGATACATTCAGTGCCCATCCGCAGCACAACCCCCCGCCCCCTCCCCAACCACGTCACTCCCCCCACCCGCATTGACGCCCTTAAATCATGCCCCCCAGCCACTTCCCCCACACTCTGCGGAACTTCTTGGGGCAGCCGCGCGCTGAGTACATCGCGCGTTCCTGCGTCGCGCACCAATCCACCCCCCTCCGCCAAGCCGCACATAGGGGGGGTTCAGGCCGCTTCCAGGCGGCAGCAATATCTCGCTTCGCTACCACGAAGGCAGTAGTGAGGAAAAATTTCTCATGACGGGAACCGTCCAGATCATCCGTTATCCCCAGCAGAGCCATTCGGGGATCATGTGGAACCTCCCACCCCAGTATTTCAGTGAGTTCAGCCTCAATCTCGCTCCAATAGGGTCCCAGGCGCGGGCAGGTCCACACCATGTGGAAGAAGTCCGCCGGGCTCGTCCCGCATCGCGCGCATGAAGCGTCTGGGGAGAGACCCGCACGGTGAAGGCGCTCCGGGGTCAGATAAGCGGTATGCAAGTAGTACAGTTGGATGAGCCGCAGTTTGGCCGAGGAGGTGATCAACCGAGGTGCCATAAGGGCGTCCCTCCAGTCAACCTCATCCAGTGGCCCCACCCAGGCCTCCCAACGCACCTTCGTGACCTCACAGTCCGTTGGCGTGTTGTTGACCAGGGCTCGGTAAATGCGGGAGATACCCCCCTTACCCAGAAACCCCAACATCACCTGCGCTTCCGGCGGGCTGTGGTCAGGGATCCGCGTATCCAGCGAGACATGGGACCGAACCGCGTGGCGCAGCTGAAGATATTTGTAAAACTGTGAGGGGCACAACGAGAAGCGAGCCTGAAGCTCCCGGAAGGAACACATACGACTCCCCCGCCACAAATCGCCCAAGCAGGAGATCCCGAGGAGGTCCCACGCTCGAAAGCCCTCCAGGCCCGCAACCTCCCGCAGCCTGGTGCCACGCCAGAGCGGCGTAACACGGGTCAGTTTCCCCGACCACCGGGTATGCCGTAGAGCCGCACGCCAGGCCACAAAGGGGGCCCGCACAACATCCGGAAGCGATCTCGGAAGCCGCGCCCCGTAGAGCATGTCTTGAATGGAAGAGAACCCCAGTATCTGTACTTCCAGCCTGTAGGCGGGGTCGCCCCAGCCGCCTGAGAACCAATCATGGACCACCAGGAGCCGAGTCGCAAGGTAGTACAAGTAGAGGTCGGTCATACTCATACCTCCGTCATGCGATGGAATCCGGCACAGGCCGAGGGCCAGACGGGCCCTACCGCCCCTCCATAGGAACTTGGTCGCCATACTGTCCAAGTTCTGGAACCACGGACGAGGGAAAGAGCAGGGCGTGTTTTGCAGCATGTACAAGAATTTGGGAAGGATCATCATCTTATAGAGGGCAATCCTCCCCAATGGATTTAATGGGAGCGACTGCCATCTCGCCAGGTCCGATCTGGCCCTGTTGACCACAGGAGCCACGTTAAGGGCCCAGAAGAGCTCCGGTAGAAGGGTGATCCAGATACCCAGGTACTTGAAAGAGAGCCTCCGGAGGGGAATATCGGACTGCCAGTCAAAGAAATCCCTGGCCGGGTGCAGCGGAACTAAGACCGATTTCTTGGGGTTGAGACGGAGACCTGATGCCCGACCAAACCGGCGAAGAATGCCACGTACAATAGGACCTGATGTGGCGGGGTCGGAGAGGTAAAGGAGGACGTCGTCAGCATACAGAGCTATTTTATCAGGGACCATGCCCGGCCAGTCCCATCCACGAAGCGCAGGGTCGGAGCGGACCAGGACAGCCAAGGGCTCCATTGCCAAGGCAAAGAGGAGGGGCGAGAGCGGGCAGCCCTGACGCGTCCCCCTCCCGATAGAAAACGGGGGAGAGAGAGCCCCATTCACCAACACCCTGGCCCGCGGAGCCGCGTACAAGATCCGGACCATGGCTCGGAAGTGAGGACCGAACGCCATCCTTTCCAACACCTCGTCCAAGTAGACCCACCCCACCGGGTCAAAGGCTTTTTCAAAGTCGACCAACAACAAAGCCAGATAGGGAGAGAGGCGCTCTCGGTGGGCCATGGCGAGATGCAGTCGCCGCAGGCAGTGTCGAGTTCCCCGGTTTGGCATAAACCCACACTGATCCGGGTGGATCAGCGAGTCAAGGTAAGGACGCAGCCGCTGCGCCAAGATGGTAGCGTAGATTTTGATCTCAGTGTTGATGAGAGAGATCGGCCGGTAGTCCGAGCAGGACTGGGACGGAGGCTGCGTCTTAGGGAGAACTACTATCGTGGCCGTGTCCGTCTCCGGAGGGAACGAGCCCCCTTCTATCACTTCAGCGTAGAGGCCCAAAAGCTGTGGAGCGAGGGTCTCACGATAGTGGGCATAGTACTCCTGTGGGAAGCCGTCCGGACCCGGAGTTTTCCCGGGAGCCAGGTGACAGATGGCGTCGTCTATTTCTTGTAGGGTCACGGGCGAGTCGAGGGTCTCCCTAGCCTCCCGCCCCAAGTACTGCAACTCCGCTCCACCGGACCCCAACAGCTCCCCAAGGGGGACCCCGGGCTCCCTAGCACGGTACAGCGTGGAGTAATAATCAGCAAAGGATTGGGCCACCGCCACGGAGGCTGTGCAGATCTCACCAGAGGGGCCCGCGATCGCCGGAATAATCCTACTGGACCGGGGGTACGTGGCCAACCGGTGAAGAAGAGCACCGTTCTTATCTCCCCAACCATATACCCGTGCGACCGAAGAGCGCCATAAAGTTTTAGCCGCTTCCAGGGAGTGCAAACGAATTTCGTCCCGAAGGAGGGCCAGTCGCCGCGCCCGCCCGGCGTCCCCCAGGGCCTCCGGGTCGCGCTCGAGCTCCAGGGCCTGCGCCTCGCACTCCGTAATTCGCTGGAGATGCTTCCGGCGCTGTTGCTGCACCAGACCCCTGGCCGCTCCCCTGACAGTCGCTTTCCCAGCCTCCCAGAGGACGGCCGCGGAGGAGACCGAACCCACGTTGTGGTGATAGTAATTAGAGATCTCGGTGCCAACCGACTTCCGGAAGGCCTCATCCTGGAGGAACCAAGCATTCAGGCGCCACACAGGGCGGGCGGAGAAGGGAGGCGGGCCGATGGCCAGAAGCAGCGGAGAATGGTCCGAGAGGCCCCTGGGAAGAATGCGGACGTCCTGCACCCCCACGCATTCAGTGGACGGGACAAAGATTAAATCAATACGGGCGTGCGAATGGTGCGCCGCCGAGGTGTGGGTGTACTGGCGGGCCCGTGGGTGCCAGACCCTCCAGACATCGCACAAACCCTGAGCCTCGGCCCAGCCCGATAGGAGCTTCGACCGGGCAGCCCTGGCAAGGGAGACCGGGCCCGTCGCATCCGCACTGGGCATATATACCGCATTGAAGTCCCCCCCCAAGACAAGCGCGCCCGCCGGGACCGTGGGAAGCAGGCGTGCCGCGTGTGAGAGGACGGGCTGCAACTGGGACGGGGCCGCATACAAGGAGACAAAGGTCAGGGGACGCCCCTCAAGGGCCCCAGAAACCGCAACCGCCATGCCCTGGGAGTCGGAGTGAACCTGGGCAAGAACGAAGGGAAAAGTCCGCCGAAGGAGGATAGCCACTCCCCGGGAACCCCGCACGAAACCGGAGTGCCACACCCTGTCGTACCCATAGCGAGCGAGAAAGGGACAGTTGTTGCCAAGAAGGTGGGTCTCTTGTAAAAGAAGGACATCAATTCCCAGACGCTGCACGTATTTTAGGACCGCCATGCGCTTGAAGCGGTCTAAAAGACCATTAACGTTCCAAGACAAAATCCGGATAGCGGCCTTGGGTATGTTAGTATCAGCCATCACCCCAGAGCGGAGCGTCTAGTTTAAGCAGAGGAGGGACTCCCCCGGAGCACAAGCCCAGCAGGGCAGCCGGGGGGGGGACGCAGGCGCAGGGTCACCCCCAGGGGAGAGATCCCGGGAAGGCAGGCCAGCGGGAAGGGCAGGAATGCGATGATGCCATGAAATGAAAACACGGAGAAGGATCTCCCCAACCAACAAAATCCTTCATAGGAGAAAGAAACAGCCCCAAACCACCCCAACCCCCCACCCCCCACCCTATACTTCGAGAACGGAAGCATCTGTCGCCCTAACTACAAAGAACAACAACCAAGCTAAAACGCTCGGGCTGGTGCACCTAGTGGACCCCCAAGTATCTGGATGGTGACCAAATCCCCCGCCCTGGCCGAGAGCTATCATTAAAATGGAGCACAGAAGTCCAAGTCCCAACAATGGCAGCCCGGTAAACCATCCCCAGTCCCCCGACAATCAACTAAACCACCTGCAGCAAGAGTGAATCAAATAACTGGACTGCAAGAAAGGTCCGAGGTGTCCACTGGTTCAGCGGGTGGGGCCACAGAGCCCGACCGCCCCGGGGATCCAGCCCGGCGGTCCGCAGCAACAGGGCTGGAAGGGGCGACCGAAGAGGCAGGGGAGGCCCCAGAGGCCCGACGCGGCCGTCCCATGGAGCGGGTGACCACCACCTCATCCTCCGCTCGGCCCCGGGGTACGGTGCGCCTCCGACGGCGAGTCCTGGACGGCCTAGATGTAGTCGGTCTCCTACGGCCACCCGGCGATGAGTCCCCACCAGGGCGACGCAGCGGATGTTCCTCCGTCAGCCAGGTCCACGCGGCCCGGGGCGTCTCAAAGAAGATGGCCTTGTCCTGAAAGATGACCCGAAGGCGGGCCGGGAACTGTAACTGATATTGGAGACCCAGGGATCGCATCCTCGTTTTCACCTCCGCATAGGATCGCCGCTGCTCCTGTACCTCCCGAGTGTAATCCGGAAAGACCATGATTTTATGGTTTTGAAAGTGGAGAGAGTCGGCATGCCTGGCCTCACGGAGAATGGCATCCCTGTCCCTGAAGTTGAGGATCTTGAGAATGAAGGGGCGGGGGGGTGCACCCGGAGGCCTCGGGGCCGGGGAGCGATGGGCCCTCTCAATAACAAACCAGGCCGAGAGACTGTCCGCCGGCATCCATGACCGGAACCAGCCCTCCAAGAAGTAATCGGCCCGGCCTGACTCGGCCCCCTCCGGAAATCCCACCAGTCGGAGGTTGCTACGACGCGCCCGGTTTTCCGCATCCTCGGCCCGGCGGTGGAGCTCCTTAGAGTGGGTGGTGAGCTCTCGAACCTGATCCTGCAGTTGACGGATGTCGTCCTCCGCTGTCGAGATTCGTGATTCGGCCTCTGAAATGCGGGCGGTAGCGTTGCGCAGATCCTGGCGGAGAAGGGCAACGTCCACCTTGACCTTACCCACCATGCCCTCCAGGAAGGAACGGGACGCATGGATGGCCTGCAGGATGGCCGCCAGATCCGTGGCCGGGGCCGACGCCACCTCCCCGGTCGGGCCGGGCCCCTTCCCCGAGGACGTAAATTGGTCAATTTTGGTTTGGGTGGCCGCCGGCGCCGGCTTGGAGGCCCTGTCCTTGCCCATGATGGCCTCAGGCAGTCCGTGGGGGGCACCCGCGCCCACCGGCGGGCCCCACAGAGGATCCCAGCAAGACCAGGGGGGGCCGAGGGCCAGAGCGGCAGGAGGGGGAACGGGAGATAGAGCGTCCACTCACCAGGGCGGCCGGCCAATCCAGGCCCCGCAGGTCGCCCCCCTGGGCACTGCCCGAAATGACAGCCGAGCCCCCGGCAGGGACTGCCACCGCTCCGCAGCTCGTCGGGGCCAAAGCATCACACCACCACCGCACTCCGTCCACAGCCGATGCGATCGCCGCTCCGCACCCCCTCACTCCGCACCAACGAGTCAGCACTGCAAGGCGGGCCCACGGGCCCCGCGGGGGGAGGATGGAGGGAGGATAGGTGAGGGAACCCCCCGACCGCCGATCGCGGCCCGACACTCAGGGACGGCCCCAGGCTCCACGACGCCGCCACACAGAACCAGATGTGCGATCCAGAAGGGGCCGCAACCAGTGGGGGGGTTGGAGGAGGGGGATGCAGCCAGGAATCGCCGACTCCCACCCTGGAGCCACCACAGAGGCCCCCACACCGCCTACACCGGCATCGCCGTCCACGCCGATGTCACCACAGTCACCGGCCCCCACCTGGCGTCAGGCCACCCCACAGAGGCAGTGCCATGCCCCAACCGGCAAGAGGAATCCGGAAAATGTCAGCCGGCCTCGAGGGGGGGGTGTGTTGGAGAGGCTGCTGCCGGACCTCGCACCAGGCGCTCCGTGTTGCGTCCCGGGTCCGCTGCAATCCCGGCTGGCGGCGCCCGGGGTGGACCGGAGCGCGGCAAAGTTTGCCCCCAGGCTGCGGGGCTGCTCCGCTGCAAAGTACGCCCCTCAGCTCCCGGCCAGGGCGTCTGAGAGCGGATCAGCTACGAGTAGAAGGGGCCAGGCGCTCGGAGCCGCTCTGTTAAGCGGCCATATTGGTCCAGCGCCCCCTGGTGTTCCCCCCGGTTGGAATTTTAAAGTTTAAGGACACTTAGGAGATGACTAGGAGCAAACCCTTTTGGACTTAGAGGTGTCTAGGGCCAACACCCATGGGAGTACCGGAGTACTCGAGTTACCTAACCCAGGGGAGCCGGGTGCATAGGTGTCAAATGGTGTCAGGTCGCGTCGTTGTTTTCAATGGAAGCTGGCGAAGAAGTGCTGCTGCCGGGAAGATTCGAAGTGTCCGAAAAGATCCAAGCCTGGATCGAAGATAAAAAGAACATGAAAGCAGAGGGGAGAGAGTCTGGGTCACTTGCCAGTAACCAGGGGCACGATAGTTGAATGCCCACCGGTGTCGGGTGCTTCAGGTCAGTTGATGGGAAGCTTCACTCTTCAGCCACGAGGACCAGGAGGTGTCGAGGACAACCAGGAGCTGGATTCGAGCTGTCCCACGAAGGATGTCGAGTGCTGCAGTGTCGGGGTCCAGATTGGACACACCAAGCCTTGGCAACGCAACCCACACAGAAAGAGAACAATGGCTTCGGTGAGGACCAGCAAGGTCCGAGGACTCACCCAGCGAGGGCGAGTAGGGGCACGCCTAGAGCAACCAGGAAAGCCCAAGGAAAATCAGAGTTGCCTTCTCGGGGACCCACAAGTTGACGGACAAGAGATAGCAAAGGTACCTCAAGCTGAATCACAAAATGGCGGCCCATGGGTCACTCGGAGTGGGTAGACCAGCAATCTTCTGTGGATTTTCTGCTCGGGTCTGGGCTACAAGTAACCCAAAGCACAGCTTCAAGAGTCGTCCGGAAGGTGATGCACTTACAAATGTGCACGGAGTCCAGGGGTTCCGGTTCCAAGTTACCCATGACAGCAACGGGTCTCAGCTTTGCTGGGGACTTAGGTCAGCCTCGGGGAAGTCTGGAAATCCACCTCTGGTGTTGCAAAGTCTTCACCGTCCGGCGGGAGCTTCGGAGATGCAGACCAGACAGAAGCGTCGTTGGTGCCTGCCAAGCAGGGGTCACTCCTTGACTCCAAGGGAGATTCTTCAGTCTTCTAGTGTTGAATAGAAAGTCGAAGTTCCAGGATTCAGTTTCAGAGTTTCGTCCAGGGATATCTAAAGTTCTGGTTACAGAGGTTCCTTATACCTAAGGAAGGGGTTGGACTAACTCAGGGGACCCACCTATGGGAGGGTTTGGAAAGAGGGGTGGCTATACCCATTTCCTTTGTCCAGTTTCGCGCCAGAGCAGGGGTTATACCTCCCTCTGACAGGAAACCTACTGTCCAGGCCTCTCCTGCTGGAGGTTCGGTCAGCAGCAGGCGGCCAGGCTTGTGTCTGTGGCTGCAGCATCCATTTTGTGATGCCAGGGCTCTGTTAAGTTGGTACCGGGTATACCGGTGCTGTCATGTCTCTCCCTCTAGAAGGGTGGGATCCTACTCCCACACCAGTTACTGGTGTGGGGGTAGGATTCCAAGGTGTTTGACACCAAACACTACATGTTTCCGTGCAGCCATCCCAAAGTTAGCATTTACCGCAAGGTTATAATGCTCTTAAGAGTATATGGTCAGGCTGCACCACAAACAGCATCAGAGAATAGGCTCCGAATGCTGCAGAGGGGCTCTGCTCATGCAGGGGCACCCTCTCACATGAAAACCAAGCACTCTGCCTTCAGGATTGATAAGGCCTGCCATAGGAGTGACTTATAGGTTTATATGTGTGTGCATGGGTAGTGATACAGGTAACCTATATCACAGTAAGGGGTGCATGCACCACCTTACTCAGGCTGCAGTAGCAGTCCATTGGTGTCATTTTGGAGGGCGTCTCAGGGGTGGCATAATACATGCTTCAGCCCCTGGTAGGCCTCTAGGGTACCTATGCCCTGGGTACATAGTATACCATATACTAGGGATTTAAAAGGGCACTCCAGAATCCAATCTGTAGCGTACCTAAGGTACCTGGAATCCATTTTAGATTGGAAGCAGCTAGGTTGGGGTCCTGAATAGCAGGGCCCCAGCCAGACTAAAGTCGAAAAGCAGTGAAACATCAGCAAAAAGTGGGGGTAACCATAAGAAGCAGATCCTACTCTCCTACAGCATCAACCTGCAGGCGGTGAAGGGGCTTTTTTATTTTCACTTCCAGGTGGACCCAAAACAATGGACTACTTTAAATGGCCATCAGCCCCCCTTTTGTTCTAGTATCACCTGGTGGAACCCCAAAACAAGGGCCTAATTTAAAGGGCCATCAGCACTCCTTTTGTTTGAGTATCACCATGGTGGGAACTACCTGGAGCCTAACACCTAAATGCTAATGCAATCGAGGGAAACTAAGACACACAGCTTGTGATCTGTACAAGGAAAATTTGATTTGGAGGCAGGTTTTTGACGTTGTTCAACCTCTGTGTATAAGAGATGAGCACACACCGTAAGTATGTCAGATCTGGGTAATTACACAAATTATGATTTTTAAAATGTTCTCATTGTTTTATTTAATTGTTTCATAGCATTTCTCATCCTAGTGTAGGGTGTCAGAGTATGTTACATCACACGCACATGTTAAAAAAAGACAATAAATCAAAAGTGTTCAAATCAATCTACAGTATGTTACATAAAACAATGAGGATTACAAATTGTCAAGAGTGCCTGGTCGGGAGAAGCATAAAGTCATGATTTAAAACCCCGTTAGACTTTCTTACTTCTGAATGACCTCTTTTAGCAATCTTGCTAACAGACAGATTTTAAAAATAACAATAAGGTTCTAAACCCCTGCCTTGACACTTGCTTGTAGCTCCTTGATGCCAATCCATAGCTCTCTGTGATATATTAGAATTATTGCAAGTTATGAACAGCAAGTAACAAGAGGATGCCAAAAGCAGTAACCCGCTTACCTTGATACATAAAATACACATTTTAAATTTGCATGTTAAACTTCATGATTCTTAACTGGGTGTAGACAAAACACAGATCTTTGCATTAACCACCAGAGAAATCTTACTTTATTAAAGAAAGATATGGCTGTGGCACAACAACCCTATGGTGTATGAGATCATATGCAGCCTGCTTCCTGTCCCCCATGGCTCCTCCTGCGCCCCAGTGATTCTTGTGCCCCACCTGGCACACATCATGTCGGAGGATGGTGATGACTAACATTTTGCCCCCCCCCCCCCCCGGAAAAATTTCTGCGGACGCCCATGTACCTGAGGCAAGCCCACGTTTTCTGACACACTCTTCCAAATGCAGCTTACCAGAGGCAGGCCCACAAGCTTCCACCCAATCAGAGCTGGAAGAGGGTCGAAGGTACTGAGGTAGACCTTTTTTCTCTATTTCAGCTTCTGATACAGCAAGATGTATGGTTGGCAAGCCCTGAAGCTCCATTATCTGACATGTTGCACTGTGGGATGCTAGTGCAGCATATCAGGTATGTAAAGGGTATGTGTGAGGCCGGGCTGTGACAGCCCAGCCTGATAAATGCGCAATACAGCTAGTGGCGCCCTCTTCTGCAGACAAGGTTATATTCCAGCAAAAACAAACAATCTTTTGGATCGTTTGTTTACATGTAATAACTGTATCCTGCCGAGCAGTAGTGACAGAGGGAGGCAGTGGGAGGATGTCCTGGCTGCCCCCTAGTGGCAGCGGCTACTGACCTTGCAGCAGCCTTCTCCAACGAGTAGTTCATGACCTATTCGTTACTCTCCAACTACTCATAATAGCTCTCCCGAGTACAACCCAACCTAATAAATTAGAAGCTTTTGTTTAGCTGCATTAATACATGTATACCAGAATTGAAAAGTGTATATTCCAGATGCAAATGTGTGTATTTTCAGAATTCATGAGGTGATGTTTAGGAAGACGTAATATTAATATTACATTGCAGCTATGGCTGCTATGTATTACACATATATAGAGGTATTCCATATTGGAAAAATGTTATTCACAGTACAGCTGAGAACTGTGCCTGATGCCCTGGAGTAATCACAGCTGGTAATCTTGCATATGGTGGCCACTGATGTAACCTTGTCTGATGTGATCAGTATTGAACCTCTAATAGTGTTAGTAGCTTGTAATGCTTCTCATCGCACAGAAGTAGCTCATACTACAGAAAAGGTTGGAGTCCCCTGCCTTAGGGTACCAGTGCGCTCAATAAATCACCCATACAATACAATATCCACACGGTCATCCAACACACACTTCTACCTCCTGCTACCTCCATCAAGCTAGCTGTCCTTCTGCCACGTATGGAAGTGTCTACAAGTGACTACTCGTGGTCTCCCATGACTTGAACAGCTCTTCTTCACTTCCTCAATCATAAAAAGAGAAGTCCCCGCTCGTAACCTACACTAAACCAAGACTGAATCTTCGGGTCACCCCAAAACGTCTATGCTCAGCCTCCAGATCCAGGTCCTTCTATTGACATGAACCCTCGCACTGCAACTCTCGCTCCAGAGTTAACCTCCGTCAAGTGAGCCTCAAACATCACCTCGTGTGAAGTGAACTGTAATTATCATCCACACGGCAACTGCGCTTCTTGCTAAATCCATCACCGTTAGTGGCTATGCATTGGAGAATTGTTTGCATTGTCATAGCTGCATTTTACATCTACTGCTTTTCAGTACGATCACCTCCTCTATATGTTCTCATCCTGGTGATAGCGTGGTGCAGCGCAAAACTGCTCGCTCTTTGCGCATCACCAGAAACTATAAAGAGAATGACACCTGGCACAGCTAATGAATGTGCACTGTGCACAGGAGTCATACATGGCACAAGGATCTGTGCAAACAGTTCGTCTCACAACACTACTGCAGAGTGTCTTTGTTGTACAGCTTGATGATTTACTCTCATAGGGTGTTTAATAATGTTAAATGAGGGGGCGTGGCCTAGCTGCGAGGCAAGATGGCTGCGTAGCTCTTGAGCTCCGCCGAGAACCTCCTCCCAAACGTCTATCCTGCCACTTATCCTGACTTCTGCCGGTGAACTCGGAGTCCCGGACATCAGCGGACCCGAATCGTGCCCTACGAAGCGCCGGAGCTGCCTTTAACCCCGAGAGGAGAGACCCGACACCTGAGGCCCTGGGGTGCGTCCTGGGCCTGGGGCTGTAGTGTGACTGACTATCGGCGAGGCGGGGCCGGGACGGCGGCCGCCCGAAGCCGGAAGTTGCCGGTCTGCGACGGAGAGCCCTGAGGCGGACGGCGCTGTTGCGTTTGTTGTGGTGGCCCCTCCTGCACTGACTCGCGCAGTGGACGTCGCTCCTTCTCGATTTCCCCCTTCCCGCCCCCCAGCCGAGCCGCGGCGGGGGCGACGAACCTGGCAGGGGCCTCCTCCAGTTCTGCCACTCATTCGGAGAGGGGTGCCTACCTGGTTGGCCTCTGCGTTGCAGCCGGGCGTCCCTTGGTGAGACTTTGTGGGGAACTCCCCCCCCTGCGAGGGACAGACGCCGCTCGGCGCCCACCGCCGCGGAGAGGAAGGTGACGGGGATCGTTTTCCCGTGGAGATCCAGGGACGTGGGCTGCTGCGGAGCGATTAGCTGCGGAACACAGGTGAAGCGTGCTGATTCGAGATACGGAGGTGGGGCGTGCCGCTGTGGAGCGTGCGGGCTGCTGTCGCACGTGAAGCAACGTACTAGTCTTCCTAAACTAAGGACAGTCCTCTTTCCATCATGTGTGCCTCCTGACGTCACTGGCCAATCCGGTGTCGAGGATGGCTGTGACGTCAGGGGGCGGCGGGAGGAGGGCAGAAAGAGCGCGAGGACGCTAGCCGGCGGTTGTTGTACCCGCTGCTCCTCGTGGGCCGTAATATCGAGTGTAATCAATAAAAGAGACTCAGATGTACCTGTAACCTGTCTCGCCTCCCTCACTCTTGCCACTACAAATGGCGACGAGGGTTAAAGCTATAATTACGGCCCACGTGTGATTCCTTTGATGCTTGATGTGCCGGTGTTGCTGAATCGGCGCCGTCCTCTCCTCGCTTGATCCTGCGCGCTGGACCCCATCGCAGATGATTACTTATACCTGCCCTTGCCTGCTGTGAGGAGGTGCTGTTCTGCCCCGACGACCCCGTGGGCTGCCTTGGTGAGCTGCTGTGGGGGGAGCGCTGTCCCTGCTGGTCCATGGTGCTTCCAGTCCCCTGAGGCTGTGTTTGCTTGCTGCTGCGCCTGGTTCCTGCCTCCCTGCACCCGGGGTGCCCTTCTGAGCTGCGTGGGAGCTGTCTGTGTGCTGCGCTCCTGTTCCACGTGTGCCTGATCGCCTGCCATGGCGCAACCCATCAACATATGTGTGCCGCCCCTCTTTCTGGACTCCCCTGGTAAGCCGTGTATGAAGTGGAAGGGGTGGCTGCGCGCATTTGAGAATTACATCGTCTCCATTGATGGTGAGGGGTACAGCCCTGCACGCAAGAAGTCGCTTCTATTCGGACTGTTGGGGAAAGCCGGCCAGGAGGTTTTCGACAGCTTACCCGTTTATGCGGACCCTCCGGGGGCCCTTGTCCCTCTAGATGTGTACCAGGAGGCGGTTAAGCGGCTCGAACTGCAATACTCTGAGGAGGGTAATATGGGGGGGCGCCATAAATTTGCTTTGCGGAAGCAGGAGGAGGGTGAGACTATCGAGGAATATATTGCCTGTCTCCGTGTTTTGGCGCAAGACTGTGAATTCGCGGAGATGACTGATACCTACCTCAGGGACCAGGTGGTGTTCTACTGCCATTCCAAGAAGGTGCAGGAACGGTTGCTTTCTTGCAGGAACCCTTCGCTGAAAGATGTGGTGGCCATTGCGAAGGCCGTTGAACGTTCCATGGTGTCCACGAAGGAACTTGCGAGCACAAGTCAGGCTTCTAATGTGTTCTTTGTGCAGGACAAACATAAAAATGCATCCAAGGCCCCAGACAGGGCGGCGAGTGAGAGAGGGGGGGGCAGGAAGCCGTTCGCTTGTTTTAGATGTGGGTCGAGGGACCACCTAGCGGATAGCAGGTCTTGCCCAGCCCTGTCCAAAAGTTGTTCTAAGTGCAGGAAAGTGGGCCACTTCGCGGCAGTATGCAAAGCTAGGAGACCTGGCGGGGGCATGAAAGTGAGCTCGGTGAGCGACTGTGATGCTGATGCGGATGCGGACATTGTACTGTCCATTGATGCCGAGGATGGTAGAGTGAAGGGGCCTATTGGCTCTGTCCTGATCGGTGGAGTTGAGCTGCCATTTACGGCTGATTCTGGTTCCCCTATTACCCTGATATCTGATACCACGTATGATTTGAAATGGCAGGGTGTGAAATTGCATGAGACAGATGTGAATCCGAAGGCCTTTGGGGAGCAAGACATAGAGATGATGGGGTACTTCTGGGACTCCCTCACCTTCAGGGGGCGAACAGTGAGAACGAAGATCTATGTGGCTGAGAAAGGGAGGAGCCTGGTGGGGTGGAAGGACCTGGCAAAGTTGGGCGTGATGCTAGTCCCGGGGGCGGACGATCCCATAGTTCTGAGGGACGATTGGGTCGGCTACGTGCAGCCGGATGACCTGCCTGAGGGTTTGGCTGGGGTCATCAGCAAATTTGAGTCAGTTTTTGATAACAAAGTAGGATGTGTGAGAGGATTCGTGCACGCCATTATATTGAAAGAGGATGCCGTGCCAATAAAACACAAGGTCAGGTCAGTTCCCCTCTCTGTCAGGGGGGAGCTAAAGGCCGTTCTAGATAGGCTGAAGTCGGAAGGAGTGATAGAGGAAGCAGGCGCATCAGAGTGGGTGTCCGCAATCGTGGTGTCCAAGAAGAAGAGGACAGGGGACATTCGGCTGTGTGTGGACCTGCGATCCTTGAACAGAAACATCCTGGTGAACTGCCACCCTCTGCCCAACATCCAAGAGATCCTGTCTTCTACGTCTGGATCGAGGTTTTTCACTTTGATAGACCTGAAGTCCGCGTACCACCAGGTATGCCTCACGGAGGAGTCCAAGGCACTGACCACCTTTGTTACCCCGTTCGGAGCGTACAGGTACGTCCGCCTCCCGTTCGGACTCGCTTCAGCTTCCGGTGTCTTCCAAAGGTTGATGGATCTGCTCTTCGGCGACATGAAGGGCGTTGAAGCCTTCCAGGACGACATTTTAGTCCACACGGCGGATGAAGAGGAGCACCTGGAGCTGCTGGACATAGTGCTGGGGGTGCTGCGCGAAAAAGGGATGACGGTCTCCAAGGACAAGTGCAAATTCATGGAGGGCAAGATCGATTACTTGGGGCACGTGCTGACTGCGGAGGGCATTGCCCCTAAAGATGATTTGTTGAGGGCCATACGTGATGCTCCGTGTCCCGGAGACAAAGACGCCCTGCGATCATTCCTGGGGCTCAGCGAATACTACTCCAAATTCATGCAGGGATATGCGTCCATCGTGGAGCCTTTAAGGAAACTGCTGAGGAAGAACGAAAAATTTGCGTGGGCGCAGGCCCAACAGGCTGCTTTCGACGCCATCAAGCAGGCCATCGTGGCGGCTCCAGTGCTACAGCCGTACAACAGGGCATTCCGGAACGTGATCACAGTTGACGCCAGCGCCAAGGGTATTGGCGCGGTGTTTTGCCAGTTCCAAGGGAAGAAGGAGAACACAGTCGCTTTCATTTCCCGGTCACTGAGTGACGCTGAGACACATTACAGCACCATCGAGAGGGAGACGCTCGCATGCGTGTGGGCCGTGGAGAAACTAAGGAACTATCTGTGGGGCATGGAGTTCGAACTAGTCACCGACCACAAGCCCTTGATCTACATGATGGACGGCGAAGGCCGCGGCAACGGGAAGGCCAGCTCGAGGCTGCTGCGTCTGCTGTCCAGGCTGCAGGAGTATCACTTCGTCATCAGACACATCAAGGGCGGCCTCAATTGCAGGGCGGATTGCCTGTCGCGCATGCCGGTCAATGGCGAGGAGGACGGTTCCTTGGATGACACGGAGTGCGTGGTGGCGCTGGTGGACGCTACGGCCATTTGCGAGGGATCCATTTCGGAGGATGAGTGGTTGGCGGCCCAAGAGAACGACATGACTATGCGTAGGGTGATGGACCACATAACGGCTCGTTGGCCCCCGATCAGGAACTTGAACGGTGCGCTCCGGAGTTTCCAGCAGGTTAGCCCCGAACTCTCCATCGAGGGCGGCTTCGTGAAGAGGCATGAGCTATTTGTGCCGCCGGAAGGGTTGAGAGAAAAACTAATCAGGATAGCTCACAGGGGTCACCCGGGCGGTACTGCCACGAGGAATCTGCTCAAGCAATACTACTGGTGGCCAGGGATGTGCGGCGATGTCGGCAGTTTTCTCGACCGCTGCGGGCCGTGCTTAAGGGCCGACAAGCACTGGAAGACGGCGAAAGGTACGCTGCAGCTGGTGGACATTCCTGCTGGTCCGTGGATCAAGGTCGCCATTGACTTCGCAGGCCCATTCACCCTGCTGCCTGACGACTGCAGACATCTCATTGTCCTCACGGATTATTTTTCCAAGTGGATCCACTACAAGTTCGTCAGGGAGGTTACCACTGAATGATTGGTCAAGGAGCTGAAGAAGATATTCGCTAGTGAAGGACAGCCGAAGGTTTTGGTGTCCGACAACGGCACACAACTGGTTTCCAGGCAGATGAAGGACTTCCTGGCCAGATTGGGAATCAAGCAGGAGAAGACCCCGCTCTACAGCCCTAAGAGCAATGGGCAGGTCGAGCGGATGAATAGATTCTTGAAGGAGGGTGTGCAGCAGGCGGTGGCCTCCAACTTGGAGGTAAAAGCATTTCTGGCGGACCAGGTGCACACTTTTCACAACACGCCTAATGCAGTCACGGGGCACACTCCATTCTATCTGATGAGGGGGAGAAGGTGTGTGAGTGAGCTTACTCCCAAATTTAATAAGTGGTATGACATGAGGGAGGAACATGAGAATATACCTGATGAGAGGTTGAGGGTCAGAGAAAGAATTGTGGCTAAACAGGAAAGCAACAAACGCTATGCAGATATGGTGAACAGAGCCAAAGTTAAAGAGGTAGCGCAGGGGGATTGGGTATTGGTGAAGAAACCTACCAAGGTGATGAAAGGAGAGTCTGTCTTTCAGACCCCTGCACGTGTGCAAGGAGTGACTAAGGGAGCTGTCTGTTTGGAAGGAGGGGGATGGCGTAGCAAGGACGACATTGTCAGGCTCAAGGCAGGCCAAGAGGAAATCATTATGAGAGGCAGCCAGGTGCGCGAGACCGAGAGCGATGATAGTCTGTACGAGTGGCAGGTTCAAGAGGACAATGATGGTGCCACTGGTGATGGTGTGAGTGGTAATACGCCTCCCATACTAGGGCGGACTGCACACGGAAGTGCAGACCGGTGTGAGAGTACGTGGCACGGCCGAGGGGATACCGAAGGCCGTAGTGACAGCAGCCCCATATCAGTGAGGAGTGACAGTCATAATGTGATGAATGCAAGCCAAGGTGGTACAGGCACCTGCGGTGGGGGATCCACCCTGCATGTCACTCCCCGCAGACCAACAAGGCATATCAGGGCGCCAAAAAGGTTCGAGGATTTTGTTATGAGATGATCGTTATGTATAATTTTCAATTTGTTAAGAAAGGGAGATGTCGTACGTGAAGCAACGTACTAGTCTTCCTAAACTAAGGACAGTCCTCTTTCCATCATGTGTGCCTCCTGACGTCACTGGCCAATCCGGTGTCGAGGATGGCTGTGACGTCAGGGGGCGGCGGGAGGAGGGCAGAAAGAGCGCGAGGACGCTAGCCGGCGGTTGTTGTACCCGCTGCTCCTCGTGGGCCGTAATATCGAGTGTAATCAATAAAAGAGACTCAGATGTACCTGTAACCTGTCTCGCCTCCCTCACTCTTGCCACTACAGCTGCTCTGTGCCTTTCCTGCACGCCTTGCCCTCCATGATAGTACGCTCATGCGATATGAACTGGTGCTCCACCTGTGACCATTGAGAGTAAAAGTTGCACTTGGATCCGACCTTCAGGTCTTGGGAGACGCCGTGCATGCTGGGATCGCAGTTGATGCGCTCTGGGGCTCCCCCATAGCTCGGGGGCCACACGTGACAGCTGGGAGTCGGCTGAGTGGTGGGCGCTCTCCTGAAAACCTGCATTGCCAACTGAGATCTTGAGTGCCAATAGACACGTGGCGGGACCCTCCTCCTACACGATACCGGCAGCGGCGCTCCGTCTGGCCCTCCTCGCTTGCGGTCTGTGGCGAGGAGCCGTGGGGTGGCGCTCCACTCCCGTGCCGAGTATTGGGTGGCATCTATGCAATAATTCTCCCTGTCGAACTCCTGCCTGTGTGCCTCTCTCTGCATTCGACAGCTTTGTGATCCCGAAGACTGGGCGTAGGGACCCGTCATGTCTAACGTGAAGGGAGCAAGGGCGTCCCAGCAAAGCAAGCTCGACCGATACGCTTGCATGAAGTCTGACCTTCATGACAAGAAGGTAGTGGGTGACGCACCCCAGGGCGGCGCGGAGAAAGACCCTCCAGAGCCTACTATGAAAGACCTCCTGGCAGCAATAACGGGAGTCCGAACTTCTATTGATACCCTCTCCTCTGAAGTGACACTGATACGGGCCAACCTCGCCAACTATCGATAAAAAGTTAAGCAACTTGAAACCACCACTGCAGACCTATCGGACGACGTCTCGCAAGTGCAAACTGAGGTCTCAGAGCTGCAAGCCTTCCGAAAAGCCGCAGAAGATAAGCTTGACGACTATGAGGGAAGGCTGCGGCGCAACAACATACGCATCCTTGGGGTGCCAGAAAAAATGGAGGGCCCCGCTGTGGACCTATTCATTGAGGAACTGATCATGACTAAACTCCAACCCAAGGGCCTTTCCAAACTCTTCGTTGTTGAGCGGGCACACAGAGTGCCTGGGGGTCGCCTGAAACCGGGGGCCCCGCCTCGCCCGATACTGGCCCGTCTGATGAACTACCGAGATCGAGACACTGTCCTCCAGGTAGCTAGAATTGCCCCCCCGGTCCGCCTTGAAAATGCAACTATTACTTTTTTTCCTGATTTTACACGCGCGGTGCAGATGCGTCGGCGATCCTTTCAGGACATTAAGAAGCAACTCCGAGATAGAGAACTGAAATACGCCATGCTCTTCCCTGCGCGATTGCGTGTCGAGGCGGATGGGAAAACCTATTTCTTCGACCTTCCGGAGGCGGCATCGGACTGGCTGGAGAGGCGAAGAGACCTTCCGAAAAGTGGCCCAGCTGACGGCTGACTGGGGACAGGTGCCTCCCCTAGAAGCCTCTAAAAACCTGCGATGACGCTGTGTACCGGTGTGATCAGGTACTGGCCGGGGACTCCTTCGGACCTACTGGCCCTGAATTGTGCATTTTCTGGTATATTGCACAAACTATCATTATTTCATTTGGCCTCCTTGCGCAAAGCTCTATACGATTTAACATGATGGAAAGGGGGATCGGCAGAGTGCCACAGCCTCCCTTTACGTTCTTTCTTTAGCTGACTTAGTTTTTCTTTAAGTGGGCGACAGGCACTCTGCATTTTTTGTTCCGATGGGCAGTTCAAAGCCCAGAGTGCAGGGAAGCAGGGAGGTGGGGAGTTGGGAGGGATTGTTTTTTATTGTTATTTGTGATTTGTATGTTTTCGACGGCATAGCCCTTAACTATACAATGCAAAGTCATACTCTGTTGACACGCTTATGGGTACGCAGCGGAATGCGGAAGCCAAAATCTTAAATTGGAACGTCAATGGGTTGGGAGACAAAATTAAAAGAAGTATAGTGACCCAATACGTAAAAAGACTTTCCCCTGACATAGTCCTACTTCAGGAAACACACCTAATAGGAAACAGCTGTAGAGCAATGGCTAGGTGGGGATACTCGATGGTCGCCCATGCGGGATTCACATCTAATTCAAGAGGGGTGGGCATTCCCATGAAAAAAATCATTCCCGCTGTCAGTGGAGTCCACATATATAGACGACCGGGGTGATATGTTGCTATCACGGGCACGTGGGAAGGTCACAATATAACCCTACTTTCAGTTTATGCACCCCCTAGACTGCAATCTTCTACATTTACGGATCTTAGTGCTCTGTTGCTTACACTACCGGAGGGACACCTCGTTATTGGCGGGGATTTCAACTCCGTCATCTCAGGCGAGTTAGATAGACACCCGCCTCGAGTGCTGCCCCCAACAGTGCAATCGTTTCCTAACTTCCTAGATGCAATGGGCTTAGTAGATATTTGGAGAACCTATAACCCTGACAAACAGCAACATACATTCTACTCTAATGCGCACCATAGCCCACCTGGATTACATACTTGCCCCCGCCTCCCAGGTCACTAACTTCCATGAGATCAGACACCTTGCTAGAGGTATATCGGACCATTCCCCCCTGTGGGCACATCTGGTGGTAGACTACAAACAAGTAGGGCGCATCGCCCCCATAAATCCCTGGCATCTTAAAAACCCCAAAATACGTAAAGACCTTATAAAATCTATTGACGATTATTTTACAGAAAATGAACACACAGTTGACTCCCCACAGACGCTTTGGGAAGCCTTTAAAACAGTGGTCAGGGGTCAGGCCTTGTCCCTTGTAGCAGGATCCAAAAAAGAGAGACTAAGGGACATCTCAGATGCAGAGCAGGACATCTACCGACTCGAACAAGACGCTAGCTCAAACCCCACACCTGAAACGATGCATACGCTCCGGCTCCGCCAGGACGAATATAGAGCACTGGTCACCGACCGCGCCAAACTAATGGGTCAGGAAAGACTAGGCAGTATCTACGACTGGGGGGATAAAGCTGGGAAATTGATTGCCTGGCTGGATCGGAGGGAGCGCGCTAGCCGGCTGGTCCCGGAGCTCAGGGGAGCGGATGGTGACTCCATAAAAGATCCCCAAGAGATAGCTAATCAATTTGCAGCCCACTACCACACACTATATAACTCTGTGGCCCCACATATACAGGCAGACTCCCTTGAACTATTAGAGAATATGTCCGTTCCTGTCCTCCCGGAGGTGGATCGCCACTTCCTGGATAGTTCCCTCTCCACGGAAGAAATCGCATTAGCAATAAGAGCGCTACGCCCGGGCAAGGCACTCGGCCCGAATGGTATCCCAATTGAGCTGTATAAGCTTCGCCCTGATAAATTAAGCCACTATTTGAAAGCTATGTACACCGGCAGTCGGGAGGAGGGGGTGTTGCCTCTTGATCAGCGTCTAGCGACCATTGTCACTATATTTAAAGACGGTAAGCCCAGAACCGACTGCTCCTCATATCGGCCCATCTCACTGCTCAACGCTGAGCCTAAAATCCTAGCTAAAGTCCTTGCTAACAGACTCATGAAAGTTATAGGAGACCTTGTACATCCTGATCAATCAGGATTCATGGCCCGACGGAACACCTCCCTGAACCTGCGTAGAGTCCACGGGGTGCTGGGTAGGGCCCCTACCATACGTGAGGACGCAATCATAGTATCGTTAGACGCCACTATGGCATTCGACACCCTTGAATGGCCCTACCTCTGCGCAGTACTAACTAAACTGGGCTTTGGTCCGATGTTCATCAGCTGGATAAAACTTCTATACACCGCACCTCTGGCGCAGGTGGTAGTGAACAACAAAAAATCCAACTCCTTTGCCCTTAGTCGTGGCACCCGTCAAGGTTGCCCCCTCTCTCCGTTGTTGTTCGCCCTAGCCCTTGAACCGCTCGCAGCGTGGATCCGTAAAGACTTGACCATTTGAGGGCTGCGGTGGTCTGCGGACTGGGAGGACCGTATCTCCCTCTACGCAGATGATATTCTCCTTTATCTGGCCTCTCCCAGGAGGTCCCTGATCGTCCTATTTGACATATTAGAGGTTTTTGGAAGATATTCCGGATTCCGGGTCAATTGGCAGAAATCACTTTTCTATGTATTGCATGGGGGGTCCCCCCAACTACCCCGTAACTGCCCAATCTCAATTGTCGCTGATGGCTTTAAATACCTGGGCATATTTGTCTCTCTCGACCCCACACTTAGATATGAACGCAACCTGGGCCCACCCTTGCAACGGCTTAAAAGTGACATCGTACACTGGAAATCGCTCCCGATCTCTCTATTAGGCAAGGCTGCCTTATTTAAGATGATGTCCCTGCCCCGTTTCCTGTATGCATTGCAAAATGCCGCAGATCCCGTCCCCAACTCGTACTTTAGGGAAATAGAGGGACACCAGAGAGACCTCCTGTTGTGTGGATGGCCACGCATCGCCTTGCCAAAACTCACGCTTAGCTGGTATAACGGTGGTATCGGACTACCAGACATCAGAAAATATTACTGGGCTGCTCACCTCACAGCTATCATTCATGGTGCCTACGGCCCCCCTGACGCCCCAGGGTTCCGTATGGACCGATGGATCCTCCCTAACGGAGCCTATACTCGAGCTTTGTACTCCAAGCCTAACAAATACCCACTCACGGGGCCTACCAAACATACAGTCAAGATTTGGCACGCTGCAACACAATCACTGGGCTGGGGCAATAGGCTAACGCTTGCCACCCCACTTTGGGACTCACAACAGCTAGGTTATCTGGGAAACTCCAAGGGTTTTAACAAGTGGGACCTTATCGGAATCTCCAGTATAGGAGACCTGTGGGGTGCAGAGGGAGTAAAACCGTTCAGCGTTCTTAGGAGTCAGTACTCAATGGCGGACTCTGAGTCGTTTAGATACCTTCAGGTCCGACATGCCCTCCACTCCGTACTAACCTGTGCAGACTCCCTGCCGGACAGCTCCCCCTTGGAGGACAAACTCCTAGATGGACACATGCCTGAGCGGGCTATATCCCTGACATATAGGAAACTTATTAATAATATGAGCGACCCCCTGAACTTGTTGCTAGAGAAATGGATGGAAGACGGTATTGAATTGGACGACGAAGGCTGGCAAGCGGCGATTTCATCCCCTAAAACAGTTGCTATATCAGCGCGGCTCCGGTTGGTACAACTTAAAATCCTACATAGAATATATGTGACGGAGCCCCAACTGGTGCACATGGGGGGCCAGACGGATGGGTCCTGTAGACGGGGGTGCACACAACCCGGCATTTTTATGCACATTTTATGGCACTGTAGGCTAATTCAGGAATACTGGCGTAAAATACATGAAATCATGAGTGACACACTAGAGGTCGAGATCCTTCCAGAAGCCCCCAGATGCCTCCTTAATATTTGGGAACCGACAGACCTCAACAATTACGCCATGCAGTGGGTCACACTTGGCTGCATGATAGCCAAAAGGAATATCGCACAGTTCTGGGGGGGCTTCACGTACGCCCAAAATTGCAGACTGGAAAAAAGACCTTGATTGGTGCATGAGGCGAGAGAAATCTGTATACACTGCTCGGGGCCGCGCCCGCAGGTGGTCCAAGGTATGGACCCCTTGGAACACATACCATGGTAACATATGTACCCCCCCCCCCGATTGCCAGAGGAAAATGTCTCCCTTACCATGTAATTCCTACTGCATAAATTTAATGTACTTTGAAGGTCCTTTGTTTTGCTGTCACCTTTGCTATGATTCTGTGATACTATGCCATGTTGTCGAATCAGTTTTAATAAAAAGAGTTACAAAAAAAAAATAATGTTAAATGAAATGTTTTTGATGTTTAAATTGGGAACTATTTTCACTTAATAGACATGCATTTAATATAAATGACCTAGAAATAATCATTTGATGTATGATTAATAAAGTGACTGACATGTAATAACAAAATGTATAAGAATTTTAATAATTTCATTGTGCTATTAGGCTTTATTGCAACTAAAAGAACTTAAGATTTATAAATGTGTGCTAAATCATCTAAGTAACATTTAAGGAGTTCAAGCTAGGTTACAACTATCGTCACATATGTTGAAAGTGATTGAAAGTTAAACGATAAATCTTTTGTAGTCTATGCATATATGTCACACGTATGTACTTTCAAATGTAGTTCTCAACCACGCTTATCATTATTTTAGTGATTTATTGAATGTCATTTGCAACTAATTAAATGTACTAAAGAATTTCTATTCGTATATGTTTAAATGTGCACACGCATTACATGTTCACTATTGATTTCACCATGCTGCATTTCATAAAATGACTCTATTCCACTTTTGCTAACTCAACATTCTTGCAGGTACTCTCATGCATTGCTAGCTTAGAATAGATACATTTCTTGTTCCAGCTATAGATACATAGCCTGAGACGAAGACCTTGACGGCAAGCACTGGAGAACCAGAGAGCTAATGAAAGGACAATTCATCCCTCACCTGGGTGTGAGAGAGAGAGATGTCATTCCCATGTCCAGTGTGGGATACTTCACAAATTTAGCATTCGGGGAGGTGAGAATGAGTAATGAACGATGGACATTTGATGACGAGGTGACCAAGTGGGTGTCACATATAAACTTTATGGATTATACCATACCAACAATCCTGTTTGACTTCAGATGATTTCCCAGAACTGCCTCAGAACCTTTCTCCAAAATCTTTCTTGGAACTTTAGGGACTTCTTTCCTGAGCCCTTTTTGCAGACCCTGTGCAGATTTCCCCTTAAACCCTTTTGCAGACCCCTTCCACGATTCCTCACTACTCTTTGAATGGACGTTATGATCCTTTTGAAATTTGCCTTAAGTGTGGCTTAGGCTAACACGTATTTCCCGCCTATTTAACATGGTGGCTCCTCCGCTAAGGCGGAGGAGTGCCGCCCCACTGAACAAAAGGAAAAATTAAATGATAATAATAACGTATCTTTATTATCATTTTAGTTTTCCAATTGCAGTCAGTGACTCTCGGGCGGGACTGTCCAGAGCAGGGGGAGGAGGAGTTTGCACTCCTTAAGTACGCATGACTGCTTGGCTGACCCTCTTGGGCCGGCCAAACAGCCCTGTGCACTTTGCAGCTTCTCCACCAGACATGCTTTACACAGCCTGGTGAGGAACATGCAAAGCCTCCCAGGCCCCATCTGAGCGCCAAACCACGTGGTGCCTGCCACGTAGTGCAGGGAAATCCACAGCATGGCATTTTAGCATTGCGTACCATGTTGCAGCCAGCTGCACCGTCCGCAATGTTAAATGCCCTGGTTGCACCCACCAGTATGGCGGGCGCATCCTAATTGCAGTGGTGGGACCGCTGCATGTCTGGTGGGCAGTCCCAGACACCGCAAAGATGGCAAGCGACTGAGTCCGCCTGCCATCGTAATGAGCCCCTTAGTCTCCCTGTTGTAATTCAGCATCTCTATAGCATGGTCTCGAGACTGTAATAAACACCCTTGAACTTGGCTACCGATTCCTGGTCCTCATTGTGTAGCCAAAATGGTTGCACTGTTTATTGATTGAATGAAGTGTGTCCCCCTAACTTCCCTCAACCCTAAGTGCAATAAGAAAGGTCCATCCGAGGACAAAGTGGATGAAATAGATGGAATAAAAGCCCATAAAGTTTGTGCACGGAAAACGCTGGATCCGCGTCTGTGCCATACAGTGGTTATGTTCAGCATTTCTTGCGGCAAAGCATTTGTTTCTGCTTCAATAAACAACGTCAATAATCTCCCTTTTTTTGCAATGGCAAAATATTTTCGAAAGAAAAAGTTTCTCGAGTGCAGCTCTTGCCACTAGATGGCAATGTAACTCCTGAATTATTCTGTCTTGCTTTCTAAACTGCTTTGCTCTGAGCGTTAAATCAGTCATTGTTCTCATAAAAAGAAATGTACTGCTAAAAGAAATTAAAACTGTGTATGGCTATGCATCACTTCTCATGCACAATTTAGTCTTTTTGAATTTAGTTCATAAATTTGACTTGCCGAATGTTAAAGTTGTATAATTTTTCAATTGAAAAACCGATAATAACAAATTCAAAAACCAATTTGCAGCGGACTTTTATGAAGATTTTTTCAATTTAAATAAATCATTACTCGGAAAAGAAGATTCAAAAAGTATTTTTAATGTTATGTAGATAAGCCTCCTCAAAGACGGGAATTGTGGTACCCAAACGCCAGTCACTGTATACAGGTAAGAGCCCCCGCAGCATCACGGGTGACCAGTTACCACATTAAAGATGCTCCTGCGGGGTCGCTGGTTCTTTACAAGTGGACATTAGGGCCTCATAACGATACTGGCAGTCCAGTTATAAAGCCCTAAAAAGCAAAGGGATGCAGGCGCTCTTGGGTTCTTCTTCATCGATGAGTTGAGGACATGCTGAAGAAGTGGGCCTTCAGTTTTTTCTTGAAAGAGCCATTTTTGAGATGGTTAAAGGTCACAGGGGAGCTGATACTAACGCGGTGCTCCGAACCCTAGTCTCCTCCCAGGGATTTCATGTGGAAACGACATTCAGCTGTACTCCATGAGTCCTTGGTCTCAGGACACTAGGAGTAAGGTACCAGTGGAAGAGTCGATCCCAATCTCCCAGACAACCATGGAGTAAGGTTTTCAGCCGTGTCAAGTTTCCCAGGTCCATGCTGATGTGCTGCTCCTGTCCAGGTTTTTCCTTTGAATTCTGGGACTTGTAGTCTTCTTTATCACATTATAAAACAGGACTACAAGTCCCAGGATGCAAGGAAAAAAATGTGGACTGTAGCAGCACATCACTCATGGACCGGAGAAATGTGGCATCTGTGGGTTTTAAAGCCATAGTAAGCACAGTAAGTTCAAATTGTGAACCAAGAGGCAGCCAACTAAATTTATGGAGGACTGGAGATAGTGGCAGTGTTGGAGCTGATCGACATTTCCATTTTGCGAAGACAAATGTGGATTGCGTTTCTCCTTGAAGTGAGGACCAGACTGTTGTCATACCCGTGTCCTCGGGCTGGCAGGCAGGCTGTGGTGGCTGCAGCACCAGGCACTCTGGATCCTTTCTCCCTAGCGAAGACGCGAGTGACGAGTCTGTCCATGTAACCGGAAAAGGATCTATGCTCTCCAATGTTCTGATCATGATCCAAAGAGGTTGGAAAACGTCTCTATGCAGGAGAGTTCACAGCGCGCCCTCCAGTATTAGGAAAGATCTGAGAGCGGGTAATTGCATTGAATTGTATTGTAATTGGATTCACATAGCGCTTACTACCCCTGACGAGGCGTCAAAGTGCTTTCCGGCAGGTAGCACGCTACTCTGGAACCCAAGGGTAGTGGTTAGTCCAGTGGTTATTATGATTAGTGATGTACTCTCAAGAAAAATTACATCCATGCACTCCAGTTACTTTGTGATAGATTTATACCAGTTCGGTGTGATCATTAGTGGGGATATGTGGTTTCACATGAATGGTTGGTGGGATAGACAGGCTGGTGAAGATTAGTTAATGTTAGATTACAGGAATAGGAATTTAAAAAGGAGAGGTTGTGATCTATGAAGCAAGGTATCCACCAATTGCAGAATTACAATAAGAAGGATTGCGGCAGGCTCACATGAGACTGAGAGGAGGCGACACTGAGGAATAGAAGGTGTGCAGTGGATGGAAGGTAAGAAGAGGGTCACTCTGAAGAAAGAAAGCAGAGGAATCAAGCGAGAGTAAATCAATGTCATTTCTTTACGCAGAGTTTAGGAGTATAGTGGAAGAAGGCTTTCTGAGTTAGCAAGTAGTCAGAGACTGTAAGCTGTAGAGAGTAACTTCATACATAGTGTTCCATATCCATGGCAGACAACTTTATACATCATTTAACCATTAAGAGCCCTAGATATTGCAAACAAATGTGATGCTGATTTAAATCGCTCCAGTGCCCCTGAACCAATTTGCGTTATTTAAAATTGTACATATAAAATCAGTACACCGTGTAATGTCCTCTCTCATTCATGCTTATAGAGGGTCTGATGTAAAGGTCAGAGCTGCCGAATCCGAACAAGACTCGAGGCTGGGCACCGACCCAACATCATGCTACTTCAGGCAAAGCACTCCATCTCCCCATGCCTACAAAAACTGAGGTATCCTTGTAGAATGCAACCAGTGCTCATGCAAAGCACTCCAACAACCTCGGGTCAAATCCGCACTATACAAAAGTGCAAAAAAAATAAAATAAACTTCCCTTCTGTGCGGTAATGTCATGGGTGTGTATGCATAGACGTACCTTTTTAAAAAATTTTTTTTTTATTTATTCACTTTTATAGCCATACAGTGTTCCAGGACAAATTGTAGTGTTGGATAGGTACATGGCTTATATGTCAATAATTCGATCTATGATAAACATTAGGGGAAGGGGACAGGGGGACAAGACATTTCCACAGAATAGTCAGCTGGACATTACATATTGCAAAAGAAACAGCACATAACAAGGCAGGCATGCGAGGTGTGATATACATGCACATACATAGTAGACTTTCACCTACAAATTGACTCATAGGTTTCTGGCATGAGCTATCAATCTTAAAAAAGTTGCCTGTACCTCTAAAAAGGTGTGAACGACTAATGCGCAGATTGTCGTCAGGTTTAGGGATGTGTCAGGTTAGTCAGGTGTTTCTGTGTTTCATGCACTCATCCATTGAATGGAGGGAGCCCAATTTTTGGGGGGTCTGGACGCTAGGGGCATTTACTCCCAAAAGACTGACAGTTGCTCTTGGCAATAAGTGATATTATGAATCCATGTGTCTATTAAAGGAGTCGTGATTTTGCCTTGATGAGTTATCACTCTGCGCTCTCTGGCGCTGCGCAGGATTGTGTTTCGGTCCCGATAGTTAAGTAAGCGTGCTATGATGGGTCTCGGTGGGCACCCACAGGGGGTCTGCGGCCTATTGAGCAGTGCGCTCGTTCCACTATAAACACAGGTGAATGTCCTTGGCCAAACAGGTCACGCAACAGAGTCTCCACATAGGGTTCCATCTGGGAAATCGCAGTAGCTCCGGAATGCCTGTAACTCAAAGGTTGTTCTGTCTTGAGCGAGCCTCCAAGTCTTAATTCTTGGCTTTGATTACATTTAGGACCTTTTCCATTTGAAGGAGATGTTCCTTAGATTCCACCTGATAGTTGTGTGCGTCCGATGCTTGATTTTCTAGCTAGTCCAGCCAGGTTTCATGAGTGTCTACCTGTTTTTTCACCTGGTCTAGGCTGGAGGTCAGAATATATAGTTTGGAGTCGATGTTTTTAAGGCTCGTTCTGACCTCCAGTAGGATTGTGTAAAGGTCATCCTCCTATCTCTCCCTGTTTTCCCTGGGACTAGAATCAAGTTCTTGCTTGACCCTGCCTCCATCAGGCAAGTGACTCTTTTGCTCTCAAATGGCAGCTTCGATTGGTTGGGGGCGTTTTTCCCCATTTTGTTGTGTTGTCAGTGTCCAGGAGATTTGCTGGTTGCCTTTGGACTGAGTAGCGACATAGTTCAATCTGCCCCCGCTGTCTCCAGTGACCCCCAGGACCTTTAATGCCGATGAGTTATCAGGCTTAGAGTTATACTGCTACTGGGATTCAAGTTTTCCTTGTCTTGTGACATTCAGACTGAAGAGAAAAGCTTTGGCAGCGACTTAAAAGTCATAGTGCCATGGGCATCCCGCTGAGTCAAGGAGGGGATGTGGTCGAGGATATCTGGCTACCCAACTGGTGTTGCGCTTTGACCACAGTAGCCTCTGTGCCTGCACCCAGCGTCTAGCTCTCTGCAGTTCCTAGAGAGCATCCCCAGCAGTAGACTCGCTGCTCACCGGCCTGCCTGGTCCCGCCACGCTGAGGCCCAGCTGAGGCTCACAGTCCGGGACAGTAGCGATCAGCCAATTGTGGCACCCACCCGGTCAGTCCACCTGGCTCGAGCCCCCGGGCCCACCCCATACTGAGGCCGCCCCCGCTACGGCCCACGGCCCATGGCCGAGGGGCTGGCCAGCAGGCCTGCCCAAGGCACCCCCTGGCCCAACACCGACAGGGTACTCACATGTTCGCCATTTGATTGATCTTTGTACCCTCCTCGCCCAGCTCCCGCTGCCGTGCATTGGATCACCAGAGTTCATAGCATCTGCACTAGTCTCATCAGGTAGGTCGCAGGAAGCTGGCGCGCCCACTTCCGGATCTTGGGGTGCTCCCGGTGGTGGGCCTAGCAATCCAATGTGGGTTTTGGCCTGGGGGGTCTCAATTCCAGCGTTAGGACCACAGCGTTCGCGGTCTCTACCGGAGTACAGCATGCCCAGTTTGCCAGTACGGGCTGTTTGCTCACCAGGGGGTCATGGAACATGGAGCCCCCATCATTAACTCGGCAGACTATCAGGAGCACACAGCCAGCGGTTAGAGTACCCCGATTGTGTTACATAAGACCTCATAGCAAGCGGCTATCTTGCTGCTCGGCGAAGCCATGCCCCTGCATAGCCGTACCTTTAATTTGGTATTTGAAGGCATGGATATATAAACAGCATGTAAGCACTCCTAATGTAAGGAATACTCTGATGAATGGCAATAAACATGAAACACATGTTGGGAGATTTGCAGTCCTGATTGGGCAAGTATGTGAGTCATAAAATATTGGAAATTGGAAATTTAAGTTCAAGTGCAAAAATAACTGGTGTAAGAGAAAACTGAACAGCATCACCATAAACCATAAAAGCAGGGTTGGTGCAATATGTGAGTGTGCGAACCACATCCGGTGCGATATCATTTTGTAGCATCAAAGGTGTCTAAGATAAGCGTCTAAGTTTGTGGGATGCACCACACTTCATTTTGTATTTCAAATGTAGGATCTACACTTGTCTGATGTATGCAAACACATGAACTACCATATCAGCTTTGATTCTCATAAGGACGTAGCTGAGCTGAAAAACGCAAACAAAAACATCCTCTGAGTCAGAATTTGTAGAATGTTGCTATGCTTATTGTTGTTGGTCAGTTGACCATTTTTTCAGACATTTTGAAGCTCTTACGCAGAGTGCTGTCTTAAATGTGTCTCTTTTTAGTGGAGTGTGGTAACATTTTTGGGCTCCATGCGCAGGTTGGGGTGACCTGAATGTGGTTGCTCGGTGCACTGTTCATGTTATAAAATTGTATTAATAGATATCTCCTGACACAAAATTGTGTCAAGCATATTTTACAAAACTATTGCCCAATTGGGTGTAGATGTTCTACTATTAACACCAAAGTGGCAATAAACAATATTGAAGACACAATATTTATCTAAGACTGTCTTCTAACTACAACATATTGGTACCACATTGGGTGTCGGAGAGTGGTGTTGGTACCCAGATAGAACTTATAAAAAGTTATTAAATGAGGCAAAAAAAACCTAAAGCAATGTTTCCAGTTAAAATATTTGAGATTATGATTGAGGAATCTTAAATTTCAGAAAATCATTAGCATGCATTATTACGAGATATCTTTCATAATTTTCAGAAACCTGATATTGAATAACATTTAATACACGTGCTTGGACTTGTGAAAATCTGTGCACAGATGAAGCTTCATATTAAGGGGAGTTGCTTTTGACAATTGACCACAAATTAATTTTATGGTGTAGCACACATGGAAAACTGAATTAGCTTTGGGTGCTGCAACCTTTAGGTGATTAAGAAATTGAGGTACCATTAAAAGGGAGGTCTGGGTTCGAAATCATAAATGTAACCTCTAGCTTACAACTCGTGTAGAGAAGAACAAGCTAAGCACATGATTGATCTGCAGTCTAATAGATTAACCACAAGGTCGGTGAGTCATTGCTGCTCTGGGGTAATATGTTCTTAGCCCAGAAGTAGCAAATAAGCAATGTGTGGAGCATTATAAAACTCACAAATGGATGGATGGATGGATGGATGGATAGATGGCTAGATAGATCACAGCACAGACACGCCATGGCACGCAGTACCTTCTGTACCTGTTAACTGTTGAGCTTCACAACGGTAGTAAACATATTTTGATATAATGAATAATTACTGAATCCTCCAAAAACGACTATCAGATTACTATCACACAACCCTGTGAAACGTTTTATTGCCCTCAGAGGAATGACTCCTCTAATTGCCAATGTCCACATTGTACCAACTCGTAGGGCACACCTACCCTGTCGCCTATCTCACCTATGGGAGGAGGCAGACATAAACATCTTCCACAATGGATTAATCAGGATTTTTCTTAAACATTATTTCCTCAGCTGGAATTCCACAATTCCAGATTAGGTGGGGGCACTCCTAATTCTGGATTAAATAATGGCTTTTTAAAAAGCTGATGGGGAAATTAAATTACTCTTATTTGTTTCTAGATTTTCCTCTTATCTGTGTATTAATGTTGCCATACAATGTTCCAAAATACGCAGAGAATTATTCACAATAGAGAAGGCCATATATTTCCACTCTGCATTCGCACAAAGAATGGGGAGCAGGAAAATGCAACGTTTGATCACTGGAATGCAGACTGTAATTCAAACATTGTTTTCACCGTGAATGGCCTGGAGGGAAAGCATAATAGGATTTTAGACCTTTCGTGTGGAGTGGCAGAAAATTACTGGAGCACGGCACAATTTTTACATGCGCTCGAGCTCTGAAATGATGAGGCCTGGGAAAGCTTGGGGTCGAGGGGGCGGCAGCGCTCGCGCGCTGTGACGTTCATTACTGACGAGGCAGCTCCATTAGCCAGACAGAGCCACAGGTCGAGGGTTGCGCGACGAAGAACGCTGATGACGTTACACCGCCGCCTATGATTTTCACAGCAGAAACGTACTACTTTATTCAACGTATTTAGAACCAATTTCGGGTGTCTCTTCGATTGCTCTTCTTCAAGGAGCTCATAATCAAAAAATAAAAAATGTACATCCTGGCTGTAGTGAACTTGAAGGTCCTTTTGAGAGGTATGTACGAGAAAACACGAAATGCCATTACATTCTACTGAAGCCAGTCAATTAAGCATTAAACAGGGGTAAAGCCAATAAGTCTGGGCTATGAAAGGCAAAGCTGCTGGCTTTGCTAAGGCTTGTTTGCATGAAAGCAAAACATTGCCCTCTTAATCGTGTGGTAGAGGGACACATACAACCCATCCATTTAAAACACCGTGGACTGAAATGCACTTGGGCGGGACAAACCCAAGAAAGGTGAGGGAAGCCACCAAATCAAGAGCAGATGCCCAAGATAGACACCAAAGAAAACCAATGATGACAATCCTTGACAATGCCAGAGAGAAGGTACAGAAACGGTCACGTCATGGACTCCTGGCAGACAAGAATAAGAAATCGAAAGGGAATCAAGTGAGAATGATCACAGGCTTCTCTTCAGATTCTCCCCAGATTTATAATATTCTCAAGAAAAATTGGCAGATATTACTAGCTGATAATATCACTGGTGATAAGATCCCCACTCAACCATTAGTGACATATAAAAGAAACACTTCCCTGAGGGACTATATAGGGCATAGTCATTTTTCTAACAAAGACTACCAACGGTAAAGCATAGAAGGGTTTTTTCCTTGCATGTGATGCAAGGCCTGAAAATACAGAAATAAAGTCAAGGAGTATGAAATGCCAGGGCAAAAAAGAATCAAACAACTGCTGAATTGTAACTTTGATTCCACGGTGTATTGCCTACTATGCCCATGTGATACAAGATATATTGGTAGCACTACGCATCCTGAAAAAAAAACATGTGTTAAACCACTGCTACCAGCGCCGGGACACCTCTTCGCTGAGGCAGCTGTGCGCTATACAAGAATACCTAACATAACATAATATGCGTGCGATTACTGATGAAGATCTGACATATTCTGTTGCAAGACATTTTGAGGTAGAATATCGAAGTAACCGCAATGAATTAAGGTTCCTTTGCCTGGACCAAGTACCTCTGGAAAGGGGAGGCAATTGGACTTTAAAATTAAGGCAACTGGAATCTCGATACATCATTACTCTTCAGATCATTATACCTCTGGGTCTCAATTGTAATGAGGAACTATGGGTCCATATAGGGGAACAGTTCATATTATGAAGGAATACAGCACACTTTGAAAAGTATGTTAGCCCAATCAGGGCTTTATTTGTACCACTCACTGGCGGGATTATCAGTCTCGAGGCAATATTGCTCCTGAATGAATTTTTGGTCAATTGAATATCGGGGAAGGAGCTGAGAGTTATGATTAGGATGTATATGTTATTGTTTTTTATATAATGGTTAATTCTTTTTTCCATTGATCTTCTTGTACAATTTGCAATGAATTAATTGTAAAACCGAATATCGGAAAACGAGCAAGGAGCAATGATTAGGATATGTATGAGATTGTTTATGACACAATATACCCGTTCCCTAGCGACACTAGAAATGTGGTTTGATCATGACGTGATGAGCTGTTTGAATATTGATTTATTTTCTCTTGAATTCTTTGTGAAATTTGGATTTAAGGATTGTCAATATTGCCAACTGCATGGCCATTGATTGACCAACAAGATAACAAAACAGGTTTTAAGATGGCCATTATTCTTTTTGTTGTTTAAACAGTGATTTGCTTTACCAGGTAATCCTTAGTTTGTTGAGCTACATTGAAACTGATCATGGGTCGTTTATAAAGGGAGGTGTTTATGCGTAACTCAAGTACATTGATAAAGGTGAGATGCCGAAACGCGTCTGTTTGGTGGCAGAAGAAATACAAATTGTAATTGTTTCTGGCAAGAAAGGTCTGGAGCATATATATATATGTATATATATGTAGTGAATGAGCCACTCTTGTGGTTTGGCACCCTATGATGACCTTCAACTACCACCATTTTAACTGACTTTAGTGTATTATTTTACCCTAGCCTGGATATATGAGATGGTCCTGCATATGCCTGCCTCTCGTCTTTCTTGTAATCTTGCTGTCTTTCAGTGAGAGCTGTCGCGGAGTAGAATAGTCTTGCCAAGAATAGAAGGTGTGGGATGTGCATTTGAAAGCTTGAAGAGGGAGAGAGAGGTGTGGAATGTACTCTTTGGTTTCGAAGTGCAGTGTTGTGAGCAATGGTGCACACATGTTCTCGGTGTTGCTTAGTGATGAGTTCTTACTATTGGCTTTGACATGGCTTCATGTCATCTTGTTCTATGACTTTGACTATTGGCTTTGACATGGCCTCATGTCTGACTTTGCCTTATTTCTGCATGCACAGCAGTGCTTGCGATTCATATTCAAGGTCTTTCTGCTCTTCACTTGCTTTTCGCTCCTCACTGACCAGAGTGAACTAGAGTATGTTGTGGGAAGTGTCTGTGGAATGTACAACTCTGCCTCAGAGTCAAAATACAGGAGCTTGGCCAGCCTCCGTCTTAGCCTTGACACAGACGGGTACCAGCCAGCTCGTTTTTTTCTAATGAGAAGGGGCCGTGGTTTTCTAGAAGCTTCGCTTCATGTTGAATACTGATATTTAAGCTGGGAGCCGACGGGGGACAGGTGGAAGTTCACCACTGAATAGACATATTGCTGTGGAGATGACGGAACTTGAGTCCTGATTGAAACTCCTACCAGGGCTTTTGACAGGCTTCCCAAAGCTTGAGTTGGCAGGGTGATGCAACTTCAGTCGGTGAGGTGTTCCTAACCATTTATATGTATATATTTTCTACTCTTTGGTATTTGTGTATATACTGCATTTTGTTTTACTTGTTCATTTAAAAGTGTTCGATACCTGTGGATCTGCATTTATTGATAAATTTAGCCTACCTTTTTAAACATTGCATTAATAAACTTGTGTGTGTTAAATGCACCTGAATTTGTCTTTTTGCCTCCAGAGTAGGAGTGCTGTACAAACCTGTATTATTAAACGGTACAGTGGTAAATTAGCCTCCCAGGTAGGAGTGCAGGTCTTGGGTGTGTCCTTTTAGAGAAAAGCACACTCATTACATGCTCAAAAGTGTATATAATTTAAAGGTGCAGTGATATATTTGTCTCCCAGGTGGGAGCGCAGGGTTTTCGTGTGTCCTTTTTGTGAAAAGCACATTCATTACAATATATGTGTGTAAAAATAAAATATTATTCAAAACTTTTGAACTACACATTAAACATTATAAATAAAACCTATATTAGCGTTTACCATACAGTCATAGAAGGACATAACTGATAAAAAAAATTCAAAATAAAACTAAGCTAACCTACAAAATTAAAGTATAAACAAACTTAATCAATAAAATCACACAAATAATTAAATCAACAATTTAAAAGGCACACAAATTTCATCAACTGAATACTTGCAAAGTAAGTAAAACTTATATTTAAACGAAAAGATATCTGTAATTAAAAATGATCAATGTAAAATACGAAATAATTAACAAAACACTCTACAACTTCTATCTCTTTATATTTACTTACCAAAAGAAAATACTACTACATCAAAATGTGCTAACCTCCTGAAAAACAACACCAACCACAAACCAGAAAAACAACCTCTATAAACTGTCAACAAATAAACAATTAAAATGAAACTGACAGCACCTGCTCCACATTACAACACCCCCAACTGAAAAGCTGCAAGTGTAAAATATCTAAGAAGCAAAAGTGTAAAGTAGATTGTGCACTCCTATATTTTCAATTTCTTAGCTCAAACACAAATTATAAACAATTGTATATGATCCATGAGCTACGCCTTCTACGTGCTTCCTGTCACAAATTCAATAAACTGAAAATGGCCAAGTTTTAGCGACCTGGACAAGGCGTGCACCACAAAAAACTGAATACACAATATTAATTGTTGCGACAATGTTTATTTATTTATTTAGGAATCTGTTTATTAGAGTTTTCGTTGCAGGTAAAACCACACAATACATCATACTTCATCAAATAGCATTGTTACATAAATCTTGTAGTCAGGCGCCAATGTACAACTGATACAAACATGGTGCGTTACGTTAGGTGTACTGTAACCGGTTGTGTCCCAAAGTATAACCTGTTAGGTCATAAGTAAATCCATCTCCATTCGTATCGTTATGGCCCCAGCCCTAGTGGAGAGCATCCGCTCACCAGCGTCGATGCCAATTGTGTGCTATTCTCAGTGCTTCCCCGAGTAGTTATACAAACAGTGCTATACTCCCCATTCTGTAGCTGGGCAGCTGTCCTTCCAACAATCTAACAACTAAAACAATGTACAACAGCAGCTCGCGTCTTCTAGTCTAGTCGGCCCCCACTCCGCTGACCCCTCTCCCATCAGGCTCCACCCTCTCGGGCCCCCACCACTCAAAAAGGGATCAGGCGCTGATATCCAATCTGCGGCTTGCACTATCTTCGCCAGCCAGCCAGTCGCCCCCACCAGCGCGGCGTCTCTACCAGGTGAACAGTGCCCCCTCGCCTAATGCGGCTCCTACAGCGCAGCATTGCCCTCCCCCGGGGCCACCTCCTCCGATTGTAACAGGGTCTGCCTCATTTCCCCCCACTGGGCGGCGACGGGCGTCGTCCTAAGGCCCAGTGTCTCTTCCCGCCGAAGCGCCACCTCTTCTGCCTTTGCCCACACCATAAAAGAGCTACGCCACGCTCGCACATGCGGTGCGGTATCTGCCTTCCAGCGCTTGGTGATGAGTCGCTTAGCCACTATTATCCCCAGATCAAGGAAACGACAGGCCACCTTAGCCGGTGGCGGTCGAGGAAAGAGATGCAGCAGGTATATGGGCCACTCAGATGGAATCTCCCGGCCCGTACACCTGCGGAGTTCCCCATGTATCGCCTGCCAGTATATCTGCAGTGTGGGGCAGCCCCACAGCATGTGGATCAGGTCGGCGCCGAGCGTCGCACAACGGGGGCAGCACGCATCCGTTCTGCAAAAATACTTATTAATGGCGCCCGGTGTGAGGTAGGCCCTGTGTAGGACAAAAAACTGTATTTGACGGAATCTCATATTTCGGGGCAACCTCCTCGTCCCCCTCAGCGCTCCCTCCCACTCCCTGTCTACCATAGGGCGGGCAAGGTCCCCCTCCCACTTCTCGCCCAGTGTCCCCAGACTCGGCGCCGCATGAATCCGCAAGGCCCAAGCGAACCACTTGATCAGGTGTCCTCCTCGGCCCATGACATGGAGATACTGCAGCACTAAATGCTGCTCCGGTTCCACCTGCAGGTCCCCCCAGTGACCCACCAGAGTCTCTATCAGGGCCCGGTGACGGAGAAACTGGCCCTGCGCCAGCCCCGTCTCTTCTGCAAGGGTCGCAAACGGCAAGAGGCCCCCTTCATGGTATAGGTCCTCCATGGTGTGAATATCAACCGCGTGCCAATCCCGTAACTCCGCAGCTCCCAACGTGTCTCGCCCACAAGGGGAACCCTCCAGTGGGATGGCCGGGGCGTATGGGAGCGTGGCCCTCGTCAGCCGGAGGCTTCTTCGGTAGCTTTTACAAGCCACCACTAACAGCAACGGCTCAGGCTTCAGCGCTCCCGTCGTCGGATGAAAAGTCTTGAGGAGCTCAGTTAATGACAGCGGCGGATTCTCCGCCGTCGCCGTATCCTCTCGACACCTGTCAGCCAGCCAGCGAGCCACCCACTGCAGCTGTGCGGCCAGATAGTAATGCTCCAGGCAGGGCATCCCGAGCCCGCCCCCACCCACGGGAAGGCACAATTTCGGCAGCGCAACTCTGTGGCGCGCCGTTCCCCATATGAAGTCGCGGAGGGAGCGCGTGAGGGGCGCGAAGAAGGACACCGGTAGGTACACCGGCAAGTTGGCAAAATAGTACAGCAGACGGGGCAGTACCACCATTTTAACGAGCGCTATTCGGCCAGTCACCGAAAGGGTAAGCGTGCTCCAAAACGCCATCTGGGTCCGGATCGCGGTCACAGCGCGTCCCAGGTTACCCTCCACTAGGTCCGCCGGGCGGCGATAGATCTGGACACCCAGATAGCGAAAGGTGTCCGGCTGCCACTGTACCCGCACTCCTCCAAGGCAGTAGCCGGGGTCCTGGACGTCGCCCCCAAAGGCATACAGACAGGATTTGGCCGGGTTCACTCGGAGGCCTGAGAGCTGCTCAAAGGTGTGTAGGATGCGATCCAGCCCCTCAGGGATGGAAGATACATCCCTGACATATACTAGGAGGTCATCCGCATAAAGGGACACCTGGTGAGTTGCGTCCCCCAGCGGGATGCCATCCGTAAGTTCCCCACGGAGCGTCGCCGCCAACGGCTCCATTGCAAGCGCAAACAGGAGGGGCGACAGCGGACACCCCTGCCTAGTGCCCCGACCAATTACGATGGGATCCGAGACATATGGGCCCGTGCGCACCCGCGCCGTGGGTCCTTTGTACAGCAGAGCCGCAAGTTGTAGGAAGCCCAGCCCCAATCCGAACCGCGACAGTGCCGACACTAGGTATCCCCATTCCAAGCAATCAAAGGCTTTCTCGAGGTCCAGGACCAAACAGCCCGCCCTGGGCCATGGTCGGGTGCTCTCCCCCATCACCCTAAAAAACCGCCGTAAATTAAGCGAAGTGCTGCGCTTGGGCACGAAACTATTTTGGTCGCTGTGCACCAGCGCAGGCACCACCGGCGTCAGTCTCTCCGCCAGCACCTTCGCCAATATTTTATAGTCCGTGTTGAGTAGGGCGAGCGGGCGATAGGACCCTAGCTGCGTGGCGTCTCGCCCTGGCTTAAGCAGGGAGATCAGATAAGCCTCCTTCAGCGACGCTGGCAATGTGCCTTCCTCCAGGGCAGCCAAGTAGAGACTATGAAGCTTAGGGATAAGGGACTCACGGTGAGTTTTGTAGTATTCCGCCGGGAGTCCGTCCGGTCCCGGCGCTTTCCCTGAGGCTAAAGAGGAAATAGCGTCCCCTATCTCCTCCATCGTGGGGGGGCATTCCAGGCTCTCATGGTACTCTTTCGGGACCACCAGTAATTCCACCGCTTCCAGGAACTCATCCAGATCACACGCACTCCTCCTGCCCGTTGACCGGTACAGAGAGGTGTAATGTGCCGTGAACGCCCGGTGGATTTCCCACTGCGTGTGAACCAGCACTCCGTCCGGCCCCGTGATCGCACCCACGGGGGTACGGGTCGCATCCTGCCGGATGAGCCAGGCCAGAAGTCGCCCTGCCCTGTCTGACGTAGCGTGTACCCGGGCCGAGTGCGCCACATAATTAAGGCAGCGGAGCCGCTCAAGGAGATCGGCATGTTGCGCCCGGAGGTCAGATAGGTGGCTCGCGTCCGAGCCCCCCCCCCTCACCACGCACCTCCCATGAGAGGAGGCGAGATTCCAAGGAGGCGAGAGCCCCCGCCAACTGCTTCCGAATATTCCAGGTCGCACCTATGCAATGGCCCCTGATGTACACCTTATGCGCGTCCCACTCTATCAGCTCACTATCCGTGGAGCCCTCATTGAGATCAAAATACTGTTCGATTGCAGTGCCCAGGGAGGCCCGAAATTCCGGGTCCTCCAGCGCCGCTGTCTGAAGACGCTATGTCGGCACCGGGGGCCTATCGGGCCTCCAGCGAAGCCCCAGAATAAGTGGATTGTGGTCTGAGTGCGTCCGACCCATGTATTCCGCCCGGGTCACCCACGGAAGCACCGAATGGGTGCCCACCACCCTATCCAACCGAACATGGAGGCCGTGGACCGCGGAGTAGTAGGAGTACACGCGGTCGCCCGGATGAGCATTCCGCCACAGGTCGGTGAGCGTCCAGTGAGACAGCCATGCGGTGAGGGCCCTGGCGTTTGATCCCACCTGCGTGCCCCACAGGGGCAGAAAGGACCGGTCCATGTGCACATCCAGCACGGAGTTAAAGTCCCCCCCCAAGAGCCAGGGGAGGCCGACAAACGGCTCCAGTACCGACGACAGGCTGAACTAAGGTGTACCTCCCACCAGGATCCACCAGCACCTGCAGACAGACAAACGGGGTACCCGCCCTTATCCATATCAGCGTGCCTCTAGCGTGCGCCGAACACGTGGTGCCATATACCTGCCCCCTCCAGCGCGCACGCAGCCTACCCAGTTCCCCGGCCGTCATGTGCGTCTCCTGCAGGAGAGCGATTGCCACTGCGTGTCGCTGCATGTATGCATAGACTGAGTATCGCCGCGCCGGTGTATGCATGCCCCTGACATTCCATGTAATTACATTTGTAACAGCCATGCGGAAAGGACTAAGGGTAATACTGTGGCAGGGGAGTAGGGACGCCCGTCCAGGGCGGGGGGCGGCGGGCCTTCACCTGACTATGTAGAAAGCTGCAACATAAACACCTCAACGCAACTACGCACCGCCATGAAGCCGTGCGAAAAACCGAGCCAAACAGGCCAACTGAACTGTCAGGGCGAACCCCTCTACGGGTAATCGTCCAAACCATATAACAATGCTCACTAAGTAGAGCTAAGCCCAATTGTGGCTAGGGGGCAGGCAAGTGACATTCAATCCGAGCGGGTGCACTTCTGCAGGGATGCCTGTGTATATGTGACGTGAAGGGACCCCCAGAATCAGAGCGCAGCGCCGGCCCGGGGAGTGTAGGATCCCCCCCCCCCATCACGCCACCCACAAAGGCAGATGAACCCCAGCTCGGGCGGCCGCCCCATCGCAGGGGGGCGGAAGTCCAGCCACCACCGCAGCCCACCTGGTCCATCAGTCCCCGGGATTCCAGCAGCAAGTGTGGTCCCATCCGCAGCTCATGCCTCCGCCCACTGCACGGTCAGGAGCCACAAAGTGTCCGCCTGAGGGCTGCAGGACCCATACCCAAGGAGCACCTCCAGCAGCGACCCCAGGTCTCTCAAAGTTTCGTTCATATTACATCACTTGGTCCGATGTCTGCGGAGTGACCAGCGGCAACAGCTGGTCGTCAGAGATCACAGTTGATGGGGAGGATGAGCCGCTGGACAACACATCACCCCGCTCTTGGACAGCGTCTCCACTCCCGCCGTCCGGCGACCCGAGAGTGGCCACCGCTGCCAGCGCATCCTGTCACTCCAGTCTGCTCTTCTCCGGGCTGGGGGCCACCCCCAGACCCCGTCCCTCAGCGTGCCGCCGCCTCCTTCCCTGCCTTTGGCGAGATCTCCTGCCGCACGGTGTGGCAGCCTCCTGGCTCCGCGGCCGCCGGCCATCAATGCGCCCCGTGTCCTCCAGCCAATCCCAGACCTCAGATGGCGTGTCGAAGAAGCGGACACCATCCGTGGTGGCCACCCGCAGGCGGGAGGGGAACAAAAGAGCATATGACATCCCTAGTTCTCGCAGGCGACGCTTCACCGCCAGGTAGTTGCTGCGGCGTCTCTGCACCAGGGCAGTGTAGTCCGGGAAGAAATGCACCTGTCCACCGCCAACAGTGATGTCGCCTATCCCCCGGGTCTCGCGGAGCACCACATCCCTGTCCCGATAGTTGAGGAGTTTGAAGAGGAAGGGCCGCGGTCGGGACCCCGGGGCGGGCCTCTGTGTGGGGACCCTGTGGGCACGTTCCACCACGAAGTGCGGGGAGAGTTTCTCCGATCCGATCAAGTTGCGTAGCCACCCTTCCACATATTGCTCCGGCTGTCTCCCCTCCTCGCCCTCCGGCAGGCCCACCACGCGCACGTTGTTGCGCCGAGAGCGCCCTTCTGCATCATCCGCGCGGTCCTCCAATGCATGGACGCGGTCAATGAGATCCTGGAGGGCAGCTGTATGAGTAGACACAACTGGTCGCACCTCCTGGAGAGTTTGCTCCTGCTGCACTACCTTGTCCGCCAACTTGCGGTGGTCCGCGTGGAGCAGCGTGAAGTCGACCGTGACCTTGTCGATGCGGGCTTCCAACGACGACCTAGTCGGTTCAAGCGAGGAGCCGATCCGCTCCACAGCCGCCAGCACCGAGTCCAGCTTGGCAGCCAGTACAGCAGTGGGCGGGGCCGCTTCAGGGTCTCCAGGCGCCGGGACAGGGCCCAGTCCTGCCACCGGGGCCCGGCCGTCTTTCTGGGCATTGCGCAGCCGGCCCATAACCAACTGTTGTGCAGTGGGCATCCGCCCGTAGTCCAGTCCGCCAGTAGAAGGGCCCGGTCCAGCCGCAGCAGGCCCCTCCTCCTCAGAACCAGCCGCCGTGTCAGGGCCCCACCGCACTCACCAGTGCACCGCACCGGAGAAGGCCGCAAAGGAGAGAGGGGGGGGAAGAAGCAAAACTGGTCAAGTCCAACCGGGGGCCCCTGGCGACCCGTTGCGACAATGTTTATCTCAAATTCTCATACCAAAACAAACAATTTTTCAAAAGTTTTTTATATAGCAAATTCTTAACTTCAGCAATAGATAATATAATGCATACTTGTGTACATAATTTGTATGCGTCTTAATACAAACATTGTATTTATTTGTTGTTATTTGCAGAGTTTTATATAGCGCTGGCTAGACCCGGAGGTATCAGAGCGCTTTACATGAGGATCAGCGCGTTACAACGTTACAAGTTACAAAAAAATTACATCAGTTACAGGAGCAAAGTATAACATAGGAGAAAAAACAGTGATTAAACAATAACATGAGTTATTAGCGCCTAGCATAGTCGAGACACACGTCCAATGGGGCATGGAAGGTAGAGGGGGAATGGTAAAAAAGGGGAAGGAATGCATATCAAGTCAGGCTGACCGGCAAGGGGGAAAGTACTTCAGGGAGACAAAACAGTCAAACTGAAAGAACAAACAAACAGGCTAGGGACAAACAATCCAAAAAACATCCTGTGTATCGGTGAAAGTATAGGAAGGGAGGGGAGTTGGAGACCTAAGGGGTGGGAGGGGGGGTCGACTAGAGGAAAAAGGTGAGCCAGAAGAACATAGGAGCAGACCAGCAGAAAAGAGAATCTGTCGAACCAGGTCACAGGAGCTGATAGCAATTATCTCAAAATGGCGGGATATACAAAAATCCAATGCAAAAACCATAAGGTAACTGACTCCACGGCTCCACGCAGGGCAGGAAGGGGGAGGCAACCATAGGATCATGGAAGGAGGAGATGGGGGAGGGAAGGAAACACAGTGGAGAGACAAGGAAAAACTATGTCCAATGTCCGGCAGGGTAGGTGACGGCCGAGGGGGTGAAACCAGAGCCAATCTCCTCTATAGCTGCCTAAACAGCTCCACCCGGCATCGGCCATGCTAGCTCGGGCTCCGAGGTCAGTACAACATTTGTGGTTTCCGCCGAGTCGGCATTGTCACAGTTCCATTGGCCGCACCAGTCCCGGTGTTACTGGGAAGCGCCGCCCGCCTCAACCTCCAGCTCGCCCCCAGGAGGGCCGAGTTATGTCCGTCAAAGTCGCCATTAAGAAACACGGACAAAAGAATGCAGAGGTGAAATACAGTGTACAGCCAGAGATGCAATGCAGCACCAATCATCTGAAATCATCTGAAATCTAAACAAGCATTGGAAATGCAATAGGTCTCGCCTTTGTTTAAGTTAAACCAATTGCTTAGTAAAGGGACTCAATACCGCTAAATGCAGGAGACTCACAGAACAAGGAATGTGAAAGAGGCTTCGGTGTCACCTACCAAGCACACACGCCTGTGCGTCTGATAGAGACAAAAAAGACACTACATTTCACTATGCGAGTGACGCAGCCCTATTAAAACAGATTTCTCATTTGAGGATGCACGTTTATCAATATAAAGGAAAACGCAGCTTATTTTTTATTTTATATTAGAAAAACACTGATATCTCGTATGGCTTCTAGGAGTTTTGTGATTTAATACCATATTTTCTGCCAGCACACAAGTATTCAAATGCCTGAAATGCAGTTGAAGCTGTGGTGAACATAGTAACACTAACCACTAACTGAAACCAGACTCCCTGTGCTAAATAAACAAAACATTGCTATTGAAAAAACCGAAAGACCAAACCTGGAGTGACAGGCGGGCCTGCCAAAGCTGCAGACTTTTGAACTTGGGTTCCAGGATAGAGTCCTGGTTTCAGCTCAAACCCCTGTGATTCTGGACAAATCCGGTAATCTATGTGTGCCAGTTCCTGCTAAATAAAAATGAAAAGTTTACCAATCTCATGTGCGGCCATCAAGACTACTAAAAGCGGTCAGGGTTGGTCTATCAAATAATCGCAGGGGGTGATTTATTAACCGTTAATATGGCAAGGATACAATATTGATACATTTGTAGGTGGGACAAAGGTTTTGGTGTCACTGAGTTTTTAGCATGCACAGCTTACTTTGGAGTGGGCACCAAAACAACATTTAAATGGGTTACTACAGGCGGAACTTGTAAAAACCGCAAGGGGATGGAAAGTTGCAAAGTGAATTATTAGTGGAGGTGGATCATTCTCTATAGTAGGTGTAACTATGCTCCAAGACGGGTCGATTTTGCTTTACTTTTTCATGTGCCAATTCCTAGTTGGTATAACAGAGCATCTCAATACCCACTCTATCTCTTCCCTCCTATTACCGTGGGACATGTTCCCGGTCTCGCTTCGGCAGTATCCACAACGGTAGCCATCCTCCCCCCTGAAGTATTCCAGGATACTGGGGCCCGAGCCCCCTTGGCCGGCCATGACAGATGGACGGTGTCTCTCTCATCATAACAATGACCAAAAAACCATGACTGTTACAACACAATTGCAGAATGTACACTGTGCTCAATGCATTTCGGGACCATCTGTCCCTTCTTCAGGGTAAATCTGAAATGAAAACAAAAACAACATGTTTTCATGTACAAAATATCAACAACGTCTTGTTTAAGCAAAGCATAATCGAAATATTCAAAACCCTATGATATCCTGATACCGCATTCCACTTTCTGGATGCACCTGCACTTCTGTATGATTTTTGTTCCTAATAGGAATAGTAAGCAGAGATTTCCGTTGATTTGGGAATAAGCGGCATTAGGCCGTGGCGGCTTATTAGTATAGTTAAAGGACGTTTGTATAAAGACGCATAAAAATGATGTGCACAAGTATGAATTATATTGTCTATCGCTGAAGTTAAGCATTCTCTATATAAAAAACTTTTGAGAAATTGTTTGTTTTGGTATGATAATTTGAGATAAGAAACATTGTCGCAACAATTAATATTGTGTATTCAGTTAGTTGTGGTGCACGCCTTGTCCAAACATCGAAGAACAGACATGTAAATACAAGTAATAAAAGTAGTTGCATAATTTTATATGTAAATAAAAAACTTATAAACATTTAATAAATGTAATTATTTATACTGTTACATTACTTTCAGACAAAGTGACAGAAAGAGCAAGTTGCATAACATTCCAGAAAGGAAAGCTATTACTAAGGGCCTATTTTCGAGTTCGGCGTTCCATAGGACGGCAGTGGCATACCGCCCCACTCCTGCGCTGCCAAACTTGTAATCAGATCCTAAGTCACATGGGCCACATCTCCAACCAAGAAAGTACATTGATGTAAAATGTGAATTGGAAATATACCAAATATTAACCTAATGCATGCTATGGGAGGGCCACTACAAAAGATCATGTTGTATTTGATGTAAGGGAACACAACCACCCCACAAATGTTACAGAAATAAAAGTTAAGGAGGTATTGCAGGATATATGTAAGGCAAGTGCTAGCTCCTAGGAGCCCACAACTAGATTACTAAAATATATACTCCCTAAAGTCCGTGGACACATCACATGGCAACTACGACACATTTAAAACATTTAGGGCCTCATTATAAAGTCTGTCGGCGTTGGCTCCGACCTACATCTCTGCGGTTGTGGAAACGACCGACCTTAGGTCGGCGGTCTTGAAACCGCAATTACGATGCAACACACATGGTGTGGTTGCAAACTCCCATTTATCTATGGGAGCTTGTCAGTGGTCGGAAACCTCATGGTGCTTGCCACACGGAGCAGGGATTTACAGGGGGCCCACAACCATAGGCCCAGGGGAGAAGGGGGCCATGCTAGGGGCCCCCAATGTTGCTTTCTGACATAGAAAGCCTGGTGGAAACTGACAACATAATCTCGACGCTGGAAACGCCATCCTAAAAGGATTATGTGAAGTTTCAGACTGGCCAAGTCGGATTGACGGCCCGGTTTGGACTCCGACTGCCGTCATTGAAATACGGCGGTCGGAATTCAAACAAAGGATGTCGGTCGGTAAGCCTCCGATGAGCAGAGGCTGACGACCAACATCCAAATCAGGCCTTTAATTGCACAAACTAAAAAAGCCAACAGCATACTCCTCCTGCCGCCCCTAAAAATACCATATAGGAATGCCTGAACACTTACAAATGACCCATAGTGAGGAACCTTTTCCTGTTATATGACAACCTAAACAATGACAGACAAATCCTAATGTTTTCTAAAGGAGATAACTCACTAAAGCTAAGCCATTGTCAAACCTGAATAAAGGATGGGACCTTCAAAATGTGTCCCAAACCATTTACTCAGATATACACCATACATGATGAACATCAAACCAAAAATATCTCTTTTTTTATATGCACTACTACCACATAATGAAAGTACCACTTTACAATGAACTCCTAAACCACAATAAACATAAAGGAAATTGCTCCAGACAAAAAATAATCACAGACGTTGAAAAAGCCATGATTCAAACCATTTAAAACATTTACCCCCACACAGCCATACAAAGTTGTTACTACCATATCAATCAAAGCATATTGAGACACCGCCAACAATCTGCACTAAGGGCCCAAGTACGAGTTTGGCGGTGTGGGAGCGGGACTGCAATGCTGCCGCCCTGTTCCCACACTGTCAAACCGGTATGCGCACCGCCTGCCAGATTACAACTTTTACAGTCACTGGCGGGCGGTTCTTTGGCGTTCCCACTGCAGTGGCTGCGAAATAGGTACTGCAATGGGAATGCCAAAGGCAGTTCCTGCACAATATGGGATGCTGCAGTCCATGCTCGGCAGGTACAGCGGTGCATGCACACAAGGCGTCACAACATGTGCCCCCCTGCATGCATCCCATGGCCCTGATGCAACAGGGGGACCTGTAGGGCCCCTTTGTTTCCTCTCTGCCACGGTTTTCATGGAGTAGTAACCGCCATGAAAACTGTGGCAGAGAGGAAATTCATAACATGCTTGGCGGGACCGCGATGGTGCCACCAAGCATATTGCGGTAACAAGAGCACTGCACCACTGCTGGCGGTTGCGGTGGTGCAATAGCAGTCCAACCGTCCAAGATGTAATAGGAGGGTCAGACAGGCGGTGCACAAGCCACTGCCGCGGCTACATTGGTTATTAGGACTGCCGTAGTCGTAATCGGGCCCTAAGTGTAGAATATGCTACAAACAGTCAATTTGTCTTTGAACTTAAAAAAATGATAAGACTAGCCTATCTCCTTGTCACAGAGGTAGGTAACCACTACAATTTACTAACAGAAAACCCTTTCTACAAACAAAATTAACACAAACTAAGCCCCCTCATCGATTATTTCAAAGATATTTGGGTTGGCAGACTGCATTGCTCTGGACACAGACACCAACTCAGATCCCAAATACCATAGTGAAATGTCTATGACAGCCCCTTGGGTGAGGAAACTAAAACAAACAATCCAGTGAAAGGATGGCACAATGCCTTCCAATCCACACTGGGCAGAACCCAACCTACACTCTATAAATGTATAGAGCCATTACAAAAAGAGCAAAGCTACCAACAACTACAAATGGAGCGAATCTAGAATGAAACCAAATTGCACCTACGCTTAGCAAATAAACCAAAAATATTTATGACATGCTACAATTTGAAGTCAAACTCTTCATAAACAACAAAGGAGTAGATTTCTTAGCAATATAGCCAAAAAATAACATAATCTTAACCAACATGATACATCATTTTTAAATAAATAATAAATATAATATTTTATTACATCAGTAAAAACATTAAATAAAATTCCAATCTTAAAAAAGACTAATATAACAAAATAATATATAAATTATTTATATTAACAGTCAAAATCTTATAGACAAAAAAGCTGAAAGAACAAACTCAAACCATTACGTGAAATAATTGCAATACATAAAATATACATTTTCAAATAGCAAACACAACAGTTACATAAATGGTAAAATATAAGATTTTCCACAAAAAACAAATAAATGAAATATGACTTAGAGGCCGATTACGAGTTTGACGTTCGGATGGACTGCCAAACAACTGGTGGTGGTGTGGCTACCGCTGCACCTGCGCTCCAACCACCGTATTTTGAGTTGGGCGGTCGGACCGCGACAGGAATGCTGTTACCTCCAGGGATCTATGATTCCTGGTGGTCTGGCAGCAGTCTGAGGCTTGTAATATGCTGGCGTTGCTGCTGCGGCACCGCCAAACATATTATGAGTTTCATCACTGCCAGTTTTCACGGCAGTGAGCTCACCATGAAAAGTGTGACGTGAGGCCCTGGTGCCTCGTGGTCAGGGGATGCATGCAGGGAGGCACATGTTGTCCCCCCTGTATGCATGCATCGCAAGTTCCTGCACGGCATGGACTTAACAGTCCATGCCTTGCAGGAACGTGCTATGGCATTCTCATTGCAGTTCCTTTCTAAGGCTCAGATATTTGCCTTTGAAAGGCACTGCTGTGGGACCACTGCTGCAGGACCATCTGACCTGTATTCCAAATGGAATACGGCAAGTGGTCAGACTACAGGTTTGGCAATCTTAGAGTGGGGCACTGGCATGGCAGCCCGCTCCAAGATCGCCAAATTCGTAATCAGGCCCTTACTGTTCAGTAGCTGCCGATCAACCTCTGTTTCCATGTAGTCAAAAAGTGTAAGCCACCACAAATGGGAAAAACATTATTCCAAATTCCCCTAAAAAATGCAAAAATAAAACCAATCAAATAGAGATATCTTGAAGCAATCTAAAGTATCTAGGAAAAAAAGCCAAAAAGTATTTGAAAAAAAGAAACACTCCTGGAAACCTAAAAAAAGGACATCAAACTTTAAAATATTGGAAAAACCTGCAAAGTAAAACAGCAAACCCACTCCCAAAAGTACATATACATTAGACTTAATCATCATAAAGCAATTAATATAACATAGTATAATAAAAAGGTGTATGGTAATCCAAACCTACACACTAGAGAAAAACACTACAATGAATATGACTAAATGTACAAAAAACCAACAACTATAACCAACCTTTAGACCTCTCTCTACATCCTCCTTACCCTCAAAACCATAAAAAAGGACTTACCTATTTCGATGAACAGAAACACCTTACTGCGATGTGGATGCCATAAAATACTCTACAACTGACAGAAATAGACTACAAAATAGAACGTAACGATAAAAAAAATAATGCCAGTGAAATGGAATTAAAAAGAGACTAAGGCCTCATTTTGATGTCGGGAGAACTGACAATGACAGGCCGTCAGTGGTGGTCCACTCGACAGACAGCTGTTTGGTCCGACCGCCTCATTTTGAGGACTATCAGCCATCAGGAAAGACCGCCACCTCCGACAGGATCTCCTGATCCTGATGGGGCTGCGTTTGGAATCGCAATCCCAAACAGGGCAGTGCTGAGACAGGCCCTGTTGGTTGGATTACGATTCCTCTTCCTGACGTGACCGCCATGAAAAGGTTGTCATAAAGGAACTTTGGGGGCTCCAACCAACTCCCGTCCCTTGTGGGTGACTGGGAATGTAGTGCCCTCACACACATCCATGCACAGTGTGCCATGCACCACATGGTTCATGGATGTGCACAAAGTGATTCTTCACACAGAGGCTTGTGCTGCAGCCCTTTTCCTGGGTCTCAGCACAAGCCACCATGTAGAGGTGCACTCTCTGACTGCCATCCCCAGTGGTCACATCCAAATTGAGCAGTCAGACCATCACCTGCCTGTCGGGCGGTGCCCAAACCGCCATTGGGGCGGGCAGCAGTCCAACCATCCGGCATCATAAAGATGCCCTGAAAGCCGAGGAGGAGTGGAAACTCGTAATATGCTTGGCCGGACCACGTCAATCCCGCCAAGCATATTTTGGCCTCAGAACCGCTGTGCCACCTCCAGGGAATGGGCATCCTTGGCGGCGTAGGCGTTCCCATGGTGGTCTAACCACCCAAGTCATAGTGGGATGGTTGGACCGCAGGTGTAGCGTGGCTGGACTGCCACTGCAGAGTAACCACGAGTCTGGCGGTGGGACCAGACAACTGAAACAGCACAAAACATGGAAGAACATACAAGATTAATTAGAATACAACATAGCAGGACAAAATATTTTCAGCCACCAAAAAAATGGAGTGCATAGCAGCACATCTTTGCATTAGAAAAAGTTCCCCACAAAAGCAGGATGATGTTGCCCAGAGCTGAGCCCGGGCCTCCACTCATGACATGGCATAAGAGCACCTACAGTGGAGTCAAACCAACAGCACAGTGAGCAGTAAGATGGTGATATCAAGAGCAGATGGTAAAGCCCATGAGCCAATAAAGCTGCCACCCACCATAAGCCCTAACCTGAACCCATGAGACGAAGCATGTCAGACGAGGGCAGCTGGTGTGGTTGGAGCTGACCACACATGGGAACACGAGCCTGCCACACACCTCAGACAGAGATGTCTGAATCAGCAGGACATTATGAGACAGTGAGAAGATTGTCTTTAATCAACCTGTGTATTTAATGTTTATTGCAGGATTGTCAGATTAAAACCGTTGAGGAAAACATTTTAAATGAGAATGTTGGATATGTTGGTGAATATTATTTTGTTGCCTTTTTTATGTTTCTTTTTTCTGCTTTGTTTTTCTGTCCTTCCTCTTGCCCAGTCCTGTGCCCAGCTCACCCTGTTTGTTGCAGGGGCATACCACCTGCACTCCTTGTTTTCGGCCTGGAGTTAAGTTCCTCCCATGCCTCCTTTTTAGGTCTCGCCTGAGCCAGCGCTTTAGCGCTGCTCTCGCGAGAGCTTTTGTAAAAGGGGGATCTGGAAGTGCAAACTAGTGCTTTTCAGGCCTCCAAATACAGTGCAAGTGCGCCGGGCGCGCGCACCATTTGGCAGCCTGAAAAGCACTGCCTGATCACTTTCGCGGCCGCTTTGATGTCCTCAGTGAGCCGCGCGGCCACTGAGGACATCAAAGCGGCCGCGCACACCATTTGCCACCCCCTTCCTGCTTGTTCTTTCTAATAAGCTTTCCCGCGTGCACACTTGTATGTTTTTTAAACTTTGAGCGCGAGGCGCGCGTGCTTCTTCCTCTAGTTTTCCCCTTGTCTCACTACTTGCACCTCATGCTTCCAATTTTCCTGTATGTTTGCTGTCCCCAAAGTTGCTTGTTTTCACTGTTAGTCATTCCACTTTCCCCTGAGTCTGCTTGCTTTCCAGCCTCCCTTGTTTGACTGCTTTCCCCAGAGTCTGCCGTTTCTGATCCTTAGCCTGCCCTTTTACCACAGTGTCTTTGCCCTTGAGTCTTTCCATGTGTCCCTCGAATCAGCCCACGTATGATCTTTCTCCCCTCAGTGTTGCCTGGGTCCCCGGCAGTCTCTCCGCTCTCATCTGTCACCGCTGGTCTGTTCTTTCTCCCCAGTGTTGCTGCTCTTCATGCATGTCTCTACCCTTACCACCGTCATTCTCTTCTCTCCAACTCCCCTGCGGATCTCCGCTATCCTCTGTCACCCTGCTTCTGTTCTGTTTTTCAGTTTCAATGCTGTCCCTGCTGGTCCCTAACAGTTGTTAATTCATCTTTATTTATTTATTTATTTTTAAGGTGCTCTACAGATTGGTCTCTAGGCGCCGGTGGCGAAAGGAGTCATAACCATCACTCCTGCAGGCCAGTTCTCATCAGAGTTGCTGCTCTTCTCAGAATATACCTTTTATGTGTGTCACACATTACACAGGAAAAGCAGCGCCCGGTCACAACGACCAGGCTCACCACTTTGCTTCGATTACACTAATTTACTATGCGTGCTTTTCGCTTTCCCCGCAGGGGGACTTTCTGCAAAGGGGTAATTTTGGTGTACCATTCCTGTAATGTTCTCTTTTCATCATGCTACAACATGCACTGTGTCTCAGTGTTTCCATATAAAGGAACTGGTATTGAGAACGTGTTATTTTGAAATCATCACAGACCTGAGAAGGCTTGTTAAAGCATTTGTCTAAAATGAAGAAAATCTGGATACAGTATGTTCGCGAATTAGAGATAAATGTTCATCAAGAATGTAATTGGCCGTACTTGTGCTTCTTATGTGGCAGCTGCACATGAAACAAGCATTGGCATAGCCAATAGGTCTCGCTCTTTGTTAAGATGGCCGCATTTTCTGTATTCTTTTTTCTGCACCTTGTCTGTTGTCCTACCTCTCTTTTTTGTACTTGCATGTAGAGACGCGAGCAGTCGGAAGCACTTTGTTAATTTAAATATACCGCGCGTACACCTGGGTTTTAAGCAGTAGCGGGGGCACGTCCTCTTCGTTTTCACGGTGAGTTTTATTTAGACAAAGGTCACGGGATACTGATTTCATGAGGCACTGGCGTTTTAGTTAGTGACGAGCTAACATTTAAAAAGCTTTTGGCAGGCGTCTGTGAAGGCCATGACCCCACCCTCCCACCCCCTCTAGGGATTGTAAACACAGGCTTGCTGTCCGCGAGGCGCTCTCTGCCACCACCCCCTGCTGTGTGCTCTCACTACCCCCTCCCTTCTCCCCCTCCCTCCTCGTCAGTCCACCGGGCTACAGCTTGTTAGTAGTGCATTTCAAGCGCACCTATAACAAGCATTGGTATAGTCAATAGGTCTTGCCTTTGGGTCCTTATAAGTGTTTGGCCATGCAACAGTTATAGGATATTGTGCTGCATAACTAAATACTTATAAGGTCCCAAAAGCGAGACCTATTGGCTTTGCCAATGCTTGTTGTAGTTAGTATGGGCTCGGACCTTCCACCCAGATGTGTGCGCTGCCCCACCCAAATCTTTCGTCCTGGTTACCCACTTCATCCCCCACTAAGCCATCTTTACACCCTGCTCTCATCGTCTCCTTACCTACCGGCACCGCATCCTCTGCCCTCCCTCACAATCTCTGTGCCCCCTGCACCATCAACCTCATCTTTTATTCGTCTCTAAATGACTAACTTCTGCGCTGCTCATCCCCCCATGCTGCCAACACTGTGAGGAATAGGAAGGGGTAAGGGATTATGACACCAAGAGAGAGTCTGGAAATTCTGGAGAATAGAGAAATGGTGGCTAGGTCGATAGGTTGGGGGTCTAGTTTTCCAACTCTTTCGGAAAGGCTCCTGTCTCTTAAATTCCAGCCCCCTGGAGTCAGTGCAGGTCCCGCTGTACATGAAGGTGATTCATTCAATTGCTCATTCTCTGGCAACTGTGCTCTTTGCTGCAGCTTTCTGTTACAAACTTATGCTTGTCACCCAGCCTTCCCATGTTTTATTGTGTTTTCTTTCTATTGGATCTTCAGTCCCTTTTCCCTTCTGCCTTGTATCAGAAGGTTGTGTTGTGGTGTATGGTCTCCTTTTTCTACTCTGGAGTCACTGGCTTCCTTGTATCATCTGATTTCGACTGTTTGCTTGCAATGTCTGCTTGTATTACGCAGTGATCATTCATTTCTCATTGGCTGAAGTACCGGTAAGTCTAAAACCAATGGGAACTGTTGCAAATCCGGTGTTTTTTTAACTGTGTTTAATGTAATGAAGTTCTGTTAACATTGACGTGAACTAGGCTTTAGGACTACTCGCACTTTCAGGGTTGTACATTTTAATGCTTTTCCCAATGTTGACACAAACTCATTTTCTCCTTTCTGCCTATGTGCAGCAGAGCTCAAAATGTGCCTCGGGCTCTATAATAATAGAACGCAACTCATAAAGTCTGCTTGTATTGTAATGTTCCTGATGTTCCTCGTAGGACATATTCTACAACTGTATACAATTGAAGGGAGAGGTGTGGTGCAGCGGCCAGAGCTGACTCTGGAGCGTGAGGCTCACGATTCGATCACCAGCTGCAGCTCAGCCCAGCATCATGTGACTCTGAGCAATAACTCACTTAGAGCCTAATTAGGATGTTGGACGGAAAGCCTCCAACCACAGGTCAGAGGCATTCCAATCGGCATCCTTGGTTTGAATTCCGGCCGCCGTATTAGGATTATGACGGTCGGAAGTCAAACGGGCCGGTCATTCCAGCTGGCTTCCGATGGCTAGTCAGAAGCCAAACATAAGCCAGTGTGGACGGCGTTTCTGCCATCGTGATTATGATGTCTGTTTCTGACAGGCTTTCCATGTTGGGCTTTCCGACATGGAAAGCCTGTCGGAAAGTGACTTTGGGGGCCTGTAGCAGGGCTCCCCTCTCCCTGCGGCCTCCGGTTGGGGGCAAAGGAGGCACCTACGGTGGCCATCTGTAAATCCCTGCATTGTGTGGTAGGCACCTTATGGTGCTAGCCACACGATGCAGGGATTTACAGTGACTCCCATTTCTCAATGGAAGCTTGTGCTGCGGCCAGTTTCTGACTGCCTCACATGCTCCTATAGAGAAATGGGACTCTGCGACCGCACCATGTGCGGTCACATCGTAATTGTGGTTCAGGACTGCTGACTCCGACCGACATCCTAATTAGGCCCTTAATCTCAACAAAGGCCCCCTAGCGCTTGGATACCCTTAGGGGTCATAAGTTCGCCTTTACAAATGTGCAATTATTATATCCGTTAGACTGTCCAAGGTGATATTTGTATTCTCAATGTTGTATTGTTTTCTGTGTAAGACATAGTAATGCATATTCATTCTCTTGTCTAACTGATGCTGTCATTTGCCTTGTGCTAGACAAAATTCAGTTGGCTATTAACTAGAATAGGGTTTAGTTTCTGCTGCCAATGATTTTTATATATATTCGCACTTGAGTGTTTTGATACAATTTGACTAACCAACAGGGGTGGCTCCTCCGCAATGACGGAGGAGTATCACCCCACTCTCTGGCTCAGAGCCAGCAAATGTAAATTAAAACGATGTTCTTGCATCATTACATCTGCCGGCTCTTAGCCAGTGGTGTTGGAAGGGGCGGGCTGAGGCATGGGAATGGGGAGGAGGAGTGCTACGTGCACTCCACTCTCTAAGTGCGCATAAATGTTTTGGTCTGCCATATCAGCCGACCAAAACACACATGCGCACTTAGGTATTCTCCAGCCCAGCTGAATTGAGTAGCCAGGCTGAAGAAGCCCCACAGACTCCCTGGTCTGAGCAGGACATCTTTCCTGCTTGCTCAGACCAATCGTCGCGCTGCTCTGCAGCGCTAGGAATGGGCAGGGAGTCTGTCCCAGGGGTTGCTGGGACCAGCACACAGGAAGAGAAGCGGCGACGTGAAAAGATATGACACGACGCTGGAGCGGGCAGCGGCAAAAAGGTACGTCTAATTTAAAAAAAATATTATATTCCATCCCCCACTCACACGATGCCTCCCGCGCGACCCCACCCCCATCACCTTTCGTTTATGGCGGCCACCGCTGCTAACCAATGCCTTTTGCCTTCTGGATTTGATTCTTTATTTTAATAAACCTTCCTGGTCTGTACTTTGAATCCTGTCTTGTGAGGATATTCCTGAGTGGCTTTTCTCTGTCCTGTGAGTAAATGTTACAATAAGTGTAGGGCTCTTTTCTGGAATAGACTCACACATGACACCGATCTATCAATCATCAATGTGGTAACGCACCTGCAGATTTAATGTATAGACTTCTATCCGGTACAACTTTACCTCTTGAACGCCATTTACCACAAGAGAGTTTTTCTGTTAACTGTAGCATCCTCCCCAGCCGAGTAGCTTGGAAATAACTCATGCCACACACGAAGCACGATATTACACGTCTTTATTCTCTAGAGTGTAACTGTTAACTGAAACGTGCTGTGTCAGGAATTTTACTAACCGCACCCAATACATTATTCCCCCCAAACTGCTTACCTCTCTGGGTGCCGGCAGAGCTGCATCTTCATTTATGTATCTCCTCTCTGTGCCTCTCAGCTCCTGCCACCTCTTACTAATGTGGTGGCCATCTTTTAATGTTTATGTATGACATTTTCAATTTTATTCTTTCCTCAACATTTTTGCATGCAATGTTTTAAGGGTTTGACTTGTTTTACTCCATATTTTTGTGCACAACAGTATTTTTTACATATCTTATTAAACAAATCTTAGACCTAGGCTAATCCCCAACAGTGGGAAGTGACTATGGCAAGAAGCTATAGCAGTGCCTGCCACACCCAACAATTTACCAGGGACAACAATCTACCCAACAGCAAGGTCCAAAATGCAGGGGCTAGCAACCATGTTTAAACAGAGATGTATGCAGGGCATAAATTGCCCAGGTCACAAGCACAGCATGGATCAGAAAGGGGAACCAGAGCAACCAGAGCCACTGAACCATCCCAAAACTGATACAGCATGAGTAAACTAGGGGCCAAAAGAATGACCTTGAGAACTAACAGAAGAGGAGCAACCAGAGGACACAGCACATCTATACATACTTCCCAAGTGGAAGAGGGGGGCTGTACTTATGGGAGTGGAAACTCAGCACCAAAGGTGATCCCAGCAACCCACCTCAGCCTGATGGGTTAACCATCGTAGCTCCACCACAAAAGTCATGAGAAATCTCTAGCCTGTCAGGAGACCCCACTGTTGTATGGCATTCAATGCTGTACAATAGCACATATGCCTTTACCACACATTTTTACCATGCATTTTTACCACACAAAGTTTTACCACGCATATGCCTTTACCACGCATGCAAAGTATATTTAAAGTAAGTATAAAAGGCATGCGTGGTAAAGGAATATGCGCTGAAAAACTTTGTGTGGTAAAAATGCATGGTAAAAATGTGTTGTAATAGCATGTGTGGTATTTGACAGCATTGTATATATACCGTTCATATTTTTGGGGGCAGAGCACCCAACCCACCATTTTTTAATCATCCTTATCGCCCAATACCCTTACCCACCACGGAACCCTAAAATAATCTTACCACCCAATAACTTTACCCACCTCTAAACCCTAAAACAACCATACCACCAAGTACATCTACCCTCCCCTAAACTCTAAAGACACCTTTACCACCCAATACCTTTCCCATCTCTAAACCCTAAAAATACCCTTATCACCCAATGCACTTCCCTACCCCTAAACCCTAAAAATACCCTTTCCCACCCCTAAACCCTAGAAACACATTTACCATCCAATATCTCTACACTCCCCTAAGCCCTAAAACCATCCTTACCACCCAATACCCCTATCCTCCCCATAACCCTAAAAATGCCCTTACCACCCAATACCCTTACCCACCCTAAACCCTACAAATACCCTTACCACCCAATTGTGTTACTTACCCCTAAACCCTAAAACACCCTTACCACTCAATACCCTTACCCATCCCTAAACCCTAAAAATATCCTTATCACCCTATACCCCTACCCATCCCTAAACTTTAAAATACCTTTACCACTCCATTCCCCACGCATCCCTAAACATCTAACCAATCCTAAACCTAAAACTCCTGCCAAACCCTAAACCTAAAACACACACACACATATATATATATATATATATATATATATATATATATATATATATATATATATATATATGTGTATATTGCAGAAATTCCACAGTGATTAAACAAAGGAACAACTCGCACTCCAGGGTTCGTTTTTCAAAAGTGTTTTTAGTTAATGGCGACGCGTTTCTAGCAGACGCTCTTCTTCATAAGCCAACTTTGCCACTCACAAATCCACCATTAAAAATGTGTTAACAAAACATAAAAAACGGACCATGACGCTCGTGATCCAAGCATAGAGTTAGAAAACAGACTTACATAAATTATACAAATGAAACACACTTCGGGTCACACATAATAACAAAGCGCTAGTTTCAACATTCTTACATAAAACAAATTAGATTCAATAATTCCTAATTTGTGCATGTGCTCAATGATAAAAATAAATATAAATCAACATGGCCAAGTGGCCCTTTATGTAATTAACCATACTATGAATGTTCAAAACAATTTATATAAGCAAATATCACCAGGTCAGTCTGTTTCACACGGATAATATGAAGGCTTTCAATTTTAACCTTTCATCCCGTGTTCCCAAATCAAGTGATTCTAATTCATAACATGCCATATGGCTAACTCTAATTACTGAATAATTTGCATTAAATCAAATCCAAACATAATAGTAATGATCATAATCATGGTCCTATTTGTAACGTATTTTAGTGACTTACCCTATGTACCCATCCAAGAATACAAAGCTAGAAAAAAGGGGGGGGGGAGGAAGGAAAGGTGAGGGGGATATTTCCAAAGCAATCTCACTTGCAGAGAAGTGATTTGGTGAAAAGTGTATAGTGCAAAACAGTTTCTTAAAATTCTGGACACAACAAAGAAGGGCAAGGGGCACTCAAGGGGCGGCTTTGCCCAGTAAATCAATAATATGTACTAATACTTAAATCAATATTTGCCTCATAAATATTTGTAGTCAGTGAAACCAGTGCTCCATCGCACTGTTGGGAAGGAAAATTTCTGAAAAACATATCTCATGTGAGTTTTCAAATTTCCAATATTGTGTCAGGGCGGAGAGCCCTCCACCAAGACACAAGATAAATATTGAAGTTGGGAATCACAAGACCAGGAGCAGAAAAAAAAATATATATATGTATATGGCAAGGTGAGGAGCCGAGTGGATACTCATCCGATGTGGATAAAAAGTTCCTCGTCCTCGTTTAGACCGAAGGGGTTCTTGGACTCTAAGAGGATGATATACTGTGATTCCAGCACTCTCAGTTGTTTCTCACGATTTCCCCCTCTGGGGTTTGCCAACACCCTGTCAAAACCAAAGAATGAAAAACAATTAACATCTTTGTCATGATACTTCAGCCAATGCCTGGCAGTAGAATAATTCAGATCCACATTCCTGATTGCTCTTAAATGTTCAAGAATACGCTTCTTCACAGGGAAAATCGTACTGCCTACGTACATTTTGGCACATGGACACACTATCACATACACACAAAAATCTGTGTTACAGTTCATAAATTTCTTTATGACACCAGTTTTCCCAGTAGGCAATGGATATGTCTTGATGTTTCTACTCGTACCGCAGGCCTTGCATTTACCACATTTAAAGAAACCCTTTTGCTGTTGTATCCACGTTAGTTTCTTTGTTGCCCCCATATAGCTCTTCACAAGCATATCTTTTAATGAACGAGCTTTACGGTACGTTATCTGCGGATACGCATTCACAACTGAGCCTATGACTGGGTCATTTCTAACCAGATGCCAATGTTTTCTGAGTGTATCACTTACTGCACTGAGGTTTCACACATGTTATAGTTAGCTGGACATTTCACTCGTAAAAAACCATTGAAATTCCCCCGTTATAGTTAGTTCAGATAACTATATCTCGCGCGACCGCCACTCTATCACAAGGAGGATGTCATCAGTGATGTCATGAGTGATGCCACTGACCATATCATGAGTGATGTAATATGTGACGTCATGAGCAGTGGATTGCGGGCGCGCGAGTTATAGTTATCTGAACTAACTATAATGGGGGAATTTCAATGGTTTTTTACGAGTGAAATGTCCAGCTAACTATAACATGTGTGAAACCTATGGTTTTTTAAGTGAATTTGCAAGGTTTTTTAAATGCTAATTCCTAACTATAACGTGTGTGAAACCTATGGTTTTTTAAGTGAATATATATATATATATATATATATATATATACAAGCACACATACACACACAGACATTCAAACTTACCTATGTGGTAATTTCCGCGTTGTAAAGGTGGAACGTCCATGAGTGACAGAAAGAAGCCACTGAACATTTTGATGAGTGCGCCTCCCTTCAATGGGTTATGGTATTAAGTTTGCAGACATTTCATTTCCTTCTAATGACTTTTTGTAACTCGCTGGCTGGTTTAAAGTACCTTCATTGAAGCCTATTAATTTGTTATTAGTAATAAACACGAATGAGTCACCGTGCTTCAGCTGAAATTAAAACAGGCAGTAAAGCAAAAGTTCAGTGTTGTAAATGACTGCCTTGGGCATACTGACTTATAAATCTCAACAGGCTTGGTTTCCATAGGAACAGCTGCTCAACTTCTATATCTTTTTAAAGTGTGAGGGTGATTGAAGTTAACCCTTAAATTATTTTTCTATGCAACTTGTTTAGACAACTAAAAAGCGATGGCTGGAAATGTCTTATTCTACCTTAAGCAATCGGAGAAATTTCGGGAAGCATTCCATTCCAATCCATTCTCTTTTAGCTGGCTTGTGCCTTTGCAGAAGTCTACCAACTATGCATGAAGCAGGTTTAGCCCTGGCACATAAGTCAAGCAATGATCCTTCTGCAAAGCAACACAGACAACCCCAGATGAGTTCTGGTCTTTTTGCGTCTCATGAGTACCGTGAAACACCAGAAGTGTAGTATAAAGACCTGTATGAAAATCACTTATCTATAAGACATAGCCAGAGTTAGTGTGGCCTAATAAGCTCGTGTCCCATCTCTAGACATTCCAATTCTACTTAGGGAGACTCTACGGCGGCCATCATTGAATGCAATTTTATTTATTTTAAAAAGATCCCTTTCAAAAATGGCCACTGTGGCTGCACACACACCATTGTGGGCCATCTTTGAATGCCATCTATTAAATGTTAAGAAAACCTATTTAAAGATGGCTGCTGTGGATGTGCATGCATGTATGTCTGCTATTTTTGAATGGGATTTTTGTTTTTTTAAATATGAGAAATTATAATCAAAATTGGCTGCTGCACATAAGGTATGTGTGTTTACACGGTTGGGCGGCTATTTTTGAATGACTGAAAAATAATTTGAAGATGGTAACCCGTGATATCGCAGTGTGCAGCACTAAAAGTTCCAACCGGTCTGGTGAGGCAAGCAGGAAACAGGTGAGGGGTATGAAAAGAGGAGTTCAAAAGAAGGAAATGTGGGTGGATGGGGAAAGAAAATTGTCTTTCACATCCACGGCAAAGTCTGATGTCAGCTTAGAAGAATACCTCACCCAATTAAATCACTGAGACTGAAATGTTCCTGGTGAGACAAACGCTAGAATAGGGAGGAAAGCCATCACATTTGGAGCAGAGAAGTGGAACAGACTACAAAGTCTTCCAATCATAAACAAGGGGCTGACCCAAACCCCCCTCTAAATATGTGTAATGTATTAGGTGGGTGTCACTGGGAAATGTCCATTGCAATGCAGGCATTAAATCGCAATGCCTTTACAACACAACTTTTATGATGTAAGTGCCTTTACATCGCATGCCATTACAACGCATGCCATCACAACGCATGTCATTACAACGCATGCCATTACAATGCATGCCATTACAAAGCATGCCATAACGCATTAAAACGTTAGTAATGGCGATTTTTAAGTTTTAGGGTGGGTATAGGTTTTGGGGTAGTTGGGAATAGTAATTTGTATCCGAACGCTATCCGACACTTTCCATACTGTTGCACTTATTGGAGTGCTGGAGTCGGAATAGTTATTTTTACCCCTACGCTATCCAACACATTCCCTACTGTTGCACTCACTGGAGGGTGAATAGTAAATTTTACCCCTACGCTATCCAACACTTACCCTACTGTTGCACTAAAAGTATTATGCGTTGTAATGGTATGCGTTGTAATAGTATGCGTTGTAATGGAATGTGTTGTAATGGTAGTTTTAAAAAATGCGGTGTAATGGTATGCGTTGTAAAATCATGCGATGTAATGGTAGTTGTGTTGTAAAAACTGTGATGTAAAAGCATGCGTTGTAATTGTTTGCTTTGTAAGTCATATATTCGTGTCACCTGCATCAGTCCTTCTTCACCTTCAAAAACATGAAGATGAAGGAGGCATAGCGCTGCTGGTAGCTACCTTTGTACCCTGATCACAATTCGCAGCAGGACTCTAGGGTAGCTGTGAGCTATCCTGGTGTTTTGTTTCTTAGGGCCACAAATAACATAACATGTGTATTTGTAAAGCGCAAGTTCACCCAGAGGTCTCTTGGCGCTGAACTCAATGGTACTCATTTTATCGACCTCAGATGGATGAAATGCTGAGTGGACCCACCTAGATTTGAACCTGTGACCATGAGGCCGAACACATGCCTGCCCCTGCAATGGACGCATTAGTCCACTGAGCCACCAGACCTGGCCCAGACATCAGACCAGACCCAACAAATAGCCTGTCCCAACCTTGTGCACGGCCAGAAATGGGCCAAATAATTCCCTAGTCCCTTGGGGACCCGTGGCAAGCATCGTCTATGGGAGCATCCACCGTAGATCGAGAAAAGGGAACATTTTCAAAACAATATGCGTATTTGTAAAGAGCACCTTAACTCCTAGGGGCAACTAGGCACTGAATAACACACGTTTATTGTTACCCAAATCAATGGTACTCATTTTATTTATCAGCAATAATGAAAGGCTGAGCGGACTAACAAGGATTTCAACCTGTCACCATAATATCAAATGCAGATCGCTGGAGTGGATGCATTAGTTAACTGAATCATCAGATAGGACTTTCTTTAAATGGCCATGATCTGTGGCACTTAACTTCCACATACAGTATTAAAACGTCATAAAAAATGAAAGAAAATAAGTGTTTCCTATGTATTTAATTCTGGAGAAAAACCCCTTAATTGTTCAGCAAGTGCAAAACTGCACAACTTTCCCTAGAGTGGCTTAGTTTGGTGCTATGTTTGTAATCTTTCATAAACACAGGGAGAGATTGCAAAAATACCTCTGTACATTTTTTCAATTTTTGTGCTTCAAATCAGGAAATAATTCTTCACCCCCAGTTCTAGTTCAGCGTCAACATCAAATTACATCTGCACAAACACTAATGGATCAATTTCAGCGCGGCACACTATGACGTAACAAACAATAGCAGCGTGGCACAAACACCAACGGACCAATCTCAACGCTGCACACTGTGGTGTTTTTCTCACTCCTCGCAGCGGCACAACATCCTTTACAATTTTCTTTGAAGGTTGCAATACAAGCTCAACAACCAAAGCAAAGCAAATTCAACAAAAAGCGTGCCGAAGGCACGCCAAAGGCTAGCCCGTCTGCTCTCATCCGCACCTGAACACCGCCAGGGAGGCTGCATTTTTTACCCCCGAAGTAAGATAGAAATGCTCCCCGGCACCTACGAGAGAGCTGAGCTCCTGGAGATTGGTGACAATATTAAAAGGACCACGTGTAATGGAAAGATATCCCTGGCTAGTGGTCTGTATTTTGGGCAATGCTCTGAATGTAGCCAGTTCCCTGCCAGCCCTCCCCAAGAGGCATGCTACTGACCCTCAAACCCGCAAACTCACGTGGTATAAGCAAGAACTCCCTTAAGAAGAATGCATGTGAAAGCGGAGGGCTACCATGTGACTTACAGGGCCTTTACCTCAACACACCTTCCATCCCAAAGCACGCAGCAGAAGTCTGGGGTCTCTTAGACACTATCAAACCAGACATCTGTTTCTTCACAGAAACATGGCTGAACAAGGATGCCTCCCCTTCTCTGGCAATCGCATTTCCAGAAGAATATAGAGTCATAAGACTAGACAGATTGAATAAGAATGGAGGAGGAATAGCAATCGCAACTCGCTTGCCCCTAAGCATCAAGCTTTTGCACACATTCTCCACCCCTAACTTAGAAATGATGGTATTCAGATTGTAGGTAGCACATAGATTTAACTGGATGGGAGTGGTGGTCTATCAGCCACCCGGCGACAAAAAAGACTTTAGTTCATCACTGATGGAATCCCTAGCCCCCTTCACTCTTAAGCAGACAACTTTCTATTAGTAGGGGATTTTAATCACCACTTGGACATCTCTTCAGACCCAGACTCCAGTTGTCCTACAGTGGCCATGGAATCTCTCGTTCTGCTTCCAAAAGTATTTAGCCCCACGCATATAGCCGGATATACATTGGATACCATTTTCTCTAATATGCTGGACATAACAGTGGAATCCCCCATAGCCCTAACCTGGTCAGACCATTTTGCCTTAAGATTTTCCTTAAAAACTCCAATTGTCAATGACACGCTCAGAGGAGGATTGACGCGACTTGTGAGACACAATCCATAGCAGGGTAAAGGAGCCCCTTCTCAGACTATGCTTGTGGACTATAAATGGTTTAGCAACAAAATTAGAGGACCCAGATTTACTGCAGTATGTTACAATTTATGACATAATCCTGCTACAGGAATCCTGGCTTATGGCTCCTCAGTACACTGAGGGTTACACCTGCTTTGCTACTCCAGCAACTAGGACTGTCAGATTTGGCCACTGTTCTGGTGGGCTGGCCACCTATGTCTCTACAACAAGCTTACCTTCAACAACTCTTATGGGCTCGACGACTAATGCAATAATAGCAGTTACAATCACCATCTCCATAGAGGAAGAAAAAACAGAGGTGTGCCTAATTAATTTGTATGTCCACCCCAAACACAAAGCAAAGGACTCAATAGAACTTGTAAACCAAGGATTGAAATCTCAGTTTGGCAAGATGGCCGCCGTAGCTCTGTAGAGGAAAGTCGCTTTTTCTCCTCTCTCCTATCCTAGGATGTTAATGGGCTTGTGAATACGGGGATGTGGGTCCTTGGTGGATTTTTATCTAGTATCTCGACAGGAGCATTCAGGCCAGGCTTACTGAGGAGAATTTCAACTAATGCGAGGAAAACTTTGTATGACTGCTGGAGAAGTATAATTAACAGAGCTAAAGCACCTTCCAAAATGTCGCAAAGATGTAAGCTGGACAAGGACAAGGATAAAGACAAAGATAAAGACCAAGCAGTGGCAACTGAGTCGATCAAAGGCTCAGCAACAAGAGAAGAAAAGCGCTCTGTAGCGATCCCAAAAGTACCAGTCACTACCGCCAAAAAACAAACGGAGCATCTCAACCGCTCCACAAAGAGTGCCCTGCTGAGAAAAACTGAAAGGCAAGAAAAGAAAATTGAGGCAAAACCAGAGACCCGCTTAGCAGCGAGCAAGGCTGCAAGGGAGCAGACATTGGAGTCAGAAGGGAAAATACAGCGCTCGCAAACGGCGACCTCAAAGGAACAGATGCGGCAATCAACATTACCTGAATCTTTCGTATCTAAAGCAACTCCGCTGGTTCAGAAGCAAGCGGACGACCCTCGGCAATCTGGAGTTAGGAGCGGACATGCAACGGCATCACAGATCGGAGCAGGAGCCCCGCGGCTTCCAGCCGCGCTGAACGCGGGCGCCGAAGAAACAGCAGACCGCGAGGACGTAAGTGCTGTAGACCCGGTTGCTGGGCAACCACTGAACGCTGAAGGAAATAGCACGCAGCAAGCGGTGCAGAGTGCCGGAGCCAAGAAGGTGAGCGAGGGGGAAATGCAGAAAGCTGATGCAGATTGTAACGCGCTAGAGCAGCTGGAGAGGCATAATAACATGCAAATGCTAGACGCATTGCTAAACGTGGAGGCAGGGTTGAACAAAAGAACTTTGCAACATTCTGAGCCGAGCTGGGGGAGCACCCAGAGCCTCGAAGGGCACCAAGACCTCGACTATGATCGGGACAGTGTTAAGGGTGGCAGAGAAGACAGAGGCATGAGGGGTGGTTCCCCTGAATTTTTTTCAGTCAATGAGGGCTCTGATACAACGGACATTAGTGATCCCGAAAATGAGGAGGAGCGGAGCTGCACAGATCATACTTCTGGCTCAGACACAAGTAAGGACTCCAGGGATCTAGTGACCCAGAAAAAAAAAAGAGTTGGAATTAGAAGAGATGGTCGAGGGTCTAGAAGTAGTATGAACAAAAAGCTGTCGTGGGACTATTCTGCTACGTCAGAGACTTACCAGGAAAATGATCAGGGAGAAGGAGATAATGTTGGGAGGTCAAAACCTCAAAATGTAACTCTTGAAATGTTGTTTGGAACATTGAAGCAGATGCAGTCAGAGGCCAGAGCAGAAAGTCGAAGAGCAAAAAGAGATACAAAAAAACTACAAGCTTCACTGAGAAGAGTAAATAGAAAGTACGAAGAGGTTGAGGAGAGAGTAACCCAATTTGAAGAAAGGACTAGCAGAGTGGAAGATGAGGTAACAGATTGGCAGACTTTTAAAATGGAACAAGGAAAAGTAGTGGAAGACCTACAATGGAAGCTAGAAGATTTCGAAAACCGCCAAAGGCGGAACAACGTAAGACTTTTGGGACTTGAGGAAGGGCGGGAGGGACAGGACCCGAGAGGATACGTGGTTAAGGTACTAAAAGAAGCCTTTCCAGAATCAAAATGGCACTGGGATCTAGAAGTGCAAAGAGCCCACAGATATCCTCTGTTTGTAAGAAAAAACCGTGGGGGTCAAGAGAACGCACTACCAAGAGCAATGTTGGTCTTTCTAGGGAACTTTTTAGCGAGGCAAGAAATAATTGATAAAGCTAGACCAGATTCCAGAATGACAGCTGATGGAAACACATTCTTCGCCAGGCCAGATTTCTGCCACGTTACTGTGGAAAGAAGGTGGAAGTTAAGGCAGATGATAGTACCCTTTCAAAAGCAAGGCGCAGAAGCTTATTTGCTGTTCCCGGCAAGACTGAAAGTCATCAGGAAGGGGTATACCAAGATGTTCACGTCTGAGATAAAAGCGGGAGAATACCTAGCAGAGATCATGGAGTTAGACAAAGGAAATGACAGTAGAGGAAGAACTTCATCGAAAATGCCACCAAATAGCCCACCAAAAACTCCGTAAGGGAAAACACCAAAGTACACATAGATATAACTAACAGATGAGAGAACAGGATAGGAGAGAGTAGCGACACTGCAGACTACAGGGGCTACACATAGGTCAGGATTGACCTATTTGCCTGTAGCAAGGGGGGATGGGATCCAAAAGGGAGGGGGGCAGAGGGGGGAAAGGGGGTGGAGGCGGGGGGGGGAAAGACATGCACTTAGGAGGTGGTCGCAAGCACAGTACATGTAAGGAAGATTTGCGAGGTAGGTTACACAGTAGCTTAGTAAATAAAACTGTAGGTAAGGAAATAATGAAGTTTATTGAAATACTGTTGGCACAGGTACATACAGAGGGTAGGAAAAAGTATGAATCATAATGACTTGTAGGGTAGCCTCAATAAACATCTGTGGGCTAAATGAGCTAAATAAAAGGCTTAAAACGGCTGCCCTGCTAAAATCGTTAAATCTCGACTTAGTGTGCCTTCAGGAAACACACATTGAAGGCACTAAGGCTTATTTACTGGACCAGCTTGGCTTTAATGTACTAGCAAAAACTAACCAAAGCACAAAGACGAGAGGTGTGGCGATTCTAGGTAGGAGACAGGATACGCTGGTTAAGAGAAAGAAGGAGGATCAGTGGGGTGGATGGGTTATAGTAGAGCTAAGGTTTAGGGGGGAAACTATCACGGTTGTCTCGGTTTATGGCTCCACAGGAGATGATCCGGATATTTTCCAATTTTTAGACACAGAATTGGAGCAATGGCCGGAGCCCATTATATTTTGCGGTGATCTGAATTTACATGATGTAGACAGTAGTTTTTTAGACCCTGGTAGAAAATACTCAGGGAGGAAAAAGAGGACTCATAGAGCCTTGGCGGATATGGTAACACACAACTTGTTGGAAGATCCTTGGTTAAAATGTCACCCAAACCTAGATGGGAGCACCTTTTTTTCAGCCCCTCACCAGATAATGGTTAGGCTGGATTACTTTTTAATAACAAGAGGACTGTTGGATAGAGCAAGAATAGATAGGGAACCAAGGATCATCTCAGACCATAGCCCGTTAGTCTTAACTGTAATAATTGGGCAAAGGAGGAATAAAGAAATAAGACAATGGACATTGGATAGAAGGCTGCTCCAGGATCAGCGGTATAGGGAAAGAATGAGTAATTGGATTAAGGAATACTGGGAGATAAATAGAGGTACATCATCACCAGGGATAGTGTGGGATGCTTTTAAAGCTGGAATAAGAGGGGAAACCCTGAGTTATGTAATTAAGGATCAAAGAATGTTGAAGGTAAAAGCTGAACAAGTTAATAAATTAATCTTGGAAGCAGAGGAAGCACTTATTACAGCCATACATACACACTCTCCAATTGACCAGATCTTACTGAAAATAGTTGCTCTTAAAGCCGAAGCTATGGACGGGATGGCGAAAAAAACAGTAGAAAGGTACATAGTAAATAAAGAAAAGGTATATGAACTCAGTGAAAGAGTTGGCCATATACTGGCTGTGCGAGCCAGGCAAAGGGACGGGATGGCTGATATAAAGGAGATTAAAAATTATCAGGGGATTAGGGTGAAGGAAGCTGAACAGATCAGAGAGGTTTTCAAACAATTTTATACGGAGCTCTACACAAAGGATGGTCTGGAGAGAGAGGAGGATATAAGGACTTACCTAAGTGAGATAGAGCCCTCAGTGCTAGCAGAGGAGGACAGGAAGGGGTTGGAAGAGATATTGCAGTTGGATGAACTGGTTGAGGCTCTGAGGGATTTACAATCCGGGAAGGCAGCTGGTCCGGATCAGATTCCGGTAGAATTTTACAAAACCTTTCAACCTTCTCTTGTAAAAGAAATGTTTAACGTTATGCTGCTAGCACAAAAGGGTGAGTCTGCTCCAGAATCGTGGGGCGGCGCAGATATCATTGTAATACCGAAGAAGGGTAAACCTACAGACATCCCGGGGTCCTATCGCCCCATTACTCTAATGAACGCAGATGTCAAGGTGTTCTCCAAAATTCTGGCGAAAAGGCTATCTAGGGTAGTCGAATCATTGGTAATTCCTTCGCAGCATGGGTTTATTCCGGGTAAAGGAACAACTCAACACATCAGACAAGTAATCACGGCATTTGATGCAGCAAGCACTCTAGAAGACCCTATGGCAGCTTTGTTCCTGGACGCTGAGAAAGCGTTTGACAGGGTCTCCTGGAGGTACTTGTGGGAAGTTTTGAGATGGAATGGTATAGGGGCAGGATTTATTAAGGCCCTGCAGACCTTATATATAAATCCGACGGCCAAGATAAGGGTCAATAGAGGGCAAGCATCCGCAGTTAATATCCAGAGAGGAACAAGGCAGGGATGTCCCTCTTCTCCCCTCCTCTTTGCTTTATACCTTGATCCCTACATACGTAAGTTGGAAAGCAATGATCAGATTCCACCGCTAGTTCTAAATGGTTGTAGATTTAAAACGTTAGCATATGCTGACGATGTGGCTATCCTGACTGCAAAACCTTCAGACGCTATCAGGGCAATTGAAGAAGAAGCTGCGCGATTTGGACAGTTCTCAGGATATACCCTGAATAATGATAAAACTCAGATAGTCAAAAACCAGTGGGTAATATGTAACGATGACAGAGTGGTGGGAGCGGCAACCTATCTAGGGGTGCAAATTACAGCAGAGGTTGACAAGATTGTCAAAAACAATATGGCACCTTTAATAGTTCAAGTCAAAAAGGATTTGGAAAAAATGAATAACCTACACCTGTCACTGGTAGGCTGTACAAACATCATCAAGATGATGGTTTTACCTAAATTTTTATACTTTTTTAGGGCTATACCCCTGTTGTTTGAAGCCAGCTGGTTCAATGGCCTAGAGAACATATGTAATAGGTTCATCTGGGCACACGGTAAGACCCGGAGGGCCTATAGGTTTATGACACTTTCTAGGGAAAAAGGGGGATGGGGGGCACCAGATTTCCGGTTATATTATATGGCAACTGTTTTGCAATATATACAAGGATTAATTGGGGGGAATATTGATGATGCAAGAATGCATAATATGTCTACTGAGGTTTATGCTGTTGTGCTAGGGGCAAATGCCTATAACTGTTTCTTAAAATGTACAGATTTTAGTTACTTCAAGAGAACCAGGTTTAAAACTGTTAAGGCGGCAGTTACGGTATGGAACGCTTTTTTAAAGAAAGTTAAGATGGGGAGGTATAATAGATATGTGTCCTTAACTAATAACAGATCACTCCCAGCGGAAATATTTGCTGATCAGACAATGGCAGAGTGGGCAGCAAGGGGGATTACGCAAATAGGAGATTTGTTCTCTCAGGATGGTTTTAAGCAATTCTCAGATCTGCGAGCTACATATGGTATAGACAACAGGGGTTTTTTCAAGTATTTGCAGATTAGAAGTTTCTTTAAAAACAAAGTGGGAGGCCCCGCAGGCTTTAATAAAATAGAAATAATGGAGAAAATTAAGCTGATGGGGGACTGCTCAATAAGGTCGTTTTATGCAACTCTGTTGAAAGAAAACCAGGATGACCTAGAGAAATTTAGCATGAAATGGGCAGATAAAATAGGAGTTGAAAGCAATCTGTTTTTCGAATCTCTGAATTTAGGACGCACAATATTAAGCGCAGCCCCTTTGCAGTCTCAGCATTATAAAACATTATATTTTCTTTACTTTACGCCTGCAAGGATAGCAAAATGGGGTGGGAGTTCAGGAATTAACTGCCCCCGCTGCGATGAGTTAGAGGCAGATAGCATACACATTTTTGCAACATGTCCCCAGCTACAATTATTGATCAAAGAGATAGAGGGGTTTTTAGCAAAGTCCTTGGGTATAGTGATCTCTCTTGTACCATCTTGGATCATGTTAGGAGTGGCTGAAGGGGAGCAGGAGCAGTACGCAGAATTTTTGTTTGTTATAATGGCTGTTTATAGATTGACAATAGCTAGGGCTTGGCTAGATAAAAATCCCCCAAAATTTCAAACTTGGTTGGCAAATACGTTGTACGCATACAATATGGAGGAAAATATCTATGCTCGGAAAGGGAGGAGAGGAAGATGCTTGGGGAGAAGGATATGGGAGCCATTAAGTAAATGGAAGGAGAAGCAAAGTAAGGACGAATAGGGGGAGGGATGGGAAGAATGTGGCGGCTCTATTTTTCCGTTATTTTTTTGTTTTTTCTCATTGTTTATTTTAGATTCCCTTATTGTTTAAACAAAGTGTTAAAACAACTTGGTTGAATTTATTATTGGCATACTTCAAAGATGGAATTTAAATAACAGAAATTAAGGAAAATATTGCAACTGTTAAAGTGTATTCAATGTAAGGTAAACTGTGCTTATTTTTGGTGAGAAAAATAAAAAAGAATAATAAAAAAAAAAAAAGAACTTGTAAACCAAGGAGCAAAGTACGTCACAGAGATGGAAAATCCGAAGTTTATTTTGACAGGGGACCTAAATCAACATCACCACAAGGAGAGGAGGTAGCTATACAAAACGGAATCTACAACATTCCTATACAATGCGCTCCACTGTATGCAAAGAAGAAACGCTGTAACAGCTGCCTACTTGCAGATTTAGAACATCTAAACCTCCAAGCATTAAACTGAAGATTTCCGGACGACTCTCCTCCAGTTGACTCATATTACTCTCCTACTACAAGTTCTATATTGGATTACACCTTTGCAAGCCTCGCTCTCTTTCCATATATCTCTGAGTACAGAATGGGGGACAAGGGCGATAGTGATCATCGCCCTCAAGAATCTCAAATAAAAATGTCTACAGCTAGACCAATTAGGCCAGATGCTGCTTTAGGGTCTATTGTTACCTCCAATTTAAGAAGGATTAAATGCACAATAAACAATACAAACTCTAAGGCTGAAGCAGCAATCCAACTCTTCAGCTCGCAAGTATTTAGTCCAGAAGACAAAATAGCATGCTGGGAACAGTATACTGCTACACTGCTAGAACAACATGCAGATACCTTTGCTACAAAAGACTATGCCCAGAAAGCATATGGAAAAAATTAAATCCTGAAAGATCAAAGAGTACAGCTCAAGTACCTCAAGAAATCAATTAATGCAACTCTGCGCAGGCTGAGAAGACTCCCAGGGCAAAATTAAAAAGGCTGAAGTGGAACATCAACAGAGATCGTGAGAACGCATTTTGGGTAAAACTTTTACACGACACAAACTGCAACAACCGCGCCCCCTTCTGGAAAACTGTGAACGGGTTTATCCATTCACATCATAAGGGTATTGGGTCATATATTTCGGAATTAAACTGGGTAAAATTCCTTTCAACACACTTTAACAATCAAATAGAAGGTGCTGGAACACAAATGGCCAAATAGCCGGACGTCAGAAGAACAAGCCGGAGCAAGCACAACTGAGATGAGGGAGCAGGAGCTTCCACCTGAAGAAAACAGTCCATCAGGCGCAGTTAGCGGCCCCCTGTCCCTCTTACTCAAAAAGCAGATTGCTAAAGGAAGGAAAGAAGGGGCTCCGGGACCGAACGGCATTCCGCCTGCCCTGTTTAAAGCAAAGAGCGAAGACTGGGCTGATATTCTGCAACCTCTTTTTCTGGAAGTCTTAAACAGAATACCGGAATCCTGGAAGGGCTCGACAATAGTGCCAATCTACAAAAAGGGAGACAAGGCTGAGCCCAACAACTATCGACTAGTAGCCCCGATAGACAATGAAGCAAAATATGTTGTGGGCACCATACTAGAGGAGCTTACAAACTGGGCTGAGGCGAATTTGGCAATCCAGCTGAATCAGATCGGCTTTCGCAAAATGGCCAGCACATCTACAAACATCCTTACAATTTCACTAATAATCAACGCAGCCAAAGCCTCTAAACAACCTTTACACCTATGTTATATTGACTTTAGCGCTGCTTTCGGTAATGTAGAAAGGGGTAGACTGTGGGGGAAACTGGAGCAATGGGGCATACCACAGCCTATTCTAAATATGCTGAAGCTTCTACATACAGATACTTGGGTGCGGGTGAAACTAGGTGGCGGTACTCACATCTCTTCGAGAGTTCCCACAGCAAAAGGATTGAAACAGGGTTGTGTGCTTGCACCAACCCTGTTTAATCTATTCATGGGTGACCTCCCAAAGGTGCTTGATGCCTGCAACTCTCATTCACCGAGGTTAGGAGGAAAAACATTGTCCAATCTCATGTATGCAGATGATGTAGTTTTGCTTAGTCACACTTATGTTGGTCTCCAGCATCTACTGACGGAAATGCAGAACTTTGCCACAGAAAACAAACTAAAAATAAATCTGAGCAAGACTCAGACAATGTCAATAAATAACAAAAAGAACGTCCAGAGAAATTGGTTCCTTGGTGTCACAAAACTCGACCCAGTTCATGAATATAAGTACCTAGGAGTCATATTCGATAAGGAATGGTCGTTCTGGCGCCAGAAAGAGGAAGCTAGAAGGAAAGGTCTGCTTATTACTTTGACGATGAAAAATCTTGCAAATAAATTGATGGGACCGACTCCGACTCCGCTTCTGAAGGTAGTCCAGGCTAAATTAATCCCCTCTATGGTTTATGGTAGCGAGGCAATGAGGGGAAGAAATGCAAAGGAGCTGGACAACACGCAGGTCAAAGCCTATAGAACTATGTTCTGCCTTCCGCTCTACACATCACCTGCTCAAATAAGGTTGGAGTTTGGCCTTCTACGACAAGTTCTAGCCAGGTATGGTGCTTATATCATTTGTTGGCACAAGATTAGAAGTGCCACCACAAACACGCTAAATTATCTGCTGTGGTATGATATCCAGCACAGGGAGCACTCCCAAGCTAGAAGCTATCTTCAGCTAGCCCCAGAATCTACCAAACTTACGGGACTCTGGGAATGAGCAAATTGGCCATTCTAACTTCAAAAAACTAGTCTGGAAGACCATAAAACAAATCTCCTTGGTGGAGGACAAGGCAAGCTTCTCAAATAGGTCTCATGCCTGGATGACCCTCAACTCTTACAAATCACTTGTTCCACAAATATTTTTCAACCAGTGTTACCCTAAGTTTATAAAAATGAACTTTTTGAGGCACAGATTGGGAAACCTCCCGTGCGCTCAGCATTTTCCACCATGGCTGAGGACATTAGCACAAGAGCTGTGCATGTTGTGTAATACCAAGCAAGGAGTCATTTTACATCTAATCTGCTTATGCAAGGAATTGCACCAAGCACGGCAACAGCTTCTAAAATAACCTCTCAAACAGAAAGGCATTCACACCAGGAGGCAAGCAGTGCTAGCCTGCTTAAATCCAGAAAATATACAACTAAACTGCAGAGTGGTAAAATTCCTTATGCTGGCCAAACAAAAAACACCCAAAACGTCAAAAGTCTTATAAGGCCTTGGCACTACAGGCTGTCCTGCTGACGGGAACATGCCTCAAGCCAGACCACTCCAAGGACACACTGCCAGCAGTAAAGGGATAATCCCTGCAACAAGTGGAGATAATTTCGAATGACATAATTAACATGTCTTTGTAAAAGGGAATACAAGGCTGGAGCTAATAAATATTTACAGCATCCAGCTACTTAATGACATTTTTTTGTGATTACAATTAATTCTGATCTTACATTGCGAAGAATTTTCTACCTTTGGGTTTTAACTGGGTTTTATCTGAAAATTGCCTTTCAATAATGAAAAAGGCAGCAAAGATGGATGAAATCACACTGACTGTCTGTTGAAAATGTTATCTCTTGTTTTAAGCATTTATATTGCAATGGTTTTAATTAACTATGCAAAAATAAAGAAACCTGAACCAAATGTCAATGATAAATGTCATAGCGCCCTGAAATCTTCAAGACCCTGGAGGGAGGTGACTCTCACCTCGTTCACCCCTTCCTTTAAAGCCCACCAGCCATACCGGACTGTGTGGATAGCGAGTCAACTCTAGTAGCGCTGGAGGACTCACTTGCAAACACCTTAGACACTATTGCCCCACAAAAAGTAGGCAAGACCCAGAAAAAGAACGCCCCAGCACCTTGGTATACTGAAATCCTCAAGAAAGAAAAAGCCACCTGTGGGAAATGGGAAAGGAAGTGGAGGAAATCGAAACTGGAAGTAGATAACCTAGTCTATAAAATCGCTTTGAGAGCATATTTTAAAAAGTGTAATACTGCTAGAAGATCCCATCTAGGGGACAGAATCAGCAAAGCAAAAAACTCCTCTAAAGAGCTGCTTAAGATTCTTAAAGAATTCGCCAACCCGAAGGTAAATAGTCCATCTACTCCCTCAACCCAAAAGCTCTGTGATGATCTTGCAGATCACTTCCAATAAAAGATTAACACAATCTATAGCTCATTCAGTAACAAAGAGGAACCGAGTTCAGTTACCACCAATGCAGTCGCTCTAGACGTAATCCCTTTCCCACTAGCAATTACTCCTGAGCAAGTATAGGTCCTACTAATTAAAAGGAAATCAGGCTCACCTCTAGACCTGGCCCCCCACATATTATCTCATCGCTGGCCCCGGCCCTAGCGGCACCCATTACAGATATCTGTAACCTATCATTAACTACAGCCACTCTCCCTCGGAAGTGGAAGATGCCCAAATCAGACCTATAATGAAAAACCCTCGGCCGACCCACAGGACTTGCAGAACTACAGACCTATATCACTACTTCCTTTCTTCTCCAAAATTATGGAAGCACTAGTCAATAATCAACTAACAGAGTATCTAGAACTGAATAATTACTAGACCCTTCTCAGTCAGGTTTCCGTGTGTCACACAGCACAGAATCCACTCAAATGGAAGTAACTGATACTATAAAGCTAGCCTTAGATGATGGGACCCCAACTATGCTGATCCTTTTAGACTTATCAGCAGGGTTTGACACCATCTCCCATTGAATTCTAGTTTAAAGGCTGAGAGAGTTTGGTGTCAGCGGAATGGCGCTAAAATGGTTTGAAAATGTTCTCTCTGATAGAACACATGTAGTGCAACTGGACCCGTTTACATCACAGTCCATGATCCTTGACAAAGGGCTACCTCAGGGGTCTATTCTCAGTCCACTCTTTTTAACATCTATGTGTCCTCCCTGGCTAAGATTATTAGATTATGTGGCTTTGAGACCATCTCATATGAGGATGACACTCAATTGATAATAACAATTGATTCTGACCCCTCTATCACTAAGGAAAAATATAAAACTGCATGTTAAAAACGGCAGCGAGGATGACTGCAAACTTCCTGCAGCTCAACACAAACAAATAGAGATTCTCCTATTCAAAAAGCAGACGAGATATAGTCTGCTGACTGGTGGCCTCCAAAAAATGGGTGAAAAACCTGGGAGTCATACTGGATGACAATCTATCCATGGATGAACATGTGAAATGCACCTCAGGCATATGTTTTGGCCTGATGCGAATGCTCAAGAAGGTATTCCCATGGATTCCTCTCTCAGCCAGAAAATCTCTAATTCAGGCACTATTAGTGAGCAGATTAGAATATGGCAACTCCCTACTGGCTGGGACATGGAAAGGTCTTCTCTCAAGGCTACAGGTAGTGCAAAATATAGCAGCTCACCTTGCTCTAAATCGCCCCACCCGGACACCATCTGAACCACCCCTGTGTCTGCTCCACTGGTTGCCCATAAAAAACGGGCGGTGTTTAAGCTCCAATGTATGATCTTTGAAACACTGCAGGGGAAGGGACCAGTTTACCTAAAAAATAAGCTAAAACCTTATATCCCCACCGAAAACACAGATCTAGTGACCAGCTGTTACTTTGTCCCAAAAAGATAAATAAAACCAGAGTGGGTGGTCGCTCTTTTACCTACCTGGCTCCCCATTACTGGAGCAAATTGCCGCTTCACATCTGCTCCTGCTCTAATCTCACGCAGTTCAGAAAACTCCTCAAACCCTGGTTGATCACTCTCTAACTAGACATAGTTCTGCTTCCTTTGCCTGTTACTGTGGCCCGAGAGATGCCCTTGGGGATGTTTAGTTGCGCTTACCAAATAATAATAATAATAATAAATAATAATAATAACAACTTTGTGTGCACCACTAAGGAATCAATAGTATTCAATCACCCAAGAATGGACTGGAGCGATACTTCGGCCTACTCTGACTCACACTTGAGTGAACCTTTGACCAGCGGGGAATCACCTGAATTAGTGTAGCTTTGCCTTTGCAAAAAAAGGATCCACCACACCAACCACATCTTACTCTCACATGAAGATATTTGGCCCTATCTCAATTGTGCAGCCGTTGGCACCTCACGACTAGCACCACAAAACTCAGCAGACAATTACAACACATGATAATTTAGAACTGAGATCTTAGGCTATGCTGAGCCCTATAACAACTTCAACTTCTCTTCCACATTCCGCACAACTTAATACATCACCCCATTACACTACGCAATATTAACAAAACAACACAACCTAAACATAAGCAATTGCAAAGTAGCAATCCTATTAATACTTACTCGTCCACTGTTACAACTTCATTCTAAATTGCTGGATTACCACTGCTCTTCTGAAACGGGACATGGGCTTTGGGATCAGGACTGGACTTGGGCAAGTCTGGAGCTCTCACATAGATACAGAAGCTCCCTCTGTCTCAATAACTCAACCATCCGACAAGCTACCATCTGAAAGTATGCAGGTGAATGATATAAAATCTCTCCTCTGATGGATCTTTTTAAGTTGACTGAGACAACAAGGGAAATAATAATATCAAAACAATTCAATCTGTGGGAAACCCATTCGGCCACACAATAAGAACTGTGAATCAATGGTTGAAGTTAAAGGGTTTATTTCAAATTAATGATCAAACCAATATATACAAGTAGCAAAAGAATATAAACAAGATACAGGATTACAGTTAATAAACTGAAATCTCGCAGTAGGTTCAGTCTCAGACGGATAAGGTGTGAAATAATCACAGCCACGAAAATACAGAAAACTAGAAATAGAAATAGTTGTTCCATAAAGAAACTCTGATATTCCCTCCTATACATGACTAAGCTATACAGTAATCTAATCAAGGTTCAACGTTTTGAAAAAAAAATGGTTACTAGAGTGGGCTTTCAAGGGAATTTGAAAATGATACTAGAGATGAAGCCTAAATTATGCTGCTCAAGTTTCAAATAAACTATGCATAACTGTGTAAACAAGCTCAAATGGTTGTGACCCAGACAGGTGATAAAGGGTCATAAATTCTCACATGTTATGTGAATAGTCACCTCAAATGTTAAACCAGAAATATCTCATAGGGCCATACACAACCACTTATACGTGAAACAACAAATCACAGGACCCTGTGAGGAGAAGTAGATAGGCTGGAGGAAAAAAAGGTCCACTGAGTATACAGCAAAGTTGATCTGTTGATTTGTGCAAGATCAAAGTTGATGGCACAACAAGTACTATGTCTGCCCATGCGTGTATCCCTTTGCTGGGTCTGTTCTGCACTGATGCTTTATGTCTGTTTCATTAGTTCAGTATTAGAACGAGAAGAGGAACATTGCACATTGGACAAATGTGATTGGAGTGTGTATTTGCCCTGTGTTTGCTCGAACTAACCACAGCATGTCCTGAGGGGACCATGGAGTATTGATTTTGTTTGTAACCCAAAGCCAGTACAGCCCTGAGAAAGGAGTGCAACATGTCCTGTGGAGAAATTAGCAACCATAAAGGTATCCAATTCAGGTAAAACAGAACAGCTACTGACAGAAGACAACAGATACCTATCACGTAACCAGAGGAGCACCATGCATGCCTGCCACCTCAACCGCTGCTTTCATGCTGATGTTCACTGGCAGTCAGTAGACGCACACCCATAAAATAAACCTATACCTGTAATAAACCTAGACCTATAATTTTATAGGTCACTCCGTTGGGAGCAATTAAGATTGTACACCATGCTGATAGGCCTCTGGGGAGATTAACTTTGACTGAGTTGGTACGAAACACTAAGATTTTAAATGTCACAAGGACATCCTAGACATTCAAAGACTTGAATTCCATAACAGGTGAATATTTTGTTGTTGTGTCACAGATATGGTTATTAACCACGCTTCTTAGAGAGTGAGTTGGTTCTTCAGAGATGAACGAGGAGCACTGTTTGATATACTATTACGGGCATAAAATATATACTTAACAAATAGATTTCCAGCGTAATTTTTTTTTAATGAAATGATGGGTGTGGATAGTCATTTGAAAACCGATGTTGGGCTTAAAACAAACATATTAATCTATAAATATTTGACTGCTAGACGTACATTACCAATGAAAGAGCATTGAAGATTACTTTTTAACATATGCTAAGAGCTCATAGTATGCATGTCACAGGTACATCATGTGTGAAGGGACTCAACTACAAATCAGAATTCATATTAAGTATTTCAATATGAGTCAAAAGTTTGTGTAACTAGATTTGATAAATGAATTTGAAAAACATATGTGAAGATAGAAGTTAGGAAGTTATGTTTAATAATAAATTAAATGTGCTGATAATACAGAAAATTGCAATGCCTAGTAAAATTTTGAAATACTTTTTGTTAAAACATGTAAAAGTAATTACTCATCCACCCTTTTAACGCTAAGGGTTAAAGGTCAAATTGTGAAATCTGGTACTAATAATAAAGTAGTTTCTGAATTGTATAAAGAACTAACACAAGAAAACTCCTAATAATGTTGAAAAACAAAATACAAATAATGTAGAATTAAAGACAATGAAGCAAGATTTGTGTGCAATATCAATATTCAAAGATTATTGTTTTATAACTCAGCCTCATTGATGACACAAAGGAAAGTCTACTTTAATAAAGAGGTTAACCATTACACAAAGCAAAGAGAGCACAAGAAAAACATATCTGTTTTTATCAAATTTAAACAAAATAATAAATAGATAAAAAACACTATCCGAAAAGACTGCATACGGGCAAGAATATAAAGATAAAATTAACACTGTTGCACCAACAGTGGACTGCAGATACAGTACAAAAAATGGCATGATGAGAAACAATGGACCAAAGAAAGAAGTGTTCTTGAGCAACTGACTAATGTTCACCTCTAAGACTTGCATTGCCAAGTTTTGCAAATTACATCCTCAACCTCTGGAAATTCTGCATGTTCCTCATGTTGTAGAGGGGTCGAAGAATGAAGACAAGGCAACGTTGGAAATGGCGGTGATGCAGAATAACCAGAGGAAGAAGATGTAGCACACAAGTGAGAAGAACATTAGTGAGGGCACTGAAGGCTGCTTTGAAATCTTATGCAAGGATCTGCTGATTTTCTAAGATGGTACTCATAGATGTAGTGAAGGAGTCCATTTTGGACCCTATCCCATGATAGAAAGGCTGGATTGAGGAATTGATGTACCCTAACTGGATGATGATATATTGTGTAAATGAGAGATGAGCCCAACCTTGAACTCTCCTTCATCACTTCAGCTATATCTCCTAGGGAAGCATATATTCCCTGAAGCCAATAATCAGTGTGTCATTTTGCCTTTGAAATGCCCTTGTTGAGGCTGAGACACTTCTGGCCTCCTTCAAAAATGGTTGTTAATTCTACATCCCTGACCTGACTTCCTCCAACATCAACTGCTGAACCCCTTTTCCCTGAATGTTCACCTCTGGATCATTCAGTTGTTCTGCAGCATGCTGGATAGGTGCAGGATGTGAACAAGTCTGGCTTGGATCACCTAGAAATACACCAACATCTTCAGCCCTGGCCAGGTCAGGAGGGGAATTGTTGAGAGTGTCCAGGATTTTTCCAAATGTGTCATCATCCAAGGAGGGCAGATATGAGTTCAGGTTATTCGCTGACTGGGAGACTGCAGCTTCACTGGCAGGCCGCAGCTCAGGAGATAGTTATGCTTTCTCTGAAACATATTAAGAAACACATTGAATTGTTTTTTAGTTACATGAAATATGTTAATTAAACTTTATCAAAACAATATAGAAGATATATTCATAATTCAAGAAACAAAGAACAAAGATGGCAAACACTTGAAATTATTAAAATACAAATAATACATTATATATAAAATTTCAAAACAGTAATTTGGTATGAAAGTACATCCTAAAATAATGTTGTATTTTTACTTTCTATACAACACATCTAATTTTGAAAACATTATTCAGCGTTTTATTAATAGAAACAAACCCTAGTTTATCTCAATTACAATGATGTGCTTCATTAAACTAGACACATTCACATGAAACTACATATATTCGGTAGTGAAAACATGAGACAAATTATGATGCAACTAAACATTTTGTACAAACTGAAAAACCTACAAAAGCCAATTGTCAGATGAAAACATATTTACAGTCACTAAAATTGCATTATCTTACAGAGCAGGACATTAATAACAAGACATATTTAAAAATTAAAAACATAACAGATGTGTGAATAGCAAACAAATATACATTCAAGACAAAGGGCCTCATTACGATGTCGGTCGGACCAGGTCCGCAGTCCGACCACCGTATTATGATGCGGGTGGTCAGAGGCAAGATGCAAAGGGACTGACCGACGCTTTCAACTGGCTCAAGGAGCCTGTCTAACAGTCAGTTGGAATGTAATACCCTACAATAAGGGTGGCGCTTGCTCAGGCACCGCCATAGGGATGACATTGTCCCTTTCAGATATCCTTTCAATGGCGGTCCGACCATGGGCGTGCATCTCATCAAAAAAAGGTATTTTGAAAATGTATTACCCATTTCTTTTGTTACTATGAAAATCGATGCATTCATCAATAAAATAAAATATTGTCTTTACAGAATCACCCGTTGTGAGCTCCACATCAACCTCGACTCGCAAATATGTAGTAAATCTGGCCCTGAGACTAAAGCACGGGATTGTCGATTGATAGGTGGTCACAGGTGGCAGGGTGCATAGCTGGCAGGCAAATACTAGGGCAAGAAACTCTTGATTAATCCCACAGATAGGCACAGCGATTTCACAAGCGTCAAGGGATATTATCCCACTAAAGCACACATGGCCGGAGGGGATACATGCTCTCCTAAAACACCATAAAAAGTCAGATGCCACATGACTTAGGAACACATAGCCAATCAGGACATAGCACACACAGTGATCACGTGCTCCCCCCCGCTGGACATCTGGACATGTTATCCACTGGTCACATTGTGTCCATGCAAGGTCGGGACCCACCTGTGGTAACCGTTAGACAATTAGTTTACGACTCCAGAGGCAGGAACCAACATTCCTCACCATATATGGTATGCCGGAAGCTTTTATATCCCATCATGTTTTGTGTATAAAAATGACACATACCACTTGTAAATTGAGAGAGTCCACAGAACTTGTGTCTGTAACTGCTCTCCTGCCGATAATGTTTTATTAAACAAACTCTTCCTGTTTTGCCAAACACCTCTTGTCTTTTTTCTTTTTAACAAATTTTGAACTGATGCAACATTTTGGTGAGCCAGCAAGGAGGGACTGGGACCTCGAACCCGACAACAGCCGAAGGAAGGATACCCCGCCAAGATGGCTTCACGATTGCGCAATAAGAAAGGTGGGCAGACACTGCAATTTATGGGAAGTTCTGCTGAATCCCCATTGTGGAGGTCCGTCTGAAGCAGCTGTCACAGAGGGTAAGAGACTAAACCAGAACATCAAACATAGTCTAAAGCATTTGGCGAATAGTACACTAGAGAGAAGCACAAAAAGATAACATTAGCACTTGTGCCACTGGCAGGATCTGGCATATTATCTATTTTATTTGTCCTAACTGAATCAGTCGTAAAGGCAGCCTTCGAGGCGTTCCTGCGGAAGTCACTTTTTCGATAGATGAGTACTGAATACGTTAGTTAAGGTGCAGATAGCCCTTGATAACTCCTAGGACCTTGATGTTTTATATATAACTATACTGATTGGGTGGATTTGATACCTCAGTCTCATAGTTTTTCAATTCAACGGTTTCCCAGTGCTAAGAGGTTTCTTGGTATCTGAAAGGAGTATGGGAGGTACATCCAGCTTGGACCCTGGATGTTTAACATAGGGACATAGGGAAAAAGTTGTACCCAGGAAACCGGGCGTAACTTGTGTGTGGCCAAGAGGGGCCGGTGATTTCTGAGTTATTACAATATTGTTTCTATGATTAACACCATTGGTATCCAGCTCACTTAGAAATGTGCTCTACGCAAGTCTTCTCTTTTTAGAGAATAACATATGCTGAGAGCGTACTCATTTTTTGGCCAAAGTAATTTTTTCTGTCAACCAATATTGAACTGTATTATGTATGTGATGATGTATTAGCTGTTTAGTGTAAACTGTATTCTGTGAAAAAATGGAGATTGTGCAGATGCTATTCTAACATATCGCATATTTGCCCTATGTTGTAATACTATATATGCATTTTTATCTTGTTTTTGTCTTGTTTTTATTGAAATGTTCTGTCGAACTGTTTGATGCAAATATTGTAAGCGCTGAGATCCTAGTATGTCATTTGTAAGAGTGCACCATGTACGATTGCCACTATGATTAGACAAACAAAACTACAAAACGTCATTTAATTATATTTATCCAAACTGCTAAAATTGACATGGATTCCCCATTAAAGCATAAGCATTGAAACTAGGTTCCCCAAACAGATAAAGAGAATTAAAACGTTTTGCCAAGAATGCCATTTATACACACAGAAACACACATTTTCCTGTTCTAAGGAGGGACCATTTGATATTAATATGATTGAACATACAAAAACACATATAAAGACTAATGGCCTAATTTCGACTTTGGTGGTGTGGGAACGAGCTGCGAGGTCCTGTGGTGTCCCACTGCTGTTTTCATAATACAGCAGGTGGCCCGCCAGTCTGGCAGTCCAGAGACATCCACTACGGTTCGCCGATTTGTAATCAGGTCCTAAATATGCGGGACAAAAGAAAAACAAAAGAGTGTCTATGTTAGATCTATCGGCTATCTTTGGAGAAGCTAAAACCGATAGCCCCACAATGCTGATAGTAAGTAAGGTGTCTGAATCTTCCTCACTATATGCAGGGATGAATGTACTCACACTAGCTCCCCTGCATCAGGATATTCAAACAATAGTAGAAGCCCACCACAAGCCCCCCACTTGGAAAAGGACAGTTAGGTCTAAGCCTGAGAAAACCAAAAGCCAGCAAGCTCAGAAGCCTCCAGCGCAGCCTAAGTACCTAGGGAAGGAATCAAAGCTCCACGCACCGTCCACAGCACTCAACATGTGACACCTCAAAGGCTAGTAAAATACACCCCCCCACTGGTTCAGGTGAGCGTAAACGAGTGTCAGGAAAGTTTGTGGCAATTCTTGATAGCGGCTCTACAAGCTCTGGAGAGGAAGGGAGCTCCAGTCCCCTGGGAACCGATGACGAGGGTGAGGCTACAGGGATTGCCCAGGTAGTCGAGGAGGAAAAAAAGAGTGAATTTAAAGGTGAAGCCAGGCCAACAAAAGCAGCGTGTAGCTCAGAGCAAAAGAGACAGGCCAGATGGCATGAAGAAGACAGGCGTGAGCTGATGCTTGAGAGAGAAAGGGCACGCAACCAGGAGTTAGAGCAAGAGTGCAGGACAGTGAGCTCTTTACATAAGGGAGGTGGGTCCATGTACAAGGCGCAGCGCTGGGAAGAATCAGAGGTAGAGGAAAGGCTACTAGCATGGATCAGAGCCACACTGTTTGATCGACAAAGGAGAGGGGCTGACCAAGAAATAAGGGAACAAGGCAGCCTGGTACTTACCGACTCATGACACAGAAAAAATAAAATGACACCTGTGCGTACACATGAGTGAAGCAGCGAAGAGAATACACGCTGCTCCTCACGGATGCATGACAAAGATAAACTAACCCAGAGGGAGATAGTAGACAAAAAGGAAGGTGATACATTTGTGTGCCTGTTTTGCGACCTATTAACAAAGGGACCAATGTGACAGGTCTTGGCCGAGGGAAGGATCGTTTGAGCCAGAGGACATGGCAGTAGCTGAGGATTGCATCAGGCATGAAGGCGGAATCCCCAGTTGGGACTTCTTCTACATGCAGCTATGCCCCGCAAGAAGGGAGTGCTCTGTTGAGAAGAACCCTGTAGAGTCACCTACAATGAGAATAAACCTGTTACTGCAGAAGGGCGTGGTGGGGATTATATACATGCCATGGGGTCCAGATGGACAAAGAGGGTTTGAGAGCAAAGTTACCGTCATTGCTGGATGAGGCAGGGAACTGGATTACATGCTATGTGAAAAATAACGCTGGTATCATCCTAGCGATAGGTGACATTAAGAGCCTGCTGAGCTACCTAATTGGGGAGGAGACAATCACGTTGTTCACTCAAGCTCATATGCCAGCAATCATGCTAACAAATACCCAGCATGACAGTGCCGCATTTAATACGCACAGGCACTGGATGTGGACTGTCCTGAGAGAAATATTCCCTAACCTCCCAGATGTGGGAGAGCTAATGGCAGAGATCATGAAGCCAGAGGAAAGTATAAACAAATCAAATTTCAAAGCTTTATTCGACAGCATGTCATAAAAGCATGTAAACATCCTAACACATTCTTTAAATACTACAAAATAAAAATCATTTTTAAAAAACTCATTAAACCATGATGCTGTCGATTACAAGATTAAAAGGATATCAACAACAATGGATTAAAACAATTCAGAGAAAAAACATGATTTTAAAAGTTAGTCATACATTATTCGATGTCAAAAGTTCATTGGCTAATTTCTGGAGGCCTTAAAGTGCGGTAGCGTATGATCCAAGCCCACCCTAGAAATTTTGCGACAGCAATTGCCATACAGGGTGTACAGTCTGATTCAAGTATTCTTAAGGCCTCTTTATAACTACGTGTCCCCAAATTTATAGACACTGGTTTTAGCCACTTACGACGAGGGCTAGTGTACAGAGGACATACGAACAGCAGATGGCCTATATCCTCAATCAGATCTTTACAGCAGTGGCACTTATTGTCCTGGGTAGATGACCATTTATGGGTGAACGCTTTTACGGGAAGAGTCCCAATTCTGAACTGAAAGTACAGTTTTCTATCGGGGACCCTTTCTATGATATCCCAGTAGGCTTCACAGGATGGTATGGGTTTAATGTCAAGAAAGCGATAAGTTAGCTTAGCATTTGAACCAGAACTATTGGCAGACATTAAAATCATATCCCAGTACATTTTTTTAATAGTTGACTTTGGTGGGAAGCTTGAGCCATTTGGATCATCCCATAGGTAGTCTAGTTCCAGCTTTGTTAACAAACTCCTAATTTCCTTAAGCCATAAAATGGAATGGTAACGATCTACCCTGATGATGTCCTTCAGGGCAGTAGCATAGTGGGCTAATTCAGGAGTTGTCATAATCCGTCTCCAATAGAGTAGGGGACGTAACCGTGCTATTTCCTCTATTTTTTTCCTGCCCAAGTCATATGCAAGCGGAACAGTTGGGGTACTTTGGGGAACCCCGGCTAAACAGCGTAAAAACTTGTTCTCTGCCAATATTAGTTGTTTCAAGTTGGAAAAACCCCACAGTTCCGAGCCATACAAAGAGGCACTTATGACTTTCATACTGTAGATTTCTAAGGCAGGAATAATGGGCTTGGTTAAAGAAGATTTATGCTTAGAAGCAATTGCACCCACCAGCTGGTGAAATTTTAAAACAGCCATATCAATATGACTTTTCCAGCTCATATTGCTCTGGAGAGATATTCCTAGGTACGTAAATGCCTCAACCTGTTCTAATGGGATACCGTTAAAATTAATTAAACCTCTGAAAGTTTTCCGCTGATTCAGGGACATGAATTTAGTTTTGGAGGTGTTTATCTCAAGTCCACGCGCTTGACAGAAATCTCCAAACGCGTTTATTGCCTTCTGAAGCCCACTCGGTGTCTGGGAAACTATCAGCGTGTCGTCTGCAAACATGAGGACTGGCACGCGAACCCCTGCTAATACCGGGGCATCCGTGGGGGAACTACTAAGGTGATCTACTATGCCATTGATGAATAAAGAAAACAGCGTGGGTGCCAGAACGCACCCCTGTCGGACACCACGCTCGACAGGAAATGAGTCGGTCACCTCACCCTGAGCCCCCCACCTAATTCTTGTGTAGTTTTTCTCATGCAGGCGGACAAGTAGCGTTAACAGTTCCGGCGCCATCCCTGCTTCAGCGAGAACCCTCCAAAGTTTGGAACGGGGGACTAGATCAAAGGCTGATTTCAGGTCTATAAAGACCGCGTAAAGAGTCCCTTTAGTCAAAGTCACGTTCCTCCAATAAAGTGCTAAAAAATAAAAGACCTGATCAACAGAGCTAGTACAGGGTCGAAAACCAGCTTGGTACGGGGACAAAATGTCATTTTCTTCTACCCAAGTTTGCAATTTGTTTTGCACTAGTCGACCTATAAGTTTTTGAGCTGAGTCTATGAGACTGATAGGTCTATAGTTGCTAGGTAGTGATTTGTCACCCTTTTTAAAAACCGGAATTATTTCCGCACCTTTCCATGAGGTGGGGATAGGCGCACCCATAGCCACAGAATTAGCCAACCATTGAAAATACTGACACCAAGATAATCTATCACTTAAAAACACATCAGCTGGTATGCCATCCATCCCTGGGGCTCTCCCCCCAGTCACGCAGTCTAGTGCCAAGTTGACGTCTTTGATCGTAAATAGCTGCTTTTGATAAAAAATAGTGGGGGGAAATGAACACTCTCCTTCGGATGGATTACAGGCGTATTGCGGTCTAAAAAAATCAACCCACTGGTGTTGGCAACATTATTTTGGGGCGGTTGGGCGATCCCTTCTCTATCCCACTTGACTATGGCCCAAAATTGCTTTTGATCTTTGGCTACACAAGCATGTTTCAGATCACACCACTGTTCCTCATCCCACTGTTTCTTGGCCACTTTCTGTGTGTGCCTGTATATCATTCTAGCCTTTCTCACCTGGGATATTTCTAGATCTAAGTTCAGTACTGAGGATCTGGCGGGCTACTTTGCAAGCTTTGTTGTACCATCCCGCCTCAGGTATTTTTATTTTCTTGGTCTTGTCTGCTTTTGTGATCTTCATAAAGAACCCTTGAAGTTTATTAAAGAAGTGGGTATGAGCCTCAAGCATAATTTGGGGAAAATTTTGATTGGCCGATTGAATGTTTAAGTTAACCACTTCATCAATCACCACTTTTTTAAGGTCCTCCAGCTTCTCTGGGTTCTCAATAAATCTGCCCCATTTAACGTGGCGCATGTTATTCGATGCTACGATGTCCAAGGTGGTTTCCCCCCCCTAAATTAGGCTCTCTAAATCCATTGAATGCTTGGAATTCCATGCAGAGAGGGTTGTGGTCGCTTTCCACCCTAGATATTATGGTCATATCAATCAGCCTATGCCATTCTCTAATATCCACCAGGATGTAATCTATGCGACTGGAGAACCTACCATTATCAAATGTTTTTACTCCCTGGCGATCAGACGGGGTACGCCCATTGACTGCTCTGAGCCCTCTCTCTAAGCATAAGGCTTTGAGTTGGATAGCTACTGCTGACCATCTTTTAACTACGGGAAGTTCCAACTGTGGGATGCCCCATTTACTATCCTCCTCAGCAGCGAGGAATTGGTCCTCAGGTCCGAGTGGCTCAAATGTAGTGTTAACATCACCTCCCACAATGATGGACAGCTGGGTTGGGAGTGCTATGAGCTGGAGGTCGAAAGCAGTGATTACATCGGATGTATGTCCCCCGACCGTCCCTCTAGCATAAATGTTAAAAATTGCCACTCCATGACCAGATGCCCATGTGATGTTCACTGACAAGATGTCATTTGATAGGGAGCTCTATTGCTTAATTTTGCAGCATAGTGATTGGCGGATCCAAATTATCAAACCCCCTGATGGCCGACCTTTAGTTTTTTTAATAGCGGGTGTTTGAAAATTAAGGAACCCCAAACGATGTACTGGGACCAATGACCAGGATTCCTGAAAGAGGATGATGTCAAACTGGTCAACAAAGCTACACCATTCAGGAGAGATTAACTTATTACTAATTCCAGCAAGGTTCCAAGAAAGAAAAGTCAACCCTGCCACAGCTGATGAGAAACAAGGAGGGTCTTGAGTTGTTAGAAAACTTTGAATCTCACCCTCCATCTCGATCTCGTGCTCAGCATTAGTACATGAGCTACCTAGTGGCTCTATTATTAATGCCTCAGATCCTAAACTGTCACATTTATCTAGAGGGTTAGAGCATATCAATTGGGCTAGGTCGGTGTTCTCAGGCTGTCTCTCTAGGTGGAGAGGTACTCCCCTCGTTTCAGGTCGGGGAATTAAAACAGCATTCGATGAAATTAATCTCTGCGCTATAGGAGCACACAGTCTATCAAACTTGTCTTGGATCTTTTTCTCCAAACTACCATCCCTTTCAAGTCAGTCACATTCGTTCAAATCAGACAAGACCCCGAATCTGTTTTCCAAGCTGATACCCCAATTGCTGTTTAAGTCACTCCTACCCCATTTGTTAGAGGCAGGAATCCGCTTTGGTCTTAATCTCATCGGATTCTTTTCACTGCCTCCCTTACGATAGAAATATTCTAGAGTTAGTGGGATTATAGCAGTACACCTTCGTTGTGGGGGAAATATATTGGCCAGGACGTTGGGGAGTACACCTGCGTTTGAGAAATTCAGAACTATACAGTCTCCCACAAATTTTTTCGGGTTATCCCCTAACCATGCTACTCTTCTTGCCATGATGATTTCCCCTGCTAGTTGTTGTTCACCCCAAGGAGACATCTTCATATTATTTAACAACCAATGCAACGATTTACTAATCAAAGAAGATGTAGATTCCACTTTGCCAGGCAACAGGGTGGGTACATTAGCTAAAACTAATACAAGGGGGGAAGCCTCAACGATACATTGGAATGTATCTCTCACTTGGAGCGAAACAATAGGTCTTGGTGGAGGATCTTCTTTAACTATATTCTGACCGTCCTTATCAACTATGAATTGAGTAGGGGGAGGGTTCGCAATCACTTTTTCTTCCGCCCCTACCCCACACCTAGCGTGCTCCACATTTGGTGCAAGTCTACTTGACACCAGGGTTGATATACTACTCACCTCCTCCACTGACTTGTTTAGAAGAACGCTCAGTCTTGTTACCTCTGCCGTGAGCTGGTCGATTTTAGCCATCAATGGTTTAATAATACACTTAGGGCCTCATGTAGGTAGCCAAATACCGGCCGGTAACGGCCGAAATTTGGTAAATATGCCGTTACCGACCGGTATTTAGTCAAGTGAGATGTAGGAGGCCAAAAACCAGTTTTCGGTAAATATGAAGTGGTAAATACCGATTCATAATTACCGAGTTCGAAAATACCGATTCATATTTACCGAATACATATTTACCGAATCGGTAAATATGAAGTGGTAAATATGAAGTGGTAAAACTGAAAAAGACATGTAGGTAAATTCGGTAATTAAGAAATCCATGAAATTCGGTAATTAAGAGTCGGTAATTAACACTGATTGAAAGCAGGTGCTAAGCATCAACAGTGCATATAAGCAATCCCAAAATGCAACAGCGTGGACAACATGGCCGCTCTGTATGTCATAGCAAGGCGCCTACGTCTACAGGCAGCAGGTCTGAGGATATGGAGACGGGAGGAACGCATCTACAGACAGCGCATCACACTCTTCCAACTGACTGACGCAGAGATACATGAAAGGTACAGGCTACACCCACAAACCATCATGGACCTGATCAGGGACCTGCACCCACTCCTGGACCAGCCAACAAGAAGGGCGCATGCCATACCACCACATGTGCAGGTGCTCTGCAGCCTACATCTACTGGCATCTGGCAGTTACCAGGGGGTGATAGCTGCGGTGGGCGGTGTATCCCAGAGTTGCCTGTCCCGTTTCTTCAGGAAGTTCCTGGATGCCATGATGCAGAGAATGCACCACTACATCAGCTTCCCAAACACACAGGCTGAACTGCAGAAAACTAAAACTGACTTTTATCACATGGCACAGTTCCCCCATGTCATTGGCTGTATTGATGGCACACACATCCCAATCTGCCCACCAGCTGCCACTGAGCACATCTACAGAAACAGAAAGTCCACCCACTCCATCAATGTGCAGGTAATCTGTGATGCAGGAAACATCATCACTGATATTGTTGCGAAGTTTCCTGGGAGCACCCACGACTCCTACATCTTCCAGAACAGTGGGATCTACACACGACTGCTTGCCGGAGAATTTGGAGAGGGATATCTGCTAGGTAAGTAACACTGACGCCCCATGAAACCTGCAATGCATAGTGTATTGAGGCATGTGACTGATGGTTCCCTTTTACTCACCTAGGCGACAGTGCATATGCCTGCCGGTCATTCATCCTCACTCCCTACCTATACCCATCAACCCAGAGTGAGAGACGATATAACGTGGCACATAAATCTACACGCAATGTGGTGGAGCGCACGTTTGGACTACTGAAAAGCAGGTTCCGCTGCCTCCACAAGAGCGGAGGCGCACGCCAGTACACACCCATCATCTGCTGCAAGATCATTGCCACTTGTGCAATGCTGCACAACCTTGCCACGAAGGGAGGTACAGAGGTGGAACTAACAGATTTTGAGGACAATGAGGATGAGTCAGGCCAGCCAGAGGCCAACGCAGCTGGAGTGCCAACTGCAATAGATGGGAGAGAGAGACGGGCAGAGATCACATGCAACTATTTCTGAGTAAGTAAGGGGACACAGCCAGTTGTTGGATGTCATGACGTAGTTTAATAATGCGCCACTACGCCATTACAACAAGATCAAGCCAATCTGGCAACATTGCATATTTACAAGGAGTAAGTCCAGGGTTACGTCACCCATTAGGAATTGGCTACGCAGGGCTGCATCAATGTTTGCGCACACGCGCTGCAGTGTGGGATGGCACGGATTGAGCATCCTCACTACTGCCAACCCCAAGCCGCCTGCTGCTCCTGCGTGTATCTGGGACGGGGGGTGTGATGCTGCTCCTGCTGCTGGAGTCGCTGCTCTCCGCAGCATCCCCTGCAGCAGTTGTGGCCGCCTGACTTGTTAATAGCACCTCTAGTGCACTTGTGACCTGCACCATCCCCCGAGACACGTCGCTGCAGCAGTGTGTCAGGCATCGACACAGAGCGCCGGCAGAGTAGAGAAGTGGCAGTTGCCAGACGGTTGAGTGCCCTGGTGTGACTGTCCCTCCTCTGCCGTTCCCGGCGCCGTGCATCTCTGTCAGCATCTAATTTGCTGCACAACAGCTGGATTGACTGGGACATGTCCCGAATGCCCGCTGCCATTTCACCCATCCCCACTGCCATTGTGCTGATGTTCTTGTCCATGTTGTCTAAAGTTGATTTCATGCCCCGTATATGCCTCTGGACTGACATGACTGCCTTTGTTTGCAGGCGCTGTTGCTTTAACATGTTGCCCTCGAGCCCCGAGAAGACCCCATGGCTGTCAATGTTTGCTGGTGGACTCTGCACACGCGACCTGCGGCGCCCTCTTGCACCCGTGTGTTCTACCTGTGAGGTGTAGGGCACAGTGGCATGGCTCCCATCCTGGGGCATAGTATTTTGCTCCGGGCCCCTGCTGTCGTCAGACGAGGTGTCTAAGGCTTGCAGCCTGGCGGCAGCACGCCTCCTCGACCTCACACATGCAGGCGGTGATGTGGCCGGTGACTCAAACATGAGTGGCGATGCTGGCTCTGGTTGAGGTGAGGCTGGCTCTGGTTGAGGTGAGGCTGGCTCTGGTTGAGGTGCAGCTGGCTCTGGTTGAGGTGAGGCTGCCTGTGGTAGTGGTGAGCCTGCCTGTGGTAGTGGTGAGCCCGCCTGTGGTAGTGGTGCGGCTGCCTGTGGCAATGCTCCCTGGGCTGAACTTGTGCTGGCCAGAGCTGATCTGTGTGGCCGGTGTGCCCTCTCTCCTGCAGCATGTCCTGTCCTGCGCGATGTCACATCTGTGGACAGAAATGCAACATCAGCTCAGTGTACCTGAAGGGCTGCATTGCAAGCATCACAATAAATTAATGTAACACTCTCACATTGTCCTCTGCCTGCTTTTGGCTAATGTGTGTACCATGCATTGTTGTCCTGTGCTATTCACTTCATGGTTGGGGGGTCCCTGACTACATCTCCCAGAATGCATTGCCTGTCTGCACTAACACATGGACTGGAGTGGGATACTCATTTCACAATGGGGGATGTGGGATAGGGGTAGGGGGGGCTACATTGCTGTGCATTCGTCTTACCTTGTTGGGTGGCGGCTCTGGCAGAGCTGTCGGCATCCCCAAGCCCCACGACGCTCTCGTGCTCTATTGTGGCCTCCACCAGCTCCTCCAGTTCGGTGAGGGCAGGTGCCCTGTTGGTTCCACCTCCAGTCTGGCTGGCCTCCTTCTGGATTTCCCCCATCTTCCTCTTGGTTACAATCCTCAGGTCATACCAGCGCTTTTTGAGTACCTCTATGTCCCTGTGGGTCACTCCCACAGCATTGACCTGCGCCTGGATACCCAGCCATATGTTGCGCTTTTCGGACTCCGGCACTTGCAGGGACTGCCTCCCAAACAGCTTCTGGTGCTGCTTCACCACCTCCTCCACCAGCACCTGGACTTCCTTGGGGCTGAATTTCATCTTCCTCCTCCTTTCCCCTCCATCTCTCAGTGTCCTCTGCGTGGACATGATGATTTTGTGCTGCACAAACAGGCACTGGCTCCCTGCCTCTCCTCTGCACTCCAAGCCTCTCCAGAGTCTGTTAATTGTGTGCACCTGCCTGGGTGTGGCCACTTCCTGGTTGGGTGGGGTGTGGTTGCACAGGATTGGCTGTTTCATCCAGTCATGTGATTTTTTTTCCCGATTCGGAAAATAACACTTCGGTATTTACCGAATCGGTAAATACCACCTCGGTATTTACCGAATCGGTAAATTCCGATTCTTGAATACCGAATGTTACCGATTCGGTAAATTTTACCGAATTATTACCTACATATAACTTACCGATTCTTAAATACCGATTCGGTAAATTTTATTTACCTACATGAGGCCCTTAATCTTTGCATCGACCATGCTAGCTATTTTTATGAATAGCTCATCCTCGTTCTCTTTATCATCGTGTATCCCCTTTACCTCATTCTTGTCCAGGCTTTTAGATGCGGAGATTGTCTTTTTCCTACCTGCACGTGACCCACCACTTTTGCCATGGACTTTTCTACATGCTCTGACTGCTCTAGTCACAGGTGGGAGGACGGGGGATGGGGATTTCTCTACTTCAAGATCTGAAACTACTTCTTCTTCGAGATTAATTTGCAGGTTGGTAGCAGAAGATGCGCTTAGTTCGAAACTGTCACTAGCTAGAACCTCTATGTCGTCAACGGGACTACTGGTGACCTGCAATGGGGATTCTAGAGAAGGATCTAACATAGAACCCATCGTGGGGGGAATAGAAGAACAACACAACCCTAATGATGCCCTTCTATCATTGTTAATTTTACTTACAACCTGCACCAGATAATTGTCCATGGTGTTAGGCACAGAGGAAACCTTTTGCTTAGACATGTCTCACGAAATTATCTAGTTAAAGCCACACTATTACTCGACAGCGTTTGTGCCAACCCGTAAGTACCAATTAAAGTTTGGGCAAGTAAGATTGATCACATATGTGTAGCGATATTACGACGCTATGTAAAATAAGCAAATAGTACTTGAGTTCCAACAGTACCTTTGTGACCGTGTCCTTATCAGTAACCGATCGGCATGGGAAATATAAGGGGGGTAGCCCGTCCCGTCCTCCTACGTCCTCGGACGGCCACAGACGGCCCGCCCTTTGCCCGGGCTGCGCCCGGCACGTCCCGCGCAGCGGGCCTCAGCGTGACTTTTAGGCGCCTCCTGGCGCTGGCGCTGCGTCTCAATAGCGTGCCGCCGCTGGGGCAGCCGGGAATTGGAGTCCCGGGGCTGCGACGCGAAGGATTAAACACGATGGCGCTTGCTGGCGCTTGCAGGTCACTGGCACCCCTTGACTCTTGGCGGTGGCGGCGTGGACCGTGTTGTGGGTAAGTAGTTTTCAAATCTCCCCCTGCTCCGCCGGCCTCAGTGTGACTTATAGGCGCCTCCTGGCGCTGGCGCTGCGTCTCAATAGCGCGCCGCCTCTGGGGCAGCCGGGAATTGGAGTCTCGGGGCGGCGACGCGAAGGATTAAACACAATGGCGCTTGCTGGCGCTTGCAGGTCACTGGCACCCCTTGACTCTTGGCGGTGGCAGCGTGGACCGTGTCGCGGGTAAGTAGTTTTCAAATCTCTCCCTGCAGTGGCAACTGCATGCTATCATAAATTCTGATATATATTCTCTTTTCTTTCGAGGGTTGGTACCTCAAGAAGCAGCCTCTATACGAAAGCCTCTTTAGGCAGGTGGAGTCATCTGAGAGCAGGAAAAACACAACGTAGCCTGACTCCAAAAGGGGAAGGATGAATCCTTGTGTGCAAACAGAATTTGGTGAGTCCAATAGTTCAAGTCCCCAAATACACACCTTCTTTTCACGTGAGGGGAAAAAGGGAGAAAAAAACTCTGAAGGAATCCAAAAAACAAACAAACACAAAAGCGGGGAAGCGGAGAGCATGAAAACGTCTGTCTTGAAGCTATTCCGTGATTCCACCCAAAATACACATAATGAGGAGGATAAGATACAAAACTGCAGGATCACACTTTCCTGAATAGAATGAGGAAAAGATGGGGACAGGAAACCACATAGCTGTGGACCAACACAGGCCCACAAGTCACATTTTTCTGTAATATTTTGAAGAAAGCTTTACCCACTGAAATACAGAGCGGGCTGTACAGCTTAGTTGGTTTGTATACCAAGCCCAGGCAGGAAATAGAAGCTCCTATATGCCACTACCATGAGAAAAAGTACGAAAGAATAGAGAGAAGCAGGAGAAGAGCCAAAGAGACACAGCAAAATTAGTGCAGCATAAGTTGAAAAAGGCTGCTCTCGAGGGAGCCACGATGGCTGCAGCCTGCAGATGGCACCAGTCACAATGGGTGCTCAACCGCAAAACATTAGAGGTTCCAAACAGGTATCCAGCAACATGAACAGGTTAAGGTAGTAGAGGCCAGGGAGGCTGGCAGCAACCAGACATTAGAGAGTGCTTCTATTGCCGTAGGCAGGGTTACCTGGTAGAGGCATGCCGTACAAAGGCATACCATGACTAGCAAAAGCAGTAGAGGTTAGAGAATAAGGGTCACCTGCCACAAAACCCCATGCAACAGGATATGGTTAACGTCCCTCCTCAATACCAAGCACAGGGTAATCATAACATATCGTACACTCAGTCACGGAAGTCCGCCGTACACCACACAGCAGCAGCATGGATCGAGTAATTGGGAGGGCACGTGGTAGCAGCAACCACAGATGGGGAAACCAGCAAAACAGGGACTGGGGCCACAACCCCGAAAGGGAGGGGTGACAGTTTAGGGAGGTAGCGCCTTCATGCAACCACAGAGCCTAAATTCACAGTAAAATAGACCCCCCCCCCAGTAAATTAAGACAAGTAATAATAATTCCAGAGACTTAACCTCCAGTTATTTAACTCCACTGATGATAAAGACAACCAGCATCCCCTACTCTCTCTCCCCAAAAAATTGCATCAGATCAGAAAGGACTAGAAGACAGTATTGGTCGTCCTAAAATTTTACGTGTGACTAGAAATTCAGGGCTGCTTGGGGTTGTGTCGATCGGGGGTTTACACTACGTTTTGCATTGATGATGATTCTGTGGGAGTGCAGAATAATCGGGTTGACTAAGGCACCTATGGAAACTCAGGCCCCACTTTGCTGCTGATCCCCCAGGGTCTGATGAGGGGTCGGGGCAACATCTAGAAAACGGTTTAAAAAAGCAGGCACTCAGGTCCCGCAGCCAAAGTCTAATGGGACGCATTCCAATCACCAAGCCAGAAGAACCCCATTTTTGGGGCATCATGTCCACACTCAACGTTTTCTTCATGGTGAGTAGTCCTGATAGTGCTACAAATGCTATAGAAGACTCCAAATCAATGGATGACTCCCTTTCAGTAATAAATTAATCCATCCTCGGTGACGGTGACAATGTTCTTTTTGCTCCTAGGATGACAGATAAGACCCTAAAACTCCACAGCCCCCAAATGCAAGAGTCAATAAGCTAAGAGGCCTTAGCGCGATGACTCCAGTTGGGGGCTCATGCAACCTTTCACCCTTCCGGAGATTGACAAGATGTGCACCAATTTCATTAGGCAATCAATGACTGTCTAATCGGAGGAGCTCAAGAGACCCAGCTAATAGCTAAGCACAGCGGCCCACCAGAAACGCTGAGATAGAAAGGGGTGTGTGGTTCGAGGGTGATGGGGGTGCCAGGGATGGAGGCTTCCAAGTCTCTACCCCTGCTCCAGAAGGAACCCAGGGCATCGGGTGCACCCGTTCCAGATTCACTTCCATTCCTAGCATAGTCCACTCACATTGCTCCAACCTTGCAGGCACAATCCAAAAAAACAGTCAGCCCTGACTTCTGACCCCTCGGGTAGGTATAGGGAGGGAAAGGGGCCGCATAGTAGCCTATGATCCTCTCCCCGCGGGGCTAGAGAACAGTGAATTATGCGACTAAAGTTAATGTCCAAACTAAAAGAAACCCACCCAAAACTAGTCCAAAAAGAAGATTCCAGATAGAAAAGCAGGGTCGAGATCAGCCAAAGCAGGTATCTGATGCCATAAGGACAGCATAGCACACCACGTGCCAGGAACAGGAAGATGCACAAACATAAAAATGTGTTCCTGGGGCATGTTGCAAGCACCAGCAACACCAATCAGCAACACAACCCCTCTTCCCACATTCATTTCTATGCACATGTAGCGAACATACAAGGACTGAAAATCACAACTCACAGCAACACAACTGGGTGGAATATCAAGACAGGTATCTCCCAGCAGAAAAAAAACTTGGGAATTGGCAGCACAGCAACTGCACTCTTATGCACGCACTGGGTGAGGCGTTTTTGGAAAAACTAGTGACTACTATAGAATCCCTGCTAAAGCTACAATCCTATCCCTCCCTGAACTCATGGGCCCAGTTCACAACATACCTAACACTGATTTGACCAATCAGAGACAAAATGTTGGAGAAGGCCTGAAAACACCCTAGTAGGATGGGTGGGGAGGCTCAACTGCTTCTAAAAATAAGATCTTTCTCATTAATAATGGTTATTGTAATCACCCTTACTTCCCTAATCACTGAAAGACATATCCAAAAGGGGTAACCTTCCGATACCTCTCCAGATCGCGACTACTTGGTTGATGGGATCACACCCCTGTGGTAAAATATAGGTTCTCCAAAAACATTGACAATGCAGCGTATGAAACTAAGCTGAATTAACAGTCAACAAAGTTCTTTTTCAAAAAAAGTCAGCCACAAGGACAACAAATTGCACCAACACTGAATTGTCATCAACCCCCACAACCCAAGGAATAAAGAACATAACTGAAGCAGAAAAAACCATGGGCTTTCAGCAAGGGGTCTGCTTAACACCCTTGACTATAAAGAGGAGGGGAAAGGTGCATGGGTGCGTCGTTCCAATGTGCAGTCGAGCCCTTCCATGGCGATATCACCCTAGAACTCAAAACTGTTAAATTCCATGAGCTGGTCAGAAGGAACACAACCACCGGAGGAGAGCGGATGACTCCCATGAGATCCATACCTAGAACTAGAGTGTCCCAACAAAAGTTATGTATATTTATATGGTTATGTAGGATCTGCCTACTATGGATAGTCTCATACTTGAGTACTACAGAGGAGCTGCTGAGTCAAAAGAAATTTGTTAAAAGGGAACTAAAGCCCCTGCGTAGGGATCTCTCATACGTTACCTACAATTACACCAAAGAGAACACCAGCATCCCACATGCACTGCCCCGTGACCTTTTGCATCACAAATGGTATCAGCACATGACCACAGTTGGCTCCCAAGCATCAGCCAGGTCATGTTAGGTCTGTACATTAACCCCACATGTGGTAGGTGCAGACAGGCTTTACTTGGCCCAAGAAGTACCCCCTAAGAAAACAAAATGCCTTGTGCATCTCTAGCTATTTAGAATAAGGACCAAGATCTAACCCAACAAGATAGCACCACACAGGGTAGTTGTAAACATAACCCAATATAACATCAACCCAACAGCTCTATACATCCTAACTGAACCCACTGATATCCAAACCAATCTGGACAGGATGCGTGGGGAGGGCCATATAGGGGAAGATATCACATGGCCCCCAGATTTCTCAGAGAAAAGATTTTTGGAGGTGGCAAAACCCCTACCTAGTGCACAAACACGTCTGCTCCAGTGTCCATCTGTGGACCGAGAGTGGCTCTTAGTGCAACAGGAGCGGTCTTCTTAAACAACAAATGGCCTCCCAACAGGGAATTCCTATGTAGGGTAGTCCAGCTCAGGGATAAAAAAAGGAATGGGTCACATGGGGGAGGGTTAAGTGAAAGTATGACGACCCTATGTCAGGAAATATGAGACACTGAGTTGGGTGGATACATTTGGTTAGAAGGGAAAGGGCAAATCCTGATTGTACGGAAACTAACACTGTATTCCTTATATTTCAGAGAAAAAGCAGGCATTAATGCTAACTGCAGAGTGATATTATATATTACGGATATGCAATGGGGCACCTCCACGCTGATGAACTACTACTGGCAGTGAGGCAAGTACGCCTACACTCAGCTTATTCCAGAGTCACCATACAGACCCCACTATGATCATTCCTGGAGAAGAGCTATCAGACTACAAGACCAATTAAGAAAAAAACAACCTTACTGCACCAAGCTTGTGAAAGGAGATCTGCAGACTATTTTGGCTGGGCACAATTCAAAGACATTCAAGAAGAATTTAAACTGTTCATGGAAGCACAGCTGGGGCCTGTGTAGTCAATACCCTTCTTCACCCTGCAAACAAAAGCTGGTTACAAATATCTCAGTGGGAAATGCTCAAAATGATGAACAGCACTGAGCTCGGCTTCAATTCTATCAAAGAGGAATGGTGAGCAATCTTCCTCATTGTAATGCAGCACCGATATGTACGGGACCTAATGACTGCAAGGGAGGGAGGAGTCTGTGACAAGATCGGTGCCGCTTGCTGTATGTTCATATTGTTGAGTAGTTCCTATAGAAGATATACAGGATATGCGCGTTTAGACAACATACACTGTAGGATTGGTGTCAGACGAACTCTGATCACCCCCACCGGGTATGCTGACCTTTCTGTATCAGCTAGCTCACCGTGCCACTTTAGTCTCCTCTTATCAAGCAGAGGAGAGAATAGTGTCTGGCAACCTCAGAACATGACAACCCTGATCCCTCAGGACCGTGGAAACAATGTACTACCTTTCGCTCAGTCAATCGTGCTTACTTAGTTTGTCTCAGAGAGATACACCAAATGAAACAAGCTGGGTGTTTTCAACAATCATTTAGTGAACAGTTGTTATTCTGGTGTAGAATAGATGTGCTGCAACAACGGTTAGACAGTATAAGATATAAATGATTAACAGTACTATGAAAGTAAAAGGATGGTATAGTTCTACATGAATACATTTGAGTATAGAAAACACATAATAAAAGGTGGGTACTCCTACGATGCTTCCCTATCTAGATGTACCTAAATTTACGTAGCATGGGTGTAGGTGTTGAGCCAAGAATTCCTCTAGGATCTAGTCAACCCCATTACCTTAAGTGAGAGTGGGGGGCGTGGCCAGCTGCTGAACATGGCGGACGCGTATAGAGGGAGCTCCGGAGCCCAAGCTCAAACATCCTGAAATATCATGCATCCTGATTTGTAATTTCTGTATGGAACCAATCGCGGGTGCAGTGCAGCGAGTGAGTGAAGCACCAGCGCCCAAAACTGAGACAGCCTGGGCTCTCAGAGGCTTTGCAGTGGGGATCGGAGAGACTGCTGCTGCAGGGTGAAGGGCCAAAGCTCAACGCAGTTTGACGACGGCGCCAGTAACATACCTCATCGGGCCATGAGAGCCTGGGATTTGCCTGGGTGTAGCTGTGGCATCCCCCGTGGAGTGGAGACTACCCTGTGGGACGCGGAGCGGATGGCCAAAGACCCGGCCCCTGGTCCTGGGGCGCGGCAGCCTGCGAGTGATCTCGGCCCTGCCCGGGGCCAGCAGCTGGAGCGCGGCTCGCGCCCTGGACCGGGCCGGATCCTGAAGGGTGAGACTGGGATGAGGGCCCTCTACTGCTGACCATTGCTCCTGCCTGGGATGCGGGTGGCGGCGTGGTGCCACCCCTCCTCCTGTGAGCGGCTCGGGGATTAAGAGCCTGCCGGGACGGGGAGGTGAGGCAGGCTGTGGGCCATTGTGATGCAGGGCCCCCCTGGGAAGACTGAATTGATGAAGGGCAGAGTCCCCCGCAATTCAGTGACGACGCGACGGGAGTGCAGCTGAGACTACCCTTTGCCCCGGGGTTGTGCTGCCTCTGACTGTGCATGGGACACCAGCCCAGCTTCTGCACCTGTGATCTGTTTTGGGAGACTGACACTACTATGTGGTGAGCGTGAGAGGCCTATACCGACTGCCTTGTGGATGGTGCATAGATGTGGGAGCTTTTACCAGGCAAGCAGGCACCGCGGGGGAGCGGAAGGAACAATGCTCAAGGTGATGGGCATGTGGCGTCTCCCTTCCTCCCCAGCTCCCCCATCATTGACTCTGGCATAATTTGCGCAACAGTGACCCCGTGACTGTGATTGTCGGCGGAAGTAGTCACGCAGAGTATTGCAGTCAACTGGGCGCATTGTGTTGGTGGTTGTAGGCAGCAAGGAGTCCTGTGATGTGCGCTGCCTCCCCTGTCTCTGCGGCAGACCATGTGGGACCTTGGGAGCCTTCTACTCTATGATATCTGCCCTGCCTGGTAACCACAGTGGGAGCTGAGAAACTGTACATTTGCATAGGTTATTGCACAAAGCCTGTGAGTTGATGCCTAGCTGAGCCCGTTGTGCTTTTTGTACTCACATCTTCTACATAGCGTGGGAGCGGTGATAGATACTAACTACAGGGGCCCGGGAGACTCCAACTTGGCCGCTGCACCTGTACTGGCCTCCCGGCCGCCCAGATTTGCTGTTCAGACGGCATGCGGCCCGATAACCTGAAGTGGAGCGATGGGCCACCAACGGGGCAAAACTCAAGAGGTAGCGGCCACCAACTCCCAGGAGCTGGACGATGGAGATGCGCCTATGAGCATGCAATCACCCAACACGATCTCCCCCACAGAGGATGTGGAAGCGCAGGATAAACTGGACTTGATACTGAACGAAGTCAGAGAATCCAGGAGAGCTATTGAACAGCAAACAGGCACCCTCACCACCGGTTTCACCCTACTGAAAGCGGACCATAATAAATTGGTTGACACAGTGAAAGATCATGGCTCCATACTGGAAGATCAGGTGCCCCAGCACAAGGACCATGCAAATCAGCTCCAGTCCCTTCGGAAGCAGTCACGGACTGATGGACAGGGTCGAGGACGCGGAGGGCAGGGCACGACGCAATAACATTTACGTTATAGGGCTGCCGGAACGAAGTGAAGGGACTGAGGCGCTGACCTACATGGAACATTGGTTCCACATGCATGTGCCCCAGAGCGCCTCTCCAACTTCTTTTTTGTTGAAAGGGCGCATCGGATCCCCACGGGAAAGCCGCGAGTGGGAGCCCCGCCGAGACCCTTAATTGTGAAAATCCTCAACTATAGGAACCGTGATATGCTGCTGCAAAAAGCACGTCATACACCACAGATCCAGTTTGAGAACTGCCAAGTATCGCTCTATCCTGATTACACGCTTCTAGTACAACGGCGGCGATCTTCATTTCAAGATGTAAAGAGGAAGTTACACACCATGAACCTCAAATATGCCCCATTGTTCCCTGCCCATTTGAAGGTCATCTACGACCAGAAGACATACTTCTTCGAAAGTCCGGAAGACGTCGAAGAATGGCTAGAAGTTATGGAACCTACACAACTTTCGGGCCCATCCCCTCCTAGACCACGTGGACCTGGAAATGCGAGATACCGGCGATCCCAACGTGTGACTGAGTCCAGGAGCGTGAAACCCTTTCCTGGTCCCACACAGAAGTAAGCACAGACAAGTAAGGAGACAGCCCTGGCGGCAGTGAACACCTTCAGAGACAGCTCCTCCTGCAGACTGTCAGCATCATCAGAGCACAGCACGGTTCGCTCAGACTCTGAGGGCAGCTTAACACTCTTTCCTACTGTGACACCTCAAACGGCAGATGGACTACTGGGATAGCAGCTTGATCACGATGATTGCGCTGCTACAAACTGTCGTCGGTGTACACACTGCCGGTGCGCTGTTCCCCGGCACCTTGCATATCCGTTTCCATTGTTTCTATATCTGTTATTATGACAAATGTAATATTTTATATAATAAGCTCGGACTCTAGGGAGACCCAGGTTATGTGTTGCGTTACATAATGGCTGTAGCTGCCAGTCCCGACTTTGCAATTGCTACAGTTTATTGTGTATTGGTTTATTGTTCATCTTGTTTGGTCTGGCCTGTTTTAGGTTGTAGGCGTGACCTGGTATTATGTTTAGGTTGGGGGGTATATGGCTCTGGCACAATAATAGCATTAGGTCTCCCACGATTATATGATCCACTGCACAGTAGAAGAGTCAGGTGGTTGAATGGCACTGCATACGCTGGACAAATATAAATTTATTACATGGAACGTCCGGGGGTTAGGCTCCATACACAAACGACACAGAGTACACATATTTTTGTTACACCGAGGGGCACAGGTGGTCTGCCTACAATAATCGCACTTAATGGAAGCTAAGCTACAAAAATGAGAAAGAAATGGAGAGGTCAAGTCATATCCACAAATTACTCTGCCTTTGCCTAGGGGGTGACGATCTGGATAAGAGGGGAGTACCATTTGTCGTGTTGGACAAACGAATAGGCACGCAGGGCAGATACATATTCCTGCACGGTACACTAGACGGAATACCGGTTGTACTAGGAAACATTTACGCTCCAAATTATGACCAACACAAATATTTCATGAGTCTGAATTCAATACTGGCGGGGTCGGAAACATATCCTTGGCTCATAGGGGGCGACTGTAATGCGGTGATGACGTCACCCTGGATTGATCACACCCTCCCCTGCAGGATGCATCAGCTGTCAAGCAGGCAGAAGCCCTTTGCAAATGTGGGTGCAGGGTTGGTCCCTCTGTGACACGTGGCAACTAAGAAACCCTCTGCAACCGGAATACTCCTTCTCCTTGGTACACCAGTTGCACACCAGGATAGACAGGACTATGTGTTCCACGTCCATAGCGGATCAAATTACAGACACCATACACTTAGCAAAGACATTTTCGGATCATAACCCACTGGAGACGGTTTTTAGTTGGGGTAGAATACCCACCCGAGCCCCCACATGGAGGTTATGGCCTCCAACGTTGGTGGAATCGGCGTTTCGCGGCGCACTCTCCACAACACTACAAAACTACTTTACAGAAAATCACAACACTTCTTCCACAATACTGGTTGAGTGGGAAACTGTGGAGGCCGTCGTTAGGAGTGCAGCAATTAGCACAACAGTGGGAGCTAGACAGGAGGTACATAGAAAACTGCAAGACACAGAGACGGATATGTCCCGACTAGATCAAGAGGCAGCACGCAACCCCACGAAACAGGCACCGCTACAAGAGACGCATCCAACATGCAGAACTGCTTGAAACGCTGAGACTGATGGATTATAGATCTTACACGCAAATACACCATTCGTATGCCGATGAGTCAGGTACCCTCTTAGCTAAACTGATTAGAAATGATCCTCCCGGGGGCGTGGCCAACTGCCAGGAGAAAATGGCCGCTTTCTAAGGCGGTTCCGTCCGAGCTCGCCCGTTCATGAAACTATCCGTTCTTCGCAGATCCGGCAGCTGGTGCAAATGCATACCGGAGCAAACAGGAAAGTACTGGGGATCGAATGAGCCGCTTCCCAGAAGAATCCGATCGGCGGCTCCGGAGATCGAGCTGCTGACGCACTTGGTGTGGGAAGAGACCACCCACCTCGAAGCACGGACTCTGCTGAGCCGCAGCCCGCGGCTCCGACCTGACAGATCCGCGACGTCCATGAATCTCTGCGGTGCACCAGGGGGCTGACAACAGACTAGGCGCCCGGCACGATCCTCTTGAAGCCGGCGCCTATTGCAGGCGTGTGACGAGACTCCGTGGTGGTGTGAGCCCGGCGATACCCTGGACTGCCTGTCTGCCTCCGGAAGCTGGGAGCCTTGATCGCACCACACATCGGTGCTCGAGAGAAAGGGCTGCAATTTACCCCAGACTGCACGGGACAGAGTCTGTATGCCGCCCGCTATATTTTGAAGCGGGCGGAGTCCCCGTTTGACCTGCGGTGTACTGATCAGCGCGGGGCGCATCCCGTCACAGGCGAGAAGAACCGGCCAGAGCGACGCGACTCCCCCCCCCCCGGGCTCCCTAATCCCTGGTCTTTGCATATCGTTACCCCGGTTGGCTCCAGCCCAGGTCAGTGCCTGCTTCTTGGCTTTGTGAAACCGACAGACATATGCAGGGGAATTGCGGTGGGGTCTGACTCTCCTCGTGGGGCCAGTGGGAGTCGCTGTGCACATAGCGGTCATCTTGGGCCCAGTGCAGACTGCAGGTGGACGCTGCTAGGGGGTGCTGAGCCCTCTTGTTTCTATGGTCTTGTGGAATACCTGGCAACTCTGGTGATACGCCCTGATAGATTTGTGGCCTTGCGGGGAAAGTTGCTCCATACCCCTTGATAAATCTGCCTGATCTACTGCTGGAGCCTGGATATTTGTGTCTTTTGGCCTGCGCTATTAAACCAGACTCCGTCTGACACACTTTGAGTGGTGACTCCAGCAGCTCCTCACCTGCAAGGGGCGGCCTTGCACTCCTCTTCCTGCGATTCACGCTGACAGAGCAGGCTGCGTAATGGCGGGGGGTCGCAGCTCCAGAGCCGCAGTTCAGGCTGAACTGAACAAATACACGTGGGATGGTGGCCCCGGCGTAAAAGCCCGAAGGAGGGACCTGCCGCACAAGAAAAGCTACAGTCCGGTGGGAAAAAGAAAGAACGACATTACAGGACATTCTGGAAGCCATTACGACCGTGCGCGCATTGTTGGAATCATGCATTGACACTGTGTCATCGGAGGTGTCCCTAATCCGGGGGGACATGCGCTTGATGAACTCGTGCTTAAAGGACGTTGAGTTCAAAACGAGTTCGCTGGTTGAGGATACCTCTTAACTGCAGCGCCGGTGTAGCGCTCGCTAGCTTCCCGATGAGGTGCAGGCGGCCATACATACGTTCCCGCAGGTGGAGTGCCCGGGAGTGTAAGTGTGGGCGGCAGAGAACAGTGAATGGTCCCTCAGGTCGCATGACACTACAAATCCCATAAGCCCCACAGCGGAAAACCCGGAAATAGGAAGCTCGCATTTCGGCCGGAAGAGACGCTACAAAGCCCCGCCTCTGGTTCAGCGCGGGGCTTTGCAATTTGCCTTGCAGCCAAGTTCCAGCTGTGATTCTTCTCTGCAGAGTTTCCCTGTTTGAAGCCGCCGAGTCGTCTCTGCCGTTCTTGATTCCAGCCTCGCAGCGGGTGTGACACGCCGCTTCTACGCTGCTCTCACTTACCACGGTTCTTTTTCCATGTGCCTTTGCCGTTTTGCCTCCTTGAAAACTTAATCCTTGAAGGGGGAACCAAAGGACCTAACTCTAATTGCACTCGTGGTGTCCCGGAGTCAGGCAGAGCGGATGGTATTCCCCGCAGGACTGCTGTAGCTCCGTGAGACACTTTCCCTGGGCACTGTTTGTGACTTCCGAATCCTTCAAGTATCAAAATGGATTATCAGGTATTTAGGTGGGATTTATTTTGGACTTTGTGCGCGGTTGCGCTACTTTGTTTTTGGAACATAACTGTCGTGGTTGGTATCCATGGCCCTCATCACTGGCAGGGATATTGAATCCTGTTAGGTGTAGCGTTCCTTGACCCTTCAGTTTGGACTACACTGTTCTCAGGTTATCTCGCCATAGTTCTTAGTGAGTAACCGCAGTTATATAGAATAGTAGTATATGGTACGCACTACTGCGTTGTCTAATCATTTATTCTCTCTCCTGTGTGCATACAGTCTCATCCTGCTCTCCCGAGACCTACACATCCCCCCAGGCAATAGAGGGTGAACAGGAGAAGGAGAACAGCTGGCAGCTTCCTTTTTTTGTTTTATCCACTTCCCCTTTCCCCGGGGTGCAGGGTCGCTTGGGAGTTGTACATACCCTATGCGCCGCTGTGCTTTGGGGACGAGGGAGGTCAATCTGCACACCATTGTTCCCGCTGACGATCTTCAGAGGTTAGTGGCTAATTACATGCGTATGCCATTGACATCCGACAGATTGCAAAGCCCACGTTAACGGGTCAGCCTGCGCAATGGATTCTAATGTTGTTCTCGCCTCTCTGCTGGAAAGCCTTACCGCTCTCCAACAGGAATTACACACTTCCCGAGCAGAAACCCATGAGTTAAAAAATGAGGTAGGGTCATTAAGAAGAGAGGTAGCGGGTATCTCCAGAGCAGGGAAAACATATGCATTTGGTAAAAGTCCCTATATCAAGGAAAGTACTCTTACCCCTCCTTCATCTTCTAGTGGGGTAAATTCCCAGGGTGCAAGCTTCCTACCCGACCCAACGACACTACCCCCTTCCCAAGGCACTTCACCCACCGTCCACATAGTGTAGAACCCTGGTATTCCTTTAGCACCCCCTGAACGTTATTATGGAGATCCGAAAAAATTTGAGATATTTCTCAATCACGGCAGACTCCATTTTCTGTGTAAACCGGTCATTTTTCAGGATGATGCATCAAAAACGTCGTTCATGATGTCCTACATGGGGGGTAATGCTGCAAGTTGGACTATCCCATTGATGGAGCGGAATGACCCTGTGCTCCACAACTTTCCAGAATTCTGTAACGAAATGCGGAAGCTCTTTGATAGAAAGACGCACATGATGGCATTAGACAAAGAACTGATTACCCTTCGCCAAGGGTCTCAAGACCTGCTCACATACATTACCACCTTCAATCGTCTAGTTGTTAAAACCGATTGGCCACAAGAAAAAAGGACTACCCTATTCTATCAGGGGCTACGGAGTGAGATGAAAGACGTCCTCTCCCAAGTGGTACGACTACCAAATACGTGTGAAGAATTGATAGAGTTAGCCGTCCAACTGGATCATCGGCTTCAAGAGAGGAAGGGAGATAGAGGCCGTGGGGACTCCCGTTTCCCTGCACCCAGGTCCCGTGCATTTCCGGAAGAACAGGCAAAGACGTCAAATGGAGCAGAACCTATGCAGATTGGGGGGATCAGAGCCCCCCTTACGCCTGAAGAGAGGGAGAAGAGGCGCCAACAAAAGCTCTGTCTATATTGTGGCAAAAGCGGCCATTTTATCAAGGACTGTCGAGCCCGAGCAAGAGGACCCGACCGTGGAGCAGAGGCCAAACCACAGAAATCTGCCCTTCAGAAGACGGAAAACTAATGAACCCAAGTATGGACGGGATCTCCGCCTTGGGTTATGGATCATGCCAGATCCCATCTCTGCTAGCCAACACCATTCAACCCTCTGTGGCTCACATCAATTTGAATGTGACTTTATGGGTTTCCACCGACAAGTCTATATGTGTCTCTGCATTAATTGACTCCGGAGCCACTGGGAACTTCATAGATCAACAATACGCCCAACATATAGGAGTGCTGTGTGAACGTAAAACCATTCCTGAAGTAGTAAAAGCAGTGGACGGCAAGACATTGACTTCAGGTCCTGTACGTTTTCATACTATCCCTTTGGAAGTACGAGTGGGTATGGATCATTATGAACTAATCCAATTCGATTTGATAGACGCCCCGCAATTTCGCCTAATTCTTGGAATGCCCTGGTTAACCCTGCATGACCCTGTCATCAGATGGACGGATCGCACTGTTTCTTTGACTTCTCCTTTCTGTCGAGAACATTGTTACAAGAGACCCAATGTGCAGGACGACACCATGACATCCCAAGCAGGGTTGCTGTCCACCAGATGTGAAGAGAAGAAGTTCTGCTGCTCAATATCCCTACCTGTGGAGTATACAGATTACCAGGAGGTATTTGACAAACAGAAGGCTACACAGTTACCACCTCACAGACCATACGATTGCCGAATAGATCTAATTCCCGGAGCCGACATTCCGTGCAGTCGGGTATACGCTCTCACAGAACCTGAAACACGTTATCTCAAGACGTACCTTGAAGAAAACCTTGCCTCCGGTTTCATTCGCCACTCAACTTCTCCAGCTTCATCTCCCCTTTTTTTTTATTTCTAAGAAGGACTGTGATGAGCTCAGAACATGCATTGACTACAGAGCCATAAATAAAGTAACCGTTAAAAATCGGTACCCATTACCATTAATTCCAGTGTTGCTGGACCAACTAAAAGGAGCTCGTATCTTTACCAAGTTGGACCTCCGAGGCGCCTATCACCTAGTAAGGGTCAAAGCTGGGGACGAGTGGAAAACAGCGTTCAGGACAAAATCCGGATTATACGAATACCAGGTGATGCCTTTTGGTTTATGTAATGCCCCTGCGGCATTCCAATTTTTTATGGATGAAGTGCTAAGGGGCTTATTGGACACCATTTGTATTGTCTATATTGACGATATTCTCATTTACTCTGCTGAACGTCAGAATCACATAATCCATGTGAAGAAGGTATTGAACCGATTACAACAACACTCTTTGTTCGCCAAGCTGGAAAAATGCCTGTTCCACGTCGAAGAAGTTGCCTTCCTTGGCTATGTCCAATGCTGAAGGCTTCCAAATGGACAACAACAAGGTGACAGCAATCACGGAATGGAAGGCTCCGCTGAACGTCAAAGCTGTACAAAGATTTTTAGGATTCGCCAATTATTACAGGCGGTTCATAAAAGACTTTTCAAAGGTCATACAACCTATTTCTAGTTTGCTGAAGAAAAACACCCCGTTTGTGTGGTCCAAGGAAGCCGACCATGCATTCGAAACATTAAAAGAACGGTTCACCCAGGCTCCCATCTTACGTCACCCTGATCCTTGTGTACCCTTTGTAGTAGAAACTGATGCTTCACAGTACGCCTTGAGAGGAGTTCTATCTCAGCGACATCCGACAACCGGTCAACTACATCCGATTGCTTTCTTTTCAAAGAAACTCACCCCATGTGAGGTAAACTACTCCATCACGAATAAAGAATTGCTGGCCATTAAACGGGCATGTGAGGAATGGCGTCATCATCTCTTGGGAGCACATCACACGGTAGAAATTTACACCGATCACCGAAATCTCCTTTTTCTCAAGACCGCAAAAGCTCTAACTCCTCGCCAGTTAAGTTGGTCATTATTCTTTTCTGACTACGATTTCATCATTAAGTACAGACCCGGACCACAAAACGGGAAGGCAGATGCCTTATCCCGGAGAAACGAATCTGGAGATCCACCGGAGGAAGACCTTAAGGAACCGCCTGCCATTATTCCTGTCTCTGCCTTCCCAGCACAGGTTCTAGCAACCATTCTGTCACAGGAGTTTCTCGAAGAGGTAAAGGGTGCTCTAACCACTATGGATGTACCCTCGTGGCTTCAAACCAATCCAGAACAGCGGAGCACGACCGGAGATTTATTGTACCACGATCATGCTTTGTATGTACCCATCACATCTCTACAACAACAAGTGCTGGCCTGGGCCCATGATTCTTCGCTAGGGGGACATTTGGGAGAAACGAAAACCATCGCCTTAATGGAAAGACATTTTTGGTGGCCCACTTTGAGGAAAGATACCAGAGACTATGTCAAGAATTGTGCCATCTGTGTTCAAGGAAAGGCCAAACACACCAAACCTGCTGGCTTGTTACAACCCATTCCTATTCCTCCTTTTCCATGGCATACAGTATCTATGGATTTCATAGTTGAAATGCCACCGTGCAAAGGGTATAACACAGTGTTAGTGATAGTCGACCATTTAACAAAGATGGGACATTTCATTCCACTCACACATCTTCCCACTTCCCACGAACTTGCCATTCTATTTTTACAATATGTCATCAGGGCCCATGGAATCCCCAGAGCACTTATCACAGACAGAGGAACACAATTCACTTCACGGTTTTGGAAAGAGCTGTGTAGCACATTAAATATAGAAGCCCGTTTATCTTCCAGTTATCACCCTCAGACAGATGGAAAGACGGAGCGTCTTAATCAGACCTTAGAACAATACCTTAGATGCTTCACACTCCAAAACACCTCTGATTGGTTTCCACTTATCTGGATGGCTGAATTCGCATACAACAATGCAGAACACTCCACCCTGGGTTGCTCCCCTTTCTTCTGTATGTATGGTTCACACCCAAACATGCTCCCCTTTGACTGGCCTGTCATATCCAATCACCCCAGCATACAAGAACATCACGCTCACCTACGAGCGGTGCTCATCGACGCCAAACGCCAATTGGTCTTGGCCCAAACCGCTCAAAAACGACATGCAGACACAAAAAGGGCACCAGAACCCTCATATGCAGTAGGGGATAAGGTTTGGGTGTCCACAAAGAACCTCCATCTTAAAGGGGTAGGTAAATTGGCTCCCAAATACATAGGACCCTACACCATTGAGAAAGTTATCAATCCTGTAGCGATGCGCTTATCCCTTCCTGCTTCATGGCACATCCATCCTGTCTTTCACGCGTCCCTACTTCTGCCTTGTCAGATTTCTACAAGATTACCCTCTAAACCCATTCCCATTGACATAGATGGGGAGAAAGAATACGAAGTAAACAAACTTCTGGACTCTCGCTTGGTTAGGGGAAAAGTGCAGTACCTGGTAGATTGGAAGGGTTATGGAGTAGAGGATCGAACCTGGGAACCAGCTGATAATCTGCATTGCCCTCTCCTGTTGAACAGGTTTCATGCGGAGAATCCCGGGAAACCAGGTCAACCGCCGAGACGGCGGCTATTGAGAGGGGGTTCTGTAGCGCTCGCTAGCTTCCCGATGAGGTGCAGGCGGCCATACATACGTTCCCGCAGGTGGAGTGCCCAGGAGTGTAAGTGTGGGCGGCAGAGAACAGTGAATGGTCCCTCAGGTCGCATGACACTACAAATCCCATAAGCCCCACAGCGGGAAACCCGGAAATAGGAAGCTCGCATTTCGGCCGGAAGAGACGCTACAAAGCCCCGCCTCTGGTTCAGCGCGGGGCTTTGCAATTTGCCTTGCAGCAAAGTTCCAGCCGTGATTCTTCTCTGCAGAGTTTCCCTGTTTGAAGCCGCCGAGTCGTCTCTGCCGTTCTTGATTCCAGCCTCGCAGCGGGTGTGACACGCCGCTTCTACACTGCTCTCACTTACCACGGTTCTTTTTCCATGTGCCTTTGCCGTTTTGCCTCCTTGAAAACTTAATCCTTGAAGGGGGTACCAAAGGACCTAACTCTAATTGCACTCGTGGTGTCCCGGAGTCAGGCAGAGCGGATGGTATTCCCCGCAGGACTGCTGTAGCTCCGTGAGACACTTTCCCTGGGCACTGTTTGTGACTTCCGAATCCTTCAAGTATCAAAACGGATTATCAGGTATTTAGGTGGGATTTATTTTGGACTTTGTGCGCGGTTGCGCTACTTTGTTTTTGGAACATAACTGTCGTGGTTGGTATCCATGGCCCTCATCACTGGCAGGGATATTGAATCCTGTTAGGTGTAGCGTTCCTTGACCCTTCAGTTTGGACTACACTGTTCTCAGGTTATCTCACCATAGTTCTTAGTGAGTAACCGCAGTTATATAGAATAGTAGTATATGGTACGCACTACTGCGTTGTCTAATCATTTATTCTCTCTCCTGTGTGCATACAGTCTCATCCTGCTCTCCCGAGACCTACACATCCCCCCAGGCAATAGAGGGTGAACAGGAGAAGGAGAACAGCTGGCAGCTTCCTTTTTTTGTTTTATCCACTTCCCCTTTCCCCGGGGTGCAGGGTCGCTTGGGAGTTGTACATACCCTATGCGCCGCTGTGCTTTGGGGACGAGGGAGGTCAATCTGCACACCATTGTTCCCGCTGACGATCTTCAGAGGTTAGTGGCTAATTACATGCGTATGCCATTGACATCCGACAGATTGCAAAGCCCACGTTAACGGGTCAGCCTGCGCAATGGATTCTAATGTTGTTCTCGCCTCTCTGCTGGAAAGCCTTACCGCTCTCCAACAGGAATTACACACTTCCCGAGCAGAAACCCATGAGTTAAAAAATGAGGTAGGGTCATTAAGAAGAGAGGTAGCGGGTATCTCCAGAGCAGGGAAAACATATGCATTTGGTAAAAGTCCCTATATCAAGGAAAGTACTCTTACCCCTCCTTCATCTTCTAGTGGGGTAAATTCCCAGGGTGCAAGCTTCCTACCCGACCCAACGACACTACCCCCTTCCCAAGGCACTTCACCCACCGTCCACATAGTGTAGAACCCTGGTATTCCTTTAGCACCCCCTGAACGTTATTATGGAGATCCGAAAAAATTTGAGATATTTCTCAATCACTGCAGACTCCATTTTCTGTGTAAACCGGTCATTTTTCAGGATGATGCATCAAAAACGTCGTTCATGATGTCCTACATGGGGGGTAATGCTGCAAGTTGGACTATCCCATTGATGGAGCGGAATGACCCTGTGCTCCACAACTTTCCAGAATTCTGTAACGAAATGCGGAAGCTCTTTGATAGAAAGACGCACATGATGGCATTAGACAAAGAACTGATTACCCTTCGCCAAGGGTCTCAAGACCTGCTCACGTACATTACCACCTTCAATCGTCTAGTTGTTAAAACCGATTGGCCACAAGAAAAAAGGACTACCCTATTCTATCAGGGGCTACGGAGTGAGATGAAAGACGTCCTCTCCCAAGTGGTACGACTACCAAATACGTGTGAAGAATTGATAGAGTTAGCCGTCCAACTGGATCATCGGCTTCAAGAGAGGAAGGGAGATAGAGGCCGTGGGGACTCCCGTTTCCCTGCACCCAGGTCCCGTGCATTTCCGGAAGAACAGGCAAAGACGTCAAATGGAGCAGAACCTATGCAGATTGGGGGGATCAGAGCCCCCCTTACGCCTGAAGAGAGGGAGAAGAGGCGCCAACAAAAGCTCTGTCTATATTGTGGCAAAAGCGGCCATTTTATCAAGGACTGTCGAGCCCGAGCAAGAGGACCCGACCGTGGAGCAGAGGCCAAACCACAGAAATCTGCCCTTCAGAAGACGGAAAACTAATGAACCCAAGTATGGACGGGATCTCCGCCTTGGGTTATGGATCATGCCAGATCCCATCTCTGCTAGCCAACACCATTCAACCCTCTGTGGCTCACATCAATTTGAATGTGACTTTATGGGTTTCCACCGACAAGTCTATATGTGTCTCTGCATTAATTGACTCCGGAGCCACTGGGAACTTCATAGATCAACAATACGCCCAACATATAGGAGTGCTGTGTGAACGTAAAACCATTCCTGAAGTAGTAAAAGCAGTGGACGGCAAGACATTGACTTCAGGTCCTGTACGTTTTCATACTATCCCTTTGGAAGTACGAGTGGGTATGGATCATTATGAACTAATCCAATTCGATTTGATAGACGCCCCGCAATTTCGCCTAATTCTTGGAATGCCCTGGTTAACCCTGCATGACCCTGTCATCAGATGGACGGATCGCACTGTTTCTTTGACTTCTCCTTTCTGTCGAGAACATTGTTACAAGAGACCCAATGTGCAGGACGACACCATGACATCCCAAGCAGGGTTGCTGTCCACCAGATGTGAAGAGAAGAAGTTCTGCTGCTCAATATCCCTACCTGTGGAGTATACAGATTACCAGGAGGTATTTGACAAACAGAAGGCTACACAGTTACCACCTCACAGACCATACGATTGCCGAATAGATCTAATTCCCGGAGCCGACATTCCGTGCAGTCGGGTATACGCTCTCACAGAACCTGAAACACGTTATCTCAAGACGTACCTTGAAGAAAACCTTGCCTCCGGTTTCATTCGCCACTCAACTTCTCCAGCTTCATCTCCCCTTTTTTTTTATTTCTAAGAAGGACTGTGATGAGCTCAGAACATGCATTGACTACAGAGCCATAAATAAAGTAACCGTTAAAAATCGGTACCCATTACCATTAATTCCAGTGTTGCTGGACCAACTAAAAGGAGCTCGTATCTTTACCAAGTTGGACCTCCGAGGCGCCTATCACCTAGTAAGGGTCAAAGCTGGGGACGAGTGGAAAACAGCGTTCAGGACAAAATCCGGATTATACGAATACCAGGTGATGCCTTTTGGTTTATGTAATGCCCCTGCGGCATTCCAATTTTTTATGGATGAAGTGCTAAGGGGCTTATTGGACACCATTTGTATTGTCTATATTGACGATATTCTCATTTACTCTGCTGAACGTCAGAATCACATAATCCATGTGAAGAAGGTATTGAACCGATTACAACAACACTCTTTGTTCGCCAAGCTGGAAAAATGCCTGTTCCACGTCGAAGAAGTTGCCTTCCTTGGCTATGTCCAATGCTGAAGGCTTCCAAATGGACAACAACAAGGTGACAGCAATCACGGAATGGAAGGCTCCGCTGAACGTCAAAGCTGTACAAAGATTTTTAGGATTCGCCAATTATTACAGGCGGTTCATAAAAGACTTTTCAAAGGTCATACAACCTATTTCTAGTTTGCTGAAGAAAAACACCCCGTTTGTGTGGTCCAAGGAAGCCGACCATGCATTCGAAACATTAAAAGAACGGTTCACCCAGGCTCCCATCTTACGTCACCCTGATCCTTGTGTACCCTTTGTAGTAGAAACTGATGCTTCACAGTACGCCTTGAGAGGAGTTCTATCTCAGCGACATCCGACAACCGGTCAACTACATCCGATTGCTTTCTTTTCAAAGAAACTCACCCCATGTGAGGTAAACTACTCCATCACGAATAAAGAATTGCTGGCCATTAAACGGGCATGTGAGGAATGGCGTCATCATCTCTTGGGAGCACATCACACGGTAGAAATTTACACCGATCACCGAAATCTCCTTTTTCTCAAGACCGCAAAAGCTCTAACTCCTCGCCAGTTAAGTTGGTCATTATTCTTTTCTGACTACGATTTCATCATTAAGTACAGACCCGGACCACAAAACGGGAAGGCAGATGCCTTATCCCGGAGAAACGAATCTGGAGATCCACCGGAGGAAGACCTTAAGGAACCGCCTGCCATTATTCCTGTCTCTGCCTTCCCAGCACAGGTTCTAGCAACCATTCTGTCACAGGAGTTTCTCGAAGAGGTAAAGGGTGCTCTAACCACCATGGATGTACCCTCGTGGCTTCAAACCAATCCAGAACAGCGGAGCACGACCGGAGATTTATTGTACCACGATCATGCTTTGTATGTACCCATCACATCTCTACAACAACAAGTGCTGGCCTGGGCCCTTGATTCTTCGCTAGGGGGACATTTGGGAGAAACGAAAACCATCGCCTTAATGGAAAGACATTTTTGGTGGCCCACTTTGAGGAAAGATACCAGAGACTATGTCAAGAATTGTGCCATCTGTGTTCAAGGAAAGGCCAAACACACCAAACCTGCTGGCTTGTTACAACCCATTCCTATTCCTCCTTTTCCATGGCATACAGTATCTATGGATTTCATAGTTGAAATGCCACCGTGCAAAGGGTATAACACAGTGTTAGTGATAGTCGACCATTTAACAAAGATGGGACATTTCATTCCACTCACACATCTTCCCACTTCCCACGAACTTGCCATTCTATTTTTACAATATGTCATCAGGGCCCATGGAATCCCCAGAGCACTTATCACAGACAGAGGAACACAATTCACTTCACGGTTTTGGAAAGAGCTGTGTAGCACATTAAATATAGAAGCCCGTTTATCTTCCAGTTATCACCCTCAGACAGATGGAAAGACGGAGCGTCTTAATCAGACCTTAGAACAATACCTTAGATGCTTCACACTCCAAAACACCTCTGATTGGTTTCCACTTATCTGGATGGCTGAATTCGCATACAACAATGCAGAACACTCCACCCTGGGTTGCTCCCCTTTCTTCTGTATGTATGGTTCACACCCAAACATGCTCCCCTTTGACTGGCCTGTCATATCCAATCACCCCAGCATACAAGAACATCACGCTCACCTACGAGCGGTGCTCATCGACGCCAAACGCCAATTGGTCTTGGCCCAAACCGCTCAAAAACGACATGCAGACACAAAAAGGGCACCAGAACCCTCATATGCAGTAGGGGATAAGGTTTGGGTGTCCACAAAGAACCTCCATCTTAAAGGGGTAGGTAAATTGGCTCCCAAATACATAGGACCCTACACCATTGAGAAAGTTATCAATCCTGTAGCGATGCGCTTATCCCTTCCTGCTTCATGGCACATCCATCCTGTCTTTCACGCGTCCCTACTTCTGCCTTGTCAGATTTCTACAAGATTACCCTCTAAACCCATTCCCATTGACATAGATGGGGAGAAAGAATACGAAGTAAACAAACTTCTGGACTCTCGCTTGGTTAGGGGAAAAGTGCAGTACCTGGTAGATTGGAAGGGTTATGGAGTAGAGGATCGAACCTGGGAACCAGCTGATAATCTGCATTGCCCTCTCCTGTTGAACAGGTTTCATGCGGAGAATCCCGGGAAACCAGGTCAACCGCCGAGACGGCGGCTATTGAGAGGGGGTTCTGTAGCGCTCGCTAGCTTCCCGATGAGGTGCAGGCGGCCATACATACGTTCCCGCAGGTGGAGTGCCCAGGAGTGTAAGTGTGGGCGGCAGAGAACAGTGAATGGTCCCTCAGGTCGCATGACACTACAAATCCCATAAGCCCCACAGCGGGAAACCCGGAAATAGGAAGCTCGCATTTCGGCCGGAAGAGACGCTACAAAGCCCCGCCTCTGGTTCAGCGCGGGGCTTTGCAATTTGCCTTGCAGCCAAGTTCCAGCCGTGATTCTTCTCTGCAGAGTTTCCCTGTTTGAAGCCGCCGAGTCGTCTCTGCCGTTCTTGATTCCAGCCTCGCAGCGGGTGTGACACGCCGCTTCTACACTGCTCTCACTTACCACGGTTCTTTTTCCATGTGCCTTTGCCGTTTTGCCTCCTTGAAAACTTAATCCTTGAAGGGGGTACCAAAGGACCTAACTCTAATTGCACTCGTGGTGTCCTGGAGTCAGGCAGAGCGGATGGTATTCCCCGCAGGACTGCTGTAGCTCCGTGAGACACTTTCCCTGGGCACTGTTTGTGACTTCCGAATCCTTCAAGTATCAAAACGGATTATCAGGTATTTAGGTGGGATTTATTTTGGACTTTGTGCGCGGTTGCGCTACTTTGTTTTTGGAACATAACTGTCGTGGTTGGTATCCATGGCCCTCATCACTGGCAGGGATATTGAATCCTGTTAGGTGTAGCGTTCCTTGACCCTTCAGTTTGGACTACACTGTTCTCAGGTTATCTCACCATAGTTCTTAGTGAGTAACCGCAGTTATATAGAATAGTAGTATATGGTACGCACTACTGCGTTGTCTAATCATTTATTCTCTCTCCTGTGTGCATACAGTCTCATCCTGCTCTCCCGAGACCTACACATCCCCCCAGGCAATAGAGGGTGAACAGGAGAAGGAGAACAGCTGGCAGCTTCCTTTTTTTGTTTTATCCACTTCCCCTTTCCCCGGGGTGCAGGGTCGCTTGGGAGTTGTACATACCCTATGCGCCGCTGTGCTTTGGGGACGAGGGAGGTCAATCTGCACACCATTGTTCCCGCTGACGATCTTCAGAGGTTAGTGGCTAATTACATGTGTATGCCATTGACATCCGACAGATTGCAAAGCCCACGTTAACGGGTCAGCCTGAGCAATGGATTCTAATGTTGTTCTCGCCTCTCTGCTGGAAAGCCTTACCGCTCTCCAACAGGAATTACACACTTCCCGAGCACAAACCCATGAGTTAAAAAATGAGGTAGGGTCATTAAGAAGAGAGGTAGCGGGTATCTCCAGAGCAGGGAAAACATATGCATTTGGTAAAAGTCCCTATATCAAGGAAAGTACTCTTACCCCTCCTTCATCTTCTAGTGGGGTAAAGTCCCAGGGTGCAAGCTTCCTACCCGACCCAACGACACTACCCCCTTCCCAAGGCACTTCACCCACCGTCCACATAGTGCAGAACCCTGGTATTCCTTTAGCACCCCCTGAACGTTATTATGGAGATCCAAAAAAATTTGAGATATTTCTCAATCACTGCAGACTCCATTTTCTGTGTAAACCGGTCATTTTTCAGGATGATGCATCAAAAACGTCGTTCATGATGTCCTACATGGGGGGTAATGCTGCAAGTTGGACTATCCCATTGATGGAGCGGAATGACCCTGTGCTCCACAACTTTCCAGAATTCTGTAACGAAATGCGGAAGCTCTTTGATAGAAAGACGCACATGATGGCATTAGACAAAGAACTGATTACCCTTCGCCAAGGGTCTCAAGACCTGCTCACGTACATTACCACCTTCAATCGTCTAGTTGTTGAAACCGATTGGCCACAAGAAAAAAGGACTACCCTATTCTATCAGGGGCTACGGAGTGAGATGAAAGACGTCCTCTCCCAAGTGGTACGACTACCAAATACGTGTGAAGAATTGATAGAGTAAGCCGTCCAACTGGATCATCGGCTTCAAGAGAGGAAGGGAGATAGAGGCCGTGGGGACTCCCGTTTCCCTGCACCCAGGTCCCATGCATTTCCGGAAGAACAGGCAAAGGCGTCAAATGGAGCAGAACCTATGCATATTGGGGGGATCAGAGGCCCCCTTACGCCTGAAGAGAGGGAGAAGAGGCGCCAACAAAAGCTCTGTCTATATTGTGGCAAAAGCGGCCATTTTATCAAGGACTGTCGAGCCCGAGCAAGAGGACCCGACCGTGGAGCAGAGGCCAAACCACAGAAATCTGCCCTTCAGAAGACGGAAAACTAATGAACGCAAGTATGGACGGGATCTCCGCCTTGGGTTATGGATCATGCCAGATCCCATCTCTGCTAGCCAACACCATTCAACCCTCTGTGGCTCACATCAATTTGAATGTGACTGTATGGGTTTCCACCGACAAGTCTATATGTGTCTCTGCATTAATTGACTCCGGAGCCACTGGGAACTTCATAGATCAACAATACGCCCAACATATAGGAGTGCTGTGTGAACGTAAAACCATCCCTGAAGTAGTAAAAGCAGTGGACGGCAAGCCATTGACTTCAGGTCCTGTACGTTTTCATACTATCCCTTTGGAAGTACGAGTGGGTATGGATCATTATGAACTAGTCCAATTCGATTTGATAGACGCCCCGCAATTTCGCCTAATTCTTGGAATGCCCTGGTTAACCCTGCATGACCCTGTCATCAGATGGACGGATCGCACTGTTTCTTTGACTTCTCCTTTCTGTCGAGAACATTGTTACAAGAGACCCAATGTGCAGGACGACACCAGGACATCCCAAGCAGGGTTGCTGTCCACCAGATGTGAAGAGAAGAAGTTCTGCTGCTCAATATCCCTACCTGTGGAGTATACAGATTACCAGGAGGTATTTGACAAACAGAAGGCTACACAGTTACCACCTCACAGACCATACGATTGCCGAATAGATCTCATTCCCGGAGCCGACATTCCGTGCAGTCGGGTATACGCTCTCACAGAACCTGAAACACGTTATCTCAAGACGTACCTTGAAGAAAACCTTTTTTTTTTGATAAACAAATTTTTATTGTGTTTTGCGGCATAAAGAACAGTATCAAGAATGAGATACAGCAGTGCATTGAACAAGGCATCAGTAACTGCATTCGGACAAGCATCAATAAACCATTGCAAAGACCCTCCCACCCTCCCCCATCCTCCGTCCCCACCCCCTGCGCCCCCACCTTTCAAATCATGCCCCCCAGCCATTTCCCCCATATCTTGCGGAATTTTTTGGGGCAGCCCCGCGCAGCACACAACGACCGCTCCTGGGCCGCACACCAATCCACCCCTCTACTCCAGGTAGCCACTCTGGGCAGGTCCGGTTGTGACCATACTGCCGCTATGTCTCTCTTAGCCACCATAAGGGCAGTGGTGAGGAAGTACTTTTCGTTACGGGACCCGTCGATCCCGTCCATGATGCCCAGCAGGGCCATTCTAGGCTCATGGGGAACCTCCCAACCCAAGACCTCCGCTAGCTCAGTTTCAATCGCTGCCCAGTAATCGTCTAGACGGGAACAAGACCACACCATGTGGAAAAAATCTGCCGGAGCCACCCCACAACGGGTGCAGGAGGCGTCCACACGGAGGCCCGCCCGGTACAGGCGTTCCGGAGTCAGATAGGCGGTGTGGAGGTAGTAGATTTGGATGAGCCGCAGCCTAGCGGAGGTGGTAAGCGACCGAGGGCCCATAAGGGCGTCCCTCCAGTCCGCCTCATCCAGGGGTCCCACCCAGGCCTCCCATCGCTGTTTGAGCCCGCTCCAGTCCACCGGGGAATTGTTAATCAGGGATTTGTAAATGCGGGATATACCCCCCTTTCCCAGATATCCCAGCATCACCTGAGCTTCAGGTGGGCTATGGGGAGGCAGTCTGGAGTCTAGAGGGACGTGAGCCCGGACCGCGTGGCGCAGTTGAAGGTAACGGTAGAATTGGGAGGGCCGCAGCGAGAAGCGGGTCTGAAGCTCTTGGAAGGAACACATGCGGCTCCCACGCCATAAATCGCCCAGACAGGAGATACCAAGAAGATCCCACTGCCGAAAGCCCGCCAATCCCACCACCTCCCGCAGCCAGGTCCCGTGCCAAAGCGGAGTGAGTTGTGTGGACGTCCCCGACCATCTAGTGTGCCGCAGTGCCGCGCGCCACGCGAGGAAGGGAGCCCGCACGACGTCGGGGAGTGATAGGGGGACCGTTGAGCCATAGAGCATGTTTTGGATGGAGGAGAACCCAAGGCTTTGCACCTCGAGACGATAAGCCGGGTCGCCCCAGCCTCCCGAGAACCAGTCATGGATCACCAGTAACTGGGTGGCCAGATAGTAAAGATATAGATTGGTCATGCTCAGGCCGCCATCATAGGAGGGGACCCTGCATCGATCCAAGGCCAGCCGAGGCCTACCGCCGCCCCAAAGGAATTTGGTCACCATTTTATCCAGGTCTCGGAACCACGGGCGCGGAAAAGGGCATGGAGTATTTTGTAGTACGTAAAGAAATTTGGGGAGGATCATCATCTTGTAGAGAGCGACTCTTCCTAGCGGATTCAATGGGAGGGACTGCCACCGGAGCATGTCTGACCTGGTTTTGTTGACTACCGGAGCCACATTAAGGGCCCAGCAGAGTTCCGGAAGGAGGGTGACCCAAATCCCCAGGTATTTAAAGGAGAGTCTCCGGAGGGGAATGTCCGACTGCCAGTCGAAACATTCCCGCGACGGGTGTAGCGGGACTAGGACGGATTTTTTGGGGTTCAGGTGAAGACCCGACGCTTGGCCAAATCGATGGAGGATCCGACGGACCCGGGGTCCCGAGGTCGCTGGGTCCGAGAGATAGATGAGGACGTCGTCCGCGTATAGGGCGATCTTGTCGGGGGCTACATCTGGCCATTCCCATCCTCGAAGAACGGGATCCGCGCGAATCAGCACCGCCAGGGGTTCCATCGCCAGAGCGAAAAGGAGGGGCGAGAGTGGACAACCCTGGCGCGTCCCCCGGCCTATGGGAAACGGGCGAGAAAGTGCCCCATTGACCAACACACGGGCCCGCGGGTGCGCATAGAGGACCATTACCATGGCTCGGAACCGGGGACCGAAGCCCATACGCTCCAGGACCTCACCCAAGTACGCCCATCCCACGGAATCAAAGGCTTTTTCAAAGTCGACCAAGAGGAGGGCCAGATAGGGGGAAAGGCGGCCGCGGTGCGCCATCGCGAGGTGGAGGCGCCGTAGAAAGTGTCTGGTCCCCCGCTCCGGCATAAAGCCACATTGGTCCGGATGGACCAGGGAGGCGAGCGATGGGCGTAACCGCTGTGCCAGGACCGTGGCATAGATTTTGAGTTCTGTGTTAATAAGGGATATCGGCCGGTAGTCGGAACAGGACCGCGAGGGAGGCTGTGTCTTGGGGAGTGCAACTATGGTTGCTGTATCAGTTTCGGGCCGGAACGAGCCCGTCTCCACCACGGCCGCAAAGAGGTCCCGAAGCCTCGGGGCCAGTGTCTCACGGTAGTGAGCGTAATATTCCTGGGGGAACCCGTCGGGTCCCGGGGTCTTCCCGGGTGCCAGGCGGCCGATCGCCTCTTCAATCTCCTGCAGCTCGATCGGCGAATCCAGGGTCTCAGAAATCTCAGGCTGCAGCCGCGCTAGTGTCGCCCCGTTTGTTCCCAGTAACTCATTTAGGGAGAGCGTGGACGGTCGGAGACGGTACAGCCGGGAGTAGTAGTCAGCGAATGCCTGGGCTATTGCCACTGAGACCGTGTGGACGCCACCTGCAGGGTCCGCGATGGCTGGGATGATCCTGCCCGCCCGGGGATAGGTCGCCAGGCGGTGGAGAAGAGTGCCGTTTTTGTCTCCCCAACCGTACACCCGGGCCACCGAGGAGCGCCATAGGATCTTCGCCGCTTCCAGGGAGTGCAGGCGAATCTCTTCCCGCAGGAAGGCCAAGCGACGAGACCGTGTGGCATCGTCTAAGTTTCCCAGACTACGCTCCAGTTCTAAGGCTTGGGCCTCACAGTCCGCGAGCTTCTGGGATTGAGCCCGTCGTTGACGTTGCAGGTGCCCTTTAGCGGCGCCCCGAACAGTCGCCTTGCCGGCCTCCCAGAGGACGGCGGGGGAGACGACAGATCCCTCATTATGAGAGTAGTAGTCGGCTATCTCGCCCCCGACCGCCCTCCGAAAAGCCTTGTCGTGAAGGAACCAAGCGTTCAGGCGCCATATCGGACGGGCAGAGGGGGGGGGGGGACCGAGAGCGAGGAGCACCGGCGAGTGGTCCGAAAGGCCCCTCGGAAGAATGCGTGCGTCCCGCACCCCCGCGCAGTCGGCAAAGGGCACAAAGATGAGGTCGATCCGGGCGTGGGAGTGATGGGCCGCCGACGTGTGGGTGTATTGGCGCATCTGCGGGTGCCAGATCCTCCAGACATCGCAGAGGCCCTGGGATTCCGCCCAAGAGGAGAGTTGTTTTGCGCGGGCGACGCGGGTCAAAGAGACCGGACCCGTCGAGTCCATGTGGGGCGAGTAGACAGCGTTAAAGTCCCCGCCGAGTATCAGGGCACCTGCAGGAAGTGTCGGGAGGATAGCCGCTGCGTGGGAAAGGGCCGACGGCAGGAGGGACGGCGCCGCGTAGAGGGACATCAGGGTAAGGGGTCGGCCCTCCAGAGTGCCACACACTACCAGTAGCATACCCTGGGGGTCCAAAAGCACCCGAGTCAGGACAAAGGGAAAGGACTTGCGAAGCAATATGGCCACCCCCCGGGATCCCCGAGCAAAACCTGAGTGCCATACCCTGTCATAACCGTAACGGCCAAGGAAGGGGCAGTTGTTACCCAACAAGTGAGTCTCCTGGAGGAGGAGTACATCGATCTCTGCCCGTTGTGCATATTTGAGGACCGCCATGCGTTTGAAACGATCCAGGAGGCCATTGACGTTCCAGGAAAGTATGCGCATGGCGGCCCTAGGGACAGGTGGGTCAGCCATAGTCAAGGGCAGAAGAATGGGCCAGTGGAGGCGCGTCTGAGCAGATTCCCAGAGAGGAAGGACAGCGGAGCGTCGGGTGAGAGAGCAGGATAGACAGTACATGATACCTTAGCACAACAGATAAGAGGGAGTCACCCCCCACCAACAAAATCTCCCCAACGAGGAAGAAGCAACCCCAAACCAACCCCAACCCCCCACCCCCCGCCCTATACTTCAAAAACGGAAGCATCTGTCGCCCGAACCAAATGGAAGAACCACCAAACTAAAACGCTTGGGCTTGAGCGCTAGTGGACCCCTGATACATCAAAAGTCAAGCCTGATTTACCTGCCCTGGCCTAGAGCAACACTGACAACGGGACGTTCCACCCCCGCCCTGGCATCTCCCACCCCCCCCACCCCAAAGGTAAGCAAAGAAAGTCAAATGGTAGGGCTGCGAGAGAGGTCCGAAGTGTCCACCAACTCGACCGGGTGGGTTGCAGGGCCTGTAAGCCGAGGTGACGCGACCCGCTGCCCATCCGCCACGGGACTGGTGTGTGCGGCTGAGGAGGCCGATGAGGTTCTCGATCTCTGGCTTGGCCGGCCCCCAGAGCGCGTGGTGATCGCCTCCCCCGTTGTGCGCTCCCGGGGCAATGTCCGATGCCGCCGACGGGTCTTCGATGTCCGGGGTCTCCCCCGTCTCCCCCGTGGACCCAGAGGCGATCCGCGCCCAGAGCGCTGCAAGGGGTGCTCCTCCGCCAACCAGGTCCAGGCCGCCCGCGGTGTATCGAAGAAGAGAGTCTTTTGCTGGAAGACGACCCGAAGGCGGGCCGGGAATTGGAGCTGGTATTGGAGTCCCAGGGAGCGCAGCTTTTGTTTCACTTCAGTGTAGGAGCGGCACAGCTCCTGGACTTCGCGGGTGTAGTCCGGGAAGACCATGATTTTGTGGTTCTGATAATGGAGGGCATCCATGCGCCGGGCTTCACGGAGAATGGCATCTCGGTCACGGAAGTTCAAGAGCTTGAGGATGAACGGCCGGGGTGGAGCCCCTGGGGGCCTGGGGGCCAGGGAGCGGTGGGCTCTCTCCACCACGAACGAAGCCAACAGGCTGTCCGCCGGCATCCAGGATCGGAACCAGCGCTCCATGAAGTCGTCCGCCCGGCCCGATTCAACTCCCTCCGGGAAACCCACTAAGCGCAGGTTGCTGCGTCGAGCGCGGTTTTCTGCATCTTCGACCCGGCGGTGCAACTCCTTAGAGTGGGTGGTCAGCTCCCGAACCTGGTCTTGCAGATGGCGGATGTCGTCCTCGGCCGTGGATATCCGGGACTCGGCTTCCGAAATGCGGGCGGTAGCGTTCCTCAGATCTTGCCGGAGAAGAGCGACGTCCACTTTGACCTCACCCACCATGCCCTCGAGCGAGGCGCGGGACGAGTTGATGGCCTGCAGGATGGCAGCCAGGTCTGCAGCAGGGGCCGGGGCCTGTTCGCCCGTGGGGCCGGGCCTCTTGTCGGAGGTTGTGAATTTGTCCATCCTGGTTTGGGTGGCCCCGGACGCCGGCTTGGCGGCTCTGTCCTTACCCATTTCTGGGCCGTCCGTCAGCGAAGGAGGGCAGCTAGCCGGTGATACACCTGCGGGACGGCAACGGGCCGCCGGGCCGCCGCGGGACCAACAGGAGGCCCGTCCGGGAGGACCACCGGCCGGGAACGGCTGGGTAGCACCAGCCTCAGCGGTCAAGCCCCGCCGGGCATCTCAGCAAAGCGGGGTCCAGCAATGTAGGTCTCAGTTCCAGGCCCCCGGCCGCCACTCGGGGGCCCCCCAGCCGGCCGTCGCAGGGCCGCAACCTCCGGCGCAACCCAGGTCTCCAAGGGAACAGTTAGCCGGGTCTCCCCTCAGTCCCCAGGAGGGGCAAGGTGTCACTCGTCGGGGTCCGCAGCCGGGAGTCCAAGCGATGGAGGGGGAGGACAGCACGTACACCCCCCCCGGCCGCCGGTGTGCGGCCCGAATCAGCGAGGGCCCCCCCGCACCCGGAGTCCGCAGCCGGTCTGGGGTCGATGGAGCCGGTTCCGCGCCGCAACCAGGAGGAGAGGGGAGGGAGAAGGGGGGGAGCCAGGGGCCCGGGCCCCCCGGCCGCCGACACACGGCCCGATGGGGGGGGGCTCCCCCGGACAGCCAACCCCACAGTTGCCCCGATGAAGCGGTCGCGGCCAGCCCCACTCACCGCCTGATTCGCCGCTCTGCGCAACGCGGGGGGGTCCGATCCAGCACCCCCGGGGCTCCGGACGGCGTCAGCGAAGCAGGGCAGCACCGGGCCAGTGCCAGCAGCACCCGCGGCAGCCCCGCGGCCACCGCGTCCCTCAGTCCAGCAGTTTCAGGCCTGCACCCCTCGTGGGCGCCGCGGGCTAAATTTTTCAGCGTGGCCGCGCCGCGGTTCCACAGCCGCCACTTCACGCCGTCGGTCTGGTTCCGCGACGGCTAGGGAGGCTCCCAGAGCCCGCAGCGCCCCAAGATTCGGTGCGGGGCGGCAGGGCAGCTTCGCGGACCCCCGCACTCCGAGGGAGCCGGTCAGGGCAGTCCAGTAGAGGAGTCAGCCGGATTTGCGGGGACCGATGCCGGGAGCCTTAGTGAAAGGCGGCCATGCCGGTCAAGCGCCACCTAGCGCTCTCCGTGTAGTGTCACCTTGAAGAAAACCTTGCCTCCGGTTTCATTCGCCACTCAACTTCTCCAGCTTCATCTCCCCTTTTTTTTATTTCTAAGAAGGACTGTGATGAGCTCAGAACATGCATTGACTACAGAGCCATAAATAAAGTAACCGTTAAAAATCGGTACCCATTACCATTAATTCCAGTGTTGCTGGACCAACTAAAAGGAGCTCGTATCTTTACCAAGTTGGACCTCCGAGGCGCCTACCACCTAGTAAGGGTCAAAGCTGGGGACGAGTGGAAAACAGCGTTCAGGACAAAATCCGGATTATACGAATACCAGGTGATGCCTTTTGGTTTATGTAATGCCCCTGCGGCATTCCAATTTTTTATGGATGAAGTGCTAAGGGGCTTATTGGACACCATTTGTATTGTCTATATTGACGATATTCTCATTTACTCTGCTGAACGTCAGAATCACATAATCCATGTGAAGAAGGTATTGAACCGATTACAACAACACTCTTTGTTCGCCAAGCTGGAAAATTGCCTGTTCCACGTCGAAGAAGTTGCCTTCCTTGGCTATGTCCAATGCTGAAGGCTTCCAAATGGACAACAACAAGGTGACAGCAATCACGGAATGGAAGGCTCCGCTGAACGTCAAAGCTGTACAAAGATTTTTAGGATTCGCCAATTATTACAGGCGGTTCATAAAAGACTTTTCAAAGGTCATACAACCTATTTCTAGTTTGCTGAAGAAAAACACCCCGTTTGTGTGGTCCAAGGAAGCCGACCATGCATTCGAAACATTAAAAGAACGGTTCACCCAGGCTCCCATCTTACGTCACCCTGATCCTTGTGTACCCTTTGTAGTAGAAACTGATGCTTCACAGTACGCCTTGAGAGGAGTTCTATCTCAGCGACATCCGACAACCGGTCAACTACATCCGATTGCTTTCTTTTCAAAGAAACTCACCCCATGTGAGGTAAACTACTCCATCACGAATAAAGAATTGCTGGCCATTAAACGGGCATGTGAGGAATGGCGTCATCATCTCTTGGGAGCACATCACACGGTAGAAATTTACACCGATCACCGAAATCTCCTTTTTCTCAAGACCGCAAAAGCTCTAACTCCTCGCCAGTTAAGTTGGTCATTATTCTTTTCTGACTACGATTTCATCATTAAGTACAGACCCGGACCACAAAACGGGAAGGCAGATGCCTTATCCCGGAGAAACGAATCTGGAGATCCACCGGAGGAAGACCTTAAGGAACCGCCTGCCATTATTCCTGTCTCTGCCTTCCCAGCACAGGTTCTAGCAACCATTCTGTCACAGGAGTTTCTCGAAGAGGTAAAGGGTGCTCTAACCACCATGGATGTACCCTCGTGGCTTCAAACCAATCCAGAACAGCGGAGCACGACCGGAGATTTATTGTACCACGATCATGCTTTGTATGTACCCATCACATCTCTACAACAACAAGTGCTGGCCTGGGCCCATGATTCTTCGCTAGGGGGACATTTGGGAGAAACGAAAACCATCGCCTTAATGGAAAGACATTTTTGGTGGCCCACTTTGAGGAAAGATACCAGAGACTATGTCAAGAATTGTGCCATCTGTGTTCAAGGAAAGGCCAAACACACCAAACCTGCTGGCTTGTTACAACCCATTCCTATTCCTCCTTTTCCATGGCATACAGTATCTATGGATTTCATAGTTGAAATGCCACCGTGCAAAGGGTATAACACATTGTTAGTGATAGTCGACCATTTAACAAAGATGGGACATTTCATTCCACTCACACATCATCCCACTTCCCACGAACTTGCCATTCTATTTTTACAACATGTCATCAGGGCCCATGGAATCCCCAGAGCACTTATCACAGACAGAGGAACACAATTCACTTCACGGTTTTGGAAAGAGCTGTGTAGCACATTAAATATAGAAGCCCGTTTATCTTCCAGTTATCACCCTCAGACAGATGGAAAGACGGAGCATCTTAATCAGACCTTAGAACAATACCTTAGATGCTTCACACTCCAAAACACCTCTGATTGGTTTCCACTTATCTGGATGGCTGAATTCGCATACAACAATGCAGAACACTCCACCCTGGGTTGCTCCCCTTTCTTCTGTATGTATGGTTCACACCCAAACATGCTCCCCTTTGACTGGCCTGTCATATCCAATCACCCCAGCATACAAGAACATCACGCTCACCTACGAGCGGTGCTCATCGACGCCAAACGCCAATTGGTCTTGGCCCAAACCGCTCAAAAACGACATGCAGACACAAAAAGGGCACCAGAACCCTCATATGCAGTAGGGGATAAGGTTTGGGTGTCCACAAAGAACCTCCATCTTAAAGGGGTAGGTAAATTGGCTCCCAAATACATAGGACCCTACACCATTGAGAAAGTTATCAATCCTGTAGCGATGCGCTTATCCCTTCCTGCTTCATGGCACATCCATCCTGTCTTTCACGTGTCCCTACTTCTGCCTTGTCAGATTTCTACAAGATTACCCTCTAAACCCATTCCCATTGACATAGATGGGGAGAAAGATTACGAAGTAAACAAACTTCTGGACTCTCGCTTGGTTAGGGGAAAAGTGCAGTACCTGGTAGATTGGAAGGGTTATGGAGTAGAGGATCGAACCTGGGAACCAGCTGATAATCTGCATTGCCCTCTCCTGTTGAACAGGTTTCATGCGGAGAATCCCGGGAAACCAGGTCAACCGCCGAGACGGCGGCTATTGAGAGGGGGTTCTGTAGCGCTCGCTAGCTTCCCGATGTGGTGCAGGTGGCCATACATACATTCCCGCAGGTGGAGTGCCCAGGAGTTTAAGTGTGGGCGGCAGAGAACAGTGAATGGTCCCTCAGGTCGCATGACACTACAAATCCCATAAGCCCCACAGCGGGAAACCCGGAAATAGGAAGCTCGCATTTCGGCCGGAAGAGACGCTACAAAGCCCCGCCTCTGGTTCAGCGCGGGGCTTTGCAATTTGCCTTGCAGCCAAGTTCCAGCCGTGATTCTTCTCTGCAGAGTTTCCCTGTTTGAAGCCGCCGAGTCGTCTCTGCTGTTCTTGATTCCAGCCTCGCAGCGGGTGTGACACGCCGCTTCTACACTGCTCTCACTTACCACGGTTCTTTTTCCATGTGCCTTTGCCATTTTGCCTCCTTGAAAACTTAATCCTTGAAGGGGGAACCAAAGGACCTAACTCTAATTGCACTCGTGGTGTCCCGGAGTCAGGCAGAGCGGATGGTATTCCCCGCAGGACTGCTGTAGCTCCGTGAGACACTTTCCCTGGGCACTGTTTGTGACTTCCGAATCCTTCAAGTATCAAAACGGATTATCAGGTATTTAGGTGGGATTTATTTTGGACTTTGTGCGCGGTTGCGCTACTTTGTTTTTGGAACATAACTGTCGTGGTTGGTATCCATGGCCCTCATCACTGGCAGGGATATTGAATCCTGTTAGGTGTAGCGTTCCTTGACCCTTCAGTTTGGACTACACTGTTATCTCACCATAGTTCTTAGTGAGTAACCGCAGTTATATAGAATAGTAGTATATGGTACGCACTACTGCGTTGTCTAATCATTTATTCTCTCTCCTGTGTGCATACAGTCTCATCCTGCTCTCCCGAGACCTACACATCCCCCCAGGCAATAGAGGGTGAACAGGAGAAGGAGAACAGCTGGCAGCTTCCTTTTTTTGTTTTATCCACTTCCCCTTTCCCCGGGGTGCAGGGTCGCTTGGGAGTTGTACATACCCTATGCGCCGCTGTGCTTTGGGGACGAGGGAGGTCAATCTGCACACCATTGTTCCCGCTGACGATCTTCAGAGGTTAGTGGCTAATTACATGCGTATGCCATTGACATCCGACAGCCGGATGGAGGACATGCAGACCCATACAGCAAAACTGGAGGCGCAGTTGGACGACTACGAAGGGCGCTCTAGGCGTAATAACGTCCGTATATTGGGAGTGCCGGAATGGGCGGAGGGGCCATCGGCAGACCTTTTTGTGGAGGAATTGATCACCACCCATCTCAAGCTGACAGGTCTTTCCAACTTCTTTTCTGTCGAAAGGGCGCACCGAGTGCCGGGCGGCCGGCCAAAGACCAGGGCCCCCCCACAGGCCTTGCTAGCTAAGATTTTCGACAGAGATGTCATCCTGCAATGTGCCCAGTCAGTGCAACCGGTGGAATACCAGAACAGTCGCATCACCTTCTTCCTGGACTTCACCCTCTAGGTGCCGCGACAACGACGCAGGTTCCTGGATGTGAAGAAGGCGCTTCGTGAGAAGGAATTGAAATATGCCATGCTGTTCCCTGCCAAACTGAGGGTGGAATCGGAGGGGAAGGCCTGGTTTTTTACCACCCCCGAGGAGCCCTGGGACTGGCTGGATGGATGGCGCACGGCAGGCCGGAGAAACAATCGCACCCGGCGAGCGAGAATGGAGGAGGGCACTGGAGAATCCGGCAGAGACACCCCGCCTGAAGAGCAGGAGGAAGGGACGGGAGGGTCAGAATGACTGGTCTGTATGTTTCGTTTCTTAAGGGTGGTGGGCTTTTTCTCCACTTGAGGGATGGATTGGGGTTCGCCCCCCCCTCAGTGCTGCGGACCTTGTAACCAAACTGTGATGGTGCCTTATTGGGGACTTTTTCATAATAGACTTTATGTGACTTTCCATGGTTCCCCGATCCCTCTGTAATGGTCGCAAAGCATCTTAAGGGGTTCTATGGCTGCTTCCGGACTATCTCAGTTTGTAAATGTGGTCATCAGTTGCTTCTTTTCCGTGACGGGTGCTCGGTTGGTCACACGCACCCACAAGTTTGTGAGGGGTGGGTGTTCGGCACTCTGCTAGTTTGGGTGGGCGGGAGGTTATGACACCGCCAAGCAGGGAGGCAGGGAGGTGGATTCCGGGGGCTGTTTTTCGGGTTTGGGGGGATTGTTTTTATTTGTATTGGAGTTTTCTTGTTGTACAGGCATAGCACATTAGACAGGCCTCACGCCAGGGCAGGTGTTGGTTCCTCTTCTTTGGTGTACTCGTTGGTGATTGGTCCCTGGAGTGGGGGACAGTCTCCCCCCGGGGATCCCCTTGGGTGGTTCTCTCCGGACCTATAGGTACCTTTGAGACAGAGTAATGGGCAAAACGACTAGGCAGGGGCTTACGTTACTGTCCTGGAATGTCAACGGGCCGGGCGATAAAATTAAGAGGGGTGTGGTTCTCCAATTTTTAAAGCGACACTCTCCTGATGTTGTACTACTACAAGAGACTCATCTGCTTGGGAATGCATGCAAGGCCTTGTCCCGCTGGGGTTTCCAATTAGCGGCCCACTCGGCCTTCGGCTCTGGCTCCCGGGGTGTAGGCATACTGGTCAGGAAATCATTCCCCCTAACTGTTGCTTCGGTTCACACTGACGCTCTGGGTACATTTGTGGCCATCTCTGGGACCTGGGAGGGGTGCCCACTAATCTTGTCTCGGTCTATATACCACCAGGCCTGCACACTCAAGCCTTCGCTGATCTCGGCGATCTCCTTCTCGGTTTACCAGACGGAAGATTATTGATCGGGTGCGACTTTAACTCTATTGTCTCTGACTCCCTTGATCGATGGCCCCAGAGGGATCTGCCGCCGTCCCGCAAGTGGATCCATAGCTTTCTCGGCGCGATGGGTCTTGTGAATATTTGGAGGGGCTTGCATCCGACTGATCTCCAATACACTTATCTTTCGGGGCCTCATCACAGCATGTCCCGGATAGATTATGTCCTGATACAAGCGCACCAATTCCACACCGTCAAAGACATACAGCATCTGGCTAGGAGGATCTCTGACCACTCGCCCATTCAGTGTCATTTAGAGGTGGGCGAGCCCATGGTTGGCCGCGTGGCGCTGATCAACTCCTGGTATCTCACAAATCCCTCCATCAGGGACAGGGTCCTGAGCGAGTCGGATCTTTATTTTCAGGATGACGAAGGTTCAGTTGAATCGTCAACAGTACTCTGGAAGGCCTATAAGATGGTTATAAGGGGGGGTGGTCTTGTCACAGATTGTCGGACACCATAAGGAGAGGGGAGCTGACATGGCTCGTTTGGAGGAAGAGATCATTGACATAGAAAACACTGTTCGAACACACGACTCTGTGGAAGTGCGCCAGAAACTCCGCATTAAAATTAAGGAATTCTCCAATTCAGCTACAGAGGCTGCCAAGACACACCACTGGGCCACGCTCAGTAGAATTTATGATGTAGGGGATAAGACGGGCAAACTACTGGCCTGGTTAGATCGCAGGGATAGGGCTCAGAGCGTGGTGCCAATAGAAATAGCGGACGTGTTTGGCCAATATTACCAGTCGCTCTACACGTCCCGCACGATGCATACCGAGGAGGAGGCCGCCTCTCACCTATGTGATATCTCGATGCCACTCCTTACTGAGGAGGAATGCTCAGATCTCGAAATTGACATTACAGTGGTGGAAGTCGAGAAAGCTATATACGACCTGCGGGGGGGGGGGAGCGTTGGGCCCCAACGGCATCTCCATAGAATTGTTTAAAATCACAGCGAGCAAGACTGCACCCTTTCTTGCTGAAACGAACTGAGAAAGTAAGAAGGGGGGTAGCCGTCCTGAGGCTCAGAGACTGGCGATCATTGTTGTCATTCATAAAGCGGGCAAGCCAGCCAACAAATGTTCGTCCTATAGACCCATCTCATTGCTGAACTGTGAAGCGAAAATTCTGGCGAACGTTCTTGCCACTTGTTTGCTCAGGGTGCTAACCCGCCTGGTCCATCCGGACAATCTGGATTTAAGCCAGCGAGAAATACCTCTCTCAACCTGCGCAGACTCCATGGAGTTCTGGGCCGGGTGGATACAATCAGGGAAGACGCAGTTGTGGTGTCCCTGGAAGCTGCATCAGCTTTTGACACCATCGAATGGCCCTTCTTGTTTGCAGTACTCTGCAAATTGGGGTTTGGGTCTGAATTTACCAACTGGGTACGACTCCTGTACTGCCAACCACTTGCACAAGTGGTTGTTAACAACAGAAAATCCCCCGTTTTTGTTCTCGGCAGAGGCACCCGACAGGGCTGTCCTTTGTCACCACTTCTCTTTGCTCTGGCCCTGGAGCCATTGGCGACATGGGTCCGACGAGACCCTGCCATCAGGGGCTTTCGATGGATGACAGGCTGGGAGGACCGCATTTCACTGTACGTGGATGACATTCTGCTTTATTTAGCCTCCCTGGCGGCATCCCTCAATGTGGACTTGGACATATTCTTTGTATTTGGTGGATTTGCAGAATATACAATAAACTGGTCTAAATCAGTGCTTTATGTCCTTTATGGCAAGTGGCCCTCACTCCCCCGGAGTTGCCCATTAGTGGAGGCGGCTGACGGCTTCAAATACTTAGGAATCTGGGTTTCTAAAGATCTATCTAGATTTTACGAAAACAATATCCGGCCGCCTCTGGTGTGTCTCAAATCGGAAGTCCAAAACTGGAAGCCGCTCCCGTTGACTCTTTTGGGGAGCGCAGCCCTGCTCAAGATGGTGTCCCTTCCTAGACTTTTATATTCACTACAGCACACCCCACTCCCAATCGCCACCATGTACTTCAGGGACCTCGACGGCATTATTCGAGATCTACTGTGGGAGGGTAAACCACCCCGTATCGCTACACACAAACTTATGCTGGGATGGTTTGATGGGGGTATAGGGCTCCCGGATATCAAAAAGTATTACTGGGCTTCGCAACTCACAACAATTAACTAATCCACTTTTAGATCACATGATGACCCGGCCTTTTGAATCGACAGGTGGCTCCTTCCGGGGGGTGGCTTTGAAGGTGCGTTATATGCACGATCTTTGAGGCCTGTCTTAACCGGCCTGACCAGTTAATGTATGGAGGGTGGCCACTAGGAGTCTGGGCTGGGAGGGTAAACTCACGCAAGCCACGCCACTTTGGCACTGTGAATAATTGAGTAGACTGATCCGCTTGAAGGGCTTTGATAGATGGGACCTTAAAGCCTTCTCCAGGGTGGGCGACCTATGGAAGTCAGGTGAGGTGGTTGCCTTTTCCCGACTGCAGCAAGACTACGAACTAGCCCAGTCTGAATATTTTAAATAGCTTCAAATTAGACATGCCCTGCTTGCGGTTCTTCCCAGGGTTAGCGACCTCCCTGAATCCTCCCCACTTGAAGACAGGATACTAGACGGCGACCTACCGGAAATAGCCATATCCCTCATTTATAAAAAACTTATCAACAATATGGCAGATCCTCTGACCCGCTTACGAGCTAAATGGGATCACGATGTCACAGGTCTAGATGAAGAGGAGTGGCGAGCGGTGGTGGCCTCCCCTCGTGAGGTGGCCATCTCCTCCCGGCTCCTACTGGTCCAATTAAAACTTCTTCACAGATCCTACTTGTCAGGGCCTGTGCTGGTTAACATGGGTTACATCCCCGGACGGTGGCTGTGTATGACAATGTGGGCAAGAGGGCACATTCATTCACACTCTCTGGGAATGCGCAGTGATCCAGAGATACTGGGCACGGGTGGTACACCAAATGGAGGAAGCACTGGGGCAACAGATTCACTGTAATATAAAATTTGCATTGTTGAATATCTGGGATCCTACGGATTTGAACTCCAGGGAGCGACTATGGGTCACACATGGGCTTATGGTCGCTAAAAGGAATATCGTGCGGCTTTGGAGGGCTCCGAACCCACCAAAAATAGTAGATTGGGCTAATGATATAGACTGGTGCATGGTGACAGAAAAATCCATCTATGAAGCCAGGGGGTGCCCGAATAAATGGATGCACATATGGGGGCAGTGGAATGTTTACAGGGGGGAGATTTCTGAGCCACCGAGAGTCAGAGAAGACTTCACAGGGGGGACTTGACGCTACACGATGAATATTGTCACCCATATGTTGAGATGTGTACACCACGAGGAACCATTTAATATGTAATCAATAATGATAACTTGTTTACCATTGCCTTGCCGATTTAACATGCCAATCTTTTCAATAAAAAAGAGTTATAAAAAAAAATGATCCTCCCACTACTGTTTTTAGCCGCATTACACTACCTGGGTGAGAGACTGCGACCACAGAGTTTGATATTAGTGATGCCTTCAGTGACTACTACAAAGGGCTGTACAGGGCACCACACTTTTTGGGGGAGTATTCCATTGACGACTTTCTCATGGACCTACCGTATCCACAACCCCCGACAGGCATGCAGAAGGATCTGGAGGGACCTATTACCAGGGCAGAGATAAAAGCCGCCAAAGGCGGACTCTCACGTAATAAAACACCGGGCCCGGATGGACTGCCGGTGGAATTCTTTGACACATACACTGAGATATTAATACCACGCCTGGAGGAGTTATATAAGAAATCGCTCGAGGTGGGGCACCTTTCTTGCACCACCGCCCAGGCGCTGGTGGTGTCATTGCCCAAGCCAGGTAGGGACCGGCAGACATGTCAGGCTACCGCTCCCTGTCCCTGCTATGTACGGAATACAACATTTTAAGCAAGGTATTGGCTAACGGAATTCAGCCATCCCTCCACAAGTTGATTCATATGGGTCAGTGTGGGTTTATACAAGCTAGGAGCACTTCATTAAACCTACGCAGACTGCACCAGATCATGTCTGCTGATCTCACACTATATCCAAACGTCTGCTGTTTATCCCTGGACATGAGACAAGCATTTGATACGTTATCGTGGGAATACATTTTCAGGTCCATTGCACACTTTGGTTTACCCCCCGAATACGTCAAATGGGTAAAGATACTGTTTGCGGCACCCACTGCAAGAGTCTGAAACCGGGAAGCTTATCTCCAGGGAATATGGCATCCACAGGGGTAAGTGTCAAGGCTGCCCCCTGTCCCCGATATTATTTGTTGTAGCACTGGAGCCATTGGCACTCCGTACACGGCGAGAGGCCGCACGGTGCGGTATCCCTATAGGCACCTTAACACACCCGGTATCAGAATATGCAGATGATCTTATCTTATATGTGACAGACCTGTTGGAGGGATTGGGCTCGCTTCCCGTATCTTTGCTGAGTTCGAAATGATATCAGGCTTATCCATCAATGTATCAAAGTCCAATGACTTTTTCTTTCACGACCAAACACACCCGGACTATATTGCTTTCGGAGAACTCCAGCTGCCAGTGGACCCACATACCTTTAAATACCTGGGCATTAATGTGTATCGTTCACGGGCAGACATGTTGGAGGGCAACCTGGGTGAGGCTATTCGGGGCATACATTCGCAGGTAGCTTTCTGGACCACATTACCAATATCGGCTATAGGCCGTGTGGCTTTATCTAAGATGGTGGTCCTTCCCCGTCTTTTGTATTATTTCCCAAACCTGCCATTGTTAATACCTATAACGATTTTTAATACACTAGACACTATCCTGATAGATTTAATATGGGGAACGGGCCGACGCCGAATAAGTCTTAGGAAACTACAAATCAATACATGGGAAGGCAGACTGGGGGCGCCAGACTTCAGGGCTTATTACTATGCCTGTCAAGCACAGTGGCTGTGCTATTGGACAGCAGGACGTAACTTACAGGAAATTGATTACAGTTCCAGGCACGTCGAGCAGGGAATGCTCCATGCTTTACTATTGCCCCACAGTAGACCATACAAGGCGCTACTGGGCCTCCTCCGGATGGCGCTGCAGTGCTGGGGGAGGGCACTGTGATATACCTCTGAAGGCAGTAGATATGCCGCTAACATTCCATTAGTATGAATACCGTTGGCAAGATGCAAGCTAACGCAAAGGGTACTTAGACACTGGACAGATGTAGGTGTGAAGACCATTGGAGCTTTTTTTGGGAATGGGACACTTATGGACCACGGCACTTTCATACGAGCCACGGGAGCTCCTGACACACTCTACATGGCACATGCTGCCCTACTGCAATATATTAAAAGACAATGGGCCCCACAGCGGGAGGAACCCCAGGCAAATGAATTTGTTCAATTTCTGTATTACATGGGACGTGGCAGCCACCTTATTAAATGTTTATACCTCAGTATCCGGACACATGCCCAAATCCCGCTGGATGCTCTGCGGGCACAGTGGGCGGCTGATGTGGGATGGGACTTAACGGACAGGGAATGGGGGGACATATTGGAATGTCCACGGAAAATATCACGCAATGCCTAGTTCAAGTTTATTCAATGTATGTTTATACACAGAGCTTACTTGACGCCGCAAAGGCTGCACAGAATGTACCCGGAAACCGCACACTGCTGCCCGATGTATATTGTCTGAAGCAGATCTCCTCCATATGGTGTGGTTGTGTGTTTACCTTGGTGAGTTTTGGAGGGAGGTTACACGTATGTTGGGAGACATTACACGCCTGCCCATGGGGAACACGGCTGTAGAATGCATATTGGGTATTCGCAAACGGACGAAGACACAAAAGGTTCAACTTCGTTTTCTGGACTTGGCGCTTATAGTTGCAAAATGTTTCATCACCATGCGCTGGAAGTCAGCCAGAGCCTCCACACTAGGTGTGTGGCATACTGAAATGCTTTGATGGGCGGGAGCTGAAAGTGCGGCGCTGCGTAGAGAGGAGGCCCGTGGTCTAAGGAAACATCCAATCTCCTTGGAATGGGATACAATTGTGGAAGCATATAGAAACATCAACCTGGATGGTGCTTCAGACATTCCAAACACCTAATAGTTACTGCAATTACATAATACTATGCGTATCAACCCCCAAAGGTAATAGATGAAGCAGTGGGATCAGACATTGGACACAGAGGAATCCAACTAACTGGAGACGTTTAATAGACTTACACACTACATTGTTAGAGCAGGAGCTGGGAGGGGGGCGGGTGTTAGCAGGGAGGAGGGCAGGGTTATTGGGTACTGATTTGTTAGGAGTATTCTGATAAATGTGCTGTACCCATACTATACCATCAGGTATAGGAACTGCTGTAATGTTCACTGATGACAGGTCTCTTTTTTCAAGATGTGATGATAAGTGCGGTTTCAGGATCACATTCACTTTTTGTGCCGCAGAGCTTTCACGAAGATAAGTTCCATTAATAAGCTTACTAAAAACGATTACTAAGCCTATCCAGAAAAGAAAGAAAAGTATTCCTGTAGATACCCAGAGTTCCACCCAAGGTGATACCAGGTAAGTCTTTTTTAGAAAGATCAGAAAGTCTTTATATCGCTGTAGACAAGTTTTTTGGGCTGGCGTTGTTTCAGTTTCGCTTGGATCTAATGAGAAGATGTCAAAGTCAATGAAATTGCCAGATGCAGTTCGATCAATTTTCGGCAGTTCCCCAGGTTTTGTGGTAACTGTAGCTTGCTCTTGTTGGGGCATGTTGACGAAGATATCCGTGTTTGGTCGAATTGAAATTTTTCTTTCAGTTGAGTTCGCAATTTGAACTTCAGTTTCAAGAGGAACGAGTTCCATTGCATTGTTGCTTAGTATTTCATCCTGTGTAGGTGACCCTTCAAACGTGATGAGTCTTTCTGTTTAAACTTCTTATATCTTTGTGAGAGGAGGGTGTCTGTTACTTCAGAGTCCACGTGGCCTACTATTCAGTATCGGCCACATAGTGAGGTTTGATTAGGTAAATCGAGACAAATCTTTTCTCCTTTTTACCGGCAAGAGGTGACAGAAGTATAGTTCTTGTTCCTTCAACTGCCAGGACATGTACAGGCTTTCTGTATGATGGCCCAAATTCTTTTTTGTCCGCTATTTTGTCTCTGACCAGATCCCCGACTTTAGGGATCCAGACAGGTCTTGCCGTGACACTTTTTACTTCCCCAGTGGCGTTCTTCTTTGTATCAACATTACTTTGTTGTGCCCAGGTTTCATTCAGGTCCTGTAAAACAGCCAAACGTTTATGGATGTCAAAAGGTTTTTTATCCGCCGCTGGGCCTTCACAATCAAGATCAGGTACCCACATTCTCGTCCCAAATAGGACCTCATAAGGAGTGACACCCCCTAGAGAGCTTCTTGGCTGATTATTTAACGCTCTTTGGACTCCATACAGATGTTGTATCCAATTTCCACCCGAGCCTAATACTCTAGCTGGTAAAGATTGCTTTAAGTCCCGTTTTTTCCTCTCCACAACCGAATTTCCCTCAGGATGGTACGCAGAGGAATACCGCAAAGCTACACCCAGACTTCCCATAGCTTTCTTGTAAGCCCGAGCGCTAAACACAGGGCCACATCCGGAATGAAGTGCGCCTATTGAGTATGTCCCTATAAAGACTTGCAAATCTTTTATAACAGTTCGAGCGTCACCCGAGCAGTGGGGCCACACCCATAGGAACCTAGAGCAGGAATCCACTGCAACCATGATATACTTGTAAACCCCATCAGTTTTATAAGGGGCCGCAGTGGTCCAAATAAACCCACGCGAGTGGTTTGTCTGATATTAGTAATGGTGTCTGCACTGGACGTGTTACTGTAGAGCCTTTCATCTGCTGACAGATGTCGCATTTCAAAACATAGTCTTTATCCTGCCTTCTTAGCCCTGGCCACCAGTAGCGTTGTTTCAATAAAGAAACAGTAGCAGAAACTCCTGTGTGTGCAGAACCTATACTCTTGTGTGCTGCTAGAATTAATCCTAACCTTCGATACATATTTGGTATCACTCTATCCCCCACTCCAGGAATCTGAGCAAATGCAACATGGTTTGCATCTAACTTGTAGGAGTACTTGAGTGGAATTTTTTCGGTACTGCGGTTTGATTGCGTGTGGAAAGCAACCATTATTTCACTGTCTATTCTAGTTTTTGTGTGAATGATCACAGCTACGGAAGCCGTGCGTACAGCCCCTTTTGCGGCCTCGTCGGCCAATGAATTCCCTTCAACGTGAATGCCATCACGTTGATGACTCAGTGTGTGTATCACGTGAGCCCTCGGTAGTTCATTTTTCAACTACACTACCTGTTCCCACAGCGTTTTATGCTTAATTGTGCCATCTTTTGCATCTTTATAACCATTCTGTCCCAAGGGATGTAGATATTAATTGTATGACTGTACACAGTAAAAGGAATTGCACACAATTAGTGTGAGGAATTCTCGATCCGTATTCACCAGTGCCAGTATTAGTGTTTTTAGTTCTGCCAGCTGCGCCGTGCAGTCTCCAAGAGACTGTGTTTTTGTGCAATTTGGATGAAATTTTCCATCCTGCATCCGTCCTTTAACAATAGCACACACGGCGCTATATTGCGGTTTACTCCCTTTGGCCGGTTGCGCAGAACCATCAGTATAAATAATGTATTCATACTGATCTCGAGGCATTATTTCATTTGGTAGAGGATATTCTTGTTTGTGTTGCAGAAATGCTTGTGGTTTTAAATTTGGGTCGTACCTGTATTCTACATCTGTTGCAGTGAGAGATTTAGACCATTGTATCCATCTTGGATGTAAGGCTTTAGGGTTGGGAACGCTTGCCTTTGTTGCAGCCTCTAAAGCTGGAACTGGGGTCACAACTATTATATGTTTCCCTTGAGCAAGGGCCCTTTCTCTGACTACAGCAGTCTGTACTGCTGTTAGAATTTTTTCTGTAGAAGCGAAACGCATCTTAGCATTTGTGTACAAGTGATATTTATATGCTATTGGTACTGTTTCACCTTCATTATATGTTAAATAGATATACCCTGATTGACCCGCAACTATTCGGATCACCAGGTTGCATACGTTTACAAATGTCCGTAAGTGTTTCAAAGCTATCATGTCAGCTTGTAACGAACGAAGTGTATCTGTGTGTTCCTGTGTCCATTGTCTAACTGAAAAGTCAGGTTTTATTAAATCGTAGAAAGGCTTAACTCTTTCTGCGTAATCCAAAATGTATGTTCTGCCAATATTAAGGAATCCTAGTATTGATTGTAAGTTTTTTAAATGATTTTGGAGGATGGAGCAGCCCACACTTTTCTTAAAAGTTAGCTGCCATGCTTTTCCCTTCACTTGAAAGCTTGTATCCTAGAAAAAGGACATTGAGGTGGGCTATTTTCGATTTTTTAAAGTTGAATGTGTAACCCTCGGAGGCAAATCCCCAAATTGTGGTATTCACAGTGTTCAAGTGATCCTCCAGGTCATCGTTCGTTAGATAAATATCATCCACATAGGACAATGCTTCTTCATCCTGATTTTGAAGTAATTCAGTTACTCTGGCTGAAAACAACCCCGGGCTGTTCTTATACCCCTGGGGGAGTCAACAGAATTGCTGCTGGGACACTAACGCTGAGAATGCTGTCAAGTATCTGCTCTCAGGCGCTATATTTTGGCAAAAGAATCCATTTGAGATATCTATTGTTGTTTTGTATTTCTTCTGCACAATGTAATTCATTAATGCCGTACTGTGTGCATTCTGAACTGCAAATGTCTTAGTGCAAGTGTTTAAATGTCTGTAATCTAAAACTAAACAATATGAATTGTCTGGTTTTGATACTGGAAACAAAGGGTTATTAATTTGAGAGGTACAAGTTTCAATCACCCCTTGATATCCAAGTTGATCTAAGATCTCCCTGACCTGTTTTTAGCTTCTTGCTTTCTAGGATACTGCCTTTGTGCAGTTGGAGTGTTTTTTAGTGGAATAATGTGGTGGGTTGAATCCTCATCCCATCCAATATGTTTTTTGTATAATGCTGGAGCCTGGGCTACCGCCCGCTCCCGTGCATGTGTATATTTGCATGTGTAAATGCTGGTAAAATTACTGTTTCTCTCCTAGGGCAATCCATGATGAATGCTGGCGGCCAATCTTATTCTGCTAACAAAATGTCATAGCCAAACTTTAGGTTTTCCCAAAAGAGACCTCTAACTGTCCTACATTTGTCCCCCTCCATCTGGAGTGTTATTTCATACAATTTATGGGGGACACTTACTCTAGTATCAGGTGTTTCCACCGTGATATACACATTCAAGTCCGCGGTCATCAGAAATTCCATCAGGTTCTGGCGAGCTATTGTTACTTCTGCCGCACTGTCTAGCATCGTCAGAGCCCATTCCCCGTTCAGCAGTCGAGTCCTCAGAATTCTGGGCATGTCTGATCTTTAGACCTGCAACCTTCTTCTTTTTGACGTTTGGTTTTGGTTTGGCCTTATCTTCTATTTTAGAAGTATAGTCTTGAGCGTTCTGCTTGTCTCTGGACTTAATACGCTCTTCTTGCCTGTCCTACCGTCTTTCTCTCTCAGAGTTTTTCGGTGAACCATGAAAGGAACGAGAGGAACGTGTATCAGGATCCTGATACCTGTCAGGTTTCCTCGTGTTATCCCTATTCCTAAGGTTATACCTCCTTTCGGAGGGCTCCTGTGGAGGAGATCTACCTCTGGATTGAGATCTGTTTTCTTTAATATTTAGTTTTTTGTTATTGTCCCACTTCTTTAGTAGGTATCTGCTTGAAAGTCTCCTTCTCGGAGCTCCCAATGAGTTGTGATTTTAATGCTTTCCCACCCAAACTGTCCCTGCCTAACTCTGAATACGCAGTTTCAATTATTTTGGGCAGTTCATGCTCCTGTCCTAAAGGACTGAACTCCCTTAGGCGTTGACGGATGGCCACTGATGCTGCTTCCCCTTTAATATTTGCTAATATTATAGCTAATACCTAGGCATAGTTACCTAGTAACTTCATCCCTAAGTACAGAGCAGGCTCTGCTGCATACTCATTTTGTATTCGTCTTACTATGTCTGGTACTACTGTTAATGACGGGATACCATGAGTTCTGGGATATAGGGCAGCAAAAACTGTACGCCACAAGGTACAGTCCTCTAGTTGTGGTGTGATCCCCATGGGCAAGCAGATTGTTAGCATTCAGTGTTTTCACAAGGGCAAGTATTTGAGAATACTGCTTCTAGCTGTGTTATTTTCTGAGCTATCCAAAATGGCATTTGTTCACGTTTTGCGGGCATTTTACCCATTACTGCATATAGCGTTTGTGGAGTAATTTTAGTTGTATTTTGAACATGAGCTGTATTTGTTGTTGCCATTGCTGGCTGGACTGTAAATGTCATCATGATGTATTGCATCATGTTTCTGTAAAGCTTCATTAATTCTTTGTGAAATATGAGTACGTCTGGTCCTGGAATAGTTTCAATGTCAGGATGTGGTGTATAAGTTGCCAATTTTGGTCATGTCGCTCCTTCTCTTCCGAGTCGACAGAGTCTTACTCTTCTTCTTATATGGGGTAGGGTGCCTTTAAACCAGTATAAGCGTTCCTGGTACGTAAGCGTAATCTCAATGTCCTCAAACGGACAGTATTCCGCTGGTGCATCACCTGCTTTGTAGAAGTGAAATGTTTTTTTTCTTGCATTTGCTGCTGGGAATGTATCCCACAAATAAAATACCTCTGTTCTTATAAGATTTGTGTGCCTCGATCACGAATGTTACTATGCCACCCCTGGCTGTTACTTCATGCGCAAACAGTTTCAAGGTGACTGTGTTTCTAAAATTGTCTGCAATCGGAATTGCATCTGCATTGTCTTCCTCATCTGTGAGGTGCAAGTTTTGCACAACTCCTACCGCGTTATCCGCGTCTTCAGTCATTGTTTTAGAGACGAAGAACATTTCCAGTCAGTTTAAGATAAGGTGTTTGCAAAATTTTAGGAACTTTGTGTCTTTCAAGCTTGATTAACCTACAGCCAATAAATAGGATATTGCCTACTAGCTGCGGCGGAATTTAGCCTACCCACTCCAGACGTCTCCGGTGTTTTGTGAATAAGGATTTCTGAGAATAGCACGACTGAACTACTCAGATTCTACTGTTAAATAAGTACCCAACCAATGTTGGGCGCCATGTCGTGTAGTTCCTGTAGAAAATATACAGGATCTGCGCGTTTAGACAACATACACTGTAGGATTAGTGTCAGACGATCTCTGATCACCCCCACCGGGTATGCTGGCCTTTCTGTATCAGCTAGCTCACAGTGCCACTATAATCTCCTCTTACCAAGGACAGAATAGTTTCTGGCAACCACAGAACATGACAACCCTGAACCCTCAGGACCATGGAAACAATGTACTACCTTTCGTTCAGTCACTCATGCTTACTTAGTTTGTCTCAGAGAGATACATCGAATGAAACAAGCTTGGCGTTTTCAATAATCATTTATTGAACAGTTGTTATTCTGGTGTTGAATAGATGTGCTGCAGTAACTGTTAGACAGTATAAGATATAAATGATTAACAGTAGTATGAAAGTAAAAGGATGGTGTAGTTCTACCATCTTACTAAAATCATGAATACATTCGAGTATAGAAAACACATGATAAAAGGTGCGTACTCCTACAATGCCTCCGTATCTAGATGTACCTAAATGTACGTAGCATGGGTGTAGGTGTTAAGCCGAGAATTCCTCTAGGATCAAGTCAACCCCATTACCTTAAGTGAGAGTGGGACCCCGTCCTGGTCTCGAGTTGGACGACCCGCGAGGGATGTTAGACCACTGCGACCTGGAGTGTCTGCATGCAGGAACCTCAGTATCTCTGGTCAGTGTGTCGGCCGGGAAGTCTTGGTCTCCTCTAACTATCTTTGCAAGATGTGATGTATATATACCCATAGGTCTCCCCAGGGCTCCTACCTTGCTGTTTTACTGTGTGGGCCTAAGGACCGCGTCTGGATGAACTTTATACATAGATTTTATACAGGAGATGGCAGTCCTGCTGTGCTTCCAAGAACCCTCATGCATAATGTATTAGATTTCGAACTAGGGGAAACCCGCGTTCTGAATGCAGTGTGATATCTAGGTAAAAGGTCAGTCCCTGTAACCCGTGACAAGTGTAATGTAGGGAGAGAATATAGGTGAAGGGTAATACATTTACCGAGGCCTATATTATAGTACCTTTATGGAATATAACAATACTAGGAAATTACATGGACAATGGGACACTGACGCTTGCCATTCAAGCACTGCACAATCTACAAAGAAACATGTGTGAAGAGGGAGGTAACCCTGAGCAGGAGGATTCTCCTGGCTCCCACTATGGATATTTGGTTTATGTAAATCACTGTTGCCAGTTATCATTATGTTGCTATTGATATATGGGGTTTTACAATTGGAGATCACCTGTTATAAAAACACAGTCCTCAAACTGGGAAGAATTCAGGTGATAAGAAGGTAGTTGTTGTCAAAAGGAAGCATAAGGAACAACAAGCCCCAAAAGAAATAACAGTTAAACTGTATGATTTAGGTAGTGTAGTTGTAGAATCAACTAGAGGGTGGAATGTTAATATGGAAATGAATGCATTCATCAATGAAAATGAAATATTGTCCTTATTAACAGAATTGCCCATTGTGAACTCCACATAAACCATGAATCACAAATATGAAGTCAAGCATGCCCTGAGACCAAAGTCCGGGATTACTATTTGATAGGTCACAGGTGAGAGGGTGTGTAGCTGACAGCAAACGCCCGGGAAGGAAAATCTTGATCCTTACCACAGATAGGCACAGCAACATTACAAGGGCCATTGGAGATTATCCCAATAAAGCACACATGGCCGGAGGGAGTAAGTCCCCTCTTAAAACACCATAAAAGGTTAGATGCCACACACAGCCACTCAGGACCTAGCACACGCAGTGATAATGCGCTCCCAATGCCGGACATCTGGACACCTAAATCCACTGGCCACATTGTGATCACACGAGGACGGGACCCACCTTTGGTAGTCGTTAGACAATTAGTTTATGACTCCAAGGCAGTATCCATCATTCCTTGCCATACATAGTACGCTGGAACCATTTTCATTAACCCATCATTTTTTGTATAAAAGAAGGGCACATACCAATGGTAAATTGAGACACTCCACAGGTATTGTGCCTGTAACTGTTCTCTGGCCATAATGTTTAATTAAACAAACTGTTCCTGTTTTACTAAATGCCTCTTGTCTTCTGTTTTTTAAGGGATTTCAAACTCAAGCAACATTTTGACGTTATTTTGTGAGTTTCCTGTTCCTTTCGCCACTCGCTGCCACAATTACTTGACATTGTTGACCAGAACTGTAACTCCGCATCCCTTGTCTCCCACTGCCCACTGCAGTGCCATCCCTGCCCCGTTCTTACCTGGTCACAGTCTGGGTGGGCATTTTGCATCCTTCAGGGGCCTTGCATACTGACTTTCTCTTCTGGCTGGGGAGCCGCTTCACCAGGGGGTTCCACATAAGTTTTGATGAAAGCTGCTACGTTTGTTTGGGCGTTATGTCCCTGTGACATCTGCTCTAAGTTTACGTTGATGGATTTGCAATCTTCTCATCTGAAGTCTGACAGTTTGTCCACATTGACCTTTGTGCAGTCTGATTTTACTTCCAACATTCAGGTCTGCGCTGTAGCATAGTTCATCTGCCTTGTCTTTTATGTCACAAGATTGTGACTTTTTATCTTTCCTTTGAAACACAAGTGAAACAACAGGGGATTCTCTGCCCTCTAGGCTTCTTGGAAATCTATGCTGTCACTGTCCCATTCACTATGCTTTGCGTTAAAGTCTTCACTTATTAAGAGAGACATGTTTAGGTCTCGCCTGAGACAGCGCTTTAGCGCTGCTCTGGCGAGACTTATAGTAAGCGAGTTTTGGAAGTGCAAACAGTGGCTTTTCGGGCCTCCAAATACAGTGCATGTGCGTCGGCCGGGCGCGTGCACCATTTGGAGGCCTGAAAGCACTCGTTTGCTTTCACTTTCGCGGGCCGCTTTGATGTGATCGCGATCGCGATTACTTTTCCCTCTGTTCACTCTTGTTTCTTTCACTATTAGATTTGTCCTTTATATCTTTCTTCTTTTTATTCGCTTTAGCTTCATGTTCATGCTTCATCCTTTCCCTTACCCTCTTTCATTTCAACCATCCTTTTCACAGTTACCCCCTTTTCTCTACAAATATATTTCTCCATCTCTTGCTCTCTCCTTTTCCCCATGTTTATCTTCGCACTCTCTGTCTTGCTTGCAAGATTTGTCTTGATTAGAATGTTTGAGCCACACCATTATGAAGTTTACTTTGAAAACAAAAGCGTCCCATAGAAACTCCTCTAAGTGTGTTTGGCCCTGTGACAACCTACTCCCCCTTCCTTCTCCCTCTTTGCAGCTGCTAGAATGGGGGTTTGTGACGCCTCTGCCCTCTGGGATGGCCAGAAGCAGCCCCTGCGTTCTACAAAGCCACAAACTGCAGCAGCCAGCCCCATATAAAACCAGCTAGTTGTTTACGGGCCACAGTGCGCCCTCTTCTCTGCCCCCGCCCCACACCCCTCCTCCCCCATTCCCTACGTGTTTATTAACCACATGTGCCTTGAAGCTGTGAAGATAGTTCTTCTTTACTATAGAGTTTCTAAGTTTAATGAACTGGCCACATCCCCCCTCAATGCCTGTGCAGTGAATCTGGAAGCCTGAATATCACAAAAGTGCCTGGCAATCAGGCCGTCGATTGATAGATAAATGCCTCTCTCCTGAGTGCCTTCCATTTCCGGCCAGCACACATCCGCACACGCCCTCCATAATTCATCGAGAGCCCCATTCATATCGGCGCGAGACTTCATTTCAAAGCGGGCACTTCACTCCCAGCTCCGGCGGCTTAATCAAAGCACATCTGTTAATGAATTCCCCCTCCTACCGCCCCCTGGCCAGGCCCAAGACTGTCTACCTTCCCCCAGCTGTTACTTTATTGAACCTCTTCTGTTTATTTCACAAACACTCTCTACCGTGTTTATTTAGTGTATTAATTCGGATGTTTATATAGCGCGTTGAAGTCCCATAGGGTGAGAGTATACACTTGCAGCAACATAAAATGTGACTAGAACACATATTTAAAGAAATTATAAGTTCTAACATGCATGTCAGATGGTGTAACAGCTATGGTGGGTCGGACTCCCATGTATCGCCGAGAATGCAGCTCTCTCCCGATGCAGCTTCCTCGTTCCAGACACAGACAGGGAGAACAGACTTAACGCAGACCACCTAAACACAGTAGGTGTTTTAAGAAAAGATATCCAGCCTTACTTACTCGTTTTTCTGTAGAATTCTTTTACAAATACACAATCATGCCTACTTGTCACACCTTTTTAGGTATGTGCGTCGGCCGGGCGCGCGCACCATTTGGAGGCCTGAAAGCACTCGTTTGCTTTCACTTTCGCGGGCCGCACGGCCGCTTTGATGTGATCGCGATCGCGATTACTTTCACACACGCACATACCCTACCACGGTCAGTGAGTTTAGCAGAGTGCACTTCAACCAGCTTGCTACTGCATTTGCTCTTGCAGCTTTAAACAAGCATTTGCAATGCAATAGGTCTCGCAGTTACACGAGTTAAAGCTATTGGCATTGTAAATGACAATGCCAATAGGCATTGTTATTTGCAATGTCAATAGCTCAAACTCGCGTAAATGCGAGACCTAATGCATTGCAAATGCTTGTTCTTGGTTGCTGATTTGAATTTATAAGACCTTGTGTAAAAAGTCAATCAAGCTGGGGAGTCGTTTTGGAGCTGCCTAGACGCAGTAGTGTAGATTATGATACCTAAGTCCAATACCGCTTGAGTGAAATGACCACTGAGCTCCATAGGGACACATTTTCTGCATAGCTCGATTCTCCTATCTATCTGAAGTCCTACCAAATTCCACCTGCTTTTGTTGGTGACGCTTGTAAAGCTAGGCTGATGAACTCTTGGGGTTTCGAACCTCTCAGTCACTGGGTTTCCTGCAGGACTAAAATTGAGTGTGCAGTTAGGAATGAAATAAAACATGTCTCCTAATTTGTTTGAGATCCCTGCATTACTCCATGAAGTCAGGAACCACGATTGTGATGCTATTCCTTTCTCCCATGGGGTTGGTTACTGCCGGTCAGGAGTGGGTATTTTCTTTCAGCTTTGTACAGTTGTGGAACCTGTTGGATTAATACTTCAAGGTTATAGGATTTCACTGGTTGCTGTATTTGAACTGGCTTGTTCTGCAGGTTCTGAACGTTGCAATGCCAATGAGGGTTCACCCCATGGCTGCGACTCTTCTGTGTGGCACAGCAGACGTAAACGTGTTGCTTTTGCTGAATTCTGCCTTGTCTCATTGCTGTCTCTGTCAGTGCGCAACCTGGATGTTGATTAGTTATGGCTATTCCCACTCTTTTAGGGGCTGATATGTCATCCAATGAGTATGTGGTGCCTCTTTTGATCCCTGTTGCAGTGTTTGATAGCATCACCATAGTTTCCCTACATTTGTGCAGAAGTGCTTTGCTGTTTGGTGGTGTTGGGGGTCACAGGTATTTGTTCTGTAGTTCACTTCCAATCGGTCGGCTGCATTCAGTGGCTTTTCTACTCACTGGGCAGTATCCAGAGAAGGGACCAAGCTACCTCCAAAACACATTTCAGAGTCCTGCACTGCGATGCTGATACTCCTGCTTCATTACATTGTTTGAAGATGGTCAAATCATATCCTTCCTATGCCTTTGTCATTGCCATTATGCAATAGAGATGAGTGCACCAGATTCCTGACTCTGGCTCAACTCAAGATTCTCGTGGATTGCTAAATCCAAAATGAGCCGAGCCTTCATATGGCTTCTGTCTGCTACTCTTGTTCTAATCTCATGCTCTAAGAATGAAAGATAAAGCATTAACTTTTGATGTAAAATGAGAGAGGGAACGGGATCCCCATCGTGTGCCTGAATTGCTCAATGTGAAACCAGATAACCTTGGATCAATCCTGGCTTACCTGCTTGACCAAATTGTGGGATCCTAGACTATTTTTTAATTTTACTTTGCCTCCTTTTTCTTGGTTATCATATATAAACGCAATTTGAAATAGATGTGTTCAGGATATGTGGTATTCAAAACCTTCTCTTGTGTTTGATTTAATAGACTTTAATGTTGTTCCATGTATAACAACAAACTAGGCTTCACAGAGGGTGCACATGACAACTGACTAGTCTCTTGGTTCACTTATGGGATTTTTGCCAGAGATAAGGGGAAGGCATGAATGTTTCTAGGTTCATGTTTGAAAACTTTGACTTTTAATATGGAGTTATATAATCTGAAGTACTAGGGTGAAATGCTTCTGTGTGTTAAAAAAAATAAACGTTTTTGAGTTTTGAAGAGACTTTAACATATTTTCACCTGTTTGTTTCATGATATCTTTTTTACATGATGAAAGTGTTCCCAAAGATAAGGGGTGCAGGGCACCTCCTGTGTTTCTTTTCCTTTATTTCTGTTAACTTGTAAATAAATGCACACCTGTAGTGCTCAGTCAGGTAAGCAACAGCGCATTCCTGCTGTTAACTGGGGATCTGCTCGTAGGCTTCAGGAGGACTTTGAGCCATACATTGAGTATCTCTGCCCTAGACTATGGGCTCAGTTGAGAGGAGGGTGTTAATGGGACATCTAGCAACAAGTAGCAGAAGTTTGTCTGCCCTCCTTATCTTGATGGTGGCAGAAGGTACAGGACACAATTGCAAAGCCTTCTCTGACCCTACCACTGGGACTGTCGTGCTAGGTATTGACCCTGCCTGAAATGATGGCAGACTGGCAGTCCAATTTAGGTAACATCCGCTATCATTTTCAGTGGTGTCAACACAGTGGAAGTCAGCCATGCAATTCATGTCAGCCTTTCACATTCAAGTGTCCCCCATGTGCCAGGGAAAACTACAGGTTTGTTGCCAGGGCCCACCATGATGCCAGCAATTCTACCTTGCCACATAGATGAATTCCCGACATTGTGTTTCAACCCTGCCCCCTCCCAAAGTGGTGACATCTGTGATGCACGCAGGTGGACACTTTGGTAAAAAACTCCTTATGCTCCCACAGATAACTATTGATATGCCAGATCTTCCATCAACAGTGGAAATCTACTCATTCGCAAAAGTAACACTCACCCCTCCATTTCTAAATTGGCCTCTATCTATAACTCCTTTCAAAGACATCAGACCTTTTAGACCCCAGACCAATAGACTCTAATAACTCGAGACTTTTTACAGTGCCTCCTGCCTATCTGTGATTTATATTCCTCAGTATACCTTTGAATATCAGAAACTACTTGCCACAAGTATTACAAATCCATCTCATCCGCATGTATCTACCAAAAATGTTCCAATGCTTAAACAAGAAGATATCTTGCATTATTGCAATGTCTTTATTGTTTTGTTTGCTTTAACGTGCATGCCTGTAATGGACTTCACTATGTTACACATTTGTTTGTGCTGACTCTGATGACTCATTTGTTGTTTACCTTTTCCAGCATGTGTAAGTTCTGTAATATGCTTAAGGGCACCTATTTTGGGAATAGCACCGCTAAAGAGAGTGTGTCCTTTCAGCCATGCTTGCTATTCCTGTTTGAATTTGAAAGGAGCTGCCAAATCGAAGAGCCAAACACCCAAGAGATTTTCTTAATGCCAGAGAAATGTTCTGATCTTTGCGCAAATCAAGGCTGCTTACGTTTCCTGACACTACGCTCGCGTGCTTTCAGTCCCCGCTCACCTTCTTCAGACTCTCTCATGAGGTACCACCTTCTGGCGCTCAAAAAGGAATTCTTCTGGGCATTAGGGAAAAAACAGCGCTCCAGTAAGGTAGCAAGTTGTGGGGCATGTTTAAGCCTGCACTAGGGGTTGGTGAAGGGAGATCAACCAACCATAGCACAAGAGACACATCGGGTATTCCTAGATCCGCTAAGGAGAGATTTGTTTTTAGATATACAGACTTATTTTGGGAACCCACATTGTACCTTGAAAATAAATTGCAGCTTTTGATTTAGGAATATCAAGAACTTTGTGTATAAGGAACTGTAATTCTGGTCTTTGTGCTCTTAGTCAAAACACCCAGCATTTTCTTGTATTAATCATAAAAACAATTCTTTGTGAAAGTAGAACTAAGAATTGTTGACTAACCTTTTTCTTTCCAGGTCTACTTCCCTGCAGTACCCACATTATTATTACTTCTTCCTGTCTGGCCACATCAGTACTCTGGTGAAATATAAAACGCAGAGTCGATGCTGGCTGAAAGGAGGGTATCTTGCGAGCATCTCTTCTGAGGAACTGGGGCCGATATTGGATGTGTGAATTGTGTATTGGCTCAAGCCAACCTACCTTTCCTTCAGTCCCAGGCTGTGAGATGAATCGTAATCCCTAGATTCGCCATTCCCCCGCCCAACAGACATCATTGCTTAGAGATTGGGAACTAAAATCAGCAGAAAACGCCCAACAGATCTGACAGAATCCCAAGCCTTTGTGTTTGTGATCCCTAGTCTTAACATGACATTTCCCACAGACTTGAATAGTTACATGACTATAAAGCATTTCTGCATGAGTGTTATATAATAGAATTTGGGTGACAGGACGTTTGTCTTTGCCAAACTTTCTCTAGCACGTAAATTATTTGCTCACATCATGACTCATGTCCTGTCAGTCTGGTGTAATCCCAAAGACAAAACATCAACCATGTGCTCTCCTTTGCACAATTAATAATATTAGGATCCTGGGGTAAAATGTGTGACTGCATACCCAAACAAAAAACCTTATTTTAACAGTGCCACCATGGCGTCAACAACCGTGATAGTAGCTGCCCCAGGGGGAAAATCCTGTTCTAGCAATTTCTTCAGTCCAGGGGCGGCCTTAGGCATGTGCAAGCTGTGCACCTGCACAGGGCCACCAAACCCCAGGGGCCACCACGAGGAATCGGATACAATACATATTCGTGGCGGCCCCTGGCAGGGATTTGGCGCATGAATGACTGAGGCGTGCTAAATCCAATGTGATGCATGCTGAATGGTTGTTCTCATACTCTTTTCCTTTCTAACCCAGTCTCGTCTTTGTGTGGGGGCGGCCTTGTTTCGGGCTCTTCTGGTAGGTCTTGTGCTTGTTTAGAACTTTTTTTCCAGGAGAATCTAGCTTGTTTTAATAGTCCAGATCTGGCACCTCCGGAGGCTCTCATGCGCGCGCATGCGCAGTGCCCGCGAGTCCTGCAGCGAAGGGGTTACAGAAGCACCACGCATCACTGGCGGCAGGAGGGGTGGCAGCACCCGTGCCCGGCGTGCAGCGAGCAGCACCGAGACCGGCCGAGGCCATGCACTGGCGCGCCTAGAGACCCTGGGCAAGAAAGGCCGCCTTGCAGAGGATAGCATGCCAGTGTGCAACCTTTGGTGCCAGCTGCGAGGTGAGCAGCCCGAGGGTCAGGGCATGGGGAGGGGGAGTGAGGAGGTCAGCGTGTGCCACTGCAGAGTGAACCCGAGGGAAGGTGAGCCATTGGACGAGGGTGTGGGGAGCCCTGGGGAGGAGGGCAGATCAGGCGTAGGAATGTATCCCAGCCCGTGGGGGTGAGGAGCCGGGGGCGTGGGGAAGGTTGGGTGAAGATGTTATTGTAGATGGTGTGTGCTTTGGGTCTGGGTGGAGGTAAGCCATGTGAGGTGGCGAGCTGGAGGTATTCTGGTGGTCATGGGAAGGGTGGGCATCATGAATCGTGAGAGAGAGCCTCTCTCTCACGATTCATCTCTGAGAGGGCGCGGGTCGGAGAGGTGGTCACCGTGCGCCAGGGGTAGGGAGTGGTACAGATCGGCGCTGAATGTTGAGGGAAGAGTGAGTCAGGAGTGCAGGGGCGGTGTTTACTTGTGGCTGAGGGGAGGCATGGTGACTTTTGGAGGTGTAACTTGGGAGGCACGGTCGTATTGGGGGAAGAGGAGAGCAGGGTACGAGGTGTTAGACGTAATGTTAAGGATTCATTAAAATGATTACAATTACTTATCAACAATCATGAAAACAGAGTATGAAGCTGATACTTGTGATCTAATGAGTGGATCTGCCTGCACAAATCTTTTAAAACATCGAGTGTTTGAATGTACTTGGCATTTGGTTATGTCTGTTTATATGGTGTTGAGGCAGACATGAAATGCAAGCACCTATGGATGGATGCCTGGAATAGGATGGCAGTGCCTACCCATGTTAACTCAATCTAATGCCCTTTTGCAGAGACCTTGGTAGGAGACTGGCTTCTTGATCATTTCTTTAATTACATTCCGGTGCTGGTCATGTGACTAGCAGAGAAAACTAGTTTAACTAGTCCTCAGTTTTCAATTGGTGAAGCAGCCTTCTCTCTCCATACTAGGGGCATAGCTACCATTGGTTCAGCAAGTACAGTGGTATTGAGACCCAAAACCCTCAGGTGCCCATTGAACCCTGATAATTGCTATATTTTACTTCCTGAGCAGCAGCCAAAGGGGCCATTTTCCTTGCTTATGCCACGGCCCATGGGGTCGTTGGTACGCTGTGCTAGTGATTCGTACGTCTGCTTGAAAGTTGTCTCCTGACTGGATGTTCCTTGCACATTAATTTTGCTTCAGTGAACCTCTAGTGCCTTTTCATAGCCTTAGGACTCACTGTAATTAATCCTTGTTTAATAGGTGCTCTGAAAGCGAGCAGAACTGGTTGCTGGAATATGGCACTATACAAGAAACCTTAATTAAATATATTGTATTTGGTCTTTTGACAATGTGGTAAAGTGGACGAGTCTTTGGTTACCTGTAGGCTGTCTTCAGGATCAGTTAGTGACGTACTGAGACAGGTCTCTGTGTGCCATGATTTCAAGGTAGCTTACTGTCTTCCTGCTAAGGTCACTTCCCAAATAGATCATGAACTATTCTCCAGGCTCTACTGTTCTCAGTGGACTGAGAAAACAGACCTTGTATGCCAAGTCACATGATCTACCCTATAGTTTTATAATACTCTTCAAATAAACCTTCCATATGTGGCTAGTCCTCATAATGTGTCATACATGTAGTGGGAAGGGTAATTACTATCAATCAGTCAGGGTTTGTAAAGCTCAGCTGCTTCACACATAAGGGTCTCGAGGCGCTGTGGGATTCATGCTGCTGGATCATGCTGCTTGTTGGTTGAACAGCGAGGTCTTGTGGTCCTTCCTGTACTGCTGGAGCGATGGTGAGGCTCTAAGGTGCAGGGGGAGGGTTTTCAGGTCTTCACTGCCATGTGGGAGAAGTAGCGGCCTCCACTGTTTTATCAGCGGCCGCATTGGGTGGCTGCTAGGGAGATGGTTCTGGAACATATTTTCCTGGTAGGTTGGTGGAAATTCACTCGTTCATTAAGGTATGCTGGTCCTTCATTGTGTAGTCCAGGGAAGACATGGCTTGGCAGTTTGGGCTGGACAGTTCCCATGAGGCACAGGGTCAAGGCTGATTTGCATATGGCCATGTCTGAACTGGGGTGGTGTGGTGAGCAAAAGAAAGATGGATTTAGGCCCAGATCTCTGTACTGGGGTGAATGTATGACATTGTTCTGCATTATGTCCATCAACTGTTGTTTTTGCAAGAAAATTAAAATTACACATCAAAATCTTTCAGCAGCCGCCACTGCTGATTGTCTTCTTTCTTTCCCTACCCACTGCTAGCCTCGCCCGCTGCATTGCAAGCAAAATGAAGAGAATTCGAGTACACAAATCTGGTTATTCGAAACGAAAGAGAAAGGTGGCTCAGCAGGCTTTCGAGTGTCACAGTGTGGTAAATATTTAAATTACCTGTACTATTTTTTATGCGGTAAAGTCTAGTAAGAATAACTCAGTCAAAATAAGAGGCAGAATCCGTGGTATTAGAGGTTCTGAAAAGGGCTTTATTCCTTACAAAGGAATTATAGTTCGAACTAGGCAATCATATTCCATCACCACGAAGGTTCAGGAAGGGATCAGCAATACATTATTGACAAGTAACAATATTTATATGGAAAGCATTGCATTAGGACAGATGCAGGAGGCGTAACAGCTGATAATACAGATAAGAATACACATACGTAATGAAAAATAGGCGTATACTAGAAACGTCATTAAAAATGATGTCACAAGTGGGTGGATCCATAAGAGAATCCTGCAGTGTCAGCAGAAATATTTGACAGAGATGCGCGCGCAGCTGCATGACGCATGATTGACGTACAACTAGAGGGTGAAGGGAACTTGACATTTGGCCCTACATGTGGAGACAGAAGTCTGGGGTGTCAGGACAACCTAGTCCTAAATCATATCTAATATCTTGTGTTTAAGGAACTATATTATCTGGAAGGAAGGGTCTTCTCGGACAGATCCTATTCTATACTGACTGTTAGTGCGTGTACAAGCGTCTATGTGTCTACATGTGATGCGAGGGGGCAGGAATCTTTCATAGTAACAGGGGCTATGAATTACTTGCAAAAAGACAGCGAGGCCGAGCCTTTTGCTCGGTAGCTGGAGGGATGTTTACCTAAACTACTAGACAGGAATGTATTGGATGAGGAGCGGAGCAGATAACTTGAAGGCTGAATACAGTTTTTGGCAGGCAACAGGCCGCGTCAGGCACCGTTAGCCGCGCAGGGAGTAAGACAAAGTTCATGGACACGGATGCAGGTCCAAGCTGGAGCATTTCAGAGGCAGAAACAGAAAAAGGCTTGATGGCAGAATTCAGGGCCTACTCGCCTTAACTGCAAAACTAGAAAAGTGAACCACATACAGTCGGTGGCCTTTCATACTTAGGAATGGAATATTCGACCCATTCATGGCGGATCTGAAAGAGGGCATGTTGACGTTGGACGCACATGTATTTGCGTCTTCATAGCTGGAACTGGAGGGAACATACATGTACTTATAGCATGTACATGGAGCCGTTGGGGTCTAAGATAGGGGACACAATTGACCATAAAAATTCATATTTCCACATTCCCTCCTTGTCCCCTACAGACCCTCATGAAATATCCATCTTCATTAATCCATCAATCTGTTCATATAGCATCATTTGTTCTTCTTTCTTCTTCCGAGATCTTGAATGAAAATTTGAAGGCGGGATACACGATGTGGCACACAGACCACAAATCGCTGGTCCACATTGTAGACACAAGCAGCAACTGAATAGTATGAGAAAGCCAATACCTAGGAAGGATAGGATCCTCCATCCCCAGGCTGACAACACGCTCCAGAACCAACCGGACCAAGTCCAGGTGCCTGGATTCTGGTGTATCTGGCTTACGATCTTATGAAGTCGAGTTATGGCTTTATATACTGACGGCGCGTTTTCTGGTATGAAAACACAGCAACTTGATCCGATGACCCTACAAGCTCCGCCCCTATCGGCCAGAATGACGTCAAGGACAAGACGATTTTGGAGAACAACAATCCGCATCGCAGACTGCTCCTCCGTTAAGTTGCCCAAAGCGGAAGTAGTTTCATTCACTACTGCTTCAAGTGTTAGTTAATCTACGTATCAGCTTACTATTGGTGACTGTACCTATGTAGGGAAAGAAACCTTTATTGAAATCTGTGTATTTCTCCCATGCTGTTTCAGTGTAGTCGACAATCGGGAGGTCTCTCTGCTGTCTATTGTGTACTAAATGGGTGTTCCTATGATAATCAGGCGGGGCTAGGAAAACGGGTGGCAGAAGGAATGCAATGTAACAGGTACCATCCCAATCTAGGGGTAGGAGTATGTATGCGGTGTGACCACAGATGAAGTAGGAGTGACGGGAAGCTCTAACTGTAGATTTGCCTTTATCACTGAATTCTATTACAGTGGTACATTTACTATGGCCCATGTGTTTTGAACCATTCTTTCTTACACATAATTCGCCTCTAACTGGAAATACTGACATAGCGGGCAAGATTGGTGTAGTTTCGGATTCAATATTCAGGATCATAAGATTAAGTGTAAAGTTACCTAATCCATATACTTCATTTTCTAGATCAGTTCCTGTTCTTTTGGGAAGTCCCTCCTTGTTAGGGTAGCAGACTTTAAGTAAAACTAGGTTCAGGTTTCCCCATACCCAATTGTCTTGGTAAACTACTGTATTTGAATCTAGGGAATTAATCAAACTAAACCATGCTCCACAGGAGCCATTGTGTGTGAATGGATACGGAAAGAGGGGCAGAACTCCCTTGTATTTCTGATAGGGAGGGAGTCGGCCACATATCCAACAATTTGTAGCATTGCTGGTCTGATGAGAATGATGTAACATACTAATGAATGTGTTATTGCGCAGCGCAAATCTATAGGACAACTCATGTGGGGGTAATTCGCTAAAAGAGTGTTCGGTAGTAGCATTGGAAGCACGCTTGGAGATAGGGTAATACATGTGTAATAATATACCGGAGATAATAATCAGAAGACTTAGAAAAAACATAATTAACAATGTCACTATGCAGTGACTACGAAGTGATTTACAGTACGCATGTGTCCTGAGCTGTTTCTGTCCATTTTTCTCTCTATTTCGGTCTAGAGGATACATGTCAGAGACAAATTCAACCGATTCACCTTGGAGAGGACTTAAACAATCAAATTGTCTGACTTGCTAGACCTTAGTTTCAGTTTATAGTTTTCACTCTTGGTTTGTTCAACCAGGGGTAGTTTTGAATCAGTCTGTGAGGGAATGCAGGGCTGAGGGTTCACGTCGGACGGTAGTCCATAAAATTTTTTGATGTGGCTCGAGTGCAACCACCCTTTACGTCCCTCAATCTTCACGGCTGTCCTTGTGGTCAAAATGACGAGCTTCGGCGACCGCCACCGAGGCTCCAGCTGGCTCCTCCTGTCACAATTCCTCACAAACACGAGGTCCCCCGGAATCACGTCGTGGGGCTTCACCTCAGTGTTGTCGGGAAAAGCTGCAGCTACCTGTGAACGACAAGATTGTAGTGCAGACATCAAGGAAGCCAGGTAATCTGTCAGCATATTACAATCAACATCAGTTATTTTACGAGGTATAGGCGTCCCCCACATATTTGGTGGTCTACCGAAGATCACCTCATACGGGGATAGCCCTGTTCGAGAGTGTGCTACCATTCTCATGTAAAAGAGCGCAACTGGTAAAGCTACTATCCAGTCGACACCTTTTTCTCTACATATTTTTGACAGTCTAATTTTCAGAGTTTGATTATGTCGTTCCACGAGACCTGCTGCCTCGGGATGTCGGACACAATGGAATTTCCATTGGTAGCCTAACAGAAGTGAAACATGTTTCATGAGCTCGGATGAGAACGGTTGGCCATTATCTGAGTACACGATACGGGGCAAACCATACCGTGGGAAGAATTCTCGAACTAACTGTTTGGCAGTAGTCGGGGCAGTGTAATCTGAGACGGGATACGCCTCTGTCCACCGGGAAAGAGCGCATACAACTACGAGGACATATTTGAATCCTCGACAACGTTCCATCTGGATATAATCCATCTGGAGGACTTCAAAAGGGTGATCGGGGGGTTGAAATCCACCCTGGTCTACAGGTACGCCTTTTCCTGGATTGAACTGACAACAAATCATACAGGTACGTACTTTCTGTTTAGCCGCTGCTCGTAAGTGTTTATTAAACCAAATGTGTTGAATACTGTCTAGCATAGCTTTCTCTCCTAGGTGCGCTGGACTATGTATTGTGTTAATGATGACCTGAACCATTGAGTCGGGGAGAAACCATATAGATTTTCCCTTCGTTATCCATCCTTGATCCGTTTGGATCCCTCCTAATTCAGTCCATCTCTTTATTTCTTCTGGTGTAGCATGTGTCTGTATGTCAATTACATCAAGGGCGGGATCCTTAACTGTCATGCAGTGTGTTGGTGTCGGAACTATTGTCTCTGTCGTGTCAATTGGACGAGTCTGATTCTGAGCCGTCTGTTTAGCTGTTCTGTCAGCTAGGTCATTACCCTGAGAAATAATGTCAGTTACTTTTGTATGGGCTTTACACTTCATGATAGATATTGAAGTAGGCAGATGTATTGCATCTAACAGAGCTTGAATAAGGGGACCGTGCTGGATGTGGGCACCGTGAGAAGTTAAATAACCTCTCTCTCGCCACAGTACGCCGAAGTCATGGACGACTCCGAATGCATAACGTGAATCTGTGTATATGTTGACTTTCTTATTTTTGGCTTGAATACAGGCTTGTGTCAGAGCGATGAGCTCTGCTGCTTGAGCTGACAAGGTATCGATATAATTTGTTTCAATAATTTCAGTGTCTGTTGTGACTGCATAAGCGGCCACTAATTCTCCTGCATTGGTTCTCATGCATGAACCATCTACATATAATGTCAGGTCTGGGTCTGATAATGGAATATCTGTCAAGTCTTGTCTGGGTTTCGTTGTAATAGTAATGACTTCAATACAATCATGTGCCAATGGGTCTGTTCCATTTAATGGCAAAAGTGTGGCAGGATTTAATGTACTACAGCGTCTGATTTCTATGTGTGGCTGGAACAATGTTAATTCGTAACCCGTCAGTCTTGCTATAGTCAGGTGTTGTGTTTGGGTCCGGTTCAGGAGAACCTCTACTGCATGTGGTACTTGCACTGTCAATTGATGTCCTAACACTATGGCGTCGCTTTGTCTGATTGCTAAAGCTGTTGCTGCGACTGATTTCAGGCACGCAGGAAGAGCCTGAGCTACGGGATCTAATGTACTAGAAAAATAAGCACATGGCTTGTGTGATCCTGCTTGTTCCTGCGTGAGTACTGATAAAGCAGTACCTTCACGTTCTGTAACAAAAAGTGTAAAACGTTTGCTGTAACATGGCGTTGCTAAAACAGGTGCTTGGCATAAAGCTTTCTTTAAGCTTTCAAAAGCTTGTGTATGTTCCTGAGTCCAAGGGAGGACAGTCGGTGTCGCTGCCTCCTGTGTTGTTAACTGAATGAGTGGTTTAGCTAAAAATGCATATTGGGGAATCCACTGCCTACAGTACGAAGTGAGGCCTATGAAGGCCCGTACCTCCTTTTGTGTCTTGGGTGGTGGCATGTTTACAATTAACTGGATGCGATCAGGTGTGAGCTGTCTCCCCCATTTGGACAGCAAGTGCCCTAGGTACACAACTTGCTGTACACAGAATTGTAGTTTCGAAGGGGACACTTTGTGCCCCTTGTCGGCTAAGAAATGTAAAACCGTCAGTGATGCTTTTTCACATTCAGGTTCGCTTCGTGCGGTGATCAGCAGATCATCGACGTATTGAAGCAGGGCAGTGTTAGCTGGCATGTGAATACTGTCAAGTTCTCTTTTCAGTGCTTGGCTATAGATGCTGGGGCTTTCTGTGAATCCTTGAGGTGCGCGTGTGAATTTAAAACTTCGTCCATTTAAACTGAATCCGAACAAATATTGGCTTTCCGGATCGATTGGGACGCTAAAGAAAGCGTTCTTGAGATCAATTACAGTAAAGAACGTTGCTTCTGAATCTTTGGCCGTTAATAATGAAGAGATATCTGGGACCACGGGGTATTGTGGTACAATGCATTTATTTAATTCTCGCAGATCAATAACTAATCGATATACTGGTGGTGCTTTTGGATCGGTTCGTTTAAGAATCGGAATTATCGGGGAATTACATATATTGGAGTAGGTTTCTACAACCACTCCTTGTGCGATGAGCTCGTCAATGATTTGCAGTAAAGCCACAACAGCATCTGGCGGTAATTTGTATTGTCGCATTCGTGGTAGTACCACTCCTGTTTTGAGTGTGACTCGATATGGTGTAATGTGCATACAACCTACATCAGTGGGGCCTTGTGCCCATAAATGTGCAGGTAGATTCTGTAACCGGTGATCCATGTCTCTAGACACGTAGTGACCTTTAAAGTCACGCAAAAATAGTCGTACTCCTTCCGGAGAACAACATATTACAGCTCCTAGAGCCTTCAATGTTTTTATACCTAACAAGTTTTCTGGACATGATTTCGTAAGTAATAGATCTGTAGTCCGTGTTAATGGACCGACTGTAAATGCAAGTGGTTGCGATACTTCGTTAACAGTAGGCTTTCCTGAAAAACCAAGGGAAATATTTTGTGAGCCTGAGAGGGGTACCCCTGGGACTTCGCTGTGACGGATAGTAGTTCTGCTTGCCCCTGTATCGAGTAGAAACTTTCTATCTTTCCCTAATAACTGACTTTGTACATAAGGACCCTCTTGGTCTACTGGAACCTCAATAAGGGGTAAGCCAACTTCCCTCTCTAGGCTATTTCATGTGTAGCGCTGATACTCTGGATAGTCATTTTGTGCATACTGGTACATCTGTTGTGTCGTGTTTTGTGTTGCAGCAATAGGCTGTGGCTGTTGTTGTAATTGTTGTTGTGGTTGTGGTGCGGTCTGTTGTACAGCTGGCATAGGCTGTATATTCTGAGGTACTTGTTGTTGGATCTGATCCTGTCTAGGCGGACGTGGTCTCTCTTTCGTTATACCCGTAGAGCTATTATGTTTCAGGACTGCGCAATCGTGTATATAATGACCTGGCTGTTTACAATAGTTGCATGTCCCTCTAACAGGACCTACTGAATCATTGGACTGTGTCATACCCTTTTTATGACCGTCAACTGGAACTGACTGAGCAACAAGCATTTTCATTTTTGTGTCTTTCATACGTCTTTGTTCATGTTCTTGTTCTTCCCTAATTCTATTGTGATGATATTGTAACATTTGTAACATCTGTGACGGTGTGTTTCCTTGCCAGGTACTCTCGAATTTCAGTACTCTACTTTTGACTTGGGGCAGGGAATTCTCAACTAATTTTGTCACAAACAGATGTGGATACGATTCACTACTTGCTTTTATGCCACTATTAATACCAAAACATTTTTCAAATCGGGAATAGAAATCACTAGTGTCTTCATCTTGTTTTTGTTTACAGGCTGAGATTGCACCCCAATCTTCCTTTTTCATAGTTAATAAACGTGGTAGTACCTGCACTAATAATCCTGGTAATGCTGTAGTCCTTTCCCCAAGCCCTGAACCTGCAGCTCGGGCCTTCTCTTCGTTTTCTAATACTGTCCAATCTATCTTTTGGTCTCCCACCTCCCATTCCTTTTCTTTGAGTTTCTCGTAAATACCGGCGGGTAATAGGACTTTTAATATTTTCATAAGGTCCGGGTAAGTATACTCTCCCAAGAGTAACATGTCTTTTATCTCACGGTGGAAACCTGCTGGGTCTTTGTCATGGCTAGGTACTACTTTCTTCATCTCTAATAATTAAATTTTAGTTATGGGCGCGTACACAAACACGCGTTTAAAAATATTGTCCTCACCTCTGACTGGGTGCACTTCGCGTAAGGGATTCTGTCTGTCTATGTGATACGTTTTTCTTTCCAACTTGGGGGGAACTGAAACATGCTCTGGGCATACGAAGACAATGTACTGGTGTCGATATTCTAGAATTTCCTTAATTAAGTCAGTACCTGAACCTCTCCATCTATTCGTGAGTAATTCTATTAGTATATCAGGCAGGGGACCGGGATCGGAGTGTTGGCTTCTATATAATATAACGAGATGTTGTATCATGTATATACCAGCTAAACGCTGTTCGTCTGGGGTAAGATTCAAAAACATGTGTGCCAACGCATCATCGCTGTATTTTTCAGAACTGTCAGCCCATTGTACTGCTGACCTAGCTAATTCTTGTTCATCCATAGAATCGAGCATATGATACCCCCTTCGGTCTCGGAGTAATTTATCAGCAGCCTGGAATAAGTGTTCAGGGGACTTCATATTTAACATAGGGGCTTGAAAATGTCTGTTACATTCTGGACGTATCGGGCGTATCGGGTCATTAAAGTATCTGGTATTGTTACAAGGTCTTCCCCTACCTACATAAGCTATTGTTTCTAATTGTCCTGTGGGCATTTCTGATTCTTCCTCCTCCTCTCCCTCTGATTCAGTTTTGTCTGCCTCTAATCTGGCTTTATGTATTCGTTCTACTTCTTTGCGGATCTTTCGGCACATAACTACTATGCATGTCTGTTTATCATGCTTTCCCTCGGATATATTCTGACCCCATCGGGTAAGTACTTGCATTTCATCCTGGTCTACCTCGGACCTATCTCTGTCTCTGATCAAGCACTTTATGAAGAAATGTAACAGTTGTCTCTGTATATCCGCTTTCTGGTATTCCATGGCTTCGTCAATACTTTCAGGGCCTTGCCCTGTTTGGACAAAGCGATATATATTGTCTAAATGTTTAATCATTCCTGGTAGCGTCGTTAAATATATTGAGGCTCGTCGTATGCGTAGTGATGATAGCAGCATTCTGTCATTTTTACCGGGCACTGGATCATATCTACAATCTACAAGATGTTCCTTAAACATGTCGGATGTTGCTATTTGGGGTGTACGTTGGTTTGCTAAATCTCTAAGAGACGACTTGCTTCTTGATGGTGGTGTGGCAAAAATTGCTGTCGCACCTTCTGAGGTGCTAGGCATGAAAGGATTTGTGGGGTGTAAGGTAGAGACTGTGGATGCAGGAAAATCGGTGGAAACAGATGGACCTGTTGGATTGTGCGGAGGTGGGGGCAGATGATCTCGGTGTTGAGCTCCAACGACGGGTGGCGTGTGTGGTGGATCATTAACATATTCGGGAGCTACGTCGTCTAAATAGGAGGAAAGGAAAATATCTTTTGCGGTCTTGGGATGTGCTTTAATCGGGAGTAATGGGGGTGGCAAATCTTTCGGTATTTCCGGGGTGGCCTTAGGTAAACCTTCGGCCAAAAGAGGATACATACCATTCATGAGAGTGTTTCGTTGTCTGTCTACTTGTTCTGTTTTTACTCGGATACCTTCCTTAACTAATACGTTTTCTCGGGCTCTATTTGAGTTCTCCCTACTTTTCTCTTCCAATCTGAGCGCTTTCTCTGTACGCCTATGCGATTCTTTACGCCATAACTCAATAGCATCTTTCTGTGACTGTCTGGCTTTCTTTTTCCATAATTCTTCTTCTACTCTCATGATGCAATCTGCATCCCATGTCCCAGCTGCGGGCCACCTCTGACTTTCTGCTAGATCCTTGGTGTAGTCCACCCATAAGTCAAGATATAATACGGCATCTAGGCCATGTTTATGATACATAAAATACCCTGGAGTGTCCCTAGGTGGAATGGGAACAGCTTCTTCGAGTACTCCTTTTCTAGTTTTGATCTGTCTTAATTTTGAAAAGAACGGCATCTTTAAACCTTGCTACTTGGTTCTTACTCGAACTGGACTTGAACACAATTAATACGATGGACACAATATTGAACACTCATTCATACCACAATTTTGGACCCAGTTAAAACATTTAACATTTAATTTTTTTTTTTAACGGACAATGATAATTTAGAAGAAAACTAGTTACTGACATAATACTAATACTAGATAATACTGATTTATATACATGAACATACTGGATATACTGCTAAACAGTACAGATACACTGCTAAAACAGTGCAGACCGGATCTGTGTACCCAAACCCGTCAGGACCGGCACAAATTAATGTGCACGTCTAACTGCCTCCCCAGCAACGGTACTCACCGGGTAGCACGGAACGGAAGGCCTCGGAACTGAACTGGACCGAACTGGACTGGACTCGACTCGGAACTTCGGAACCTGGTGGGCCTCTGTATACCTCGGATCTTGCTCTCTCAGCTAGGCTCTGGTCGGGATACTTCGCACTTCTCACCGCCTCGTCTGGGTGTTGATCGCAGCCTCAGTCACCCCCGCTTGGTCGGAGGGAGATACAGGAAATCCTGCGGGTACGCGTTGTTGTCCGTCCGGCTGTGGCAGGAGACCGGGCCTGCAACGCACCTCCGGCGCGTGAGATGAGAAAGTGTCCCTGTTCGGGCGCCAATTTATGTGGTAAATATTTAAATTACCTGTACTATTTTTTATGCGGTAAAGTCTAGTAAGAATAACTCAGTCAAAATAAGAGGCAGAATCCGTGGTATTAGAGGTTCTGAAAAGGGCTTTATTCCTTACAAAGGAATTATAGTTCGAACTAGGCAATCATATTCCATCACCACGAAGGTTCAGGAAGGGATCAGCAATACATTATTGACAAGTAACAATATTTATATGGAAAGCATTGCATTAGGACAGATGCAGGAGGCGTAACAGCTGATAATACAGATAAGAATACACATACGTAATGAAAAATAGGCGTATACTAGAAACGTCATTAAAAATGATGTCACAAGTGGGTGGATCCATAAGAGAATCCTGCAGTGTCAGCAGAAATATTTGACAGAGATGCGCGCGCAGCTGCATGACGCATGATTGACGTACAACTAGAGGGTGAAGGGAACTTGACATTTGGCCCTACATGTGGAGACAGAAGTCTGGGGTGTCAGGACAACCTAGTCCTAAATCATATCTAATATCTTGTGTTTAAGGAACTATATTATCTGGAAGGAAGGGTCTTCTCGGACAGATCCTATTCTATACTGACTGTTAGTGCGTGTACAAGCGTCTATGTGTCTACATGTGATGCGAGGGGGCAGGAATCTTTCATAGTAACAGGGGCTATGAATTACTTGCAAAAAGACAGCGAGGCCGAGCCTTTTGCTCGGTAGCTGGAGGGATGTTTACCTAAACTACTAGACAGGAATGTATTGGATGAGGAGCGGAGCAGATAACTTGAAGGCTGAATACAGTTTTTGGCAGGCAACAGGCCGCGTCAGGCACCGTTAGCCGCGCAGGGAGTAAGACAAAGTTCATGGACACGGATGCAGGTCCAAGCTGGAGCATTTCAGAGGCAGAAACAGAAAAAGGCTTGATGGCAGAATTCAGGGCCTACTCGCCTTAACTGCAAAACTAGAAAAGTGAACCACATAAAGTCGGTGGCCTTTCATACTTAGGAATGGAATATTCGACCCATTCATGGCGGATCTGAAAGAGGGCATGTTGACGTTGGACGCACATGTATTTGCGTCTTCATAGCTGGAACTGGAGGGAACATACATGTACTTATAGCATGTACATGGAGCCGTTGGGGTCTAAGATAGGGGACACAATTGACCATAAAAATTCATATTTCCACAACAGGAAGGAGCAATCCTGAACTTTATCACCCAAGGGAAACCTAAAGATGGAGAATCCTCTGGCCAGAGTACTGCTGATGCACTCGGTAAAACAGGCGCTGACGACCATAAAGAAGAACAAAACAATGATGATATCCATGAGCAGAATGATACTCATGAGCAGACCAATGAAAATGAACAAGGTGACTCTGAAATTGATACAAACATGCAGCAATTACCAACTCAGGATGAGGATTATTACAAAAGACCCTCAGACAGAGAAACTGAAACATCATTCATCGGTCCATCAACATCTGGCATTCTGAAGGAGGTTCAGAGTTTACAGACGGATGATGCTGGTATTGAAAAGGAAGCCAAAGAGCAAGACCATGTTACAGACCCGTGTTCTGAATATGATTTATGTGATTGGAGAGATCCTGCTTTGTGGCCGAACTCTCTTACGGACGCGCAACGTGTTTTTCTTGTTGAAAGGGGTCCCTCCAGAGACCCAGATTCTAAAACAAAGTATCCAAGTGATGAGCACTCAAAAAGTAAACGTCGTTTTTCTGTTACCATGTTACTGGTCATCTAACGCCTTTTCTGGACGTTTTATTAAAACACCTTCCTGAGCTCCGCCCCGCCCGGACCCCCTCTTCCGGGGCCCCCTACCTGCGCTCCCTGCACAGGGCCACCATGGGCCTAGAGCCGCCCCTGTTCAGTCTCATGGACCAAGTTGCAATTGCTGCCACCACATAGGAATACTACAAATGTACCCCATTGGGGGTGGTAAAATGCCAGTATTCATATAAAACGAAATCCTGGCACGCTGGGAGTCTTCTTCTAGCGGAGCAGGAATACATATGAGAAAGCTGAGCTAAAAATGACTGTGGATGATCCAGACTAAAATCAACATCATTATCTGAAAACCCACCTTATTCTTCCCTCTAAAAGGGAGAAGGGCCAGCCATCTGATGGTACAAATATTTTTACTGTCCTTTTTTCTTATTCAACCCCTGCTCATTCTACTGATAGTTCACCTTTCACCTAGAAGAACATTGGCCTCCTCGACTACAGTTAACTCCCCTGACTCCCGCAGCCTGCTGCATCCCATTCGAGACCTGCTGCTTGAATGCCCATCATACCTGGTGAGCAAGATCAAGACTGCTGGTGGAACAGGCAAGATGCTCAGCAGCATCACCGAATAGATTGAAAAACTGCAGGAATGAGAAGATGAGGTGCTAAACCTTCTCAAGCTAGTGTCCCAGAATATGAAACTTCATTCCAGACCCTATCTATCTGGCCCTATCCTATTTCCACTTCTAGAGCCAGTTGAGGATTCATCATTTGAAGCAATGCCTCATCCCAGTGTAACCACCCAGCAGCTGAACCGACATAAAGAGGTCCCCTCTTACCCTCACCACCCCCGTAGTCTTGCTGTCTCCTACCTGCTTTCTCCTCTGCCCCCCGCATTACATTCCCTACATCTCTTCAGTGGCGTAGCAAGGTCAGGTGGTACCCGGTGCGAAAGATTTCTTGTCACCCCCGGCTTGACAAAATGGCAAAAATATGTGGTGAAAACACATATTTTTGCCATTTTGTCACCCCCCTCAGGGATGACACCCTCTGCGGACCGCACCCTCTGCACCCCCCTTCCTATGCCACTGCATCTCTTGCCCCTCCCAGTGCTGCAGCCTCACCCTATTGTGTGCGAGGTCAAAATGACAAAGGGCTGAGCATATTCAATTGTCCATTGGGGAGATGTTTTCCTTTTAAAACACAAAACTCAAAGTTTTGTAGAATGCAAAATAAAATAAACAGTAAATCGTGCCATTGTAAAATAAGAGAGGCAAAATATGTCTCAGGAATTTTTCAAACTGTGGTAAATCAATGTTTTTTTTTCTCAGCTTCTTCTCTTGATTATGCATCATGTGAAAGGTGCAGCAACTACAAAGCAGCCGCCTGCCACAGCGTATCTCATTAAGGTTCAATTTATGACAAGTGAAGCACCTTTAATATTCCCCAGTACACTCTTAAGTCATGGCTTAATTGGAATGAAGTGAACCTCAGCAGAAACGTACAGGAGCGGACTGAATACATTAACTTGAGGGAGGTGCAGGCACTGCAAAGCCACAGGCTGAGAGGACCGGCTCAAACTTCCAAGCCCCAGTGGTAATGCATCAGTCACAGCTCCTCTTACAGACCGTCCGAGCCTCCTCGGTAACAGTTCACCGGGGTCAACCCTCCTTCACTGCCGGATTCCATTTATGAACCAACTTCTGCCTTTCTCTCTCCAAATGCACAAGTTACCTTTCCTGTTTTCAGAAGGCTCTGTTGGTGGGCAATAATTACAGTTATAGGCCCTTTCCCAATGCCCTCTGGGGCAACTGTTAACTGTGTTTATCATGGGGCCCTCACCTTCATAATCTGGAGCAGTATATTTCAACCTGCTTAGTTCCATCTGTTTATTGGCTGTGGGTGTTATCTATTGGGCTGGAGTGCCTGCATGGTATTGTGGGTAAATGAAAGAGGCAGCCAGGACATGAGTTCCTCCTGGTTTTGCCTTACTTCTTAGTTGTTCCCCATTCTCATACAATGGCTTGGCGAGTGTATTTTTACTTCTCATGTCTAAGAGATTCACACATTACTGTTTTGGTGGAATTCGTTTTGATGAAATATATGATCATATTCTATAGCACTTAAATACTTGTGAAACGAGAAAAGCTCATCTTACTTAATAAGAGTTTAGTCTTTCAACACAAAACGTCCAGGAACCTCCATTTTACTACCGTATTACTCCGAGAGTGAGTATAGGGGTTTGGTTTGTCAGGGTTCTTGCCTGAATACCTAAGTGGATGCACAGATCTTAGAGATTAGAATAGATGTGAAAAATGAAGAGAATGGTTAGTAAATGCTAATGTGTTTGAGATAATGTAGACTAAACAGCATAAAATGTAGGAACCACGTTATTCTAATGGTAGGAAAGTACTCACCTGTCAAATTTGTCCTTGAGTGGGTAGTGCTCATTTTTGCCAAAGGGGTTTAATCCACTTGGGTATCATCTGCTAGAAAATGTTTTTCATATTGATGGAACAATCTTTGAAATTATTTGAAATATATAATTCATAATTTGGAACAGTTTCCTTGCTTAAGCGTAATTTACTGATTCGAAAAAAGCCAGCAAGGAACACTACAAAGGAAGAGGTGTGGCGCCACGGCCAGGGCGATTGACTCCGAAATCGTGGGATCACGGTTCGAACCCCGGCGCCGGTGGCAGATTAGCCCAGCACCATGTGACTCTGGGCAATGGATGTATGACGTTACAACGCACACTTTTACAACGCATGCACTTACAACGCATTTTTTACAACGCATAATCCATTACAACGCACTACACTTACAACGCATGACACTACAACGCATTTTTAAAAACTACCATTACAACGCATACCATTACAACGCATAATATTTAATTGCATTTAAGGTAAGTATTAGATAGTATAGGGGTAAAAATTACTATTCTAACTCCAGAGGGTGCAACAGTAGGGTAAGTGTTGGATAGTATAGGGGTAAAAATTACTATTCTAACTCCAGGGGGTGCAACAGTAGGGTAAGTGTTGGATAGTATAGGGGTAAAAATTACTATTCTAACTCCAGGGGGTGCAACAGTAGGGTAAGTGTTGGATAGTATAGGGGTAAAAATTACTATTCTAACTCCAGAGGGTGCAACAGTAGGGTAAGTGTTGGATAGTATAGGGGTAAAAATTACTATTCTAACTCCAGGGGGTGCAACAGTAGGGTAAGTGTTGGATAGTATAGGGGTAAAAATTACTATTCTAACTCCAGGGGGTGCAACAGTAGGGTAAGTGTTGGATAGTGTAGTGTAATATTATGCGTTGTAATGGTAGGCGTTGTAATGGTATGCGTTGTAAAGGTAGTTTTTAAAAATGCGTTGTAGTGTCATGCGTTGTAAGTGTAGTGCGTTGTAATGGATTATGCGTTGTAAAAAATGCGTTGTAAGTGTAGTGCGTTGTAACAGTTGCGTTGTAAAGGTTGTTCCCCCTGGGCAATAGCTCGCTTAATCTTCTCGACGGCCCCCAGCGCCTAGAGACCCTACAGGTGATTGTTGGCGCATTACAAATGTGGATATTATCAGACAAATGAACAATATACCTGCTACTAAAATTCATTGGACACGCATTTTTGTCTGTCTGTGGTCGAGTGAGGTGGCGCATGACACTGGCTGGGAAGTCTGTACAACCAAAATATCGTTTTTTTGTTGTTTTTTTTAATTCTTTTTATTGAGAATTAGTACGAAACATCATCAAATTTACAGAGCAGTAAGACCAATCATCACTTTACAATGTAGCATTCTGTGTCGTTACATGCTTCCTTAGACAATATGGCATTAAGTCTAATGCTTGCAGGAGGTCAGGCTCTGCCGCTGAGTGCCATTCAAGGCAGGTCTTTGTAAGGCTGCCCGGGGGGGGGGGGGGGGGGGGTGTTGCGCAGCGGCCCCCCCCCCCCCTAAGAGGGCGGCCGCCTTAGTGCCACAGGAAGGCACAGGGGTGGGAGGTCTAGTCCCTGGGTTGCACCAGGGGAGACCCCAGCAGATGGCTGCTGCCGGCGGGGAGGAGACAGGGGTATTTATACTGTCTCCGCCCCCTCCTCGCCCTCTTGTCCTCTCGTTCGCCTTGGCGCCGTTCGCTCCTCTGGGTCTCGCGGCGGGTTTTTTCTCGTGATCCCGGTAAGTGTTGGTGGTTGTTGAGAGCGAGAGACTTGCTGTCATTGCATGGCCGGGGGGGCCCGGAGCGGTGCTTTCATTAAGGCATTCGTGGGGGAGAGCACGGTCGTCTTTATGCCTGGGTGTAGCTCAGTGGATTTAGGACGGTGCGACCGTGGTGCTAGCTTCGTGCCGTGGCGTAACGAAACTTGAGGGGGCCCCCCTGCAAAGTACATGGAGGGGGCCCCCATGCTCTGGAGCCAGTCAAGGCTCTCTGGCCAGTGCCGGACCGGGAACCCAAAGCAGCCCTGGCATATTTTATAAGACCAGTCCCTCTATGGTACACAGGGGCGCTGGGTGAGATTTTAAAGTGGTGGTGCGCAAACTAATTAGCATACAGCACCGTAGCGAGCAAGTGCAGCGAGCGAGCCCGAACCCCAAACGGGGGGTTTGGGGGGGTTACCCCCCCCTAGAAAATTTTGAAAAAAAAGAAGAAAAATCGTGCATTTTCAAGCAAATTTGAGAAAGCAGGAAGGTTAATAAAGCAATTGTGAAAGTGCAGTTATTACATTAATAGATGGCATAACATAGGTAGTTGCTTATTCAGTATTACCACAGAGCTTCATACATTCTGTCCTATTATGCTCAGGTGCTGAATTCAGACTATAAGACTCATGGAAATCTCAGCTCTAAGAGTAGAAGAAGTTGCACAGCAGCACAAACTAGAAAGCCTCCTTACTGCACTGTATGAAAGGGAAAGAGAAAAAGAAACAGGAGGGAACACATAAACCCAACTGAGTCCTAGGCGATTAGATAGGATGCAAAAACCAACTGCGACAAAACAGAAACAAGGAGACATCAACAGTTATTTTAGAAATAATAATGTCAACAGTAGCTGGAACAAGCAATAAGGATATGAGCAATTAGTAGGAGTTCTTTAGTAATTGGTGTGTATGGCACCGTAAAATAATGGCACACAGTAGGGATGAGTTAACCTGCTGATAATACAAAATGCGTGAGGCGCGCTAAGTGGTGTGCGTGTCAGCGAAGGTGGATGACACTGTCACGGTAAGTGTGTTACTGAAGGTTGAAGGAGGCAGAATTACGCTGTGAGTCAATCACTGTAAAACAATGGCACACGGTGGGGAAAAGTATGCCACCAGAGAATTGAATTATTGGCAATAGAAATGTGCAAGAAGCGCTAAGCTCACTGAAGTTGGATGACACACTGTCACGGTGAGTGTGTCACCGAAGGCTGCAGAGGCAAAATAACACGTGACACATGATTAATTGGGTGCGTGTCCCGCTGTGGTACTGTAATAAATAACATTTTACCTCAATTATATGGGGCACGCATGAGTGGCAAACTGAGAAGGCGCTCACAGGATATACAATGTTAAGCTGGAGTGCGAGCGCTCGTCAGGGAAACTCCTCAAGGTACGCGGCAAGCATCTCACAACCAGCTTGAGCAGTTTTGGCTAATCACTCATCCAGCCCCCTAGAGTTTCTAACCATGGAAAACAGTTTACTAACTCATCCAAGTGTGCTACTACCTCTCAGGCCTGCGCCTCTGGCGTGTTTGGTGTAGAGTGATTAAGCGAGTTTCGTATGAACTCCATGAGAGGATGTGGTCTCTCGGCCAGAGCTGCCGACTTTAGAGCTGGGAACCCAAGTTTCGAGCCTTTGGGCGACTCCACATCCTGTGATTCTGGGAAAATCACTTAATCTACAGCACGTTCCTACAAAAAAAATGAATGTGTCGTTGTGTAACGTAGCTGGTGCTCGTGTAAAGCGCTCCAATGCCTTTAGGTCGAGTATGCGCTATATAAATCTACATAAAGAAGACGAGAGGTAGCAGTGGGTTTGCCTGCCACCACTTACTGCTACGTACCCTTAGAGGAGGTAGGCTACAGATAAACAAAGAAGATACTACAATGACTCTCTCAGAAGATGGCCTCTGCCCTCAAATGAAGATACCTGCTGCCAATAACTCAAAGCTGAACGAGAGGTATCACGTTTTGTATTTCACTTGAAGGTCAAAATAACAATTACATTTCAACACGTGGAGCCTCACTCGGCTGCCCTCATTTATACTATGGTACTCCTTCCGAAAACCACCAATGCCCGAACACGACCCTGAACCGGGACCCAAAGCGGGAGGAGAAGGCAGGGAAGAAAGCACGTGTATTCCCCTTTGTTTAGATACTGAGCTAGGCTGAATCCAGGGAACCGGCCTTTTGTCTCAATCCCCGCTCATCCCTATCCTTTTAAATATTTGTGATGGGTGCGAGAATTGTGGTAGGCCAAAAAATGACAGAGCTATTATTTTGAGTTTTTCTTCAACCACTAGCATTCTGTACAGCAGTCTGAAACAACAAAACCTTTGCAGTAATGCACGTTTATAAAATACACTTACGTGAAAAACAGATTGAAATGGTATTTTGCTACGATTTAGTGAATTATTTCGATTGTATAAATAAGTAACTGAAAACACCATCTGATGTGTCATTTTAAATACACACCGTTTTCTAACTTTTTCAAAAACTTTAAACTGTCTGCAGAATACGCCCAGGGTACAATCTGAGATTATTAAACAAAAATGAATGCTATTTTATTCACTCTTTAAGATTCATTTTTAACTTATTTTCACTACATTTCTGAACACCGCAATGGATTTTTAATTGTGTGACTCACTAAAGAAGCATACTTGATTCAGCCGGCCCACCTCCCACACAGCTGACCTGATACAAACAAACAACTCTGGACTGCTATGGATGGATCCGAGCCACACAGAGTCAATGTTAAATTCCACTGTAATCGCAGAAAAAAGGCATCCACGTAAATTAGGGTAAACAACTGGCATTGGTGCAAATTCAGGATTGTGAGAGTAAAAAATTCAGGACATTAGGTCAAAATTCGGGACAAACGGTTCGTTTTACAGTAACATCAGAGGAGGTCGTGCAATAGTAGATAAGTAAGTAAATAGACAGCCAACATAAGTGCAAGTCACAATTAGTTTATATGCGCACGCTGAGCTGATGCTGCCCGCAGGGCGTCCTGCAGCTGGGTTCATCCGCCCTGGGCTTACCTGGGACAGTGGTTAGGTTGCGGTGAGGCTGCGGATGTCTTGGCTGAGACCTGGGACAGCGTATGATACCAGAGTATCCGATGTAGTTCTATGGCCTTCTACGCGGCTTTGGGTGAGACTTTTATTGCAGCTGCCTCGGATTATGCTGCTTTATGGTAGGTCGTGGAGCAGGGGTATTGCTATCTCGCACCGATATCTACGCGAGGGGCTGAATGCATTGGTGATATGATCTGCTAGCGTCTTGGGGTGAGACTTGGAGCGCGGTTTTCTGCTGCCTCTCCCGTAAGGCTGCTGCTGCGTTAGGGTGACTTCGTGTTACCGGTAAATAACTTTTTTAGCTCTGTTTTTTTTTTCTTCTTCTTCTATATAATAGGGCACTCTGGGAGTTGTAGTCTTGGTCCATTTTAATTGGGCCATTAGGACCGCACAGTGATATGTAAAGCGAAGTCCAGGAATGGGAAACGGATGTCCAATATATTAGGTTGAGACAATCGTGCAAACGTGCACTTCATAGTTTTTAGGTCGAGCCTATAGCGGCTCTACGAGGCATGCAGTAATGGAGTATGCAGTGACTTACCTCAGTCTTCGGGTTGTACTGCATGCCAGAATTGAAGGACTTCAATCATCCCACGAGGTCCACGAGGCGACTCAGGCGAGTGAACCGTTACCTAACCAGGCTGAACCGGATCCCAACAGCGGCGCGCGCCGCATATGGCCAATCACTGCATGACTACATTAAGTCAGAGACAGTGATTGGCCATTGTGCAGGGCGGCTGAGCCACCCACGCTCGGCATCCAATATGGATTGCCCCTGCTGTGCTGCGCGGTGACCGGCCAATCCTGGCGCTGCATGCAGCGCCAGGATTGGCTTGAAGGGCACACTAACTGCTCGCCCTGTCGCCCTTTTGCTGCCAGGGGCTGCCGCCAGCATAACCTGCACCCCCCCCCCTACTAGCTAATGGGGCCCTGGCCCTGGGGACTTTAATGCGCATGCTCGGGCAAGTTGCTGCCCGAAGCATACATGCGGGAAAACAACTACCGCCCCCCCTGCGCACTCCCGATTCAGTCGGGTGCTGCCCTGCGGCGCCGGATAAATATCGTGCTAAGCACGTACATTTATTTTAATAGCACGTACATTTATTTTAATTATTTTATGGCAGCCGCGGGCAGGGCTGGTGGGGCTACGCCCCTACGCCCCAATGGACGCACCGCGGCTGATGGTACGTAGCGAGCCAGCATGACTCTTGCAAGTGGACTTTTAAAACATAGTAAATTATGACCTTACAGTGCACAGGGATACCCAGTCATACCCATGTTCTTACAGAGAACATAGAAAATAGACCAGAGAAGCACCACTAAATCTGTATCTCTTTCTTTTGCATGTTTTCCATCAAAGGTCACTGCTTTGTCTGTAATGTTTGGCACCTGAGGGTGGAGCGTGGGTGGCAGACAGAAGCCACATGGTCTGAACGGAGGGTCTGATATAGCTGCTGTGCCGGAGCTGGTCAAGGGCCAACACCCCTCTGGAAGCAGGATACCAGGAGAGAGGAAAAATGCCAGGCGGAGCCTAGCTCCCATCAAGCCTCATTTGGAAAGCGGACTGCGCAACTGGGGTCTGCCAGACACTGAAAACATCCCAATAGAAGCAACGCTTTCCCACCACCTCTCACTGAGAAGAGAAATACAGAACCCCCAAAGAGGAAGAATGCAAAGAGGTTCTAGGTCCACTTCCTGCTCAAGTGGAAATATGCCTCAGAGGTGCTGGCACTGCCCACAAAGACTGAGGCGATGCAGCTGGAAACTGCCGGATGGTGCCCTTCACCCAAGGGAGCTGGCTGTATAAGCCTTCTTGTGCCCACCCCCTTCCCGTGTGTCTTAGCACACTTAAGTAGACCTCTCTCTGCCTACAGCACTCTTTAAATCAGCAATGGTATGTAGTATCACAGCCCGGTTACATAACACAATATAAAAGCATAACAACGTAACGCATAGAAAAACTTGGTACACCATACTATTGAACAACATAACATATCATGCAATTTCATTATACCATAACCCAACATACATGACATAGCAGCTCTTATAAGGTGGTCCGATTCTTACAGTGTTTCTCTCATAGTTTTATGTTTAATATAACCTTTCATTTAAAACAGCAGGATCACAGATTTTTTACATTTTCAAAATAATCTTTAGAGTCGCACTTTCATCAAACAATCTACTACACTCTGTCTCGGGTTAAAAACAACAATGGTGCAACATCAAACAGGGCTGGTCTGAGGCATGCACTCAAAAATGGAGTCCTGCCCCTTATAGGGTCATCCAAGAAATCAGGCATCCGAAAGCCATGCCAAGCTAACTAACACATAAGGCAGCCTCACCCATGCACCCCAGGGCCTTACAGTCAGGATTTTGAAAAAACAGCTTTTCTGAAAACATTTTTTTTTTAACCCCTTCGATGCGCATGACGGAGCGGTTCCGTCATGCGCATCGGTTGCGCTGTGCGTATGACGGAACCGCTCCGTCATGGCCCCGCCCGCGCAATAGATCCTTCAGCACAGCGCGGTAATCCGCGCCGCGCTGATGGGGTTAAATCTAATCTGATGTCAATAAAATTCATCTTACTAATATGCTTCTTACTATTATGACCACATTATCAATACTTTCAGCCACTGTAAAACTATATCATAAATATGCCCACCTACACTTCCTGTCAATGGCATGGGCTGCACTGGCAATGTGGTGTCAAGAACACACACATGCTGGAGAAAGTTTCTCTTTCTAATAAATATTACAGTCAATGGTGGCGGCATATTACCAACTTGGTAGCAAACCATAGCATCCTTAGTCAGTTGTTCTCAAAATAGCTACATTGGGTATTTTTTAATCCTTTGCACCTTAGCAATGACAAGGACCACTTCAAGACTGCGTTATGACGAAAAGGCAGACATTGCGCTGTAGAAAATACAGGGGCATCCAAGGTAGGTCCAGGAGGGCCAGACCCTTGCCAAATATTTAGGATATCCAAACAGACGACATCCACATAAAATGACTCTAAATTGCATTTGTTTGCATAGTGCGTGAAAAGCTGAATATCTTGCATAGATCCGGTTCTCCTAGACCTATGTTGGACACCCCTGAGAGACTCAACATTTGCATTTCTTTCTGAGGAGGCACAAAAAGAAAAAGTAGCACGAGAAACTTAGTATTTCAAGTGGCTGCTGAATTTTAACAACTGTTGATTTTAAGCAAATCAGCTATAGTGCCAAATGATCAACCATGGACAGACGCACAGATAACGCAGGCTAAAAAGAAGATGCATGGACATTTGAAAAACCAGTCTGCACCAGGGGAGTGCAGCCCAAGTCGATAAAAATAAAGTATTTAGTGGAGGTGGCAGCCTACAGAAAATTTAGTGGAAAGACCTGTACGCCGACTGAGCTACGGTACAACGGGCAAGCTGAGTTATTAGCATGAATTTGAGTCATGCTGTTAATTGCAACATTATAATAGTAAATCAGAATTTTTCTGCATCGGCTCTTTAACACCTTCCTTTCTGTCTCTGCATAAGCTACTCTCAGCGCCAAAAGGAGCAGGCTAGAAAACCTCGCTGTTACCTCCGCACCTTATCAGAACAACAGAGGTTTTGTTCCGTAAAATGAGAGCTGTTTTTTCTGTCTGTGCTTTCGGAAGCTATTGCATCTCCAAGTTGGGCGATTAAACCGTCTAGAGCATGGTGTGTCTTCCTTTTGCCTGCAGAAAGAAAAAGAGGTCTACAGCTTTCTGCAAGACCCTGGAATCGAAGAGTCCTCTCTCTTCCTATAACATTCTAATGCAGATTATATGCACTACTTAGACGTTATTGAATGTTATTGAAACAAACAAACCAATACAGGAGTCCGAATGCCCTTCACCTACTTATGTTCCAGTGAAACTGTGTACTCTCTTCCTTTAGCACAACGCAGCAGCTCTACTGCTTGCTGTGCTTGTTTACATGAAAAGTTCGTAAATCTGCCCCTGACTCTTGTGAATTCTACAGGTTATGCAGGTGCTGTAGTAGGGGACACATATCTCCTCATCATATAGCTGTCCTCATCCGTCTGTATACGAATCAATGAATGAATAAACAGCCTGGCCACCCTGCAGTGCCGCGCCCACACACCATTCCTTTGGCTGCATTTACAGCCTCTTTCATGCGTGCGCACCAAGGCACCATTTAATTTATAAAGTGCCTCTAAGGCCCGGCCGGGGCCCAGCGTGCGTGCTCACCATTTAATTTATTATAAGAGGTCGGGTCACGGGTGGCGGGCGTGCGCACCATTTAATTCATAATGAACAGCAGCAGAAGAGGCTTGCTGAGCGAGGGGGCCCCTGGAGTGCAGGGGGCCCCCTCGCATGCCTCGGACAGACTCACCTGACCGGACGAGGACGACTTGAGGGCTGGCCTGCAGCTTCAGATTCAGAGGCAGGCGCGAGCGGGGCCGGGCAGCACAAAAGGCAGGGCAAAGGCAAGCTAGTCAGGCAGCAGAGGCTAGTAATAATTTAAATTATGGCCCGGTGACGGTCCTTTTCAGTCTCTGACCAGGGCGTTAGTTGTAGCGTGGTTGTGTCACGATGCCTCGCCCTCGCTCACCTCAGGCTCACAAGTCTCACCATCACGCGCACTTTTAATTGCGGGCGCTCCGCAATGCGCATGTCCGACAACAAATTCAAAATAAATGGCATTGGTCGGTCATCAGCCCCGGCCCCACCCGCGCAGACAACTGCGCGCCGCACGCACGCGCACCCAACACAATTTAATAAATTAATAAAGAGCCTCAGTGTAGTCAGAGGCGCACACCATTTAGAGTGTGTGTGACGGTGCAAATCTCTTAATTGCCCCGTTCACTATTTGCACATCGCATCACCGGAGGCCCGGCCGGGGCCCAGGCGTGTGTGCACACCATTTTATTAAGAGGCCGCCAGCCGGCCGGGCCGTTTAATTCATGAAAGTCTTGCTGAGTCAGTGTGAGGGGGCCCCTGGAGCGCGAGGGCCCCCGAGGCGTGCATGCGGCCCGCACCATTTTATTAAGAGGCCACCAGCGGCCATTTAATTCATGAAGAGGGCAGTGGCTTGCTTGCTGAGTGTGAGGGGCCCCCGGACCGCGGGGTCCCCTGGTGTGCGTGCGCACCATTTTATGAAGAGGCCGCCAGCCGGCCATTTAAGAGTCAGTGTGAGGGGGGCCCTGGAGCGCGGGGCTTCCCCCCAGGCGTGCGTGCGGCGAGCATCATTTTATTAGGAGGTCGTGTGCCGGCTATTTAATTCATTAAGAGGCTTCCTGTTGAGGGGGCCCCTGGAGCGCGGGGCCCCCCCGCACTGCGGGGGCTGCGGGGGCCTTTGTTACGCCCCTGGCTTCGTGGGGGCGCCGGGTTTGGGAGTTTATTAGGCTTTTGAAGCACCTGATGCTGCGTTTCTTTCCGCGGCAATTACCAGGCCTCACATGTGGGTCAAGATAACTCGTGTGATTAATTTTCTTCCTGGAGAGAGATCAGCATTTTGTAGAGTTGAGGTTTCGACTAAGGGGAAGTTAGTGCAGAGGGTCAATGTCCCTGCTGCTATGAAATTGTGCCAAGTAGATTACAGAGTGCATTTGATGTAAATAGGTCAGCAGTCGGGGCTTTGCCATGCCGTTTTGGAGGGGGTATTTGGTACGAAGCGAGTATCTGGGCCGACAAATTCGGTAGGCCCCGGCATCTCGCTGGGGTGGAAGTTAGACTGAGGGGGGTCTTGGCCGCACACCCGGTGCTAGAGCACTGAAGGGGCCTGGTGCGAATTCCGGACTCGTCCGTGCCGTTCCACAGTGAGCCTTCGTCAGCTCAGTGGGTAGAGCGGAGGACGGCAGTGGAGTGACTTACAGACGCTGGTTCTAACCTGGCTCCAGGGAGTTTTGTTATCTCTTAACTCTTTTCGCGCGGCGTGGAGCGTCCTTGAGGGTCTTTAGAGGCCCAGGTTAGCTGGGAGGGGGGCGTTTATTTCCGGCGCTTTGGCAGTACAGGCCCGGGCCCAACATCTAGATTGCCTCCCCTCCCCTGGAACGGGGGTTACATGTGATACGCAGCGAAATTAGGGAAGGAACTGCGCTCCGTCGGGGGCATGTTTTGAGGCTGGCGTGATTGAGAGTGGGGGCAGAGTTCAGGGAACCAAGGCTTACTCACCGCATGCATCTCGGTTTTCAGCCGTGGACAGGGGCCAGCGGGCGTGCCCGCAATTTCTTGCTGACCACGGGGTGTTCAGCGCAGCCTTCGCTAGTGCGGATGCAGGCTCCGCCCACTTTGGAGGCGGGCCCCCAGCCTGCATCGGACTCAGCGTTTCTTTCCCTCGGCAATTACCAGGCCTCACTTTATGTCAGGATTTCTCAGGTGATTGACTATCTTCCTGTGAGAGTGATCAGCATCATTGTTTGTGAATTCTTGACTTCGGTGTAGTGCAGAGGGTTGACGCGCCTGCTGCGGGGCACGTGTGCCAGGTGGGTTTCGGAGTGCGTATGATGTGAGCAGATCGGCGGGTGCAGCTTTCAATTGAGAATTCCTTTTGTTACTTGCATTTGTACTTGGAGTCCTGAAATGTAATAGTGCGCATGTGTCTTTTATCCTGGACCTGCTTACACATTGCAGAGTATACTTTTTTTTTTTTTTTAGAGCATTGCTCAGCGCATGAGGCCTCAGGTTAGATCCCCGTCTTCTCCGTTTCTTTCATCATGAGCACAGCAGGCTCGACGCGCATCGGAGCGTGTTTCGCAGCGGTGGGGAAGCAACCTCCTCTGTTGCACTTCAGGCCCTCGGCATTTGCGGTTTTTTGTGTTTATGTGCAGCCTCGCACACGCTACCGTGTCCTCTGTGAATCAGACGTTCAGGGGCCGTTTTGGAAGCTAAGCAGGGTCGGGACTGGTTAGCACTTGGATGGGAGGCCAGAATGTGATCTACAGGATGCTGGTGCCTTTGCTATGAGTTTAGGCCCCTCTTATGCGGGCATATTAAGGTCTTATAGCAGACAACGCTGGATCTTGGGGTCCCCCCCCTAAAAATAAAATGGGAATTCTGCTAGTTTAGCGCAAAAAAGAAAGGGGGGGGGCAGAAGCGTGTTAACAAACGGTCCCGGCCTAATGATATAATAGGTTGGCGGCACCATCCGGTGATCCTGGGCAAATCATTTATTGTATTTCACTGGGCGTCGAGTGGGGCCGTGATGATGGGTTCCGTTGGCGGCGCTGCCGCGGAAGGTGCGGTGCAGCAGGCTGCGAGCCTTGTGGTGGCGGCACCATCCTGTGTTCCTGGGAAATTATTGAAGGTAAATGCCCCTGTGCGTCGAGTTGTGACCGGGTGGTGCCTGAAGTTGGTGGTCCGTCGGCGCCGCTGCCGCCAAATGTGCGCGAATGCAAGTTGCGAGTATAGTGGTCGCGTCACCATCGTGTGATCTCTGGCTTCAGTTAATTCGGCCCCCCCCCCTTGGTTCAGCGCAGGTAAAGGCACTGTGGCCTAAGGGTTAAGGTCTGAGAGAGACTCTTATTCGAGGTCACAGGTTCTATTCCCATTGATTCTTACAATACGCGCTGCCCCCCCCTTTCATGTGCATTGCAGGGCATTTAAGGCGAAAGATGGCCATTTCTGGAAATTGTTGTATGTACTGCGTGAAGCCCTGCCCCTTGGCCACAGCATTGCCGTTTCTCCGCGAGAGTGTGAGAGTTTTACAGCATTTTAGTCATGTTATGGAGACGAGCATAGTTGAGTAGACTGCCTCAAGTCTTTAGTTTTGACTAGGCACTTTTTAAGAACTCTGCTTCTTGTGTGTGAGATGATTTTCATCTGGCAAGGAAATATATGGAAAGGGCCTTTAGGGGACTACATATTCTGATTGGCACGAATTAGAAATAACCTTGAGGAGGAAGGTAGGGGTCATGTATATCATTGCCTTGGTTTTTGGTGAAATGTGATATAGGGCTTAATGAAACATAGGGGCTGCATCACACAATTTGGTACTGAAGTAGTCGCTACGCAGCACAAACGGTGAACTGCAGCTATATGCAGGGGCTTTGAGTTGGAAGGCATTCGTGTAAATAGCTAATTGTTAGACCCCTGGGAGAATCCAACATATTTGGAGAGGAAACCTTGTACAAACCTCCATAAATTTCTTCATATTGGGAGTATGAAGCAAGAAGTATGGGTGAACTTTGTCTATATGCAGCAAGAGCTGCTAAGAGCCAAAAGTTGAACTTAATTAAATACAGAACATGGCCTCGCACGTCTCTTTTGGGACCTTTAGTGAGCCACCTGACCTCTTGGCAAACTGGAGCCACAGCTTCTTCGACTTGCATGTGGAAGATGGCCAGATGCTCTTGGGGTTTTAACGTCGACTTTGCCTCGACACTTTCCATTAATTAAGGAACGGTTTAGGTTGTCGGTGCCTCTATTCTAAATTAGTGTGCTGGTGGTGAAGGGACAATAAATATGCCTTTAAAACTTGTTCTTACCACAGGTGCTGTGCATTCAAAGACAGGTCATATGTCCCTTGTTGCGGTTTGGGTTAGCGGTGGTTTATTTGCCTTCCTCCCACCGGCCCAACATCGTACTCTGGTGGTTATGCATTGCAGATGTCCTTAACGTATTTGGTAACCCAGTAAATGTTGTAAATAGACCTGGGGAAACAATGATCTGCCTGACTTTGCCTGGGCTCACCAATAATGACTACGGCTCTCACTGTTGGTAATGCACACCCTTCATCGGGATGGGCTCGGGGCCCGTTGGTATCCCTTGTGCCTTCTGATTCAAATAATATTCACACTGAAAGGGCCTGGGAGTGTAAAAATTTAGGAAGTTTGGCTAGTAGTGTTGGTGACCCGGCCTTACCATGTCTGAACGGAGGCATTTTTCAAGAGGATATGCCTGTTAGCCACAATGATGTCTCATTATCCTAGGCACCAAAGAGGCATAGTCTAGCCAGTACTGATGTGAGATGGGAGGTTGAGTGGTAGTATTCCTGCCTCAGCGGTTCTGGGGGGGGGCCTGGTTGCAATGCTTTGTTGCATTGGCAAATTAGGCCTAGTGGACTTGGAACACCTATTAAATGCGCGGTGTGTTGGTGGCCGGTCTGTAAGCCATAGCCAGTGCCGGAGCATGCTGGGTAGCCCTGCAGTCCAGTTTTTCTCTGGAAAACACTTGTAACTGCGCAGGGCTCCCTCTGTTCTGTCGAGGTCTTTTATATTAGCCGAGCACTCCTGGGACTCTTCACCACTATGGTCGGGAGCAGGGGGAGGTGTCACTTTGCATCCAGCACCTAGGCTAAGCAAAGAGTTGCGCCTAGTGTTGAGTGAGTGTTAATGTTACCTGGTCGTTCATTGGCCTCCTGAGGGTAGGATGACCTAGCGGCAAGGAACAGCTAGGGTGGTTTCCGTGTGCTTCAGTGAAAAAAAAAAAAATGCAACGGGGGCCGTGGTTCACACGGTAGTGGGCAAAGATCACACACGCCACAGGTGCCGAGGCCTGTCCTGATGCCTGGCGTTGGGCTCCCAGGTTACTTCTGAAGGGCTAGGCCTTCAGATGCTGAAAGGATGTCCGTTGTTATTTACTCGATTGTTAAACGATTGGTTATTTCCTGGGTCATCCGCGAGTGAAGAGCGTTAGGCGCTTGTCTTTCCATCGGGTCGGTTGATGCGGGATGGTGGTTTTGGGCACAGCCACGTGGTGTGTCTTTCTGTGTCTGACTGGGGTTAGCTTTCCGTTAATCTCCCTATGTGTCGCACACGGTTGTAAAATGGGGGGCCGCTAGCCCTGTTCTGATTGAGTTGCTACTACTGTTATTAGTATTAAACACATCAGGTACTCGCTTGAACCCAACTATAGGTACTCTAGGACGCATGTCCTCCATCACACACATCTTCAGACCAGACTGCCCCTCCTCCCCCCTCCAATCCTTGGAGCAATAGGGGTCCAAATACTTGTGGGGTTGGCAGGCTTGGACAGAGGTTGGTGGCAAGCTCCCACATCATTCGGTAGGAGGATTTCGAAGAGTCTTTGGGCAGGTCATTGGTCGCTCCTCCCGCTGTATTTGCTGTCATCTTATTCTCACTGGAAACCCCTACTCCTTCACGCCTATTGTAAGCTGAGGATGCTGGTTGACGCTGTTAGACCTGCTATTAGTTATTACACACACCTGTGTGCCTTGGCATGGTTTGTTTCGCATCAGGGCCAGTTTGGGGTTACTGGCGAATTGTTTGCTCCAGGGCTGAAGCGGGCGCTTCTAGAACAGGGATAGATTGCTTAGGCCAGGCAGCAGGACAAAGGTCTTTTCGGCACTGGCAGAATGGTACAGGCTGCGAAGTAGTGCCATTGCAGAACATTGATCTGTCAACATCCTGCTAGGAAATGATGAGCAGCAGTAAGGTAGTGAACCATGGTGAGAAATTGTTGTGGGTTTCGTGCTCAACAGGAGCAAGGGAATTGCATTTGGTTCGCAAGCTACAGGTACGGTCTACAGCACCAGAAACTGTAAAGCTGCTATGTTTGCCCGGGACTGGGCGGCCAATGTCATCTAACTTTACATCCAGCCACTAAATAGGCAAAGACATACTTGCGATGGTGCAAGGGGCACTCAGCAGTAGAGTTAGTTGAGTGTCATCATACCCCGATATAACGTCCGTGATAAAACGCAGGTTGTGGCCACACACGACCAGGCACTCTAGGGCAGCTGGGGCGGGAGTGTGCAAGTGCCAAGAGGGTGCGGGTTGCCTGGTTAGGGCGGCTGGTTTTGAGGGAACACTAATACGGATCGCCACAGAGCACATTTTGCATTCATAGAAGGCTGAATTGATATTTTTATGGCATGGTGCCAGTTGCTTTAGTTATGCGCATGTTTCTTGGCTGTGTCAGGAACATTCAGAATGCAATGCTGGTGGTTAGCCTGTTGTCATGCTGTTCAGAGGTGTTTTAGCTCAGGCATGGCCAAACATGGGTCATAGGCCGGTGGTCTGCCCTGGGATTCGTGTTAACAGGCAGGTGAAGCAGCAGAACTTGGAGGGGCTTGGTTTTGACCCTGGATCAAGGGCGGAGCCTGGTTGGTCACTCAGCAGCCCGTCCTTGAATTCGACGAAACAGGTACCATTGATGCGAGAACCGGTACCGGGTAACTTCTCTCACCCCCCAGCACTGGCTGGCAGCTAGGCAGGTGGTGGAAGTGGCCTTCCAACGGGGGCGAGATGGTCCATATGATTAAGGGATTCCCCGGGGTGACACTTTGTGCTAGACACCAGCTGGAGTACAATTGGCTTCCCCAGTATTCAAAATAGAGAAGAATTTTACTCGCTGGTTCTCTTCTGTGGTCACTCTGTCCTGTCCCTCCCTGGTATACCAGCAGAATTTTGGGAGGGCAAGGCTTCACATTTGGTGGTGACTGATGGAATGCGATGGACGCACTCCAACGGAGTGAAAGAGGAAGTAAGGTGGGCTTGTCAACCCTTACCCCTTCCCGCATTGGCACGGCCAGGCAGGAGTGTCCTGTCAAAGGGATTGTGCTTCGGCCATGCAAAGGCAACTTTGGACCATCGCCTAGTTTAGGTTTAAGGTCATTTCAGTCAAAATTCCCGGGGGAGTTTAGAAAGGATGGGGGAACCTGGCCTGATAGTGCATGCGGGCCGCTGGTCCGGTTAGGCGTAAACTTGTTTTGGCTGGACCTGGGAGAAGCCCGGTATCAGCATGCTGTAGGTAAAAAGGCCTACCGGGAGCCATGCGCAGTTGCGCAGAGCAAAGGGTCTTGGCTTCATCATGCATGGTCTTTTACACGTCAAGTCCACAGGGTGCCTGGAGGGAGATGGGGTGCACCTTTCTAGTTTAGGCATGGACCTTCTCCTACTGTATCTAGGGGAAGATTTGGCTGCAGCAGGTTGTAAGTAAATAGGTCTACCTTGGTGGGGGGCCCTGGTAGTGACGGTGGCCACTCCCAAGGCTGTGGAGGAGTTACAGGGCGATCCAGGGTCTGCACATACCAAGGGGTACATCATGCAGCAGCACCGCGGGGTGCTAAGCCAGGGTACCCAGGGATGTTTTAGCGTTGTCCCCTGGAAGAACGACGGTGCCCCGTTAGCCGACAGGCGGTTGTGGGTCTGAGCAACCGGGGGCTGCCATGTATGCTCCGCCCACCCCTCACGGGGCAGGGGGCGTGTGAAGCAAGTGGACTGGGGGTCCACGGATGGGAGGGGTGGCCCCTCCCGTTAGTTGGTATACACCATCTGGCGTTGCCATGGTGACTCTAGGCTTATCAGACGGGCAGGCGGCATAGGGGCTGGCCTGCCCAGGGATCGCCCGTAAGATAACCCACCATGTTTGCATATTGTTTATGCTAATAAACCTGCAGCAATATTTCTCCACTTACAATAGTGTTGTGTGGTTTATTTATGTACTTATGTGTTTTGTGACAACTGTTGCTGATATTGGCACTATGTAAGGCTGCCCGGGAAGGGGGGTTGCGCAGCGCCCCCCCGCCTAAGAGGGCGGCCGCCTTAGTGCCACAGGAAGGCACAGGGGTGGGAGGTCTAGTCCCTGGGTTACACCAGGGGAGACCCCAGCAGATGGCTGCTTCCGGCGGGGGCGGGGAGGAGACAGGGGTATTTATACTGTCTCCGCCCCCTCCTTGCCCTCTTGTCCTCTCGTTCGCCTTGCCCGCCCCTCCGCTTACCCAGCGTTCGGAGGTACAAAGGGGGGGGTTAGGTCTTCTAACAATGTTACTTTGTGTTGCAGGAGGAGTTACAGGGCGATCCAGGGTCTGCACATACCAAGGGGTATATCATGCAGCAGCACCGCGGGGTGCTAAGCTAGGATACCCAGGGATGTTTTAGCGTTGTCCCCTGGAAGAACGACGGCGCCCCGTTAGCCAACAGGCGGTTGTGGGTCTGAGCAACCGGGGGCTGCCATGTATGCTCCGCCCACCCCTCACAGGGCAGGGGGCGTGTGAAGCAAGTGGACTGGGGGTCCACGGATGGGAGGGGTGGCCCCTCCCATTAGTTGGTATACACCATCTGGCGTTGCCATGGCGACTCTAGGCTTATCAGACGGGCAGGCGGCATAGGGGCTGGCCTGCCCTGGGATCGCCCGTAAGATAACCCACCATGTTTGCATATTGTTTATGCTAATAAACCTGCAGCAATATTTCTCCACTTACATTACAGTGTCGTGTGTTTTATTTATGTACTTATGTGTTTTGTGACAACTGTTGCCGATATTGGCACTATATGCCCTGCCACTCCCTGCGAGTGTTTGTTTGGGCCTTTTAAGCCGTGTCTGCCGCTCATGGACTTTGTGTGTGTTCTTCCAGAGCTGCTAGGACATTCTGGTGGATTCACAAGGATAATATTTCAGTGTGCGCATGCGGTCTGTTATTTTACTCAGCTCGGTGGTCGAGCGCCGAAGCCGCAGATTCACTATTTCGAATGTACAATGACAGCAGGAAACTGTGAAACTAACACGAATCCTAAATAAACAAAGTGCCAGCTTGGCTGCAGTGGAGGACAGCAGTTGAAAAGCTATTTTGAGACAGTCGCTCTTGTTTAGGAAACCTGCTATTCAAGAAACGTCCCCGATGACCAGTGTCTAGGGGGGTGCCTACTGCCACGAATTGTGTGGCCACGCTGATGGGTGATGCGGCAACCGCATCTGGAGACCCAGATGAGGTGTGTGGTAAACATCACTTTGTCTGGCTGATGATGCGGCTCGAGAAATTAAAAATAATTTGTGCAGGAAAAGACCCTAACCAACTGTTAAGCCAACAAAGACGTACCCAGTGCACCAGTTAGTCAATCAGTGTTTGTAAAGCGCTACTACTCTACCGTGAGGGTCTCAAGGCGCTGGTTTGCTGGGTGCAGCGAGTTTATTTATGCGCATAAACTTACCTGTAATCTTTTCACATCCACTTGAACAAACATTATTGTTTCTGTTCGATATTAAGCCACCCTTGTGGCAACAGTTTTATTAAATCGAGCCCCTGAAAGGTAGAAAGAGCCAGCGGAGAGCTTGTATTGCGTGGGGCGCTGAAGGGGAGACCCTTTTCTCTTGTCTTCCACCCCCGCCTCTCTCCTGTAAGCACCAGGGATGACTCAGGTTCCGCATCCCAGAGACCATGCCGTTTCCATGGCGACATCCGCCAAACACAATGAGTGCAGCCATTGAGACACACGTTTCGGAGGCAGCGCACAGTTAAGAGCGTTGATAAGGCCTAGGCGGCCTCAAATACATGTGCCCTTTGGATTGCACGAGCCGAGAAGCATATTTACCAGAGCAAGAGTCCTGGTGGAGGGCAGCCGGCATCCTCTCTTAACCTCTGCGCCTTAATACCGTGAACTTTTCTTACAACCAGTAACTCCTCTGTCGGACGGTATCATTAGGGTTCAGGTTTAATACTCGTCACAAAATGTTCCCCTAGCTGCAGGTAGATTAGCGCCATGATATAAACTGAGCGACACAGGTGCTGTTCATGCATATGTAGTAGCTTTTGTTTTCCCGATCAGACTCATGGTAGGAGTGTGCAAAATCGTGTAAGGTTTTAGTGACATTTTGTGCAAAGGCCTCAAATAGCAATGTCATGCCAGATACCCCAAAATGCTGGTTCAAGCCGAAAAGGCCTCTCCACTGAGGCCCTTTCTGTGCAAACCAGAGTCCCACAGTTAACAATTGAGCGAAATCTCGTAATTTGAAACTTCCCCTAATGTTAAATTCACACACTTGGCCCGTGGAATTGAAGTTTCACACAAGCTGAGGAGCAGGCACCTCAACCCTACCAGCTAGCTCTTCTTTTGGATAAAGTTGGTGCCTTAGAATTGTACTGGCCGCTGACCTGAGTGTAGGACGCCGCTCCCTGTCCTCATACAATGGTTACGTGTCCTCATCTATTCACCACAACTTGTAGCAGGAATGATAGCACATGCATTTCAACTCACCGATGACATCAGCAAGTTAAATCCTTGGCCCACTCTTGCCCTCAGGATCTCACTATTGCTGCTAGGGGGCTGGTTGGGGTACAGGAACTCCATAAACTACAGGGAGCAGGATAATCAGACTTCTGTTCACTCTCGGATTTGCTGCTGCTTTCAGCTGCTGAGATCAGGGGTAGCAAAGGCAGTCCTAGAGGTACTACAGGGCGAGCCATTGTGATCAGCGGATACCCCTAGCTGCCCCAGATTGTTGCCTAGGGACGTCCTAGGTCCTTTTGGCTGCTATGACGTAGGCATTTTTTTTCCTACCATCTCTACACATCAGAAAGACTTCTAGGGGCCTTAATCACACACAGCCTGACCTACAGAAAATACTCATTGCCCACTGTCTGAAGCTTTTATATAAGCAAAATAGAAAGCTTCCTAGAGTGACACCCTTGAAGGATGTTCCAATAGCCAACAGATTGTAAAAGTGTGAAGTTTGGTTAACTGTGTTACTCATAGAGTGCAATGTGCACCCAAATAGGTTTCTTGGCGTTGATCACAAAGGAGCCGAACACGTCATGACCTAAAATGCCTAAGCACCTATCAAAAGCCAGCTTTAAGATTATTTTTGGAATCTGACCTGATTGAGCTGAGGAGGGCGAGCATTCCTGAAACTGGGAGCCCGAGCACAGAAGGTGCAGCAACCTTTGCACTGACTTGATGGTCGAATAATGACCAAGAAGCTCTAGTAGGCTGAGTGTAGAGTGCACCACTGGATGTAGCGATGAATCCTGTCTTTAAGAAAATCAGGAGACAGGCTGAATAATGTACAGTGCACCGGGTAGAGTGTCTTCACGATCACACCAAGAATTCACTTTACCTCCTCAACCCTTCCTTTCCCAGTCCTCATGTCAATGAGGTGGACTCTACCTCCCCACACACCACTTGACCCAGTAAAAATCAAAATTACTGCTGCACAAGACAAAAGCAGTGGTACTTGAGCAAAGGTTTTAAAAACATGAACTCATTTTAATTCATATTATTATTTTCTTCGAAGGCAACATTTTTTGGGCTAAACTGTACGGCTTTCAATAATAATTAGTTAATTTGCTGGATTACCCTATTTTGTATATTCCCACGACTTGGTAAACTGGCAAAAGCTTTGCCAGCGATTTGTCCTGATTTAAACACTGCACTGGATTAGGCAGCATTGTCATAGTATTGTCTTAGAAGCTAAATGGTTGTGAAAACTGTGGAAGCTATTGGAAAGGTCTGCAAGGTTGGCACAAGCCCTTATGTGATTGAAGGAGAGTTACATGTAAACTAGTGCTCAATTTGTGCCGGGTGGTTTACAATGCTTCGCACCAGCACTTAATTATCAGCACCGGTATTAGTGACAGTTCACCACACGGTGGCGCTGTATTTTTAATTTTGAGAGGAGCACAACAACCATGTTTATCAAGTCAATATACATTGAAAATGAATAATACCAGCCTCTCATGCCATTATTATAGCGTTGTGTGGCCTGAAATAGTCTGAATTGTCACACTTGCTGGAGTGCGATGGTGAGGTGTTATGTTGGTACAGCCATTGGCTGCGCTGGCAGGTTCTTATTTGTTATTTATGTATTTATTTATTCAAGAGTTTTATATAGCACTGGCCACACACAATGGCATCAGAGAGCTTTACAACATTATCACAACGATGACAGGCAATAATTAGTTCAGAAAAAAGCAGTGTCGAGAATTTGGTAATGACCTAGAGGGAAAGACAGAAAGATGAACAAAAATAACGGGGTATAGAAACCATCTTGGCTGGGTGGTTGTTCTTCATCTGGACAAGATGCCAGTTCTATAGAAACCCTATGGCGTTGGGCGATTGTTGTACATCTGATCGAGGTGCCAATGGAGGAGGAAATCCTTGAGATGTCTCTTGAAATGTATGAAGAATGGTTTAGTCCTGATATATTATTGGGGTGGGGTTCCGGATTTTAGGGAGAGAAGGAGCATGCCAGAGTTCAGTGTTTAGGATTTTTTAGGTGGAATGAGAAGCAGGGTTTTGTTGCTACTTAGGTTTCTCGTCCAACCTGCATTTTTGAGTTTGGATGCAAGGTAAGCTGGTTTACCGGTGTAAAGGTTGCAACGAGCTTCAATTGGTAGCCAATTTCTTTCTTTCAGGGAGGAAGAAATTTGTGTATTGCTTCGCCCTTCCAAATAATAGAAAATGCCACACTCCCACATGGAGGCGCACACACACAGCGAAGAAATAACAAACACGTAGAATGGGATATCACGCTCATAAAATGAGGCACATCAAAAGAGTTTTCAGAATAAAGCGTGATGGTTTATTTGTGCAACACTCTCTAACAGAAAGGCTTTCCCAGATGTCGGGTTTTCATGGGAGGCAATGGGGACTAGTGGCTCTAGCTACTAACCGTGAACTTGGGGAACCATGTTAGAATCCCTGCCTTGGCTCCGCATCCTGCAAATCTCCTTGTGTCGTAAAAATAAAAATGCGTAAGTAGTATGTGGAGCGCTTTTATGGCCTGGGGCAATGCTGCGCTATGTAGACCTGCCAGAAATAAAATGTGGATCTGCCCATCACCCATGCTCTAATCACATTCTCCAAGATTTAAGAACAAAGAATCAACTTTTGATATCAGAAAGAGGTATCGCTCTAGTGGCTGAACTGCACAGTGTGAAACCAAAAAATATAGGATCAAACCTGGCTTCTATCCTTGACTCTACTGCTTATTCCTAGGCAAATACTTTATTTTACCTTGCCTTCTTTTTGTTAATTAACACAAATGGAAGGATCTTTGTTGGAAACAGCCCCACTCCCACTCCGCAGGGTGGTGGAGGGCCTTCCCGACACAATGGGGTAGCTTGGCTCGAGTGGTCAGGAAACAGGCGCAGTGCTAAGCATACAATATACCCATACAATAACCATGCGTGCATCCGTTCCAAAAACGACTCTACACCGTAAAAATTATGAAAATATTCTTCTTTATCTTTTTCTCTTAGTTGCCGATTGGGAAAATAAATAACAATCACAATATACAAATTCTTAAATAGAGCAGGTCAAATAAATACTTGCTGTTTGCTGGAATAAATAGGGGTGATCATAAATAACAGGGCATAAATACAAGTGCAATATATACAGACAATTAAATACTTTGAGGTAATAAATACTGTACCAATAAATACTGTACCAATAAATACTGTACACCAACAAGTCCTGTGGACCTATAAATACAGTGCAGCATTAAATAGATAAGAATTTAATAAATACAGTTTCCCCAATAAATAATTAGAAGTATACAGTAACACTCATGAATCAGATGACACTTCAATACTTAAGGGCTGATTTGGCCCAGGCACAGCTTGTAGGGTGTGGAAGGCTTGGGGGGTCCTACTCCCTGGCTGAGGCAAAGGCTGAGGCCTAAACTGAGGTAGATCAAAGGGGGGAATTCCAATGCCCAGGCTTTCCTCTCCACACAACCTCTCTAGGTTAGTCCCAGTTCACCCCAGGCACAGTCAGGTGGGTTTCAGCACCTCCCTAGCCCCTTAGAGTAGTCTCTCAGGTCTCCACAGGGCCTTAGGCGCCCTCTACTCCACTTACTGCCCTTTTCTGATGTTCCGACGCCGCTGGAGTCGTGTCGATGCCGTGAGGCGGTTCCGGTTCGGTCTCGGCGGCCTCGGCACAGTGTCAGTTCTTTGTCGACGCCGGTAGGCGGTTCCGGTCCGATGTCGGTGGCCTCGGTTCGATCTCGACCTCCGATTCGATGGCGTCGGGCAGTCTCTTCACGATGTCGACTTCGGGCGGCTCCGGTCCGATGGCGCTCTCGGCTCCGATGACGTCAGCCGGCCTGGCCTCGCTGTCGACTTCCGGCGACTCCGGGGTGCGATCCTCACCCCCGACCTCCGGTGCTCTTCCTCACAGGTTCCGGGCGACTCCGGAGTGCGATCCTCACTCCCGACCTCCGGTGCTCCTCTACCTCGGTCTCCGACGACTCCGGAGGGCGGACTTCACCCTTCCGATGACGCCGCTCACTCGTCCTCGGTTCACCTCCTTCTCGACCCTTGGTATTCCTCTCGACCTCCGCCGGCGCCCTCTTACGACCTCAGGCGGCTCCGGGTACGACGTCTGCTACCTCAGTCAGCGCCGCTTCTCCACCTCGGGCTCCAGGTCTTCGGCTACTCGACGCCAGGCTCCAGGGAAACCAGTTCTCAGGTCAGAATCTTGCTGCTTTCTTGGTTCTAAGGCCTGTTCCTGCTGTCCAGGTCCTTAGGATGGTGTTCTTCTGTCTTCTTCCCACACAGGGCTATAGGCTGGGATCCATCAGTAGGGACAAGTATCAAGGGTGGGTTTATGGACCCCACTCCAGGCACAAGTTTCCACCCCTGCTGCTTCACTCCTTCCTCCTTCACTGTTGTGCTCCTCTCCCTTCACCAGTCAGGTGCCAACTGCCAGCTCCAACTGCCAACTGCCTCTCTTATCCTCCCAACATTCTAAACGGTTTCCAACGGTCACAGGGTTCTGGAATCTCCTGGAATGTTCTGGAAGGTGCTGGTAGGTTCCAGTGGATGCTGGTGATGTCACAGGTGGCCACCATTTTGTGCTTCAGGCCCTCAGACAGAAGTTTCAGGGGTAGCTAAAATGGTTCCCTGAATCTGTGGCAACACGAAAAAGTCTGGTGGTTCCCAAAAAGGAAAAATTCAAACAGGGTTTGAGGCAAAAGTGGGACAAAATAAATAATGATGAGGAGGGACCACCCAAAGGGCTGACAGGTCTAACACGCGTCCCCCCCAGCTGAAAGTGGGGAGAGCTACCCAACCCCTTGGGAGTTCTCATCACTAAGGCGGAAATACCTTGAGAGACCGTCTGCATTGGCGTGGTCCACCCCAGGCCGATGTTCCACCTGAAAGTCCATCCCCTGTAGGGAAATAGACCACCTCAACAACTTGGGATTCTCCCCCTTCATTTGCATCAGCCAACGAAGGGGTCGGTGGTCGGTCTGAACCAGGAAGTGCGAGCCAAACAGGTATGGCCGCAACTTCTTCAGAGCCCATACCACTGCAAAGGCTTCACGCTCTATTGCACTCCACTTCTGTTCCCTGGGAAGTAGTCTCCTGGATAGGAAGACCACGGGTTGATCCAGACCCTCTTCGTTGAGTTGCGATAACACTGCCCCAATGCCATGTTCTGATGCATCTGTCTGGACAATGAACTCCTTGGAAAAGTCTGGGGCCCTTAAGACCGGGGCCTCGCACATGGCTTTCTTCAATCTCACAAAGGCCTGCTGACAGGCCTCCGTCCAGACTACCCGTCGAGGTTGTTTCTTGGACGTGAGCTCCGTGAGGGGGGCTACGATGGTACCGTACCCCTTCACGAAGCGGCGGTAGTATCCCGTGAGGCCCAAAAATGCTCGGACCTCAGTCTGGGTCTTGGGGGGTTCCCAGGCCATGATGGCCTCGATCTTCGCCTGGAGGGGTTGCACCGCTCCCCTACCCACCAAGTGTCCAAGGTACACTACCGACCCCTGCCCGATCTGGCACTTGCTGGCCTTGATCGTCAATCCAGCTTGTCTCAGGGCCTGGAGAACAGCTTGCAGGTGACGCAAGTGATCCTCCCAGCTGTTACTGAAGACGGCTATGTCATCCAGATAAGCAGCAGAGAAACTCTCCATTCCGGTGAGGATCTGGTTTACCAGGCGCTGAAACGTGGCAGGTGCGTTCTTGAGCCCAAAGGGCATCACACAGAACTGGTAGTGGCCATTGGGCGTGGAGAAGGCTGACCTTTCCCTTGCTCCATCAGTCAACGAGATCTGCCAGTACCCTGAAGTAAGGTCAAAGGTACTTAGATATTGGGCAGCTCCCAGCCGGTCAATCAATTCATCCGCCCTTGGGATCGGATGTGCATCAGTCTTTGTCACTGAATTCAGTCCCCGGTAGTCCACACAGAACCTCAGTTCTGGTTGGGCACCCGGTGGTGCAGCTTTCGGTACTAACACCACCGGACTAGACCAGGGGCTGCTAGAAGGTTCAATCACTCCTAGCTCCAGCATCTTAGTGACTTCACTATGAATGCTGGCCTTCACCTTGTCTGACATCCGGTAGATCTTGGACTTCACAGGTGGGCTGTCTCCTGTGTCCACGTCATGGACGCACAGGTGAGTCCTACCCGGGACAAGGGAGAACAACGAGGAGTACTGCCCCAGGACCTGGCGACAGTCCTCCTGCTGTTCAGGAGTTAGAGATGGGGAGAGAATCACTCCCTCCACCGACCCATCCTTTTCTTGAGACGCAAACAGATCAGGGAGAGGCTCGCTTTCCACGTCCTCTCCTCCGTCAGTCACCATCATCAAGATGACTTCGGGCCTCTCGTGGTGGGGTTTGAGGCGGTTGGCATGCAGCACCCGCAGGGGCTGACGAGGGGTCTTCAGGTCCACCAAGTAGGTAGCCTTACCCTTCTTCTCCAACACCTCAAAGGGTCCTGACCAGCGATCCTGGAGGGCACTAAGCTCTCCCGGTTCGATCACCCACACCTTCTGGCCAGGCTCCAACTCCACCGGGTGAGCGTTGTGGTCATACCACGCCTTCATCACTGCTTGGCTGGCTTCCAGGTTGTCAGAAGCTTGCTTCCACAACTTAGCCATTTGGCTCCGGAAGGCCAGCATGTAGCTCACCACATCCTGGGGGAGCTTTCTGGGAGTTCTTTCCCATCCGTCTCTCACCAGGTTAAGAGGTCCACGTACAGGGTGCCCATACAGAAGCTCGAAGGGGCTGAAGCCCACTCCCTTCTGTGGCACTTCCCTGTAAGAAAAAAGTAAACAGGGTAGGAGGACGTCCCATTTCCTCCGCAGGCTTTCAGGCAGACTTCTGATCATGCCCTTCAAGGTTTTGTTAAACCTCTCCACCAGACCATTGGTCTGGGGGTGGTAAGGAGTTGTGAACCGGTAGGTCACTCCACACTCCTTCCACATTGCCCGCATATATGCTGACATGAAGTTGGTCCCCCTGTCGGACACAACTTCCTTGGGAAAACCCACTCGGGTAAAGATTCCCATCAGGGCCCTAGCCACAACAGGTGCTGTTATGGTCCTCAGAGGTATTGCCTCTGGGTACCGTGTGGCATGATCCACCAGAACCAGGATAAACCTGTGACCAGCTGTAGTCGGTGGATCTAATGGACCCACAATGTCGATGCCCACCCTTTCAAAGGGGGTGCTAACGACAGGAAGTGGTTCCAGGGGAGCTTTCAGCTTCACCCCTGTTTTCCCACTGGCTTGGCAAGACACACATGTCCGGCAGTAGGTATCGGACGACACTTTCATCTGAGGCCAATAAAAGTGTGGGACAAGACGGGCGAAGGTCTTGTCTTGCCCCAGGTGTCCTGCCAATGGTATCTCGTGAGCCAACTCTAAAAGGAAGGCTCGATAACGTTGAGGGACTACCAAGGCTCGTGACGATCCATGTAGGGGTGCCTTGGGTTCACTGTAGAGGAGGCCATCCTCCCAGTAAACACTGTAGTTCCCTTCAACGTTCCCTGCTGCCTGGGCTTCGGCCTGTCGCCTCAGCCCCTCAAGGGTAGGGCACTCCCTCTGGCCCTGGCAGAATTCCTCCCTGGACGGGCCTCCCTCCACGTGCCACTCGGCCGGGATGGGTAGGTCCTCCAGGTTGGTAACGTCCCCCTCCGCAGACTCCTGGTCCACCACCTCCGGTGGCCTATCCGTCCTACGGGGTGGAGACGCCGAGGCAGGCTCCTCCTGTCCTCGGTTCTTCCCTTGACTGGCAGCTGGCTGGGCCTTTGTTCCAGGCTCCAGCCGGAATGAACTCCCTCTTCGGGTAGTCCCGGACCTTGTGCTAACACAGGCCCAGTCAGGTGTACCCAGCATCTCGGTGTGAGTCCGGTATTCCACCTCCTTCCAAGCGTTGTGCTCCATGTCATTGCCCAGCAGACAATCGACTGGCACGGCAGGGCTTACGGCAACTCGAAGTGAACCTGCAACCCCCCCCCATTCAAAGGGAACCTCAGCCACGGGATAGTGGCCGGTTCTGCCGTCAGCCATCGCGGCTGGGTGGAGTACATCGGGAATGACTTGCTCTGGAGACACCAGTTGGCTACGTACCATAGTCATACTGGCTCCTGTGTCTCTCAGAGCCTCCCCTCTTTGGCCATTGATGGTGATCCACTGCCCATACTTTGCAGTATTTGCGGGCACCTGGATCTTAGGAACCATCTCCCGTTCTCCCAGGGACACTAAAGTGACACCCGCCCACTCCCTTCCCTTAGTTAAGGGCATCTCCTCCCCGAGCACTACACTAGCTACTCCGGGGGGCTTTCCTCCAGTGGGAGGGGGTGAGCGTTTCTGACACTTCGGATCTCCTTTATAGTGTCCAACGCCACCGCACTCGTAGCAATGGACAACCCTTGGCTGCTGACTCTGGCCAGGATTAGGGTTTCTGGGTGGGTTAGCCTTAGAGGTGAATCCTGTTCCCTTCCCTTGGAAGTTATTTTGGGGGCCTTTGGAGAACTCCTTTTTCTTTTCCCCTCCTTCTTTCTTCTGGGGGGCGCCCTGTCCGGCCTTTTGAGTATCCCCTCCAGTCCCCCTTGTGGACACCCGGGTACTAGCCCAAATGTCCGCCTCCTCAGCAAGCTTCCGGGGACTGGTCAGCTTGCTATCCACCAGGTGTTGCCGCAGTTCAGGGAAACATTTCTCGAGTAGGTGTTCCTTCAATACTAGGTCAAACAGCTCCTCGTAGTTCCTTACTTCACTGCCCTGAATCCAACCTTCCAGTGCCTTCTTTGCATAGTCCAGGAAGTCCACCCAATTCTGTGGGCCCAGTTTGTGACTACCCCTGAACTTCTGTCTGTACTTTTCCGGAGTAAGTCCAAACTTCCTGATGAGCGCCAGTTTCATGGTGGGGTAGTGGGTTTGCTCATCCTCTTCGAGGGCCAATAAAGCATCCCTACCAGCTGGAGGCATGTATTTATACAGTCCCCCTCCCCAATACTTCGCTGGAACCCCATGGGCCCTCAATGAGACCTCATAGGCTGCTAGCCACTTGGCGATGTCGTCACCTGCCCCATAGCTCGCTACAATGTCCTTTGGCAGGTAAGGTTTGGATTCCCTGGTGGACTCTTGGTTTTGGCTGCCACCATTGGGAACAGGTTGTGCCCCGATTCGCAAAATCTGAAGATCTATTTCTTTCAGGCGCAATTCATGGGCCATCCTCTGCTCCTCCTTTTCCTTCTCCAGCTTTGCTAAGTCCCATGTGAGCTGTCTTTTCTCCCTCCGGTCTGCTAACTCCACTTCAGACAAGCCCCCGCTAGAGGCACGGCTGCCCCCCCTAGAAAGTGTCCTGGGCCCTGCGGACAGGTTCCCCACCTCAGGTTGGTACATCTCAGCCCCCTCGGGGTCAGGCTCTCCATCCCTGTCCTCTTCCTCAGCCTTGCTTTCCCTGCGTGCCTCCCCCCAAGCCCTTAAGCTGGTTTGAAGTGCACCCTTCTTTGCTCCTGGGGGACAGTACACCCCCTCTCGCTGGCAAAACTCCCTGAGTTGGGCCACAGTGTACGTGTCTAGATTTTCAAGAACAAACTCCATCTTGCCCACTCAGGTTAGAGGACAGGTTTTGTGCAGTAACAATGCAGGGGGGTACCTTTAATAATACCTCCTCCCACCACCAGAGTAAATTTGGAAAAAACAAAAACCCACAATTAGGAAGGCCGCTGTGAGAAAACTCCCGGTGTAGGCCTATGGACTACCCACAGTTATTGTTGAGTATATGTAGGCACAGCTCTATCCCACCGCTGAACACCAATTTATGTTGGAAACAGCCCCACTCCCACTCCGCAGGGTGGTGGAGGGCCTTCCCGACACAATGGGGTAGCTTGGCTCGAGTGGTCAGGAAACAGGCGCAGTGCTAAGCATACAATATACCCATACAATAACCATGCGTGCATCCGTTCCAAAAACGACTCTACACCGTAAAAATTATGAAAATATTCTTCTTTATCTTTTTCTCTTAGTTGCCGATTGGGAAAATAAATAACAATCACAATATACAAATTCTTAAATAGAGCAGGTCAAATAAATACTTGCTGTTTGCTGGAATAAATAGGGGTGATCATAAATAACAGGGCATAAATACAAGTGCAATATATACAGACAATTAAATACTGTACCAATAAATACTGTACACCAACAAGTCCTGTGGACCTATAAATACAGTGCAGCATTAAATAGATAAGAATTTAATAAATACAGTTTCCCCAATAAATAATTAGAAGTATACAGTAACACTCATGAATCAGATGACACTTCAATACTTAAGGGCTGATTTGGCCCAGGCACAGCTTGTAGGGTGTGGAAGGCTTGGGGGGTCCTACTCCCTGGCTGAGGCAAAGGCTGAGGCCTAAACTGAGGTAGATCAAAGGGGGGAATTCCAATGCCCAGGCTTTCCTCTCCACACAACCTCTCTAGGTTAGTCCCAGTTCACCCCAGGCACAGTCAGGTGGGTTTCAGCACCTCCCTAGCCCCTTAGAGTAGTCTCTCAGGTCTCCACAGGGCCTTAGGCGCCCTCTACTCCACTTACTGCCCTTTTCTGATGTTCCGACGCCGCTGGAGTCGTGTCGACGCCGTGAGGCGGTTCCGGTTCGGTCTCGGCGGCCTCGGCACAGTGTCAGTTCTTTGTCGACGCCGGTAGGCGGTTCCGGTCCGATGTCGGTGGCCTCGGTTCGATCTCGACCTCCGATTCGATGGCGTCGGGCAGTCTCTTCACGATGTCGACTTCGGGCGGCTCCGGTCCGATGGCGCTCTCGGCTCCGATGACGTCGGCCGGCCTGGCCTCGCTGTCGACTTCCGGCGACTCCGGGGTGCGATCCTCACCCCCGACCTCCGGTGCTCTTCCTCACAGGTTCCGGGCGACTCCGGAGTGCGATCCTCACTCCCGACCTCCGGTGCTCCTCTACCTCGGTCTCCGACGACTCCGGAGGGCGGACTTCACCCTTCCGATGACGCCGCTCACTCGACCTCGGTTCACCTCCTTCTCGACCCTTGGTATTCCTCTCGACCTCCGCCGGCGCCCTCTTACGACCTCAGGCGGCTCCGGGTACGACGTCTGCTACCTCAGTCAGCGCCGCTTCTCCACCTCGGGCTCCAGGTCTTCGGCTACTCGACGCCAGGCTCCAGGGAAACCAGTTCTCAGGTCAGAATCTTGCTGCTTTCTTGGTTCTAAGGCCTGTTCCTGCTGTCCAGGTCCTTAGGATGGTGTTCTTCTGTCTTCTTCCCACACAGGGCTATAGGCTGGGATCCATCAGTAGGGACAAGTATCAAGGGTGGGTTTATGGACCCCACTCCAGGCACAAGTTTCCACCCCTGCTGCTTCACTCCTTCCTCCTTCACTGTTGTGCTCCTCTCCCTTCACCAGTCAGGTGCCAACTGCCAGCTCCAACTGCCAACTGCCTCTCTTATCCTCCCAACATTCTAAACGGTTTCCAACGGTCACAGGGTTCTGGAATCTCCTGGAATGTTCTGGAAGGTGCTGGTAGGTTCCAGTGGATGCTGGTGATGTCACAGGTGGCCACCATTTTGTGCTTCAGGCCCTCAGACAGAAGTTTCAGGGGTAGCTAAAATGGTTCCCTGAATCTGTGGCAACACGAAAAAGTCTGGTGGTTCCCAAAAAGGAAAAATTCAAACAGGGTTTGAGGCAAAAGTGGGACAAAATAAATAATGATGAGGAGGGACCACCCAAAGGGCTGACAGGTCTAACAATCTTCAAGTATGAGTACAGGCTGTGCCCTGTACAAAACCTATAGTGTTTATTCAATAAATATGTTGTTGGTCAAGCTATAGTAGGAATCTATGCCACATAGAAGGTTCATATGACAGCTGACTTGGCTCCTAGTTTGCTAGTAGCATTTTTTCAAGGTGGAGGCAGAAATATTTCTTTGTTGATGTCACTTTTAATGAATACTTTTCAAATAATCTGATGCACAGAGGTGAAATGCTTCCTGTGTTTGATTGAAATATACTTTTTTTTTAACTGTGAAAACATCTTATCGTATTCTTTATACGGGCCAAACATTTTCAAGGCTCGTGCATGGGCTCTAGCTGTTAATTTGTTCGCTGGTCCACCTCTACTCTGTAATTCACAGATAACGATGTAACGTTATTATGTGTAAGTTAGAGTCAGCGACTCCAAATTCAAATGACCCCTAGTGATATTGAGACTCACTCGTGCTAAAAAATCCACACCCTGTAAGAATCCCAGCTCTCCCCACCCCCCCCCCCCCCCGGCCAGGCCCCTGTTAGCTGTTTCCAGATTCGCACACATTGAAATAAGAGGTCACTTACAACGGTCGCCTCTCGGACTAATTGATGGCCAACATGGAGCTTATCTTCACCGGGCAGGTCTATCTCTCTTCACTATTGCTCAGTAGACGACCCCCGAAGTGTTGTACTTTGAGTGTGCTCACTTCTCTGGCTTCAGTGTTAAGTCGCCTGCTCCGACCGCGTTTCCAAATGCTGTGTGGCAGGGCAGGTTCTATCCGCAGAGTGCAGAGTAGACCATGTCCAGTCTTAAGCTCAGATCAATCCCAATGCTGTAAACAAATACATGTGCCACAGCATGAGCATGAAAAGCAATGTATCTCTTTTGAGCACGCATGTGACTCTGTGAAGTTAGGTCACATGCTCACAGACTGCTACGCCCCCAACTACCTTTTATAAAGGCAGTCTGCATTCTGCTCCTGTCTAAAACCCCACCCTTTCTCACTCATCATCGGGTGACTCCACCCCACCCTGTGATGACTTGGGAAAGGATGGGGTGTTGAGGCAGCGTAATTTGAAGCAATGACTGACATGCAGCCCCAGAAAGTATAGGGTTGATGTCCTAAGCGTCCGCGGCTGCCATGAAATGTCATGCTGCAAACAAGTCATTTGGTGTGCAGCCTCAATAGCCCTGAATACGGCAGGCCAGGGCTGGTGCATGATCAGCTCTAGGCTCAAAATGCATAACCCGCCCCCCTCCCAAGAAAGAAAGCCATGATAGCTGACACATGTGCACTACCGCTTGTCCCTCTAAAAACTGCCTGCCTGCCTGGCACCCTTGTACCGAGGGCCAGAGAGAGAGACATGCACTATACAGTGCCTCTACTTTGCAGGCACTGTTTTAATGCATAAGTGGGTGGAGGCAGATAGTTAGAAGGGCATGGCCCCTACGCCCTCAGTCAGGAACCGCCCCTGCTGTGTAGTACATTTATGGGACAATGAGTGTCTACATGATACACAGTAACTGTGCTTTGCAGAAACATTTCCCAAATTTCTTGGTACCACTCCTTTGTCCACTTCACAAGGGAATCCTGTGTCTCAGGCACCTCAAACACCACCCCTGGATTTTCTACTGGGACCTGCTCCAGCTGTTCATGCAAAACTGCAGTTTTTACCTGTATGTACCACTTGATCACATTTGCTTCTTGTGCATTACCTGTTCTGTATGTCAAGGGAATTCATCATCCAATGCATAAGAGAAATTTCAAATTTCAAAATCACATTGTGCCTTATTTTCATCTGCCCAGTGTCTGTCAGCGTGCAAAAACACCAAAGTAACTGTATCTGATCTGTGTCTATCAGAGCACAAAAACACACAAACAACTGTATCTGCCTAATGTCTGTCAAAAAGCATTGAAAGACAGCAACTGCTTTCCCAAGGGATTAAACCACTCTCCAGCATTTGCCAATATTTTAATCCAAAAGTCCACGAGCACCCTCTTCTTTCCTTGTTTTTCCCACGTACTCCAAGTGGCATACTGCCCCTGAACTGTCACATGTAACTCAATGTCTCCTTGCTGTATTGGCCACACTCTGAAACACATTGTATAACCTCTTTTGCAGATTCAAAAGCACATTACTGCTTCTCTCCCCACTCAGAGTTAAGTTTAAAAATAGCATTCTTCATCATTTCTTTTTTCAGTTTCTGCATAGCGTCTCTCCATGTAAACCAAAGTTTGTCACTCACTGACCAGTCTGACTTGTCACTGCAACCAACAACTTCTAGTTGTAACAGTCTGATTTGTTTATCGACTTTGTAATTTCTAAAATATTCTTGCACATTACAATCAAGGCTATGTGCATAAAACTGTGCTACATTTTCTCGATTCAATATCACTTCAGAGGCCCCTAAATCAAACAAACGTACAAACCATGTTATCAAATCTTCCTCCAGATTCTGCTGAAATCTGTCCAAAATGTCCTTAATTTCTGGATGAAGTAAGTACTCCATAGAATTAATTAAATCCCGCTGTGAGCTTTGTAAATTAACCTGCAGCTCTCCTTGAACCACATTCTTTGTTGGCGATTTACTTTGGCTATCTAAACAGTCTGGTAATATAAACTGCGTCATACATACAGTTTCTCGATCTTACGTTGCCTGATCCATCTGCAACTCTTTTTTCAATGATCTATTTTTATACATTAACAGATCAGAATTCTCTTTAGCTTCAACCGACTGCTTTTGTATTTCATTACGTTCTCTTTCTAGCTGCACACATTTTTCATACATGCTGCAAACAGCATTCAAAAGAAAAACATTTTTTCTCTCTGAAATGCTAAACTCATTTTCCTCTTCAAAGGACACTTTTTGCAAACATTTAAGTATCTGTGCTTGCCCCTCATCTGTTAAACATGCATTAGAGGCAACTTCCCACACCAATAACTCAGTTGGCATCTGGGAATCTGCAACTGAAAATATTGACTTTTTAGAAAACATGTTTCCCCTTTTAATTTTACAATCCTGCAAAGTAACGCCCAAATGTATCCCTTTGCCCACCCAAATAATAGAAAATGCCGCACTCCCACACAGAGGGACATACACAGCGAAGCAATAAAGTGAATTCAATGGGATTTCACTCTCATAAAGGCACCTCAAATTATAGTTTTCAGAACAAAGCGTGATGTTTAATTTGTGAAACACGTTCTAACAGAAAGGCTTTCCCAGATGTCAAACGAAAACAATGTGCAAATGTATATAGAACTATATATATGTGCAAGCAATAATGACACACTTACAAATAAGCAAATGCAACTGTTAAATGCATGGAATAAAATTCAAGATGATAATAATACTGGACGTCCACTGCAAGAAATAAACACTGTTGAACTACACAAAAAAAGGAACCAAAAGGAAAGCATGAAAATATATAGATATATACACTAAATACATCAGTTGATTATAACCACTGGAGACTTGAATGGTCATACAGACACACTCATACATCACAATGGAAATAATAAAAACAATACATCACCAGCTGCAAACACTGCATCTTAGCCCACTCCTGACAGGCAGATCCACAGTTGGGGTCAAGAGACACAGCAAGCCTGGAACTGCTACACTGAATTAGATGCACCCGTCGTTCCTTCAGGTTCCAAAATCCCGCTTTCCAAGTCAACAAACCCCAGTTTTATAATCTCAAAGCACTAGATGTTTCCGAGAGAACCTCCCCTGTGCCAAGGAAACTTACTGGAGCTGGCCACTCTCCATGCAAGCATTCAAAAGGCAAAGGAATTCTCATGTATTCTTTTGTGCTCCCACACGTTCTAGCCCCTTATCAAAAGAAAAGCTTATGAAAGTCTCCAAAAGTACAGAAATTAATCTCCAAAAGTACAGAAAACAATTTAGAACGTGAATAGCCTAAACAACTTGAGTGATCTGGGGGCCTGATGTGTGCACAAAGCTCAAGCTGGACAGAGTCAGAATTCAAGATGGCATGAGGGCATGTCAAAGCCAATAGTAAAAACTTCATAAAACTTCCCAAATGTTCAACACAATGCACATTTGTGCACCACTGCCTATAGCACTACACACTTCATCTCACAATGTACAACATAATGCACATTTGGGCACCACAGCATATAAAACTACACTCCGAGAGAGAGAAGTACATTCCACACCGTTCTATCTCTCATGCTTTCAAATGCACATCCCACAGGTTCTTTTCCTGGCATGGATGTAAAAAGCAAACACTTCCACTTTGAAGCTACAAGGTGACACAAAAGAAATCTTCAAGGAAAAATGCACATGCAGGAAACATGACGTCGTACATTCAAGCTAGAATAAATCAAAACACCTACAGTCAATTAAAACAATGGTTGTCAAGGGTCATCACGTAGTCCCAATACATGGAAGTGCCTCTGGCACTACAAATGTGATTGCATTTTCTGATTCCAGTGACCATCCTAACTGGTGAATTTAGAGTGGTTTTTAGAGGGGCTAAGTGGGATTTTGCCATTCCGTTGAGGGTTGCATTCCCTAGTCCATTCTGGACAGAACCAGAGCTTGCATGGCAGATTTAAGATCATTTGGAGGGATGAAGGGTTTGATTTTGCTGAGGAGTTTTAGGTTGTAGAAGGTGCTCTTCGCAGTATTTTTTATATGTTCACTCATGTTCAATCGTGAGTTCAGTGTGATTCCGAGATTTGGGAGAATCAGCAAAGGTTAGATTACAGTTTAGAGCATCATGGAGTTTAGCCATTCTTCAATGTGGGGGATCTGATTGTTGATTGATATGAGAAGGATATCTGTCTTATCTTGGTTGAGTTTTAGGTGGTTGTGAGATAACCAGTGTTGGACTTCTTTGAGGGTGACATTTAGACGGTGTACGTTATCTAGCAAGGATATTTCTAGGTCAAGCTGGGTGTCGTCAGCCTCGGGGTGGAAGGGAATGTTTGCTTTTTTGGGTATGATAGTGAGGGGCTCCATGTAGATATTGAATAGTGAAGTAGAGAGGAATAAGTCTTGTGGTACAACCCAGGTTATTGTAAATATGTCAGAAGTTGAGTTGTTTATTTTTATTTGCTGCGAGCGGTTTTGTAGAAAGGATACGAACCATTGTAGGTCAACTTCATCTGCTCGGATCCTATTTTAAGGGAGCTCAAGAGAAGCTTGTGATTGACCATGTCAAAGGCCGCCAATAGGTCTAGGAGTATAAGCAGGCAATGGCGGTTTTCATCAAGGGATTTGTGTGAGTCATCTATTATGTTCAGGATACACTGCATGCCCAGTGGTTTTTCTAGTGGAGTGATGGCGCTCTAAGGCAGTACGCAAATATTATAGGGTGAACTTAGGCGTAAGTGCGGTGCAAAAGGGTAGGGAGAACCACCACTCTCCCTGGATTGTGGTAAACCACTGACAAAGAACTCCAAGGTCCCCTGCACACACTTGTGGTACATAGAATTAAGTTAGTAAATAATGAGTATAGGAAAGAAAAACACTGTTCATCCACTGCTGTGTAGTTCCAGGATTTATTGTCCTTGTTGTGCGTTCCTTGGTACAGAGTCTTAGCCTAGCCAGCACGTGTTCCATCGCTACCATGAAGTACACAGCGACTTCTTCAGGGCTAAGAAATATATAAGATGCACACTTGTATCGAAGTGGGTATAAGACAATTAACGCCATTGATAGATACCCATTGTGACATGTAAAATAAGAGGAAGGCAGCATGATTTCTTAACATGTGGAAACCGAAGTTGTTATGAACATAATGTCTAACGCATTAAAGCTTTTTTTTATATAAAAAGATTATTTATCAAATGAGGAACAAAACTGTGTTTGGAAAGCACTAGCGAAATTGTGTGACTTATCATTGTGACAGCATTAATGTGGTTGTGTGGTATTGTGACAAACTAAACAGTCAGTAATGCCCTGCGGCATGGTAACTTTCATTACTTAAAATGGTGACTGGTGCATGGTGCAAGTGTGCATTTGTGGGCCTATCCACCCCTTAATGTCGGCAGTCCAAAGTCCATGCAACTATTGAAAGAAAAAAGGGATAGAGTTACCTAAATTCCTATGATTACGGTCCTATAGGAAAACAGGGAAAAGGGTTGAATCAGAGAGATTAGTACTCCAGAATACAACTATGACATGAAAACACATGATGTGTGGATGGATAGTAATAAAACCACCTTATTGTCGGTTGTACTTCCGTCCCGAAGGTAAATAGTAGTAGATGGTCTCAAGGGTAACAGAGACCAGAATTCCATTTAATTAAAGTTTTCTCCTGAAGCCGATTCTGCAGGAATAAGGCACAAAGTAATAATCAAAGGTCGGTACTATGGTAGGGAAAGTAGGGCTCAAAAAATGTTTTAACATAGTAGTGTTAATTGCACATACCTATATTCTGTGATGCAGACTAGTATTCAGAATATGCATCTACTAATTATTGTGAGACCCTATTCGGAGGGTTATGGCTGTCAGCCAGCTTTGATTGTGTTTCCGCTGGTCCCCCGATACTAGAGTGGAATCGAGAACAAATAGGTTGAGTTACTGAGGATAAAACTCCTATGTAGGGAGTACTCCATAGCAATGAGCAGCTGATGTGTGCAGGGAGCTGTGCTGGATGTCTTCCATGCAGCCGTTTTAAAGTTAGCATTTACCGCGAGGTTATAATGCACTTAAGAGTATATGGTTGGCTGCATCAAAAACAAACCCGGAATATAGGTTCCAAAAGCTCTAGAGGGGCTCTGCTCATGCATGGGCACCATCTCACATAAAACCCAGCATCCTGCCTTCAGGATTGATAAGGCCTGCCATAGGGGTGACTGATAGGTTTATATGTGCAGTGATATGGATAGATATAGTGAACCTATATCTAAGTAAGGGGTGCACACACCACCTTACACAGGCTGCTGTAGCAGACCTGTTGTGTAATTTTGAATGGTCTCCCAGGGATGGCATAATACATGTTGCAGCCCCTGAGAGGCCTCTGGGGTACCTATGCACTGGGTATATAGTATACCATATACTAGAGACTTATAAGGGTACCCCAAAATCCAATTTGAAGTGTACCTAAAGTACATGAACAACCAATTTAGGGAGAACGCAGATAGACTGGGGTCCTGATTAGCAAGATCTCAGTTAAACTAAGTCGAAAACCAGCAAAACACCAGGCAAAAAGTGGGGGTAATCATGCAGTCAGATTCCACCTTCCTACAAGCCCTAGTTTCCCTACCATAATACCGACCTTTGATTATTACTTCGTGCCTTATCCCTGTAGAATCTGCTTCATGAGGAAACTTTAATTAAATGGAATTCTGGTCTCTGTTACCCTTGAGAGCATCTACTAATATTTACCTTCGGGACGGAAGTACAACCGACAACAAGGTTGGTTTTATTACTATCCATCCGCACATTATGGTGCCGATTCGGATCCTGGAAAAATTTCCCCCGTCCGAATTGAATCTGGACTTTTTTCCGTCCGAATCGTACAAGTAGCGTACAAACTGCCAAGTACGATTCGCATGGGAAAAACTCCATACGAATCACATCCGGAACATTTCCCCACATGTCCTCGGGTCGGAAATTGTGCCACCAGTGTATGTACGGACCGTACCCCCACCCGTGTATGTACGGACCGTACCCCCACCCGTGTATGTACGGACCGTACCCCCACCCCACCCGTGTATGTACGGACCGTACCCCCCACCCGTGTCTGTACGGACCGTACCCCCACCCCACCCGTGTATGTACGGACCGTAACCCCCACCCGTGTATGTACAGACCGTACCCCCCACCCGTGTATGTACGGACCGTACCCCTACCCCACCCGTGTATGTACGGACCTTACCCCCACCCGTGTATGTACGGACCGTACACGCGTGTGTACGGTCCCTATCACTATGGGGGTGCTCGTGTACGTGTACGCCATAGTGATACGGACCGTACATGTGTGTGTACGGTCCGTATCACTACGGGGGTGCTCGCATACGTGTACGCCATAGTGATACGGACCGTACACACGGTCCGGACTACTATGGCGTACACGTACGCGAGCACCCCCATAGTGATAGGGACCGTACACACGCGTGTGTACGGTCCGGACTACTATGGCGTACACGTACACGAGCACCCTCATAGGGCGTACACGTACGCGAGCACCCCCATAGTGATAGGGACCGACCCTACACACGCATGTGTACGGTCCCTATCACTATGGGGGTGCTCGCATACGTGTACGCCATAGTGCTACGGACCGTACACGCGTGTGTAGGGTCCGGACCACTATGGCGTACATGTACGCGAGCACCCCCATAGTGATAGGGACCGTACACACGAGTGTGTACGGTCCGGACTACTATGGCGTACACGTACGCGAGCACCCCCATAGTGATAGGGACCGACCCTACACACGCGTGTGTACGGTCCCTATCACTATGGGGGTGCTCGCGTACGTGTACGCCATAGTGATACGGACCGTACACATGTGTGTAGGGTCCGGACTACTATCGCGTACACGTACGCAAGCACCTCTTTAGTGATAGGGACTGTACACACGCGTGTGTACGGTCCGGACTACTATGGCGTACACGTACGCGAGCACCCCCATAGTGATAGGGACCGTACACACGCGTGTGTAGGATCCGGACTACTATGGCGTACACGTACGTGAGCACCCCCATAGTGATAGGGACCGACCCTACACACGCGTGTGTACGGTCCCTATCACTATGGGGGTGCTCGCGTACGTGTACACCATAGTAGTCCTGACCCTACACACGCGTGTACGGTCCGTATCACTATGGCGTACACGTACGCGAGCACCCCCATAGTGATAGGGACCGTACACACGCGTGTACGGTCCGTATCACTATGGTGTACGCATTCGCCAGCACCACCATAGTGATAGGAACCGTACACACGCGTGTACGGTCCGTATCACTATGGCGTACGCATTCGCCAGCACTCCCATAGTGATGGGGACCGTACACACGCGTGTACGGTCCGTTGCAATGCATTTGGGGTGCCCTAGGGCTGTGGAACGCACCGTATCTGTGTTGTGACATAGGATTGACATAGGGGACACATGAGGGACACGTATAGGGGCCTAAATGCATGCTGGTTGTCATGGAGACCGAGTTTCAGGTTTGAATTTTGCATCATGTGGCCAGCAGAAGTCGGTTGGAGACAATATACTTTGTTGCAATGTGGTTGTTGACATTACATCATGCTCAATTTTAAAACCATGCAAAGCCTGTCACTGGGGTACTTTTAAAATGATTGGAGGACACATAGGATGCAAATGTGACTGAGCCAATCACTCTGTACTCCTGTAAATGAAACAGGGCAGCAAGGAAGATATAAGGCAGCCAGGTCCCTTGAGAGAGCACTTGCCTGCACATCCTTTCATTCCACAACACTGTTGCTGCTTGTCATTCCTCTGGCACCATGTCCAGGTCTGTGGAGAGGGCCCAGCCATTCACCATGGAGGAGAATATGGCGTTGCTGGATGTGATCCTCCCACAGTACACCATGCTGTATGGTCGACCAGGGGAGCAGGTGAGTGCAGACTCCACTAGCTTAAACTGTGCCCCTTTTTGTGACTGTGACTTCTGGCATTGTGTCCAGGTGTGACAGACATGCAGGGTTCTTCATAGTGGTTCCCAGGGGGGGAAAAGGGCTCATGTCTCCCATGCAGAGCATGCTGTAGTTCCTGTGTGCACAACGCACTAGCATGGTGCTTACTGTGACGATCACTGCATGGTGCATGCCGCTTTCGGACTGCCTAATCCTCGTGGAAATGTTGTTTCTACAGTCCTGATGTGAGTCTGTGCTCCCCCCAGGGTGACAGGTGCCAGTACCCACAGATGTGTGTCTGTTCAGTGTACCTGTGGTGAGAGTGTCCAAATGATGTGGTCGTCCCCTGGACATTGGTGTGTGTATGTGAGTCCCCTGTCATGTGGGTGTGTGCATATGTGGAGTGTTGCACCCCAGCTGCATGTGGGATGGATACACCCTGCCCATCTGATGTGTGCAGGGAGCTGTGCTGGATGTCTTCCATGCAGCCGTTTTAAAGTTAGCATTTACCGGGAGGTTATAATGCACTTAAGAGTATATGGTTGGCTGCATCAAAAACAAACCCGGAATATAGGTTCCAAAAGCTGTAGAGGGGCTCTGCTCATGCATGGGCACCATCTCACATAAAACCCAGCATCCTGCCTTCAGGATTGATAAGGCCTGCCATAGGGGTGACTGATAGGTTTATATGTGCAGTGATATGGATAGATATAGTGAACCTATATCTAAGTAAGGGGTGCACACACCACCTTACACAGGCTGCTGTAGCAGACCTGTTGTGTAATTTTGAATGGTCTCCCAGGGATGGCATAATACATGTTGCAGCCCCTGAGAGGCCTCTGGGGTACCTATGCACTGGGTATATAGTATACCATATACTAGAGACTTATAAGGGTACCCCAAAATCCAATTTGAAGTGTACCTAAAGTACATGAACAACCAATTTAGGGAGAACGCAGATAGACTGGGGTCCTGATTAGCAAGATCTCAGTTAAACTAAGTCGAAAACCAGCAAAACACCAGGCAAAAAGTGGGGGTAATCATGCAGTCAGATTCCACCTTCCTACAAGCCCTAGTTTCCCTACCATAATACCGACCTTTGATTATTACTTCGTGCCTTATCCCTGTAGAATCTGCTTCATGAGGAAACTTTAATTAAATGGAATTCTGGTCTCTGTTACCCTTGAGAGCATCTACTAATATTTACCTTCGGGACGGAAGTACAACCGACAACAAGGTTGGTTTTATTACTATCCATCCGCACATTATGGTGCCGATTCGGATCCTGGAAAAATTTCCTCCGTCCGAATTGAATCTGGACTTTTTTCCGTCCGAATCGTACAAGTAGCGAACAAACTGCCAAGTACGATTCGCATGGGAAAAACTCCATACGAATCACATCCGGAACATTTCCCCACACGTCCTCGGGTCGGAAATTGTGTCCGACACATCCCCGGACGATTCACCGTACGAATCGGAAAAATGAAGTCCGACCGCGCAAGTACGATCACTCCCGTCCTTTCGATTTTACAACTGTATGGAGAAAACACCGAACTCCTATAGCAACCATGGAGACATGTGCCCGCATACGCGCTGAACACCCCACCCCAGACCCCGCATGTACGCGCAAAACGCCCCCGGCCGCGGATGTACGTGCCGAACCCCCACCAGTGTATGCATGGAGCGTACCCCCACCCATGTATGCATGGAGCGTACCAACTCCCCACCCGTGTATGTACGGACCCTACACCCAGCCCCCCCTGTATGTACGGACCGTACCCCCACCCATGTATGCATGGAGCGTATCAACTCCCCACCCGTGTATGTACGGACCGTACCCCCACCCGTGTATGAATGGAGCGTACCAACACCCCACCAGTGTATGTACGGACCGTACCCCCCACCCGTGTATGTACGGACCGTACCCCCACCCGTGTATGTACAGACCGTACCCCCACCCCACCCGTGTATGTACGGACCGTACCCCCCACCCGTGTATGTACGGACCGTACCCCCACCCCACCCGTGTATGTACGGACCGTAACCCCCACCCGTGTATGTACGGACCATACCCCACCCGTGTATGTATGGACTGTACCCCCACCCCACCCGTGTATGTACAGACCGTACCCCCCACCCGTGTATGTACGGACCGTACCCCTACCCCACCCGTGTATGTACGGACCTTACCCCCACCCGTGTATGTAAGGACCGTACACGCATGTGTACGGTCCCTATCACTATGGGGGTGCTCGCGTACGTGTACGCCATAGTGATACGGACCGTACATGTGTGTGTACGGTCCGTATCACTACGGGGGTGCTCGCATACGTGTACGCCATAGTGATACGGACCGTACACACGGTCCGGACTACTATGGCGTACACGTACGCGAGCACCCCCATAGTGATAGGGACCGTACACACGCGTGTGTACGGTCCGGACTACTATGGCGTACACGAGCACCCTCATAGGGCGTACACGTACGCGAGCACCCCCATAGTGAGAGGGACCGACCCTACACACGCATGTGTACGGTCCCTATCACTATGGGGGTGCTCGCATACGTGTACGCCATAGTGCTACGGACCGTACACGCGTGTGTAGGGTCCGGACCACTATGGCGTACACGTACGCGAGCACCCCCATAGTGATAGGGACCGTACACACGCATGTGTATGGTCCGGACTAATATGGCGTACACATACGCGAGCACCCCCATAGTGATAGGGACCGACCCTACACACGCGTGTGTACGGTCCCTATCACTATGGGGGTGCTCGCGTACGTGTACGCCATAGTGATACGGACCGTACACATGTGTGTAGGGTCCGGACTACTATGGCGTACACGTACGCAAGCACCTCTTTAGTGATAGGGACTGTACACACGCGTGTGTACGGTCCGGACTACTATGGCGTACACGTACGCGAGCACCCCCATAGTGATAGGGACCGTACACACGCGTGTGTAGGATCCGGACTACTATGGCGTACACGTACGTGAGCACCCCCATAGTGATAGGGACCGACCCTACACACGCGTGTGTACGGTCCCTATCACTATGGGGGTGCTCGCGTACATGTACACCATAGTAGTCCGGACCCTACACACGCGTGTACGGTCCGTATCACTATGGCGTACACGTACGCGAGCACCCCCATAGTGATAGGGACCATACACACGCGTGTACGGTCCGTATCACTATGGCGTACGCATACGCCAGCACCACCATAGTGATAGGAACCGTACACACGCGTGTACGGTCCGTATCACTATGGCGTACGCATTCGCCAGCACTCCCATAGTGATGGGGACCGTACACACGCGTGTACGGTCCGTTGCAATGCATTTGGGGTGCCCTAGGGCTGTGGAATGCACCGTATCTGTGTTGTGACATAGGATTGACATAGGGGACACATGAGGGACAAGTATAGGGGCCTAAATGCATGCTGGTTGTCATGGAGACCGAGTTTCAGGTTTGAATTTTGCATCATGTGGCCAGCAGATGTCGGTTGGAGACAATATACCTTGTTGCAATGTGGTTGTTGATATTACATCATGCTCAATTTTAAAACCATGCAAAGCCTGTCACTGGCGTACTTTTAAAATGATTGGAGGACACGTAGGATGCAAATGTGACTGAGCCAATCACTCTGTACTCCTGTAAATGAAACAGGGCAGCAAGGAAGATATAAGGCAGCCAGGTCCCTTGAGAGAGCACTTGCCTGCACATCCTTTCATTCCACAACACTGTTGCTGCTTGTCATTCCTCTGGCACCATGTCCAGGTCTGTGGAGAGGGCCCAGCCATTCACCATGGAGGAGAATATGGCGTTGCTGGATGTGATCCTCCCACAGTACACCATGCTGTATGGTCGACCAGGGGAGCAGGTGAGTGCAGACCCCACTAGCTTAAACTGTGCCCCTTTTTGTGACTGTGACTTCTGGCATTGTGTCCAGGTGTGACAGACATGCAGGGTTCTTCATAGTGGTTCCCGGGGGGGGGGAAGGGCTCATGTCTCCCATGCAGAGCATGCTGTAGTTCCTGTGTGCACAACGCACTAGCATGGTGCTTACTGTGACGATCACTGCATGGTGCATGCCGCTTTCGGACTGCCTAATCCTCGTGGAAATGTTGTTTCTACAGTCCTGATGTGAGTCTGTGCTCCCCCCAGGGTGACAGGTGCCAGTACCCACAGATGTGTGTCTGTTCAGTGTACCTGTGGTGAGAGTGTCCAAATGATGTGGTCGTCCCCTGGACATTGGTGTGTGAGTCCCCTGTCATGTGGGTGTGTGCATATGTGGAGTGTTGCACCCCAGCTGCATGTGGGATGGATACACCCTGCCCATCTGATGTGTGCAGGGGGCTGTGCTGGATGTCTGCCATGCTGAGACAGCCCCACATCTGTGACACCCCCAGTCTAGTGGCACATGTGCAGAGTGAGGTTTGTAGCGGCAGTTGCCAATGCCAGGTGATTGTTCAGTGCCTGTGTGTGTCTGTGTTCTATGCTGAGGTAGCGTAAGTGGGCTGGGGCATGTGACTGCTTAGGGGTACTGTTCAGATTCCTATTGTAGCTTGGGATGCACAGTGTGAGCCTGCATCATTGATTGTGTTGCACCGCTCATGCCACCTGTGTACTTTCAATGGCACCTACTGCATTTGCCCATTCCCAGGAGGATGATGTCACTATGACGAAGGTGCAATGAGTTGGCTGCATACTATGGCCAGTTCAAACATGCATGATTTGTAATATGTGTGTCTCTGTATCATTGATAAGGTGGATTGATGTATTGTCACTTTTGCATCCTCACAGGTAGGCGTCTGTGCCAAGGGGGAGATCTGGAAACAAGCCGTCAGTGCCGTGAGGAGGACGGATGGTCAGAAGCGGCGCCTAGCCCAGGTGAGGAAACGCTGGCAGGACATCCGGTGCTGGACGCGGAGGATCGCACGGGTCCTGCTGGGGGACTCACCTGAGAGCCACAAAAACCGTGGGCACCGGCGTCTGACCCACATCCATAAGCGTGTGCTGGCGGTGGTCTTCCCCGACTTGGACAGGCGCTTACTGGAGAAGCAGCAGCAGGAAGGGGGTAGGTACATGTGTGTTTGTTGTGTGTGACCAGCTTTTTGAAGTGCGCAGTTGCATGGATACACTGCCAGGGTTTAAATGTGCAGTGCATATCATGTTCCCCAAAGTAAAGCGGTGCTGTTCTTCCTCCCTTCCCCTCCTTGCCATGTGTTCCCTGGTCTGTGTGTAGTCACTCTTGCACAAGGTAATCTAGGCTGGCAGTTACTCCAAGTGCCCAATGCTTGCAACATCATGTGTGGGGGTGGTGTGTAACAGGTTTTTGCACGTTGCCTGTGCCCTGGCCAGTTCTGTCATTGTGGGGTCTATGTTAGTTGGCACTGATGCTGAGTCCCGACATGGGAGTGTGTGTTTCATGTGTACTGCCTTACTGCCTGCATGTCGAATGTTGTGTCCTCTGACATGATGTGCTTGAGTGTGAGATATGCATAGTGCAGGGATGGTGGCTTGTGTTCCAGTCATATCCATCCAGGGCCATGGAGTAGTGTGGCCACTACAGTCCCCTGGGGCACCTTTTCCTAGGTATCATGTGTGTCATCTGACAATGTGGACATTCTCTGTGTCTTTAGCATAGTTTGGGCCCTGTGGCATAGTACCCTGGCCTCATTTATATTCACGTATACTGTGCTACATGTGTCCACTGTACAGGGTGACCTAATTTAGCTGGTGCATACTCACAGGGGCCAGTGCCTGTGTGTCTTCGTACAACTATCTCATGATGGTTGTTTGTCAGTGATATATGTGGACAGGCGCACCAGGGGTAGTTTGTGTGCGATCAGGATTAATTGCAGGCCATGTGTTTTCACCGCAGACTAAGAGGTGTAAGTACTTCCTCTGTCTCAATCACATTGTCTCAGGTAGGGGGGGGGGTTGGTGCGGGCAAGGCCTACATGTCCAAACCTGAAGTCTCCTTGCTCGGTCTGGCCAGTGTGTGATGTTTGTGTGGCCAAACACTCAAGGTGCAGTGCCCCAGTCATGTTGGCCATGGTTTTCAGTATTACCTTTGCAGCATGTCCCAAGAGTTGATAGACATGGTTCCTGCTCATCCCTTTCTTGGCCACACTGTGTGTCGCTGATGCTGTGCTAGATTGTCCCCAGAGCCTGGCTCCTCTGTACAATTTGATATCCAGTTATTTGCTATTGTGTCATGCTCTCCATATTTTAACAGTGGCATGGTGGGTCAACAAACTGTGTGTTGCAGGGACTACATATGTACCTTGTATTGTAGATGTTACTCTTGTTGCTTTTCAGGCTATGCACTGTGACCTATGTAGAGTTGACACATGTGACATATGTATACAGGTGTCTGATTTCTCCTGTCTCTTCATCTTGCCCACAGCATCGTCGGGGGACTACGAGGGAGACACTGGCACGGACCGTGAGGAGGGAGCGAGCAACAGTGCCAGCAGTGCTGAGTTGGCTGGCACATCGAGTGGCACGGAGGCCGACGGGAGTGCAGCGGAGGACCTGTCCAGTCAAACCACCACCGACTATGACGCAGACGGGTCCGAGGCTGAGCACTCCGAGGGGGCGGAGGCTGCTCCCACAGCTGACACCAGCACTCCATCACTACCCGCCCCCTCCATTACGATCACCGGCCTCCCACTTGCTCGTGTCCCTTCCCGCCGTGCTAGGTCACCACGTGTCTCCTTCTTGCCAGGCACCGCACCCCCTGCCCCTGTCTCCACTGCTGCCACCAATACCGAGTCTGTGGACATCCTGCGGCAGTTGCAGGTTGGTCAGACTGCGATGCTTAATGTCCTCCATGACCACAGCCGAGTGCTCAACCAGATGGAGGCATACATGGAGGGCATTTCAGCTGCGCAGTCTGACCAACGCAACTTGCTGAGGTCCATAGACTCGACACTGACTGCAGCAGTGGGTCTCCTGCAGCGCTACGTCCCCCCCCCGAACCATCCACACTTCCCACTCCCATGCCTGTCCAAAGCACACCCAGACGTCCCCATGCACGCACACCACCAGACACAGGCACCACACCACCTGGGAAGGCAAAGCGCACACCTCCTGGCACGCACACACAGGGTGAAGTAGGCACACCCACTGGGTCGGGGGGAAACGAAAGACACGCAGCCAGAGTGGGAGTCCACATTCCTCACGACAACCACCCTCCAAATACACTCCCCTCAGCTCTCCTGGCCAGGATTCCACCAAAGACTCCTTCATGGCCGCTCTGTCCCTGAGCCCCAAAGTGACACCACCCCGCAAGCGGTCAAAGGAGTCCCCGGTCAGGGTGGTTGAGTCCCTCCCCCTGTCCACACCCTCCCCTGGTAGCTATGCGACCCATCCCTGCGACCCCCCCTCCTCCTTGGGGCCTGTGGTTCCTTCGGGTGCAGGGGAGACGCTGGGCGATCTGGCAGTAGTGTGCAGCGCCGTGCTCAAATCCACCTTTGGCGCTGCCCCACCCCCTGTGTTGGAGTCGTCCGTCCCTGCACCCACAACACCTACCCTTGCCCCTCCTGTCCCTGCGGTGCCTGGTCCTTCCCCCCCACATGATGCCCCCCCCCCTGGGGATGACAAGGTAATCTGAACTGTGCAGGCAAGCTAGGGGACACGCATCCCAATGTGTCCCCCACCTGGATTGGAACTATGGACTGCCCTATGGGCCTTGTGCATATGGAACTCTTCATACAATTCATTTTAGAACATTGCTGAATAAAGCTATTTTATTTTCCTTGGCACACTACTGCTTTTCTGGCATTGCTGTTGGTGGTGCTGCTCCATGATTTGGGGTGGCGATAATGTGTTAGGTGTCTGGGATATGTTGTAGTGTGCTGTTTGTGGGGTGGACCCTGTTATCTGTGTGCCATCACACGGTATTTGCTATCAAACTTTGCTCATGTAAGCTGTTACTGCATGGTGACATTGTCCCAAGGTGTGTACCTTCCTCTGTGGACCCTGACATCTTCCCTGCAGGGTGTTGTGAAGACATTTGTGCAGTGCTATGTCTACATTTGCTGGGTGTGTGACAGACTCCTTCAACTTTGGCCATGCATGCTGGCCAAGGTCTCCACCTGCATCATTTGTGTCATCCTTGGGGGTCACTGTACTTGTGACTGGAGTATATTGACAGGACTTCATGTGTACATGTTCCCTTTTCCGCACTATGCATGTGTGTACTCCCAGCCTCGCACACATGTGTTTCGTGTTCTGCTGGGTCTTTGAGCACCTGCCTGACAATTGTGGCCATTGTATCTGTGTGTACTCAACCCCTTTCTTTCCATGGGCACAGCTGGGGGGACTCTGCACCCACCCCTCCTGCGTCTGGGCACTGCTGGGAGGACTCTGCACACACCCCTCCTGTGTCTGGGCACTGCTGGGAGGACTCTGCACACACCCCTCCTGCGTCTGGGCACTGCTGGGAGGACTCTGCACACACCCCTCCTGTGTCTGGGCACTGCTGGGAGGACTCTGCACACACCCCTCCTGTGTCTGGGCACTGCTGGGAGGACGCTGCACACACCCCTCCTATGTCTGGGCACTGCTGGGAGTGATAGGCACACACCCCTCCTGTGTCTGGGCACTGCTGGGAGGACTCTGCACCCACCCCTCCTGTGTCTGGGCACTGCTGGGAGGACTCTGCACACACCCCTCCTGCGTCTGGGCACTGCTGGGAGGACTCTGCACACACCCCTCCTGCGTCTGGGCACTGCTGGGAGGACTCTGCACACACCACTCCTGTGTCTGGGCACTGCTGGGAGGACTCTGCACACACCCCTCCTGCGTCTGGGCACTGCTGGGTGGACTCTGTACACACCCCTCCTGTGTCTGGGCACTGCTGGGAGGACTCTGCACCCACCCCTCCTGTGTCTGGGCACTGCTGGGAGGACTCTGCACACACCCCTCCTGTGTCTGGGCACTGCCGGGAGGACTCTGCACACACCCATCCTGTGTCTGGGCACTGCTGGGAGGACTCTGCACACACCCCTCCTGTGTCTGGGCACTGCTGGGAGGACTCTGCACCCACCCCTTCTGTGTCTGGGCACTGCTGGGAGGACTCTGCACACACCCCTCTTATGTCTGGGCACTGCTGGGAGTGATAGGCACACACCCCTCCTGTGTCTGGGCACTGCTGGGAGGACTCTGCACACACCCCTCCTGCATCTGGGCACTGCTGGGTGGACTCTGTACACACCCCTCTTGTGTCTGGGCACTGCTGGGAGGACTCTGCACCCACCCCTCCTGTGTCTGGGCACTGCTGGGAGGACTCTGCACACACCCCTCCTATGTCTGGACACTGCTGGGAGTGATAGGCACACACCCCTCCTGTGTCTTGGCACTGCTGGGAGGACTCTGCACCCACCCCTCCTGCGTCTGGGCATGTACGGTCGGGAGTACGCTCCATTCATACACGGGTGTGGGTGCGCTCCATTCATACACGGGTGTGGGTACGCTCCGTACATACACTGGTGAGGTGTGGGTACGCTCCATTCATACACGGGTGGGGGTATGCTCCATACATACACTGGTGGGGTGTGGGTACGCTCCATTCATACACGGGTGGGGGTACACTCTGTACATACACTGGTGGGGTGTGGGTACGCTCCATTCATACACGGGTGTGGGTGCGCTCCATTCATACACGGGTGGGGGTACGCTCCATTCATACACGGGTGGGGGTACGCTCCATTCATACACGGGTGTGGGTACGCTCCGTACATACACTGGTGGGGTGTGGGTACGCTCCATTCATACACGGGTGTGGGTACGCTCCGTACATACACTGGTGGGGTGTGAGTACGCTCCATTTATACACGGGTGGGGGTACGCTCCATTCATACACGGGTGGGGGTACGCTCCGTACATTCCCGTACCCACGATTTGCAGGCCTGGGTACGTACCGTACCCAGGCCTTAAGAGCGTGGGTACGAGTCGTACCACGCCCACCACTACGTCACCCCAACAATGGCGGTACGGCCCGTACCCACGTTCTAATGGCCTGGGTATGGGCCGTACCAGCATTGTTGGGGTGATGTAGGGGTACGCGTGGTACGACCCGTACCAACGCTCTGAGGGCCTGGCTACGGTGCAGACCCCCAATGGGGTGCCGTAGCTTGAGGTCACCGAGGATTATGTTATTGGTGTGCGAGAGTGAGCAGAATGTTATCAGGCCAGATAGGTGTTCACCAAAGGAGAGTACGTTGTCCGGTGGGTGGTAGAGGAGGTGACAATCCATTGTATTGTTGTCTTTAATCATTGTGGTGCTTAGATATTCAAATGTATTGTAGGTGAAGGTGTCTATTTCAGCCATGGTGAGACTGCTCTTGTGGATGATGGCTATGCCACCACTGAGGCGGTTCTTTCTTGATAATTGAAAACCCAGGGGGGACTAGCATGTCAATGATTGGATAGGAGGATTCATTAAGCCATGTTTCTGTGATGAACGAGATGTCAATGTTGTGGCTCAGGATGACTTCCGCCAGCTCTGTTGCGTGCTTGGTTGCAGATCTATGAGAATGCAGTTAGTATTTCTGTTGTTGTTGTTGTGTTTGTGGGGGGGTGGGTGCCATGGAGCTATTGATGTTATGAGCTAATGGCCTGGCCAGTCTCGATGGGACGTGTTCTCTCCCGAATCCCGTGATAAACTGGATGTTGGAGATGGGGATTGCTCTGTTTGGTGACAGGCCATATGATTTGGCTATATATCCATCACCTCACTCAAAGACATCATGGCACTCGTTCTTTTCGGCCTCTGAGCTTAGTTGTTAAGGGGCGTTGTGATCCAGGTGTGTGGCTGTGTCTTGGTTCATTTTGGGAGTTGACTGTTTTGTAAGTGGGGGAGGCGCGGGCGCTGGGTATGCTCCGTATATATGTGTTGAAGTTCAATGAGATTTTGTATATAACCTGTATTATTTTCTCTTATTGCCTTTCCATGAGAGTTAGACTCATTTAGATTGGTCATGGACACTTCATTCAATGAAGAGGGGTGAGGATGTTTAGCTTCAAACTGTCCAGTGCGAGGCAATCCAGATTGGGGGAGTGTATGTGTGGCATGGTGGAGAAGCAGACCAAGACAATGAAATACGTTTTTTATTAGGGAGTGTATTTTGTGAATTGAAATAGGGGATTATGGGAATTGTAGGCGAGTCCCAGATCTTCTTTCCTCTCTGTCTCTGGAGTGTATGCCGTTTTCCGCCTTCTTCCTCCTTCAAGCTTGTGGAATCAGGTACTCGGCGAGACTCGGTGGAGCATATGGGGGAAAAACAAAGAAAAGAAAACACCCGGTAAGGGTAACGTCCGTGTTCTTTTAGCGTGCGCGGGGAGCGGGGAAGTGCCAGGAAATAACACCCATTCCGTCACCAGTGAGGCAGGCACGCTTTGAGCAATAAGTGCTCTGAGCGGAGCGAAGCCCTTCAGTCTCCCACCCCTCTTGCACCACCTCCCTTAGGATTCTCGGTCGTACGGACCCAAACCGTCCCAAGTCGTCCCCGTACATTGTTAAGCCACGACCCTCCTGGGTCGTTGCGGGCTTCCGTGCGTTGCCAGATGGGGTCCGGCGTCCCGTCTGTGGCTCCTCCTTTGGCTCCCGGGCTTCGAGCTCCTTCTTCCTGTTGTGGCTCTTCGTCTCCCAAGATGGTTCTCCGGTCTCTCAGCTTGGGGCTCACGACGAAGGTCTGTACGCGGCGGCAGTCTTCTCCGGATACTCGGTTCTCCTCTCCCAGCATTCCAGATGCGAACACACCTCCTTCGGCGTCTTCCTTTTTGAATCCGAGCGGGTCATCTGACTCGGTCACGTGACCTGGCACAGACATGGGGTTAAAGACACAGTGTTCCGACGGCACATTCTGTAAATAAAGAAAGGGACATGGAGAAAGGTAAGCAGGAAAGCGTTCTATTCCCATAGTTGGCGCATCAGTCTCCGTGAGCAGTGCTTCGTCGTCACAGTATGTTGGTAAGTGTGTGATTCAAGATGTCATTTGTTTCTTTATTCTTAATGATGGGTATAGTGGGTGAGTGGTGTGGGCACCCTTGTATTGTTTCCATCAACAGATTGGTGGGCGCTAATGGCAAGCTGTTGGAAATGGGATTTCTGGTTGGCTAGGGTATGCGCCCAAGCCAGGCAGAAACCACCACTCTAGTAAGGGCAAGGGAGTTACACGCTGAAGATAACCCCTGCTCACCCCCTTGGTAGCTTGGCATGAGCAGTCAGGCTTATCCCAGAGGAAGTGTGTAAAGTGTTTGCGCAATGCACACACACAGCAGCAACACACTAGGCACACTACAAAAGAGACTCCACACAAGGGTATATGAAAATAGCCTTTGTATTATCCAAAACACATTAGAATCATAATCACACATATACACAGTGCCAACTGGCACCAGGTCATAATTTACAGGGGACAAATACACAGGACAGGGCCAATCGGGCCACTGTCAGAACTTTAGGAAGCACAAGTAGCAAAAGTATCCCAACCAATAACTACTGGCAAAATACTGCACTCAGCATTATCACGTTGGCATTAGGCATAATCATCAGCATAACCACATTATGCAATCTCTGTAGGCATAAACACACTATGCATAAACATCTTAAGCATAAACACATTATGTCATAGGCATCACAAGCATAAACACATTATGCCATAGTCATGGTGCATAAATCACATTAGGGCCTTGCGCCCTCCTAGTACACTCAGGTACCAGCCAGGACCCCAGGCTAACTGGCCTTTCTCTGGGGCTCAAAATGCCATCTGTCCAGAATGTCAGGGCGTAAGCTGTGGGCCTCTCAAGTAGCCCTCTGGCTGCCAAAGCAGCAAAGCCAAGGTGCGCAATGCGCTGGGGGCGGGGGAGTGTATCTCATTCCTTTCTTATGACCAACAAGAAAATGCCCCCATGTTGGAGCTGCTCGATCTTGTGAGAAAGTGGCTCTGTATATACTGTTCCCTAATAGGTACAGGGTGTACAGAGTCCACAGTCCCCCAGAGGCTGATAGAGGTCAAAGTTAGGTATGACCTTACTCTCAAAAGTGGTAGCTTGGTCGAGCAGTAAGGCAGTACCAGAGGACAGTGTAAAGCATTTATTGTACACACTCAGTCAGCAAATGGGTTCACACACTCAATAACTGAACTCTAGGCCAATGATTTGTATATATAAAATATATGCTTGTTTTATTTTTAGAACCACAAGGGGGTAAAAATATACTTTCTCAGAATGAGAGGTTGAATATAAATACTTTTGTTTCAAGCAATAAATTTGTGTAAACAGTCACAGTTGGTTGCAATAAACAATCCTATTTCCTAAACATAACAATGCATTGAGCTCAATGGTAAATTCAGGTTATTTGTAATAAATTACTTTTCAGATTACTTTTGGAATTCCAGGTCTGGATCCTAGAACCAGCCTGGGGTCAGTATTCAGAATCAAGTGATGAAAGTCGACTTAATAACTGTAATGATTTTTAAATAATATTTAGCTATTTCAAAAGTTAGCACTTAGAAAATATTTCACAGAAAACATTCAATGGATCTCTATGGCAAGAAATTCAAATTGCAGGTAGAGTACTTTATCGTTACTTTAGTAATCCAGGACTGGGTGCCTAGACCCAGGACTGGGGTCCTTATCAAAAGCAGGTAAGTAATTTCGTTTGCAGAAATGGTACGATTTTAAAAGAATATTTCAAATTTGCAAAAGTAGACACTTAGAAGAAATTTCACAGAAAAGCAGACAATGGTTTCCTATGGGAGAAAAATGAGTTAGAAGTAAGTATAGTTGTGAACACTTTTCAGAGTCAGGGCTGGGCACCAAGATCCAGCACTGGGAGCTCACCTAGGAGCAGGTGAGTAAATTCGTTTTTGTCACTTGGCTGATTTTTGGTGAATTTTTGCAGTTTTGAAAAGTTCACACTTAGAAGATTTTTGAAGAAAAAGCCAGTCAATGTTACCCTATGAGGAAAATGAAGTTAGCGGTTTAAGGGTAAGTACTCGACTGGTAGTGTTGAAATTCCGGGCATGGACTCAGGGGTCCCCCAGTGTCAGGTAGGTACAGTTGGTTCACCCTCAGCGGTTTCAGGACGGCCGGGTGCAGAGAGAGTTGGGCCCAATGTTATCCTATGAGGGATAGGGGGGCCTTGGTTGGTGGCTGCTGTCTGGCAAGCCACGCGGCTGTGGGAGCTGGGCTCCTGGTCACTTACTCAGGGCAAGTGGGGAAGTAGGTTAGTGTAGAGAGGGCACTGCCAGGGCCACTCGGGCGGCTGGGTGCAGGGTGCTTTTGAGCCTTAGGGCGCTCAATGGAAATCAATGGGAATGTTCCGGTTTGGAAAGAGGCTGCAGGCTCGGGGACGAGGATGTTTCAGGTGCCACCACCACTTCGAGAGGTAAGTTGGGTAGTTGTAGGTTAGGTGGGTACCCCGGGATTGGGCACAGGGGGTCGCAGGGCGCCGGGTGCAGGGGTGCCTTTTGACGTCGGGAATCTTACCCTCTGGTTGATCGCGTCTGGGGTGGCACTTGGTTCTGAGGCTGCAGGCTTCTTCCGGGATGTCGAGGGGGGTCCTTGGGTGCCGGACTCTGGGTCACAGTCGCCGTGGGGTCGTCCTCTGGGTCTTTGTCCACTCCGGCACTGGCCAGGCTTGGCTGGTGCAGAGTGTGTTGGGTCCGCGGTCCCGGGCTGGTGCCAGGGATAGCAAGTAGGTTTCTTGAGTAGAGCCTCTACTCGTGGGAGTCCCAGGGGCTTAGAGCTAAAAGGTAGCCAGGTCCTCCGGGGTTGGTGAGGTTGCTGGCCACGTGGGATGCCGCGCTGGTGCAGGTTCGAGAGTCGACAGGCCGGTAGGGCTGGGGCCAAAGCAGTTGGTGTCTTCTTCTCTTTTTAGCAGCTGCAGGGCAGGTCTTTGTTCTTCTTGCTCTTCTTGTCGTTTTTCTATCTGGAATCTAAGGAAGGAAGGTTCAGGGGGCCCCTAAATACTAGATTTAGGGGCGTTACAGGTAGGTGAAGGCCAGGGACCAATGGGTCCTTGTCCTGGGGTGGGTACACCCCCTATCCTGCCTCTCTCCTGTGGGAGGGGGGCAGTAGCCTAATCCTGATAGGGTAGGGCCTCCCATCTTCAAGATGGCGAGAGCCCGGAGATGTGCTTCACCTCGCCTCCCCCACCTGAGGGGTGGGGTGGGCAGGCTGGCACTTCCCCTGTCCTTGTATGGGGTTTCCGGCCAAGCTTCCCGCCAGAGTGGGGGGTTGCAGTGGCCTGGGGAAACTCCAACTGGCGGCATGCCTTTGAAGCTTCCCTTTGCTCATCCTGGGGGAGGAGATTTCTCACCTCACCCAGGATGTGCATTGTTGCAGGCCCGGGAGAGCAGGGGCTCTCCCACCCAGGGGTCCAGCAACGTGTCTGCTGTGTGGCAGCCTGGGCAGCCTCAGAGCAGACGTGGATTGCAAGTTAGCTGTAAGGGGGCATCTTCTAAGATGCCCTCTGGGGTGCTTAGTACATTAAATCCTACACTGGCATCAGTGTGGGTTCAATGTGCTGAGAAGTTTGATACCAAACTTCCCAGGCTTCAGTGTTGCCAATATGGTGCTGTGGAGCTCGTGTTTGACAAGCTCTCAGCACCATGTATTCTTAAATGACAGCACTGCACTTACAGTGCCCAGGAATGGACCTGGGTACTGTAGGGGCACAGGGCTCCTGCTCCTGTGCCCACACCATAGGCGTAATGCACCCAGCTAGAGGGGTGGCTGACATATGCCTTGGCAGTGTAGGTGATTGGCATGGTACACAGTGATGTGTGCCATGTCGACTCTTTGTTTTGTCCTGCACCCAGACACTCAGCCTGCAAGGGCAGTGTGTGTGTGTAAGGGTACAGGGCCTCTGAGGGTGGCACAATGAGTGCTGCAGCCCTTAGAGGCCTTCCCTGGTCACAAGGCCCTGGGTACCTAGGGTACCATTTACTAGGGGCTGACATGTGGCTAGGGTTTGCCAATTTGGGGTTTGTGTGGTTTAAGGAAGGAACATAGGCCCTGGGCACCTGATTGGCAGGAACCCAGGGTACACTCAATCGAAGTACATTCAGCAATTTAGCAAAAAGTGGGGGCATACCATGCAAGAAAGATGGCACTTTCTCACAGATCTCTCTCATGGTGCAGCTGTGGTGAACAAAACGAGCACTGGCACCAAGGGGGCCCCTGGAGCCCCACTCCGGGACTCCTATCACCAAATTGCCCCCAAAAAGACATCAGCACCGGCACCACCGTGCCGCTTCAGGGAGTGCCCACACTGCTCCATTCTGACCCTCTCTCCAGGGCCCCTCTGGCCTTCAAAGTGCCCCCTTCACTGGGGCACCTCTGGGGCAGCTCACACACATGAAGCAAAAGGCTCCCACATAGCGCCACCTACCGGGGCTCCTTCTTCATCATCGGTCACCAGGAACCACACGGGGCTCTCCTCGTAGGTCACGAGAGCCCCAGCTTAGCAACTGGCTGCACACCTACCGGACTTCCGCTTCCCAGGAAAGGGGGCGGGGCAGAAATGGAGCCAGCGAGGCTCTTGGAATCTCCACAGGCCCTGCCAAAAGTCAGGCACGGGCGCCTAGCTTACGTTGTTGCCGCTCGCAGTGGCTCGTCCAGTGCGGGGTGGGCTCCCACCTCCAAATAACCGCAAATGTGGGGTGGGCTCCCGCTCCTCCTCACAGCATGGGGGATCCCCTACGCCGGGGTTCTCTTGGAGCGCACACTACCGGGCACAGAACAGCGGGGTGGGCTCCCGTCGACAGGAGCACTTCTCCAAGCACCGCAATGCGGTGTGGGCTCCTGGTGTACTCCTGGAAGCACATTGGAATCCCCACGCAGCGCTGCAAAGCCCCAGCACTCTCCCTGTTCTGGGAGAGTGGTATAGCGCCCTGAAGGCGCTCAGGCCAAAGTACCAGGGGCACAAGGCTGGGCCCAGGCAGGCCAGCTCACAGGGCCCTCCAGCAGGGAGGCAGTCCCTCGCGGCAGTTCCTCCTGGGGCCCAGCAGCAGCAAGTCCCCAAGTCACCAAAAAGCACAACATACATGCGGTCACAGCCCCAATATTTATACAGCATTTTCTTTGTCAGCCCTGGCACAGGGCTTGAGGGAATCCAGCCTCAACTGGTTCTGGGGGGTGTGGAGCACTTTGTTTACAGGGCGTCCACCCTCCTTTGTCAGGTTGGGGCTCTGTCATCAGACACACCACAGGGGTGCGGAGGCAGGCACAGACCCATTCAGGGTCAGGGGACTACTCCTCTCACTATTCCAAATGCAGATCTCCCATTCAGCCTAGCGCTGACTCGCCCTGCCCTACCTGGAGCCACACACACCACACCAGCCCCTGTCACTCCAAAGCCAGACATGCAATACACATCAGGCAGGCAGACACATAGCACACAGAAATGCCAACTTCTAGAAGTGGCATTTCTAAAATAGTGATAATAAATCTGCGCACACCATTGCGCAGCATTTATTATTACTATTCCAACCATACCAAACTTGACCACGCTGCTTCTCTCATATCAGGAATTACCACTGAAACACTTATCAGGGAATCCCCAATGCATTCCTATGGGAGGGCAGTCTCACAGCAGTGAGAAACCAAAATGGCTGTTTGTCACCACCAGGACATGTCACACACTTTAGGTACATATCCTACCTTCTACCTACAATGCACCCTGCCCATAGGGCTAGCTAGGGCCTACCTTAGGGGTGACTGACATGCAGTAAAAGGGGGGGTCACAGACGTGGCACACACTTTAAGTGTCACGTCACAGCGGCAGTAACACTGCGCGCAGAGGCCCTGCAATGGCAAAGGCCTGAGACAGGTTTGAAAGGCTACTTTGGTAGGTGGCGCAATCAGCACTGCAAGCCCACCAGTAGCATTTAATTTACCATCCCCGGGTATGAGATACCACTTTACAAGTGACTGGCTGGTAAATTAAATATGCCAAACAGGTGTAGACCAATCTTACCATGTTTACAACAGAGAGCACACGCACTTTACACTGGACAGCAGTGCTAAAGTGCCCAGAATCCTAGAACCACCAACACCATGTCAGAAGAAAGGCTAGGTGGAAGGCAAAAAGTTCAGGGATGACCCTGCAAAAAGGGGCAAGTCCAACACAAGCTGTGAGAGTTAGGTGCTTGTGCTAATAGGTTGCTGTCTTGAAATGCTTGGGGGAAAGAGGATTGTGGGATGGGTTGGAGGGGGGGGGGGGAGGATCGTCGGTGGGATTGTTGGGTTGGGGAGCAGCATTAGTTACCAAACTCTGAGCTGGACTGGTAACTGTGTTGGGCCTGGCTAAAAAAGTCCTTACTGTGCGAGCAAGGGATAGTGGTGTGATACAATGAGTTAGAAGTACCGGGTCAGTGAGGGGGAAGGTGAGGGCAGAAAGTGTGTGGAGGAGGGGTACAGTTAGAGTCAGTAGTGTGACTTGTGAGTTTTTTCCCATGTTGTAACCTGTGAGGGAGGTTGGCAAGGGAAGGGTGAGTTGTACGGATGGGAGCTGGTGTTCTGTAGCGTAGGGAATATGGATTCAAAAGAACATAGGTTGGCGTCATTGGCTTGTATCATGACTCTTCCATTTCTGTAGATGGCTGTAGTGGCTTTGCCTTTGAACAAGAGAGACTTGGAGATTGTCAGTTTGTGGCCCTAATGGATTGTAGGAAAGTATCTAGGAATCCACAGCGATGTTACCAGTTTTGGATATATGAAGTTGGTTCGTTAGTATTGTATTCCAATTTGCAGGTTGGGTAGTGTAGAAGACGACATCCGTTCTCGTGTGACCTTTTGAGGGGTTGTAATATATATCAGCAATGGATGTTTCAGGGAACTGTTTAATCAGTCTTTGTAGTTTTTAGCCACAGTTGCTGAAAGGTTCGGGGGGGGGATGGTGATGGAGAAAGAGTTTGGTCTTTGTGGTTTCATGAAGTTGGGTACCGAAGGGGGTAAGGGTGTTGTGGGGGCATACTTCATATTATCCTCTATGGGGGTGCCCGAAGGTCGTTTGTGAGTGATACTAAGCAAACTCTAAATGGGAGCGATCACCCTGAATATTGGTGTAAAGAGGTGCAGATCATACCAGTGTACTGGGGTTGAGCTGGACTAGCATCAGCACTATCCAAAATGGCCGACACTCTGGGAGCTTAAGCAGTCTTCTTTTTGTTTCAGTTGAGATAGTTATGAGAGAGTTTTTAGGTGTTGGGACATTGCGCCTTTCTCTAGAAAATGTTTTTGGAGAGATGAAGCAAGTCCTCTTTTTGTTTCAATGCTTACAACTGGGAAGAGGCTGGGTCTATTTTAATACCGATGAGTAGCCCATGTGGTTTTAATCAATTGTCCCTTTTCACTTTTTAATGATGTAGGGGTAAAGCATGTCGTCTTTCACTTTTTTTTTGCTCTCATTTCTCCTAGGCTGCCCGAGGCCAAACCGTCCAAAATGGCGGGTATAGTGGCCCTGGGCTACCATGGAGGGTATGGAAGGTGTCAGAGTGCTTAGGAAAGAGCTGAAGCTCAGCTCCTTAAATGACACTATATAACATTGCTGTAACTGTTTACTTCTGCTCTCAGAACCCTACTACCTATCCAATTACTTTTAGACTGTTTCTATGCCTTTTACCCTCTGCAGCTTTCCACTGCCTTTTGGCTAGGTGCATGTACATATCTACATGCACCTGCACTCTGGTGTTCCCGCCCGCCAGTCTCTTCAAGCACCTGGTTGTGCTGACCCACCAATCAATATAAGGACCTGCACTCAGGGACTGCATACCTACCAATCGTTTTAGGCACCTGTGTCCTGCCAATGCAGACCCTTCAAATGGTCCAAACACCTGTATTCTGATACCGTCCACACACTAATCAGTCTAACCACCTGTCCTCAGCCCATGCAATTGCTGTCTGACGTTGTACTCCAACCAATCGGTCCATGCACCTGTACTTTGGCACATGCAGTCTGGCAGTGCACACCCACCAAATGCACTAAATATCTGTACTCAGGCATATGTACTCTGGGAGTGCACATTTAAGAACTGCACCTAAAACCTGTCCTCTGGCACATGTACTGTGGCAGTGCACACCCACCAGCCGCACCAAGCACCTGTACTCTGGCAGTGCACACCCACCAGCCGCACCAAGCACCTGTACTCTGGAGTGCACACGCGCCAACAGCACCAAGCACTTGTATTCTCGCACATGTAGTCTAGCAGTGCACACCCACCAACCGCACCAAGCACCTGTATTCTCGCACATGTAGTCTAGCAGTGCACACCCACCAATCGCACTAAGCATCTGTATTCTGGCACATGCCCTCTGGCAGTTCACATCCCCCAACCACACCAAGCACCTGTACTCTAGCAGTGCACACTCACCAACCGCACCAAGCACCTGTACTCTGGCAGTGCACACTCACCAACCGCACCAAGCACCTGTACTCTGGCAGTGCACACTCACCAACCGCACCAAGCACCTGTACTCTGGCAGTGCACACTCACCAACCACACCAAGCACCTGTACTCTGGCACATGTACTCTGACAATCCACACCCACCAACTGCACCAAGCACCTGTATTCTCGCACATGTAGTCTAGCAGTGCACACCCACCAATCGCACTAAGCATCTGTATTCTGGCACATGCCCTCTGGCAGTTCACATCCCCCAACCACACCAAGCACCTGTACTCTAGCAGTGCACACTCACCAACCGCACCAAGCACCTGTACTCTGGCAGTGCACACTCACCAACCGCACCAAGCACCTGTACTCTGGCAGTGCACACTCACCAACCGCACCAAGCACCTGTACTCTGGCAGTGCACACTCACCAACCACACCAAGCACCTGTACTCTGGCACATGTACTCTGACAATCCACACCCACCAACTGCACCAAGCACCTGTACTCTGGCAGTGCACATCCACCGATCACACCAGGCGGCTGTACTCTGGCAGTGCATACCCACCAGCTGCACCAAGCACCTGTACTCTGACAATCCACACCCACCAACCGCACCAAGCACCTGTACTCTGACAATCCACACCCAACAACCGCACCAAACACCTGCACTCTGGCAGTGCACATGCACCGATCACACCAGGCGGCTGTACTCTGGCACATGTACTCTGGCAGTGCATACCCACCAGCCGCACCAAGCACCTGTACTCTGACAATCCACACCCACCAACCGCACCAAGCACCTGTACTCTGACAATCCACACCCACCAACCGCACCAAGCACCTGTACTCTGACAATCCACACCCACCAACCGCACCACGCACCTGTACTCTGGCAGTGCACACCCACCGATCACACCAGGCGGCTGTACTCTGGCACATGTACGCTGGCAGTGCACACACACCAGCCGCACCAAGCACCTGTACTCTCACAATCCACACCCACCAACCGCACCACGCACCTGTACTCTGGCAGTGCACACCCACCGATCACACCAGGCGGCTGTACTCTGGCACATGTACGCTGGCAGTGCACACACACCAGCCGCACCAAGCACCTGTACTCTCACAATCCACACCCACCAACCGCACCAAGCACCTGTACTCTGGAAGTGCACACCCACCAATCACACCAGGCGGCTGTACTCTGGCAGTGCACACCCCCCAGCCGCACCACGGTCCATGTAGTCTGGCCGTGCCGGCAGAGCAGTGTGCCCATCCTCCTGGACTCTGGTGCTGCGCCCCTGCCAGATTCTCATTCACCGTAGAACATTGTATCTCGTCCCTGAGGGCAACGAATCCCTCACATATAAGCCCCTTGAAGCCTCGTGTTACAATTCATTCATGTTCTGGACACAGTGCGTCTTATGCTGCACTTTGAGGCACTTTGCCTAAGGAGCAGCGAAAGGAGTTTCTGTCCTCAGCAATCTAGACGCACTGTTAACTTTTCCACATTTTTCAAAAATGTGAAGAAAACACAGCACTGAATCACCGCAGACTGAAAAAACAAGTGCATTTCAAACTGGTAATATTAATAATTGTCATACTCGGATGCCATGTTTTCAGAAGGGCATGGATAGTCAATAGAGCAAGGAATTTACAGGCAGCTTCTCTGCCAAAGAGAAAACAGTTTAAAGTACATACATGCCCGGGGGTAAAAGAATACAAAAAATACAATAATACAAACACACAGGGTTTGACAGCCCGTTTCGTTTCTATGTTGACCCATGAATAGAAGTAAATGTACCAAGTACTATTATATTTTGAGTTCTACCCTCCCAATAATTTAATTCCTGCCAAGTATGACTGGACTGCGAGATCTCGCGTTACTTTGGTGTGAAATGCTCCCTTTAACTAAGAATGAAAACCGCCTCAGAGAGAGAAACCGCATCCTTTTCTGGCAAATGTGTTTACATCGGATGTTTCCGCGTTTGTTGTCCGGGTGCTCGGTTTCCCTCGTGGTTCGGTTTCCCGCCGGCGGGTTGGGATACCTCCAGGGCGGCTGCGGTTTACAGCGGTCCTCCGAGCCCGGTGATAACGAAGGTAACACGAGATGCAGGCTTCTGACGGTGCTGCAGAAATATAAATAAATGAATCCGAATATACAGCTTCATAGGTTGCACTAGAAACGGAAACTGGCGCAGTTGTACTACCAGCAATGTTTCAAAGTCTTCGCTGCACGCGATCAAGAAGCTTTTTCTAAAACATAATGTTCTAGGTTAACTTTTCTGTATATAATAAGCGGTGCCGCCCACCCCTGAGTTCCATGCATATGTCAACTTGCTTCATCCTATGATTACCCACGCAGGGGTAAATACTGATGGCCTTATTTACGACAAAGTAACGCAGCACAGTGCCGCAAGGCATTTGGCTGCACCGCACTGCTTTACTTTGGAAGCAAAGTGATGCGTCATATATAGAACAATATGACAGATCCCTTTGCTCTCACCGGCGCTGGCGCACAATTGGCTGCCAGGCGCCGAGCAGGCACCCTTGATGCCTGTGTTGCGTGGAGATTGTTTTTGTGCAGGAAGGGAATACAGCACACATAGAAAGGGGAAAAAACGAGGAGAAATTACAAAATTTCTCCATGTTGCGCCTCCTCTGGGGAGGCGTAGCATTCTGATGAATTCCCAGGTTTACGATTTCTCGTAAATCTGGGAATGTGTCAGGTTCCACGGGTGTTGCGTGGGAACATCCACAGCCACACCCATAGACCGCCCCTTTTACACAAAGAGCAGCATGTACAGGGGCTGTATGTACAAGGACAGGAATAGCCATGCAGGGTGGCTTTTTGTGTTCTTGTAAATATAGGGCAGCAAAATGCGCTGCGGTGCGCCACAAAAAGTGACGCACACACTGCTCAATGAGCTTGTAAATATGCCCCTGAGTGCCTCATTTATAACAAAATGACGCAGGGTGGCTCTGCTAGCCATTTTGCTGTGCCGAGCTGCGTCATTTTAAAAGCACAGGGATGCGTCATATTTACAACAATATGACGCATCCCTGTGCTTTCCCCTGCGCTAGTGCACAATTGGCTGCCATGCGCCAAAGCAAGCACCCTTGCAACATGGTGCAACGGTTGCTGCATTGCGGGGATGATCGTTTTTGTGCAGGAAGGGACACCTTTCTGCACAAAAACAATAATTGATGGTGGTTTCCTCTTTCTATGCGTGCATGCATAGAAAGAGAAAAAAACAAGGAAAAAATAAAAGTACCTCCTTACGCATATGATTCTGATGCATTCCCAGGTTTATGAAATGTTGTAAATCTGGGAATGCGGCCGCATCCATAGGTGTTGCATAGGTATACCCACAGCAACATCCATGGCACGCCACTTTCACGCAAAGTGATTCATGAAAAGGGGGTTATTTACAAGGCCATGAAAACCACGCAGCGTGGCTTTGCATGGCCTTGTAAATTTGGGCCAGCACACTGCGCTGCCAGTGCGTCTAAAAAAGGGACGCACTGGCTGCGCAAGGGGCTTGTAACTAAGCCCCATAGTAATTAGAGTGAGCGGCACATTCTTATAACGTGCATTCGCCTGCTGTAGTCTGATTTTCTAATCAGAGAATTGTAGCTCTCATGAAAACGTTGGGCTTTTTCACCAACTTGGAAGAAGATCTGATTCTGCTTTAATCATTTATTGATGAGTATGTTATTATGGGAGGACCATGTCCCTACCACTGTCTTCCTTCTTTTCTTCTCCACACCAAAATCACAATGGGTTTGACTGATAGGGTGACCACCTCCCAGCCATTATGGGCACTCTTACCACTCCTGGACTTTTTGTATGATGGACTAACACATTCTGAGTGCTGTTGTCTTATTTTGCTTCCATTGAACTAATTAGTCTAATACACCTGAAATCAAGGATTTGTAGGTAAAAGGTTCAGGACTGGGGATGGGGTACATCATGATCTGGAGTCAGGCGGTCATCTTATTTACTAAACAAGCCCTGTGCCAGCTCCGTTCTTTATTCAAATCTGCCATAAATGACCCTCCTCCATGCTGTTTAAAAGCTTGCATCTACGACACCTATGTTGTTAAGCCAACACTGAATTTACTAGAGCTTGCTCAAAGCTACACCCATAGACGTGAGCAAAATTTTAACTGTATGCAAAACCCACACCCCTCTCCATGCAAATCTACATAGCAGGCCACTCCGCCAACCAGATTGTCTTGTACAGCGCCCTTCCTTTAGGCCTCCAAGCATAGGGCCATATTCATCATTAATTAACGTAACGCAATACAATGCAATAAGACACCTTGCGGCGCTGCGTGAAAGGGAGAGGGCATGAATGTCATTCCTATTATCTGCCTGTGCTGGTGCACAAACTGCTACCTAGCGCCAACGCAGGCACCATTCCACCATGGTGCAAGGGTCTATGTGATCCTCTGAGGCTTTTTCCTCTTTCTACGTGTGCTGCAGAATGCAGCAAAAGTAGAAAGTGGAAACGAAATTGGAGAAATAAAGACATTTCTCCTTGTTACGCCTCCCCTGGGAAGGTGTGGCATTATGACTCATTCCAGGGTTTACCAGTCTTGGTAAATCTGGGCATGCGCTAAAATGCATGGGTGGCGGTGTGGGAACACCCATGCTCCAAGGTGGCCTTTCGTGGCTTGGTAAATATCATTCTAGGTTTTGCATAGCCCTTGCGCTACCTTGCGTGGTGCAAGGGCGATGCAAAACTTTGATAAACATGCCCCTCGGTCTATTAAGCATCTTGGATGGTCTGATTTCATTTTAGTTACCTTTGTGAGTCACGTCTGAACTACATGTGTCACCACTATGCCACTCCAGAAACGGATGCACCCTCTGTACCAATACCAAAATGATCACATCCTCTTTATGGTGTGCCAATTTTAAATATCAATCTATACCTCTCTGCAGCAACACAGAACACAAGAGTTAGACATACAACCATAATGTATGACTTATATTTGACACCTCTGCACCAAAAAAGGAAACAAGAGTCAATTCTCGGTATTTACAAATTACCAGTCTACAAGTTGAACTGATGTAGAAGTACACTACAGAATGAACAAAGACAGAGGATCTCTGATCCTGTTGAAGACCTCGGCCAACATTTTTTCTCTGCAAAGAGACTTGAAATCTTTCTGCACTCACTTTTCAATCTCCGGTATATCAGTCTGACTCTCACACTACGATAGACAATAGTCACACATCCCCTGACCGGTGTAACATAACATGTGTATTTGTAAAGCACAAGTTCACCCCCAAAGGGGGATCTTGGTGCTGAATAACAGATGTTTATTGTTACCAAACTCAATGGTACTCATTTTATCGACCTCAGAAAAGAGGAAAGACTGAGTGGACCTGCCGGGAATTGAACCTGTGACCATGAGGTAGAACACAGACCCCTGTAGTGGATGCATTAGTCCATTAAGGCGCCAGACCCAGCTTCCTTTACTTATTTAACCTCAAAGTTTGAGTCCAGGCTGCACCATGTCCCACATCACATGAACTAACTACTATCATTGGCAACCTGTCCTTTCGATCGACTCCTACAATGAACTAGCACCCCTAAAACAACCGTAATTGCATCTACCTTAAAAGGAGGTAAGGAGAAAGGATTGGTTTCAGGTCAAAGGCAGGTCTTTTAAAAGTGAGGCTGGCCTAGATTTAATGTAAGAATGTAAAAAGAAGCAGTTTATTAACATGTGAAACACAATCCACAGAGATGTGACTGCAAATCTGAAAGTGAAATAACACCCTTGATTATCGGTTGTATAGGAACAGAGGGGCAGCTAGCTGTTTTCCCTTCATTCAGTCCCTGCTACATCTGCAGAAAGAACTCACCATACTGTGGCCTTGGATCCGCGGAGGCAGTGGTATGGTCCTCTGGTTCTGCATCAACAGATGGGAAGGACGTGTGTGTAGCATGCAGAAAGATTTCCCCTCTGCTACCATAAGAACATGAGAAGGTTTTGGCCTGATCGCGTCTGCCAGGGCCTTGAATGGGTGTCTGCTTGTGGTGGGCTGCTGACTTGTGGTGCAAGTTTTTGTGCTAGGCTTATGGTCTAAGGGGTATATTCACAAGGACTTCTCTCCGATTTATCTCCACCTTAACGCATCAAAAGTGGAGATAGATTTAACACCCCATTTACAAGCCGGTGTAAACTGCAGACATCGCCAGTATTCCCGCGATAACTGCCCAAAAATGTATCTGCACGGTGGATACCTCCAACTAACCCTAATGAGATGCAGAGTAGGCGTTCCCGTGCAAAAACACACAAAAAAAACACACCACCACTTTCACAACAACCTGCCAGATCTGCGATGCGAACCAAAAACAGGTGATAAGCCGCGGTACCAGCAGGGAATTAACACCTGCCTTTTGCTGGTGTTAAGCAGGACGACTACCTGCAGCATAAAAGAGAGTCCAGCCAAGAGCCACACCGGAAGACCCACAGATGCCATGGAGACAATGATCATGCAATGATGATAACCATGAGTGCCACAACACTCACCGCAACCACCCCCAGCCCCCGCCCCCTCCCCCCAAACATACACATACCATGCTCGACACAAGAGCCACAAAAAGCACATGATGACGCACATTGCCAAAAATAAACACGCGTGTGGCCAGAAGAACGAGAAACAGTCACACAGCACTGAAGTAACAACCAAAAACTTTATTGGAATACAGCACAAAACACCAATGCGGAAGACTCCTGTCGGGTCCGTCAGGGACAACTCGACGTCACAGCCTGGAAAATAAAGCACAAAATCAGGATGTGTGTCATGCGCACATCAAAGGAGTGAGACACAGAGAAACAGAGAAGGAAAGAAAGCCAGAGAGGGAAGGAAAGGAATGGAGAGAGAGAGAGGGAAGGAAGAGAGAGAGAGAGACACCGCCGCCCCTGCACACCCAGGTCCCACTGCTCACCTGCTGCCACCGGTGTGTCCATCAGTGGGCACACCACGTGCCTGGCAAGCTCCAAGCCCCGATCTCGCCACCATGGCATGGTCCTCATCATGCGGAACCGCCCTGCGGCCCAGCAGGTCCCACATATGATGCTGAGTCCTGAGTCATCAATGGCGGAGACCACATCAGTGCACACGTCATCATCGCAGGCTGCACACCCGCTCAGCTATTTCGGTAACACTAACCCTGTGCAACGCCAGTCAGCGCCACGTGGTGGTAGGCCCGTAACAGCCGCAAGGCTTCGGGTGCCACTAACCCTGTGCAACCCCAGTCAGCGCCACGTGGTGGTAGGCCCATGATGGCCGCAAGGTGTCGGGTGCCACTGACCCTGTACGCAACAACTCATGGGCCCATTATGATTGAGAACCGTGGAGCGTCCGTCATCCAGTCACCACCGGCAGAGGGGAATGTGATGTTGTCGGCCCCTTATATTTGTGGGGTCACATGGCCTGTGATCCCTGTGCCGGATGGGTGTGGTGTGTGTGCAAACCTTCCCTCAGGGAGTGGCTGTGACATGCTGGCAACTAGACTAGTGACCTGCACACCACCAGCGAGTACGCCTGTGACCAGTAGCTATGTGGGCCCCCATCGGAGCGTAAGTGGAGTGGGCTGGCCTGGCATGCGCCGGACCAGCGCAGGGCTTGTAACAATGTCTCGGGGGCTCTGGGCGTGGGTCAGTCCATGTCTGGACAAGGAAGTGACTAATGCGTGTGTCCCTGTTGTCGTGTCCACGGCACCCGGAACACAATAGGCAATGTAGCACACTGTGACTGGAATCCCATTAGCTGAGCATCATTGACGTAAGGGAAATCACTGTCCCTACATCCATCCACGCATTCATACATGAATGATGAAAGTCATGACACAGCAGTGCGTTAGTGGATGTTTATTGCACATCCAGTGGAGTTTTGCGGTGGGAGCGGTACAGGGCCATGCCAAGCACAACACACAATATGGGCCCGTGGAGGGCCAGCCAGAGTCCATCCGGGGATGACAAGTACTGCAGAAGAGGAGGGGAACAGTCCGCAGTCTGGTCGCCGTGTCATTGGTCATCGAACAGGAAATGGCAGTCCATGTCGCGGTCCAAGGTGAGTGCAGCGGAGTGTATCGAGGGTCAGTGGAAGGTCATGGGGCCACGTGCGGCACCAAGCAGAAACAGGTCAGGTGGCGTATATGGATGCTAGTGCCTCCTTCTGAACTCAAAACCATCCACGTCCTCGGATGTGTGCTCTGCCCCACCTGTGGGTGTTGCAGTACCGGCTGCGGCACTGTGTGCCAATGACACATCAGGGGCCGGAGGAGGATTGTCGGCCGCACTGTGTGGCAGTGACACATCAGGTGCTGGAGTGGATACGCCTACCGCACTATGAGCCACTGACACACCAGGAAGCGGAGATGTGGATAGTGTGGGGGCAGCAGCATTCATCAGCGCCACGCCTTGTGGCGGCAATGCCATGATGAGGAGCTGCAGGGCATGGTAGATCCCAGCTACATTTCGCTGATGTGCAGCGGTGGCTGCCATCCTTTCCGCCTCCATCCGCACCATGTCCTCCATGAGCCTCTGCATGTGTGCCAGCTCACGGCTGGCATCGCTGGAGCCACTCTGAGCGGACAGGTGTTCTTCTCTCCACGTCATGACTCCAGCGATGTCAGTCAGGGCTCACTGGAGACCATGGAGCAGGCCTATACACCCATCAATGGCATCCAGTTTGGTAGCCATGATATCGAACCCCACCCGCACCTGCTCAGCCGTCTCCCTCTGGCCCTCCAGCACATGGCGTTGGAAGGCCATGTGTTGTTGCTGGGGGTCTTGGGAGACTGCCGGGGCTGTGGGTGCCTCCTGCTGGGTTGTTTGGGTAGTGGGTGGGTTCTCCTTGATGCAGCTGGGCTGCCCTGATCCTGGAGGTGAGTTGCGGATAATGTCAATGATGTCTTGGAGGGTTTGGGTATCGATGCTGGGGATGTCCTCCTCGTCATCAGTGAAGAGTGGCTGGGACTGCTCTGCAGGAGGTGTTGACGGTGCCCCGGCAATGTGAAAGGGAGATGGTGTATTAAAATGTGTCAACATGTATGTAGCCGCATGGTACATGTTGACATTCAGATAGCATGACAGTGTACATTGGGACAGTCTGTAGATCAGGGCCATGACCCAGAGTCATTGTGGGTGTGCACTGTGCTCTGCTTGATTGTGCATGTGTGCCATTGTGGCCATCTCCACCCGTCCCCCCAGTACCTGGTGGTCACTCACCCTGTTGCGGTTGTGTTGTATCCTGTCGAGCAGTGTCTGGTCCCCCGACTCCGGCCACAGTCAACACACTGAGGACTGTCGACACCAGCTCCTCCATGTCATCCAGCACGAGCTGTGGTGCTGTGTTTCCACCTCCAGTCTGCATTGCTGCCTTCTGGTTGGCTGCGAGTTTATCCTTGGTCTTGCGCTTGATATCAGTCCATCGCCTCTTGACCTCGTCCATTGACCTCTTGTGCTCTACGACGGTATTCTCCTTGTCCACGATGTCCCGCCATATTCCATTTTTGGTGCCCAATGAAGTTGAGGTCTCCCAGTAGGGTGTAGTTGGTGGACGCGATGGCATGCAAGGAGATGATGTCCGTGATGAAGTTGGCGAAAAGTCTGCGGGGTTCAGGGGGTCGGTAGATGAGGGTTCCTCTGAGGGTGGTAGTAGGCCTGGCCAGTATCTTTAAGTGAAGGTGTTCCTTCAGGTCTGTGGGCTCCTCAGGGAGTGTGCTCAGGCGGAGGTTGGATTTGTGGACGATGGCGATTCCTCCTCCCGGGCGGGTGGGGCGGTCCTTCCTGGAGATCTGGTATCCTTGGGAAATGGCGATGGTGATGTCCGATCCCGATGTGGTGTTAATCCATGTTTCGGTGATGAACGCTACATCCGGGGTGGTGTTGTCGAGGAGGTCCCAGATTTCGGTGCCGTGTTTGTGGGGGGATCGGACGTTGAGGAGGATGCACTGCAGGGGCTTCGGTTGGGTTGTGGTCTTGCGGGTGGGTTGCGCTGGGTCCATGATCTTGGCGGTGCTGCAGGTGTGCCGGCAGCGGTGACAGCTGAAGGGTTCGTGGGTGTCAGCTAGTGATGCTAGTTTGCAGTTGTTGTTGCTTCCTGGGTTGAGAGTGTGGAGTGTCGCTGGGTCTTAGCGTTGGCGTTGAGGAGGCCCATGGTCCAAGGCGCTGGTCACAGTCGGGTCGCGGAGGGGCGCAGACGGACTTGCCTTTGGTGCGCCTTAAGAGCGCCACCGGCACGCCCGCTGCGTGGACGCGCAGTGGCCGCCATAAGGAAGGGGTCAGGGAAGGCTGGACAGCTGGGAGGCGGGAAGGGGAGCTGGATTGGGCCGGTTGCGTTGGTCGTGCTGAGGGGGAGGGGCCGCGGGGGCAGCAGTGGCAGGGAAAAACGGGCAGAAAAGGCAAAAACAGAGGAAAGAGTGAAAATGAGGCAGTGAAAGGTGCAAGAAAAGTGGGGGAAAGACACAGAACGAGAGTGAAAGGGGGAGTTTGAAATCAGTAAAAAACGAGTGAAAACGGAGGAGAGACACAGAGGGGGAGTGAAAGGGGTAGACTGAAATCAGTAAAAAACGAGAGAAAACGGAGGAAAGACACAGAAGGAGAGTAAAAGGGGAGATTGAAATCAGCGCAAAACAAGTGAAAACGGAGAGAAAGAGCAGAGCGGGAGAAAGGAGGCATAGGTCCATTAGACCACCAGGGATGAAGCGCAGGTGAAACCTGCGGATGGAGGAGGGCCTCGAACACCAACACGCGAGAGTGCAGGGGCTCGGGGGAAGGCCTCACTTAATGGTGGAGCTGCGAGGGAGGGAGAGCAATTTCACTGACAATGAGTCAATGGTCCTACCTGCCTATGAGTGATTTAGCACAGCACGTTGTAAATGTGCACATCTGCAATTACAGCAATAGCAAATACTCCAATGTGAATCTGTGGTCAAGCCTTCGCATTTTTGCTGCTGCATCACAAATCTGATTTTCAAATGGTGAATGTCTGAGGTTCATGATCATGTGTGTTGCAAGCACATCAAACAGGCGCAGACATCACAGCAATATGTAATGTGACAGTCACACAGACAAACTATGCCAACCATAATGACTACCACTGAAGCATGCATGTATTATCACACATGAATCAATGTGCATCAATGTGAGAACCAAGGGAATTTTGACAGCTATGGATTACTGACATCATGATGTATCTAAACGACTGAAGTCACCTACACAACACAGATCAAATCCCATAGCCAAATGGTGTCACTAGTCATGCTATTTCATGAAATATGGTACATCTGATGATCAACTTGCACTTAGCGTTAAAACTCTGGCCACGTAAACATGTAAACGATATTCTTTTCATGACCGCCATTGAAAATAGTCACTAAATACATGTTACAACACTGAAAATTACCGCTCAGCCCTAAGCAGGTAAAATATTTGCGCAGAGTGCAAAAACAGGCTGCCAACACCCAGGAAGTGATGTCAGTCTGCATCCTGTGTAATGGAGGAGTACTGTACACTTTCACTTTCTCTTTCAAGCACACTGTCTGTGTCTGTGGAGAGTGTTGGAGGTTTTTTTAGTTGTGTGCTGGTGTTGTTAGAGAAATGAGTGGTGTTGTGTCCTGTGAACTGTCCCTAGTATCTCGGCCAAGTCCTGTGTTCTAGTCTTAACGTGTTTTTTGCGTCTTGTTGCTAATCTTGTCGGGTGTCTGTCCAAGGGGTATATTTGTCTTACTAACGGTTTCAGGGTAACATTTTTGGGGTTTTCTTTTTACATAGTGTGGTTAGGAGATGTCGGGTGTGGGTAATGGAGTGCAGGATGTCAGAGAGGGCATGGGGGGGCTTCTTCCGGCTAGTGAAATCTTACCTGCCACTGATGGTGGAGAGTGGGAGACGGATCCTTCAGGGTTATGGTGTCTGTGTCCGTAAGGTGAGGTGGGAGCATATCCGCAACCACATGATGCGGATCTTCAGGGTGGACATGAATGTCCACCAATGGAAGCACCGATGGCAGGATTATGTGGGACGTGAGGGTGACCTGTTGGCCACCTGGGAGTTATCATTGGCAGGAGAGGTGGTAAGTACATGTCAAAAGTTTCATTTAATCACAGTGTGTTTTCCATGTCAACAAATGTAGTCAGTGACACAATGTAATGAATGCTACTGGATGATGCCATACATAAACCTTCCTAGCTCAAACACAATCACACTTGCACCATTGTGCAAGTGTGCCAGTGTTGATGATGATGTATGACCATGTGCAGAAATATGTTCACTCTTGCACATAAAAAATATTGACGTGCTGTATCACGTTTCAGTGTGTGCTGGGCAGTGCAGCATAATACGATAGTGTGTAAGGATATTTGTGTCTGTGGACTCTCAATGCGCATGATGTGCCCATGTGAGCTGCACAATGCAGCACACATGACAAAACACACTGCCTGATGGACTAACTTGTCTATCCCCGTTGTGCAAGGGACTAAGCATTTGTTACCAGTTCACAATGTAGGCCCTGGATCACATGCATGCCACACTTTTTAAAATCAACATTGCAATATGACATGAGTTTTGTTGTGTAAGGTCCATCGAAAAACCCATTCTCATTGGAACACTTGTCACTATTTATGGTGTGTAAGTCAGCCTCATACACAAAGTGGGATCAGACCAAGTCAAATGTCTGAACACAACCTTGTGAATTATGCCAAGCACATATTGACTAGCCAACTTGGAGAAAATGACGTTGGGCAGGGGAATGTGTCACTTAAGTAGTGTGGGCAAAATGATCACATATAGTAGGAGGATTGTCTTGTGGTCCACAAGACTGCAATGGTCATGTTTTGTGGGCCAGACAGGCAAAGCAGATCCCTTCATGTATGCAAAATGAACATAGACAGGACTGTTATACAGGCCATCCGATTGTATGTAGATGACTCTGATGATGAAAATGAAACATGTGTCACGTCTGATACTGAGTCAAGTTTTTTTAAATGTCTCACAGTTGGAAGACCACTGATTACTCATGGTGACGTAGATGCCTTCATGGACCCACAGGCCCCTGCTGAGTGCCATATATTTTCTTCGTGAGATGTGAAGATTTGATGGAAATGCTCCTGTATGTAGTTGAACACAGTCTGGGTGTGTATGACATGGACCTCACCTCTAGTGTGATGATGTAGCAGAATATTGAGATGTATGCACAATTTTATGTTGTTGTGATGTAACACAGCAGTTGACTACTTGACTTTATGTTGCACATCCCCAGTGAGTCAAAGTCAGCATCACACCGTATTAGCAAATGTCCAGCTTATCAATCGCTTTTGGCCTGTCTATGAACAATTATATGGCATGACAAACATGTAGGCACTCTGCCACAAATATGCAAGTGGGCCTGCTTTGGTGCTAGCCGTAGCAAATGGACAGTGTTGTGTATGCTAATCATTGTTGCCACATTACCATTGTACGATGTTTGCCAAAATACATTAGCAACATGTCAGACCCGTATTCCTGAGATGTTGTCATGTCAATCCAATGCAACATACATTTCCAAGGTTGCCCATCTGAGATATGTCCCATCAGATGGGTGATGCAATGGAATTCATTGTGCCCAAATTCCCTCCATTCTTTGCATGCTGTGGCTGTTCATGCCCAGATAAATGCTGTATGCAACTGTCACAATGTGCCAGAAGAAATTCATTATACCGTGATATCAGGTGTGGATACATGTCCAAATCAGAAAGTTTAGATGCCTTCTAGGCATTGCATCACGTTGCATGTCGGCAGCAAAATGACATTTGATCTAGTCAGTCTGTACTGACTGATTCAGTCAATGAAACCTGTGAAGTTACACTAACACTTTCACTGAGTCCCGAAATTCCAAAGGGGTATGTCAGTCAAGCCTATGCATGGGGATTCCACAGCGTACATACAGAAGAGGAGACATGATGTTGGTGATGGCTATGACCAGACATTTAATGCGTTTACACCCGGGACTGAGATAGCGGACAATGATGATCAATTCATTGGAGTACAAGTTGTTAGTTACAGGTATCAGTCCAAAGAGTCACTCACATACACAAGATGAGAGCTGGTGCACGTGATAAAATAGTTTGTGTGGCATGAGCCAGAGTCACACCTCCTTTGGATGAGTCGACATCACTGTAAGGGATAGTTAGGTGCCAACAATTAATTCCTGTCGATAGTCACTGTCTTTCCTCTGATGTGTTGTATCTGTGACATGTTTGTGCATGTTAAAAGGACACCATTCCCTCCGCAACGTTACCTGGAAAAACATTGTGGATGCAAGAGTGGCTTAGCCTCAGTCACAATGCAGCGTTAATGCATTGATGCCCAATAGTGCTTCATACCAGCTTTTCACACTATTTCTTGGGTGCAAATGTTGGGAAATGTATACCTGCACAACCCACATTTTGGAGGTCTGGCCCCTATCTACAAGCCCAGCGTGAATATGATGGAGTGCGTAATGTGTGATATCCTGCCCAAAATGTATATCAAAATACGCTTTAGTGAGAAATGTATTTACTTCTCATCTCTGTAGGTTCAATGTGTGCTGCGTTGTGCAGCACACATGGAATCAGCAAGGCACCATTGATTGTTCTTGTGCAGGAAGGTGAGCCTTACAGCACATGACCAATCTGTGAAAAAAATGACATCTTGTAACTGCAATATGTGCTGCATGAAGCAGAACACAGAAGTGACAAAACATCATTACAAAATTGTTTATGTGCAGGAAGGGGCAACCACAGACCCATGAACAATCTTTGCATCAATGCAGACTCCCTTGCACCATGGTGCAAAGGGGCCTGCATAGGCATGAGGAGGCAAAACCTTTGCTGCTGCGCAGGGGCAGACACAGGTCTGCACCACACTGTTGTAGATATGGTGCAGACCTCTGTTCCTGAAGTTGCAGGGCGTTGCGTTAAACCAAGGAGGCCAATGCCACGCTCTGCCACTTCCTTGTGAAGATTCCCCTATGTATATTTTTAGTCATGGCATGCCCTGGCTCTGCAATGGTCCTGTCATGCTGTGCCCTGGGGTCATTCCCTTGGTAGACTTAGTCTGTGTATGTGTCAGCAGCATCATTTAACTCTGCTAATCTGAAATTGTTGTGACTCAACTTTGCCCTTGACATGTCCCATCCCATACATTGTCAGGTCAGTAACACCATCATGTTGTGATTGGTCGGTTCATTCACATTGAATAGTTCAAGTCACGTTGGATGTAACCAACATTTGATGAGAGTGTAGAGTCCATGTTTTCATGTACTTGTGTTCCAAATTGAAATGGTGAACATTGTCATTCATCTTTGGTCTTACATATTGTCATATGTCTTATTTTCAGACAACATGTCGCCTGAGGAGGCACGGGAGTTCCAAGTCAGGAATGAACGATATTTGCACAAACGACATGTGGCTAAAGGGTTTCATGCAATGGCGAGGAGGTATCGAGAGGACCGGGCAGCTAGACGATTGAAATCTCTGCCCGAATTTGCACGGCAAAGTGGAGTAAGGGACATTGAAGCAATACCAGGCCATTCTAATGTCAGGCGTGGGCCCAGACATCAGCACAGAGTTGTTACTACAGTTAAGGCACCACCTAGCCAACCTGCTGCACCTGCCTCAGGCACGCAGACAGGTGTCACCTCACGACTTCGCACACAAGGGACTGCATCTCTGCCATCTGCACCCGGGACACATGTAGTGACTTACACAAACAGGGACCGGTGGTGCTTACTGGACATAAATGTGAGACTGGCACAAGTGGAGAGGGACGTTTCTGAGATTAACACCCACCTCCAGGACATCAAGGGTGCCCTGGGCCTCCCATTCTGAGCGCCCAATTTTGTGATCCTCCCCCCTTTCTACAGTCCCCTTATTCTTTTTTGATTACTGTTTGATTATTAGTCTAGGATTATAAGTGTTTTTAAGTGTAGTTTTAGAGTAGGAAGAGTTAGTGTAAGTTTTAGATGAGTTTTTAGATGTTTTGTTCTATTTATGTAGTGTTATGGGCTAAGTTTCCTTTTCTTTTGGGTGGGGGTTGATGTATATTTCATGTGAAAAAAAAATGAAAAGCCCAAAAATATATATTTGGTTAGGATATATGTATAGTTAGTTCATGTTTAGATTAAGCTGTCTTTGTCCCGTCTAATGATGTGCTTTAAGGGGAGGAGGTGAGTTGATGTCTCATTTATGTTGTTGAGTGTTTAGTATTAGATAAGGTAGTTAGTTTAGTATAATATTTAGTTAGTATCAGTTAGTTTAAATTAGGTTAGATGATGTGATTATTGTTAGTTTAAGTTAGGTAGGTATATTTTTAGATTTGAAAAGTTACTGGTTTGTGATTTGTGGTGGCACTTATGTTTGAAGTGATTTGATGGAGTGTTGATTTGGAATTTGGGTAGAACAGATTCAATAATAGAACAATCATTTTGATGACAAAGTGTGGTCATGCATCCTCTTTTAGGGAAAGGCTACTGTCATGATGCTGTTGAATTGTGATCAGGAAACATGCATGGATTTCAGAATAGCAAAGTTGACTTAAAAGCTTTCATAGGTATAGTCTTCGGATATATTTAGCATCTTATGAGTAACTGACAGAGTTGTGAGACACATTGGGGCACATTTACAACAGAATGGAGAAGCGTGGTGCTAAGCCAACATTTCTAATGCCACACTTCTCCATTCTGAAAATGCTGGAATGCCCTCTATTCACAACAATGCTGCGCACACCTGCATTTCCCCTAGCACTTGCACTGAGTTCTGCTGCCTAGCACCAACGCAGGCACCCTTGCAACATAGTGCAAGGGTGTCTGCATTGGGGTAAATTATTGTTTATGAGCAGGAAGGGTCGCCTTCCTGCACATACACAATCAATGTCAATTTGAAGTTTCTATGTGTGCTGCACAAGGCAGCACACACGTAAACAGCAAAAACAAGGAGAAATAAAGCATTTCTCCTCATTGCGCCAGGGTAAGATCAGGTTTTACCTGGTCTTAATGTTGGCTCTGCCTCCTATTTATGCCAACCGTGTAAATAGGACGCAGCGTCTAAAACAATGGGTATTGCGGTGGAACACCCACCGCAACAACCATTGCCCTCCCCTTTCACGCTGAGTAAAGCGTGAAAGGGTGCCTTATTTACAAGGCAGCGTTAGGCCACGTTCACTGAAAGTGACGTTGTGGTGCTGATAGTAGCTTGTAAATATGCCCCGTTATGCTTCATCATCTTTGTGAATATGGTAAGGGCTCTATTTTGAGAAGTGCATGGCATGACACCCATCACAAAAACCATTGTCTACAAAATTGAATATGAGTAGATCTGCCAAGTATGACATGTTAGCAATGCTAAGTGAATCCACTTCCTGTGGCATTACACTGACTTGAACATTGAACCAAGTCCCTATCCCCATCCTGAACATAGGGAAATGTTGACATCAAGCAGTAATGTTATATTTGAGATATGAGGGATTGTCAAATTCAAACATATCCTTAATTTCACTTCCTATCAGGGACACAGACACAATAGGACCCTTTTTCTATTGGCCCTCTAGATTTGTAGATTTGTTTTGCTGAAGAGACTGCTCATTCATTATTGACACGTCTATACTTGAATGGTCACAGGAAACACACTTTGTGACTTAAGTGCTTTTATTGACAGGTTTTGTTCAGGAGTTGACAGACTGGCCCAGTTCTTTGGACAACCCCCACATTGGGTAATTGCCCAGTGGAGGGGCAGACAGAGTCCTTGGTGGGGGGTGATCATGTCCAGAGACATGTTGAGGAAGAAGAAAACGTCAGTCAGGAGGCTGATTGCAGTGTCATTGGGTAATGGCCACATAAACAGCCCATTATAAGTCGAAGGTGAATGTAGCAGAGTCAGTCAGAGGACAGTGACAGATGAGCTTCCGAGGCATGATGGTAAGCACAAGGCGACAAAACAGAAACTAGCCCTTTGGCACAGATGAATGCTACTGCTGGCTTCTCCTTAGGAATGTTGTCTCATCCACATCTTCCCCCTCTGATGTGTCATGTGCCTCCTGTGCGGGGGATGGTGTATTGGCTGCAGCGCTGGGTGGCACAGACACATCAGGGTCGGAAGAGGTGGATCCTGAGGGTACAGCTGCATTCATCTGTGCCAACAGATGAGGCATCACTGCAGTGATGATGAGCTGCAGGGCTTGCAGGACTCCAGCAACGTCTTGGTGGTAGGCATCCAAGTGTGAAGCCTGCATTCACTCCATGCTCTCCATGATCTTACGCATTTCAGACAACCGTGTGGCAACATCGCTGGTGGCAATTTGGCAGGACAGTTGTTCTTGTCTCTGACAAAGGATACCAGCAATGTCAGCCATTGAATGCTGGGGGGCATGGAGCAGACTGTGGGTGCCTCTGATGGCTTCTAGGTGGTCCCTAATGGGAATGAGGCACCCAGGTATCCCATCAAGTTTGGCTGCCAGGCTCTCTAACCCCACCTGCAACTGGTCAGCCATCTCACGCTGGACTCCTACTGCACTCCATTGAAAGTGTGACAGTGGGTCTCAAGAGTCCATGTGGACAGCTGTGGTGCTAGATGGTGCCTGCTGGATGGTTTGTGTGGCTGGTGGAGAGGCAACAACGCTGCTGGGTGGCCCTGCTTCCGGAGATGGGCTGTCGATGGATTGGAGAAGCTCTTGGAGGGTGTCCTGGTCGAAGGTTTTGAGCTATTCTTCATCTTCATCATTGAAGAGTGGGACAGGCTGCTGACTGGAGGTGATGTTTCTTCCTCTGCAATGCAAAGGGCAGATACTGTTGTATGTGTATGTCCAGTTTGGGTAAACATTTTTGCAGTTGACAGTCAGGGTGCATGGCAATTTCCATTCTCTATTCTTTCAGGCTACACATATTACCCAAAGATTTGTAAAACAGTTTACAACACCACTTATGTGACATATTGGATTATCATAGTTCAGGACAGTTTTCCTGTATGTCAACAATGATGTGCATATATCTATGCCCCCTTCTGCACCTGTTTCATCATCTGTTCCAAAGTTCGTTTGAATGCTGCTTGATTCACATTATTGTGAATGCAGATTTGCTCTACTTCATGTCTTAACACTGCATTGTGGATATGTCACCTTTACTCAGTCGAGTTTGGGCATGGTTTAGTCACTAGGTTTAGATTTGACTGCACCCCCATTGTTGTTGGCACTGCTATCTATTTTGTTGTGTGGCATGAGGACACTCATGCAGTTGAGATCAGGGATACAGTGAGGGCCACATTGAGCTGACAAGTCGATGTGCTTGGATTGCACTACTCTGAGAAGTATCTATGTGTTTCATGGTGGGCAACTCACATTAACACAAGCCCGTGTCTTGCTTTCCCCTTTCAGATAATACAGCTCCGACACGATGGCTCAACAAAAGACATTAACACCAAACAAACAACACCTTTAGAAAAAGGTTTTATTTTACAAAATGCAAGGACTCTCTCTTAGAATAAGGCTTGGGGTTTTATTTTACACAATGCTCTCCAACAGAAAGGCTTTGCCAGATGCCAAATGCACAACATTAAAATACACAAAGAGATATATATGTTTATATCAAGCAATAATAACACACTTGATAGATGCAGCAGTTAAATGCATGAATAATACCATGAATAAACGAGCAGCAAATAATATGAACAACACTCAAGAAAATATAATATGCTGGACGTCCTGCAAGAGATCAGAAATAAATATATACATCAAATGATTACTTTGGATGTGCACCTCGACTCACTCACACATCACAAAGAAAGCACCTCAAATGATCAAAGCCACTGGCTAAACATCACAATGGCAATAATCAAACCTCGGACTCTTCCTGCGAATATGCAGAAATTGCAGCAAAATAACTGATTTCCATGAACAGTCTACGGCCCTAGTCTCCAAACTACATGATAGAGGCTATCCACGCAGAATTGTGCAGAAAACCAAAAAACAAGCACGCAATCAAAATCAGGAGGCCCTCCTAGAGAACACAACACGTGAGAAGACCAACCAACCCTTGACGTGCGTCACCACATGCAATGAAGCCTCCAACAAAGTGGCAAGTATCATTCACAAAAACTGGCGCATTCTCAACTCAGGCAGTAGAAACAGGGAAGCGCCAGTCTGGGCCTAAAAACGAGCTACTAAACTTAAGGATTGACTAGTATCCACGCGCCCAAGATCAACCCAAAAACCTATCCTGAACTCTGTACGAAACACATGGGGCCTCCCCAACATCACAGAACCCTACCCATGTAACAATTGCAGCGTATGTCATCTTACGTGCCGTCCTAAACACTTGACCTTGAACCTGGAACCATTTGGAGAGAGTTACGACACACCAACTGCAACTCGACAAACCTGGTTTACCGTATCGAATGTCCATGCGGTCTACGCTATGTGGGCATGACGACACACAAAATCAGGACCACAATAGTTAAACACCGCAGCACAATACGGTGCAAGAAAAACATCAGCCACCTGACAGACCATTACCTACAACTAGGACACACCACGAATGACATGTCCTGGACAGTGATCGAACACTTTGATCACAACAACACTAACAATGAGAAATTTCTACTAAGCAAAGAACAACGGTGAATTTTCCGCCTTTCCACTCATCTTAATGGATTAAGTGACTCAATTCCATGGCATAGCTATAACTATTAATCTGTGACGTCCCATATATAAAGTGCAGCACCAACATCCGGGTGACACCCCGCACTAGAACCATACACATGAGTTCTCCAAATATGTTCCCCGCAGACGCTTGATAACCACACAGGCACAAGCTATGCCTTGTGTCCACATGCACCGATCATGGCCTTTCTCCATTAGCATTTTATTTATGTTTATTTATTTAATTAACACTCGCTATTTACCCGCCATTGGCCGGGCAAACTTAATCCACCTAGACTGGGCGAAACCGCCCGCTTCACATTAAAATAGGCCAACATGTTGTGCTTATCATAGACACTTGATAGACATTAACTATGTGCCCCGCACCTTTATGCCAACGCATGAGTCCGGTTAGAATAAACACAACAATTCACTGGACTGGGCTCACTGTACCCCCCGTCACTGTCTGGAGAGTTTACCCGGTAGTCATGACAACCAGCATACGCACGTCACGTCACCAAACATGGCCACACCCAGGGCTTCCATAGTCTGTTGTCTATATTCATCTGCTCTCGTCCACAGACTAGAATTGAGCACACCTGTTTCCTCTACCGATCACGGGGATACATAAGCACCTCACAGACCGAGGCCACTATCGACGGAGATCCGAAGCAGACGAATAGGTCTTCACACGGGTCCATAGCTGTGATGTAGTAAGTGGGGCTACGGGGAACCTCTCTTCCGCTACGATCATGGTAAGCCTTTTACTTTCAGCGCTTCACCACGGCCTCCATGCCTTCCACCTTTCTTTTCTTTTCCCAGAATTAATCCAAACAGCCAGCACCCCTGCCGGAATCTCATGAGGTGGTTCCTGCAAATCGCTAGTGTAAGGATTACAAATGTACCCTTCACCATGATGCACATGGCCTTACACAAAAGTGCATATTTCGGTAATGCCACGTCTTGCCATCACTTTGGCAATTACACTGCCGTTTTTTACCGCGGCCTTGCGGGTCACCACGTGTACGTGATTATTAGCAATTTTGACTAAGCTTACCTAAAAATTGCAACCATATCTGTATGTCGGTCTGTATGTTTTTTGTTTTATGTTATGGTTTCCCTTCACAGGAATGCCTTGAGAGGGAACTCCCCTCTTACACATAATGCACCTTAGAGCGTGCAACACATTTTTGATCTAAACATTTTAATTAGGTTTAGACTTCACACTTCACATATTTAGGTCCTGAGGAAAGCCAGTATATATCCAAGGTCTGGCTGAAACATGTAGACCGTCCTTTGAATGTAGGAGTTCTTAAATACCACTCCACCCACATCCCCAGCCTTGCTTTTATTACTGCCAGTGGCCCAAACATTAAATAAAACCCTTCGGGTAATGGGACCACTGTACAGTTTTTAACGTCACTATCACACCACCACACTGCACACTCAGAAAGAATACCTGCTGCGCTGTAAACCAGGCATTGAAGCACACCAGGGACACACACGGTACCACCAGGTGGGCCCGATGATGAAGCATGCCATCAACCAGGTTGTGGATGAGGGCTTCATGAAAAAGAAAAACTTTTTTCTTTTTCTTATGCTTAAAACATACAGCTCCTTCATTATCACGTACCCCCAGATTAGTTCCACTTGATAAAGATAATAATCAAACCTCAACACTTCAAATGACCACTGCCACTGGAACCACGCATCACAATGGCACTAGTCAAAACTCAATACTTCACCTGGTGCAAACACTGCATCTTAGCCCACTCCTGACCGGGGGAATTAAATAGCCCTGGTTAAGAGCCTCAGCAACCAGGTTCTGTACCGAAGTGGACACATCCATCCCCATTCAGATTCCAAAATCCCGGTTTCTAAGTCAATAACCCTCAGCTTTATAATCTCAAAACACACTAGAATGTTCGAGAGAAACCTCTACTGGGACAGAGGAACCTTACCAGAACTGGCCAGCTTCCAAGCAATCATTCCCTGGCTGGAAGGATTTCTCACGTTCCCTTCTCCAATCTTGCATGTTCCAGCCTTTATCGTGACGAAGCTCACAAAGCCTTCCGGGTACATTAAACAATCTCTCACAAAAACAATCCTTGAACGTGAATAACCCAAACAACTTGCAAGCGCTGCTGTGCACGCAGAAAAGCTGAAGCAAGGCAGAGTCAGAAAACAGGATGACATGAGGCCATGTCAAAGCCAATATTAAGAACTTCATGTACCAATGTACAACACAATGCACATTTGTGCACACACTGCTCACAACACTGCACTTCAAGACCAAAAAGTACATTCTACACCTCTCTCCCCTCTCATGCTTACAAATGCACATTCCACACCTTCAGTTCTTGGCAAGGCTGTCCTACTCTGTGACAACTCCCACTGAAAGGCTGCAAGATTACAAGAAATAAACTTTTAAGAGAAACAGGCATATGCAGGACGTTGTACTTTCAGGCTAGGATAAAATAACACACCAAAGTCAATTAAAATAATGGTAGTCAAAGGTCATCACAGAGTGTCAGAGCGCAAGAGTTCCTCTAGCAGTACAGTCAGTCCCATTCATGAATGTTGATGTGCAGGGAGGACCACCTCCCTGTTCATTGGAAAGCATTCCCTCTATCCAGACACACTTTCACTTTGGTGCAGAGGCAATGGTGAAATTATGCACGCAGAAGGACATTGAACTTTGAGGTATGTTTCAATGATTTGTGCATTGTTGCACTGCAGATATATTTTTGTACCTTACAGGGATGGGCCAATGGATGATACATCCTGTTGTGCTCAGGGTAACTGAATGCATTTGTCTATGGAAGGGTGTTTACAGACCTCCATGCCTATGCATTTGTTCACTGCCATTATTCACTTTACCTAAGTGCCAGTCTCCATGCATGTCAATGTGTTTTGGCCCGCCAAACCAAGGACCATGATGACAATGTCATCCTGCCAACTAAACAACACAAAAAGATACTTTGATGTGGATGAATGCATTTGGGGGAACTATGTCAAGGCAACGTGTTGCCAAATGACATGCATTATTGCCACATTATGAATGAGGCCCATTTGCAAAATACACTTTCCATGCATGTGACAGGGAATGTCTGGTTGTAGGAGCATTGCAAATAGAACAGATGTTTTATTTTTAGGGTGTACATTCCTACAATGCTGAGGACTTACACTGTCCTTTGAAATGCATATCCCTTTTACTCAGAGGTATATAGCACCTTGGCCCTCCATTATATTGTTGTTTTTTAACATACTGGAATGGGCACATCATTGTCACAATGTGCTTGCAATAGCAGTGCAGCTTTTGATGTGGGCAACATGAGTGAGTCTACTTTAAAAGGTACAGTTTTAGATGTGGTTATATGTGCTTAATTCAGCTGCACAGATAAAACCAGCAGTTAAGCCATTGCAATTGCTTGTGGCACATTTCCAAGGCACTGTTGCAACAGGACCCTCAACATTTTTAGGTTTACTGAGGAAAAGCATGCTTCACAATATTTACAAGGCAGTGTTGACCCACTTGATGTGGATTGGCCAGATCCTTGTGAAGGATGGACACTTTCATTATGTAGCTGGGGTCATTTGTACAAACCTGTAGCGTAACGTAGTGTTTGTCTTCTTGGCTTGACACGGCGCTCAACCACTTATGTGAAGCGGAGATCAGACTTATTTACTCCATTAGTTTGAGGCATGGGATTTCGGCCTGCATATGCAATTGATGGAGCTGTCTAGCCCCAACGCAGGCACCATTGTGCATGAGTGCCTGCTTTTGCGCTAGGCAACTACATTGATCTTCAGTGTATGTTGTGACATGGAAATGAGTCATATTGTTGAATATGCAGTGCAGCTTTGCATTTGGAAAGTGGCTGAGGGCTGCGTTGAGCCAAGTGGGCTGGCCCAACGCTCAGCGGCTTTGGGGAATATTTACAGGCACCTATTACAACATGGATGTCACTTTGAGTGACTTTCCTGTGGCAATTTTGAGCTTCGCCTTATTTACAATGCAGCGTTAAGCCACTGTGCGTAGCTTAACACTGTCTTGTATAGGAGGCACCCTTCCACGCTGTACTTTGCGTGGAAGGGGAGGGCAATGGGTTTTTCAGTGGGCGTTCCACCTCAGAACACTTTATTTTTGGAAAATGGGTACTGTTTGCAAGGACAGTGTAAATCGGAGTCAATGCCAAATTTGAGGTCAGGGAAAATAGGGTTTTAACCAGGCTAATCAGGTAGAAATGCTTTATGTCTCCTCGTTTTTCTGTTTCAATGTATCCTGCGTTGTGCCGCACACTTGTGCACAGCAAGGGGGCATTGGTTGTTTATATCCAGCGAGGGAAACCTTCCTGCACATTAACAAACTTCCCATCAAGGGCAGTGTAAATGGAGGTCAATGCCAAATTTGGTAGAAATGCTTTATTTCTCCTCGTTTATCTGTTTCAATGTATCCTGCATTGTGCAGCACACTTGTGTACAGCAAGGGGGCATTGGTTGTTTATGTCCAGCGGGGGAGACCTTCCTGCACATTAACAAACTTCCCATCAAGGGCAGTGTAAATGGGGGTCAATGTCAAATTTGAGGACATGGAAAATAGGGTTTTAACCAGGCTAATCAGGTAGAAATGCTTTATTTCTCCTCGTTTTCCTGTTCCCTGTATGTTGCTTTTGTGCAGCACACATGGATACAGCAAGGGGCCATTGGTTGTTTATGTCCAGGTAGGGAGACCTTCCTGCACATGAACAAACTTCCCATCAACACAGACACCCTTGCACTTTGGTGCAAGGGTGCCTTCATTGGCACTAGGCTGCTAAGTTTTGCACCAGTGCTGGGGGAAACACTGGGCTGCATCATATTGTTGCAAACAGGGTGCAGCCCTGCGTGTCTGAGTTGGCGGAGTGTGGTGTTAAGCCAAGGAGGCTAACACCAAGCTCCACCACTTTTCTAGTGTATGTGCCCCTTTGCTTGTTAATGTGGCACAGAATTAGGGGACACATGAATGGTCACTTGAAAATATATATGCATGTGTGTTGTATTACAAGTCCCTTACACCACCATTATGTGACTTTCTATGTATTTTATTATGTGGCCAACAACTCATGGGACATGTGAATGTACCCCCAAGTACCTGTGTATCTGGCATTTGATCTGCACACAGTGTGGCTGGGCACTGAGACATAGTTGATGTACGCTGACAACATTACTCCCCCACCCCCATGCCCCTGGTTGTTATTTACCTTGTTGCTAATGTAGCTGGTCATAGTCAGCACTATCCTGTCCCCTGCCTCCAACCACCGACTCCTTGCAGATGACCTCGGACACCTGTTTCTCCAAGGCATCGAGCTGCGCCTGCGGCGCTGGACTCCCGGTCTGCAGTGCTGCCTGTAGATTGCTGGCAGGTTTTTGCCTTGTCTTGCGCTTGGCATCATGCCAGCCCGTCTTGCAGTCAGCCACCATCCTCTTGACTTTGGCTACTGTATTCACCTTGGCCACGATGGACTGCCAAATGGCATTTTTGGTCCCCAATGACACCCTGGAGCTGACGAAGAGCTGGAGTTGGACCTCCGTCACCTCCGCAATCAGGATCTAATTTTCCTCCTGACTGAATCCTCTTTCCCTGGGAGTCTGGCTGGTCATCCTGGCTGTTAGGTGGGTAGGGGGTTGTTATCTCCTGCTGAACTGGGTTTACCCCACTCCATTTTGTTTTTTTGTATTTCACAGGCTTTTTTTTCCCCTGCGAAACGTGAAAAAAGTGACATGAGGCTGACTAACATGAGTTTTCTGGCCGCTAATTGGCCGACCGTCACTTTTTTCATGTTAGTGGCAAGATTTTTATGACGCTGGTGTTTGGGGCAACAATCGCCACCGCGAGCAGATCTTATCGACGTATTCTAAATACGTTGGTACCATGGTGATAGATTTCGGTGACACGCAGCGTTAGGAAAATTGACACGAACTAACGCTAACGCTAGTTAGCGGCAATTCTTGTAAATATACCCCATATATTTTCAGGACTTGCCATTTATAACTGTTGAAATATATGCTGAAAGAATGGCTTATGTGATTTTAGACGGGCGCACATAATGTAACGTGTGCATTGTTAATTTAGCCTAACTGTAGGCTTGAAATCTTAACTTTATTTTTCAGCTAACATTTGAATACGTATTTGCTTGCACCGTGGAATGTTGCATGTATCTTGTGTTCTCACTGCAGGTGGACAAGGCGCCATTAGTTGAGAGAAAGAGTTATTGTTCCTAGTAGATAGAGAGGCCTGAGAAGGAGAAATGTGCTAACGGATGGGGGATGAGTTCTCGTGGGAGAAAGAGATGGCACCAAGGACGCATTAAATACCTCAATGTGTGAACATGCGGGCTGTGAATCGAAGCAGGAGGATGCTGAAACAATAGAAAAATACCAGTAACACTATAGGAGGTGCCTTAACTCCGTGATTGCTCATGTTGTAACGTAGTTAGGGACAGCTGACACTTTTGCTGACACTTTTGCTTAGTACGCCTTGAGGTACAGACCTTACCTTTGGTTTGTGGCTTTACGCTACATGAACCTGGGTGGAGTACTTCTTAGAAGGGCTCTAAAGGCTGATAGTTTATCCCATCTCTACTGAAGCTTGCTCTAGGTTAGGATTTCCACTTTAAGGTAGTTTAGGAACAATTAGGATTTGTTGAGGTTTTGCATGAAATATTAATGCAATCCAACATGCATTTTTGCCTTCTGAGACATATGTAGCTGTGATCGAGTTAGTCATTTTCTTTTTGTTATATAGGGTGAATCGCTTCAGGAGATTTGGCTTCCTCCTATTTACATTGCATTTCTACACCATAATGCTTAGATTGGTGTACATTAATTTGTTTCAAACTTTTAATCAAACAAACTAACCTATAATAAGTTGTCGACCTGAGTTCCTTTCTATAGCACCTTGTTGTCCATGTGAGAGGTCGACATGTTTCAGCCCTTTTTGCGCCCAAGCGAGTCGGGGGCTTTCTTCAGAACCTTTTCGAATGTGAGGTAGCTAATTAAGCTCCTAGTAAGAGTAGGGAAGGTGACTTACCCTTCTTCTTATAGGTTACTGGTCAATAGTACCTATAAGTTGCAATTCCCCAGTCGGGATTCCTTGGGGGACTGGCGGGCTCAGACACCTGCTGAATTTGGCAGGTTGCACGATTTGTGCTCGCTCTATTTTCGGTGTCCCGAAAACAGAGCGAGCACAAATCGAGCAACCTGCCAAATTCAGCAGGTCGCCGGACAGCCGAGGAATTCGAAAAGGCCCTGAGGAAAGCCCCCGACCCGCTTGGGTGTAAAAAGGGCTGAAACATGTCGACCTCTCACATGGACAACAAGGTGCTATAGAACATAACTATTTCTATGAGAGCACGGCACTACTTTTAACCTTGACCCTTCTCCAACCGAATAAAGTTTTCTTGGGAAGGAGCTGTAGGCAATTTTAGTTCACTTCACCCTACATCGCTTTATCACTGATCACTACTGTAATCACCAGATGGTCAACCTCCAGGTTGAGGAAAGCATATTGTCTAAAAAAGACCCAATGATGATGCTTTCACGTTATGTAAGAAGCGGATAATCAAAATATACCTCTTCGCCATACCTGTACGTGAATGATGGCTTTTAAGTCGATTAACACACCTGACCCTGGCTGGAACACATGTACATGTGGTCCATTCCCTTTTGATATCTACCTTCCTGCACAAACAATCATTTAAAAAATGATGAGTTGCAACTTCTATGTGTGCTACACACATTTAAGATTGTATATGTGCAGGAAGGGACACCTTCCTGCACATAAACAATGACTCCCACAACGCAGGCACCCTTGCACTATAGTGCAAGGTTGCCTGTGTTGGCGCTAAGCAGCTGTAATTAGCACTAGCGCAGGGGAAAAAACAGGGCTGAACCATATTGTTGTAAATACGGTGCGTTTCCAAAGAAGGCTAACAACGCGCTCTGTCACTTTCCTTGTAAATATACCCCTGAGTTCCTAGCCCTACAATGAAGAACTCTATGACACTTTTACTCCCAGTTCCCACTCTCACTCCTGTTGCATGCTCGGGGGGAATACACCATGAAACAACTGCTTTCTAACTATTTGCTTAAGAGCTGATCTCAACCAACGCTCGGCTGAGGGTGGGGGTGGAGGTTGTGCTGTGACCACATTATGCAGAGTGCATTTCCTAATTAACCTTCTCACGGATGCTTTAGCGGCTCTGCTAATGAACTAATGATTACCCTTTTAATGCTTAGTTTCTGTGTCTTGTTTGTCGTGGGAGTCACTTCTCGGTCCAGCCGCAAGACTGTCATGATTACACATATTAGGCGCGTGTACATCAGCCCTAATTATGCTTTTAGCATTAAGCTGTTTATTTCTTGACAGGTGAAAAGAGTAGTTAGTGTTTTATAGTGCTACATAAAAAGTGAAATGCCTAGAGAGGCTTGGAAGAGAAAAAAAATGCGAAATGAAAGAAATGTGTAATTTATTTGCTGTTATGATATACTCCATTGAGACATCAAAACCGGTAAACTGTAAACATTATAGGCACTGGGTGGTGTAATCAACTCTTTGGCCCTGATTAACAAAGGCATTGAATTATATTTGTAAACTACCCAATGTGTTATTACGTTTTCAAAATTCAGGTGTATTGTGAGTATACTGTAATATGAAAGTACAGAATGGATGTGAGGGTGTAGAATATTTAACCGTGGGCAGAGAGCTCTGCTCCGCCCGTGGAGTGGGCCGAGTTTTGCCTACTCCGCTCTCCACAAAGTAGGCAAAACTCCGCACACTCCACGGCGGAGCGGAGTTCACCAGCCCCCGCCTCCCACCCGCCCTATTAACAATTGTTATACAAGCTTAAAAAAACGATATAAAGTAAATAAAAATGCCTTACCTGAGCTGCAGCGTCCCCGGGCTGCCCTCTCCATTGCAACTTCTTGATGACAACTGCGCATGCACGGGCGCCTGCGCATTTCTCGCAGGTTGCAGAGTTGTCATCAAGAAGTCGCGATGGAGGAAGAGGGCAGAGAGTTGGATACTAAGGACTGTGACAAGAGATACCAGTAAGTATATATGTATGCGTATGGTATTTTAATAGCGCAAACCAAACCAAAAGGCAGCGGAGCGGCACAGATCCTTACTTCCTTAGCTAGTCATCCAGGTCACAGTCCTTGCACCATGCTGGCAGAAATGGCATTTACATATACTATACTAAGTTGAATACAGTGCCAAACTTTATTACCATTTACATTTGATCATCAAAAAAGTTACTTAAGACAACTTTACACCACCTCGGAAAATGAACCATCTGTTCTTGAGGATACATGCAAAGGATAGTGACGAGCAAACGTGTGAGGAGTAGTCCATGTTGCTTCTCTACATATTTAATACATTGAAATATCACTAGCGTCCACACAAAAACAGCTGTTCCTCTTGCTGACCTACCTATGGTCCACTGAGGAACAGGAGGATCTTCACGTCTGTAAGCTGATTTCACCCAACCACTTATTGTTGAAGTTGTGGGTTTGTGTCCCTTGTCATTTGCTGCAAACAGTTCAAATAAAGAAAGGCAAGAACAAAAGAAATCAGTATGATTTAAGGAATGCAAATAGTTTTCCTCTGGAGTGGAGTGGGTTGAGAACAAACACAGGCCAAACTATTACTTGCTGTAAGTGAAATTGAGAACACGTTTTTGGCCTGAACAAAGGCACCAGTTGAAGAATCACTTTGTCCAGAAGACTCTTTAAATAAGATTTGCAAATACTAAAGCTTCTATTTCTCCTAGCCATCTGGCTTAAGTAATTGCCAATGAAAAGGCAACCTTGTCAGACTGAAAATCAAAAGCCACTGATTGCAAAGGTTAAAACTGAGCATTCAGCAAACTTCCTATCTCTAAATGGAGATCTCAGAGTGGTATTGGGAATGAATGACTGGTCTGTTTTGTCGAAAAGTATAGAATTGCTAAACCCTCAATTTTTGAACTAGAGTTACCACAATCCCTAATTGCCTCTCACTGAACACTAAGTAAAATACTCAGCAACCTAGTAAGAAACCATTCAGATAAAAGTCCACATGTTTACACATTCAAACAGTTCTTTGAACACCATTTTGAAAAACTTTTCTAATGTTTTTCAAATGAAGCCAATTAAGATGGTCTCCTTTTTTGTTGACAGCTGCCCTCATGAGCAACCAATTTCTTGCAGATTTGTCCTCTTAGAGTCCAGGCCGTTGAACAAAGTCTCATGAGAGCAGATATGGGAAGGTCTGACCACTGAAGAGGATTTGGATCTATTGGCCAATAGCAACTCCTTCTAAACCTTAGCAGAAGACGGAACCACTGCCTTCTGGGTCATTGCAGGGTTAAAACAATGCTTTTACCTCTCGTGGTAAATCGTTTTGAGCTCTGGAGAAGAGGAATCCAAGGGGACTCTATTAGGAGGCCCTTCTGCCACCTGAATGACATGAAATCAACCCCCAATCTTTCACGCTAAATATTCTGGTACAAACTTTTGAGAGCAGTGTAACCTCCTAAGATGCAAATAGATCCAACCATGATGTCCATATCTGATGAGTCAGAGTCTGAAACACTTCTCAATTCCTGACAATATGAGCCCTTCTGACGATTTATATGTGATTGAGCCATTTGGTTGTCTGTTCTGACCAATACTGTCTACCTATGGATGAATGGAGCAAACACTAGAAGGGCTCAAAATAAAGCCATCAATTCTTTCTAAAAGGTACTGCAGTTCGACTCTTTCAGAGACCACTGACCCTCAACGTTCGAGTACTCCAAGGTCGTTCCTAAATACAGATCACTGGCATTCACGCAATGATTTTTGGGAAAGATGGGGATTCAGTAGCTTTTCTTCCACTAACCATCATGCTAATATTTCTCGAATTTGGGAAAACACTGGTATGATCACCCCCAAATCCATTTTATGTAGAATTCCAATAGGTCAGAAGATGAAATAGTAATGGCTTCAGGTTCAAGCAAGCCCTTGGAACCACTGTTCGTAGAGCCAATATGAACCCCTGGACCCACAGCCACGTCTTTGCTGGTGCCCAGTCTTTTGACAACAATGTGACCAGATAATGCTAAAGAGTAATCATTTGATTTAGGGGAAGGAATACTCTTTCTAGATCCATCCTAAATCTTCCACTGTCTTGTGATGGAATGAGATGCGATTTGTCTTGGTTCAGGAGAAAGCCAAAGTCTTGCAACATCTGACATGCTGTGTCGGACTCCCTTAGTGCCTTAAAGGCAGAGGAGGCATAAATGAATATATCACCAAGATAAAGGAGCAAATGACATTTTTTGATTTGCAATAAAGCTGTCAAAAGGACCAGTACCTCTGGGAAGTGGAAGTGATTTTTGACCACTGTGAAACAAATAAACTTGTGTGATTCTTGATAAACTGACACATGTAGAACTGCATCTTGACAGTCTATAGTTGACATAAAATCCCCAAGATTAATCAGAGAAATTTGGGCCAATATCATCTTGAACTGTGTAGTGAAAACATAATGATTTAGCAATTCGACTACAAAACTGGTCTCACACCTGCTTCTGGCTTATGAACTAAATAGGGAACTGAACACACCCCTAATTGTTGCTGATTTGGAGGCACTGAACTATTGTTCTTTTTCACATCAATAATGTGAATCCCTTGTGCATGATGTCTCTTTTCTTAGTGACCATTGGTAGATGAGTAAAATGAAAATGAGGTTTTGAAGGAGTTGAATGAAATGCAAAAACCTTCTTTCACTAAATGTAACATCCATTGATCCTGAACCTGGTACATCCTGGGATCTGAACATTGAAGGATTCCCCAATGGATCATTTTGTATCCTTGCATAGTCATTGTTTTGTGGCCTGGTGGGCTATGTTAGTGGGAGTGGTCTGGCATTTTTGTCAACGCTGCCCCCAACCATTTGCTCTTTTCAGCACGCCTTGAATCTTCCTGTTTGCCGCATCCTGTGGTACAATGATCAGATTCTAGACCAGATGACAAACTGGCCAAACATGAATTCACTTTAAACGAATGAAGAAAACTTCTTTCAAATCCTTCTAACTCATAACTTCAGGACAGAAAATCCAGCTTTCTTAATACCCTTCCATTCTCTCTCTCTCTCTCTCGAATGGTTTGATTAGCTCTGTGAATCAGTAATGAATCTGATACAGGTAGACAATAGGGACTTAAGAATTGACCTTGATCCTCATAGTCCTTCATCTCAAACACCATTTTCTCCCCAGTGTGCAATAATATTTCAGTTTTCCTCTATTGGATTCAGGCTTTGCAACATCAGCATTTTCACCAACTCCTGGCTGAAGCCTAGGTCTGTTATCCACCTCCCAAGACTGTAAAGCTGCACCCACAACCGTGACAACAATTTCCTGTAACTCCTCATGGTGTTACATTAATCTCTAGAGCTTTCCACCCGCAAGTTTATCTGCACTGTCTTAGACATGCTTGCGTCCAAACTGCCATCAAAATGCATTTAGTGGCGGCCAGTGAACTCCTAAATCTCAAGCTCACCATCAGCCCACTTCTGCTAGGTGGAACCTTTAGGCCCCAACCCTGCTAAAGCATTGGACAAGAATGCTGTGTCATGCGCAGCAGAACAACTAGCATGCTCACCAGTGTCGGTAAATATATTTACAGTTTTACCCTTTTCTTTTTATCCTCTTGCGGTTAGGAAGACACCTGCCTCTGGATGGAAAAACAAGATGTTAGGGAGAGTAAGTCTGGCTTCATAGTAAAAAGACAATATTAAGGTGCAATGTGTGCCATATTTATTTTTCATAAAAGTGAATACGATTACGGTTAGAGGTAAAGAAGCGACAGAACTTCTCACTGGGGCAGATGACTTTTTTGCAGTCGCAAACGGAAATTCAGCCCGGTTGCGACTTCAAAATTGGTCTGCCCTATGCACAAACCATTTTGCGAGTCGCTAACCTATTATAGACTCGTAAAATATGGTTTGCGACTCGGTATTAGGAAGGGGCATGCCAAGGGCATCCCTTCCTAATAGTGAGTCTAATACCAAAGTATGATTGTTTTGTGACCGCTTTTGCGGTGGCAAAACAATCGAAGTTTACCACCTACTTCAAGTAAGTGGCAAACCACTGGCAAATGGGAAGGGGTCCCTAAGGACCCCCTTCCCCTTTGTGAATGGGTGCGAAAATATTTTTTAAGAGCAGGCAGTGGTCCCAGAAATTAAACTGAAAAGTTTCATTTGTCTTTTTTAAATGCAACCTGTTTCCCTTTAAGGACAACGGGCTGCATTTTTTTTTTTTTAAACTGCTTTATTGAAAAAGCAGTCACAGACATGGTGGTCTGCTGACCCCAGCATGCCACCATCCCTGTGAGTGCTAGCCATTCCCAATGGGGTCGCAAATTGTGCTTGCCTCATGAATATTGATGAGGCATGCAATTTGCGACACCATTGGGAATCGCAAACAGTGTCTGAGACACTGTTGTACATTTAGTTTAGCGAGTCACAATTCTGCGCAATTTGCGACTCGCTAAACTGAATGGTCGTACATCTGGCCCTCTGTGTGTACTCAGCTCTTGGAGTAAGGACTGTCACAAGGATGAACCAATGAGGAGGTAATGCTCTCACATAATTTTAGTTTTCTGGCAATTTATCTTCCAAGAGTTCGGTTATAGAAGATTGGCAACTGGCCAGTAAATGGAATGTAATTGATGATCTGCTGTGCTTAAAAAATGTTTTCCCTCTTCTTTTTCCATGCCTCCTCCTCTAACAATTGCTGTTGATGGCTCTGCTGAGAGGGATCAGCATGCTAAAGTTAAGGCTAGAGGGAGGTACATAAAACAAGGATACTACAACTGAAGTAGTATTATATCTAAAATTGAACATGGATTCCTTGCATCTCCTGTTACCTGTCAGCCTCTCATTTTTAGGTTTCGCCTACGCCGCGCGCATGCGCTGCATTGGAGGAGACCTTTAGGAATCGATTAGCCTTTTCTGCCAAAAACGTGCACGCTTTGCATTGCTTTCAAAGGCAACGCGTGCACGTTTGGCGATTCCCTTGTGGGAGCGAGCTTTGAAACCATCTGTTTGTAATCAACTTTCAAACAGATGGTTCCCTCTGTTCGCTCCCGCAAAGAAAACAGGCGCAGGCCCCCTCCTCTCTCCCCTCCCCCTGCTGCCTCCTCCTCTCCTCGTCTCGTTTCATTGGTTTCTGGCCGTCTTGTTTACTGTAGATTTAACAGATGGAGTCTCGCTCTCTCGCCTCCTTTGTAACATGGCTGGTCTCCGCCGGCTCGGAACTACAAACGGACAACGACAGGTTGTTATGGTATACCTTTAACGGCCATCATGCAGTTGTAAATCTTGAACCATGGACAGAGCTATCTCAAAGAGATCTAAAACTATATTGACGCGTTAGATGCTCGAATAACTCACGCTGTTGCTGCGCGTGCACTCACTCTTTACTGAATAAGATCGAGGGGCAGCCGTCTTGAATTTAGCAAAATATTTAAGCAAAACAGTGAGCAATTTTTTTCTGTTGTCGCAATAGAGGTACTTTTAGAGTACTTAGAGTGATTGTTTGTTTAATCCCAAAAGGCTGTTTGTGGGGTTTGTGGAGAGACAGCTGAGTTACCATGGATGCTACTAATATAAATGTTGAGGACCGAAAAAGACAATACTGAAATTACCCAAACCTTAAATCGTTACCCATTGTTGAGCGATAGTGCTCCTTGGTTTTCTTCAATAGCATGAAAATCGAATTCATAACTCTTGAATTTTGAGAGGTTGTATTTATTTTGTTCAACTGCTGAATGTGTTTTGTTTTCAGGGGGGGGCATGCGGCGTAGGGTGAATGATATTTAATTACGAGGTCATGAGACATTAACGTGTTAGGTAAAAGACTTGTGTTTTGAAAACGTTGTGGAAACATGTTTCTTTTCTCTTTAGTGCTGCAGACGGGTTTGAAAAGCACAGGTGGGGTCGCTGATATCCGCGGGGTGCCTAATGACGGCGGGAATTCCCACCTATCATTAAAAGGCTACAGAACTGCACGTTTCCCGAGCGCACGCTGCACACAGTTGACGGGCCAATGAAATGAATGAATTCTTGCCATCTGCCTGTCTCGTGCTGGGAACTATCCTGTTTCAGTTTTTACATGCTCGCCCAGATTTTGCACTCCTCATCTGCAGTGCCGTTTATCCTCCTGGGAGAGCTCTGACAGAAATAACACCCCCTTTGCAGTTTGAGACGATCAGATAAAGAGCAAAGAAAGAGAAAACACGACGATTCAGAACGTACTTCATTCCAGTGTTTATTTTAAACGGATTGTCTTTTAATGCCAAAGTCCTGTTGAGCAGACGTTCTCAGCTAACCCTGCCGTCAGTTGCTTCTTTTGGAGGATCAAAGCCACACGTTGGCCTTCAAAAAATAACAGCAGCCAAATGAGTCAAACCAAGAATTGAGGTTTATTCACTTCCCCTTATTCTGTCCCTGCATCCAACACCAGTGATCCCAATCATGTGAATCATTTCTCTCCTAGCTGCAGCCTGTAATGCTTCATAAATGTATGGGACCTAGGCCAAGTCGTAGCATTATATATGTCCATCATGGATGCTCCTTCAAAGCTGCCCTAGACGCCCTCATACCTCTCATTGACCTTTCCTGTAGTTGGGTTGAAAGGGACCTTCTTTGCTTCTCGTGTCAGCACAGTAGCTTGCATCAATCACCTGCCAAGTGTTGCTGTTGATGGCCTCTACAACTATTGGAGGTGCCATAGGACACAAACCAAAAATTACCCTACGAAAAGGTTTTGTTCTTATCACATAGATTTCTAATGCTCTTCTGACATTTTGGATGTCAAATAACTCCTACTCAGGAGATGAGGGATCTGGATAATGCCCTGGTAACACTAATTCAAATGAACAGTGAAAAACTGGCAGTACTTTTGGGACAGAATCTGGACTGTACTGCACCACCACATTTCCTTAGTAGAATAAAAACAAGCATTGGCATAGCCAATAGGTCTGGCCTTTGGGACCTTATAAGTGTTTAGTTATCCAGCACAATATCCTTGGTGCAACAACATCAAGTGTTGCATGTCTAAACACTTATAAGGTCTCAAAGGCGAGACCTATTGGATATTCCAATGCTTGTTTTTTGCTTGCTACCTACCTCCAATGATAAGAGTGGAAATATGCAGAAACAAATGTGTTTGTTTCTAGATATTGGACACATTTCTACCCATTTGATATAGACTTTCTTTATTTTTTTAAGAATTCGATCCTACAGACACTGTTGATAAGAGAGTAGTGCCATCACTATGCCTAAGTCAATCATTCATGAAGGATTTTCAGGACCTGGTTCTGTTGGAAAAGAGAAATTATTTTTGCATATGTTTTATATAATGGAGAAGCAGATCCTATTCATTTTGTATGTAGCCTTTGTTGCAGTCAAAGCATCGTTCTTGGGTGCAGTGTTAGCTGTGGCTGCCATAGGAAATATTCACCTATGGCACTGAAAGGGTATTCCATCACCAAATGATCCTTCTCCTAAGTCCCTTTCCCTTTCTGAGCCAGCATCTCTTCAGTCCTTGTCTGAAAGAGTTGGTAAAACAGGCGGTTGAGGACAGAATACTGGCAATTCCTTTACATTAACTTACCAATAGCTTGGCATGGCGATGTACCAATGGCAGGTATCCTCCTCAATTATGAGTTGCTTTAATAGGTTGCCCTTTCAGAGGAAAATGGTAGAGGAAGAGGCTCGGTGCTCCAAAGAGGACAAATACCCCTAAATAGAGCACTTGGGGCCATATGTATGAAGCCAAATTGCGATTGCAAACACTGAAATTGGCAGAATTTCAGCATTTGCGATCACAATTTAGGCAGTGTGCAATGTAGCACACAAAAACCCACTCGCAAAGTAAGGAATCGCAAAATTTGCGATTCCCTATTTTGCGAATGCATTTAAGGAAATCCCGAATTGCGATTCCTTAAATGCAATGTAGAAAGCATCCAAGTTGTGTGATTTTGGATTAAGGAATCGCAAATTACCACCAACTTCAGGTTGGTGGTAATTTGCGATTTCTTAGAAAAATTCACTTTTTTGCATGTATGTGTGCCACATGTGCACACATGCTTATTTCAGGGGTGCAACAGGGTGTCTTATTGACAACCTTGCAACCTTGAAATTGCATTCTCAATTTGTGATTCTCTAATTGGGAATGGCAAATTGAAAATAGGGGAAGAGGTGTGGCGCTGCGGCCAGGGCGACTGACTCCGGAATCTGGGGATCACGGTTCAATCCCCGGTGCCGGTGGCAGATTAGCCCAGCACCATGTGACTCTGGGCAATAGCTTGCTTAATATTCCCGACGGCTCCCAGTGCCTAGGGACCCTTACGGGTGATTGTTTGCGCTTTAAAAATGTGGATTATTATTATTATTCCCATTCATTCCTATGGGCCTTCTGGGAAGGTGTTCCTTATTTGCGAATCTCAATTTGCAATTCGCAAATAAGGAATATGTAGGATTCGCAAAATATTTAGCAAATCCTACACACATTGCATTTTGCAATTCTCTAATTGCGATTCCCTAAAAATCGCAATTTGAGAATCGCCAAATGCGCTTTTCATACATATGGCCCTTGGTCTTAAACCTAATTTCCCAGACTGTCATTGAAAAAGTCTACAGGAAGAGAAGCACCTTAAGAACCATACTGCCCACCACCACAGTTGTCAGGCTAAGGTCCACAATTTGTTCAGTGCTACCAGATTGCTCTATTGCCTCCTCTGGAGACATCCACCTTACCCTCTAAGGTGTCTCTCCTTCTCCCTTAAGATGCCAAGAAGCAGTTCTTTCATCCAGGGATGCTGCAAGGTTTCAAATGGACAACCAGAAGTTTGCAGTGTGGGTGGGTGAGACAACTGGTGGTACCTGTCACCTCTTACCCGCTATCCCATGGACAACATGGGGTCACTCTTGATGTTTCCCAGATCTCCTAGTGGTCTCTCGGGCATGAGAAGTAGCTTCCAAGCGCCCAGCCTCCCACGAAAAGTTGGTAGCCAAGTTGAGGAGGATCGTGCCTTACAAGAATGCCACCTTTTGACTTCTGTGTGACCTTAATGTGAGTTAAAAGATTTGAAATCTATTATGGACGCTTTGAAAACTTGCTTCTGAGAAAGTAATCTAATACCGTTTGGACTGCAGGAGTGGATTGAGAGTATTGGCTTTAGGGGGGTGAAGGCAGAGTAGGACTGGCCATAGCAGGCATCGTGCATTTCCCCCTGGAGGTTGAAAAGGTGGAGGCTGATTTTGCAGTGGTGGGGGGCGCTTTTGTTACTGGGGGCCAGTTTTACAATATCGGCATCCAATTACAAAACCAGAAGTGCTTCACACTTGCACCCACCATCCTCCTCTGCCCCCTCACCACCCTCCAATGCTGGTCCGACAAAATTGTGTGGGCTGCTATGGGTGCCCAGTCTGGTCCTAGGAGAAGGTATCTTTCTTAATTAGGCAATTTGTTACCTAATGCAAACTTAATATAATTGGACCATGAGTCTTTTCATGCCAGTTAAATTTACACATAATACAACGAGATGTTGCCACCTCTAATGTTTCTCGTGCAACTGCTTCTGCAAGAAAAAAATTGGTAAAAGCAATCATTTACCTAGTTGCAAAATGGCGCATGCTCTGTGCATCATTACCAGATTTGATATTAGGCAGGAAGCGGTATTTTATAAAATGCGATTGAGAATGATTTTTTCCAAAGTTTCAAGACCAGTGTGCGAAATATTTTTGACAGGACATCGCTTAACTTAGAGATTTTTTAAAGACCAATTTAATGTTTGTATGCTTGTAGAGGAAGCAGGTATGCTTTTAAGGAATTTTCTAAGATATATTCTGTAGGGCCTCCCTTTTTATTTTGGTATTATTTCATTTACTCACAAATAAGGGGATTGGAAGATATAACCAACGCATGAGAGGGTCTTAAGGAATGAAAATAGGATCTGGTGAAATATACCAGTAAGGTGGAAGAGGCTGTGGTTTTGGGGGTCTTAGGGTTGACAATAAACAGGAAATACAAAAAGTGAAAAACGTTTGCTACATTTATTAGAACTTTATTTTCTCCTTATGAGCTTACAGGCTTTCAAATTATTATGTCGTAATGAGTTCCGCTGGATATGAATCAGCTACTTAATGTTAGAAAAGGAGCCTCTGTTCTGAATATTCCCATATGATCAAAAGTGTGTTCTTATACTATTAGAAGAAATGCACCACGGGTCAGATGTACAAACGCTTTTGCAGTCCCAAAGCCTGTGCTGCACACATAGGCAAGTTTGTATGACTGGAAAAAACTCAATGTGTTATGGTGACATTCCAAATCACAAAAGGACTTGCAACCCACAATGACAACATTGAGATTCTTTGTGAAGTGCAAGCAAAAGTTATCAAGGGATTGTAACTGCTTTTTCAGTGGCAATTTATTGAATGGTAATCGATTGCTGAAAACAGTTGGTATGCATTTGCAAAGAAGATTCTACCCATGAGGGAAAACATCCATTATGCGAATTGCAGCTGTGGGCATTGGAGGAAGCAGATAGTGGTCCTGCATCCAAGCCCCAATGCCTCGTTTACATTGTACCCAGTTTTTAGGTCTCACCTAGGCAGCACTTACGCGGCCTCTTCAAGACATGCTGTATTTAGGATATTGGCATAAAGCTACGTCCACTTTCCACCCATCTTTTTAATTTACTCCTGTCCTGGTCCTTTGTAAATGGTGGCTTTTCATTGGTCAAAAGGCTTAGTAGTCCCTTCTTAGTACCGCCTTGTCTCTTCTTGTAACCTCCCATGTTTTAATTACATCATCAGAGCACTATTTTCCTAAAGGGCTTCATGCAGGACACACGCTTGGTCCTAAGCAAGGCTAGCAGTGGTTACTTTACTCACTAGCACATCGCACGTTTATATGAGACTTTCTATACATTTTTCTTCATCAGCTCCACACAGAGTACAACCTAATCCGGAATTAAGGTAATAATTATTTTGTCACATTTCAAAGCTACTAATTGCATATATGAACATAGCTATTTGAATGTACTTGTGGTACTGTCTTGCATGCAATGCTTTATGGGTAGATTGGATGTACTATATATCTTGTGCAGGCTGCAGTACCATATGTGACCAAAAGAAATACCATGGGACCTCTTTTGACCACATATGGTACTGCACCATGCAACATAGCTAGGTAAAAAATATTGGCATTAACTCCAACTCCAACAAATGCAAGACCGATTGCATTTGCAATGCATTAGGTCTCGCATTTGTTAAAGTTTTAGCTGTTGGCATTGAAAATGACAATGTTTTTAACTTTTGCTTTTTTATACCACTGTCAATAGTGCTATGTAAATATAATAACTCCACTGCAAATAAAAAACGAAAGTAAAAAACATTGTTATTTTCAACGCCAACAGCTCTTTAACAAATGTGAGACCTATTGCATTGCAAATGCTTGTTTTGTTATGGTCATCCTCGCTTCAAGAGCTTTTCAAGAATTGATAAAATGTGTGGACTCATTTTATTCCAGTGATGTCGTTAGAGTTTTCATTTGGGATGTCATGAGTGACGTTATTTATGAAAAGATCAGTAGAACATAGCAGGTGCGTAGGTATGGTTTGAGCTCCCTACCATCAATCTAGAATTTCAGTGTTTTTTAGGTTTTGCATTGTAACCATAGCATGATGCTTTTTGAGATGTTTCTATACACAAATGTTAACAGCCCTTGTGTTTTAGCTTTGAGTAGCAGCAGGCTCCATTCCACAGTACCATCTACACAGGCCTGAAATGCGACAAACAGCTATGATTTTTTTCATGTCTCGTCTTCTGCTGTAATCACAACACCACCTGCAGTAAGCTGTTTTAATGCCTTTATTTTTATTCTCCTTTTAAGTCTAGAGTACAAAAGCATGCCAAAAATAGCATCTCTATTAATGGTACATATTTACAGCGTAACAGCCACGTGCTGCTACTACACGGAGTGCATACAGTTTACATCATGCTTGAATTACAGTTAATACATACAGGTAGATAGTTCTAAGTAACAAATAGGGCAACAGACATGAACACACACCGACAGGCAGAGAGCAGGCATATATTTATATATATATTGGGTGCAGCGCATCAGAGCCATAGCGGCCCCTTTATACCACCGCCCCCATCTTTTCTGTAGAGTGTATCATTTTATTCAATGGTTGCACATGGATGAAGATGATAACGGAGTTGGTTTAGTTTGAAAACAATCCCACACTAAACCATTTTGAAGGGCTTCTGAGGACACAGGATGCAGTGGAACAATATTTACTCATGCAGACAGGGACACACATCCAGTTGTCTTTGTATTTATACACATGCAAGGTTATGTAGTTTGTCACTCACAGCTGCCACCCTTAGCAAGGTGGTCTCACTTGCACGGCCATCACCTTTCCAGCAAAACACAATTACTGATAGTTTACCGTTACAATCATTCAATTCATTGCATCCTGAGAAAGGCAACACTGAAAAAGACAGCTTGTAGAAGGAAACTGTACTAGTGGACAACCACAAAAAAGGTTATAAGTATCTATTATTATGATATTACTCTGCTTGTTCGCTCTAGTGGAAGGGTGTCTCGTTCTGTGTTGACCATCTCATCACTGGCAGTTAGGTTCATTGCCCTTCGTGCATGTTCACCCCAAAGGACTCACGAGTTACAAAAAGATGAACTAACAGGAGAGGTACCTGCCTTGAAGTTCTGCAAACGAGTTTGGCATATCTGCCCTTCCTGGCAAGAGGATATGATGCGTAAATGTCAAGATGGCATAACAGGGGCACCCGTCTTGTGGTATAGATATACATCATCAAGACAGGTAAAGGCTTGCATTGAATGCCATTATTGTAATATTTGAGCTGGCATCTATGAAGCTGCCCTTTCCTTGTTGACAAATTGAATAGCCACGTTTTGACTGTGCATGGATTCAAAGGTGAAATCCTTTGACAAAGGGTAATGTGATGTGTAAAGAGTCATAGTGATTTCTATTTTCTATTCAAATCATTTAATTTAAGATAATTCTCTGTTATCAACACTGCTTGTAATTCCTCCCTCTGAATCATGTGATGGACACATCTCTATATTCTTGCCTTTCACAGCATAACCAACGAGAGGAGAGAACAGGATATTCACAAACTTTAGGGAATATCATTTCCTAAATAAATATACTGCTTGGATAGCAGTTCTTGGATCACAGTCTGTCTACAGCAAGCTGACTGTGGATGGTGTAAAAAGGTGCCTAGAAATGGGCAGTGTCAACCTGATGTGTATTAAACCCATATAACTAGGACTAGTGCAAATGGAGGTGTATGTATGAAAATGATAAGTCAAGGTATCTGATTTAGAGTTGGTTGGTAATGGAAAAATTCACTTGGATGTGCTAGAGCCAGGGGAGACTCCACTGGCGCAATTTTACCCACCATAGTTAGGTGGAGAAATCCTCCCATGTCGATTAGTCTCTCAATTTAAAATTTCCTCAAGAAATTAGAAGATGTTTCTTACCATCAAACTATAAATCAGGCCTACACAGGGAGAAAATAAAACAGCAGCTCATATATATAAGTAATAAAAATGGTGGAAATCAAATGTGGTCCGCCTTGGCTGAGTGTCCACATCAGCTGAAGTTACGGTCATAACATGATAAGTTCTTCCTACCTTACCGTACATGATCTGCACCAGAGGAGTTTGCCATGAACTGAACTTTACTGTACAGTCCTAGCTGGCTCTTCCATCCGAATTTACAGTACTTCTCTATAGCATCATCTCCAAGTGCTAACATATAGAAAAATACAAGGCTAAAACAAACGGGCATCTCGCGTTACATTTCTTTTTCTTTGCATAATGCAATTAACATGAAGTATGAGTGCCTCATTCATGTAACTGAAGCAAGGACAATGTGTTCCTAAACCCGATTCCCCCCCCCCCATTTTTTACATATATTCTTCCTGGAACTCAGTGTAAACAATACAGAACTATGGGCCTCATTTATAAAAAAAAGATTATGCAGAGTGGCACACATTCCAGCACAAAAACAAATATTGATGGCATTTTCCACGTTGTATGTGTGTTGCAGAATACAACACACATAGAAGGAGGAAAAAACGAGGAGAAATAAAAGTATTTCTCCTCGTTGTGCCACTCTAATGCCTCCATCAGGGGAGGCATAGGATTCTGAACTATTCCCAGCCTTACACAACTTTGTATATCTGGGAATGTATCAGGTTCGATATATGTTGTGTGGGAACACCCACAGCAACACCGATGGAACGTCCCTTTCACGCAGAGTAATGTGTGAAAAGGGCCCATATTTACCAGGCCATGAAAAGTCAGCAGGGCGACTCTACAAGGTGAATAAACAGGCTGCCTCCAGTCTCATGGCTGCCAGGCCCCCCCCAGCCAAGGGATTACATTAGGCTCCCAGCAGTGGTCCAGGTGATGCTTAAGGTAGGCTTACAGTGTTAGATCTCGGCAGGGTACCAGAGCAGGAGAATCGCCTTGTTTCTAAGCAGACATCTGGATCTGACAGCACACAGCTGGAAAGAAAGGTGCCTGCGGCTTGACTCGAAGGGCCCAACCGACAGGCGGTTCATTAGTCAATGCAGTAAAGAGAGAGAGCTGCAAACTGAACTGTCAGTTCAGAAACATGAGATAGCACAAGAATCTATAGCTGAGTAAATATCACTCTCATGGCATTGTGGAATGTCAGGGGTCAACAGATTTGTGTCACCAGGAAATGCAGCTAACTTTACAAATATTCTCTTGACATGTACTTTGCACTAACTGAACACAGAAATGAAACCTAGCATGGTAAATGCATTGCGTTCACCCTTCACAGAAGCCCTGAAGACACAGTCCCAGGTGTTCCTCAGTCAGTCCCAATAAAACGTCCCCTCAGGGTCTCTGGCTGTGCATCCTTCAGCAGATTAAGGGCTGAGCCTAATTTATGGAAAAAGTGGAGTTAAACACACCGTAGAGGTAGTTTCCAATACAAATAACTGGCATTTATTTTTAGGCTGCTATCCCCAGCAGTATAAGTCAGTATCCTAGGAGACAGCTGCTACCATCTAAACAACGCAGGGTTTTCTTTCTGAACAGCCCTCTTACCTCACACACTGAACCTCATCCTCTTCTGCTTTCCAGGTGAGGCAGAACCACCCGTGTCTAGGAGGTATTCTTAAACTGGGTAACAGCAACACCTGTTTTTTTCCTAAAAGTACCTAAGCCGTGATCTACAAAAACAAATTACTATAAAAACAATTGATTAGGGTAATTAAACTAAGGATGTGCTGATGCGGGGGAAAAAAACGTTTTGCAAATGAATTTTTTCTACTTTATCCTGTGTATGGGGCACCCGCGACTGCACCTTAGACATGTGGCAAGAACAGAGGTTTGTGAATGGTGAGCTCGCCTCCGATCAATGCAACATCTGGAAATCAGGCCGTGTGTTATGCCTCCGCGCAGACGGATTTACTGTTATTTTTTTTATACATTTCTGTGCGCTCTTTTATTATGTATAATGATGGCAGATAAACCTATACTCACTCGTCCATCCCACCTCTTCGCATTCTTAGTCCCTCTGTACGAGAGTCTCAGAAGAATCCCAGCTATTCCTATCCCCCGGAATCACCATGACCGGCTCCATCGGTGGAAATCACCACTATCAGGGCACTCGGAATGTAATCCTCTTAAGGCATTTTTTGACAGTATAAAGGCTTACTTACTCTGGTATGGTCTTTGCTCTCTGGATATTGAATAGATGTTTGCAAATAGATTCCCCATTTTGATCTACCACCTAATGCTATCGTTCACATTTTGTGGCAAGGTATGTATGGAAAATTCTATTTGGAAATTAGAACCGTATGCATGCCACTTTTGTTAACATCTGCAGAGAGTTATGTAGACTGCAATATACTTAAGGAATTATGTATTTTGAATAGTTGGTTCAACTAATACATACTAGAGAAAGAATTTATGCCAATGATGATTATATGTTAAGTTCATATAGGCAAACACTGTTCTGATGTCATGTTTATCATGTGGAATTAGATGTATGCTGCTCTGGGTTCTAAACCTGGCATCCTGCTTTGCCCACATTGTGTGATCCTGGGCACATAGCTTATCTTTCTGTGCCTTAGCTATCAAAGCCTGTGCGTGCTGAGCTGACTGATAACTAAATAATAATAAATAACTTGCCATACACATCAATAATCTATGCTGCCCTGGGACGTCATCAGAATGAAGGATCTCTGTCATTAACACCAGGGAGCTGGCATTTAATTCCCTCTGTTTCTGCCGCCTTGTGACTTGTGTTGTTTATGCGACCCCTGCTGGCATCTAACTAAGGGAATCCACATGGAGGTATCGGATGCAATGACAGTGGCTAATTACACTCACATTCCGCAGAGCAGGACATCTCTGTGGCACAGGCAAGTGTTTCTTCTAACATCTATTCAAGTTTCTGCAGCAACACTGCGGCACCACGCACAGCACAGCAACAGAAATATGAGCAGTCTGCGCATTTCCGGCAGAAGATAACGCATTGAAAAAGGAAAAAAAATGATTTACATCTTCATGTTCCCTTCCGTACACCACTCCCAATGATGTCCTTCTCCATGCAATGTATGCATGCATGTATGTGGTGTTTTTTATAGGGCACAAATAGCCAGAAAATAGATAGTGTAGAGAACAGGATCACAGGCAAGCATGCAGTCAGCGACTGATAGAAAGGGTAGCTGGTTTCTGGATTGTTACACCATTGTGATGTGTCTTCAACTCTCTTGTGGGGTTCTTGTGGATACAGGGATTTTGTTCCAGGTCCTGGGTACGTAGATGGAAAAGGCCTGCTGTCTTTTTATTTCTTGTTTACACTTCTTAGACTCCAGTCTGCGGGAATTTGGCTGAGGGTGTGCTGAGAGCCACCAGAGATTGTGAGTTTTTCCGCAAGAGAAGAGGGGGAGGGGGTGCTGGTTTTGATGATTTTGCACATGATGCAACTTTTCTTTTTAGGTCGAGCCTAGTGGCAGCGCGCAAGCGCTGCTCGCTCTGCGAGGCATGCAGTAGTTGAGTATGCTGTGGAAGCCTCGCCTTCTCTCCATCCAAATTTTTGATTGGCTGGTGTCATTGTCCTTGGTCAATGATGGCTTCCGATTGATAATTAGGTTTGTTAGTCCCTCCTTGTTAACGCCCAGTCGTCATTTGTTACCTCCCATAAGTACTGGATCTTTTACTTGTGTCTGTACACGGTCTCCTTCATAAGTCGGTAAGCACTATTTTTCTTTTTTATTTGTAGCGCAGTCCGCTTTCACTTTAGCGGCCGCGCTTGTTTATTTAATTAATTTGCCTCTCGGGCCTAAAGGGAGCGTTTCTACTCACTAATCTAACAAGCATTAGCAATGCAATAGGTCTCGCATTTACGCAAGTTTGAGTTATTGACACTGCAAATAACAATGCCTTTTATTTTTGTTTTCGTTTTTAAAACATAAATAAAAGGCATTTACAATGCCAATAGCTTAAACTTGTGTAAATGCAAGACCTATTGTATTGCAAATGCTTGTTAAATTTAGCTTAAAACAAAAAAACACAAACCTTCAAAGCGCTTCTAAGGTGTTTTCCAGAGCCTGTCATGTAGCGCAGGCAGCTCATTATGCAGATAAAATTGAAAGTGCGCTCAATTTATCTAAAGAAACCTTTCTGATTGTCAAGTCTCTTTTAGATCCAGTGCAAGCGATTCCGCCTCTATCTCACTTACAGCAAAAATACCATGACTCAGCTAGCTTTTTTCATAATAAGATCTTTGGAGCAGGGTTCACTTTTAAGTCGTTCTGGGCCACATCCCTGAAGGGAATTTTTTCCTTTACTGTCTTCTAACATAGTGACTCTTCTCACATCCATAAAGTTGGGTACTCCATGTGACCTGCTGCCACCAGGTATAATGAGTAAGATACAGTGGGTGTTGGTTCCCAACCTGCTCTGCCTTTTAAACTCTTTGATGGAAGGAAAGATTCCTATGGCCTGGAAACATGCTATGGTAGATCCCTTGCTACAGAAATCCACTCATGATGATACTGTATGGGTCAACTACTGTCCTATATCTCTTCTGCCGATCTGTGCTAAGATCTTGGAAAATCATGTTAAATATCAACTCTCTGCATACCTGGAAGACCATGACTTATTACATTCTTCTCAGTCAGGCTTATGGCCTTGATCTAGCACAGAAACAGTGGCGTAACGGTAATTGAGGGGGGCCCCCCTGCAAGGTACTTGGAGGGGCCCCCTCCGGACTCTTTCAGGAGCTCTCCGGCCGAAGTGCAGTGCTGAGGGGGCACCCTGGAGCTTGGGGGCCCCACCGCATTGCGGGGAATGAGGGGGATGCAGGGGCCTGTGTAACGCCCCTGCACTATTATTAGGAGACTGATCTCCAGCTACATTGCAGTAGCGCTGGGAAACCCCGTTGGGGTAGCCATGCGCTTTATACATTTATCGATAAATAGACAGTTGAGGCTGGTTTTGAAGATGATGCGGGCTGGCAACGGGAGCTAATGAAGTTCCATCAGGATGGGCGTGAGGGTGACCATGTTTCTTTTGGCTCCGGGTTAGATGTGCTGGGGTGTGTCGGATGCTTCAAGGTGTGTCAGAGTTGAGTTTGAAAAAGCCATGGAGCCTCAAAAAGCCGGTAGATGCGGACCCTAATAGGCATTTGAGCAGGGCTAGGATCCTTGACAACTGTTTGACTACAGGACTACCCCTCACTCCGTATCCCTACGAGACACAGGTTATCCCCCCGAATGGGATTGGATACAACAAGATTCGCATTCCGGATCCAGGATAAGTATATCCCAGGGCTGGATATTAAGCTACCTGCACCACGTAAGTAACGATATTTAAACCAGGGAATCTCACTTGTTTCGCCCTAAAGAAAGCCTAGGACCCAATGAGGCCGTAGTTTAAAGGCTGAAACATGGTGGCAATGACACAAGGGTAATAGGACCATTAAAATCCTCACAACCCCATCTCTTCTTTATTTTAATATCCCCTGAGACTCCGTCATTAAAAGCATACCTGGAGCTTCAGGATTTTTAATCTTTAGAACCCCCTGGCCTATTCTTCTAGGTGCTCCCTGAAACACGGTTGAGCCCACCCTGACCTTTAGGAGTCAGGGTGAATCCGATGATGAAGCATGACACTACTAGAGTGTGTGAGGGTTATTAAACAAAAAAGAATTGCTTTCCTATTCTAGCAATTAAATCAGCAATACATCTACTAGACAAATTAGTGCCCAATTCATAGTGTAAGGAGGTGGGATACTTTCTGTGAGTGCTAGTATATAATTGGGAGGACGTATCCTCCATGTTATCTTCCAGTACGGTGGAAGACCCTCTCTACCCTTTCGGCCTTGGGCCATAGTTTTGGAGCAGGAGTTTACCACTATCCAGATGCAAGAGTACAAGGGTTTGACCAGCAGAGAGAGATGATATCAGGCCATTTTAGTTTTTTTTTGCAGTATGTTCCTTCAGGGTGAGGTTGTGTCTAAGGCGAATCCAAGTTACTTTGCATTTTCTGAAGTTGGAGTTCAAAGCTGTCAAGGTTCATGTCAATGAGCCAGGTTTGTACTATTTCATGCTTGTTTTCTTGCCTGATTTTCTTAGAAAATAACAGGAATTCTGTCTTAATTGGGAGGTGATTCAAGTAGGCGCAGGGTGTCTGGTGCAGAGGAGACTTTCAGGTAGCGTTATGTATCCCTCAGTCCCACCATTCAGTAAACCCCTCGTCACTCCAATGCTTCTCTTTCACAATCACTAATGCACCCCATCTCCAGTATACAACACGTAGCCACATTGCAATGTACCTATATCCCTCAATACCCCTTGACTCTTCATGCCATCACAAAGCCCTCATCTGCATGCAAGGGCTCCTCATCTCCTCAGGGAACCCCTTTGGATAGTTGTTGCTCCATAAGCCTTGGTTCAGCTGGACCTCTGGGGCCCAGCAGCAGTAGCAGAGGCTGCATGTCCCACAGCAAATGGTAAGGAGGTTTGCCGCCATCTGGAGGTGGTCCACCACTCATTGTGGAGAGCCCACCTTCAACAGCCAGTAGTCGAGGTAGGGAAACCCTGCAACCCTTGAACTCTGAAGGTATGCGGCAACAATGGCCATCACTTTCATTAACACCCGGAGGACACTGGTGAGACTGAAAGGGAGTTGGGAAACTGAAAGTGCATTGGGCCCACCTTGAGCCCAATCAAGGTGCTTGAAACACTATCTGAAGTGTTTATGGGCCTGCAGGATGGTAACATGGAAGCAGGTACTATCCAGTCTCCTGCATCCACGGCAGATATAACTGGGCCAGCATTATCATCTTGAGTTTGTCCTTTTTCAGCAAGAAATCGAGTTGTCGAATATCTAACATATGACAGAGTCCTTCACCCTTTTTCATCATGAGAAAATAATGGAATAGCATCCATTTGTGATCTGTGCGGCCCAGACCCTATCTATGGCAACTTTGCCACAAAAGAGCCTCTACTGCCACCAACAAGATGGAGCGTCTCAAAGATGCTCTGATGAGAGCTGAATAGAGGGTGGGTCAGAAAAGAAGGGCAGGGCATAGCCCCATTTGAATATTTGAAGGACCCACCTGTTGGATGCTATGGTTTGCCACCTGCCTAGGACAAACTAAAGCGGCTTGGAGGCTGCTGCCGGAGGGGCAGTGGACTTGGAGGCTTGCTCCTGAATGTTGTCTACTGGATACATTAATCTGACCCCGAAAGGACTGGGCTGACTTTTGTTGGGGTGGTGGGCCTTGACAATACTTGTAGGCAAATCCCTAAGCAATGCCTGGAAAGTGGCAAAATTGTTGGGGATACGGGCCTTGTCATGATGAACCACTAAAGTCACTAAATAAACCTGTCCTTACCCCTCTGGCAGTCTGGAACATAGCAGTCCAGCTTAATGTAGAAGCAATATGTAATGTATCTATGCAGCGCTCAAACTGTAATAAAGTGAAAGCATAACACAAGGCACTAAAACAACACTAATTCAATACGTAGGAACGGGGAGCTGAATTTTTAAAGTTTGAATTGAAAGTAGCACCAAAAAACACAAAGAGCTACCCACATTTATCTGGTCGTGCTACAGCCGCAAGCCTCTCCTTCGTCCTCTTCGTCTACACTGGCAGCAGTGTAAGTAGACTCTCCCAGCCAATCATGATTGGTCTGAGTGGACTGTTTGGCCGCTCAAGTAGTACCTTGGAGCCTGGGCATGTTCTCCATCGGGCTGTGGAACAAAGCCAGATGGAAAACATGCCAAGTGCGCATGAATGTTTGGCCGGCCCAAGAGGCAATTAGGGAGTGAAAACCACTTCTCACTTTGCTCAGCCCTGCCCAGACCTGGCTGGCTCTAGTCCAGCCCAGAAAAATGAAATGATAATGTCTTGTTACTATCACTTTTTTTTTCTTTTTATCCTGTTCAAATAGCAGTGGGGCGACGCTCCTCTGCCTTAGCAGATTAGCCGCCACTGAGTATAATGCCATTAATCTGACATCTTATCCTGCAGCTCACTTTCAAAGCTAGTGCCTCTGCTGTGCCAGTGGGGATGTGGGTTCGAATCACAGGCCTCAGCTCTACAACTTCCTGCGAATCCCAGCAAATGCATGGGAGAAGAACACATACATCAAGCACAGTTACAAACTCTGTTCTTGTTTGCGTTATTTAAAACTGCCAAATATAAAATGTTGATGCCTTATCTATGCCAACAGACCTGATTCAGGCGGCAGTCTACCGAATTTTGAAGCCAGAAATTGCTTTATTTTAGTCTCCCTCCTGAAATTCCTTCTGCTTCAATGGAAGTCAAAGAGTAAAATAAATTCCCTAATTATTTTTTCAAAACCTTCCTCTTTCATGTTCTGAAATGTTGGCGTGTAAGCCATGCAGTAGAGAGCAGCCCTCTGCTGTCCTGACTAACCCTTTGTGGTGAACTCCACTTTGTTCCCTGAGTTTGCAGAGTTTTACGCACTCTGTGCTCCACAGAGCATGAAGTTTCCAAAAACTCTGCTCCGCTTCATTTATCATAGTTCGCGCTCGTCAATGTCAAGTTGGCGTGTGCAAGAGAGGAAAATCCACTTCTCGGTAAGATGTTTCCTTGCTCACGCTCACCAAGGTCTAGTTGGTGGGCGTGAGTGAGGAAAATCAACCTTCTTGTGACATTTCTCAACGCAGGCGGTCAGATTTCTCAATGTGAGTGGTCACGGTAGGTCGCGACCACTCGCGTTGAGAAAGCTTCCGTTTGCGTTGAGAAAGCTGCCGCTTGAGAAGAAAATCTACTTGAGCAGCAGTAAGGAAGCTTCACCCTCTTGCACTGCGCATGGTGCTGTTCGTGATGATTTTACTCCGCGAGACAAACACCTGTCGCTCAAAATCACCATGGAACAGCAAGACCCTAACGCACTCCACCACTCGCCGAACACCGCGTAGCACGGCGGAGTTTTTTTGGCACTTTGTGGAGTTCCACGTAGAGGAACCCTCAGAACAATGCCCAGGATTAGTCGTGACACTGCAGTCCAGCTCCCTACAGTAGGACACTGCCCATTTAAAACTGTATTCCTGACACAAAGCCCTAAACTCCCCCCATATCTGGAAAACAAAACAATTGTTGCCTCCAGAGGCACGCGAGTTCTGTACAGCAAAGAAATGCTCTCATTGGAAAGTTTCTGAAAAAGTCAGTCTCAGACAACCACTTTCAGGTTGTGCCAGAAAAAACTGTTACCCACTCTCCTTGAGTTAGGCAAGATCCCACCTCTCCTCATCTTCAGGAGAGAAATCGCATGATCGGAAAGGTTTAACCCAACCACCTGTGGATAGCCATCTCACTGTAGGGCCTGAATTTACCCAACCCTGAATTACCAAACTATCACCTGGCAAGGAAGGTTCACTTTCACTTTTATGGCAACTTCCAAGGCTTGACAACAAGACATGCTCTTCTGTTCACATCTATGATCGACCTTCTACCGGATGCTCTTGTCCCCCTATTTCATAATCTTCCTTTAACTCTACATCACGATGACTAAACGCAGTTTCCGGTGCCTAGTAGCATGGCTCAAAGCACTGTCCAGGGAAGCCTGAATTTGACCATAATGTACCCAGTGGTCCATCCTCTAATTGCTCTAGTACTCATCCCCATTTCACTTGATGGTAGCTTCTAGGACTAGTATGGTTAACAGCTACTCCCAGAATTTACTGTCACAGCTGAATGCACTTCTGTGAAAACACAACGCATCACCTGCTGCCTATGTATCACAGGATTGCCCAGCACCCCTTGCACTTTCACATGATGGCTGACAAAGGTCACACATCGTAGTATCATCACTGCATGCACCCCAATGCAAAGCCATAATGCTTGATTCTCTACTCACACTTGATGGATGATAGTAAACCTGGCAGCCCACCATGGAGGTAAACACAGTCGGATGGTCAATCACAGCAGAGCCCATGCAGAACTTCCAATGTGTAACCAGACCAGACCTAGGTTTATAGCCAACGGCATAGTGCATTCTGGGACTTGCAGTTTTCTGATTTAACATTGTAAGCTTGTCCTAGAATAGCTCAGCATTCAAAGCGCTGTTTGCTGTAAGGCAGGAGAGGAGCAAGGTGTAGTTAACTGCTAGTCTGTGCTCCCTGACCCTCCTCCACTCCTCACCCACTGATGCAATTGGCTACAGCATGTAGAGTAAACACAGATCACTGACTACTCTTTATATGCATGGGGGAACTCGCAAATAAAGTCCCTCGCTAAGTAGCAATTAACCAGATAGACCACAGAGCACCCCCTCACTGCACCCCAAAGCATTTCCTGACAAATGTCGCCAACTCTGCCGCAAGCACTTCCCTTCTCCTCATTAGAAAAGGCCAGGAGGCGTCTGTCTGTCTCAGCCGCAGTCAAGTCATGCACACGAATGCAAGGTCCCCCAAAATGTATATCCACTGCCCCTGACATCCAATCCGTGGGCCTAAATGCAAGTCAAATTCAAGGAAGCGGTAATGGCAAGCATCTGGTGAGACGTGGACTGGGGCTGTAGTAAGCCCACGATCGTACACGAATACTTTCTATGTTCAATTACTCCCACTCTGCTCTTTTCACATCTCTGACTGGGAAAGTATATTAATACTTTCATTTACTGTCCATGTGTTTGCTGAAACATTTTCGTTAGGATCCACCTTAAAAGCACTTCAGTTACTCTGTCACTCTTTGGTTGCCTGGTCCGGCACCCTACAACGTCAGAAATAAATTCAATGGGGCAGATTTACAAGTCCCTTGCGCCACTTTTGCGTCACTTTTAACATGGGAAAGGTGACGCAAAAGTGGCGCAAAGGGCTTGTAAATCTGCCCCAATATGTTTAAAACCATTACGAAGTCCCCTTAACGCCCAAGAGGTTGACATTTAATCGGATACAGTGTTTTTCTCCAGCCTTCTACAAGGGTGCTCCAGTGTGTCTTTTACTCCCTTGCATCCAGGAGCAAATGTTTCAGATACATAGTTCCTCACTCTCTTCAAGCTGCATGGTAATATTTGAATTTTCAATGTTCATGCAAAACCTTTTCTCTACATTGGGCAAAGTACCACCTATCGGTGTAGTCTGACCATCAGCGCGCCATGCTCAAAAACATACAACAAGCAGAACTACATCAGTCGCTGGAAGGACAGTCTTCCATAGTTCAGAGGTCATCCCCTGGATATATCTATCCCGCATGTTTTTATTATTGGAATCTAACACATCTCTCACTGACAATTCTCATGTTACAACCCTTAGGTTACTTAAATATAAATAACACATTCAATGGTCAAGCAATCCTCATACAACACTTACTTTACAAGACACGTGTATAAGCACAAATGAATATGAGGCACATGGGTGGTATTTGGTATACACATAGACACAAAACAGTTTCCACATTTGACAAAAAAGACACCCAACAACAAACAATAATATTCCTTGAGAAAAATGTAAACCTTTCATATAGAGCTTGAAACATGCCTGCTTCTCATTTCTTTTTCGCTTTGCGTTTTGAAGCTTTGGTACATGATGGGTGTGTGTTTGTGTGTGTGTGTGTGTATCTGTGCAACACGAAAACACGATGGTTCCAGCAGCAAGTGAATCATGATTGGTCGAGGGAAGCGTCGAGGAGTTCCTCAGGAAGCTGCCTCATCTTCTTCCAGGTCAGGAAGTTCAAAATCCTTAGGACAGTCGCCACTGGTCTGCTTTCTAGAGGGGTGACACAAATGGGAAGGGTTGAATAACACATGAAAAGGAGGAGGCGTTTTTAAAAAGCCACGCTAAAAACATATTCAATGGTCACCCATCTATGTTCTGTAGCAATTAACATATTAGTTCTACTGTTTGCATTCGAAACTCTTGAAAACATTTACAATGGAACATTTGGCATGATGTATATGAGATAATGTATCAAACTGTACATTATAAGGGTATAGCAGACACACATATAAGACCATATGCAGAGTGCTTGTATGCAGGCATAAAACCGAAAGGTGACTTGTATCCTTTTATCCCATTAGGGGGGAACACTATTTAATGCAATTAGTGGGCAACAGTTTCCTTAACTCTGGGACATTCTACGAGTATTCCAATCAATCCGTATTTATATACCACAGCTTATCACCCCGGGACGTATCAAAGTGCTGAGGAAAGGAGAGCCTTAGTTGAAGAGCCAGGTCTCGAGTCCCTTCTTAATGTCAGCGAGTAAGGGGGAGGTTCAGAGGTGAAGCGGGAGGTTGTTCCAGGACTTGGCGGCGAGGTAAGAGAAGGAGCGGCATCTGAAGCGGCTCCACGGGATGCAGGGTTCCTGGGCGATGGCAAGGGAGGCGGATCTGAGTTGTTTGGTAGGCTGGTGGAAAGTCAGGCGGTGGTTGATGTAGGAGGATCCGGTGTTGTGGAGGGCCTTGCAGGCATGGGTTAGCAGCTTGAACTGGCATCTCTTCTGGACAGGGACCCAGTGGAGGTTTTTGAGATGGGGGGTGATGCTGGTCGGTTTGGGGAGGACGAGGATGAGTCTGGTTGCAATGTTCTGTATAGTCTGTAGTCGTTTGAGGAGATGAGAGGTTGTTCTGGCACATAGAGTGTTTACATAGTCCAGTCGGCTGGTGATGAGGGCTTGAGTCACTGATTTCCTCAAACCCAACCACACAGCAGAGCGTTCAAGAGCAGTACTGTAGAATAATTTGCATGGGCCCGCCAAGGTATCTCATTTCTTTACTACAAGGAATACAGAACTAGGGAGCTGAAAAATGCCTAAACCTCCACAAATGTGAGACCACATCAGACTCATCCTGAAAGCACTCCACTGGCTCCCAGTTCACATCAAATTCAAGGTTCTCTTACTGTCCACACCACACTAAAAGCCCACCAGGAGTCTTTGTTCAGCGTCTGCACACCTGAGGAACCAATTATTCTTCTAGACAATGAAACAATGTGGTTAATCCATGGATGTTTATTGACCTAGTCTGCGGAATGCCCTCAGCCTTAACCTACGATCCGAACCAACTTCAATTAGTCTTGGAACTTCTGAAATCTGAAACACTTAGTCTATACTTCAACCGAACTTCATGCAGATTCAGGGGTCGCAGTAGACAAATATTGGGCATGCCTTATGACCCTCCTACGACTCTAACTCCTGCTCCTTCTTCCTATTGTTTATTTTCTGCACTACCCTGAGGCCTTTGAAGTAACAAAGGATTTTATATCAGAAACTGAGCGAACAATTGTGGTCTACTTGTCTTTGCCTATAGGTAACTTTAATTAGGATTTACAACGATATAATACTCAGTAGTGCACATACAACATTTGATCTATAAAAATTAAACAGACCTTAATCTGTGAGAAAACATAACCATTGTATTTTTACTGCCATAAATGTTACACACATTGATATTGCCACGTGCACTGATATAGTACAAAATAAAATTTTGATATCATTTTTATTTTATCCTGAAGTGCTAATCAGACTTAACATGAACGCAATGTTTGATGATTCATGTAGGCCTAGAACCCATTTTATTTGAGGGAGTACATCTGCACATTTTCTGCATCTTGTAGTAAAGCGTAGCTCACCTTCAATATTGGCAAACAGAAGCATGAGTTTAGGAATATCATGGCTTTAGCAGTATGTTTCTATATCGTTATCTTTGATTCAAGGTCTTCTTACATTTTTTTCCCCACAAATTTCTTTATTGAGTTTTTAATAATCAACAATAACAGAAAAAATACAAAGTGCATCACCAGTTGCACCGATAGTTGTTGTAATTAAAGTAAAAAACATTTCATCCTGTCCCATTCCATCCACCCGCCTTGTTTAGGTACAAAGCAACAAGGGAAACAAGCATTGGCATAGCCAATAGGTCTCGCCTTTGGGACCTTATAAGTGTTTAGTTGTTTAGTTATCCAGCACAATATCATTGGTACAACAACATCAAGTGTTGCATGGCTAAACACTTATAAGGTCCCAAAAAACGAGACGTATTGGCTATGCCAATGCTTGTTTTTTTAACATCCCACTAACCTCGGTTCTTCTAAGTCGTCCAGCCACTTCCCTGCATTCTGGCACATGCAGCTGTGTGTTTCGTGACATACTTAGGTTTTACCTGCCTACTGGTTAGATATTTCCTTTGGCAGCTCGTTCATTAAAGTTTGTTCACTGTTTTCACCACAGAAACTCCTTGAGTATGCATGCATGGTTCTTTTGTATTATATATTACTGAAAAACAGCTTCAATTTGGATTGGTTTAGGTGCTGAAACTACTAAAAATAGTAAATTAAACTCCAGTCATCTAAGCCACACCAAATGAATACAACACACCCATGTCATGAAAATGTGTGCCAGGAGATAATGTATTAGTACAAAGGAGAGGCGCAGTTCATGTCTGTTACAGCTTTCAAATAGAAGCATCCAGGTGTTTAACAGTCACACCTGCACTACTGGGGGAACATGCAAGAGCTACACTAAAAGAAAGCAATTCACTTCAAACAGAAGGAATGTCAGGTTTCAAATAGCCTCTCAACAGGAATGCAAGTGAAATTTGTAGCCTGCAACAGTGGCAGCAGAACACAGAACAATTATGTTCACCATCAGTAAGCTCTCGGCCACTCTCCAGGGCAGAGAAGTGAAATCAAAAGAAGTGAGAATCGTGCGCTTTTGAATGCAGAATGGAAAGCAAACTACCGAAACTGAATGATAAAGCAACCAAATATAATGTGATGACCGTCATTCAGAAAAAGTACATTTCTGTGCCTTTGACAGTGTTCTGTTATTTAATAATACACCTGTCACAGTTCCGAGTCATTCGGTTGTCAGAGTGCAGCACGTTGACACATCCAAATATGTGCTCTATATGTAAGAAAAGTCATTGCTGTTAGAAAGTATGAGGGTGAAAAGATTCATTTACAAATTGCTAAACCTGTGTCTTCGTTAATATATTTTTTGTAATTGCGGTTTGCACAGTGACCGTATTGCCTCTTGGGAATATTAGAGTGCCAACATATGGAAAGACACTGAGGGAAGAAGGGAAGGGCGTACACTAGTCAAAACACAGATGGACGCAAACTTTGCCAAATGTTTAAGTTATAGGCCAGACCTATTGGCTTTGTCAGTGCTTGTGCTTTTTTATTTACCGGTCTGAGTTGGATCAATGAATAAAAAGGGAAAAACATGAGAAAGTGTTTTGTGTGTTTTTTAAAGAAATGGCATAGATTGTAGAAGCAACGCAGGACACAGCAGTGAGATGCAACACAGAGGGTGCAAGGGAAAGCCAACAACACCGAGTGAGAGCAACGCGGAGTGCCTTGCGCAGAAAAGCAAATGGGGGAAGAGAGAGAGGAGGAGCTGGGTAAAGAAGCAGACAGGCGAGAAAGCTACATAGGGGCGGAAAGCAGACAAGGGTGATCGCATCACAGAGTGGCTGGAAGAAGCACGCAGGCAAGAGAGCGCGACACGGAGCGCAGCGGATGGACAGAACAGAAGTACAAAACGGAGACGCTAGAAAACACATGCACTCTATTGGCATGCTTAACCAAAAATGAAACAAGCGGCCGCACCGGGAAAGTGATCGCGATCAAACATCAAAGGGGCCGTGGGGCCGCGAAAGTGAAAGTAATCGCGGAAAAGCATGGCGCGCGCGCCCGCGCACATGCACTGTGGCTCTAGGCTGGCCTGGTAGCACTTTTTGGAGCCCTCTCAAAAAGTCTCGCCAGACCAGCGCATGCGCTGGGTCAGGCGAGACCTAAAAACTACCCACTATATCACAGATCTGTGGTAAATATCCTCCATGCTTTTTGGCATCATAATAAAAGTTCGAGTTCGACCTTATTTTGTACATTGGGCACATACCATATCGGCATGTCCTCACTATTTGGCATTATAATAAACAAACAGGATATATGTGAAGATGCAGATGTTGAGGCACTAGGAATGATAGTCGGATCAGGGAATCAAATCAGTTCTCAAGGTGCTGATCCCATTTCTTTTCTGGTATGCTGTGGATGGGTTAACAGATCATTATGTAACAGATCCCATATGTCCCAGGGTCGAGATTAAGGAGGTAACATTTCAGCATATAAGGACAGGTGGTCAGTACAATAAATGAGGTCGAATAGCAATTCCTTGAATTTCGGTGCTCTTCCCCACTCACAACAACGGGAGACTCTATGCTTCACCAGGATAAGGGCTAGTGCCACGTATCTCCTGTTGGCGAAAAGTCCTCTTCTCTATGCTCCGAATATCAAGTACCAGAAAAGCACCTCATGGTCTCAAACTTACTACAGCGCCCTCATCCACGCTCAACGCCGATGCCACATCACCCTCTATAACAATGGGATCATCCTAATCAAAGAGTCCAATGTCAATTTAATTAGGATAGCCATTATATTCTCGTTACTCAAAAACGCTGTCTCAGAGAACGCCATTGACACCCTCTCTCACCCTGCCATCACTCAGGTCATCATCAGTCCTCCCCCTGCCCCTCTGGGGAAGTCCTCACTCTCACTAAATCACTCATCGCCTTTAGATGATCACAGAGAAGCTCTGCCCCCGGTTGATGTGCCCCATCCCCCTAAATCCTTGACTCAGATGTTGAGAGACTGTTCGAGCTCACTCTACGCTCACCAGCCAGTCTGACTCGATCTGTTCCTCGCTCGGAGAGTTCCCCGTGTGACCTACTATCTTTGCTTTCAACGATTGATCCCTCTTCCCTCATCCCTCTCCCCCCACTCCATACTATGCAGGTGAATAGGCAAATGCCCTCCACCGACCTTGATCGCTCAAACCCACTATTTCCTACCTGGACTGTACCTGACCCTCATCTAAAGGGTCATATCACCCCCGCCAATGCCTCAACCTTGATATCCAATGGCCAAAGATCTCCGCTAGACCCAAATGATCAACTCCCTCCACAGGAACCACTCTCCGTCACCCTGGACTCAAAGGACTCTCACGAGGCCCCCCTTCTCTCCTCGCTTTCCCAACACAACCTTTACCCCCTTTAACTTCGTTGCGCGCCTGGATGATGTATCTCTCCAGCTGCACCATCTCACTACTAAACTACATGACCTGAAAGCTCTCTCAAATGAGTTTTTCCCCACGATTAGCTCCCTCCTCACTGCAGCGAACCTGCCCAGAGCCTCCCCTAGCGCGAGTGAACGCATGGGCCAGTTTTTAGCCCTCTCCGTCTCGGAAACCATTCCCTTGGCTAACGTGCCCTCCCACATCAGTAGATTTGAGACCTACCTGGCGTCCAATTAAATCAATGACCTTCACAACTCTTACTCTACCAGGTCCAACTCCAACTTGATCCCACTGAGACAAAGTCACACCATCCATTCCAACCCGTATAGAGAACCTCTTCACAACCTTAGAGTCATCAATAAAGACAACCTCACGAGAGTGAACGTCATCCAAACTCCCTCCCACACTAATCCAGCACGACTTAAATGTGTTCTACTCAATTGCAGGTCAGTCAGTAAACATGCCTCCGACATCTCCGACCTCATCCAACACATGGATCTAGACATCATTATCCTCACTGAAACTTGGATAAACTCCGCCTTCCCTCCTATCGTAGACCTCCTAGTTCCTCCTACTCACGGCATAATTGGGCTAGACAGAGCTCTGAAGCTAGGGAGGGGGGGGGGTCTAGCCTGTATTCATAGGAACACACTCTCGATTGCTCACTTGGAGTCCCCCTCGCCCTCCTCATGTGAATACCATTCTCTCAGTATCTCAAGAAATAACCTACCGATTTGCAAACTTCACACTTTCTATCACTCCCCGGGAGACAATCTCCCATTTATTGAGCAATTAATGGAAGTCATCTCTGGCAATGTCGATTCAGCCGTGCCTCAAATCTTCATAGGTGACTTCAACCTTCACTGGTCTAACCCCAATGACCAGGCGGTATCCTGCCTTAAAACATTTCTGAATCATCATGAGCTGATCCAGCACTGTGACCAACCAACTCACAATACAGGAGAAATGCTAGACCTCATTATCTCGAAAGAGCAGACCATCACTTTGATACCATTACCCCATGCGATTGGTCCGACCACCATTGCATCCTTTTCTATATTAACAGGAAGGTGTCGATGAGGAAGGATCCGGCAACGAAATCAAAGATCTGGAAAAGGGACCTCAGATCAATAAACGCAACTGACCTAGCAGCCCACTGTAAATCTGCCCTCTACCTCCCAAGCTGACTTGGTTGAGGTTCAATTACTCACTGACTCCTACAATTTGACCATCTCCAACATCATGGATGACATTGCACCATTCCAACAAAAAAACGCTTCAACAAAAATATCCAAACCATGGTACAACGACAATTTAAACACCGAATGCCGCAAGCTTAGGGCAGCTGAATGCTCCTGGAAATCCAAACCCTCCTTGGAACAACTGAAACTCCTCAGAGATGCTAGAAGCATCTATAACAAACAACTCAAGAGCGCCAAGGCAGACTATTTCAGACATCAACTTGATTAAGCTGCAAACCGCCCCAAGAAACTTTTCGAATTGGTCAAACAGCAATCGGTGGCAGGTCCAAACCACACGGATTCCGGAGTCATCCCACCTTGTTGTGATGATCTTGCTGCTTTCTTCAATGGGAAGTTAAGACTCATCACCATTGAACTTGCCTCCAAGAAGGCTCTACTGCCATCCCTTGACCTTTTAGATAAGTGCAAACCAATCAGTCTGACCACTAAGAACAATGCGTCATGGGGCACCTTTACCCCATTCAGTGAAAAAGACGTCAACAAGATTCTTCAGAATATCAATCCTTCTAACCACTTCAGTGACCCGTTGTCCCCGGCCATCTTTAAAGAAATTAAGAATGTACTCATCCCCACTTGGACTAGAATTGTAAACGCCTCTCTATCACAAGGCACGATCCCAGACTGTCTAAAAGCAGCTCAGGTGTCACTGATACTAAAAAAGCCGAATGCAGATAAAACTGACCTCAATAATTTCCGCCCTATCTCCAATATCCCAACACTAGCCAAACTACTGGAAAAATGCGTACAATCCCAACTTTGTGCTCACATAGAGAATTTCCAACTACTAAACCAGCATCAATCCGGCTTTCGGAAGGGGAACAGTACCGAATCGGTTCTCACGCACGTTATGGATTACATTTTAAAAATGCTTGACCTAAATGATTCCTGCCTCCTAATCCTCCTTGACCTTTCCTCTGCATTCAACACAGTTAATCACGACAACCTCCTATCCATTCTGAAGAACAGGATGGGTTTCTCGTGTATGGTGTTACAATGGTTCTCCTCCTTCCTCCACCACAGATCACAAAGAGTCAAGGCAAACCACTCCCTCTCCCAGCCCTCTCCAGTACTCCTGGGTGTCCCCCAAGGGTCCGCCCTATCTTCTATCCCTTTCAACCTTTTCTTGGAACCTCTAGCGAAAGCCCTAAATTCCGCGAACATTCTCTACCATATGTATGCGGACGACACAACTTAATTTGAAAATCTCATCCCCGGAAAACATCATCTCACTCAACACCACCCTTCAGGCCACTCAAAATTGGTTAACTGAGAACCCTCTACTGCTCAACACTTCCAAAACTGAATTCCTTCTCATCTCTCCCCCAAACGACATCCCCAAGCGAGACCTTTGGCTGAATCACCTCACGGCCTTCAACTGCACCCCCCTCATCATTGACTCATCCAAATCTCTCGGAATTATCCTGGACAAGCACCTGAATATGAAAAATCATATCAGCAATGGGTATAAGGGAGCTAACCACTTAATGAGGACCTTGAGAAACATCAAACCATTCCTGCCACAAAAGGATTTCAAGTAGGTGGTCCAAGCACTGGTCTTGCCGAGGCTAGACTACGGCAGTGCTATGCTCTGTGGTCTTCCCAAATACACCCTGGCTCCACTAAGGGCAACACTGAATGCTGCGTCCAGACTGGTCACAGGTACCAAACGAAATGACCACATATCCCCAGTCCTAAAATCTCTCAAATGGTTACCCCACGAAGCTCGAATTCAGTTAAAGATATTCGTTCTGACGCACAAAGCCCTGCATTTCAAAACTCCCAGGTACCTAGCACAAAAGCTTGAATTATCCTGTGGTGGGGGAGCTTCAAGAAGCGCTAACACTTTCCTCCTGAAACCTCTCATCCTTAGCAAAAAGAGAACTTGTCACCGAGCCTTCTCTGGCGCGGCCCCAAAGATATGGAACTCTCTTCCACCGGAAGTTCGCAGAATCCCCTCAACGACTACTTTCAAACTGGTAGCCAAAAGATTCCTAATGGACAAATTCCTTCCTGGGCTAGGTCCACTGGCTTGAAATCATTGATCCTACAACCACTGTTCCATCATGTGATTCTGCTCTTTTTTACTGCATTGTGCGCTCCCCTCATAACCCGCTGTTATCTGTTTATTGTGTTACTCTCCTTGTGTCATTTGTCTGTGAATCTTGCGATTATTCATGTTGTGTATTCTTACTTGATGTCGTTATTTGGTGCAGAGTGGTCTTTCTAGTAGCACCCTAGCTGCCAGGAGCTGGCTGGAACCCCACAACAATGTTGCGACACCAGCCTGCCTTTTTTGTCCCATAGGTAGAATGGGGAAGCTCCTGGAATGTGCTGGAACCTTCTAGAAGGGAGGTGGGGTTTTTACTTTTGCCGCCTTGGAAAGAGGTCACCTGACCTAGGGCTACTTAACAGAGGGAGGGATCATTTTCTAGTCAGTTGGCCAGTTGGGGTAAAGCAGACCTTGGGGATCCACGCAGGAGTTTTAGGCGGTAGGGCCTAGCCAGGGACTTATGCCTCTGAAAGTGACAGGACTTAGGTACTGCCTTTTAAGTGAGTGAGGGATCCTGTACAGCCCACTGATCTAGGCCAGCGGTAGGAGAACCCAGGGGCCATCTGCCAAACCTGACTAGGAGGGAACTAGTCACCAACTCAATCCCTACCCCCAAGAAACAGAACCCCTAAGGGCACCAGAGACATCTGCGCCAGAAAGATCGCTAGAACTTCATGCTGAAACTGAATGCTGAAACTAAACGCTAGAACTTCATGCTGAAACTGACTGCTGAAACTAAACGCTAGAACTTCATGCTGAAACTGAATGCTGAAACTGAATGCTGAAACCTAATGCTGAAGCTCCCTATTGACACCTAAGCTGAAAGTGACTGCTGGACGGCTGGGGGATCAACCAGGTACTAGCGCTGTGACCCCTGCGCTCCCAGACCTTGCCTGGGATCCCCCCTCGAGTCAGTCCCACATCGGGCGCGGAGCGCAGAGCCCGCCGTCGCCCCTGCTTAATTTGTCACCCCCGCCCCTGGTGCGGGGACCAGAAGCCTGCCCTCATTGAACTGGGGCCCGCGGAGAAGCCCGGGGCCACGTCGCTGCCGTCGCAGCGTCTGCAGGAGTCGTGAGAGGCCGTGAAGCCGCCCCCCGGCACCCACGTGACGAGGGCGGACTGCGCGTCGCCACCCCCGCCGCTGAGAGCACTGACGGCGGGACCAGACGAGGGGAGGAACCCCTGAGCGACTGCCCGACCCCAAGGACGCCGAGATCAAGGTAACCCCCGGGGGCTGGGAGGTAGCGTGGCCGTGCGGAGGCCAGGGACTCACCCCCCTGCTCCCTGGGAGGCTGGTGGAGGACCCGGTGCGCCCCCTGTCGATCGGGAGCGGCACCGCACTCCGAGACTCTGGTTCCCCTCCGTGGGATTCCCCCCTGGCATCGGAGACTCTGATTCCCCTCCGTGGGATTTCCCCCCTTGCATCGGAGACTCTGATTCCCCTCCGTGGGATTGCCCCCTTGCTGCTAGACTGCCGCGTACAAGGGGACCAAGTGCTTAAGGCCTGATTATTACGAGTAGCGCTGTATTCTTAATGTCTGATCTGAAATGCTTACGGCCTGATTATTACGAGTAGCGCTGTATTCTTAAGTTCTGCTCTCAAGTGCTTGATGCCTGACTATTACGAGTAGCGCTGTATTCTTAAGTTCTAGTCTGAAGTGCTTAATGCCTGATTATTACGAGTAGCGCTGTGTTCTTAAGTTCTGCTCTGAAGTGCCTAATGCTTGATTATTACGAGTAGCGCTGTGTTCTTAAGTTCTGCTCTGAAGTGCTTAATGCTTGATTATTACGAGTAGCGCTGTGTTCTTAAGTTCTGCTCTGAAGTGCCTAATGCTTGATTATTACGAGTAGCGCTGTGTTCTTAAGTTCTGCTCTGAAGTGCTTAATGCCTGTTTATTACGAGTAGCGCTGTGTTCTCAAGTCCTGCTCTGAAGTGCTTAGTGCCTGGTTATTACGAGTAGCGCTGGGTCCTCAAGTTCTGCGCTTAAGCGCTAGTAGTCTTCCATGTGTGGCGCTACGTTTTCCAGTCCTATTTCAAAGTGCTGATAATCGCTAGATACCGCGCAAGGTACCCACGGCAGATTGAAACGCTAGTGGTGGGAGGGGCGCAGCGCGCTGGTTAACCGCTGTGTTCACCGTTCCCCCAGGTTCGCCAGGTATTGCCAATGGAACTATGATGAATTGCTGATGAATCTGACGCTAATGTATTCAGGTACTGCATATTGCATCATAATGAATTGCTGGTGAATCTAATGCTAATGTATTCAAGTAATGCCCATTGCCATCTCATGAACTGCATTTGCATCTAACTGCTTAGATAAACTTGATTGATTTTCATTGAACCTACTGTGTGGCGTCCATTATTGTGTGCGTTTCATGCTTCAGGGGATGTGTGTGTTGTATAGTCGCTTTACACTTAAGCCTTCGGGTGCCCAACCGCTCGAGTCACGTTACCCCCTTAGGGCCCGGTGACCCCAGGTCTTACATTGGTGGCGAGTGGTGGGATTCGGACCTGTGACCATACAGCACCCTCCCGGGAAGTGGAGGGCGCCACAATTAAACGCCTATTGTATTGAAGCTCTGCAACTGTTTATTACTGCACTGATTGCATTCCTCTGTCCAGATTGAGGGTGTAAAATCCTGGTCAGCTTGAAACTGTCACCCATATCCTAGAATCTTTCTTCCTTGATATCTAGGTCCCCACCTGTCACGATGGAATTCCGGTTAGCCGACCTCGAGGGGTACACTGTAAGGCAGCTGAGAGAATTCGGGCAGGGGATGGGGGTGCCTGGGGTGCGGAGGGCCAAAGGACCGGAACTCCGTACCGCCTTAAGGGCATGGGTAGAGGCCCACTCAGAGGGGAGAGAGGATGAGGGACAGGAGGCGCCAGATGCACCTCAGGAGGAGAGCGCCCAGGAAGTACTAGACATACTAAATGTAGATGTGTTTGAAAATGTGCCCCCAGGGAGACGTTCTGGGGCCAGCAGTAGGACAGGGTCTAGGAGGAGCGCGTCTCCAGAGGAGTATGAGGACAGGAGGGAGGAGAGGCAGTTAAAGTGGGAGCTGGCCAAGTTGGAACAAGAGAGAGAAAGGGAATTGGCCAAATTGGAACAAGAGAGAGAAAACAAGAGATGGGAAATGGAGGAAAAGAAGCTGGCGCACGAGCTTCAGCTGAAGGAGTTGGAGCTGCGCGCCCTCCAGTTAAATATGTCCAATAAGGACAATGGTGGTAGCGTACCAAGAGATCCCCAAGAGTCAAAATGTTATTTGCCCAAAGAGGTCATTGCCAATTACACAGTGGGGGATGATATTGCCAAATGGTTGGAGGCATACGAAGTGGCCTTGACAGCCCATGGGGTACCCGGAGAGCAATTGGGGAGGTGGTTTGTATCGCTATATACCTCCCAATGTCAGGGACACCCTATTATACTTAGCCAAGGCGGATCAGGTCAGGTATGCCCCCATGAAAGAGGCCTTACTAAAGAAATTTGGTCTCAACCCCGAGAGGTATAGGCAGAAGTTTCGTGGCAGCCATAAGCTGTCCACACAGAATTGGGTGGATTTTTTTGACTATGCCCGCAAGGCACTAGATGGTTGGGTGCGTGGTAGCGAGGTTCAGGACTACCAAGGGTTGTACAATCTTTTTTTAAGGGAGCACCTCTTGGATAAGTGCTTTCCGGAGCTGCGCCAACATCTAGTGGACCGCAAGTTAACGGATCCCCGTGAGCTTGCGGAGGAGGCGGATATTTGGGTGAGCACCCGGGTGTTTCACAAGGGCCCCGGGGGAGATGGCTCGAAATGCGGACAGGGTTTCCCCCAGAAGAAAGAGGGGGGAGATAAAAAGGTGGAGTTCTCAAAAGGCCCCCAAAATAAGTTTGGGAAAGGAGTAGGAACCCCACCCCGTACAATTCCACAAAACCCACTTACCCTGACAGGAGTCAGCAGCCAAGGATTGTGAGGTGCTACGAATGTGGGGGAATTGGACACTACAAAGGAGATCCCAAGTGTTGCAAGAGACCCCCAGCCCCAACGGGCGGGAAGAGCCCCGGGGAAATTAGTGTAGCGCTTGGGGTGGAGCTGCCCTTAGATAGGGAAGGGGAGTGGACAGGCCTGACCTTGGTTTCACTCGGGGATAGAGAGATGGTCCCCGTAGTGTCCCTGCCCCCGAACACTGCTAAATATCAGCAGAGGGTGAGAGTTAACGGGAGGAGGTGGAGGCTCTGAGGGACACAGGTGCCAGCATGACCACCGTAGTGAGGCGGCTGGTGTCCCCAGACCAAGTAGTCCTCGAGGAGTTCCATCCGGCCGTATTGGCTGACGGCAGTGTGAGTCACTATCCAGTGGCTCGTGTTCCATTTGAGTGGGGAGGAGTCAAAGGCCTACTGAGAGTTGCGGTGAGCCCTGCCTTGCCTGTAGGGTGCTTGCTAGGGAACGACCTAGAGCACATCAAATGGAGAGATGTAGAGTTTCGAGCTCATACCGAGATGCTGGGATTACCAGGGTGGACTTGCGTAGTCACGCGGTCCATGGCTGCCCGGCATGGAACTCAACCCGGGTTGGAGCCTGGAATCATGGCCCAACCCAACGCCAAGTGTGGAGAGGAGAAGGTGGTAGAGGACACGCCCCGTGAGGTGGATGGGGAGGCCGCAGAGGTGCCCCCGGAGTCCGCGGAGGTGGATGTCGTTCCCGTGGGGGACTTGCCAACTGGCATGTGGAAGGGGGGCCTACCCGGGAGGAATTTTGTCAGGCACAAAGGGCGTGCCCCACGCTTGAAGGCATGCGGCGACAGGCCGAAGTCCAAGTGGCCAGTCAGGAGACGGGCGGGTATCATGTGTATTGGGAGGATGGGCTCCTGTACAGTGAGCCTAAGGTGCCGGTGCATGGATCTTCGAGGGCCCTAGTGGTCCCCCAATGCTACCGGGCCTACCTGCTGGAGTTAGCGCACGAGATACCCTTAGCCGGACATCTGGGTCAGGACAAAACCTTTGCGCGGTTGGTCCCACATTTTTATTGGCCCAGGATGAGAATTGCCTCAGACACCTTTTGTAAGACCTGTAAGTCTTGCCAGGCAAGTGGCAAGACTGGGACTAAATTGAAGGTCCCTTTGGAACCGCTCCTGGTGGTCGGGACCCCTTTTGAGAGGGTCGGAATAGACATTGTTGGGCCGTTGGACCCTCCGACCTCAGCGGGACACCGGTTCATTCTGGTATTGGTGGACCACGCCACTCGGTACCCAGAGGCTATTCCTCTGAGGACCATCACTGCACCGGTGGTGGCGCGGGCACTGTTGGGGATTTTTACCTGAGTGGGATTCCCCAAGGTCGTGGTGTCGGACAGGAGCACGAATTTTATGTCGGCCTATATGCAGGCCATGTGGAAGGAGTGTGCAGTGACCTACCGGTTCTCCACTCCTTACCACCCCCAGACTAACGGGCTCGTAGAGCGCTTCAACAAAACCTTGAAGGGAATGATCCGTAGCCTGCCAGAGGGCTTGAGGTGTAAATGGGACGTCCTCCTCCCCTGCTTGTTGTTCTCCTACCGGGAGGTACCGCAGAAGGGAGTCGGGTTCAGCCCGTTCGAGTTGCTCTATGGCCATCCCGTTAGGGGTCCCATCAGTTTAGTGAAGGAGGGGTGGGAGAAGACTTCGCAGAAGCTTCCCCGTGATATTGTCAGCTACATGCTAGCATTCCGCAGCCAGATGGCCAAGCTGTGGAAGGCGGCCTCAGAGAACCTAGAGGCTAGCCAGACCGTTATGAAGGAGTGGTATGACCGCAACGCTCGGACGGTCGAGTTGGACGTTGGACAGAAGGTGTGGGTCATGGAACCTGGGGAGCTTTGTGCCCTCCAGGACCGGTGGACTGGTCCGTACGAAATTGTGGAGCGACGAGGCCAGACCACATACGTTGTGGATTTAAAGACCCCCCGACAGCCCCATAGGGTGCTCCACGTCAACCGCCTGAAGCCGCACCAGGAGCGATCAGAGCTTGCTCTCCTTATGGTGACGGATGGGAGCAAAGAGGAAGAGAGTGAAGCTCTTCCTGACCTTCTAGCGGTACAGGAGAAGGATGGTTCAGTGGAAGGTGTAGTCCTTTCCCCATCCTTGACCCCAGAGCAACAGAGGGACTGCCGCCATGTCCTGGGGCAGTACGCCTCGCTGTTCTCCCTCACGCCTGGAATCACTCATCTGTGTACCCATGATGTGGACACAGGGGACAGCCCACCGGTGAAGAATAAGTCTTACCGGCTCTCTGACCGAGTGAAGGATAGCATCCAGAGTGAGGTGGCGAAAATACTGGAGCTGGGGGTGATAGAACCTTCCAGCAGCCCGTGGGCTAGTCCGGTGGTGTTGGTGCCGAAAGCGGCCCCACCGGGTACCACACCGGAACTCTGGTTCTGTGTGGACTATCGGGGGTTGAACTCTGTCACGAAGACAGATGCTCACCCCATCCCACGAGCAGACGAGCTGGTGGACCGGCTGGGAGCAGCCCGGTACATCAGCACCATTGATCTAACATCCGGATATTGGCAGATTGCCATGGCCGATGGAGCAAAGGAGAAGACAGCATTCTCCACCCCCGAGGACCACTTCCAGTTCCGAGTGATGCCCTTTGGGCTCAAGAATGCTCCGGCCACATTCCAGCGGTTAGTGAATCAGGTACTATCTGGCCTGGAGTCCTTCTCAGCGGCCTACCTGGATGACATAGCTGTCTTCAGCAGCACCTGGGAGGACCATCTGCAGCACCTCCAGGAGGTATTGCAGGCGCTGCAACGCGCTGGCCTAACCATTAAAGCCAGCAAGTGCCAGATTGGACAGGGATCTGTCGTGTACCTGGGACACCTGGTGGGCGGAGGTAAGGTGCAACCCCTCCAGGCCAAAATAGAGACCATCTTGGCTTGGGAGCCCCCCAAGACCCAAACAGAGGTCCGAGCTTTCCTCGGCCTCACTGGGTATTACCGCCAGTTTGTCAAGGGATATGGTACCATCGTAACCCCCTTGACAGAATTGACATCTAAGAAGCAACCTCGCAAGGTCATATGGACAGCTGCTTGCCAGGAGGCATTTGACACGCTGAAACATGCGATGTGTACCGCTCCAGTACTCGCAACTCCAGATTTCAGTAAGGAATTCATTGTACAGACGAACGCCTCAGAGCACGTCATAGGTGCGGTGCTCTCGCAACTCAACACCGAGGGCCAAGATCAACCTGTGGCCTTCATCTCCAGAAGACTCCTCCCTCGGGAACAGCGATGGAGCACCATCGAGCGAGAAGCCTTCGCGGTGGTCTGGGCTCTGAAGAAGTTGAGGCCATACCTCTTTGAATCTCACTTCCTAATTCAGACCGACCACCGCCCCCTTCGCTGGCTCATGCAGATGAGAGGCGAAAACCCCAAGTTGTTGAGGTGGTCCATTTCCCTACAGGGGATGGACTTTCGGGTGGAACATCGGCCCGGAGTTGACCACGCCAATGCTGATGGTCTCTCCAGGTTTTTCCGCCTTAGCGATGAGAACTCCCTAGAGGTTGGGTAGCTCTCCCCTCTTTCGGCTGGGGGGGACGCGTGTTAGACCTGCCAGCCCTAGGGTGGTCTCATTTTTTTCACCCTCATTTTTATGTTGGACTTAGGTCTCCGGGCGCCTTTTCATTGCCAATCGGTGTTAAGGTGCAGGTGCTCCCTTCTCCCAAGATGGCAGCCACATGCCCCTGCTACTGCAGAGTGGTCTTTCTAGTAGCACCCTAGCTGCCAGGAGCTGGCTGGAACCCCACAACAATGTTGCGACACCAGCCCGCCTTTTTAGTCCCATAGGTAGAATGAGGAAGCTCCTGGAATGTGCTGGAACCTTCTAGAAGGGAGGTGGGGTTTTTACTTTTGCCGCCTTGGAAAGAGGTCACCTGACCTAGGGCAACTTAACAGAGGGAGGGAACATTTTCTAGTCAGTTGGCCAGTTGGGGTAAAGCAGACCTGGAGGATCCACGCAGGAGTTTTAGGCGGTAGGGCCTAGCCAGGGACTTATGCCTCTGAAAGTGACAGGACTTAGGTACTGCCTTTTAAGTGAGTGAGGGATCCTGTACAGCCCACTGATCTAGGCCAGCGGTAGGAGAACCCAGGGGCCATCTGCCAAACCTGACTAGGAGGGAACTAGTCACCAACTCAATCCCTACCCCCAAGAAACAGAACCCTTAAGGGCGCCAGAGACATCTGCGCCAGAAAGATCGCTAGAACTTCATGCTGAAACTGAATGCTGAAACTAAACGCTAGAACTTCATGCTGAAACTGACTGCTAAAACTAAACGCTGGAACTTCATGCTGAAACTGAATGCTGAAACCTAATGCTGAAGCTCCCTATTGACACCTAAGCTGAAAGTGACTGCTGGACGGCTGGGGGATCAACCAGGTACTAGCGCTGTGACCCCTACGCTCCCCGACCTTGCCTGGGATCCCCCCGAGTCAGTCCCACATCGGGCGCGGAGCGCTGAGCCTGCCGTTGCCCCTGCTTAATTTGTCACCCCCCCCCCCCCTGGTGCGGGGACCAGAAGCCTGCCCTCATTGAACTGGGGCCCGCAGAGAAGCCCGGGGCCCCGTCGCAGCATCTGCAGGAGTCGTGAGAGGCCGTGAAGCCGCCCCCCGGCACCCACGTGACGAGGGCGGACTGCGCGTCGCCGCCCTCGCCGCTGAGAGCACTGACGGCGGGACCCGACGAGGTGAGGAACCCCTGAGCGACTGCCCGACCCCAAGGACGCCGAGATCAAGGTAACCCCCGGGGACTGGGAGGTAGCGTGGCCGTGCGGAGGCCTGGGACTCACCCCCCTGCTCCCCGGGAGGCTGGTGGAGGACCCGGTGCGCCCCCTGTCGATCGGGAGCGGCACCGCACTCCGAGACTCTGGTTCCCCTCCGTGGGATTCCCCCCTGGCATCGAAGACTCTGATTCCCCTCCGTGGGATTTCCCCCCTTGCATCGGAGACTCTGATTCCCCTCCGTGGGATTTCCACCTTGCTGCTAGACTGCCGCGTACAAGGGGACCAAGTGCTTAAGGCCTGATTATTACGAGTAGCGCTGTATTCTTAATGTCTGCTCTGAAATGCTTACGGCCTGATTATTACGAGTAGCGCTGTATTCTTAAGTTCTGCTCTCAAGTGCTTGATGCCTGACTATTACGAGTAGCGCTGTATTCTTAAGTTCTGCTCTGAAGTGCTTAATGCTTGATTATTACGAGTAGCGCTGTGTTCCTAAGTTCTGCTCTGAAGTGCCTAATGCTTGATTATTACGAGTGTTACAACAAACAAATGATGGACGGAATGCTGACAATGCAGACATTCTCCCCCAGTCAAGAGATCTGGGTAAAATCCATCGTTCTTTTGCCCACTTCGCCACCCCAGTTCAGACATGGCCATATGCAAATCAGTCTTGACCCTGTGCCTCATGGGAACAGTCCAGCCCGAACTGCCAAGCCATGTCTTCCCTGGACCGGAATCAAGCATCCTAGGACCGGTTTCTGGCTATCAGCCGTCATCAGCCAGGATAGCTTGACTCCAGTGGCGTAGTGAGCACGGGTCCCACGTCTGGGAATCCCCATCCCACTTAGGGCTAAAAGCGTTACAACAAACAAATGATGGACGGAATGCTGACAATGCAGACATTCTCCCCCAGTCAAGAGATCTGGGTTAAATCCATCGTTCTTTTGCCCACTTCGCCACCCCAGTTTAGACATGGCCATATGCAAATCAGTCTTGACCCTGTGCCTCATGGGAACAGTCCAGCCCGAACTGCCAAGCCATGTCTTCCCTGGACCGGAATCAAGCATCCTAGGACCGGTTTCTGGCTATCAGCCGTCATCAGCCAGGATAGCTTGACTCCAGTGGCGTAGTGAGCACGGGTTATTACGAGTAGCGCTGTGTTCTTAAGTTCTGCTCTGAAGTGCTTAATGCCTGTTTATTACGAGTAGCGCTGTGTTCTCAAGTCCTGCTCTGAAGTGCTTAGTGCCTGGTTATTACGAGTAGCGCTGGGTCCTCAAGTTCTGCGCTTAAGCGCTAGTAGTCTTCCATGTGTGGCGCTACGTTTTCCAGTCCTATTTCAAAGCGCTGATAATCGCTAGATACCGCGCAAGGTACCCACGGCAGATTGAAACGCTAGTGGTGGGAGGGGCGCAGCGCGCTGGTTAACCGCTGTGTTCACCGTTCCCCCAGGTTCGCCAGGTATTACCAATGGAACTATGATGAATTGCTGATGAATCTGACGCTAATGTATTCAGGTACTGCATATTGCATCATAATGAATTGCTGGTGAATCTAATGCTAATGTATTCAAGTAATACCCATTGCCATCTCATGAACTGCATTTGCATCTAACTGCTTAGATAAACTTGATTGATTTTCATTGAACCTACTGTGTGGCGTCCATTATTGTGTGCGTTTCCTGCTTCAGGGGATGTGTGTGTTGTATAGTCGCTTTACACTTAAGCCTTCGGGTGCCCAACCGCTCGAGTCACGTTACCCCCTTAGGGCCCGGTGACCCCGGGTCTTACAGTACCAATTAAAGACAAGCATGCTTGAGCGTATCTGTCACCTCAAACCCTCCCTTGGATAATGGCAGCGTTAAGGTGTCCCACTGAATATGGGGGGTTGATTGCCTGACCATGCTAGACATATCATCCAAATTTTAAACGTTTGGAAAAATGAACGCCTCAGTGGAAGAGGTATGTTGCAGAATAGATATACGAATTTGGGTAGAATTACCATTTTCATTAGCACAATACGACCCACTAGTGTCAGGGGTAGTGAAATCTAGCAAGTAATACTATCAGTGATTTTGTAAAGCGCTGTGGCATCGTTTGCTCTGATGATTTCTTCGTCTTTTGAGATGACCACCCCCAAATATTTAAGTTCAGAATGACACCACTGCAAGGGGTACTCTGGGATGAAGGGTTGCGTAGCTGCCGTGAGAGGGAAGAGGTGGGACTTTACCCAGTTAATCTGCACTCCTGATATCCCCCCAAACCAGACAAATTCGCTGAGGACTTTATCAAGGCTGACCTGTGGATCCCTCAAATAAAGGGAAATGTTGTCCATATATATATACTCGAACATACCTGGATGGGTAGCACAGTGCATATTCTTGATGATATTAGCAGAGTTTGCTGCCAGTGGCTCTATCACGAGGGCAAAAAGTAGTGGCGGTTGTGGGCAGTCCTGCCGTGTGCCTCTAGTGATACATAAAGGATCGGAAACCGAAACATTGGTTCTAAATCTTCCTACCGTTTGTTCTTATAGAAAGGCAATCCAGGCCAGAAATGGATGAGGGAGCCCCATCCGGCAGAGGGCAATCATTAAGAAGTACCACTCTAGGGAATCAAAGGATTTGGTGGTGTCTAGGAAGGCCGCCACCGCTGCCAGGTCTCGATCTATGTCATGCATCAGAGCAAATAAAGTTTGTAGAATATGAGACGTGGACTGCCCGGGTATGAAGCCTGACTAATCAGGCCTTACTAGAAAGGACATAAGGAGGGCAAGTCGGTGAGCAAGTATTTCAGCTAAAATTGTAACATCGCGATTAATTAGAGACAATGGCCTATACAATTCACACTTATCATGAGGCTTACTCGGCTTAAGCAGAGCGATAATCATAGGATGTCTTATAGAAGTCTGCTGGTAGGCCACCAGGCCCAGGGGCTTTGCCAGCTTGCAATTGCATGAGTGCCTCTTGAATCTCGTCTCCTGTGATATTTTCCTCAAGGAAATTTCATGAGCGCCACTCAGCCAACCCAAATCTACGTCATCCAAGAAGGAGTCCGTATCTGTGGGTTCCAATCTATGGGACATGTAGAGGGAACCATAAAGTTGGGAGAATGCATAAAGGATCCCCGACGTTTCCCCATATAGTTTCATGTTAAGGCTGTTCCTATGAGCTGGATCAATGTATCGATTTGAGAAATAGGAAAGTGCAGGACAAGAACAGTGCATTATCAGCATGATGCATTGGTGAGCACAATAAACCATATAAAGAAAAGCCATTGCCCCCCTCCAACAACACTTGTGGCCCAAACCACTAGCAAACTTACAAAGAGCTGCATATGTGGCTGAGATCATATCAGCGCTTTGGTGGAAATGGTAGCAGTACACCATGTTAAGTAAAGAAATAAAGAAGAAAGAGCAAAAGTATTGAGTGAATCGAAAAGCAGGGGGTAAACTGCCAAGAGCACTTTGAATGAGCTTAGAGTGGTAAGAGAAGAAGCAAACACAAAAATCAGTATCCTCCTTATGTAGACGAGGGTGTTCAGGGGAGTCCATTTTCTTCTCATGTGGCTCTGTTTGTGTAGGCGAGCAAGAAACAGAAGCAAGAGTTGGGTCATAAGTGTACATCATAGGAGCTGATATAAACTTGGCTGACGTAGACTGCGGTCCACTGCAGGGAATGTTGATAACATTGTAGGGGTATCTGCTTCAGCTCAGGTCTGAGGTGGGCGAGGAGGATCTGGATGATGTGGCAAGTGGCTACATCGGGGAGGACTAGATGGAGTGTCTGCGCAGAAACTCAGCAACTGGTTGAGGACTGGTAAAGAAATGGTTTTTGCCCTGGAATGAAACACGAAGATGCACCGGATAGAGCATCGCATGTGATGGTGACTCGTCGTAATTTTTGTTTGACCGGTATGAACTTCCTCCTTGCCTCTTGGACCGCGATGGTGAAATCCGGATAGATGGTCACCTCATTGCCCTCAAATTGCAAGGCGCTTTTCTCTTGCTAAGTGTAGGGAAGTTTCCCGGTGTCTATAATTGAGGAGGCGGGCAATAATTGGTCTTGCAGGAGCTCCAGGGGGTCGACAGGCCAGTAGTGCACAGTGGACGCGCTCGACTAGGAGCAGTTTAGAAAAGGAGTCTGCGCCAAATAGGGTAGTAAGGAGTCGCTCAATGTAGTCCTATATTTTTCCCTTATTAGTGGATTGTGGCACCCCCAAAATGCGTAGCTTGTGGGGCGAGACCTTGCTTCCAGGTCTTAATTTTTTGCTGCAATGCACTTCAGGGGAAACAAGGGTTCCTGTGGACTCATAAAAAATGATTCAAGCAATATAATTTGCACAATCGCAATAAAAAGAGGGTAGAATAATGTCAGAGGGCAAGGAACCACCAACACATTTGTACAATTATGACTTGTTTTATAAACACAAGAGACTTATTATATACATTGTTTAAATTTACAATAGAACAGATATTTGTGCACTGTGTCCCAAAGTGAAAAATGGAACCTAATCGTAAGTGATAGGGTGTTTATTTATATACAAGGTTTCCATAAATCTTAAAAGGCGACCATTCTTGAATAATTTCTTTGTAAACAGCAACTGTATATAATAATACGCGCTGGGCAATGGTTCGCTCTTTCAGCTTGTCGACGGCGTTTCGACCCGCTATCAGTACGGGGTCTCCTCAGGACTAGTGATGCAGGGACATCTATAATGAAATAATAAGAGCATAAGGCCCATGTACCGGCACAAATGCGAGAAATAAAAAGGGGGGACATGGAGTGTGAATTATGTGGATTGCTTAATGCGCAGCCTTGTGAACTAGTGATGTGCCACAAGTGAGAAGTGAAAGGGTATTACTCACAAGAGCACCCGTCCGGGTACTGCCAGGAGGAAATGGGAGAGGAGGAGAGTATGGTTAAAGGAAAGCGGTGAGACAGGGCAGGATATGTGATGCACTTTGATTCAAAAGGTGCTCTTACCTCAGTGTGAGGAAAGGCTGGCAGTCAGGGGTATGGTTTGGGTCTCACTTGTGGTACATCACTAGTTCACAAGGCTGCTTGAATAGTTTTTTATGAGTCCACAGGAACCGTTGTTTCCCCTTAAATAACCATTACCCTGGTTCCGTTAGTGAGTAGGGTTCCACTGTCCTTTCTCTTTTTAGCAATGAACTTCGGGACTTTTTCTATGCTGAGTAGTTGATCTTCGCAAGCTGTAACCGTGTCTTCTACTGTGGAAAGGAGTTGTTCTGCTACCTGGAGGCGCCCATTGTGTTAATCTAACTTGTGTGTTATGGAGTCCATTCTACTGCACATAGTGTCCCTTTTCGCTTCAATGGATCTTAAGCTCTGTTGCATTGCCATTAGTAATGTTTTCATGTCAACTGCATGTGCAGGGATCTCTGTTGGAGGGTCATCAGCGACAGACTGGTCCACTCCACCATTAGGTTTACATGTGGAGCGGCAAGGGTCGAACTGTAGATTGGTCTGACGGCCATCTGGTTGCCCATATTGTTGGGAGATGTTGAAGTACCTGGTTCTGGTCATAGAGTATATGGTACCAGCTGTGGGAGCTCTCGCACATCTTGCTGGACAGGGCGTATCTGGTTGTTAAGGATTAGGTCCATGCAAGTCCATAATTGCCCTCACATCAGATTGATGTATAAGACTGCTCCCACGCCAGCCTTAGGTTCCTTTGCCAAACAGCAGTGACAACGTTGGGTATGGTCATCTCCTCTGAAGTCCCAAGAGAAATCAGTGGTTCTGCAGCTGCAATGGTAAGTGCGTTTGTGGTGTATTGGTGTCCCAGTCCTGCCTCACCGGGGGGCTACGAGCAGACTTAGGTCATGGGTGCATTGAGTTAGGATGGCCAACAGCATAAGACGCTCTTACCCCCCCCCCATATATCGGATTCCTCATGATGATGAGGGGTGTTCTGCTGGCCCAGTCCACAAGTTAGAGGAGGGTCACAAAGTGTATGGTCCTGGGAGGCGGTTTTGGGTGCCTTCACAGGTCACGCAGTACCTGGACGTCTCTAGGCTGTCAAGGAGTAAAGCGGCGCAAGCCCGTAATCGCCCTCACACTTGGTTGGTGCATCAGAATGCCCCACATTAGCCGTAGGTTGCTTTGCTCAACAGCAGTGGCAGCGTTGGATCAGGTCATCCCTGTAGCCCGAGTACGATTCAGCATTTCTGAAGTGGCAATGGAAAGTGCGCTGGGGCGCCGTGTTGCCTCAACCCCGCCTCACCCCTGCCAAGCCACACCGGGAAGGGGGGGGGAGCACAAGCAGACTTAGGGCACAGCTGTGTAGTGTCAAGTCGGCCAGCAGTATTAGACATTTGTATCCCCCAGTATATCAGATGCCCCATAGCGATAGGGGGCGTGGGGTAGTTTGGTGGCCCAGACCACAAGTTAGCGGAGAGTAGGATATTCTATGTTGTATTAGTACAGCCGATCGCGAGGGTTACAATGAATAGGCCTCTATGTGACGTGTCCAGTGGCCGCAGCAAGTCTCTTCAACCATGGCGCCCATGCGCATGTGGCAAATGGGAATGCATTCGTAGTATGTGGTAATGGGGTGCTTTTAATGGCTGCACCATAGTCCGAGTATTGTCGCCAGGACAGTTTCAGGGGGTTGGTGAGAGATTGCCAGGCTGCCCTGGGCCCACGCAGGAGGCCCTCCAAAGAGGGCGGCCAGCCTTAGTGCCACAGGATGGCACTGTCGCCAGCAGTGTAGTTGTCGGGGGACCCTGGCGGGTCCCCTCGGTGCAGTGTCACTTCCGGTAGGAGGGGGGGGGGGGCGGGGGAAAGGTATTTAAACCTTTCCCACCGTCCGAGCGGCCTCTTTGGCTGACCGACGGTGCCCCTCCTACTGGTCTGCCTGGACGCTGTTTTGGAAAACGACGCGGTTGTCCTTCACGCCAGGCAGCTCTCGCGCTGTTTAGGTGAGTGCATCCCCCTCCCGGGCATCCCTTTCGCCTCCCTTCCCCCGGGGGTATTTACTGTGTCCGGCCGGGCCCCCTGGCTGGAGTCTTGGAGGGCTTTGTCGCAGCTAGGCCTCCCATGCTGTTGCAGTCCTCCCCTGCCCAGGAAGCCGGGTAGGCTATCAATTTCCCCCCCATCCCCCCTTGCTCACCTTCGTGTTCTCCGGCTGGGCCCCGAATGGGCGGCGAGGGCCTGGTCCTGCGCTGGCCCCGGGCCCGGTGGGTCGCTGCGGTCGTGCGTGGCGCAGTGTTGAACCCTCTGGTGTGTGGCCACCCCCCGTCAGGGCGGGGGTCATACCTCCCTCTGTTCCCGCCTGCACCTCCTTCGGCGACCTCCAGGCTTCCCCGTACCAGCATGGGTGCTCCTCCCGACCACGGGGGGCCGCCTCTCCCGTCCGGAGCTCACGCTGCTTTCGCCCCATGCTGCGGGCCTCCTCCCTTGCGGGCTGCGCGATGTCGCCTGTGGTCACGTCCTGGCCGCCCTTTGGGCTATCCCCTCCCCCAAAAGGACAAACACCGGTTGGTCACGGCCACCGGGTTTTATGGCTCATCAGGGGGGCAGGCGGCGAGGGGCTGCCTGCCCTGGGATCGCCCGTAAGTTAACCAACCATGTTGACATATTGTTATGTTAATAAACCTGCAGCAAGTTTCTCCACCAAAATGTGTTGTGTCTGAGTTATTACATGTTTTGCTGTGGGAGGGCTGGGGATTGTGCCGATATTGGCACTAATCAGGCAAGGCTGTCCCCAAGATGCATCTGTATCAGCGGCCTGGATGTTACTGTGGCAGTCAGGAGAGACCAGGCCTGGACCTTGTGGGGGTCCGCTATGAGTATCCGGCCCGAGCTTGCCAGCATTTCCCCCCGGTGTCAGTGGCTCATCTGGCCCAGCTTGGTTCCGGCATCGCGACTGGTCCCGCGGTCGCAGCCTGTCGCCCTCTCAGGCGCCGCACTCCGGGCATCTCAGGCATCCTCGGAGCACTGCACAGCACTTGTGCGTTTTTTGCAAGGCTTTCATCAGCTCTCATTGATTTTGGTGCTAGGCCCGTAATCTCTTCCCTCGCGTGTTCCCTGTAGAGTGCCACTCGGCCTCTACCATACAATGTAGACACACATACACGCATCCTCCACCCCTCGAGGCGGGCTCGCCTCGAGGGTATAAATAAAAGTATCGGAAGACCGCTCGGGGTCTTTCCGGTTTAACCAACACACTGACTCACCGTCTCTGTATTGCGGCGTTCCTGTCCCCATACACGTGGCCTATCCTGGGTCACCACATTGGCGACGAGGGTGGGATCCGGCCACTGCTGCACCCCGTTGGAGGGCATGGGTCGGTCAACTGAACAACTACTTCACGGGGACCCGTGAGACGGATGGAACTGTTAAGCGCTCCCTGTTGATTTTCTATGGGGGGTCCGAAATCTATGATCTCTTCGAGACCCTGCCGAACACGGGCAATGCGGATGACTACGACGGCGCGGTGGCGGCCCTCAACGGCTATTTCGATCCACAGCTAAACCTGGACTTCGAAAAATTCAAATTTCGACGGTCACTACAATTGGAAGATGAGTCCATCGACATGTTCCACGCGCGCCTGCGGAAACGGGCGGCCACCTGTGGGTTTGCCGATCACCGGGAAGAGATACGGAGCCAAATCATCCTTGGATGCAAGTCGAAACTGCTCCGGAAACTGATACTGCGCCAGCCGGGGATCACGCTCGATCAGATCCTGGTGCTTGCCCGTTCGCACGAACTTTCAGACGTCAGGGCGGAAGAGATGGCTGCGGCCCTACACAAGCCTGCCCCGGTGCAGACCGCCACCAGAACCCCCCAGATCAAGGAGGAGCGCGTGGATGCTATTCGGAGGAGGCCGACACCTGCGCCTGGGAGAACACGACCGCCACCCGGAGGGCCCTGCGGGAATTGCGGGGAGGACCACCTCCCCACAGCCACGTGTGGAGCGAAAGGGCGCGAGTGCTCCCGCTGCGGGAGATTGAACCACTACGCAAAAGTCTGCCGCAGTAGCCAGCCACGGCCTACCCCAAGGAAGCCGCGGGGTTTCACGCAAAGGGTCCGCCAACTGTCGATCGCGGGGTCCGAGGAGGCAGAAAAGGAAGCGCCGCACCAGACCAACCTCGACTTGGAAGAAGATGACGACGAGATCTACTACGTATCGTTTGTAGGCCAGTCCGGGAGCCGGCGGAGGCCGCCTCCCATGTGCTCGGTCAGAATAATGGACACTACCCTTCAGGCGCTCATAGACACCGGAGCGACAGTGAATGTCATGGACTCCCAACAATTCGAGGCCCTGGAACACCGACCTCCGCTACTCCCGACCAGAGCGAGAATCTACGCATATGGAGGAGTCGACCCCCTTCCCCTGAGGGGCACGTTTGAAGCGCCAGTCACGAGTGGGTCACTCACCACCATGGCCCGGTTTCATGTGACAGAAGGGAAAAGGGGCACCCTTTTAAGCTGCCACACGGCCGAAGACTTGGGCCTCGTGTTCTTCACGAACGAAGTGCACGAAGCACACGCGGAGGACATTCTAAGTGAGTTTCCTGAGCTGTTCACAGGTCTGGGGAAGCTGAAAGGAAAGCAATTCAAGCTTCACATAGACCCCACGGTCAGGCCGGTAGCACTGAGACACCGACGAGTACCCTACAACCTGAGGCCCCAAGTAGAAGCTGAACTGGCAAAACTTGAAGCGCTGGGAGTCATCGAGAAGGTTTCAGGTCCCACGCCCTGGGTGTCCCCGTTGGTGGTCGCCCCCAAACCGAAGCAGCCCGGGGCAATCAGGCTGTGCGTCGACATGCGGCTACCCAACGCAGCAGTCAAGAGGGAGCGCCACGTCACGCCGACCATGGATGATGTCGTTGCTGATCTTAATGGGGCCAGGTGGTTTTCCAAACTAGACCTCAACGCGGGTTACCACCAGTTGGAGCTGGAACCGAGCAGCAGATACATCACGACGTTTGCGACGCATGTGGGCCTGAGAAGGTACAAGCGCCTCAGCTTCGGGGTATCGTCGGCCGCAGAGGTATTCCAGAATGCCATCAAGGAAACCCTGTCTGGTCTAACCGGGGTGATCAACCTGAGTGACGACATCCTCGTGTTCTCCTGCACCCTTGAGGATCACCACGCACAATTAAGAGCCACACTCCAGCGGCTCAGGGACCATGGCCTCACTCTACACAAAGAGAAGTGTGTGTTTTATGAGGAATCCATCGATTTCTTTGGTTACACCTTCACACGAGACGGCCTAAAAGTAGACCCCAAGAAAGCGATCGCCCTGAGGTCAGCCAGCATACCCAAATCACCAACAGAAGTGAGGAGTTTTCTTGGCATGGCAACTTATTGCGGGAGATTCATCCCGAACCTGGCGGCATTGTCAGAACCCCTCCGTGCCCTCACGAGAAGTGACCAGCCCTGGCGGTGGACCGTGGAGGCCAATGCGGCGTTTGCGAAGATCAAGGCGGCCCTACAGGACAAAACGGTCATGGCGTACTTCCGCCCGGGGAAGCCGACGGAGCTTATCGTGGATGCCAGTCCGGTGGGCCTCGGAGCGGTGTTGCTCCAGGAACACGACAAGGGCACATGGAAGCCGGTCGCATATGCCAGTCGGGCACTGTCTGACACCGAGACGCGGTACGCCCAGATTGAAAGAGAGGCCCTCGCGATCAAGTGGGCCTGCCAGCATTTCCATCTGTATCTGTTCGGACAGGATTTTACAGTAGTCACGGACCACAAACCGCTGGTCCCACTGTTTGGAGGCACCACACGGTTAGCCCCGCCACGGATTGAACGCTGGGCGGTACAACTGCAGCAATACCGATTCACAGTGGTCTTCCGTCCCGGAGCGCACAATCCGGCTGACTACCTGTCCCGGCACCCTGAAGACCTTCCCCCTGAGTGCGTCCCCGCGGACGTTGGGTACTCCGACGCCTACGTGAAGATGATTGGCAGAGATGCCTGCCCGGACGCGATGACCCTGGAGGAAGTTGGCCGGGTGACTGAACAGGATGGAACCCTGACTAAAGTCAAGGAAGCCCTGGCGTCCCACAACTGGAAAAGGTTTCTAGAAGGCAACCAGGTGCTCACGGAGGAGGAGAAACATGCCCAGCAGCGGATGTGGCAAGTCCGCCACGAGCTGAGTGTGGGAGAATGCGGCACAGTGCTACGAGGCCACCTGCTGGTTGTTCCCTGCGCACTTCAGGAGAGGTGTCTGCGCTTGGCGCATGAGGGCCATCAGGGGATGGCGAAGACCAAGGCCCGCCTGAGACACAAGGTCTGGTTCCCGGCCATGGACGTGAAGGTCGAGGAGCTGGTACGAAGATGCAGAGCATGTACGATCACAGGAGCGGACTCACCAGCCACGCCGGTCATCACGGAGGAACCGTGTCCTCGCCCATGGTGCCATGTGAGTGTGGACTTCGGCAGCTTCCCGGATGGGAGGCAGATGCTGGTGATGGTGGACGCGTATACGAAATTCCCGGTGGTGGAGGTGGTGGAGTCCACGTCGTTCCAACACATCCGGATGGCTCTGGAGAGGACCTTCGCCATGCTGGGGAACCCGGAGGTGGTCCGGTCGGACAACGGCCCACCCTTCCAGGGCCAGGAGTTCAGGGACTACATGGCACAACGTGCGATCCGGCACAGGCGAATCACTCCTCTGTGGCCTCAAGCGAACGGCGATGTTGAGAGACTGATGCGTACACTGAACAGAGCTCTTCGCATTGCCGTCGAGCAGGGGCAGGATGCGGAAGCAGCACTAACTAAGTTCCTTGATGCGTATCGGCATACACCGCACTGCACTACGAAGTGTGCCCCAGCACATCTCCTGTTTAAAGAAGCACCACGAGATGGAATACCGACGGATCCATCCTGGAGCCCACCGGCACGGGATGATGTTGCAGTACAGGAGAGGAGAGAGAGAGCTAACAACAAAGCCAGTGAACACCGGAGAGCCCGCGAACACCGCATAGTGGTTGGAGACAGGGTCATAGTGAAAGACCGACATCCGGGATGGAAGTTCAGGACGCCTTTTGAACCAGAGGTGTGGACGGTGCTATCGGCAAAAGGAACGATGATAACAGCCGGAAGAGGCGATGTGAGGGTGACCAGGAACGCATCGTACTTCAAGAGAGTCGGAGAGGAACTGGCGGGAGAGCCATCGCGTGAAGACGCGAGTGAGGAGCCGTTTGACTTCCCGGAGCGAGCCGACACCCCGGAGAGGGCGTCCCCGAGGCAATGGGGGGGCACTCCGCCAGGAGCCTCCGGTCGGACCCCGACTGACCGTCAGGAGAGTCAAACCCGAGCGGAAGAGCATGACCCCCGGGGCCAGGGTGAGAGCGGTGTGTCCCACAGGGGAGTAGGCTCCAGGCTGCGCAATAACCCAGCACCAAGTCAAAGACTCCGAGACTATGTTTGCCCCTCGCCTTGAGAGAGACTTTCGAAATGAAGGACACTATCTAAAATGTTGGAGGGATGTAGAGTGCCACTCGGCCTCTACCATACAATGTAGACACACATACACGCATCCTCCACCCCTCGAGGCGGGCTCGCCTCGAGGGTATAAATAAAAGTATCGGAAGACCGCTCGGGGTCTTTCCGGTTTAACCAACACACTGACTCACCGTCTCTGTATTGCGGCGTTCCTGTCCCCATACACGTGGCCTATCCTGGGTCACCACATTCCCTTGGGTAGTGATCTCCCCTATCTTGGTCTCGCCTGCATTCATTCAGTCAATTGCGCGGTGTATTCAAGCGGGGGTCGGCCTGGGCCAGCGTGCCTCTTGTTTGGTCTCCAGTAAGCATAGCGGCCTCCTCAGAGAAGCTTTAGGGGTCCTGGGTGGGTATATCCCTTCCCCCACCGCACTGCGGTGAGTCGCACGCACCTCCAAGAGGATTCTGTCAGCCAGGTAGTCACAGCAGCAGCAACGCGCGGCCCCACTTGGACTTCCCATATCTTAAGGCGCCCGCCATGTTGGTGTGGTGGCTCAGGGTGTCACGCACAAATATTGTTGATTATTGTGGCTGTATGCGGGTGCCTGCGAGCAGAAAGGTTGCAGGTATCAGGAATGCAGCCTGCCATTTGTTGAGACTCAATATGACCTGATGATGCAGGATGATGGCGGCTTATGTCCCGAGACTGCCAGAGCCTCACATAAGTGCAGCCAACTTGCGCGCCTGCTCTCTGGCGCCCCCTTCTGACATTTTGCCATGAGAAGCATCTGCCTCCTGCTCATTTGATAGTAAAGTTTAAGTAACTGTTTCTGTCACATGTTTATGATCCATAGATTTGTATTTGGAGAAAGGTGGATCACACGTATTAGAAGCTATGCACAGTTTACCAATATACGCTCCAACCGACTTTTTGAGCGAGAGCCCTGATGAGCTGAAATAGCAATTGTTGCCTTGTTGTGTGCTGTGCCTTTTCCTATTTTTGTGTGAAACGCAAATTAGACTTTTAGGTCTGCTGACGTTTTGTGTTTTATTTTAACACTTTGAAATAAACAGAAACAAAGACCGCTCTAGTTTAGCGTGATAAAATTCTCTCCCTGGCACAGTGTCAGTGAAATCCACATCCGTTGCGCCTTTCAGCAAGCGCTCCCGGGCGGGTCTTCAGCGGGTGATTTTATCACATTAATAGGATACTCTGAAGAACATCTTCAGACAAGAGGAGCTACAGGATTCCATTTCTTTTGCATGGCTCTGAAAAGCGACGGGAACCTTGAAATCTCTAATGCAACGCAGACCCCTGCACTTCCGGTCATTGCATACGTGTCGCATGGATCAGTGAGCACGAGGCACATCTGTACCGAGGCAGCAGCCGGCGCCGTGATCCTAGGCATGACCTGAAGACAGCCCCTGCGCCGCGCATCTGAGGGTCTCTGCAGATATCCCGCCGCTGCACAATAGGTCATGGGTGACTTCAGTCATCATAATATTATAGCGCTGAGACGCCCTTCCGCTTTATGAATCCTGAAGAATAGAATAGAATTAAAATGGCCAAGTCCGAGTACAATTTTGGAAATACGGTCGTGTTGGAACACTTTTCCTTGGAATCTTTCTGCAGATTAAGAGAACATTCAAGAAAAGCACCAGCCCCCAACCCCACTCTTTCACGATGCCACCTAAATGTATGTTTTCAAGCAATAAATAGGGCTGTTCTAACGTGTTTACCCAGATTCTCACAGCAGTTTAAATGGCAGAAGAAGGAAACAGGAGTCATTTGAACCGCAAGTGTACACCGGAGCGCCGTGAAACAGCGCGTAGGATGCACAAAGTGCGTGGGAGTCTTTTTTCATCTAAGGAATTCCCACGAGACATGTTTGGAACTTCAGACCTTTGGAACCCGCCTAATCATTTTGCAATTTTCTGTAAAACCTGTTCCTTCACCACACAATTCCTAATAAAATGCAACAGACTTCAAGAGGCGGAAATCGCACGTAGAACCTGGACATTCTGATAACATCTGTCTACCCTTAATAGTTTATTGTGTTATACCTGAAGTGCTTTGTAAACTATTCACACGTCAGTACGTTAACTAGTACAACAGAAGGATTCGTTTACACACTGTTTGTCACATGCCTTTGTGAATCGCCCCCGACACGTCCATGTCCCTATCTGTAAACTTGAATATTCTCTGAGAACTACTATTTTAGATGGTTTGCGTCACCACGCAAATGCCTGCAACAGTACGTACAGAAGTACCACGTTACGTACTCCAGAACGCCTTCGTGAATAGCCCCCTCTGTGCTTGTTACGCTGGCTTTCGCTCTGCTCGGTACTTTGCCCTAAGGCACAATATAAATATGTTAGAATAAAATCTGAGCCAGAGTACAGATGACCTTGAAAACCGATCCTTTTACAAGAACCTATCGGGCCCGGCTCTGAGATAGCGAGGAACGCATCAGTCTAAGCGGCATCTGTGCCCTCGCCGAGTCGGGGCAGTAATTCACAGCTGTCACTGCCCTCTTTAAATGATTTATGGCCCCAAAGAGCGCAAATGGATTCATTATTTCATGTGATGTGGGGACAATCTGTGCAGAGCCTGAAGCACAGGATAAGAGCTTGCAAGATTCAATTGCCGATGTGAGGCAGGAAGGAGCCTGCTATCATAGGTCTTCCTCTCTGCAGAGAGCGAAGCTCCACCAGGCTGTGGGCACTGCAGTGGGTACCTTGCACTCTCTCTATACCATTAAATACCGCTGTTAATCAGAACTTTAATAAATGGTTACCAACCACTGCACCTTCAGTCGGTACAAATTGTTAATTTTTCTTACCCACAGAGCCTTGAAAAAGGAGGCCTTAAATTTCCCTTTGGTGGCACCGGCAACAAGGCGTTCCTGCTATAGTCAGTATCATCAGCTGACACCCAGGCATGCTCTTCCCATGACTGAGTGTTGCGCAATGACGAAAACCTCAATCTTTTTTAAATCATGACCCACAATTCCAGTCCATCATTATCTCATGGCTCCTAGACTTGCAGCAGGTCTCTGGGAGGGGTTTCTGAACACCAAGCTCCAGGAAACCAGCTCCCCTCTTGCCCGTGGGCAAGGGACGTTGAAAGCCTCACCAGCAGGTCATCTCCAAAGGTTATCCTCCAGAAGTGCTACAACGATCTCTTGTAGCCAATCTCTATGGTTGTTTTTTAACAGCTCACGTAATGAGTGGTACGACCATCCTCCAAGGCAAGCAACTCTGTAGGTCCTGTGGATGGTCCATCAATGGCAAGCCCACTCTCTGCCATACTGTGGGCATCCTGGTGGGCCTCTGTTCCAGTGGCTGCCCTTATGATGCTTCAAGAGGACTGGGAGACAGAGAGTCAGGTTACCATACACCAACCAAATTGTGGGAAGTAATTTTCCAAAATTCAAACAATTACAAGATCGTCTCTTATACCCACTTTCTTATGCACACCACCCATCCTACAGCTGTAGAGAAACTATGCCAGAAAGACTGTTTCTTTATGTGGTCAACTGCACATGTAGTAGCCTTTGTATCCCTATAAAAATACTTATCAGGGACAATGAACCTCTAGCACGCCATAAGGATAATGGTCCTGGAGTCTCTCAAGCCAGGCAACCTGTGCTCACTGGTGTAGATAGCGCGGAGGAAGTGATACACATTCCAGGTGCTCAGGGAAGAACAAGTGTCTTTAGTCAGTACCACAAAGGGATCAACACGTAATTTAGTGTGCTGGCACCTCCCAAATGTGGAAGAGGAGTTTGGCCATCTGTGTGTCCGGGAACTCTCGTGGCACTTAAGAGCCTTCCTGCTTTTGGATCTTGCTCCCAAGAATCCCAGTAACCGATTTGGAATTTGCCACTGCTCTTGATCCTGGTGTTCCTGACCCCTGTCCTTGGGCTATTACTCAGAGCTTTACCTCTGGTCTTGGATCCTCTGGGAACCCTGAAAATCTCTTGAGAAAGTCTGAGCATGCTATTTAGGAGGACTTACCTATTTGAGTTGTTGTTAAGCGACCCTTGACCCACCAGGTAGGTCGCTCCCCCTCCGCACAGCTCCGCCTGTGTGTCCCTGCCCCAGCTCCCGCTGCTCAGGAAGTTCGAGGCCCTCCTCCACCCGCAGGCTACCACCTGCGCGTCATCCCTGGTGGCTAGTGGTAGGCCATAAGTTTGTTCATCTTCTGCCTTATTGTTTTTATTGTATTGCCTGTATTTTCATTGCTGTGTCTGTGACTGCTGTTGTCTGTCTTCCCCCGCTGCCTGGATGTGGTCCTTGCCCGGTTACTTTCCTTCTGTACCCCTCGCTGCCCCCGTGTCTCTGCCGGGTTTCTTCTGTACCCCTCGCTGCCCCCGCGTCTCTGTCCGGTTTCCTTCAGTACCCCTCGCTGCCCTGTGTCTCTGCCCGGTTTCTCCTGTACCCCTCGCTGCCCGGTGTCCTCTGCCCGGTTTTCCCTTCTGTTCCCCTCGCTGCCCCCATGCCTCTCTGCCCGTTTTTGCCTTCTGATTCTTAGCTGCCCCTGTATTTCTGTGCCCTTTTTGCCTTCTGTGCCACTCGTTTTTTATTGATTTTGTGCCCTTTGCCTTCTGTGCCACGACTGCCCGCGCTACGATGCCAGCACACTCCACGCCCTGAACCCCGGACAGACCCACACCTGCTTCAAGGCCCAAAACGCACACACGGTCCCTTCACCTGCCGGAACTGCAGCTACACCAGCCTCAGAACCGACGAACCACCCTCCAAGAAAGACCGCACCCACCTGCGATGCATACTACTGACCACCCGCTCCGCGTGCAAACATGCCGTCGAGCTGTGGGACTTGCTCGACACAACATCCCCGGACGTCGCCTTCCTGACAGAGACCTGGTTGAACGACTACTCCGCACCCGACATCGCCATAGCCACCCCAGACGGCTACAAGATCACCCGCAGAGACCGCACCAATGGAGTCGGAGGAGGAATCGCCATCGTCCACAAGAACAGTATCAGGGTCTCGACTAGCACCGACGACGCACTCAGCACCGCCGAACACATGCACTTCCAGATCCACACAGACCCCAACTCCACCCTCAGAGGCACCCTCGTCTACCGCCCCCTTGGACCCCACCCCCAGTTCAGCGACTCCATCGCCGACTTCATCAACATGCACAGCGAACAAACTCCGGACAACCGCGCAGCACACTAGGACGCCTGCCGCAACCACCACCACCTCATCAGGGCCGGCAAGAGAACCTTGTTTAAAAACCGTCTCGACAACAATGCACACAATAGCAAGGAGCTCTTCAACATCGTGAAGGAACTCTCCAACCCCAGCTCCAACACCAACGACATCCCGCCCTCACAAGCCCTGTGCGACTCCCTCGCCACCTTCTTCCACTGCAAGATAGCAGACATCCACGACAGCTTCAACACCCAGACAGACCCAACAGACAGCAACACAACAAACCCCCCGCACACCATCGACCATGACCCCCTGCCAGCCTGGGCCAGCGTGAGCATCGATGACACCATCAAGACCATGAGCACAATCCACTCCGGCTCTCCGTCAGATCCCTTCCTGCACCACGTCTTCAACAAAGCAAGCAGCTCCATTGCACCCCACCTACGCAACGTCATCAATCTATCCCTCGAGACCGCAACCTTCCCAGAGAGCTGGAAACATGCCAAGATCAACGCCCTACTGAAAAAACCCAAGGCTGACCCAAGAGACCTCAAGAACTTCCGGCCCATCTCTCTGCTCCCCTTCCCGGCCAAGGTCATCGAGAAAATCATCAACAGACAGCTAACCCGATACCTCGAAGAAAACAGAATCCTGGACCCTTCCCAGTCAGGGTTCCGCAGCAACCACAGCACCGAGACCGCCCTCATCACTGCCACCGACGACATCAGGACCCTGCTGAACAACGGCGAGACCGCAGCACTCATCCTCCTAGACCTCTCCGCCACCTTCGACACCGTCTGCCACCGCACACTACGCGCACGCCGCAGGGATCCGAGACAAGGCTCTGGAATGGACCACCTCTTTCCTCTCCGGCAGAACCCAGAGCGTACGCCTCCCCCCATTCCGGTCTGAAGCCTCCGGGATCATCTGCGGCGTACCCCACGGATCCTCCCTCAGCCCGACTCTGTTCAACATTTACATGGCCCCGCTAGCACACGTCGCCCAACAGCACAACCTCAACATAATCTCCTACGCCGACGACACTCAACTGATCCTCTCCCTCACCAAGGACCCCATCACCGCCAAAGCCAACCTCCACGAAGGAATGAAGGCTGTCACCGACTGGATGAAGACCAGTCGTCTGAAGCTGAACTCGGACATGACGGAGGTCCTCATCCTCGGCTCCAACCCTTCAGCCTGGGACGACTCCTGGTGGCCGACGGCACTGGGAGCAGCCCCGACACCCACCGACCACGCACGCAACCTGGAAATCATCCTCGACTCAACTCTCTCAATGACCAAGCAGGTCAACGCCGTCTCCTCTCCTGCTTCAACACCCTCCGCATGCTCAGCAAGATCTACAGATGGATCCCGACTGATACAAGAAAGACAGTTACTCAGGCCCTCGACAGCAGCAGACTCGACTACGGAAACGCCCTCTACACGGGAGCCCTGACCAAGCTCATCAAACGACTACAACACATCCAAAACGCCTCGGCACGACTGATCCGCGACATACCATGCCACGGCCACATCACCCCCCACCTGAGGGACCTGTACTGGCTCCCCATCAGCAAGAGGATATCCTTCAAGCTCCACATCCACACACACAAGGCACTCCACATGACCGGCCCAGCCTATCTCAACATATGGCTCTCCTTCTACATCCCCAACCGCCAGCTACGCTCCGCCGACCTTTCACTCGCCACCGTCCCGCGCATCCGAAGAACAACCACAGGCGGGAGATCCTTCTCCCACCTCGCCGCCAAGACATGGAACACCCTCCCACTGAGCCTACGACAGACCCAAGACCTGGCTGGTCGATCAGTAGCAGGCCCCCCCCAGCGCCTCGAGACCCTCGCGGGTATGTAATGTGCTTTACAAATGACTGATTGATTGATTGATTGACTTCTGCTCAGCCCTACTGCCTACTCTCCGACCTGCATCCAAAACTACTCGCTTTAGTATTCCGGTATAATAGGCACCAATCACTGTTACTACTATAAAAGCAGAGAAGACTGATGGTTCTTTCATGTCTCCACTTCTAACTGGTTAAATGATATTGTGAAACATTACTTAAGGGTGGACAGAAGCCATACATTTCAAATTTCAAAAGACCAACTTGGTGAATTGATCCACTTCCAAAATATATCCTCCTTATTGGGCTATTTTGAGACATAATAATACATTTGCGTTACCGTGGAAATAGACTATCTCCCTCTTAGGAATGCACTGGACTTCAGGTTTTTAGGTCTCGCCTGACCCAGCGCATGCGCTGATCTGGCGAGACATTTAGTAGGTGGGTTTAGAAAGTGCTACCCACATTTTTGTGCTGGCGACAAGCTACAGTGCACGATGGCATGCACGCGCACAGCTGCTCCCCGCATTCCCCCCTCCCACCTCGCCCAGTCATCTGCCTTTCCTGCGCCAGCCTTCAGCACCATACCCCTCCCCCCGCTGCTGCGCGCGCATCCCTACCATGCGTCATCGCAATCGCGATCACTTTCGCTTTTACAGTGATCGCGATGAGAGATTGTCAGTTTAAGCTGTCAAATGAACGCGCCTAACCGGAAACATGGTTAATTGACGACGACTTGGAGTGAGGCAACAACACTGCTATCATCACCGAGGTCCTGTACTCTACCTCAGCCCTCCGTTCTCTCTCTCACCCCACACCCTACTCGTATGCCCCATCACCCCACCTGACCATTTTTAAGAAGGCCGCTGCTCTGCCTGGCTTACTGCCCTCCGGCTGTGACTATCCCCTCGCACAGATCTCAAGTTGTCTCGCGGCCAGCTTGAGTACCTCATCCAGTTGTTACTTTTCCTAGTTGCATCTTGGGGTTGCAATCTTGCATTTGCAATGGGAAAATTAAACCCTCGTAAAACGCAATAAATGAAAGACGGACTGGATACACTACTTACAAGGATCAGCTTAGAGCGCTGCTTTGTACCCCATTATCCCGTACCCCCGGGCCAGCCCGACTCCCCCACCTGTCCTCCCCTGCTCAGTCCTGCTGCTGCCATGCTCTGTTCTCCTCTGCTCTCTAACACGGTGTCGCTGTTCAGCATCCGGGCTGCACGCTGCCTGTGAGAGCACGAAAGAAAGGTTCCGAGGCTCGATGGTTCCTACTGCCATTCGGGCATGGGTGGCGGCGGGGAATGAGCTGTGCGTAGGGCGGGGTTTACAAGGTGAGATCGAACTGGTCTAAAAAATATAGGTCAGTGGAGATTTTTTTTTGTGTACATTTATATACCGCGAACTCGACTCAAAGATATTGGAGCGCTTTATATGAATGAGCACCATTTACGCTACACAAGGACACATCATTTTTGGTAGGCACTGGGAGAATAAGTGATTTGCCCACAATCACAGGATGCTGAGTCGACGCCAGATGCTGGTTCCCCAGCTCCAAGGTCGGCAGCTCTGGTTGTTCGGCCACATCCTCTTGCCAATTGGGAGAACCTGATCTCGATTACAGTGTATTTCGGTAAGCACAGGCAAAAACAGCAAAAACAAAATGCGTAACTAAGGAGATGTGATGTTCACCACTGGGTTTCATTGGCAACATGTGGAATTTCCTCAAGTTTTTTGCATTTACAGTGCACAGTTATTGTTAGATTTCTTCTTTTGGTTAAATGGAGTTACGTTTACCTTGCTGTAATCATAGCTGCCAAGGTTTCAGATAGGTTGTGGGTGACATTTTCATAGTTTCAGTGTAATTATGAGTGACGTTCAACGACTGAGCATACACGCCAACAGGAAGGTGGGAGATTAAAAAAAAAGAATCGGGAGACTTTGTCTCACATTGATTTTTATTGAAGCAGAGGCATTTTCAGACGAGAGACAGCCAAAATAAAGCCATATTTGGCTCCAGAAATTGGGAATCTCCCGCCTGATTAGGGTCTGTTCAAACAATCAGATGTCCTATAAAGCGCGACTACTCACCCATGAGAGTCTCAAGGCGCTGGGGGGGAGGGGTAGCTGCTGCCTGTTGCATGTATGTATGAGAGACACTTTCTCTAGGGCAAAATCAAGCAATGACGATGAGGGGAACTTATAAATATCAGAAATATGCATTCATTTGAGCAACGAGAAACTGTAAGAAGATCTTAAAACTGCTGCAAAGCATCCGAAATGGAAGGGCACTGTTAAAAGTGACTAAGGATATAATACAGGTGGAGTACTATTGCACTGCATTAAAGCCTGCAGAGAGTATTTTGGTATCCAGAATCTCACATAGTACCACAGTACACTCATATTTGCTCTAGTTATCAGCTTTTGTAATAACAATGGTCTGAAAGAAATAGACTGTAATTGGTGTGGTGTTACTCAAGCCAGTTTTAACTACAGCTTTCATGATAACAGGGTCCTGCGATGAAATGTTACATATTTGTCTACAACAAAAGCACGTCACTTAAAATGCTATACATAGATTATGTAGATCAAAATCAAATTATCATTTTGGTTTTATTGAGCATTGTATGAAGCGCCATATAGAGAAGGACGGAATTGTTTTTTTTTATGTTAACAGGGAAACTGAAAACATGAGGTAGCAGAAGAGAAGGAGACGGTTAACAGTCTATCTTCTGGTGCTTGATTTGAAAAGAAGTGATTGTGAAGGGCTGCAGGGTGTGCAACCAGAAGCTTGTGTGTGGGATAGAATTATGAAGGCAGCTTTCTATCTTGCACCTCTACAACAGTGGCTGAGCGTTTTTATTAATACTACAATAATATTTCTCAAAACAGACGTGTGTGTCTTCCCTCGTAGACCAGCACCCAGCAAACTAGCTTAGCTTGGAGGTTCGCTCATAGAACAGTATTGGCCATAAGGAGAGACGTTTTAAGGCATGGGCAAACTGGGCTTTGGCCCAGGGCCCCCACCTTTCCAGGGGGCCCATCATTAAGCTTTCAGGACAGTCCCAGGCAGTGGCTTAGCGCAAAAATGATGGGGCACCCTGCATAATATGAAAAGGGGCTCCCAGGTCCCCAATCTCTCATAAAAATTCAAATGCTTTAAATAGGTCCCCTTAAAGATTTGGGGGCCAACAAAGAAGGTTGCCAGTGATCAGACCATAGTTGCTGAGGGCTTGAAAGAGCTGAAAATGGATTATAAATTAAGAGTTGTTCTGAACAAGGGCCCCCAAATTATGTTTGGCCCAGGGCCCCCAAAATACTTAAGATGTCCAGGACCATAAGTGTGTATGATTTTCAGTGCTAGAGTGCCTTGGCACTCTGTGTTTTGGGTCCTATGTGGGCCCCAGGAGGTGCAAGCACCTTCTTTAGGAGTTTCTAAACCCAACTAGCCAGTAGTGTAGCAAGAAAGCTTGGGCACTGATGCAAGCAGGAACAAGCATTGGCATAGCCAATAGGTCTCGCTTTTGGGACCTTATAAGTATTTAGTTTTGCAGCACAATATCCTTGGTGCAACAACATCAAGTGTTGCATGGCTAAACACTTATATGGTCCCAAAGGCGAGACCTATTGGCTATGCCAATGCTTGTTTAGGTTGAGGCCAAAACCTGCTAAGTTCACCCACACCGTCAACAGTCCTGGGTTCAGGATGTGTCCCTCTTGGACCATCTCTAAATCATAACACAGGAAACTATACTCCGTGCTAAGAAGAGCTACAGTCACAAAACCAACCTTATGATTTGAGTCCACAAGCTTTGGATCTAGGGCACATGGGCTAGACAATTTCAACATCACTGTGCTGCTAGCAGGGTCCGAAGAACCTTTGTGAGACTTGGGGACACTCTTCTGCCACCAACAAAGTCATAGCATTCCTAGTGTAGTATACTCTTAACCAACCTGCATACCTTAATTATTTTATATTATATTAAGAGCTGCTTATAAGCCATCATGCTCAACATGTATTAGAATATCTAAGAAATAAATTGTGTATCAGTTATACCTGCATGTGAATTTTAGGTTTGTTTTATTGTTATTGAGTGAATGAAGATGTGTCTCTAACTCACTAATAACATGTCATCTACACACCACAACTAGATAACATGATTACACTAATGATCATATTGACAAACTATAGGCACTGTCCTCTGCCAAAATGTTATCAGCAGGTCTGCATAATCGGGAGTAAGACATAAGCCCATGGCAGTACCTGGCACAAGCAAAGTAATTATGATAGAGAATAATTCTGCCATCTCCAAAATAATCTCACCATACTGAATTCTGCATGACCATTAAAAAAACAGCACAATACACTCAGACAAACTATGTCTAATGCTCCCACACATGACCGAAACATCATCCACTGCAGAAGATATCTGAGGAAGAGTGTCAAGGGGGAGATAGCATCGCAGACCTGACGATTAGCATACTGTAGACTTACTGCTAGCTGGGACAAATGCAAGGTGGAAGGTCATCCTCATCAATGTGGACTAACTTCTTGGTAAGTTTAAAAGGGACATAAAACCATTCTATAGTTTGTGGACAACGCTGGCCCTTTTGAGCACTTTGATGGGCCAAATGTTCAAACCGCGAAAACAAAAATATTTCCGAAAAGTAGAAAGAAATACCCTTCGCTGTTCCTGGTGGGCTGAAAACAGACTGCTTGAAGAGCTGGCTGATTGGCCCCTGAACGGAACCTTAAAAACAGATGCCTGAAGTGTAGAGGAGCAGCCCTAGGACCGAGTGGAGCCTTTTAGGCAGTGGCGTGTCTTGGCTGGGATCCTCAATGAGTGGCAATCTGGGACACTTGGTGGTGGCCCACGCAAACATGCCTGAGAAAGGAGATGGCACATCTGCAATGGAGTTTGTGCCTAAACTGAGGGCACCTCTTCATTGTTACCTGTAACACAGAGAACTACTTGGAATTTGGTGGATTAATGGGGGACCATGTGGAAATGGATGGTCTGGAGCCCTGCTCAGGCTCATTCTTTGCTATTGATAAGCTGCACCTTCCCTTGCCCCGGTGGCCGCAAGTGAACAGGAGCTGAGAAGAAAATACAGTTGACACCTGGTCAATCCCTATACTGGCTTGATGCGGGGAAGACCTAGATGACCGGAGACGCTACGGATCTATCGAGTTGGTTATTAACTTGATGAACTGGATCCCTTCAGGTGAGCACCTCTAACCACCAAATAAACTATTGATCGGCTGAGAGTGCTAAGGCAGGTGCATCAGACCCAGTGGTTAATCGAACCAGTAGATAATACATCACCATATTCCCCTTGTTATTATACTGAGATCTGCTTTTAATATCAAATTAACAACTACATATAGTGAGAAGTCCTGGTGTCAAAGCCACCTCAGGCCTGCTCTCCTGCGCTTTTGCCTTGTTCATTTCTTTTTTATTTTATGGTTTGGTTTCCCCTCCACACTCGCACAACAGAGCGGCGTTCCTGTCGTTTTTAGCTCCACCTCCGGAGCTCCGCCTCTCCCTGGTTCCTTGATGGCGTCTTGAGTACAACCCCATTGAGTAGGTGCCTGGTGCTCCAGCCACCTTAAGTCCTCTTTCCTGCCCACCTCAGCTGGCTCAGCTGCCTTTTTCTTTTCTTTTTTATTATTTGGTTTGGTTTCCCCTTTATGCTCGCATGATTGAGCAGCTTGCTTGCTGTTTTTAGCCCAGCCTCCCCCTTGACCAACTTAATGGCAGCTGCAACACGATTGCGCCAAAGACAATCTGAAGCAGCGCTAAAGACAAGCTTGTCTGCGCCCACCAGTGCCTGGCCTGCACCCAGCACCAGAAACCCTGGTTGCCCCATCACTCACAGCTACTCCTCTGTACAACTCCATTGCCTGAACCCCAGATGCAGAGAAGACCTCAGGCTTCCACACCTCACACTACAACACGGTCAGGTCCTTCTTATGCTCACACTGCCGCTTCTCATCTCACTAACACCCCAGCGACACACAAACACTCAGCAGCACACCCAGCCACCATATCCACACACACACCATCCACCACCAACCACTCACATGCATGCTACCCGCTCCCTCAACAAACACATAACCGAGGCCTGGAACCTCATCCACACACACTCACAAGACCTCTCCTTCCTCATGGAAACATGGCCCAATCCCTCATATGCACCAGGACACAACTTCAAAGCCCTGAGGAGGCATTGCAATAACTCACAAAGACAGCATAAAGTGCACCGCAACCAATGATCCGGATACTACCTTCATAGAGCACCTCCACTTCAACATCCAGACAGACAGCAAGTCCACCACCAAGGGAATCCTTGCCTACCGGCACCCAATGAAAATTCATCAACCTCATTACCGACCTCATCATCCCCGCTGCCCTCAGCTCCAAAGGCCTCCTGTTCCTCATCAACCTCTTCTCCCATCTGGACGACACACCCGACCCCTAAATGACCGATTTTCTAGACAGGTCCAATGTGGGCCTCAGGCAGCTTGTGATAGGATCCCCACACACAGCAGGCCATGCTGGACCCTATCGTCTCCCCCAGCAAAACAGCCCAGGTCAGCCACACCCTCCTGCTCACCTGGACAGACCACTTCCCCGTCTATTTCAACATTCTCCCTCCGCATACGCAGATAATGACACCCCCATCCAGGCCTGCAACTGGAAAAACATCACCCAACAAGCATGAATCAGCAACCTCAACCTACACCATCCTACTCTCTCCAACACCACCTGCAGAAACGTCCAGTGCCTCAATGAATGGCTCACCTCCTGAGCCAACAGCTTGGCTCCCCTCAAGACCAACAAAACCCAGAAGATCCCAAAAAAATGCAAACTCATACCCAGACACCCTCAGGTATGCCAAGAGACAGTGCAAACAGCTGGAAAGTAAGTGGCGAACCTCCTAGAAGCCCACTGGAAGGAGCACCTACAAGAACTCTCTGAGATCCTACCATCATGAATCGAAAGAGGCCCAGAAGAGGGCCCTGTCCCAGAGAATCGAGAACAGCAACAGCAAACCTAAAGAACCCTTCACCTCTCAGACTTCTCCCATGACAAAATCTTCCACATCTTCAAAAATATTATTCCTCCAGCTCCTCCCACAATCCCTCTTCATTCACTGGCCCTCACCACAGGATCCCCAATGCCCTCCAATTGGACCCCATTGACCACTAAAGCAACCATAGTGATTATGGCATCCACCCACTCAGGTGCCCCCACAGATCCTTGCTCTTACCGCCTTTTCAACCTAAGCAACACTACAATAAGCTTGGTACTACGGTCCATCAACAACACATCCATTGCCTCTGCTACATTCCTGAATGCCTGGAAAAACACAGTTGTCAACCCTCTCTGCAAGACATCATCTGCAGACCCGGAGGTCCTCACTAACTATCGACCCTTTCCACAGCTTCTCTTACCCAGAAAAATCATGGAAAAAGCAATCAACAGCCAGCTCTGCTTTTACAGCGAAGAACACAAACTCCTAGAACACTCACAATCCAGATTTCGCATCAAGCATAGCACAGAGACACCCTTCATCGCAGCAATGGACGACATTTGCACAATCATGGACCGAGGACACTCCGCTGACCTAATTCTTCTCGAACTTTCTGCCACCTTTGACATGGTCACCTATCACACAGTCATTACCAGACTCTGCAACACTGGAATTCATGGGCCAGCCATTCATAGAATGTGCTCCTTCCTAACCGGAAAAAAACAATGGGTAAGTCTGCTGCTGCCTTTCACTTTCGAACCCAAAAAGCGTCATCTGTGGGTCATCTCTCAGTCCATCCTCTTCAACATTTTTCTGGTGCCCCTTGTGAAGATCACCCTCTCCCACAACCTCAACATCATCTTATACAGCGATGACACGCAACTCATCCTGTTCCTCTCTGAAGATCCCAACACCAAAAACAACTTCGAAAGCTGTATGACGGAAGTCACCACACGGATGCACACCAATTGCCTGGAACGCAACATAGAAAAAACGAAAGAGCTGATTTTTAGACTCAGTAACTCCCCCAAGGATGCTACCTGGTGGCCCACCGAATTGGAGCCCAGCCTGACACCCACTGCCCGGGCATGAAATCTGGGCATCACCCTAGACACACAACGCTCCACGAGACCCCAAATCAACACTGTCACATGTGCCTGCTTCAAAATCCTCCACATGCTCAGAAATGTCCTCAAATGCCCCCCCCCCCACCCCCTCTATGGGCACCAGGAAGACCGTCACCCAGGCTCTAATCAGGAGCAGATTAAACTATGGCAATGCCCTCTACAAACAGAATATCCACCCACCTCCTACATAGGCTCCAAACAATTCTAAACACCACTGCAAGACTGGTTCTCAACCTACCCCGCCGCACCCACATCACGCCTCACCTCTGAGAACTCCACTGGCTCTCTGTCCAGAAACGCTGCCATTTCAAGATACTCACCCTCGCTCCCAAAGCGCTGCATCAGAAGGGACCCACATACCCCAACCGACAACTGCACTTCCACCAGCCAGCCCAGAACCTCTGACCTACCTCCCTACCACTCGCTCACATCCCCACATTCTCAGAAATAGGTAAGGAGGCCGATCTTTCTCCTAGCTAGCAGACCTGGAATGTCCTCTACCAGGACATCAGAGCAGCTGTCACGCTCACAACATTCCACAAAAAACTGAAGACCTGGCTCTTCGACTGATGCTTCTGATCTTCCACACCTACTTGGCATCTGGAGAACCTCGCGGGTGATTAGTTTGCGCTCTACAAGTGTTTTTACATTACAATACTTTTACATAGCCTCCCGAGACCACCTATACCACAATTTCCTCTTGATACAGCAAATACCTACGCCTGGGTCTGAACTATCTCCTTGTCCTTCACCACCCCCAACACAAAAAGGGTTCCACAAGAACTCAAGAATAGGAGCTGCACATACGTGTCCCTGTTGATATCTGGATCAGGTAAAGATGTATCATGTTGAAGGACAGGAGACAGATCGCCCTTCAAAAAGGGAATATCGTCAAGTTCACCAGACCTGTTGCCGCCCTGCAGGCCTAGATCCTGGGATATGCTGCAGCCCCTGAGGAGCAAGACACAGACGCGGTATCTCTGGCGACAATCCTAAAGCCATCAGAGACTTCTAAGCCTTCTTGGAACAACAGAAGAAAGTTGTTGAGCTTGAAGAAACATTGCGTTCGTCAGGGCCTCAGAAATGTGGCCGACCATTTGACCAAAGTAGAAAGCTATATATCAACTGCAGAAGAAGTGCTAAGAATTGTATGGGAGTAACTTTCACAGCTATGGGAGACCACAATAAAACTGGACAAAAAACCTTAGAAGTGGGAGGTCTCGAGGTCTCAGAGGGTCAGACCAAGTCCTCACATTATGGCTGAAGACATGGGCCCATAGGGCACTTGTGCTTAGGCTGCCTCCCAGGGTGCCTCCATGCTCTCTTATTGCCAGACTACAAACCTATGCAGACCAAGATACTATCCTTAGGGTTGCAGAAGAAAAGACTGACATCAGACTAGATGCCTCTAAGATTCTGATTTTCCCAGATTACACCTCAGAAGACCAGCAACAAAGACATCCTTTGCTGAGATGAACCAAAAACTGACAGCAATGCAGCTCAAACACATTTTGTTCTGCCCAGCTAAGTTAAGGGGGTTACATCAGGGATGTCTTCAATTTACCAGAGGGCCTTCCAAGTTCCAAAGACTAGTTGCAACTCGATAATTCAACCAACTTCCCCAGAAAAAAGACTGCATAGACAGTACAGCTGGAGAAATGATTGCACGAGAATAATAAGAGACCCGGCAGAGGATTCTAGTTCTTCGGGTGGGAGTTGAGTTAAAGATCCTAGTACCCCAATGGCATAACTACCAGATGATGAAACGCACAATGTGTGGGAGCAGGCTTCCACCCTAAGATACAAACCATACAAATTATCATTTAACTGATTTTTTCCCTGCAGGACTTTGTTGAAATTAGACCGCGAGGCACTGCAAAGACTGGACTAACACTTATGTAGCAGCACTTACGACATGCTTTTAAGTGACTAAGAGTCTGAACTGTTTAAACACCCAAATAGTTAACAACAAGTTCAGTGGGTGACAGATACTTCTAATTCAGAAGTACGGGGTGGGAGGCAGTTGGAGGGTGGTGGTGTTTTTCATTTAGGTTTTACTGACCTTGTTAGATTCACACAGCATACACTTGACATATAGAGCACATATACAAAACATCATATTGGACATTGGACATATAACCAAGCTTGTAGTTTGTGATGATTATAATGGGACTTCAAGTATCCGCTATTGAATCCTGGGAATTCTCCACATCATTTGGGCCATCACACTTTCTAAATGGTTAATTTCAATCAGTGTGAGTGAACTACTTGATAGAATGAGAACTCCCCACCATTCTTTTTCCTAAATACATTATTTCATCATACAAGCAGTGGAGTCGCCCTAAATACTGAACTCACTTTTTCGCCCTACATGCCTATCAGAACTGGCTCTGAAAGAAATTATCCTTAGCTGCCAAATAAGCTGGCATTAGGGACATTGGCATCATAACGCCTCATGGTAAATGTATAAGGATTTCTCTGAGTTCCTTAGGGAAGAAATAGAATCCTACTTTGAACTAAATCAATTCTCTAAACATACATTATGGGAAGCTTTCAAGACTGTAAGACGGGTAAAAGAAATCTCCTTTTTAGCAAGAAAAACTAAAGAACCTGAATGAGAAATTGAATCTCTTGAGAAAATAATCACCACAACAGATAAGAAACTCGTAATGATTCACACAGCAATCACGTTTGCAGGTAGCTACATGTTACACATACGAATACAAGGAGCTCTGTGGGTTCTCTGCACTAGTCTTTGTGGACTTCTAGAAGGCCTATAACTCAATGAATTGGCGCTTGCTCTTCAAGAACCTCAAAAAGATGAATTTGCAGCTCTTTCTTGCATCTAATGATTACTATTTACTGTACCACGGGCTCAGGTATGGGTTAACGGACCCCTCTCCGTCCCCTTTTCCGTTAGGAAAGGTACCTGGTAGGGGTGCCTGCTATAGCCCTCTTCTTTGCATTAGTAATTGAACCACTAGCCCAATGTACTGGGTGAGATACCCTTCATGGGATTCAGATTAGGTGAGGGATTGAAGACAGGATTTCCCTATATGTGGACAAAATGCTCCTATATATTCAAAGACCTGAAAACACCAGAATGAGAATAATGAACATCCTCCAGATATATGGTGCAACAATGGTATAAAAGTAAACAGAGAAATCAACATCCAGCAATTGTGGTTGCACCTAACTCTCACTTGTGGCTCTAAGGTGTATAGCACATTACAATTTCAAATTCTTGGACATACACATATTTTTAGACCAACAAAAAAGCTGGGTTTTAAACATAACCTTGATACTGCTCCAGGTTAATAAAAATACCTCTAGGCATGGAGCACACTTACAATCTCAATAACGAGTAAGAGAACCCTATTCAGTGTGATTTTGAAGCCCAACTCACGTACATACTATAGAATTACCTATTTATTGCACCCCTCAGATTCTTTACGGGCCTACCATCCACCTTAACTAATTACCCATTGGCTCAGAAGTCTAAGATGGTGTAATTTGGGAAACATTTGCTGTCCTCATGTCATGGCAGCCTCAGAGCAGACATCAATAAATGAGTGGCTATTCAAAGATGGACACACCCCAACATTCAAACTTGAACTCAATACCTACCTTCGATAACCAGAACTCTACTGTTGGTACAGGGTGTTGAAAAGGATTCAATATACAGGCATCTTAAGCAGTGAAACTCCTCTGTGGCAAGGCTCATGGCCGAGTTACTTCACGCACCTCAAAGGCTTCAAACCATGGGATCTCATTGGGATCTCTCGGCTGAGAGATATATGGGAAATATACCACATCAAATCCTAATCACAAATTACACTGGAGATGGCAGTCCATAAATCCCAAATTTTATATTACAGCTCTGTCATGCACTAAAAGCATAAAGGGATGAGCTTGGCTTCATTCCTGAATTCAGTCCACTAGGGTCTACGCTAACTATGGAAACTCTCGAAAAATGGGCATTTCGAGGGTAATTAGATCACCTGAAAACTTTGAGGAGCTCAGAGCTTGATGCGAATAGGACATAGCAGTAATAGATGATGAAGAGTGGACAAAGCTCACATTGGCCTTTTGAAAGTTAACAATATTCTCAAGACTCTGCCTGTCCAATTCATGTACTTACATAGAATATGTTACAATCCCACGAAGCTGTGGAAGATGGGAAAAAGTTCACATTCTATCTGCTTATAATGCAACACTTCCATAGGTACATATGCTCTGGGATTTCCAAATCATGTGGGACACTGGTCCTGCATACATGACACTCTTGAATTAACGGCGTTAAGACTCGACAGAGACACTAAAACTGCACAGCTGGGTGTAGTGGATGGTCGGGATGGATCTCGCGATGCCCATTTATTAGTAGCCATAGCAACTGACTTAACTGTGGCGAAACCTGAAATTGTCGCCACTGGCCCCACCAATGGGAGAATGGCTTAGAGGGAAGGACTATTATGATTCAGAGGAAGAGACAGTGACAAAGCACATGGCTGCCCCAAAAAAACATTATAAAATTTGGGGACCTTGATGAGTAAATTATAAAACATTCTACCTGATATATAACGGCATTCACTGATAGATAATATCCATAGTTTAATCGTACAAATCTTAATTGACATCAAAATGTTCTGCTGTAATGCTATATTATCTAGAAAGAAATACAAAACTTTATAAAAACACTTTGCTGTGCGGGTGCATTGAACCTCGTGCCCACACAGCGAAGTTTCAATGCCGTCAGTGGACCTGCTATAGTGCCAATTCTTCTGAGGGCAAAGAGATTTCGCACTGCCTAGCGACGCCCTCTAAATAAGGGTTGAGGGTAGTCCGCAAGGGCAGTAGAATATAACTATCTGCTGACCTGGAAGAACAGAATACAGCCTGCCATACTCTATCTCAGGGCCATAGGCTACAAAATGTGTATTGATTGGAAGCTTATATTCTCCCTTAGTAATGCTCTGACTTATTGTTTAGTTCACACCTTTTGCGCAGCAAAGAACAAATGGTCACTCGTAAAAACACTGCTAATGTGAGTAATATTAAAGAAGGGGACAGACTGATATGAATATTACGTCGTTTCTCTCCTGGATATTCCCTTGCGTGAGTGACATGTGTCAATCAATCAAAAGTGAATAGTGTGGTTAGTAGAACTCACATGTAGTTTATGTTATTATGTTCTACAACGTGATGATCAAGTTTTGCTAAGTGCTGACTGTCCTGTCCTGCATTATTTTTTTTAAATCAATTTCTGACAAGATTCTAGAAGGTTGATAACTATGTGTCTCGTTTACTGTTGTTGCATAGAAGAACACAGGCTCGCAGGATAAAAATAATTGAAATGGTATCATACTAATTATTTAGTCAAGTCAAATCAACTTTAATCGGTCATAATAAATAGACCTTAAAAGTTTATAAGAACAGTACATCATACGATAAAACATATCAATTTAAGCAGCGGCCACCAGAATAAAATCATGTTACGCTAAAAATAGAGTCCCGAGCGATCAGTTCCAAATGCAATTCTGCATAATTAGGACAGCTGCCACAAAACAGTAACAATACATAGATTAAAATACAGTTCTACCACATGTGCAATCAATACCAAAAAAGCTAGATTAAAATTGGTCCCTGTGGCAGTACGCTAAAATGTTATTCTTATTGACAGAGCTGGCCATGCCATTTCCATGTCTTAAGCACCAGCCTCTAAAAGTAGTAAACAGGAAGAGTAATCTCCTCAGATCCCAAGGATTGTAAAGAATGCAAGGCCTCTGTGCACCGATGCAGGGAGGGCCTGATTGACAAGATGTGAGCAGCATAAGTGCAAAAGAACGTAACATGTAAAGTGCATTGGACTGACGCCTGATGGCATGGACAAGGCATAGATCACCTGACCAGTCATTAGGCTGGAGGAAGGTGAGTAATCTATGAAATATGTTGAGGCGTAACCTAAGCAGAATAAAGTGCATAAAGTGCTGGGTATCCAATGATAAAAAAGATTTCAAGCACCTGGAGGGATCAAGGTGTAGATATTGAGTAACAGGGGGAAGTGCAGACACCCTGGCCCGTCTTTCTTCCTCCCAGAACATGTAACATGTATCCCTCAATGTCTTTTTGGGTGTGGCTCTTCAAATAAGTCCTGCCTGCCCAGGGTCAGTGTCATGTCCCTAACACCTCTCAAACAAGGAATATCTAAGTGCCGTGAGCGAGATGTAATCCTTAATTAACGATCTGTTTAGGAAGAGAGCATTTTTCAAAGGATTCGCAAATTACCATCAACTTGAAGTTGATGGTAATTTGTGATTCTTAAATGCAAAGTTGCATTTTGGTAATGCTACATACATCGCATTTAGGGAATCGCAAATTGCGATTCCCTAAATGCATTTGCAAACTAGGTAATCGCAAAAATTGAGATTTCCTTTTTGGTGAATGCAATGCCTTTGATGCATCGGAAAAGGCATTTAACCGGTCGCCAAAGCAACCGGTAAAATGCTTGATGCATGTGCCCCACAGTCTTTAATGAAGAGAAACAGATTAAGGGGGATATATCTCAACGTATAAAAGCTGTATTCTGGATTTATTTATCGGATGCTATATCACGCAAATTTATAACACACCTGGCTGTCCTAGCAAGGCCCTCCCAGCACATCTAACAAAGACAGCAAGAACGAGACCAAACGTCAGACTCTCAAAGAGCATCTGTTGGTGGTTCCAACTAAAGTATTCATGCAGTATTCATGCAGGTTGAGATGCCGGATGGACATACAAGCCCTCCACACATAGAGGCACATGCATCAGGGTAATCATTTGTGATTACCAAATAGCTAATTTTAAGGATTCGATATTTGGTAATCGCAAATGCCTATGCATGAAAGATTTGCAAATATTTTTATGAATCCTTAACATTCCCTAATAGTGAATCGCAAATTGTGATTCACTATTAGGGAATGCATTCCCATTCATTCCTACGGGCCTTTAGGCCTATAGTAATGAATGGGAATGCATTCGCAGTTTGCGATTACCAAATTGGTAATCGCAAATTGCAAATGCAATTGCAAGGGTGCTGGGGGGCCTAAGGCCCCCCCGAGGCACCCGCAAAAAAGGTAAGTGTGCACGTTTGGCGCACATATATGCCCTAAGGGCATGTGTGGGCGCCACATGGCACTTTGAAAAATCCACTTTAGTGCATTTTTCAAAGGATTCGCAAATTACCATCAACTTCAAGTTGATGGTAATTTGCGATTCCTAAATGCAAAGTCGCATTTTGTTAATGCTACATGCATCGCATTTAGGGAATCGCAAATTGCAATTCCCAAAATGCATTTGCAAATTAGGTAATCGCAAAAATTGCGATTACCTATTTTGCGAATGCAATGCCTTTGATGCATCGGAAAAGGCATTTTACCGGTCGCCAAATGCTTGGTGCATGTGCCCCACAGTCTTTAATGAAGAGAACCAGATTGAGGGGGATGTATCGCACCTCATTAAAACTGTATTCTGAATTTATTTATCGGATGCTTATGACATGTAATGTTATGCTATATAACGCAACTTTATAACACATCTGGCTGTCCTAGCAAGGCCTTCCCAGCGCATCTAACAAAGACAGCAAGAACAGGACCAAACGTGTCTGGCTCAAAACAGCCATGTCTTAAGCTGTTTCCTGTAAGTGTAGTTCACATTGCTACAGGCTGAGCAGAAGTTTATTCCACAAACTTTCCCCAAACAGCGGAAAGAGCGTCCTCCCCGCCTCACTAACTCAAACCGCTGTATCAAAGACTGATTTGGCTCAGAGGATCTCAGACACATCGTGGGGTGATATGGTTCAAAGAGAGGATAGACAAGCCCATGTTATTAAGAGGGTGATGAGTGATACACAAGGCCTTAAACTAAATGCACCCTTGAAGTGGGAGCCAATGTAAATTCTGATTGGAAACCGGGCTCCAGGCAGATGGTAAAGCAACCGAGCAGCAGCATTTTGAATAGTTTGCAATCTATTCCTAGCATGCAAGGGGATGCCAACTAGATACAAGATGTTACAATAATCTAAGCGCAAAATTATTATAGCCTGAACAAGGGCCATCTGAACTGAAGGGGAAAAGTTCCCAAGAATGTTTTTCAGGCTTCTAAGCAAACCAAAACAGCAAGATATCACTGCCTTAATTTGTGATTCAACAGACAGCTCATTATCAACCCAGACTCCCAAGTGCTTTACAACAGGTTTGGGAACCAGGGGTTGTCCTAGTACCTTAGCCCACCAGTGAGGTCCCAAATCAAGGAATGTTTGCCAATAATTAGAACCTCAGTTTTATTGGCATTCAGTTTCAGGCCATTCATATTCATCTATTGTGCCACTGATGACATCATGCACCATGTGATTACATCATCATTGAAGAGGAGGACTGGCCTGTGGGTTTGATAGGGGACACACCTTCATCCACCATGGTTCCGCAAGGCGGTCCTTTTCCGCCCGCCTTGCGGAACTCGGAGCAGGGCCACATTGCGGCGGTTCTGTGCAGACACCGACGTAGGGATTACGGTATCCCTTTACGCCTGCCATTTTGCCGCAGATGTCCCGCCGCAAAAAGTCTGGTGGGCGGTCCCAATCACTGCTACAGTGGTGGGCGGACCAAGTCTGCCCGCCATCGTAATCACCCCCTATATATATATATAGGCTTTTGGCAGCAAGAATCATGGAGATTTTACAAGAAAATCCAGAGGAGTAATCCAATGGCAATGATATATACAGATTTAACTTGACAAAAAACCTGACTAGGGTGGGCAAGACAGTGAATTTGCTAACCCTCTACAGGTACAAAGTACGCCTTAAGAAATTCAAAATGCAATTTTCCTTGGATATAAATTATCCAGTGAGGGTAAAGGACTGGCACATGACTTCGTACATAAGTGTGCTACTTCACAACCTCCAAACACATTAAGAAAGTTACAAGACCTGATTAGAGTGTGTGAGGAACGCTGAGATTGACTGTATAGTTGCACTGACTTGAACGAACTAACGTCGCTTTTGATACTGTATTAATGCTCTTAAAAAACCTTTTTAAAATCAAGTAAAGGAAAATCGTTTTTTAAAATAATACTGTATTCCGTGATTCTCTGTTGCTAATTGCTGCTAATTCCTTTGGCACACGAAACTGCACACTGCACTTTTTTCTGATCCTAACCCAGTTTTGTCTAATCCGAGTTTGAGCGCCATCTTTACTCAGGAAGGTCAGCGTTAGCGCTCTAGTCGTACGTGACTTCCGGTGGGGGAAAGTTTAAATTCGATGCAAAGACGGACGCGCAGGGGGCGCGCCGCGGGCGCGCCGAAGGCGCGCACAAGGCAAGCCCATCTGCGCCCGTCCGCGCCCGACTGGGTCCAGGGGCCACTGAGGCCGCCCCTCACACCGCATATACATCGGACCGTCTTAGAGCACTACAGCAAGCCTGCATTACCCTCAGTCCCACTACTGTAAAACGGTTGAACACTGTAGGTATTAATCGCCTAACTATTTCTAACTGCGTCGAGGCAAAGCCCCCTGTTCACGCCAATAGTGGTGAGACTACTATTAGGGCAATATACCTGAATACACGGTCCTTAGTGAACGACCAGTCCGACATTTTTATCTTACTCACTAATGAAAAACCGGACATTCTCCTTCTGACCGAAACTTGGCTCACTGCTGAGTCACTTCCTGATGTCTTGGCGGCCCTCCCTCCAGATTATTACATTCTTCACGCGGACCGGCCGGGAGACCGCTCTGGAGGGGGGGTTGCTGCTATTATATCAAAACGTCTCAACTCTCTACTTCTTCTTCTCTCTCTATACCAGGGGTGGATAATCTGCTCCTTAGTATAGGAACCAACACAGGTGTCTTTGCACTGCTTCTCCTCTATCGGCCACCATATCCCATGTCTACTTTCGCCACCGTGCTGAGTGAATATCTGTCTTCCATTCTGACTCATCATGCCAGCTTCGCACTTATTGGCGATCTTAATTACTGGTACAACGACCTCAATGCCGGCTGTCATGCCTTTGAACTGTTTGAATCGCTGCATAGTTTGAATCTGACGCAACAGATTCTTTGCCCCACCCACCGAAAGGGCCACATTTTAGATCAAATCTGGTCACACAACTTAGTGCTGTCTCAGCCTACTGTCTCTCCTTGTGTCTGGTCCGATCACTTTTTAGTGGACACGGTTTTTACTCTCACAGGCAAGCTCCCTGCCCCTCGTATGGCTGGCGGGCTTTCTCGTAAGTGGAGCACACTGGATTCCCAGGCCTTTCTTACGACCTTATCAGACACCAGCCTAGCCTGGGATCCCATACTCTGTTCTGATCTTGACACGTTAGACAGTAACATCACCAATTGGCTAAAGTCGGCCAGTGACCAATTTGCCCCGTTGACCCGCTTCCCCCCCACTAAGCACTCTGTTTCTCATAGATGGTATACGCCTGATCTTAAATTGCATAAACTAAAAGTACGACAACAGGAACGCATCTGGAGGCATACCTATTCTGACTCAGCTCGTTCATTCTACATTGCCGCTCGTAGAGAATATAAAGCAGCCATCACCTCAGCCAAATCTGCTCACTTCTCAGACAGGCTTCTCTCAGCAGCCAATAAATCCAAGGAAGTGTTTAGAATTATGAATGAGCTCACCACCGATGATAGAACTCTTCCTACTCAGACTCCCTCTCAAGAGACATGTGATGCCCTCAACTCTTTTTTTATTGAAAAAATTGTAAAAATTAAAGACTCGATCCATTCTCCTGGCCAGCCATTCTTTCAGGACTTAACGCCCAACAATCACCTGACTATCGCGACGTTTCCTGCTCTTAACGCTGATTCTCTGGCTCGACTCGTAACTCGAGTCAAATCAGGCTCTCCCAGCGACTGCTGCCCGCCTTCAGTCAAGCGGGACGTCTGCCTTAAGCTACCAGACCGCATCCTTTCTTTGTTGAATGGTTCACTTAATAGTGGCATTGTCCCTGCATCTTTCAAGGAGGCTATTTTGGTACCTCTTCTAAAGAAACCTGGAGCAGACCCTGGGGAACTCTCTAACTTTCGTCCCATCTCCCTTCTTCCTTTTCTCTCTAAGTTACTGGAGGCTCATGTGACTCAAACTCTCTCACATTTCATTGAGTCCTCCAGTTACCTCGAGCCCAATCAAGCTGGGTTTAGACCTGCTCATTCGACCGAGGCGGTCATTCTCGCAGTTTTGAACACTCTAAGAAGTAATGCGGATGCCGGCACTCCTCAGGCTCTGGTGCTTTTGGATTTGTCTGCCGCATTCGACACGGTGGACCATAACATCCTTCTCTGCCGTGTCGCACAGGCAGGCATCCAGGGCACCGCCCTCAACTGGATTACGTCATTCTTAACTGGCAGAACACAGGCCGTACGTCTAGGCCCTTTTGCAGCTGGGAAGACTGCAACTACCTGTGGAGTCCCTCAGGGCTCTTCTATCTCGCCGCTGCTGTTTAATCTCTACCTCCGTCCTCTGATCCATTCACTCAGGAACTGGGATATCACGGTGTACAACTACGCCGATGATTTACAAATCATTTTTCCTCTTAATTCCCCTAACGCGGATAAGACTTTCCATTCCGTTATGATTCATAGACTGGAATGGATGAATATCAATCAACTAAAGTTGAATCCGGGGAAGACTGAACTGCTTCTCCCTGGCTCCAGCTCTTCTCACTGGGCCCCGCAGTTCTGGCCTTCTGAACTGGGCCCTCTTCCGGTTCCGCTTAATTCAGTGAAGAGTCTCGGCGTGATAATTGACGCAGAACTCTCACTAAAAGCTCAAGTGGGGGCTGTCATCTCCTCCTCCATGTACCAGCTCAGGAAGATCCGTAAGATCAGCCATTTATCTCATCATCTGCACTAACCCAGGTTGTCATTTCCCTGGTTCTATCCCGCCTGGATTTTTCAAACTCTATCTACCATGGACTCACTCAGTGTCTTTTGCATCGCCTTCAGGTCGTCCAGAACCAGGCGGCCCGTCTTATTTACAATCTCCCCAGGTGGCAGTCGGCAAAACCACTATTACAGCAACTCCACTGGCTGCCAATTGGACAAAGGGCAGCTTTTAAGGTGGCATGTATCACCTATAAAGCCCTCCATTGTACTAGCCCTGCTTTTCTGCGATCTTTAGTCACGGTGCATCGACCTTTACGTAACTTACGCTCTGCTCATCTTCACTTATTGACTGCTCCTAGAGTCAAAACCAAGAAGTTCGGGGGCCGCTGCTTTGCTTCTTTGGCCCCGTCCCTCTGGAATTCACTGCCTCCTTCTATTAAGTTGAGCTCCTCACTACTCAACTTCAGGAAACTGCTAAAAACTTCTCTTTTTCCTCCCCTTCATTAGTCAGTTTACGGTTATCTCTCACCTTGTTGCTGTTATCACTCTTCTGTGGTTAAGCGCCAGGAAACCTTTGGTGTCAGTGCGCTATACAAATATCATCAAACATAACATAACATGGGGTCTCTAGACTTTGGTCGAGTTTACTTGCAACATTATGCTGAGACGAAACAATTCCTTTCCATAGTTATGATTATTGGGAAGAAAATATAAAAGAAAAAAGTATTTGTGTACGAAGTTTGGCAAATCAAAGGGACAGAAGCTTTATTTAGAGCATTCATAATACCCAGAGAAATTATATTTTTAAATAAATTGATCCAGCAGATACCTTGCATGGGGTTCGTGTCCACTAGAGATCTAAAAACACCATTCATTGCAAAGGTTAATTTGACACAGTTCCCAGACTGGCAACGAAAAGAAAACATTACTGATGTGCAATTGAATACTATGATTCCAAACGGCACTTATAATTTGACTGCATTTGATTCAGATGAATTGCCCATTTGGGAATGGTTGTATGAACATATTTATTTTTAAAGCTCCTGGTCCTCTAGCAATAAGACCAGACCCCAACATAGTATAGTCTCCCATAACAGTAACCGCATATAGCGTGGGTAAGATGTGCTAGTGCGTTCCAGTTTAAAGGCTGTGAAAGAACACATGAATAAGATTATTGAGGGCATGGATTTCAATGATTTTCTTGAGGGCAACACCTTTTTTCATTCATTACTTCTTATCACAAAACTCCCAGGGAATGGTTCTTATCTAATAAGGACAAACGATAGCTGTTGTGGAATGACCCCTGGGTTCACCTTTTGGTAACCGTTCAGAAAGTGTAAGGTTTGTGGCATTGCATTGTATTTTCCTCCAGGGAAATTATTTGAAAGTGTTTCATGGCAGATAATAGACATGATATATGTGTGCTTTGATTGTATTTTTAGAAGTTAAATAAGCTTGTCACAATATTAATGCAGAAGGAAGTGCCTTTTCCATTGCAGCACAAAACTTTGCCTTGCAAACAGCCAATTCTGCATCTGAAATTCAAAGACTCCTACAGACACAGTTTCCAACTCACTCTCCTGACCTATTGCACGGCATCTTCAAGGCATCAAGCGCAATGGGCATAACTACAGTTTTCAAAAACATTAGATATGGCTTATTGAATGGCCTGAAAGCTATTTTTTGACTGATTCCTTCATTTATCAATGCACATTCATTTACAAATATATTCTTTGCATGTACCTTTAGCCTACTTGAGCTACACGCGTCTATCAATCAAAAGTGAATACGTGTGATTAGTTTAAAGCACATTTATTTTGTATCATTATGTTCTACAATGTGATAATCAATTAATGCTTGAACATATTTTCTGTATTTATTCTAAGTGTTGATTGTTCTGTTTTGCATTATTTTATTTATCAATTTCTGATGAATTTTCAGAAAGTTGATAACTATCGGGCACATGCATCAAGCTAGGCAATTACGATTCCTTAATAGCGATTATTAAGGAATCGCTATTAAGGAATCGCAATTGCATATAGGTTTTGCAAAAATATTTGCGATTCCTACACATTCCTTAATTGTGAATTCCAAATTGCGATTCACAATTAAAGAATGCCTTCCCATTCATTCCTATGGGCCAAGAGGCCCATAGGAATAAATGGGAAGGTATTCGCAATTTGCGAGAACCATATAGGTACTCGCAAATTGCGAATGCAATATGAAGGGTGTTAAAGGCCACCCTGCTGCACCCCCAAATTTAGCATGTATGCTCATGTGGCGCAAACATATGCCCTAAGGGCATATGTGTGCGCCATATGGCACTTTGAAAAATGCACTTTTGTGCATTTTTCCAAGTATTTGCAAATTACCATCAACTTGCAGTTGATGGTAATTAGCATTTCCTAAATGCGAAGTCGCATTTAGGAAAGGCTTTGATGCATCCCAAATAGGGAATCACAATTTGCGAGTCCCTAAAATCATTCGCAATTTAGGTAATCGCAAAATTTGCGATTACCTATATTGCGAATGGGTTTTGGATTTGATGCATCGGAAATGGCATGGCATTTTACCGGCCGCAAACTGCCCGATTCCGCGAATCGGACCGTTTGCGGCCGGTAAAATGCTTGATGCATGTGCCGGTAAGTGTCTTTTTTAATGTTGTTGCTTAGAAGAGCACATGTTCACAGGATGAAAAATAAGTGAAAGGGCATCATACCACTGTCTGCTAATTAGTTATTCTAAAATTTCTATAACAGTGAAACAATGTACTAAAAGATGAACACAAAGAGAGGAATGTTAGAGAGGAGACCTTCAAGCAAGGCGACATGGGACAGACCGTACAGAATCATATCCCTAATTCTAATTGAAGGCTATGGAAAAATGGAAATGGCTTTCGCCTTCTTGCCAGCAGGCTCAGCTTATCGGTGTAGCTAGCTCCACACTACAAGAATAGCAGGTCTTGTTGTTCTATTGAAAATAAAGCTCTATTGTTCAAACAGGTATGCAGGTGTGAACCATCTTTGAAACTGAAAATCGGTTTTCTTTCCTACTGTGCTTCGAGGTTAGAAGTAGCAGAATGAGGTGAGGGTAGAAATGCTATAAATATATAACTGCAATTATTTTGAAGTATTATCCTTTATTCATGCTTCTAGTAAATATTGCTGCTGCAATTTTTTGTATAACATATTTTATTGAATTCTCTACTATAAAACAATGAAACAGTGGACAATGTCTAGTGCATTTCTCGCCAATGACCCCCCCACATGGTCACAAATTTTAATTTACCAGATTCATATCCCCATAGTTGTATCTAGTATGACAAGAATATAATATAAACATCCCAATGAACCTCTCTCTTCCCCTCTCCCTACACATAACACTCGGCCATTTTCAGGTAAAGTCCACGCTTCCTTTTGGGGTTCAAACCCTGCCTCCCTGCATGTCCCCCTCTCTCCATTTATCATATTGGTGCTTGATCAGGTCCCATCCCTAATGACTGGGCATAACCTGGCATTGATCTGGACATTAGTAATGGAGATGAGATAACTCAGGAGAGGGGACCAGATCTTCTCAATTTTTTTTATTCGCCTCCCTTAGATTATATGTCAATTTTTCCAGTGCCATAATGTGCCACAGGTTGCGCACCCATAGGTCTGGCGGCAACTCCACTTTTGTCTTCCAGTGAAGTGCTATCAGTCTCTTGGCTGCGCCTAGAAGGTGGCCTAGTGATACTTTGCCTTTGTTTCCCTCTTTCGCATCCATTTCCCAGCACGGCTGACAAAATCAAGGTAGGTTCTCTCTTTATTGTAATCCCCAGAATGGAGTATATATGGAGTATATGGAATGGAGTATGTATGGTTAAAACTTTCCTGCGAAGACATCTGTATCGCTGGACAAGTCTACCAAATCAGTCAAGTAATCTCATTAGTAGGTTATTTTCCACCTCTCTGTGTTGCAGGCTTTTAAAGTTTTTGCAGAGAGCCTGCCAATGTGCGGTCTACGTTTTGTCTCCATATGTCGCAAGTAGGTCATTTCCTACTCTAGTTAGTATGACCATTTTGGTCAGTCTTGGCCATGAGGATTTTATATAGTGTCCCTACTAAAGCTTTAGTCATAGTATAGGTGCCCTGCACCTTTTCTAATTGAGTGATTGGTCTAGTTGCAGCTCCAATCATACCTTGGTGCATAACTAATATAGTCGTTCCAGATCTATTACCTTAAAATCTCTTTTGCAATCCTTAAAGGACTTGATTTTGCCCTTGGAGAACATGTACCAGATTGTAAGGCACCCCCCCTTGTCTCCAGGTCTTAAATGAATTGGTGTGTATACTGTGCATAGGGTCGACAGCCTTAGAGTCACTGAGACACTATTTCATGTGTCAAGGGCTGTTCTGATGACATCGGGGATGTATAGTGATTTGGGCCTAAAATGTTTGGTTAACCAAGGAACACGGCACCAGGAGAGACGGAATCAGGAGGCAGCGCACCACTCTTGACGAATGTTTGACTACAGAGGGTCGCTCTCTACTCCAGTGCCTTTTTAAGCAAATTGCCTAATAAACTCTGTTCCTACTCTCTGAAGGAGTAAGTTATAAGAGGAACTCCAGACTGACAGGTGGAGTATAACCCAAAACAGTGGGGAAAAAACAGGGGTTTGGCAAAAGGGCATGTGGATCAAATTTGTCCTGAGGAATGCTGGAGATTTAGTTTTTTGAACCGGCAGAAACATGTCGACTGCTATGCAGAATGGAGGGGTGGTAAGCACCTAATTAACTCACTCCACCACCATCCATTTGGGTATATAGTCTTTTCACATATATATACCTTTTTAATCTGACAGGGGAATCCAGGAATAAAATTATTAGAGAGATATCCCTGGGTCAGTTTTAAGATTCATCTTTTCTGCACTTAAGGATCCAGCCTTCTTTTGTTTTTGTTTGTATCATTGTTGTACTGTCTACCCCTCCCTATTGCTCCGCCTCTAGCGTTGGCTTGCGCAGAGGCGTTAGTGGCAGCCCGATGATGAAGCATGCCACAACTCGTTGTGGGTGAGGCCAGTTTTCAAAAAACATGTGTGCTTTCTTAAAAACATTCAGCAATTGCTAGTGGATTAAAGCCGTTCTTCCACCCTACCTCCTGTTTTGTGTGGTATAACCAAGGAACATCCCAGACATCCCTGCCCGCCATCGCTCTATCCATAAAGTGCCATATCTTTTCCGTTGCTCGCACCAACCGTTCAACTATTATCCATAGGGTTGCTGCCTGATAGCATTTGATTATGTTTGGAAGTGCTAGGCCACCGGACTCTAGGGGGGCTATCAATGTTTTTTTTGCTAAAGCTAGATTTGTTCCCCCGACCACCAATACAAATTTGTTGATGTGATCCTAAACTGAGTGGTATTCTGTTTTTGGCATAGGTGTAGGGATAATTTGGAACAAGTATAGCACCCTTGGAAGTATGTTCATTTTATTTACATGTATTCTCCCTATCCATGAGTCAAATTGTCCCTTTGTTTTATTCAGGTCAACTACGATTTGGGTCATCAGTTTGGACCGGTTATCTCTGGTTCATGTGGCAACCGATTTGGTGATGTATATTCCCACTTGTTTTATGAATTGTTTGGCCCATTTTACTGAACAATTCTCTTTCAGGTGCTGCTCTTGATCTTTTGAGAGGAAAATGTTCAGGATCTCGGATTTGCTTGTATTTATTTTCAAGTCCGACACTATTCTGAAGGCCCTCAAGCAGTCCCGGACTGCTGGCAGGGAGGTCTCTGGGTCTGTCAGTGTCAAAAAGAAATCATCTGCGATAAACAGATTTTGTGTCTCCCCCGAAAGTCACTCCTTTAATGTTAGTGTGGGAACATATTCACGCCGCTAAGGGCACGATCGCTAACATGAACAAAAGAGGCCACAGAGGGTGCCCCTAGCTTGTTTCAACTCCAGGAGCATGGGCACTGAACCTTTATTAGCTCCCAGTCCCTTCTCTCACATTTCTTGATAGATGAGGACTCCCTTCACCTGATCACGTTTAACTTGTGGTGCTATATCTGCTCTATTTAGAAAGGCCTTAAGGAAGTCCAATCTCACCCTGTCAAACGTAATCTCTACATCTAGGGATGCTAGGATAGTTAGGATCTGCCTTTTTGTGCAATGTTCCACTATGTGGGCCACTTTCTCACATCAGCAGCCACTTATCTTTTCCTACGGCCTAGCTATCTGCTCAATCTCACCGTGTTGTCCATCTGCTTGTTTCCTCTCAGAGTAGGTTTTTCTGCGTGCTTTAATATCCTTGAGCACTGGTCTTCTTTCTTGATCACTCTTCTTCAGTGTTGACCCAAAGGCCTAGTAGCTTCCTTCCTTCTGCTGGAGTTTGTATTGTTTAAGTGCCTTTCCAAGTGAACTGGAGGCCTTCAGGTATCATCCAGCCAGGAGAATCTGTTTCCCTAACAGTTCTGTTGCCACCGCTTAGAATTCTCTGCATTTCTTCAAATTGACGGCTATTGCCATTATGAGCTCTTTTCTGCGGAAGCTACAGAGTTTAGTTACAATTTTTCTCTGTCTATCGTTTGTCTCCTGGGTCCAGCGCCCTACTCTGCATGCTCTATCTATGTCTATGTGCTGGTCGACATCTGCTTGGAGGACCGCCCTGAAGAGCTCCGTAACACATTTTGCCATGTCATCTCCCTCCATCTCTCGCTTCAGGTTGTGACTCCTTATATTGTCCCTCCTAGAACAGTTCTCTAGATCTTCGCATTTATTGCTCAGCCAGGAGACTTGAGAGTCTAGGTGGCATATGGTGGTTGTGACCACTTGGTCTGCTTTGTTTGCTGCCACCATGAAGTCATCCGTTGTGTTCATGTGTTGTTCCATTACTTGAATGTCATTCTTGATGTGTGCAACATCTTTTCCTAGCTCCTCATGCAGTTTTTGGAGGGTGTCTTAGAAGATTTTCTCCAGATCTTGTTGAAACTCCATGAGGCACATTGTTTGACCTGTCAGCCTGAGGGTAGTCTTCTCTCCAACTTTTTGCCTCCTCCTTCATTTTTGCCGATCTTATTTTTGCACACTTTACCACTGGTAAACAGTGCTAAAGTGCTCCTTCAAACATGGCAACTTTAGTTTATCCCCCAATTGGCATATTTAAATTACTTGTAAGTCCCTATTAAGATGGCACTACATGTACCTTGGAGCCAGTAAATTAAATGCTACTTGTGGGCCTACAGCACAGATTGTACCACCAATTTAGTAGCCCTTTAAAACATGTCTCAGGCTTGCCATTGCAGCCTGTGCGTGCAGTTTTTAATTGCCATGCCAACCTGGCAAAATAAACCTTTTGCCTGACCAAACCTTCCCTTTTTTTGTTTTACCAGCACAGCACTTGCGCTGTGCTTGTGAAATCTCTTGTAATTAATATATCTTAAAGGGGGACTCTTTTCAGTTCCCAATGCTTAATTTCTGTATTCTGTATTTTGCTATTGTATGGAACTTTTTTTATTTAACTTCACCTGGCTGCACACATTTACAATACTTCTACAAAAGCTGTTCACACTGTTTAAGCCCCTGTCACTGTCAAGATAAGATCTCTTCCCACGGAAAAGGCAGACAGATTCTAACAGTATGCTGGAATGCTTGCTTTTTATTACTTAGCTGTGTAAAGCACATGCTTTATCCTTGGAATATTTGTGGCATTTCCTGTTCATGCCTTAGTACCTTTCTTTGAACTTTGTAGTCATTTTCGGGTCCATTTTGACAACTTAATCTATTTGGTCATTATGATCAAATTCTAAACGTGGTAATAAACATTGAATGTTAAAAATAAAGTTAATATACAAGAGCTATGCTATATTTTACTATTAAACAGCCAGCCACAAGTGCAGTTACCTTGCAGACAACAGGGTCATGATTTGAATGGTGCGGCAGGTCCCGCAACACCGGGGCCAAAAGTTGTCAGAACTCCTCTAAACATGTAATTTTGCTATATTCAACTACTAAAGAGCCAGCCACAATTGCAGTTACCTTGCAGTTAAAAGAGACTTGATTTGAATGGTGCAGCAGGTGCAGTGGCACTGGGGCCAAAAGCTGTAGGGACCGTACTAAACCCAGATTATTGCTAACATTTAAAACTAACCAGGCAGTCACAAGTGCAATTATCTTGCAGGCAACAGGGTCATGAATTGAATGGTGCAGCAGGTGCAGTGACATCAGGCCGAAGAGTTGTCAGAACTCCTCTAAACACCTAATATTGCTATATTTTACAACTAAACAGGCAGTCACAAGTGCAGTTATCGAGGAAGCGGTAGTGTCATGATTTATCACGGGCTCAAAAAGAAACTGTCACATCACCCCGACCTTAGAGCTCTTAATTGGCTCCCATTCGAAGCTAGAATCCAACTAAAAATCGCATGTATGACTCACAGTGCCCTACATCACAATACCCCGAGCTACCTGGTCCAGAAACTAGTGCTCTCATGTGGCAATAGATCCTCTAGAAGTTCCAACAATCTTCTTCTGAAACCACAACGCTTTGCCAAAAAGAAGACATACAACCGTGCCTTCTCTGGAATTGCTCCCAGGAATTGGAACGCACTGCCCCCTGAAACCAGATGGAATACCTCTGCTACCTCCTTTAAGAAAGAAGTCAAGTCGCTACTCCTAAGGAAATTCACATGAACATTTCATTTAATTAACACTATGGCGATTTGTATATCAAGACTGTGTTATTGTTCAGTACTCGTTTGTACCTTATTTCCACCCCTGTAAAGTGCTCCGATACCCGCAAGGGTCTTGTTTCCGCCATACAAAACCTTCAAATAATAATAATAATAATTTCAATAGTGCAGCAAGTACAGTGTCATCACGACCAAAAGCTTCAGGGACTCCATTTAAAACATATTATTGCTATATTTTACAATTGAATGCAGTAGCATAGTTTTGAAGCATAAAGGTCCGGAAGAAAGCCGCGGGCCACAATCCCTTGAAGGCTGAAACATGTCGACCCTCATCTAGCAGCGACTAGTTAGTACTGCTGGTAATTTTGTCACACCTTTTTAATTAAGGTGTGTGGAGTGAATTGAATTATATCGCATTCTCCACACAACCCTTTTTTAGAATTCACAGTCTCTTTTTTCTGCACTGCACTTCCATTTTGTTTGGTGGTCACAGTTTTTCATGTGTCCTCTTGACGCTTTTCCATCAACCCAAGGGAGCAATAGAGCCTTTAACTAGTGAGGCAGTCTCTACGATCAAGAGACATACCTTTGTTCTAGTTGGATACCATATGATATAAACGATCATGAGAGGTGTCTTTGCTCTCACTATTTGTCTCATTGGATGAGTAAGGTTGATGGTAATCCATGCTCTGCTCTGATTACACATGGGTTTGATTGATTCTACACACCCTACTCCTTTCTTATTCTTTGTACTGTCTACCATTAGACCCCCTATTCTCTTATGTGGTATAGTCTAGTTATGGGGATTAGAATCTGGGCAGGTCTTTAAAACATTTTTTCCCTTAGACCCTTCTTTTAGGTGGTAGTGTTGATATTTTACAAGTAAACAGGCAATCACAAGTGCAGTTATGTTATGTTATTAACACTTATACCGCGCACAGATACTCAGGAGTGTCCCGGCGCGAAAGCCAACTGCGAATGCGAGGAGCTGAGAGGTGCTGTGGGGTAATTAAAAAGCTGGGTTTTTAGCTGCTTCTTAAACAGCCGGGGATCTTGAATATTCCGCAATTCATAAGGAAGGAAATTCCAGGCTTTGGCTGCCTTAAAAGAAAGAGAGCTACCCCCCATTGGCGTAAGACGAAAACGGGGAATCACTGCAAGAAGCTGCGCAGCTGAGCACAATTGTCTTCGGGGGACATAGAAATCGAAGCGTCTCCTAAGATATGACAGCCCAGATTTGTGAAGGGCTCCATGGGCAAGAGTGAGGGCTTTAAACTAGACATGTTGCGCCACGGGGAGCCAATGAAGGTCCCGTAGATGTTGTTTTATGCTCCATCTACCAGCGATACCGAGCAGAACTCTTGCTGCCATGTTTTGTATAATTTGCAACTTTTTCAGCTGGTACGCAGGCAAGCCGATATACAATACATTGGCATAGTCAATACGTGACAGAATAAGGGCACGAGTCACCATTTCCTTGGTTGGCCTGGGTAGCAATGGAAGGAACTTCCTAAGCGATTTCAATGTACCAAAGCACATTCCGCCCAGTTTTTTTTATCTGCGTAGAGAACTGGAGGTCCACACTAAACCAGACCCCTGGATTCTTAACAGGATTGCCCACAGAGTTAGGCATAGGGTACTCTGTGGGCCAAAGATCCTCCCTAAATTGTGGGGGAAAAGACCCATACAGAAGTACCTCAGACTTGTCCTCATTACACTTTAGCTGAGCCCGTGCAAGCCAATTAAAAACAGCTGAAAGACAGTTTTTGGCTCGCTCTGGGGACAAGTCGTTTTCCTTCTACATGAAGAGGAGCTGTGTATAATCTGCGTAAGATATAATCTTAGATCCTAGCTCCTCTGTCAGATAGATCAGGGGAGTAACGTATAGATTGAAGAGAAGGGGACTCAAAGTGAAGCCCTGCGGAACTCCTGTGGTCACCTTTCTTGGGGCCGAGGAGAACGGAGGCAACCATAACTGCTGTGTTCTATCCTCTAGAAATGATTTAAGCCAATCCCATGCTAGACCTGATACGCCAATGCTTGAAAGACGGGCCAATAGATGACGATGGGGCACCGTATCAAAGGCGGCAGAGATATCCAATAAAATCAAGGCCGCTCTGCCGCTTGCATCCAAACATTCTCTTATAGCCTCCTACATCTCAACGAGGGCCATCTCTGTGCTATACGTGGCCTGGAATCCCGACTGGGCTGGGTGAAGGGCTCCAGATGTCTCAACAAAGTTGGCAAGCTGTTTGTAGACTGCTTTCTCACACACTTTCGCCACAGACGGGAGGAGAGAAATAGGTCGGTAGCTAGCAAGCGTAGAAGGATCTTTAAGGCACTAGGGTCATGATATGAATGGTGCAGCAGGTACAGTGGCACCGGGACAAAAGTTGTCAGAACTCCTCTAAACACCTAATATTGCTATATTTTACTATTAAACAGGCAGTCACAATTGCAGTAACCTTGCTGTTGTAAGGGGGTCATGAAAGGGGCTTGATTTATATGTGCAGTAGGTGCGGTGGCACCAGGGCCAAAAGTTGGCATAACTCCATTAAACACCAAATATTGCGATTCTTGCTAATAAGCAGGCAGTCACAGGTGCAGTTATCTAGCAAGCACTAGGATCATGACTTAAATAGTACAGCAGGTGCAATGCCACCGGAACCAAAAGCTCCAGGCACCACACTAAACACCTAATATTGCTAAAAATATCCTAAACAGGTAATCACAAGTGCAGTTACCTTGCAGACAACTGGCTCATGAGTTAAATGGTGCAACAGGTTCAGTAGCACTGGGCCTAAAAGTTGCCAGAACTCCTCTAAACACAGAATATTGCTATATTAGACTAATAAACAGGCAGTCAAAATTGCAGTTACCTTGTAGTTAAAAGGGACTTGATTTGAATGGTGCAGTAGGTGTAGTGGCACTGGAGCCACAAGCTCTAGGGACCCCACTAAACCAAGATTATTGCTAAATATTACTACTAAACAAGACAATCACAAGTGCATTTATCTAGCAGGCAATAGGGCCATGATTTGAATGGTGCAGCCGGTGCAGAAGCACCAGGACCAAAAGCTCAAGGCATCCCAAAAACACCTAATATTGCTATATTTTGCTACTATAAAGACAGACACAGTTGCAGTTACCTTGCAGGCACTAGGGTCATGATTTCAATGGTGCATCAGGTGCAGTGACCCCGGAGCCAAAGCTCTAGAAACCCCTCTAAACACCACATATTGCAATATTTTACTATTAAACAGGCAGTCACAAGTGCAGCTATCTTACAGGCAATTGGGTCATGATTTGAATGGTGCATCCGGGTGCAGTGGCACCGGGGCTAAAAGTTGTCAGAACTCCTCCTAACACCAAATATTGCTATATTTAACTACTAAACAGGCAGTCACAGATACAGTTATCTTGCAGGCACTAGGGGCATGATTTGAATTGTGCAGCAGGTGCAGGGGAATGTGTCCCAAAAGTTGTCAGAACTCCTATAAATATATAATATTGCTATTACATCAATTAATTGTATTTTTTTCCCTCTTTCATTTCTTTTTTCAAAATGTTGCTATTGCTTACCTGCACTAAACCACTAGCATAATGTATTGCCTTTTCGTTCATAAACAAGTCATAACACTTTAACAAAATTTCTGGAACTTATATTGTATAACTACTCAGCAAGCTACAAAGTACAACAAAATACAGCTTACTATTAATAAAATAGGCGAAACGTAAGGCATTTACCAATGCTTGTTATACATATAAGTCACCCCTAGGGTAGGCCCTAGACAGCTCAGATGACAGGGTGCAGTGTAAATAAAAGGTAGGACAAATACTTTTAAGTTTTACTAGTCCTGGTAGTGAAAAACCTTACAATCGTTTCTCACTGCTGCAAGTCCTACCTCTCCCATAGACTTTCATTGGAGTTGCCTTATTCAATAAGCTGTAATTTCCAAATGGGACCAGGTGGCGAGTACATTTTTGGTCTCTTTGGAATTGTAATGAGCGGACGTTTAAGGTCTCGACTCCGCCGTTTGAGTTCAAGTCCTATCCGTTGGAGCTGGGTGTCCCTCAGGGCTCGTCGTGGAGTCCCACATTATTTAACCTCTATGTGAGACCGCTAGCTGCTGTCGTCAAACATTGGGGCATTACCATGGTCTCCTATGCCGACGACACGCAGCTGGCGGTTGCACTGAGTGGAGACGCCGACCTTGACGCCCCCAGATTCCGGGATGGTCTTTTGGCGGTAGCTAGCTGGATGAATGCCAACTGTCTCCAGTTAAATGCTAAAAAAACGGAGGTCATGATTGTTGGTAAGCAGACGGATCTTTGGGGCGACATGTGTTGGCCTCCTGAACTGGGTGTAACCCCTATTCCAGTCTCAGAGGTAAAAAACTTGGGGGTGTGGCTAGATCCAGCCCTAAGTTTTAGTATTCATACTACAAAAGTGGCGGCCACCTGCTTCGGCATCTTACGAGGGTTGAAACCCATCTTGCGGTTCTTTGATGCTCCTACTAGGCAGCTGGTCATACAGGCATCCATTCTATCTCGGCTTGATTACGCCAGTTCGCTCCTGTTGGGGGCCAACCAGGCTGAAATTGCCCGGATGCAACGTATTCAGAACGCCGCAGCTAGAGCCCTGGTGGGTTTACCGAGGTTCTGCTCTGCGGAAAGTACCATCCGTTCTCTGCACTGGCTGCCTATGGCACAGAGGATTTCTTTTAAGACCTTGTGTCTTTCTTTCAAGATCCTCAAGTGGGCTTCTCCCCAGATTCTTGTTAACCTTTTGGTGCCTTATGTGCCCTCGCGTTCTCTGAGATCCTCAGGGCAAAACCTGGTGGTGGTCCCACGGTTTAGGCTTTGTAGGGCCGGAGGCCGGTCTTTCCGGGTCCTGGCTGCAAAGTTATGGAACTCTCTCCTGCTTTACATTCGTGAAATGGATGAACTTTTGAAGTTCAGGAGGGCTATCAAAACGCATCTGTTTCCTCTCTCAGCCTAGTATTTGGATTGCGCGCTTCTGCCCTTTTACAGTGTTGTGGTGTTGGGATCTTTTTTAAGCGCCGGGACGCCCCTTCGCTGGGGCATCTGTGCGCTATAGAAGTGATTGTAACATAACATAACATAATGATAGACAGAATGATGAACTATGCAAACATTCACCCCCAGTCAACAGATCTGGGTCTAATCCATCATTTGTTTGCTCACTACGCCGCCCCAGTTTAGATCCAGTCATATGCAAATCAGTCTTGATCCTGCTCCTTTTGGGAACAGTCGAGCCAAGCCAGGTCCTCCCTGGAAGGGAAATAAGCATCCTGGGACCGGTTTTGAGGTATCACCACTCATCAGCCAGGCTAGCTTGAATTCAGTGGTGCAGTGAGCACGGGACCCAGTTCTGGGCATATCCTTCCCACTGAGAGTGACAAATGCAAAAATAACAAATGATGGATGGAATGCTGAACAATGCAATAATTCACTCCCAGTTAACAGAGCTAGAGGTGAATGTTTGATAAGAGGCTATTTACCCTTCCATATGCCCCATGGTTTGCAACACACCCATCTATTGTGCTGTGGCCTCTAGTAGTGCATTGGGATACATTCCTTAAGTGTAGGCCCTTCTGACACTATTACACGATTCCCACTGCTCATGTGACCAAAAAACAGGTACTCTGCCTTACACCCCATATTCTGCGCATCACCCTTCTCATGCCCGAGATCTCCAATGGTGCCCCAAGTCATATGTACCTGCTGTGGGCCTTTCCCCATCTCATCCTCAGTCTTCATAGGGCCGATCATTGTCTGCTGCTCATCAAGGGTTCATCGCCTTGATGTGGCCCCGTGCTCCAATAGCATATTCTCCTCTGGCGTATTAGCTGGTGTCGGGTTGCTCCACCCGTGCAGAGCAGGGCTAGATTAGTCAATGCGGGCTCCATCTCATTCTTGCATGTTGCCCCTAGTAGTAGACCCTAGTCCTGCGTCCTCACCCCCTCCACGGGAGGTTCCCCGCCCATGGCTGTGTGTGTTTGGTTTCACTTGTGCTGCATCCAGAACCTGCTCCTTACGCTTGTTGGTGATTGCTCATTGTCCCAGTCACACTGGACCCACCTGGCCACTAAGCTGCTGCGAACATCATTTTCAGTACTAGGGGAAGACTTGATCCAGCTTCTCCATGTCCCAGACTGTCTCAGTGGAGTCGGGGAGGGTGGGTCAGCTTCCCCTATCACACATGTGGGTAGTGTGATGGAAGGGTGAGTGGGAGAGGAGCAAACTCCTATGCCACCCACTCCGCTGACAACAATTATAAAGTGCTGTTGTTACAATTCATATCATGCACTAGATTAGGGTTTTAATTTTAAAAATCTTTCAATAGTATTCATTTTTTTCTGGTGTTTGTGGGTGTGTTCCATTAATGAAAGAGGGTATGGGGTTCCAGTAACTTTAGCTGTAATATCTCATGGGTTGATCAGTTACCTAAAACACACCTCACACATTATTTAAAGTGGGTTGTGCAGTGGTTGCACCAGAACTGGTTTTCTGTCTTGGGTTGACAAATTGACTGAGTCCTTGGTGCAAGGTAGTCTACAAAATCTGTGATTCTAGAACAATCTAAAAAACGTATCAAGATGATGTTTGAAGCAGTGACATTTTGGGCAGTGAGTCACATGTTTATGTAGATGCCGTTTTCCATTATATATGGAATCAATGGATGATGGGAAAATATTTATTTCAACAGTTTTGTAAACTTTAGAAATAATTAAAGCCCCAAACCAAGTTATACAAATCACGTACAAGACCGTAATTAAAAGATTTATCCTACGAGAAATGTTAAGTCTGGTGTACATTGTATGCCTTGCCATGCGAATTGTGACATTACAATTGACCTCATTCTGTGTGTTAGAAGGTGGTTCTGACACTATGGGCCGCCCGGATTTTTCACTTTTTGAACACCTAATTGTTGAGCTTTTACTGTGAGGGAGCCTCTTAAGTTGGGATTCACCTACAGTGAACACACAATGAAAGAGACTGCATGGGGATTTTACTGGTGTCCCCCTGGCTTGACCAGGCCGCTGCGCAGCAGCAGGAGGAAGGGGCACCGGGCTAGTTACATGCAGACACATGTGTACATGCGTGTGCGGGCTGCGCAGGTGAAGATTCCTGGCGTGCGCAGTCCCAGGGCAGATACAAGGTGAATGGTGTGGCAGAACTTATGCAGAATTGGGTGGTGACATGAAATAGGCTTTATACACTGGGAAGAAACATGCCAGGGAAAGTCAGTGTGCTTTGCAGTGTTTATTCCATTATTCTCTTATGGGGATAGGGAGCACATGGGCTAGTTTTACTTTCCTAAGGCCTACAAATTCCAGACACGCACCGAAGTCCACTGGAACCTATGTGAGAAGAAGTATTCTGCGGAGTCCAAACTCATGTTTGTACTGCTTTTGGGTCATCCAGAAATGTTACTTTTCTCTGAGTCAGCTCAAATCCAGGGCCTGGCTGGGGGCTAACTGCCAGGCTGATTTAATGACCTTCTTCTCCAAGCAGTGGCCTCAGAGGCCCAGCCCAGCACAAGCAGCATTCCAAGGGCAAGGGCCTCCACTCCAAGAAGAGAAGATGGGTGGAGCTACAGGCTCATCCATCAGCTGCTATCACTGGGTGCCAGGCACCAGGCTGCACCAGGGAGAAGGCAGTCCTGGGGGGAAGGGACTTTTTCAGAGACCATGTGGCAGGAGACCCTGGACGACGCCATCTTGAACCAACCCAGAGGCCTGGGCAGGAAGGAGGGAGCAGGGGCAGAGAAGTGATGTGTCGCTGTGTGATAGGGCAAACAGAGACATCCTGCCAGCCCCCGCCCCAACTTCTTAAAAGATCTTGCACAGGAAGAAGGCTCGGGGAGCCCAAACCAGCCGCCTATGCCCATTTTCGGGGGCCCGGTCCCACCTCGGCCCCTTGCCGCACACTCTGTTCTTTCGGGGCCCCGGTCCCACCCGGGACCTTTACATGCCTTCTCGGTGGAGGGCAGCCAAGTGAGCTCACCCCCAGCTTCCCCCGCCGGCTCCCTGCCTGGCCAGCACCCTCAAGTTCTGCCACGGGAGCCGGCACTCCTCTTCTGGTCTGCCCGCTCCGGCGGGCAGATGCGCAGACCTTCACCAGCTCCTCCGACATTCAGGGGGAGTGCAACAACACTCCCCACCCGCCTTCCAGCACTGGGGGACCGGGGATGGGATCCCGGGCCCCTGCACATCTTCGGGGGAGCACAACGGAGCTCCCCCCATCCAGTTCACTCCGGGGCCCGGGGATGGGGTCCCAGGCCCCTCCTCCTCTTCACGAGGAGCGCAACAGCGCTCCCCGGCTGCTCTTCTTTGGCGGGGCCAGGGTGGGCTCCTGGCCCCCCATGGGGGATATCTTCACGGGGAGCGCCCTAAGTTTCTAGGGGACCTAAAAGAATAAGCCCTCAAGGGTTCAGCTCAAGCATTAACACCTCCTGGACTGGAACTTTCGTTTTACAGCTGGGGGTGTACTTACAATTGCATCAAGGAGTAAATAACTGAGCTGGGGATGTCTGGAGAAGGGAATCCCCTGCAGGTAATGTGAAATACCTGTGTAAGGTAATGTCATAAGCAAAGTGGGGTTATGTTGCCAGACATTCATGCTAGGGTGTCTGGCTGTATATGCGTAATCCTGTGATTTCATCTGTGATGCTTTTAGGGGCTGTAATAGCAATGCATTCTAATGATCCACAAATGTGATGACTACTGTCATTCTAAAGCAATGCTTACATATGTATTCTTGCTGCTGCGCTAAGGTGAAGAACCCAGACTGCTAGCCCTTAAGATGTATACTTCATGGTCAGTAGGAAATGCTCAGTCAGAGTTATGTGTCACCAAGGCAGGGTTATTTATTTTAAATGCTTGTTGAGCTAATGGGGTGGGTCGCCACTGGGATGGTGCCAGTGCACAGGGCCCTCGCCCCAGGTTATGTTCAACTACCTGCATTGGGGGCAAGATGATGTGCATACATGGGAGTGGTGGTACTAGACCCTACCCCCCCCCCCCCCTGCGGGAGAAGGTGGAGATGTTATGCAAGGTCACAAAGTAATTCCAACAGCTTATGTATATTTGTAAATTGGTGCATAGTATTGAGTAGTGTGTGTGTTTAATAAATGTACTCTTACTTTTATAAAGCAAAGTACAGACTGGACAATCAATTATTGGGTGTTATTTCTGCGCACCTGCAAATGGCGATTACTAACCCACACCACCTCCCTTGAGTAAGCCTCAGACTGCTCTGGAATGCTACCCTCTGAGAGTCAGGCGCTACAATTGGGTGTTTGGTTCCCAGTGAAGGACAAATGTTATTTGTTCAGGCCTCACAGATGCTGCCTCGTTTTCCAACACTGTGATACTGTTTTGTGCCTTTCTTTGCAGTGTTCAGTAGATGTACAGCTACATCCATATACATAATTATTAGTCCCGAGGCTGGCCGTCTGCATTTTACTTACAAATGCCTGTGTAGTCAAAAATACGATGAAAAATCACAATGTTATAAACAATGCATCTTGGTTTTCAGTTTGCATTCTATCACTTTCACAACTTGTAAAACCATTTGAACAAATAATCAAAATACTGACATGGTCACCTGAACCAAAGGGAGCAAAAAGGAGGACAAGGGGCTACTAGGAGGGGCACAGGGCACCCCTGACGTGTATCCAGGCTGTTTTTATCAGCTCAGGTAATAGATGCTCATCTGTTTCAAGCTCAAATAAATAAACAGTGGTTCCACAGGATCACTGTCTGCTCTACTAAAGTAGCTGTTAATTTCTTCCATGGTATTTGAAGCACTGCAGCCATTTTAGTTGCACTCCCTTTGTATAGTTTGTGATTTGATTGCTCTGATATCATATTTTTTGTTCCACGTACATAATGCCAGCATGTCAACAGCTTTAAGGTTGTATCTTTAGATGCCGTCCGGTATGAATGGATCGCATGGAGCTATAGTTTAAGTATTCTAGATATTAGTCAGGTTCCTTTGGGGTCTAAGAGTTAGTCGTGTTTTTCACTACCATCTATTTTACGCAGGCACTAGTCCTATGACTGCGGTTACCCTTATTTCTAGCTTTCTAACATATTCTCATGTTCTCAAATTTGTTGTCCATCTCTTGTACTAAAAGCCCATTGACTACCTATGATCTAGTTATCTTTTTTATTTACTAAATCTGGATACCTCATCTCAAACCCATTAAATTTAACCATCCACTGTATTTTTCCCTCTACCTATATTCTTCTCTCATCACCAGCATTCAAACACATTACTCTTTCGGTTCTTGTGTGTGTAGCCATGTGCTCAGTCTGTCAATATCCGTTATTACATTTTTGGAAACCCCACCCTTTTATCACATTTTTATTGATGTAACTTGTTAGGCAGACTTGTCCTCTACTCTTGTACTCTGTTCTTCCTTATTGGTCATCACTCCTGGCTCCTATAGTTTCACTTACTCTTGCTTTATTAGTCTTGTGCTTAATTTATGCTGGAGGTTGCAGTTAGTGGGTGCAAGTCCTCAATCTGGGGGAGAAAGACTTGCTTTTCATCATCAAACTTTGACCTAGAGCAATCGAGATAAGGGCAGTAAAGGGAGAAAGGAGGAAGAGAAAAACTGTGACAAAGAGAGAAAGCAGGGATGAAGAAGACGCTGCAAGAATGAGTTAACCGCTTCGGTGCTCATGACGAGCCCAGCTCGTCATGAGGCACAGTGGAGCTGTGCTCATGACCAGCTGGGCTTGTCATAATGGTTGCGGCCCGCCCATGCGCGATTGATTCCCCGCCTGTGCGGGAGAATCAATCAGTAGGCGGGGTCGTGACAAGCTCAGCTCGTCATGAGCACAGCTCCACTGTGCCTCGTCACGAGCACAGCGCCGCCGCCGCTGCCCCCCCGCGCCGCGGGGGAATTACCCTAGCGGCGAAGGGTTAAAGAGATAGGAAGTGTAGGCTGGAGGAAGAAAGAGTCATGAGGTGGAATCCAAATGCAGCAGCATTGGTATTTGGCAACCTGGCAGTGTGCGGCATCTGTAGTGGACTATTATGAAAATCTCTTGACCTCTGCACTTCTTTCTTTTTCCCTTTCTTTCTTTCTACAAATTAAGCAATGTATTTTTCTACTAAAAAAGAATACTTAACTTGCCATAGGGCTTATTTTGATTAATTTTTGCATCACTTATTTCTCATTAGGTATCCTGTCATAATTGGGGCAGCAGAACTATCATTTTCATTTTGTTTGTGAGAGCTGTCTTCCTTTTCTGTTCAATTTGAATACATTACAAAACAAGTTTACCCTAATTGTAGCTGTGTTTGCCCTGTCCTCCATCTTGAAGTTATTATAATACACCACGCGAGTGCTACTAATGTTGTTTCCTTGTTCCAAATAAAGAAATTGCAAGCTTTACAGTAATAAACGGAGAGTGTTCCCAGAAACGTCTCCTCACACTGCTGTCCCAGCCTATCGTTGTACAACGTATCGACCAGCATGCTTGGTAAACTGTGAGAGTGACTACATTCAATGTTATACTACTATGAGAGAATCCCCAACAATGTTTCTTCTTGTTTGTTTCTCACTGGTGCAACCTCTGGGAACTGTATGCTTTTGTAGAAATGTGTGTAAGCCACTGCCTAAAGTCCTATAAAAGGACTTGCTTTTCACTGTACCACAGAACCCCCAATTTCCCACCTTTAGAAGATGACTCTATGCTGGATTTTAAATGGAACTTTACCAAGTTCATGGTATTGATGATTTGTATGCCTTGCTGCTAAACCTTTTGATGGCATATTCCCTGTATTGTGTCTCTTATTTTTTTTATGAACCTAAAACCTTAAACCTGTGTCTCTCGTTCTTATTGAGAATATTTCTGTTCTGAATATTGAGCCTGGTTTAACTGTATTAGAGACGGGTCCAATCGTAGAGCATCAAAGTCCGTCTCAGGATTACACCGCTCCTGGTACTAACTGTTGGCATGCTATTGACATGATCATTTAAGACGGGTTGCGCGCCAACATTTGGACTGTGAATTATTCATGGTCTGATTTTCTTTGGTAATCATATCACTGTATGCCCAGCTGTCTTCTCTACCATAGTTTCCCTAAGGGGTTTACTCCTATTGCTTTTATTTTACTCGAATAAAAAGGCAAGATCTGCCCATACATCCTCATCCAAATCCTTGGACAGTCATTTTCCATTTAATAATGTACTATCTGTCTCCTGTTCTCCCACACTTTTAGTTTTTTCATTTAAGATAAAGTGAAATAAATTCTTTCTACTTGCAATGTGTGGCATTCACTGCATGCAAATGTAATTCAAATCAAATCAAATCAAAGGAAATTTATATAGCGCAAACATATCACTCAGAAAAGTCTCATGGCGCTGCAGACTGCTCAAGAGGGCAAAGGCCAGGCTACGTAACATATAACCAGGTTTTCAACTGTTTGCGAAAATTACCATGTTCTTTTATTATATGTAGATGGAAAGGTATATTATTACAAAGAGCCGGTGCTAGAAAGGAGAATGAACGGCCTCCTTGTCTAGCGGTATTTATTCTCAGCGGAGTTAGTAATGCCGCGTCACTAGACCGCAGCCTTCTGGCCGGCTGATACCATTGCAGCTTCTTTCGCCAATATTTTGGGCCAATTCCGTAGATGGACTTATGTGTGAGACACAATACTTTGAAATGGTTCCGTTTTTTAATCGGGAGCCAATGGAGAGTGGTCAAACACGCCACCGATGGTGATCTGTAGGGGCGGTCCAGGACCAGTCTCGCAGCAGTGTTCTGTAGAACCTGGAGTTTGTCCGTAAGGTCTTCATTTATAGATAACAATAGGGCATTCCCGTAATCTATTCTATTTGTAATCAGTCCTTGCGTCAGGGGTTTACGCGCCTCCACGGGAAGCCATCTAAAAACCTTTCTGAGACTGCGCATAACACCAAAGCAGGTCCCTATAACGTGCTTAACATAGTCGCGCAAAGATAGGCAGTCGTCCATCTGGAAGCCTAGGTTTCGGACTGTTTTCTTTGGAACAGGACACGTTCCGAGCTCTGAAGGCCACCAGTCCCGCGTCCAATAATTACTAGCTTTTCCAAAAAGCACGATCTCTGATTTGGCCCCATTTAGCTGAAGATGGTTTGATCTCATCCAATTGTCAACGCAGATAAGACAATCCTTAAAATGCTTTTTTGTTTCACTTGGGTCAGGACCGAGAGTGACCAAAATCTGCGTGTCATCTGCATAGGATATGACATCAAACCCGTGTGATCTAATTACTTCAGCCAAAGGGGCCATATAAAGGTTAAAAAGAGTCGGGCTCAGAATTGAACCCTGAGGAACTCCCATTTTCATTGGCTTCGCACTGGAAACGAAGTTTCCCAGCTGAACAGCAGTGGTACGCTCGGATAAATAACTAATGAACCACCTCAGAGCATTTCCCCTGACACCAGCCTCCCATAGTCTTTGCTCAAGAATCTTATGGGAGATGGTGTCAAAAGCCGCAGAAAGGTCGAGCAGGACAAGCACAGCCGATTGATGTTTGTAAAAAATAAATAGACCCATGAGCTCTAGACATAGTTCTGCATACAAAGTGCAAGAAAAGAGATGGCAGTTTTTTCCATGCAAACTAAAATCTATAATGTATATAATGCCAACAATGATACTGTATGCATTATTGTTGTCAATGGAGGGTATTAGGAATGTAACTTTAGTTGAGTGTTTAATAATTTGCCAGCAGCAAGCAGATCTTCTAAAAGTACATCATTGTCACTGCAATGTCCTGAGCTTTTTATTGTTATAAGACAATATAATACAGGCATCTAGCAAAATTGTTTAATTCCTGATCAGAGGCAGAGAATGCCATCATGTAATAATAAAACAAAAGAACAAATTCATAGATAGCCTCTGTGCGGGCGCTGGCTATCATGGATTCTTTTTCTGAAGCTTTATGAAAAGCTATTGTATGATGGCTGTCATACTAGCTCATTCTCAGTGGTCACCTCAGGGAAAATAGGCATTTGCAAAGTCAAAGATCAGCACTCGGGTATCATAAGCGAAACCTATTGGCTTTGCAAATGCTTGTTTACACCAGATGCGCTTCCAAAAAAAGCGGAGAAGCAACAAAAATATAAGCTTCTATCACATCTAATTGAAGGAGTCGACTTACTAACACACTAAGGTTATCTGAGAAGCTTCTTTTCAGCCACTGGTGCCTTCATCTTGGCTGCGCTCCACAATGCAGCGCCACAGGCTGCTTCATGGGGTGCCTTCGGATTATAATCACTAAAGGTAGTTTCTACATTTGATTCCCCAAAATGTTTGTGGAAGTTCAGCAGTATGGAGAACGACATGTCTAATACCAGTTTGCTCTTTAGCTAGCTGTGCTGACCAGTCATTGTTTTTTTGTTTTTATAACAACGGACACCTAGGTAGTCAATCCATTAATTCATAAAGCTGTGTCTTGATAGAGGATGGCTTCCAAATACCATAACTTTTGTTTGTGGGCAATAACCCCTAGCCTTTTTGTGGCGCAGTATGCATGAAAGGCACATTTCTATACAGACCAGTATTGCGTCATCTCAATCAAACTATCATTTATACAACACCTGCAATGAAAGAAAAGTGGCTCCAGAACGCTTGAATGCATCCAAACCGTTTAAAGACCATGCATGGTCTTCACCATCTTCCTGAGGGTACCGCAGTTCTCTTACGTTTGTTGTATCTCCTAGCGTAAGTTCCACTTGATGTAAGCAATGGCTGGAAAGCTTCAACCAGCCTTTCTGCTGACACCTATGAGAGATATCACTAGTTTTTGAGCAGACCATAACACTATCTGCTAGAAAGGCATGCTGAGGTGTGTCCGCACCCACGTATCATATGCCCATTCCTCGCACAGGAGGTGGGAACTTCATTTGCTATTAGTTTGAAGGGGAAAAAAACACGACCAAATGGAACGCCTGCCTAACTTCTAATGAACAGCAAATATGTGGTCATTTCTCCACTGGCCCAAAGGGCAGTCCAGCACTAGTGGATCTGTGAAGCTGAATTAGAAACTACTCAGCGCATGTTCCACGCCCTCATCCAGCCAAGACCTCCACAGTGGCTGTCGAGACAGCGAATCGCAGGCTCATTCTAGGTCCATGAACAATGCATGAAGACGGCCTCTTTTCAAAGTCTCCTATTATGTGATCAACTTCAAGACTTCTGGGGCCATATTACACAAAGTGCCCGGCGGCGCAATGGGCATTTACGCCCGCTCGCATTTGTGCCCGCTTTGCGAACCCCCAGGGCACTTTGGCATTACAGAAGGGTCCACTGATGCATAAAGCGCCAGCGCTATCTTCAGGGTGTGGTTTCTCATTTGCATGGGGGCGTGCCCCATGGCAATGAGGGAGTCCCTTTGCCTCTGCATCCGTGCAATACTACAGACGTGGGCGCAGAGGCAAAGAAGCTCTCAGGAGGCGCACTGACAGTGTGCCACCTAAAAAGCCAAACTTTCAGTGTGCCCCCTGAGAGCAGCCTGCTGGAGGGGGGAAAGAGGGTCCTATGGACCCGCAGACACCCCCTGGCAGGCGTGTGCAGTCACTGACTAAAACCGCTTGTAAGGGTGGGTTGCCACCTCCACTGTGAAAACACGTAGCGGCTTTAAGCAGCCGCTCTGTGTCTGTTTTTCACATGAATGCGCTGCACTGGGGCAGCGCGAGTGCACAGCTGCCCTGGGGCAGCGAATTCACCATAATGCTGCGCATTTTCCTTCAATGCGCTGGCCACACCTTTTTAAAGGTGCGCCCAGCGCAATGAAGGAGGATGCGCCGCATGTATAATGCGGCCCCTGTATCATAACCGAGCTCACAGTCAGGTAGTAGCAATGAAATGACTAGTGTCCATTTCACACTTACAGAAACAGAAAAGGCACTAGTGCACATGAGGAGATGACGTGCACTGCCGAACGAAAGCCTCCTCTGTGTCAGTGTTTACCCAAAGGTGAACAGACCCTAAGAGATTCCAATTTCCAAAGCTATAATTCCTCAGCGAACTTGATTAAGGACCAAGGGGCATGGAATCCCCTTCAAGACACATGGCTGGCATTCCAATAACCGGCAAGTGGGTCTGGCCAAGATCTGCAGAATGTAATCTAGTCTGCAGACTGAGGGGCTGATTGAAGAGTTTGGGTGACGTGTTCTACATCACAGACATGACAGATGTCCCCTCCGCCTCATTGCAAGTGCATTATCCAAACTCTAAATTTGGACCAGAGGCTGAATCCGAGTTGAATCTCTCATGCAGAGAAGACTCATTTATGAGGTGTAGACATCAGAACAGTTTTCAGCTGAAAGTAAATCAGTACTATTCAGCCCTGTTGACATTTATTCGGGACATTCTAGAGCGCTGCTGAGTGCCAGCAGTAACTGAAAGCCCCGCCGAGATTAAAGGCTGTGGCATTTTAACATTATGCTGGGAGGGATGGACTGCTGACATTATCAGAAGAGAATTCCCCAGGGAAACATGAGGCTTTTCGGAGCAGTAACACTGACATCTTCAAAACTAACTTGGCCTCATGAAACACCATAAGCACTCGGTCGACAGACGAAACAGCCTGAGCCTGAATATCTCACGTTCCCTCAGAGGCTCGTGAGAGCCAAACTATCTGACCAGCCAGGCACTAATGGAAAGTTACACATCCAGATGTGCAAAATGTGCATGGGTAGGTGATTCACAAACCGCTATTTTCTTCAGGTATGAGGTGGTTTGTACCCATTTGTTCATTGTGGGCAGGGGCACTGGAATTATGCAGCAGGGGAGGGGCGAATTATGCAGCTGGGGTGAGTAAAGTATATTATGCGGCAAAGAAAGGTATAATATGTGGCACATTTTGTGACAGTGTTACTTAATTATTTTGTCATTTTTATACTTGTTAAATCATTATCTTGGCATTGGTTGCACCTCATTAGTACCAGTTTAACACCCCAATATAGCAACAGAAAGGTGACCAGTGCACTTTTACAAAGGGCCTTCCACGCGTGTTGCTGCGTTTTTAGTAACCTTTGATCTGCAGATTATACAGCAGACGGTGTATTAAGTAGCGAATGCACTGCAACGCCAAGGCAATGACCACCGGCCTATATCTTCCTTACTGGCCTTTAAAAACCTTTGAAAACCCACCTTGTCTGATCTGAGCAAAGCCTGCATTGACTTCCCTTACTATATATACTATTGTCTGCTCGCAGATTTTCTCCTCCCATGTTCCCCTTCAGTCCCCCCTGGACACAGTTAATCTATGCCTTGATGTGTAATAAGTATGACATGTTTCACATTTAATGTTTGGGCTATGTTATTCATTATCCTCACTACCTTCTGGCTCGCAACTCTCTACCCTCACAGCCAACACTGCTGTCATGCACTGTGTGTTCCTATGTATGATGTCTGTGGTAGAAATGGCACTGTATCAAGTACATACAAATTGTCAGAACAGATGAGAGGGCAGCTCTGGTCTTGGCGGTGGCAGCCTCAGCGATCTCACAGGATAGGGCCAGTTTGGCACAAGGGATGGAGATGCTCTCGTCTTTGACGACAGTGGCGCATTGATCCCAAAAGGAAGACATTCTCCGTTCCAGGAGGCCTGCCTTCTGTTGTGTCACCCAGAGGCCAAAAATTGCCTTAAGAGGAGTGTCTGGAAAACTTAGCAGTGTACTGCTAAATAAGTCTTTAATACATGATAAAAGTTAGACACTGAGCTTCTAATCAGCAGGAACCGGCTTATCAAGAATATCTACTGCGCGACAAAGCTGCGATAAATGTGAATACACATCAAGATATGAGGATAACCAAAGCCTCGTAAGCAAGAAGGGCTAGGGTTTCGTATAAGTATTGCACCTTCCTTTTTTGTGCTTATCTCCCTCTTGAAAGATCTGAGTAGCATAACGCCCATTGGACCTCAGGATGTATGTACCCCCGAGCACTGAAACTAGGTGTGGTAGCTTCAGTGATACTAGCACTAGGCCGCCACCACATCCAGCTCAGAGCCACATCCCTTCAGTGTTGTCAGTGTCTGGTACGGTCTGCATCGGCTTCCTGGACCTACGGAGAGCTCCACTCCCACAGAACACTGAGAGCGGGACTCAACTCTTGGCTGCAAGGCCGATCCTGTCCCAGACTCTCCCTGCAGGGAGAACACGTCACCAGGCACACAAGTCTGGCTCAAGAGTGGTTTGCACAGTGTCTGCCTGCAAGCCACCAAGTTTTGGAACTCTCTGAGATGGAATGCACTGAAGATGACCTCCTCCTGGCATGGGTGGTCTTGAAGTACTCCCTGGAAGAAAGCTGCACACTTTACAATACAGCCTCCAATAGTAAATGGCCGGGTGAGTGTCTGTAAAGTCTGAAGCGCGGAGTCACCATACTTTGAAAAGGTTCAGTTGTGGCATTGGTGAGAGCACAGGGATGAGAGGAGCCCTGCCATGAAAAGGCATCCAAGTGCCGAAGAAAGCCCATCGGGAGAGCAGCACCTGGGCTGGATCTGCTATGTTTGTGTCCAATGTCCTTCACTGGCAAAAAAAGGCAGAGGAAAGCAGGCGCCCATATTGTGGGGAGTGGCCTTGGTGCAGGACGAACTGTGCATTCACCCAAGATTCCACATTTATTTTGATTTTCCCAAAGCGCTGTGCATAAGGACATAGTAGGGTAATCTGTTAAATAAAGCCATTTAGTAAAATATCAGGAGGTTGGCGAGTTAGAAAAATAGGACAAGGCACTATCTTTTCAAAACACCTGATTTAAAGTACAGTTCATTTATTCCACACAATTCACATATGGTAAACCACAGAAAATGTTCAGAGTCAAAAGGCAAGTAGGGTTGGGATCTAGGTTTAGGAGTAGAGTTGGCTGATGGTTTAAAGTAAGGTATTGGGCTGGGGATATTAAGCAGAGTATTGGGCATCAGGATGTAATCATTACATTTAAATGCTTTGCTGTGAATTCCAACTCACTGATTTGTTCCCATGCTTTAAGGGGAATGCTATAGAACCTTTTATAAATGCTATCAGGAGCCTCTAGGGAATGACACATGAAAATATGAAAGAGTTTGGTACTGAGCTCTGCGTCTTGGTTTAATTAATGTTAATACGTTGGGACTCTTATTAAAGGGCAGGCATCCGGATAGATCGCAGTTTCCTCTGGGCACGATGCTGTCGGCCACTGGTAAATCTCTTGGAGTCGACTTTGACTCCTAACTTTCAATGACCCATCAAATAAAGACAAGGGTCTCGTCCTGTTTTTTTCAACTCAATGAATTAAAAAGGTGCTTCCTTTCCTTCCTCAATGGTTTCATGGTCAGGTTCTAGCATCATGTACTCTGTAGATTATTGCAACCTTCTGTGTATGGGCCTCTGCCAGACCTAGCTCTGCATTAGCTGCAGAGCGTGCAGAACTTCGAAGTTCCTGCTGCTTTTGGGCTCAGGATAAGAGCCCATATTACTCTGGCACAAACTGGATTGCGCTGGCTTCCTGTGAAGCAAAGATTTGCGTTTATGGCCCCGTGGATGGGAGATCCCTCTCTTCTTGGGTCTCAGCTGTGGAACTCGTTGCCTTGGGGATTAAAAACTCTTTCCCGTCACATCGCTTTTAGGAACCCACCCAACTCTCCTCTATGTTGTTAGCTGGCTTCCTCCTGCCTCTTGTCTTTTTATCAGCTGAACGTTTTTTAGCGCCAAGATGTCCATTGGGTGAACGTTGCGCTCTACAAGTTCCTTTCCATCGCATTGGTTCGGGCAGAATTCAAGTCTGAGGAGGTGTGTTTTGAGAACTAGTTTAAAAGCAAACTCAATGGTTTAGATTCATGACAGAATAGAAGGGAATTTCAATGGGGTACCCTGAGATGGCAGAATGTGCAATAGCAAGATTGGGCGCAGGCGGCCGGAAGGTGAAGTCTGGCACAGTATTGAGGTAGGAAAGGTGAGTGGTCACAGCGTCTTGGCATGAGGGCTAAATCTTGAATAGACTTGAAGGCCAAGACAAGGAGGTTTAACTGAACTGTGGGACAAGGAAAGAACCATGTGAGCTGTCGCAGTTAATGGAAAGTGTGATGACATCTAAGACAAGTACGCAAAGGCCACACTTGTTTATTTAGAGTGTTTGTGTTGGACTCTGCAGCATGGAATGGCTGCAGTTTATGCAGCGGTGATAAAGGGATGTAGATGCACTGTAGTGTCAACTAGTACTCCTAAGCTCCTGGCAGCAGAAAAGGAGCAGGGACAGCCAGCAGGAAGGGGATAGCCAGAGACAGGTAAGCTGGGTTGCACGAGGCTGGGAAATAGAAGATCTCAGTTTTCGAAGACTCGAGTACAGGGCATCACCACCCAGTGTCTGATGAGCCAGAAACTTGGAGATTTAAGTATGAAACTAAGGTGTGAGAGAAGGTAAAGAAATTAAGATAAAAATCATCATTAGGGGAGAAACCAAAACAGAAAAAATATTCCCCAGTGAGGCAGTGTTTAGTGCTTTGTAAACATAATTCATGTAAACTACCTGGATGAGGACAGGCCATCTGCCTGACGGGTTGGAAACTGGCAAACGAGCACAAACGAGAGAAGACCGGTGCACCGCTGGTAAACCAGACACCCATCACCCATACACGGATGGACCAGTCAGGTTTGAATTCATAGCAATATTGCTATTAGACTCCCTTCATCTGAATCCATAGAAGGGCAACATCATCTCCTCCTTTGCTTTCCAAATGTGCGCCTCCAGCCTTCCCCTTCCCAGTGATGTTGTCTTTTTCCGAATCCCCTGGAATCTCGATATCCTCTTTGCAATTTAGAACTTTGGAGTATTCAAATAACTCAACCTTTTCTCCTCTCTCATACCACTAAGCTTCTAATCATCACTCTTATCTTTTTCTATCGCTGATCTATTCTTTAATCAACCTTATAGCAATCGCCCCCCCTAAATTTATCCTGACTTTGCCTCTTCTGTAAACTCTTTATTCTCTTATATCCTTGCGTTCCTCGTCTATGTTTGCTCCCTTCTGTCATAAATTGATATTGCTACGCATTATGTTGAAATGTAGTCATGGTTTAGTCTCTTCACTTGTCATTCCTTTTTGGATTTCGCATGCACATCACTTGCTATGTGCTTGTGAAATCTCTGGTATTTAATATATCTTAAAAGGGGGCTCTTATCAGCTCCCGTCACAGAATTACTGTGTTCAATCGCTTTTTTTAACTTCCACTGGTTGCACGCATTTACAATACTTATCTTCTACTAATGCTGTTCACATTGCTAAACCCCATTCACTGATGAGATAATATCTCTTCCCATGGAAAAGCCAGCCAGACAGCTCCTAACAGTATGCAGGAGTGCTTTATTACTTTGTTGTGTAAAGCAGATGCATTAGCCTTAGAACGGTTGTGGTATTTCCTGTTCATGCCTTAGTACCTTTCTTTGGACTTTGTAGGTATTATCGGATGGATTTTGACAACTTAATCTATTTGGTCATTATGATCAAATTCTAAATGTTGTAATAAACATTGAATGTTCAAAAATAAAGTTAATATACAAAAGCTATGCTATATTTTACTTCTAAACAGGCAGTCACAAATGCACATCTCTTGCAGGCACCAGGGTCATGATTTGAATGGTGCAGCAGGTGCAGTGGCGCTGGGCCCAAAAGTTGTCAGAACTCCTCTAAACACATAATATTGCATAATATGCTTACTTTGCCAACTTCAGGCCGATTTCTCTTCTTACCTTTCCAGTAAAAATTCAAGAACGTCACATAAGTGCATTACTCTGAAATTATCTAGAGGATACCACACAACTTGAGCAATTCAGATTCCGTCCTGGTCATGGAACTGAGACCGCCCTAATCTGTGCCACCGATGAACTGCAGAGGACTACTGACAATGGACAATCAGTTGTACTTTTCCTCTTAGATCTATTGGCGGCATTTGATACGGTGGACCACCACACCCTACTGTCCAGACTTATGGCAGTGGGTGTGGGAGGACAGATGCTGAACTGGCTAGAATCCTACCTGTCAGGGCGTTGCCAAGCCGTATCTCTCCCCCCTTTTTCATCCAAATTTAGAAAGACAACAAATGGTGTTCCTCAGGGCTCCTCCTTGAGCCCCATCTTGTTCAACATTTATATCAAACCTCTCATATCACTTACAAAAAACTCATAATATCAAGTTAATTAACTACGCAGACGATACACAATTGATTCTGTCATTGAACAATAATCAGGAGGACACCATTAGTAATTTTCAAGCTTGTATTCTGGACATCTTTAATTGGATGAACATAAATTCTCCTGAGATGAACGGAAATAAAACGGAACATCTCTGCTGCTCTTCCAATCGAACTCTGGTACCTTTACCATCCAACTTCTGGCCACTACCTACGGAAACCCCACTGGGTAACCCTGTAGCGGTACGAAACCCGGGTGTGATAATTGACCAAGGCCTGACTCTGGAAAATGAAGTCAATGGACTTACCAGGACCTGTTTTGCACTGATTCGGGCTCTTAGGAAGTTATATCCATTGCTTGACCAACCAGCTAGAGCATTAATCTCGAGAAGGGTAATATTAAGCAGGCTGGACTACTGCAATGACCTGCTGCTAGGAACCCCTAACTACCTGTTAAAAAAACTAGAACGTAGTCAGACAATCACTGCCAAACTTACGTTGAAAAAAACTCGCTACTCATCTGCTACAAAAGCTCTGAGGGAGCGCCACAGGTTGCCAATCAAACAGAGAATAATCTTCAAATCGCTCTGCATTGTGCAAAAGGCACTACAAAAAAAAGGACCTATACCCCTACAAAACAAATTTAAATAATATACGCCTGGTAGAAATCTTCGATCCACTACAGGCAATTATGATCATGAACCAAGATTTCAAAAGTCAGACAAGGAGGACGCACCTGCAGCCCGTATATGGGACAAACTACCAGCCCCCCTACGAACTCACTCTGACTTAATAACATTTAGGAAGGCACTGAAAACCTGGCTATTCCCTCATTAGCGATCTGCTTCTCAGCATTTTGATCTGCAGTCTCCTTATTTAGTGGCTCTTAGCGCCAGGATACCATTTCTGGTCACAGTGCACTCTACAAATAATTATTACATACATACACATATTTGACTACTACACAGGAATTCACAATTGTAGTTACCTTGCAGTTAAAAGGGACTTGATTTGAATGGTGCAGCAGCACTGGGGCCAAAAGCTCGAGGAACCTCATTAAACCCAGATTACTGCTCAAATGTGATACTAAACAGGCAGTCAAAAGTGTAGTTATCTAGCAGGCACTAGGTCATGATCTCAGTGGTGCAGCAGGTGCAGTGACACCAGGACCAAAAGCTCTAAGCACCCCCACTAAACACGTAATATTGCTATATTTTACTACTAAACAGGCAGTCACAAGTGCAGTTACCTTGCAGACAACAGGGTCATGATTTCAATGGTGCAGCTGGTGCAGTGACACCAGCACTCAAAACTCTAGGGACCCCATTAGACATCTAATATTGCAATATTTTAATAATAAACAGGCAGTCACAAATGCAGGTATTATGCAGACAACAGGGCCTTGATTGGGTGCAGCAGGTACACTGGCACCGGGCCTAAAAGTTGTCAGAACTCCTCTAAGCAGCTAATATTGCTATATTTTACTACTATACGGGCAGTCACAATTGCAGTTACCTTGCAGGTAAAAGGGGGTCAATGTAAATGATGCAAGAACTCTAGGGACCCCACTAAACACCAAATATTGCTATATTTTACTACTAAACAAGCAGTCACAAGTGAAGTTATCTTGCAGACAAGAGTCATTAATTGAATGGCGCAGCAGGTGCAGTAGCACCGGGCCCAAAAGTTGTAAGAACTCCTCTAAAACGCCCACTTTTTCTATATTTTACAAACTAAACAGGAAGTTATAAGTGTAGTTATCTAGCAAGCACCAGGGTCATGACTTCAATAGTGTAGCAGGTGGCGTGGCACCGGGACCAAAAGCTCCAGCACCTCAATAAACACCTATTATTGCTATATCTTACTACGAAACAGACAGCCACCGGTGCAGTTACCTTACAGACAACAGGGTCATGATTTGAATGGTGCAGCAGCACCGGGCCCAAAAGTTGTCAGAACACCTCTAAACACATAATATTGCTACATTTGAATGCTAAACAGGCAGTCACAATTGCAGTTACCTTGCAGTTAAAAGGGACTTAATTTGAATGGTGCAGCAGGTGCAGTGGCACCAGTCCATAAGCTCAGGAACCCCACTAAACACAGATTATTGCTAACTTTTACTAGACAAGACATTCACACGTGTAGTTATCTAGCAGGAAATAGGGTCATAATATCAATTGTGCAGCAGGTGCAGTGACACCAGGACCAAAAGCGGTATACACCCCACTAAACACCTAATATTGCTATATTTTACTACTAAACAGGCAGCCACAAGTACAGTTACCGTGCAGCCAGCGGGGGCATGATTTGAATGGTGCAGCAGGTGCGGTGGCACCAGGCCCAACAATTGTCAGAACTCCTCAAAACACCTAATATTGACATATTTTACTACTATACAGGCAGAAACAATTGCAGTTTCCTTGCAGTTAGAAGAGGCTTGATTTGAATGGTGCAGCAGGTGCAGTGGCACTGGGGCCAAAGCGCAGAATATTGCTAAATGTTAAAACTAAACAGGCAGTGACAAGTGCACTTATCTAGCAGTCACTAGGGCATGATTTCTACGGGGCTGCAGGTGCAGTGGCACCGGGGCCAAAAGTTGGCAGAACTCCTCTAAACACCAAATTCTGCTACATGTAACTACTAAATAGGCAGTCACAAGTGCAGTTACCTGACAGGCACTAGGGTCATGATTTGAATGGTGCAGCAACACTGGGGCCCAAAGCTCTAGGAACCCCTCTAAACACCAAATATTGCAATAATTTACTACTAAACAGGCAGTCACAAGAGCAGTTACCTTACAGGTAAAAAGGTCATGATTTGAATGGTGCAGCAGGGGCAGTGGCACTGGGTCCAAAAGCTGTCATAACTCCTTCAAACACCAAATATTGCTATATTTTACTACTAAACAGGCAGTCCCAAACGCAGTAATCCTGCAGGCACTAGGGGCATGATTTGAATGGTGCAACAGGCGCAGTGGCACCAGGCCTAAAAGTTGTCAGAACTCATCTAAACACATAATATTGCTATCATATCAATTAATTCCATTATTTCCCTCTTTCATTTTTCAAAATGTAGCTATTACTTAACTGCTCTATTCCACTAGTAACAGCGCAATATATTGCCCTTTTGTACATAAATAAGCATTAACATTTTAACAGACTTTCTTTAATTCCTATTGTACAACTACTCAGCGAGCTTCAACTTACAACATAAAACAGCTTATTATTAATTACATAGACGAAACCAATGCATTTACCGAAGCGTTTTATGTTTTGACCCGCACACTCCATCCAGGCTTGCTGCTTGTCTCCTCATTATTAGTCTCTCCGTATTCAGAGTTAACGAAAAGTCCATCTTTTTCCCCTTGCTTTGGTAGACCATTAACTAGCAATACTGTTACACAGCGGGAGTGTTGACAAACAGAAGGTGCATAAGACGGACATCTTTAATTTGGGGGATTGTGAGTGTTTTAGAGTATTTTACATCATCTGTCGATCTGTTTTCATGTACTTTCATTTACACAAGCTAGTCAGCAATTACTTTCTAATCCTTACCCAACAAAGAGAGAAAAAATATAAAAGCAATTGAAGAAAATCAAACGTTGTACAGTATTGACACCAGAGCACACACAGGAGGCGCTGCAACTAAGAGCATCTACGGGACCAAGGAAGGGGATATTTGTCAGGATGGAAATTGCAAATGTGACCAAACACGACTATTCAGACAAGGTAAGAGACATGTTCTTCGGGAAGAGAGGGAAACCACAACATACAGTTACCTTAAATATGAGCGTAATTTTACAGATGATTTAATCTGGCACCTGTCCCAGTGGAAAGAATGAAACAAAGAAAAAACATACCAGAAATGAAGTTGCGGGCAAAAAATAGAAGCCAAGAAGCAAGAAGCTTGCATCTCTAACCCCAATGCAGCTCCACTGGAGAGCAGAGTGGACCCACCCACATCAGGCTACTGTAGTTTCAATACAGGTTTAGAGATTAAGGGCTGACACTTTAAATGTTGTACATAGCTGCCCCTTGAGCTTACCTACCATGTGGCGCATTCCTTAAAGATCATAACTAATGGGGCCTTTTTCAAAATATCAGACAGCAAAGGAGAGTGCACACCGTAGAAGAGAGGGCAGGATGAGTGCATGCATCTAACATGTCCTTTTGTGAAACACTGAACTTTAAAGGGCAATTCACCTCGTGCTTTTCCTTAGGCATTAATTGAAAACATGAACCTGACACAGGGAGTATGTGTGGGGTTAGTTGGCTGCAGGCCTGCTTTCAATGCAACTCAATCACACTAAGGACTTGAAAGAGTAGCAGGAGGTGCGTGGGGAGAGCTCTGGGATATCATGGACACAGTGATAGATCACGCATTGCCACGGCACACAAACAACACATTAAAGAGGGGCATCCAAGTATATTTCATCACCTTCCTCCCAATGAGGACAACGAAACCTTTTCCAAAAAATATAGGATGCTTAATAGCGACAGAACATGATCCTCGACCCCTAGATGCCACGCAAGGTCCAGCCTCGTGGCCTCTTCCTGCACTTTTAAGAGCAGTTGGTGCTGCTTGCCTGAATGTTTTTTGTGCATCCGTGAAAACATGGCCCGCGATGGAGGCATCGAAAGTGCTGGCAATGTATAGATGCATCTCGGTGAGTGGACCCGCACATTGCTAATACTAATGCACAAAGACAAGTGGAAGCCCCACCACACCCACACTCTGCGGTGCGGGGCACTACTCCTACCCTCTATAAGACTGATATAGCGCTGTGACTCGCCCCCACCCTCCAAAAGCGCACACTATGCTGCTGACCAAACTCTGGCCAGCAGGTGGTGTTTCATGTGGCCTACTCGGCAGTGTGTGGGAAGAGAAGGCTAGCTTACAGCCACCGCACGGGTCCTGTACATCTACCCAAGCCGCAGGCTAATGCCACCCCCCCCCCCCCCCAGTTCTCAATGAGATGCAAGCATTTCTTAAGCAACGAGATACAAACCAGAGTCGTTTTTATGCATCAGCTCTGAGTTACGACCCTTCTCCGGGTTAGTGAGGCTTATGTGATGAAACTAAATGCTTTGTGATCGCAGTCTGTCTCCTAGTAGGTCTGCTATGCACAGTGGAGAGTCCAGCATGTCTGCCAATGGGAAAATTGGCATGTGTGGGGAAAACCTTTGGCTTCTATAAAGAGGGCTGGGAGAACAATTCAAAGAACTCTTTCTGCATTGTTGGGGGTGCCTTCATCCCTGGATACCCAATGGGGAAGGCAGTAGGTGGTACGGAGCATGCCCTTCCGAGTTCAAGCCCTCCTCTCTTGATCCTCCTATTGCCCCCTGCAACTTTCATAGTTTTTTTCCCATACATGACTCAATGGCAATGTTCTATCATAAGACAAACAAAGAACAGTGTGCACCATTTTAATAATCATTTCCTCACCCCGCTCACACATCAATGTGGTAAACGGACAGTCTAGAGGACTGAGCAATTCTCATACATATACATAAGTACGTAGGTGATCATCTGATTACATATGGGAAGCTGTCCCAACCCATCTTACATCCAACACCCCTCAATAGGCGTCCATCTGTGACTGCGTTCTGAGTACACTCAGCATGACAAGGCACCATGTGTAGCCCGCTGTAATCATTCAGACGCTAAGCGGCAGCCTCCGGGGATTTGAGCCCTGCATGTAGTAGCGTATGTGTCTCCACACCAATGGCTATTTGGGTCATCAGATATGTTTCTAGAGGGTCCAAGATATCTCAGGCTGTGAGCTGGGGGTGCAGTTGTTCAGCGTATGTGGTTGGCTGGTCTTTACAACAGGTTAGGTTTTGCAGCCACTCCTTCAATTTCAGCGCGCAGCCTCTACCCCACTTGCATGCATACGCTTCGCCAAGAGAAGGGTGCGTGACACATATTTCCTAAAGCGTGCCTCTATTTTCTTTGTGTACCCGAATGGCGCCATTAGTGGTGTGAGGTTTACAGTGTGTCCTATCATAAGGGTTAATGCTCCTGCTATTTCATTCCAATTTGCCTGAATCGGCCCACAAGACCAGGCCAAATGGAAGAAATCCACCCCCCCCCCCGCCACACCTGATGCACCTATCATCAGCGCACAAGCAATAACGCTGCAGCCAAGCAGGCGTGTAGTACATGGAATGTAAAAATGTAAAATGACTAATACGTAGCCTACGACTTGAGGCTATATGCCTTGTCTGCTGGTAGCAGTCTAACCGTTGCTCATCTGTGAGCGGTGTCCGAAGCTCCAGATCCCATCCAGCCCGAGCGTTCCCTGCCAGTTCCGGCGCTTCAAGCTGAGCCAAATGGTATAGGACCGAGACCAAATGTCTAGGACTGTTGGAGCTGAGCATCGTATGTAGAGTATTAAATGTGGGAGGCTCTCGGGGGCAGACAGGAGTAGCTGATATAGTGAAAGACGTCTACTGGTGTCGGCACTTCACCAGCAAAAACAACCTTGCAGTTAATAAATAGAGCATCAGAATACAGGTTTCCACGTGTGTTAAGCCCAAGCTTCAGGAGCTTGGCCCTACAGCATGGGTATGCACAAACTTTTTCTCAGTGTCTAAAATTGCTGTCTGGCTTGTGGCCAAGGGCCGCACAGATGGGCCTACGTTATGGGGGTGGGGCTGGTGGGAGGGGAGGGGTCAGTGGGAGTGGGGATACTGGGGTAAAAACAAAATCATCCCCTATTCAAAACTACTAGTATACGCTGTATTTCGAAATAAATACCGTCAATATTTTATTTTTACTGGGATCTGTGTGTTTCTGACCATAGTTTTTCATCTTTGCACTCGTTTTTACAAGAACCCACTTCCCTGCTCTTAGGTCCTCAGTTTTGCAGACACTTGGACACACCATTCATCAGTCTCTCAGAAGACACAACTCATTCCCCTTTGCCTCTTAATGTTGCTCCGAACAACCCTTAATGGTCCCATTATACCTCTCCCCTACCCTTGGTTCTTTCCTTATCTCATAAATGCCTCTCACACTGTCCCTACCCCGCTTTCTTTTACTGTCATCTCAATCTTCTCCCAGTACCTCTTTGCTCTGCTAATAAGCTTCCCTGTCTGACCCTCCCAACTAAACTTTAGGGCAATGCACACTACCCAAAGGAAGGCTTCCAAGCGAGTATAAACCTTATTGTCAGATACACTCTGGGTGACCTACACACACCACATTTACTGTTGGTGAAATGTACGTTGTAAATAATGCAGGTGTATTTTTGTGATCATGGCCTCTCAGTTTTGCTATTCTAAAAGCCATATCTGTTTCTGTTGCATGTACCGGCCCATGCCTGGTGGTCTGGATAGCTGTCTGCAGGGTGTTAGATAGTCTTTTCCCACCCAGATTTACTTTGTTGGTTGTAGTTTACTTTGTAACGACTACATGGTCAGAAATACTGAATGTAAGCAGTAACTACTACCCTTTTTTGCTGGTGTGTCTTGCCCTGAAGTGGTTTGCCTTTCTTTGTCTTGATGATAACTCTGTCCTAAACTTGACCCCTAGGGTTGAAACAATGACATCCTTTAAGACCCTGCGGTCCTGCAGATGTGCTAAATATCTTAACTGAGTCATATATACTGCAGGTTTCTCTAATAAAGTAAATGCACAGATATTTTAATTATATATATATATATATATATATATATATATATATAAAAATATACATTACCTACTGGCGGTCGCCAGTAGGTAGTTATAGTTAGGACCACGTTTCCATAGGAAAACCTCAACATTCTATTTTGAATAACTTTGGCGCCGGTCGACGAATCCTCGCGAATTTCTCAAAATAGGTGGGGCGCTACGCTCCGCTCCTACCCTGAAAGTCTCGGGGGGATTCGTCAAGCGGAGGCTGAGATAAAAGGGGGGTCCCAAAACGCGTTTTTCCCATGCATTTTTCCATAGGACCTTTAGAACGAGCTACAGCCCGAATGGCTGAACAGAATTACTCAAAATTTGGCAGAGAGGTAGTCCCTAGGTCAAGGAAGTGCCTTTTGTAGGTTTGGTGTAAATCTGTTCAGTAGATTCAGAGAAAATAGCCTTTAAATCAATATATATATCTGAGCCAGCTTACGGTACGCTTACCGTACGCTTACGGTAAGCGTACGGTGGCGTGCGCGAGCGCGATTCTGATTGGCTCTTAGATCTTAGTAAACATTCGAATCGGCCGAAACCAGGAAGCGGCGGCCGCCATTTTGTCTCTCGCACTGAGAGAGATTTTTAAAATCGGAAGCCCAAAAACATGTAAAGGGGCTGTTTTGACAACTCCCTCCCACATAGTCATGTGGAGGGAGTCCCCAAACATCCCCCAAGTGCAAAAACGGTTTTATTTTTTTTTCGGCAATTTCACGGGGTACGCTTACCGTACGCTTACGGTAAGCGTACGGTAAAAAAATAAAAATAAAAAAAACACTATTCACACTTACCCCACCCCCTGTGCTTTTGGTGGCCGAAGGCCACCAAATGTGCTGGGCTTATTACAATGGAAAAAAACACTATCCACACTTACCCCACCCCCTGTGCTTTTGGTGGCCGTAGGCCACCAAATGTACAGGGCTTATTATAAGGGAAAAAAACTTAGCATTTAAAAAACCGTACTAATTCACTGAAAAAACCATAGGTTTCACACACGTTATAGTTAGGAATTAGCATTTAAAAAACCTTGCAAATTCACTGAAAAAACCATAGGTTTCACACATGTTATAGTTAGTGGAAATTTTACTGATAAAAAACCAATGAAATTGCCCCGTTATAGTTAGCGCAGGCAACTATAACTCACGCGACCGCAATCCTCTGCTGATGACATATGTGTCTTTATGAAAAAAAAATATTTGTAATATATGTATAGCTAAAAATGTATGGAAGAAGACATGGGCAAATAAGTGTCTAAATACAGTATTAGCATCAGCAGAGGATTGTGGTCGCGTGAGTTATAGTTGCCTGCGCTAACTATAACGGGGCAATTTCATTGGTTTTTTATCAGTAAAATTTCCACTAACTATAACATGTGTGAAACCTATGGTTTTTTCAGTGAATATATATATATATATACACACACACACACACACACACATATATATATGTATATCATGGCTACCTGCTGTGTGCACTTTTTTTGCAACCATTGTTATGGATGTTTTCCGGTGATCTACTGACTATTGATCACATTTGCATATTCTCCAAGTACATACATAATAAAAGGATTTATTTTTACCCCCTGGTTTCTTCAGGATTTATCGCATATATTACTTTTGTTTTATGAAGTGATTCCCAATGTTGTTCAAAAACAGTTTTCCAAGTGGAACAGTCAACTTTATTATTGATACACAGTTTACACATGGACTATTTGGTCACCCTGCCCTTTGAAACTGTACTATCGATTTATATCCTAATAATGCATGCTCTCTGAATTTTGCATAACTTAAGTAATTTGATTAAGCGTATATGTGTCATTGGATGCTGAATAATGTGAACACCCATGAAGGCCCATCACACTATCTAGGTGACAGTAACTATTTAATGCTGTTGATAAGAAACCAAACATGCCATCATTGAATGTGCAACTCCTTTCAAGTTCTTTAAGATATTAGGCAAACATGGTCGATAAAGGATTGTGTGGAAATTAGGCTTACTCATAGTGCTGCAAATAAAAGAAATAAATGAATGGATAAATGACAGTGCTGACTCTTTTGAAAGTGCAGAGTCAGAAATCGCCTTCTAGCATAAAACAGAAAAGTTACATGAGATAATTGAGCCACATGCCAGGGATGGACGTAAAATTAAACATTACAAAGATAAATTGTAAGGATCTCGCTTTCCAGCATGGAGCCTCAAAATCCAAGGACAGAGGCAGCTGCAGGCTTGCTTATACTTTGAATAAACCAGAGAGGTATCCAAGAGGGTCAATATGAATTTCAACATGGCCCTAAACCTTCAAGAGCACTCTACTGTGACTCAGCACTAACTCCCAGACTGAACTACAACAAAGACAAGTTGACTTGTGTCTAGAAAAGTGGGGTTAGAGCTCCCTGGTATTCACTTAAAAGGGCCTTCAGCTACATGCTGGATGTGGACCCAGTGTGGACAGGAGGCTCAGAGCAAACCTACATTGGATCCACGACTGCCTGTAGACACCAGTACACATGCCCTCTCGATAGAACCTTCAGGAGCCTAAGCCTCTGTGTGCACTTACCCCAACAAGTGTCCAGACTCATAGCGCCAAAGGATTAGTGGAGAAGCAAAATTCAATTACAGAAGGCTGCACTCTTGCAAGATTTATGGAAGAGCGGTTTCCACTAACCATCACAAACTGAGAAAGCATTCTGTAAAATACTACACGTGCACCTCAGGAAGCATCTTAGTGTAAGGAGTAAATGGTACTGCAGGAAGAATCTTAGAGTAAGGATTAAATGGTACCTCAGTATAGGTGATGCATAAATGAGCACACCTCTATGCGCTAAAAAGTCCAGTAAGATGAAAGTCCAGACCTAGAAACAGTTGTTGTCATGACATGGAGGTAGAGTGTCACCCTAAGTGAGATCCCAGATAGCTTTGCAAAGCAGAGTCACAGATGCTGCAGAGGGAATGTGTTTGAGAAGGAGCCTGGTCTGGAATAAAACTAAAACAACTCTTGCAAGAGCACAAGGCTGCAGCCCTGTTCAGAGGAGTCAGAAGAAAGGTTAGGAGACCACAAGCTAGCAGAAAACACAGGCAAGACTGGGCAACAAGGAAAGGATACATATTTTAGAACACTCTCAGAGTAAGAACGATAACACTATTACATCATATCTCTTCTGTAGAAAGGAATGAAGAAGGGGCAAACCCATGGGAATATCTACAGGTAGGGTTTGATGCGCCCGGCTTTGGCAGCTTCTACAGACGCTTCGCCTGCTGGGGATAGACATCTAACATACGAAGGGATTAGGGGGCGACAACGTAAGGATAGAAAGGTGTTACAACAAGCAGTAAAATGGGTGGACTCACTCTTTGGATCTGTCAGTGCATTGCCTTCAGCTGTGCTATCGAAATTGGGGAACCTGCCATGTTTTCAGTCTTCCTGAACAGTGGAAATTAGTATGAAATAAAATTATGTCCTTGGTAGACTTGAGAAAATAGAGGATTTTATGCCAGAGCACTGAAATACGCGTACTCGTGTCTCCCTACACTTCAATATGTGTTCAGTGAGGTTCTTGCTGCCCTCAGTTGTTCTGGAGAGAATAGCTCTAACACAGCGAGCAATCCTGATTGCTTAAAAGCGTGACCAATCAAATCGTTCAACATTTCGACCCTTTAAAAAAGGTTCTGTGTTAGGGCCATTTTGACTGGTTGGTAGCAATAACTGTGGCGTGAACTGGTGAGCAGGTTCCCTGGAAGAGGCAGATTTACTGTTTACTAGAGAATGACATACAAATAGCAAATTGTCCCAGCCCTGCCCACAAAAACCATGCTTCCAATTTGAAATGGAATTTGTAGTGTTGCATATGATGTAGTATATGTTATTGAAGCATGATACGTTTTTTCCCAAAATTGAACTCACTCCACGCTCAATAAGTTTTGAATATTAGCTGGTTATTATGTGTTGTTAATTTATCTTGTGTAAAGCGCTCTTACATCCGCAGGATTTCTTAGTGCAGGGAAGTATTAGGAGGGCAACATGCCACCATGGACCATTGATGCGGTAACAAGGACCCAGGATTTTTATTGTTTTTTATCGAAGTTTAGAATGGATACTCACAATTCTCCCTTGTAGTTTACACTTTGTAAACTGAGGATGCTTCAGTTGGAGGTAACTTGAAGGATGCAGTATTCCCGTAGTAGAAGACAGCGAAAAGCTTCCTGTTCAAAAAGAAGCTTTTGCACACAAGTCACAAAACCCTTAAAATGTATTTGCTTTTTGCAAATGATTGGAAAATGGTGCAGAATAGAATCCAAGTCTGATACAGGCAACATGTCGTCGTCCCCCCGTCCCCCCCCCCCCCTCCCCCCCACGGACCCGGGTGTGGTGAATTTCTGCGTTCGGACGCACTGGGGTAGGCCTGTTAAGGCCCCTAGACTGCCGGCGGGATGCTTTGTTATTCACAGACCTCTGACACTCTCCTGACAGGAGCGGATTTGCCAAAGATGTCCTTTACTGAGATTTAAAACGGAAACATTCCGCCTTTGCGTCTGAATGCCCCAGCGGTTTCAGTTAAGGGTCGTCGGGGATGGGTGAAGCGACAGCTCCTCGAAGGTGCATCCGCGGCGCTGGATCGCTCGAGGAGGACAGATGGGCGACACGCGTCGCTGACGCCTCTCAGGGAGCGCTTCCGTTTAATGAGCGGTGGCTATCGTCTGTCTGCCTCTAGCGCCATCAGAGCTGTGCGCGCGCACGGAGTAAAGAGCCCTGGTGCAGCCTGCTTTGACAAGAAGCGGCAACAGCCCACCAGGCACTAGTATTTTTATAACATTATTGCAGCAGGCACCTTCTAGTCAAGCAGTTCATTTCCCTCCTCCTGTCAAACACACATTGCAGGTTCGGCGGATTATCCGCCTCTGCCGGTTCAATAACAAGGATTTTAACGATGCATATTTCAAGACATACTGTATACTGTTGCCACATGTTCTATAACTGTGAGCTGGCACCGATCTCATTTTGACAGTCATATTTCAAAGTATTCTAAAATTTATATAGCGCTTCAAGTCCGATTGTGGCGTGCCAAAGCGTGTTTTTGGATGCGTAGCAGTCTATATGTGGGACACAGCATGGTTGTCAGGTCGTGTATATGTTGTGATCATTTGTAGGAACTGTGTTGGTGCTGGAGTGAGTGACCAGAGAGGCGCCCTCATCTTTACTTGGGGCACAGCGCCTAGAAGTGTGATAGAAGAGGAGGCGTAAAAGACAGGCGTGCAGAATGTAACTGTCATGAGCTGGTTGTTATAATTTACTCTGCAGGTCCCGGGTTCTGTTCCTTGGTTTCTGTCATATAGGTAGCTCATTTCGGGGTAAAAGGGAGTACAACTTATAGGATTCTGAGCAGTTCCCACACAGCCACAGATGCAAAGGGATGCTGTATGCTGTACATTGAAAAATGTCTAATAAAGGAAAACACAGTCATCCATACAGCAACATGCTCAAGGCAGAAATTCTTTCAAATAAGTAAAATGAAGCTGAATTGGCATGAAAGGAAGCTGGTGACATAAGCAGACACTATGAACTTTTGTAAAGGTTAGGATACTGACGATTAGTGTGCAAACACGTCTCATGCGCCAAGAAAGAAGTGGAAGAGCAAGCAAGGTTGGCAACCTAAACACAAACACACAATCCTTGAAAGGCCCAGATTCCAAGCCAAAGGACGCCAAGAGGTGAATGTAGGATGGGAGCGCTTGGGTTTGCATTTCATTCATTACAGCATTCCTTAATGTATCTTCGTCTGTGTCTGCTACTTGTAATGATTTTTCTATGCAACCTTTATAACTAGGAAGCAGTCAGATAAAATAAATTACTATCCACTTTGAACTATATCCCGAAAAGTATGATAGACCCAAACTTTCCCTATTATAGTTTATTTTTTTCTTCTGACTTTCTTTTTTCTCTCACATTCCTTTCCTTTTTTGCTTCTTTTTTCCCCTCCACTCCATAGTTCCCATAATCGCCACATATTTACATCCACGTTTTCTCTTCTATCTTTCCTTCACTTGCTCTTTTTCACCCAAACATTCTTTTCATTTCCCCTCTCACCTCTGCCTTTCTTTATAACTTTTGTTATCTCTATATTGTCTTGGTCACTGTGTTTACATTCTCTGGATCCATAGGATCCCAACTCTCTCATACTATTCTCTTTCAAGTTATCCGTGAGCGTCTGTGCTGTGATGATCCCCTACAGAGTCACAGAAGAAAGCCAAGGAGGCCAAAAACAGCAAGCAAATCAGTTAAAGTGACAGACCACAGTGGCCCATAGGAAACACCCTGCTGCAGCTGTCAAAGCGGTTGGTTCACTACCCCTTTGCCTAATAGTCTTTTAACCACTTAATGTTCCTTGCACCAACCTGCATCCAATTTGCTGACATATGTAACAACCAAGACAGACTTTCGATAGGAGGAACAACACAGAAGAACAGATGATTTTACTAAATGACTGTACAGAAGAACAAGGGAGAAGAGAAAGTTTGACTACCAGAATAATTGAATTAAGCATAGCCGCAGAGTACTGAACCTCTATGGATTAATAGTATTTTGGGGTGCAAGAAGCCTTCACAAGAATAGGAGCTTACGTCAAGAAAGAATTCTGTTAAAATCAGCTATCTCCAAACCAAACACATATACAAGGCTTCAAAAACAGGATTCCAAAACAACTAACTCAACATGGTCTTTGAGAGCGGACATGTTATCCAACGATACTCCATTAAACTAAACACAGAATGTCAGGGTGGTCATGGCACAGACACTCATGGACAAAACACAGGGCAGATCGATCAAACCTCAAAGTTGGCTAATCCCACATGCCCAAGCTACTCACCTTAGAACAGGGAGAAAACACCTCCAAGTCTGGTGATAGTTCCTGAACACAAATTATATCATTCTGTCAAATCACTTCTTTTCCCATTGCCCCAAACTCCATACATGTGTAATTTGGTGCTGTAAAAACCATACTCAACAGTGTTCTGCCCCAATTATATGTTCCATGACCCCTCCCCATCACGTTCAGGTGTCTGTATCTGGCCTCAACTGGACGCCAACTATCTTAATGTTCTACGTACAGAACTTCATGTCTGGGATTCTGCTGCTACAGTAGTTGTTATCTTGACTATGCATTACTGCATTATAAAAGTGTAACAAGTCATTTTCTCATATCGTTCCTCGTCTTTGTCCATTGGTGTTTTACTGATACAGAGCCTTTCCAACAACATTGTGCATTCTCTTACTAGAATTATTATAAATACTCATGAATAAAACTATTCTTTTTTCACTTCAAAAGAGGCTGGCATGACAAACTATATAGCTGCTGAGTGTTCTTGCACTCTAATACCTTGCTAAATTCTCCTTTTAATTTTCTTAAACTTCCTGAGTCTCAGATTTGAACTTGTATTTGTGTTGAAATCTGAGTGTCCAAATCAGAGGCGTAACGCAAAATGACGCCCTCCCCCCTGCAGAATGTGATAAGAGGCCTTTGAGACTTCCACATCTCACATATATTCATTAGCTTTGGTCTGAATGGGGTCCCTAGAAGAGTTGGATCCCCCTAAAGGGTTGTAGGTCCCTTGCACTGCAGGGGCCTGCGATACACCCCTGATCCAAATAACTCTTGCCCCATGGCTACACTACCTTACCGTGACCAAACCCAATACTGTTCTTCCCAGTGTTTCTTGGCTATCTCTAATAAGGTTCTGGCCTTTCTCCCAACCGACAGCTGGAATGCAGGACAACCTTTGTATTATTTCTCTGTTCTCAACGCAAATAAAGCAAGGAGTAACATCTTCTTCCAGGCTTTACCCTCTTCATCCATCATTTTCGTGAGTAAATTCTTAATGGTGGCATTGTACCTCTCTATGCACCCATCTGTCTGCAGGTGGTAGGCTATTTGCAACTAGGTTATTACTAGTGTTTAACAAACCTGCTGCATTAATTTTGGGACAAATGGAGTACTGTATTAGTATTTCCCCATGGAACACAAGTCCAGAAAATTGCTCAATAATAACATTAGCTGTAGTTGAGTAATAAAGATCCTGAGCAATGCTTTAGGATAGGGAGTAGTGTAATAAACTAACATTAGCATACGTTTATACCCACGAGCTGTGGATACTAGGAAATCTATGATATTCATCCCCACTCTCTGGAAGGGTATTGCAATAATGATCATATATTGTAATGGAGCTTTAGGTAACTCCCCATAGTTGTATTTTGGCATAAAGTACAGGCACAAATGTTTTGTCTAGGAAAAATATTAGTGTTCAATAAAATCTGTCTACAATGGCTCATTCCATCTTTTCTTTCCAAAAATTGCCTTTTCTTAAATGTATATGGGGCCGATAGAGACTCTGTCCTTGACAAATTTTACTATTGATTGTTTTAGACTGTGAGTGAGATGAATTCTATACAATAGATCCTTGTCCTATTGAAAATAAGGGTCTACCTGTTTTCTGGAGAGTCATCCTGGGTTTTCTGAGCCTGCTTCAGAGTCTCGACCAAAGAAGAATCCTCATACAGGGTTTCCCTACAGAACATATTACATACTTTATATAACTTACATTCTGGTGAATACTCTAACTAACCGCAATTTCCTTCATTTTAGAACAGAATATTCCCAGGTCCCATACAGCATGCAGAAAGCTTTTCACAGCAGTGCAACTGCATGCTGGTGCATGGCACCACGTGTCTCCACTGTGATTCCATTCTACCCCGGAGTGATAGAACAAAGCTCCATATACGAGCCACCCCTGCACACTGACATCAGTTTCTTTCTTGACTCTATCCTCGCCCTCGGGTGTACAGCACAAAACCAATCAGAGGTACGGTTGTGCAGATGTCAAAACTGTGACCTTTTTGGACAGAAAATGAGGCCGTTCCACAGAATGGGGAAGCAGGACAGCAGTGAAGAATCTGCAGTTGGATAGAGTATCACCCAGAAATAGCATTACCGAAGGGAAGTACTTTTTTATTCTGACGGATATTGCTTACTGCAGATTCCTCACCTTTAGAATAGATACCAAAGGTTCTCACTTAGGTTGCACGGCCACTCTGGTAGAGTACCATTCTGATGATATCCTCTGTATCGTGCTAACCTTTTAATTACATTTTAAACTAGTTTTAGTCAACGTCTATTCCAGGCCCGTGAGGATCAGCCAAGAATCCCTGATTCTAGACCTACTAGACGGCCTAATTTCCAGTCTCCCCAAAAATGTTCTGGTGGTCTTAGGGGACGATAATTGTCAATTCAAGACAATGAAAGATCTTAACGACACACCACCCACAGAGGATGACGAGTTCTGGGCCATCCATGAGTCTAACATCCCTCCAATCAGGGCTTGGACACCGCTGGCTCTCCAGGTCAAATCGTTTATGCTAAAACACTCTTTGAGACCCTGCAATGGCTGAACCAGTTCTGACTCTCGTGGGAAGCACGCTTTCAATAGGGTTGGCCACTCGTCCATTATAGACTACATCCTGGTAGAAACCAGGATGTTGGATAGGGTTGTTGACTTTGCTGTCTTGCCACGACAGCGATCATAATGCTCTAACTCTGGAGCTATTGTTCCCTGGCACCAGGGAAAATCCGGATTCATCCTTAACGACAGTTAATAGTCTAACACTCACCAACGGTAGGCGGAAAGTAAGGTGGGCGTGGATAGAACAATCATCCAAAAGAATGGCCCTCTTATTTGAATCCATTACACCCACTCTTTTGGAACTATCAAAGCTCTCAACTGCAGATGGTACCGTTGTATCCCTGTTGCCAAAATTCATGATGCCCTGACCGCCAAATTGGTGGATACATTCTGGCCAGTGGGCACCAAGCGGGGGGGGAACAAAGGTAAAGCGGTCCTGGTGCAACTGTTGCTGTCGGGAGGCATAGAGGGCTTTGATAGTGGCTATAAAATCCAAGAGTAGAACCCAAACAAAAACAGCGAGGGCCTTCTATAAAGATACCATTGCACTTGCAAAAGAATCCTGGGAAACAGACCAATGGACATCCTTAAAACAGGCCCTAGCGGTCAAGGACATGAAAGTCTACTGGAACATCGAAACCACAGGTATCAGCAATGGAAAGGCGGCTTTGGAGCCAAACACAGCGGCTGATAGCTGGAAAGAGCATTTACAGGCACTTTATGCTCCACTGGAGCCTGAGGCTAGCCCCCAGACCTTAGTAACCCAGCCAATACAGAACTCCAATGTAGCGACCCCCAAGATAACCCTGGTAGAAGTTACTAGAGCTGTCAGAAAAATAACTCTTGGCAAAGCCCCAGGATTGGACAAGATACCAGGGCACCTTTTCCGTGCTGAGCCTAGTATCGGGGGTCCCTATCTGTGGGTGCTTTTTAATGCTATTCTACAAGGGATGGCTCTCCCCGCAACTTGGGCTGGAGCCAAAATTCTTCCAGTATACAAAAAACGGTCCCCCTTATTACCCATCAATTATAGACCGATCAGTTTGATCAATGTATCTCAAAAAGTTTTTGACTGGATCGTCCACAGACCTGGCTAGAGGAATACAAGATTATGAGCCCCTTAGAAGCTGGCTTCAGGGAAAAAACATCTACCATCGACCACATTTTCAGGCTCAACTCCTTTACTGGAAAACAGTGTATTTGGAAGGTGGCAGTCTTTATTTGGTCTTTGTGGATCTCAAAAATGGCTTTGATCTGGTCCCAAGGGCTGCTCTCTGGGGGGTACTGAGTGACCTTGAAATCCCCCACTATCTCCTGAACATGTTTAGAAGACTGCATGAAGGCAACTATAGCCAAATTAGGTATGGGAAGCATGGGGCACTCACTCCACCTATTCCTATAAACAGAGGAGTTAGACAGGGTTGTGTGCTCGCCCCCACCCTGTTCTGTATTTATATCAATGGACTAGTAGGGGCGGTGAGCCGACTGAAGGACATTGGCGCCCCCAAGTTAGCACGCAAGCTAATACCAGCACGGAAGTTTACAGATGATACCCTCCTGCTTTCTAAATCTCCGATGGGCGTTCAGAGAATCCATGACGGGTTCTGCGAGTTTTGTAGAATTAGGGGGCTGGAGATCAACATACAAAAGACAATCTTCAATCTCGCCCACTCAACCCGCCTCAGACCACACATGAATGGTATCCAACTGGAGTGAGCATCTGTTTTTGACTACTTAGGTTTCACCCTAACAGAAAAAATAGATTGGGGGCCCCAAACGAATAAGTCAAGCCTGAAGTTGGCTCAGACCGCAGGCGGGCTGGCCAAGCTATACAGAAACTCTTTTCACAAGCCTGTAGGACCGGTGATAGAGATCTATAAAACCCAATTAAGGAGTGCTTCTTTGTATGGGGATGAACTCTGGAGGCATTGTCCTCCTAAGACTTTTATTAAAACCGATAATAGTTTCCACAGACAGCTGTCCGGTCTTCCGGTGAGCTCCCCACTAGTCCCACTGCGTTTGGATCTCGGGGTGAGACCCATTGCGGAGGAAATTGGTTGTATACCCCTATTATTTTGGCAGCGTTTATGGGTGACCCCTGAACTGGCGGAATTTAGGTCGGAGCTACAAGAACTACTGGGACTTCCCGGTATAGGTAAACCTGGTTGGTTAGTACACATCAAGGAAGGTCTCTACATCATAGGTAGAGCTACTCTATGGAGCAACCCGGAGATAACTTGTGCTTCAATCTCGCGTAAACATCTAGTTAGCAGCTACGGGGTGAGGGGGAGGGGACTCCCCCAACTCCATGAAAAATATGCCACTGGTTCTCTTACAGCTAATTATTTGGTAATAAAGGATAGGTTTAATTGGGAGCCATGCGTAGATGAAATACAATCTGCCCTAGCTAGGAAACTGTACGTACATTTCAGGCACGGCTCTCTCCCTCTGCATGCATTTACTAACAAATGGTCCGGCAGTTCTGCCTTGGGGTGCCCAGCATGCGGTAGGGGAGAGGAGACCGAACTCCACGTATTCTTTTTATGCCCTGGATATCAAAAAAACAGACAAAGATGGTTGGTACAATTGTGCAGGAGCCTAGGTACACAATGCTGTGAAGAATCATTCAGGGTCCTAAAATATAACACTCAAATGCCAATTCTATATGCTGTATCCCGCTTTTTAAGTTCTATGTGGTGGGCGCGAAATGCTTTTTTAGGAACCAGTAATGGTTTTATCTGTGAATGATTTTTAACTGTGACTGCAATGATTTTATCTTGTTTTATCAGTGTTTTATTTTTATAATCTGTTTTATATACTATATCTGTTTGTGAATGTTCTCTCATGGTCCACGGACCGAAATAAAGAAAAATTGGATACCAAATCAGTGCCTCCCAAGATTGAGGGTCTATGGAATGGGCTCAGACCAAAGTGTCCTGCAGGACTGAATGGGCAAAGTACCCTTCGCATTGAAACGGGCTGTCAGGGCTTTGTGAATGTGTGCACTCATGCCTACGGCGTAGCCTGATGTATACCAAGAACAGGCACTCCATGTTCCAATGCAGTGCTTGCAGCCTTTGCCATGGTGGAATGAGCCCTCACTCTTTCTGGACGCAGGGTGACCCCATTGAGCAGGTCCTCGTGCCAGCTCCCTCTGCCACAGTTCTCCTGTCCAGCTTGCCTGCCGTCCGCTACCCTCTGCTGCCTATCTACCTACAGCCCTCTGTATGTGCCTCCTCTGCTCGTTTCTTGCTCTGTTTTGCCTTTTCTGCCCTCTGTTTTGCCTGTTTCTGTTCATTTTTCTGCCCTATGTTCTGCCTTTTCTGCTCATTTTTCTACCCTCTGTTTTGCTTTTTCTGCCCTACATTTTGCCTTTTGCTGCTTGTTTTTCCTCCCTCTGCTTTGCCCTCTTCTCCTCTGTTTTGACTCGTCTGCTCGTTTTTCTACCATCTGTTTTGACCTTTTTCTGCTCATCTCCTGGTCCTCTGTCATTTTCTGCTTGTTTTTCTACCCTCTGTTTTGCCCTCTTCTGCTCTGTTTCGCCTTTTCTGCTTGTTTTTCTGCCCTCTGTTTTGCATTTTCTGCTTTTTTTCCCCTCTTCCAGCGGTTTCCTCAAGACCTGGATTATTGATGGAGACCTCACACCCCAGCGTCCAGATACACCCAGGGGTGACAGTGCCACGTTCTAAAACTGATGATTGATTGATTGACATCATAAAGTAATTCAGGGTGGTGTTTTTTCCTTGAGAATCACATTTTCCAACATGAATGTTCCCTTTATTTTCACCTATACAAAACTGATTAACAGTGGGTTTGTACCCACGTCACTTCACACTCCTCTGCCACATTATTTTGTTAGCACTCGATGGACAAATACTTTGACAAAAGTAGAAAAGGTGAATGTCGGAGTCTGATTGCTGGAAGTCGGCTCAACTATGATGTTTAAAGGGCTCTCGGACTGCAGAGATGAAAACACACATGAGAACGTCACATTTATGTTTGTCTTCGATTTGTAGACGAACTGTAAAGAACAAACTTTAAAGGTTACATTGGTTCATAGGACCATGACATCCACAATGTTCCAACAATGAATCAAAGATGTAACAGGTGCAAACCTCGTTTTCATCAAAGGCGAGTGAGAAATCCCAGGCTCTGCGCTTGGATGACAATTCGCACCTGCGTCTAGTGTGAAACGAGGCACGTCACCTCGATGACAAAGGTCCAACGCCTCTTGCGCAAATAGATTCTGCATCCTCTTGAGGGCTGCCCTTGGTGCCAGCACCTGGGGACGCCTGGATTCGAGGTTCTGCTGTTAGCCAGCATCTAAGGAGAAGAGAGCCCGTCTGCCTCGATGCGCATCTCAATTATTGCCAGCAACAAACGTCAAGAGACTTTTAAGTCCTTAATAAAATGAACCCAGGGATAACTCGAAGGGCAGGGGGGCCACCATGCTGTTAGAACATTCCACCCACTGAGGGTAGGGTGGCTTAATGCACAATCCTGAAGCGCCCGCAGAACGTGATGATTGGCTCCTGAGTGTCTAATATCTCACAGATATTCACTAGCCTTGTTCTGAAAGGGGGATCCCTAAAGGGCTGCAGGTCCACCTGCACTACAGGGGCCTGTGTTACATCCATGCTAGAATAATCTACAATAAATAGGGAGAAACAAAAACAAGCATTTAAATTTTGGGGCAAAAACTAAGTCTATGCCAGCCATTATGGGCAGCCCATTGTCTTCAGTGGATATCCCAGCATTCAAATTTTTGGTAAGCATAATGCAATGTTGCTTTGTTTGAGGATATCAACTAACGTTTTAAGGTGTACTGTGACATCACTTACTGAATGACCTTTAGAATAACTAAGTTCTTTACAATGAAGAATCTATTTAATTATATAGAAGGGAAACTTTCAACTTCAACTTCAGCTTCATTCCAGCAGCGCATTTATCGTTTTTTTTTTATCATACTACGTATTTTTTATTCTTATGTGCTTAACATTGCATGCTGGCTTCCAGAGAGAGTGACATCCCTGATTTTTAGGTCTCGCGTGCGTTGCAGCGAAAAGCGCTGCTCCGCGAGAGATTTTGTAGGAGAGGACTTTCAGAAAAGGGCTTTAACCCACGCCCCTCATTTCCATTGGCCGGCGTCACCGTTTATGGTAAACGGTGGCCTGCCATTGGAAATGAGGGTTTTCTGTTCACGCCCTTTGTCTCCGAGCCGGACTGGCTCGCCTGCTTTGCGTCTGTCGTGATGACATTTCTTATCAGCTACAACAAGCTTAACAAGCTGATAAGAAAATTCTTCACGAGAGCCGTGAAGGAGCATGCACCAGGCGTCCTGCAACCACGCTGGCTTCACGCCTGGAGCATGCGCCAGTCAGCTCTCTCATTGGTCAGTCGGTGTCCAGCTGCCAGAGGGCCCCACACAAGGAAGTGGTTACGTGTCTCAAAGGAGGATGCTCTGAGAAGGCGGGGCAGAGAATGCTGTGGAGTGGAGCTGCGGGTCTGTGCTGAGAGACCCACTTTGTGAGACCCAGCTGCTCTGCAGGCAATGACGGAAAACACTGGCTTGTTTTCCCTAGTAATTGCTTGTTTTACAGTTTGCAACCTGTCAGCTGTAAACTAGTTGGCAATTATGAAATATGAACTTCGAGCAACATGGGTGTGTTTGTTGCATCATTGTCCTACTATTGTGACATGAATACACACTCTCATTGTGTCACCGTCGGGCAACTGTGACACGATCTCGCCTATTTCCTAAGTCTTCTTTTTTCAAAGCTGCTTTCATTTTTTTAAGTCGAATGTGGTCATTTTGCTGCCATTTTCACCAGCGTGTCTGCCATAAAGAAGGACTAAGCACATTTCTTAATGCTTATTACACGCCTCGTTTAAATGTTTTCAGTGAGCAACTCATGGGTGTCCATATTTTGCACACAAAGTCATGTATATCTATGTCCACACATACAGTCACATAAAATGCAACAGAAAATAAGAGTCAAGCAAAAAGGTGATTTAAAAAAATTTTGTACAGCGTTGCCTGCCACTTCCATTTTTTTTTACATACTTGCATTTCTTTTATTTGATCCTTTTCAGAAAATAATGCGCTCGTTTTGTGCCTTTAGTTAGCGTTTTTATTGAGAACAATTGCTTTTCAGTTGTTATTGTTTACATTTAGATCACTTTTTTTGTATGCAAGAGAAGCTCAGTGAACAAGTCCTTACATGTCAGAAAAGAAGCAAATGAAACGAGGGGTGCAGAAACCTCGACTTCAAACACTGTGCTGATTAGCGGCGCATTCACATCTGACGGCTATTTGATATCCGGGTTCCTATACTCAGTATATGTATGGAAACACGTTCTTGTGACTGGAAGACGGGAGTAATATATTAATCCCACGGCCCCCTAGCACACAAAGCCTGCTGTAGAGCGAGCTACAAGGTGTGAGTGCGTGTCCCTTTGTGAAACGCCCCTTGCATTCATCCGCCATCCAGTGGTGATTTGATCTGCGGGCGCCCCGCTGACTGACTATTGCTGAAACGCATTTGATGTGTCGTGTTGAATGGTGTCTGGGGTAACACCCTCATTCTTTTGCTAATCTGTCCACCTGTTCGCCAATACAGACGAACAATCACTGGAGTAAACACTTCTGTGTACTCCGCACTGGGCTCCAATGCACAGCAAGAGACAGCAGGAACCGAGCAAGACAAAGGGCGGCTGCAAACATGAGGAAGGACAGGGTAGCCGATCAGAGAGACGATGCTATCTATCCTATCAGCGAATAAGAAAGTGAGACAAAATCCAGCACCATTTATAATTACATTACAATAAGGGGGAGGGGAGGTTATAATGATGCAGCAGATGCAGTGGGGGCCGAGACCCCAGGCTGTGGAATGCCCACTGAAGTTCAATTATGGCGCCCTTTTACAACCAAATCGGGGATAGCGGCCTATTTTTGTTTGTATTAGGGCCCATTGTAATCTAGTTACGCCACAAATCGCAGTTTAGTCATACTACAATGCTTTTCGTCCTTACAGTTTACGTTTGTCATGCTTTGCTCGAGCAGAAGCAAATTCCAACGTGAAGGGGAACCGAAATCCATGGCTAGGGGAGCGGTCTATTGGGTCTGTTAATAGTAATAGTTTTCATCCAATGTCTTTTCAGTCATTGAGACATCTATAGGGTGTGTTATTTACGGCAATTAGCTCTGTGACGCTCACCTTCTGTGATCAGCGGCCATCCACTGTAGGAACAAGCATTTCAATGCAATAGGTCTCGCATTTACGCGAGTTTAAGTTGTTGGCATTGTACATGACAATGCCTTTTATTTATGTTTAAAAAACAAAAGCAAAAATAAAAGGTATTGTCATTTGCAATGTCAATAGCTCAAACTCGCATACATGCGAGACCTATTGCATTGCAAATGCTTGTTCTTGGTGGGAGGAGGGAAGATCATTTCAGCCAGCCTCTTGAAGTGATGACACCGACTGTAGTCAGCCCACGGTGACCACAGATACTAACAAAAAAAGCTAACGGATGCATTTTAAACAAAAATATGCATTTGCTGTTCATTTAAGAACTGTAGCAATACATAATTGTAACTTATTTTTTCTTTCTTTTGAAGAAAATAAATTAGACTAAGCATCAATTGTATTCCTTTGAATAGGGTCACTGCAAGCAATTCCACTCTGGGTTTATAATGTACATCAAACGAGAGGTGACTCTATTGTAACCCAAAACTGACCTTCTTGCAGCATGCAGACAGGCCTGAGCCCCTTCTGCTGCTCTTGTGCACACTGTAATGACGTGAAATGCACTTAGCCGGACCTTGACATATTGCCTCTTCAGAGAACTCCACTAAAAGCATCTGCGGCCAGGAGGATCAATACAGACGGAGCCTGAAGGGCTCTCAGAGCACACATTACCTTGTATTCTACTGGCCCTGCCGCATGCAAAGAATGCCACTGGCTGCACAGTTTGCAAGGCCACTTGTCTGCACTGAGAGGAACATACATCACTCATACAGCTGTGAGAAGTCGGAGAGATGTGGAAGGGCTAAAGGAAGGGAGCTTAAAGGTTAATGACGCTTCATTTAACACTGAAGATGTTATACCTCGGCACAATGGTTTCTACCACCACGGGTTACTGGCCTAACTTAGATCTGACTTGTCCGTGGATCCTTTGATCTTCCAACAGTGATGTGGGGTTATTCCTTAGAGAGCCTGATAGGCTATCCATCCGGGCACTAAGCTGGGGAAAGGAGGGCTAAAGCTTTCTCGGTCACTAGAGAAAAACCAAGCATTGGCATAGCCAATAGGTCTCGCCTTTGGGACCTTATAAGTGTTTAGCCATGCAACAGTTGATGTTGTTGCACCAAGGATATTGTGTTGCATAACTAAATACTTATAAGGTCCCAAAAGCGAGACCTATTGGCTATGCCTGACTGAATCACCACAGGCCAGGCAGATGCGTGTGTGAATTCTGGCTTAGCCCCCTGCCAGCAGACCAAAATGCGCGCCCGATGCCTCAGAGGCAAACACCTGCATCCCGCCCTCTCGCGCATTCCCTCTTACACCTCAATTGAATTCAGGAGGCAGAGACATAAAGGGAGTCCCAGAGCACTTTCACTTGTGGCCTGTACTAGGGCTGGGAGCAAAGGGTGTCCTAGAAGGGGTGGGGGAATGAAAATGTGTGGTGGGTGGTTAAGAGAGAGTGAGGAGGACATACGAAGAGGAAGAGAAAGTGAAACGAGAAAAAGGGATGACAACGAGGTGAGCAAGCAAAGGGGCGCTGTGAGAAAGATGAGATGCGAAGAAAGGGAAGAGAAGGTGAGAAAGATGAAAGGGCCAGCAGATGAGGGAAAGGAGACTGAAAGGAGAACTAAGGGCACACAGGAATGTGAGAGGGGGTATAAGAGAAAGTGAGAAAGGAGGAATCAGAGATAGGAAAGCAATGGAGGAGCGGGGCGAGGAAAACTAAGAGAGGTTTTAAAAGATTGCGAGAGAGGGAGAGAAACGAGGAAGTCAAGGAAAAGGCAGTGAAAAGAGCGACTTGGAGGGAGGGTGCAAAAAACGGCAACGTGATGAGATGATACAGATAGAAGGCAATGGAAAGAAGAGAATGTGTGCAAGGCAATCATAAGGGGGTTGAAAGAGAAAGCTATGAAAGACAGTGCATTGAGACTAAGAACAAGCAGAGGAGAGTAAGGGAGAATGAATCATTTAAAATGAAGGCTAAAGAAAAAGGAGGCAAATATGACATAAAGGTGCACAGAGTCCAGAAGACCAGATAAACAAGCATTGGCCACGAAAGTCAATTAGTTAGTTATGCAGCACAAGGATATTGTGCTGCATAACTAAATACTTATAAGGTCCCAAAAGCGAGACTTATTGGCTATGCCTGACTGAATCACCACAGGCCAGGCACCTGCGTGTGTGAATTCAGGCTTAGCCCCCTGCCAGCAGACCAAAATGCACGTCCGATGCCTCAGAGGCAAACACCTGCATCCCGCCCTCTCGCGCATTCCCTCCCACACCTCAATTGAATTCAGGAGGCAGGGACATAAAGGGAGTCCCAGAGCACTTTCACTTGTGGCCTGTACTAGGGCTGGGAGCAAAGGGTGCCCTAGATGGGGTGGGGAATGAAAATGTGTGGTGGGTGTTTAAGAGAGAGTGAGGAGGACATACGAAGAGGAAGAGAAACTGAAACGAGAAAAAGGGGTGACAACGAGGTGAGCAAGCAAAGGGGCGCTGTGAGAAAGATGAGATGCCAAGAAAGGGAAGAGAAGGTGAGAAAGATGAAAGGGCCAGCAGACGAGAGAAAGGAGACTGAAAGGAGAACTAAGGGCACACAGGAATGTGAAAGGGGAGTATAAGAGAAAGTGAGAAGGGAGGAATCAGAGATAGGAAAGCGATGGAGGAGCGGGCGTGGAAAACTAAGAGAGGTTTTAAAAGATTGCGAGAGAGGGAGAGAAACGAGGAAGTCGAGGAAAAGGCAGTGAAAAGAGCGACTTGGAGGGAGGGTGCAAAAAACGGCAACATGATGAGATGATACAGATAGAACGAAATGGAAAGAAGAGAATGTGTGCAAGGCAATCATAAGGGGGTTGAAAGAGAAAGCTATGAAAGACAGTAGTGCATTGGGACTAGAAGACCAGATGAACAAGCATTGGCCACGAAAGTCATCGCGATCACAATCGCTGTGAAAGCAAAAGTGATCGCGATGACGCGCTAAAGGCGTTCCTGAGTGCTGCTGGCTGGCCTAGCGCATGGCTGCTGCGCGCGTGCACGCTCACGTGCACGTATAGGCCAGCCAGCAGCACTTTGAAAACTCACATACAAAATGTCTCTCCGTGCAGCGCATGCGCGCTGACTCAGCGAGACCTAACAATGTGAATTTGCCAATGGATCTTGCAAAACAAGCCTAAATATCATCGCAGGTAGAGAACTTTGGTACATTAACAATGAACAACACTTTTACCAACATTTCTTAGATGATAATTAGGCTTTCCTCTTTTCAGTTTCTATTTTTGGTGAATTCTGGTGGAGTTTTTCAGTGTTTTCAAGTGATTTCAATACCTTAAAAAACAGTGGTTATCAGAAACAGTGTTTTTCCGCTGTTTATGGAACGTTTTGCTTTTATTATTGCTTGCTTTCTGCACTGATAGCGCATGGTATATAGACAGTGTAAGTATAGTGTATATGAGCTCTAAATAGATTTTTGCAAATTAAACTTATTGTAGAACACCATACAATACTTCTTCAGTGAGTCTTTGGTCATGTGCGCTCGCTCTTTCCTTCCTATGTAAACTTCTGTGAAAAAGCCCTCTCAACATTGGCACTTCAGATGGGCAATGCCAAAACAGCCAGTACACAATCTGTTAACTCTAGCCACTGACATAGCTTTCCATGCCAATACTGGTTCACTTGAAGAATGCGATTCTCAGGGCAGGTTTTGCAACATTTGCACTGATCTGGGCACTTATGCCCTCAGAGTTATTAAATCGGTCAAAAATGAAGCAGCACTTTTGAGACTACAGAGGAAATTCCCCTTTACGGAAAGGATCTAGAACAGAGTACAACAGTGAGGTTTCATTGACTTCAAATGCCATTGGTGGTGAAGGGACATTTCTATGAATCATTGCAAGCCATTTCTCATACATTGTAAAATAAAAGTTCATGAATTGCTCTTCATCATAGCTTTGCTTTCCAAGTGGCAAGCAATCTAACATGGAACATGTTGCAGTGCCAAAATCACTAAAAGTGTCGCCCAGCCTATTGAACAAGTTACTTACCTTCGGTAATGATGTATCTGTAAGAAACATTAGTTAGTTAGATTCCTCACCTTAGAATAAAATATCCCCAGGCGTCAGGCTGGATCCGGAAAGATTTTTGTAGCAATACCCCTTGCGCGTCGCTAGGCGTCGTTTGCGGCTCCGCGTCCGTCGTTGGCGTCGTGCGCCGGAATGATGTCGTCGGAGTACTTAGACGCCGCCCTCGCGCGCTGACGTCAGTTCTTGTACATAGCTTTCCGCACCAGGAACGCAGAGCCATGCAAGAGACCGACACTGGTGCCAAAAAGTCTAGGGCCCTGAACAGGATGACCTTAACCCTAGATATCGGTTCGCAGAGCGGGGAGGATGGGTGGGTCGGTGAGGAATCTAACTAACTAATGTTTCTTACAGATACATCGTTACCGAAGGTAAGTAACTTGTTCATCTGAAAGAAACACGTTAGTTAGATTCCTCACCTTAGAATAGATACCCCAGCAATACCAACCCCGGTGGAGGGTCTGCGAACCATGATCACACCAGAAAGTCCTGGAGAACAGAACGGCCAAAGAAGCCATCTCTCCGGACTTGGCTGTCCAGGCAATAGTGCTTGGCGAACGTGTGCAGTGAGGCCCACGTCACCGCCTGACAGAAGTCCTGCAAGGGAACTCCCCGTCCCAGGGCAGTAGTCGCCGCCGTGGCCCGGGTGGAATGGGCTCTCAGCCCAACAGGAGGGTCCTTTTTTGCCAAGGAGTAACAAACCTTTATACACAAGACGACACACCGTGAGATGGTCCGCTTGTGTACGGCTCTCCCCTTTTTAGCACCTACGTATCCAACAAAAAGTTGGTCGTCCACCCGGAACTGTCTGGTGCGGTCCAAATAAAAGGACAGCGCACGTTTGGGGTCCAGACGGTGGAGCCTCTCTTCCTCTTTCGAAGGATGCGGAGGCGGAAAGAAGGTGGGCAAAGTGACCGATTGCCCGATGTGAAAGGGGGGTCACCACTTTCGGAAGAAAAGAAGGACAAGTCCGGAGGACAACCTTGTCCGGATGAACAGAAAGAAAGGGAGGCTTAGATGACAGAGCCTGGAGCTCACTCACCCGTCTAGCTGAGGTGATAGCTACCAGGAAAGCAGTCTTAAGAGTCAGAAGACGAAGTGGACAATTGTGAAGGGGCTCAAAGGGAGCGCACATCAGAAAGGTCAAGACAAGATTCAAATCCCACTGAGGCATTACGAAGGGGACAGAAGGAAACATGTGAGTAATGCCTTTAAGAAAACGCGAAACAACAGGGGACTTGAAAAGAGAAGGCTGATCAGGAAGCCGTAAGAAAGCAGAGATTGCAGAAAGATAACCTTTCAAGGTGCCCAGAGCAGAGCCCTGCTGGGCCAAAGAAAGAAGAAAGAGTAGAACCTCAGAAAGAGGGGCAGAAAGGGGATCCACAGCCTTTGCTGTGCACCATGCCACAAATTTGTTCCACCTGCAGGCGTATACCGATTTTGTGGAGGGACGCCTGTCTGCCAGAATCACATCACAGACTTCAGGAGGCAAGTCAAATGGCATCAACTGTCGCCGCTCAATCTCCACGCATGGAGGTGGAGACTGGACAGGTTCGGGTGGAGGACCGTCCCCTGCTGCTGCGACAGAAGGTCCTCCTGAAGAGGCAGTCGTATCGGAGGATCGATTGACGTACTGTGTAGCTCGGGATACCAGTACCTTCGTGCCCAATCCGGAGCCACTAAGATGACTTGGGCCCGGTCGCGCCTGATCTTCTTCAGCACTCTGGGCAGAAGTGGTATAGGCGCAAAGGCGTACAACAGACCGCAACTCCACTCGCGAGTGCCGCCTTGGAAATTCCAACACGCAGAACTGCTGACATTGCGCGTTCTCTTCGGTGGTGAATAGACCTAACCAAGGCTCTCCCCACTGCAGAAAGAGACCTTGCGTCACGTCCGAGTTCAGACGCCATTCGTGATCCATCATGCACCGGCGGCTGAGTTCGTCTGCTCTGGCGTTCAGAGAGCCCGCCAGATGTTGAACCACCAGGATGATGCCCTGTTGTTCCAGCCATGTCCAGAGGCGCAGAGCCTCCTGACAAAGGGTCCACCACCCCCCCGCCCTGTTTGTTGCAATATCACATGGAAGGGGTGTTGTCCGTGAACACCTGCACGACACTTCCCTGGATAGAGGGAAGGAAGGCTTTCAGTGCAAGCCGGATCGCTCTCAGCTCCAACAAGTTGATATGGAGTTGAGACTCCGCCGGAGACCAGAGGCCTCTGATCTCCGCCTCTCCCATATGGCCCCTCCCCATCCCAGGAGGGACGCGTCCGTCACTACTACGTGCTCCGTTTGGGGTAGGGAGAGGCATCTGCCTCTGACCCAATCACGGTCCGTGAGCCACCACTGCAACTGTTTCGCAGTGCCCTCCGAGATCAAGACATGGTTGGACAGGTTGCCTCGATGCTGGGCCCACTGAAACTTCAGGTCCCACTGCAGAGCCCGCATTCGCCACCTGGCGTAATGCACCAACAGGATGGAGGAGGCCATCAGCCCCAGAAGCCGCAGCACCAACCTGACCGAAACCCAGGATAGAGGCCGAAAGATGGGAATCAGAGCCTGAATATCCCAGACCCGCTGTTCCAGAGGATAAGCCCGGAACTGCGCCGAATCGAGAACCGCTCCGATGAAGAGGAGCTTCTGGGAGGGTCTCAGGTGTGACTTCGGCACGTTGATGGAGAACCCCAGCAAATGCAGGAGGTCGGCCGTAGTCTGGAGGTGGGAGACGACTTGCTGGGGCGAGCCCGCCTTCAACAGCCAGTCGTCGAGATAGGGGAAGACTGGAACCCCCGATCTGCGCAGATGAGCTGCGACCACCGCCATCACTTTCGTGAACACCCGAGGGGCACTGGTGAGGCCGAAGGGGAGCACGGTGAACTGAAAGTGCTCCTGACCCACCGTGAACCGCAGGTAACGCCGGTGGGCAGGACGGGGATGTGAAAATAGGCGTCCTGCAAGTCCAACGCTACCATCCAGTCTCCAGGGTCGAGGGCAGCCAGAACCTGAGCTAAAGTTAGCATCTTGAACCGTTCCTTCCAGAGGAAGGCGTTCCTTTGCCCTTCTTGGGAACCAGAAAGTAGCGGGAATAGCAACCACGGCCTACTTCTGGACCAGGAACGCGCTCGACGGCCTCTTTGGCCAAGAGGGCCGTAACTTCCTCCCGCAGAAGATTCAAGTGATCCTCCGATATACGGTGGCACTGCGGTGGCATGGCTGGAGGAGTCGTCTCGAAGGGGAGGGAGTAGCCCCTTCGGACGATTTGCAGCACCCACCTGTCTGAAGTGATGGATCACCAGTGGAGCAGGTGATGGCGAACTCTGCTGCCCACTGGCGTGGAATGGGCCTGAAAGCTCGGACTAGGAGGGCTTCGAGGCGTATGCTGCCGGGGTGGATGTGGACTGACCGGCACGTTGTCCTCCAGTACCGCCACGGCAGAATCCACGTCCGCGACCGCGTGCAGGTTGGTTCTGCGGCCGGTGGCTAGGCGGACGTGAGGAGGCGCCCCTTCCTTGGCCACGAAAGGGGCAAAAGGCGGAAGTTTGCGGCCGTGGGGCCGAGAGACCCAAGGACTTTGCCGTAGCCCGGGAGTCCTTAAAACGAGCCAGCGCACTATCTGCCTTCTCACCAAAAAGGCGAGTGCCATCAAGGGCATATCCATGAGGGCACTCTGGACATCCCCCGAAAAAGACGTGGACCGCAGCGAGGCGTGGCGCCGGAGCGCCACCGTGGTGGAAATGGCCCTACCCAGTGAGTCCTTGGTGTCTAGTCCACACGTATGGCATGTCGTGCTACATCTCGCCCGTCAGCAAGCGCCTGGGAGAGACGAGTCCGGGCCTCCTCCAGACACAGGGGCAGCACGTCCTCCACCGTATCCCACAGAGAGTGGGAGAAACGGTCTAAGAGGCAAGCGGTGTTCAAACACCACGGCCCAAACTCAGGGAAGAGAACAGCTTCTTTCCTAACTGTTCTAGCCTCATGGATTCCCGATCCGGAGGGGCGGACGGGAAGGAGGATTGGGAAGTGGAGGCCTGGATAACCAGACTCTCGGGGTGGGGTGTTGGGACAGGAAACTGGGGTCGCCCGGAGCAGGGCGGTGGCGCCCGGCCACGTTCCGATCCACAAGAGGAACTGTGGAGGGTTTGGAGCAAGTGCCCTGCAGAACATCTATGAGGGCCTCATTGAACTGCAGCAGAGGCTCTGTGGAGCTTGCGGACGGTTGAAGCACCTCTGTGAGGACGTTAGTCCTCACGGCCACAGCAGGCAACTCGAGCCCCAGGGCTTCGGCTGCCTTGCGCAGCACCACTGAAAAAGATGCACCTTCCTCCGAGGCCACAGTCGGAGGGGAGATGAAACCAGCGTCCGGGGAAGTGTCCAGACCACTGGCATCCCCCAGTTTGTCTGCCCAGTCCTGTGAAAGTTGGCCCTGTATGGCCATAGGGTCCTCAGACCCCTCTCAGTCGCCCCCGTCATCCGATTCCTGATAAACAGGAGGAATGATCGGAGCCGGGCGGTAGATGAAACGCTCATCCATCGGCGTCCAGTGCGGCGCCGGGCCCGGACAGGGGCTAAACCGGGGAACAGCGTCGTCCGGAGATCGCGCCGGAGGCGGAACCGGTGTCGGCGCCGGCGGAGGAGGCCTCGTGAGGTCGACCGGTGCCGGCAGAGATCCAGGCCTGGATCCCTCGGGACCGAAGTCGTCGACGGCACCGGGGCCGTAGCCGCCGACACGCGAGGCACCCAGTCGAGCCCGCGGGGCCCGAAGGCGCGCCGGCAGGCGTCGACGGTGGAGCCAGGCCCCTCATGGCCGAGAGGAAGGCACTGACCTCCGCCGGAGTCGCGTCATTCCCAGGGAAGGGCGGGTATGGAGACAGACGCGGCTCCTGCGGCTCCGACGGAGCCGTGGGGGTGGGACCACCCTGACCCTCGGCCGAGTCGCACGACCGGCGAGGGGAGTCCGAAGAGCGTTGTCGCCTCTTGGACTTCTTAGATAGCTTCGACTTACCCGAAGACTTCGAGCCCGACGAGCGATGATGGTGACTGCGGCTGCGCGACCGGTCCTTGGACCTCCTCCTGGACCGGGACCGTGAGCGGCGCGGAGCCGAGTGCCGAAGCTCGAGAAGCTTACGGGACCGCTCCCACCTAGCCTTCGAGGTCAAGGCCTGACAATCGGGGCACGACTCCGCCTCGTGGTCGGCCCCCAGGCAGTAAAGGCACCGGCGATGGTGGTCCGTCACCGACATCAGTCGATGACAGGAGTCACAGGCTTTAAACCCAGGCATCCTACCGGCACCAGAGTCGAGTCGACAGAAGACCAAAAAGAGTCAAAAAAGTTTAGTCAAAAATTGACTAAGGGGTAAGCTCTTCCCGGATCGGCGCTGTCTGGCGCGGAAAAAAGAAGAACTGACGTCAGCGCGCGAGGGCGGCGTCTAAGTACTCCGACGACGTCATTCCAGCGCACGACGCCAACGACGGACGCGGAGCAGCAGACGACGCATAGCGACGCGCAAGGGGTATTGCTACAAAAATCTTTCTAGATCCAGCCTGACACCTGGGGATATTCTATTCTAAGGTGAGGAATCTAACTAACGTGTTTCTTTCAGATTCACATCTACACCAATTATGCTGACCACTTGGCAGACAAGGGTGTTTTCATACTCCAGTTTTTTTAATTATGTCCACTACAGCAGTTATGTTTTCCTGTAAAAACTCTAAGAATGTAGTAGAGTGTACTTTTTTCACATCACTATCAATATGTGACCAAAGATCCTCACATTTCTTGCCTTAAGCATCATCACTCAGCAAACATTCTGTAAACGGTTGCCACATGGATAATATAGCATTCATAGTCCCTTGGACTGAGAACCATCAGCTAAGGGATACAGTCGGGATGACTCTTTCTTTGATGCCGCACAAGGCACAAAATGAGAAATATTTGTGTTTCCTGTGCATAAGAAAACAGTGCACATGAATGGACTAAAAAGTCAATAGCATTCCTTATTAACTCTGAAGACTGTAAAGATGCTTTCAGCATACCATCTAACAAGCGGCAAGGATCTCTTACAGGGAAGCACGTCAGCTCAGGTATCAATTTTGACAGATCATCACACAACTTTTTCAAATACGTAGCTGAATCACTGCAAATACAAACAATATCATTCCAATCTTTGTTGAACTTGGAAAGAACCTTTTTTGCAGAGTATTCCAAGTGACACTGCCTTCCATGTTTTCCAAAAGTCTGGTGTCATGTTTTAACCACTATCCCAGATGCTTGGTGATAGCGCTCTTTTCACATAGACTTGTCACTATACCTTGCATTGCATTTTTAAAGCCTGAGGTGTTGGCAATTTGCCAACTATCAATACTGACTCACTAGAAACTGGGGGCTGATGTACTAAGGGTTTTTATCCATTCTCTGTGGGTAAATGTGATGACATATATTAGAAAGATTCTTATGAAATCAGCCATTTTACCTATCAGTGAAAGAATCAAACGCAGCCAAAATATCAAATAAGATTTTGATATTTCCTGATTCTCTACAGTTTATAATATAATTAAACAAGAACTAAAACATGCTTCTAAACCCTGCATCTTTAGACCAAAGACCACAAAACTGAAAAAAACAAAAGGAAGAAGAAACAATATTTTAGTGGCATCCCTAAACAACAAAACTCAAGCAGAATAATGTTAGCCCAGACTTTCTTACTGCTAGCTTGTATAATGGTTACATTGGATTGGCCCCTTCAGGAAGAAAAAAATGACTCTTTCACTCTCTTTTTCCTTTATTTGAATGGCATTTAGTTTATGGTTGTGCAGGTGTTTTTTCGGTGTCTATATGTTTTCACTGGTGAGTGCTATTTCTTTTTCAGTGGGGTTTTATCAGTTATTATATGTTTAAACCTAAAACCGGACAGCCTAATGATAATATACCACCCTGCCCCTATACTGACTCAGTTACTTCAGCTCTCTCACTTCCAATACGTTTTTAGCTTTAGATATTGGATTTACTGTGAAGAAACAGCAACACAGAAGAACAAGTTACTTTTCTCTGTGAACGCAGTTTGTAGTGGATACGCTATCAGATCCCTCACCTTGTAAATACACCAAGGTGCCAGACTGTAGTCAGCGAATTTCTTTCAATGATTCCCTGGCGCATTGGTATGCGGTGTTGTGCTGCTCCATGTCAGATCTATCTCTCCCGGTTGAGAAATAGCAGTCCCTACATGGACCATCTTGGCATGATGATTTCAGTTACTTCCGATATCTGTCCACGCTGTTGAACACGAAGCCTTTGGAATCAGATTGTGCCAATGCATAGATCTCTAAAATGGAAACTTATAAGCATGGACAATAAGAGTCCATTCCACATAACGGAGAGGATGGTGGGTTGGTGAGGAATCTGTGGTTAGCTAGAGTACCCAGAAACAGTGTTACCAAAGGAAACTGATATGTTATGTTACACAGTTTTATAAAGCGCGACAGCTGCCTCAGCTAAGAGGCGTCCCGGTGCTGAACAACAAAAGAGCAATACGCAAAAAACGCTCAAGGCCTACAAAGACGGGAACAAGAATGTCTTGATTGCTTTCCTAAAGTGGAGATAATTAGTAAGCCCCCGAATGTGGACCGGGAGAGAGTTCCACAGCAGGGCAGCTCTATTCCGGAAGCAGCGCCCGCCAGCGTGGGCTTTCCTCACCCGGGGTATCACTACTAGACATTGTCCCATAGATCGACGTGATCGTGTGGGAGTATAAGGTAGAAGAAGATCTGACAAAATATGGGGGGATGCCAGCTTCAAAATTTTAAAGGCAGAACAAAGTGCCTTAAACTCAATTCGCCTGGCTACGGGTAGCCAGTGAAGGCGACGAATAGCACTGGTCACTGAGCAAGTTCTGCGCAAGCCCAGGAGAGATCTAGCGGCCGCATTCTGGACTCTCTGTAGCCTCTGTATTTCAGATTTATTTGCTCCTAAATATAGCGAGCAGGCATAATCAAGCCTTGATAAAATCAAGGCCTGAATAATGGTCTGCCTAGTTGTAGCATCAAAGAAGGCTAGAATAGATTTGAGCCCACGCAGCAGACCAAAACAAGTGCCTGACACCTTTTTCATCTGGATCTGAAAATTAAGTCCATCCAGACCCCCAAGTTCTTTACTACCGGCTTGGGGGTAGGTGCCGTGCCTAGGCTGGCAGGTCACCACAGGTCGCACCAGCGGCCATGGTTCCCTCCCACCAACAACACCTCAGACTTGTTAGTATTCAGTTGTAAACAGTTGGCGGTCATCCACTCGGCGACTGCCGAGAGGTCGGCCTGAAATTTCCTGGCGTCCTGCTCGCGGTCGCTCGAGAGGGCCACCACCAGCTGAGTGTCGTCAGCATAGGAAACCATGGTCAGCCCCCTGCTCCTGGCAACCTCCGCCAAAGGTTGAACATAGAGATTGAAGAGCAGGGGGCTCAAGGACAAGCCCTGTGGGACCCTCTGATCAATAGGAAAGGTGTCAGAAGCAAAAGGGGGGAGCGACTACCTGAAACGTCCTGTCGGCCAGGAAGGAGGACAGCCATCTAAGAGCTAACCCAGAGACTCCAGCCTCAGATAAGCGTTTCAGCAGGATGACATTGGACACAGTGTCAAATGCGGCACTGAGATCCAAAAGGATCAGCGCCGACGTCTGCCCTGCGTCCAAGGCAGCCCACAGATGTTCAGTTACGGCCAAAAGTGCTGACTCGGTACTATGACCGGGTCGGAAGCCATTTTGAGATGGGCCAAATCTCCGATGTACAGTAAAACAATCCGTAAGGAGGGAGGTAATGTAGGCCTCAATGATTTTCGCAACCCAAGGTAACAGGGAGATGGGACGAAAGCTTTCTGGTTTATGGGGGTCTAAGGAGGGTTTCTTGAGCAACGGAAGGACCCTGGCCTGTTTCCAGGCCCTGGGCACAACTGCCTCACTCAAAGAACCATTGATCACCGCTTCCAAAGGGTGGATAATAGTAGATATTATTCTTTTAAATTGATCAGGCTTCAGAGAGTCAGCAGGGGAGCCTGATTTAACCTTGGCGCAGAGTGTCAATAACAACTCTTGTGTTATGGGAGGAAAAGTTTCAAGGACCCCATAAATAGGTTTGCAAGAGGTCTCAGAAAGGCCTAAAGGGACCATAGGAAAGCTTTTATAAATATCTTCAACTTTCCTAATGAAGAAATTGGCCAATTCTTCGCACTGCGAGTCAGAAGTAACCCCTGAACCTACAGAGTCCTTCTGAGTTTTGAGCCCCGTCACTATGGAAAAGATAGTCTTAGCTGGGTTAGAGCTACCCCATATCTGCTCGGCATAGAAAGCGGCACGCTCAACATGAAGTGCCCTATGATAGCGCTTAATAACAGGGTGATAGAGAGCCTTGGAAGAAGGGTCAAAGTCCCGTCGCCAGACTCTCTCAAACTTCTTACAAAGCTTACGTAGGTCAGCCAGTTTTGCATTATACCAGGGGTTGGGTTTGTTAAGCCGATTCCTAGATGACCTAGCAGGAATAAAAACATCCAGCGGCCGCAAAATCCAATCGTAAAAGATAGAATAGGCCTCGTTAGGGTGAGCCGGAATGACCGGAGAGGTGGCTGCAAGATGACTTTGAAAATGTTCCCAGCTCAGTTTATGCCAAGGGCGCTTGACAGACAAGGAAACTGCTGGATACTTCTAACTGCAGATTTCACACAATGTGAATAGATACCAAAGCAGTTTTTGGGTTTGTGGAATGGCTCAGACCAGGAAATCCTGCAGGATGAATTAGGCAAAATGTCCATCCCATAGGACCTGGCCATCCAGAGGAGTAGTGCCTCATGAACGTGTGAACTGACACCAACATATCAGCCTGGTAGAAATCCAAGACTAGTGCACCATGTGCTAGCACAGTGGTAGAATCCTTTGCTCTGATAGAATGAGTGCATATGCCTTTGACAGACTGTTTCTTGGCCAATTCGTAGCAGATTTTGTTACGCAAGAAAATCCATCTAGAGATAGTTCTCTTCTATACAGCTGTTCCCATCTTCACCACAAAGAATTCCACAAATAGCGGATTGTCCACCAGATTGTCCATGGTCCAAACAATATAAATGCTCAAGGTAATCTTTGGGTCTAGGCGATGAATTATTTTCCTCTTGGATGAGGTGGGAGAAGAATGCTGGCAGGGTAAAGGACTGTCCTATGTAGAAAGGTGTTATATCTTTCGGGAAAATGCCATTTAAGTCCTCAGCACTAGCTTATCCAGGATTAAGGTGGTATACAGTTCAGTTACACAACGAGCTGACATATTGCTATGAGAAAAACTGTATTCAAAGTGAGCAATCGGTGTAATGCATCAAATAGAATGGACATGAGAAGAGTGAGAACCAGATTAAGATCCAACCGACGCATCACAAATGGTGTTGACAGGAACATATGGGTCAGCCCGTTTAGAAAAAGCATCACAACAGGTATTGTATTGTATTGTATTGTATACAGATTTATATAGCGCAAGAAACTGTAACCCTACGGGTATCCAGGCGCTCTGACCAGGCGAGATGTTAATTGCACAGAGAGGCAAAGTCAGGGGCTTCATGCTGCTGGGAAAAGCCAGGTCTTAAGGCTCTTCCTGAATTCTGTCAATGACTGCATCTGTCTGAGAACAGGTGGAAGTGTATTCCAACTTTGAGTTCCGACCACCCTAAATGACCTCCCTCCCAATCTGGCCCGTTTGAAGCTGGGCTGTGCCACCAGGTTGGCCTTGGATGACCGTAACTGCCTTAAGGGGGAGTACCAGGCAAATCTTTCCTGGAGTGGAATCGGGCCTGTTCCATGAATTGCCTTGTGCACCAGGCACAGAGATTTAAAGAGGACCCTCTCTCTGACGGGTAGCCAGTGTAATTCTCTTAGTGCCTGGGTGGAAGATGAGTCGAACTTGCGACCAAGTGCCAGCTTAGCAGCGGCTGACTGAACTCTCTGTAGCCCCTTCAGAATGTATTGGGGGGCTCCGAGGTACAGAGAGTTACAGTAATCCAGTCTGCTGAGAATGATGCTTCTGACGACCGTGTTACGGGAATCTGCAGGCAGCAGCGGAAGAACAAGGCGTAGAAGTCGCAGCAGACCATAACAGGTGCTGGAGGTTTTACTAGCCTGTGAAACCAGTTGGAGGTTATTATCGAATAATACCCCCAGGTTCCGTACAGTGCTGGCTGGCGTCAGTGGAGCTGAGTCCGGGGCAAGCCTGAAATCCACTGGAAGATGTTGGATCTGTTTCGTTGGTGCGAGAAGCAGCAGTTCAGTTTTGTCTCCGTTGAACTGCAGGCAGTTCCTCCGTAACCAGTCCGTGGTCTGCCTCATGCAGCTTTGGAACTGTTCCAGAGGAACCGCCTGTTTACCTTCCAGGGAGAAAGCCAATTGGGTGTCATCCGCATAGTTAATCAGCTCCACCCCGTACGCTTTAATGATGGAAAATAGCGGTTGTAAGTATATATTAAACAGGATGGGGCTGATGCTGGAACCTTGTGGGACTCCAAAGTCCACGGGTGTGTTCTCTGAGACAAAAGGTCCCATGGTCACCTTTTGATGCCTTCCCATTAAATAGGAGCGAAGCCACTGTAGTGCCTGGCCTCCCACCCCGACCTCTGCCAACCGTCCCAGCAGCGTGTCATGACTCATGGTATCGAAAGCGGCTGACAAGTCTAGGAGCACCAGAACAGCGGTGCTCCCTGTGTCAGCCCGCATCCGTAACGAGTCCATCATGGTGACTAATGCGGACTCGGTTCCGTGGCATGGGCGGAAGCCGAACTGGTCCTTGTCCAGCAGACTGTTGGCTTCCAGATAACTCGAGAGGGATCTGCTCACCGCCTTCTCCAAGATTTTAATAGGGAACGGGAGGAGAGAGATAGGCCGAAAGCTGGCGGGGGTAGATGGGTCCAAAGTGGGTTTTTTAATGAGGGGGGAGACCACGGCCTGTTTCCAGCCGTCCGGGACCATACCCTCCGCCAGCGACTGATTGCAGATCTGGCGCAACCAGGGGAAGGTCGGGTAACCAAATAGTTTCCAAGCTTTCTGGGGCAGAGGGTTGAGGGAGGAGCCCGACGAGATGCTATGTGCCGTCTTAATAAACAACTCCTCCGAAAGAGATGGAAAGAAGGTCAGAGAGCAGTCCCTGCCTGGTTTCTCGTGGGTCATTCCCTTCCCGGGGTCGTCGGTCGCTCTATCATAGCCCCTAAAGAGATCTGTAATCTTCGTCACCTTGTCCTTAAAATAGGTGGCAATCTCATCACATAACCTCTTGGAAGGTATAACTTTCTTTTCAAGGCAACTTGGGGCCGATAAGGAATTCACTATTCTGAACAGTTCCCTCGCCCCATTTGGGGCATGGGCTATGGAGTCCGCATAGAAGCTCGCTTTACGGTCCTGGATAAGTTGCTTATATCTGCTTTGTGCAGACTTCAGCGCCATCTTATCACTGACAAGGAGCCCCTTCCTCCACTTCCTTTCAGCCTGCCTGCAGAGCTGTTTTAGCTGTCGCAGATCGTCGTCGTACCAAGGTGCTGATGGCCTGCTCCTGATTCTTATAATTTTTTTCGGGATTATCAGGTCCAGCTCATTAGTTACGAATTTATGGTAGGCGTAGTAGTTTGCCTCCACCGATCTGGAGGCTAGGAAAAGGCTGACTGTGGGAGGAGTCAGCAAGAATCCAGTTTTAGTCAGTTTGACCCAGTTTCTACCCTCTCTGTACAATGTCGTGGCTTCAGGTTGGGAGAAGGTAGCTGTTAACCTCAGCTTAAACTGAATACAATAGTGGTCTGTCCAAATAAGCGGGAGAATGTTTATAAGTTCAGCTTCCGCCTTATTGGCAAACAGAAGATCCAGTATATGACCTTTTTGGTGGGTGGGGGAAGTGATTAATTGGTGAAGACCAAGGCCATAGCAGGTAGATGTCAGGTCTCGCAGCTGGTTGTTGGTGCTTGCGTCTTCCCGCCAATTAAAATCACCTAGGACAATCATTTTGGAGTGTGTGAGAGCCAAATTGGTGATTATATTCAGGAGAGGTTGCATTGGGGTGTGCAATCCCGGGGGGCGGTAGCAGAGCAAACCTGTCAGTAAGTTCCCTCTGACACTTTGCAGTGAAAAGGCCATTGCCTCAATCCCCTCAAGCGCTTCCGTTTGTAGCAGGATTGGACGAAGTTTCTCCCTATAAATTAGTCCTACCCCTCCGCCCTTACCTCCCTGCCTAGGTTTGTGTAGAAACTTGAAGCCCTTGAACTTGAAGGTGATTTGAATAAATATGCCTGATAAGGTAAATGTAAAAAGTTTGACAAAGCCGGTAACTAACCTTTAACTGTTGTCACAGCCATACCAAAATGGGCTAAATAGAAAGATTAATATGTCACACAACTGTGTCTGCGAAGGTTGAAGGTTTCGGGAAGAACAACAGCGCAAGACTTCTCAAGGTCCATTTTGGAGCTCCAAATATAGATTTTCTTCATCATAAACCTATGGTCTACCGTCCTCATCAGGGTCAAGTAAATTGCAATGTACTGAAAGCGTCTCTGAATTTGAATATGCTAGGAGGCAAGATGGAGGCTACTTTGGCGGAGGTTGTGGTGGATTTGCCTTCGAGACGGAAATGTCTATAGGCTCCGCCTGGGGCGATGGTGACTTTGGTGCCAGCATTGAGGTTTGCGGTTCTGGCATCTGTTGTGGTGCCTCATGGGGCAATGATGTTGCCAATGTACGTGGAAACTTGGATGGAATCAGAGTCATAGCCAGGATTGATTCCGAGGTCGGAGACCGCGACTTAGAGGTACCCTCGGCACTGAGCTAATTCTTGTGGTAAGAATAGAGGCAGCTGTGCTTTGACTTGTTATTCTTCTTCTTCTTAGACTTACCTGATGACTTCAATCAGGAAGAAGAGCAGTCACAGGAAGAACGCTTTCATACCTTTGACTTTGAGTGGGACCGGGCCCTTTGTGCCTTTTGACAATATTCTGCGATGCAGTGTTCGGCATTGTGGTCCCTGATGGTCTTCACATATTCATCCCATCACCATTATCAGATGACACTGAGCCATGTGACAAACCCAAACACATGGGAAAGGCTTCTTGTAGGTCCGCCACTGACATTTCCTTATGGTAATCTATGCAGGGATGGAACCCTCTTCTCCTGAAGGTGTGACTGGAGGACACATCTCTTGCAAACTGGAAAAAACTCAATACATTAAGTCTGTCAGCCTGACAGAATTCAAAGAAGTGAGCTCTGAATCCGTATTGAAAGACACCTATAAAAAGGAACAGACGTGAGCGTATAGAGGGCGTGACTATATAGGGGCTCTGACGTCACATCAGGAAAGGACGGATCGAACAAGGAGCAGCATTACACAACCTACCGATGTATGAGGGAATTGCTGAAGAAAATTCTCCAGATCCAGTCTGACACTTGGGGATATATTCAAAGTGCGGAATCTTTGGTTAGAGTACCCATAAGGACATAGGTTTTGTACTAGTCTCACCTTGTTCTCAATTCAGTGTTTCCCTTGCAATGTTTTGACATCTCACTGAGCTCCTTTGCAGGTCTTCTTTCTGAAAACAGGCAAAGCCTTGCTGCTCTACTAGTTTTTGTCAGACCCGCAGAATGTCAGGCCACAGACACGGGTCCTGCTGTTTACGCTATATGTTGTTTCGGAATCTTAATGATAGTCAATATTTGCATTTTGCAATATTTGGGACAGGTACCGGGAGTCTGTTTCTGCACTGTTTCATCATCATGTAACAAGGATCTGTTTTGAAAGGGTGGTCATTAATTCTACTGTGGCTGTGGGGTTGGTCCTTCTTTAAGGTGAGAAATGGCAGCAGCCTTAGGGTGACATCACTAAGGGGCTCCAAATTACAAAACTTGGCCCTTTTATTACCCTACATGGAGCATTCAGTGGGTAATATGGAAAAATACTCATACCATTCCTGTGTGGTTTGGATGATGTAGCACGCTGTAAGCCAGAGAAATGTAATTCTGTAGGTCTCTAACTACAGACAGCTATAGACCTAATGTCTACAATGCAATATATATTGAGTGGGCTCTAGATCAGCACCTGGCTCATGATGGGACAGCTTTCTTGCCTATCTTGTTTCCCCGCTCCTCATTCAATGCCTTTTGTCCCCATTCTTCTGTTTGTCCAACCCCAAGCATTTCTTCCTCATTATGAATATCATTAGTTGACCTGTATCCTTGCACAGCAGACTTGAGGGGATTCCTTTTTTATTTGGTTTCCAACATTCTGTTGGAGTGAGTTGCTTTCTTCACTCTCTTCAATGTCCCTAGTTTACTTTATTTTATATTTTGAGAGAGCACGGCAGCTGCGTGTTTCTACCAGGACGCTGACATTGGGGATTTGCTTCCTTACGCCCTCAACATTCCCCACATCCGGATCCTCACTCTTCATGTTTTCATATATATATTTATTTTGTTGCAAGGGCCCAGCAGATGCACACTGCAGCAGAGCCGCACACTTTTGGGTGTTTCCATAATGCCCCTGATCCCTGTGCCATCAGCTCCCTTCGTATCTCTCACTCTTTTTCTTCCTTTTTTCTTTTTTGTTTGAAGGCCTTGCAGCTTAACACTGCTACCAGGCCACTCGCTTGTACACCAATGCACAGCAGCCCGTGTGTCCTTTATTATTTTAATTTACCATGTCGAGCTGGCCATCTCCCACTGTGGAAAGGTACATTTAAATAAATGAAGTACAAAGATGGCTGTTGCCTATGCGTGTGCATTCATTACAGTTAACTTTTAAGGATTCTTCATTTCCCTTCAAAGAAATCCATTCAAGATGGGTGCCATGGTTGTCATGGCAACATTTGTAAAGGAAAAGAAAAATAGGTTTGAAGATTACCACCATGAATTTTCACACATTAGGTGGCCATCTTTGAATAATTTGTCTTCAAGCAAAAAAAATTCATTCATAGATGCCACCATATAAGTGCTCTCATACACAGGGAATAATTCTTCTTTAGCTTTCAGAAAGGTTCTTTGAAGATGGGGAAAAAGTATTAGCAAAGCAATAAGTTTTCCTGGTGAGGTCTGTTGGTTTTGCCTCTGCTTCTTTGAGTTAATGCATTTCGTTCCAATACATCAATTCATCTGCCGTGGGGACACGGCAACTCAGTAGAACTGTATAACTCTTTATTTTTTAATTAGACAGGACAAGGCGATGGGAGAAGCCTCTATAATAGCTAAGTTTCCAAGATGTGTTCTTTATTAGAAAGCATGGAGATGGGAAGAAGTCTCTAAACCTTAGATCTTCCTATTGACTTGCTCAATGGCCAAGTCAGACCATAAGGGTTAAGAACTGCTCTCTGTTGAAACTGTTCAGCAGACATGCACTTCTGAAAATCTTCTGAGAAATGTCTGACATAAGATTCATTTGTTGGGGCTCAGCTTAATACACTCTGAAATTTCTGTTGAAGAGATTTAAATGCCTGCCCTTAAAAATCTACCCACATGAAAACTAGATATTGGTGGAATTTTAATTATGCCAGAGTGATTGGAGTAAATTTCATTATTTTGTGTTACTGTTTTGGTGCAAAATAACAGAAAATTGCACAATTATGCCCGTTTGCCTAATCATGAGTAATTTGGAACAAAAATCCTACCAAAGGAGCAAAACTTACTTTGGGCGAGCATCAGCTGACTGCTGCTGTCCGTATTCTGTTGCGTGTAGTGCTATTTTCTTATCATAAAACACATAATGCTAAATTCTGGGTTATGCACCTGACATAATTTTGCATAATTTAGCCCGAATACTATGTAGTATTTCAGAAGTTCATTTCTGGTTAACCAAAAGCTTTTGACTTTCACTGAGGCAGGAGAACTTCACCATGGGACTCAATAGGGTTTTCACCTCCATTACAGTAGAGTCTGCATTATTGATTGCCTCTTAGTCCGTCCGTCAAGCTGTTGATGGAGTCAACACTGCAGCATTGCTAACGTTGGACCTTAGCGCAGCCTTCGATACTGTGCCCCACAGCCTTCTAATTGAACGGCTGTGGAGCTGCGGAATCGGTCACAAGGCTCTGTGGTGGCGTGCTTCTTTTTTGCAGTACCGCACCTTCCAGGTGCCACAAGACCCTTTTTTATCTAAGATTTTTCTGCTGCACCAGAGGAGTCTAAGGGCTCTTTCTGAACCCTTCTTTAAACCATCTCTATATTCGCCCCCTGGCTGATATTATTGAGTATTACGGTTTTAATACTGTATCACCCGCCAATGATATGCGCTGTTCATAACACTGTCCCAGGATGAAGCCAACACAGGGGACCTGCTAAGGTCCTGTTTATAAGAGGTGGCTGAGTGGATGGATCTCAGCTGCCTTAAGCCTAATGCTGGAAAAACGGAGTTACGCGTCCAAGGTAAGCAGCCTTCCTTTTGGTCCTCTGCTTGGTGACCGGACTCACTTGGGGCCCTTACCTGTCCCTATGCCAAAAGTTAAGAACCCTGGCATCTGGTTCGATGTGAGCATCTCGTTTGACAGCCAGATCATGAACCTAGCTGGGAAGTGCTTCGGTTCTTAAAAACTCTAAGAAAGATCCTCGGACTTCTCCCGGAAGCTGCTAGAAAGACAGTAGTCCAGGCCCTAGGTGCATCCAGCCTGGACACAGCAATGTCCTGTATCTGGGAGTCTCACAGTCAGTCTCAACTGATGAGATTCCAGTTTGTGCAGAATGCTGAGCCTGTCTGCTGCTAATTCTTCCGAGGTGGTCCCCCTGCTCTTGCTAAATTGCACCGAGTACCCTTAAAGAAAAGGGTTTCTTTTAAAGCCCTGTGCTATTGCCATACCATCTTTAACAATAAAGGCCCTTGATATCTGCATTCTTTTGTTAAACCCTACTTTCCTAGAGGGAATTTAAGCTCAGCAGGGGCTCTTTTGGCTTGTGTTCCTATTGTGAAAAGAACACTAAAGAGGATGTTCCTTTAGCTTTCTAGCATCCAAGATGTGGAATTCCCTTCTCCTTTCACTCAGACAGGAAAAAACTAAACTATCTTTTTGAAAAAACGTAAAAACCTGGTTGTTCAGATCGATCTGATTGGGATGCGATCTTAGCATGTTCTCTGGTTCTGCTTTCGGGGGCGAAATCTAGCGCTGAGACACTTCGTTAGAAGTAACGAGGCACTCTATAAAATTACTTTATTATTATTATTATTATATATTTAACGAAATATTCTGCATGGCTTGTATAACGATAATTATGTACACTTGGACTATCCAGCAAGTCCATCTTGGAGAATCACCCGGGGCTTGAAAAATAAATAAAAGGGCAAAACTAAATGGAGGAATGCCAAATATTGCTCTGCAGCCTAGACTTCCATGTATTCTGGAACAGCCATTCAGCGACATGTGAGTGCTCCACGGGGCACTGTGGTAAATGTATAATAAACACATGAATAAATAACTGTGTGCAGCATTGTCCTAGCTGACAAAGCTGCGCCCTGCCACCCGATGGTGTCATCTTCTTCCTCCTCCAGCCACACGCTTTAAAGCAAGCCGGCGATGCGCCGGAGACTGGAGGTATAAACAGAGTGTGACTGTGGAGATGGCTGCTTTTTCTTCCTTTTTATTGTGTCACATAAACAGAGCTGACTCTGTCCTTGCATGATGGCTTCTTAACCCTTGTTTACAGATTTAACGAGGACTGCACTTTTAACCTTCTGAGAGGGGAACTCCAGAGAAGTCTCTGTTTCCGTACACTTGGTACCGCTGGCCACATTCTTCCGTAGGCACTCCCGAGGGCAGACCGTCTGCCTCTGTTCTATGTGGCTCGCGTGAACTAATGCATCAGATGGTTATTTTATTTCATATGCAAGACAAGTAAGGGGTAATCAGTTCCTCTTATAAAGCATATGTGGCATGAGCAAGGACACTGTCACTACGTGCCACGGGATTCAAGTCGCTGGGGGATCTGAATTTCAGATCATGTTGCCGTCGGACCGGCGCTGCAATGTCCGACGGGCCTGGTGGCAACTTTGGCGGAGTTCTTTTGATCTGTAGAGACGCCGTATGTGAGGTATGTGTATGGGCAGTCAGTGCTATGTGTTTTTGTAATATGAAAGTGATTTATTAAAAAAGGCTCCAGGTCTGTCGTAGTTTCTTTATTCACTCTTTGATCTGGGTCTTAATAAAAGCAGTAGAACCACCTGCAGGGCTTAAGGTACCTTGGTGGCTGCTTAGTATCAGGTCGACATGTTTCGTGTCACAAGGGCTCCTAAATCGAGCGACACTTCTTCAGGACCTAAGTATGACGAATCAGATTGAAATACGTCGAATGAGCTCCACCTCCCAGGTTGGGGGGGGGGGCATAAATGTGCCAGTGGTGAGTCTCAAGTGAGGAGTCTCACCCAACCTTTCAACCTATGATCGGCAGAGGGTTGTGACACATGGAGAGGGGGAGAGTCAGCTCAATACATTAAAGGTAGCCAACTGTAAGGTCAGAGGTAGAGATCCCCTCTTACCAAGGCTCTCCCGCTTCCTATTTTATTTCATACTCTGCCCTCTGACAAACTGTTATTGCTGTAGGTGCTGTCGTGCATTGAAGCAGCTGTATGATGTGGTTACGCTTCATGACGTGTTTTCTATGACGGGAATAGCAATAACATAACATTGACAACTCAATGACAAAGAAGCCAATGACGAAAACAAGCTGTTATTGACAATTAATGACCTAAATGTATCAATGCGCAGCAAGGCCATTGTGAATCTGATACTGTAGGCAGAGAAGCAGAACTTGTAGCAGCGCTTAATTTGAGTTGGTGCTTTCTGGTGCTCAGCACTAGCACTAAATTGGTTTCCGGTGCTCGAAACCGACACCTAATTGTCACCACCATGTTTAGAATAGTCTACCACATGGTGGTGCTGCTCATCTATTTTAGAGATGAGCAGAACAACTGTTGTTTAGATATACAATATACATTAAAATAGTGCTAATACCTGCCTCCCCAGCCATGCATTTAGCTTTGGGGAACTACAATAATCTGAACTGTCACATTTACATCCGAGAGATGGTTAGTAGTTGTTTTGGCAGCGATGACAGGGGCGATGGGCGGTGCAAGCTGCAGTGACCTCCTGGTCAGAGCCCTGGCACTTGAAATTTTACAAATGAAGCACTTACGTGTAGTGTACTGTCCCTTTAGGCACTGGAGAGCAGTCACACAGTCAGGGCCAGACTGGCCATTCAGCATTGCCCTGGTGGGCGGCAGGCATTGGAGCTGCTTTCAGAGCAGGATGGGCTGCCATGACCCAACCATGACCCCAAAGCCCCATTCTGTTCACTGTTCATTCTTTGCAATTGATATAATAAGTTAGGGTTAGAGAGCCTAGTTAGGCTCTGGAAACTTTACAAGTTTCTGATTTTGGGCATTAGCTTGGACATTGAATTATTTCTTTAGAAGGCACAAACAAATGACTTCTTACCGCAGATTCCTCACTTCAGAGATTTCCCCTGACCCCAGACTTCATCCGCAGAATTTTGTAGCTGTGCTCCCATGACGAGAGATGGCATATACGGTTCTACGCTGGCTCCACACTGCCCCAAAAAAGAGGGACTGGAGCCGCATGTATGTGCCACTTCGCGCGCTGACTTCAGTTTTTTGTCCTTTTTCCTTCATGTGCCCTCAGATGCTGACCACGAACAATTTGGACATTTTTCATTGTTAAAAGAGACCAGTCAACAGAACAGCAACATGGTAGGGTAGTGAGGAGTCTGCTGTAACAAAGAGTACTCACTAGAACGAGTATTACCAAAGGTAAGTAACTTGTTCTTCTGATGGATACTTCTAACTGAAGATTCCTCACCATTAGAATAGATACCAAAGCAGTGCTTACCAAGGTGTTGGGCCTCTGGAATGTGCTCAGACCAGAACGTTTTGCAGGACCGATGTGTCCTTCCTGGACCTGGGGTCAAGGTAGTGATGCTTTGTGAACATGTGCACTGACGTCCACATCATTGCCTGCAGATATCAAGAAGAGGAACTCCGCATGCCAACAGTCTTGGACCTGATGACATTGGTTGCCAGTTTTCCTGAAGGCTGCTTCTTGGCCAATGCGTAGCAGATCCTAATGCAGAGAGTTATCTACCTTGACAAAGTCCTTTTATGCACTGCCTTGCCTTTCTTTATCCCAGAAAATCCCATAAAAAGGTGATCGTCCACCCGATGGCCTTTAGTGCAATTGATGTATCACACAGGGTTTTGGGTGAAACTTTTTTTAAGCCTCATCACAACAGGTGATCTGAACAAAAAAGGCTAGTATGGCAAATGCAAAAAGGCTGATAAATACCCTTTGATGGAGTGCCCACTGGAGGTTCTTGCTGGGCCAGAGATAAAACAAACAAGACATCTGACAGTTTGGCCTGTAATCGGCCCGTTTTACAGGCTCCATGCCATGCAAACGTGTCTCAGCGCTATGCATAGATAGACTTTGTAAAGTGACCCCTGGCAGCACGGATGACATCCACAAGTTCGAAAAGCAGATCAAACGCAGTCAACTGCTGCTGCGCAATCTGCACGTATGGAGGTGTAGATTGCGCAGGTTTGGGTGCAGGACCCTGGCCTGCTGCTGTAAAAGAAGTTCCCCCCAAAGCAGCAGCCAGATTGGAGGACAGATGCTCATTCCCAGAAAATCGGGGTACTACACTCTCCTGGTGGTCCTAGTGGAATGCACCCTCAATCCTGCTGGATGCTGCTTCTTAGTCAACTTGTCACATATCCTAATACCGAGGACTAGCCACCTGGATAAAGTCCTCTTCTGTACGGTCCTGCCTTTCTTTGCTCCAGAGAACACCAGCAAGAGCTCATCATCCACCTGTTGGCCTTTGATAAGATCAATATAAAAGTTCAGCGCTTTTCTAGAGTACAAGCAATGGGGTCTCCCCTCCTCTTTTGAAGGGTGAGGTGGAGCAAAGAAATTCAATAATGTGATGGACTGTCTGACATGAAAGGGAGTAACAACCTTAGGTAGAAAAGTTATGCTAGTCTTCAGCACATGTTTGTCCGGAAAAAGGGTGGTGTAGGGCAGCCAGACTGACAGAGCTTAAGGCTCACTCATGCCACAAGCTGAAGCTATTGTGGTGACCCCCGTTTTCATGGTCAGGAGACGTAGAGGAATCTGGAAGCGAGGATAACATCCACCACTTCAGTTGGCAAATCAAAACCAGTCAATTGCTGATTCACCATCTCCAGGAATGGAGGTGCAATTTGCATAGATTTGGGTAGATGGCCAGCCACCAAAGACCAGAGGCCTATGATCTCCACATCCTCCAGATGACCCTTTCCAAACCAGCAAAGATGCATCCAACATTACTGTCAGCTCAGGGTGGGGAAAGTAGAGTGGTCTGTTGCTGCACAGTCGTGGGCATCTCCTTTGAGACAAGGATAGTGTGGGAAAGAAGGACTTGATGCTTGGCCCACTGGGACTTTAAGTTCCAATGCAGAGCTCAAGGTGACACCTGGCCAAGAAGCCTCAGAGCCGCTCTCAACAGAATGCAGGATTACGAAAAAAGCATCAGAATAATAGCCTGAATGTCCAAAAATCATTGCGGTGGAGGAAACGCCTTGCACTCCATATCAAAATAAGTGTCCTGTAAAGCCAAGGACAACCAGTTTCCCAGGTCCTGAGCAGAAAGGCTCTGAGTCAATGTGAGCTTTTTGAAACTGTTCTTCCCCACAAAGGTGTCCAGAGGTCGGGGGTCCAAGATAGCCGGAGGCCCCATCCTGTTTTGGGACTAGTAAATAGGGTGAATAACAACCCCTGCCTTTCTCCGAGTCCAGTACCCTGTGTGTGGCACCTTTGGGGGACAATAGGAATACCTCCAGTAGCAGGATGGACAGATGCTTTTCCAAAATTGGTTCTGGGGTGGGAAGGATACTGGATGGGGAAGAAGAAAAATGTGTGGCAAAACTTTTTTTTAACAATTTGCAATACCCATTGGTTGGATGTGATGGATTACTAACCTGATAGGAAGTGCTGGATCTTGACCCCCTCCCCCCAATGGTTGGGCATGTGCCAGTGAGGGCAAACTAAAATGGTTTCTAGGCCATTGTAGTAGAGAAGAAGAGTTTAAAACTGGTGCCTCTACTAACCTGCATGCTGACTTCCAGTGCCACATCCATGACCCTGAAAAGACTGGGCTGTCTGGTGCACCAGTAGCTGGGAAGGGTGCATTTGCCTATATGCTAGCCCCCTACAATAGCTCCTGAATTTCGCAAATGGTAGTAAAATTGCTAGGTTGGGGGTCCATAGCCCCCAAGGACAGAGTTGTAGCTCTGCTGCCTTTAAAGGGTTTCAAATCAGAGTCCACCTTTTCCCCGAAGAGGAAAGACCTACCAAACTACATATCATTTAGCAATACCGTATATTCCCGTAGAATCTGTGGGAACTTATCCAAGCATGTCTACAAAGAACAAATTGGTACCGACTGCCCTGCCAGTGCGCTCCACAGTATCCAAACTGGCACAGATAATGTACTTGGCTGTGTCCTTGCCGTCACTGATCATCTCAGCCAGCTTGGCCCTAAGGTCCTCTGAGACTGCCGGCACAATCTCACTGCCCATGTCCTAAAGGACATGTGTACATTGGCTCAATAGAGAGACTGCATAAACAGATCACAGTAACATGTTTGCATAAGAAAACAGACATTGCCAAAGGCAACAATCCTTTAGTAGACTCTGTCTGGGGGATTAGTTGCAAATTAATTAGGGGTCATCAATTCTTAATTTGAGCCAGTGGTTGTAGGTGGGGTCTACAAGCAATGATTTTTGGGGACCAGCACTTATTTTGCTCTTCATACTTTGACCCACACCAACAGAGAGAAAAACACAAATGGGGAAAGGAGGGAGGAGGGAAAGATAGAAAAACAGTGACATTGAAAGAATCTGAAAGAGTAAGATAAAGGATCAGGGAGTGGTTGATGGTCAAGTGGTGAATTAAAGAGGCATGAGGTGAAATCAATATTACGCAGCCTTGATATTCGGCACCCCGACATTCAACAACACTGTCCATGAGCTTCTGAGCAAAACATTGGGCACCAGCACTTATCCTATGAGAAATTAAGTACTGGGGGTTACCTTACTGGTTGAAGTCAGTATAATGAGAGTCTCTGGAGTACGTTGCTAAGTGAGAAAATCTGGGTCACCAGGTGTCTGTCTATGTTGTATGCCCACCTGCCGGCTAACAGGGGGCAAGAATCTTGTTTTGAGCAGGTAGCCCAAAATATCTGTGAGGGTGCTATTAAATGGTAGCAAGGCACTGGCGTAACAAAACTCGAGGGGGCCTCCCTGCAAGGCACGTGGAGGGGCCACCTCCGGGCTCAATCAGGAGCTCTGCCGCCCGAGTGCTGTGCAGAGGGGGCCCCCTAGAGCTTGGGGGCCCCCCACACCGCGGCAGCTGCAGGGGCCTGTGTTATGCCCCTGTAGCAAGGGCCAAAATGTTGCTAGCTTCAGGGGAAAAGCTTTTAGCAAAACAATTATTTTATTCACAATGTAGGGTAGCTGCAATTCTTTGACTGTCCTCAGAGCCACCACTGTAAATAAAGAACTTTCTTCTGTTGATAATGGTGGCCTATATGAATAATCAATCCTAGTCTAAAACCCACTGGCATTCTGCAATTCAAGTTACAAGACATCATCAGTATAATGAGGGGAAAGCAAGCCATCCTCTTCACCAGGATCATCTGTATCTTGACGGGCACCCTGCTGCGGCACAGGATCCGACTCGGAGCCAAAAAGATAATGGAGTGTTTGTTTATAGCTGCAACTAGATTGAGACACTGAGATACAGTCAGACTCTATTACACCTTGTTGCACTTTTGTAATGTTATAGCACAGGGGTACTCATAGTACGGCCCGCGTGCCGCCAACAGCCCGGCAAGCCTTTCTTGGCGGCCCGCGGACCTTGTAGACATCGTACCGGTGTTTGTTTAACAGTGTCAGCAAACACAGACTCTGCTCTGTGGGGGCCCGGGGATTCAAGCGATAGTCAGAGTGGAGCTGCTGGGGCGCTAAGAGGTGAAATACAACAAAGCCTAGTTATCATGCAAATGGTCTCTTAAAGACCTGTGAAGTACTCGGGTGGGGCTGTGTGTGTGCCCTGGAAGGGAAGCTGCCTCAGCTGCCAGGGGCATAACGCAGCCCCCGCGGTGCGGGTGCCCCCACGCTCCAGGGGCCCCCTCACTCTAAGCGAGGGAGAGAGGGAGACGGCTGCGCCTGGAAGCAAGCCTCTTCAGCCTCCCCAAGTCCCCATAAATTAAGCTGTGCGCGCACACCACGGTGACGGCATCTAAGCCTCCGAGTCTTCCCTCTCTCTCTGTCTCGCTCCTCAGTTAGTGAAAACCGAGACTTCAAGAAACGGGTACTACCCTCTCTTTCCTCCTTTCGTTTATTTGCTCCCCTGTGAAATGGATCCAAAAAAGAATAACATTTTTGCTGGAAACGTTGTCTTTCTCTGACACAAGTGCAGCCTCCGGGTGGAGAGAAATAAAACATTCCAAATGTGAAAAATAAATAACTAATTAAAGCAAGACAGAGTGGTTGCAAGATGTCCAGATTGATTTATTTACACCTAAACACATTAGCGCCACTTTACAGTGTTTGCCAGTGAAGTGATACTTTGGTTTTCTCCTCTCTCTTTGAACAACATAGTTTTCCCTGTGTGCGAAAGTGCACCTTGCCTGGAGGTACTGAAATACCTGCTTGATGGGTGAATTGGAAAACAAAATGTGTACAGCGACTGTGTGTTTACGAAGGTGGTCTTTTTATACCATACTGCCTATGTTTTGAAAGAATATAAGCAATGGGCACTGAAACGGGTCCCTTCCGGGCCCTGTAGTCATGGCCTTACCTTTTCATGCAAAAGCACTCACTAATTTCAGAATAATGAGTGTAAAAGGAAAAAGGTAACCATGACTGAGAGGGAGGGAGACAGGGAGAGGGAGGGAGAGGGAGGGAGAGAGACAGAGGGAGGGAGAGAGACAGAGAGGGAGGGAGACGGAGGAGGGAGGGAGACGGAGGAGGGAGGGAGACGGAGGAGGGAGGGAGACGGAGGGAGAGGGAGGGAGACGGAGGGAGAGGGAGGGAGACGGAGGGAGAGGGAGGGAGACGGAGGGAGAGGGAGAGAGATGGAGGGAGAGGGAGGGAGACGGAGGACAGAGGGAGACGGAGGACAGAGGGAGACGGAGGAGGGAGATAGGGAGAGAGAGAGAGGGAGAGAGAGAGAGATATGTGTATGCCGGGTCCGGTGGCTCAGTGGCAAAGGCGTCCGCTACAGGGACCTGTGTTCCACCTCATGGTCACAGTTTTTTTTTTTGCTCTAGCCCCGCCCCCTCCCCCAATGACCCCGCCCCCACGGTGCGGCCCTCGGCCACAAACCACACTGTAAATTTGGCCCCCAAGAGAAAGTTTGTGAGTACCCCTGTTATAGCACGATATTGGCTGAGTTTGAGCCAATGCTTGTTCAGGGTCTGAAATAGGTGTCAGCATCCAATCACCCATAGGTGCTGGTGGCGTCGCTATCGGCATCAGACTGTGGGAACTGGCATGGATTGCAGGTTTACAGTCGAAGCCTGTACCGGAATCATAATGGAATTTAGTAACAAGTCTTAAGGGGACAGATGGTGATGGGGAGGGACCAGTCAGCTGTAATCCAACTGGGGAACCCTGCAGTTCTTTACAGCCTGAAGGTCCACTAGAGGGAGCCAAAAGTGCACTTATTATTTGCAGGATGGCCTCTTTATAGGCCTCATTATGCTGAGGCGTCGATAATGGACATGAGACACTCAGGCGCTTCAGGACCAACTGAGGAAATGGATTTTTTGGCTGGTGACCTTGAGGAAGTGCGACTTCAATCTTAGCCCCCCTCAAGGGAAAGTCTAAGCTTCACCCGCGTATGCCTTCCCTTGGACTTCAACTTGTTTTAAGAATTTGAACAGGAAATGGAGCTCTGGGAGCAGGACCAGTTCTGTAACTTGGAGTGGGAGCAGGGTATGTAAATGCCGCAACTTCTCGTGTTCTGTGATGTACAATTTTGCCTCTCGGTCTTGAATGGCCTTTGGGTGCATTAGAGCGCATTTATCACAAAACTTAGAGTCATGTCTGGAGGACAAGCACCAAAGGCACTCATGCAGGTCCTTGAGCTGCTGCCTCCAGTCATGACACGACTTGAATCCTGTCATTTGTGGTGGGGACATTGTTCACCAGCACACTGTAGAAATGCTCTGGAGTCTTCAGAATATGAACAACGTCGGGAACTGAGCTCCTGATCCATGTCAAAAGACGCATAAAGAAAGCAACTGTTGTCAGTGTGCAGGTGTGGCGATTATTTCCATCTCCGCTCCATCACTTTCTAGGCAGCATGAAGTCGACACAGGTGGTATATCAGCGCACTGGAGCAATGCTACAAAAATTTGTGAATCCAGTCTGGTTATTCTATATATATATATACACATTTCCATTCTTTTTGTATTATAGTCAAGAATATAATTTGGGCAGATTAGTTAATTCTTTTTTTCTTAAACCGGTATCTCTGAAGCGGATGAGGTTCCTGTCTGCCCGCCTCCCTAATAGGGTTTATACGTATATGGTGGTGTTAACCTAAGTGAAATTGGTGGTCTCTACTGAGAGAGTATATACAATTCTGAGAAGATCTGATATATGCTAACCATCTACTATCTAAATATTCAATGCAAGTGTGAGAAAGTTGATTTGGGCCAATGGTTAACTTGTTGCTAGCTGAGGAAATGGGGCCTAGTGGCTAGAAGTTTCAACTGTGTAACTGGGGAACCAGGTTCACCTCTTGGCCGCGGCTCAATATCTTGTGATTCTGTGCAAATCACTTAATCTCCCCCTGCCTAAAAAATGTGTATGTAATCTGTATATCTTGCAAGGTGCTCCAATGCTCTCGGGCCAGGTTCATGCTATATAAAACTGCAAACAAAACACACACATGGATCTAGTGTCCCAATACTGGCTTATCCACTTACCTAAACTGTGACGAATATCAAAAGTTAATGTGCCCCTAGAAACAGAATAATGGCCATTGCACAGCGCTAATTACAAGACTATCGCGGGGTGTACTGTGCGAAGGTACTCAAAGCGCATCCAAAGCTCAAGCTCCCAATTGGAACAACTTTGGAAAGAATAAAGTGCTTGACTTTTTATATTTCTTTTTCATCAACTGAAATAAAAAAGGAAGAAAGAAAATAACATTTATTTATGCTTTGATACAAGTGGGAAGGCTGAAGTAAAGGATAGTGGGAGAGAATAAATAGGAAACACGTAGAAGTCGCCCCCCTTGGGCTGTCTCCTCCTGTGGACAGATTTAGGCTATGAGATGGGTTATACAGGTAGTGGTAGCTTGTTTGATTAAGGGAAGACTAAAACAAGCCTGATTCCCCCATTGCCAGTCCTTTGCTGTTCTCACTCACTTCCTGCTAGCATCACGCAGAAAAATACACAGCACGGCTAATATTTTAGACCGAAAACCGTCTTCTGCTGAGCCTTACTGAAGCGACCTTCTGAGACACCGCGCTCCTTCGAAATTAATCGAGGTTTATGGGTGGGAGCCCCAGGACACTGGGATAAGATGCTCTGCCACGACAGAGACTGAAGTGGGCATCTGCAAAGTCATTACCGTAACTTCATTTATTAGGACAGACTTACAAAAAGACAAGATGGCTGCAACTTGCTGCAGACAGACGGCTTCAGGGAAGAGAAGTCAGCGTATTTTTTTGTTGTTGCAGTTTTATATAGTGTGAGCTCGATCCGGATATTGGAGCACTTTACACGAACACCAGTTACGCTACACAAGGACACATTCATTTTGGTAGGCACGGGGAGATAAAGCGATTTGCCCAGAATCAGAAGATGTTGAGCCGACGCCGAGACTCGAACCTGGTTGCCCAGCTCCAAAGTCGGCAGCTCTGGCTGTTAGGCCACCCCCAAGGGCAGCACATGTATCAAAGCAGTCATGTGAGCCTTGAGCAGGAGGTTCTGCCACTGGATGGGATGTACATTAGGCACACAGAGCAAGGCAATCCTCATACTACACTCTCAATGTACAAGCTCACACACTGCATCTGCAATTGCACAAGCGTGCATGTTTGTGAGAGCTACACCTGCTACAGTGTCATCTGAAAGACTTAGGGCCTGATATAGTTCTCGGAGGATGAGTTACTCCATCACAACGGAGATGGATATCCCATCTGCTAAAATATAAATCACATTATTTCCTATGGGATTAATCTTTCGGCGGGCGGGATATCCATCACCGTTGTGACGGAGTAACCCGCCCACCGAGATCTAAATCAGGCCCCTCGCCAGCAGTGAAGCTTGCATGCCCAGCCACATGCCCAGTTGTCAATGTAATGCCAGGATGATACTGGCTCTGCATGAGGCTGTGATAGACAGAGGGCGACAGATTAAATGGATAATTATCTCCTCTCAGCTCCAGCTCTCTGAAAGTCAACATATAAACATGTGCTGGGGATTTAAAGTAGCAGCACAATTACTTAATAACAGAGGCACCCATATGAAAAAGCCTCGTCAATGCATGGTAACTCCACAGAGGATGGCTACCTTGAAGTGGTCGAGGCGCTTGCGTGTCCCAGTGAACTGGAGAGGTATCCTGGCAAGAGCTTAGTTCCTAAGGCAGGGTTACTCAAGCTGGACTTGACGCAGGGTAGAAACCGGCTGCTGTATGATACATGCGTGAGTGACAGTAGGCAAACCACAAGGAAACTACTGACAGGATGGCAGAAATTCTGAGAGCCAGAGGGTGCACACAGGGTGTCGGTGCCAGGTTTCCTGGCTTCACATCACATCGAAACTTTACATGAGAAGGGTCAGTAGGCTGCACTCCCTCTCACACACACTCAGAAGTAAAGCCCTGTATTTCACTGCGTTCTATGAGGGCACGGTTGGTGCGCCCCGCCAGGTCGCAGAACGGGTACTGGTCTGTGCAGTGTCGTCTAGAGTTCTGTGTACATTCTATATTACCATGACGCTGGGGCCTAAATAAGAGTTAGGATTCCAATGTCATCTGCAGTCAGGCACTCCGGGCAGAGGCACATATCCCTTTATCATGCAGGAACATTCCTGTCCCACCAGACACTCTTGGTAGTTGAAAGACTGTCTGCTCTAAGCTCTCTGCCTGTCCAAGAGAGGCCTTTGTTTGCACATTTTGGCCTGATGTATAAGACCCAAAGTCTGCGAACCATCAGCTTTCGGATTCCTGCACTGTAAGCACCAACCCTTGGCAAACCTTTAGTGCACACATGCTTAGAACATCTTCTAAGACTGTTGGTAGAGTAAGATGAAGTGTCTGGTTTAATCTCTATAAACACATTCTCACAGTCATCACCAGCCCTCTCTACTGGTCTTAGCTTTTTCTTTTTCCACAGAGTTAAAACGTCTGGAAGTCCGGCTCACCTCGTGCAGCTCTACTTGACCTGAGGCTGCATCCATAGCCCTCTGGTGAGCTTCTAGGTGCTGCAAAAGAACCCGTTCCATTAACGTCACCCATTTGCTTGGCCCAGCATTAACTCTAAAGAGGCATTTTTCATTTGTATTCTGCTACAACCTTTAACATTGCGGTGACACTCACAGTGCGTCTTATCTTCTGTAGCCCTTACTGAATGGAGGCCTCGCCACTGGTAAAGTTTGAACAAAGTCGTAGGGAATCTTTGTTGACCAGACCAAAAAACCAAGCCCTATTCGTGCAAGTGCGCTGCTGGGATGGTCCATCGCTGCCACTGTTCATGTGATGCTGCATTGTACTGCTGATAATTTAACCACTTCCCATAGGATTCCATTTCTTACAGGAGGGAACTATAACACTAATTTAAACAGTTAGCTAGTAAGTGCTCCATTTAGTAATTTGGGTTTGGATTTTAAATTATTTATTCGTCTAATTGTACATCTTTATATGAGTTGCAGAACTTTGCACCCTTCACTCCCAACACCTCCACCAGCATAAGTCTTGAGCTTCGCGATGAAACTTGAGGGTATGTCAAGATTACTTTTAATAAGTCATAGGGTTTGCATGACCTTTCTCATGGTATGTAGGACAGTCTTTGGACACTCACTCTTTCTTATAGTAGTGATGAATCTTGCACGGTGTCTGAACTCAAAAGTATATCAATAAAAGTTGTAAATAACACAGTGGAAGCAGCTGTGGCCAAGGGACAAGAAGATAGGCATATGAAAGCCGTATTGTCCACAATGTCGGCAGTTCTCAATTGAACAATTGCACCAATTATGTTCATGCAAATCCCTACAGTTCTGCATACTGCAAGCAGCACAGGGTTTCCCCTTCAAGATGCTCATCTCTCGAACTTCCAGCCACTTATAATACTGATTGGGGAGAGGATGTGGGCTCACGGCTAGAGCTGCCGACTTTGGAGCTGGAAAACTGACATTCGAGCCTCGGGGTCAACTCCACATCCTGGGATTCTGGGCAAATCACTTAATCTCCCCATGCCTACCAAAATAAATAAATAAATAAATAAAAATAATGAATGTGTCCTTGTGTAACGTAACTGATGCTCTCGTAAAGCGCTCCACATACCTTCGGATCGAGGTTGCACTATATAAATCTGCAAAAAATAAAGATAAAAATACATACTTTGAAGGCCTTGCTGTTCCAGCATAAGCAGGTCTTTGTTATGCTCCAGTCATGTCTGGTCTCTTTGATTGCTGTGCTAGCTAATTTAGGCCGTATGAGCTCTCTAGGCTATATAAAGGCTTGGTTGCACTACAATCAAGAACCTGTACTGTGCTATTCACAAACAGACATGACCCAAAGGCTCTCCAAGCTACTCTTGAATTAATCATTGTGTTGCCTGGTCAGCTCAAGCCTTAGCTCCACAGGTTGTGATGTCATATGTAGGAAATAGCACACCCCGTTCACAGCCAACTGAAGAAATACATGACATAATGAACATAATGTCCAGGTAAAGGGAATGAAACCTTATTAAGAATTTGTAAACCCTTACTCTACTAAGGTAAAACATAAGCAATAATACATGAACCAGGATAAATAATTTCAACCTCTTTATTGGGATTTAGGGACATTGTTCCCATACTAAATATTTTCTATTGGATCCTAGCAAAAAAAGAGTGTTCGAAAAATGTTTAAGAGAATGTAAAAAACTAAGACTTTTCAGCAGGACAGGGTTTGTGTTCACATCTAGTCTGTATGGAGCCTCACTTGTGTCTCGTGCGGTTTGGGCCCAATGAACAGACTTACCTTTGCACTTTGAGGGTTGCGAGGAGCTCACTTCTCTAAGCTTGTCGCGGGCTGCGTTCAATGAAGTGCTCTAATCCTTTGGACAGCTCAGTGAGAGCATATGGACAAGAAGATTGAAGAAATAAAATCTCTGGGCCGCAGCAGATGCTCTGTATGGCGAGGCAGGATGTAAGGTCATTCAATCATGCAGATAATCTCTCCCAGTTGTTAATTTTAGTGAGAAAAAACTCTCCGAGAGCTCACTGTTGTAGGGGTGTCTGATGAAGCTACGCAGTTTCAGGCTGGAATTCAGAAGGTGCTTTTTGGTTGGCAAAATGGTTCAATCTGACAGGCTGGCTGGCCTGGCTTACTGAGTGTCACCAACTTAATGGACTTGCAGTGTCACTTTTAGATAGCTCTACCCACTAAGTTTATCCCTCCAGCACTATCTTCAAAGGAGGTGGAGTGGTAGTTGTACAGTGGGAGCTGTACCAGAAAGGTACTTCTGGGCAGGTGAGATACATATGCCAGAACAGACCATACTACAGCCAACCGCCCTCCTACAGGCAGCTGTGGCTGATGTGCGCCCGCAAACCCACAGCATTGTACAGTCCGAGAGGGCAGGGACTGCTCCTCCATTACGGTGGAAGTGCTTCACCCCAGTGCTTTCTCGCAGTGCGAGAAGCAAAAATTTTAAATGGTATTTTAAATATCATTTAATGTTTCTGCTTCTTGCGCTGCGAGAATGCAGAACGGTATGCCTGGTTGGGTCAGGCGGGTCGGGGAGGATTGGCTTGCCCAATGCTGTGGGCCCTGAATGTTTGGTGAGCCCTATGGGGCCGACCAAACCAGTCTGCGCTGGGCACCGTCCAAACCAATCACAACGCTGCCATTGCAGCCTACAGAGGGTCCAGAGCAGGTGGAGTTTCACTCCGCAAGGCTGATGCAGATCTGCAAGGGCAGTACTAGGAATTAGTAGTCAGGAGAAGGGTACACAAGTGTCGATCCTGGACTGCCTGGCTCACCTTGTTCCAGCTGACCCACGCAACCTCAAATCAGCCACTGTGAGAAGACTCACCTGCCTTGTGGACGTGGTGACGGGCGTCATTATATAAAAGGGTGGGTCGAACATGGGCCATGTCACAGTGCGCATCTCATGTGTGTCTACCCTCAAACAGTGATACTGGTTAGGTCGTGTTGCAGGAGCAGCCACACCATGCACCTCTCTGCATCAGCAAACACAAAACAACTGTGAGGTAGGCATGGAACCTTCAGTAAATAAAAACATGTGCTCTTTGTTAAGAAAGGACTTCTACCTCGGCTCTACACTACCTTGTATCTAAATATAGGGATAATTGATGGGTGTCTGATTGCATCCTATGAAGAGGAACTTTGACAGCCTATGATTACGCACAATGGGACATTTATTAGCATCCATTCAAACTGCCACCTTGCGTCATCCAAAGCTTTATGCACCACCAACGAACTCTGAACGATCTGTTTCCCATATCTAAACATGTAAATTTTTCACAGAATTAAAAGACATAGGGCCTGATTATAATGGCGGAAGGCCCGTCACCGACAGCCTGTCGGTGGCGGGCCCTCAGCCATCGTACTGAGGTTTTCCGCCCGCCAGATTACTAAGGCGGGGCGAAACGTGGCGGTCGGAAAGACTGACAGCCATGGTTCCGACAGGCGGTCATTTTCCGACCGCCTGTCGGTGCTGCCACATTGCCCAGCATGGCAGCGGTGCCTATCAGGCACTACCGTCGGGATAATGATATCCCTTTCCGCCTGCCCGTTCATGGCGGTTAACCCGTCATTAGCAAGTTGGCCGAAAGGGACCTCAAGGGCACATATCGGGCCCCCTTCAGGCGGGGCACTTGCTTTTGTGGGTTGGGGGCATCAATGGTGGCCACCTAATTTTCCATGCACCATGTGGCAGGCACCACATGGAGCCTTCCACGTAGTGCAGGTAAATGGAAACAGTGCCCTATTTACATTGCGGAGGTGTAAAGTATGGTAGGTGCGACTGCCGCGGTGGCGGTCGCATCGTGATGCGGCGGGTGGGTAGGCCACCTCGTAGGTGGCCGGGATCACTACTGCAGCGATGGCGGTCTGACGAAAGTCCGACCGTCATCGTAACGACCCCCATTGTGTCATACACGCCGTGCAGTACCAATGGTGAATTTCGAGACTGACAGTTGCATTTCGTTCTTACTGCCAACTAAGTTTTGTTAGTGAGAGGCTTCACATGTGTAAAATGTTGTAAAGTCATATTTACTACTATTTATAAAATGATTAGCAATTTAAAGCTGTTGGTTACATTAATTGCAGCTATGGCTGCCCTGGGACACATGCACTAAATCCTACAACCATTATGTACCACCAATGGTGATAATTTGCATGCATTAGACTGAACAGTTATAAGCCTGTTAGACTACCATGTCACACTTTGCATTCTGTGTTAAGCTACAGGAAGTGAGGCTGGTCACTGGTCAGTGCTGACCCACTCATGATCTTACCATCAATGCAGAGGTTGGGGGATGTGGTTGGGACTGCGCATGCCCTGTAGTGTTGGCCTTGTGAGTGGGACCTGGCTATGCGTAGTAGGACCACCACATATAGGAGAGCACTGAAATGCCAAACACGAGGGTACTGACGTCGGTGGTGCAACAGATAAGTGTAAGTCGTTTGCCACTGCTATGAGGGACGTGGTGCTACAGAACCACGGGCATAGGTTTTATTGTAACATGGCTCCAGAGTCAATATACTGCAAACTTACTAGAACACTGTGATTATTTGGCCTCAGTACAAATAATATTTTGTGCTGATTTAATCATATGCAACAAATGGGGCCCACTTGTAAGTTGGACTGAGTGGTCTTGCTGTGTGGGATACCGCTCTTCCCAATTATATCCTGCTTCTAGGCACAGGTTAGCACAGAACGTCCCCCCCAGCCACCCTCTGCTAAGCCCTGGTACAATCCACGCTCTGTACTGCCCTCGCCTGCACTGCCCCCTCGCTCATTTACTGCCTGCTCAGAGACGGTGGTAAATGGAAGTGGATTTGTACCCAGAAAGATGGCACCAAATGTGGATTCAGACCTGGTAATACAGGTCTTTATGTTATTCCACATTCCTTGGGCTAATACTTATAATAGCTGGATTTATGTGCGGTGATGCCACCTGGAAAGGTTATTTCCAGTCGCACGGTACCCTGCAAATCCGAGCGCCTCATAGTTGGGACGTTCGTGACTTCAGCATCAACAAACATACAGTATATAAGCAATCATATATTATTTTTGATTAATTCAAACAGGGCCAGGTAGGTTACATGGGGCTGAATATTGACATGTTTTAAAAAGCAGAGAAAATAATGTTTTCAGCCAGTCAAACATGTCAAGTGGGTGAGCTGGCTGGGCCTTATGTATCCCTGGTTCTAAGGTCTAATGGTTGTATTAAGAGACCAATAAGTGCAGGGCATGTGCAAGTACAAATCTGCACTTTTAGCTACAGTCCAATAGGTGCTCTTTGGTTGGCACTCTAGTTCTTATGAACATTGATTTTCTGTTCTTAATCGGTTTGCACATTCTTCTTTTTTAGTTTCTCTGTGAAGTTTGGACACAATGGCTGCCTTCACACACTTCGGGATGCCACTAACTGGTACCTGTGATCCGTGCTTCACTCGGTCTGAAAAAACACTGCTGCCAAATGCCAGAATCCCTATCTAGAGTTGTCTCGCGCATTCATTACAAGCAAACTGAAACCAAAAAAATGTTGCACATTCATCACTCAAGGGGTATATTTTATTTAATGACATAATATGATCACTTATACATTCTGACTCTGAAAATATAGTGTGTATTAACGAAGACTTCAGATCTGGTTTAGAGCATTTTCACCTAAACAGGAAACGTTTTTATTTAAAGAAACCCATACTCTTTAAACCAACACTCCATTTGGGAAGACATGGGGGGAGCAAGCAGTGGTTCAGTAGCCCACTGACTGCTTCTCTCAGGCTGCCCAACAGGATTTCCAAATTGAAAGCCGCCCCATAGGGACAACTTCCTTTTTAGGTTCTGCCTGCACAACGCTTGCCCTGTGCTTGCGAAATCTATTGCATTCAATTCAAATCTTAAAAGGGGGCTTACATCCCACACCCTTGCTTTTCATTGGTTCCTGTGCTTGCCACTTACTTGTCCTCGGTTTCTATTGGCTGCAGCATACTATTTCCTGTTCTTCCTCATATTTGTGCTCTTATCAGTGTACCGAAGCCCAGGTACTGTGTTCATCCACCATGGTGGAACTTCTTTTCAGTGTCTCAACCTGCTGTCACTACAATAGTGACACCCTTACTTTAAAGTTACAGCGCTACCTGAGTGCCATGGGCTCAGAGCGCTGTTGTTATCTCTGGGGAGATCCTCTGAAAGCCTTTTACTTCTTCTCCACGCTCCAGATGAAGCACGCACAACCTAGTGCCCTCGGGGGACAATCAGTGACCCGCTTGAGGTGCATTCATCATCACATGCACTCCACTGTCCCCGAAGGGCACAAGCAGGCATCCACTTCAGTACTTGTTTACTGAGTGTTAGACCTGGCATCTTTGGCGTGGTTTCCCCTGACTTTTTGCCTCTACCTCCTGTACTTTTGACACTGTGCTGGATTTCGTTTTTGCAGGTTTAGTTGCTTTGGGCACTTTGCCTCTGCTGACCAGTGTCAAAGTGCAAGTGCTCCCTAGGTAAATTGTTATATTGATTGGTTATCCATGATTGGTATATTTGTTTCACCTGTTAGCCCCTAGTAAAGTGCACTGAGTGTGCCAGGGCTGGTGATTCAAATGCTACTAGTGGGCCTGCAGCACTGATTGTGCCACCCACAGGAGTAGCCCTAAAATGGTGTCACAGGCCTGCCACCGCAGTGCCTGGGTGCATTTTGCTAACTGCCATGCTGACCTGACCAGTGTCCACACTGGCCAGGCCTAACCCTTCCCTTTCTGTACACATTGGACACCCCTATGGAAGGCCCTAGGTACCCCCCTGGGCAGGGTGCAGTGTATGTGAAAGGTAGAGCATGTATTGGGGTAGGTGACATGCTCTGGTAGTGAATTACAGCCATTTTCGTTATTCACTATTGAAAGGCTATCTTGCCCATAGGCTATAATGGGGAATGCTGAGTATAATGTTTACCTGCATATCTCTCATTGGAGCAAGATAGAAAATTAAAGTCTGATATCGCTAAACTCAGAATTTAATAACACATCTTTTAGGAAAGATGTTTTTTAAATCCTGTGTGTGAAAACAGCCCTTTTAGAAAGTTTCCTTTTCTGCCCTTTCTGTGTGCCTTGGCCTGTTTGTGAATTGACTGTCTGGTTTGTGAGGGACAGGGGTGGCTCCCAGAGGCTGAATGAGTCAGGGAAATTCCCCTGTAGATGGGTGGGAGGAGTAGCACCTGGGCCTGAATAGGGGTGTGCCTGCCTTCCACAATGCTGGCTCCACCCCCTGCTGGGCGGCTGACGACCCTGCCCCTCTCTCTCAAAGGAAAGAAGAAACCAAGTAAACAGAATGCTCCAGGACTGCCCAGAACTGGTTCTGACTAGGCTAAGGCCCCTCTGCCTTCAGAGGACAAAGGATTTTGGGGTATAAGTATTGGGACCCAGACTACAGAAAATTGAAAATTAGATCATCCACGAATCAAGAAGGAACCTCTACCAAGGAGAAAGCTGGAAGACTGAAGAAGAAGGACTGACCTGCTGTAAGGCTGACCTGCAGTTGCTTTGCTGCCAAGGAGAGGGGAAGGACTTTGCTGTGTGCTGTGTCCCCTGGCTTGAAGGAATCTCCAAGGGCCTGAGTAGAGCTGGCCTCCTGTTAAGAAGTCCCAGGAACAAAAGGACTTCACCCCCAGCTTCCCCCTGAACTCTGCTGTGTGAGTTCTGCCCTTCCTAGAGTGCTTGATCCAATTGTGAGGCCTCTGGAAGTGGTACCTGCTGTTGGGAAGCTGACCAAGAGAAAAGAAGTAAAAGATCTGCAAATTTTCCACTCACTGCCGGCTTAGCGAGAAAATTTCCGTCGCCGTGAAGATCGTTGCAGCGCCTGTCGCCGCTGCAACGTCAACGCCGCGTTCATCTTTATAGCGCATCGCCCCGGAGCGGGAAGATTCCCGTCGCTGCGAGTATCGTCGCAGAGCCTACCGCCGCTGAGTAAGATCGTCGCACCACTCGTTAGTGGGCCACATTTGGTCTCTGCGAACATCGTCGCAGAGCCATCGAAGATCATCGCACCGCTCGTTAGCGGGCCGTATTTCATCGCTGCGAACATCGTCGCAGAAACATCGAAGATCGTCGCATCGTGCCTTTGTGAGTAAATTTCTACCGGAGAAGCTACGCCTTGGAATCCATCCAAGTATCGCCTCACACCCCATACAGGCCGGATTCGTCGCACACGCCCGCTGCGTGCAGCGGTGTTGTGCATCGCATCCCCAGGGTCTCAGGACTGACGCTGTTGCTTGTTTTTCAACGCCTGTGCGCCGCTAGGAACTTTTATTGCATCACCAGGTACTGTTGGCTAAAATCAACGCTAATGTGGATTATTTTGTCACTAAGCTAAGAACTCTTTTGAAACCATATTCTTGAACTGTGTATGTTGGATTTTTTGCCGTTTTGGTCTTGTGTAGTTTATATAAAAGTACTTTATTTATCTACACTGGTGTGGAGTCCATTTGTGGTGTTTTCACTGTGTTACTGTGAGTGTTGGTACAAATACTTTACACATTGCCTTTGATAAGCCTGGCTGCTCGTGCCAAGCTACCAAGGGAGTGAGCAGGGGTTATCTAAAGAGTGTATCCCCCTTACCCTGACTAGAAGTAAGGGTCCCTATTTGGACAGTGGATCCTACCTCTGCCAACTAGAGACCCCCAGATCTAACACTGAGCAACTCTGAGTTACACCGGGCCCGGTGAGTCTGTACGAGGGAGTTGGAGCCCAGAGCCAAGGCCAGCCATAATTTCCACAAATGGGACCCGTGCTGGTGAGTAAGCTAACATGGGTGAGCTTTGCCTTGGTTGAATTTTATGGTATAGAAATTTCGCATATTAAGCCTGTACGTTTGCCTAGTGACAACGGTGTTCCGAAGGTAACCCTCTTCCATGTACTTGCACCTTTTTATTACCGATGTCCAGTTGGCGATGTAATGTAGTCAATGATATGAACGGATCGACTGCATGAAGTGAATTCATGTGTTTGTATATAAGACGATAACATGTAAATTACCCCCCCTCCCCCCCCCCCCCGCCATATAGGTAAGTGTAATTAATCAAAGACTCTAAATTTGGGTGCTTTGGTGATTATTGTGACTAAGTTACACACCCTCATGTTTGAGTGGAGTTGCGATCTTTCCATTACCCGAATATAAAAGAAAACATTTTCTTGTCTTGTGAACACTGGAAAGTGGAATGAAACAGAAGGAAATGCAGTAGGTAAACATAGGGTCGCCTAGATTGTTCAAGTTGGAAAGCTGGTATTGCAACACGGGTTTTAGTGCCAAATTCTTGAACTTTGTCAATAGGTCAAATTTACCAATCTACGTGACTCCGAAAAGAATAATCAATTGTAGATTATGGGGATGAAAGTCTGCTTTCTTTTCTAAAACACAATTCATAAGATTTTACATAAACCCTCAGATTTTTATATTTAAATATGTTTTTCATCAGACAAATCGTGTGTGTGTGAGACAGTATGCTTAAATAAATCAAGGCTACTATAAGATCAGGGCAACTGGGATTATGTGGCGGGAGAAGAAATATACAGCAGAGTTGACTAAATTATGCGACAAAAAAGGCAGAGTGTGTGGCTCATTTTATGATAGTATTACTTCATAGTCTTTTTATTTTTACAGTTATTAGCATTGCCAGGGCATGGGTCGCAGCTTATAAGTACCGGTTCAACGGCTAAATATATCAATAAGCAACAGAAAGGTGACCAGTCAACCTTTGCAAAGGGCATTCCACTGCGCTGCAACACGTCACTGCATTTTCAGTAACTTTTTAACCGTTTGGGTTTGAATTTTCTTTTTCAAATCAGCAGATTATTTATCTGATGATGGATTATGTGGCAAATCGATAATTTCGTGAAACACTCCGTTAAGGCACATATTGCCTTTCTCAATAAACAAATCATAACACATTTATGAAGTTTCAGTAACTTATGTTGCACAACTGCTCACCAAGCTAAAGTGTAAAACAAAAAAAACGTATTATTAATCACATAGGAAAAAACGAATGCATTTCTAATGCTTGTTGCAAATTTGCTACCACCTACTTTGAGTTGTTGGTAGAAATTCAATGGTTTGCGACTGCAACAGCGGTCAGAAACCGTTTATACATCTCATTGAGATTCGCAAATGTGAGAGGAAACCCCTTTCAAGCCCCCTCCTGTCTGCGATTTGTATGAGTCGTAAACCCCAGTTTGCGATTCAGAAAGGCCTTACGGAATCGCAAAACAGGATAAGTACAAAGCAAAACACCATCTTGCAAACCGCAGGGTTTTCAACTGCAAAATGGTTTAGTAAACCTGGCCCTATATCCGTGAAAAGTAAAAAGGAGCCTCTCACAGATCAGATGCCCATCAAAAGTGTGGGATTTGCAGAATACTTGGTCAGAGGAGAAGAGCTGCTACTGACGGACATTGATGAGGGACAGCATTGACCATTCACACTGCGTCTCGCTTTTCACGATCTTTACTTCTAGAACCCTAGGTTGTTACAATAAAACTCAGGTAATAGTTGATTCGAATGGAGATTGTCATAAACTTACATTAATAAGTTTCCTGGAGCAGACATGGATCTCTCCTCCCTTCTGTTTGGAAACTCAAACGGGTTCCCGAAGGAGCGTTTCCGTAACATTGCTTTCACTAAAATCTGTAAAAAAAAGAAAAAACATGTGAAAGAAGTCCAATGAGATTCATAATAATTACATTACGCCACAAAGGCCACCAGTAGAAGTGATCTTTATGCAGAAAAACAGTCCTAGCTCAGTTAACGTGCTTTGTTAGTTTCGGTGCATTGGATAACATGCTGCAGTGTGATCTCGCGAGAGCAATTTGTTGCACATAGAAGATTAACTGGAATTCCGGAAGATTTAGCTCATTCCAAGATTATCCCACAACACCAGACCAAACCACTTTTCATTACTAAGCAGAGATGGAGAATATGTAACTCAGGATGAGACCAGCCCTAAAGTGGAACTGGTGACCCTAGAGACAGCAGACGCAACCACATGCAGCGCAACCCTTCACTCTGATCTGCTCTACTGCATGCACATGCAGCGCTACCCTTCACTCTGCTATGCTCTACTGCATGCACAGGCGGCGCTACCCTTCACTCTGCTCTGCTCTACTGCATGCACAGGCGGCGCTACCCTTCACTCTGCTCTGCTCTACTGCATGCACATGCAGCGCTACCCTTCACTCTGCTCTACTGCATGCACAGGCGGCGCTACCCTTCACTCTGCTCTGCTCTACTGCAAGCACATGCAGCGCTACCCTTCACTCTGCTCTGCTCTACTGCAAGCACATGCAGCGCTACCCTTCACTCTGCTCTACTGCATGCACAGGCGGCGCTAGCCTTCACTCTGCTCTGCTCTACTGCATGCACATGCAGCGCTACCCTTCACTCTGCTCTGCTCTACTGCATGCACATGCAGCGCTACCCTTCGCTCTGCTCTGCTCTACTGCAAGCACATGCAGCGCTACCCTTCACTCTGCTCTGCTCTACTGCAAGCACATGCAGCGCTACCCTTCACTCTGCTCTACTGCATGCACAGGTGGCGCTACCCTTCACTCTGCTCTACTGCATGCACAGGTGGCGCTGCACCTTCACAGACGCCATATACGCAGCCTCTTCCCAACAGGTCCCCCTTCATTCACACATTCGCCTCCATCAAGACCCTGGCGATGTATAAGCCTAAGGATCTGACCTCTCATTCGTTTCGCTCCACTACATGCCAAAGCGCAATGACAAAAACAGACACGACTCCAACTCTGGTCCTTACACTGGAAAAGGCGCGGGCTGGATAGGACGCGCTACCATTATGGCGGTCGCACCAGTCACCGGCCACTCAGAAGGGGGGGGAGGCCGCATCAGCGAGTGACGCAGCACTCCTCCCCCGCAACAACCAATAGGGAAAGGTGTTGTTTGTGCGCCGGAAGCACGCCAGTGCTTCCGGTGCAGAAACGTCCCGCTTGCATAGAGGCTGACCGGTCTCAGCCGGTCAGCCTGGGCGCCCCCTTTAAAAAGAGTTGGTGGGGAGCAGAACAGTCTCTTGTTCTTGCTCCCCACAGATAGGATCCCCGGGCCGGCTGCGGGCCCGTAACCTTTCTTTGTTTTGCCCACCCACCATCCCCTAAGGCAGGTATTGTTTGAAGGTTTGGTTTTCCGGTTTGGATATTGTGTCATTATTTTGACCCCTCTTTTCCAAAGTATTGGCAGGGAACAAAAGCAATGGTATCGGCGTTTCTGTAGTAATGTATAAATAGAGCACAACTCTGAATTTCTCTTTCAATTAGATATTGTCATATTTAGAGTGTCAGGCGGTAAGGTCATGATTGGTAAGCATAGTCTTCGGTCCTCAACGGTCAGCACCATATAACTCCAGGGGGTAGTGACAGCCTGTAGGTAGGCTGTCGGGGTGCGGGGGCCGGGGGAGTCATCCTTCCCAGTGGGCCTGGGGCCACCCCCACACGCGCATTAAGGCGCCACTATGCAGAAGTCTGCAGCTCCCACGTAATGGAGTGTAAGGCACAGGGCGTAGGGGGGGCCCGGGGGAAAGTATCCATCCAATAAGCTGTAACTCCATGCGCAACCTTATTAGTACACGGGGACCGGGGGAGCTGCCAGTCATTGACTTTGCCGTAGGCTCTAGATGGGACACGCAGAAAGTAAATAACATGCATTGATAGATTTACACCAGGAGTGTCTTGTGTATTAGACTGTTTAAGGTTAGCCGTGGAATATCGGACTATTAAAAATGTATCTGTACTTTCTGCGTAAAGTTTCTGTATATAATGTTTTAATTTGTTTGTTTAAAAGTTAATAAATACGGCCGGGGGGGGGGTTACTCTCCCCTAATCCAAATAAAGTAAAACTATCCGTGTGGTCTCACAAGTGTTACATTGAAGGGGAGGGAAATGTCATCCATAACCATAGGGTCAGTAGTTAGAGTAGGGGACATGGGTAAGTACCAGGCCATAAGGATGGGAACATTGTATTGACATGGGCCACGAGACCAGGAGCCACTTCTTCTGCCGATGTACTCCCAGGGAGCAGCGTGCACGTTGACACCTTCATCAGGAGTCAACGTGCTAAATAAATGCAACTAAAATACAATACAATATTGTAACTAAGCAAACATGCCGAACAAAAGCAGGATTCAGACAACTGCAATAAACCCAGTGAGTCTTGTGCACCCAAGTGTGTATGCCAGGCAGTGCCCGACAGCAGGCTCACGTGCCACGCTATGGAACTTTCATTATCCCCGGCACACCCCGGCAGTCCTTTTTAGGAAGTAATCGTACGTAGATGATGAACATGGAGATTCAGGGGGTGTGGCAAGAAGAAACTAAGGGCACACTTAGCTAAGGAGTGTTTTGGTCCCTGAATCTCCTTCTCAGTGTAGTGTTGGTGCTATGAAGTTTTGAAGGAGGGCTAAACCAAACTTCTCTAAATCTGTCAAAATTGCAAAGAGTTCTGTATGATAAAAAAAATAAAAAAGACTTAATATATTTGATAACTGAGTAAAGGGTTTAATGTGGATGCCATATGATAATGAAAGGCTATTTGGAAGCAGAAATCCCAGTTATACGTAGATGATTACTCAAATGAATGCACCTGCCGGAATACTACAGTTTTTATATGTTTTAGGCTATTCTGCTATGGTGGTGTTACCATCTGGTGTACCGCTGCTCTACGCACCATGTTAACTTGCAGTTGAATACCCAATTACAAGATATGCCAGTCTGCATGACAATCTGGCTGAAGGTAAAGCCAAAGGTAAATTAAGCATTAGTTGAGCCTTCATAGACATCTTCTCCCTCATCATCACTCCCCTAGCCTGCTCCATTGGTTCACTAATTCCTCAGGAGGCTCTGCTACTATGCAAGATCTTTTTAGAAGAAATGATGGCTTCTCGAAGGACTGAAGGGAATGCTATTGAAATGCAGTGGAAACATGTGAGAGGGCCAAATACAGATAGACCAGAGACTAATAGAAGGCAAGCGCTGCAGCCAATGGACAAAGAAAGCACCCACAGAGTCTAAGAATGGAGAGATTTATGATGGCTAGGCATCCTTTGAGCAAGAAGATTGCATCACAGGCCAGGTTCTGTAGCCCGTCCAGCACAGGAGTCACTGTGACAATGGCCAGTCAAGGGAGGCCAGGGCCTGCAAACAGTGTGAAAACTCGAAAGACATCAGGCTTCAACAACTGTGACGGAAGAACGGCTCAGAGAAGTCTGCAGTGAGTGTGTCAGGTCAGACACACTAGAGAGAGAGTTTGATACTGTGTGTGTGAGACCCAGGCCACTCAAGATCTGCATCTAGTGTTAAAAGGCTGACCCAGAAAGACCCGGCTCTGCAGCTACTGGGATATAGGTGACGCCCGGGGGTAGCATTTGAATCAGCATCTGTCTAAGAGAGGGGTAGGATTTGAAGACAGTGTGGAAGTGCAGAGACTCAAAGTAGACATATCTGGGGTGTAGAGGAGAATGGACTATATATAATTAAGGATTAGGGCTCATATAGGATGTGAGCGAGGATGTGGCGTCACTGCCAGAGATGATGATTTTGGAACTGGGGAACCAGGTTCGAGTCTCTGTGTCGGCTCAACACCCTGAGATTCTGACAAAATCACTTAATCTCTCTGTGCCTAAAAATATTAATGTGACCTTGTGCAATGTAACTAGTGCTCATGTAAAGGGCTTCAATACCTTTGGGTCGAATTTGTTATATAAACTGTGGGGAAAAAAACACAGGAGCACATATTTAAAAGAAATAATGGAGGAATTAGAAAGACAACATTTTAGTAATGAGCACGATGGTTGGGTGCATATTGCCAGTTTCCACTTGGGCATGGGTAAAACCAACTTACAGAGTGACAGCCACCGCAAATATATGTGAATGTGTCTTCAGACTACTTTGCCTTTAAAGGATGTTGAAGTATGTATGTATGTTGTATTTGTATAGTGCAAACCTAACAAAAAAGTGCTGCACAAGGCAACGGCAAGCATAAAGTCAACGAGTGATCAGAGCGGTGGCTGGTTATTGGATTCTTAATGTACTGGTATGTAGTGTTCATTGAGGAGGTCTGTCTTCAACTCTTTCCTAAATTGGAGCAGCATTGAGGCAGTCCTAATGGATGCCAGGATGTTGTTCCGGATCTTGGTTCTTAGTTGGAAAAGGCCTGCTGCCTTGTTTTTTCTTTTTTTATTAAACACTTCTTTTCTTAGTCTTTAGTCTTCAGTCTTCCAGCGGGCTGGCTGCATGTTTGCCAAAAGCCACCAGCAATGGTGGCTTGTGCGCCAGGTAAGCAGGGATGTTGGCCATGAATGCTTTGTAAACAATGTAGTTGGTTTTGAGGAAGGTGCAGGACAGCAAGGGGAACCAACGGAGTTGGATCAAGAAAGTGTGGGGGTGATCTCATCATATTTCTTCTGGCATGGGGAGTTTGTGGGGCCTTGGAGCAGGGTGTTCCCACCATCCAAATGGGATGGTAAAAAGGCCTGAACAGAAGTTTTAAGTTGCTTGCTAGAAGAATTTACTTCACTTTCTTTAGGACAGAGAGCTTGTACCAAGCTTTCATTGTGTTTTGTCAATATGTTCCGTGACATTGAGGTTGGTGTTCAAGGTGAACCAAAGTGACTTGGTGTTTTGTGAAAGATGGGGTTCGAAGCCCTTAAGGTTAATGGAATTGAGTCAGTCTTTTACTATTTTTTTTGTTTATTGTTATTGGCAAATAATGAGAATTATGTCCAGATTGAGTTGAACTACAGGCAGGCACAGAATGAGATGCAGGCAGTGTTTGACCTGATGAATGTCTGGAGCATAGGAGACTTTCAGGTACAGTTTTGTATCATCGCATATTGGTAAATCTTGCTGCTGATATCTGAGAGTACAGCCCCAAGGGACTAAATATAAAGTTTGAAGGTTAAAGAAGATAGTATGGAACCCATTGGGGTACATAAGTGATAGGGATCTTGTGGGACCCCAAAGAGACCATGTGAACAAACTGTATTATTTGTAAGTTAGGAGCAAAATCAGTGAAGGATATTGCGCATGAATCTCGTTCGAGTTTCCAGGGTGCATATGAGTAGGGGATGGTTGACTGTGTCTAAGGCAGCTGAGAAGTCAAGCAATATCTGGAGTGGGGTCATCTTTATCCTTGCTTAGGAAGGTATTGTCTGTAATATGTAAGGTAGCGGTCTCCGTGCTGCCTCGTGATATGAAACCAAAGTGGTAGCTATGCATTAATTAGTTAGCATTGATGGGATCTTTGAGTTGAGCATAAACAGTTTTTAGGTTCTTGCCAAAGACGGTAGGTGAGTGATAGGCTGGTAGTTGGCAGAGTGATCAGGGTCTAATATAGGTTTCATTAGGAGTGAGAGGATGTGGCCTGTAATGACAGCTTTTGGGAAGATGCCTTGACTGATGGAAGCATTTCAAATGCTTAGGGGTAAGAGAGTTTCCCAAGAAAGCTATAGAGAAGATAGAGAGTAAGGCATCATTTTCATAGGAAATGGCTTTGAGGGAGTTCAATATGTCAGCGAAGCCTGTGAGAGACATTGCTTTGAATGATGACCGCTGTGGGATTCTACAAGAAAGGGTGGCCATTAGAGGAGAAGCAAGTTTGATGTTGTTGATGTGCTGTTAGGTCTCCTTTATTTTTCACTGAAGAATCGGTTGATGGCATGGCACTTGTCTGTGGAGTGTGGGATACATAGGTCAAGTAGTGGCCTGATGTAGTTCTTGATTGCCTTGAAAAGCGTTCTGCTTCTGTTGGTGGCTTAATTCAAGGTGTTGGCATAAACCGTTGCTACAGCTGGTGTGAGGAGATGTCTGTGTGTGTGACTAGGTCATCAGGTTTTATGCTTTTGTCTATTTTTTTTCTTGTCTCTGGATAATGCATTTAGTGTCAGTAAGGTCCTTAGAGAAAGAGGGTGCTGTAGGTTTTGAATTGCATTTGTGTATTTTCATGGAGACATAGATGTTTGCTTAGTTTCCCCCCAAAAGTGACGTTATTTTGAAGGGTGTTGGCATCAGATGTGGAGTTGGCAGGTCGAGAGATGAGTTCAGGCAGTAGGCTGTTGATGGAGAAGTTTTTTAAGGATCTGTAAGTTTGGTCTCTTCTTTTGAGTTGACCTTGGTTTGTTGGTAGGATGCTGGGCAGGGAGATAGGGAAGGCAAGGTGGTTTTTCCAGTCCAGAAGTTTGTGTGGTTTGCATAGGATTGCTGGTGATGTTGAAAAGACAAAGTCGGGTATGTGACCTTTGTAGTGTTTTGGCTGGGTGACCTGTAGTACCACTTTGAGTGAGTCGATGAGGCTGTCACTTGTTTTGTTTGTTTCGCTTTGATTGTCTGAGAGGTGGAAGTCACCCAAGAGTGTGGTGTGGGTGTGTTGGATAGATGAAGTGGTGAGGAGATCTGAAAATTCATCAATGATGTCCTTGTTCTGTCCAGTAAGCCTGTTGATGAGATGGAAGGAATAGGTTTGAGTTGCAGAGAGCAGGAAGCTGCATGTCAATACCTCCACTGCCTTAAGTGTCACTTGCTTGACTACTATGTAGGATTCTCAAACTCGGCAGCTGATCATCCAAGCGTCCATCTTGGCCAGATTGGACTGTTGTAACGTGTTACTTTTGGGGTCCAACAAATCCGTGATCAAAAGATTGCAGCACGTTCAGAACACTGCGGCCTGCGCTATCTTTGCCCTCCCTAAACACTAAACATATTTCCAACCTCCTCTACCGCCTACACTGGCTACCCCTTGAACAAAGAGTTCACTTCAAAACCTGTGTATCTCTCGTAAGATTCTCTCAGGCATCGGCCCAGGAATCATGAGTGATTTAAGCTCCTATTTTGTACCCACACAAGCGCTGTGCTCGGCAGACCTGCTCCTCGCTAGATTTCCACGAATACGGAGGGCCAGATCGAGTGGTCGATCTTTTAAGCTGTTGGCTCTCGCCTTATGGAACTCCCTCCCTCTCCACATTCGTAGCAACCCTAATCACTTGACCTTCAGAAGGCTGGTGAAGACCTGGCTTTTTTCCCACTGCTAATTCTTGCTTTGCCTCCCCACTTAGTGTTTAACTTCAGCGCTGAGACGCCTCGATGCTGGGGCAACCATGCACTATACAAATACTATAACAAAACAGGAGGGCTTATGGACGACCCTGAGGCCTTCTCCCTTCTTATGTGGATGGTTCACATGATGGATGCTATAGCCTGTAGGAAGGATATCTAAGATGTGCAAGAATGTCGAGGCCAACCAGGTTTATGAAGAGGGCATCAAGCTTGTGGTAGATGAAAAGGTCTGTGATATCTTGTGAATGGGGTACTGCATAGCGTGAGTTCATGAGTAGAGTGTGTGTTTTGTAGTTTAAGGGTATGTGGTAGTTAGTGCCCCACACAAGAAGTTGTAAGTGGTTTCTGGGTTAGAGACAGGATACATGGTCCCTGCATCACAGGGAACCATTGGTCTTGCAGTTTTCTCACATAGGAAATGTTCAGGGAGAATTAAAGAGCAACCAGTGTCTTGGTGCCATGTTTTTATGGATGGGCTGGGCGATGGCAGCAGTACTCTAAAAACATAGAGGGAGTCAACAGAATGTAAATACATCTCCCCTTGTGTATAGTCCTGTCCCCGGTAAGTAGGCTTCTCATTATAATTAAAATGTCTCAGAATCTCCACTGATGGTGGAAATTCCATAATAATTGCATAGGATGTGAAATCTTCAAGACAAGCTTCAGTCAGACAATGGCTGTAGCTGGGGCTTCATCTCTCTTGAAACAGATTAACACAAGCTACTAGGGATCAGCAATGCTCAGATCTCATCTTATATTTTAGTTTTACTTCTTGCATGCGCAGGCTGATGTGCAGAATGTTTCCCATAGCAGGGGATAAACACAGAAATCCCCTCTTGAAGAGGTTGGGAATGAATGACAAGCAGTATGGCAGAGAGAGACCGCAAACAGCAAGGTCTAAAGATGTCTTCTATGTCACCCTGCCAAAGGCACACATGCGTACATGAACACTCAAAAATCTTGAGACAGGGATACCACATCCTTTCATGAAAACCATACATCTTACACTCAAGGGAAGCAAAGGGTCCTAGTGAAGACAGAGTGAACAGACATTCCCTGTAAGGTCTGTGAGCACTTGACTCACTGGGGATTCAGGAAAAATGAATGAACTGTTTTAGTAGAAATGGCTACCACCAACTGCAAGTACTGTTGTAGTTCTGATATAGGGTCTTTAGTCACTCATGTTGAAAGGAGGCCCACTCTGGGCTAAACTATATCTCCATCAGAGTTGAGCACTCTGTTGGGGCACACATGCACAAATTCTCATGAAAAACCAATTAGGGGACGCATGCCGTGGATTTCCACAGCAGGGACATATACAGAGTTGGTAATAATCAATACAATTAGGAGCAGGGCAGCATAGGGTTACTTTGACAACCCACACTACAATATCAAACTGAAAACACACAACTCCGGCTTATCTTAGAGACAAGCTCGCCACCTCTGGTGCTTCTCAGCACACCCACACCTAGGATACCATCAAACTGCAGACTAAGAAGTGTAAAAATGAAAAAACAAGGTAAAAGGCAGTTGCCATCTAAACACCCAGGATCCAGAACACCAGGTCCCGTATCCACTGGGACCCCAGAAATGATTCTCCAATTTAGGAAAGAGGTGAAGCCTCACCTCTTTAAAGAACACTGCATCACAATGCATTAACCGTCCACACCACTGCTTCCTCGCCTATCACTTGTTAATTTGTGCAACGCTCCTCTGCTTATTGGGTAATTGCGTCACCAACAATATTTTCAGACTGTTGTTGTTTTTAAAGAACAAATAGCTCTGCTAAAAATAGTCTATAATGCTGCGCTTCCGGGCTCTCCTTTCATGTTTTGCTTTCACGATGAATAATTACATACAATCATGAGGGGAAGTAAGAAGAAAATTATACTCTTAAGATCGAATATTACTCCAACACATTTTAGGGGCATTTATTCATCTGTAATGTATGAAATGCTTACTTTGCACATTATGATATTACATGATTCATAAATAGCTTCTATTATTGCACTTTTGCAAGAAATGTCAATAAACAGTTGGGACTGCTACAGGGGTAACTGAATAAGTAGAAGTTACTCACTGTAGTAACTCTTGTACGGGTAGAGTACAGCCCACTCCTCCAGAGTCACTGGATATCTCCAGCCACAGAGTGAGATGCTGACATATAGCTAAGAGTAGATGACACGTTTTGGGAATGAGGCAGGCTACAGACTTCATTCTCTAAAGTACCCACTGGTGCCATAACCATCATCATTTTCTATCAGTCTGTACCTGAAGGCACAGAGGGTGAGGGCACGTGGGCAGATCATTGGAAGGAAGGGTGACTGTGGTAACTTGTGGTTACAGGCAACACTTGGGCCTGCTTCCGCCAGACTCCTTGGAAGAATGAAGAAGTTCTTTCCCAGAGCTGGAGCAAACCAAGCGTCAGTATGCAGCTGATAGTCATGATGCAGTTCGTACAAAGTGCATGCCACAGAGCTGACAAGGCTGAGATGCAGATCAATCCCATCGAGAAGCAGTGCTATGAAAGCAACCACTGCCCCTTGATTTCATCAACCCTGCAGTGAAGCCATCCAGATAATGAGGAAACCAGCAACCCGTCAGCATCCCAAAATACAGCAAACCACTCAACAAGGACAGATACAAATGAAGGCAACATCTAACGCAACTTCTGAAGACTCCTCCTAGCAGAGGATTAGCCCAACTCAGGCTGACTCTGTGAGTGAAACTAACTGAAAATACAACTCTGCATGCCATTAGTTCAAGGCTTCTGGTGGGCTAGGGTTCAAAAAGTTTGCAAGATATAACTAAAATTTCCAAATAAGGTAGTGCCATGGGGTAGCAGTCAAACTTTTAGGGATCACATTCAAGATATTAAAACTGATGTTTAACCACAACATTTTGAAAGGGAAATCTTTATGAAGCGAACCTGGAGTTCCCATTCATAATGAGTAAAAGGCTGTAGGTTCGAGTCTCAGTAACCTCAGTGGTCGTGTTGAGTGAGTGAGGGCAGACGGGCAGCACCAGGTTCTCCTGATGTCAACGCAGGTTTACTCTGACTGACATGGAAGTGTGACCTCCACCACCACCGTGAATCAAAACCACTTTATCCACAGAGGGCCCACCATGTGACTGGAGCAACAGGTTACAGTATCAATGTGATAACTGCTGTTTAAATAAAGGAAGTGGTGAAAGTCAGAAGCTGTGATTTCCAAGTTGTTCAAGAGTGATGCGTCCCTCATAGACAGAAGATCTCAGCCCATCCAATGAGGCTACAAATACTCAGAGCTGTATTTGGAAGCGCTGTCAGCATCTTTAAATGTCTGGATGAGTTAATTGCATATTGTCCAAAGTGTGGATCTGCTCGGGCACTCCACTAGATCACTCACCAGGTGCACGTGCTCCGAACTAGCACCCAGATCCAAGGATCAGTTGTCAGCCAGCAGAGCTTTCTGGGTGATCTAAAACAGGCTGTCATTTTGTCTCAGACAAACTCATTTTATTTTTACTGCCTGGCTGGGACATCGGGTCAGGAGGAGTAGGTGGGTGGGGAGGCATCCCCAAGGAACACAGCTGCTGCATACAGGCACAGACACGGCCCAGCCCCTTTGTGAAGACAGGTTACTTCAAAGGGGCTGACGACCTGGCAGAGAGCAGGAAATACTACTTCTATCCAAAACCCCAAAAAGAAAGGAGTCACTGGCGATGAAGGTGGCGAGGTGGCAGAGAAAGGCCTTGTTGAAAGGAAACTGCATATAATGGCTGTGCTAGCCATCACGCCAAAGAAACTCAACAAGGTTGAACAAGCCCTTGTGGCTGTGGATGCTAAGCTACGCAGTCTAGAAAATGAAGTACCATGCATGGTGGCTGATGTAAAGGAGGTGGGTCAGAGGAAAGGAGGTGGGTCAGAGGTACTAACATAAAAGGCTAGAATGGACAATATTGAGGAGGAAAAGAGCATTCAGGCTGACTACAGTAGAGGGGTTTCAGGGGCAATGCTGATGGCAGACCACTGGAGAGACGCTCTTGAATACATGACGCGCAGTGCACACATAACAGCCTTGGGTTAGTCTGCCCAGGTTCATGCTGCCCATCCATGGACAGGGTTCATCGGTTCGAGGTATTGCTCGTCTAGGGAGCCGAATGCTGGGATATCTGACCAAGGATGCCCCAGGAGGCCTAGATGGAATCGGACCAACCCATTTTGCTTATTGCTAGATGGAATGCTTATTAGGCAAGGAAGGGCTGCCTGTATCTGACAGCCCTGTGCGGCCGCCTCTGCTGGTCAGTGGTCCTCATCGTGGTTATTACAGCGACTAAAGTCAAGAGAGCCTGGAATCGAGCGAGGCCGGCCCCATAAACACAGGGACTGGGTCCCAGAGAGGCTTCGAGGCTGGGTGAGAAGTGCCCTCCAGGCAAAGCATTTACTTACATAAATGAGAGCTGGAATACCTCAAGCGAGGCCTGGCAGCACTCCTGTTCCCAGATTCATCACCTGTGATTTCTGTACAAATCAAGACTAGGAGTCAGCTACCCTCCTCTCTCCTGATGTCTGAATGTCTGCCTAGGGCGGGGGCATTAAATGAGCCAGTGACCTACACAACTTGTTGTTGCTAATCTACTCGAAAGGAGCCAGCACTGGTTTGACAGTGATTTAAATTCGGTTACACTGTCTTGGCAGTGGCACAGAAGAGGAGGACTCCAGCACCTTTGCTCCTATCGCTGCAGCATCCACTGCCTCCTGGGGTCATCAGATGCGGGCCTGTGCCTCGAGGAAATCCTCCAGCTGGAGGATGGTTTCGGTCTTTTTTCCGTGTCCTTCTTCAGCACCTTGTTGCCAAAGGGAGCTTCAGACTTCGCTGAGGATGTGGAGGCAAATACCAGCCCCAGCATCTGCCCCGGCAGGCCCCTGTACTAAGAGCAGATGTGCAGTTCAAATATTCAAGTTTTCTTATTTACAGAAGATGTTGTTATATCTTAGGGCAAATGTTTCTTCGAGTTGTTAAGGCTTTATGGGGTTGGTTCAGCAACTACGTATTCGAAGGAACAGTGTTTCTCTCACTGCAGTGCTTCTGCCTTTAGATGGGCCCGAGATATTTGCATTAGTCGAGTAATAAAGCAATCGCTCTAATGACTTTATTAGAAAAAACGTGCAAAAATATATTTTTCAAAGCAAGCAAATATATTCAAAGAAATACCACAAAGCGTCCGCTCTCCTCTCTGTACTTTGCAGTTTGTTTAATTTTTCAAACAATGAATGCATGTCAGAGTGAATCTGTGGTTTTAAGTAGACTTATATGATATAGAAGAACAGTAGCAACCAACAGCAAGTCGGGCTTCAGCCCTGCTGCATTAGTATCCTTCGGGTACAGAAATGACCTTGGACGTGGTATCATGTGAGTGACACAGTAGAACCGTGCTCTGCTCTGCCTGCAAGAGGTGGATTAGGCTTTATCAGCTCGGCGGCCGGCATCCCCTCGGTGTGATCTTTGGCAGGTGCACAGTGCTGTCATGCCAGCAGCGCCATGCGGCTCGGGCATCTGCTGCGTGATATCGGGGTGCTCTGCATTCCAAGGTCACAGCTGGGTCACGGCTTGCCTATGGGCTAGTGCGCTTTACATCCTCAAATAAATCATTGTTTAACCATCGGTTACCTATGTCTCTAACAGGGGCGTAAACCAGGCCCGAGCAGCACCGGCGGTGGGTGGGGAGGGCCCTCCGCATTCAACCCCAAGGTTAGAATTATATTTGTGAGGCCCTCGTTACTTAGCATTAGGGCACTGGCCTCTGACTGCTATAGGGTAAATCATGACTACACAGCAGAGGTCTTCAAACTGTTTGACGCCGAGACCCCTTTATCAAAAATGTTTTAGCACAGGGACCCCCTCCTGACTAAAATTTCTAGAACTTGGTCCTCATCACTGCCAACTCACAACAACCATAAACGCCCCCTAATTCCCACAGCAAATCATTTATACATTGGGGAAATAAATTAAACAGTGTTTAGCAAACCAGAGGTCAGTGAGCGCGGGGCGGGGTCAAAGGTGCGGCTAAAACAAAGGGCCTCATTTATGAGGCATTGAGGTAGGGCAGCGCCGCCAGTGTTCCAATGTGGAAGGGCTGGAATGCACCTTATTTATGAAATACGGTGCACTCCTGCCCTTCCCCTTGCGTTGGCGCACAAATTGCTGCCTAGCACCAACATAGGCAGGATTGTGTTTGTGCAGGTGGGGGCACGTTCCTGCAAAAAAAGAATCCTGAGAGGGGTTTTCCTCTTTCTATGTGTGCTGCAAATTGCAGCACACACAGAAAGAGGAACACACATAGAAAGAGGAAAAACGAGGAGAAATGAAAACATTTCTCCTCGTTACATTAACAAGTTTGGAAACCGAGCAAAAGGGTTTTCTAGAGAGTCAACAAACATGTGAAAGTGCAAATGCACATCGAACAAAATATTTCAAATTAAATTCCAGGTTTTCGTATTTTCTCTTTATTTCACGAAAGAAACTTCTTGGATGCAAACCCACTGCCAGCCAACACGTGTTTCGTCCTGACTATTAGGTCATGGACTTCATCAGGGCTGGAAACAAAGAAATAACCGAGTTTCATAAATGAATTTAACAACAGAAAATAAATGAACATAGTGACATCTGACATTAAGGCAAAATAAGGAGCTGTTAGGGCATAACAAAACCTAATAGGGAAACATCGTGGTCGGAGCAAAGATGTAAAATGAAATGTCAAATTACATTCAAGTTACGCAAATTGTGTGCAAAGGAAAGAAGGGAACCTGCAGAAAAAAAGGTGCTAATTGTAAGAGGAGATAGCGAACCCAGTGATCCGATTACCATAATAAGATAAATTATAGACAGAAATAAAAAGAGATGAAATAAGGTGCAAAGAATACCAGTGACGTTTGATAACCGTGCTATACTCCAAGCACAAATGTAAAAAGGTGTCTCTTAAACTTGAACAAGCCATATGAGGAAAAGTTACCAAGTTACAGTTAACCACCAGTGTGACAAACTCACCAAAACCTGTACTCGAAACTTATGAGGCTAAAGACTCACCATGTCGGTATTATCAATCTATAAGTATAATTAGTCCAGGAGCCAAGGACTAAACGATCACAACCTGCATGTAAAATGATATTTTCAATCAATCGAACTCACTAAAATGTTGTAAACTACAACAAGTAGGTATTAAAGACATACCATTTAAACTTCGAAATAAAGGCTCCACGATATCCAAGAGATTCAAATTAAAGTAAGGTCTGTTGATGCAATTATTCAGTGGAAGGTGTCATTCAAGTAACCTAGAAAGAAAATTAAACTAAATATCACGATGTCAGCCAATGTACAAGCATAACGGACTACCGATCTCTACAAAAATACTAAGGGAGCTGCTAGTAAATTAGATATAGCAGCAGAATATGTGACCTAGTAACAGGACTCTAAGACGGCATACACTAATATATCTGCAATAAGGACCTTAAATGAAATGAACCAACGTCTAAGGACAAGTATTAAGCTAACCTTCTAGTTTCACAATCAAATTGAGTCATCATACGTACACACTCTTAATTACCTGAAAGTGTAGCGAAGGGTCCTATATCATGACCACTCGTATAAAGTACCGGCGTCTGCAATGGGCGCCATGTTCGTATGGGTTATAATCCAATCATTCCCAATCATTCCCATATAAAGATAATTCAAGGTTGTGAAGTTGAATTTATCTGTTTCTGAGAATACCAGCATTTACATGGCAACTTGTTTTTGAAAATTTATGATGCATTTCTCTCCTTATGCCTAACCTTGTTTTACCAGATAATTGTATAATTTAATGTGCTCCCGGGTAATAGTTTTTTACGGGAAGTACAACGTATAAGGATAGGCAACAAAGAAAACAACAACAGAGTGAGAGAGGACTTAAGAGTAAAACAAGGAGAGGCAGTAGGGGGGGCGTCAAATGTAGACACAAGAGATAAATTTGCAATATTACCAGTTGACTAAGTACTGTACATTGGCTGACATCGTGATATTTAGTTTAATTTTCTTTCTAGGTTACTTGAATGACACCTTCCACTGAATAATTGCATCAACAGACCTTACTTTAATTTGAATCTCTTGGATATCGTGGAGCCTTTATTTCGAAGTTTAAATGGTATGTCTTTAATACCTACTTGTTGTAGTTTACAACATTTTAGTGAGTTCGATTGATTGAAAATATCATTTTACATGCAGGTTGTGATCGTTTAGTCCTTGGCTCCTGGACTAATTATACTTATAGATTGATAATACCGACATGGTGAGTCTTTAGCCTCATAAGTTTCGAGTACAGGTTTTGGTGAGTTTGTCACACTGGTGGTTAACTGTAACTTGGTAACTTTTCCTCATATGGCTTGTTCAAGTTTAAGAGACACCTTTTTACATTTGTGCTTGGAGTATAGCACGGTTATCAAACGTCACTGGTATTCTTTGCACCTTATTTCATCTCTTTTTATTTCTGTCTATAATTTATCTTATTATGGTAATCGGATCACTGGGTTCGCTATCTCCTCTTACAATTAGCACCTTTTTTTCTGCAGGTTCCCTTCTTTCCTTTGCACACAATTTGCGTAACTTGAATGTAATTTGACATTTCATTTTACATCTTTGCTCCGACCACGATGTTTCCCTATTAGGTTTTGTTATGCCCTAACAGCTCCTTATTTTGCCTTAATGTCAGATGTCACTATGTTCATTTATTTTCTGTTGTTAAATTCATTTATGAAACTCGGTTATTTCTTTGTTTCCAGCCCTGATGAAGTCCATGACCTAATAGTCAGGACGAAACACGTGTTGGCTGGCAGTGGGTTTGCATCCAAGAAGTTTCTTTCGTGAAATAAAGAGAAAATACGAAAACCTGGAATTTAATTTGAAATATTTTGTTCGATGTGCATTTGCACTTTCACATGTTTGTTGACTCTCTAGAAAACCCTTTTGCTCGGTTTCCAAACTTGTTAATGTTTGTGGTTAACTGTTGTTAGCTTATATTACGATGCTAGTGGTCGTCGTATTGTTAACCTGTAGCAAGGGTTTTATTGACATATCAATTTGACTCATCATTTCTTTGCGCAATTGTCCCTACCACTGAGGGTTTAGATTATTTCTCCTCGTTACGCCTGCTGTGGGGAGGCATAAGGTTTTGGCGCTGCCCCAGGTTTACTGGATTTTACAAATCTGGGACAGCGTCAAAATCCATGGAAACACACACTGCAATGCCTTGGAACGCCTACTTGACATAGTGTAATTCAACGCAGCAACTTGTGCTGCTTTGTCTTACTGCATATCTATGAGGCCATGCAGAGCCACGCAGGGACACTTTGCGTCACCTCATAGATATGATTGAGACGCTTGTGCCGCCAAAGCTTAAAGAAAAGTGACGCTCTGGCAGCGCAAGCCTCTCATAAATCAGCCCCCAAATATTTAGTTAGTTTTTTAGGTCTTTCACCATCAGGTAGCTACATATACAATAATGGGTAGCGTAATTGAAAAATAAACTTATCCAGAGGGAAATGCACTGTAGTACATTATGCAAACTCTATTATTCAGTGCACTGCAGAGGGCTGTGTGTAACCAGAGAGGCACAGAATTAAATTTGGTTGATGCAGCGGAAAATAGTGACTTGTGTATTTAGTGCTATGAGGTAACAGCCTGTGACAGAAAGCACAGTGAATGTGTAAGTCGTTATTTTATACTTGAATTACACACATTATAATATAGACTGCTACAACCTGTGCTATAGACTTTTACAACCTGTGCAAATACTTTTAGGATAAAATGGAGCTTCCAAAATATAGATTTGATTAATATAAGACCATAAGTAATGCTTTTTCTTTTTTTTTGCATACCTGCCCCTTCAACCCCTCCCCAGATACTAACACTGTGTAAATACAGTTATGGTTAAAAGCATGCACTGCACAGCCCAGTAGTTAACTCTCTGCACCACCGTGCAAAAAACAAACACATCTTTGCCATCACAATGCGGGGAGTGATTCAAGCAATTAAGGCCAGAACCACTCCCAAGCACCATTTACATGTGCAGATTAACTCCAGGCGCACATTTGCATTTCATTCAGGCAAGCAGGCACCCTGGCATGAAGACTTACTTGAAGGATTGTTTTACCAGGCCTCTTTATTTTAAAGCTCGAGACTCAATTAAATTCAGCAAAAGCATTTGAACTATCATAATGAATGGTCCAGGCCGTTATCTTTGTCCTAAAGGAAAAGCGCGTTTTGTATTCCAGGCAGAAGTTAGGCCTGGAAATGCGTGACCCCCTTCCCAGGACTCCAAGGCCCCCCTGGGGGTCGCGCCCCACAGATTGGAGACTGCTGCTATAGGGCCATGTAAAAATCACCTACTGCTTTACCTTGTGTGGAGAATTCTTGTTTAGGCCTCTCCTAGAAAACACACATGCTGTCTTTTTGAGACATTTTGTTTTCATATAGCGGATAGGGGGCCACCTATTGGTTACCACTGGTTGGCATCACAGCTCACTCTCATTTGCTTGTTTTTTATTCGTCAGCTTCCAAAGGGTTACTTCCTCTTCGTGTTTTTGCCTTCACCTGGAGCATGGACACATTACTCCTGTCCTTTCGCTGCTCATTTTTTAGGTGCTATTTCTTTCTTTGTGTTTAATTCCTAGTGTGTCTTTTTCAGCTGGCTCCCTTTTCTACCTCTCCCCTGTCCAAGTTCCGTACTCCCTCCCTCGCCCATGTTGCTTACCCCAATCCCTCAGCCGTCTGTGTTGCTTGCCCTCACCCGCTCTTCCTTGTTCATGTTGCTTGCAGCAATCCAACCTCCCTCCTTCCGTTACCGTCCGAGTTGTTATTTGCCCCAACCCGTCCTCCCTCCTTCAGTTGTCATCCGTGTTGATGCTTGCCCCAACCTCCCTCTCCCTCCTTCAGGTTTAGTCCCTGTTAATGCTTGCTCCCACCCACCTACTCTCTGTTATCTTCCTAGTTTTATTTTGCCATGTCTGCTCTCCAACTCTCTCTCAGTTGTCATCTGTTTTGTTGCGTGCCCCCACCCTCCCTTCATCCTTCCGTTGTGATCTGTGTTGTTGCTTTCCCCCAACCCCTCCTAGACTGCGTTATCCATGTTGACTCCTTGACTCAAATCCTTCCATGTTGACTCCCACCCCTCACTTCGTGTTGCCAATCTGTGCTGCCTTCCGCCCCCTCCATTTGTGTTGCTTCCCACACTGATATATGGGGAAAAAAGCGCTATGACGCGTCCATAGCTATTTCAGCTTTTCACCTCACACCTTCTGTTGTCCATGTTGCCCTCCCACGAGTCCCTTCCCTCCCTCCGTGTTGCCTCTCTTTCCGCAGCAATAAAAAAAGTGCTATGAGGCAGCCAGAACTGTTTTTTTTTACTTCGAGAGCCATGTTGCTGTACAACATGCGTAAAAGACAATGACAAATCTAATACTGCTCTCCTAGGTGCGATCTATTGGCTTTGTCAATGCTTTTTTCACAATGCCAAAGCTAGACAAAATGTTTGAATGATGCTCTGGGGTTTTGCATTTAGTTTCTGGATTTCGTATCAGTTAACACCAACACAAGGCTCCAAAAAGAAAAAAAATGACATCTATAAATCCACGGCCAAATGTCTCTCGGGCTTGCGGTCAAAGGTTTCCACCAGTGAAACTAGAGTAGGCTCAGTTTGGTGGACATGGTACACTGTAATTTCTTGGCAGAGTACCCTGTCTGCAAATTCTTAATAAGACCTGTTTGTCTTCTCCTCAGGACAACAGGGGGTATGCAGCTCTTTGTGTGGAGACAGGACACAGCCAATTCAGGTGTATGTGAGGCTGGGCCCAGCTCCTACCTCCCATCATCCCAGTGATAGCCCATCTAGTCACAACTAAGCTTCTATTGTGTGGCTGTCTACGAGGAATACACAAAGCCCAACTGCCAACTAAACCCAATCATGTGACAAGAGACCGGCTGCAGGTACCAAATGGCTATGGCAAGAAAATGCCCATTTTCTGAAAGTGGCATTTTCAGAAGGGCAATTTAAAATCCAACTTCACTATAAGTTAGGATTTTAAATTAGGATTCCAGAGAAACTAAACAAACGAATTATCCCTTCCCATTTGGAAATTACACTTATAAAATGTGATAAGGTGATGCCAATGTAATCCTATGGGAGAGATAGGCCTTGCTGTCATGAAAAACGAAATTAAGAGGTTTTCACTACTAAGACAAGTACAACTTAAAACTATATGTCCAACTTTTTAAATACACTGCACCCTGCCCTTGGGGCTGTCCAGGGCCTACTGTAGGGGTGACTTATATACATTAGAAAGGAAGGTTTGCCCTTGCAAGAGGTTCACCATGGAAGGTTGACATGACAGTGTAAACTGTGCACACAGGCTCTGCAATGACAAACCGGAGACATGCTTAAGTAGGTGGCACAATCAGTGCTGCAGGGCCACTAGCAGTATTTAACGTACAGGCCCTAGGCATATGCAGTGCACTTTACTAAGGATGTATAGGCAAATTAAATATGCCAGTTGGGTATAAGTCGATGTTACCATGTTTTGAGAAGAGAGCATAGGCATTTTAGGCTCTGTTTTGCAGCGGTAAAGTGTACAGAGTCCTAAGACCAGCAAAAACGAAGTAAGAAAAAACAGGAGATCTGAAGGCAAAAGGTTCGGGTGAAACCATGCCAAGGATGCCAGCTCTAACAGCTGCCCAGGCCTTCATTTGTAAAATAATAAGTGCCTGAACGTTTCTCAGAAGGCTGCAGCTGGTGCTGCCTAATGTCAGGGCTCTTGAAAACCTGGACTGCGTAGTCTTGATTCAAATTCATGCCTCTTTCATCCATCATCATGAACTCCCTACCCCTTTATCTCACTCTTGCAGGTTCTATTTTTCGCAGCTTTCTCCCCTTGTCACTGTTTTACTCTACCATCTTACTCTCTCACCATCTTTCTCTTGTATTTTTCTCTCCCTTTCTCCAGGTCAGTCTTATGATGAAAAATAAGTGCTGGTCCCCAAAACATAGTGCGTTTGGGCAACACCTGCAACCACTGGCACAAATCAAGCACTGTGGCTTCTTCATGCACCTATTTCATCGTCTGCTTATGTATGTGTAGAACTTGTCCATCTTGCCTACAGTGCTATATGGTACTCCTCTCTTGTATGGCATTTCACCATGCTGCGAATGCTTTTACGCACCCAAAGCACCACCTTTGGGGGTTATACATATTATTAGAACATTGGAATGTTGGCAGCTCCATTGAAAACAATGGAGTGCTCCGGGCTTATAATGGCTGGTATAAGCCCGGAGCGCCAACATTCCAATGTGTCTTTGTTCACAGCTCTGGCTGTGAACAAAGACTTCAGGGAGCCGGAGGGGATTTGAATCCCCTCGCGCTCCCTGAAGGCTTCGTTTTGTTAGAACATTCTGCCCTCTAGTGGCAGAATGTTCTAATAGCCTTATAGCCCTTCGTAGCAGGGCTATACCGGCTTTTAAAGTCCCTCTGCTGTTGTTAAAGTCCCTCGCCTTCGGCTCGGGCCTTTAATGCTGCAGCGGGCCTTTAACAGCCGGTATAGCCCGCTACGGCGGGCTATAAGGCTATAATACATACCCTGCTATTCAGTAAGGGTATTGCGGCCTCTTCTGCTTAATGTGGGCAATTTTCTATGCTTTCACCCCCTATATGTTCCACAATTCACTCTATTGCTCATAGCTACATAAAGATCACACATGAACTATAGTGTAAGGGAGAGGATGTGGCATAATGACTAGGGCGGTCGATCTTTAAATCTGGGGAACCGGGTTCGAGTATCAGCAATGACGCTCAACATCCTGTGATTCTGGGCAAATCAGTTAATCTCCACGTGCCTAACAAAAACCAATGTGTCCTTGTGTAACGCAACTGGTGCTCATGTAAAGGGCTCTGATACCTGCGGGTCAAGTTCGCGCTATATAAATCTCCGGAAAATTAAAATTTAAAAATGTAGGATTCACATTTTGCAGATTTGCTTTCTTAAGACCTCACGTCTGTCCGTACTTGAAACCCCGTCTTTATATTTTAAACTCAGTAGGTCTTAATTCCGGAGTAGCAGAGAAGGAAATCCCTCAACCACGGTCACACATTGAATATGGCAGCAGTTGATCCATTATTGCATGACAATAATAGAATAACAGCAATGCAATAATAGATTCCGAGAAATGCAACAATGTTTCATATTGGGATAACTACCTCTGCGCAGCACAATACCGCAGCATCATGACACTAACTTGCAATCACTAACAGAATTATCACTGCAACACTAATCTTAACGGAAGTGGATGTAGATTTAAGATCCGGGTCAATACTACCACCAATTTGAAGTAAATCAAGAAAGACAAGAAGCTTGCTGTAAGTCACTATGACAATATAGTTAATGTAATACAGAAAGTATTAGATAAAGATGCATTAACTTGGACTGCACCAGGCTTCCATTTTACAAGTTAAATCAACAGACTTTACAAGGAACTGACAATATCAGATAAAGAAAGAAGCTTTTTGTATCTGACTGTACTGTACACCCGCCGCCTGATCACAGATTGCTGTTTAAGAATAGAAAAAATTGGATTTTACATTGAACTGATGTAAATTGGTCCTGATTTCAATTAGCATATTTCCATGGAAACTAAACGCTCTAATGCACTTGTACGAGGAGTAATTGTCCAATGGAAGCTTGATTAACATTGATTTGAGCAGGCACACTGCGACGGGTATGCCAGCTTCATTGCATGCGTTCTCGTCTTGAGGGTCCTTGTACCTTGATACAAGAATAATACTTTTTACACCATTCATTTAAATGGATTCCGCATGGTCTACATGGAAATGCAATATCTTCCTACCATTTGATTTTCCGACATTTGAGGGTAAGAGAAAAAGTTAATTCTCATAAAAATAAGTCAGGCATTATGAGAAGAGTTGTCTCACTACTACACAAATAAGGGAGTAATTGTGCTGTTTGTAAAATGTAATTGCCCTTTCCTTGCATCACATTTATAGCAAACTTGTGTGGATACAACACAAGTGTGGACGTCGTAGTTAGCACAGTCCATTCATTAGTCTTTTCCGAGTACGTCTGTGCACTTTTCTTCACGAAGGCGACACCCGTGAGTCCAGTGTGAGTGCTACATACATTTTTGTGTAGCTTCACCAGCAAAGCTCAAGGATCTCGTGGATTGGGGTGCACTCAAAATGTACCCACACTAATAGCCACTAACCCGTAACCAGCAGTGAGATTCTAGAAGGGGATATAATTATGTACCTGGCGGAGGAGTCTACCAACACTCTCCGCGTCAGAAACCTGTTCAGCTCCCCATAACTAGGATCCTTTGTTGCCCCCCCCCCCGTGAGTATGTGCTAACTGGTGGCAAGGTGCACATGTGCTACGAGAATGGTGTCCGTCCTGAGGACATGTGGATTGCAGTATCAGATGGAGACTGATCTACATTGATGTCTCTGTGGGCATGACTTGTGCCTTTCCCTTGCAAGCCCTTCTGGGAGGGGATGGGGAAATCACATTCACATTCTGCTAAGCATGAACCCTGCTGAAAAATATGTTATTTTCATATATCACTCTTCCGACTAAACTTCTGCCACATCTAATGATTGAAAATAACAGGTGTTACTATTATCCAAGATGGAAGTCGGAACTGGATGTACCTAGATGGAAACGATTGGGCTGCAGAGCACTGGATGTCAGCAGTAAGCATTTAGCTCACTGAGTCATCATGCCGGTGAACAAAGCAATGGCTATAATTGGTGCTGTTTCTTGGCAGCTCTGCCTGTCTATTTGCTTGAGGATAAACCTGCCCCTGCCAGGGATGTGTGGCACACCACCTATCCTGCAGCCATCTTTGACCTCTGGTGGCTTCGTCTCTTGTGTGCTACTCGGGTAGCGGTCCCAACTCAGGTAGTCTACCTTATCTATCTTTCCATGATGCGGCCTGCTCTGGTTCACTCAAAATATGTGTTTTGAACAAGGCACATATTTCAATTGGGCGATAGATTAACGGCGAGGATCAACAGGATCTGAATGGAGGATGAATTAAGAGCAAAGAATCAGCAGGATCTGAATCGAGGATGAATTAAGAGCAAGGAATCAGCAGGATCTGAATGGAGGATGAATTAAGAGCAAAGAATCAGCAGGACCTGTATGGAGGTATGACTTAAGGAGATGACCTTGCCCTGGACTACATGCGTCTCTAGGCCTCTGATCATAACCCACTCAAAACATCCTTGTCACCTGAGAGAACAAGAACATGTTTGGAGCTTGGTGGGGACCCTGCACCACCCTACCACCCTAACAAAGATGTAGCTTCTATCACTGCATTCCAGGCCAAGGGAGGAAACATGTATTTGGTGTCCCGTTGGCTAAGGCTGATAGCTCTGATTCTGGAATGGTATAAATATAACGTGGACTCCTTATAGTTCCAGAGAGACTGTGAGTTACAGGAAAGGTAAGACTCTGACCATAAATCCCAGTACTCAGGTTTCCAATGGAGAGCACTAATTCCCAGTTCTCTAGTTGCAATTGATGACCAAATAAGGTGGGTGGTACTGAACCCTAGGGTGAGACTTCCATCTCAGAATTCTGACTGAAAACATTTTTAACATTTGATGCTCCTGCGGGACATAGTTTGAGTGTCAGGTGCCTTCTCTGCACCAGTAGCCTCCCTGCAGAGCACTGACTATCGCACAAGTGAACAGTAACTGACCTCTTCACAACTAATGGCCTTGCCACTGACCACCAGGTCATATCGTCAGTATCCCCATTTACTAGACACTGGAGCTTTGACTTTAACCCTGTAACTAGCTTCTGTGTGTTTGAGAATCTCAGTCCACCTTTGCTTGATGGGTTTTAGATATAGATACAGAATCTAAGCTAACAGGGCTCAAATCGGCTGAGTTTCCCCTCTTCGCATCCAGGGCTGCTGAGATACTAGGGTAAAATACAGCTGTATCATTGCAGAATTGATAGATTTGAGGCTCTCTCTTTGCCACCTTTACCTATTGAGAAACACAGCACTACGAACAGAGCTGAGAAATTAATGTTTCTGAAGATATCCTGCAATACATAATCCGCGCCCATATAATAAATAGCCTTTATTGGGCGCGTTAATAACTGTGCTGCATATAGCCTGAGTTCCAAATCTACTTCCACCTTCTGAAGTAAGCATTGACTGCTCAATCTGACTGGGGCACTTGTAAGTCAAGTGTGCAAAGGGAGTCACTTGATTACCCAACTAGTGCGCAAGATTATTTGAGACCCCTAGACATCAGCAGTAAATGCTGCACAGTTCAACATTTAGAGGATCAAAGTTATTCCACATATCACCTGCTCTGTCTTCAACGTCACCGTCAAATGAGGACACTGTCAAAACTACTCTTTTCAAAATAAAATCAAAATAATATAGCTCATGGAGTCCTCACGGCGCTCTCATTATTGTATGCTACTGCAGCCTCAAACAGGTTTAGCTTCTTATATGTCTCCTTCCAATTACCTGAAGGTTTAACATGGCCAGAGATATCCGTAAGGCCACCCGCCCAATAGGGGACTTGGCAAATCCCATTCTCCACTCTACCAACCAGACATCACACACAGCACTGAGCCCATGGAGACACCTTACTTCAGACCGCATCAAGATCTTCCAAACATAGACCGAACAATACGACTAACAGCAATGGATTCATAGCTGCAGAAAATTGTAAACTTTTGATAAAACCCTACAAGTCCAGGCCACACAAGGTGAAACAACTGGGTTTGAATTGCCAGAAATTGTAACAAACTGTGAAGCAAGAATTGGACCACAATTTTAGAATAAAGATCTTCTTCAAAACACCATCTCACTGACTCCTCTTAATACTTTCTCCATTATTGCCCTAATTTTGAAATATGTTTCCCAATATGACCACTAATATATGATATTTAAACTCTATTGGATTTATCTATTCCTATATCTTTACAATATGATTGTATGTATATGATACTCTTACCAACTGAATATCTAATTCCTCAGTCGATACCCTACTGTCTCCAACACTCCCCTACATCTATGACAGATTTTGAATACTGCTGTGACCTACTTATTTATAGTTGAGTGGTGGTTAACAAATCTCTGATTTGTGGAAGAGCAGCTAAAGTAACAAAAGACTCCACCGGTCAGAATTTTTCCACTATATGGGTATTATGGTGGATTGTATACCTTAGTTGTACTTTCCCCAGGGTTCACAACCGATGCCAAAAATTGAAAGATATGCCATCACCACCTAAGTTTAAATCGGGCACATATACAACTGCATGACACTCTTTCTGCCTGCTAAATGCAGAATACAATACAAAATGTATGTTTCACTCACTGAGATTAAATACATTAAGTGAGAAATTCTACCCGAGACCCATTGGATAAGACTCTGAACAGGAATTAGGTGTCTGAACAGTAGTCAAGTCAACTTGGTGTCTGCAGCTCCTTGAAAAAGAAGCCACTTCAGACCAATAGAAAATATACTTCTTTTCATTTCACAGCAACTGCTGGAACTACCAGTGCATGCTCCAAAATATGTTCAGCCTTAATGCGTGCTCTTTAGAATCATGTAGCCAGCATCTCACGAGAGCCTGATGGTAAGTGGGATATAACTTATGGAAGTGCCATTTGTTTCTAAGGAACAGTCTTGTAAGATGGGACATGAAGATGTCATGTAAATCTGCGAAGCTGCAATCGTTCCCATGGATCCATCTGTGCATTTCTATTTCCTCTTAATTATTCTCCTTGACACCAACAGTGGGAACTTCAATCACATAACCACATCAGAACGGCACGCGGAAAGAGCAGCACTTTACTGAACTGCCAGAGAAATAAAATTGTGAGTCAGATTAAATTAATTTGTAAATTTAAATTGGATGTATTATATGACATTTCAAGTAACATCTGTACATATACCGACATTATTTTTCAAATTGTTACAAAGAATGGTACCTAAAACTCAAGAAGCTATTACAAGGAAGTCTGAAAATATGCCTGTAGTGGGAAAAGCGAGGCAGACAAGAAGACACTGAAACAGCCTTCGAATAAAGATTTCAAAGAATCATAAATGACTGATATAACTATTCAATAAACTAAAACAAGGAATAAAAAATGAACAAAAAACACTTAGACATGCTCACAAAGCTAACAAGCCTCGTAAGAGTTATGTGCATCTGACTGTTACGAGGACCACCGCCACCTATAAGGAGGTTTGCTGGAAAGGGGAGTGGGTGTTCTCTAAAGGCCTTGGGAAGAAAAGCCCACACAACCCCCAGCCCAGCAGGCTTACCAGAGCAGTCAAGAATGCATTTACCTCCAGCCCTTTGTAGAAGAGCAGCTGACGTGCTGCCAGGAATCATGCCTGACGCGAACAGCACGGAATAAAGATGGCTGTCACTGTTTTACGCCAAGATTGTCTTAGCTGGGGTTCACAACTGATGAAGGGTGCAAATCGTGTGCAATACTGCACCCGTAGCTCACGACGGGAGAACAGTCATAGTGATAATATTACAAGAACTTTTGAGCAACTGTAGGAATAGGAGCCAACCTTGACTGTAATACGTGGACAATCAGAGGTATTCTGTGCTGAACTGCATAAAGTGGTTCCCTCTGTGAGAGATATCAATTCAAGAACTATATCACCCACGTCTGATCCTTCTGTTACACCAGCGGCGGCTGCTCCATTAGGGCGGAGGAGCTCCGCCCCTCATGCCACCAACGCAAATAAAATAATAATAAAACAGGTTTCTAACCCGTTTTATTATCATTTTATTTTAATCCCCTTGGACCCGTCCATAGGACTCCGACGAGTCTTGGGGGCGGGTCCAGAGGCATAACAGTGTGGTGGGGGAGTGCACTGCGCATGAGGTGTTTGGTCGGCCAGTTCAGGCTGGCCAAACCCCTCCTGCGCAGTGAAGCTCTCTCCAGCCCCAGCTGCGTTGCTGGGGCTGGAGAGAGCAGGCACACTCTCCCAGTCTGCCTGGGAGCGCAAAGTTGTAGCGCCCAGGGCAATCCTGATTGGCCGCAGTGCAGTCTGGGCTCCAGTCCCAGAAGCAGGAAGAGAAGGATGGAGCGGACGGCAGAGGTGATGTTGATCAGGTAAGTTTCTTTCTTTCTTTTTTTAGGTCTTGCCTGAGACAGCGCTTTAGCGCTGCTCTGGCGAGACTTATAGTAAGCGACTTTTGGAAGTGGAAACGAGTGCATTTCAGGCCGCCAACTACAGTGCATGTGCTCCGGGCGCGCGCACCATTTGGCAGTCTGAAAGCATTCGTTTTCTTTCACTTTCGCGGCCGCACGGCCGCCCGCGAAAAGTGCTCACCATTTGCCAGCCTGCATTGCCTCTCTCCCCTTTCTCCTCCCTTATCCCACTTCCTGCTTGTTATTGTGTGCTTGAAGGATTTGCTCCGTGTTTTCGAGCACGACAAAATCTGTGTGTGGTATTTTAATTTTAAAACAAATCTGCTAGGCCGAAATTAGTCCTATAGGCACGCAGTGAGTGACTGTGACAAATGCTGCTTATCTTTGTTTATTAAAAGGCTGACAGATTTAATTTAATGCATGGTGAAAAAGTCAAAATCAGATGCTCGCAGTTACTGTTACATTGCAACTCACCTGACAGCATGTGTCGTTTCTTTATTTTATTGGGTTATATAGCAGCTTTACCACACACATGGTGTCAACGTGGTGGCTATTTTTTAGTTAACTGTGTTGGAAATTTACACCCGCTGAAATTGCATAATGAGAGAAAATGCCTTCTAATCTGAAATTGAATGAACGGTGCATCTTTATTTAAAATGACAGAAGGGTACCAGGATTGCACAGTGCCTCTTCCAGACACCACTCCTCTCTCTGTAACAGACAGCTCTTCCGTGAGAGGTTCAGCTTGTCATGCACTAAGCAGCACTTCACCCCAAATCTACTCATTTGTTCTTTGTGTACAATTCATAACTCTTGCTAGTTAACATTCAGTTGACAATGTGTTGCCCTCTGCCAATCGGTGACCTTTCCACGCAAGGGGTGTGGGGGGCAGTGGCATGATTTTAGGGCCTTGTCACAAATGCCAAGCCCTAGTTAACCACTGCATGACATATCTCCTCCATGCAAATTTTTACAGCGCCGCAATTAAGCAGTTTAGAATTTTTATGGCAATGTTTGGGCTTTGTGGCTAAAAACAGCGGCCAATAAAGGGCTGTGATGGATGGCGCAATCCCCACTGGGCACATAGCATGTAATCCTGGACAGACAATGCAGCGTGGACGGCATTGTTCTTTCTGATGGTTAATCTTTCCCCCTGTCCTCTGCGCCCGCCCCCGCCAGGCAGGGCGCAGATGAAAACAACATGGCGGCCGCATTGTCGGGGGCACGAGCCCCGGCTGCAGATGGGGCCGCTGCAAGCTGCTGCGGGCATGGGCGCCTGGACGAGGGGCTTGCAGCGAGGCTGCTGTCAGCGGGGGAGCGGGCTTGGGGACCATATGCCTCCGCTCTCCTCCCTTCTGTCGCCAGGTCTGCTGCCGGGTCCTGCTGTCAGCACGACACGCTAATGATGGACAGCGCTTAAATTGTTTTGTTTACCTAGCAACAGACCTCTTCGTCGAGGGGGTATTCATTAGTCACCTTAAACAAGTAATGTGCGGTTAATATAGTTTTTCGAGGGCGCTCCGATGCTCTGACCCGTGTCTGTTGCCTTCACTGGCACCAAAGGCATTCATTCCCTCCGTGCCTTTATTTCTGTTCACAGAACCGACTCCAGAAATAACAACAGCAAATGTAATTTAATGGGGGCATTTGTTTACCAAAGTGGCTTTGTAAAAGTTGCCATTGTTGCACATGTCTATGTTTTGTTGCTTAGTTAGATTGCGAGAGTTTATTCTTCTCACAAAACAAAAACACGCTTAGCCTTTTGGTTAATTGTTGGATGGAGCTAGAAATATTATATGTTATCCGCATCATTGCTTGAACAGAATAATGCTGAGAAAAGGAGGACTTTTGGTGCCAAATATTTTAAACGAAGGTGTGTGTCTTTTATAAACAAACATTCTCAATTTATGTTTGAAACGCTTATGATGAGTTAGTGGAAACAAATGCTCTTGGCACATACATGCAGTGAATGAGGAGAGTGCATCGGTAACTATCTGTGTCTTAAATAACACGAAAGCCTAAATAAATATCTGTAATTTTATAGAAACGCCTGTAGGAATCGTGTTATTTTACCATGTTTAAAGTACCGACTAACTTCCATGTATGTTGTTCCAGTCGTCTGTGTATCTGCCTACCTGCCTTTATTTATTTTAGGCACATGCATAACCTTCCATACATACATCCAGACATCCGTTTGTCTATCTAATCTGCTAGTGTATCGTTCTCTTTGCAGATGCTATTATCACGTTATCACCTGCTTGTTGTGTTTATTGATCATGTCATTAGTACAGCGCCCATCATTTTATACATATATAATTGTATTACATCTAAATTAGTTTTCATCTATCTGTCTTGCTATCTACAGTAGCAGTCGTTAATTTACTTGTCCTTTTTGGAGAAAAAAGACTTTGCGTGGAACAGTTTATATGGTATTTTACCCAATTGAAATGTGTCTATCTGTCTGCCCCTTTCCCATCTTTCTGTCTTTACTTTACTGACGTTATGCATAGAGGCAGCTATGATTCATAGTGCTTAGAATCTGAAAACTTGCAATATTTAGTGCTGCATGATTTCATTACTGCTATAGATGACCTGGTTGTGACTATTATCCATCCACCCATCTGGGTGCCTCTCAGCCCTCGTTTATTGACGGATGCGGATACATTGACCCAGCATATGAGAATATTGGTGTTAGTTCCGTGTCATACCCACATCGGATACCGCGTCGGCTGTAAGTAGTTGTAACTTTAGAGATGGGGCTCCATTGTCTTGGAATTCAAGGTAGTGTACTCTGCCATCACGGTCATGTCCTGTAAAATGCAGAATAGTTTGGACGATTAAACGACCAACAAGGTCTAATGCGGTTCGTCGCTCGCAGTGTAACAATTGCATTTGAGTTCTCTTCCAGCTCAGGAGCAGACGAGGAACACACGCAGCAAATTATCCAGTGTACAAAGTGATGCTTGTAAACTTACTCCATTAGGTGCTTGGTGCAGTAGGGCAAGGCGAACTACTTTATTTCTGGGCACTGAGTACTAAAATCTGATTAAACAAAGAGTCAAATACCGGAGATCACACAGAATGACAGTGTAAGCTTGAGCTATTAAAGCGTTCGCATCTGCCCGTAACACAGTATACACGTACACCTGTGTCTTGTCTTGCACGCAATCCATGACCCTGCACCTGGAAAAGGCAAAAAAAAAAAACTGATAAACTCGTCCCAGACGTGCTCATGTTTGGTGCAATTCTGGAATCTGCTCAAGCAGCCCCCGCATGCCGGCATCTGAGATCACCAACCGACTGCCCGTAATATAGAGCATAAAACAACGTGACGTTACTGAAAAGAGGATGTGGCATAACGGCCAGAGCTGCCGGATTTGAAGGTAGGGAACTAGGTTTGAGTCTAGGCGTCGGCTCAACATCCTGTGAATCTGGATAAGTCACTTTATCTCCACGTGCCTACCAAAAAATGAATGTCCTTGTGTAATGTAACTTGTGCTCGTGTAAAGCGCTCCAATACCTTCGGGTCGAGTTCCTGCTATATACATCTGCAAATAAAAACAAGCATTTGCAATGCAATAGGTCTCGCATTTGCAAAAGTTTAAGCTATTGGCATTGTTCATGACAATGCCTTTTTTATCTATTTTATAAAACAAACACATAAATAAATGCCATTGTCATTTACAATGCCAATAGCTAGTGTTGCATTATTATTAGCAATGCCAACTGCTCACACTTTTATAATGCGAGACCTATTGCATTGCAAATGCTTGTTTCTTTTGTCCCCCATGTCTCCCCTTCTCCCTCCCCCCAGCTCCCTCTCAGGCCCGCCCCGCCACTTTGGCAGAGGATGGGCCGCGACTGTATTACACACTCGACAGACAACTGCACTGACATCTATCTCTTCTTTCCTGAAAAATTACAGATGATCTGACAGCAAACCCACAACTCCAATGCTACTTCTCCGCTCAGATCCAGCCCTTCTTGTAGCATCCCAGAATGGTCACTATTCAAATCTCTATATCTTGCCTCTTGGCCAACTCCTATGAAGACAATGTCTTATCCTCGTCTGCCATCTAAGCCCTCTCTGGAGGAGCTTTCTTGCCCCTCTTTTCAATACCTCCCTCACTCAAGACATTTTCCCTGAAGCTCTCAAGGCGGACCAGAGCCTCCCACTTCTGAAGAAACCCACACTGAACCCTGCTGACCTAACCAACAATTAACCCAGCACACGACTTACCCTTCATCAGCAAGATCATCGAAAAAACAGTGCACACTCAACTGCAAGATCACATCAATGCCGAGCCTGTCCTGCGCAATTGTCTGTCTGGCTTCAAATCGCATTGTAGCACGGAGATCACTACCCTACATTGTACAGCATACCCTGATATTGCTGGACCTCTGACACCATTGACCATCTCACCATTATCTACACCCTGAAATCTCAAATGGAATTCATTACAAATATCTCTAATTGTACAAACATCCCTAACTTATTCTCCTTTTACATAGGTAACCAGTACCAGTTCATTCACATGTGCACCTTCAGACCTCAGAAGGTCTTTAGTCCCTATGGAGTCCCCTAAGGATCCATACGGTCCCCTTTCATCTTCAAACACCATATGGAACTTCTTGGGGTTCTACTGATCAATAACAGCATCAGTCTTCACCCATACATCGAAGATCCACAACTTTACTTGAAAGTCTCCTCCTTCCAAGACATCCAATACCTTAAATGCCATCCTGCACCTCATCCAGACCTGGATGAAGAGCACCTACCTGAAGCTCAGCCTCACCAAGACAGAATATCTCTAATTTGCCAAAAATAACAAGCAACAACTAGACTAAAACTGGCTTCATGACATGAACCCTGACAACTTTACATCACAACTTTCACCCACATGCCATGTTTCTTGAATTGACCGTGGACCCAAATCTCACCTTCAAGGAACACATTGCCTTGAAAACAAATACAGCATGGTTCCAGCACTCTACTAAAGAAATTGATACTGTTCCTCCAAGAATGTGACTTTAGATCTGCTGTTCGAATCTTTATTACTCCTTCAGCTGGATGGTGGAAAAGCCGAGCTCCATGGCTTCCCAGACTCCACATTGCCTCTCCCCCCGTTTAGGGGCATCTTACACAACGAAGTAAGTAATAATAATAATAATAATAATAAAACCACTTTTAGAGCGCCTGGTTACACTCAAGACGGTGTGTCCGAAATGCTACTGCTCCCTGAAGAGGCCGAGTCTCATTCAATGCCTGGCGAAATATGGCCACATGAATCCCATCTTAATGGAACCCCACTGTCTCACGTTGCTGGCCCACACTTTTTCAAACCCAGCAGCATCATTTACAAAGCTATCATGACCAGCAGCAAACCTATTTAACTGACAAGCTCACCATCTGTGCTGGCTCTCGGCTCACCCGCAGCAGGGATGCCATCAAGCTGATGGCAAACTAGTATAAAAGAGAAAAAACAAACCAACAGGATTTCTCCACCTGTGCACAAAGGGTTTGTAACAACATTCATGTGCATAAGGATTGTGCAAACTTGCTCAATTTAGGAAAGAGCTGAAGACGCACCTCTTTAAGGAATACTGAATAGCAATGCAATAGCAGTCCACGTCTGCCCCCAGAACCCAGATACCTCTGCAATAATCTGTCGAGTCTATCTTTGCTTCTGACCCAGTATATCGCTGCACTGCCTTTTGCTGTTTTGATAAAAATGTCATAGACATACATGAATGCAAGAAATAACACATATGAGAAGAAAGTGGCCGAAACAGTTGTACAAATAGTGTTATCAAAATTCCACAGTGGAGAGTTTTTGTTCGTTTGGCATCTAGAGCGCAGACCCTTAAAAGTATAAATAAGTGACTAACACAAGAGACATTATTTTATTTATTTGCAGTTTTATATAGGATGGACAAGATACAATGGATAACCGAGAACTTTATGTAAGAGCTGTTTTTTTCTAAATAAGAACAGTTTTGTTTAATTTCCTTAATCAAGAGCAATATTTGGCTTAATTTTACAAACAACTCAATGTGGTTCTATATAAGAAGGTCTCAACTCATTATGACGAAATGATTAACATACGAACAGTTGAACACATAGCCCTTTGTCGTCGGACTAACCTGCAGCTATATATACATGTAGTTCTGTCCATGGCTAGGCAGAACTACTGTTCAAGAGTGCAGCTCGGCTGCAGAATCCAGAAGTGTAGCTACGCTGTCTTCAGTGTGTAAAGCTGCTGTGTTCTGATGGCTCCTCACTGATGGAGCACTATTCCCTAGATGGTCAAGGGTGAGCTATATGTGGTCCACAGAAGCCACCATCAGTCTGGCAGTGCTGTGTCACCCAGCTCAAGATCTTTAGTCCACATAAAAGTATGCTTTACCAATGTAGATTATGATACATGATCAGTCTTCTGAAACTGGTGCTGTTCTGTTAGCCTCAGAGTATGAACAACAGATGTTTGCCAATTCTCAAGTTTGTGATTCAAGTAGATCCGGATATCCAGCGGGAGATGCATGGGATATTCGTGTGGCAGAACAAATAACAGCCAGGGTGATCCATGTTTTTTGCAAAGCTCCTGACTTTTTGCACTACAGCGACCACCAGCGACAAGTGGCAACGTGAGATCTGCACTTTGTCATACAGCAATGACAGCCCGTGGTGACCGCCAATGCCAAGATTCAGCAATGACCGTCCATGATGCACAACCACATCTTCGCACTACAGTGTTTGTGCGCTGCATAAATACCTTACACAGTGCCTTTAAGTTAAACCTAAATGCTTTTGTGGCACGCTACTAGAGGGTTAAGCACAGGTCAATTTAGTGACGTTTGTGATTCACCCTTTCACGATTGTGGTTATTGTGTGAGTAGCTTTTCAGTTCCCTCAACCAATAACCCATTATTAATTCAAAAATAGGGCAATGTAAATTTAGTACATCAACAAACATGTAAATCTGTTAACCATCTTAACAGAGAAAGACATACTGAAAGAAAATGTTCAGTGACAGTCTCTATCCCTTTTGGCTTTGATCCGGGTTTATATATTATAATCATATTCCATCACTACCAAGTGATTCCTTAGATCAGTGGTTTTTAATCTGGGTCCATTGACCCCGGGAATCAGCAACACGGACTCAGGGGGCCATGATTGCTTATAAAATTGATTATTATTAATAGATTAATAAAGTACATTTTTAAAACGCTCTGTAAATGTGAAGGCATTTTACATGGGAGGGTAAAAAATAAATTGTTATCCTTAATCTTGATTCGTGGGAGCAGCTTAAGTACAGCAACGGTATGTAGAATTGACAACTGGCGGCCTACATTGAAATGTTATTTATCCCTATAAAGAAACACTTTTTCCCTGATCAGGATAGGAAAGAAAGGATTCTGAAAACCTTATGCTTCATACTAGGAATAACCTCTGCTCTAAATACAGGTGCTGGACTGACAATCACCAACCCGTCTTATAGATTTGGAAAGTCCAACTTAGTAACTGATGAAATTCTTTTCCCCTAGAGCAATAGTTTTCCTTCTGTAACCCTAAAACAGAATAGAGGGTAGAAAGACACCACAATCCCCTGCAGGCAACTCTTTTCCTAAGGGACCAAACCATGTGAAGAAGAGAAGTTGCCACATACAGGCACCCTGAAAAGCAGAAGTAGAATCAGACCCAGGTGGGCTGATGCAGAAAGGCTGGGTCAAGCAGAACGGTACGTAGAACCAGAGATTACCAGCCTGAAAATAAGTTCACCTCCAAACTTTGGCAGTTCAATGAATATGATCAGATCACTATTAAAACATTCCTCGAATACTATGCTTGTCTAGTTGAAGAATGCAGCTGACGGATTTGTGTGCAGCAGAAACCTAAGGATGCTTTGCCCTCTCAAATAATATACAATGAAAAAAGCTATTAGAAGCTCAACCACTATCCAATCACATTGTTATAAAGAGAACCAGGCTAACAGTTGACCACCATACAAAAATTGATTTTGGGAACGCAATGGCAGATATTTGAAATGACTGCCACAAAGAAAAACAGAAAGATAATTTGGAGATTGCTGTAAGAAAGAAAAGCAGGACAATGTGTCAATGACCAAAGAACAATCAGATATACAGCACCCACGGATCCCACAGACAGACAGTGGTCAACTGATTCAAAGAAGAATGAAAACAGGCAGCATAGACACACAAAATAAAAAGAAGTAGCAGGAGGGAATGTAATTCTAAATGAATTTGTCATGGAACACCAACGCTGCTGGACACCAACCTAGACAAAATCTTCCAGTTTAGTGCTGCACACCTAACTTTTACATTCCCCGGGAACCGCAAGTATCTTGGTGTGACCAATGGTCAAAAATCTGCACAAAAATGATAATGTGGGAAGTCAACATATGGGTGGAGGAGGAAAGACTACACTCCACAGTACAAGGAGGATTCACAACAGACTACTTTCTGTAATTCCTGAAATGAAAAATATATTCCTCTCTATGGTGCCATTTCAGACTTCTCCCTAGCTTTTGATCTTGTCAAAAATGACTTTCTCTGTTAATAGCTTAAGAAACTGGCTATAAATGCTCACCTTGCCCACCTAATGTCCAAGCTGCAATGCTGATCATCAGTGCCAGTTCACTATTCAGGACAAGTGACCAACAGAGTCCAGGCGTACACTAGAGTACAACAAGGATGCATGCTAGCCCCATTGCTATTCGGCACATACGTCAATGATCTCCTAGAGGTTCTGAAAGAGACAATGCAGGACGTTCCAAAATTGAACGACACCCAAACTCAAGTACTGCTGCACGCTAATAGCTCAGTACTAGTGGCAATGAGTGGAAACACATTGCAGCGGCTAATAAATAACATGGAAAACTTCAGCAGGAACCTAGGAATAACCATTAGCAAATATAATTAAAAAAACATGTCATTAAGCCCACAAACAAGACAAGCTGCAAGCAAGCCATTTTATATTGTAGGGCTTTGCCTACAAAAAGTGAAAAAGGACCAATATTTTAGAATAACAGTATCATCATCACATGGATGGTTCAAACACCTTTCAAGATCAACAGTGAAACGTTAAGATCAAGCACATGGAAAACAACTATGGATCAAAGTTGTGAATCATAACTTCCTAGGGACCTTAGGAGCTGCTCCAGCCACAAAGATAAAGCACAAAGAAAGTTCAGGCAAAAAACCCCTAATACTTCCTACCTCAAATTCATCAGGTGCCAGGTGCCCTAGAAGCAGAATGTAGCTATGAAGCCCTGTATCTCAGATGGAGAAGATAGCTTCACCCTTAACAGAAGACATCCCATGGAGACAATCTAATTGGCAGGCGCTGGTTTGAAATGCTAGCAATGGAGTCAGCTCAGACCCACACAAAAACTCACTGAACAGGAAGTGGGACTCCTAAGACTAGCACATCTTCCTCATGTCAAGAGGTACATGCTCCCAGTGCTCCCCGCAACCTCCACACATCCAAGGAATACCTAAAACACCAACCGGACACAGCCTATATGAAGTATGGAATTGAAGAAAAGAAAGCTGAAACTAAGTAGCATGGAATTGAAGAGAAGAAAAGAAAGCTGAAACTAACGCAAACATTATCCTGGATCGTAGTGTCTGAAGATTGACCCATATTGATGAACTATCTGACCACATTGCAAAATAGAAGGTGGTTCTTGCTTGCCAGCCTGAATATATAGTACCTATCAAGGCAAGAAGAAATTAAAATATATCCAACGGCCCCTCTTGTGGCAACCAACAGGTCACATAAAAGGCACACATGATACTATCTTGCTGGAAATGAATCATGTGAGGCAAAGGTCGATGGGAAGATTAATACAGGCAGCAGAAACATAAGAGCAAGATCTAACATTCATTCTACTCTCATATGGATTCACAGATGTATCAAAAGCAGTGACCATTAGTTTTCTTTAAAACCTAACATACTGCAAAGGAAAGGAGGAAAAATAGTATGTGTCTAATTAAAGTGCGCAACATCAAAGTATCACTGATTATTCCCAATGGAATGGTTGGACCTTAAAAATAACAAGCTCCAAAGGGCCCCATAACGCCCATTATTTATATTTTTACGGATCATTGATGTTATCTGAATCTAACTCATGACCTTGACATCCAAATGATGGCCACAATCCCACTTTTATTCCAGGTTGGGATGGGGCTGGAATGGCAGGCCCATATGCTTGATCGGGAAAGTATAGGCTTTGCAGTTTCACGTGGCCATGTACCGCTCCCCTGGAGCACTAGTCATCATCCAGTGAGCTGATATAAACCTTTGCAAAGTTATTATGTTAATGTTTTTGTTGTTTGCAGGTAGGCTGCATGTTTTTTCTATCTCTCGCCACAGCTATTCAGCCATTGTGGCTCAGTACATGTCTACGCAGATGATAAGAGGACTACCATAAATGCTTTAGCATGCCCAGTTAGCAGAATGTTAGGAGTTCTTAGAAAGACAACTCGAATGTGGTAAGTGCCAAGCAAGGTTATTGTGTGCCATGTAATCCATATAATGGAATGTTGTGTCGTGTGAAATACAAGTTGGCAAACATGAACCCAATCCGCACAGACACCCTTAATAATGAGTTATTGGTGTTAGTATGACCAAAATCCTCAAATTAAACAAAGCAAATTCAACATACATCAAAAAATCCATTGTCCTGCAAATATCTGCTAAATCATGTGTCAACTGAGGCAATAAGAGAAAGTTATGTGGTTGAACAAATGACTAGTTCAGATACAGGCAGAATACCCACTTCTAGGTGTATTTTGACGTAATATTTAAGGGTGGGCGGACAAGTCCGTTCCGCCCACGGAATGTGAGATTTGCCCTTCCGCCTTCCGCGTTAATAGGCGGAGAAACAGGGCAAATCTCCGCACAAAGAAATAATCAAAGAGAGGGAGTGAAGAGGTGCTAGGATAGAACCTACCTCCTATCTGATATTTAGTAAACAAAGGTGATTCTACCCTGTCATGGAGTGAAAAAAGTGATTCTAAATAGTTAATTAATTAATTTTTGATTTTTGATTTTCATAATGATAAGTACAGTGAGTTTAAAGTGATCCATGGAATGCCACGGAAAACACTATGTGTTTTTAAAATACCCCTCACACACTATGAGTCCCATAGTGTCATGCTTCATCATGGGGGTCTTCCCGTCCCTCTACGGGGCGGGGCGTGCTACTACCTACGACTACGCGGGAGCACTGTTGTTGTGATGATAAGGCTTATGTGTAGTGCAAGGGATGTGAGTGATTAGAAATACGTGTAAATAAAAATTAAAAGGACCCTGGCTAGTAGAAAAAACAATTTTATTCTGTTCTCTAGCTGGGACCGTTAAAAATGGGGAAGAGAGTAGGAAATCTCACAAATTAGTGGTTACCTACTGGGTCGACATGTTTCGTGAGCAGTCCCCACTGCTTTACTCATCAGGACCAAAAAATATAATAATCCCTTAAACACTAGAGGGAATCTCTAGATTTGTATGCCTATTCGTCTCTATTAGCAGACTTGAATAAAAGCTGCGCCCTAGGGTACACTGACCCCAATAAGAAAATAGGACCAAATTGGTATTTTAATTAGTTGTAATGTTCAGGCTTCATGAGCACGCACTGGAGGGGAGGGCGCCTGGTAATAGTCAAGTTTGCAGGATCTTGCCTCGCTTCCGTATGCCTCCGTGCCATCGACGGAGCGGCACGGAGGCATACGGAAGCGAGGCAAGATCCTGCAAACTTGACTATTACCAGGCGCCCTCCCCTCCAGTGCGTGCTCATGAAGCCTGAACATTACAACTAATTAAAATACCAATTTGGTCCTATTTTCTTATTGGGGTCAGTGTACCCTAGGGCGCAGCTTTTATTCAAGTCTGCTAATAGAGACGAATAGGCATACAAATCTAGAGATTCCCTCTAGTGTTTAAGGGATTATTATATTTTTTGGTCCTGATGAGTAAAGCAGTGGGGACTGCTCACGAAACATGTCGACCCAGTAGGTAACCACTAATTTGTGAGATTTCCTACTCTCTTCCCCATTTTTAACGGTCCCAGCTAGAGAACAGAATAAAATTGTTTTTTCTACTAGCCAGGGTCCTTTTAATTTTTATTTACACGTATTTCTAATCACTCACATCCCTTGCACTACACATAAGCCTTATCATCACAACAACAGTGCTCCCGCGTAGTCGTAGGTAGTAGCACGCCCCGCCCCGTAGAGGGACGGGAAGACCCCCATGATGAAGCATGACACTATGGGACTCATAGTGTGTGAGGGGTATTTTAAAAACACATAGAGTTTTCCGTGGCATTCCATGGATCACTTTAAACTCACTGTACTTATCATTATGAAAATCAAAAATCAAAAATTAATTAATTAACTATTTAGAATCACTTTTTTCACTCCATGACAGGGTAGAATCACCTTTGTTTACTAAACAAATCTCCGCACACTCAGGGCATAACGGAAGTTGTCCGCCCACTGGAAGAGGTTTGAAGTCCGGGATCGCCGCCGATCAGGTAAGGTTATTTGAACATGTATTTTTTTATGTATTTAATAGGGCGGGCGGGAGGCGGGTGGGAGGCGGGATATGCGTAAGGGAACTATGCGGAGAGTGCGGGGATTGGTTCCATCTCCGTGCCTCTCCGCGTAGGTCCCTTACGCATATTATGCCCACCCTTAGTAATATTGAGTTATAAATATCGAGCTACACAAATATTGAGTTTTTTATTATCGTGACACATTAATATCGTGATGCTGAAATATCGTTGATATAAATATCAATTTTTAGGTAAGTAATATCGAGTGCAAGAACATCTGTGTTTTGAATATCATTAGCAATATTATTGTTGTAAAATATAGTTTTTTCATTATTTGTATGTATTTTGGTTAATATTTTCATTGTATATGTGTTATATTGTTTACATAATTGTTGTTAATAATGTTAAATTATAGTTTATAATTTTAAGTTATTTATAATTTTTAATTTGTATATAGTAATTTATAGTGTTGTAGCGGGTTGAAATTAATTAGGTATAATTAATTAATAATTAATTGTTAATTATTAATTTATTCGATAATTTTGTAAATTGTGTAATTATATTTTTTAACTGATATTTTAGGAGTGGCTTGTTTAGTTTGTAGGGGTATAGGGTTGGAAGTTAATCAAGTAATCGATTAATTGTTAATTATCTGTTTATTCATTAGTTAATTGATAGATAAGTATGAAAATGTGTAATTATTTTATTATTTAAGTGATATTTTAGGAGAGGGTTGTTTTGTTTGTAGGGGTACAGGGTGGGAAGATATGTAATAATTTATTATTCATTATTAATTAGTTAATTGATATTTAATTAGATAAATTCTGAAATATACATTTGTTTGTTATTTTTTTAAGTGCAGGCTGTTGGGTTTGTAGGGGTATAGGTGGGAAGTTAATTAAGTAATAATCCATGATCAATTAATTGTTAATTTTAATTACATATTTAATTTATCAGTAATTATGTAAATCGTTTAAAAATTATATTTTATGTTGTGTTTGTAAGGGAATAAGGTGGGAAGTTATTGAATGATAATTAACAAATAATTAATCATTTATTAATAATTATATTACTTAATATGTGAATTGTGCACTTTTTTTTAATTTTAAATATATTTAATTGTGTGCTGCTATGTTTGTGGGAGTAGAATATATTTTAATTAAATGATCAATTCATAACACATTTTTACATTTTAAATTCTTAAAGTTTTCAATAATTAATAAGCAGTATTTGTTATTACATTTTTATATATATTTTCATATCAATCGTTTTATATTTTGGAATAATTAATCGAGGTATTAAAATATGGTATGTGTTTGAAGTGAATTACATTTCTTTATTGTTACCCAGACTTGAGTGAGAATAGTAAATGTTACCACTCCTGCATCCAACACTTTCCCTACTTTTGCACAGACTGGAGTGGGAATAGTTAATTTTCCCTCTCCAGCATCCAATGCTTTTCCTACTGCTGCACAATCTGAAGTTGGAATAGTAAATTATACCCCTCCGCTGTCCATCGCTTTCCCTAAGTTTGCACAGACTGGAGTGGGAATAGTGAATGTAAACCCTCCTGAGTTTAACGCTTTTTCTTTGTTGCACAGACTGGAGTGGGAATAGAAAACTTGACCCCTCCTGAGTCCAATGCTTTCCTTAATGTTGCACCAACTGTAGTCAGAATAGTACATTTTACCCCTCCTGAGTTTAACGCTTTCCCTACTGTTTTACCCACTGAAGTGGAACTAGTAAATTGTACCCCTCCTGAGTCCAATGCTTTCCCTACTGTTGCACAGACATAGTGGGAACAGTAAATTTACCCCCTCCTGAGTCCAATGCTTTCCCTACTGTTGCACAGACTGAAGTGGGGAATAGCAAATTTAACCCCTTCCGGTGTCCAATGCTTTACCTACTGTTGCACAGACTGGAGTGGGAATAGTAAACTTTACCTCTTTGGCGCTCAACACTTTCTCTACTATTGTGCAGACCAGAGTGGCAATAGTACATTTTTTCCCTCAAGTGTCTCCCGCTTTCACTAAAGTTGCACAGACTGTCTATTTTTCCCAAAGTTTACAATATTTTTATTATTGTTTAAATGTATGTCATTTTATTATTTGTAATTTGAAAACAGTATATCTATGCATATACTTTTTTATTTTGTAAATGTGTTTTTTAATGTTTTTATTTGTTTTCATTTTTTGTTTTATGTATTTTTGTATATATAAATATATCTGGGTACATATTTTTTATATTAGTAAATAAAAAAGAAACAAATTAATATAGTGTAAAATATATACATTAATCATTAGTTGATTTTTATAGAAATTTATATATAAACATACACACATGTTTTTATGTGTGTATGTTTACATAAGTATATATTTATTTTTAATATAAATTGTTATTTAAATGTATGTAATATACATTATATTATAGTTATGTATTAGAATGTTTGTTTCACTAAGTTAAACTGTGTATTTATTGAAAAACTATATTTTTGTCATATTTTTAACGATATTAGTGTAAACGATATTTTTTTCTCAATGTTTTGTACTTACCTTTATAGGTATAGGAAAACGATATTTATGTCAACAATATTTTTGACACAGTATTTTTGTGTCATGATATTTGTGTGGTCGAAATTCTGTCACTGATCTCTGCTAGGTTGAGACTTACTCAAGAGAAGAGGTAAGTCAATCGAGCTGCATGTGACGTTAGATGTCACATGTTCAGCAGGAGATCTGCCCAAGCACATTAAAAGTGGTCGACCATGACCCTTTTCTTCAAAGTCATCATGGGTGGGTTTTTTACTAAGATATCTGGTTATTAAGTTCATAGAAAAACGTAGACTCTCACCTCAGTTCAAAAAACAAATCTTTCAAATTATGTCACATTCTTTTAAAAAATGAGTGGAGACGCTCGGTATCTGGTTGCAGTTTTTGTTATCAAAAGTAGACCTCACACATCATTATTATACAGTGGGATCACAGGAATTTTGTTCTGCACAAACATTAATGAACTGCAGAGGCTAAGAGCCCAGACATTTCCATACATAAAGTGTATCCAATCTGTAGATCATTAGGTGCACAGCCGTGCTTGACTTTCTGCTTCAAAAGTCCCGAAGCAGAAAAGCTCGAGCCGTGCTTTGCCCTGAAAATTTTTATGATTTTTGTCCTTGTTAGTCAAACTTTTGCATCTATGTTTACTTTTATTTTAGAAACCACAGTAAAAATCATTTCAAATATTGAAAGTTTGAATGCAAATGTTAAAGATCTATGTCGAGTAAATAGATCAATAATCAAAAATTGCACTCTCACTAGTTCTCTAAACCACAATATCCTACCATCTCAAACCATGTCCAAACTCTAGAGGAATTTTAATGCGGCTCTTGTAAGAACTCCAAAATCAATCCGAAATTCCTTTACCTCCTCTCAGTGGGCCCAATTCACAGAACTAATTTAAGTCAAAATTCTAAACTTACTACCATTTTGGTATTCACAGAAGGCACTTACTCATTTTGGTATTCACAGAAGGCACTTACTCATTTCGGTATTCACAGAAGTTAGGAGTCCTAACTTTACTACTACTAAACTGAGAAAAATCCTAATTTTAAGACTTTCGGTATTCACAGAAGGCATTTAGGAGTCCTAAAGTTAGGAGTCCTAACTTTACAACCCCTAAACTGAGAAAAATCCTAATTTTAAGACTTTCGGTGTTCACAGAAGGCATTTAGGAGTCCTAAAGTTAGGACTCCTAACTTCTGTGAATACCGAAATGAGTAAGCGCCTTCTGTGAATACCAAAATGAGTAAGTGCCTTCTGTGAATACCAAAATGGTAGTAAGTTTAGGATTTTGTCTTAAGTTAGTTCTGTGAATCGGGCCCAGTGTTTTCACTTCTGCTCACAGCCTGTATCAGCCCCAAATTCAGAAACAGGCCCATACATTCAGAAACAGTCACATGAAATCTAGCGATGGTATCAATGGCAGCAGTGATGATGTGCACTTGCAAATGAGTTTCCAAGGGATGCAAAAAGATTGCATGATGGCATGAAACGGCGTGCAATGTGGGTGGAGCCGTCACAGTACGCACTTGGCCTGAAACCTTCAGTGCCCTGAACCCCTGCGTTCATTACCTCCTCATCTGTCTTCCTGGATGCAGTCCTTACGCATGAGATACTTCTCCTTTCAGGATTGCATCCAGCAAGACCAGGACTCGGAGTAATGAAGATTACCGGTAAGTAACCAGGGCATTAGTTAATCCTTCAATGGATTGGGTTAACCGGAAGTGCCACCTCGTTATCATCATTAACCATAAGGGAGTCACCGAGTGTTCATGCTATACTGACAGATGACACACAAAACCCACTACTGTATCAGGAACAGTGTACGACCAGTGCTCACCTACCCTACTGTCTATGATTAAGTAAGAAGCCACTGACAGCTGGAGTGGACCACGGGCCATATTATAGATTATGCACCCGGGGACGCAAAAGGCGTGTGCGCCTGCTTGTGCACCTTTCGGGGTACAATGGTATTACAGAGGGAGCCACAGACGCTTGTGTGCCCCCTTCTGTAATGCAGATAGCACTGGTGCAGATGTTGCATCAGAGCCCCTTTTAAATGAGGGAATGAGGTAGTCTCTTTGCCTGCACCAGATGCGGGCGCAGAAGCAAACATGCCTTTAAGTGGCCATCTTTCAGTGTATCTCCTAATGGCAGCCCTCTGGATGGGAGCAAGGGACATCACTGAACTCGCCTGCAAGGGGATCTATCTACCTTCTATAAAGTGCAAGTGGCTGCTTCTCGGCTAAGGCAGAGCAGCGTCGCCCCACTGCTCATTGAGCAGTAGAAAATAAAAATAAAATGATAATAACAAGAAGTTATTATCATTTTATTTTCCTTTGCAACTCCAGGCGGGGTGGTGCTGTCTCGCCACAGAGGGAGCAGGACTGGTTTGCACTCCCTCCCTACATGCGCATGACACTTTGTCTGGCCCTCTAGGGATTGGCAAACAGTCATGCATAGCTGGCATGTTCTCCATTGGGCTGTGTTGCACAGCCCCGAGGAGAACATGCCCCGCCTCCCCAGGCACTGCCTGAGCGGCCAAAATGGCTGCGCAGACCAATCACGATGCTGCTCCTGCAGCGTCATGATTGGCTGGCAGAGTCGGAAGCCTGGGTGCTTCCGGTGCAGTATGCAGGCAGCAGCAGAGAAGAAGACAAGGAGACGGAGGAGAGGCATGCGGCAGAAGAGGTGGCAAAGCATATTAGTTTATTTTTATTTTTTTCATCCCGACCCCCTATCCCCTCCCCACTACCCCCGTTCAGAGGCAGCCGCCACTGAAAGCAGTCGCTCCATATTTCACTTGAATGCACTGCCCCCAGGGCGGCACGAGTTTGTGGATGCCATGAGGGCAACGCATTCTCTGTAATAGGGCGCACTGCCCCTATTTAAAGGTGCAAACAGGAAAAGTGTGCCCTATGTATAAGGGCCCAGGTACTGTATATGGTAACCGCACAAACACAGAAACAAGTTATGCCTATTAGAAAACCTTTGCCCTGCTCTTATATTCTTAATGTGTTTAGATTGTTTTAGTGTCAAAATCAAGAGAGGAACCATCTGAGCATTGTATAATATAATACACATTTTATCAACAGATAAATAAAATAAAAAATGCAACAGGATATCATCAGAACTAGCAATTTACTACTCCATACATTTCTAAGCCTGCTAATTGAACTAACAGTTTCATGCAAGATATTTGCTTTATAATAATAAGTCAAGGCTAGATTATTACAGACACTACTGAAAGTAGACTTTTCTAGGAGGGACTACAGGGCTGATCCAATGGGAGTCCTATAGTAAATGAACCTTCATATGAGACCTCTGGAATCATTGTTCCTGGTAAAATGTATTTTTATCAGCATTCAGAAGAACAGCAAGGCCATTGAGGGCAACATTCAAGTTAAAACTCCTCATTTCTTGCAAATGGACAATCAAGGATTGCTGTCTAAGAGGGTCATTCTCGAGCTGGACCCTGCCACGTGCCTTGTGGGGTCCCTCAGGGGTCAGTGCTGTTCTCCAATGTACTTGCTCTTTATAGCAAGTCATCTGGAGGTCTGATGCAGGATCTTCGTATGCATCGATATGCAAATGCTGCATAGCTGTGTCTAGTGCGCCAACACTACTTATCAATGAGCACCTCAAAAGACGTACTGCAGCCAATGGAGACTGCGGGCCTCAAACCTACCTGCTACTATAGACCCCCAGCATCCACAGTGGTTGGCAGTTAGTAGGACCTGTGCAGTTCAAAGCATTCATAGTTCCCACTGCAAAGGGTAACAGAACACGTACCTTGTGGTAGTATCATTTAGTTTACGACAGGGTGTCGTTTCTTCACTCACTACAGAGGGCCCCGGTGAGAGGTGCATGTCCTGCTGGATAATGTTATTATAATGATGAACGTAGAATAGCCCAGCATCAAGGCAGTGTGCCGCATATGCGGTTTATGACCGCAGTTTGCCTGGTCTCTGATTTGGTGCGTTCCACATGGACGCCCAGGGGCATGACTCCTGGCATATAGGGGGGAAGGTTGTTTGGTATTGGGGCATTCATATGTCTCTAGCCGTTTAACTATTCATCTATGCATTACCGTACTAATTCTCCGGTCCCTACTAGAAGCCAAATGTATTGTTAAGCAAATATTGGGGATAAAAGTGTGGATGGTCACGTGGCTGGTAGGTGCAGAGTTTTGAAAGCTTCAATGAGAGTGTCCCAGCCCAACGCTATTGGTTTCTTTCATAGGCTTCTGTGTTTTTCTCTGTGGCGTGCTTTGCTCTCTTCTGTTCCCCATTTTATAACTTCTTCTTGACAGGCTGAGATATTTGGGGGGTATGAGTACTTCCACCTTTTCATTATTTGACGTTTCACAAGGAGCAGTGCCAGATCTACGAATTTAGTCTGTGCCGTGCAATTTTTGGGACGGAGATATAGGCCCAATAGACACATTTCTGCCGCACATTGGGTAGAGCCCCCTATTGTCTTGTGTCTGTCCTCCATCACATGGAGTTTGGGGATTGCACTTGTAACTGATATACCCAGCACTCAGTGCTCACTGACCCAGGGTGTGGGAGCGGGATCTCCCTGGGGCACAGCAGGCTGCATGGGTACACTCACTGTGTCTGGTTCTGCACCAGGGAGCCTCAGCATGGCTTTTGCTGTCGACCCGGACGTCTCAAAGGTGAAGCCGTCCGTGCCCAGGGGGCCCTTTCACTCTCTTCTGCAGCACTCCTTTGATTTATTTACATCCCGGTTTATGTTATATAATGATCCACACACATATACACAGCAGCACCGCACTGGAGCAAGTGCACAGGGGGTAACACAGGGCCTCAGATCCCCTGCGGTGCGGGCTCCCACAGGTCAATTTTACTATGCACAGGCTGCATTTATTTTTCAATGCTCCTATTTATCTATGAAAGTCTACCTGAGTGTGGGGGACCTCCATATGCTTCACTGAGGGTCCCCTAGTTTTTGTTAAGCCCCCGCACATTCACAGAACTAACTTAAGACAAAATCCTAAACTTACTACTTTTGGTATTCACAGATGTTAGGATTTTGTCTTAAGTGTGTCTTAAGACAAACTTAAGACAGACTTAAGGCAGACTTAAGACAAAATCCTAACTTCTGTGAATACCAAAAGTAGTAAGTTTAGGATTTTGTCTTAAGTTAGTTCTGTGAATCGGGCCCATAGTGTTCTTGTACTGCACATGTAGCTTCACTTGCAGTTTACGCCTTATTAGAAGGTTGCCAATATTGGGTCCAGACCCAAAGAAGGTGTGCAACACTCCAGCCTTTAACAGAGCCCTGAGGACGAGACATGTCTTCAGAGTGCTTGGCATCACATCAGCACAGTAGCAGGACACCTCTCCTGAAAAGACAGGCTTCCACCAGCAAGTGCACTCAAGTCATCACCCAAAGCATGATGTATGAATCTTCCACATGACATGCAGTATCCCAAATACTACAGGAGAGACTTCTTGATGGGTCTGAAACCAGATATTGTTCCTTTTAAGAGTGGATAAGTCACGAAATCCATAAGGAAAGTCACGGGTCTGGCTTGGGCCTAACAGCAAATGCTCAAGCTGAGCAAACATCTATGTCTGCTAGACTTATTTTCACGTTTTTGTTATTAATTTAATTAAAACTGCAAGTTCTATATAAGTAGAAAACACATGCATTGTGTTTTATGCCTGCCCTGCTCATACAGTGGCACAGCAGCCCCTGAGCTGAGCCACAGCCACGTCTTTGGCCCAAGCCAGGCACAAGACCGCCCTCTATAGTTACAGGGCTGTAAACTAGCTCTTAGCCAACAGTCTGGTGACATACAAAGTAAGTCCTGGCAAAGCAAAAAGGTCCGTTGTTGGGAACAATGCTTTTGGCTTTGCCAGTGCTTGTTTTGTCACACTTTTTGTAAAGCTTTACTGTTGAGGTAGCTGGCTATTCCGCTAACAGCAAAAATATATGTTTGGTTTTCAAAATCATACATTGCCATACTAGTACCTGGCACTGAAGGCACCCACTGCCCCATGCTGTTTACTGTAGTGGGCAGAAGAAAAATGTGAATGACAACAACAGATCAGTGGATAAAGTGGGTTGGCTGAAATATGCTATAAACATGTATAATACAACGTCGTGGCTAACGTGGGACCTAAAAATACATCAATGAATCCAAACTGCCTCAAACGAAGCAGTCCAGTTTTAACTGCCAGACCATGCACCCTCTGGACAAACAGCCCTAGACGCCTTCCTGAAACAGCAAACCTCAGATAAAACTAGAAAAGAATGAACTGGTCTATAAAGCATCTGGACTGAGCATGGTGTGAACTGTTCTGCATTTATGATCAACCTCCACTCTAACCATCGTCTTTACATTAGAGACCATTTTGGTGCCTCAGTGCTCTGAAGCGGTCCTTTGACCCTATGCAGCACTGCATCTATAAAATGTGTAGCAACATATCAGAACGTGAGACAATATTGTGTTAATTTACTGGCTTTGAACGGCACTTATGCGAAATCAAGTAGCCTCTTTTATGTTATGTGCATTTGTAAAGCTCACCATCACCCGCAAGGGTATTTTGGTGCTGAGTAGGTGTGAGTGCCTAGCCTTACCTAGGGTAGGTTGCTAATTGAAAGGCCCGGTCTTCCGCTTCTTGTGAAATTTATTAAGAGGAGGAGGCTCCGATGTGGACTAGCAGTTGGTTCCACGCCTTATGCAAGATGTAAGAACACCCGTCTTTTTGATCTGGTTATGTGTATGCGTAGTATGTGTGCGAGCAAGATCCTGCATTGCAGAGGTATCTAGGTGTTTGGTGAGAGGAGATGCAAGTATTCAGGTCGGAGGAGCCTAAGTTGTGTAATGCCTTGAATGTGTGTATGTGAGGAGTTTGAAATGAACATATTTGTGTATCGGGAGCCAGGGGAGCTCGCTGATGTGTGGTGTGATGTGAGTTTGTGCAGGAGGTTGAGGATGAGTTCTGAATGGTTTGTAGTCTTCTGGTGAGTTGCTTGGTAATTCCAGCTTATAAGGTGCTCCCATAGTCCAGCTTGCTGGTGACCAGAGCGTGAGTGACATTTTATCTGGTGTCACTTGGGATCATTTTAAGTTCTTTAGCATACAGTGACGGCGTGACTTGTGCGGTCCTGTCCTGTTTGCTGTCGCTGATGATTGCGAGGTTCCTGGATTGGGACCACTACTTCTGTCTTGTCAGTGTTGAGGTTAAGATAGTTGGATTTCATTCAATTAGCAACTTTGGTCATGCAGGCAGTGAACTTGTTTCTTGTTTTGGGTCGTGTCCGAGAGAAAGAGAGAGTATGAGCTGCATGTTGTCGGCGTAGGAGAGGATATTGATGTAGTGTGCCTGGATGACAGTGGCCATAGAGATTGTTTATGCTTGGAAGAGGGTGGGGCTGGGTGATGAACCTTGAGACACTTAGCAGACGAGTGTATGAGTTTGGTTCCAGGGTGACAGCTTGTGTTCTATGCGTTAAGAATGAGCAGATTCAGCGGCGAGTGGGCCTTTGAATGCCAATTTTGTGCTGGAGCCTGATGAGGAAGTGATATGAGACAATGTCAAATGCTATAGAAAGGTCTAGGAGAATGTTGGCAGACATATCTCCTCTGTAAAGGATCATGCAGATGTAGTCTACAGTGGCGGTGTGTGTTTGTTCGGTAGTGTGGTTGGTCCTGAATCCATACTGCGTGTCATTGAGGAGCTGGAGGTTGCTGAGGTGGTTGCTGAGGCATCCGCTGATTAGCTTCTCCTACCTTGGCTGGGTGCTGTAGGAAGGAGATGGGTCTGTATTTGGAAAGTGTGGCTGGGTCAGCCAATGGTTTTGTGAGTAGGGGCATGACAGTGACATGCTTTTAGGTGTACAGGAAAGGGACTGAGTCAATGGAGGCATTGAAGATGGGTGTTGGTGCTCACTGATCAGTAGGAGTACTTTGGTGAAGACGAGGTGGGGCAAGGATCAGATGGGGCACCTGTGTGGATGGGTGCATGGTAGCAGCGGTTTCAACAGTGGTGATAGCAAACCATGAGGTCAGAATGTGTTCTTTGGCCTGGTGGAAAGTTGAGCTGCGATGGTTACAAGGTCCAGTTGTGGGTTGAAGTTGCCATTTATAGAGAAAAAGTTACATAAGAATTCAGAGAGCTTGTTGCAGAGGTCTTGTGAGGGGAGATGTTGCTGAAGGCAGCAGGAGGCATGGCAAAATCTTTGCTGATGGTGAAGATTTCCTTGCTGCTGTTTGTGTCCGTGTAGATGCGGTCTGTAAGAGGTGTGCGCTTAGTGTTCTGAATCTGCTGGTGGAAGCTTGTAAGGATGGATTTGAAGATGTCTTTATTCATGGGGGTCTTAATTTGTTCCCCATTTGTGCTCCGGTTGCTTGCAGTGGCGTTTAATCATCCTTTCTTTCCTCTATGTACCAGCTGACCTGTTGTCAGGCTCTTGCCGTTCATTGTACTTGAGTCAAGCCAGGTTGTTGTTAGTCGCGGCCGGCACGGATCTGGGGTGCAGAAGCACGAGGGGGGTGTAAAAAAAGAAAAAGACATCTACCTCCTCACTGCTCTGTCGCACGTCGTCTCTCCTTCACGTCCGCCGAACAGGAAGCAGTTAGGCTCCCTTGAGCCAATCACAACACTGCAATGCAGCATTGTGGTTGGTCTGAGCATTGTAGTTCGCGCTCAGACAGGTACTGCAGCCTGGGTAAAGAATATGCTAAGTGAGCATGACTGTTTGGCTGGCCCAAGACGGCAAGCCAAAGCGTCAAGCACACTTCAGTGTGCTCACCACTCCTCCCCTGCCCTGTGAGCATAACAGCCCCACCCCACCCCCATGCTACCGCAGCAGGAACAAATAAAATGATAATAATACAAGCAATTATCATTTTATTTTTCCTCTCTCTTTCATTGCTGCAAAGCAGTGAGTGGGGTGACGCTCCTCTGCCTTAGCAGAGGAGCCGCCATTGGTTGTTGGCGCATGCAGTGATCCAGCTGTTGAGGTTCTTGAAGGCCGAAGCCCAGTCCTCTTCTGTGATTCTTTTCAAGCAGTGGTAGGCAGATCTGGTGGTAGTAGGTCTGTGGGTATGTTGGGTGGGTATGCTGAAACTGATGAGGGCGTGGCCTGTCCAGGTCATAGTTGCTGGCTTATTGACTGTGATGTTTCTGACTGAGGAGAAAATCAGGTCCAATAGGTATCTGGAGGTGTGGGTGAGTCAGGTAACATGCTGGGTAAGGCAGAGGCTTCCAGGTTTTCTATAATGGCTAAAGTTTGGGACCGTGCAGTCTTGTAGGAGAAATTTAAGGCTTCTGAGGAGGCTGAAGGTGTTGACATAGATGAAGAGGAATGCCACAAAGTCCTTGATGTTGATGGCGAAATTAGTGTGGGGTCCTGTTGGTCTCTATATGAGGGTTCCGCCCAGGAAGAAGTTGGCTGTGATGCCTATCTTGAACGTGAGGTGTTTCATGTAGATAGTGATTACGTCAGTGTAGCTGATGCAGCTGATGGTATCTTTGTATAAGATGGTGACTTTGTGCTGAAGAACTTGGCTGGTGATCTTATAGTCAGCGGGGATCTCCGTAGCAATGTTCGGTTTAGCATTGTTCCTGTGAGGGAACAATAGGTCTCATAACTCTTTGGTGTGCTTGGTAAGCGAGCAGCTGCTGAAAAGCATGCCTGTGGAGTGTTGAGTGGATGGTGCTTGGTCTGTGTGAGCATGTGCATGAGCACTGAGCGAGTGGGATCCTGGGTGCTGTTGGTGCAGGAGTGGTGGGTGAAGGGTATGGGATAGTGTATGAGAAACATACAGGAGGAGCATATTAATGACCTCTCCATGTTGTATGATTCTGTGCGGCAACAGTGTGTCGAGCATCTAGCGAGGTTAAGAGCACGGTCCAGCATGGGAGGATAGCTTGTGGGTAGGTGGAGCACCAGGGTTCCTGATGCTTGGTTCAGAGAACTTATCTTTAGCACATCAGCAGTGCACTTGCTGTGTGTGTCTGCTCTATAGCCACTTATAAGTAAGTCCTGGGAGGGTGCAGGAGTGCAGGGGGTGGTGGTTGGAGTGTAGTTTCATTCTGGGACATGATGTCCTCTTGCATGGTCTTCTTTTAAAGATTGTGGGAAACTATTGATGTCTCTTCCTTTGCAGATGGATGATAGGAAATTAAGACCTCTTGCTTGGCTTACTCTTGTAAAGGAGGTTTTGGTGGGAAAGCAGTTATATCACTTCCTGTGTAAATGGGTGATCGGAAATGCAATAATGTCAATTTCGGTACAAATGGATGATAGCAAAAACCAGCTCTGTGCTCAGTCTGGTGTGTACATTGGGCATTTTTGCTGTCTTTGAGTCAGAGTGGCCATGGATTGTTGTGCCGGCATGTTGTGAGTGATTCATTATTATCTTGTATACTGGATGTTCAAGCCCAGGCTATTTAGTGTGAAGGACCACTGATTGACAGTGCTAGATCTTCCTTGACTTGGAGGATTTTATTCCTGTCCAGTGTGTGCTTATGTCTGAGTGGGTGAGATAAGATCCCGACAGCTTTACCAAGGTCTTCATGTCCATTTAGGTTGATGAATGCTTATTAATGAGCGTGTTACGTTACGCTGTGCCTGATGTCAGTGCTGTAGTCGAATAATGTAGCGAGTATTGGGAGTCGTGAAGAAATGTGCTTCAAATGTGTAGCCTAATGGGACACAACATAAGATAAAATAGCATCATATAACATGGAGATAAAATATATGCATTAGTCCAACCACAAGTAGTCAATGGCACCATAACATTACAATCAATACACATATATGGGCATTGCTTTAAACATACTTATGTCGAAATTAAATACTTTTCCTCTTTGATTTTCAGACTCTCAGAGATTTCTTCTATTAGAAAGAAACATTACACATTAGCTCAGAAGAGCAAGATCATTAAATTTGAAAGAAGAACGTCCATGACCCTTACCACAGCAGTCAAGCTTGGGATCAACTTGACGGAGTTCTGCACCTCCTCCTCTGTGACTTCCACGACCGTGCAATGCTCTTCTTCCAGAGGCAGTGGGTCCTCTCCATACCTCGTCACCCAGGGATGCAGCTTAAGGAAAGGGAAGGAGGCAGGACTCTTCATCATTCACTGATATATTTTTGCTCAAGAGATTGGTCAAGACATTTTATTTTCCAAATGTACTAACTCTTTACATTATGCGCTGATGCAAAGCATTTCAGGATACACAGACACTCCCCATGCCACAGTCAAAATGGTGAAATGCATTTTATTTTTCATAATGCTTTTCTCATAATTCAATTACATTATCACAATGGTTACTCGCAGGTTCATGGTTTCATGCAAAAGATGCTTGGAAAAATTATCAGTGATGTTTGCTACAGCACCTTTTGTGTGTACCCTATAATTTACCAAATTAACGAAAGGATGGTTATAAACTAATATATCAATGTATTTCATGTTTGAGCTCAATGCATTTTTTAACAGAAGTTGTGAGACCCAGTTTTTGGATCACAGGGCAGGGCAGACAGAGGCTACTGGGCCCCAACCATGGTGACTTATGTTGTTTGCCATTGTATCCTTGGGCCCTTCCTACTATGACTCTGAAACCTGAGCCAGACATAACCCTTTCTGCACTTTCAGGGTAGCAAGGGTGAGCAGCCAAAGGCTTCTCAGGGAGGAAGGCAAGAACTCAGATCTCAACAAAAAAACAGAAACAATAACTTAGGACAAGCTTGGCGGTCCGCCTACGGCGCCCCCACTGCATCGTCAACAGGAGGACCACCAAAGCCATGTTAGGCTCATAAGAAAGCCTAACATGCAGCCCGCTGCCATGTAGGCGCCTGCAGCACATTCCTGCATTGTGTTTCATGCATGCCACACCATCAGGAGCAGGGGTGTAATTCCAGGGGGCACAACATGTGCTTCAGTGTATGCACCCCCAGGCCCAAGAGAGGCACAGGGTTCTGATAGGACCCCCTTAGTTGCCTCTCCGCCACCCTTTCCATGACTGGCTTACTGTCATGAAAAGAGCGGTGGACAGGCAACTTAAAATATGCTCAGCAGTGCTGCAGCAGCACCGCCAGCATATTCCTGCTTCTGACCGCTGTGCGACCGCAGCAGGATCCTGGATCCCCAGCGGACGCAGGAGACCTGTGGCGGTCTGACCGCCACACTCATAATACTATGGGCAGGCCCGCAGTTTTGCAGTGGTCGGACCGCCAGCGTGAGTATGGCAGTCCTATGGACCGCTGTAATCGTAATAAGGCTATTAATGTCCTGCCCAGTACTCGTCTTGTCTTGTGATTAAAAGAAGTATTTTAATTAAACAGCAGAACTAAATACTACACAATTCATTTGGATTAGCGAATACCCCTGGTTATGATCTTTGGTAAACTCTACACCTACCCTTTCCAGTGCTCTCTCCTTGCTAGAATGACCCTTGGAGCTACAGTCCCCAGTACTCTGTGGGCAAAGGCATGAATTAAGCACAGGTGCAGATTATTGCCCGCTGACTCCTAAGGGTTTATATGTGCCAATGTGTTCTATAGATCTTAAGATAGATATTTATTTGGGCAGAAAGTTTCAATTGCACTCAATTCCTCAGGGAGCTTTGCAATCCCCTGTTCAGTCTAAGGTCCACATTACTGGTTTGATGGTTCTCTAGATGGTGTGTATACAATCCGCCCTACATCATACCCCGCCAGCCACCCATTTCCCCCTGCCTTATTAGTATGGCGGGGGGGACCCCGGCGGACCGAAAGACCATTCACCGGTTTTCCGCCGGTCGGCCAGTTGACCGGGCGGAAAAGGGGCTGGGTATGGTGGCGGTGTCTGCTAGACACCGCCATCCATATTAGCATGGGCAGTGGTGCAGGGCTTTCCATGGCGGAGACCCCGCCATGTAAAGCCATGCAGATTTTGCTTTCGGGTATTGGAGAGGTGTGGGGGGTGCACATGGGGGGTACCTATGGTACCCCCCTACATTGTCACAGACAAGGTGGCAGGCACCGCGCGGTGCCTGTCACCTTGTGCATGACAATGCACAACGTGCATTCCCAGCATTGTGGCGGGCGGTGCTGTGAGCACCGCCCGCCACAATGCTGGGAATAGAGGATGCCACCGACACAGTGGCATTCTAATTGCCGGTGCTGGACCGCCGCACAACTGGCGGCCGGTCCCTGCACCGCTAGGGTGGCGGGCGGACTGGAGTCCGCCCTCCATACTAATAGACCCCTTTATGTTGTTGGATTGATAGACCAAGCTTCTTTGATTATCCAGAATCCCTATCAGATGTCAGCAAGGTCGAAACACGTGTATTCAGTTTTTTGAGCAAGAGAGTCAATTAATCATTGATCATAACGTTTTTTGCTCATGAAGTGAGCTTTAAAGCATATAGTGATTTGACATCTGAGAGGGGTAACTAATGAACACCCAGTGCAGATATGTTTTAGATTTAACATGGTTTATCGCTTAGTTACTTTTCCATGCTGAAATGCTTGGTCAAAGACCTTAGCCAAATATCCCTGTGATAATCCCTCATCTCAAGGTATGTTAGATTTTACATTGTTTAGCAGGTTTTATAAAACGCCTATGACACTATACTCAAGACCTCTCCTTAAAAAACAGATTTAAATTCTTGTAGAATGGCTTTAACCATTTTGCACCTACTGCAATCCCCTTCCAATATGTGTCTGTCTTTCATCTTCATTACGGCATGCCTTACGAATCAGAAGTTCCATGGGGGAATCCAGGATATGGATATGTGCAATAGAAAATGATGTGATAGTGTATGTCGGATTTTATTTTTAATGAACTGTCAGTTTTTACATTTTTATTGTATTTATGCATATTGTGCTTTTATGGCTCTGTAAAATAAGCTGAATAAAGTTTATTGATTGATTGACTGAAGTATCATCCAGTTTAGAACTTCAAGAGAAAATCCCCTAATCCTCTTCTTCCTTTTCAGTGATAACATTTTCATGCACAAGCAGTAAACTACAGATGAGGCAGATGAAGTCTTTATGCCTCCCGCCTTCCAGGAGCGACCCACACTCAATGCAGAAGGCATAAGCAAACAGCAAACAGATTTTCGAGGGTATAAGTATTGAATGTATTGAAAATTAATGGAAACACAACAGTGTGTTGGGTGAAGAGAGTAAGGATTCTGAAGGTCCATTGTGCATAGTCAGTCAACATGTACAGGTTAGTTTTAATAAATTTCTATAATGCAAGGTCACAACTGCATGGCCCGAATAGTCTCCAAGAATTAAATACACGGATGGAGTATACACAAGAGAGAGGGTTGGCACAGTCACAACTGTTTCTGGTGGATGATTTTAATTGTCATCTGTGCCCAAGTTTGAGGGTGTCTCAGGGCAATTGGTCGTCTTGCACTTTAAGAGAGGGAACACACTTGGAGCATACACAGGAGGGGCGGGAATTGAGTGACATATTAAATACCTATGGGTTAACCCACACGATGGATCAGATCATTACCAGCCAGGGCAGTTCGGTTAACCCGACCTTTAAAGGGAGAGGATGTTCGTCGTTTATCGATTAAATTTTTGTTTCCATTACTCTGATATGGTATATAACTTTTTTTAACATTCTATGTAGTGGGTTTAGTGACCATAACCCTCTGATTTTAGGTTTGGCTTATGTCACATCACGCCACAGTTCCACATAGATTAGCAGGGGGTACGACGATTGTGGCAACGGATCAAGGCAGGAGGCTGCGTTGGGCCCAGGTTGATCCCAGCACTTTTAACTTTTCCCTGTTTAATAGAGCTAAGCAGGATATTTGGACATGTCTAGATTCAGATGTGCAAGGGGTCAAATTAATAGATGCCTTCAGGAACATCGCTCTGGCAGCGGATAGTCTTCTGAGAGTCCCTGTTCACCCCTCTAGCTTGGGAGCCCCAAGATGGTTCGATAGCCAATGTTTACGGGCCTTAAGAGAGGTAAAAGTGGCTCTGAAGCAGTCTCCGAGGGATAGGGAGTGGGTAGCGGTCTGCCGTATAAGCTATAAGCAAGCTGTCAAGGAGAGGAAGGCTCAATTATAACAGAATGTATGGGAGGAGCTCACAGAGGCAGCGGAGCTGAAGGACTCTACTCCCTTCTGGAAAGTTATTAATAACCCATGCTTTAATGACTTGAATAGACCTGGGATAAGTAAAAATATCCTACCAGATCAATGGAAGCAGCATTTTCAGAGTTTGTATAATCAGCCCGATATACCGGAAGATCCGCAGACCCCAACCCCATTACATAATCTTTCCCCTATTATATTTCTTTTGGACGAGGTGAGAGCAGGTATTGAGGGCCTAACAAGGAACAAGGCGCCCAGACCGGATGGGATTCCACCAGACCTCTTCTGCAGTAATATAGAGGTCTGGGCCCCGCTTTTAACTAGGGTACTAAATGCGGCAGTAAGCTCCGTAATGCCAGCATCTTGAGCCACTGCCACTATTGTGCCTATTTTTAAGAAAGGTGATAGGGATACTCCACACTGTTATCGTCCCATATCGCTTATTGACGTTGCAGTGAAGGTTTTGGGGCGGGCACTTTTAAACAGGCTGATGGAATGGGCAGAGGACAATCAAATTATAACGGAGGCCCAATATGGGTTTCGCCCCGGGAAGTCCACCACGGATCAGTGTCTTAATCTGTATCTCATCACCGCAAAATACACAGTAGCCAAGTCAGGGTCGATGTATTTAGCATTTATGGATCTTACCACAGCCTTTGACCGAGTGAATCGTTGCAAACTGTGGACAATTTTGGGTGAGTTGGGGGTGGACCCTGGAATAATCAATATTTTAAGGTCACTTCATTCTAACACCACGGCGGTAGTCAGATATACTCAGGAGGGGAAGGTAACAGAACATTTTAAGTGCTCAAGTCGCGTTAGACAGGGCTGTATACTAGCGCCGTTCCGGTTTCCTTTATACATCAGTGGCCTTGATTCCGCCCTGAGTTCTTTACAAGCTGATATCCCGAGGATAGGCACAAGAGTGGTTCTGGTTCTGCTTTACGCAGACGATGCGGTGCTTCTTGCCCGCACGCCAAAGAGTGTGCAGCTCTTAATAGATGGCTTCATGCCTTTTATGAACAATCTGGACATGTCACCCAATCTCACAAAATCATATATTATGGAAATCGGGAAGAAGCCAAGCTAACCCTACAACTATACAATAGGGACACACACTTTAGGTAAAGTGCCGGCCTTTAACTACTTGGGCATATTATTTGATGGGCACTTTTAAAAATGTATTAGAGGAGAAGTGTCTTGCCCTGCGTGGGTCAATAGGATCAATTGCTAGTTTTGCACATTGATTAGGACGGTGGACCCCAGGAACGATTTTAAAGTTATACAATTCTATCTGTTGTTCTAAGGTTTTATATGGAAGTGAGGTTTTGGGTTTTATTGAGGGTAATAAACTTCAAATGGAAGAGAATAAATATCTTAGGCGTACGCTGAAAGTCCCTCAAAGCACCCCTGCATATATTGTTCACGAAGAACTGGGGCTCAAATATATTTCTGATATGGTGGCAGTTATGTTGTTATGTTATGTTATTATGTTGGGCAAAAGTTTGGTTAAACGAAGAGGCAGGTTTCAGTAGGATGGTTATTCAGGACTGTCTTGCGCTTGATCACGCGCTTACAATTCCCTGGTTAAAATATGTGAAGAACTCCTTATCTAGACTAGGGCATGTAGAATTGTTTATAAAACCTGACAATGTGAGATCCCAGGATAAGGCACTCATCAGAGATCTGCACTTTAAGTATGTTACGGTGCAACATGAGGCTATAGAACTCTCTAAGCCCACGGTGAGAGAACATGTATTAGTCAAATCAACGCAGAGGATAGAACCATACTTATCGTTCATAACCAGCTCATATGACAGATTTTTAATTACGCGTTTTGGATTAAATTTATTTCATTATTTATTGGCCGATCCTGCGAGTTTTATAGTAAATATAGAAGATAGAGGACCCTGTGTCTGCGACAATAGGTCTCCACAGGATACCCTACATTTCATCCTACTTTGTCCGTTTTATGCATATCCTAGAAAAATGTTCCTGAAGGGCCTTTTAAGAAGAGTTAGATTTAGATAAGCACGAGTAGCCCTGCTGTTTTTAAAATTGTCAACAGATGTTTTTACACTCTTTTGTATTTCCAATTTTTTAAGATCTGCTTTAAAGTTAAGAACCACGAGGGGTGTGTGAAACCGAGATGAATTTGGGACAGTACTAGTAGATTATTTTAGTGCATATCTGGTTCTTGTCTTGTATGTGGAAACCTCTCCGGAGACTACGTGATTTGATGTTGTTTTTTAAAATATGTATCTTTTATGGTATTATTTTTATATGCCCAATAAAGATTATTATTATTATTCAGTTTGTTAGTGGCCGAGAGGCACTGACCTCGAGGGAGCGGCATGCTCAATTACTGTTCTCAGTCTGTTAGTACTCTTCAGATTGGGTACTCTCTATGTGCCTAAGACTTCACTGGTGGGGCATAGGCCAAGTAAGATGTCTAGTGTGACCTCGGTATGCGGGATGTACAATGGATATTGTAAGTTCTTTATACTAGCTGGCAGCTATACTTCTCAGTTGTGTTTAATCCATGACTTCTCTGCCCCGGAGCTTCCACTACCCTGCTATCTTATCTTGCCTTTGCCATCTGTGATGTCTCAACTGCTATGCTACTGACCTCATTGTCTCGGCTCCTTTTAACTCAGTCTCCTCTATTGTCTGCAGATGCTTTTACCTTTAGCCAGCTCTCCTTCCTAGCCAGCCGCAGTAGTGTTTTTCTTGCTAGATTCTTCATCTCTAGGCAGTTCCTTCTGAGGGATTTCTCAAACTGTGTAACCTCTCCCTCGTGGTGCAGGTAGACCCTAGTTCCTCACCTAAGACCATCTAAGGGTCTTGCTCAAAGTTTTCTTCTTCCTGCTTCATCTTCCGGTATTTCCTGGCCCTTAAAGTCTGATATAATCTCCTAATTTTGTTATACTAATTCATTATGGCCGCACTCCAAATCCTATTCCTCTGGCCCGTCAGAGGAGATTAGGCCATTATTTGGTTTGCCTTTCCCTTCTTCCCTTCTGTGTACTTTGTTGTATCAATGTTATATATATATACACTCACATATAACCTATATCACTTCAGTTTTGAAAGTAATCCTTTGCTGTTCTGCTACTCGATCTGCAGCTCAGTCACTCTTCTCGGTGGCCCATTGGTCCCTCGCTTGATCACAGCCACCTTTAGCTCTCCCTCTCTCTCAGTCACTCTTCTCAGTGGCCCATTGGTCCCTCGCTTGATCACAGCCACCTTTAGCTCTCCCTCTCTCTCAGTTACTCTTCTCGGTGGCCCATTGGTCCCTCGCTTGATCACAGCCACCTTTAGCTCTCCCTCTCTCTCAGTCACTCTTCTCGGTGGCCCATTGGTCCCTCGCTTGATCACAGCCACCTTTAGCTCTCCCTCTCTCTCAGTCACTCTTCTCGGTGGCCCATTGGTCCCTCGCTTGATCACAGGCACCTTTAGCTCTCCCTCTCTCTCAGTCACTCTTCTCGGTGGCCCATTGGTCCCTCGCTTGATCACAGCCACCTTTAGCTCTCCCTCTCTCTCAGTCACTCTTCTCGGTGGCCCATTGGTCCCTCGCTTGATCACAGGCACCTTTAGCTCTCCCTCTCTCTCAGTCAGTCTTCTCGGTGGCCCATTGGTTCCTCGCTTGATCACAGCCACCTTTAGCTCTCCCTCTCTCTCAGTCACTCTTCTGGGTGCCCCATTGGTCCCTCGCTTGATCACAGGCACCTTTAGCTCTCCCTCTCTCTCTGTGGATGTCACTTCTCCCCTGTGCTCCGGGATCCCTGTGCTCTAGGTATATGCAGACGCCAGCGGGTATAACTTCCCTTTGTCCATTCTCAGGCTGCATCCTGAGAGTAGTGACTCCCCACCAGATTTGCATGTGTGCCTTCTGTCCTCAGCTCTGGGTTAGAATCTATCATTTATGACTCACTTCTCCCTCTTCATTTTTCTTGCAGGTTCGCCAATAGGGGTCCATCCCAATGGATTTGTATTCTCCCGCTCTGTGACTCATGCAACCGGTATCTTGGCCATTCATCTTCAATTACACTTGCAAAGGTGCACTAACTTTGTATCTCTTTTTAGATATTTTTCAGGGTCCAATTGCCAATTTTAAAAAAACATGTACGACCTATGCTCCTTTTTTAGGTCTCGCCTGACCCAGCGCATGCGCTGGTCTGGCGAGACTTATTGAGAGGGCTCCAAAAAGTGCTACCAGGCCAGCCTAGAGCTACAGTGCATGTGCGTGGGCGCGCGCACTACGATTACATTCACTTTCGTGGCCGCTTTGATGTTTGATGCATTCTTTATACTGACTTCACTCCACATTTTTCCACACAGGCCAGAACCATACTCCGATGTTTAGAATGACCATTAGTTATATAAATAATAACCTTTCAGAGCAGGAAAACATTTGAAAATCATATAAAGACGAGGAGAGGTTTTTTTTTCTTCAAGCTATTAAAATAGAATGCACTCAATTAATTAATTAATTAATTAATTAATTAATTTCATAAGTAATTTAGCATTGCCCTTCAATTACTCACAAATGATCACTTGGGGCTGTATTACCAAAGTGCCACAGGGGTGCAACAGGCATTTGCCCCTGCTTTGCGCACCCCCGGGGTACTTGGGTATTACAGAAGGGGCCACAGATGCTTGTGCGTCCACTTCTGTAATACCGATATGCAACGCCAGACCTATCATCAGAGGGGGTTCCGTCATTTGCTTCTGTGCTTGTGCCATATTACAGACGCGGGCGCACAGGCAAAGAAGCTGCCAAGAGGCACAATGACAGTGCACCACCTAAAAGGTGGCACACTGTCAGTTTGTCCCCTGATAGCACCCCTCTGCAGGGGGAAAAGACATCCCCCTCACTGCACCCGCCTGCAATAGGATCTCTAATCCCCTTTAAATGTGCAGGGGGGTTGGCGCCTGCACTGTGAAACACAGAGCAGTTTCAAAGCAGCCGCTCTGTTTTTCACATAATTGCGAGTTTGCTGCTACCCTGGGGGCAGTGCATTCAACCTATTTCGGTGCACTTTCCTTGATTGTGCCGGGCGCACCTTTTAAAAGGCGTGTTAGGCGCAATCAAGGGAAATGCATCTTATGTATAATACAGCCCCTGGAGTGGTACATTTTTTATCACATCCGTGAATAACACTGCTTCCTGTATTTGCAAGAACGCCAGCTGTTATGGTACATTTGTTGTATAAAAACACACAAAAAGGGCTGAGAAGGATTTTAAGCCCAGCAGGTATTTCGCACCAAAACAAACTCAGAACCACACTGATATACTCGGGTATGAACAGAAGACTAAAGAATTAGTATGTAACCTAAGATGTAGAGGAATATTTCCTTTTTAGGACAAACACCCTACGTGGCATGTTTCATCATAAGGTTCTTACTCACACTGCAGCAGAAAGTTGTGGTGTGGGCTACAACTTGTAAAAGAATTAGGAGGAGCTCTTCAGATGTTTTGATACCGTTAAGTGAGTCAATAGGATGGGTGTGTGGTGCAGAGTGTAGATAAATAAAGTGCAATGAAATAAACAAAAGTGAATAAAAACTTACACTACAAGAGACTTCAGTCTTTATTGCTGTCTGTTGGGGTCAGTATTAAAAAACAAGCATTGGCATAGCCAATAGGTCTCGCCTTTGGGACCTTACAAGTATTTAGTCAAGCAGCATATTATCATGGATGCTACAACATCTACTGATACTTCATATGCCACTGGTGAACAGCCACATAAACCCAAGGATGGACTTCCGTGCTAGTTAATCAAAATATGATAAAATCTTTTCAAAATTCAAAAAAGCATATTTCTTTAACAAAGAAGCTTAGACACTCATAGGCACATTTAGCAATACATTGAGAAGTATTTATTTAAAGAGTTATTTTTGTACAACTAATAGTGGCATTTAAATATGTTATTAGGTTTGGAATGGACTATGCTCCAAGAAACTATAACTAGCCTTGGAAATGTGTTAGCCGGTGTTTGACAAAAGCAAAAAAAAAAAAGGCCGGCCTCAACGCAATGCACACATATGCATCTTGACGCTGTGGTGGCCATTTTTGATTAACTATACGGCAGGCGATGCATGCATGCGGCCGGATTAAAATGAACGCAAGCTTTGCCAAGCATGTGCACTTATGCATCATGAGGCAGCAGTAATTGTTTTTTATTTTTTTATAACTTACTGTCCCAAGATGGCGGGAGCCTATTAGAGTGATGAATTTAAAAAAAGGTCACAAAAGTGCATGTTCAGGAAAATAGCAGACCAGTAGCAAATTGCAACTATCAGGCATCTGAAAAAATAAAGAAAAAAATGAAATGGGACAGAGGGGAGGGGGAGCAATGAGGAGAGGAGGGCTATGTGGGCAACAGAATATGGCGGCATGGTGAACAAGGAGGGTTGTTAAAGTAAGGGAGGAGCTGGGGTAAAGGAGAGGGAAAACATAAGGCTGAAAATGGGGAGGTGGACCAGTGAATAAAAAGAACAAAAAGCGTGAAAACATTTTTATTTAACCTGGTATGGGGAGGCGAAAGCAACATAGGGCGGGCGGGGGTTGGAAGCAACAGGGAGGGCGAGAGTGGGGTGAAGCAACATTGAGGGAACAGGTGCAGACCTGCCAACTAACATGGTGCCACTCTGTGTCACACGATTTCGTCTCCCTTCACACAGTCATCCGGGTGAGGAGCTGAAATCTCACTGTCGTAGGGAAAATTAGCTGAAAATCCACTGTAAATCAATGGTTTTCGGAGGCTGTAAGCAGCCGATGTCCATAAAAGGTGTGAAAACACCCCAGGACATTGGCAACAGCCTAATGACCCTTAGTTTTTTTAGGAGAGGGGGCTTTGTGAGGTGGGGGAGAAAGTGTACCTTTTAGAAGGATCTCGGCACCAGGCCCGCCCCCACCACGGCCCAGTCCCCTTCTCACACAGTGAAAATATTTTGTAAACAGGCATGTATGCAAGTGGGGGAAGCAAACAAGAAACAGAGCACACCATGGATCCCAGGAGAGAGACAAGTAAACAGGCGAGAGAGAAAGAAATGTGGCTCTGGCAGGGGGAAGCACATGGGCGAAAAAGCATCTCCTATGGGAGAAGCACATGTGGCTGAGTGCATCACAGAAGGGGTGGGGGAGAAGCAGACGAGAGAGAACATGGAGCATGGCAGAGGGAGGAGGAAGAGGAGCACATGAGAGAGACATCTAGGAAACACATGCACTCAAGGAGCGCCCGAAAAGAAAGCAGCAGAAGGACACAAAACCCCAAGAGGGACAAACACAAGAAAAGGAAGGAAGCTCATACAAGCTAACAAATAAGAAGCATGCTAATGAAAATAACAATAAAGCCAACAAGTGGTAAGCAATGGGCGGGCTGCCAGGGCAGCAACCAGAACCCGAAGAGCAGCTTAGATGACACTCAAGGGGAGGGATTTAATGACACAAACGTTTTACACCAGACTCCTTTCCAAGGGGAGGCCCAAGTGCGGCTCAGAAGACTGTGCACTTTGGCCCCGTGTAACCCGCAAGTAGGCCCGTTGTGAACAGCAGTGCGTCATTGTGCAGCCAGTGACGCGAGCACTTCAGAACGACAACTGTTCCGAATGCTACCGGTTCCTGGAACCGGTAGTTCGATGCTTTTGGGACAGGGCGCGCAATATTACGGAATACATAGGAGAGTAATTAAAAAACACTCTGCATATATTTTAAAGCGGGATAAATGCATTTCAAACAAAGCCATGTTGGCTTCCAAAAGCAGAAGACCCCTTTATGAATCATACACCAGCGATTTCTGCATAGAAACTCAATTCATAATTTGTACGAGCAACTGCCAATTATGGAGAGGGGCTAAGAACAATGACGATATGTCACCTGTTTTTTCAGAGAAGTATTACTTTAACCACTTACTACAGGAGTAATTATTCACACAACAGACTAGAAAGCGTGTTGGGTCTCGACGCGCTGCAGGTCGGCACTATAGAAAAGCAACAGTACAGTGGGACAGTGTCCCCGGTCTACAGCCAGCAAAACTATGTAAATGAGATGAAAGGAGGTGGTCTTCCTCCTGCCCACTGTCCTTTCCACGCCAACATACATAATTGTAACTGCATTTATATTGCGCCTCGTATGCCTGATGAGGCGCCTAGACACATCAGGGGAAGGGTAGAAGCTATACCACTGGATATTGTTTGGCTAGAAGATTAATGAATTGCACAGTGGCCTATATTCATGGCCATTGGAATTATGCGGCAGGGGAGGCCCAAATTATGTGGCAGGGTTGAGTAAATTATGCGGCATAGTGATGCACATTTGTGATAGTTTAAGACTGTCTGAATATTGGTTGCACCTCGTTAGTACCAGTTTAAAACCCAAACACAGCAATAAGCAACAGAAAGTTGATCAGCCTAACTTTGCAAAGGGCCTCACAGCGCGTGTCACTGTGTTATTGGTGACTTTTGAACCGTTTGAGCTAGAAACGAAATTGCTTTTTTGTTTAAATCTGCAGATTATGAAGCCGATGATGGATTGTGTGGAAAATCGCTAATTATGTGAAAAACGCTGCGACCACAGAATGGCCTAATTCCAGTGGAGCTGAATATATGGGAAGCATTTTGCAGCTGTGCGTGAGTCACCGGAGGGCTGCTGTTGCTCTTATCCCCTCTTAGATCCCTGCGCCTCAGCACGTGATGGCCGGAAGGAGTGAGGCGCAAGGCGGGCACCTTACATTAAATGGTGTTGTGCACCACCTCTACGGACGCACCAATATCAGCCCATGGCACGGGCGAGCTCTGGGTACAGGCTGCCCTAGCAAATGCTCTCAGAGCAACGCATGAGTGATAGCAGGCATGCACTGCGCACGGTAAGGCAAGTGCATCGACCTCTCGTCCATTTAGGAATGATGTGGAGGAACTCACTCGCGTGAAGTCATAATAAATGCACCTCGGAATTACCCAGCAGCAGCCGCAGGAGTGCATGGCTGAAAGGCGCGTAGAACTAGCAGAACAGTCAGACGCTCTTCCTGCTGCCCGGGCTCATAAGAGACAGAGGCAGCGCTGCGACAACGCCGGTCCCCCAGACAACAAGCAATGGTGTCAGAGGTTCCAAATTTCAAGCACGCGAGTGCGCAACAGCGAGCAATATGTTTTCAATTATCGCGCTCGTATCTGGGCACGATAATTGAAAACAGATGTGGCTTGTGTGGGTAACTGCAAGCAATAGGCCATGGGTGGAGCAAAGGCGGGACATGCACCCGCCTTTGCCCAATTGCATGCTGTATTTCTTAGAAAGACGCACGCAAAGCCCAATAGCCTGGGAGAAAAACATCACCACAGTCCATTACTAAAAGTCGAGCATGCAGCGCATGCGCGCTGCTCTAGGCTCGACCTAAAAAGCAGAAGTGAGTGATCAGGGAAAAGTTTGCTCAAACCTGAAAATACTGTGGTCTTTCACCAACACGTTTCTGCCTTCAAGTTACCCTTGTCTAGGGTGTGAGGGCATTCATCAGGAACTATACTCAAATCACTCTGCTATGCATTGTCGTAGTGCTAATCAGTGCAAAAATAAATAATAAACATGCAGTGGTCACCAAAACTGCTAAGTAAATCCACTTCTCCAAGACCCGCAATAGTCGGGTCTAACGTCTCCACTCGAAATGTCCCTGACAAAGGACTCAGGGGGCACACCACCGATTGGTCCCCTGTGATCATGGCCCCAACTTATCTGCGTCTCGCGTCATCACCGCAACACTACTTCATTTCACCGAAGCTTGCACTCGAGACCAGATTCAACGCATTTTAAATTAAAATAATGCGGCTTCTGTGCTGGCGTCCAGATCACTTTCAGTGGTTCACAAAAGAGCCACTTCACGTCATGTAATTAAAACGCGTGTTTCAAATACGATTACATGCATTAGTGCAAAGAACCCCTTCAGAAGCACAACTCCGCCCTCCAGCGCAGGAGAGCTCATTTGAGTGGAACTGGAGAGGACTCGGGTTTCTTGAACTTTCAATTAAAAACCAATTGTGTTCGACACTGCAAGCTGATTTGAAAACATTTGCGTTTCCCTGAGAGTTGGATTTTTTAGACATGTAAGTGGTGATTAATGAGCTGTTTGGCAGGAGGTCTAGTACAAATCAAAATGTAAATCCTACCAAAGTATATTTCCATTGCACTAACCGGATACGACGAAAATTTGATGGGAATTTTCTGCTTCGTTTATTTGTTTAGACTGGCATTCACCCTTCAAAGCAAATTAACTTTCCCAGTTCTTATTCAGACGCTCTTGGCCTTGAACCAAATTCCAATTTAGCAGATTCAAATGGAAGCCTAAAAAGTTAGCATAAGGAATTATTTTATTGTAGGAGCCTTTGCAGCTTGGTTATTTGTGTTGATTAGTAGTTGTATCTTCACTTCAGGAAGCAATACGTTGTTTCTGTGTATTATCTGCACACATACCTACTGCACATATGATCCGACTTTTTATTGAGGCTTAAATGTTTGATATTATTGACAATCACATTGAGAAGTGTTGTGCGGGTCCGGCGATTCCGAACCTTCTATAACCTCAAGTGAATCAAATTCAATTTGTACCTTACCAGTGTCTTATTAGAGACTCTAAATTGCAATCTGACACTATTTTCCAAACACAAGTAGTCGCTTAGGACAGTGCTTCCAAGCTTTTTAGAACCAGGACACACTTTTTAGAAGGACACACTTTTGTGACCCACCTAACTTTAATGGCCAAGATGCGCGTGATTTATTAATATAACTAAAGCATTGTGAGGCAGAGCACTGTCATTTACCAACAAAACATTTTCTATTGAAATGACCACTACATTTGCACAGACATATAGTTTTCATGATAAAAATATATTGCAAATGAATGATAATGTGGGGAAATCCGGTTTCAGTGAATATTTATTATTTGTGCATAACCAAGTAAAGTGTCTTCATTTATTTTGATCCTATTAAAATCTTTGCTTCAATCACACTTCAGAATTACAGAAAATGTGCTTCATATTTCCTTTCCTAACTGCTGAATGTGTACAGTTTATTTAAGGGTATTTACATTTTATTGTATGTTACTATAAATGACATCCTACAGTCTTTCCTTTTTTATATCATTCTCTTTACTTTTGCTTCTCTGATTGCAAAGTAAGAAGAGTTTGTAAACACCAATGTGTTAAAAAACATATGCAGCAATTTGACAGAAGACATTGCCCGACATTTGATCTCTGTCTTTGAAGTGCAGCAATTGTGATAAATTAAATACAGTATTTAAAGGCCTCTTTATTAATTTGTTTCTTAGACTTTCATGACCCACCAAAAATCGGCTCATGACCCACAGTTTGGGAAACTCTGGTTTAGAATACGTAGAAGTTATTTGTCAACCTTATGACCCTGTCCCGCATATTTGTTGGTGGTATGGTCAGGTTTTTGTCAGGGTCCCGTATTAAGTGAGTAAGCTGGACCACAAAACCTGCCTGTTTTTGTTTAGTTGCCCTGGAAGGACCTATGCTGTCCGGCCTCAAGAGGCGGTAAGGGATGGCACTTCCAAGCCAGCACAACAACCACTCCACAGGACACTACATCAAACCAGCGGATGCAAGTCCATTCAGAGGACCAATTGGTCCAAGGACGGGTAGAAGTGGTGATGATTGTCGTGAGACCCTCATTATAATAAATTGTATGGCCCATTTGTACTCCAACTCTGACCTGATCTCTGTTATAGCCACCAGTATGCAAGCCTTGGGCCCCGAGTGTGGGCCACAGGAAGCCCCAGTATAATCTGCTTTTCTTCAACATGGTATGCGTCAAGCTGTAAAAACGACACAGTATTAATGGCCTTCCATGCACACTGCCAACAGGTTCTGTTGTACCACCTGGCACCCTTCTTTCTATGGACCTCATTTTGACATAGCATAATCCTGTCTTTGCAAACATAAGTCAAGTTTTTTTTTTCTGAACCTGAAAATAAAAGACATAGAACATAAGAAAGGCTTACAGGCAAATTTTTAAACTGTCTAACTAGAATGATTTTTAAAATGTGAAGGCTTGAGTATTTGGATTGTTGGGTTTACAGCTATGGTTCAGCCAAGCTCCACAAAGGAGCAACAAGGGTGCATCTGAGAGTCCATATGTCTCCTCTATTTGTGAGTAGCTGTGCTTAGGTGCAGTGGAAGATTTGAGTATGATGATTTTAAGTCGTTACTTTCTTTTCACCATCTATCCGGCAAATAACATCCCCAATCCTCTCAATGCCAGCCTGGTTGAACCAGCGTTGTCTCCTTCAATCTCTCTTAAATGTTTTGTATTCACATAATTTATTTAAGAAATAATTTTACTGTAGAGGAAGCGCTAGTAGCTCGTTTTTGATATTGTAATTCTTAAAATGCAGAACATCTTAAAGGACCCACTCTGAGTTCTGCGAAACCCGGCGCGATGTACTGTATAGATACCAATTCCCAGGTCAGGTATTTACCAGCTGCATTATATAGTTCCTACATTAAGATTTTGCCCCTGAATAGGGCATAACATGCAGGTTCGGTATTTGTGACAACGCTGCTTTTTGCTAATTTTACTTGCATCTCTTTTATTTACCTCTCATTTCCAGAAGCGCCGCCTGCAAGGTAGCTTATAAAATGGCGGAGCAGTTGCTGGGCTCCAGGTCTTGGCTTTATTTTTTGCTCCCCTTTCTCTCCCTGACACACATGGATAATGCATCAGTTTCCCATCTTAGGATGCCCCCCTTCTACGGCCAGCTGTTTGATTGACTTAGATGAATGCCCTAACCATAACTAATGGCAACAGTAAAAGACAACAAGACGCTCTTCCTGAAGCATGCAGGGTCTTTCAGTCCCCTACCAATTGCTTCCTTGTAAGCTGGTGAAGGTGCCTGGCTCCCCTATGATCACATTACTCAGCACACACATTCAGCGCACTGTTGTCGAACCTCGGGTCATGTCCCCTTACATGGCTAGTTTACCGATGAAGCAGTGCATTATTGCAAAGGATACGTGCAGCAAGCGTGCTAGTAGTGTGCCAAAGGCAGGCTATCTGCGCCCAGACCATGCCCAGCGCTAAGGACCATGCCTCTTTCAACCCGTGTCACAATTCTACTTTTATCTACTCCTCCAGCTTCCATCACAGTGTAAAATAAGTACAACTTACCATTGTTTTCACTCTGCAGGCAGATTCCATTGAAGGACTCTTTATCTGGCACACACTTAATTTTTCATCGCAATTTTTGACAGCATCAGTAGTCTTTTCCCTCACACCCTCCTCTGTCACCAGTGGTATTTCCACCCCTGCCTCTAACTGCTTAAACATGAATGCCCAATCCCTACCTAAACATCCGCTTGAGGTATGGGATGTAATTACTTCACACTATCCCGATGCTTAATTTCTGTCTGAGACATGGTTGTACCTCAGCTCCAACTCTGACATTTCTATAGCTCTAGTGAAACTTCTTGACTATTCCAAAAACAGAGGGCTGAGGTCTCAAAATTGTGTATGATTGCAACAATATTTGTGTAATAACCAACTCTTAAGTTCACCCGTGGCCAGAATACATGATCTGTAGTCCTAAATTAGCCCCATCATCTCCCTTTCAGGGGTTCTTCTTGATCAACCCCTAGGCACACTTGTGGGCTTCCGTTTCAAGGTTGTCCACCTTCTAGTCCCTCACTTCTGTAAAGCCACCAATTTTTCCTATAAAAGGTAAACTCAACTACCATCTAGATAAACTGCACGATCCAGACTACATGGGCTCCCTTCAGTACATGGAAGCACTTGGACCCTATCAAATTATTCAAAATCCAACACATTCCAATGTCACATAATTATCTTTACAAACAATCAAAGTATGACCACATCCTCTCCGCTGCTCGTGTCCTGCAAGGACCATTATGCTATCCACTTTGTTTGGCCCCTACCGTTGAGCAGGCACACAGTCAAATCCATCTCTGCCTTTGGGCCAGAATCTCTTCTGACAAGTTATTGAATGCATTATCAGATACTCCCTGTAATCTCAATTCTGAAATATCTAATGCAATGAAGAAATGTAATTCCTAGATATTCGCTGCATTTGAAATCACCCCTCTAAAACTGCACAAAAGCTACTGGAATACGTCGTCTGTTTCCTTGTATTTGGAGGATCTCTGGGCTAGGAAAGGACACAGCATAGCTTTGGAGCATATCAGGAGGCACTCTTACTCAGGGGCTAACAAAATGATTTATAAAGCCAAAATCAAAGCCTAACAACACCTCATACAAACACTGGGGTTTTCTTCTTTGCTAAGAAATTAGACAGTTCATCTAATTCATGCAGGAAACCCTGTGTTATTACCAAAAGATTCCTACAATCTAAAGTCTGCAGGACTACCAGTCAGCCATTGCAAACATTAGGCTTAGTTCTGCATCCCTACTTCACAGATTAAAACCAAGAAGCTCAATCTTACTTTGATTCACAGCAAGCTTTAGTTTCATTGACTTTAGAAACATCGGGTCAACAGCTTCCAATGAAGCTTCTTTCGTTGAATTTACCTCTGCTGCTCTGGAAGAACTTTGGGTACCCTCGAACCTCGTACCACTTGCACACTTCTTGTAGGTGCCAACCTGGTCAGCCCAGCTCTCACATCTGTAAATAACACCTCCTTTCACTCAACCATAGTTCATAATTTCTGGAAACATGCATTAGTCCTCCCACTATTAAAAAACCTCTACTGACGCCCAAAATACTACTAACTATTGCCCAATTATCCTATCAAATTCACATAAACAAACCAACACATTATGAAATTCCTTGAGAGTAATGCTCTTCTTGACCCTCCCCAATCAGATTTATGCTCCTCCTAAGCACAGTATCTTCCCTTATTGTTGCCACGGATGATCTCCGCAACATCTGGGCTTGGGGAGGATCTGCTGTCCTAATCCTACTCGAACTCTCAACAGCATTCAACACCATCTCCTATTCCATTCTTCCTAGCCAATGCTCTATTCAGGTAGCTGCTTAAAGGCTCTAGGTTTGCTCCAGTCCTTTTTTTCCTCCAGGTCTCAGACTGTCTCTTTACCCCCCCTTACATTCTGAAAGTTGATATTACTTGGGGCGCACAACCGAAAACCTCACTGAGTCCTAATCTTTTTAATTTCCACATCCACCCTCTTGCTGACTAAGTGAGATCATGAATACACAAATCTTGGTATCTATCTCTAACACCTACACTTCTAGCCTAATCAGATTTCGGTCCTGTATATCAGCAAATGCCTCATGGATGAAAGATCATTGTTTAAAACATAGCAGCGATAAAAAAGAAAAAAAAAAAAATTGGTAGCTCTGTCCCATATCTGTCCCTCAGCCTGGTTGCTTGTTGACCTCTGCAACATTCCCTGTCCAGCTAAAGCTTCACTGAACTTATATGTTTACCCAAGACCTCTCTAACCATGTCACTGAAGTTGTTGTTGGGTGTTTTCAGACCTTGAAAATGTTGTACAAAGTCTTCTCATGGCTTCCTCTATCTGCTCCTAAAAAGAGTATTTTATGGATCAATCATCCTGTTTAGACAAATACAACTCCTTTAATCTTGGCATAGTTTAGTACTTAATGCATCACCTACAATTTTACAGGACTCCGCTGCTAGATATTATTTTCAACATCCCTACCAGGCTATAACTCCCAACATCTTAGAAACTTACATTAGCTCCCACTCCATAAACCATCTCTCTCCAAACTTTATGCTTTGTGCATAAGGCTCTCTATAACACCGGCCATACCTACCCGAACAAAAAAACACAGGTTCAATCGTCATGAGTGCACTTTACACCGCGCCAATCTTCACCTGCCAACGGTGTCTCTTATTTGCTTTGTGAGAAAGGAGGTCACTCCTTTCTTCAAAAAAAAAAAAAATTTTAGTCCTCATTTGTCACAACAGTTTAAGATTGGAGATAAGGTGGAATTCCGGCTTTTTCTCGGGCATGTGATGTGTGAGGTGCCCGATCACTCCTATAAGGAGGAGATGTATTACATCTCGGGCTCCCCCAGGCCTAGCCGCCTTTCCTTTTACTCCAGATCTACAGGTACTTACAGATTTACCTCCCCAGAACTGCCAATCCATCTTGGACACTCCTGGGAAATCCCAAACAACCTGTAATGCTGATTATTAATCATAGGACTGATTATATACCGAAATAATATGCCTCTAAGGAAGGAATAAAAAAAAGAGAGAAAAAAAAAGAAAAGACAAAAACCAGAAAGTAGAATAGGAACATAAGAAGATATCATGTTTAGGCAGATGTAGTCTTACACCAATTATCCCACAAACTCCAAAATGTTGTTCTTTTCGTATTATAGGTTGCCCTATCCATTTTAGCTATTCTATGTATTGAATTGAGCCACTCGCATTCAAGAGGAGAAACAGGCAGAATACATATAATGCACAGCTCTCTGCGCGCCAGAAGAATTAAAATGAAAATAAGTGTTTTATATTGTTTCGATAAAATGTTTGTGGAGTCTTCATCCGGAATTACCCCAAAAATAACCAATGTAAAACTCACCTTGATTTCGTGGCCCACAACACCTGACAGCGTTGCGCCCACTTTCTGCCAGAAGACTTGGATGGAAGGGCACTGCCAAAACATGTGCGCTTCGTCTGCATTTATTTCACCGCACTTTGGACACTTCCTCACAGCTTGTGAGCCCACAAGGCTGTGCAACCACCACTAGAGAGCAAAACCGAACCGGGGGGAACATGGCGGCCGTTAGTTAGTAGCGGTCGTGAGCTCTCCGACACCGGTGGACCGAATGACGCTTAAGAAAGGATAGTTTTGTGCCTACCTGATGGATTCCGCTGCGTGAATATAGAGCAGGGGTGATGCAGGGGTCTAGGGGCTGATTTTCTTCCCGGATTTCGCGTTTTCGTGTTGGGTCTTCCTTCCGCGATTCCTCGGCGGTGCGGAGAGGGGGAACTATCGGTGGGATGCTGGGAGGAGTGTGGGCGGAGGTAGCAGCACGGCTCAATCAGAGCCGCTGCCCTGCCGCGAGGATTGGTTTTCCACCGCAAAGCACTGGCAGAACTCGGGTCCGCAGTGTCGTTTCTTATAATACAAGTGACGGGAGCAGCGGGAAGTGCATCCTGGAAGCTGCTTACCCAAACCAGCAGGAGCAGGGACATGCCGCCAGAACACCCCTGATGACCCCGGTAAGAAGGCAGGAGCGGGACTTATCGGAAGACGGTGATTTTGGAAAGGGGGCTGGAAAGGGGCTGAGAACCTTAGTCATAAAGCAACCACCACATCAAATATGGAAACAAAGGAAAAAAGAGGGAGGGCAAACGCCACAGCAAGTAATACAAACACAGTAAACAGGTATACGTAAAGGAGCAGATGGGTTTGGGGCAAGGAGGATTTGGTTCCCCTTAACACTGGGACTACTATACCTAGAATTCAGGTGGTTTCTCCACCTTCGCAACGTGAAAACTCTGCTGATAAATTACCTGCATCAAACCTGAGTAAAGGGCCTGTAGAAAAACTAGGACATTATAAAAAAAAACAAATAAAGAGAAAGCCCGAAAAATTGAAATAACCCCCTCACTATGCTCATATTTTAAGGTACAGGCGCAGGGGCCCCCTATTACAGAGGAAGACCATCCCAGTTTGTATCAACCCCTCAAGAATATACCACTCAGGCAAGGGGAAGAAAGTATGGCTACTGGTACCAAGGAAATAAGGGCAAACCAGATTTTACTAAAAAATAGATTCGACCCCTTAACAGACATGGAAGAATGCTCGGCCTTGATCCCAGACAATACAGGCCCCACCGCTAAACAGAGCTCTATGGCCACTGTGTCTTCCCCAGAACATCAACTACAGGTCATTTCGAGCGACCCTTTAAGGTTGACGGCCTAATTTAGTACCTCCGGTCTAGAAAATACAATGTCGGCTTTGTTATCTGAAATAAGGGAGAGATTCGCCACTTCTGAAACCAACCAACAGAAAAGGGCATTGTGAAATTATGGAAGAAAAAATCAACAGTTTGGTTGACAGAGTAGGGGCTATGGAAACTGCATATAAGGAGGTCTCTATGAAGGTGTGTGTTAACCAAGAAGAGATTTTGAAGTTGAAGAAAAGTGAACAAGAGATAAGTTAGAAGCCCTTGAAAACAATTCAAGGAGGAACAACATAAGAATCTTAAATGCTCCCGAGGGCCTGGAAGGAGGGGATATCAAGGCCTTTGTAATTTCTCTTCTAAAGAAGCATAATATGGATCTTGAAAAAAGCACGTTAGAAGAGGATATACAAAGAGTTCATCGAGACCCTTTTGTGCTCCGTGTAGGTAGGAAAACAGCTAGAAGGATTCTTGTAAACTTCAAAATTTACACATTAAAAGAAAACATCCTCACCGGAGCATTAAAAGCTGGATCATACAGGAAAAACAACTGGTCTTTCCGTATAAGGTCTGATATTTCCCGCACAACTCTCGACAGGCAGTGGGCAGTGGGAGCTTGATAAATATATTCAGGAATTAAGAGATCTTGGCGCCACTGCAAACATCAGGTTCCCAGCATCCCTGAAGGTCATGAGAAATAATAAGATGCATAACTTCAGGAATCCAAACGAGGTGAAAGTGTTCATAGAACAGATTAAGGCACAAATGGTATAACTGTTACTTAAATTCAGGACGTAGGAGAGTTCAAAATGAGGTGTCTATAGTATACCTCTAGTTGTTAGGGAGGGTTCCCTATGGAGGGTGAGAGGGTCACGAGCACAAAATGCAAGTTTAGGAAAATTCAAAAAAAGGTTCACAAAGTTTGGGGTGGGGGAGCATGTGGGAGAAAATAAACAAAAAAGTCCTCTTATGTCATTTTTAGTTAAATTTTTGCTAGTTTTTTCGTGTTACGTCTGCCTTTTCCTCATGAGCGGTTGAGTCACCTAGATTATTGTAGGAGAATAATCTCATTTTACGGCAGGTCCAGATAACCCTAGATCTCTAAACTTTTTATCATAGAATGTTAACAGGCTGAGGGTGATACCAAGAAGGAGAAGGATATTGGAGTATCTGAAATTGTGTGATTCAGACGTCATCTTCATTCAAGAATCCCATCTTTTAAAAGAAGAATGGTTGGAAATTTTAAAAAGTCAATCATGGATAGAGCATTGCATATACACCACACAATTGGTTACAGTAAAAGGGGTGGTAATTTTGTTTAAACAATCTTCCCAATGTATTTTAGGCGAAACCCTGGCAGATCCATCAGGTAGATGGGTAATTGCTAAGGCAAAGATCCTGGGAATTTGGCTTGTTTTTGTCAGCAACTATGGTCCAAACCTGGATGACCCCACTCCCCTAAGTACTTTATTCTTACATTTAAGTGAGTTAGATGAACCTATCATCATAGGGGGGGGGGGTATTTCAATGTAGTCCTTGACTTAGCCCAGGACACAACTTCTAAGAAGGCAGCTGTTACTGTTCCTAAAATGAGAGCAGCCCTAAGGCATATAATTCAGGATTTGGGCCTTGTTGATATTTGGACCCTTAAGGGTGTAACGAGGGGGGCAGAGTCGGGCAAATACACTTTTTACAATAAAAAACACGGTCACTGATCGAGAATAGACTTTTTTTGGGTAGCCTCTGTTATCAGTAACCATATCAAGAGTGTCTCCCATATTCCAGAGCACCTATCCGACCATTCGGGGTTTCACTCCAATTTCTGGTCAAAGACAAGGCACCTGAACGGCGCTGGACTTTGAATGGATCTTTACTTCTAGATGCTTCAGTAATTGATAATATGAAAAAGTCAATGAACGAGTATTTGTTCTTTAATCTTGACTCAGCCCCTTTAAACAAGGTATGGGACACATACAAAGCCTATCTTAGAGGCATGTTAGTCAGCATCAACGCATCACATAATAAAAAGGTCAAGAATGAGATTAAAACTTTAGAAGATTCAATTAAAACAATACAAGGTAATTTAGGGCGCACCTTAAACCCATCTAACAATCTAGGTCTAGATATGGAGTTAGCAAAAGCAAAGGCTAATTTAGCTGATTATTTGGAAATGTGGCAAACTTTTGGCCTGGAAGGTTAAAGCTAACCAAGCCAGAAACTCTATTAAAGAACTAAAATACCAATCTACTGGCAATATCATCACTGAAGATGGGGCGATTGAACATGCATTTGTCCAATTTTTCCAAGAATTATATACAGAAGACATAGACACGAATAAGCATCATATAACATATTTTTGGGGGGATTTGGATCTCCCGCTTCTCAGTGACAAAATTAGAGATGAACTATCTGCCCCCTTCACCATAGATGATGTTTATAGTGCAATAAAAAACTTTAAAAAAGGCAAGGCTGCAGGGCCTGATGCCCTCCCAAATGAAATGTAGTCCTATCTGAAAGAAGAGTTGGGTCCTATTTTGCGTAATCTTTTTAACTCGGCCTACATATTAAAACAAGAGCTTCCTCCTTCTTTGGACCTAGCTAAATAATTATCCTTCTTAAGCCCAATAAAAATCCAAGGGTTTGAGAATTGTATAGGCCGATCTTCTTTCTCAACAGTGACTACAAATTGTATACACAGATACTTACTAAAAGGTTAGATCGGATGGTCGGCTTATTGATTCATAGTGACCAGAAGGGCTTTATGAAGGGTAAGCATCTACATGATTTGACCCACAAACTATTTGGCACATTAGAATATGCCAGACCCCTAACCGTGATGACATGTGACACTGCCAAAGCGTTTGACATGGTCAGTTGGCCCTTTCTTCAAGAAGTGATTTAGCGTTTTAACCTGGGCCATACTTTTGTCTCTGCAATTAAGGCGCTCTATAAAATCCCATCCGCCTGAGTATTAGTAAATGGCAACTTATCTAAACAAGATAAAATAGGTAGGGGCAGCAGACAAGGTTGTCCCCTTTCTCCCCTGTTATTTAACTTGTATATTGAGCCACTCGCTATCAAACTAAGGGCATGTAGGAATATTATACCATTCTCCGGCAACGGGTGGGAAAAGAAAATTGGGCTTTACGCAGATGACCTGATGATTTTTACCGGCCAGCTACATTTGTCAATTGCAGCCATAAGGGAAATGCTAGAGAGCTTTGGCAAATTATCTGGTTATGCTGTTAATCCAGTGAAGACAGAGATTATGCAATGGAATACAAACTACAAGAGTGACTTAGTTAGACAAAATATCAGATATTTAGGGATTGAAGTGGTCCAGAAACTGGAGCTATTTGCTAAAGCGAATTTTGATAAGGTCACCTCTAAAGTGAAGAAACAACTACAGCAGTGGAAATCTTTACCTTTATCCTTTTTAGGCAAGTCTAAATATACCTTCCTATTTGACTCAATCACTATAGAATTTAAGGAGTGGATAAAGAAAGTGCAAGGACTCTTTTCCAGTTTTATCTGGGGGAATAAAAGACCTAGAATAGCCTGGCATAAATTTAGGGAGAAAAAGGAAAATGGGGGTATAGCAAGCCCAGATCTTCTCCAATATCAGAAAGCTTTTCATCTGAAAATTTTCAGGCAACTGTTAAAAGGCACCCCCAATCTTTCACCACTTTTCCAAGCACTTACGTTTGTCCCTCCGGATCTATCCAGCTTTTTTCTTTTTAAATTCCGAGACCCGAAATTTTTTTAATATGAGAGACTAAAAATACTTCAGGCGGCATGCAAAGCATGGTCTCAAATTAGGGTTATGCTACAGATCCCGTATTACAGCTACTACGCCCCCATCTGGGGATCACCTGGAACACCAGCCTGTCTACAAGACTCTTGCAGTTCCTATCAAAGAAAAAGGAATTCACAGATGGGGTCAATTGCTAGAGGGTTTGGACCTAATGTCTTGGCAGAAAATGCAGGAAATCTCAGAAGGCTCCATCTCCAAATTTAAGTATTACCAACTATTAAGCTGGGTTAAAACTTTAAGAAAAGGGATAAGGGGAAATAAGTTTTGCGAATCCAAAATAGTCTTGTGCCTATCGGGTCAAAAGGAAGTTTCAGTATGGTACTGGATGTTGATACAGCCTCATGAAGACCCACAAGCCTGGTTTAAAGCGACTTGGAGGAAGGAACTGCCGGAATACGATCTTGATACATTATGGCAAGTATCTTTATCTTTCTTATGGTATAGTGTGAAGTCTGCACCTCTAAGAAAAAAACACTTATTTACCATTCACAAGGCATATTGGACTCCCCGAAGCCTCTCGAATGGAGGTCACTCTTACTTAGCATCCAAAAATTAGACCACACGTCCTGTTTCTCTTTGTCAAACCAGCAGCCTTTCTCTCTTCAAGAAGACTTGGCTGTACATCTTCACCATCTAATTAGTATATTTAGTTATTTCTAGTGCCACGCCGCCCTTTGTTAGGCTAGCTGCAGGACCCTAAAAAATCAAATATCATAATATAAAAAATCAGCATGTTTTGCCCTTCTTACAGGCACTTCCTTCGGATACATTTCACAAAGTTTTCCCTGACAAAATATGTCAGAGGAAAATGTGGGGTGCGATAATTATCACAGACATGTTCCCAATACCAGCCCAAAGTACTGTTTTGAAGGTACCCGTTGACTCCTAACCAGGCACTCAGAATGCAATTCAGTATAGAAGCTTAAAATATACAACAATATGAGCTCCACCACTATAGGATGCATAGGAGCATTCTGGGGGAAGTCGCATTTATTCCTTTTGTCTGAAACTCACATGTATAAACATGATACATAACTAGATAATATGACATAACTGACACTCTAGTGGTCGAAGCGAACATGAAGAGTGTTTTAAAAAGTCTTTAAGGGACTCCCAGTTCTTTAATCATTTGTGTACTGTCCCTGGTGTTCAAAACAGGCTACTGATTAATAGGTTTAAGACATACGAACCTCAAACTCTAGCAATATACGATGAAACATGCAGGCTGCCAGAAGAGGAAACAATGAGGAGAAATTAAAACATTTCTCCTTGCTAAGCCTGCTCTGGTGAGGGGTAAGTTTTTGGCGCTACCTCAGGTTTACATGATATTGTAAATCTGGGGCAGCATCAAAATCCATGGCTGTTGCAGGGGAATACCCTCCTCAATTCCCATGGAACACCTCCTTGACGCATATATTAGGCTGCCGAGACAGCATACTAGGCCTATTGGGACTTTCGATTTCCCTACCTACTTTTGAAACAGACCCTACGTGGACTCTCATATTACACTTGCTTTCTCTGGACCCTTCCTGCTCCGTTTCTGGAAAGTGCTTGTTTGATCTTACATATTCCTGTAGAATGGGAGAGAAGTTCATCTAGTTTTGTTTTTTTCACCGGCATTCCATCAAATAGTTTCACTTTTTTCTTTATAAATGTAGAACTGCAAATATCACAAGGCTGAGAAAAAGCGGAGTTTGATGAGCTACACGCACTCAACTTTGGGCCACTTCAGGTATCTGGTTCAAAGCAGGAAACTAAAAGACATCTTTCGACAGTACAGGATAGGGGAGCCATCTTAAGTAAGGACCTTTAACTCGCTGAACAATATGAAACTTGTCCTGGGTCACCTAAGTACTTGGCTGTTGAACCTTTGATCTTAGGTGGCTTCGCGGGTGCACATTTTGCAGGACTATGTTGCTTGTTCAAATTATTTCATAGTGCTGCTCATCTCCTATGGACATTTCTGTGTCCTGAAATCTAGTTACCTCACTCCCTTGTGTCAGTAGGTAACAAATTGAAAACTTAGGGCCAGATGTACAAAGGCTCACCAGGATGTGCAAATAAAATGCTGGCTGGTTTTCTAATACATCTGTAAGTTTGCGACACAACCTATGCACCAATAGGTACATTCATAAGGGGGTGCATCACAATCCACTTAATGAATATTAATTAGGCAGTTAGTGACTTGAGATCCCCTGTGAATGGCAGTAAATTCTGGGTTTTTGGCCTACAAGGGACACAAACCACCATGACTGCTTTTGCTTTTCCAAATGGGAAACATAAAAACAAACAAAAACAAAAAGGCAGCATGCGTTTATTGGAAAGACAGGTGCTGCTTATACAGAAAAATATTTCTGACCTGAGAACACACATGGAGGAGAAGGCAGAGGGCAAGTGGGCCACTACATGCTCCGCCTGACGGTGAACAACACCATTCCCAAAGGGATGGGGGTTGTCGCTCAGGGAAACAGCTTCCTCTTTGTTGAACAGGTACCGCACAGCTTGAGGTATTGGTATCTGGTCAATGGTTTGTGACAGCCACTACAGTTGCAAACCACTGATACATTTAATTACAACTCCACATATTTTGGAGACTGAGGGTTTTATACTGATTCTGTAGGAGATGGAACGCCAATAGTTTCCAGGTTCAAAAAGGAGGGACCTTGCAACATTCCGATGAGCTAGTTTGGGACAAAGCTTTCCTTGGGCAGCCTGAATGTGAGGGGCTATACCCTGTTTTGCGGTCATCCTCTCTCCCAGTGGCGCAGCTGGAGCTTTTGCTGCCTGGGGCGGTCCCTGAGCTTGCCCCCCAGTGACGGCAAGCCGGTGCAGATAAGAGCGGAGGGGGGGGGGAGTCGACAGATGATGATGATGGAAAATAATGTTTTTTTTTAAAACCCTTACCTTGCGTTTGCCGAAATTGCTAACCTCACGTGAAGTGCCGCTGCTCCCTAAAAAGTGGTCCCCGGGGCAGACCACCCCCTCCTTATCTACGCCACTGCCCCCTCCTGTTTTTGGAGATTTCTTCGAGTACTACGGTTTGCCAGTGGTTTAGCTAGAAATGGTGCAGAACACTACACAGCCTAATTCTTTCACCATAAAAAATAACCCATAGTCTGAGCGAGCATGTGTTATCAGATGAGTTCAGATGAGTTATCAGAGTGTGTCCCTGTCCTATTAACGGGGATGCACCAGACAAGGTCAAACACCGGAAGTGTAGGGGAATGGAGAACAGAGAAATAAAGAGAGACAACCGTCTCTCTCTGGTGTTGCATCTCTAATCACAGTGCGGGTATTCAAAGAGACTGGCAGCAGGTAGAGCGGCTCAGTAGTTGAAAATGCTACATGCAGTGTTTTAGTGTTAATCAAAAATATATGATATCCCCAACAAACCTAAAAGAAGCATGTATACTCACTGACTTCCGAAAGGTGGTTCACAGTGAGTTTAAGCCAGACAAAGAGAGGCCGATAAGCCCCATACTCAGCCAAGTTTTTGGGATACCTCTGAGCAGAGAAAGGGAATGGAAGAAAAACAGACAAACAAAACCGAAACATAGTCCAGAGAGCAACTTCAGCATCGCAGGGGGAAGGGTCAGAGAGTCGGGCAGGTAAATTCACAGGAAAAAGCCAAAACAGAATCTGAAGAGAAAGTTCCGAGTGAACAGGCAATGGGTGAAAAGGCCATAATGGAGGAAAGCCGCAGTAGTAAGCTAAAGTCAAACAGAATCCACAAAGCAAGGAGGAGATAGAACTGAGGAACCATCAATGGAGAAAACAATGAATGTGAGGGCGGGAACGGTGGATGGACTAGTGACAGTGAAAAGCCAATGAAACATGAAGTCGCCAGGCAGAATCCCAGTTTCTTTCTGAAGTTTAAATACCACCGCTTCCTGTTGTGACGCAGAAGTCCCACCCTTGAATAAGGCTGACCAGTTATTTATGGTGCCCAAAATGTCATAGGTCTGTGTGCCAAAGCATTAAAGGGAAACACTTCACCAATGTTCTCAGTCCTTTTAAAAACTAGGGCAACCTGTTGAATCCTCACAGTACCCTAAACTACGGTTAGGCCCGGAGGGATTTTATATTTGTACGCATGTGCATGATCATTGTCGTTCAACACGTGCGGAAAAGCAGAATTGGCTGATGAACACATTTTCAGCCCAATATATTTTGCAGGTTATTCAGAGGAATTTGTGTCAATTTAGTAAAACATTTAATCAAATGATTTTGCCCATTTTTGCAAGTCGCTGTACATCAGTGATGCCAATGGTAAGGAGCAATAACGTACAGTGTAGTAGGCAGAGCAAATCTCTGCTCCTTCGTCTTCCTTTGGTGAAACTTACATTCACAACGTTCCAGACCAGACACATCTGAGCAGGATTTAGACAAATATTTTACGGTACTGTTGACAGGAAAAATTTGTCAAATTACGCAACCATACCTCTAAATGGGTAAACCACTTTGATAAATCAATCTTTGTCTTTCAGTGGCAGCTATGATTCATAATATTGATAGCCTCCCTGCAGAGCTTTAATCAAATCACAATACAGAGAAGGTGATTTATCTGTTCTCAAATTAGAATTTATTGCTTTTAAGAGAAATAGAAGGTAGGACGAAAAGAGAAGAGCTTGAAAGGAAATCTGTGCACTGCGTTTGTAAGTCAGTTCCCTAAAGATTTTATTTAGTTTTTATAGCAGGCGCTGCACGCTTTATAGCTTCTAGGCGCTGATGCAGCAGCAAGAAGAATCATGTAAAGTAAGAACTGATAAGAGAGGAAGAAGAAAACAAATTTAAGATTGCATACCACTAGGTAGCAGTAGCTAACATGGCCAGGCACTTTCAGATCGGACTCTCTGGTGTACAAGGTGTCCCACTTTTGGAGGACAAAAGAGGCCTCCTTTCAACCAAACATCAATGTCAAATGTTTGACTATCAAGCCAGTAGGCCCAGTTCCAGGGCCATCACTCATGTTCAGACACATAAAGGACTATTCACAAATTGTAAATTGTATTTATATAGCTGTTACTACCCTCGACAAGGCGCTGAAGTGCTTTGCAGCAAGTAGCACTATACTTCAGAGCCCAAGATTGTTTTTTCATTCATTTGTACATTAGTTGTGTTAGGTTTGCGCTCTTTATTTCTTGTATGTTTAGTAGAGTTTAGCATAGGGAAAAAATGATGGGAATGGATTTGAAAGGCGAAGAATTAAGCTGTTTTTGTAGGTAGTGGTCGTCTGTTAGTTGGGTGTCATGTGCAAAAAAGAAGGGGAACATTTTGGGGTTCACAGTCGTCAGAAAGGTTTGTGGTGAGTCAGAGGGAGGAGGGGTGGGACAAAGGTCGAAAGAAGGATTTTGCTTTTGATATAAAAAAAAAAACACCCTGAAATGAAGTTATAAATACACATTAGTAAAGTTGTATTGTCTGGAGAGACCCCCCTCTATATAAATACCCATATGTGCACAGCAGCAGTAATATTTAATATGGCCTGATGTTCACAGCTACCTTGTGATGAAGTCAATATTTTGTCCTGATATTTCTTACAGTTTTAGTAGCAAGCACATAAAATAAATAAATATATATATATATATTTATATATCAACTTGAAAATTACCTTAAAATAATTAAGATTAACCTATAGCTAAAACTAAATTAGTATAACATTTTACAGCACATGAACTCAATAAATTATATTTTTTTATAAATGAATAAATTACATATATCAGTTTGATTTATAATAATTATCACTATAGTTTTTATATGTAAATATTGTAGAGATTTTCCCAGAATACCGGTACTGTATCTCTTACCTAAAGTCCATAAAAACGCACATACTCCACCTGGACGTCCCATAGTATCCTCCATAGGGAGCGTAGCAGAACACATCTCTAAATACGTGGATCATTTCTTAAGGGAACATGTAATTACTCTTCCTAGCTATGTGAGGGATACTAAAGACTTTCTCAGTAAATTACAAAACATCAAATGGGAGACAGGACTGCTTCTCATTACTCTTGACGTGCACTCACTGTACACTATCATCGACCATCAGCAGGGACTCGCTGCATGTAATCATTTTCTCAAATCTAGACAGATAAGATACTGGGAACACAACTGCATGATAATTGAGATGATACAATTCTGTCTCACTAATAATATCTTTGTCTTCAATGGTACCATTTACAAGCAACTCATCGGTACCGCAATGGGTTCATGTCTAGCCCCAAGTTTCGCGAACCTGTTCATGGGTCTTTGGGAGGAAGAGATATTCTCTAAAAAAATCACCATCAAAGAACTCCACAAGGTTGTACTCTGGCTCAGATATATCGACGACCTTTTCATCATATGGAAAGGGAGTCACTCAGAGGCACAGGCATTTATTGAAGAACTTAATTGCAATGATCGCAACATACACCTTACAGGCAACATCAGTGCTGAGATGGTTGAATACCTTGATGTCAAAGTCATGGTTAAGGAAAACACACTTCAGACCTCCCTTTTCCGCAAAATCACTGCAGGTAACAGTATCTTACATGCCCTCAGCAGTCATCCAGACATTCTCAAATGGAGTATTCCTTTTGGCGAACTGCTGAGGGCAAAAAGGAACTGCAGTAGTACGGAAACTTTTGACAAGGAAAGCGCAGAGATGATCGAAAGATTTAAACTCCGCGGTTACCCTACTTGGGTACTTAAGAAAGCTATCAGCAGAGTAGAACGGGTGGATAGACAAGAAACACTTAGAGAAGACACTACCAGAGAGGTAGACACCAGTGAAATAGAGACTAGAGTGATTCTCACCTATAATGCTGAATCAGATAACATCAAACGCATTCTGTCCAAGAATTGGAATACTCTTAAAAATGACAACAGCATAGGCCACACATTTAAGAACAGACCTAACATCACATACAGACGGGGTAGGAATCTAAGGGACATATTGGTTCACAATGACATCACTGCTACACCGGAAAGGGGGATTCAAAATCTGAATGGATTTTTTCCGTGTGGTCACTGTAAGGCCTGCTCGGCCAGCCCCTTCCGCAGGGATTACACACAAGGCCTTAATCGCAGAGAGATAACCCAATTCCTTACATGTAGCACTACTTTTGTTATATATGTCATCGAATGTCCCTGCAACCTATGCTATATTGGCAGCACCACCCTTATGGCTAAGAAAAGGATATTGGAACATAAGCGGGCGATTAACAACAAAGACCCCAAATATCCTGTGGCGCGCCATTTTCAGGAGAGACATTACTCAGACTCTTCTCTTCTGAAGTATTTCATTCTGGAACAAGTTCTCATAGATCACAGAGGTGGGAATAGAACATTGAAACTCAGACAGAAAGAGTCCAGGTATATCATTGATCTACAAACGAAAGCCCCATGGGGTATGAATCAGGACGAGGAAATGTCAATCCACTTAAAAAAAGACTAACAGTAGAACACTATTACATCTATGTGGATGTTTCAGTTCACAGTGGACCCTTGTCACTTTGGACTATCAGGCTCATATACATGCAGTGTGTACTACATAATCATGTGATTTTTATTCCATGTTTTTATAATCTCTCTTCTTATTTCTGCTAGTTTACTTAAACTCTTAAGTATTTTCATTGTTCATTGTTCATTTTATCTGATGCACTGATAATTTTACAACCTTTCATCTTCTAATCCATGCATATCACGATTTTTTACAGGAGAGAAGGAAGGTACCTACTCACTTCACTGGCTACCTAACCTTTTCTTCAATGTCACTCTATCACCATCACGTCAGTATTGGGCACTGCACTGCGACTGAAGACTCCTTTGATGGGCACGATTCAACTTCAGGATAAGTGGTTTTCTTTTGGGCTTAATATTATCTACATTGACTTTACTTTCCCCCTCAATGTACCATTTCGGATTTCCTATTACTAGGTTTTGTTATGTCATATCCTAACCCCAGGCCTAGACTTACCATTCTAGAGGCTTAATTTTCCTCTTGAGCACTATGCCTTGATACTGACTCTTCAAATAACACCGTAGTTTGTTTTTCAGTACAGGTTTACTAGCACCTTGCTGAGACCTACTATTCTAGTACTGTTGACATTACTTACTCTGTATATACTGAAGTTTGGTCATTTATGGAGTTATTTCGAGCACTATGCCGATATGTTTTTAATACGTTAAGTTCAGATTACCGTCGGACACGGACTTGGTGTACACTGAGCTAACGAACGCTGAGGGAGGGAATTGTAGCTGTCCTCAGGCCACATCATATAACTGTGGGACGATAGTTACTCTGGGCTGGACACATATACTGAGTAGTTTCATTTCATTCTGCTCCTGTGCACGCAACAATCCCAGTAGTTGCAGACTAGGCGCACTTATTATTTTTTGCATAAACTTTTTTGAATACACTTTATTGATCACTGCCTTTGTGAACACGAGTTATTGTAACATACATTATGTGATCGCATTTTAGTTTAAGACGTTTAGTGCACGAAGGATCTGCATATGCTATGAGCCTCGATAATTATGTCTTTTGATACAAAGATGATGCACAATAGTATTTACTTTGGCTGACTGATAATCTTTGTACACATAATTTATGTAAGAAAACTTTATTGACTATCACCCGGACATCTGGGGAGAATTTCGATGGTATAACTCATGCATTAGGGTGTTGTGTACGCTGAGCACATATGTCAGGTTGCCTCATAGCCTTGTATTTTATTTTATTTCATTCCTTTTGTTCGTCCCTTGAGGCATGTTTACTTTGCATAATTATTCTGCATTTTGCCATATGTATTATACTGTGATCATTGACCTTTACATTATGGCGACCATTTCTAGTCCTGTTTCTATTGTGACTGTCACGGTCACGTGTCCACTGTATTTAGTCGCGAGCTGCCCTATGTTGCACTATCTTCATGTGAGCAAGGCTGCGGACGCAGTCGAAACGCGTCATGAAATAAACCTGATCACTTCTACTTTGGTCGTGCTTTTTACCTGCCTGAGAGCGTACGAAACTTTGGTTAATTAGAGTTAATTTGCCGGTTGCTTCGCCGGCGTGTACGCCACCTTCCATGGGGCTGGCTGTCCAGAAGGAGCGGATGTATTTTGGATGTAAATATTGTTTAGTACATTTTTTAAGACTTGTTTAAATAATTTTAATTTACATTTTATTTCAAGATTAAAAGTGAATTAAACATTATTTTTAAGCAAACACATTTTTATTCATTTAATTAAGAAAAGTATGTTTAAATTGAATATAACTTATGGCATTTAAAAAGTGTGAGGCTGATTGATTATCCCATTTCTGCTGAGACAAACATTTAGCCACGGCACAAAGATGAATATATGAGCGAATTAAATATGTATATATATTACATTGCACTTATGGTGGAGGCTATTGCCTTTGCGTGTTTTTATATTACACATGCGTAGGACGCAAGATATAGTAAGACACTGAGGAATTATGGGGATTTTAGTGTAGGTCGTTTACCGGACCATGCCACAATGAATTCACACTGAGTGCCTTATGAAAATAAATTAAATGTATATTAATTTAAGGATTTTCATACATGTTAGAGGTGCAATAATTCATTATTTAGATGCCACCTTTTTAAGTGCCTTTTTGTGCCTGTTTCTAACATATGAACAATCCTTGATGTTTCTAGGTCTATGGAATGGTTAGTATAATTGTTTTTAAGGGGAATGGGGCACGCAACTTGAGAAATGCTTGTGACTAGCCAAAACACCTTGTTGGGCAATGCAAAAAACCTAAGCTCACACCACAATGGCGTGCAGTCTTTGTGTTATATTCTTTATTTAAGATGGGTGCACGCCAGCTACAAGCACCGGTGTTCAGAAGGTGGAAGAGGTCACTGATCATTCAAAGGCAGTAATCTTTAACATTTAAAAAGTATATATACATGTGTGTATGGGTATTAATGTGTAAATTAAAATTCAAAAATAATTATCATATTTAATATAACTCTTATGGGCTTTGCTTTTAAGTTCCTGTATTGTTTTGCATGGGAGTGTTTTGCAGTGCCTGAGAGTGACCCTGTGTGGTGCTTGACTCACTCCAAGTATAGGCTGGAGTACATTTACAACTGTTTCAGCTGTAGTAACATTAGAAGAGCAGTTTGTGAATATCAAAGAAAGAAACTTACTCGTTTGTGGGTCTATTTGTATTTCCATATCCCTCCCTAAACCTGTTATTAGCACTCCCTAAGCTCCTCCTTACATGTCCCTAATCCTGTCGTCCCATTTAGTAGTAAGATTTCTCCATTTTCCAGCCACTCCCTCTGGTTTCTCCCACATTTATCACAAAAATGTCAGCATAGAAAAGATAGGCCAGGCAGAGGTCTCCGGTCATAGGTTTGTGAGTAACATTTTGTAGTACGTGACTAGTACTATTGTAGTTCTACTAAACATACTACAAGACAGGGTTTGTGAATAGGCCCCAAAAACCAACCTTATTTCCTTCTGTCTTCAACCATTATGCCTTCTTAAATGCATGCTAAATTTAGCTGTATTTTATTCAATTTTAAACTGTTCATTTTTATTATAATTCGATTAATGTCACTGGATATAAAACATCACCGAAACTAAGAGGAATACATCTTCTGCTTCTTAAATTCACCACTGCTTAGCTGTTCTTAATGGACAAGTTATTTATCCTTGGGAATTTTATTTCTGGTAGATACTCTGTATAATTTCTGATTTTTCACCTTCTGAATACTCCCCCAGGCGCCAGACTGGATCAGGAAACTTTCAAGCAGCACTCCTGCAAGCCGTTAAGTGGCGTTGTGCAGCTCTGCCTCAACGCCTTTCAGGTCTAGAAGTGTTGTGCAGAAATTTATATAAGCACGACCCAAGCACGCTGACGTCCGTTGCTTTCTAGGCTGTCCACGGCCTCAGACGCTGATCCCACCATCAAATTAGTATTGACGAGCGTTCAATTCTTCAGACTAAGGACCTTTTTAGATGGAAAAAGAGACCAATTCAAGGAGCGGGGAGGTTGAATGGTCAGTGAGGAAATCCCAGTCAGACAGAGTATCTACCAGAAAGAGCCTTACTCAAGGCAAGTAACTTGTTCTTCTGATTGATGTTTATAATCACAACCTCCTTACCTTTTAATAGATACCAAAGCAGTACCTCCCAGGTGGTGGGTCTGTGAACAGGCTAAAACTGAAAAGTCCTGCAGGACTAAGCGGGTAAAAATGCCCTTCTCATCAGACCTGGCTGCCCAGTCACTAGTTCTTTATGAATGTGTGAAGCAACGCCCACATAGTAGCCTGGCAAATGTCCAGAACAGGCACTTCATAAGCCAGCGCAGTGATAGCAGCCTTAGCTCTGGTGGAATGAGCTTGCAAGCCTTCTGGAGGCTTCTTATTAGCAAGTGCATAGCAGATTTTGATGCAAACAATGATCCAGAGAGAAATGGTCGTCTTCTACACTGCTTGGCTGTATTTGCTGGAGCGAAAAAAGGCAAAGAGCTGATCATCCACACAATGTTCCTTAGTAGAATCAACACAGAAGCTGGGAGCCTTTTTGATATCGAGCAGATGCAGTCTTTCTTCCTCTTAAAAGGGATGCGGTGGAGCAATTGAAGCTTGTAGGGTGATATTTTGCTCAACATGAAAGGGGGTAACCCCTTTTGGGAAGAATGTGGCTTGAGTTCTCGACACCAGCTTATCTGGCAAGAATGTTGTATACGGCGCATTAACAGAGCGGGCTTGTAGTTCCTTCATCAGCTCTACCTATGTTATGGCAATGAGGTAAAGTGTCTTTAGAGAGAGGATCCGCAACAGATTCTTCTCAGACTCAAAGGGAGTACATATCAGGAATGTGCGGACTAAATTGAGGTCCCACTGATGCATAGTGAGAGGGGTGGTTGGAAACATATGCTACAATCCTTTTGATAAACGCACCACAACAGGTGATTGAAACTAAGAGGCGGGTCCGGTAACCGTATAAATAGCTAAGAGAGTAGACATATAACCTTTAACTGTGTCCAAAGCCAGCCCATGATGGGCTACAGACAACACAGAAAACAACACCTGAGATAGTTTGGCTTGAAGTGGGTCAATCTGCCTAGTACTGCAACAAGCCACAAATGTGTCCCAACAGCAGTCATTTACCAATTTTATGGACGATTACTGGCTGCCAGAATAACATAAACTACTTTGGCAGGAAGGTAGAGTGAGATTAACTTCTGCCACTCAATCTCCAAGCATGAAGATGGCGATTGCATGGGCCTAGGTGCCGTACCCTGCCCTGCCCTGCCGTGCTGCTGTGACTGAAGGTCCTCCCGAATCAGACGCCTGATCGGAGGACAGATGTTCATGTCGAGGAGTTCTGAGCACCACACTCTGTTTGCGCAATTTGGTGGCACTAGGATGACTTCGGCCTGGTTGTTCATGTCCTTCTTCAAAACTCAGTGTTGGGGAGGTAGAAGGGGAAAGGTGTACAGGAGCCCTGAGCTCCAATCTATGCAGAATGCAATTCTGAGAAAGAGAGCTGTCTTTGCTACTCCAAAATGCAAAAGTGCTGACACTGAATTCTCGGCAGTGGCGACGAGATCGAGCCAGGGTTCTTCCCATTCATAGAAGAGACCTTGCACTCCCTCAGGTTGTCAATGCCATTCTTGATCTGCTAAGCATCAGCAGCTGCCATTCAAAGAAGCCACCAGGAAATTTCCTTGGTGCTCCAGCCACTTCCAGAGGTGTAGGCCTCCTGAAAGAGAGTGTATGATCCCACAATGCCCTATTTGTTGCAGTACAACATGGCAGTGGTGTTGGCGAAGAACACCTGTACCAGCCACCCTTTGATGGATAAAACGCACAAAAAGAGATTGGAGGATTGCTCGCAATAAGTCTAAGCAATGGCAGTCTCTCACAGTAGCATTGTAACACATGCATTCTTTTAGCCACAATGCTACCTCGATTTGGACCCAGACACATGCAACTCAGTCTGGACCCTGCACCAGTAGGAACAGTCAAGCCTGAATTGCCAGGCAAGGTCCTCCCTGAACCAGAACAGAAGTAAACCAAGACCATTTTCTTTCTGATTAGGGCGTGTCAGTCGGTTGTAGCTTGGTTCCAGTGACACAGTGAGAATGGGACCCACATTGGGGCATACCCTTGAACTGGAAGGTTCACAGTGCATGTTCTATGTTGTTGTTTTTGCAAGAATATCACATATATCCGAGGCAATGACTGCACCTTGTCTTGGTTAACAGAAACACTGGAGGACTGGTAAGCTATGGAATGGGGATTTCTGGGAACGCATTTACGATAAAAACAAAATAGATAGAATCCAGTGTGAAGCCCTGAGCATGTGTTCTCTTTTAAGTCAAGTCTAACAAAAGGTTTCTACTCAAGCATTGAATCTTAGAGAGCCTTCTCGTAGTACGGAGACTAAAATGATCAACAACGCCAAACTGGTGGTATAAATACAATGCAAAAGCAGATATGAAGGCAAAAGGAACACAAGGAAACTCACTAAGCAGATAGTCAAAACACAATTTGCCACAAAAAGGAGGTGGAAAAATTTAATCTGAAAGCGGCAAAAAGAAGAAAGCCAAACTACATTACGAGTTCGTGTAATCATAAAAAATAACCAATATACAGCATGCTGCACTGTGTGCATGATGT